>NC_035439.2:124645734-127634924 GCF_002127325.2 Helianthus annuus
TTCCTAATGGATATTTCACATCCTTCTAGAATGTGTAGAGACGGTTTCTATCATTGCCGTCTGCCAACTTACTTCGTATTTTACGTCAAGGGTTTTGATTGGCATATTTAGTAGTTGGCAAAATTTCTGGTCTACAAAGGACTTGTCAGCGCCAGAATCGAACAGTACTCTTGCAAATATATTATTTACGAGAAAAGTACCTGTAAGCACATTGTCGTCCTTGACCGCTTCCTTTGCATCCAAGCGAAAAACTCTCGCTTTGTCTTCTTAGTCTCTTCTGCCTTTTTGGCATACTTCGGGCAATTACTCTTTATGTGCCCCTTTTCGTTACAATTAAAGCAGGTTGCGTCCTTTATCTTTTTGCACTCCACTGTCTTATGCTCCTTGGACTTGCATAGCCCACAGGATGGAGTCTTTTGTTGCGACTGTGAACCAGACGCAAACCTACACTTCCCGGAGTGAGGTTTCTTGCAGACCTTGCAGTAAGGTCTTCCATCAGCTTGCCCCTCTTTCCTTGCCTCCGACCCTTTCTTGCCCTCACCGTTTCCACGGTGCTTTTTACCGGACTTTCGTGAGGTATCATCCTCACGCTTTCGCTTCTCAGCCTCCTTGCTCCTTTGTGCCCTCAGACGGACAGCATCAAGTGTAAGAGACAAGGAGAGGTCAGTGACTGACCTGAAGGTCGTCGGCCTAGAGGCCTTTACGCTGGCCTTGATCGCCGGCTCTAAGCCCCCAATGAATCGGGCAATTCTTCGTGGTTCTGGTGTCACCAGATATGGCACCAGTCGTGACATAGTGTTAAAACTTGTCAGATAAGCTTGACAATCTAGGTTTGTCATCACCAGTGAGACAAAATCTGCCTCAATCTTCTCAACCTCGTGCTGAGGGCAGTAGTTTTCTTTTATGAGGGTGATAAACTCCCCCCATGACATTTTGTACAAGGCAGACTTACCTGAAGCCTGCACCAGAGCTCTCCACCACGCCAGGGCCTCGCCCTTGAATGACTGGGACACAAACTTAACCACGTCCCTCTCAGCGCACCCGCTGATGTCCACAATCGTGTCCATCTCGTCCAGCCAGGTGATACAGTCAACCGCACCTTTCTCCCCTGTAAATTCACGGGGCTTACATGATACAAAGTATTTGTAGGTGCAACCCTTAGCACTGGACGCATCAGTATATTCTCTATCGCGGTGAACGCTGTGCTCAGTAGACGAATGCTTGTCGTCATCTTTCTTGGGTTCAGAGGGTGGTTTGGAGTGTGTCTTTGGTTTTGAGGGTGGTTTTGACACAGATCTGCCTTGAGACTCTGTATGTTGGCGATCAATAGCTGCCTGGACAGCATTGTTGATCAGAGCCTTTAGCTGTGCGCCTGTCAAATGTACTGACGCATTGTCATAGTCATCTTCATTCGTGTGGCTGTTCTCACCATTGGGATCCGCCATTTGTAACTTGAATCTGTTACAGAAGATAACAAAATTTTAATTTAGGAGATTATTATATGATTGTCTTTTATGACAATTTGTCAACCATGGTACAGAGACCATATTCGGTTAACTTATTAGTTCATTACATATTAGGATCCGAATATATCCTACTTCAACTATATAAATAGTATTGGCGGCATAAAGCCTAATCATGATGTTGTTTTATAATATTAGCCGAGATTCCAGAGAATCAAAGGCATAGAGAGTTGAACCGTAGTTCTTTTATCTCTTTCTGACAGAGAGTCATAGACTACTACTGCCTTTTGTCTTATAAGACAATTATTATGGCCCATAGGCACTACACCTCTAATGGATGTTTTAATATGATTAGCCCGTAGGCACTGCATCTCAAATGGATGTTTTTAATATGGTTGGCCCGTAGGCACTACATCACTAATGGATGTTTTGATAATATTGGCCCGTAGGCACTACATCACTAATGGATGTTTTAATAATTCTGGCCCGTAGGCACTGCATCACTAATGGATGTTTTAATAATACTGGCCCGTAGGCATTGCATCACTAAATGGATGTCTTTATAGTACTGGCCCGTAGGCATTGCATCACTAAATGGATGTCTTTATAGTACTGGCCCGTAGGCATTGCATCACTAAATGGATGTCTTTATAATACTGGCCCGTAGGCATTGCATCACTAAATGGATGTCTTTATAATACTAGCCCGTAGGCATTGCATCACTAAATGGATGTCTTTATAATATTGGTCACCTTCATTGGTGATTTAACCCACGATCTATATATCATTTAGTTGGGTTTTGAAATCCTCAAAGGATTATTGTATAAGAATGACGTGCGTGATTATAACGAATCACATCTGCCATGAATGTTAACATGCGTACAGAGGTTAACAGGGGATCAGAATCTTTTCAGCTAGGTCGTACCATCTTGACTGATCTTAAAAGACCCCAAGCTAGGTTTCACCCCTTTAAGATTCTTTATTAGGCAGATCAACATAAAAGGAATGGTTTTGATTTATTTTTATATCTATTAAAACAAAACTCATAACATACATTCCAAAATCTCAAATACATTTACATATTGCCCTAAACGGGTCTTTCAAATAATACATACCTCCATAGAGGTTTTTAAAATAAGTGACAAGTCCACGCAGGGACTAATACAAGATAGGTGTCCATGCAAGGACTAAAGGTAAGTCCACGTAGGGACTAAAATACGATAAGTTGTCCACGCAGGGACTTATTTCAAAGTAGAAATTACAGTAGTACTACTATTAAGGGTTAATGGTCACGTTTCTTCTTTTTGCCCTTTAGTAGATTCGCCAAGCCTTTGAGAAATCCTCGGTGGCTTTTCTTTTCTTCCTCGAACTCTCTCTCCACACGATCTAGTCGATGGAGTATTTCTTCCTGTTCAGGAGGAGAAAATCGTGGTTGTGGCGCTTGATGTGGGACTGGAGGTCTGGGAGGTATTGGATACCCATGAGCTGAGTAATCCGGTGGTCCCATGTTTCCATGTGCCCCGTCAGGGTAGCGCGCATTATATCTAGCCGACACCACATATGGGTCGCGCTCATAGCCGTAGTTGTATTGTGCTTGTGACGATTCAAACGGGTTGTAAGCCGTCGGACCTGTGTAAGCTGGTATGGGTTGGTCATACCCAAATGGTGGCGAATTTCGCGCAGTAGGTGCGGAGTTCGCTTCTTGTATAGGACTTGAAGGTCCTTCTTCATGTAGTGGCGGATAGTGGCTACTACTAGAATGTCGAGGAGTGCTGAAGTGGTTACCCCCTCCTCCTCGTGTAGACATACGAGCATTGGTCCTCCTACGCCTCGGCGGATCAGGTATAACTGGTTGTGCCGGAGGCGGAGGTGGTGGCGTAACTGCCTCAAAGCGTGAATCCTCAGAGGGATCCTGTGGATGTCTCGGTTGTTGTGTCTGATGAGATGGTGTGTTGTACCACTCATGTCGGTCAAACAAGGCCATAAAGCTATCTGGGCCTTGATACTGCGGACCATGATATGAAGATCCATCAGACACTTCTATCGGATGCGTGGGCGTACCACGAGCTGGTTCAGTTGGATCCTCATCTTCCTCCATGGGATCTTCAGAAAAATGGTCTTGTGGCCCTAGTGGAACAAAACCTGAAGGTTCCTGTATGTAGTCAGCCGGATTAAACTGAGCTACGTAGTATGGACTAGGGTCGTCGTAGTTTCGGTGCGAAACCGAACGTTGTAGAGGTATGAAGGAAGGTTGTGGGTTGTTGGGATCATTTTCCGAATTTGGTCCAAAGGAGTGCCGGTAGGATGGCGTTGAGCTGTGCGAAGTGGAATGCCTCGCGGGTTCGTAAAGATCTCTTCGTCGTTGTGGCTCTTCGCTCCGTGTCATCGAAGGATGTCTTGTACCAGATGGTCCAGCTTCTTGATCGTGATGTGTCACGATTTCTCCTCGGCCTCTACGTCCCCTTCCTCTTCCTCGGAATATAACAGGTGGCATTTTCCTGCTCCAAAACTTATTAAAAATTAAATCGAAAATAAAGACAAAAAGGAATAATAATCCGAATTTGTCCTAAGTTATTGTCTAGACTCGAGTATGTGCAATTGTGTCACTGAGATTAAACACAATAGGATTGTGTTTAATTCACTCAATGTTGGCTCTGATACCAACCTGTCACACCCCGATTTCCACGTGTCTCACCGGTGGGCCCGGTGGGGGATTACCGTGACGATGTTGGCAACAATGTAGTCAAACCACACAATTATATAATGCACAGCGGAAGCATAAAATAAATATATGAACTTCAACCTTTGATTGTAATATCCAAATGTATTACAAGGGTTGAATATATCCACAGTGGATCGTAAATAATTATAAAGTATTGTTCCATCAGATACTGCAATCAAGCTTGCGAGGCTTATCCCGACGCTAGGGAGCTAATACCAGCCAATTACGTTTAGGTACCTGCACTTAATCTTTTTGGGGAAAATACGTCAGTTTACACTGGTAAATACATTCAACTGACACATTTGAAAATGTTTATTAAAATTGATTTGAATGCACAAGGCACAAACTCTTTTATAACTTGGGAAAATTCATAATGATCTTGTGAACGTTTTACATGTTCTTTTATGCGTTCAGTAGCCCGGGTCGTGCCGGGTTAAAGATTTATAGACACACCACGTTTGCGTAAAACCGTAGTACAGAAACCAACGGCTACGTCTTTTAGTTTTAATGTCGACACTTTATACCGGGTGTACGCCTACACCGGGATGTCGATGGTCGTGGCCATTTCGTAAAATGATGCCGAGGATATCCGGGACAACGGTCATTAAACCCCCCAAAGGCTTATAAGCAACAAAACTGTTTAAATGAGCCGATCATATTTAATCAATTAACCACCTCAGCGATGGAATTATATAATGCTCAATCAAGCGGTATTAATATACCGTAACCCAAGCCCATATAGGGGAAATAAGTCAAAAGTATTTACCTTTGCAAGTATTAATCCTTAATTTAGATCAAGTCACCGATAGCTTTTACTGGGGCTCCTAATCTGGAACGAAGGTTTTAATTAACCTCTTAGAATCCTAACGGTCCTTGTATTAGCCGTAGCTTAAACCGGTTGATTCCGATATATAGATATGGTTAATTCGCACAAAAAGGCGAAAACCGAGAATGGAGTATGATTTGGACCCAACAAGTTCAGAGACTTGTTTTATATGGGTTATAGTTCATACTCTGGATTTTGGGGTTCAAATAGTATACTTTGACCCGTATCGGCTAATGTATGAAAACTAGTTTCATAGGCCGAACCGTGCGCGCAATAGGCGAAACGGTTAACCATGAGAGTCGTACGCTTATTTCCTAAGTCAATATGCCTTAAATGGGTTGTGGTATCAGTAGGATACCTTCCGTGACGCCCGTAACGAGTTTAAGTTGGTAATATGCCCCGTAGGGGCTTTTCGGTCATTTTAAAGACTTTAAAAGGGTTTTTCGAGTTCTACAGGAAATCTGAGTTCCCCGAACAGCTTATAAAGCTTAAAATACTTTAATTATTATTTAAAACCAGTGGCAACTGGAATCGGGTCAAAAGACCTTGTAGAACTCCCGTTTTGGCCAAAAAGGGCATATTCGGTATTAACCGAACCGTAGCCATAACCGCAGGTTATGAGCAAGGTAAAAATTATTAAAAATCTTTAAAATTCCAAAAATATTATTTTACCACAGTGGGTAAAAGTTTTGGTGCCGAAAACTTGGGTTAGATGAGCGTTATGCTAATTGCGCCGGTAATTACAAAACTTTCTTAAAAGTGCGCCTTTTAGCATAACTCTCATTCTAGACCTCGGATTGACGTGAAACTTTAAGGACATGCTTATATTTTAACAAGCAAGGTTTTGGTCCGTTCACGTGTCCGAAATACTCGTTTTAATTTTAAAAGGCCGTTACGGTCAACTTTTAGGCGAATGACGGAAATGCGCTAAAGACTCGGATAACTCATGAACCGACCACAGAGGCTTATACCAACATGTGACCTGGTCCTAAGAGAGTCCTAAGGTATATTTATACCTCACTAAAACGGGTCAGAACTGAAGTCAAAGCAAAAGTCAAACTTTTGCGACATTCGGCTCCGAACCGGTTCTATATAGTAAATGATCGATTCAAACGAGCGCAAACATGTTTATATACTTATTATCATGTTTTATGATTGTCAAAACAGGTTCCATAACATATACATTACAGATTATGCTTAAATCGCTAAAATAGCTTTCTGTTGACTTTTTAACCGCACGTTTGACTCGATAATTGACATAGTTAGAGTGGTGATCAGGGGGAACCATTTTAGAGGTTTAATACCCACATAAATACCAACTCATAACCATTTTTGATTCGTCATAAGACTGAATCATTTGCAAGATATTGCAATGACAACCGTTAGTTACGACAGTTGCGTTTATAGGCTATAACTATGGAAATGTGAAACCAAAATGGTTATGAACGACTTACAGAAGTTAACTCTTGATGAGAGAACAGAAGGGAAAGCTAGAGAGCTCTTGAATGATCAGATATAAGTGTTTTTGAGTTGTGTGAATTGTTATGCTTAAGGCATGCTATTTATAGCCAATGCCAAGCTTTGTTGATCATTGCAAGCACTACCATCTGACCAGAGGTAATGGTAGGTGTCCCCTAAGTGATATGGGTCATTTGTAGGGTGCCCATGCCTCTTTGTTTGTGGTTTGATCGTTCAAGTTTGCAAAAGCCAAGTAGTTACAAAGTTTCTGCATCTGGGCACTTTACGCGACCCGCATGGACATTCCGTGCAACTTTTACGCGGGTCGCTTGGGATTAGAAGTTCAGACGCGTTATTGAGGAGGCTCGCGGCCCGCCTCAACTTATGTTGAAACCTTACGCGGGTCGCGTGAGGTTATATTTTCTGGATTTTTCAAATCTTTTATAATGATTACAGAATCGGGCCATTAATAACGAAATCTTTCGTAATGATTCGCCTGACCTTTCGGATTTGAAGGGGTAACTTTGCGGTTTGGCCCTCGGTTATTTACCGATAGGGGCCTCGTGTTAATTACCCGCATTATTAAGTCCCCGGTTTATTTATTAATTATTTTGGAAAGCCTTAACTTTCACTGTTGACGCTTTTAACCCTTCTTCTACGAATTTGATCGTAACTTTCTTGTTTCATATCGAAACTTCGCGAAATTCATATATATTATTTTAGTGAGGGTATAATACCGTTACAAAGTCTTTGGGACGTTAAAGGGTCACTCAGAGGTATTATTAAACATGTTGACACAGTTAACCCCTGTAGTTTGTAATCTCTCACTTTCTTCCGCGTTTTATTTATGTACGATCTATAATTTATTCGTTTGAAGGTTTAAGCGTTATTTAGGGATACTATACAGTATATTTACCCTTGTTGACATTTATAACCCTCGAATTTACATACTTTCAAGGTTTGTCAAAATTAGTCCTTTATTTATTATAGATGCCACGTGTAAACAAATGACACGTGTTAACACATCATTGGACACAAAAATTCGAGGTGTTACACACATGCATAGGTTACAAGAAATGTCCACCACCAGTGAGACACAATTATGATGCCATGCCTGATGAGGAGGATAGAATTTTCTTTGAACCATCTGTTCCATTAGATGTAAAGGAATTTGCAACAGGACTCGGATACAAGAAAGAAGTATCATCCGATTCAGATGTATCAGCAGATACATATGTGTCTTCTGCTGAACTGAATCAGGATCCTCCAGTTATTACTGAGGATGCTGATTCCGCTGATGATGAATCCGATGATACTAACCCAGCAAAGTCTGATGCGGAAATCAAAGAAGAGGACATACCTCTTGAGAAACATATTCTATGTGATCCTCCTGCAAAACCCGCTAAGACTGTTGCAATCCAGTCCTCGTCTGCAAAAGAGTCGGAGAGTGTGAATTTGCTATACACTCTTGTTGGTGATGATAAAATTTATTCCGACAGATTTTCCTATTAAGAATGTTAATCAATCTTTAATCAGTAAAGTCTTTGAAAATTCGACAAGTAAGTTTTTGGGAAAGACAGGATCACGTGTTACGGTAACACAGTGCCCTCCTATTCCAAAGGCCGAAGTTCGAAAACAATTTGGCAATAAGAAATTACCAACAGTGCAAAAACAGCAAAATCACACCAAGCCAAAAGGAAAATTACCGGCTCAAGGTCAAAAGAAGCCGAATCAGAAAAAGAACAAGAATGTAAATTTTGTGAAATCAAAGGGAACGGACAAAATTGAAACGTTTGAGAACAAATCAAACTTGGATTTTGTTAAGAAAGCAACTGTGTCGAAAAGAAATGAATCAAATAGTTCAAAACCTAGTACCTCGGGATCACAAAGTTCATCATCATCGGCAAGACGATCACATGATACTTCGGGGTTTGTTGAACGAAGATCATGTTTTGAATGTGGTACCATTGGACATATAATTCGAAATTGTCCATATCTTCATAAGTTGAAAGCAAAGGTTGATGATTCCCATGAACAAAATCATGCCGCCCAAGAACATGGAAAAGGCAAACAGAGTCAAAACAAGAAAAAGGTTCGGAAGATAAAGATCGTGAATTCAAGAGGGACTGATAAAATTGAAACTTTCGAAAACAAATCCAACACGGATTTTGTTAAACAAAGTAAAATTTTGATAAGAAACAGTCAAAACAACTATACACAACAAACAAACGGTTGTGATGTAGGACCAAGTACCTCAAGATCACGAAGTTCATCATCCAGCTATTACAGTTATGATACTCCGAGGTCTGTTGAGCGGAGATCATGCTTTGAATGCTGTGAGTATGGACACATCATTAAGAATTGTCTATATCTCACCAAGAGAAAGTCAAAAATTGATGCCCCCATGGTAACAATTACCATAAAAGATCTGTTTCACCAAAACAGGACCCTCTTCTTGTTAAACAACGAGAAAAGAAACAGAAAAAGAAACAAAGAAAAGAAGTTGAAAAGGTTTTGAAACCAGAGGTTATCCAAACAAAATCTGTTAAATCGGATGTTAAACATGAAAAACAGAAACAGATTTGGATACCAAAACCAGTAACTGTTTCAGGGGGAGCTACAGCAATTCCGAATCATCGGGAAATGGATGTTACAATTCTCGATGATGACGGACGACCCAAGTATGTGAAGGCTTGGGTCCCCCTCTCCAACTAATCTCTGAATGAGTGTGTAGGATGTTCCAGGAGGAACTATTGATAGTCTTAGGATTGTTGATAGTGGAGCGTCCATGCATAAGATCGGCGACATAAGGCTCCAAAATATTGTTACATCTAGGAGAATGTTGTTGCCATTGATGGAGAGAGAGAGGGAAAAAGAAAAGAAGAAGAATATGTTGGTGAAAAAGGAATGAAGTTGAAAAATTCGACCAGATGAAAAATGTGCCAAAATTTGGTTGTTATGGTTTTGATCGGGTCCTCAGGAAAGAATACAATGAAATGTGTGTAGATGCCTTGGCGTGGATTGAACATCCGCACACCACTTCTGAAAGAGAAAGACAAAGACCTTCGCTGGTGCAATATGGAAGACCAGCCGGACCCGGAGGTGTTTGATCTTGTTGCTGTGAAGAGATTTCTCACTAGCTACAAAAATCGGCCTTGAAGTCCACACCGGGTGGATATCCAGTTTGGGAGAGCACTCAGGTTCCTTGCAATGCACGAAGCAGTTGCAGGATACGGTTTTGAATTTCTAATCTCTCCTATGCTTGTCGATATTTAAGCTGCTTTATGAATTATTATCATCTCGTACAACACTCTTTGGCCTGACACGTTGAACTTGAATATCACCTCACACGTGATTGTTTCTCTATGAAACTCGTCAATGTTATCATGGTCCGCACTGCTTACCGACATGCCAACTGATTTTTCCAAAATTCGATAAAATCATTTCTGATTAAAATTAATTTTGGTAAACGGCATTGAGGTAAAATATGAGTTAAACAAACATCGGAAAATCATTTTTGTTCATATCTTTGTGTCTTTTAAATTTTATCTTAGTTTGTTGATTTTAGGGGGAGTAAATCCAAATTTGAAAATCCAAAAACATTGAAAAATTTCAAAAACACAAAAACAATAGAAAAACAAAAATGAGTTTCCTGGCGAGCAAAAGAGAACATGATAGTACATCAGTGGTCTATCCAAACCTCTTTAAACCTAAACTGAAAAACGATAAGCAGCTCTATATAAGATGTATCGGTAGGCTCACAATCATTTTAAAGTGTGCAGGGTGATATAAATCTTAAATCGACTGAAGACCAGGTGGGAACCATTCATTGGCATATGGTCTTAGTACCGAAATTTCGTTTGAGAGATTGCCGAGGCTCTGAGATATTCGGTCTTTATGCTGCTTATCATCTGGGTATCATGGTTGTATCTTTTACCGAAAAATAACGGGGACGCAAGTCTAGATCTTTCATGATACTATACATACGTGTACATACTGCATACGACCTCAATAAGTGATAAACAATCACATGTCCAAACAAATAAGTGACAAAATATCACATTTATCCGGGATCAAGTTCGTCTCTATGCTGTACGAAAGTACTGACCTGTTCACGGACTTGCTCCTGTGCCCTCATGCATATGAAAATCAAGTTCCTCATCAATAAGTGATTCTATCACATAGGGCTTGTTTTCAAATCAAAATAAGTGAGTTTCTCACATCATATACGGTCAAACAGATGAAAATCGGTATACTCACCTGTAAGACAAACCCTCGTGCATACCTTGATACAGGAATGTGTCGTGATGTGGATGAACACCGGTTGGTAAGTATAAATTATACATTAACGTATCCCCAAAACATGATTACATCTGATAAGTTGAGCTTATGTGGACAACAATACCGATAGTTGTTATAGGATGCTTATCTTAATGTTAACTAATTGAACAACAAGAGCGTTTTGGCATGACCGTACACTGATATGATTCTCTTACCCTCGAAACTCACAAAAAGAATGTTTGTAAATATTTATTTACTGCTTTCGGGCTTTACATTTGAAATATTCAAAAATTCCAAAAAGATTTTAGGTGTGTTTTAATATAAACTTTATAAAAGCCAAAAAGATTTTATTTCTATCTTATTTTCGATCGTACGATGTTGGATCTCGAGTCTTCGTTACCTGAAACCTGACTGAAAACCGAATTGACTAAATTTTCATAAACGGTCGAAATTTGCAAGTTTTGAAAGTTAGAGACTAAAATTGACAAATTTATTAAACTTTCAAGCTGTCGGACGGTGTTTGATTGAAACATGGTCATACGTGTGTCATTTGTTTATGCTAACTATATTCCAAGCAGTTGTTCTCATTACACGTTTAGATTTCTTGCATGTGCAGATTCTAAAGGCAAGGAGAACATAGTCGATGACAAGCTTCGGAATGAAGACACGACGTGAAGGCACTCAAGTGATGAGGATGATCGAGTTGCCGCTGACCATCATCAACACCACAAGGATCTCAAGCACTAAGATCAAGTCATTCACGAGCATAATTCAAGGGGAAGCTTATGTTAAGGGGGAGTTTGTCAACACACTTCCAACATAAAACGGGGAGTTTGTTGATACACTTTCTGCTTTCAAGACGTGAAGACATTGAAGATCCTCCGGCATAGAAGACATGAAAGGCGAATCACGCGAGTAGCGTCTAAGGGGGAGTTTGTTGATACATATTTGTGGACGCAACTCGACGTGAAGTGATTCGGGTTAACAACGGCTTTCCTCCGTCGTTTTTGGTTAAGATCAAACATGGGCCCAAGATGCTTAAAAGGACTTGAGCTAGTTTTTGGAATGAATCATAATTGCAGAAACAATGCATGGGCCTTAACAGCTTTGGCGAAACACATTTGGGCCCAAGCCCATTTTGGCGAAACACATAGAGTGTCGATGAAACACATCTGTTTCATCGACATGTTTCCTTTTCGTCGAGCATGGATGTGTTTCACCAAGATCTGTTTCACCAAGATCTGTTTCGTCAAGATAGTTATGTTTCGTTGTGTGTAGTGCTATAAATAGTCTGTAGTTAGACAGAAAATGTTAGACACAAGAAGAGAGCACACAGAGAGCAAACACACACACACACGAGAGTTTGAGAGAGTTTGCAAAACATATTTGTAAACATTGCTTTGTAACTGAACCTTTCATACGTATTAATACAGAGGTGTTAATCGGTGAATTTTGCGTGTTGTGTATTTGCGTGTTCTATCTCGGTTTGCCTTTCCGGTTGGATTCCGCACAACCGGGTTGGTTTGTACACAAGGATTAGGCGACTAGATCCTCCTAGCCGGACCTACAATCCACACCGGGTGGATATCCAGTTTGGGAGAGCACTCAGGTTCCTTGCAATGCACGAAGCAGTTACAGGATACGGTTTTGAATTTCTAATCTCTCCTATGCTTGTCGATATTTAAGCTGCTTTATGAATTATTATCGTCCCGTACAACACTCTTTGGCCTGACACGTTGAACTTGAATATCACCTCACACGTGATTGTTTCTCTATGAAACTTGTCAATGTTATCATGGTCCACACCGATGACCAACGTGCCGACCTTTTTACCAAAGCATTTGACAAATCAAGATTTGACTTTTTATTATTGGTAAACGGCATTAAGGTCAAGCAAGAGTAAAACCAACATCGGAAAATCACTTTTTGTAAATATCTTTTTGTCTTTTAAATTTTATCTTAGTTTGTTGATTTTAGGGGGAATAAATCCAAATTTGAAAATCCAAAAACATCGAAAAATTTCAAAAACACAAAAACAATAGAAAGACAAAAATGAGTTTCCTGACGAGCAAAAGAGAAAATGATAGTACATCAGTGGTCTATCCAAACCTCTTTAAACCTAAACTGAAAAACGATAAGCAGCTCTATATAAGATGTATCGCTAGGCTCACAATCATTTTAAAGTGTGCAGGGTGATATAAATCTTAAATCGACTGAAGATCAGGTGGGAACCATTCATTGGCATATGGTCTTAGTACCGAAATTTCGTTTGATAGATTGCCGAGGTTCTGAGATATTCGGTCTTTATGCTACTTATCATCTGGGTATCATGGTTGTATCTTTTACCGAAAAACAACGGGGACGCAAGTCTAGATCTTCCATGATACTATACATACGTGTACATACTGCATACGACCTCAATAAGTGATAAACAATCACATGTCCAAACAAATAAGTGATAATATATCACATTTATGCTACTTATCATCTGAGATATTCGGTCTTTATGCTACTTATCATCTGGGTATCATGGTTGTATCTTTTACCGAAAAACAACGGGGACGCAAGTCTAGATCTTCCATGATACTATACATACGTGTACATACTGCATACGACCTCAATAAGTGATAAACAATCACATGTCCAAACAAATAAGTGATAATATATCACATTTATCCGAGAGTCAAGTTCGCCTCTCTGCTGTACGAAAGTACTGACCTGTTCACGGACTTGCTCCTGTGCCCTCATGCATGAAAATCAAGTTCCTCATCAATAAGTGATTCTATCACATAGGGCTTGTTTTCAAATCAAAATAAGTGAGAATCTCACATCATATACGGTCAAACAGATGATAATCGGTATACTCACCGGTAAGATGAACCCTCGTGCATACCTTGATACGGGAATGTGTCGTGATGTGGATGAACACCGGTCGGTAAGTATAATTCATACCTTAATGTATCCCCTCGCCATGATTACATCTGATAAGTTGAGCTTAAGTGGACAACAATACCGATAGTTGTTATAGGATGCTTATCTTAATGTTAACTAATTGAACAAAGAGAGCGTTTTGGCATGACCGTACACTGATATGATTCTCTTACCCTCGAAACTCGCAAAAAGAATGTTTGTAAATATTTATTTACTGCTTTCAGTCTTTACATTTCAAATATTCAAAATACCAAAAAGGTTTTGGGTGTGTTTTAATATAAACTTTATAAAAGCCAAAAAGATTTTATTTCTATTTTATTTTTGATCGTACGATGTTGGAGCTCGAGTCTTCGTTACCTGAAACCTGACTGAAAACCGAATTGGCTAAATCTTCATAAACGGTCGAAATTTGCAAGTTTTGAAAGTTAGGATCTAAAATTGTCAAATTTATTAAACTTTCAAACTGTCGGACGGTGTTTGATTGGAACATGGTCATACGTGTGTCATTTGTTTATACTAACTATACTCCAAGCAGTTGTTCTCATTACGCGTTTAGATTTCTTGCATGTGCAGATTCTAAAGGCAAGGAGAACATGGTCGATGACAAGCTTCGGAATGAAGACATGACGTGAAGGCACTCAAGTGATGAGGATGATCGAGTTGCCGCTGACCATCATCAACACCACAAGGATCTCAAGTTATAAAGATCAAGTCATTCACGAGCATAACTCAAGGGGGAGCTTATGTTAAGAGGGAGTTTGTCAACACACTTCCTACATGAAACGGGGAGTTTGTTGATACACTTTCTGCTTTCAAGACGTGAAGACTTTGAAGATCCTCCGACGTAGAAGACATCAAAGGCGAATCACGTGAGTAGCGTCCAAGGGGGAGTTTGTTGATGCATGATTGTGGACGCGACTCGACTTGGCGGATGTTGGCTCGGGCAACGGCATTCCTCCGTCGTTGTGCTTAAAATATCAAGAACGAGCCAAGATGTAGAAGGACTTGGAACATAGTCTTTGGGCTAAGACTAGTCCTTGGGCTTAAACAGATTGGCGAAACAGCAACTCTTTTGGGCTTGTAACTGTTTGGCGAAACACCCTTTGAGCCCAAGCCCAACATTGATGAAACATGTGTATAGTTGACGAAACAAGTCTGTTTCATCAACCTCAATTGTGTTTCATCAATATCAAATGTGTTTCATCGAGTTTGGTCTTGTTTCGCCAAGCCAAGTCTGTTTCGTAGTGTATGTTGCTATAAATAGTCTGATATCAGACATGAGAAACGAGAGAACACATAGACACCAGAAGAGAGCACACAGAGAGCAAACACACACACACACGAGAGTTTGAGAGAGTTTGCAAAACATATTTGTAAACATTGCTTTGTAACTGAACCTTTCATACGTATTAATACAGAGGTGTTAATCGGTGAATATTGCATGTCGTGTATTTGCGTGTTCTATCTCGGTTTGACTTTCCGGTTGGATTTCGCACAACAGGGTTGGTTTGTACACAAGGATTAGGCGACTAGATCCTCCTAGCCGGACCTACAAAAACAAAAGAAATCTTTTAAACATTCAAAGTGGGATAAGATCTAATATTAATTTATTATTTATTTAATTAATATAAGATATGTAGGAAAATGATACGGCAAAATCAAAAAGTTGATGCCTTCAATTAATAACATGTGTTACACATTGATTTCGTATTACACGGGATTGTATAATAGAGTTTTTATAATTATAAAATTTGTGCATATGTATAACCTTTTTATAATTCTCTTTTAGATGTGATTACTTGCTCATTCATGAAAAGAGTTAATTGCTCGGATGGTCCCTGTGGTTTCATGTTTTTTCACGTTTAGTCCCCACCTTTTGAAAATAGCAGGTTGCTCCCTATGGTTTGTCATTTTGTTACTCGGATAGTCCCTAAGTAGATGTCACATAGTTTGGAAATAGCAGGTATGCTCCCTATGGTTTGTCATTTTGTTACTCGGATAGTCCCGAGAGTAACTGTTTGGGGACCATCCAAGTAACAAAATGACAAACCACAGGGAGCATACATGTTATTTTCAAAAGGTGGGGACTAAACGTGAAAAAACGTGAAACCACAGGGACCATCCGGGCAATTAACTCTTCATGAAAATCATTTTAGATGCGAACCTTTATATTATAAGCATCCCGTGAAGCATGAGATTGTTAGGAAAAGTTATAGTAATCAAGTAAAATTTAATAGCGAGTATGTGTAAATAAATACTAACCCTTTTAGATTAATATCTACAAAAGTAATCGTACATTATTTTTAACTTCCACATCGTTTTGATGAAAACTATGTAGCCAAAGATAAAAATGTAATATTTTTAAAGAATTAAGCATAGGGATTAAGTATACGAAAACTAATAATAGATCTTTCAAGATCAATGGTTGTTTTGACATAAACTTAGATTAGGATTCCCGTATAAATATATTTACTTCAAATTGTTTGTTATATTTTTATTATCTAATAGATAATGATTATCTTTAGTTATAAAAAAAATAAATATTTATAACTAAGAGGAGGGAACGCAATAAAATCGATAGCTTCAATGAATGATATGTGTCCCCCATAGGTTTCTTTTATTATATGTATAGATATTTATCTTTATAATGAGAAGTAGCCATGAAGAAGCCTCCAATGGATTAGAGTTGAATGAGTCATTAGGTTACAAATTTTGACAAAGATGTTCCACTAGATGCATGATTCCACAATATAATCATGAGAAAAAATTAATGGTTAAATAGTGTTTCCATTATGCAAAACATTTACGAACTCATCAAGTTAAATAAGAGTTGTTGGTTAAGTTTTCCAGATTATGGTTGATAACAATATCTGCACATACAAATCAAGAGAAGGATCAAGGTAGCATCAATGAATTCAATTATTTTAATGAGCAGATTAAGAAATGTCATTAAGAAATGTCAGGTAACATAAACGAGCCAAGAATACCGAGAAGACAGATTTCGTAAATACTTATTTTTCATTTACTGAAAAAATAGAAAGAACTAGAATAAGTAAAGGGCTGAGAAGTTATCTATCTAATCAAATACGTAGAAAAAAAAAGACATTTTTCTTATACAAATCGTTATATGTTGTGATTGGTAACATGTCTCATAGTAATTTAAGGGGCTGTTTGTTTATCTTTTAACTAGGCTATCACCCGGGAACATCCCGAGTTAGGAAAATTTAGTTTTCAATAATAAAAGGTACATAAACAACATTTTCAACCTCTTAAGTTTCTTGTTTCCCTTCCCACCACAAATTTTTGTTCGGTTTCATCACTATGAAATCTGGGTCCCAAAATAGGACTACGACGCAGGTGATGCTTTGCTAAGTTTGGGGCTTAAAACATATGAAAATGCTTTACCGGTCTAATGGATAGGCCTTTTTAGTTATGCAACATAGCTGGTCTAGAGGGAGGAATTGAAAGTGCCAACTTTCCATTTGTTACGTTAGTCCGTGCTTTGGTCTAACCACCATTTTCATCTTCCACCTCAGCATGTGTCGTTGAGATCATCATGAGCTTTACTTGCGTGTCAAGCCAACTTTTAACACAAAAGGAAGCCACATCCATTTTTGAATCGTTACCCATACAAACTTATCTTAACCCTAACAAAACCCAACCTCTGACCCAACTCATCTTAACCATAACCAACCCATGGACATTAAAAGTCCTCCAAATAGATACATAAGCAAAACTTCATTTGGAGCTTTAATAGAAAACCAATCATGAAATAACAAAAATAAACACCAAATCAACACAAATGTATTGCAAAACTTAAATAATAAAGATAACATGTTTTTGTCGCGATAAAAAACAAAACTTCTAGCAAGAAACTAAGTTTAAAACCTTTAGTAGGTAACCGGTGCAAGGATTTCAAGTTGAGAACAAAGTTTCTCTTCTGCAGCTTTATCGGCCTTGGCTCTAAGTTTGTTAAGCTGCTTCTTTCTTTCATACACCACTTGGGCTTTTTCCTTCCTCTTATTTTCAAGTTCCTGCAAGTAATTAACAACAATGTAGTCAAAATAAGTTACAATAAAGTTTATTGTGGTAAATTAATTAAGACCAAAAAATACAGAAGGGTAATTTTGTACATATTAGTGTCATTGTATAGGCTCAGTGATATGTTAAAAACATATTAACCAATAATAACAAACAAATAAAAAAGAGAAATCACAGAATTTATTTGATGTCTAGGTTATAAAAATCTAGCTTGCAAATATATATGATCTATGGTTATCCATCATCCTATAAATGAAATTATTAAATGAAATTATAATAAGAGATAACTCGAGAACAAAAATACATATAACGTCCACCTGGACTTGCATAAAAAAGATTATCAAATAACAAACATTTTCAGATAAAGAGCTTTGCATGGTTTTAAAAAACGGCTGAGGCGCGCCTCAAGGCGAAACAGCCAAAAAACGATTCTGAGGCGCGCCTCAGGGGGTTTCTACTGTTTGTGCGCCTCAGAGGGGCTGAGGCGCTAAAAAGGCTGCGCCTCAGGGGTTTTAGATATCTGTTTTTGATGTTTTTGTGTTTTTGTGTCAATTTCAAGCAATTTCGGTCTGTTTTACGTGTGTTTTTTATTATTTTGATGAATTTGATGATGAATTTAGTTAGTATTACTATTTTTAAAAGATTTATAATATTTATATTTATTTTTTAATTCCGCCTCGGGCTTACACCTCGGTTCGCCTCGAGGCTTACGCCTCGTGAGGCGAAGTGAAAACGCCTCGAAACTCGTTTCTGTTTCTTTAAACCTTGGGGCTTTGTAATACCAAGGATTTAAAAGTTGCAATATGCTTTATACAGCATTAAATACAATATTTACCGCATTAATATAACAAAAAAATAAATAAAGTTTTTACCTTGATTGTCTCATAATGATTCCACCCAACTTCTGAAGAAAGCCGACCGAGCAAACAGTACTTGTGTCCAGCAGTTAACCTCAATACCCTACATTTTGTGTTCACAAAAATCAACACTGTGACATGTATAACACCATTTGTTGATTTAAAGCAAATCATTGTGTAAACTTACTTAAGAGCATCAGGGATGACCATTCTCTTCTTCCTGTTGTAAGGTGTAGGGACCCCTTCATAAACTTTCAACCTTGCTAGTGCAGCAGCTCCACGCTTGGTCTTGTGGGGAATCATGCTGTAATCAAAACAAAAAAATAACAATAAGTTAAAAAAAATATTCAGATTGAAAACTTGAAGCAAGTACAACACAACACAACACAATACAAGTACATGAATTTCATTTATATATAATAACACACCGCTTAAAAGTCAAACTTTTATAGCTTATGTTGACAAAACCCGGATATCAGACTCAGGAAATAATAATCCGAAACACCAAAATACAGACAATAAATTAGTATAACAAATACCTGGATGGCAAGCAAAGGGACCAGATTTGATGACAACCAAATGAAAACAGAACCAATAAACAATTTGCAGCATTCCCAAACAACCTGCGGCCATACGCTGAAGGTAATCTATCAGCTGGAAAAAAGTAGATAGCCTAACAGATAACATGAACCAGTTTCTCGAGCAGAGATGGGTGTAATAGACAATTTGATAGCCCTGTCTGGCATCAATGGCATTAAGAGTATCACTTAAGACTTCAAGTGCAGGTCCAGCTTCTGTAAATAACGCTTCCCAACTAATTAAAAACACGTAGATTTATATTAGAATGTGTATCAAACTCATTAAAAAAAATGTTATAAAAATCAAGGTTAGTAGTGAGAGCCTCACCATATGCCAAGATTCATCGTTCTCTTAATGCCCATGGTTCAGGTGGTGCATTCTATAGCTGATTCTCGTGCAACATTACTTAATCTTTTAAAACCATGAAAAGACCAAAAAGCGCAATCAAACAATGAAGATCAAATGAAACAAATAAAATAGACCTTTGAGCTTCAATAATCGGTAGCCGAACAACCACAAGCTCGCAAAACAACTCAATAATTTCTTGAGCTGCCATCATTTTCTCTTCCCTTATTATATGCTCTACCTATATAAGTTACATAACTAAAGGTCAATTAATATCTTATGTACTTTTTCTAGTCCAAAGAAAAGCATGTATTATACCCGAATTCGGGCCGTAGCTTCTAGACCAGTCTCAAAAAGTTTTGCAATATCCCGCCGCATCTGTTTTATATGAATTTATATACGTTTCCTTAACAATTTTATCCGCGGTATCGTCAACTTCAAAAGCGTTTTACTGTAATCAACAATTCACAATCAAATAGTTACAATCAAACCCTAGGCCATACAATACAAATTGAATACTCCGTTAATTTCACTACCACAACAACTTTAACCTAAACATTTCAATGTCAATTAACAAACACAAGGTAAATCAAGACAAAAACACAACTAACAATATAGATAAGGTTTTACCGTTTGGAACCCTTGAAAGCCCCCTTAGTGAAGATAGAATCAAGCATCGACATCTTGATCGAAATTTAGGTACGAAATCCTGATGTTGTGGTCACGAAACTGTATGTGCAGTGGATCGAAAACAAGTAACAGATTAGATAGATGATCAAAGAATACAAAATTTATTTAGAAATACGATTGACCGGAACTGTGTACAACTACTCCACTATGAATATGAATGAATGAATTATACAAGTTTATATATGACCTGGTCCAAAGTCACATGGAGAGAGAGACAACGCCGTTTTGCTTTCACGCTTTTTCTTCTTCTTTCTCTCTCTAAACACACATTATTGTCCAGAAAAGCGTTATATGCATAGATACATAAGAAATTGAACGAAATCATGGATGAATGATAGAAGAATAATAAGAAATTGAACGAAATCATCGATGAAAGATACAAGAAATCATAGGAAAATAACAATAGATTCATTCACTTACCAGATGCTAATGAAATCGAAAGAGATGGTGGTAGATTTGCTTGTCGGCGATGAACAAAATTAGGGTTTTGTAAGCTTGAATGATGAAAGCGTGAAGGAGAAGAATGATGTGTTTGAGTGATTTAGGCTAATTAGATAGTTTTTATACCAGGGTCCAAAAAACAGGTATGGATATACAACACGCGGATCCCGTGTAAAAATAAAAGGATTCCCACATTTTCCCGCCAAAAATCAAGTGAGGTTGCACCACAACACGACACGTGTCCCACATCTTGTTTATTTATTATATATATAGATAGATGGTTCAGACCTTAGTACTTAACCATTCAGATGTTGCCAAACAGCCCCTAAGTGTTAAAAGATTATATGATAGTTAATATGTTTATGTAATGAAAAAGCTAAAATCTAAACTAATTTATTATTGCCTTTTCCTCTGGTAATTCTCAGTTGATTTCAAAATATTTATCCATGAGGAAAGCGAAAGGAGAGAAAAAGGATGACGACCTTCGAAAAGTGAAAGCGGTGTGACCAAGTATGACGGATTTCGATTGCTGCCGCGGTGGCGTTGTAAGACTTTTCGATCCCTGTAAGATTAAATATATTATGTAATAATATTTAATCTATAGCCTTTATAATCATTTACATGATAGAGATCAAAATATATTATAACCTATTAAATAATTAGTTGGTAATTGTTGATGGACCATACTACCCTTATTAACTAATTAGGTTTCCTCCTGGGTGCTTATAAAAGGAGAGTTATGTGGAGGTTAAGGGGTTACTCAGTTACACAATTACACACACCCCATTAGCCATAACATCATAATTCGACCTCCTCTCCTAGCCGATACCCTTTTCGGTTTTCTTAGTCACCATCATCAGTCAGCACCCTAAGGAGGAACCAGATCACGATGACAAGCATGTCGAACTCCATTACTGGATTCTCCAACGCACTGTCTGCTATAACAGGTATGTTTTAATGTTTTCCTTCATGTATAGACAGAACTGAACCAACATGTGGTATCAGAGCATATGTTGATTAGTCAGTTCTGTTTTCGTATCCATAATTCTGGGATTGAAACTTGGAAAACGGATTTTTATAACTTCAAAACCGTCACAGCCGGTTTCTAGTCATGAAGATCGACTCGAGATCATTGTTTTCGGAAAAAGATTAATCAAAAGTTCATTCGAAATTAACTGGATTATGTTTTAACCGAAGTCTGTTTAGAAAAATTATTAAAATTCAGGTTTCGGGTTCCAGAATTTATGTTTTATGTTTTTAGGGTTCATCATGTTCTTGGGAAAATTCGAAGAATTCTGTTATGTTTTGGAATGTTTTAGGATTAATGAGTGTTTTTCCATGTTTGATCCAATTTTATCTATTAATTTTATACGAAACTGTTATTAGATAAACAGTTACCATATTTTTCGAAATATGTTGATAAAATTAGATTATCTTAAAACAGGAAATAACATCTCATAATCCCTTAGATTTCGAATTTTCAGTTATGTTATCACAATTAACAGCTGTTGACAGGAAGCTTCGAGATCATCAAATTACGACTCGAGACCATCAGTCTCGACTCGAGACCATAGGGTCTCGACTCGAGACCATAGGGTCTCGACTCGAGACCATAGGGTCTCGACTCGAAATCATCAGGTCATTAAAACCTTCTGCAACTCGAGACAAAGGTCTCGACTCGAGACCATTACGTCATAACTCGAGACAAAGGTTGCGACTCGAGACCATAACGTCATAACTCGAGACAAAGGTTGCGACTCGAGACCATAACGTCACAACTCGAGACCATAAAGGTTGCGACTCGAGACCGTGGTTGTGACTCGAGACCTCATCATGATTCGAGATATAGTAGTCGAGACCATGGTTCTGACTAGTGACAACAAGGTTGCGACTCGAGACCTCATAACTGACTCGAGATCTCATAACTCAGTTCGATCCGCGCTAACGGGTGGTTTGCTATTAAATAATTGGTTTTGTAGTTATTTAGTTAATTAATCAGAATCAGATAATGTAATGTTTTGCAAAACCAAAATAGCTTAACCTGAATGAGCTTCTGATGTATCATTTCTGGCCAAAGCTGACTTGATACATCTACTTATCATTCAAGTATTACGAAAGCTATGTTAAGTGTGCATCATAAGCATGAATGTTTTAATATCTGGCCAAAGCTGATTTAATTCTTTCATAGATGGCATACTTAGCAAGTGCATAACTAAAGTGATTGTTTCAATTTCTGGCCAAAGCTGATTTGTTACAACCACTTTGCACATATGCTTAAATGATTACACTTCTGGCCAAAGCTGTTTTGTCTTCGTTTAAGTAGAATTTTTAACTAAGTCTATTATTTTGATGTTAGTAATAGACAATATCACAGCTTCATAATGTAAAATGGTCATTATTTATGCCTGCCTTAGTTCAACGTGCCCTTAGATCACATTAGGACTTCTTCCTTAGTATCATAACTTGCTCATCTTATTTCCACTATCAGCGCCCAATCAGGGAATTCCATCTTTGACTGGTGACAACTTTGCTGCATGGAAGGATGCTCTCATGCTTACGCTTGGGCTGCTGGATTTTGATTACGCTCTTAGGGAGAATAAGCCAGCGGACCTTACCACTCAGAGTACTGCTGCTGAGCAGATACTTCATGAAAAGTGGACTAGGTGTAACTGCATGTGTCTCATGTTTATGAAGCAGTCCATAAGCAATGCTATCAGGGGAGCTATTCCTGATTCTGAAGATGCTAAAACCTACTTGGCTTCTGTGGAGGCACAGTTCAAGGGGACGTCTAAAGCACACGCTAGTACCCTTATTCTCAAGCTGGTGACAACTAAGTATGATGGGAGGAGCGGCATTCACGAGCACATCATGATGATGAATGACATGGCCAATAAGCTGAAGGGGCTGGAAATGGAAATCAGTGATGGTTTCCTTGTTCATTTCATCATTACTTCGCTTCCTTCGTCCTTTGAAGCATTCAAGATCAATTACAACACTCAGAAGGACAAATGGACAATGAGTGAACTGGCCGCTATGTGCGTACAGGAGGAAGAGCGTATGAGGATGGATCGCCATACTGATGTTGCAAACTTCACTACCTCCAATTCTAAGAAAAGGAAGAACCATTATCAGAGGAAGGATGCTTCAAAAGTCCAAAGGCCTAATCCTAATCATAATACAAGTGCACCTTCCAGCTCTAAGAACTCCTTAGGCAGTATCCGCTGCAAGTTCTGGAAAAAGACAGGACACATGCAGAAGGAATGCCCTGACTTTAAGGAGTGGCTGGCTAAGAAAGGTAACGATTATTTTATGATACTTGAGTCCTATAATTTAAGTGTTCCTGCTAATTCTTGGTGGTTTGATTATGGTTCTATGGTTCATGTTACCAATTCTACTCAGGGATTCCTTTCAATCCGGAAGCTGGAAAGAAACCAAAGAACCCTTAAGGTTGGGGATGATCGAGAATTAGAAGTAAAGGCCATTGGAACATTACAATTAGTTATGAAAACTGGTTTATGTATTAAACTTTATGATACCTTATATGTTCCTGAGGTAACTCGGAACCTTGTATCAGGACCAAAGTTAGACATGGACGGTTTTATTGTTTCCCATGGTCATCGCAAACTCTCTATCCTCTATGATTCTGTTCTTTATGGTACTGGTGTTCTGGATGGTGGTCTCTATAGATTAGAACTAGAAGATAACTTTTCCAAATCTTTGTTGTCATATAACATTAATGAATCACTCACAAAGATGGAAGAGAAACGAGACTTAGAGACTTCATCCATGTTGTGGCATCAGCGTTTAGGCCACATTTCAAAAGAACGATTAAATCATCTCGTAAAGGGTGAAGTCTTACCTCCTCTCGATTTCTCTGATTTTGGAACATGTGTCAAATGTCTTAAAGGTAAAATGACATTAGCGAATAAGAAAGGTGCCACTAGGAGCTCTAATTTATTAGAACTCATTCACACTGACATTAGTGGTCCCTACCAAATCACTGGCATAACAGGACATACTTCATTTATCACTTTCATTGACGATTATTCTCGTTACATGTACTTGTATCTTATTAAGGAGAAATCTGAATCTCTTACAACTTTTAAGGATTATAAGGCTGAAGTTGAAAAGCAATTAGATCGTCAGATTAAAGTTGTGAGATCAGATAGAGGCGATGAATATTATGGAAGACATACTGATGTGGGTCAAGCTCCTGGTCCATTTTATGAGTTTTGTAAGGGCCAGGGGATTGTGAAACAATACACCATGCCTGGTACACCTCAGCAGAACGGTGTCGCTAAAAGAAGAAACCGTACCCTTATGAACATGGTGCGCAGTATGTTAGCCAACACTAATTTACCATTATTCCTCTGGACTGAAGCGTTAAAAGCAGCTGTTCATATACTCAATAGAGTTCCTTCTAAGTCTGTCCCTAAAACTCCTTATGAAAGTATATGAAAGTATGGGGCTGCATTGCTGAAGCAAAACTTTACAATCCTTTCCTAAGGAAACTTGACCCTAAAACAGTTACCTGTTTCTTTATCGGGTATCCTGAGAACTCTAAGGGTTATCGTTTCTATTGTCCTTCCCATGTCACTTGTATTGTTGAAACCAAGCGTGCCGCGTTCCTGGAGGATTTCCAGGTCAGTGGGAGCAGTACCAACCCTTACGAAGAATTGCAAGAAGTACAAGACGCGGGGGGGAGAGACTCGTCACTTACCATTACTCCGATTACTCCTCTTGTACCCAATGCAACTACTGCACCTGAAGCTACTGCACCAACTCCAAATTCACCTCTACAATCAGAACCCATTATATCTCATGACGAAGGCACATCAAACGCTCATAACCCAGACAACGCTGTACCCGATAATCCACTCAGGAGGTCATCTAGGCAAAGAAGGCCTACTAATTGGGATGATTATGTTACCTACCTGACTGAAATGGATCCCGGAAAGCTCAATGATCCTATCTCTTACAATGAAGCCATTAGCAGTGATCAGTCTTCTGAATGGAATAAAGCAATGATTGATGAGCTTGAATCCATGAAGAAAAATGACGTTTGGGATTTCGTAGAATTACCCAACGGAGTCAAACCCGTAGGATGCAAATGGGTGTTCAAAACAAAACTGGATCCGAATGGGAACGTTGAACGCTACAAAGCGAGATTGGTTGCAAAGGGCTACACTCATAAATAGGGAATTGATTATCAAGATACGTTTTCACCTGTCTCTCGTAAAGATTCATTAAGGATCGTCATGGCCCTAGTAGCTCATTTCGATTTAGAGCTGCATCAGATGGACGTTAAAACAGCTTTCCTTAACGGAGATCTGGACGAAGATGTTTACATGAAACAACCTGAAGGCTTTAAACCTGAGGGTCAGGAGCATCTAGTCTGTAAGTTGAAGAAATCCATTTACGGGTTAAAACAAGCATCACGTCAGTGGTACCTCAAGTTTGATGAAGTCATGAAGAAGCAAGGTTTTATGAAGAATCAAGTGGATCAATGCACCTACCTCAAGATGAGTGGGAGTAACTTTACTATACTTGTCCTTTACGTAGATGATATTCTATTGGCAAGTAATAGTTCAGACATGTTGCATGAGTCGAAGCGGTTATTTTCGCATAACTTCAACATGAAGGATCTCGGAGATGCTTCTTACGTCATTGGCATCGAAATTCACCGAGATAGAAACAAAGGGACCTTAGGATTGTCCCAAAGGGCTTACATAGATCGTGTCCTTACACGATATAACATGCAACAGTGCAAACCCTCCATCGCTCCAGTAGTTAAGGGAGATGTTTTCGGTTCATTCCAGTGTCCGACAACAGAGGTTGAGAAGGAGCAAATGAGCCAGATACCTTATGCGTCAGTAGTCGGGAGCTTGATGTATGCTCAAGTCTGTACTCGCCCAGATATTGCTTATATTGTTGGAATGCTAGGCCGTTATCAGACTAATCCTGGCCTGGATCACTGGAAAGCAGCTAAGAAGGTTCTTCGATATCTGCAAGGGACGAAAGACTATAAACTGACTTATAGAAAAAGTGATCATTTAGAAGTGGTGGGCTATTCTGATTCTGACTTTGCCAAATGCAAAGATGACAAGAAATCCACTTCGAGCTATATCTTTATGTTAGCAGGCGGCCCTATCTCTTGGAAGAGTCATAAACAACAGTTGACCACAACTTCCACAATGATGGCAGAGTACATTGCTGTTTATAACGCAACCTGTCATGGAATGTTACTTAGAAACCTGGTCACTGGACTCAAAATCGTTAATTCCATTTCTAGACCATTGAAGCTTTACTGTGATAATTCAGCTGTCGTTAGTTTCTCGAACAGTAACAGTTCGACTGGTGCTAGTTTATATCTCGATACGAAATATCTATTTGTACGTGAACGAGTTGAGGAAAATAATCTTTGTATCGAGTATATTAGTACTAAAGATATGCTTGCGGATCCGATGACTAAAGGTCTCCCTCCTAAGGTTTACGAAGAACATGTTCGGAATATGGGATTTAGTAAAGACCTTATTTGAGCATATTGTACTAGCTTATGTTTTATGATTAATGAAATTTCCTCAGTTTGATTTTGTATGTCTATTAGAATATGTTCAACCGGTATAATGGCATATAGACAAATAAAGTTACAAGTCAAACAAAGGGCTTACGCGTATTTTGATCATGATGATTAGGTTTTAAATTAAGGCTATAGTATGATTAATGGGGGTCCTGAGTCGCATAATGATTCAACGGCTGTATTTTTCTGCTATAGTACTTATTTAAAGCTAAAATGAGTGTTAACTCCTGATCAGGCTTATCTAATACTCATAGTAAATGATTACTCGGCTAAGTGGGAGAATGTAAGATTAAATATATTATGTAATAATATTTAATCTATAGCCTTTATAATCATTTACATGATAGAGATCAAAATATATTATAACCTATTAAATAATTAGTTGGTAATTGTTGATGGACCATATTACCCTTATTAACTAATTAGGTTTCCTCCTGGGTGCTTATAAAAGGAGAGTTATGTGGAGGTTAAGGGGTTACTCAGTTACATAATTACACACACCCCATTAGCCATAACATCATAATTCGACCTCCTCTCCTAGCCGATACCCTTTTCGGTTTTCTTAGTCACCATCATCAGTCAGCACCCTAAGGAGGAACCAGATCACGATGACAAGCATGTCGAACTCCATTACTGGATTCTCCAACGCACTGTCTGCTATAACAGGTATGTTTTAATGTTTTCCTTCATGTATAAACAGAACTGAACCAACAATCTCTCCTTTACCAAGCTAGCTTTTGATCGTTGCCACGCTTAATATTGGGCTCTTAAAATTTTGAGGTATTTTTTAACCGACAAAAATAAATGAGATAGGGCCTTGTTAGGCGTGTCTTTTTTTTAATGTCAAAGAATCTTACGTGTAAACCCATCATGCTCGGGGCTATGTCTAAGGTCGACTTCTCGACCACCATGAGACCGTACCCGTTAATGCGCAGGAACCGGATAGAATTTGTAAACCATCGTCCCTCGTCAGTTTTGAACCCGGGATTAAAATTCCGATTCGTCTATTCACCCAGATGTCCATCAAAAATGGTCTGAACGGGAATCGAACCTCTGTCTCCACTAGAAAGGCAAGTCTCTTACCATTTTAACAATCATGAGCTTTTATCATTCTTTTTATCAAAGTTATTTGATAATCATTCTCCTTAACCTTTTTTTTGCATCAGCTATGCGTCATGTGATCCTAAAATTTGTAAATTAATTATATAATAATATATTTATCTTTATAATGAGAAGTAGCCATGAAGAAGCCTCCAATGGATTAGAGTTGAATGAGTCATTAGGTTACAAATTTTGACAAAGATGTTCCACTAGATGCATGATTCCACAATATAATCATGAGAAAAATTGTTAATGGTCAAATAGTGTTTCCATTATGCAAAACATTTACGAACTCATCAAGTTAAATAAGAGTTGTTGGTTAAGTTTTCCAGATTATGGTTGATAACAATATCTGCACATACAAATCAAGAGAAGGATCAAGGTAGCATCAATGAATTCAATTATTTTAATGAGCAGATTAAGAAATGTCATTAAGAAATGTCAGGTAACATAAACGAGCCAAGAATACCGAGAAGACAGAATTTCGTAAATACTTATTTTTCATTTACTGAAAAAATAAAAAGAACTAGAATAAGTAAAGGGCTGAGAAGTTATCTATCTAATCAAACTAGTGTGATGCCCGCGCATTGCGGCGGGTACCCGAGTGTTGCCAAGAATTTTAAAGAGATGCGGAGAAAAAATCTTGAACGTAATCTGTGGTGTAACAACAATGTATAAAAACAACTTAAAAAGAAGATTAAAGTCATACGAGCAAAGTTTTCGAAGTTCAGTTTTAGACCAAAAGTGGTTATTATAGAAGTTGAGCTGATGATCACCAAATGCAAATTATGTACTTTACATATATACAACCGGACAAGACAAGTGAAGCATTCACACATGATTAACGCCTCTTAATTTAGTACATAACTACATTTAACATGTTCCACAAAACAGTAAATTTCAAAATTAGTCCCTGAGGTTATACAAAAGTTACAAATTAAGCCCAAAAGTTTCAATTGCATATATCAAATGAAATCTCCTCTATAAGTTACTGTCCAAACCTTTTCTTTTCAATGTATCTGGCATCATTGAAAATCAGAGCGGGTGAAAGAGTGCAGTTCCAGCAGAAGCTTCATTTGTAGCACGATTACTTCCAAAATTCTTGCGGTTTGAGGACACGCACACGCTCACACTCATGCAGTCCTTGGTAGTCCAAGCCTCTTGCGGAAGTCCTCGTCCATTTGGGGGAGTCCATAGCGTAATTTGATTGTTGGTTCCCAATCAAGCACCTCCTTTGGCTTGGTTATCAATGGCTTTCTTTGTCGAGGATCATCATGCGTGTTTTCCACATGTATTATTTTCACTTTCGGGTTTATCAGCTAACATATGTGGTTTTCATACTCATATTAAACGCCAAATTCAAGGGCATTTTGGACATACAAATTCATCGACATTTCGGACATAACAATAAAATTGTTAAAAAAAAGTTCTAGAACTGACCTCTTTCACATTCTCTGCAACTTCAAGCATGGTGAATTCATCTGAGTGAAGAAGAAAACATAAACTTAGTCATCCAGTACACTACTAAAAACCAGCAATAGATATTCACATAGAAAGATATGCAATACCATAATGTTGACCTGGATTTCCAAAGTTGAATAAAATAAATACAGACGTGTTTGAAGGATCACTCAGCCTGGCCCGTTTTAACTTTTAACTCAAACAAAAAACTATATGACCCATTATGCAACCCGCCCTTTTCATCATTTATAAAAAAAGGAGAAAAATGCCCGGATAGTCCCTGTGGTTTCGCCTTTTTTCACCTATAGTCCCCAACTTTCTAAAACTACCTGAATAGTCCCCAAGTTTTCATTTTTTGTTCCCGGATAGTCCCTGGGTCTAACTTCAGTTACTTTTCTCTGTTAAAATGATGTGAAATGACAAAAATACCATTTCCTTAAAAGGCCAAACCATAGGGACTATCCGGGCATCTTCTTCATTTTTATTTATAAAACCCCACCACCACAATTCATATTCAACCTCCACCCACCATCACTCTCCTCCACCCTCCACCATCACCGCCACAGTCACGGAGGATTTACGGTGTACTACGACGACGGAACTGGCAGAGTTTCTGATCGGTCCACAGTTCAACCGGTTGCTCGATCAGTTATCGCAGATCGAGATAAACAACGGATTAGGTCCAACGAAACATTCACCGGCGTCAAAAGCAGCGGTCGAATCGATGCCGGTGATTCAGATCTCGGATGTTGATAGGGACCCGTAAGTGGGTTAAACTCAGAACTTAGAGATAGAAACAGAGACTCTTTTTGTAACAAATTTTCTTCTATTTCATACCATAAACAAAGTGGCCTTTTATAGCCTTACATACTTAAAAACTGAAACATGAAATGCATACGTGAATAACTGAAAGGAAACATGGGTGATAATGGAAACTACCAACAATGCATGTTACGTGGGAAAGTGTAAACGTGAATATGCATGCAACTAATAGGAAAACGTGGGTTTGCTGGAGTTAGGGTGGTTGACCCGTATCAGATGTACACGTCAGCACTGAATTACAGTGTGCCGTTTGCATAGAAGCGTTCGATATCGGAGATGACGCTCGTGAGATGCCGTGTAAGCACATCTATCATTCCGATTGCATTCTCCCGTGGCTAAATGTTTGAAACTCGTGTCCTGTTTGCCGTTACGAACTCTCAACAGATTGAACACATTTTTCAACAGACTCAACAGATTATTTAACAAATTCGAACAATCTAGAAGAAAACGAAGAATCAACATCGTCATTAACAATATGGAGGGTACCTCATGGTGGATTTGCAGTAGGAAGGTTCGACGGGCGGAGAGAGATTCTGGTTGTGTACACGGAAATGGACGGTGTATCTGGTAACGGTTTAGGTTCGCGGAGGAGGATTGTGTGGCGATCTGGAAGAAATAGAGGAGGAGGTGGTAGAATTGGAGGAGTTTTTCGTAATATGTTCTCTTTTCTCCGGCGAAGAAGGTCGGATTCTGATTCGAATGGTGGATTGGTGAACAGAAGATCCGGTTCGGTGTTTAGTGGAAGGAGAAGGTGAAGAAAGGGGAATTTGGATGAAAAAGGGTTTGTCCAGATGGTACAGTTGAAGAACACCTCTTGCAGAAATTGAAAATATCATTATTATTACTGAAATAGAGATTTGCCGGAGCCAGTTCCATCGTCGTAGTACACCGTAAATCCTCCGTGACTGTGGCAGTGATGGTGGAGGGTGGAGGAGAGTGATGATGGGTGGAGGTTGAAGATGAAGTGTGGCGGTGATGGTGGAGGGTGGAGGAGAGTGATGCCCGGATAGTCCCTATGGTTTGGCCTTTTAAGGAAAGGGTATTTTTGTCATTTCACATCATTTTAACAGAGAAAAGTAACTGAAGTTAGACCCAGGGATTATCCGAGAACAAAAAATGAAAACTTGGGGACTATTCAGGTAGTTTTAGAAAGTTGGGGACTATAGGTGAGAAAAGGCGAAACCACAGGGACTATCCGGACATTTTTCTCTAAAAAAAAGTATTAAAAGGGCATGCAAGAACTGACATCTTCATCCTGTTTGATGGTTGCTTTGAGATAATACATGGCATGCTCGGTTTTCGGAAGATCCTCTGCGGGGGTCCATATTCTCAGGGCAACTTTACGAACCAAACACGTTGTGAACGTATCGTCTCGGCTCGCTAACTGGCCCACAACTAACGCGAACAGATAGCATGGTTTCTTGAACGGCTCCTCCCAAAGCGCAAAATGCTCTGTCATAACACCTTCTTTCAGCTGTCCAACTCTTGAAATTCAGCTGTCCAACTCTTGAAATGGTACCATCAACAAGACTGATCTACAGTTTTAAAAGTAATCATGTTCATACTTGTACGTAGGCATTGCAATTTCAACATATTTCCATAAGAATTGAGTTTATTTCAGTTCTAATTTTTTTCCAAAGATATAAACACGTTCATCATAGGCGCAACACAGTTTTTAAAATAGATGGGTGTTTTGACTCATTAACGACCCACCATTTCGTTACTTTTAAATAGGGGTGGCAAAATAGGTGGGTTGGGCATGTTTGGGTAATGGGTTAGGATGAGTTTATTAAGAAATGGGCCAGGATGGGTTTAGGTCAAGATGGATTTGGGCATGATAGGCTAAAAATATAAAAAAATATATAAAAAAATAAAAAAAAAAATTAAAAATTAAAAAAATAAAAAAAAAAAATTAAAGATTTAAAAAAATAAAAAAATAAAAACCTACAGCAGCCTATTATCGAATACGATGTATATGCCTACGACCCAGACTCGTTTTGATCCGTTTGTAAGAGACAATAAAAATCTACTAACCGATTTGTTAAAAAAGGGTGACTATTTTGGCCCATATCGACCCAAACTCGTTTTGATCCATTATCAAACACACCCGACCTTCGCTTTTTGCCACCACTAATAAGAAAGCAAAAAACGTTGACGGTCAGCAGGATGTTATTACTTGTTTCCATTATAGATGCAACCCCAGTGAAGAATCCAGGTTTGCGAACACTTCTGAAGTTGAAATTTCACTTTTGCATTGTGGCCGCTTGAAAATACAGACACATCAACCTGTTAGTACATAACATAATTTCCAAAATTAAAGATATATATATATATATATACCTATACATGAATGTTGATGTTAGCTTTGTGATATCATTTATACAGGAATGTTGGTTATTTAGTTGGACTAAAACGAAGGCGGCGGGCTGGCGGCGATGGTCGTGAGCAAAAGCAACGGTGGAATGGAGGTTGTAGGATGGTGGTGGTTTGGATGATTTGGGCGTGGGAGATGAGAAAAAAAGAAGAATGCGCTGGTTTTAGGGTTTACCTAGTGAAACCCATACTGACCCATGATGTTATTTTTTAAAGTTAACTCATCTTGTCCCTCTTAACAATTCTTGTTAACCCAACTTAACCCATCTACTATAAAAATAATACCCATCCTAACCCAAAGTTGAATGTACGGGTTGATTTCGCCGGGTTCAATAATATGGTATACTTGTGTGGCGACTTAGATTTATTCTAAATTACGCCTTTTGACCCACAATGGTGGCGACTTATGCGGAATGCAAGCTTCTTAAACCAAAGTTGCTTATATCTCTTATAAGGAGAACGATCACAAAGAGCTTTACAAGCTTCTTAAACCAAAGTTGCTTATATCTCTTAGAGAGCGATTCAACTTTTTTCATGAACATCACCATACATTGAAACAAGCATCATGTATATGGTTTCATTTATAACAATTTCATCATAAGTAACCGCGGCAACGCACGGGCATTCCCACTAGTGTAATGAAAAAGCTAAAATCTAAACTAATTTATTATTGCCTTTTCCTCTGGTAATTCTCAGTTGATTTCAAAATATTTATCCATGAGGAAAGCGAAAGGAGAGAAAAAGGATGATGACCTTCGAAAAGTGAAAGCGGTGTGACCAAGTATGACAGATTTCGATTGCTGCCGCGGTGGCGTTGTAAGACTTTTCGATCCCTCCTTTACCAAGCTAGCTTTTGATCGTTGCCACGCTTAATATTGGGCCCTTAAAATTTTGAGGTATTTTTTAACCGACAAAAATAAATGAGATAGGGCCTTGTTAGGCGTTTAATGTCAAAGAATCTTACGTGTAAACCCATCATGCTCGGGGCTATGTCTAAGGTCGACTTCTCGACCGCCATGACACCGTACCCGTTAATGTGCGGGAACCGGATATAATCTGTAAACCATCGTCCCTCGTCAGTTTTGAACCCGGGATTAAAGTTCCGATTCGTCTATTCACCCAGATGTCCATCGAAAATGGTCTGAACGGGAATCGAACCTCCGTCTCCACTACAAAGGCGGGTCTCTTACCATTTTAACAATCATGAGCTTGTTAGGCGTGTTAGTCAAGATGTTTATTCAATAATTCATCTCGAGTATACGAGATGCGGTAACAGTCACATGAGGGCAAAGACTTGTTGACTTAGAAAATATGTCTCCAATAGATAATTGGATGGTGGGTGGCATTGACTTCACTATTTGCATGCCGTTTCATTTACGACGATAACATTCAAATTCAAAAAATAGGATAAAAGGCCAACAATTGTTCTTGTGATCTTCACTATAATCATTCCCAAAAATGAACCCAAAACAATCAATTGTTTGCTTATCATCTTCACCTCCTCTTCATTTCCTATGTTTCTTTCTTGTTATATTTCTAACTTTCACGACCATCCCAGCTTCCTCCTGTAGAGGCGGAAATGAGACCGATTGTGATGCCTTGCTCATGATCAAGTCGATGATCACTCAAGATCCATTTGGAGCTATAACCTCATAGAACGGTTCCCTTCATTTTTGTGAGTGGACTGGTGTTACATGTGGGAAGCGGCATAGAAGAGTGACTAGTGTAGTACTGGATTCACTAGGACTGGATGGCTCTTTGTCTCCCCATGTAGGAAACCTCAGCTTCCTCCATGAGCTTTCTCTTGGGAACAACAGCTTTCAAGGAGCCATACCTCATGAACTAGGCCGTCTTTCTAGGTTGCGTATCCTTTATTTGTACCAAAACAAATTCAAAGGAGTGATTCCAACCAACATATCTCGTTGTTCTAACCTTCAAGCGCTTGGTCTTTCCTATAACGAGCTAGTTGGAACCATACCCAAGGAGATCAGTTTCCTCTCCAAACTCAAATTTCTTGTACTTCATTACAATAAGTTAACAGGTGGAATCCCTCCTTTTTTAGGGAATATCACATCAATAGAAGTGTTTGCTGTTAAGGAAAATCCCTTGCATGGGAGCATTCCAGACACCTTAGGCCATTGGAAAAGTTTAAAAGAAATTTATGGTAGCCATTGTAATTTTTCTGGAACCATCCCTCATTCCCTTTACAATCTTTCACACCTAAATACTATGAACTTTGGTGATAATCAACTAAGTGGTACTCTTCCTGAGGTCATAATGCTCCCTTCTCTTGTCATCCTTCAGTTATAGATTAACCAGTTTACGGGACCCATTCCACCATCCATTTCTAATTGTTCAAAGTTAAAAGATTTTGAATTTGCTAGAAACAAGTTTAGTGGGAAGTTGACAATCGATTTTCAAAACTAAGAGATATCAGTTTTATATCAATAGGTTTTAACAACTTTGGAAGCAAAGAAGCAGATGAAATGAAGTTTATCGATTCTTTGGAAAACCGTACATTAGGTATGTTGGATATTTCTTATTGCAAGTTTCAAGGAGTGCTCCCTTGCTCAATTGGTAATCTTTCTAGTCAACTCCCATATCTATATATAGAGGGGAATCATTTAGAAGGAAACATCCCTAGATCAATTAGTAATCTGGTTGGCTTGAAAAGGTTATCATTAAGATTTAACCAATTCACGGGAAACATTCCCTCAACCATTGGTAATCTTCAAAACCTAGAATCTATTTATTTAAATAATAACCAACTTTCAGGACATATTCCTGATGCCATGGGGAATTTAACATCGTTGATCTTATTAGATTTTTCTTCAAACATGTTGGAAGGGGTCATTCCATCAAGCCTTGGAAATTGTCATAATCTATTAGAATTGTACCTTAATGATAATAAACTTAATGGGGAAATACCCACACAACTTCTTCAACTTTCAACTCTATCCATACAATTGGATCTTTCTCAAAATAATCTGTTTGGTTCACTTCCAATTGACGTTGGAGACCTAAAGATGTTAAGCGCTCTAGACTTGTCTGATAATAATTTATCAGGTAACATTCCTAGTAGCCTTAGTGGTTGTGCTAGCCTTTCAAGGTTGTCCCTCAAAGGCAATAAATTTCAAGGTATGATACCCACATCATTAGTTTCCTTGAAAGGATTGATGGAACTTGATATTTCACATAATAATTTATCGGGCCAAATTCCTCAATTCTTAGAAAAATTGCTTGTGTTAGAATATTTGAACATGTCATATAGTGATTTTGAGGGTGAAGTACCAATGGTAGGAGTGTTCTCCAATGAAAGTGCGTTCTCTATTTTGGGGAATAGTAGACTTTGTGGTGGCCTTGTCGAACTTCGGTTACCCAAATGCAAGGAGATAAAGAAACATAAAAAACGGTTTCCTCTATATGTAATTGTCATCTTGATTGCATCCACACTTATCACCATCATTTGTTTAGCATATGTTTGGTGTAAGAAAAAAAGAAATAGTCGGTTGTCTAAATCATCAACAAGCGAAGGATTGTTAAAAGTTTCATACAATCAACTGCTCAAGGCTACCGACGGGTTCTCAGAAGCCAATTTAATTGGAATTAGTGGGTTCAGTTCCGTTTACAAAGGAATCCTTGATGAAGATGATAAATTTGTCGCAGTTAAAGTTCTGCATCTTCAAAATCGAGGAGCCCAAAGAAGCTTCATGAGGGAGTGTGAAGCATGGAGGAACATTAGACACCGGAATTTGTTGAAGATAATAACTTCATGTTCAAGTGTTGACTTTCAAGGAAATGATTTTAAAGCTTTGGTGTATGAGTTCATGCCCAATGGGAGTTTGCATGATTGGTTGCATCCAACATCGAGATTGAGCCTTCTTCAAATAATACATATCCTTATAGATGTAGCATCTGCACTCGATTATATTCACAATCATTGCATCCCAAGCATTGTTCATGGTGACTTGAAGCCTAGCAACATTCTACTTGATGATGAAATGGTGGCTCATGTTGGAGACTTTGGTTTAGCTCGAATTCTTTGAACTACGTCATATAACAACAGCTCAACTGAGGTTAGAGGAACAATTGGTTATGCTGCTCCCGGTAATACGTTGTATTCATTATCTTTCATATTTATTTATAACGTTAAGTTTATTTCTAAAGTATATTCTTATGGATTATAGAGTATGGTCTTGGGAATGAGATGACAAGTAGTGGGGATGTTTACAGTTTCGGAGTATTATTATTGGAGATGATGACAGGGAAAAAGCCGACCGATAACATCTTTAGTGAAGGCCTTAGTCTCCATAAATTTGCTTTCATGGCCTTGCATGAACATGTAACAAATGTTATTGATGTTAACATTCTAAATATTTCCCAAGAGGGTGGAGTTTTTAAGCAAAACATGGAAGCAAATGTAGAGAAAATTGAGGAATGTTTGGCTTCAACGATAAATATTGGAGTATCATGCACTGTAGATTCACCACCCCAACGGATGGATATGAAAAAGGTTGTATGTGAGTTGCAACATATTCTAGATGCACTTCAACAAATTTGAAATATTTGAGGTAGAAAGTTCTCTGTTTTTTTACTAGCCACATTTGAAACTTTCGCATTTGTTAATTGAACTTAGAAGTATTGTGCATGTTTCAGGCCTGACACCAACCTTGCATAGGGGAGTTAAACATTACTACACATAGGTGAAGGTGTACGTCGTCATTATATCTTTGTTACCATTCCGAACAACTTTGTTATTTTGCTTAGTTTCGTGTTGAAATATGGATATGTTGTAATTGTTACATGAATATTATATTGCCTTGTTGTAATATTCTTAGGTGCTACTAAGTTGAGCATAAATCAAGAAGTAGCATATAAACCTTTAAAGTTTTCTTTGTGTTGAACCATTGAGCCTAACACTGGAAAGAATCAAATATGAGTAGTATAATCAATCTGTCGTAACATATATATAATCCTAGTACAGTAATAAATTTGACAAAATTTACTTTTGGTTAGACAATAGTTATTAGGTACATAATTAACCAGATTCTAGAAGCATGTCGCACATAAACTCAAATATGGATACATATGTACCAATCTCTAGGGTACATGGACTCTTAACAACCAGATCATACATAACTCATTCAGAAGTCTTTATATGCCCTTAAACAAGCTCCTCGTGCTTGGTGTTAACGGTTGATACTTATATAGGTACTATTGACTTTTAGAAGAATTGTTGTGACTCTTCGTTATCTATCAACATTGCCTGGATACAACTTTCATGTTACTTTATGTGGATGATATTATTATTACTGACTCCTCTGTTGAACTTTGTGTGGATGATATTATTATTACTGACTCCTCTACTGAGCTGCTACGTCGCATTATCACTTCTCTGAACATAGAGTTTTCCATGAGCAATTTGAGCCATCTACATAATTTTTTGGGGATTGTTGCTACTCACAACAACAAAGGAATGTTTCTCTCTAAAAAGCAGTACGCTCAAAACATTTAAGTTCTCGCAAAAGCGTCATTGTAAGCTGAATTCAACTCCTATTGACACTAATACTAAAGTCGCCCCCCCCCCCATTGTATCTTAGTCTTGTTGGTGCATTATAATACTTAACACTTAACATTCACATGACTAGACAACTTGTATACAGTTCAACAAATTTGTCTATATATGTATGATCCCGGAGAATCACTTTTCGATGCTTTCAAGCGTATTCTCTGTTACATTAGTGGCACACTAGATCCTGGTCTTCAACTATACGTGGCATTTCATTTTTGGGTATATTGTGTTCATATGTTACAAAGGAATCCTTGATGAAGATGATAAACTTGTCGCAGTTAAAGTTCTGCATCTTCAAAATCGAGGAGCTCAAAGAAGCTTTATGAGGGAGTGTGAAGCATGAAGGAACACTAGACACCAGAATTTGTTGAAGATAATAACTTCATGTTCAAGTGTTGACTTTCAAGGAAATGATTTTAAAGCTTTGGTGTATGAGTTCATTCCCAATGGGAGTTTGCATGATTGGTTGCATCCAACATCGAGATTAAGCCTTCTTCAAATAATACACATTCTTATAGATGTAGCATCTGCACTCGATTATATTCATAATCATTGCATCCCAAGCATTATTCATGGTGACTTGAAGCCTAGCAACATTCTACTTGATGTTGAAATGGTGGCTCATGTTGGAGACTTTGGTCTAGCTCGAATTCTTAGAACTACGTCATATAACAACAACTCAACTGAGATTAGAGGAACAATTGGTTATGCTGCTTCAGGTAATACGTTGTATTCATTATCTTTCATATTTAATTATAACGTTAAGTTTATTTCTAAAGTATATTCTTATGAATTATAGAGTATGGTCTTGGGAATGAGATGACAAGTAGTGGGGAAGTTTACAGTTTCAGAGTATTATTATTGGAGATGATGACAGGGAAAAAGCCGACGGATAACATATTTAGTGAAGGCCTTAGTCTCCATAAATTTGCTTTCATGGCCTTGCATGAACATGTAACAAATGTTATTGATGTTAACATTCTAAATATTTCCCAAGAGGGTGGAGTTTTTAAGCAAAACATGGAAGCAAATGTAGAGAAAATGAGGAATGTTTGCCTTCAACGATCAAGAGTGGAGTATCATGCACCGTAGATTCACCACCCCAACAGATGGATATGGATATGAAAAAGGTTGTACGTGAGTTGCAACATATTCTAGATGCACTTCAACAAATTTGAAATATTTGAGGTAGAAAGTTCTCTGTTTTTACTAGCCACATTTGAAACATTCACATTTGTTAGTTGAACATAGAAGTAATGTGCATGTTTCAGGCCTAACACCAACCTTGCATGGGGGAGTTAAATGTTACTAGACATAGGTGAAGGCGTACGTCATCATTATATCTTTGTTACCATTCCGAACAACTTTATTATTTTGCTTAGTTTCGTGTTGAAATATGGATGTTGTAATTGTTACATGAATATTATATTGCCTTGTTGTAATATTCTCAGGAGCTACTAAGTCGTGCATAAATCAAGAAGTAGCATATAAACCTTTAAAGCTTTCTTTGTGTTGAACCATTGAGCCTAACACTGGATAGAATCAACTATCAGTAGTATAATCAATCTGTCGTAACATATATATAATCCTAGTACACTAATAAATTTGACAAAATTTACTTTTGGTTAGACAATAGTTATTAGGTACATAATTAACCAGATTCTAGAAGCATATTGCACATAAACTCAAATATGGATACATATGTACCAATCTCTAGGGTACGTGACTCTTACCAGCCAGATCATACATGACTCACTCAGAAATCTTTATATGCCCTTAAACAAGCTCCTCGTGCTTGGTATTAATAGTTGATACTTATATTGGTACTATTGGCTTTTAGAAGAATTGTTGTGACTCTTCGTTATCTATCAACATTGCCAAGATACAACTTTCATGTTACTTTATGTGGATGATATTATTATTATTATTGACTCCTGTGTTGAACTTTATGTGGATGATATTATTATTACTGACTCCTCTACTGAGCTGCTACGTCACATTATCACTTCTCTGAGCATAGAGTTTGCCATGAGCATTTTGAGCCATCTACATAAATTTTTTTGGGGATTGTTGCTACTCACAACAACAGAGGAATGTTTCTCTCTAAAAAGTAGTACGCTCAAAACATTTAAGTTCTCACAAAAGCGTCATTGTAAGATGAATTCAACTCTTATTAACACTAATACTAAACTCGGTCCCCCCCAACATTGCATATTAGTCCTGCTGGTGCATTATAATACTTAACACTTAACATTCACATGACTAGTGTAACACCCCGAAAATATAACTCTTTTATTATAATATTATGTCTGTAATTAAACAAAAGAACTAACTAGGAATAAAAATAACCTAGTTAGGTAAAAGTCTTGCAATGACTTATAAGTGAGTTAAAACACTTAAAACATGAACTAAACAATTTTAGAGGGGCCAAAGTTGTTAAAATTGAAACATGAAATATTTAAACAAAAATTAAAAACCCAAACACACACAAGTGTGTGTGTGTGTGCGTCTGGATCGATTGAAGCACAGGGGCGACCAGGAGAACCCTCACAAACCCTAGTTCATGTTTAATCTCACAAATTGAAGGTCAAATCAGTTCCAAATCAAAATCCGAGTACGAAATAGTGATCTCCACTGAAAAGGGGTCATAAGGTATGTGAATTTTATGGGAAATCTCTAGTTGAATTTCTGAATGAACTTAGAGAATTCGAAAATTGTTGTTGCATGAATGATATATTGATGAAATAGGAACAATATTGTGTCTAGGAGTGAACCCTAGACAATTATGAGTAGAAATCATGTTTAGTTCTAGTGAATTCAATGAATCCCAATGAAGGTGATTAGTGGGTTTTGTGGGAGCTTGATAAACACTAGGATTTTGGTTGTTGTTCTAGTGTAATCTGATTTTATGAAGTAATCTCTGGTTATTGATGTTAAAATTTAATATGAAATTGTTCGATTGATGTTAATTTCGGCTATATAACAAGTTATGAACTTGATAATGAATTGTGTAAAATTCTGCCCTTAAAGTGTTTGTAAAAATGCCTAAGAGAAGGCTAAATGTTGAAATATGAACAAAAACGCATACTTGCACTAGTTGGTAAACTACGCGTTATATGTGAATCAAAGAGTTCTAAATGTGACGTGATTGAACTCTATAGGAAAGGAAGCCGGATCGTCGAGCGGACAAGCCGGTGTTGACGCATGTTTGAAGGGTGTGCATTGAAGGTATGTAACTTGTTTCGTTACATTAAGTAATTTTGATATTTATACCATGTATAGTCATGTTTTAGAATAGAGGCTTGTGTTGATTGAGGTGATAATGTTCAGTACTTGAATTAATAGGATAAGATCAGATAAAGAGGCGTTTGGTGGTCATTATAAATGGAGGATTCCATAAATGAGCCAAACGGGTCGAATAATTGAGTAGTAAGTAGTGTTAGTGTTTTGATAGTTAGCATTTGGCGTTGGCAATCGCAAGAGCATGAAGCCATAGGATTGGTAATGAAATGCCGGTCATATTAAGCCCCCGGATGTTGGATATAAACGCCTTAAGGTTACTATCTCATTGGTAGCGAAATTGGTATAAATTGATAGGTTGATTAATTACGTAGTGATTTTAGACATTCGGTCCGTAATTTGAAATTGTGGTATAATAAATGTAATAGGCACATCGGTAATTAAATTACAGACGTGTAGGAAAAAGAATCACCTAAAACAGACCTTCGGATCAAAAGTTATGAGCATTTGAAGTTAGGATGGTGAAATTCGGAGCTGGGCAGGAAATGCAGGTCAAAAACCTGCACTTGCTGGAAAACCGTATCCCCCGCGCCACGCGACAGGATCCGTTGGATCTGGCGCGACACGCCAGAGCCCTCGCGATACGCGACGGAATGAACGAGGTCTGGCGCGACACGCGACAGACTATATTCTGAAATTTTATTTTATTTTTGATTATTTGATTCTAGAACTTGTTTATGCGTATTTTAACGATGTCAAAACTAACATTTAACGTGGTTTTGACACTAGGTGATGTTGGTCTCACCCCGGATGGCAATCAAGCATGATTTCAAGAACCGAACTCAACTTTTTGAAGCTTCCGCGCCTACTTAACTTTGTTGAATATAATGTTTATGTTGTAAACACTTAACTTGTCATTTTGGGATGTTGAAACTAGTTAGTTGTTAACTCGAATTCTGTTATTGTAAATACTTCTTTTTTTGTCTAACTTTAAGAAATGAAGTATTTGCTTTTGAAATCCGTATTTTACTTTAAAAAAATCCTAATTAAATGAGACGGGTGTTACAAGTTGGTAATCAGAGCTCAAGGTTGTCAACAAAGTGTGTTCGGTTCAAGCTTGATCGATCATCCGGTAAGAATTAATTATTTATTTTAGTAGATCTTATCATATGTGAGAAAAAGGGATGTGAATTAATGTGCACGGGAAGAGTGTGTTAACACACTCAAACCTGGAAAGTGCACTAAATGAGAACGGTCAAAGCAAGTTACGAACTTGGCTAATCCGAAGCAAATAAAGCTATGTTATAAATGAAATGTTAAATAATTGATGTAAACATTTCAGTTTCAAGATGACGGAGTGACAATGATCCGGTGCCGACAGTCACCGAACAAATGAAAGAGGTAATTGTCGAAGAAGTGGGGAAGGCAATCGAGGGTAGTCTATCCGGTTTCATAGACAAAATTCAAAATACAGTGCTATCGTTAGTTGAAGAACGAGTTAAAAGGTTGGAAGACCATGTCAACCTTATGAAAGAAAAATCCGGAGAACGTAAGGGTTGTTCATACAAGGAGTTTATGGCGTGTAAACCGCCAATTTACAACGGGGAGGTTGACCCGATAATATGCCAAAGATGGTTAAGTGATGTTGAAGGGGTGTTTGAAAGGACCCACTGTGACGTGAGCGATTTTGTGGCTTACGGAACGGGTCAGTTGAGGGGTCAAGCCAAGGACTGGTGGGATAACAAAAAGAAAGAGATTGGAGCCGAAACGGCAAGGGTCATGACATGGGATGAGTTTAAGGTACCATTCCTTAAACATCACAGTCCCAAGGCGGTCATCAACAGGATCAAAGAGGAGTTCATCCAGTTAAGACAAAGGGGTGAAACGATTGATAAAATCACGGGTATATTCATGGATAAGCTGAGGTTCTGTGATGAGTCAGTGACTACGGAGGAGCAGGAAATATATTATTATTATAATATGTTAAGTGCTGAATATCGAGAGTTTATGACTCCTTCCAAGTACGAAACCCTCACGGAAATCATTAACACCGCCCAGGAGCGGGAGATTGAATTGAAGAAACAAATCGAGAGGGGTGAACGAAGGGTAGTGGAAGTTAACCCGAGCCCTACAAAGAAGGATCGAACGACTGAGTCGGTGAAGAAGACTGATGCGAAAGGTGGATCGCCGAGTTGCAAGGTATGTGGAAAGGGGCACAAGGGTAAGTGCCGCTTCAAAGACAAACCGTGTCCCATATGTGGGAAGACGGGGCACACCGCATCGTTATGTCCGGGAAAGGTCTCTGTTTGCTACAAGTGTTACCAACCGGGCCATAAAAAGTCCGAATGCCCGGACTTGGTTGGAAAGAAAGACACCAAAGAATCTCCAACAGAAACTTCAAAGGCGAAGGCCAGGTCCTTCCAACTAACAGCTGCTGAAGCGAAAACAGAACCCAATGTGGTCTCAGGTATATTCGCAATAAACTCGATTCCTGCACGTGTATTATTTGATACGGGTGCGAATAAATCCTTTGTTTCATATGGATTTATTCGACATCCTTCATTTGTATTGACAAAATTATATGTGCCATTAGAGGTTGAAATAGGAGATAACAAGAGTTTCATAGTGTGTGACGTTTGTCTAGGTTGTAAATTGAGTATTGATGACGAGGAATACTCAATAGATTTAATCCCCATGTCGATGGGAGAATTTCAAGTGGTGGTCGGAATGGATTGGTTATCCCAGCACCACGCGAAGGTTGTGTGTTTTCGTAAGGAGATAAAGCTAACATCTCCGAGCGGAAAACACGTTACCATCTATGGCGAGAAAGGAGGCAATCCTATGATATGCTCGATGTTGAAAGCTCACAAGCTCATGAGGCATGGATGTAGAGCGTTTATGATATACGCAAATGAACCCGAGAAAGAACCACTGAAGATTGGGGACGTACCGGTGCTACGTGATTTCGAAGATGTGTTTCCGGAAGACTTATCGGGAATACCACCCAAACGGGAGGTAGAGTTTGGAATCGAATTGGTTCCGGGCGCGAAACCCGTAGCAAAGGCGCCGTACCGACTGGCGCCATCGGAGTTACAAGAGTTAATGTCACAAATTCAAGATTTGCTCAATAAAGGGTTTATAAGGCCGAGTGTGTATCCTTGGGGCGCACCGGTACTATTCGTGAAAAAGAAAGATGGAAGCATGCGAATGTGTATCGATTACCGGGAGTTAAACAAACTCACGGTAAAGAATCGATACCCGCTTCAGAGAATAGGCGATTTATTCGACCAATTACAAGGTGCGAATTGGTTTTCAAAAATTGACCTTAGAGGTCAAGGAAGAGGATGTACCGAAGACGGCTTTCCGCACGCGATACGAACATCACGAGTTCCTCATAATGTCATTCGGGTTGACGAATGCACCCGCGGCTTTCATGGAACTCATGAACCGGGTTTGCAAGCCAATGTTGGACAAGTCGGTAATCGTGTTTATCGACGACATTCTAGTGTATTCGAAAAGTGAGGCGGATCATGCGCATCATCTACAGGAGGTGCTAGAGACACTCAGATGGGAAAGGTTTTGTATGCAAAAGTTTCAAAGTGCGCCTTTTGGTTACGAGAGGTGCAATTCCTTGGCCACATCATAAGTGCCGACAGATATTGCTAGATCCGTAAAAAATAGAGGTCGTGTCGGAATGGAGCCCTCCGAAGAACCCTTTAGAAATTAGAAGCTTCTTAGGGCTTGCGGGATACTACAGGAGATTCATTCAAGATTTCTCCAAGATTGCTTCCCCGTTAACTAAAAACTCGAAAAGAGGAAAGATTCATATGGGGCGTTGAACAAGAAAGGGCGTTCCAAACACTAAAAGAGAAGCTAACTCACGCTCCGGTATTAACATTGCCAGATGGAGTCGAAGACTTGGTAGCTTATGCCTCGAGGTAATTAAAGGTGCATGAAAAGAAATATCCCACGCATGATCTCGAATTGGCGACGCTGGTGTTTGCGTTAAAAATATGGAGGCACTATTTATACGGAGTAAAGTGCACCATATTTACTGACCACAAAAGCTTGAAATACTTCTTCGATCAGAAGGAGTTAAATATGCGACAAAGGCGATGGTTAGAAACGGTAAAAGACTATGACTGCGAAATACATTACTACCCCGGAAGGGCTAATGTTGTGGCGGGTGCCTTGAGCAGGAAAACGGACTGTGTCCCAATACGAGTGCGGTCGATGCAGCTTGTTATAACCTCGGGTTTACTTGAACGTATCCGAGAAGCACAAGCCGAGACGATAAAAGAGGAAAACTTGAAAAAGGAAAGGATAGTTGGTCAGTTGAATGATTTGGCGGATGGTAACAACGGATTGAAGACTCGGTTCGGAAGAATATGGGTCCCAAATTCATGTGGAGTTAAGACGCTTCTACTCGATGAAGCTCATAAATCCCGTTATTCTATCCATCCGGGTGCAACTGATGCGTGTGTAGTGTAATATATTTTTAATGTATAATTAAGCCCTTTTTTTACACCTTTAGCCAAGTTTTAAATTTATAAAACACGATATTCACTAACACTAAACACACATATGGGCAAGTGCACCCATCGTGGACGTAGTATAGTGTTGGTAAGATACCGAGGTCGTCCAAGGACACAAGAGCTTTTAGTACCGGTTTATCCTCAACGTCTAATCAAATCAAAAAGTTAAAAAAAATGTTTTTAAACTAAGAAAATAAAAACTAACTAAGTGCTGAAAAATAAAAATAAAATAAAAACAGATAGACAAGATGAATCACTTGGATGCGACTCGTGTATTAGTATAACCTTTGATTATTTTCGCACTTTTGCACTTGTTTAAGAGATTATCTTAGTTATTGTAGTAGGCCCCTCTTTTGAAGGCGACGTTACCCTCAACCCAGTAGTTTGAGTCAGCAAGGATACAATCCTAAAGGGTTGGATTATTGGAAGATAATGAATTAAGTTATTAATGCAAATTGTGGTAGGCCCCGCTTTTGGCGGTGACGTTACCCTCGGCTAAGTAGTCTGAGTCAGCAGGGATACAGTCCTAAATAGCCGGGTTATAGTATTAATAGTAGTTAACTTATGAGGGGGTCAAAGAGTTTGGATCCCCGCCATCCAATACCTATGGGCATTGAAGGAGATCCTACTAAATTTGACCCAGGTCCCTTGCAGGACCTCTAAACGCTGAACAAGGGCAAGACCCTTACCAAACCGTTCCCTTAACCCCCGACCAGGTAGCCAACATACCTCCATATAGACCGTGGAGATATGAATGGTGAAAATCTTTTATTTTATATAGACAGTAAAATAACGCCAAGACACCACGGACAAACGATAAGGAAAGATCACCTTCAACATAAGTAACTAGTTATTAAAGTCATTAATACAAAACCAAATAAAAAGTGCAAAAGATTAAAAATAAAAAGTATTATACTAAACACTTGTCTTCACCAAGTGATGTAAGAGACTTAGGCAAACATGGCCTTGATTGTCAAGAACTCATACGATCAATCTTGGATCCCGAGACGACTCACACACTCTACGATGGACAATGGATGATGGTGGTGGATGATGGTGTTATGGTGGTGGTGGGTGGTGGATGAAGTGTGAGAGAGGTGGTGTGCCAAGGGATGAGTTGGAATGAAACCAAGCACTCCTATTTATAGGCTGAACAGAAGGCTGGGCACGGCCCCGTGTCCGCTGGACACGCCCCCGTGCCCGTCTGACACTATCTCTCTTCATTAATTGTAATTCGCAATTACAATTAATGCGCCTGCTGTACTTTCACCACGCCCCCGTGCTCACTGGACACGGCCCCGTGGTGGGCAATAGAAGCTTCTACAGGTTTGTCTTTTCTGCTGCTTTTTGGGCACGGCCCCGTGCTGGCTGAGCACGGGGCGTGTTCAGGCTTCTGTTTTCTCTTCTTTGCTTGGGGAGATGCCGTTGAGGGTTCGGGCAGTCTACTTTTATTCCTTTTCTTGTATTTATGTTAGAATTAGCTGTCTTTTTGCTTCTTTTGTGAATTTGAGCTCATTTCATCCTGAAAATACAAAAGGAAGACAAAAACACTCTTTTTCCAACATTAGTACTTAAAAAGGGTTAGTTTTATGCCTTATTTGATGTAATTTATATGTTGCATTTTACACACATCAAATACCCCCACACTTGAACTTTTGCTTGTCCTCAAGCAAAACTCTTTAAATGTGGCTTACACTCCCAAATGGAATGGGTAGAAGAGAAGGTTTTTGGCTTGTCATAGAGTGTCGGGAATCCAAGATTTTTTGGGTTTTATTTTTTATTTATTTACAATCCTATTCGTTATGATTTATTTAGAACGTTTCATAGGATAAATTACTTATTTGGGCATAACATGCCTTTTTTTTAAATTTCATTTATATACAAGTTCACATACCTCACGGGAGAAATCACTCAACACTCGGCCGAAGGTGTATTTTTTTAGTGAATCACTCGAGAGCGGCATGGTACTTACGCCTTCCATAGGCTTGCCAAGCAATCAATCCTCCTCCTTTTTAACTTTTATACCTTTGTAAAATATCAAGAGGACTTTTTGGGTGAAGGGTTAGGCTTGGGTTAAAGGTGGGTGGTTGGGTTAATGGTTAGTAAAAGGGCGAAAAGCGTAAAAAGCGTCGGTTTTCGTAACACACTTTGTTTTTAGTGACTTTTTATTTTGAAATATTTCTCCAAACAAGCTTTTGTTTGCATACCTTGTTTGTTTTTAACTTCATCATTTTTTTTAGTCACATAAAAGAACGAGCTTGCGAAAAACCGAGCTTGATACTAAAATAAAGGGTGAAAAATAAAAAGGGTTTTTGGTGGGTAAAAAGGGTTTAGGGTAAAGAAACGAAAGGTTTAGGCTCAAAGGGGTTAACTAGGGGGATTTTGGGTAGGTGGTAAAAAAAATGAAAAATAATGGTGTAGAAAGAAAAATGGTTAGTCCTAATGCCTCCATCATTTACTTACTTGGGTTTAAGTTGGTAAGGACCGGGAATGAATCGTCGTGGCAAGTTTTAGAGTTGTAAGAACCAAGCGGCTATTCACACAAGAAACGAAAAATGAGCATTTAGTCTAAAGATGTAAATTTGTATGCTCAATAAAGGCTCAAAACTCACTTTTGTGGGAATGGGTTTTTAATGTGATCAAGTATATGTAATCAAATTTTAACGAGACTTGTTATGCCGTTTCATAATTTTCCTATGTTGGTTCTTGTTATCACAACGCTCTCGGTTTTAAATTTTATAAAAATGTAACCTTATTAATCTTGTGATTCCTAACTTAAACTTTAGATAAGTAAAAATTGAAAAATTTTTGTAAAAAATTTGGGGTGTTTAGTGGTTCCAATAGAGTTTTGTGTAAGGCTTGTTATTAGGACTTGCAAAATTTCAAAGTGTTAGCTTCCCCCCATACTTAAATTACACATTGTCCTCAATGTGTCCCAAAAATAAATTTTTAGGTTGATTGGATGTGTAATGTGGTGTTAAAAAGCAAAGATTTATGTAACTGGTAGTCTGGACACGGCCCCGTGGGGACCGGACACGGCCCCGTGTTCAGGTGCCAGTAACAGAAATTAAAGAAATGAGACAGAAGCCTGGACACGGGGGCGTGTCTGGTGAACACGGCCCGTGTCCAGTTACCTAAACTGGGCGTTTTTTCTGCAGGTGGTTCAGCACGGGGCCGTGTTGGTTGAGCACGGCCCGTGTTGAACCTTCTGTAATGGAGATTTGTGTCGGGTTGCTTCGTTCTTTGTGCATGGGGCCATTTTTTTCGTTCCCTTTTTCATCCATTATCACTATGAGTGTGTTTTATTCCTGCAAATTAAAACTAAAAGATTAAACTAGACTAAGGATAGTTCCGCGGAATGCCTCCATGGTGCGCCACGTTTATAAGGGTCCTTGGCTACACCCAATGTGAGGTTATATATTTTCTGAGTGGGATGCTTGGCGTCCCATGTTACACCGTCGGAGAGCAGCATCCAAGCTCGAATCAATAACCTTCATGTAGTTGACCGGGTCGTCGTCCTCTATTCTCTTCCCAACTCCGAATTTTACTTCATCATCCCCATACCTCAAGGTGAGTGTTCCGTCATTCATATCTACCACCGCTTGTGCGGTGGCAAGAAATGGTCTCCCTAGTATGAGGGGGACCTCGGTGTCTTCCTCCATATCGAGTATGACAAAGTCAGCTGGATAGACGAATCTGCTTACTTTTACCAAGACATTTTCAATGACACCTTGTGGGAATTTGACGGATTGATCAGCGAGTTGTATGCTCATTTTTGTAGGACTCGTGGTTCCCAGGCCAAGTCTTTTAAACATTGATGAGGGCATGAGGTTAATGCTAGCCCCAAGATCGGCTAGGGCATTACGAACGGGGGACTCCCCTATTGAGCAGGGAATCGTGAAGCTTCCGGGATCGATTTTCTTTTGGGGAAGTTTATTGAGTACGAGGGCAGAGCATTCTTCGCCTAAATTGACTAATTGCAAATTTTCAATTTTCTTTTTATGAGTGAGGAAGTCCCTCATGAACTTAGAGTATTTGGGCATTTGGGTTAGGACCTCAATAAAAGGAATATTGACATGCAATTGCTTTAATAGACTTTCGAACTTCGCGAATTGCTCATTGGTCTTCTGACGAATTAACCTATCGGGGTACGGAACTCGAGGAGCTCTGGTAGGCTCTGGTGACGGAGGGGAGTCCTTTTCCTGCAGAGGTGTGGGTGCCGTTTCTTCTGTTGGTGGCGGCGCTTCTGCAGGCCCTACGGTGCGGTTTCGTAACGTGATGAGGTGAACTTGCGCTTTTGGGTTTGTTTCGGTATTGCTAGGTAATGCGCCTTGCGGTCTCTTGGCAAAATTTTGAGCTATTTGATTTAATTGTTTTTCTATGTTTTGAATACTAGCTTGTTGATTTCTAAAATTTGATTCTAATTGTAGAAATCTTTCCGAGTTTTTCTTTTCAGTGTCGGAGATGAGGCGAGATACAGTATCTTCAAGCCTTTCTCGTCCACTTTGTTGTTGAGTGAAGTTTTGTGACTCATTTCTTGGTTGTTGAAAGTTTGTTCGTTGGGTTTGTTGGTTACTACTATTGCCGGGTTCTCTCCAACCAAGGTTTGGGTGGTTTCGCCATCCTTGGTTATAAGTTCCCGTTGGAGGACCCGACGGCCTAGGTCTATTATCAATGTAGTTTACCAATTCTTGTTGATCGTCCATTTCTTTCATACAACTCCAATTTTCATGTGACCCACCACACCCTTCACAAGCCATAACCGAGACTGTTTTTGTCATTTCCAATTTTTTTATTTTTGAAGAAAGGGCCTCGATTTGGGCTTGTAAAGAAGTGCTTTCATCGACCTTATGGGCGCTCGGGGCAATAGATTTATTGCCTCGGGGGGTGTGCCATTGAAAATTGGTTTGAGCAATTTCCTCAATTTGGTTATATATTTCATGCGGGCGTCGATTACCTAAAAGTCCCCCGGAGCTAGAATCAAGTGTCTGCCTTGTGTGTGGCAACAATCCATTATAGAAAGTGGATACTTGTTGCCATATCGTAAGGCCGTGATGTGGACACTTGCGTAATAACTCCTTGAACCTTTCCCAAGTTTCATATAAGGATTCCCCGTCCTCTTGTGAATATGTATTAATTTCAGTCATTAATTTAGCCGTTTTAGCGGGAGGGAAATACTTATATAGAAATTTTTGGGCTAGTTCATCCCAGGTGTTTACCGATCCAGCTGGGAGGGCGTTGAGCCAAGCTTTCGCTCGGTCTTTTAGTGAGAAAGGAAACATTCAGAGGCGGATGGCGTCATTTGATGCTCCGTTGATCCGAAGGTATCACATATTTCTAAGAAATTAGTGATATGTAGATGGGGATCCTCGTCCGCAAGCCCATGGAAGGTTGCGGAGTTTTGGAGCATTTGTATCAGATGCGGCCGAAGTTCGAAGTTATTAGCTTCAACATTCGGAGCATTGATAGCGGCGCCTAGGTTACCTACGGTAGGTTGTAGATAATCCATGAGGGTACGTTGGTCCCCCATTGGAGGTGGATCACCCGAAACCTTCTCTTGGTTTTTAGCTTTTAATCTTTTTCTGAGAAAGCGTTCGGGTACTTCTAGAGGTTCTTTTATGTCCTTATTAGAACTGGATTGGGGACGTACCGGTGGTACGTGATTTCGAAGATGTGTTTCCGGAAGACTTACCGGGAATACCACCCGAACGGGAGGTAGAGTTTGGAATCCAATTGGTTCCGGGCGCGAAACCCGTAGCAAAGGCGCCGTACCGACTGGCGCCATCGGAGTTACAAGAGTTAATGTCACAAATTCAAGATTTGCTCAATAAAGGGTTTATAAGGCCGAGTGTGTCTCCTTGGGGCGCACCGGTACTATTCGTGAAAAAGAAAGATGGAAGCATGCGAATGTGTATCGATTACCGGGAGTTAAACAAACTCACGGTAAAGAATCGATACCCGCTTCCGAGAATAGGCGATTTATTCGACCAATTACAAGGTGCGAATTGGTTTTCAAAAATTGACCTTAGAGGTCAAGGAAGAGGATGTACCGAAGACGGCTTTCCGCACGCGATACGGACATCACGAGTTCCTCGTAATGTCATTCGGGCTGACGAATGCACCCGCGGCTTTCATGGAACTCATGAACCGGGTTTGCAAGCCAATGTTGGACAAGTCGGTAATCGTGTTTATCAACGACATTCTAGTGTATTCGAAAAGTGAGGCGGATCATGCGCATCATCTACAGGAGGTGCTAGAGACACTCAGATGGGAAAGGTTGTATGCAAAAGTTTCAAAGTGCGCCTTTTGGTTACGAGAGGTGCAATTCCTTGGCCACATCATAAGTGCCGACAGATATTGCTAGATCCGTAAAAAATAGAGGTCGTGTCGAAATGGAGCCCTCCGAAGAACCCTTTAGAAATTAGAAGCTTCTTAGGGCTTGCGGGATACTACAGGAGATTCATTCAAGATTTCTCCAAGATTGCTTCCCCGTTAACTAAAAACTCGAAAAGAGGAAAGATTCATATGGGGCGTTGAACAAGAAAGGGCGTTCCAAACGCTAAAAGAGAAGCTAACTCACACTCCGGTATTAACATTGCCAGATGGAGTCGAAGACTTGGTAGCTTATGCCTCGAGGTAATTAAAGGTGCATGAAAAGAAATATCCCACGCATGATCTCGAATTGGCGGCGCTGGTGTTTGCGTTAAAAATATGGAGGCACTATTTATACGGAGTAAAGTGCACCATATTTACTGACCACAAAAGCTTGAAATACTTCTTCGATCAAAAGGAGTTAAATATGCGACAAAGGCGATGGTTAGAAACGGTAAAAGACTATGACTGCGAAATACATTACTACCCCGGAAGGGCTAATGTTGTGGCGGATGCCTTGAGCAGGAAAACGGACTGTGTCCCAATACGAGTGCAGTCGATGCAGCTTGTTATAACCTCGGGTTTACATGAACGTATCCGAGAAGCACAAGCCGAGACGATAAAAGAGGAAAACTTGAAAAAGGAAAGGATAGTTGGTCAGTTGAATGATTTGGCGGATGGTAACAACGGATTGAAGACTCGGTTCGGAAGAATATGGGTCCCAAATTCATGTGGAGTTAAGACGCTTCTACTCGATGAAGCTCATAAATCCCGTTATTCTATCCATTCGGGTGCAACTGATGCGTGTGTAGTGTAATATATTTTTAATGTATAATTAAGCCCTTTTTTTTACACCTTTAGCCAAGTTTTAAATTTATAAAACACGATATTCACTAACACTAAACACACATATGGGCAAGTGCACCCATCGTGGACGTAGTATAGTGTTGGTAAGATACCGAGGTCGTCCAAGGACACAAGAGCTTTTAGTACCGGTTTATCCTCAACGTCTAATCAAATCAAAAAGTTAAAAAAATGTTTTTAAACTAAGAAAATAAAAACTAACTAAATGCTGAAAAATAAAAATAAAATAAAAACAGATAGACAAGATGAATCACTTAGATCCGACTCGTGTATTAGTATAACCTTTGATTATTTTCGCACTTTTGCACTTGTTTAAGAGATTATCTTAGTTATTGTAGTAGGGCCCTCTTTTGAAGGCGACGTTACCCTCAACCCAGTAGTTTGAGTCAGCAAGGATACAATCCTAAAGGGTTGGATTATAGGAAGATAATGAATTAAGTTATTAATGCAAATTGTGGTAGGCCCCGCTTTTGGCGGTGACGTTACCCTCGGCTAAGTAGTCTGAGTCAGCAGGGATACAGTCCTAAATAGTCGGGTTATAGTATTAATAGTAGTTAACTTATGAGGGGGTCAAAGAGTTTGGATCCCCGCCATCCAATACCTATGGGCATTGAAGGAGATCCTACTAAATTTGACCCAGGTCCCTTGCAGGACCTCTAAACGCTGAACAAGGGCAAGACCCTTACCAAACCGTTCCCTTAACCCCCGACCAGGTAGCCAACATACCTCCATATAGACCATGGAGATATGAATGGTGAAAATCTTTTATTTTATATAGACAGTAAAATAATGCCAAGACACCACGGACAAACGATAAGGAAAGATCACCTTCAACATAAGTAACTAGTTATTAAAGTCATTAATACAAAACCAAATAAAAAGTGCAAAAGATTAAAAATAAAAAGTATTATACTAAACACTTGTCTTCACCAAGTGATGTAAGAGACTTAGGCAAACATGGCCTTGATTTTCAAGAACTCTTACGATCAATCTTGGATCCCGAGACGACTCACACACTCTACGATGGACAATGGATGATGGTGGTGGATGATGGTGTTATGGTGGTGGTGGGTGGTGGATGAAGTGTGAGAGAGGTGGTGTGCCAAGGGATGAGTTGGAATGAAACCAAGCACTCCTATTTATAGGCTGAACAGAAGGCTGGGCACGGCCCCGTGTCCGCTGGACACACCCCCGTGCCCGTCTGACACTATCTCTCTTCATTAATTGTAATTCACAATTACAATTAATGCACCTGCTTTACTTTCACCACGCCCCCGTGCTCACTGGACACGGCCCCGTGGTGGGCAATAGAAGCTTCTACAGGTTTGTCTTTTCTGCTGCTTCTTGGGCACGGCCCCGTGCTGGCTGAGCACGGGGCGTGTTCAGGCTTCTGTTTTCTCTTCTTTGCTTGGGGAGATGCCGTTGAGGGTTCGGGCAGTCTACTTTTATTCCTTTTCTTGTATTTATGTTAGAATTAGCTGTCTTTTTGCTTCTTTTGTGAATTTGAGCTCATTTCATCCTGAAAATACAAAAGGAAGACAAAAACACTCTTTTTCCAACATTAGTACTTAAAAAGGGTTAGTTTTATGCCTTATTTGATGTAATTTATATGTTGCATTTTACACACATCAAATACCCCCACACTTAAACTTTTGCTTGTCCTCAAGCAAAACTCTTTAAATGTGGCTTACACTCCCAAATGGAATGGGTAGAAGAGAAGGTTTTTGGCTTGTCATAGAGTGTCGGGAATCCAAGATCTTTTTGGGTTTTATTTTTTATTTATTTACAATCCTATTCGTTATGATTTATTTAGAACGTTTCATAGGATAAATTACTTATTTGGGCATAACATGCCTTTTTTAAAATTTCATTTATATACAAGTTCACATACCTCACGGGAAAAATCACTCAACACTCGGCCGAAGGTGTATTTTTTTAGTGAATCACTCGAGAGCGGCATGGTACTTTCGCCTTCCATAGGCTTGCCAAGCAATCAATCCTCCTCATTTTTAACTTTTATACCTTTGTAAAATATCAAGAGGACTTTTTGGGTGAAGGGTTAGGCTTGGGTTAAAGGTGGGTGGTTGGGTTAATGGTTAGTAAAAGGGCGAAAAGCGTAAAAAGCGTCGGTTTTCGTAACACACTTTGTTTTTAGTGACTTTTTATTTTGAAATATTTCTCCAAACAAGCTTTTGTTTGCATACCTTGTTTGTTTTTAACTTCATCATTTTTTTTTAGTCACATAAAAGAACGAGCTTGCGAAAAACCGAGCTTGATACTAAAATAAAGGGTGAAAAATAAAAAGGGTTTTTGGTGGGTAAAAAGGGTTTAGGGTAAAGAAACGAAAGGTTTAGGCTCAAAGGGGTTAACTAGGGGGATTTTGGGTAGGTGGTAAAAAAAATGAAAAATAATGGTGTAGAAAGAAAAATGGTTAGTCCTAATGCCTCCATCATTTACTTACTTGGGTTTAAGTTGGTAAGGACCGGGAATGAATCGTCGTGGCAAGTTCTAGAGTTGTAAGAACCAAGCGGCTATTCACACAAGAAACGAAAAATGAGCATTTAGTCTAAAGATGTAAATTTGTATGCTCAATAAAGGCTCAAAACTCACTTTTGTGGGAATGGGTTTTTAATGTGATCAAGTATATGTAATCAAATTTTAACGAGACTTGTTATGCCGTTTCATAATTTTCCTATGTTGGTTCTTGTTATCACAACGCTCTCGGTTGTAAATTTTATAAAAATATAACCTTATTAATCTTGTGATTCCTAACTTAAACTTTAGACAAGTAAAAATTGAAAATTTTTTGTAAAAAATTTGGGGTGTTTAGCGGTTCCAATAGAGTTTTGTGTAAGGCTTGTTATTAGGACTTGCAAAATTTCAAAGTGTTAGCTTCCCCCATACTTAAATTACACATTGTCCTCAATGTGTCACAAAAATAAATTTTTAGGTTGATTGGATGTGTAATGTGGTGTTAAAAAGCAAAGATTTATGTTACTGGCAGTCTGGACACGGCCCCGTGGGGACCGGACACGGCCCCGTGTTCAGGTGCCAGTAACAGAAATTAAAGAAATGAGACAGAAGCCTGGACACGGGGGCGTGTCTGGTGAACACGGCCCATGTCCAGTTACCTGAACAACCGAGGATTTGATGCTATATGGGTGGTCGTGGATAGACTAACAAAGAGTGCTCACTTTATTCCTATACGTGAGACATATACTTCAGAAAAGATGTCAGAAGTATATACAAACGAAATAGTGGCACGACATGGGGTACCGGTATCTATTGTGTCGGACAGGGATACCCGGTTTACTTCACACTTCTGGCAAGATTTCCAAGAACAGATGGGAACGAAACTTTTTATCAGCACTGCATACCATCCTCAGACAGATGGACAGAGTGAAAGAACGATACAGACACTGGAAGACATGATGAGAGCGTGTATTATCGATTTCGGGGGCGGTTGGGATGTGTATTTGCCGTTAGCAGAATTCTCTTATAACGACAGTTATCATGCCAGCATCGGCATGGCCCCGTATGAGATGTTGTATGGTAGGAAATGCAGAACCCCGGTGTGTTGGGGTGAAGTGGGTCCGCGTGAACTGGCCCATAAAGATGTTGTCCAAGCCACTAACGAGAAAATTGACGTGGTTCGAGCTCACTTGAAAGCGGCCCAAGACAGACAAAAGTCTTATGCCGACAAAAGACGAAAACCGATTGAATTTCATGTAGGTGACAGGGTTATGCTAAAAGTTTCCCCATGGAAGGGTGTTATGCGATTCAGAAAAAGAGGGAAACAAAGCCCAAGGTTTATCGGGCCTTTTAAAATCATCGAACGGGTTGGCAAGGTGGCATATCGCCTTGAATTACCGGACGAGCTGAGCGGAATCCATGGCACGTTTCATGTGTCATAACTCCGTAAGTGCTTAGCTGAGGAAACGGCCAAAATCCACTACGATGATATCGAAGTGGATAATAGCCTTAACTATGCGGTAAGACCAATTGAGATTCTAGACCGGAAGATTAAAGATTTGCGGAATAAGAAAATTGATCAAGTAAAGATCAAATGGGAGCATAGAAAGGGTTCGGACACTACATGGGAGTTCGAGGAGGAGATGCGACGTCTCTACCCGACATTATTTGGTACGTGTTTCCGGTTTCGAGGACGAAACCTTTTTAAGGGGGGTGGACTTGGAACACCCCGAAAATATAACTCTTTTATTATAATATTATGTCTGTAATTAAACAAAAGAACTAACTAGGAATAAAAATAACCTAGTTAGGTAAAAGTCTTGCAGTGACTTATAAGTGGGTTAAAACACTTAAAACATGAACTAAACAATTTTAGAGGGGCCAAAGTTGTTAAAATTGAAACATGAAATATTTAAACAAAAATTAAAAACCCCCACACACACAAGTGTGTGTGTGTGTGTGTCTGGATCGATTGAAGCACAGGGGCGACCAGGAGAACCCTCACAAACCCTAGTTCATGTTTAATCTCACAAATTGAAGGTCAAATCAGTTCCAAATCAAAATCCGAGTACGAAATAGTGATCTCCACTGAAAAGGGGTCATAAGGTATGTGAATTTTATGGGAAATCTCTAGTTGAATTTCTGAATGAACTTAGAGAATTCGAAAATTGTTGTTGCATGAATGATATATTGATGAAATAGGAACAATATTGTGTCTAGGAGTGAACCCTAGACAATTATGAGTAGAAATCATGTTTAGTTCTAGTGAATTCAATGAATCCCAATGAAGGTGATTAGTGGGTTTTGTGGGAGCTTGATAAACACTAGGATTTTGGTTGTTGTTCTAGTGTAATCTGATTTTATGAAGTAATCTCTGGTTATTGATGTTAAAATTTAATATGAAATTGTTCGATTGATGTTAATTTCGGCTATATAACAAGTTATGAACTTGATAATGAATTGTGTAAAATTCTGCCCTTAAAGTGTTTGTAAAAATGCCTAAGAGAAGGCTAAATGTTGAAATATGAACAAAAACGCATACTTGCACTAGTTGGTAAACTATGCGTTATATGTGAATCAAAGAGTTCTAAATGTGACGTGATTGAACTCTATAGGAAAGGAAGCCGGATCGTCGAGCGGACAAGCCGGTGTTGACGCACGTTTGAAGGGTGTGCATTGAAGGTATGTAACTTGTTTCGTTACATTAAGTAATTTTGATATTTAAACCATGTATAGTCATGTTTTAGAATAGAGGCTTGTGTTGATTGAGGTGATAATGTTCAGTACTTGAATTAATAGGATAAGATCAGATAAAGAGGCGTTTGGTGGTCATTATAAATGGAGGATTCCATAAATGAGCCAAACGGGTCGAATAATTGAGTAGTAAGTAGTGTTAGTGTTTTGATAGTTAGCATTTGGCGTTGACAATTGCAATAGCATGAAGCCATAGGATTGGTAATTAAATGCCGGTGATATTAAGCCCTGGATGTTGGGTATAAGCGCCTTAAGGTTACTATCTCATTGGTAGCGAAATTGGTATAAATTGATGGGTTGATTAATTACGTGGTGATTTTAGACATTCGGTCTGTAATTTGAAATTGTGGTATAATAAATGTAATAGGCACGTCGGTAATTAAATTACAGACGTGTAGGAAAAAGAATCACCCAAAGCGGATCTTCGGATCAAAAGTTATGAGCATTTGAAGTTAGAATGGTGAAATTCGGAGCTGGGCAGGAAATGCAGGTCAAAACCTACACTTGCTGGAAAACCGTATCCCCCGCGCCACGCGACAGGATCCGTTGGATCTGGCGCGACACGCGAGAGCCCTTGCGATACGCGGCGGAATGAACAAGGTCTGGCGCGACACGCGACAGACTATATTCTGAAATTTTATTTTATTTTTGATTATTTGATTCTTGAACTTGTTTATGCGTATTTTAACAATGTCAAAACTAACATTTAACGTGGTTTTGACACTAGGTGATGTTGGTCTCACCCCGGATGGCAATCAAGCATGATTTCAAGAACCGAACACAACTTTTTAAAGCTTCCACGCCTATTTAACTTTGTTGAATATAATGTTTATGTTGTAAACACTTAACTTGTCATTTTGGGATGTTGAAACTAGTTAGTTGTTAACTCGAATTTTGTTATTGTAAATACTTCTTTTTTTGTCTAACTTTAAGAAATGAAGTATTTGCTTTTGAAATCCGTATTTTACTTTAAAAAAATCCTAATTAAATGAGACGGGTGTTACAACTAGACAACTTGTATTCAGTTCAACAAATTTGTCTTTATATGTATGATCTTGGAGAACACTTTTCGATGCTTTCAAGCGCATTCTCTGTTACATTAGTGGCACACTAGATCCTGGTCTTCAACTATACATGTCATTTCATTTTTGGGTATATTGTGTTCATATGTTATAATTTGTTATCATGGTTTTCCAAACACCAGGTTATTGTCTCTCCTTCCAGTGTTGAAGTTGGATACCACAGAGTTGTCGGTCTTCTTATTGAGCTTTGTTATATGTTTCTTCATGCCACCATTGTATACTATGACAACGTTAGTGCGGTTTATTGGTCTTCTTAAATTAAACTAGGTCCATAAGCATCCTAAGCATGGTAAATCTTGAAAATATAACTGAACACTTGGATACCTTACACATGTGTAAAATCAAGTGTCAACTTCAAAGTAGTTGTTGAGATGTAATGAGGGTACACAATTTCGATCATTTCACAAAGGCCTCCTCACAAAACAACCAAATCAAGGAATGGGAATGGGGTGTCAAACATTTATCGCTATAATTTAATTACCGGTCGACTTGATCGATGTTAATGAATGTACGCATGTAAAGTAAATCACATAACGTCATACAAGTTTGCAGATAGATATCAAACAGTCCATAGTGTTAATTGAAAAGTGAAAATTTGTAATAATAAACACATGAATCACCCCCAAAAGTAGAAAAATAATATTGAAAAAGGGGACTATGAACTCACATTAGGGTGCAAGCAAACTAAACAAGCTACAAGTAAGTATGACGTTGGGAGAAATCCCAAAGTGCTACCCTATTTTAACAAGCAGAGCAAGTCATGCTCGTATAGCTCGCCCCAACGAAAACACGAACCTATAGTTTAATTCGAATTTCAAATTAAATTTAGTATCCTTTAGATGTTTGTATGATCATATGTTGTGAAAACATTTTGTGTCGCACTCCGATAATTCCGCCGCTACGGGGTGTGACATGTTGTTGACTTGAATTGGATCAATGATGATTCCCGTTGCAATATGTTGACTTTCCGTTGACTCGTCGCCTCAAAGCCCAGTTAATTATCGTCAGTGGAAGAGCTAGTTGCGAGGAAGAACTCCTTTGATACCACTGTTATAACCGATTTTATTGAAGAAATATAGAGAGGAAGAAGTCTTTGTCTCAAATCATGGATATCTCATTCATCGACCTCCTTAAGTACAATTGTATAAACTATTCAACATTTACATTTAGTCCTTGCAATAAATATTCTTAGCATAACACATTTGGCCACTGTTTCAGCTAGAAACGCCTCCTATTTGAACCACGTCCACTATGATCGTCTCACCCATTAATCACTGCCTTTGTTTGATGTTGTACACCCACCACTGTTTGTCACCACCGACCACAGGCCACCGCAACCCGTACGACACTTCACAGCCTTTAAACACGGTCATTTGAAATAATACTAGAAAATAGACCTAATGCAACTTTTTTCAAATGAGTTGCATTTGACTATAATGCAATTTCATTGGACATAAAGGTTTCATTGCATTAGAAGATCTAATGCAACATTTTTCATAAAAGTTGCAAGAGTATATTAAATTTGCAACCTTTATATTACAAAGTTGTGAATTTTACCAACTTTTGTAAGAAAGGTTGCATTGATAAAATTTAAATGCATTAAAAAAGCAGTAACATGTCCAAAAAGATATGATGGAAGCCATATTGGGTAGTAAAAGTAATAGCAGTAACAATAGTAATAGTAATAGTAAGGAAAAAATACAGGTTTTAAGTTGGTTAACTTGCATCCACACATATTATTATTCGTGTTAAATTAACCCTAACCTCACACGCTAATTAGAATCGTGTTAATTTAGTAGGTGGGTTGTAAAGACATGGGTTAAATGGATCAGATATGGGTAAGCGTCCTCATGTTGACCATAACTCATTTAATTAAGCATGTTCACCCAAACACGACTTATTTGTTTATTGAGTTGGATATGAGAATCCGAGACTTGATTATTTTCGTTTCGTACGTGTGGTCGTGTTTCGGGTCTGGTCGAAAATTGCCACCCAAGCAATAAGTAGAACTTTAACATATATATATATAGGGTATGTTTGGCAAAAGTAGCTGGTGGCTGGAAGCGGGTAGCTGGTGGCTGGAAGCGGGTAGCTGGTGACTGGAAGCTAGTAGCTGTAGCTTTTTAGATATATGATTAAATTACAAGTTTTGTCCTTTATGTTTACATTAAATTGCAGGCGCTGTCCTTTTAGCCAAAAGTTTACAGGCGGTGTCCTTAACCTTTCAAAATCTTGCACGTTTTGTCCTTTAGGCCAAACCTGGTTAAAAATCTCAGTTAAAAACTATCATGTGCAATGCACATGAGAGTAAAATAGTAATTTCCCTCTTAACCCTTTCAATTCCCCCATTTATAACCCTCCCCAACCCCCCACCTAGCAATTTTGTTCAGTATTTGATGATTGAGTTCTAATTAGGAAGTTTGGCATTTAAATGTTTGTGTCGAACTTGCCGGATTATTCATAGCTCTCACGTTTCACAAAGATTTTACAATGGGACCTGCCAACTGTTCGACAAAATGCCTCAGAGAACACAAGGTTTATACACTGGGTTTTTTTTATGTTTTTAATCTTGTTGAGTATTGTAAAGTAAGACCTGATCTTCATAGTGTGGTAGATGTCCATGCTTTAGCATTGAAAGTCGATGTTTTTGCAGTAAGTGTATTTGTTCAAATGTTGGAGAATGGAATCAAGTTTGATTCTTTAACTGTTTTTATTGTCGTTTCAGCGGTTTTGAGAGTTGTAAAGAGATTAGGATATTTAGAACTTGTTCATAGTTTAGGTGTATAAAATGGTTTGCTTTCGGATTGTGATCTGCAAAATGCTCTGATCAGTTCGTACGCTAAATATGGTGACTTGGGCTCCTCAGAGAGAATGTTTCTTGAAACAGAAATGAAAGACAAGATTTCATGGAACTCGACAATAAGTGGTTTGTTAGACCGATCTATGACCCAAAAAGTCAGTCGAAGTAGTTCATCTTTACATACGAAGGCGGAATCAACGTAAGTAAAGTAACAACAGCTAATCCTTTCAATTCCTTGTGTTTTTATTGCTTTCTGATAAAATTTCAGCAGAGTTTCAGCACCGTAGCACACACATACACCGTTACAACTTATGAACCGCTCCAGCCTATTTATAGAAAACTTGGGTCGCTTATGTGACAGTCCAAATAAGCGATCCAGCACCTTTGTCACATAAGCGATCCACACTAGTGTCCTAAAAGCGGTCCAAGACTAAAACCATGACACAAAAGCGGTCCTAAGTCTATATTACACAATATTTACACTTTGACCCCCTATAGACCAATCTTTACTTCAGACTTTTTGTAGACGCAGTCAACAGACATTCCGTGCATCAACAGACTCCCCCTTGGATGTTGACGTAGTCTTTTAGCATCTTCAGATCCGTAGTCTTCAGTCTTTGTCTTTTTACTAACTCTGTCTTCTTCTCATAAGCATTCTTCACAGGTTTCAGAACTGACTCCATACTTCCCAATAGCTGTTGACCCAGACTCCCCCTCTCATTGACTCCCCCTCTCATTATGCTGGAATCTTGAGATATCTGGTTCAAGCTTTTGCAGTTTGCCTCCGTTGGGAAATATTGTCCAAACCTGTTACTCAACCAATAACATTACAATCTATCTTGTCAAACAATAAACACAACTCCAATCGGCTTTAGAAATCCACTCAAGTTTACAAGTTCAATTTAATGACCCTGCATACTTGATTAATCTACCAAGTTCAATTTAATGACCCTGGTTGACCTATTGACGAATCAAACTGATTTAATAAAACTATTTTCCAATTTTCTTTCTGAAAATAACAAGTATCAACTTAATGAACTTGTTTGTGACTTTGAAAACAAACATATTTCCAACAATGTAAGCTCTCCTCGATCTTCAGCTCAAAATCTCCTGCATCTGCTTCATCTTTCCAGAATCCGACAATCAACTTTCCACTCTGGTTTGTCTAAAATAAAGCAGAAATAAAATCCTTTTGGATTTTAAAATGATCTAAACTAAGAAATGAAATAGCAGAAAACTTAAATTGCAGAAAATAAACTATTTACAGGTTTGTTTTTGGTGAGCGTGTCAGGGAATCATATCAGCTTTTCAGACAGATTACAAGTACCGTTAAGCTGCATTACATACTCAGTTTTAAACAATTCACCTCGATTGTCGATATACTGATCCATCTTAAATTCTCATACAAACTTCAATCTATTCAGGATACTGTTTAAGTGTTTTAAGAACTTAGATCAATTCATGTGTCCCACCTCTTGAATATACTCCCGTATCCAGAATCCCAATATTCAGTCTTATAGGCAAAAATACTACAATGATGTCTGTACATAAATTAGGGTATGCGAGAACTGAGGGATCTCAGGTCAGAACTTCCGTTCAGCAGAGAGATATTAGCTTCGACTTTGCAGTGTGTTCCCTTTAGAGAATCTTTTCAGCTACAACAACTGATTATCAATTTTATTGTCTAATCAGCTGAGGGCTTTATGCTGTGTTTCAAGCATTTTGGTGAAAGTATTAGCCAGGGACTAGGTCAGAACCACCGTTCAGCAGAAGTCCCGGAATAATACCCCAGACATCATAGAGTATAACCACCTAGTATATCAGAATACGAGACCTTTCAAACGAGATTTCAGGGGTTACCTATATATCCAAGTAGTGTTCCCCACGAATTTCACCAGTTTGAATTTTTAGGTTTATATCCCGAATAAATCTACTAAATGTACGAAAACCTATCGACACATCATTAGTGAGACTGTTTAACTCATTCTGTCTTTCCAAATCTTTAGCATACTGTAATTGTCTAGCTGATGTACTATCATTTTCCCTATATACACAAGCTCTTTTTCAATTTTATCATTTTTTTGTATTTTAGCATTTTTTACTGTTTTTGTATTTTTCTGAAAATAAAATATGTACAACTATCTATCTCCCCCTAAATACCAAAACACGTAAAAAATCGACAAACCATCGCAGATTGTTTCTCATCTTCATCCGCAACAGTACTCTCATCAACGCTCACAACTCCATCCGACACCGAAAGCAATTTCATACCATTAAGTTTTAACAAATATTGAAACCTATTTTTATCAAAAGCTTTGGTATGCAAATCAGCTTTTTGTTCGTCAGTGTGGATTTTCTCAATTCGTATCAACTTTTTCTCGAAGCAATCGCGAATAACGTGATGACGAATCTCAATATGTTTAGTTTTAGCGTGATGTACTGGATTTTTAGTTATATTAATTGCGGCCTCATTATCAACAAACAGAGGTGTGTTAAGAAACTGCAAACCGTAGTCGCGCATCTGTTGCTGTATCCACAGGATCTGAGAGCAGCAACTGCTAGCAGAAACATACTCCGCTTCACATGTAGATAGCGCCACAGATGTTTGTTTCTTACACTGCTAAGTAACCAATCTCGAACCAAAAAACTGGCATCCTGCAGTTGTTGATTTCGCATTAATTTTGCAGCATCCGAAATCTGAATCGGAAAACCCTTCGAGTGTAAAATCGCCTTTGCGAGGATACCACAACCCCAATGTGGGTGTGCCTTTCAAGTAACGTAAAATCCTCTTCACAATAATCATGTGCGATTCTCTCGGGTTAGACTGAAATCTTGCTGCGAGGCACGTTGGGTACATGATGTCAGGACGTGAAGCAGTTAGGTACATCAAAGAACCTATCATGGATCGATAAAGTGTCTCATCAACCCTGTCTCCGGTGAGATCTGGGTGAATTCCATGATTAGTCGCAAGTGGGGTAGCAGCTGGAGTAGAACTTGACATTCCAAATTTCTCCAGAATATCATGCACGTACTTCGTTTGATGAATGAAAATCCCTTCAGGAAGTTGTTCAACTTGTAATCCCAGAAAGAATTTCATCTCCCCCATTGAAGACATTTCAAATTTCTGCTTCATCACCTGTTCGAAATCTTTGCATAATTTCTCATTCGTTGACCCAAAAATTATATCATCTACATAAATTTGTACTATCAGAAGATGACCATCAACGACGTTAGTGAAGAGAGTGGCATCCACTTTTCCACGTATAAACTGGTTAGCGAGTAGGTGTTGAGACAAAGTCTCGTACCAGGCTCTCGGCGCCTGATGTAGACCATACAACGCTTTGTCCAGCAGATAAACTTTGTTCTTGTGGATTGGGTCAGTAAAGCCCGACGGCTGACCAACATAAACCTCCTCTTTGACCTTCCCATAAAGAAACGCTGATTTAACATCTAACTGAAATACTTTGAAATTCTTCCAAGACGCAAATGCTATGAAAATTCTGATAGCCTCTAGTCGTGCGACAGGAGCATAGACTTCGGTAAAATCAATCCCCTCCTGTTGACTAAAGCCCTGAACAACGAGTCGAGCTTTGTTCCTTACAACCACTCCTCTGTCGTCCCTCTTACATTTGAAAACCCATTTTGTATTGATTTTTCTTTGACCATCCGGTAAATCAACCAACTTCCACACACCTAACTTCTCAAACTGACTTAATTCTTCTTGCATCGCTATGACCCAAGAGTCTTCAGTAAGCGCCTCTTTGTAAGTCCTCGGTTCGACCTGCGAGATAAAACAACTTAATGAAAATTCAGTTTGTAAAGGTGCTACTGTAGAATAGAAACATGTTAAGCCCTGGTCAATTTGACGTCTCGTGCGAACGCCCGATTGCAATTCTCCTATTATCAACTCCTCTGGATGATACGAATGAGTTCGCGGCATCACTTCGCTTGGAACATCTACATTTCCTTCCAGATTAGTAACATTCTGCTCTGCATCTTGTTCACCAACTTGGTTTGTTTGACTTGACAACTGGATCTGCTCCCCCTCAAGATCTGAATCACCATGGTCAAAAACTGGCATATTTTCAGCTTCTTGATCATCATTCACCTCCGACTGATTACCAGGAGCAACTTCATCATCATGTTCACCAGCGTTACTAGGACCTGCTTCATCATCATTTGAAGTCTCCCAAGGTCTTCTAGAATACTCTGCTGGAAACCTGAGCGACGATTCATACTCTCGTAAAATATCCAGCTCATCAAAAAAATCTTCCTCTTCCTCTGATTCTTCTCTCATGTCAAACGATTCCCAAAGTTTGTCATAATGATAACGCCATGAATCACCAGGATTCTGTGGCGGCATAGTATAACCCTGACATTCAACATTTGCTGCTTCAATAATACGCTTTTCACTTGGAACAAAGACACGCCGTGTAGGACCTGAATATCCAACAAATATTCCTTCAAAGTTCTTTGAACCAAACTTGCCATTAGGCTCTATCACCGTACAGGGTGACCCAAACGGTTCTAGATACTTCAAATTCGGCTTGCGTTTATTGATTAGCTCAAAACACGTCTTGTTGAACTTCTTCACAGTAAGAACTCTATTGAGAGTATAGCATGCAGCAGAAACAGCTTCAGCCCAGAAATTAATAGGTAACTTTGAATCTGCAAGCATCGTTCTGGCTGTCTCGATTAGCGTCCGGTTCTTGCGTTCTACAACTCCATTTTGCTGAGGAGTGTACGGAGCACTAAACTCATGCAGTATACCTCTTTCATCACAGTATTCCTCCATCTTACTGTTTTTAAACTCAGTACCATTGTCACTCCGAATTCTACAAATCGGTCTCTGGTACAGATTCTCAATTTTCTTAAACAATACTATCAAACTATCAAAGGTTTCGTCTTTCGATTTCAAAAACATGACCCACGAAAATCTGGAGTAGTCATCAGTCACGACCAAACAGTAGGAATCTCCTGTTATACTCTTAACATTCACTGGGCCAAACAAATCCATGTGAAGTCTTTCCAAAGGTCTTGAAACTGAATTGACTTGTTTTGTAGGGTGTGACTTTTTCTTCTGTTTACCTCTGACACAACTTATGCACTCCCCTTCCAGATGAAAACCTTTAATATTCACTCCGGTGACCAAGTCGTTATGCACTAAGTGATTCATTTTCCTTAGATGAATATGCCCCATCTTTCGGTGCCATAACCTTGACTCTTTCTCCGTTGCTCTGGACACAAAACAATGAGCCTGACCCGTGGTTGTAGTAGCAACGCTCATGTCCAACACGTACAGATCATTGACTCTTGGTGCCCTCATGATGATCCACTCTTCAGGTATCACAAATCCCGGTTTCAAGATCAAACATTCTTTGTCGGTGAAATGAGTAGTATACATCCTGTCACAGATCTGGGAGATACTCAGCAGGTTGTTCTCCAGCTCAGCGATGTAGTTAACTCTCTCAAACGTGATAATGCCATTTGATAATGTTCCTTCACCTATGATCCTGCCTCCTTGATTACCCGCAAAACCCACATAACCACCATTAATATCATTCACATCATACAGCAATGCGGTCTTCCCTGTCATATGCCTTGACGCTCCACTATCCATTATCCACCTGGATACAAGTTTTGGAAGATCCTGCACATAACAAATCATCATTTAAACAACTTCAAGAAAGATGCCGATACATGCTTCGCACTCCAGGAAGCTCCGGCAATTCAAACTGTTTAGTCAAACATGGTGTCCACCCAGGCCTTATCAGCCTTAGGTGTAACCGTGACTTTAGCAATTTGAATTTTGAAATTCTTAGACTTAAGAGGTGGATATTGTGCATCATAATCAACCATAATTGATTCTTCATCCTTTTTCACCTCAGAAGTTGAAACTTTCTTCTCAACTTTAAGTTCAATTTTAGGTTTCCACACCTGTTGAGCTTCTGCAACCCTTTTATAAAATTTATCATTTTGAGTTACCAATTTCTTTACGGGTTCAGTTTTTGCTTTTACGTTGTTGTTTTTAATGTTTTTCTTCTCAATCACTTTCTTCTCAACATACATCGGTGCTTTACCCTTCACATCAACCTTCTTTTGTTGAACCTTCACAGCTTCAGTCTTAGGCTTCACATATGTACACTTTCGTGCAATATGACCAACCTGTTCACATCTAAAACAAGTACGAGTATCAGCTACTCGACTCGTGCCTTCAGACTGAGCCTGTGAAGCTCTCTTTTCAAAAAATTGTTTGTTCGATTTTGAAAAAATTACTTTTTCTTCATCAGCAAGTGAATTTGAACTGTTCACAAACTTTTTCTTTTCGACAAACTTCTTGTTTGGAACATTTCTTTTCTGAAATAGTTTACCCCCCTGATAACCACCTGACCAGTTGTTTCTATTGTTATTGTAAAACCGTGGTGGATAAACAGTTTTCTTGTTGTAAACCCTCTCTTTCTTTCGACTCAGATTGTTCACTGCTGACAACTCGACTTCGACCAATTTGAAAACATTTGTCAATTTGTTCAAATTAACATTCTCTAATGGAAACTCAGAATCCGAAAACAACTTATCCGATCCCGACATCTTGTACATGACAAGATCAGATTCATCATGTAAGTTGTTTTTGGATTTTTGCTTCGGAATGTATTTATCTAGAAAACACCCATCCTCCTCAGAAGTGTCACAATCCGGTTTAAGCACTTTGTCTACCACACTTTTCACCACATCACTTTGGACACCCTCGTCATTGGAAGACGTGAACGTGACATCAATGTTTTCAGGAAACGTAATATCACTTTCTTCCTCAAGTTCAACCAACCCAGATTCCTTTTTAGTGTAATTGTGCAAAATCGGCGGTGGAACTTTGTGAAACCCTACACCGGTACCATCTGAAAACACATCCTCTCCAGCTTTGTTTTTTCCTATAGGTTTAGGAACAATATTCTGCAATACAAAGCTTGCAGAGTTATAACTGCTAAGTTTCAACTTAATTCGCTCATTCTCTATTTCAGCTTCTTGAACTTTAAGTTTCAATTGAGCGATCTCATCCAGTTGTTTATTAATTAATTCTTCTTTTATTCTCACCACAGCTCGCAAATGTTCATTTTCTTTAAACGTTTTACCATTTCGTTCATCACTTTCTTTAACTGTGGTTTTGAGCTTTTCAAATTTTTCCGAAATTTTACGGTTTTCAAGAATTAATTTTTCATGTTCAGTTTTAACCTTTTCATGATCAATTTTATCTTTTTCCATTTGAGAAGTTAACTCTTTGATTCGTTCAGTTGAAGCTCTCACAGTTTTGTCACGACCGAGTATTTGATCCTCAACACTGCTGACCTTGACTGTCAGATTTTTAATTTTCTCATTGTTGAGGTATGTGACAGTACTACAGAAATTGCATTCTTTTGTGCAATTTTTGCAGTCAATGTTTCCATCAAACTTCTTACCTGACGCATTAGCTGACACATTTTGACTGACCTGATCTTTAGACTCAGAAACAGAATTAGGATCTACCTCAAGTGCTTTTGCAGCTAGCACTTTGTCAGCCATCTTTCCCAGATTTTCCTCTGTCAACTCTTGCGCAGCATTGATCAAACCCGTATCAATCTTCTTCACTTCATCAATCTCTTCTTTTTCTTTCTTTTCTTTCTCCTCTTTCTCTTTTTCTTTCTCTTCTTCAATCATCTTTGACGTTGGTGTTCCCCACCACTTGTGCTGCCAATATTCATCTTCTTCTTTATACTCTTTGATGATGGCCTCAATATCAAGCGTTTTATCATCAATCGCTATGTTTCCACAATTGTCAAGATAGCACTCCCTGTCTGGATCCCACCTATTTGCTCGTTTTGCCTCTAGATATATACCAGACAATCTGATAATCTTGTTTTGAGCAATCATCTTCCGGTATTTATATTTCTGTTCCTCCGTTCGATTATCTTTCCATGGAATAGGCTCATTCTTTGCCATAAAAGCATACCCAACGGCATCATCTTCCGGCAAAACCTCTTTGCTCCAATCGTAACCCTCATCATCATAAATCACAGCTAACGCCCTCGATTTGTCTCTGTTCTCTTCCTGCTGTTTCAATCTGGGCGGCTCGGATTTATTTTGATGATAGATTGCCTTTTTGTAATAATCGTCACGAAACGGATTCTCAGACTCATCAACGTACGCGTTTCTACATTCACGCTTAAAGTGACCCTTCTGCTTACACTTAAAGCACGTCACCTTCGATTTATCAAACCCCAACTTTGTAGATGGACCACCGATCGTTTTTCTCCCAGTAATCTCCATGAAACGCTGAGCACGTCGAACAGCACTTGCCATCGCCCAACGGATGTCGATCAGCTCCATTTCTTCAGGGTCTATCTGATCGTAATCTTCTTTCGTCAGATTTGTGTTCCCGATCTTTCCGGCTACCAAACCTTCATAGGACTCCAACACAGATGCCAGAAAAACCATTTGTTGCTTGGCCGACTCTTCATCAAAATTTTGTGCGTTCTTCAGATCTATAGCAATGTTGCACGAAAACTTCGCATCAGAACGATTTGCAGAAGACGTAGATCCACTATGATAACCACTGTGGCTTCCGCTGCTTGAACCGCTTTGACCTTCTTTGCTTGCTGGAGAGACATTCTCAGCAGAAAATGCAGTTTTCGGAGAAGTAGCTTTCGGCATCAAGCTTTTCGGATAATAAAGATCCAAGTTTTGCTGATAGGATGAGTGATTGATTTTGTAAGTTTTCTTCAATTCAAGCTCATGACTTTCAAGTTTCTCAATCACCAAATCTGGAGTCAAATCTTTAGGAGCAATAGTGTTCTTCAACATAAGCGCATAATATCTCCAATCAACCTCATCTGGTAATGAATCGAACAGTTTGTCAACTAGTTCTTCATCAGAAAAATTGATTTTATGTCTTACTAATTCCAGCTTCAGATGACCGAACCTTTCTATCATTTTACAAACCGATTCATTTTTTAGACATCCAAAAAGATCAAATTCTTTTCTAAGAAGCTTTCGTTTGTTTTCACAATTTCCTCGCTTCCTATACATTTTGCTTTAAGTTTATTCCACAAATCTTTTGCATTTGAGTAATCGATCAAAGAAATGATGTCTTCTCGGACAGATTGGAATAGCAATGCTACACACTTTTGTTCTGCCACAAAAGATTCAATTTCGTCGGCTGAAGATAAAGTTTCTCCATTTTTATCTCCATGATCATATCCATTTTTCGAACTCTTCCAACTTGCATACGCGAAAGCCATCAACCAATCCTCAAATTTTCTCGACCAACGACTATATTCATCGATTGCCATAAGCTTTGGGGGTTTGTTGAATGTACCGAATGCACTCTCAGACTCCCAAGCTTCCTTCTTTTTCTCCTTTGATTGATTCTCATTCGTATTGTTTGATATCGTATCGTTGTTTCCCGAACTACCTGTGAAAGCGTACATATCGCTAAATGGATTCAAGAACATATCATCCATCATTAACGTACCTGCAAAATCAGACAACACTTAGAAAAATTTTTGATTTTGAAAATCAACAGAACCACAAAAACGATCCTGTCTAAACAGTTTGACAGAAAAGCGGTCCAATATGTGTTCGTAAACGCGGACCAGACAGTAATGACTAAGTTCTCTCGAGCGATCCACAATATGTCAAATAAGCGACCGAGAGTATGTACGTTCGAGCGATCCAGAGAATGATCGTTCGAGCGGTTCAAATACTGTCCGTTCGAGCGGTCTAAGGCACGTCCGTTCGAGCGTTCAAGTAAGTTCGTATAAGCGGTTCAAACTGTGGTCGTTTGAGCGGTTCAACTATATCCGTTCGAGCGATCCTGAGAGCAAAGTTGTCCAAAAGAGCGGTCCTAAACGTGAATTTGGAGCGATCCAAGCAGGTTTGGTTCAAATAAGCGGTCCGATGTCCGAAAAAGCGATCGATTGTTTTTAGCTTGTTTTAACCATTTTTAATCCGTATTTTTACCTAATTCTTTCTAGGGTTTGTTAAAAGTGTGTTTTACACGTTATACTCAAATTTCAGACAATTTTGACCGTTGGAACCACTAGAAACTGAAAAAGTATGAGAGAAAGTGAGTAGAAAAGAGAGATTTCTGCAGATCTATGCTGTCGTAGTATGAACTCCTCGTCCTGAGCTCTGATACCACTTGTTAGACCGATCTATGACCCAAAAAGTCAGTCGAAGTAGTTCATCTTTACATACGAAGGCGGAATCAACGTAAGTAAAGTAACAACAGCTAATCCTTTCAATTCCTTGTGTTTTTATTGCTTTCTGATAAAATTTCAGCAGAGTTTCAGCACCGTAGCACACACATACACTGTTACAACTTATGAACCGCTCCAGCCTATTTATAGAAAACTTGGGTCGCTTATGTGACAGTCCAAATAAGCGATCCAGCACCTTTGTCACATAAGCGATCCACACTAGTGTCCTAAAAGCGGTCCAAGACTAAAACCATGACACAAAAGCGGTCCTAAGTCTATATTACACAATATTTACACTTTGACCCCCTATAGACCAATCTTTACTTCAGACTTTTTGTAGACGCAGTCAACAGACATTCCGTGCATCAACATGGTTGTTTAAGCAATGATCGGCCCGATAAATTTCATTGGATTTGGAATTTGCAAATTGAACAGAAGAGAATAGGTGGTGGTTTGGGTGGTGAGGATGATCGACAGTTGATTAATGGTTTTGAAGGGTTGAGAGGGTTGGTGAGGGTTATAAATGGGGGAATTGAAAGGGTTGGTGAGGGTTATAAATGGGGGAATTGAAAGGGTTGAGAGGGAAATTACCATTTTACCCTGATGTGCATCGCACATGACAGTTTTTAACTGAGATTTCTAACAAGGTTTGGCCTAAAGGACAAAACGTGCAAGATTTTAAAAGGTTAAGGACACCGCTTGTAAACCTTTGCCCAAAAGGACAACGCCTGTAATTTGATGTAAACATAAAGGACAAAACTTGTAATTTACTCTAGATATATTTAGTGTTTGACAGGATATCTGGAACTTTTAATAAAATGCATAAAATGACCAAAATGGACATAACTAAAAATTAAAAAAGTTTGTGCATTAAAAATGACCAAAATGGACATAATAAAAAATTAAAAAGTTTGTGCATTAAAAAGTTCATTATCTTTAGAGGTTAAGATAGTCATTTTTTCCTAAAAGTTTGTAGCTCCTTCTAAACGCTATTAGTAGGCGTTCAACCAAAAGCTTCAAGTTCCTAACCTAAAAGCTTCAACCAAACAAGGCTTTTTTTTACTGCACATTTTTTTAAACGTTTCGATAGTTGTCTTTTTTAATTTCGCCGTGCGTTCATAAAGTACAAATAGCCGATGCGTAAATGTACAAATAGATAAAAGTCTAAACAGATATTTATATTTTAGTTACTGGACAAAATTAAGAAATATTTCTTAGTTATATATATTTTGCTGTGGTTTAAATAAAAAAAAATATAATACTAACAACCCATACTAAAAAATGGTATGCCACATCTTACCAAAAGAAAACGGATTGAGGATTGAGTATTTGACTGAGTCATTTTTGACCCTACACCTCCTTGTTCAAGCTTACCGAGTACTCTCAAATTCAAAATTTGTATCTTTTTTAAACAAATCAACCGATATTTTAGGGATGACTACTCGATCATCAACCGATTTATACCCATTCGGGCTCTTTCTTTACCCTCATTTCCATCAGTCATCCATCGTACCTCTGTTTCCGTTAGAGCTAGCAACCGCCGCACGTCGTCTACCACAATAAATTCCGTCATTTGAATCCTCTGATCTGCAACCAGGTACCACGTTGATGATAACGTTATAATCATTTTCTTAGCCATACTAAGTTCTGTTAATCACCAATCCTGCTTAGCCTTACTTTTGTTGATATCTAATTGTGTTTCAACGACTTTGACAACCGCCGCACAACCACTCCAACTTCTCGCCGCCACAATCAAACCTTCAACTCACGATTCAGGTATCGAATTATGCTTGTATCTTTCTGTTTGATTCCGTTTCGGTGTCTTTTTTCCATCTGAAAATTTATAATCTTGTTCCGGTGAACTAGCAACTGCACCACTACCGCTCACCATAGTTCGGTTCCGACTTCCGTGTGACCATCCGAACCACTAATTGTGTCTCCGGTTGGCTCCGTTCTATTATTAAGGTACCAAATGGAACCCTCTTTTGATTCTGATTCACATATTAATATACGAATGTTAGTTTCGTTTTGATTTATCTGGCGACAAAAACATTAAAAAATACATGCATTTTCTGTTGTTGTATGTATTCTGTATATGCTTTGAGTATGCATAGCTTTTTTTATTGATTTGTAGAACTTATGCTTTGATATGCTTGATGTAATTGAGTTTTACGTCACTGGTAATAGAATGTAGGATTTGTCTAGGTTTTCATTATTTACATTGGTGAGATGATTTAAGTAATTTTGTATGTAACTGAAGGATAAATGAGGTGAAACAACATTGTTATTGTTATGTTTGTGTGTATAAAATAAGTTAAATGGTTTTTTTATGTGTTATTCTCAGGATGGTGAACAGGCAAACGATGACATTAGTCATCGTGAAAAGGCTAGGTTAAAGGAAATGCAAAGGTTGAAAAGACAAAAGATACAAGATATACTGGGTCAACAAAATGCTTGTATTGAGGTAAATGTGAGGTAATCCAGAAAACATGGATAAGAGAATATATCTGAGATATAGTGATATGGTGTGTTATATAGGATTTTATACTTGTTGCTTTTTTGTTTAAGTTAACTGAGGTAAATGTGAGTGTGTTACTGACATTACACTATTGATAGAATAACAAGGGAAAAGGAAAATTGAAGTTGATGGGAAGGTAATAACATTACTGACTTGGTGGACTTTGTAACTTCATAGTGGAGTTTTTTTATATCTGAAGTATTAAGAATATATCTGAGATGTATGTAAAATCGTAAATGAGTTAGGGTGACAGTGTTTTGTCTGTTTCGTCTTATCAAGTGCTATCATGTTGTTTCTATTATTGATAGTTAATAAGTCAAAAAGATTTATATGTAACAACTTTGGTCAGTATACCATAGACATATTTAATTGTTGTTTCTGCTCTGTTTTGGTTACCAGGGGTCGTCATGCATCGAAAATGACTGAAGAAGAAGAGGATGAGGTGTATCTTAAGGAGGAAGAAGATGGCCTGTATGGAGCAGGACATACACGTTTGTTAGTGCCAGCCATCTTGTAAGTTCCTATCTTTTTTGTGTGTTTTTCTTTGTTATAGTGCTTCACTTGGAGGTCGTTATATGTTAGGTTATAGACTCATGTATTACATGGGTTCTTCGGAAAAATTGTGCTTTCCATTTATATAAACTTGAATGATTTTTTAAAAAATAAATATTTTATAGCTAAGGTTGGTTGTGTTCGAAGAACAAAACAATTATAAAATTTGATTTTTTTTAATATTTCATATAATTTCTTGTATCACACATAATAAAGATACATTTTGATATGAATAAATATAACCCTAATATAAACTATACATACAAAATTAAAAGAATAAAACCTTACTGATTTTAAATGATGCGTTTAAGAAACAAATTAGTATATTTTATTTCAAATTAATATTTTCTTATTTTGGAAAGTACTATCAAATTAGATGGAATAGAATTAGTTCATGATCTAAGAAAATATATGCTGGGATTTTATTTAGGTGGTTGTGTTAATAATAATGTGTTATTAATTCCAAATAATATGTTATTAGTTTTAGTAGGCTGTGACGAGTTAACTGCACTAAACAATTAATAGGCTAAAGCTTTTATGAATATTTTTTATTTAAATTATGGATTCTTATTTGTTTACATCGTAGTATATTTTTCTCTATATCCGTTACTTAGTTTTTTTTGTACATATTCTTATATTCGGTTTCCTTTGATAAATACCCTTTGTTTCCGATATTTGTTTCCGTTCCATATATTTATTGATTACTTGTCGTAGCATGTATCAGGTCTTAGAATTTGTATTCATTATGCTTGTTTTCGTAAAAAAAATAATGCAATTGTATGTAGAAAGATACATGGCTTTAGTTTCTTTGTTGTGTTTTTCTTATATGCTTACAGGTAATCCAGAAAACATGGATAAGAGAGGAATATGAAATTTAAGATTTTTTTTAAAGTCCATTGCTAATGTAGTTCATATGTTTTGGGTCTTAGGAAAACTCATAGAAACCTTTTCTTTACTCATGTTTCACATAAACCTCTCACACATATTTTAGTAATCTAGAATATAATCCTAATGTAAATCATGTATACTATATTATAATAATCTATACGTTATATTATCACGATGTTTCAAGGATGACGTAAATGTAAGTTAAAACTAAGCTTCTAAGGTATGAATTTGTTACCTTTTCTTTTTTAATATTAACGTTTTTATTTTTGTCGATTCGTTTCATTTGACCTTTTTGAACATCCGTTAAGTTCTTTGAATATGACTTTGCTATGTATGACATTTGAATTCCGACTTTTAATTCCATTGTTAGAACAATTTTTCAAAACTTGAAACTCAAGATATTCTATGATTAGGAACTATGCACCTTCCATTTTTCCCAACAAATTGTTTTGTTTTTTTAACTTAAACGTCTCGAGTCCCGCCACTTTTATTCCAACCAAATTTTTATCATTTTTAATAAACACCTTACTATTAAAACAATTAAAATTCAATTTATACTAATATATAAATTACATGTTATGGAAACATCATTTTGTTCAAATGAATAATTACAATTAATTTGGTATTTTTGATGTTTATAAATGATAATTTTATGAATGAAATGGATTAGTATGTACCATAATAATTCTTTTTAAAAAACATATCATTATTATTTGAATATGAGTGATTTAAAATACATCAATTTTATTAATAAATGGTTTGAACCAAATTAAGGTACATGAACTTTTATGTTTAGGACTTATTTTTTCTCATTCATGTGTTACTTTATTGCATCAATGATTTCTTGAACTACTTGGTAAATCTATTACTTACTAGCCATGTGTAACGCCTAAAAACGTATATCCACCACAATGATGCTACTAACCTAAAACCTCTAAAAATAATAAACTTTTGTAAAAATATTATACGAATTAGAAAACTGTCATAAACAAACAGTTATGCAAAGTGTCGCCCCCGCCGCATCGCGCGGGCTCCCTACTAGTGGTATATTACTCGCGGGCTGCATCATTTGTAACGAAAAGGTTACCCAAATGAACTTGAAAAGTAAAGAAAAACAAAAATAAGTAGAAGAAACCTAAAAGAATAATTGAATAAATAAGATACCGCTTGTTTGTTGTTAATCACTAGTAGGAAACCTGCGCGATGCGGCGGGGGCGACAATTGACAATGCGGTACTCGTTTTCTGTTAGTTTATCAATCCTCTAGTGGATTTTCACACGCTTTACGGCAGACGCTAATTTTTAATAATGTTTAAATGGAAACGTAAACGTAACGATATCTCCATGTAACATATTAAAAAGGTACTTAGAATTAAAATATTATAGTGAGTTCCTCTATTTTACGCAACAGGATTTAGGTCAATATCGATTTGGTTCGTTACGACACTGACAATCGATGCCCTTACCGATATTATTCGATTGGAAATCTGAATAGCTCATGCTACCAAACAAGTACTATACTTTGAAATCTGAATACAACTTCGTTTTCATCAAAATTTATATGGTAATGTGGGAAAAAATTAATACAATTGTATTCGGCCTTTTTTAACAAGTTAGCGAACACAAGTATTAAAGAGTAGCAAATTAAACAAATATTAAATGTGTTAAAAGCTATATTATTAGTATAATGGTGAAACTAAAAAAGTACATGCATATATTATTTAATCTATATAAATTACTAATCATTTTCATTATATTGACTTAAATCGTTCACTTACACCTTTTTATTGGATTTGAGAATGTTAAAAATTGATTCACTTATTTTAATTATTATTTAAACTTTCGGTTAATACATATTTCAACAAACTGCTTGGATTAATTATGAAGCTAAAGTACCAAAACAGAAGGAATTCAAGTGGATATCATATAATAAATAACTTTCATGAATCAAGTGTTGTTAAATGAATCAAGTGTTGTGCTCTATACCAATGTTTTTTTACATAAATTGACATGTCAATGAACATGCCACCTTGACGGTCCACTAATCAGGCCAGTTCCTAAAACTGGTAAACATCATAAGCAATTTAAAATTTTTAAAAATTTTGTATAACTAAGTAAACTAACAAAAACAAAATACGGAAGTAATTTAACTTTTTGCAATGCAAAACATAGGGGCTGAAGTTTAAAATTAATTATTAGATGAGATCTTACTATTTTAGAAAGGAAAAAACTTTAAAAATGTTTAAAAAGCTTTAAAAATTTAGTTCAACCACCAAGTCTTCGGTTCAATAATCGGCATGAAAACCAGTGAGCCCAAATGAAGGTGGTTCAGGAGTAGTTGACACGGTTACTTTTGTAGCTAGTTTCCGTTCCGACTGGATGGTATGATTTGGTACTGTGAACACCGCTTTGTAGCTAGTTTCCGCTCCGACTGGATGGTATGATTTGGTACTGTGAACACCGCTCTATGCAAAAATGGTTGTAAGTAATGCTTTGAAGGTTCAAGAGTAGATGACTCTTTTGGTTTAATTTTGATGAATTAGCTTTAGGGGTAGAGCTTAAAGCAACAACCACCCCCCAATTATATGCTTTGAGGTGCATGGTTCCAAACAGAAGCTTACTGATACCCAACCTCTCTGAGTGGATATATGAAGTTGCAAGACACCCAATTAGCAGCAATAGACATTCCAATCTGAAAAGATGATGCATAAATTTCCATATCAACTAATATTCATAAGTTAATATGAAAGTATACAGAAAAACATTCTTACAAAAATCTAAACTTTTAAGGAGGAGTTGAAAAAAAGTTGAGAAGCTTTCAACCCATCCAAATGTTCAACACAGTTTGACAAATTTCCGTTTTAACTAATTTTTATTTTATCATTAAGATAAAAACGCAACCAAGAGTCTCAAGTCTCAAAGACCAACCAATTCATAAGTAAACGGGTCAAAGTACCAACTCCCGTATGGACCAGTTTTGTTATTGAAGCAATGCAACTCAAGGCAAACAGGAGCAACGATTTATCACTTGCATCCCATGAACTCAAGGATGTGCCTTTTATGATTCTGGATAAACAAACAAGTTAGTGTGATGTGAAATATAGTAATTTATTTTCGATTCATTTGCTTATGAGCCATTTGGGTTATTTTATATCTTAAACGGGTCAAATCCGAATTTTAAATAAAAAGGGAATGGGTCAACAAAGTGCATGTTTATTGTATACAAAAATACTGTTCACCCAATTATGTAATTAAACTTATTATTACTTGGTAGGCTTCTAAAAAAAGAACACCAAAAGATTTACCTCACTTGAAAAGAAACATGCCTCCACTTGACGCAGGCTTGCTACCTGCTGATGATTCTGCAGCCACCACTTTTGCTCACACCATGCCACGTCAACTTGTCTTTTCAGACGTAAATAATCACCACAGGGGAACTGATAGCAGGGCCATTCCTGAGTCACATAACTTACTAATTTCACCTCTATGATCAATAGGCTCTCCAATTACATTAATGATACAACCAGGTGTTGCCCTGCCACCAGGTACCTATCTGAAAAAAAAAAAGTCAAAACTAAGTCCAATTTAGGTTTCCAATTTCACTAAAACGTAGGTTAAGGAGGCCCTAATGCGAACATATTATGGGTTTTTAAAGAAAACCTGCAACGACCAATATAATAAATGAAGATTCAGATAATCGAGCTGCTTTTTCCTAGCAATACATCAACTAACATTTGACTAAATCAAAACCTTTAATCTTGATCTTTTTTTGGGATTGGGTTAGTAATATACCCTGCTACCACCTCCGCAACTTCAACGCAGAACACTCATACAACTTAACTTCATGGCCATCACAGCAAGGGTGATAGGAGAAAATCCCCGTATCACCGGTTCAATTAAAACGGTAAAATAAAAGATAGATCTACGGTTCGTTTTGGATACAGATACACCACCAAAACCAACAGTAGGGCTGCGAATCACTCCCGAAGATACAGAAATCACCACTCCGGTTATAAATTCGGGTCTAAGAACACCACTCAATATGCCACAATTGAGCTAGCATAGACACATTAATTTAACTCTCACACTCAAGAGATAAATCAACAAAATTCTTTTCTCAAACATAAACTCACTGCCTTTTCATTAGTGTCGAACCCATACATATAGCAATTACAAAATAACTTCTACTAACCACCTAGACCACTACTAAATAAATTAATTAAAAGTGAGAAAATAGTATAAACTAAAAGAAACTAAAATACTTCAAATGGGTAAAATGGGAATCGTGGGCAGTTGGCTCAAGGTGGCCCACTCTTCACGTAGGCATGGGGTGAATGCATCTTCATGGGTTTATTCCGGGTTACGGATCCGACATACGTGGGTCGGATCAAAGTGGATCGTTTGACCGTATGTATATCAAAGGGTCATGACTGCAACCTGATATACAATCCAATGTATCAATGTCAGTAACATCAAGATAAAAATCCACCTATCTCCATTTCTCACTGTTCAAAAAACAGAATAATCACAGACTGAATTTCACTGTCCGAGCAAGATTTCTCTTATTATACAGATCTCCCTGATTTGTATATAGAGAACTTTTTTACCCTAAGTTGTTAATTTTTTTAGGTTAAGATTTGGTGTTATTAAAATAGACACTTACAGTGATAGGAGGAAAATTGTTGAGAACCCATTGATTATCCACAATCCGTTCTAACCTTATTCTCCACCAACTTTTGCGCCACTTCCAGAACCAGCTTAATCGAAATATCCACCCACTGTAGCAGACCCCGACCACAAATTAGGGCTTCAATTGATGACATTACGACAGAAGTAGAAACAAATGCGTAACCCACATCCAATATTTGCTGCAAGTGAAATATATTCTTCAAAGAATAATCGATAAACCATTAACTATAAAAAGCCCTAATCTATTTTAGAAATCATATGAGAATAAACAATGATTTCTTCTATTTGCGACCATCTTTAACACTTTTATGCAACAAATTCGTGAGAGTAACACTACAAATTCAATATCAAAGCTTAATGATTGAATTCAAAAACTTACCACTAAAAAAACAAAAGCTACTTCCTGCAACTTCAAAGCCTTGTGTTCCATCGTCTTCTTCTTAACTTATCATTTCCTATCAACACTCCATTTAAACCTCTTTCTAATCCACCTCCATCTTAATCTCCCACAAACAAAACCTTTAAAAAAAACTTTAAGCCCTGCAAATGTAAAACCAATATTACTAATGCAGGCTTAGGCTCTGATAACATAAATATACAATGTTTACAAGCAAAGAATCAATTACTCCAGCCATCCCAAGGCAAACAAGAAAGCGATTTACCAAATTGTTGCCACGACATGGTGGATGGTATGGAAGACGCAAAATGAAAGGATCTTTAAAAACAAACCACCTTCCTTGACGAAACTGCCGGGTGATATCAAAGCAGCCTCATTATTTTGGATTAGGAGTCGGGCGAAAGTACACAACCTAGAGTGGCAAAGATGGTGCAGATTCTGCTTTGTAAACTTACCATTGTGATTTTACTCCTGACATGTAGTTTCGAACATGCTTGTTTCAAAATTTTCATTTCTGTACTCTTTGTAATTGTGTTTGAGCATTTCTATTTTAATATAACTCGCCTTTTATTCAAAAAAAAAAACAAATAAATAAATAAATACCTTACACGAGGCCTAATTCAACAACCAAAAATATAACAATCCATTTATATAAGTTAAAATCCATTACCTGGGATATCCACATGTCTGAGTCCCCCAAAAACCTAAGGAATCAGCATCTCACATAAGCCCTAATTCGAAAGCCAAGAACCCAAAAACTTATATGGATGAAAAAGTACAACAATCCTTTCATATGAGTTTGATTGAACATAGTTAGAATCTATTACCTGTGAAACTGACCTATTAAATCCACGCACATTGATCAATATTCTGAACAGATAGAAAGACGAAGAAGGATGTGGTGAATACCCAGATGATGCATCGCTTATCAAATTTCAAAATAAAAGCTGAAATTGACATGTTGGTTACCTTAATCGCTAGGGCTTATGTTGAGAAACTAATAGATTCTTTAATGCAATAGTGTGATGAAATCGGTTGTGATACGTCGGAAGTGATGGCGAATGATGTCGAACACTTGATAATCTTGAAGGGTGAAGAGGAAATGTCGTGGGAGAAGCAACAACGACTGCTAGGTTTTTGGGAGAGGAGCGGGAATTCAAATTGGCGATCGGAGATCCGCATATGGTGCATGAATGACTCTACTACCTAATCACCGATAATTTTGTGAAAGATAAAAAAGGAAATTAAAGTCTAACTAAAATAAAATAAATGGACCAAAATATAATTAGTGTTATCTACATCACTTATCACTTAAGATTGTACGTTATGCTTTAAAATAAATTCAAAAAAAATATTTTTTAGATATGTTAAAATGCCTAGTAATATAATTCCTAAAATTTACAATCTGAACATGAAAGAATAATATCTAGTAATATAATTCGTAAAAATTTGAAAGATATAGAATTAGTTGTTATTTTTTTCTTTAATCACTTGTACTTGATTTGTACATTTTAATCCGTGCATCGATATTGAACAAGACAAGTACCGAAACGTCGAAAAAAATATGTAGGTCGTCATGCTATCTTTGGATTTTTTTAAAACAATATAGTTTATAAAACATGTCAAGAATATGTAAAAAAAATTATAAGTTTGTTGTGAAGGGGGTGAGTTGTAACTAATTATCTATAATTATGTTAAAAACTCAAAGATTTAATTGTAATAAGTTTAGGGGCTAAAAAATAAATAGCGTTTAAAAAACCAAACTACCCTCATTTTAGGGTTCTTTCTATAAATAAAGGGGGGGGAAGTTCTTATTTTTTTGGTATCTTCAAATGCCCTTGCCTCATGCATTATAATATAGTATAGATAGGTAATTATGTTAAATATTAAGGATCTAAATGTAATAGATTGAGGGACTAAAAAATAATTATGGTTTAAAAGACCACTTTACCCTTATTTTAGGGGTTTATTTATAAATAAGGGGGGAAGAAGTTCTTAACTTTTGGGAATCCCTCCCTCATGCGTTATAATATAGTATAGATACGTTATGCTTTAAAATAAATTCAAAAAAAATATTTTTTAGATATGTTAAAATGCCTAGTAATATAATTCCTAAAAGAGTAAACTGCCATTTTGGTCCCTGTGGTTTGGTCAATTTTGCCACTTTAGTCCAAAACTCAAACTTTTTGCATCTGGGTCCCTGTGGTTTCAGTTTTATTGCCATTTTGGTCCAAAAATGAAATCAGGTCATATTTGTCTTATAAAATCCTGTTATTTTGTCATTTTCCACAGGGGCAAAATGATCATTTCTTTTTTATAAATAAATACCATATTTTATAAGACAAATATGACCTGATTTGCCCCTGAGAAAAATGACAAAATTGCAGGATTTTATAAGACAAGTATGACCTGATTTCATTTTTGGACCAAAATGGCAATAAAACTGAAACCACAGGGACCCAGATGCAAAAGGTTTGAGTTTTGGACTAAAGTGGCAAAAGTAACCAAACCTCAGGGACCAAAATGGCAGTTTACTCTTCCTAAAATTTACAATCTGAACATGAAAGAATAATATCTAGTAATATAATTCGTAAAAATTTGAAAGATATAGAATTAGTTGTTATTTTTTTCTTTAATCACTTGTACTTGATTTGTACATTTTAATCCGTGCATCGATATTGAACAAGACAAGTACCGAAACGTCGAAAAAAATATGTAGGTCGTCATGCTATCTTTGGATTTTTTTAAAACAATATAGTTTATAAAACATGTCAAGAATATGCAAAAAAAATTATAAGTTTGTTGTGAAGGGGGTGAGTTGTAACTAATTATCTATAATTATGTTAAAAACTCAAAGATTTAAGTGTAATAAGTTTAGGGGCTAAAAAATAAATAGCGTTTAAAAAACCAAACTACCCTCATTTTAGGGTTCTTTCTATAAATAAAGGTGGGAGGGGAAAGTTCTTATTTTTTTGGTATCTTCAAATGCCCTTGCCTCATGCATTATAATATAGTATAGATAGGTAATTATGTTAAATATTAAGGATCTAAATGTAATAGATTGAGTGACTAAAAAATAATTATGGTTTAAAAGACCACTTTACCCTTATTTTAGGGGTTTATTTATAAATAAGGTGGGAAGAAGTTCTTAACTTTTGGGAATCCCTCCCTCATGCGTTATAATATAGTATAGATAAAGTAATAAAAAGAAACTATTATTTTAGTATTAAATTTAATATTTTGATAGTGGGCTACTTGATAGACCTAGGGCCTTAGGGGCTAGAGCTATGAGTATTGGTACATGTGGTACACTTGCGTTTAATTAAAAGCACGAAACCCAATTCATTATTTTAAAAAACTTACGTTGTTTAAACTCAAAACCAGAAATGAAACACAACGTTGCTTGTCGGAAAAATTTTCATTTGATTCTTTCACTCATATTTATTCTATTTAGGGGTATCCTAATGTATGGTTGAGGGTATCCCGTACATAAAACGAAGAAAAAAGGAAAAAAAAATACAGTTAGCCAAGAAAGTTGAGGGGTATCATGGGATACTCCTGGCTGAAGCATAGATCCGCCCCTGATCAATAGCCTAACCTTTTAAACACGTCTCTCAATAAAGCCAATCATGATTCATTAAGAGGCATGTCTCCCTCCCACCCTCATTTTGCCTCTCTAAAATTGATACTCCTAAATCAATTCACATCTCTAGATGTTGCTCTCCACTCTGCCTCTATATAGATCGCAGTGTGAAGTCACAAATTTTTCAAGAGCCAAATGGCTTACCATTATCTCCGATTTAAAGTTTCAACTAGGGATGGACAGTTTGCATTTAACCATCTTTTTGGTTCGCAGCAACACATTTCACCCGCATCTCTGTTTCGAAGCTTAGTAACAGGCGGTTTTTTTTTTTTTTTTTCAAAGTTTTCTGGTCTAGCCATCATTTCCGGATCAACTGAACAAAGTTAGGTTGACAGGCCGTCTCCGAAAATGTTAAAAGACAATTGGGCCTTGGACGAGATTAAAAAGGCGGGCCTACCCGCCCTAATAAAACAAGAATTCAGATATGGGATGAGCACGGTACCCGTTCGGTACCGAAAGTACCGGTATCGAAAAATGGTAAAATAGGTACGGGCACTTTCCCCCTTTTTTTGTACCGGTATCGAACCGGTATATTCAGTACCCCCGGTACAGTTCGGTATCGATACCCGATACCAAATGCTGATCCCTAATTCAGGGTCGTTGGCAGTCCACGTGTTTTTGTAGGCTAGGTTGTTTTAGTCTTTGTTTTAATTTCACTTTATATGGTGTACGTTGGCTTATTCCCGTTGAGTTTGGAGTCCATGTAAGGCTATTTATAGCTCCTTCTTTATTGAATAAAATAATCACCATCTTGTACAATATTTACTTGTCAATATTCCTCTTTTACTTTCTGCAAACACACATACATATTGTACGGTAGTTTGTGTTGTGTGAGTGAGCTTGGGGCTTGAAACCTACACCCTTCACCTTTTTTTAGGATGTACCCATTTGGACACCCATTTGGCTATTGATACATCAAAAAGGTGTTTTTTGTCTTATATGCATACTCTGCAGTGTCGAGTTGTGGCCAAAGTGCGGCGTTTTGGTCCGGTCAACCAGACAAATACTGACGGGTGTCTGATGGGTCTGTTGACTAGACCAAAACGCCGAGCTTTGGCCGCGTTTTGGTCCTGTCAACCAGACAAAAGACTGACACCTGGTCTGGTTGACAGGACCAAAACGCGGCCAAAGCTCGGCGTTTTGGTCCGGTCAACAGACCCGTCAGACACTCGTCAGTTTTTGTTTGGTTGACCGGACCAAAACGCCGCGCTTTGGCCACAGCTCGACACTGCAAGGTATGCACATAAGACAAAAAACACCTTTTTGGGTTGGCTATCTACACACTTGATGTGTAGATAGTTTAAGCCTTTTTTTATTGTTAAATAATGCTTGTAGATCATGTACTTGTAGCTCTATAGAAACTACACTAAAATTATTTTTATAATTATAAACTTTAGGATACAAAAGACAAGGGTAATGTTAGGGATTCAATTCAGTTATAGCTCTATACAATTGTTTTTTTATTATCTTGAATGTTGCTATAAACTTTAGGAAACGAGACACATGCGTAACGTTAGACATTGGATGTAGTTGTAGCTCTATAGAATTTGCGGTACAATTATTTTTAAATCTCAAACAAACACAAGCCCCTTCAACAACTTATTAACATATTGAGATGTGTGTTTTATTTTTTTAGTTGTTTGCTTTTAATATTAGACACTGGATGTAGTTGTAGCTCTATAGAATTTGCGAAACAGTTGTTTTTAAATCTCAAACAAGCACAAGCCTCTTCAACAACTGATTAACATATTTAGGTGTGTGTTTTATTTTTTAGCTATTGAACGTGCGTAACCAAATTAACAAACGTGTCAAAAAATTAACAACCGAAAATTATTGAATGTTGGTTACTTCAAGATTAACAAACATGTCAAAAAATATTTGAAAATACATAAACGAGCCAGGTTTTGTTGCATGTTCTTCTCTACCGGTTCAAGCTCCTGCGCATTCTAAGTTTTTTTAATACTGATTTATATTTTTTCTCTATGTTGGGTTACTTGCTACCGGTCCTAACTTTCCTGCTACTTTTCCTTGCCAACATTGCAAAACAAAAAAAGCTCTTCAAACACTAATGTCTTACAAATGGCAACCATCATATAATATATATCTAAATTTCCGTAGGAAATTATGCACTTTTCCGTAACCCATCTTCCTCAATCTTTTCCCCTCCCCTTCATTCTTTTTTTTCTTCCTGTTCCTCCCATGGCTTCCTCTGCCGAAACCACCAACACTTCCCATCTTTCTCCTGTTAAGCTATCCTCTTCTAATTACCTCATATGGCGTACTCACATGACTCTGCTAATGTCTCTCCATAAACTTTCGGCTCACATCGGCGGCTCTTCGCCACCCTCCGAAAACATCACCGCTGCTGACAAAACTGTGTCGAACCCAGAATTCATGTCATGGACTGTTGCGGATCAGAAGGCTGCCCTTCTTCTTCTTTCATCTCTCACCGAGGAGGCTGCAACCAAAGTTCTCGGCTTAACTGGTGACCGACATATTTGGATTGCTCTCGAGAACACCTACAGCAACGCGTCCATTGAACGTGTCCAGTCATTACGAGACTCTTTTCAGCAGCTTACAAAGGGTACGTCTTCTGTTATGGAATTCACACGTAAGTTCAAGCTTCTTTGTGAACAACTTGCTGCAATCGGTCATCCGGTTGCCGAAACCGATAAATTACATGGTTTCTTCGTGGGCTTGGTCCCTCTCATGAAACTTTCTCTGTTGCCATACGAGCCGTCAAATCCGCATCTTTATTCCGCGATCTTGTTGCTCAAGCAGAGAATCATGATCTGTTTTCCCAATCTCTTCATGGCCCTGTTACACCTCCGACTGCGTTTCACGTTCAACACAAACGTGAATCTTCAACGCAAAGTCGGGGTCGTACCTTTTCTCGTGGTTCTTCATCTCGTGGATCATATGGCAGGAGCCGTGGTAACAACTGTCGTCCTCCTCATTGTCAATTATGCCATACAACTGACCACTATGCTTCTGCTTGTCCGGATCTACACACTTTTGCAACTCAGTCTTTTGCCTCGGATGCCTCTCTAGCCAAGGCGTTCCATGCCTAGTGCCACGTTACAAATGATACTCTCGGTTGGACCGGTGATACGGGAGCTACTGACCACATGGCTCCTAACCAGGAATGTCTTCACCATTCCACTCCATACAAAGGTAATCATAAGGTCGTTTTTGGAAATGGTAAGCATCTTCCAATTACTCACATCGGATCCTCTAAACTTTGCAATAATATTAAACTCCGTAATGTGCTTGTTGTTCCTAATATTACCAAAAAGTTATTATCCATAAGCAAGTTAACTGCTGATCATCTGGTTGATGTATTATTTTCTCAACATTATTTTCATATTCAGGATCGGAACACAAAATAGGTACTTGCTCGGGGGACATGCACTAATGATGGACTCTATGTGCTTAAAAATGATCCACAAGTTTTTGTTGCCGCTGTTTCAAATAAAGCTTCTTATGAACTATGGCATGCTCGTTTAGGCCATATTTCCTTTGATGTTATTTCTGTTTTGAACAAATGTGGTTTTTTGACGGTTACATCTTTATTACCGAAATCTGACATTTGCACTTCATGTCAACTTGCAAAGGGACAACGTTTATCCTTTATAATGATAAACATTCTTCTTTCCCATTAGATTTGGTTCATTGTGATTTATGGGGTCCTGCTCCCGTTACTTCTATAGATGGTTATCGCTACTATGTTGTGTTTGTTGATGATTATTCCAGGTTCACGTGGTTTTACCCACTCAAAACTAAAATAGGTTTTTATGCGGTCTTACCCGCTTTCATTAAACTTGTGCAAACTCAATGCTCACGAAAAATAAAAAATTTTCAAAGTGACGGTGGAACTGAATTCATGAATCCTACAGTTCATAAAATCCTTGAAGACAATGGGACGTTTCATAGATTTTCATGTCCTTACACGCCTCAACAAAATGGACGTGCCGAAAGGAAACATCGTCATATAGTTGAAACCGGGCTTGCCATGTTGTTTAATGCTCATGTTCCTGCTCATTTTTTGGGTCGATGCTTTCACCTCGGCAACTTATATGATTAATCGAGTGCCATCTCCTCTTCTTGCAAACAAGTCTCTTTTTCAACTTTTATTTGATCATCTTCCAAATGATTCTAATTTCCAGGTCTATGGGTGTCGTGTTTTTCCTTACATGCGTGACTACGCCAAGCACAAGCTCGAACCACAGAGTCTTCCATGCGTTTTCATTAGCTACAGTTCCTCTTATAAAGGTTTCCGTTGTTTGGATCCTACCACAAATCGGGTTTTTATATCTCGCCATGCTAGTTTCAATGAGTTGTTATTTCCATTTAAAGATTCCCATACCCAAATTGATTTACACACTTTAATACTTACCACATTTTGTGAAGACACACCAAACCCAACTACACCTGATATGTAACACCCCGACTTTTTAAAGTCAAAGTACAAGTCAAAGTCAAAGTCAAAGGAAGAAAAAATTGTAATCAGATCTGTTATTTCTTACTTAACTATTGCTTGTACTCTTTGACTCGATAATCGATAATGTAATTTACGCTATTTTGTTTTATGACTTGTATTATGTGAAGTAACAATGCGATAAACGTAATTAAATGCTAATCTACTTAAACGCTATCTCATCGCTATCGCATCCCAACTCGAATCGCATTTATTGGATATTGTTCTATGTGTGTGTGTTATTATGTGATACTTGTGCATGTTTATTTATGTTAAAGGTGTTATTCGCAAACGCAATCGCAACTCTATCGCAATGCAATCTCATCGCGAACTGGAAACGCAAGGTTACTTATGTTGTTATATGTTAGTTATGTTATTTGTGTAACTATTGTTTAAAACTATCGCATCGCTTATTCGCCGCTCTCTAAATCGCATCGCAACGCTCAACGCATGAAACGAAAGTCAGAAACTAACTCACACACGCCATCCAATCGAAAGGCCCTCCGACCCGTTACTATGCACCGCCTTTCTCTCCTCTCACTATAACTACCTCACCTGTCACATCACTGTTCACCCGATGTGACAACTCCCTCCGACCCAGTGCATTCTCGGCTATTTTCTCTGGATTCCTCGCGATTCTTGTAAGTTTCCACTCCAAATCTTGTACTTCTATCATCTACACACACTTTCTCATCATCTTCTCCAACAAACCACAACTTTTCACCATGAAATCACTGGATTCGGGCTGTTCTAGGATGACATCATCATGGAGTTCTTATGAACATTGATGTGTGACCTCATCTTCTCAAGAACGGACCGGATCTGATAGATTTCTACATGTTTTTACGCTGATTTCACCTAAATCTAAACATTTTCCAACTGATTTCCCACTTTTCTTCAACACTCTTCACTTTTTACTCAAAACCGATAGAATCTGAGCTCGTTCGGGCCTTCTATTCATTCTCTAGCGAAGTGCTGGTCTGAGAACGGATTACTATCGAAGAGACGACCGATTAGCGGGTTGAACATGAAACTTCATCTTGAACGGTTAAGTCTGACCGAACGGGGTGATTCCCGTCCGAGCGGACGAGCTAAACTTGGTGTGGGTTCCATTGTTTAACACGTCATCATATCGTCTCGGTCAAACCGCAAACTTTTAACTTAACAAATTTTACCAATTTTTCAAACAAGACAGGTCAACTCAATCAGATAGCCATCCGATCGGATCACCATCTGATCGAACGACCATTCGACCAGGTGCCTTGCTTTTATAAGTTTAACACTTGAAGTTTTGGAAAGTTTCACGGAGCATCAGTTTCCAACGAAAGGCCATCCGACCGAACGGTCATCCGTCCATCCGACCGGATGACCTGATATTAGAAACACTTCACAATTTTTAAAATGCTACAACGAAAACTTCAAAGTTCAAGCAATACATAAACACATCCATCCCAAACGGACGACCCTCCGACCGAATGGTCATCCGTCCTCCGTCCGGACGGTCATCCGATCGGATCACTATCCGTCCCTCGTCTCACTCGATGCACTGTTTAACACACTCTTCATCGCTTATACTGTCGTACTATGATCAGGCTAACTCTCCAGCGCTCCCTTTAATCCAAGACTGTGTTTTTTCATTAAACACGATCTGTGAGTATACTCGATCCCTTTTTGCTTAACGCACTTTTGGGTGTTACATACGTTACTTATATCAAATCACATTGACACACAACGCAACTACTTTTATACGCTAACCGCTCTGCATGTTATACGTATTATTCGATGAATGCTTGTATGTTTTGTTTACACAGTGATTGTTGCCTGACACCTTAGCAACGATAGTACTATAGTTTGGACTCAACACCTGTTATGGACAGGGGTTGTTAAGGGTATTTCTTTACGTGTCACAGTGGTGATATGTGTTGCGCATTCTACAACTCGCAGTCATGTCTGTGCATATTTCATTGTCGATAGCTTACATGCTTCACATTTCAACGTGTTACATGCTGGTTATGCGTAAACTCGCTTTTCGCTACTATATGCTATTAAACTTGTATGCTCATATTTACACTATGTGTGTTGACCTATTTTAGCGTATGTGACAGGTGTTTAGGATGTTGTGTTTTGCTAGACTTTGTGGAATCAAGCTAGGGGAGTCTAGAAACAAACTAAATAATATTTAAGTGGTCGGAACAATGTTTTATCTTTGAGAAACTACGTCTGTAATAATTGCTTTACTTTATATGTTATGGTATGGGACCGGACATTAAATATTTGGTAATTATAATTGTTATGGATTCTCCTGGACAATCTGTTTCGCTCAGTGTCATGCCCCGATGATTCCGCCATCGGTTGGGGTGTGACATGATAGCCCAAAACCCTATCCTACACCTAATCCAAAAACACCCGAGGGCCCACCTATCCTCTATCCCCTTTGTGTCACACCCCGATTTCCACGTGTATCACCGGTGGGCCCGGTGGGGGATTACCGTGACGTAGTTGGCAACAATATAGTCAAACCACACAATTATATGAATGCACAGCGGAAGCATAAAGATAAATATAATCCAACTATTGATTGTAATATCGAATGTATCACAAATAGTTGAATGGTATCCACAGAAGGATCAAAAATAGTAAAAAGTGTTGTTCAACAGACAAGGCATCAAAGCTTGCGAGGCTTCTTAAGATGCTAAGGAGCTATAGCCAGCCGATTTCGTGTAGTACCTCCACTTAATCTTTTTGGGAAAATACGTCAGTTTACACTGGTAAATACATTCAACCGACACTTTTGAAAATGTTTATTTAAAATTGATTTGAATGCACAAGGCACAAACTCTTTTATAACTTGGGAGAATTATTTAATATTATAATCTTGTGAACGAATTACATGTTCCTTCTTTGCGTTCAGTAGCCGGATCTAGTCCGGGTTAAAGATCAATAGACACACCACTTTGCGTAAAACCGAGGTGGGTAAACCAACGGCTACGTCTTTTATTAACATAGACATAATGCCGGGTGCACGCCTACACCCGGATGTCGAGGTCGTGGCCATTTCGTAAAATGATGCCTAGGATATCCGGGACATGGTCATTAACCCCCCAAAGGCTTTTAAGTAACAAGACTGTTTAAACGAGCCGATCAAATTATTCAATTAACCCCCAAACGATGGAAGATTTGATGCTCGATCAAGCGGTATTTTATATATACCGTAACCCAAGCCCGTAATACGGAAAATAAGTTAAAAGTATTTACCTTTGCAAGTATTGTCCTTAATTGATTAAATCACAGATATCTTTTACTGGGGCTCCTATTCTGGAACGAAGGTTTTAAAATAACCTATTAGAATCCTAACGGGTCTTTATATTAGCCGTAGCCTAGACCGGTCAGTTTCAAAGGATAAATACGGTTTAATCGCGTGAAAGGCGAAAACCGAGAATGGAATGTGATTCTGACCCAACAAGTTCGAAGACTTGTTTTATATGGGTTTAATATTCACACTCTGGATTTAGGGGTCAAAATAATATGGTTTGACCCGTATCGGCTAATTTATGTAAACTAGTTACATAAGCCGAACCGTGCGCGCAATAGGCGCAACGGTTAAATGTAAGATTCCTACCCTTGTTTCCCAAGTCAATATGCCTTAAAGAGGTTGTGGTATCAGTAGGATACCTTCCGTGATGCCCGTAACGAGTTTAAGTTTATTATACGCCCCGTAGGGGTTTTCCGGTCATTTTAAGGACTTTTAAAAGGGTTTTAGAGTTCTACAGGAAATCTGAGTTTCCCGTTCAGTTTATAAAGTCCAAAATACTTTATTTATTATTTAAAATCAGTAGCAACTGGAATAGGGTCAAAAGACCTTGTAGAACTCAAGTTTTGGCCGAAAAGGGCATATTCGGTATTTACCGAACCGTAGCCATAACCGCAGGTTATGAGCAGGTTAAAATTAATTAAACATCTTTAAAAATCCCAAAATATTATTTTACAACAGTGAGTAAAAGGTTTGGTGACGAAATCTTGGTTTAGGTAGGCGTTATGCTAATCGCGCCGTTTATTACAAAAGTTTCTTTTAATTGCGCTATTTAGCATAACTCCTATTCTAGACCTCGGATTGGCGTGAAACTTTAGGGACATGCTTAGAATTTAGTAAGCAAGGTTATGGTCCCTTCACATGTCCGAAATACTCGTTTTATTTTGAAAAAGGCATTACGGTCAACTTTTAAGCAATTAACGGAAATGCGTAAAAGACTCGGACAAACAACGAACCGGTCACAGAGGGTGATACCATCATGTGACCTGGTCCTAAGAGAGTCCTAAGGCATATCTACATTGCACTAAAACGGGTCAGAACTGAAGTCAAAGCAAAAGTCAAACTTTTGCGACATTCGGCTCCGAACCGGGTCAATATAGCAAATGGCCGAATCAAACGAGCTTAGACAAGTTAGTATACTTATTATCACGTTTTATGAGTGTCCAAACAGGTTTCATATGATCTATATTACAGATTATGCAAGAATCGCAAAAATGGCTTTCTGTTGACTTTTTAAGTATACGTTTGACTCGACATTTGAACTAGTTAGAGTGGTGATCAGTGGGAACCCTTTTTGGGGTTTATTACCTACATAAATACCAACACATAACTACTTTTGATTCGACAATTCACTGGACCATTCGTGATTTATCGCAAAGTCAATCGTTAGTTACGACGGATTGACTTTTAAGCTAAACTAAGCAAAAACAAGGCCATAGAAGGTTTGGCATACTTACAGAGACTTGTGCACGACTTAGGAATGTTAGAAGAACACTTGGGAGCTTCAGAAATGAGCAGAAGATGTGTTTTGAGGTGTGGTGAACTTATGCACAATGTAGGCCTATTTATAGTGAAAGAAAGGCCCTTAGATCATTACAACTCAGGCTACAAGTGAGTATGGATGTTCAGCGGGTGTCCTAAGGTGCTAGGGGTCAGGTAGAGGGCACCCATGCCTCATTGATTGCTCACAAGTTCGTCTACAAGCCAAATCATTGAATCTGCCCATACTTTCTGCATCTGTATGGTTCACGCGGCCCGTATGGGAGATCAGGCAGACTTGGACGCGGGTCGCCTGAGTTCTCTAAATCAGACGCGTATAAACAGAAGGCTCGCGGCCCGCATTAGCTTACCCAAGACCTTAACGCGGCCCGCGTTAGGTCTAATTTTTCTGGATTTTTAATCTTTTATAATCATGACTAAATCTTTGTAATTAATAACGAAATCTTCGGTAATTAATAACCTGACCTTTCGGGTTTGAAGGGGTAACTTTGCGATTTGGCCCCTGATTATTTACAACTAAGGGCCTCGTGTTATTTACCCGCATTGTTAAGTCCCCAGTTAGTTTGTTAATTATTCGGAAAGCTTTAACTTTTATTGTTGACGCTTTTAACCCTTCTCGTACGAATTTGATCATAACTTTCTCGTTTTAAAACGGAACTTCGCGGAATTTATATATTACATTCTAGTGAGCGTATTTTACTGTTACAAAGCCTCGGGTACGTCAAAGGGTCACTCAGAGGTATAATTAAACATGTTGACACAGTTAACCCCTGCAGCTTGTAATCTCTCACTTTCTTCCGCGTTTCGTTTCCGTACGATCCATGATTTATTCGTTTGAAGGTACGAGCATCGTTTAGGGTTACTATACAGTATACTTACCCTTGTTTGACATTTATAACCCTCGAATTTACATACTTTCAAGGTTTGTCAACTTTAGTCCTTTATTTAATATTAAAAGCCACGTGTAAACTCAAGACACGTGTCAATACATTATTGGACACAAAATTTCGAGGTGTTACATCCTCACCCCCTTAAAATAAATCTCGACTCAAGATTTACTCAAACAAATAGGGATATTTCTCTTTCATCGTGGATTCAACTTCCCACGTGAACTCGGGACCTCTCCGGGCATCCCATTTAACCTTGACTATAGGTACATGCTTTCTTCGAAGCTTTTTCACCTGTCGGTCTTCAATCGACAAAGGCTTCTCTACAAACTTCAAGCTCTCATCTATATGCACATCTGTGTGTGGGATCGCCAATGATTCATCAGCGAAGCACTTCTTTAAGTTGCAGATGTGGAACACGTTGTGAATTCCATTGAGCTCTTCTGGTAAGTTCAATTTATAGGCAACTGACCCGACACGTTCGATAACCTCGAAAGGTCCTATGTATCTCGGGCTCAGTTTGCCCTTCTTACCGAAGCGCATCACCCCCTTCTAGGGTGATACTTTTAGTAGCACTTTTTCACCTACCTCGAAGTGAAAATCCTTACGCTTTGGATCAGCGTAGCTTTTCTGCCTATCACGGGCAGCTTTGAGACGCTCTCGAATCTGGACAATCTTGTCCGTTGTTTCGAAGACTACCTCTGGCCCTGATAATTGGACCTCTCCCACTTCCGCCCAACAAACAGGCGATCTACACTTCCTACCGTATAATGCCTCGAAAGGCGCAGCCTTTATGCTGGTATGGTAGCTATTGTTGTAGGAGAATTCGATTAGTGGGAGGTTCTTATCCCAACTACCACCTAAATCGATAGCACATGCCCGTAGCATGTCTTCTAATGTTTGAATAATACGCTCACTCTGACCGTCTGTCTGAGGATGGTAAGCCGTACTAAAGTTCAAACGTGTGCCCAAAGATTGTTGGAAACTCTTCCAGAAATGAGACGTGTATCTAGTATCTCGATCAGAGATAATAGACACAGGTATGCCATGCAAGGCTACAATCTCATCTACGTATAACTGGGCCAATGTGTCGGAGCTATAAGTCTCCTTGATGGGTAAGAAATGAGCTGACTTAGTCAGTCTATCGACTATAACCCATATTGTGTCGTTTCCTTTGCTCGTTTTTGGTAACTTGGTGATAAAATGCACAGTTACACACTCCCACTTCCATTCAGGAAGTTCAGGCTGTTGTAGCAAGCCAGATGGCTTTTGATGCTCAGCCTTGACTTGCGCACAAGTTAAGCATTTGGCTACATAAGCGGCTACAGACTTTATCAAGCCTATCCACCAATAATTTGCCTTTAAATCCTGATACATTTTATCCGCTCCAGGATGTACAGAATATTTGGAACTATGGGCTTCCTGGAGGATAACATCTCGTAGTCCTCCATAAATAGGAACCCATATTCGCCCATTCAATCGCAAAATTCCATCCTTGCTAAGAGTTAACTGCTCCTCAGTTACTCCTAACTTTTCCTTAGGATAATTAGCTTCCAACACAGCCTCTCGCTGTGCAGCTAATATCCTTTCAATCAAGTTATTCTTGACTTCAATGCTCTTAGCATTGATTCGGATGAGTTTCATCCTTTCTTTCCGGCTCAGGGCATCAGCGACTACATTCGCCTTGCCGGGATGGTATCTGATCTCACAATCATAATCATTTAAGGTTTCCATCCAACGGCGTTGCCTCATGTTTAGCTCCTTCTGATTGAACAGATGTTGAAGGCTCTTATGATCTGAATAGATCACAAACTTGCTTCCATACAGATAATGCCTCCACAGTTTTAGTGCGAACACAACAGCACCCAACTCCAAGTCATGGGTGGTGTAATTCTTTTCGTGCACCTTCAACTGTCTCGAAGCATAGGAAATCACCTTGCCTTTCTGCATGAGCACACACCCCATGCCAGTGTGTGACGCGTCGCAGTAAACTACGAACTCTTCAGTACCTTCCGGTAGCGTCAACACAGGAGCGTTGCTCAGCTTTTGCTTTAAAATATCAAAGGATTCTTGCTGCTTAGGGCCCCAAACAAATTTTATCTTCTTCTTGGTTAGAGAAGTTAAGGGCGCAGCAATCCTTGAGAAATTTTCAATGAATCTCCTGTAGTATCCTGCTAACCCCAGGAAACTACGAATCTCTGTGGGCGTCTTTGGCTCTTGCCAATTCATGACCGCCTCTACCTTAGCGGGATCCACCTGGATACCACGCTCGCTTACGACATGTCCAAGAAATTGGACTTCTCGTAGCCAGAATTCGCATTTAGAGAATTTGGCATAGAGTTTCTCACGATGCAGCAATTTGAGAATACATCGTAGGTGTTTCTCATGGTCAGCTTTATTCTTTGAATAGATAAGAATGTCGTCGATGAAAACGATGACAAATTTGTCTAAGTACGGCTTGCAGACGCGATTCATGAGATCCATGAACGCAGCCGGTGCATTTGTGAGCCCAAAAGGCATCACTAGGAACTCGTAGTGACCGTATCGAGTCCTAAATGTTGTTTTATGTACGTCTTCATCTCTGACCTTCAGCTGATGGTAGCCCGACCTCAAGTCGATCTTCGAGAAATAGCTAGCCCCTTGCAATTGATCAAACAAATCGTCGATCCTTGGTAATGGGTATCTACTCTTTATCGTGACCTTATTAAGTTCACGATAATCAATGCACAGACGCATCGATCCGTCCTTCTTCTTAACAAATAGGACAGGTGCTCCCTAGGGAGATGAACTAGGCTTGATGAAACCTTTCGCTAACAGTTCATCCAGCTGGGTCCTTAATTCCTTCATTTCAGTCGGTGCTAGCCTGTAGGGTGCTCTAGCAATGGGAGCTGCTCCAGGGATGTATCTATTCTGAATTCCACTTGCCTATCTGGTGGCAACCCAGGTAGATCTTCGGGAAAACTTCTGGATACTCCGAAATGACAGGAATGTCCTCTATCTTTGGTTTGGGCTCTTCAATTATCACCTGTGCCATGTAGATGACACAGCCTCTTTTTAAACATCTAGAAGCCTTGAGCATAGTTACATTCTCGGGCAATCCATACTGCGTATCTCCTCGAATGGTGAGCGATTCACCAGTCGGGGTCTTTAGCACTATTTGTTTTCTGTTGCAGACGATCTGGGCCTGGTTGTGCGATAACCAGTCCATACCCAGAACGATGTCAAAACCAGCCAGATTAAAGGGAAGTAGAGATAGAGGAAAAGAATGGTTCTTAATGGATATCCTACATCCATCTAATATAGTGGAGACGGTTTCTACCGTGCCGTCTGCTAGCTCTACCTCGTATTTCACATTAAGGGTTTTGACAGGCATATTCAACAGTTTGCAAAATTTTTGGTCTACGAAGGATTTATCAGCGCCTGAATCGAAAAGTACTCTTGCAAAGACATTATTCACGAGAAAAGTACCTGTGATTACGTTGTCGTCTTGCAAAGCTTCCTTCACATCCATCTTGAAGACTCTAGCATTATTCTTTTTGGTTTCTTCAGTCTTCTTGGCAAATTTGGGGCAGTTGCTCTTAATGTGCCCCTTCTCATTGCAGTTATAACAGGTCGCATCTTTAATCTTCTTACAGTCCACAGTCTTGTGGTCCTTGGACTTGCACAGTCCACAAGTATGCGACTTCGACTGGGACTGTGAGTTCGACCCAAGCCTACATTTCCCAAAGTGGAATTTCTGGCAGTTTTTGCACTTGGGCTTCTCTCCGGATTGTTGCCCATCTCTTCTCGACTCTGTCCCTTTCTTGCCATCACCGTTCCCACGGTGTTTCTTACCCGACCTTCGTGAGGTATCGTCCTCACGCTTCCTCTTCTCTGCCTCTTTATTCCTCAGCGATCTCAGTCGGACTGCGTCCATCGTGAGGGACAAAGAGAGGTCAGTTACAGACCTGAAGGTCGTTGGCCGAGAGGCCTTCACACTTGCCTTTATCGCGGGTTCTAACCCCCCGATAAAACGAGCGATTCTCCTTGGTTCCGGGGTTACCAGATATGGAACCAATCGAGACATCGTGTTGAAGCTCGTTAAATAGGCTTGGCAGTCCAGGTTTGTCATCACCAAAGATACAAAATCGGACTCTATCTTCTCCACCTCATGTTGAGGGCAGTAATTTTCTTTGATGAGAGAAACGAATTCCTCCCACGTCATGCTGTATAGCACAGCTTTTCCCGAGGCCTGAACTAGCGCCCTCCACCAAGCTAGGGCCTCGCCCTTAAACGACTGCGACACAAACTTTACCACATCCCTTTCCGCACAGCCACTGATGTCCACCACAGTGTCCATCTCATCCAGCCACGTCATACATTCGATGGCACCTTTCTCCCCCGTGAAGTCTCGGGGTTTACAAGACACAAAGTACTTGTAGGTGCAGCCCCTGGCACCGGACGCATCAGTATACTCCCATTCACGACGAACACTGTTTTCATTTGACGAGTGATTGTCGTCGTCCTTTTTGGGTTTGGAGAGTGGTTTGGATAATGGTTTGCTGTGGGATTTTGAGTGTGTCTTCGGCTTTGATGGTGGTTTGGAAACGGTTCTGCTTCGAGATTCGGTATATTGTCGATCCAGAGCTGCTCGCACAGCGTTGTCGACAAGAGCCTTTAGTTGAGCGCCCGTTAAATGTACTTGGGCATTATCATAATCATCTTCACTTGTATGACTATTTTCTCCATTAGGATTTGCCATAGTAGCTTGTATCTGCTGCAGATAATAATGAAAAATTTATTTAGGAGTTTATTATAGAATTGTCTTTTATGGCAATTCATTAACCATGGTAACGAAGACCATATCCGGTTAATTTGTTATTCACTTTATATTTAGGATTTGAACATACTTATCCTATTCACAATTAATATTGTTAGTGGCATAAAAGCCTAGTCACGAGGACGTTATTATAATATTAGCCGAGATTACAGAGAATCAAGGTATGAAGGTTTGAACCGTAGTTCTTTTACCCCCTTCTGACAGGGAGTCATTGACCACCGCTGTCTCTTGTCTTATATGACAATAATTATGGCCCATAGGCACTACATCGCTAATGGATGTTTAACAAGTGATTACCTTTACTGGTGATTTAACCCATGATTTACAAATCATTAATTTGGGCATTGGAATCCTTTAAAGGATCCTTGTATAAGAATGACGTGTGCGATTTTAACGAATCACATCTGCCATGATTGTTAACATGCTTACAGAGGTTAACAGGGAATCTGAATCTTTTAATTAGGTCTTACCATCTTGGCCGGATCTTAAAAGACACCTGGCTAGGTTTCACTCTTAAGATTCTTTATTTAGGCAGATCAAATTAAAAAGAATGATTTTGATTTATTTCATATATAGTAATAACAAAATGAAATTTATAACATAACATTCCAAAACTTCAATACGATTACACGCTGCCCTAAACGGGACTTTTAAACAAGTACATACCTACATAGAGGTTTAATAAAAGACAGGTCCATGCAGGGACTAATACAAGATAGGTGTCCGCGTAGGGACTGAAAGATAAGTCTACGTAGGGACTGAAATACGATAAATGTCCACGCAGGGACTAAAGTGTAAGTACAACAATCCATAAGGAGACTAAGGGTCTCGTTTCTTCTTCTTGCCCTTCAGTAGGTTTGCCAAGCCCTTGAGGAATCCTCGGTGGCTCTTACGTTCTTCCTCGAAGTCTCTTTCCACACGGCTCAAACGGTGGAGTATTTCTTCTTGTTCAGGTGGGGAAAAACATGGTTGTGGCGCCGGTTGCGGAACTGGAGGTCTAGGAGGTGCTGGATACCCATGAGCTGAGTAGTCCGGTATTCCCATGTTTCCAAAAGCTCCGTCGGGATAGCGGGCATTATACCTAGCCGCTACCACATATGGGTCGCGCTCATAGTTGTAGTTGTAATGTGCGTGCGATGACGGTTCGAACGGGTTGTAAGCCGTTGGACCCGTGTACGCAGGTATTGGGTGGTCATACCCAAATGGTGGCGAAGACGGTGCAACTGGTGCGGAGTTCGCCTCCTGTGCTGGACTTGCAGGTCCTTCTTCTGGTAGTGGCGGGTAGTGGCTACTACTAGAGTTTCGAGGGGTGCTGAAGTGGAATTCCCCTCCTCGTGTGGACATACGGGCATTTGTCCTCCTACGCCTTGGCGGATCAGGCATTACTGGCTGGGCCGGTGGCGGAGGTGGTGGCGTAACTGCCACGAAACGTGGATCCTCGGAGGGATCTTGCGGATGTTGCGGCTGTTGTGATGTCTGTGGCATGTGGTACCACTCGTGTTGATTAAACAATGCCATGAAGCTATCTGGTCCCTGATAGGGTGTGCCATGAAAGGATGACCCATCAGAGATTTCTATTGGATGCGTGGGCGTACCACGAGCAGGTTCTGTCGGATCCGTGTCCTCGTCCATATGGTCTTCACAGAAGTGATCTTGTGGTCCTAACGGAACAAAGCCTGCAGGCTCCTGAATGTAGTCAGCTGGGTTAAACTGACCTCTGAAGTATGGAGTAGGGTCGTCAAAATTGCGGTGCGATACCGAACGCTGTAGAGGTATGTAGGAGGGTTGAGGGTTGTTGGGATCATTTTCGGAATCTGGCCCGAACGAGTGACGGTACGATGGCGTCGAGCTGTGCGAGGTGGAATGCCTCGCTGGTTCGAAAAGGTTTCTCCGTCTTTGCGGTTCTTCACTCCTTGTGGTCGAAGGAGCTCGCATATTTGAAGGTCCAGCTTCGTGATCGTTGTGAGTAACGATCTCTCCTCTGCCTCTTCTTCCCCTTCCTCTTCCTCGGAAAATTACAGGTGCCATATTTCCTGCTTTTAAAACTTTAAATAACAATAATAAAAGGAAAAGACAAACTTGGAATAACAATTCGAATTTGTCCTATGTTCCCGTCTAGACTCAAGTATGTGCAATTGTGTCACTGAGATTAAACACATTAGGATAGTGTTTAATTCACTCAATGTTGGCTCTGATACCAACCTGTCACTCCCTGATTTCCACGTGTATCACCGGTGGGCCCGGTGGGGGATTACCGTGACGTAGTTGGCAACAATATAGTCAAACCACACAATTATATGAATGCACAGCGGAAGCATAAAGATAAATATAATCCAACCATTGATTGTAATATCGAATGTATCACAAATAGTTGAATGGTATCCACAGAAGGATCAAAAATAGTAAAAAGTGTTGTTCAACAGACAAGGCATCAAAGCTTGCGAGACCTCTTAAGATGCTAAGGAGCTATAGCCAGCCGATTTCGTGTAGTACCTGCACTTAATCTTTTTGGGAAAATACGTCACTTTACACTAGTAAATACATTCAACCGACACTTTTGAAAATGTTTATTTAAAATTGATTTGAATGCACAAGGCACAAACTCTTTAATAACTTGGGAGAATTATTTAATATTATAATCTTGTGAACGAATTACATGTTCCTTCTTTGCGTTCAGTAGCCGGATCTAGTCCGGGTTAAAGATCAATAGACACACCACTTTGCGTAAAACCGAGGTGGGTAAACCAACGGCTACGTCTTTTATTAACATAGACATAATGCCGGGTGCACGCCTACACCCGGATGTCGAGGTCGTGGCCATTTCGTAAAATGATGCCTAGGATATCCGGGACATGGTCATTAACCCCCCAAAGGCTTTTAAGTAACAAGACTGTTTAAACGAGCCGATCAAATTATTCAATTAACCACCAAACGATGGAAGATTTGATGCTCGATCAAGCGGTATTTTATATATACCGTAACCCAAGCCCGTAATACGGAAAATAAGTTAAAAGTATTTACCTTTGCAAGTATTGTCCTTAATTGATTAAATCACAGATATCTTTTACTGGGGCTCCTATTCTGGAATGAAGGTTTTAAAATAACCTATTAGAATCCTAACGAGTCTTTATATTAGCCGTAGCCTAGACCGGTCAGTTTCAAAGGATAAATACGGTTTAATCGCGTGAAAGGCGAAAACCGAGAATGGAATGTGATTCTGACCCAACAAGTTCGAAGACTTGTTTTATATGGGTTTAATATTCACACTCTGGATTTAGGGGTCAAAATAATATGGTTTGACCCGTATCGGCTAATTTATGTAAACTAGTTACATAAGCCGAACCGTGCGCGCAATAGGCGCAACGGTTAAATGTAAGATTCCTACCCTTGTTTCCCAAGTCAATATGCCTTAAAGAGGTTGTGGTATCAGTAGGATACCTTCCGTGATGCCCGTAACGAGTTTAAGTTTATTATACGCCCCGTAGGGGTTTTCCGGTCATTTTAAGGACTTTTAAAAGGGTTTTAGAGTTCTACAGGAAATCTGAGTTTCCCGTTCAGTTTATAAAGTCCAAAATACTTTATTTATTATTTAAAATCAGTAGCAACTGGAATCGGGTCAAAAGACCTTGTAGAACTCAAGTTTTGGCCGAAAAGGGCATATTCGGTATTTACCGAACCGTAGCCATAACCGCAGGTTATGACCAGGTTAAAATTAATTAAACATCTTTAAAAATCCCAAAAATATTATTTTACAACAGTGAGTAAAAGGTTTGGTGACGAAATCTTGGTTTAGGTAGGCGTTATGCTAATCGCGCCGTTTATTACAAAAGTTTCTTTTAATTGCGCTATTTAGCATAACTCCTATTCTAGACCTCGGATTGGCGTGAAACTTTAGGGACATGCTTAGAATTTAGTAAGCAAGGTTATGGTCCCTTCACGTGTCCGAAATACTCGTTTTATTTTGAAAAGGGCGTTACGGTCAACTTTTAAGCAATTAACGGAAATGCGTAAAAGACTCGGACAAACAACGAACCGGTCACAGAGGGTGAAACCATCATGTGACCTGGTCCTAAGAGAGTCCTAAGGCATATCTACATTGCACTAAAACGGGTCAGAACTGAAGTCAAAGCAAAAGTCAAACTTTTGCGACATTCGGCTCCGAACCGGGTCAATATAGCAAATGGCCGAATCAAACGAGCTTAGACAAGTTAGTATACTTATTATCACGTTTTATGAGTGTCCAAACAGGTTTCATATCATCTATATTACAGATTAGCAAGAATCGCAAAAAGGGCTTTCTGTTGACTTTTTAAGTATACGTTTGACTCGACATTTGAACTAGTTAGAGTGGTGATCAGTGGGAACCCTTTTAGGGGTTTATTACCTACATAAATACCAACACATAACTACTTTTGATTCGACAATTCACTGGACCATTCGTGATTTATCGCAAAGTCAATCGTTAGTTACGATGGATTGACTTTTAAGCTAAACTAAGCAAAAACAAGGCCATAGAAGGTTTGGCATACTTACAGAGACTTGTGCACGACTTAGGAATGTTAGAAGAACACTTGGGAGCTTCAGAAATGAGCAGAAGATGTGTTTTGAGGTGTGGTGAACTTATGCACAATGTAGGCCTATTTATAGTGAAAGAAAGGCCCTTAGATCATTACAACTCAGGCTACAAGTAAGAATGGATGTTCAGCAGGTGTCCTAAGGTGCTAGGGGTTAGGTAGAGGGCACCCATGCCTCATTGATTGCTCACAAGTTCGTCTACAAGCCAAATCATTGAATCTGCCCATACTTTCTGCATCTGTATGGTTCACGCGGCCCGCATGGGAGATCAGGCAGACTTGGACGCGGGTCGCCTGAGTTCTCTAAATCAGACGCGTATAAACAGAAGGCTCGCGGCCCGCGTTAGGTCTAATTTTTCTGGATTTTGAATCTTTTATAATCATGACTGAATCTTTGTAATTAATAACGAAATCTTCGGTAATTAATAACCTAACCTTTCGGGTTTGAAGGGGTAACTTTGCGATTTGGCCCCTGATTATTTACAACTAAGGGCCTCGTGTTATTTACCCGCATTGTTAAGTCCCCGGTTAGTTTGTTAATTATTCGGAAAGCTTTAACTTTTATTGTTGACGCTTTTAACCCTTCTCGTACGAATTTGATCATAACTTTCTCGTTTTAAAACGGAACTTCGCGGAATTTATATATTACATTGTAGTGAGCGTATTTTACTGTTACAAAGCCTCGGGTACGTCAAAGGGTCACTCAGAGGTATAATTAAACATGTTGACACAGTTAACCCCTGCAGCTTGTAATCTCTCACTTTCTTCCGCGTTTCGCTTCCGTACGATCCATGATTTATTTGTTTGAAGGTACGAGCATCGTTTAGGGTTACTATACAGTATACTTACCCTTGTTTGACATTTATAACCCTCGAATTTACATACTTTCAAGGTTTGTCAACTTTAGTCCTTTATTTAATATTAAAAGCCATGTGTAAACTCAAGACACGTGTCAATACATTATTGGACACAAAATTTCGAGGTGTTACACTTTGCACCGCACCAAAGCGTGTACTCGAAGTCGTTGAGAATAGTCAAATCATTCTAGGTGTGAGACATGTTTTGACAAAACCCAGACACCCCGATTTCAAGCCCACAATCGCCGATTTTATGTGTTTATGTGTTTCGATTCTAAGCTCGCAGCCGCTGATTCTTCGATTTTATGTGTCATTTTATGTGTCTTATGTTGTGACACCCGCGGAAAATGCACAGTCATCCTGATTAGCATCGCATCGTGTTGCGGATGGCCTATCAATTTCGGGACGAAATTTCTTTCAAATTGGGTATGATGTGACAACTCGAGTTTTCGACCTTCACTTTCACATTAAATGCACGCTGACTTTGACGGTTTAGTTGTTTGACTTATTGACTTGTATTATACACAATGTGATATGATGAAACTATTGTGTTTGCATGATTATGTGTTGGTTGTATAACATGAAACTGGTTGAAAAACTTAAACTATTAAAGCCCATTATCAACTCGACGAAACAGAAAGTTGATTCGTCAACAGACCACTCGACGAAACAGAAAGTTGATTCGTCAACACAACTCGACGAAACAGAAAGTGTTTCGCCGAGCCCATATTCGCCGAAGCCCATTACGGGCCCAAAACGTGAAATTGTGTATATAATCGTGTAACGACCCCTGTTTCACACTCTTGGCAAAACCGAAACCCTAGAGCTCTCCCTTTGTGTGACGGCAACCTTGTGTTCTCTCAGGCTTCCTCTAGCAGTCAAACCATCCTTACAGATATCCCGGTTAGTGTGATTATTTACGTGATTGTTTTGTATGCATCGTGTTGATGATGTCGTTCCATAAGTCTGATCAGGAAATTGAGTAGAGGTTTGGTAACAAATATGAGACTAGGTTATGGTATTTAGCGATGATTTAAACCGATTTAAACTGCGTGATGTTTGAGTACTATTATGTTTGAATATGTAATTGCTTGATGTATACGAATCTGTGATCTATTAAGAGTTTGGTGATTGAGTTTGATGATGATGTACTCCCTGTTCTATTCCATTATCGATTCAGTTGTGACGCATACGGATTAATGATTAGTAACGTAGGGCCTATTATGTTGGAATGATGATCATATGATTACTGTTTGATGACTGCTGATGATGATATGTAACGGCTGTGGTTGTGAGATTAGGGTTTCTGTGATGATAGTGTAACTGTTACATAATGCGACGTAACTGACATCACCCCGAAACAGACTTGACGAAATAGACCTCTCGGCGAAACAGAATGTGTTTCGCCAAGGGGCAGTCGACGAAACAGAACTTTGTTTCGCCAAAGAGTAATTGACGAAACAGAATGTGTTTCGCCAAAGTGTGTTTCGCCAAATGTGATTCGCCAAAGATGTGTTTCGCCAAATTGGGATAATCTGCACAGTAATCTGAGTTAACTCTGTTAGAAGTTAATTGAGATATTTAACTACTGTTAAGCACAAAACAATACTCATATGACTACGAATACGTGCAATGTGATACTCGGTGCTCATTGATGCGATGATTCACTATGATTATACCTACGTGCCAACTTCGTGATTATAAACTGATTATGTATACGTGCCTACTTTAGGACTTGACTGATTAAGTGTGAGCGAGTAGTTAATCTTACCGAGCAAACCAAGGTGAGTTCACTGCATTTCTCAAGCATGCGTCCCGGTGGTTTGGGACAACTAGTAAACATTTGGAAGGGAAACTTGGGTAAACAGTTAAATCGGGTTTTTGGTTATTGAACATGGAATCTATCATTATTGGATTACCTGTAGGGCAATGGGGTAATTAGTTGATAGCGCTATTAGGTTTAATACCTCACACCGGGCCGTAAGGACGGGCGTGAACTAATTATCTGGGCATCATTACCAATGCTTGGTTAGGGGCATTGGGGACTGGACACACTTCCAGGTTATTAAGGGACACACTTCCTGGATACATATGGGCACACTCCCTAGGGTATCTCAACAAGTCATAAACAGCATCATATCACAACGTTGAATTGGTTTAACATACATCTGGTAACAAAACACGTAACAAAACTTTGAACTCACCAGCGTCGTCTGACACACTTGTCTGCATGCTTGCAGGTCGTTAGAATTCGTGGCATGGACTTGCTATCTGGGAGTGCTGGAGTGGTCATGGATCGAGGCTTCTGGATTAACTTATATGTGATACATTGGTTTTGAGCAGTATTATGAAACAATTGTTAAATGATTTACTACATGCTTCCGCTATATAACTCTTTGGGAATTGATATTATGTTTGACATTTAATATTGGTAATTAATGACATGTTTTATTTAAATATTTATCATTGGTTCAATGTGATTGGTGGCTCAGACTCTGATGTGTAACACGCCTCGCGGAGTTTCTGCAGGTGGTATTTTGGGGGTGTTATAGTTTGGTATCAAAGCCACTGGTTATAGTGAACTAGGTTTTAAAACGTTTTATAAAACCAGACTATAACCGGATATCTTCGAAGAATCGATCATGACACTCAGCTCCAGATCGCAAGGTTCGTCTTCTGTTTAGTTTATGCATTATTTCCATAGTAGTCACACACTCAAAACTTGCATGAAACGATACCCTTGATACTATGGTAGTGTGACACTATTCTTTAACTTATGTGAATAGTAAACCTGTAACACCATCCGTTGTGTTGTGTGAACGGGGGAAACTTCGAGCGCAAGCTAAGAGGCATTGAGACAAGCATGCAAATTGCCTTATTATTATGGGTGCACACTTAATAATAACGTGGGGTGCATGCAAGTCCCAGTGAGGCTTATCGAGCGTGAGAAGGGTTCTGCCTTATTATGTGTGAACTTGGTAGTACGTAGATATCAACATAATACTTGATTTCCATCTCGTTTCGATTTCCTGACTCGGTTCATCTCTATATATAGAATCATGAGTGGACGAGGACACGGACGTGGTAACATCAACATGACTCAGGCTGAGTTGACTGACTTAATCAACACCCGTGTGGCTGAGGCTTTAGCAGCTTATCAAGTTGGTACGGAATGCACCAAGTACTCTTTACTCTTATATCGCGTACCCGTCTTTTCACTCCTATAATGCGTTTCCTTTCGTCATTTAGGTCAGCAAGTGCAACCTCAACCCAACCAGCCTGCGTGTACGTTCAAAATGTTTATGGACTGTAAGCCACAGACCTTCACCGGGACTGAAGGGGCTGTGGGACTTCTGAGATGGTTCGAGAAAGCAGAGTCCGTGTTTGCTATCTGTAACTGTCCCGCTGGGGACAGGGTGAAATATGCTGCGGGTACCTTGGCGGATGGTGCCCTAACGTGGTGGAATGCCCAGGTGCAGTTGTTGGGCATCTAGGCAGCAAATGCCACAACTTGGGATGACTTTAAAGAACTGATCAGGGAGGAGTATTGTCCTCGGGATGAGGTCCAGAAGTTGGAAAACGAGTACTATGACTTGAAGATGGTTGGATCTGAAGTCGAAGCGTATGTGAAGCGATCGTATGAATTGGCCGACATGTGCCCGAACTTGTCCCGGCCTATGTCTCGGAGGATTGAGTTATTCATCAAGGGGCTGCCTCCGCGAGTGAAGAGTTTGGTCACTGCAGCCCATCTCAATGATTTGACGCAGATTGTTCGATTGACCCACAAGATTGTGGATCAAGAGGTAGAGAGTAACTCGTTACCACCGCGTGTTTCAACCACTACTGCTGCTGCACCCACTGCCACTGCGTCCGCTAATGATAACAAAAGGAAGTGGAGTGACTATGATAAAGCCTCTAGCGCGAGTCAGACACAGAAAAGACCAGATAATAACAACAACCGCAGCATCAGCCAGTCGTCTTCTGTCAATCAAGGCCAAGGGGGTAGCCAAAGCCAGGGTCAGTATGCGGGGAGGAAGCCACGGTGTAACAAGTGTGACTATCATCATTTCGGGCCGTGTAGTCGGATATGTAACAGGTGTGGTAAGGCGGGCCATGAGGCCAGGGATTGTAGGGCCCCACAGCCCAAACACCAGCAGCAACAGAACCAGCAGAACCAGAGACAGTAGGGACAACCACCCCAGCAGAATCAGGGCTTCAGGAAGGGGTGCTATCAGTGTGGAGACGAGGGTCACTTTAAGCGGGATTGCCCTCAGTTGAATCAAAATGCTAACGACAACAACCGCCCGAATAACAACAATACTGGGAACAACAACAACAACAATGGCAACAATGGGGGTAACGGTAATGGTGCTCGGGGAAGGGTGTTCCAGCTTGGGGCAGGGGATGCCAGGAATGACGGCAATGTCGTAACCAGTAAGTTTCCTGTAAGCAATCATATTGCTTCTGTGTTGTTTGATTCTGGTGCCGATTGGAGTTATGTGTCCCTAGAGTTTAGTCAACGATTGGGGATAACCCCAACGCCTTTAGAAGTTAAGCAAGTAGTAGAACTAGCAGACGGTAAAACGATAGAAGCCTCGAATGTCCTTTTCGGGTGCAAATTAGATCTCGTGGGTCAAGTGTTTGATATTGATCTCCTTCCCGTTATGCTCAGTAGTTTCGACATAGTAGTAGGCATGGATTGGTTGTCTAAGCACCAAGCAGAAATTTTGTGTAAGGAGAAGGTTGTGCGTATCCCTCTCCCCGATGGGGAGTCATTATTAGTTCAAGGGCATCGTAGTGGGACGATGGTTGGTATTATCTCGGCCATGCATGCGCAGAAGTATCTACAAAAGGGGTATCCTGCAATGTTAGCGTTAGTTACCAACGCTCAGTCTGAAGAGAGAAAGATCGAGGATTTACCAGTGGTGCGAGAATTCGCTGATGTGTTCCCAGAGGAGCTACCAGGGTTACCTCCTCATCGTCAAGTAGAATTTCAGGTTGATCTGGCGCCGGGAGCGGCCCGAATTGCTCGAGCTCCATACCGGTTGGCCCCTGGGGAGTTACAGGAATTGTCTAATCAGCTACAGGAATTATTGGATAGAGGTTTCATTCGACCCAGTTCTTCGCCTTGGGGAGCCCCAGTTCTGTTTGTAAAGAAGAAAGATGGGTCATTCCGTATGTGTATCGATTATCGAGAGCTCAACAAGGTAACCATTAAGAACCGCTATCCGTTACCACGCATCGACGACTTGTTTGACCAGTTGCAAGGGTCAAGTTTCTATTCAAAGATCGACTTAAGATCGGGTTATCATCAGGTGCTGGTTAGGGAGGAAGATGTTCCCAAGACTGCTTTTCGAACGCGCTACGGACACTACGAGTTTTTGGTTATGCCGTTTGGGTTGACAAATGCACCAGCGGTCTTCATGGATCTCATGAACCGCGTGTGTAAGCCATATCTCGATGATTTCTTTATCGTATTCATTGATGACATTTTGGTCTACTCGAAGAACAGGGATGATCACGAGCATCACCTACGACTCATCTTGGAACTTTTGAGAAAGGAGCAATTGTATGCAAAGTTCTCTAAGTGTGACTTCTGGATTCGGGAAGTGCATTTCCTTGGGCACGTTGTTAACGAGAGAGGGATACATGTGGATCCTGCGAAAGTGGACGCAGTTAAGAATTGGGCGGCACCAAAGACTCCTTCTGAGGTGCGACAATTTCTTGGTCTCGCTGGATATTATCGGAGGTTTATTAGAGATTTCTCGAAGATCGCACAACCCCTCACCTCGCTGACACAGAAGAACACGGCATACTCTTAGGGGACGAAGCAGGAAGAGGCTTTCCAAGTACTAAAACAGAAACTTTGCAGTGCACCAATCTTGTCTTTACCAGAGGGTACCGAAGATTTTGTGGTCTATTGTGATGCATCGATTCAGGGTCTCGGATGCGTGTTAATGCAACGCGAGAAGGTGATAGCCTATGCCTCGCGACAGTTGAAGATTCATGAGAAAAACTACACGACACACGACTTGGAGTTAGGAGCGGTGGTTTTTGCGTTGAAGATCTGGAGGCACTATCTGTACGGTACCAAATGCACCATCTACACCGACCATAGGAGTCTTCAGCATATCTTCGACCAGAAAGAATTGAATATGCGGCAACGGCGATGGGTTGAATTATTGAACGATTATGAATGTGCCATCAAGTATCATCCGGGCAAGGCAAACGTTGTAGCTGACGCCCTCAGCAGAAAGGATAATGCACCTAGGCGTGTACGAGCATTGCAACTCACGATCCAGTCCAATCTTCCTTCCCGGATACGAGACGCTCAGTTAGAAGCGTTGAAACCAGAGAACGTTCGAGCTGAAGCTTTACGCGGCTCAAGGCAACGACTAGAACAAAAGGGATACGGTGCTTACTACGTAACCGGACGCATCTGGGTCCCACTCTATGGCAACTTACGAGAACTTGTAATGGAGGAGGCACATAAGTCACGATACTCCGTACATCCTGGATCAGATAAGATGTACCACGACTTGAAAACTACATATTGGTGGCCTAGCATGAAAGCTCACATAGCAACCTACGTCAGCAAATGTTTGACTTGTGCTAAAGTCAAAGCCGAACATCAAAAGCCCTCGGGTCTACTGCAGCAACCAGAGATACCCACATGGAAGTGGGAACAGATCGCCATGGATTTCGTGACAGGACTACCAAGAACTCAGGCTGGAAACGATACCATTTGGGTGATTGTTGATCGCCTCACGAAGTCAGCACATTTCTTAGCAATCAAGGAGACAGACAAGTTTTCGCAACTAGCAGCGGTTTATCTTAAAGAAGTCGTCTCTATACATGGGGTACCAACTTCTATCATCTCAGATTGAGATCCACGTTTCACTTCTGATCTTTGGCAAGCAATGCATAAGTCGTTCGGTTCACGACTCGACATGAGTACCGCTTATCACCCGCAGACGGATGGTCAAAGCGAGCGCACCATCCAAACACTTGAAGACATGCTGCGGGCATGTGTAATTGATTTCGGGAAAGGGTGGGAGAAACACTTACCATTGATAGAATTCTCCTACAACAACAGCTACCACACTAGCATACAGGCAGCTCCGTTCGAAGCGCTGTACGGACGGAAATGCCGTTCACCTCTCTGTTGGCTTGAGGTGGGTGATAGTCAGATCACAGGCCCTGAGCTCGCGCTTGAGACATCAGAAAACATTGTGCAGATCCGAAACCGTATGGCCGCAGCTCGCGACCGCCAGAAAAGCTACGCTGACAAGCGTAGTAAACCGTTGGAATTCGAAGTTAATGATCGCGTTATGTTAAAGGTCTCACCCTGGAAGGGTGTGGTGCGTTTTGGGAAACGCGGCAAACTAAACCCTCGTTATGTAGGGCCATTCAAAATTCTGGAGCGAATTGGAAAGGTGGCTTACAGGTTGGAATTACCTGCTGAGTTGGGTAATGTCCATGATGTATTTCACGTGTCGCAGTTAAAGAAGTGTTTGGCTGACGAAACACTAGTTGTACCATTTCAAGAGCTGAAAATAGATGACAAGTTGCAGTTTGTCGAAGAACCAATTGAGATCATGGATCGGGAAGTTAAATTTCGTAAGCACAGCCGTATACCGATTGTGAGAGTTCGTTGGAACTCAAGACGTGGTCCGGAGTTCACGTGGGAACGCGAGGACCAAATGGAACGTAAGTATCCACATTTGTTCCCCAAAGACAAGACCAAGCCTGGCAGTTCTAGACCTCATGTAACCAGTGAATTTCGGGACGAAATTCCCATTCAAGTTGGGGATGATGTGACACCCGCGAAAAATGCACAGTCATCCTGATTAGCATCGCATCGTGTTGCGAATGGCCTATCAAATTTCGGGACGAAATTTCTTTCAAGTGGGGGATGATGTGACAACTCGAGTTTTCGACCTTCACTTTCACATTAAATGCACGCTGACTTTGACGGTTTAGTTGTTTGACTTATTGACTTGTATTATACACAATGTGATATGATGAAACTATTGTGTTTGCATGATTATGTGTTGGTTGTATAACATGAAACTGGTTGAAAAACTTAAACTATTAAAGCCCATTATCAACTCGACGAAACAGAAAGTTGATTCGTCAACACACCACTCGACGAAACAGAAAGTTGATTCGTCAACACAACACAACTCGACGAAACAGAAAGTGTTTCGCCGAGCCCAGATTCGCCGAAGCCCATTACGGGCCCAAAACGTGAAATTGTGTATATAATCGTGTAACGACCCCTGTTTCACACTCTTGGCAAAACCGAAACCCTAGAGCTCTCCCTTTGTGTGACGGCAACCTTGTGTTCTCTCAGGCTTCCTCTAGCGATCAAACCATCCTTACAGATATCCCGGTTAGTGTGATTATTTACGTGATTGTTTTGTATGCATCATGTTGATGATGTCGTTCCATAAGTCTGATCAGGAAATTGAGTAGAGGTTTGGTAACAAATATGAGACTAGGTTATGGTATTTAGCGATGATTTAAACCGATTTAAACTGCGTGATGTTTGAGTACTATTATGTTTGAATATGTAATTGCTTGATGTATACGAATCTGTGATCTATTAAGAGTTTGGTGATTGAGTTTGATGATGATGTACTCCCTGTTCTATTCCATTATCGATTCAGTTGTGACGCATACGGATTAATGATTAGTAACGTAGGGCCTATTATGTTGGAATGATGATCATATGATTACTATTTGATGACTGATGATGATGATATGTAACGGCTTTGGTTGTGAGATTAGGGTTTCTGTGATGATAGTGTAACTGTTACATAATGCGACATAACTGACATCACCCCGAAACAGACTTGACGAAATAGACCTCTCGGCGAAACAGAATGTGTTTCGCCAAGGGGCAGTCGACGAAACAGAACTTTGTTTCGCCAAAGAGTAATTGACGAAACAGAATGTGTTTCGCCAAAGTGTGTTTCGCCAAATGTGATTCGCCAAAGATGTGTTTTGCCAAATTGGGATAATCTGCACAGTAATTTGAGTTAACTCTGTTAGAAGTTAATTGAGATATTTAACTACTGTTAAGCACAAAACAATACTCATATGACTACGAATACGTGCAATGTGATACTCGGTGCTCATTGATGCGATGATTCACTATGATTATACCTACGTGCCAACTTCATGATTATAAACTGATTATGTATACGTGCCTACTTTAGGACTTGACTGATTAAGTGTGAGCGAGTAGTTAATCTTACCGAGCAAACCAAGGTGAGTTCACTGCATTTCTCAAGCATGCGTCCCGGTAGTTTGGGACAACTAGTAAACATTTGGAAGGGAAACTTGGGTAAACAGTTAAATCGGGTTTTTGGTTATTGAACATGGAATCTATCATTATTGGATTGCCTGTAGGGCAATGGGGTAATTAGTTGATAGCGCTATTAGGTTTAATACCTCACACCGGGCCGTAAGGACGGGCGTGAACTAATTATCTGGGCATCATTACCAATGCTTGGTTAGGGGCATTGGGGACTGGACACACTTCCAGGTTATTAAGGGACACACTTCCCGGATACATATGGGCACACTCCCTAGGGTATCTCAACAAGTCATAAACAGCATCATATCACAACGTTGAATTGGTTTAACATACATCTGGTAACAAAACACGTAACAAAACTTTGAACTCACCAGCGTCGTCTGACACACTTGTCTGCATGCTTGCAGGTCGTTAGAATTCGTGGCATAGACTTGCTATCTGGGAGTGCTGGAGTGGTCATGGATCGAGGCTTCTGGATTAACTTATATGTGATACATTGGTTTTGAGCAGTATTATGAAACAATTGTTAAATGATTTACTACATGCTTCCGCTATATAACTCTTTGGGAATTGATATTATGTTTGACATTTAATATTGGTAATTAATGACATGTTTTATTTAAATATTTATCATTGGTTCAATGTGATTGGTGGCTCAGACTCTGATGTGTAACACGCCTCGCGGAGTTTCCGCAGGTGGTATTTTGGGGGTGTTACATATGTGGTTTTATATGTTTATGTGTTTTGATTTTGGAGACTATACACTTCCCGCTTTTCGCTTTGATAAACACGCGCAACTCGCACTGCACATTTATCTCAACACGCTAACAAATCGCAACTCTCTCATCGCATCACTGAGAAGTATGGGATCCATACGCTGTGATATTCGCTACTCGCACTCGCTACTCTCGAACGCGCTTCGCGAAACTTGAATGATAGGTGAATACGTGCAATATATGTTGGTGAATACGTGCAAAATATAGTTGAATATGTGCTTCTGTGCTCTTACGTGCTTATGTGCTTATTTGACTATGTGCCTATGTGTTAGACGTGTTCCTGATGCTTTATCTAGTAGTAATAAGTATGTTTGTGAGGTGAGATTCGATTATATCGCGTCTGAATCCTATGATGATGTCTGTTACAGACAATGTCGTCATTTGGATCGCACACTTCTCGCGCTACCTGCCGCAACCACGCTGACAAACGCATCGCCTCGCTAATTGCCAAGGAAATGGCCAAGGTCATTTCGTAAATCGTCAGCGAAATTAATGAAATCGGTAGCAAGTCCTCTAAGGAATCTAGGACTGAGTCGCCTAAGGCTACTTTTGGCTTCAAGCAGTTTAAGGCCTGCGGCCCCAAAGATTTCACTGGTGAAGACGGGCCTACTGCCATGTTTCAATGGTTTGATTCAATTGAAGTCACTCTGCGCTAAAGCGGTTGTCCCGATAACCTCCGCACTGTCAACGCAACTGGCGTTTCCAGTCCAGGGCTCTGGATTGGAGGACTGCCGAAAGGAACAGGCGAGGGAACGACACAGCCTATAGGCTTACTTGGGAGGAATTGAAAGAACTTATGATGAAAGAATTCTGCCCTCCCCATGAGCTTCAGAAGCTGGAGGACGAGTTTTGGAACATCAAGCAAGAGGGTGGCGACAATGCTGGTCTAACTGCCCGATTTAAGCAGCTAAGCATCATTTGTCTCGGCCAAGTCTCAACTCCTCCTGACATCACAATCAAGAAATACATCCGTGCTTTACCGGATTGTGTTGCTGGTTACTTCAAGAACACCTCCAAAAGTCTCCACCAAGTCACCGCTTCTCCCGCTCCAGAAACCGCTGCACCGCAAGGGTCGAAATCTTCACGCCGCAAGCGCAAGAGCAACAACAACAAGAACTGTGCTATCAGTGCCGCACCTCTCAATGCTGTCCCTGCTCAACCCTAGAACCAGAACCGCCAGGTAGCTGCACCCGTGACCAATGCACCTCCTGTGAAACGTGCATATACTGGTCCGCACCCACTGTGCCCTACTTGTACTTATCATCATCCTGTTGGGATTGCATGTCGATTTTGTGTTCACTGCAACCTTTACGGCCACTTCACTGCCAACTGCCGTATTGGTCCCCGTCAACCTCAAGCTCAAGTTCAAGCTCCTGCGATGCCAGCTCCTCTTCCCGCTCCACAGGGTCAACAAGCAGCTCCTGCTCCCACTGCTCACGCAAGAGCCTGCTTTGCATGTGGTGATCCTAACCACTTCGCGAATGTCTGCCCGAACCGAGTGGTGAAGCAAGAGCCACAACAACAACCAGCGCAGCAACAACATCAACAGCAGCAGCCTCAGCAGCAGCCAGCAACAACAACAAGCAGCTCGGGGACGAACGTTCAACATCAATGTCCGCCAGGCCCAAGCTGACAACAATGTGGTTAATGTTATGTTTCTTGTCAACGGTATATATGCTTCGTGTTTATTTGATACTGGAGCCGATAACTGTTTTGTATCGTTAGAATTCGAAAGGCTCCTAAAACGTAAATGCGATAATCTCCCTACAACGTTCGACGTAGAAGTTGCCACTGAAAGAACCGTCACTGTTAATTCTGTTCTCCGTGATTGTACGCTTGAACTCAACAATCACGTCTTCCCGATCGACTTTATCCCGATGCAGCTTGGTAGTTTTGATATCATAGTAGGCATGGATTTTCTTCGCGAAAATCGTGCTGAAGTCGTTTGTTTTGATAAGATGATTCGTTTCTCTTGTGACAACTGCCAAATTTGCTTGCATTCGTACAATTAATTAGACAATTATTAATCTTGATTGGTGCTTAATGACTGTGCTGAATTACAATTAATTGCTTTTTGATTACTGCGTCATACTTACATGTGTATCACATATTGCATAATGTCACATCACTTTTACATACAAACTTTGTTGACATGCATGATGCACAAAGCACGGTTAGCACAATTAACGAATAGAACAGGAATATGCTAACGAGGTTCAGTACATAGGCAGACAGTGTTTTGAGACCCAGTATGAGCCAGAAACCAAGTACTACACTAGTATAGTGTGTAGGGAAGTAATGATCATAAAACTGCTTCACTAGGTGATAGTTTAAGTGCCGGGAAGTTCCTAAAACCCACTTAAAGTGCAGAATTCTGCATAAATAAGCAAAATTCAGCATTTTAACAAGCTAGTAACATGCAAAAATATGGCAAAATAGCCCTGAATGCTTTCCTAAGTGTCGGGAATTAAAAGTGTCACAAAGGGTACTTAAAGATCACTAAACAGGATAGTTTGACACTTTAACGAACCGGTATCTAACTGAACAACTGGACACTACCCGAAACACCAAAATTATACTAGAAGCATTGTTTTAATGTTTCTGAGCTAGTTATGATCCCCGAACACCCTAACACACTATATAATGCATCCTACACTTAAACACTAAACTTTACACTTAACCTCCAACTAAATTACCTAACTTATCTTTAAAACTTACACTTACCCCCCCCATACATATGGACAGTTGTAAGGGTGGCCCCCACCTCCAAAATCTTACAAGATTTCCTTAGATCTTACTTGGATTTGTAGTGATTTGTTAAGATCATGTATGTACTATTAGAAACACAAGACACAATGGATGATAACATTAGTTGGTTATAAGTAAACATGAAGCTCATTATCTCACACCATATTTCACACACCCTCACCTCCTCCCCTCTCCTCCCACCCTCGGCCGAGAACCACACCCACACCACCACCACTTTTCATCCACCATCCATTCATTCCAAGATCATTACATGATGCTAGAAGGTGTTTAAGGAAGCTCGATGCTCTGGGATCTTGAAGGACCTCTCCCGATTGCTTTTATCCTCCACATTTGTCACCATCAACATCAAGTGTTCTTCCCTAGCCTTGTGCTAGTAGTAAGGCCCTTATGATCTCTTGATCTTTCATATATAGTTGGTTAAAAGGTGATGAACATTGTTAAACATGATGGACATTAAAAGACATAATCATAAATCTCTAACATAAGCTTATAAACATAAGAATACTTGTTGATTTGTGATTATTTGCTACTTGATGATTGATGATTTGTGTTAGTGATGTTAGACATCATTAGAAACCTACTAGATTGTGATTAAACACATGATCTAGTAAGTTAAGGTGATGATCTTGTGAAAGACCAAGATCCTCATGCTTTATGTTTTTCATGAACTTGAAAAATGAACATGATTTTGTAAATAATAAAGTATGTAATACGTTTACTAGACATAAATATGGATGATTACAAAAATAGTTTTTCAAAGAAACCAAGTTTAAATCACAAGATTTACAAGAACATTGTTTTTAAAGAAACTAATCATGTTTCTAGTAGTAAAACAAGTATAAGAACACTTTGTTTACAAGAAAAAATCAAAAGAATGATTTTTGGAAAAATCATCTAACAAGTTGTAAACACTCAAATCTTTAAGAATGAGATTTTTAAAGAAATAAACACAATTTAAAGGGGTAACTAAGTCTACTAAACACACTACCAAGTCACTACAAGTTTTTATGAAAGTTCAAGTTCATGATTATTATGTAGATAGCTTTGTTTTAGCACATGGTAAGTGTAGATTGATTATTGATTGCTTATGATGATTTTGAAAAAGAGAATGATATGTTTAAATAGCATGGACACCTCCATTTTTAGGGGAAAACTATGGCAAAATTTTCTAAAAATATAAACACTTAGAAAAATATTTTCTAAACAAATATTTACAAGTGAGTTTTAACTAAGGTTTTCAACATAACTTTGCCATAGATTTTGTTACAAAAATACAAGTATTGGAGATTGGTTTTTGTAAATAAAGATAATTAAATATGTATTTGAAAGATATATATTTAGAAGACACATTGTGTGTGATTGTTTGTATACTTTGTGTATTAGTTATGTTATTTTAGGATTTAAAGTAATATAACTTAACAAAATACCAAGAATTTACAATCCAAATAATACCAAAAATCACAAGGAATACATATATAAGTTACACACTTAATATGGTGAAATCGAACGTGAGGATGTAACTTACAAAATATTCCGGAAGATACCGTTATAAATATATTTTTGGTAAATATTATTTCGGATACGAAAGAAACGAAAATATGATTTTTATTATTATTACAAGGTATATCATATTTCGACAAGGAGAAAATATATTATTTTTGGGGAAGTTAAAATATATTTTCTTAGTATATTTAGAAGATATATGATTTTTGGGAAAAATATATATTTTCTTGAAATACATTATTTTGGACAAAATAAGTTTATATATACTTTCTAAGTGAAACTTGAAAATATATTGTTTTGGAAATACATTATTTCGGAACTACAAATACAAGAATACGAAAATGCATGTATAAGATACCCCCATCCTTGGGAAGGAAATACGAAAATAAATACCTGAGAAGTATTAATACAAAAATATTGTTTAAGCAATTATTCCAAAATAAAATATAATTGTAAAGTTAAAATAATTATTATTTTAACAAGAAATTATAACTTGGAATAAAATTGCGAACATAAAAGGAACGTAACTCAAAAACGTTAAACTCTAAGCCAAGGCACGGCCCGTTCGTCTAATAGACCATAGCACATTGTAGGTAGTCGTGTTTGCTAAAGAGATTTGGGTTACGATTGTGAAGACGCAAAACTGTGAGTTCATGTCCCCCTTTTCTTTTAACTGTTTTCAGTTTTATAACTTCGGGGGTGAAATACATGTTACAATTGTTTACAAACGTTTTATACATGGTATGATTAGCTTAAGGAGGGTTACTGCTTGATCATGTGAGTGGTGGGTATGACACTTAAAGCCATTAATCCTCGTCGTAGGACCGAGGGACATGAGTAATAGATCTATTTGGGTGTAGCGAGCCCACACCCATGCGGACTAGGGTGGCCCATGTGGTGACTATGTCTTATTCCCGGAGACAAATCTGCTAGGTTTGAGTTTTCCTGCATCACTTCACACATACCATTGGCCTTGCAAACCACTAGTGATCTGTTTTTCCTTATTGCTACATACCAGGGACACACATACATACAGACATAATTTAAAGGTTTATTCATACACATACACATGAACTTGCTCAACTTTTGTTGATGTTTTTCAAATTACATGTATTTCAGGGAATTAAGTGGATCTGGCAGGTGTGCATGTTTTTCAAGTTGCGTATAAATAAGGGATGTCATCCATGTCTTTAGAGTTTAGGAGATGTATCTTACTCATGGACGAGATACATGGTTCTAAGCTCGGGTTGGTTTAAGGTCTCTCTGTTGAGTCTTCGTGAGCTCATTTAAACATGTTATGGTTTGTAATTTGAATTCGGTTTCAACGTTTCAGACAATTATGTTATGTTATTTTCAAACTTAATCAATGGATGAACATCTAAATATTTTATCATATAGCATTGTTATGATTGAATGCTATGGTATTAAGAAAGTCACACCAATAATCACGCTTCCGCAAAAGTCAGGGTGTGACAGCTCTGTCGCAAATGGTGATCAACTCTGTGTCTATGGCTAAGTCTCATCGAAGGATCTCAAACTCGTGTCGTGCATCCAAGCGAGCAAGTATCTCCGTAAGGAATACAAGGCTTTCTTGGCGCACATCATAGTATCAGAAAAGGGAAAGATAGCAGTGAAGGACGTTCCCGTTGTTCGCGATTTTCCTAACGTCTTTCCTGACGACTTAAATGGTTTACCCGACCTCATTCCTTGAGCTAATCCTATTGCTAAAGCTCCCTATCGCCTCGCTCCGTCTGAAATGCGTGAACTTTCGAGTCAACTCCAGGAATTGCTTGATAAAGGGCTCATTCGCCCTAGCACCTCTCCTTGGGGCGCACCTATCCTTTTCGACAAAAAGAAGGACAGATCGTTCCGGATGTGCATTGACTATAGGTAACTGAATAAGCTCACCATCAAGAATCGCTATCCCCTGCCCCGAATCGACGATTTGTTTGATCAATTGCAAGGTGCTATGTGTTTCTCGAAGATCGATTTACGCTCAGGTTACCACCAGTTACGAATCCAGGAGGAAGATATACCTAAAACCGCTTTCCGAACCCGATATGGCCATTATGAATTCGTCGTAATGCCCTTTGGTTTAACCAACGCACCCGCGGTTTTCATGGATTTGATGAATCGCGTGTGTAAACCCTTTCTGGATCGCTTTGTCATCGTGTTTATCGATGATATCCTTATTTATTCGAAATCGAAAGCCGAACATGCGCAACATCTATGTTTGGTTCTCGAATTACTCCAAGGGAATCGACTCTATGCCAAGTTCTCCAAGTGTGAATTCTGGCTATAGGAGGTTCAATTCCTCGGTCACATCGTCAATAGTCAAGGTATACACGTCGATCCCGCGAAGATTGAAGCAGTTAAGAGTTGGATTACACCAAAATCACCGTCCGAAGTACGTTCGTTCCTCGGATTGGCGGGCTATTACCGTCGATTCATCGCTGACTTTTCTAAAATCGCTGTCCCGCTTACTTCTCTGACGTATAAAGACAAGCCTTTTGTTTGGGGAACTAAACAAGAGCATGCCTTTCAAAATCTCAAGCATATGCTCTGTAATGCTCCCATCCTCACTTTACCCGACGAAAATGATGATTTCGTTGACTATTGCGATGCCTCTAACCTCGGTCTTGGTTATGTTCTTATGCAACGGGACAAGGTTATCGCGTACGCCTCTCGTCCGCTCAAAATCTACGAGAAGAACTATACAACCCACGACCCCGAGCTTGGTGCAGTTGTTTTTGCGTTAAAGATTTGGCGACACCACCTTTATGGTACAAAGTGTACGGTCTTCACCGACCATAAGAGCCTGCAACTTATCTTGAATCAAAAGGAACTGAATATGCGCCAACGCCGATGGGTTGAACTTCTTAACGATTACGACTGTGAGATTCGTTACCACCCTGGCAAAGCAAATGTCGTTGCCGACGCTCTAAGCCGACGAAGCTATTTCCTGCTTCATTGAGAATACCTTGTGAGAGGAAATGAAGAAGTGTGGTGCTGAAACCCAACTTGTCACCAAATCGAACGATATCTATTACTATCTCGATCGCATGTGGATTCCAAGTCGCAATAACCTTCGGGAGATATTGTTGACTGAAGCCCACAAGTCTCGGTATTCCATTCATCCCGGTGCCAACAAGATGTACCATGACCTTCGTCTTCGGTATTGGTGGCCTGGAATGAAGAAGGATATCGATGTCTATGTTTTGAAGTGCCTGACTTGTTCGAAAGTCAAGGCTGAGCAACAAAGACCCTCTGGCTTACTCGTGCAACCTGAGATCCCAATGTGGAAATGGGAGAGTATAGCTATGGACTTCATAACGAAACTTCCGCGCACGCCATCAGGTCACGTCATGATAGCATCTGGGTTATCGTTGATCGTCTTACTAAATCTGCTTATTTTCTGCCGACACGAGAAGACTTTAAGGTAGAACGATTAGCACGAATCTATACCGATGAAGTTATATGTTGACATGGGACGCCTCGTGATATCATCTCTGACCGTGATGGTCGGTTTACCTCGCGTCTTTGGGAAACATTTCAATATGCTCTTGGTACTACTCTTAATCTGAGTACCGCTTTCCATCCCCAAACCGACGGTCAGACTAAACGCACGATTCACACCCTTGAAGACATGCTTCGCTCGTGTGTGATAGATCTCGGTGGTAATTGGGATTCGCATTTACCTTTAGTCGAATTCTCGTACAATAACAATTATCATTCTAGCATTCAAATGGCACCATTTGAGGCATTGTATGGAAGAAAATGTCGATCGCCTATTGTATGGCACGAGATCGGAGATGCGCAAATTACCGGTCCTGGGTTACTACAAGAAACGACTTACAAGATCCTCCAGTTACGAGACAATCTATTGAAAGCTCGGAGTTGTCAAAAGAGTTACGTCGATAGACGCCGCAAGCCCCTTGAATTTGACGTTGGTGATCACGTACTCCTAAAGGTTTCACCTTGGAAGGGGGTGATCCGATTCGGCAAGAAAGGAAAGCTCGCGCCTCGATATGTTGGACCCTTTAAAATTATGGAAAGAATTGGCAAAGTGGCCTACAGATTCGAACTACCGGAAGAACTTGGCAACGTCCACCGACTTTCCATGTTTCGAACCTCAAAAAGTGTCTTGCCGAGCAGAATTTACATGTACAACTTGAGGATCTACAAGTGGACGAAACATTACACTTCATGGAAAAGCCAGTCGAGATCATAGACCGAGAAACCAAGAAACTTCGACGCTCACGCATTCCCATAGTGAAGGTTCGCTGGGAAGGCATACGCGGTGTCGAGTTCACCTAGGAACTCGAAAGTGACATGAAGGCTAGGTATCCACAACTATTCATTACGCCTGCGCGTTAATTTCAGGACGAAATTCCCTAAAGTAGGGGAGGCTGTAACAACCCAACTTTTTAAAGTCAAAGTACAAGTCAAACTCAAAGTCAAAGGAAGAAAAGATTGCTAATCAGATCTGTCATTTCTTACTTAACTATTGCTTGTATTCTTTGACTTGATAATCGATATTGTAATTTACGCTATTTTGTTTTTTGATTTGTATTATGTGAAGTAACAATGCGATAAACGTAATTAAACGCTAATCTACTTAAATGCTATCTCATCGCTATCGCATCCCAGCTCGAATCGCATTTATTGGATATTATTCTATGTATGTGTGTTATTATGTGATACTTGTGCATGTTTATTTATGTTAAAGGTGTTATTCACAAATGCAATCGCAACTCTATCGCAACGCAATCTCATCGCGAATGAGAAACGCAAGGTTACTTATGTTGTTATATATTAGTTATGTTATTTGTGTAACTATTGTTTAATATTATCGCATCGCTTATTCGACGCTCGCTAAAACGCATCACAACGCTCAACGCACGAAACGGAAGTCGGAAACTAACTCACACGCGTCATCCGATCGAACGACCGTTCGATCAAATGGTCATCCGACCGGATGACCATCCGATCGGATGGCCATCCGATCGAAAGGCCCTCTGACCCGTTACTATGCACCGCCTTTCTCTCCTCTCACTATAAATACCTCACCTGTCACATCACTGTTCACCTGATGTGACAGCTCCCTCCGACCCAGCGCATTCTCGGCTATTTTCTCTCAATTCCTCGCGATTCTTGTAAGTTTCCACTCCAAACCTTGTACTTCTATCATCTACACACACTTTCTCATCATCTTCTCCAACAAATCACAACTTTTCACCATGAAATCACTAGATTCAGGCTGTTCTAGGATGACATCATCATGGAGTTCTTATGAACATTGAAGTGTGACCTCATCTTTTCAAGAACGGACCGGATCTGATAGATTTCTACACGTTTTTATGCTGATTTCACCTAAATCTAAACATTTTCCAACTGATTTCCCACTTTTCTTCAACACTCTTCACTTTTTACTCAAAACCGATAGAATCTGAGCTCATTCGGGCCTTCTATTCATTCTATAGCGAAGTGCCGGTCTGAGAACGGATTACCATCGAAGAGACGACTGATTCGCGGGTTGAACAAGAAACTTCATCTTGAACCGTTAAGTCCAACCGAACGGGGTGATTCCAGTCCTTGCGGACGGGCTAAACTTGGTGTGGGTTCCATTGTTTAACACGTCATCATATCGTCTCGGTCAAACCGCAAACTTTTAACTTAACAAATTTTACAAATTTTTCAAATGAGACAGGTTAACTCAATCGGATAGCTGTCCGATCGGATCACCATCCGATCGAATGACCATTCGACCAGGTGCCTTGCTTTTATAAGTTAAACACTTGAAGTTTTGGAAAGTTTCAAGGAGCATCAGTTTCCAACGAAAGGCCATCCGACCAAACGGTCATCCGTCCATCCGACCGAATGACCTCATATTTAGAAACACTTCACAATTTTTAAAATGCTACAACGAAAACTTCAAAGTTCAAGCAATACACAAACACATCCATCCCAAACGGACGACCCTCCGACCGAATGGTTATCCGTCTGGATGACCATCCGTCAGGACGGTCATCCGATCGGATCACTATCCGTCCCTTGTCTCACTCGACGCACTGGTTAACGCACTGTTCAGCGCTTATACTGTCGTACTATGATCATGCTAATTCTCTAGCGCTCCCTTCAATCCAAGACTGTGTTTATTCATTAAACACAATCTGTGAGTATACTCGATCCCTTTTTGCTTAACGCACTATTGGGTGTTACATACGTTACTTATATCAAATAACATCGACACACAACGCAACTACTTTTATACACTAACCGCTCTGCATGTTTGATGCGTGTGTAGTGTAATATATTTTTAGAATATAATTAAGCCCTTTATACACCTTTAGCCAAGTTTTAAATTTATAAAACACGATATTCGCTAACGCTAAACACACATATGGGCAAGTGCACCCATCGTGGACGTAGTATAGTGTTGGTAAGATACCGAGGTCGTCCAAGGACACAAGAGCTTTTAGTACCGGTTTATCCTCAACGTCTAATCAAATCAAAAAGTTAGAAAAATGTTTTTAAACTAAGAAAATAAAAACTAACTAAATGCTGAAAAATAAAAATAAAATAAAAACAGATAGACAAGATGAATCACTTGGATCCGACTCGTGTATTAGTATAACCTTTGATTATTTTCGCACTTTTGCACTTGTTTAAGAGATTATCTTAGTTATTGTAGTAGGCCCCTCTTTTGAAGGCGACGTTACCCTCAACCCAGTAGTTTGAGTCAGCAAGGATACAATCCTAAAGGGTTGGATTATTGGAAGATAATGAATTAAGTTATTAATGCAAATTATGGTAGGCCCCGCTTTTGGCGGTGACGTTACCCTCGACTAAGTAGTCTGAGTCAGCAGGGATACAGTCCTAAATAGCCGGGTTATAGTATTAATAGTAGTTAACTTATGAGGGGGTCAAAGAGTTTGGATCCCCGCCATCCAATACCTATGGGCATTGAAGGAGATCCTACTAAATTTGACCCAGGTCCCTTGCAGGACCTCTAAACGCTGAACAAGGGCAAGACCCTTACCAAACCGTTCCCTTAACCCCCGACTAGGTAGCCAACATACCTCCATATAGACCGTGGAGATATTAATGGTGAAAATCTTTTATTTTATATAGACAGTAAAATAATGCCAAGACACCACGGACAAACGATAAGGAAAGATCACCTTCAACATAAGTAACTAGTTATTAAAGTCATTAATACAAAACCAAATAAAAAGTGCAAAAGATTAAAAATAAAAAGTATTATACTAAACACTTGTCTTCACCAAGTGATGTAAGAGACTTAGGCAAACATGGCCTTGATTGTCAAGAACTCTTACGATCAATCTTGGATCCCGAGACGACTCACACACTCTACGATGGACAATGGATGATGGTGGTGGATGATGGTGTTATGGTGGTGGTGGGTGGTGGATGAAGTGTGAGAGAGGTGGTGTGCCAAGGGATGAGTTGGAATGAAACCAAGCACTCCTATTTATAGGCTGAACAGAAGGCTGGGCACGGCCCCGTGTCCGCTGGACACGCCCCCGTGCCCGTCTGACACTCTCTCTCTTCATTAATCGTAATTCGCAATTACAATTAATGCGCCTGCTGTACTTTCGCTGCTTCTTGGGCACGGCCCCGTGCTGGCTGAGCACGGGGCGTGTTCAGGCTTCTGTTTTCTCTTCTTCGCTTGGGAGGATGCCGTTGAGGGTTCGGGCAGTCTACTTTTATTCCTTTTCTTGTATTTATGTTAGAATTAGCTGTCTTTTTGCTTCTTTTGTGAATTTGAGCTCATTTCATCCTGAAAATACAAAAGGAAGACAAAAACACTCTTTTTCCAACATTAGTACTTAAAAAGGGTTAGTTTTATGCCTTATTTGATGTAATTTATATGTTGCATTTTACACACATCAAATACCCACACACTTGAACTTATGCTTGTCCTCAAGCAAAACTCTTTAAATGTGGCTTACACTCCCAAATGGAATGGGTAGAAGAGAAGGTTTTTTGGCTTGTCATAGAGTGTCGGGAATCCAAGATCTTTTTGGGTTTTATTTTTATTTGTTTACAATCTTATTCGTTATGATTTATTTAGAACGTTTCATAGGATAAATTACTTATTTGGGCATAGCATGCCTTTTTTTTTAAATTTCATTTATATACAAGTTCACATACCTCACGGGAGAAATCACTCAACACTCGGGCGAAGGTGTATTTTTAGTGAATCACTCGAGAGCGGCATGGAACTTACGCCTTCCATAGGCTTGCCAAGCAATCAATCCTCCTCATTTTTAACTTTATACCTTTGTAAATATCAAGAGGACTTTTTGGGTGAAGGGTTAGGCTTGGGTTAAAGGTGGGTGGTTGGGTTAGTGGTTAGTAAAAGGGCGAAAAGCGTAAAAAGCGTCGGTTTTCGTAACACATTTTGTTTTTAGTGACTTTTTATTTTGAAGTATTTCTCCAAACAAGCTTTTGTTTGCATAGCTTTGTTTGTTTTTAACTTCACCATCATTTTTTTAGTCACATAAAAGAACGAGCTTACGAAAAACCGAGCTTGTTACTAAAATAAAGGGTGAAAAAAAATATAAAAAGGGTTTTTGGTGGGTAAAAAGGGTTTAGGGTAAAGAAACGAAAGGTTTAGGCTCAAAGGGGTTAACTAGGGGGATTTTGGGTAGGTGGTAAAAAAAAATTGAAAAATAATGGTGTAGAAAGAAAAATGGTTAGTCCTAATGCCTCTATCATTTACTTACTTGGGTTTAAGTTGGTAAGGACCGGGAACGAATCGTCGTGGCAAGTTCTAGAGTTGTAAGAACCAAGCGGCTATTCACACAAGAAACGAAAAATGAGCATTTAGTCTAAAGATGTAAATTTGTATGCTCTATAAAGGCTCAAAACTCACTTTTGTGGGAATGGGTTTTTAATGTGATCAAGTATATATAATCGAATTTTAACTAGACTTGATATGCCGTTTCATAATTTTCTTATGTTGGTTCTTGTTATCACAACGCTCTCGGTTGTAAATTTTATAAAAATATAACCTTATTAATATTGGGATTCCTAACTTAAACTTCAGACAAGTAAAAAGAAAAAATAATAAATTTTTTTTTTTGAAAAAAAATTTGGGGTGTTTAGCGGTTCCAATAGAGTTTTGTGTAAGGCTTGTTGTTAGGACTTGCAAAATTTCAAAGTGTTAGCTTCCCCCCCACACTTAAATTACACATTGTCCTCAATGTGTCCCAAAAATAAATTTTTAGGTTGATTGGATGTGTAATGTGGTGTTAAAAAGCAAAGATTTATGTTTCTGGCAGTCTGGACACGGCCCCGTGGGGACCGGACACGGCCCCGTGTTCAGGTGCCAGTAACAGAAATTAAAGAAATGAGACAGAAGCCTGGACACGGGGGCGTGTCTGGTGAACACGGCCCGTGTCCAGTTACCTGAACTGGGCGTTTTTTCTGCAGGTGGTTCAGCACGGGGCCGTGTTGGTTGAGCACGGCCCGTGTTGAGCCTTCTGTAATGGAGATTTGTGTCGGGTTGCTTCGTTTTTTGTGCATGGGGCCATTTATCTCGTTCCCTTTTTCATCCATTACTACCACTACCACGAGTGTGTTTTATTCCTGTAAATTAAAACTAAAAGATTAAACTAAACTAAGGATAGTTCCGCGGAATGCCTCTGTGGTGCACCACGTTTATAAGGGTCCTTGGCTAGACCCAATGTGAGGTTATATATTTTCTGAGTGGGATGCGTGGCGTCCCATGTTACACCGTCGGAGAGCAGCATCCAAGCTCGAATCAATAACCTTCATGTAGTTGACCGGGTCGTCGTCCTCTATTCTCTTCCCAACTCCGAATTTTACTTCATCATCCCCATACCTCAAGGTGAGTGTTCCGTCATTCATATCTACCACCGCTTGTGCGGTGGCAAGAAATGGTCTCACTGGTATGAGGGGGACTTTGGTGTCTTCCTCCATATCGAGTATGACAAAGTCGGCTGGATAGACGAATCTGCTTACCTTTACCAAGACATTTTCAATGACACCTTGTGGGAATTTGACGGATCGATCAACGAGTTGTATGCTCATTTTTGTAGGACTCGTGGTTCCCAGGCCGAGTCTTTTAAACATTGATGAGGGCATGAGGTTAATGCTAGCCCCAAGGTCGGCTAGGGCATTACGAACGGGGGACTCCCCTATTGAGCAAGGAATCGTGAAGCTTCCGGGATCGATTTTCTTTTGGGGAAGTTTATTGAGTACGAGGGCAGAGCATTCTTCGCCTAAATTGACTAATTGCAAATTTTCAATTTTCTTTTCATGAGTAAGGAAGTCCCTCATGAACTTAGAGTATTTGGGCATTTGGGTTAGGACCTCAATAAAAGGAATATTGACATGCAATTGCTTTAATAGACTTTCGAACTTCGCGAATTGCTCATTGGTCTTCTGACGAATTAACCTACCGGGGTACGGAACTCGAGGAGCTTTGGTAGGCTCTGGTGATGGAGGGGAGTTCTTTTCCTGCAGAGGTGTGGGTACCGTTTCTTCTGTTGGCGGCGGCGCTTCTGCAGGCCCTACGGTGCGGTTTCGTAGCGTGATGAGATGAACTTGCGCTTTTGGGTTTGTTTCGGTATTGCTAGGTAATGCGCCTTGCGGTCTCTCGGCAAAATTTTGAGCTATTTGATTTAATTGTTTTTCTATGTTTTGAATACTAGCTTGTTGATTTCTAAAATTTGATTCTAATTGTATAAATCTTTCCGAGTTTTTATTTTCAGTGTCGGAGATGAGGCGGGATACAATATCTTCAAGCCTTTCTCGTCCACTTTATTGTTGAGTGAAATTTTGTGACTCATTTCTTGGTTGTTGAAAGTTTGTTCGTTGGGTTTGTTGGTTACTACTATTGCCGGGTTCTTTCCAACCAAGGTTTGGGTGGTTTCGCCATCCTTGGTTGTAAGTTCCCGTTGGAGGACCCGACGGCCTAGGTCTATTATCAATGTAGTTTACCAATTCTTGTTGATCGTCCGTTTCTTTCATACAACTCCAATTTTCATGTGACCCACCACACCCTTCACAAGCCATAACCGAGACTGTTTTTGTCATTTCCAATTTTTTTTTTATTTTTGAAGAAAGGGCCTCGATTTGGGCTTGTAAAGAAGTGCTTTCATCGACCTTATGGGCGCCCGGGGCAATAGATTTATTGCCTCGGGGGGTGTGCCATTGAAAATTGGTTTGAGCAATTTCCTCAATTTGGTTATATATTTCATGCGGGCGTCGATTACCTAAGAGTCCCCCGGAGCTAGAATCAAGTGTCTGCCTTGTATGTGGCAACAATCCATTATAGAAAGTGGATACTTGTTGCCATATCGCAAGGCCGTGATGTGGACACTTGCGTAATAACTCCTTGAACCTTTCCCAAGTTTCATATAAGGATTCCCCGTCCTCTTGTGAATATGTATTAATTTCAGTCATTAATTTAGCCGTTTTAGCGGGAGGGAAATACTTATATAGAAATTTTTGGGCCAGTTCATCCCAGGTGTTTACCGATCCAGCTGGGAGGGCGTTGAGCCAAGCTTTCGCTCGGTCTTTTAATGAGAGAGGAAACATTCGGAGGCGGATGGCGTCATTTGATGCTCCATTGATCCGAAAGGTATCACATATTTCTAAGAAATTAGTAATATGTAGATGGGGATCCTCGTCCGCAAGCCCATGGAAAGTTGCGGAGTTTTGGAGCATTTGTATCAAGTGCGGTCGAAGTTCGAAGTTATTTGCTTCGACATTCGGTGCATTGATAGCAGCGCCTAGGTTACCTACGGTGGGTCGTAGGTAATCCATGAGGGTACGTTGGTCCGCCATTGGAGGTAGATCACCCGAAACTTTCTCTTGGTTTTTAGCTTTTAGTCTTTTTCTGAGAAAGCGTTCGGGTTCTTCTAGAGGTTCTTTTATATCCCTATTAGAACTGGAGCTCATACACTATGTAAGATTGGCGTCTGGTTCCAAGTCCTGCAATAAAAACAGAAAAGAATGCTGGTCAGAAAGTTCACCACGGCCCCGTGTTCAGCGAACACGGCCCGTGGTCGGAGTTACAGTGATTGTTTTCCAGATCCCAGTTACTGGAAGTTGGACACGGCCCCGTGTTGCACAGACACGGCCCCGTGGTCAGCCTTCTGTAACTTGGAAAACTAAAAACTGCCAGTAACGATGCTGGGCACGGCCCGTGTCCGACCAGGCACGGCCCGTGCTGAGCTCTGCAGAAGCTGAAAAACTAAGAAAATCCTAAAAAATCAAAAAGAAAAATAAAAATATGATTAGGCCGTTGATTCCTAACTTTCTTAAAATCCTTGTGTCCCCGGCAACGGCGCCAAAAACTTGATGCGTGTGTAGTGTAATATATTTTTAGAATATAATTAAGCCCTTTTTACACCTTTAGCCAAGTTTTAAATTTATAAAACACGATATTCACTAACACTAAACACACATATGGGCAAGTGCACCCATCGTGGACGTAGTATAGTGTTGGTAAGATACCGAGGTCGTCCAAGGACACAAGAGCTTTTAGTGCCGGTTTATCCTCAACGTCTAATCAAATCAAAAAGTTAGAAAAAATTTTTTAAACTAAGAAAATAAAAACTAACTAAATGCTGAAAAATAAAAATAAAATAAAAACAGATAGATAAGATGAATCACTTGGATCCGACTCGTGTATTAGTATAACCTTTGATTATTTTCGCACTTTTGCACTTGTTTAAGAGATTATCTTAGTTATTGTAGTAGGCCCCTCTTTTGAAGGCGACGTTACCCTCAACCCAGTAGTTTGAGTCAGCAAGGATACAATCCTAAAGGGTTGGATTATTGGAAGATAATGAATTAAGTTATTAATGCAAATTATGGTAGGCCCCGCTTTTGGCGGTGACGTTACCCTCGACTAAGTAGTCTGAGTCAGCAGGGATGCAGTCCTAAATAGCCGGGTTATAGTATTAATAGTAGTTAACTTATGAGGGGGTCAAAGAGTCCCCGCCATCCAATACCTATGGGCATTGAAGGAGATCCTACTAAAATTGACCCAGGTCCCTTGCAGGACCTCTAAACGCTGAACAAGGGCAAGACCCTTACCAAAACGTCCCTTAACCCCCGACCAGGTAGCCAACATACCTCCATATAGACCGTGGAGATATGAATGGTGAAAATCTTTTATTTTATATAGACAGTAAAATAATGCCAAGACACCACAGACAAACGATAAGGAAAAATCACCTTCAACATAAGTAACTAGTTATTAAAGTCATTAATACAAAACCAAATAAAAAGTGCAAAAGATTAAAAATAAAAAGTATTATACTAAACACTTGTCTTCACCAAGTGATGTAAGAGACTTAGGCAAACATGGCCTTGATTGTCAAGAACTCTTACGATCAATCTTGGATCCCGAGACGACTCACATACTCTACGATGGACAATGGATGATGGTGGTGGATGATGGTGTTATGGTGGTGGTGGGTGGTGGATGAAGTGTGAGAGAGGTGGTGTTCCAAGGGATGAGTTGGAATGAAACCAAGCACTCCTATTTATAGGTTGAACAGAAGGCTGGGCACGGCCCCGTGTCCGCTGGACACGCCCCCGTGCCCGTCTGACACTCTCTCTCTTCATTAATTGTAATTCGCAATTACAATTAATGCGCCTGCTGTACTTTCGCCACGCCCCCGTGCTCACTGGACACGGCCCCGTGGTGGGCAATAGAAGCTTCTACAGGTTTGTCTTTTCTGCTGCTTCTTGGGCACGTCCCCGTGCTGGCTGAGCACGGGGCGTGTTCAGGCTTCTGTTTTCTCTTCTTCGCTTGGGAGGATGCCGTTGAGGGTTCGGGCAGTCTACTTTTATTCCTTTTCTTGTATTTATGTTAGAATTAGCTGTCTTTTTGCTTCTTTTGTGAATTTGAGCTCATTTCATCCTGAAAATACAAAAGGAAGACAAAAACACTCTTTTTCCAACATTAGTACTTAAAAAGGGTTAGTTTTATGCCTTATTTGATGTAATTTATATGTTGCATTTTACACACATCAATGTTATACGTGTTATTCGATGAATGCTTGTATGTTATGTTTACACAGTGATTGTTGCCTGACACCTTAGCTACGATAGTACTATAGTTTGGACTCAACACATGTTGTGGACAGGGGTTGTTAAGGGTATTTCTTCACGTGTCACAGTGGTGATATGTGTTACGCATTCTACAACTCGCACTCATATCTGCGCATATTTCATTGTCGATAGCTTACATGTTTCACATTTCAACGTATTACATGCTGGTTATGCGTAAACTCGCTTTTCGCTACTATATGCTATTAAACTTGTATGCTCACATTTACACTATGTGTATTGACCTATTTTAACGTATGTGACAGGTGTTTAGGATGCTGTGTTTTGCTAGACTTTGTGGAATCAAGCTAGGGGAGTCTAGAAACAAACTAAATAATATTTGAGTGGTCGGAACAATGTTTTGTCTTTGAGAAACTACGTCTGTAATAACTGTTTTACTTTATATGTTACGGTATGGGACATGACGATAAATATTTGGTAATTATAGTTGTTATGGATTCTCCTGGACAATCTGTTTCGCTCAGTGCCACGCCCCGATGATTCCGCCATTGGTTGGGGTGTGACATGATAGCCCAAAACCCTCTCCTACACCTAATCCAAAAACACCCGAGAGCCCACTTATCCTCTACCCCCTTTGCACCACACCTGCCGATCCATCACCTTCAGTCCACCCCAATACTGACCCAACTGATGCCAATGTACCTGAACCCACCACCCACCAGTCCAACCCAATACCCGAACCCGCACTCACAAGTTCCTCAGCTACGCCCGTCTCCACTGATATAACTGAACCCGTCATTCCGACTACCACCATTGCACCCGATGCCTCCACCTCCAATTCACATCCTATGATGACTTGAGCAAAAGCGGGAACTTTTAAACCCAAGCATCAAGTAGATCTTGCAGCCCTAAATTCTTATGCCTTACATGTTGCCTTGTCAACCATTCCATAGCCTCGCGGCAACAAGTCTGCAGCCAAAGATCCGAAATAGATGGCCTCAATGGTCGAGGAAATTGAAGCCCTTCATCACAACCACACGTGGACATTAGTTCCGCGACCGTCCTCTATGAATGTTGTGGGTTCGAAATGGGTGTTTCGTACTAAATATCATTCTGACGGCACTACTGATCGGTACAAAGCACGTTTAATGGATCAGGGATTCACGCAAATTCCGGGTCTGGATTACTCTCATACGGTTAGTCCTGTGGTGAAAGCATCTACCATCCGCATTGTTTTATCTCTCGCGGTGGTCAACAAATGGAAATTACATCAACTTGATGTCAAAAATGCTTTCCTAAATGGTGATTTGAATGAAACTGTCTTCATGGAGCAACCACCCGGGTTTGTGAGCTCTCGTTATCCTGACTATGTTTGCAAATTATCTAAGGCACTTTATGGTCACAAGCAAGCCCCTCGTGCTTGGTTTCAGCATTTGAGCACATTTCTTATATCCTATGGCTTTACATGCAGTCAGGCAGATACATCCCTTTTTATTCTCCGTAAGGATGCTCACATCATGTATCTTCTCGTCTATGTTGATGTTCTTATTCTTACTGGCAATGATGAGGCTGTGATCCACACCTTCATTTCTCATCTTCATCGGGAATTTGCTATCAAGGATCTGGGGGGATCTTAACTACTTTCTGGGTTTAGAAGTCGTTCACATGACTACTGGTCTTTTTCTTACACAGGCTAAGTATGCCAAAGATATCCTTCTTCGGGCCCACTTATATGACTCTAAATCCGTAAGTACTCCTCTTGCTCCCCATGAATCCTTTTCCACTGCGGGAGTGCCTTATTTTGATCCTACTCTTTATCGCTCTTTGGTTGGTGCCTTATAGTATTTAACAATTACCAGACCATATCTATCTTATGTGGTAAATCAACTTTCTCAGTTTCTTCATAGTCCTACTGTTGATCATTTCCGAGCAGTAAAACGCTTACTTAGGTATGTCAAAGGTACACTTTCCTTTGGACTCACCTACAGTCAGTCTTATCCACCCGACATCATTGGATACTCTAATGCCGATTGGGCACAGTGTCTTGATACGCGACGCTCAACGTACCGCTACTCGATTTTCCTTGGTGGAAATCTTGTCTCTTGGAGTGCCAAGAAACAACCTACTGTCTCCAGATCGAGCTGTGAATCTGAATACAGGGCTATGGCCAACATTGCTGCTGAACTTGTCTAGATTACCCATCTCTTATGTGAATTGCATGACCTACCACCTGATCATCCAATGTTGTTATGTGACAGTAACAGTGCCTTGTTCATGACACAGAACCCTGTTTCTCACGAACGTGCTAAACATATTGACTTGGGCTATCATTTCATTCGTGAGCTTGTTACTTCTGGGAAACTCTATACTAAGTTTGTTCCAACCAATATTCAGGTGGCTGATATCTTTACCAAGAGTCTTCCGCGCGCTCAATTTGCTGCTTTTCGCAACATGCTTCTTCTTGGACCGCCACCATTCCGATTGAAGGGGGTATTAACGGAAATAGTTTGTAAATATATGTATTAATTGTAATTATTCTATTTCCTGTATTACTTGTATTTGGTTATTAACTCTCCATGATTATAGGAGAGATCTTTGTAATTTATCAATTATAAATATCGCCCTTGATACCTCAATCATCATTGAGGTTGATTTTTATTTTTCCTCTACAGTTATGTTTGTTTTTTTGGTTACTTTAGCTAAACTGCTAAATTTAACTTTGAGCAGGTCTAATGGGAAACAAAATCAAGTAGGATCAAAGTGTATGAAAGCAAGCAGGATCGAAGTGTATGAAAGCAAGCAAGATCAAAGTGTACAAAGACAACTTAATGATGACCCAAACCAATAATTATCTACTTTAACCCAGTTTTTCAAATGCACACGTACAAGAATGGAAGGACGTGCATATGTTGTTACATATGACGCAACAAGAAGGAAAATTGTAAGTTCTTTCTACTTTTAACCTTGTGTAAGTTTGTGACTTTGTTTTTGCCTCAAATAAGCTTCTTTGTTGGTGGCTGCATTTTTTAACAGATAACATGAATAAAAGACTACATTTTTCAACATTCACCCACAAATTTTCCTTATATGTTTTTGACAATATTGTAGGAACAAATAAAGAATTACAACCGGTAGATCCTTTTTTGGTTGTAATAAACAAAGAAAACTACGGATATCGTTGACTTGATGGTAGAAGTGTTACAAAGACAATTATAAAATAGTAGATAGCATCATACATAAATCTGCAGGGGCGAATGGAATCATTCAAAGCAAATGTTAAAGTTGAGAAAAATTAGTTGCTATAAATGCGCAAAAATATTGAAGAGGATGATGAAAAAATAAAAGCCTAGCTCGAAGCTATGCTAAAAGATATTGGCAGCCGACGACAAAACTTGCACTACTAGAAAATTGAGGATTTCCTACCAAAATTACCAACTAAAAAAATTCAGTCGGAAATTCCGACCACTTATCGACAAACTTCCGACTAGAATAAAAGTCAAATTTTAGCAACCAATTTCCGACCGCTTACCGACAAAGAAAAAAAGTCTTCGGAAATTTGAAGGGAAGTTCCGACTAAATTCCGACAAAAAAAACTATAAAAAAAGAAAAAAAAATTGGTTAGAAAGTTGTCGGAAATTTCCGACAATTTTCCGACTAAAACCTTTATTTTTTTATTCAATTATATTGAGCTATATGTATACATGTGAATGTATTTGCTTGTGTCTATATGTATACACATACATACATAGTGGAGGGTTCAAATGAGAAGAAATTTTTTCTAAGAAGAAAAAAGAATAAGTTTCAACCAATAAGAATGTTTCATTTTACTTCATTTACTATTTGCATTTAATTTTAATGTAAGGGTATATTTGTAAAGTTACATATATCATTAATAACTAGTCTTCCTTTTTAATAGCTAACTACATTAAATTTGTAACTTATTTTCAAAAAATATATATTTTTTCAAAAATTAGAAAAAAATAATTTAGAGTGTAGGATAAATTACCAGGTGTGTATGATAAATTACGAGTTGTGTAGGATAAATTTAAGCATGTGTAGGATAGTTTTCGAAATGTGTAGGATAACTTTTTATATGTGTAGGCAATGAAAATTAGTGTAGAGAATAATAGTCTTTATGAGTAATTAATTATTTAAAGATTGTAATAAATGAGATTAAAGAATAACTACTTAATATTTTACAATTTTACCCTTTGTTCTTTTTCTTCTCAACTAAATTTTGTTCTCAAATGAACCTTCCCCTACATACATACACACATATATACCTATATATAATTATAGAATAATAAAAGCCTAGTTTAAGTAATTAGTCCCGATAGCGTACACGCATGTATGAATGTGTATAATACGTATACGTTGGTAAAGTAAAAGCATTTCATGTATAATTAAGGTGTACAAAATATGTAATGAAAAAGACATGTTAGGAGGTTGAAAAACCAAAAAAAACGGATATGGGCGTCGGAAAATGGTCGGAAATTTCCGACCACTTATCGACGAAACATAACATTTCGTCGGAAAGTTGTCGGAAATTTCCGATCAGTTTCCGACTAAAACATTTATTCTTTTCATATTTAATTAGGCGGAGGTGTATGTCTATGTATATAAATGTATTTCTTGTGTCTATATGTGTGTGTATGTGTGTATAAGTATGTAGTTATATTGGTGCATACACATACACACATACATATACATATATACACACTTATACAATAGTAAAAGCCTAGTTTAAGTAATGAGTCACAATAGCTTACACGCACGAATGACTGGGTATAATTATACGTATAAGTTAGTAAAGTAAAAGCATTTCATGTATAATTAAGGTGTACAAAATACGTAATGAAAAAACCATGTTAGAAGGTTTAGAAACTGAAAAAATAAACATGGGTGTCGAAAATGGTAGGAAATTTCCGACCACTTACCGATGAAACATAATATTTGGTCGGAAAGTTGTCGGAAATTTCCGACTAGTTTCCGACTAAAACATTTATTCTTTTCATATTTAATTAGGCGGAGGTGTATATATCTATATATATAAATGCATTTCTTGTGTCTATATGTATGTGTATGTGTGTCTAAGTATGTAGTTGTACCGGTGCATACACATACACATATATATACATATATACACACTTATACAATAGTAAAAGGCTAGTTTAAGTAATGGGTCCCAATAGCTTACACACACATATGACTGGGGATAATTATACGGATAAGTTGGTAAATTAAAAACATTTCATGTATAATTAAGGTGTACAAACTACGTAATGAAAAAACCATGATAGAAGGTTTAGAAACCGAAAAAAAGGATATGGGTGTCGGAAAATGGTCGGAAATTTCCGACCACTTACCGACGAAACATAACATTTGGTTGGAAAGTTGTCGGAAATTTCCAACTAGTTTCCGACTAAAACATTTATTCTTTTCTATTTAATTATGCGGGGGTGTATATATAGATACATAAATGTATTTTTCGTGTCTATATGTATGTGTATGTGTGTATAAGTATGTATTTGTCTCGGTATATATATACATATACATATACATATATACACACTTATACAATAGTAAAAGCCTAGTTTAAGTAATGAGTCCCGATAGCGTACACGCATGTATGAATGTGTATAATACGTATAAGTTTAAGTTGGTAAATTAAAAGCATTTCATGTATAACTAAGGTGTACAAAATACGGAATGAAAAAACATGTTAGGAGGTTGAAAAACCGAAAAAACGGATATGGGTGTCGGAAAATGGTCTGAAATTTTGTGATGCTCTAATGGAAGAAAACTCAAGAATGGCATCACTTTCAATGGTTCCAAACATGGGGAGTTTAGGATTCCGAAATGACTTAATGATGATGAACGGCGGTGGTGGTGGCGGTGGCAGTGGTGACGGACAGTTTCAAGGTGTATTTGGTGGAGTCTTAGACAACAATCTTGACATCAATGGAGCAAAACCAAGATTACCACCTTGGTTAGACCACAATGCCACCAATCCCCACCTAGAAAACCCTAACAACTCAACATTTATAGGCTCATCAAGCTCACAATACAACAATAATGGAATGCTACCACCGGAAATGACGAATTGGTTGGGTAGATACAACGGATTATCACAAGGGTTATCTTTAAAAAAGGAAGAACAACAAGCCTAAAAAGAAATGCAACTAAACTAAATGTACAACTTTGGTGGCTCAACCTCTCAAAACAACCTCATGTGCTCAAAAATAAAAACTTTATATAATTTTTATTTTTTTATTATTTTTTTCATATTCGGAAACGGATATTTTGGATAGTTTCGGATATCCGAATATAAGTTTTCGGATATTTCGGATATTTTTAGGATATTTTCAGATATTTTTTCGGATATTTTAGGATACCTCAGATATTCGGATATCCAAAAAAATGGAAATTAAATTTTCGGATATTTCGGATATCCAAAATATCCGAAAATTTTGAAAATCACTATCTGAATCCGAAAAATTTGGATATTCGAATTTTGGATATCCGATTTTTTGGATATTTCGAATTCGGATATCGGATATTTCGGATCGGATTTTCAGATACGGATAGTTTCGAACACCCCTAACTTTCGCATAATCACATGTTTTAGCTCATTGACACCTTAAACCGGTGAGATATTAATAAAACGTCAACATAGTTGATTCCATGATATAATAATAAACTATTAGGGTATAATAAGACGTGTATAAAACACTTTATCACCTATATTGAACTGTTTTTGTTTGTAGTTGGTGTAGGTGCATCTTGTCATTTTGTTCTAGTGTCTTATGGATTTTTTAATACGTTATGGTCACTGTATTGGAGTCCCAATTTCAGCTTCATTTTGTACTATTTCTTGGCCTTGTATTGAGTTGAATTTTCATTAATTTAGTTTCACCCTTTATGAAAACCTATTACTAAAATTAGTTTTTATTTTATATGTTCAATTCTATATAATAAATTATTGGAATTCTATTATTTTCATAAAAAGTAAAAACTTATATTACAAACTTCCAAAATCCAATATTTTGAGCAAAAAAGATGTGGTTAAGTTTAGTCCATGGCTACCTTAGTGTATATGGAAACCGTGCAGATAAGGCTCTCTCTCTCTCTCTCTCTCTCTTACTGTGTGTGTATGTGTATTTATTGATTAGAAGCTCCTTTGTTATTCATCACTTGCTTAAACTTGTTTTCCTTATTAAAGATTCAAGAAAGATGATGTCTGGTGATGGGCTTTCATCACCACTTTCTTCCCTCACCTCCTTCATCCAGGATCCCATCCCAAACCCTAAACCTAATTCTTCCATTTCGGGCAAATGAAAGCGTAATCAGGCCGGTAATCCAGGTAAAACAATACCCATCTTCTTCTTTACCCAATTTAAATACTTTCATAATCATTTTAGGATTTTTTTTTCTTACTTACACCGGACCAATATGTACAAATCCAGAAGCTCAGGTTATCGCGTTATCGCCAACATCATTAATGGCTACGAATCGATTCGTATGTGAGATTGATATTCGAATTTTGGATATCCAATTTTTTGGATATTTCGAATTCGGATATCGGATATTTCGGATCGGATTTTCGGATACGGATAGTTTTGAACACCCCTAACTTTCGCATAATCACATGTTTTAGCTCATTGACACCTTAAACCGGTGAGATATTAATAAAACGTCAACATAGTTGATTCCATGATATAATAATAAACGATTAGGGTATAATAGGACGTGTATAAAACACTTTATCACCTATATTGAATTGTTTCTGTTTGTAGTTGGTGTAGGTGCAGCTTGTCATTTTGTTCAAGTGTCTTATGGATTTTTAATACGTTATGGTCACTGTATTGGAGTCCCAGTTTCAGCTTCATTTTGTACTATTTCTTGGCCTTGTATTGAGTTGAATTTTCACTAATTTAGTTTCACCCTTTATGAAAACCTATTACTAAAATTAGTTTTTATTTTATATGTTCAATTCTATATAATAAATTACTGGGATTCTATTATTTTCGTAAAATTGAGTAAAAACTTATATTACAAACTTCCAAAATCTGATATTTTGAGCAAAAAAGATGTGGTCAAATTGAGTCCATGGCTACCTTAGTGTACATGGAAACCGTGCAGATAAGGCGCTCTCTCTCCTTCTTGCTGTGTGTGTATGTGTATATATTGATTAGAAGCTCTTTTGTTATTCATCACTTGCTTAAACTTGTTTTTCTTATTAAAGATTCAAGAAAGATGATGTCTGGTGATGGGCTTTCATCACCACTTTCTTCCCTCACCTCCTTCATCCAGGATCCCATCCCAAACCCTAACCCTAATTCTTCCATTTCGGGCAAATGAAAGCGTAATCAGGCTGGTAATCTAGGTAAAACAATACCCATTGTCACGACCCCCGACCCACCCTGGACGGAATCGGGTGCCGTGAGCAGTCCCGTGGTACCGGTGATTATTTTTGAAAGACATTGCAGCGGAATTTTCATCAGGACCGTGAGTTAGGAAAAATATCAGAGTTTAGAAAACACCGGATTTGATTTAAATAGATGGGATAATTCCCTATTAAAATGGTAGCTTTAATAAAGATAAATTTTATTTTATAAAACAATATTTCTTTAATAAGCCATTTCTTGATGCCTTTCAGTGCCGTATCCAGCCTTATGATAATTACCTGAAACATGTTCGAAAAAGGTTTTGTCAGCGGGAATGCTGAGTGAATTCATTCCATTTTTATACAAATCTATTGTTATACCATACAGTATTAAGGTTTTATATTTATTTGCATTTACCCTACTCAATCAGTATTTTGTCACATAATAGTAATTCCAATATAACAGCAATAATATCACTCATTGGTTTACTTCCATCCAATAGTGAATTAATCAAATAACTATACTTTACTGTTATTCAATTTATTTATCATTAGGTAATTCCTATGACTGGGTCATATCACTGTTGATCATTCTTTCAACTAGTGACTCTGACCATATCACTTTTTCATAACACTGTTGATCATTCTTTCAACTAAGGTCTTTGGTCATATCGCTGTTGATCATTCTTTCAACTAGCGATTCTATTCATGGCACTGTTGATCATTCTTTCAACTAGTGCTTCTGGTCATTATCACTGTTGATCATTCTTTCAACTAGTGATTCTAATTATAACACTGTTGATCATTCTTTCAACTAGTGTCTTTGGACATATCACTGCTGATCATTCTTTCAGCTAGTGACTTTGGACATAATGATGTCTTATTACTTTGTCAAATATATTATCTCTAGCACCAAATCATGCAATCCAGAATAATGACATTTGATGTCAATTATTATAACTTATCAAAATATGTTAATTCACTAATTGTAATATTATGATATAATAACCTGACTACATTTAGAATACAGTATACTTGACTTTGTTATGGTATCCGCCATTTAGATTTATATATAATAATTATGGTTATGCTAACTTTCTGGGAAATAGCAATGAGAATCAAATAATGTATAATACCTCCCATACCAGTAGTTATTTATAAAATATAATAACTTAATCACTGTAAGTATAACTGGTAACCATTTAGGATTTTTAGAAAGCAATTTGCAATATAATTGTTTCACAAAAAGGTGATAAAACTGTGATAAAAGAGTATGGACTCACAAACGGTGAGAAAAGAGAAATGAACTCACATTGCAGATTTCTACGGGCAAAGTTTAGTCTACAGATATCCTTGATATATTGCTGATTCAATTTGGGCAGAGTCTAGTCTACTGATTAGCCTAATTCACACAAACGGGGTTGTAACTAATACATCAATTACGACAATTCACGAGATTAAACCTTCACAACGATTAATCAGTGCAATACTCGATAATTCAATCGGATTCACAACGAATAACAGAGCATAGTCCGAATTCGAACAGCACTCTAATATTCAAGTCGAAATCACGACGAATAATCAAAGTACAAGCTCAATTGAGCAGCACCTGGACTATCGTTGGATAGTTATAATCGATCGGACTTTGAATTGTAATAGCGATCGAGTTATTACCCTGATTGCGGCAGCGATTCGAGATCTGTGTGTGTTTATTGTGGTAAACAGAGCATAACTCCGTGTATAATTTGACTTTTAACGTCGATTTTGTGCCAGAATTCAAGTCCCAACCTCTACTATTTATACACGAAATTTGACCCTGTCGCGTAGCGCGAGGGGTACCCCCCATGGGCGTCGCGCTACGCGAGAGGTAACCTAGTTTCTATAGGTAGCCACGTCCCTAACTAGGCTTGCTGAGTTGATGAAATTGTAAAATTCAAAACGGCCAACAAGTTATTTAGATAATCGTAACTAGGGTTTTGCCCCCCCGAGTTTTAGGGGCCCTGATCCTGATTCTGATTGTTCTGGAAATTTTAGGGTTAGTGCAGAATTACTTGGGTTTCTTAATTAGGGTTTCCTTAATAGCTAATTACCATCCTAATTATGGTTTTTAGTGACAGTTGTTACATCCTCCCCACCTTAATAAAAATCTCGTCCTCGAGATTTGGGTTATGATATTTCTGTTAGATTTATGTCATAATTTAGTCAATGGAACTGGATTCTTTTAAGGTAAATGACACAGAGTCAAATTTTGTGAATACTAGTTGTATCAGTAGAGTTTAAAAAAAATCCAACTTTAATAGTTCAAGAAATTGGTGACAACTGAATGAGATGAAATGATATAGTTTCGAATGGGACTAGGTTCAAGTCAACAGATATATGATCAAATAGATATCTGTTTAGTGAAATGACTTTTTTAGAATAAAATTCATGATCAAAAGAAGACTTACTTTGATTGGCAACTGGGGAAGACTCAGAATCAATAAGGTCAGAATGAAATAATAGCACGAAGATGATTGTTAATTATCGAATCATATCAAGAGAAAAAATCAGTGTGTTGACATTGCAAGGATACACTGGAATACAATAGAGTTTAGTGTATCATTGTCTTAATACACAATTATATCAAGATTACTTTCATATGATGAGTCAAACGAAAGACATACGTGGTTTTGAATGGTTCGTATGATTAGGATTAGCCCAAGCTACAAGTTTGTAACGACTCCGCAAGGTGTCGTAATGATTGGAATAATTTCAATAGTTACGGTGCTCGAACAATTTCACCGTATAATCAACTGAAAGTTTAAATGAAGAAAACTTGGATATTCATTTCAAATAGGAGTTTCAATTGATGATGAAAAGACAAAATGAAATATTATAAAATTTTCGATAAATGTTTAAGAAGTACACCGGGATATGATATGAATCTGTGTACTTTTATCTTAACACATAGTTGTATTAAGACTGGTTAAGAATATGAACCAAAAATTAAAATTCGTATATTAGGAGTGAAATTGAAAATAGTTCAAGCTATAAATTTATTATGACGCCACAAGGTGTCATAGTAGTGGTGAATGAAACGAGTTTCACCATGATGTAAATCAAATGAAGTAAATTCAAATGTTTCAAATAAATACATTAGGATTTTGGATTAAAGTTGAAATGATCAAAGATGATAAAGCCATAAAGATTGCGAAGCGCTCAATAGATACACGGAGATATGAAATGAATTTGTGTATCATTATCTTAGCACACGATTGTGTTAAGATTGTTTTGATAGAATAAATCAAAGTGATTCAACATGAATGAATAATTAAACCCGTATGTAAGAGGTGCAACGAGATTAGCACAAGCTTCAAATTTGTGAAAACGTCACCACAAGGTGATCGTGACCAAATAAATGATTCAACGAAAGTGAAAACCAAACAAGTTTGGTATAGATCTGAAATAGAGGATATATTTGACGGAATGTATTTATTTATTAACTTTTATTTGTACTAGGGTCAAATAATAACTTAACTTAGATATATATTAGTGACTACGTCTGGAATCATCTCTACTTCTTGTGTAGTAAGTACGTATGCTCGCGCGTTCGTCTTAGCTCCGTCTGTTGTTCTAGCCTTGGTGTTAGATGTTTTGGTTAGTTTTGAGCAATACGGTTTGATGTGTCCGGTTTCCCCGCAATTGTAACAGATGTTAGTTTTCCTTCTTCACTCTTCCTCGATGTGCCCGATCATCTTGCAGAAGTCACAGTAGGGTGTGTTCCTAAAACGACATCGTCCTGAATGCGTTTTGTTACTGTTTCTGCAGATAGGTTGCTCCAATGACGGTTCAGTTTCTTTCTTCTTGAGTTCTTGGGAAATTTTCTGGGCTAATTCTTTCTTCTTGTTTTCTTCTCTTGTGCGGATTAGTCCATCTGTCAGCATGTTAGCTAGTTCAACTGCTTCCTCAATAGTCTGTGGTCTAACGGCCTTGACTATGTCTCGGATTTCGCTAACTAATCCCCAAATATAACGAGAAATTAGTACGGGTTCTGGCGAAGCCAGAGTTGGTACCATTCTTGCATATTCGAAGAATATTGTCGTATATTCACGACAATTCACATCTATCATTTTATGATTTAGGAACTTGTTAGTTATTCGTTCCTTTTCATAAGGAGGACAAAATTTTCTTTCTACTACTTCCTTGAATTTGTCCCAGTTCATGGTATAAGCCATGTCACTTCCTTTTGCCTGAAGAATTGTATTCCACCATTCTAAGGCTTCTTCCTTAAAGAGGTTAGATGCATACATCACCCTATCTTCTTCAGCACATTTGCTGATCGTAAGAACAGCCTCTGTCTTTTCCAACCATCGCAGAGCAGCCGTGGCACCTTCACTGCCCGCGAATTCAGTTGGTTTACAAGCTAGAAATGCTTTGTAGGTACACCCGAGAGTCATCGCCTTCTTCTTCTTAGGAAATGGGGTTTTGGTAATATCATTATTATCACTATTGATACTATGGTTAAAATTATCGTCACGGGTATGCTTACTGCTCATAGCTTTGGTGGGTTCTATGGAATTTTTAACAGCTTTAATTATTAAAGGTAAAGCATTAGCTATTCCTTGAGCTATTAGATTTTCTATAGCATTTTTATCCAAAGGATTTTCATTATTAGCATGAGCTTTTGGATTATGTGATACTTCATTCGACATCTGAATTGCAAATATTTTCACTTATTAATATCTCAGAATAATTAAAACAAAATAATACCTCCAGGATATTATATGTGCCTATTGACATATACATATTCATGTATAACACATAAGTTAATTTGTATTAGTTTCCTAACTTTATTGTTTAGGTATTAAAGAACACCTAATTAGCTTAAACAAGTGGCTTAACTTATACTAAGGCATCTTTTCTTATTCAACCTTTGAATATTATCAGATGTGCTACCAGTTAATAGCAATCTCCTAACTCTTTTATTTAAGTTTAAATATTATTATCACAACACTTATAGGATCAAAGTAGTGGCTTAGCTCTGATACCACCTTCTGTCACGACCCCCGACCCACCCTGGACGGAATCGGGTGCCGTGAGCAGTCCCGTGGTACCGGTGATTATTTTTGAAAGACATTGCAGCGGAATTTTCATCAGGACCGTGAGTTAGGAAAAATATCAGAGTTTAGAAAACACCGGATTTGATTTAAATAGATGGGATAATTCCCTATTAAAATGGTAGCTTTAATAAAGATAAATTTTATTTTATAAAACAATATTTCTTTAATAAGCCATTTCTTGATGCCTTTCAGTGCCGTATCCAGCCTTATGATAATTACCTGAAACATGTTTGAAAAAGGTTTTGTCAGCGGGAATGCTGAGTGAATTCATTCCATTTTTATACAAATCTATTGTTATACCTTACAGTATTAAGGTTTTATATTTATTTGCATTTACCCTACTCAATCAGTATTTTGTCACATAATAGTAATTCCAATATAACAGCAATAATATCACTCATTGGTTTACTTTCATCCAATAGTGAATTAATCAAATAACTATACTTTACTGTTATTCAATTTATTTATCATTAGGCAATTCCTATGACTGGGTCATATCACTGTTGATCATTCTTTCAACTAGTGACTCTGACCATATCACTTTTTCATAACAATGTTGATCATTCTTTCAACTAAGGTCTTTGGTCATATCGCTGTTGATCATTCTTTCAACTAGCGATTCTATTCATGGCACTGTTGATCATTCTTTCAACTAGTGCTTCTGGTCATTATCACTGTTGATCATTCTTTCAACTAGTGATTCTAATTATAACACTGTTGATCATTCTTTCAACTAGTGTCTTTGGACATATCACTGCTGATCATTCTTTCAGCTAGTGACTTTGGACATAATGATGTCTTATTACTTTGTCAAATATATTATCTCTAGCACCAAATCATGCAATCCAGAATAATGACATTTGATGTCAATTATTATAACTTATCAAAATATGTTAATTCACTAATTGTAATATTATGATATAATAACCTGACTACATTTAGAATACAGTATACTTGACTTTGTTATGGTATCCGCCATTTAGATTTATATATAATAATTATGGTTATGCTAACTTTCTGGGAAATAGCAATGAGAATCAAATAATGTATAATACCTCCCATACCAGTAGTTATTTATAAAATATAATAACTTAATCACTGTAAGTATAACTGGTAACCATTTAGGATTTTTAGAAAGCAATTTGCAATATAATTGTTTCACAAAAAGGTGATAAAACTGTGATAAAAGAGTATGGACTCACAAACGGTGAGAAAAGAGAAATGAACTCACATTGCAGATTTCTACGGGCAAAGTTTAGTCTACAGATATCCTTGATATATTGCTGATTCAATTTGGGCAGAGTCTAGTCTACTGATTAGCCTAATTCACACAAACGGGGTTGTAACTAATACAGCAATTACGACAATTCACGAGATTAAACCTTCACAACGATTAATCAGTGCAATACTCGATAATTCAATCGGATTCACAACGAATAACAGAGCATAGTCCGAATTCGAACAGCACTCTAATATTCAAGTCGAAATCACGACGAATAATCAAAGTACAAGCTCAATTGAGCAGCACCTGGACTATCGTTGGATAGTTATAATCGATCGGACTTTGAATTGTAATAGCGATCGAGTTATTACCCTGATTGCGGCAGCGATTCGAGATCTGTGTGTGTTTATTGTGGTAAACAGAGCATAACTCCGTGTATAATTCGACTTTTAACGTCGATTTTGTGCCAGAATTCAAGTCCCAACCTCTACTATTTATACACGAAATTTGACCCTGTCGCGTAGCGCGAGGGGTACCCCCCATGGGCGTCGCGCTACGCGAGGGGTAACCTAGTTTCTATAGGTAGCCACGTCCCTAACTAGGCTTGCTGAGTTGATGAAATTGTAAAATTCAAAACGGCCAACAAGTTATTTAGATAATCGTAACTAGGGTTTTGCCCCCCCTGAGTTTTAGGGGCCCTGATCCTGATTCTGATTGTTCTGGAAATTTTAGGGTTAGTGCAGAATTACTTGGGTTTCTTAATTAGGGTTTCCTTAATAGCTAATTACCATCCTAATTATGGTTTTTAGTGACAGTTGTTACACCCATCTTCTTCTTTACTCAATTTAAATACTTTCATAATCATTTTAGGGTTTTTTCTTACTTAAAATGGACCAATATGTACAGATCCAGAAGCTCAGGTTATCGCGTTATCGCCAACATCATTAATGGCTACGAATCGATTCGTATGCGAGATTGATATTCGAATTTTGGATATCCGATTTTTTGGATATTTCGAATTCGGCTATCGGATATTTCGGATTGGATTTTCGGATACGGATAGTTTCGAACACCCCTAACTTTCGCATAATCACATGTTTTAGCTCATTGACACCTTAAACCGGTGAGATATTAATAAAACGTCAACATAGTTGATTCCATGATATAATAATAAACGATTAGGGTATAATAAGACGTGTATAAAACACTTAATCACCTATATTGAGCTGTTTTTGTTTGTAGTTGGTGTAGGTGCAGCTTGTCATTTTGTTCTAGTGTCTTATGGATTTTTAATACGTTATGGTCACTGTATTGGAGTCGCAATTTCAGCTTCATTTTGTACTATTTCTTGGCCTTGTATTGAGTTGAATTTTCATTAATTTAGTTTCACCCTTTATGAAAACCTATTACTAAAATTAGTTTTTATTTTATATGTTCAATTCTATATAATAAATTATTGGAATTCTGTTATTTTAATAAAACTGAGTAAAAACTTATATTACAAACTTCCAAAATCCGATATTTTGAGCAAAAAAGATGTGGTCAAATTGAGTCCATGGCTACCTTAGTGTACATGGAAACCGTGCAGATAAGGCGCTCTCTCTCTCTCTTGTTGTGTTTGTATGTGTATATATTGATTAGAAGCTCTTTTGTTATTCATCACTTGCTTAAACTTGTTTTTCTTATTAAAGATTCAAGAAAGATGATGTCTGGTGATGGGCTTTCATCACCACTTTCTTCCCTCACCTCCTTCATCCAGGATCCCATCCAAAAGCCTAACCCTAATTCTTCCATTTCGGGCAAATGAAAGCGTAATCAGGCTGGTAATCCAGGTAAAACAATACCCATCTTCTTCTTTACTCAATTTAAATACTTTCATAATCATTTTAGGGTCTTTTCTTATTTACACCGGACCAATATGTACAGATCCAGAAGCTCAGGTTATCGCGTTATCGCCAACATCATTAATGGCTACGAATCGATTTGTATGCGAGATTGATATTTGAATTTTGGATATCCGATTTTTTGGATATTTCGAATTCGGATATCGGATATTTCGGATCGGATTTTCGGATACGGATAGTTTTGAACACCCCTAACTTTCGCATAATCACATGTTTTAGCTCATTGACACCTTAAACCGGTGAGATATTAATAAAACGTCAACATAGTTGATTCCATGATATACAAATAATCACACACATGGTGTCATCTAAATATATATTTCCTAAATACATATTTAGTCACTTTTATTTATAAAAACCAACCTCCAATATTTATATTTTTGTAACAAATATTGTGTCAAACTTTATGTGAAAAATTCATGGTTTAAAATACACCCGTAAATATTTATTTGGAAATATTTTTCTAAGTGTTTAATTTTTAGAAAAAAATTGCCATAGTTTCCCCTAAAAATGGAGGTTTCCATACCTTGAAGGTATATCATTTTCTTTTGTAAAATCAACACAATCAATCCACAATCAACAATAAACAATCTTTACTTACCAATTTTTGCCAAAAACAAGCATAATCTATTACTTCATGAACTTGAAATTTCACAAAAATTTGTAGTAACTTACTAGTGTTCTTAGAAAGCCTTGTTACCCTTTAAAGTGTGATTGATTCTTTAAAAACTTTATTTTTGAATAAAATGGATCTTCACAACTTATAATCATATTTTTCAAAATGTTTCTTCTTTGATTTTTTTTTCTTGTTACATAAGTGTTTCTACACTTGTTTAACCTTTAAAAATGTGGTTTACTTATGTAAGAACCAAGATGAAGTAAGACTTATATTTTTTAACTTGGTTTCTTGAGAAATCACTCTTGAAATCTTAGATTTACATGATTAACAACTCACTTTAATCATCATTTTATAAGAAAACATTGTGTTCTTTCAAGTTCATGCTTTATGTGTGGATGATCTATCATCCTACAACATTTCCATTCTCTCATCTTGCTAGATTATGTTTTTAATCATGATCTAGCAAGATCATATGATGATCTACATCATATACATGAATAAACAACAATCAACAAGCAAACCAACACATAAACAACTTAGTTTCTTCATTATTCAAGCTTATGTTCAAGTTTCATTCCTTTGATTATTAGTGTTCTTCATGATTAACATTATGTAACATCTTTTAACCACTTAAAATGGAAGTAAAATGGAGTGTATGATGTTCTTACCACTAGCTCAAGGCTAGGGATGATCTAGAGGAGAAATAGAGTGGTTAATAGCAAACGAAGAAGGTCCTTGAACTTCCGAAAGCTCCAAGCCTCTTTGCTCGCCTTCTAACACTTTGGTATGTATGGAGATTGGATGAGACTTTAAAGATGAAGGTGAGGGTGTGTGGAGCGTGTTCGGCCGTGAGGTGAGGGAAGGAGGAGAAGAAGATGGGTGTTGGTGATATGTGTTGCAAATGAAGGTTATGGTCTCATGGATTATCTTATAACAATCCATCTCAAAATCTTCATTGGATTATATGTTTAAAAAGAAGAGACGCAATCCAATTAATTAATCAAATAAAATCTTAGTGTGGGCCCTTGTGTTAGCCGATCATAGGTGGGGGGGGTCTAGGCATAGGTGTTAACTGGTAAGTTAGTTTATAGTTGAAATTCAAGTGTATAGTTAGGGGTTCAGTTAGTTGATATATATATAGTGTGTTATGATGTTCGGGGACCATAACTAGCTTGGTAATGTTAAAACAGTGCTTCTAGTGAAAATTTGGTGTTTCGGGTAGTGTCTGGTTGTTCGGTTGGATACTGATTCGTTAAGGTGCTAAACTGTGCAGTTTAGTGTGCTTTATGTATCCTTTTATGACACTTTTAATTCCCGACACTTAGGAAAGCATTCAGGACCATTTAACCATATTTCTGCATGATATTAGATTTTTTAAATTCTGAAAATTGCTGATTTTTGCTGAATTCAGCACTTTATGTGAGTTTTAGGCACTTTCCAGTACTTAAACTATCTCTAGGAAGGCAGTTTTGTGATCCTTACTTTCCTACACACTATACTAGTGTAATACTTAGTTTCTAACCCATTCTAGGTCTTAATACAACGTCTGTTTATTTACTGAACTCCGTCAGCATTTTCCTGATCTGTCTGATAATTGTGCTAACTGTATTTAATGCATCAAATAAAGTTCTCATACAATAATGATATGACATTAAGCAATATGGGATGCACATGTTTGTATAAAGCAATAATCAGAAGACAGTTCAGATTATTAATTGTAATTCAGCACAGTCATTAAGCACTAATCATCATTTAATAATTGTACGGATATCTGAAATTTTGACAGTTGTCACAGTGTAGTGGTTGCTTGACCCGTGTTGGGTTCTTTAAATAATCTTGAATTGTGAACTGATGTTGAACCGTTTTACTTATGCTTCCGCTGTTATTTTAAGACACTGATTTGAACCTAAAACTTTGGACTTAAACTTTAATTGTCACTAATCCTTTTGGTTTGGTGAAACTATTTTACTATTATTATGAATGTTCAATATGATTGGTGGCTTGATCCTGGTCAGTCACACGCCTCGCGGTGATACTCCGCATGTGGGATTTGAGGGTGTGACAGATTGGTATCAGAGCCATTGGTTATAGTGAACTCGATTTTAAAAAGAAAAAGTCTTTTTGAGAAAAACCATACTATAACCCGTTTTGTACTACGTAACTCGCAACGATACTACACTCCAAGTGCAAGGCTTAACACTTTAGACTTCATGGATCGGGCATGTGTTTATTTGTTACTTGTTTAGTGCATATGTGATTGTTATATGTACTAGTGTGCTTATATAAATATATATATATATATATATACACTTATATATGTGTGTGCTCGTGTGTAATGGTCGATCCTCCTCCTACTTATTCTTACGACACTACGGCGTCATACTCATACTGTGTTTTCTGGATATGAAGACAATGAGCAGACGCGGAAGAGGCAACGTTCACATGACTCAGGCTGAGTTTACGAACCTGATCAACACCATGGCTGCGGCTTTTGCAGCCCATCCTGGAGGACAACCTGCACATCCTCATCCACGTGTTTGCACTTCCAAAACTTTTATTGATTGCAAACCTCTCCCTTTCAATGGCACTGTCTCCTACATTGGATCGAGAAGGTCGAATCTGTGTTCGCTGTGTGCGAATGTCCTACTGCTAACTGGGTAAAGTTTGCTACTGGCACCTTGGAAGGAAACGTGCTTTCTTGGTGGAAAGCACAAGTTCAGATGCTTGGATTGGAGACTGCCAATGCTACTCCTTGGGACGACTTCAAAAACTTGATCAAGGAAGAGTACTGCCACAGGGATGACATCAACAAGCTCGAGACTGAGTACTATGAACTAAAGATGGTTGGATCTGAAATCGAGACGTACACTAAGCGATCCAATGACTGTGCTGCTCTTTCTCCCAACATGTCCCAGCCTGTATACAAAAGGATCAAGTTATACATCAAGGGTCTGGTTCCCAAAATTCAGAGTTTCGTAACTTCAGCCAATCTCCCCACGATCCAGCAAGTTATTCGACTGGCTCACCGACTCACTGATCAAGCTGTGGAACAAGGCAAGTTGCCCAAACGAGTCAATGCTTCTGCTGAAGCTTTTGGTGACAACAAGCGCAAATGGGATGGTAACCTGGGTAAAGATGTTAACCCCACTCAAGCCCCAACTAGCAAAGGAAGTTTGAACACAACAAGGGTCCTCAGCAACAGTGCAACAAGTGCAATCGACATCACAACAAACCATGTGAAAGGAACCACTGTCAAAGGTGCAACAAAATGGGGCATGAGGATAAAGACTGTAGAAGCCCGTGCCCAGCATGTTGGATAATCTTGACATGGGTTGTGGGCTTTATTTGGTTCAAAAGTGTTTTCCCTATGTTCGTCAAATAATGGGTTAGTAGTGTTTTGTTTAATGGGTCAAATAATGGGTCATAGCCCAACTAGAGTATGTGAGTCCATGAATGCACGTGAGTTTGAATCAGTATTCAGTTAGGTTGTTTGTTTCATAATGGGTCTTTGTTTTGTCCGGGTATTAGGGAGAGTCTAAAGGTATCTTTGATTGAGTCATTTGTGTAAGTTGGAAGTTAGCCTATTTAAGGCATGGTATGAGATTGAATAAAAAGCACCAGCATTTTACTTTTCTTCTCTTTCTATTCGATAATCATTTCTGTTTTCTTTCACTTCAGATCACTTGTGTTATTTCTTGAGTGTTATAGTTCAGTTTAATCCAACATTTGGTATCAGAGCTTCGGCTCATACCAGGGATCGTGAAGGGTTCTTCGTGAACCGTAGAGAGAGTCGAACAAGGCATTGTGTGAGCCGAGTTCATGTGAAGAAGAATACACCAGAATCTGTGGGGTGTGTGGTAAATATAAAAAGATCTGTGTGATCTTGGAGGATTCTGTGTGAATCGGAGAAAATAGATCTGTGTGATCGATATAAAAATCTGTTTGATAAAGGAGTGGCAAACAGAACCTGTGTGGTTCAGCGATTCGAGTCGAGAAAGACATATGTGGTGCGGTTGCGGAGAAGACAACTGTTCGAGAAGCGTGTCACCTGCGTTGGGGCTGTGTAATCTAGAAGCAAACTTGCTGTGTGTGGATTGTGTATTTATTGAAGGAGAAAAAGGAGAGATCTGTGTGATCAAAGAGAAGGAAAATTCTGTGTGAATTAAAAGAAGTTGGAGGCTGTGGTGTGATTAAAAGAAGATAACCTAGAAGAAAAGGAATTTGAGGGGTGTTTGTCTTTTGTGGTTAAAAAGTCAAACAAACTTGTGGTGGTGAACTACTGTACGAGAGAAAAACAAAATAAAGAAACATTATTTGTTTTATTTTGTCTCTTTATTTCTCAGGTTTGATCATTGAAAATGTCGGATGAGAAAACAAGTGGAGGCAATGCGATTGTACCCGTAAGTAGCCAAGGTAGCAGTAGCATATCGTTGCAATGTCCGAAATTGACGGACACAAATTACACTTCGTGGGCGATTTTGGTGGAAACAATCCTACGGGCGAATGGTCTTTGGGAGGCGATAGATCCGGTCTCTGGAGCTACTGGGGAAGACAAGAAAAATTACACAACTAAAGCCATAATTTTTCAGTCTTTACCAGAGGATGTTTTGCTTCTGGTCGCAAAACACAAGTACGCAAAGGACGTGTGGGATTCAATCAAGGTTCGTTATCTAGGGGCTGATAGAGTTCAGAAAGCTCGACTATCAATTTTAGAAGCAATTTGGAAAAGCTGAAAATGAAGGAGAGTAAGAGACTAGACGAGTATGCGGGAAAGATAAGCGGGATTGAAGCGAAGTTCAAGAACTTAGGATCTACTCTTGAAGACGCAACTATGGTAAGAAAGTTGTTAAATTTCGTTCCTAAGAAATATATGGAGATCGTGGCGTCTATTGAGCAGTACTCGGATATCGATATAATGCCGTTTGAAGAGGCGGTCGGGCGATTGAAGACGTACAAAGAAAGGCTTAAATCCCATGATGACGAAGAAAATGATCAAGGCCAATTATTGCTTACAAAGGAAGATTGGGAGGAAAGAACTAGACGGGGTGATTTTGATCAACCCGGACAAGGACGTGGTCGTGGTCGTGGTCAAGGTAGAGGTCGCGGTTATGGTAGAGGTCGAGGTGGTCGGTTCCAAAGCAATGAAGACCGAAAGGATCAAGGTTGGTATCGAGACAAGCGAAACATCAAATGCTATAATTGACAAGAATACGGACATTATGCGAGCGAGTGTCCTAAGAAGGAAACAAAAGAAGAAGAAGCGAATCTGATTCGAGACAAAGATGAACCGACATTGCTTTGAAGAAACGGGTCGATGTCAAGATTATGGGGGTGATTGTTGGATAATCTTGACATGGGTTGTGGGCTTTATTAGGGTCAGAAGTGTTTTCCCTATGTTGGTCAAATAATGGGTTAGTAGTGTTTTGTTCAATGGGTCAAATAATGGGTCATAACCCAACTAGAGTATGTGAGTCCATGAATGCACGTGAGTTTGAATCAGTATTCAGTTAGGTTGTTTGTTTCATAATGGGTCTTTGTTTTGTCCGGGTATTAGGGAGAGTCTAAAAGTATCTTTGATTGAGTCATTTGTGTACGTTGGAGGTTAGCCTATTTAAGGCATGGTATGAGATTAAATAAAAAGCACCAGCATTTTACTTTTCTTCTCTTTCTATTCGATATTCATTTCTATTTTCTTTCACTTCAGATCACTTGTGTTATTTCTTGAGTGTTATAGTTCAGTTTAATCCAACACAGCAAGGTAAAATTAGCCACAACAACAGCGACAGCAACAACAACAAGGAAACAACCGTGGCTGCTACCAGTGCGGAGCAATGGGGCACATGAGGAAGAATTGTCCCCAACTGAACCAGAACCGTAACAACAACAATCAGGGTGCTGGAAACAACAATGGCGACAACAGTGCAAGGGGCAGGGCATTCATGATTGGAGCTGGTAAGGCAAGAGATAATCCCAACGTTGTAGCGGGTAAGTTCCTTCTTGATAATCGTTATGTTTCTGTACTGTTTGATTCTTGAGCCGATGCTAGCTACTTATCCCTACGTATTAGTAAGACGCTTAAGCCTACGCCAACACCTTTAAACACTAAGCACATTGTCAAACTAGCTAATGGTAGAAACATCGAGGCCTCACACGTTATCAACAACTGCAAGCTCGTACTATTTGGTCAAACTTTTCTCATAAATCTCTTTCCCATCATTCTTGGAAGCTTCGACGTTGTCATCGGAATGGATTGGTTATTAAAACATCGAGCTGAGATACTCTGAGAAGAGAAAGCTGTTCATATTCCCCATTCTTTTGGTAAACCTCTTATTGCAAGGCGACAAAAGTGGGGTTGTCACCGACATCATCTCATTTTTGAAGGCCTAGAAGTGTTTGCGAAAGAGCCATACCGCTATTCTAGCACTCGTCACTGACACCCAAGACAAAGAAAGGAAGATTGAAGATTTTCCCATCGTACGCGACTTTCCTGAAGTATTCCCTGAGGAACTACCTGGCCTTCCACCTCATCGTCAAGCCAAATTTCAAATCGAGCTAACTTCTGGAGTGGCACCCATAGCTCGTGCACCTTATCAACTAGCCCCAGCTGAGCTGGAGGAACTATACATGCAATTACAGGAGCTGTTGGATAAAGGTTTTATCCATCCTAGCTCTTCGCCCTGGGGAGCTCCTGTACTGTTCGTTAAGAAGAAGAACAGCACTTTTCGTATGTGCATCGATTATCGCGAGCTGAACAAAGTTACCATCAAGAACCGTTACCCACTCCCGCGTATTGATGACCTGTTTGACCAGCTGCAAGGGTAGAGTTTCTATTCCAAAATCGATCTACGATCAGGTTATCATCAGCTGAGAGTACGCGATGTGGACATCTCTAAATCTACATTCAGAACTCGTTATAGTCACTATGAATTCCTTGTCATGCCTTTTGTAATGACAAACACGTCTGCGGTTTTCATGGATATCATAAACCGAGTGTGCAAACCATATCTCGAAAAGTTCGTGATTGTATTCATCGACGACATCCTAATCTACTCGAGGAGTCGAGAAGAACACGAGCAGCACTTACGTCTTATTCTAGAACTCTTACGCAACAAACAACTCTATGCCAAGTTTTCGAAATGCGACTTCTGGCTTCAAGAAGTCAATTTCTTTGGACATGTGGTCAATGAAGCTGGGATTCACATCGATCCAGCTAAGATTGACTCCATCAAGAACTGGTCTGCACCCAAGACTCCAATCGAAATTCGTTAATTCTTGGGATTGGTGGGATACTAACGTAGATTCATCGAGGGATTTTCAAAGATTGCTCAACCCGTCACGAAACTTACCCAGAAGGGTATTGCTTACAAGTGGAATGATACTCAGGAGTCTGTGTTTGAGAAGCAGAAGGGGAAACTCTGTAGTGCTCCTATTCTCTCGTTACCTGAAGGCACTGATGACTTTGTTGTCTACTGCGGCACGTCTATTTAAGGACTCGGTTACGTGTGGATGCAACGCGAGAAAGTTATTGCCTACACTTCTCGACAACTCAAGATCCATGAACGGAATTACACGACGCATGATTTGGAATTGGGAGCAATAGTTTTCGCACTCAAGATTTGGAGGCATTACTTGTACGGTACCAAGTGCACAATCTACACTGATCACAAGAGGCTCTAGGACATATTGGATCAGAAGGAGTTGAACATGCGGAAAGGCCGATGGGTCAACTGATATTCTTCTCCTATTATTATGAATTGCACTTATTACTTTTTCCCATAACTGTTGCGGCTCCGTTTTTAACCGCCACCACCACTTGACCAACAAAGCTAAATTTAGATCTCGTATACTCCCTATTCCAAGCCCCCCCATGTCATGATCAAGTAGAATGTTGCTAGGCTTCCGGTCACCGTGAACAACAATTGGTATGCATTGATTGTGAATATAATCAAGTGCACATGCTACATCCATTAGAATATTTATTATTTGAAGAAGGTTGAGTCTCGATGTACTTTCACTTGAATGTAATCAATCATGTAAACTTCCGTTGGGCATGAACTCGTATACCAAAGCTTTGAAATCATTTCCTTGAAAGTCAACACTAGAACATGAAGGTATTACCCTCAATACATTCCTGTGTCATATGTTCCTCCAAACTTCACACTCCCTCGTAAAGCTTCTTTGAGCTCCTCGATTTTGAAGATGCAGAACTTTAATTGCAACAAATCTATCATCATCATTAAGGATTCCTTTTTAAACGGAACTGAACCCACTATTAACCAACAATATTATTATTATTATTATTATTATTATTATTATTTGAATTTATTTTGTAAATCAGCTAGTCAATACGATAGCTCAATATTAGGTTCTATATTTGGTTAGTCAACTATTTTAGCATAGAATGAGGATCTCAATTGACCAAGAGCATCCAATATTGTATATATGTACTCCTCCTTTTTTTATTGAAAATCACTTTTGATTCCATATCTTAACATGGTAATCAGAGCTGAGGTTTAGAACCCCAGCAATTTTTTTTCTTTTCCTTTTTCCGGCTACAACTTGCTCCAAAACCTTTCTGTTCCAATGGGTGACAAATCACCGAATCATGAATCAATGCCTTCTGCTCCAAAACCCCTTCACCCCGTTTATACAGTCACTAATATTCAAAATAAGGTTCGAGTTCTCGACAGCGTGAAGGTCTCCTACCCCTCTTGGGTGAAGCTATTCAAGCTCCACGCTAAGGGATACAAAGTCTTGGCTCATATAGAGGGTACGCCAGCACCTGCTCAAGACGATCCGACATTTCCCGATTGGTCAGAAATCGACGCCATAGTCCTTTAGTGGATCTATGGAACCTTATCCGATGACCTCTTGACCCGTGTTCTCGAGACGGAGTCTACAGCTTTTCAAGCATGGTCACGCATTGAAAAGATTTTCCTCAATAACAAACGCGCTCGTGCCGCGACATTGGAACATGACTTCAACAATCTTACTCTCAAATCCATGCCGTCAATCGAAGCGTATTGCTAGAAACTCAAAGACTTGGGTGATCAACTTCGTGCAGTCGATAGTCCCATGAATGATCAAAGGTTAGTTCTTCAACTTGTACGTGGCCTTCCACTAGAATACGACACCACAGCCTCCATTATTAATTAGCAGCAACCAAGCTGGGATGATGCAGTTGGCATGCTTGACTTAGATCGTTGTCGCATTCTAGCTCGAGATCAACTATATTCACCAACGGCAATGGCCGCCATTGCATCGGAAACACCACAAAGTCAGCAAACCCCACACACCGTCGACGATCTGCCCCTAAGAACAATGCACAACACAATCGTCGACACCCTGCTAACCATGGTAGTAGCATGCGCCCCAAAGACAAAGACCAAGGCCCAGGTATGCCCCAATGGGCTGCTTCACCAATGCCCACTCAGCAATGGCCAAACTGGCCAAATCCATACCCGTGGTCCCCGCCTCCATGTCCATACCCCACTGCTCCTGGATGGGCTCCATGGGTCGGTCCACCAAATTGGCAGCCTCAACCAAACCCCACCCAAAACAATCAAGGCCTAAGTCTCACATCTGGTCAATCTTCTTCAGGACCAACCGCAAATCTTGCTGAATGTGACCCACTTGTTCCTACCCAACTTGGAGAAGCCTTGAATGCTATGACTCTGGATCCTAATGATGATGAGTGGCATATGGACACAGGCGTTTCTGACCATTTAACCGGAGACCAAGGTAAATTACTTAATCCCGTGTTTAATCGTTCATTGGGCTCTATTCTTGTAGGTAATGGCGCCAGCATAAAAATACATGGCTCGGGAACATCCACCCTTACCACACCTTCACGTACCTTATACCTTAAAAATGTGCTTTTTACACCCTGACATCATTAAAAATCTAATCTCAGTACGAAAATTTTCAACTGATAATCATGTATCTGTCGAGTTTGACCCATATGGTTTTTCTGTGAAGGAAATGAAGAGTGGACGGATCCTATCCCGCCACAATAGCTCGAGTCATGTTTACCCCTTCACGTATCCAGTTTCACCAACCGCTTTGGCTTCCTCCTTTCAAGACTATTGGCATGATCGCTTGGGACACCCGGGTACCGGTTTTTGATTTTCTAGTTACGAATAAATTTCTTCCATGTAATAAACGTCCTAAGACTCTTATTTGCAAGTCGTGTCAATTATCTAAAAGTAAAAGGTTACCGTTTTCGATTTCGCAATCTTGCACCGCTTTGCCATTTGACATTTTACACTGTGATTTATGGACCTCTCCACTTGTTAGCAAAAACGGTTATAAATATTACATGGTCCTTGTTGACGACTATACACATTACACATGGGTTTTCCCCCCTCAAGTTCAAATCCGAAACCTACATAAAATTTATCAATTTTCACAAATATATACAAACACAGTTTCATACTTCCATAAAATCTTTCCAATGTGACATGGGGGGTGAATTCGACACCAATCAATTTAAGTCGTTTGCTAATAACCATGGACTTCAATTCCGCTTTTCGTGTCCACATACGTCACAACAAAATGGTCGGTCTGAACGCATGATACGTCGCCTCAACGACATCATGCTTACTCTTCTCACCCACGCCAACCTTCATCCTAATTTTTGGGTCGAAGCCCTCCATATGGCGTCTTACCTTCACAATATCCTCCTGACAACTCGTTTAAAATTCAAAACATAAACTGAAGCTTTATATCTTCGGAAACCATCTTATGATCATCTACGTGTTTTCGGTTGTACTTGCTACCCAAACACGTCCTCTACTCATCCTCACAAACTCACTATTCGCTTAACTATGTGTGTCTTCCTCGGCTACCTGGCCGACTATCACGGTTATCGATGCCTCGATCTTACCACCGGTAAAATCATCCTTTCTTGGCACTTAACATTTGATGAATCATATTTCCCATTCGCAAAATCACCATCCACTACCAAACCTGATTACTCCTTTTTAGATGTTGAACCATCACCTTTAATTTTTCAAAACCCAACACAATACTTCCAACCACATATTGTTTCCCGCCATGCAACACAAAATATACCACCCCACACATATCCCAACCAAATTCCACCTTCTCCCATGCACCCTCAATCTTTTCCACCCTCACCCATGCAAAATACGACCCACCCAATTAATTCACATTCCTCCACCGTCCACCCCAAAACACCTCTCTCTCCCTCGCACATCCATACAAAACCGCACACCGTCCGACCCACAACACCTCCCTACACCCCCACCCCCACCCCACCTCCACCTCCTCCACCTCCGCCTCCACCGTCCCACCACATGACCACCCGCTCCAAGTCTGGAATCCACAAACCTCGTATTCCTCTAAGCCTACACACTTCCGCCGCACTCCCTATCTCACCGATCCCCACTTTGTCACACCCCGACCTGTGGCGGAAACACCAGGGCGTGGCACTGAGCGAAACAGATTGTCCAGAAGTTTTCATAACAACTATATTTACCGATTAGTTAAAGCAACATGTCCCACACCATGTCATAAAAGATAACATAATTATTACAGACAAAATCCAGTCAAATTGTTCTGTTCTGACAACTCAGATTTTTAAATACAGACAATTGTTTATTGGTTTCTAGACCTTTCCTAGCCTCGATTTCACAGAAAGCAAAGCATTCAAACGTCTTAAGCACCTGCCACATACGTTAAAGTAAAAGTCAATACACATAGTGTAAAGGTGAGCATACAAGTTTAATAGATATAGTAGAGTTCGAAATCGTTTACGCATAACCAACACGTACACAGTGTAAAATGAGGCATGTTAGTTATCGACATGAACCTATCGATACCAATGACTGTGGGTTGACTGCCCAAGGCAGTTCGTAATGCATGATCACCACTGTGACCCATATATTTAATTGTCCTTAACAACCCCTGAGTAAACAGGTGCTGAGTCCAAACAAATAGTACTACCATTGCTAAGGCAGGTAGACAACATTGCATGTGTAAAAATAACAAACAAGCATTCATTAAGTCACGTATAACATGCAGTAACGGTTAGCGTTTAAATAGTGTTGCATTGTGTGATTGATGTGATTTGAATATAGGTAACGTATGTAACACCCAAAAGTGCGAAAGCAAAAAGGGATCGAGTATACTCACAACGATGATGGATTAAAAAGAGCGCTTAGAGTGAGATTAGCATGATCAGAATGATAGCATAACGACAAGCGATACGTAAATGGGGTGAAGTGTCAAGGATTGGATGGTACTCCGATCGGATGGCAATCCGATCGGGTAGCCGGTCGATCGGGTGGCAATCCGCTCGGACGGTCATCCGGTCGGGTGGCCTTTCGAGTGGATTATTTCCTCCTTTGGGAAGGATGTGTTTGTGTATGATGGCTTGAATTTTGAAGTTTTGTTGTAGCATTTTGAAAACACAGAAGTGTTTCTATCCTTCAGGTCGATCGATCGAACGACCGTTTGATCGGGCGACAATCCAGTAGGTTGAACACTTAGTGAGAACAAGTTCACAGCAGTTTGTCACTCGATTGGATTGTAGTCCGATCGGGTGGCAATCTATTCGTATTGAGCAAGTTTGAAAATTGGTTAAGTGTTGAAGTCAATACATTACATAGACGATACTGGCAATCCGATCGGATGGTAATCCGATCAGTCACTAGTTCGTTCAATGTTCACAACTTCAAATGTTTTGAATAAAAGTTGAGTGTGGGGCCCAAGGTGCAAGCCGATCGGGTGGCAACCCGATCGGGTGACAATCCGATCGGACAGCAGTCCGATCGGACGACACTCCGTCCTGGTCGTCCTGATCGTCTTCCTCCTTGGTTGTTTCGATAGTCTTGTAGTTTTATCGAGACGGTGTGACACGTGCTAATCAATAGAACCCCACCTTGACCCCAGCAGCCTGATCGAACAGGAATCACCCAAGTTTAACCAGTTAACTGGTTCAAGACGGTTGTTCTTGGTTAACCCGAAATCGGTGGTCTTGTGGATAGAATCCAGATCTTGAACCAACACAACACTAAGAACGAGTAGAGGGCAGAACGAGATCCAATTCTATCGGTTTTGAGTGCATTGAGTGTAAAAGAGTTGAAAGAAAGTTTGAAACCATCTTTCAATCCCTTTTCACCACGATTCTGCTCAGATCTACGCAAGATCTTTGTTCATTTGTGTGGAAATCGTTCAGATCTAAGTTGTTCTTGGTGGATTGAAGCCAAAACACGAAGTTCATAAGAACACCATGATGACGTCATCCTAGAACACCTCAAATCTAGTGATTTCATGGTTAAAAGTTAAGATTCAAAAGATAGAAAGGTCTAGGAGTGCGTGTAGATTAAGAAAGTACAAGATTTAGGATGAGATCTTACCGGAATCGCAAGAAATCGAAGAAAAGGTGAGGTTGGAGCGCTTGGTCGGACAAGAGAGCAAAAGAGGTAAGTTTGTGATGTTGACAGGGGTATTTATAGGGTTACCATAAAAGGAAAGGGAGATAGGGCTGGTCGATCGAGTTGGCAGCCCGATCGAGTGGCTGGTCGATCGAGTGGTGGCTCGATCGAGCGGTTGGTCGATCGGCTGGTCACTTGGTTGATTAGCCACTTGATTCGAGTGTTTGTTTGGTGTGACGAGTTTGCGGTTTCGATTGCGATTGCGAGCGTTACGATGCGATAGTGTTTCCTATTCAAATTACTTTTAATCCCAACTACTATATCTAACATACAATCATCCTAATTCACTTGCGTTTAGCGTTTGCGATTCGATTGCGATAGCGTTTCGATTGCTTTTCGATTAATCACCTCAATATAAACATAAATAAACATGCACAAGTAACACCTAAGAGGCACGCACACGTATAACAATAACCATAACACATAATTTGAGTTGCGAGCGCGATTGCGATATGCGATAAAGCGATAAAACATACGATAAACATCGATAGATAGCGATAAAACCTCGATTATTAATAAATACTCCACATAATACAACTAACGTAAAAGCATAAAAAGACTAACTACAAGTCAAAGAAGTCAAAACAGGAATTGAGCAAGGAGCGACAGATCGCAATTAGCAATCTTTTCTTCTTTTGACTTCAATCTTGACTTTGGCTTTGACTTTCGAAACACGGGGTGTTACACACTTCCCATTTAAAAGCCATGTCTGATCCATGTTGGAATGCAGCCATGACCGAAGAATAGCGGTCTAATGGCCAATGAAACATGGGAGCTTGTGCCTCGGCCTCCAAATGTTAATATAATCAAATGTATGTGGTTATTTCGACACAAGTTCAATGCTAATGGGACACTTCAACGGTACAAAGCTCGTCTTGTGGTTAACGGTAAAAGCCAACAGGTCGGTATTGATTGTGACGAGACATTTAGTCCCATAGTAAAACCCACGACCATTCATACAGTTCTTAGTCTTGCCGTCTCACGAAGCTGGCCCATCCACCAACTTGATGTGAAAAACGCATTTCTACACGGTAACTTACCGGAAACAATATTCATGTTTCTACCACCGGGCTTTAGAGATCAAAACTTTCCCAACCATGTTTGTAGGTTGAAGAAATCTCTATATAGTTTGAAACAAGCGCCACAGGCATGGTACGAACGATTTGCAACTTGCATTACCAAGTGTGGATTTCATAGCACCATTAGTGATAATTCTCTTTTCGTATATCGCCAAGGTCAAAAGATTGCATACTTATTACTATACGTGGACGATATTATCCTCATGGCGTCTGACGACACACTCCTAAAAAGGGTTATAAAAACATTGTCATCCAAATTCGCCCTGACAGACCTCGGTGAATTACATCATTTTCTTGGAATTTCGGTGACCAAAAAGGATGGCGGACTATTCCTCTCGTAAGCTTCATACGCCACGGACATACTTGAACGAGGGAACATGTCCGATTGCAAACCCGCCTCAACCCCTTGTGACACGGCGGCAAAATTAAGTTCTTCTTCGGGGAACATTTTATCAGATGGTACTTTGTATCGTCAACTAGCGGGAGCATTGCAATATTTAACGATCACAAGGCCCGACCTCACATACGCCGTTCAACAAATTTGTTTATTCATGCACCAGCCACGTGAATCGCACTTACAGTTTCTTAAACGCGTACTTCGAAAACTATCGACTTTTGGTTACGTATCACACCCTCCAAATCTACGCAACTCACTGCTTATTCCGATGCGGATTGGGGGGGATGCCCCGACTCGCGCAGATCGACTTCGGGTTATTGTGTTTTCTTAGGAGATAATTTGGTGTCTTGGTCATCCAACGCCAACCTACTATTTCTCGATCTAGTACCGAAGCCGAATACTGTGGGGTCGCAAATGCAGTCGCTGAAACGAGTTGGCTTTGAAACTTATTACTAGAACTATTTGTTCCTACTCGCAAAGCAACGGTCGTATATTGCGACAACATATCGGTTGTTTACTTGTCTGAAAATCCGGTGCAACATCAATGTACAAAACACGTGGAACTCGACATTCACTTCGTAAGAGAAAAAGTCCGCATTGGCGCAGTTCGAGTTCTACATGTACCTGCTGATTTTCAATATGCCAATATTTTCACAAAAGGTCTTCCACGACAACTGTTCACACAGTTCAGATCCAGTCTATGCATTCGCTCTCCTACTGCTCAGACTAAGGGGGTGTATTAACCGACATTATTATTATTATTATTTGAATTTATTTTGTAAATCAGCTAGTCAATATGATATGTAACACCCCAAAAATGGGTTTGGTAATTTAAACCCAGGTAATATAAAGGAACGGGTAAAAATACTGTTAGGAGTAAAAGTGAACCCGTAAATGAATATTTACTAGGGATAATTAACCTAGTTGAATATTAGTATCGTTGGTATTAAACAAAGGATTGTAGCCTTATTTAATTAAAACGAAACATGAGGGACCAAAGTGAACAACTTGAAAGTTGTTCTATTAAAAGAAAACAACACACACACAGACACACACATCGTGTGTGTGTGTGTTCGTGAACGAGCAGGAAGGCTCCCATGGAGCCAAAACCCTAAACTTCATCAAGTTCTTCAAATTGAAAGACTAAACGAAGCCCAAATTCACAACCGAACATAAATTAACGATCACCTTCACAAGGGGATCACAAGGTATGTCTTAAAACTCAGATTTGATGATCTTGTTTGAAGTGGGTTATGATCAATCCATGGAATTGTATGAATTTAAGCATGTAGAGGTGTTAGAAACACCAAATAGAACTTGTGATATGAATAATTTCAAGTAATTGGGTGATTTAGAATAAAACCCATTGCATGAGTGTGAAGATGATGATCATGATGAACTTGAAGATGTTATAGTGTGATCTTGTGATGTATAGGGTATTGTATGATAGGCTAAGATAGATAAACTTGATGTAGAATTCATGATTATGAGATTTTGCTTGAATGTAATGGTTCATAAGATGAAATAAGGAAGAACATGCTTAAAGCACTTGTACATTATGCTTAGAAAGTGATACGCGCACCAGGTGTTTGATGAAATGCTTAAGAGAAATGATAAGTGAGATTGTATACTAATAATGAATAAATGTATGTAGTATGTGATGATGATGTATTAGATAATAGATTTGTATAAGGAATGTGTTTTGAATGAATTACAAGTGGGAAATTAGTTTGATAACATGATATGGCTAGAAACCTTCATTAAAAGATATGTATGCTCATGTATGCTAATCATGTTATGATGAATGTGATAGCATGTACGGATAGGAGTCATGTCAACATGGACACAAGCATGGAAGGGCAACGGGCCAAAAATAAACACGGAAGCTATGCTTGAACTCGGACGCACGAGGTAAGTGAATCCCGGACTTACACTTTAGATGTAAAATGTATTGTAGTATGATGATTATTGTGAATCGTGAGAGAGAATATGAGACAATAGAAGTAATAAGGTAAGTTTACGGTGAATGAGTCGAGAGTAGTTAAGAAACAGTTTCTATTAAGTATAAGTAAGAAGGAATCTTACATGATGATATTATACATAAAGATGAAATAAGTAGTTATACGCGTAGGTATGGGTTTAATTGTAAGTAAGTAATTGGGACTCATAGGAGAGTATAACTATGAACACGTAAGTATGGAGAATTATGTGTATACAATTCACATGTATAGATGGGTATGTTTAGGACTTACAAGTAATATTGTGTAGAATGTAAATTTGTAAGTACATGTACGGATAGAAAGGGTATGTATGCATGAATTGGAATTTAGTTATATGCACAATTGAATGAGACTTGTTAGGCGTATACCTGGATATGTTCGTATGAATGAAATCTAATGATGCTAACCGTTTTCCTATTGAGAATGAAATGGAGATGCAGGTATACTTGTGATGGAAGTTGAAGGTAGACACCGAAATCCAATGCGGGTGGTTTGAATGGATGGATAAATGGTCTAACATAAGCGAAAGCATGATGTGTTGACTCCTAATTATGCATGTTTAAATTTATGTATGATGACTCCGGTTGCTAATAATGTGATTGTACATGGTGTCTGCAGGTTGTACAGGACTGTGAATTCTCATCATGAAGTGTAAGCGGTCGAAGATCGAGTCAAGTCCTGGATTGTACGTGTGGGTGCGAGGTCACGTAATTTAATATAAGTATGTTAGATTGTAAAAAGTTATAGAATGCATTAACGTATTTAATGTAAAAGAGTGATTTAATGTATTTCTAGTATGTTAGATTGAATATGATGAAAGAAAATTTTTAAGTTCGTATTTCCGCTGCGACTTTTGGTTAAAGCGTGTTAGGGCGTTACACGATAGCTCAATGTTAGGTTCCATATTTGGTTAGTCAATTATTTTAGCATAGAATGAGGATCTCAATTGACCAATCAGTTAGGATGATTGAGCATCCAATATTGTATATATGTACTCCTCCTTTTTTTTAAAATCACTTTTGATTCCATATCTTAACATCCACCATTTCCAATCAAATTAGCCTCCGAGAACCCATTGGTAGCCTTGAAAAGTTGGTTGTAGGAAACTTTCAAGAACCGATTGCTCTTTGATGATTGAGATTAGGGGTGTTCAGAATTCGTTTCGAATTCGAAAAATTCGAAATTCGTTTAAATTCGATTCGATTATCAAGAATTCGTTTCGATTAAAAGATTTCGAATTCGAATCAAGTAAATCGAATACGAATCGAATACGAATTTATAATTTCAAATTCGATTCGATTCGAAATTCGAATAAAAAATATACATTTTTATTTAATATTTTTATATATAATGCATATATAACTTTTATTAAGCTATACTATAAATTATTTTCAATTTTTTTCCAAAAAAAATTATCCATTACCAAACCAACTACATGACCCATAACTAAAACCTAAGTAACGAATCTATCAATAGATTTATAACCCTAAAAATATTAACTTGTAATGTGGAGTGGTTATTCCCGACTTCTTGTTTTGAATTTTAGACCTATAGTACTTTATTTGCAACTTTTTAATGTGATATCGTGCTTTATGGCTACTTTAAAATTTATGTTTCATTTTGATAGTTTTTTACATGTTTTAAAGAATCTGAATTAAATCGAATTTATTCGAATTCGAATTTTTAATCGAATACGAATCGAATACGAATTTAGTTTTTTATTCGAATACGAATTCGAATTGAATTCGGTAAGTTTTAATCGAATTCGAATCGAATACGAATTCGAGGGAAAATAAAAATTATTCGAAAAATTCGATTCGAATAATTCGAAAATTCGATATTCGATTCGATGAACACCCCTAATTGAGATAGTTGCCTCTTGATTTGCTTGGAAAGTGTGAAGTTCGGAATAATAATAAGGTGAGAAGTGAGAAATTAACAGATAAATCTTGCAATATTTTTGTGCAGGCTATCACTGGTTTTATGTTTATTTTATAATCTTCCTTTTATTTTTTGTTTTCTCAATTGGTGTATTTAACTTCTTTTTCTTTCTTTCTTTCTTTTTTTTTTTTTTTTGAGCTTCACGTATTCATAGGGATGTAATGAGCCAGGTTAGTGCCAGGTATTGGTAATCTCTATCTCATATTTTTCTCATTCTCTTAATTTTTTTTAAAATTAAGTTAAACTCAATCTTATACCCGTCAAGCTCCAGGTATACATGTCCTAAATATTTTGATGTCCGTGTCTGATTTCCTTTTTGTCATCCCTATGTATTCAGTTATCACTTGGGCATTTACAAATTATTGAATATCACCTATTAAAATGAATATTTTCTAATAACTTTAAAAATTAGAGACAATGTGTTCATTTATATTTGAGTTAATTACATATATAGTTCTTGTGGTTTATTAAAAGTTACACCTTTGAGTACTAACTTTTTTTTATGAAAGATTTAGGTTCCATGGTTCAGATTTTATAACGCCTTTGAGTATTGAGGCTAACAACCGTTAATTTTTCTGTTTAATTAACGTAAATAACTAAAATACCCTCATATAATTTTATGTTAATACTTAAAGGTCTTACTTTCAATAAAACATACGCACTATCTATGTAATTAACTCTAAAAAAATATAACTTATTATATTTGTAAAAAAAATATTAAATATTTTATGTAGCATATTTTGTAATATTTTTTTTTACAAAATATACTGAGTTTTGATTTTTTATTATTTGGTGTTAATTATAGGGGTAACTTTATAAAAATGTAACATAGTTTGACAATTGTTCCAATTAAGTCACTGAAACTTTTTATGTCTCTCTAAAGTCACTAAAATTTCAATTAGCGTTCTGATACTATGTAATTAGCAGGTTAACAGGTTATCAATAATGATGTGTCAGGTTTTATTATTTTTCTTAAAATTTTTTGATATGATATGGAAAATGTAAATCACGAAATGTAATTTTCAGTTTAAATAAAATCACTTTTATTCTAAAATATATAAAAAGTTAATCAATCAACAGGATTCGTTCATGCCTGTTCGTGGATCAAAACCGATATTGGCGATGACAATGACGAAGCTAAGCGCAGCAGCCACGGAATTGAGTGCGGCGAATGGACGGAATGGTAACAACGGCAAAGGTGGGGCGCAGTGATGACGGACTGTATTGATCAGAAAATAGCGGTGGCACCGGACTCGTGTGCGACAACGAAGTTTGAGCGGAACAGAGGACAATAAGGATAGATCGCAAGGTGTTTTTAAAGGCTGATGCTTGGATTTCGCGTTACGAACTTCTTCCCCTGATCGTAGAAGGAGATGTCGATATATCTGATCGGAATTACTCTTCCGATAGAGATGAGAAAGAAAGGTGTACGGCAACTGAGGAGGAGAAGATTTGAAATCAGAACTAAACATACTTTTATTTCTTATATTTTATTGTTATATGACAATTTTGAATACAACTAGTCTTAATACTCAAATGTATTATAAAATTGAAACTATAAAACCTCAACCTATTGAAAAAAAATATTAGTATTCAATTCCAAGGTGTTTCTTTACCCATAATGACAATTTGTACAATTAGCTCTTTTTGGTCTTCGTCATTCAATTCCATCAATGTATTCCATGTCACCTTTTCTTTCGAACGACTTTTTACACCTAAGCTAATTACCATTAAATTGACTAAAGTTCCCTCAAAGTATAAATCTAATTGTAAATGTTGAAATTGTGACGAATGTTGATTATTTGAAAAGTTCTTATTGAAATATTGGGTTTTTTTTAAAGTTTTCTGGTCTAGCCATCATTTCCGGATCAACTGAACAAAGTTAGGTTGACTGGCCGTCTCTGAAAATGTCAAAAGACATTTGGGCCATGGGCAAGATTAAAAAAGCGACCTACCCACCCTAGTAAAACAAGAATTCAGAGTAGGGATGAGCAAGGTACCCGTGCGGTACTGAAAAATGAAAAAAAGTGGGTACCGGTACTTTCCCCGTTTTTTGGTACCGGTATATTCGGTATGGGTACCGAATATACCCGATACAGTTCGGTACCGATACCAAATGCTGATCCGTAATTTAGGGTCGTTGGCAGTCCACACTTTTTTTGTAGGCTATGTTGTTTTAGTTTTTGGGGCTGTTTGTTTACCTCTTAATGAGTCTCTTAATAGTTCAGACCTCTTACTGGTTCAGCACTTAATGGTTCAGACTGTTTGTTTCAGGAGCAGATGTCTGAATGGTTCAGACATTTGCCTCTGAATGGTTAAGATTTATACAAAGTCTGAATGGTTAAGACCTCTATCTGAATTGGTCAGACATTTGACTCTGAACGGTTAAGCATTATACATGCTCTTAATGGTTCAGACCTCTTACTGGTTCAGCACTTAATGGTTCAGACCTCTTATTAGTTCAGCACTTAACCATTCAGATGTTGCCAAACAACCCCTTTATTTTAAATCCAATTTATATGGTGGACGTTGGCTTATTCCCGTTGAGTTTTTCTTTATTGAATAAAATAATCACCATCTTCTACAATATTTACTTGTCAATACTCCTCTTTTACTTTCTGCAAACACACATACATATTGTACGGTAGTTTGTGTTGTGTGAGTGAGTTTGGGGCTTGAAACCTACATCCTTCACCTTTTTTTATTGTTAAATAATGCTTGTAGATTATGTAGTTGTAGCTCTATAGAAACTACAATAAAATTATTTTTATAATTATAAACTTTAGGATACAAAAGACAAGGGTAATGTTAGAGATTCGACTCAGTTGTAGCTCTATACAATTGTTTTTTTTTATCTTGAATGTTGCTATAGACATTGGATGTAGTTGTAGCTCTATAGAATTTGCGATACAAATCTCAAACAAGCACAAGGCCCTTCAAAAACTTATTAAAATATTGAGATGCGTGTTTTATTTTTACAGTTGTTTGCTTTTAATATTAGACACGGGATGTAGCTGTAGCTCTATAGAATTTGCGATACAGTTGTTTTTAAATCTCAAACAAGCACAAGCAGTGGCGGACCCAGGAATTTTTCCATAGGGGTGCGGAACATTTTTAAAAATTTTAGGCCCTAAGGTATACAAGTAAAAAATCGGTTCGTATCGGGTCTGGTCGGGTCATGTAAAACAAAAAAAATATCGAACTAAATTTAGATAATCATTAAAAATATGTCAAACCTTGTTACAAACATAATTAAAACGTCACCCTACATGTTTTCATTTTTTGAAATCTATCCAAAACATAGCTCTATAACATATTACATTACATATCAACTATTGAAGCCCTAGAATCATAATGTAAATAACCCTAAAAATCATCTAAACAACATATACACCATAAAAAGAAAAAGTCAAACATTCTTCACTAACAAATATAACCCACCAGATCTACTGTGTGGTGTATGTGGCTATAAAAAAAGCAAAATATTATCACTAACAAAATATAACCCACATATAACATAATGAAAAACAAAACGAAGCAGATGTCTACTGTCATGGTTAGTATGCGGCTAATATCAACCAAAATTCATCAAAAATAACAAAGAAATTTACCCGTGTTCGATCGGTGGTGGTATGGTGGCTGATTACGGTGGTATGCGGCTGCTGACTGTTCACTGTTGTCGCTGATGTTCTGATCGCTAGCGTGCAAGGAGGATAGAGAGAGCGTGTCACACCCCCAAAATACCACCTAGCGAATGTCCCTGTTAGGCGTGTGACGTACCAACAACGAGCCACTAATTACATTGAACACGTACAAGTTTCAAAATAAATCCTTAATTATTAATGAAAGATTCCATCAACGAGTTTAAATGAAAGTCAACACGTTCAGCGGAAGCAAATAGTAAACCAATGTTAAAATGTTTTAAAAACCCATGTATACTATCAATAATCAATCACATGAAACCTTCCAGTCGACCCATGACATCTCCAGCTACTCCAGACAGCAAGTTCCCAAACCCAAGATATCTAAATACCTGCGAGCATGCAACAAGTGTATCAGACAACGCTGGTGAGTTCATAGTTTTACGAAAACGTTAGTTACCAAGTGATTAGTGAATCCATTGAATTTAATTCCAAAAGTAATGTTGATAATACCCCGAATACAAGACGGCTTCTGATTTACATTGCCCTTTCTCCAATGCTCCTATCAAAGCATTGGTCATGACTAGGTCATTAGTTCAACACCCGTCCTCCCAGGTATAGGGTGAGGTTGCCAAACCTAAGTAGCGCTACTAACTAATACCATGTTACCTCCCTGGTAACCAAACAACACGGAGGGACTTTAAAGGTGATAGGAAGAGTATATTATCCAACATTCCCGTTTTTACCCAAAAGACTTATCCCTCCCCGGGATACCCACTGACTGTCCCAACCACCGGGACGCATGCTCAAGAGATGAGCTCACCTCGGGTTGCTCGGCAGATTGTTTACTCGTTAAAACACTTTAGTCAATCACGTCCTATCATAATCACCACATCTAATTAAAGTTGTATTTGGATATTTCACGTATTGGTATATGTCACAAGTCAAGTAGAAGACAAATATCATGTTTTACATACGTACCCATTTATACACACACACGGTTTCACAATTCAAGTCCAAAGATGAATGTGCGGCCCAAATTATCGTGACAATTTATTAAAAAGGTGCGACTAGTAGTATGATCACACAAGTGTGCGAATCAACCCTATAAATGTGCGATTAAAAATATTCAGCCCGTCTATGCTGTATGGCCCAATTATCAAATTGAGAAGCCTAAGAAACATGGATTGTGCGTCCATGACCTAAGTGTGCAACCACAAACCTCAAGTGTACGACTATGTGTGTGACCAATTTACCACAAATGTATGTGCAGCATGTTCCTTGTCCCTCAATATTATGTGAATGGTCACCACTATGCTTTACTATACGATTATCACAAACACCTACACATTCTATCATTCTAAATCAAGCACGTAAAGACAAAACATCCTTTATTCTATGATTTCAATTTATATCATAATCAGGTGAGTTGTACCCTATGTACACTTTTTGTGCGCTGCCATTAAACCCATCATTCAAGCTATTTACATGATGAACACTCACAAATCCAGTTCATACATCTTTTGAATTGAAACAAATAAGACAAGGAAAATTATTTAACAAGCATAACCAGGTTGTACCCTGTGCATACACAGTTGTACCACCATGAAAGCATAGTGACAATTTGTAACAACTCTCATTAAAATTAATAATTAGAATGATAATTAGTTAATAAGGAAACCCTAATTGAGACACCCAAGTAATTCTGCACTAACCTTAAAATTTTCGAAACAATCGGAATCAGGATCAGGGCCCCTAAAACTCAGGGGGGGGGGGTTAAACCCTAATCGATATTATCCTTATTATACGTTGTCTGAATTGAATTTTATAAAACTGTCAACTCACCCAAGCTACTGGACACGAAACCTACCCTACCCTAAATTGGCATCCCATGCGATACGCGGGAGGTTCCCCGAATTCTGCCGCGACACGCGGGAGAAGCCAATTTTCAGTATAAATAGAGGGCCTTGGGACTTGAAATTGGAAGTTAAAACGTCGTCCAAACGCTTTCTGTACGACGAATTATCACAATTATACTACAAATACACACACACTGTTATCAAGGTGCTGCCGCGGAACAGGGTAATTACTCGATCGCTATTACGATTCATTTTCCGGGATCAATATATCCAAAGAATGTCTAAGTGCCGCCCACATTGGGTTATGCTTTGTCGTTTGTCGATAATTCGATAAATGAGTTGAAGCATTATACTTTGTCGTTTGTCGATAATTCGATAAATGAGTTGAAGTATTATACTTTGTCGTTTGTCGTTAATACGATAAATGAGTTGTAGTATTGCACTTGGTCATTCATTGTGAGAATTTGATCTCGTGAGTTATCGTAACTGCTGTATTGATCACTAACCCTGTTTTGTGTGCATTATTGTGAAATTAGGTTAACAGGGCTAAAATTATATTCTATCCGTATTAAATCTGCAATGTGAGTCATTCCTCTTTTATAAACTCTTTTCTCACAGTTTGTGAGTCATTCTCTTTTTATCAACTGTTTTACAATACTCCAAATCATTTTCCAAAAGTTATAATTACAGTGATTAAGTTTATGTAATCACCAAATTACAGCCGGTATGTGGGGTATTGTGCACAGTATTGTTATTATTGTTTCCTTCACATTAGGTGGGCGAGCCTAATTGTGACATACGTCACTCATTGGGACAGCCAATGGTGATATGACCACAGTCACAGAGCTGGTCTGTGACAAATACCTATTCTTGAATGTTGGTTGATAATAAACATATGTAAAAACCCTTAATACTGGAAATTATAACAAATATATCGTTTTCAGTAAAATGAATGATTCACTCAGTATTTCCCCGCGGACAAAATCTTTTTCAAACATATTTCAGGTAATCTGCTGTAAATCAGGAAAAGTACTGAGGAGCATTTCAAGCTTAAAATAGTGGCTCAGTATAAAATAAAGAAAGATGTTTTGAAATAAGAATTTATCACTAAACTTATGTATTGTAAATTATCGGGGTTTTATCCCGAATTGTGAAATACAAATAATCGGGAAAAGTTTTAGCTTTACAACGATCCTGATGTTAAAATTCCGCTGCCAAACTCAATTAAACAAATATCACGGGGTTTCTGTCCCGCGGCTTCTGAAACGGGTCAAACCGGGTCGGGGGCCGTGACAGAAACAAGGTGGTATCAGAGCCACTGAGTTAAGCTAATTAAGTATTTAAACGATACTTAATTTTCCTGATTACTATTATGTGATTATGTGTTTTATTTAAACTGATTATTTGTTAGTTATAGTATGGGTAAGCAGAAGTTGCAAGATATCTATCTTAAATTAGATAGATCAATTTACGAAGAGGGAAGTTCGTCCAAAACTAAATTTTCAAAGCTCCCTACGATTCCTGAGGAAGGAATATTTGTGCGTAAAGCACAGTATGAGAATCCATTATCTCCTAGAAAAAGGAGTATGATTATTAAGAAAAGTAAGGAGCAAATCCGAGAAAAGAGGATTAAAAAGGAAACCCAGGATTTAATTAATAAATCACCTTGGGAAGATAAGTTAGATGAAAAATGGGCAAATTTATATATGCTAGCTACTGTAGCAGAAAATGCCAATCTTTAAAGTACTCTAAATCTAGTACTAGTATTTCTCAGTAAGTAAATAAATAAAACTGAGTATGTGTTTTCTTGTATTTTGTACAATTAGTGTGCAATAAAAACTTTGACGTTTATTTGTTAAACTTTGTTCCAAAGTTTTAACTTAATATTTTGTGCATTTTGCATATGTGCTACACAGCATGAACGAGATATCTGAAGCTTTTCAGAACCTCAATCTGTACCCAGTAAATATCGAAGTTTCTCATGAATTTACGGGATACTTTGCTGATGTGGACCAACCTGTAAAATTCCCTACTCCACCGGTGACCAAACCAAAAAGAAGGCCAAAGAAAAATTATGTGTGGGGGAGCCGTATACGTAAGAAAAAGCCAGTTACAAAACCTCCTAGAACTAGTAAACCTTTAGAAAAAGGAAAAGCGATTATAATCCAGGAAAACCCTAATCAGCAAGAAAAAGAAACTGAAGCCAATAACGAGTCTAGACAAATGGAGGAACAATTTGATCAATATTCTCAAGAAATAGAAATAGAAATAGGGCAAGATTCTAGATCAACTCAGATAGAAGTCGTAGAGAGCTCTAATCAAAACCAGAAAATTACTTTTCAGGAAGAGATAGATACCCTGTTGGAAAAATGTGAGACTATGCAACCTGTCAACACAAATATTTTTACCTATCCTATCGAAAACCCAATCCCTATGAATTTTGTACCAACCATCACTGAACCAATAGTCCATGACCAACCTGTAGAAATGGAAGAATGGTGGACAAACGATTGGCAATTTCAAAATATTGTCAATAGCCCTTATTCGTTTCTTCCACAATTCGACCCAGAACCCCTACCTAATCCACCAATGAGCAATGAAAACCTGGCTGAACTTCGCCATTTTGGTGAAGAGTTGATGGATGCAGGGAATAGAATTAGGGAAATAGGGGGACAGATTGCCTGGAAGTATGACGAGAGGGAACTCCGTTTCTAGAATGACCAATAGGAGGGTAGTAAAGTTATCTTTGTATAATAGTACAAGTAAATAGTGAAACCAGTTGTAACATAATGAATAAAACCTTGTAAAATATCGGTGTGTATTGATGCATACTATACTGATATGAAATGGAATCGAGAAATCGATAATTTTGGCTTTATGTGCTTTAAATTGTTTGAATTATTTGTATAAATTGCTAATTGCTAATTACTCCTAATAAATTATCGTCAGATGGCAAATAATGATAACGAACCAGTAAATGAAGTTAATCAATCGGAGCAACACCCAGAAGATCAATATATGACTAAAAGAGATATCGAAAATATTGTTGCCCAAGGAATAGCCAACGCAATTCCAATGTTCGTTGCTGCTATGAAAAATCCGAACGATCCGCAACATATCGTTCCTAGTAAACATACTATCGAAGATAATTTCAGTAACAGTATAAACGGGGGCAATGATTATATAAATCATGACAATGAATCTCAGCACACGCCGCGCCCTAAAAAGCGAAAAGCTGCAACACCTGGTTGCACTTTCAAAGAATTCCTTGCTTGTAAACCCGCTGAATTTGCAGGCAACGAAGGAGCAACTGCAACGCTGCGATGGTTAGAGAAAACCGAAGCAGTAATTGCAATAAGTAAATGTGCTGAAGAAGATCAAGTCATGTATGCCTCAAACCTGTTTAAGGAAGGAGCACTAGAATGGTGGAACACAGTGCTACAGGCAAAAGGAAGACGGATGGCTTATGCTATGACTTGGGACGAATTTAAAAATCTTGTCGAAAGGAAATTCTGTCATGAGTATGAGAAGGAACAGATGGCAAATAAGTTCCTAAATCATCGAATGACCGGGGTAGATTGTCGTGGTTATACTTCAACATTCTTCGAATATGCGAGAGTGGTACCTAACCTGGCTTCGCCAGAACCAGTACTCATTTCTCGATATATTTGGGGATTAATTAGCGAAATTCGCAATATCGTTAAAGCTGCGAGACCTCGCACTATTGACGATGCAGCAGAATTAGCTAACACCTTAACTGATGAACTGATACGCACACGAGATGAAGATAAGAAGAAGGAATTAGCTCAGAAAATTACCCAAGGATTCAGGATGGGTAATAGTAGTAATTTCAAGAAGAGAGGAACAGGGCAATCTTCAACTGTGCCAATTTGCAAAATTTGCAAAAAGAGACATTTTGGAAAATGTAATAGAATTTGCAATTTTTGCAAAACAACCGGACATCGGGAAGAAAACTGCAGAAAGAAGTCCATAATTTGTTACAATTGTGGGGAAGCTGGACATATCAAACCAGAATGTCCTAAGTTAATCAACCCAGTAGACAACAAACCCAAGGCAGCTGAAGGAGCTACTAAGAAGAATGCCAGAGCATTTCAGTTAACTACTCAAGAAGCAGAACTTATTCCGGATGTGATCGCCGGTACGTTTTTAGTTCACAACGTCTATGCAAAAGTATTATTTGACTCTGGTGCAAACCAAAGTTTTATAAATACTTCATTCTGTCAAGCTCTTAAGTTACCGTTAACTACCATTAGGCAGATCTTTGCAGTCGAAACTGCGGATGGGAATACAGTCAAAATCAATCAAGTTTTGCAAAAAGTAGACATAGAACTTTTAGGTCATAAATTTACTGCAAACCTATTTCCTATGAAATTAGCTGAATTTGATGTTGTATTAGGAATGGATTGGTTAATAGCCAACCATGCTCAAATCATATGTGATAAGAACTCTATAGAAATTCGAACACCTAATGGACAGGTAGTTAAGATTGCAGGAGATAAACCTCGGAAGCCATTAAAGTTCATATCAGTAATGAAAGTTGCTAATTATGAACGGAAACGGGGAAAAGTATATATGATTTCAGTAATCATTTGTACTAAAGGAAAAGAACATAAGGAAATCCCTGTAGTCTCAGAATACCCAGATATATTTCCAGAAGATTTACCTGGGTTACCACCAGATAGAGAGGTAGAATTTAGGATTCATCTAATTCCAGGAACTACACCGATAGCCAAGGCACCCTATCGATTAGCTCCTACCGAAATGCTAGAATTAAAGAAGCAATTAGATGAATTACTAAGCAAAGGATTTATACAACCTAGTTCATCCCCTTGGGGTGCACCAGTGTTGTTTGTGAAAAAGAAAGATGGATCAATGAGAATGTGTATTGATTATAGAGAATTAAATAAGATTACAATTAAGAATCGATACCCATTACCTAGAATTGATGATCTCTTTGATCAATTACAAGGCGCTAAGTATTTTTCTAAGATAGATTTGCGCTCTGGATATCATCAATTAAAAGTTCAAGAAGAAGACATACCTAAAACTGCTTTCAGAACTAGGTATGGTCATTATGAGTTTACAGTCATGCCCTTCGGATTAACAAATGCCCCAGCTACATTCATGGACATGATGAACAAAATTTGTAAACCATATTTAGATAAATTTGTGATCGTGTTCATTGACGATATACTCATTTATTCCAAAAGTCAAGTCGAGCATTGTCAGCACTTACATGCACTCTTAACTTTGTTAAGAAAAGAAAAGTTGTATGCTAAATTCTCAAAGTGTGAATTTTGGCTACAAGAAGTGCAATTCTTAGGACACATGGTGAATCACGAAGGTATTCACGTAGATCCTACTAAAATAGAAGCAATTACCAACTGGAAGGTTCCACAAACTGCAATGGAAATTAGAAGTTTTATAGGTTTAGCCGGTTACTATAGACGGTTTATTAAGGATTTTTCTAAGATAGCTGTACCGTTAACTAAGCTAACCTGTAAAGCCACTAAGTTTGAGTGGGGACCAAAGCAAGAAGAAGCCTTCAGAATCCTAAAGCAGAAATTAACCAATGCTCCAATCTTAGCTTTACTAGAAGGAACAGAAGATTTTGAAGTATATTGTGAAGCTTCGAAATTAGGATATGGATGCGTGTTGATGCAACGCAAGAAGGTAATTGCGTATGCTTCCAGACAATTGAAAAAGCACGAAGAGAACTATACGACTCATGATTTAGAACTAGGAGCCATAGTTTTTGCCCTTAAGATATGGAGACATTATCTGTATGGAAGTAAGTTTACTGTTTATACAGATCATAAGAGTTTAAGGTATATATTCGGGCAAAAAGAGTTAAACATGAGACAAAGAAGATGGATGGAAGTCCTGAGTGATTACGACTGTGATATTCAATATCACGAAGGAAAGGCCAACGTAGTAGCAGATGCCTTAAGTCGTAAGTATCATGAAAAACAAAGGCGAGTCCGTGCTCTTAGAATAAATTTACAAGTAGATTTAAGGGAACAAGTGAAGGAAATTCAGAAAACGGCAATCAAGGACGATGCCGAAGGAATGAAAGGTTATCTAAAAGAATTGGAACAAGGAAATGATGGAATTTGGAAATTTCACAAAAGCAGAATTTGGGTACCTAAACAAGGAAATTTAAGATCAAAGATTTTAGAAGAAGCTCATAAATCTAGGTATACCATACACCCAGGAAACAATAAGATGTACCAAGATTTAAGAAAGAATTTCTGGTGGATAGGAATGAAAAAGGATATAGCTGAATATGTATCTAAGTGTTTAACTTGTTCACAAGTTAAAGCCGAACACCAGAAACCCTCAGGTTTACTACAACAGTTAGAAATGCCTGTATGGAAATGGGAACTCATAACAATGGACTTTATTACTAAGTTACCCAAAACCAGAAAAGGTAATGATGCAATTTGGGTAATCGTAGACCGATTAACCAAATCAGCTCATTTTCTACCAATAAAAGAAACCTTTAGCATGGAAAGATTAGCCAAGCTATATGTGGATGAAATAGTATCCTTACATGGAGTCCCGCTCTCCATTGTATCGGATAGAGATAGTCGTTTCACTTCCCGATTTTGGACAAGTTTCCAGGAATCAATGGGAACCCGACTTAATCTAAGCACCGCATATCATCCACAGACCGATGGACAAAGTGAAAGGACGATCCAAACTCTGGAAGACATGCTCCGAGCATGTGTAATTGACTTTGGAGGTAATTGGGATAACCATTTACCATTAATTGAATTCTCCTATAACAATAGTTATCACTCAAGTATTGAAGCCGCTCCATTCGAGGCACTGTATGGACGCAAATGCAGAACACCCGTATGTTGGGCAGAAATAGGAGAAAGTCAATTATCAGGTCCAGAAATTGTGCAAGAAACTACAGACAAGATAACTCAAATCAAGGAAAGATTGAAAACAGCCAGAGATCGCCAAAAGAGCTATGCAGACAATCGTCGCAAACCACTTGAATTCCAAATAGGAGACAAAGTACTACTAAAAGTATCTCCTTGGAAAGGAGTTGTAAGATTCGGTAAGAAAGGAAAACTGAGTCCAAGATATGTTGGACCATTTCCAGTGATTCAACGAATCGGACCAGTTGCTTATCGCTTACAGCTACCAGAAGAACTAGCTGGAGTACATGATGTATTTCATGTATCCAATCTTAAGAAATGTTTATCAGATGAATCTCTGGTAGTACCTCTCCAAGACATAGAGGTAAATGAAAAGTTAAAATTCATAGAAAAACCTTTACAAATCGAAGACCGAAAAGTCAAATTCCTCAAACACAAACGACTTGTACTGGTGAAAGTCAAATGGAATTCCAAGAGAGGACCGGAATACACTTGGGAATTAGAGTCAAAAATGAAGCGCAAATATCCTCATCTATTCCAGTGAATCTCGAGGACGAGATTTTTCCTAAGGTGGGGAGGATGTAACAACTCTCATTAAAATTAATAATTAGAATGATAATTAGTCAATAAGGAAACCCTAATTGAGACACCCAAGTAATTCTGCACTAACCTTAAAATTTTCGAAACAATCGGAATCAGGATCAGGGCCCCTAAAACTCAGGGGGGGTTAAACCCTAATCGATATTATCCTTATTATACGTTGTCTGAATTGAATTTTATAAAACTGTCAACTCACCCAAGCTACTGGACACGAAACCTACCCTACCCTAAATTGGCATCCCAGGCGATACGCGGGAGGTTCCCCGAATTCTGCCGCGACACGCGGGAGAAGCCAATTTTCAGTATAAATAGAGGGCCTTGGGACTTGAAATTGGAAGTTAAAACGTCGTCCAAACGCTTTCTGTACGACGAATTATCACAATTATACTACAAATACACACACACTGTTATCGAGGTGCTGCCGCGGAACAGGGTAATTACTAGATCGCTATTACGATTCATTTTCCGGGATCAATATATCCAAAGAATGTCTAAGTGCCGCCCACATTGGGTTATGCTTTGTCGTTTGTCGATAATTCAATAAATGAGTTGAAGCATTATACTTTGTCGTTTGTCGATAATTCGATAAATGATGTCACACCCCAACCAATGGCGGAAACATCGGGATGAGACGAAGTGTGAAGATTGCAAGAGACTTCATAACGCTATTTGTGACAATATTTAATAAACCGGTTTCATTTCATAAGTAAATTGTCAACAATACAAGAATTACAAATAACAACAAGTTCAAAGGAAATACATAACAACATAATCAAAATTGATACAACATATTAAACCTAAACGTCTATATGTGTATCTAGGCATCAACGCTACTTCTTTTCATAGCATCATCATCAACCTGTAACATGTTTAAAAATACATTTCAATGCAAAAGCAAAGGCGAGTATACAAGTTTGGTACATACATAGCATAAGATAAAAGTGTGAACAATTCCTCATTGCAAGCATGCGATTCAAGATAAACATTAAATATGGCATGTGTCTAACATATCAAACCAAGAAAACGCAACTTGCTCATGACATAACCAAAGTTTCAGTAGAGGCGGGTCGTTAATCCTATAGCGCTACATATGTCAAGGTTTGGCTCGTACGAAGTTAATGATAAGTTCAACACATAAGAATCACCCAAATTTAAAGTATCAAGCCATCACATATACAGGCATGTTATAGGAATGTTCATGTGTTTAGACAAAAGTTCATGTGTAAGTTTCAATAGGTAAACATGTTACACCCCAAAAGTGGTAAAAGTAAAAAGGGGAAAAGTACGAGTATACTCACATTGGTTGCGTTCGCGATTTCTTGAAAGTAACGCACAAGTAAAGATTGGGTAAAAATCCAAAAGAACGATCAAAAGCGACTAACCTAGATATTGAAATACCACATACGATCTCGTTAAATAGTATTCCTAATATTTAAGGTCTCAATCTAATTATTTAAACATTATAATTTATCTCGGTAAATAACATTTAGTGTATAAAAAAAAATCATAGCAAATTGTTTACTACGTTTAAGTTATAATTCAGTTTAAATGGTTTCATTATAAAGGAAAATGAATTTATAAAAAAAAAAAATAATAATAATAATAATAATAATAATAATAATAATAATAATAATAATAATAGAATTAAAGTAAAACTATTAATTTATTATATATATAATCTGTAGTGATCACCTTTCTTTAATATAACAGTTTCTACGATTTCTATTGCATTCTTTTAACAAAGGCTTATATACATTACATATGAAAGTTCATATTACATTTCAAACTTGTATTTTACAACAAAATAAGAAACCACGACACCAGATGCGATTTACTTTGGTTTTTATTTACTTTAAATATTAGCAGCGAGTTGTCTTCTTGAGTTAAATAAAAACACAGACGATCAGAACGTGATCACAACAAAACAACAGAACCGGTTTTATACATGTATTTTCGTATATATTTTTCTCTTGTTTCGGCTATGATACAATATATAAAAGATGATAAAAGTTGATAAAAAGAACAGGAAAGGATTAAATCAACAGGAACGATAAAAGGGATGTACCGAAATGGTTGATTGAGCGGATCCGTCGTGTACTCGAAATACTTTCCGGCAAACAAGAACTCCGGTGATGCTTGTTTCTCTCCGATGAGTGTACAGGTTGTGCGAAAAGTGTTGTGGTTTAGTCTCCGGCCGCGTGCGGTTGCTCCGATGAGCTCGGTTTCTTCGGTTACTGCGGCAAAACAGCAAGGAAAAGCCGCGGGTCTCGAAGGACGTAAACCCGTCGTGAACCTCCGATTCTGGCGAGTTCTTCGGGGTCGAACCCACGCCCACAGTGCTTGGTTCTTGTTAAACGAAACAGTACGAGTTCCGACGTGAACTTCGGTGTATTGTGGTTAGCACGAGAGAGTGGTTTGTCCTATGGTGAAGTATTTGGGTGTTGAGAGTGTGTGTCCGATGGGTTTTCGGAGATGAATGATGGCTGCGTAACTAAAGGGTGGTAGCCGAATGGTATGTATTGTACAAGAAGAAGGAAGGTTTAATATTATGAATGGAATGGCAATTAAAAGGAAGCTTAGCTGTCAATAGAGGTTGGGCGGCAACTGTTTTAAAACCAAGAACTAGAGCCAATAAATTTATTTAATGTGTAAGTTGATGACCCTTGGGTTCTACCGGTTTTATTTCATTATTATTATTGTTATATTATTTTTTTTTACTTTATAAAAACAAACTAGACTTTTAAATTATCAAATTAATTAATTAAACTTATGGATAATAAATAACCATTTCTATACGAATAAAATTAAGGATAAACTATTATTATTATTATTATTTTTTGCGAAGCTCTCAAGTTTCGAGGGTTAGGATCCAAATTCAAAACGGGTCGGATTTTGAAAACCCATTTTGATGGATGTTACAGTCTCCCCTACTTTAGGAGATTTCGTCCTCGAAATCTAATAGAAAGACTCTTGAAAAGATGACATCCAAAGATTCAACAGAGAGAATAGATGAGACTAGATTGCGAACGGGGTTTGTATAAGACACAGAATAAGGAGAATAATGGGAGTATAAAAGTGAACGATTGATTTTAAATACATAATTGCGCGTGTAAGAATAACATAAGTACAGGATAGACGAAAGCGATGTATTAAGAATGAGGTCTCGTCGTGGATAATCGGATGTAATGCGTTCGTGAGTTGTTTAAAGTTTGAATTAGATCCAAAAGTCTACAAAACACTGAATTTCCCATTGCATGTTTTACGAAAGTTTGGTAACATGGTGAAAACACTTATATATAGGAAGTACCAGCGGCGTATCCACCATGTTTTGACCATGTTACGCCTGTCTCGTATTCGGTGTCATGTTACGTCACGTGTCTTTCCATACGCAGTAGTACACTCTATGATTCTCACACGCCCATTACTATAATCCCGTGTGCACCCGTGATTATACCAATCGTCGTATGATCCACATAGCTTGTACCAGTTGCGTGTGAATCAAGGTATATATAAATTTTGAAAATAAGATTGCGCGTGTATAGAAATGTAGCATATAACCATGTTTGCGTCCCAAATAGTATAAGACCAACATAAACGAATCCCTCGGGTTTCGCTCGCGTACCGGCGCGAAAGTATAAATTTTGAGTATGAATTGAAACATGAGAATAGTGTATGTTCGAATACGAATACAAATGCATGAGTAAGAGTATGATTATAAGTATAAGCATAACGTGTATGAAATATGAGTATAATTGTGAGTACGATTTGAGCACAAACGAATGACGTGAGCATAAACATGAATCGTATAAACGAGAGTATATATATGAGTATAGGTATGAACACAAATTGTGTGAGTATGAATACGTGTATAAGTAATAATATAAACATAAGATGCATGAACATAGATATGAACGTGAATACAAGTGTAAAACATGAATTTTTAAGTATGGATAAAATGTATGAGTATGAACGTAAGAAATAATGATTTTTTTATAGTATATATCGAAATGCACAAGTTTAGATACGTAAAAGATTAAGAAGTTTTGAGTATAACAGAAAAGAAAACGAGTGATACGCGTGAGATTGTTGTGAGATATTGACTAAACGTGTAAAATGTTATGTATGTATAATGGTTTGAGCAAAACGTGAAGTTTATTGAATCAAAATAGGTTGAGTTGGCATGGTACGTAGAATTTAGTTTGTGATTGTAAAGAGGATATAAAACATCTATTGGTTACGTGAAACGGACTTTGTAAAAAGAATGGAAATGCTACTCTTGTTTTAAAAGAATTTACATAAGTTGAAAATTGTCGTTCCTTATGAAGATTCCTTGCCCACGTGTTTTAAATTCAATTAACGTATTGAATAATGGTTGAAAGGGTTATAGAAGTAAATAAGATTGCATCGTTTTGAATAACTTTTCATTAACGAAGAAATTCGGAGTTTAGAGGTTCTCGTGAAAACGTTGATTCTTGAAAAGAGGATTTTGGTATACGAACTTAGTGACTATTAAAAAAAAAACATTTGTAATAAAATGTCTTATTGATTCTGAAAGAAGTTTTAGTAAATGATTGGTTAATATTTGTAATATTTTATATGTGTGGGAAAAAGATTAGTTGATACCAATTGAAAATAAAATCTCTAGTTTAACGTAGTGAGGTGAGCGTGTTTTAATAATTACGTTGAATACGAGATTTCGTGGGCAATGGGTTTATTAGACTGACTAAGTTGATGAGTAGCATTTAGTAAAATTTTGAATATTGAAGAACAAGCATCTACGAAAAAGTCAAGAATTTTGTGTATGTGAGCTATAGGAAAATAGATGGTAGGGTAAGAAATTCCTTTATATAAATAATGCATTTTGAAGTAATTAAAGGTTTGACTAATGATAAACGATTTAGATATAAACATGATCGTGTTTACATAATATAATCTATTAAAAGAAAAGTTTCGGTAACGATCACTTAGGTAAGGGAATCACCCCTAACCCATTGGCGAGGTCGTTGTAAGATAAGAAAAAAGAAGTGAAGTTAATCGTCAAGGTAAGGAAATCACTCCTATCTTGTTGATATATCTCCACTTGTAGTTACAAAAAAAAAATAAATAAATAAAATTACGAGAAATTATGCATGCTAATGATGTATAACCGTATGAAAAGTAATAGTATGATGTATGTGCAAAAGTGAAATCTCAAAATGGTTCAAAATTGTCAAGAGAGAATTTCATCATAAAAGATCGAAAATAATAAAGCGTAAGTTCGATTAAAATTTGGATGGTTCCAGAATGGAACGTTGACTAACCAAAGTGGTCGAAAGGTCTCTTGAAATTGGGAAGCATGCTTTGGCCTAATAGGTGGTATACTCTCGCCGACAAGTCGGTTAACGGTATTCACCCTTCTGGTTACTACATGCCCCAATTCAATCGAAAATTCGAGACTTGGCGGGATCTTTAAAATCAAGGAGTGGGACTAGTCGACGAGGTGCGGGTTTCACCCCTAACTTGACGGCTTTGTACCCTCAATGTGGTTGGTACTCGTCGGGTCAAAATTAAATTTCGACACGTTGACGAGGGTCCACTAGAATTTGAAATTGAAATTTCCATTAAGATGTGGATTTCACTCCTAACTAAATGGTGAATTTCGTGCAAAAATAGAATCATGTGGGATGAGAGTCGTTTACCAAATTGTGGGTTTCACGCCTATTTTGGTAAACTCGTCCCGTTTGTATAATATGAGTGTTGTTGGATTTAGAATAATCAAGTAAAATGTATGAGGAAAAGTGTGTGTTGAGGATTAGACGAACAAGTATAAACAAGTCAAGAATAGCACATAAAGAATGGAATATTGAAACAATTACTAGCATATAAAAAAAGTATGTCACGAATAACATATAAAGGAGAGAACCATAAAAAAAATATTAACACATAATAAAACAAGTATAGCACGTCAAGTGTTAACACATAAGTGACAAATCATGCTTAAAAGATCAAAAGAGAATAAATAAAAACAACTAAAGTAGCATGCAAGTAGTTTCAATCAAAACATAAAAATAAAGCTCTAAAACTATAGACTAGGTTAAAGCATTCCTACTTTTCCTAATTCCCTATAGTTATGGCTCTGATACCAATCTGTCACACCCCAACCAATGGCGGAAACATCGGGATGAGACGAAGTGTGAAGATTGCAAGAGACTTCATAACGCTATTTGTGACAATATTTAATAAACCGGTTTCATTTCATAAGTAAATTGTCAACAATACAAGAATTACAAATAACAACAAGTTCAAAGGAAATACATAACAACATAATCAAAATTGATACAACATATTAAACCTAAACGTCTATATGTGTATCTAGGCATCAACGCTACTTCTTTTCATAGCATCATCATCAACCTGTAACATGTTTAAAAATACATTTCAATGCAAAAGCAAAGGCGAGTATACAAGTTTGGTACATACATAGCATAAGATAAAAGTGTGAACAATTCCTCATTGCAAGCATGCGATTCAAGATAAACATTAAATATGGCATGTGTCTAACATATCAAACCAAGAAAACGCAACTTGCTCATGACATAACCAAAGTTTCAGTAGAGGCGGGTCGTTAATCCTATAGCGCTACATATGTCAAGGTTTGGCTCGTACGAAGTTAATGATAAGTTCAACACATAAGAATCACCCAAATTTAAAGTATCAAGCCATCACATATACAGGCATGTTATAGGAATGTTCATGTGTTTAGACAAAAGTTCATGTGTAAGTTTCAATAGGTAAACATGTTACACCCCAAAAGTGGTAAAAGTAAAAAGGGGAAAAGTACGAGTATACTCACATTGGTTGCGTTCGCGATTTCTTGAAAGTAACGCACAAGTAAAGATTGGGTAAAAATCCAAAAGAACGATCAAAAGCGACTAACCTAGATATTGAAATACCACATACGATCTCGTTAAATAGTATTCCTAATATTTAAGGTCTCAATCTAATTATTTAAACATTATAATTTATCTCGGTAAATAACATTTAGTGTATAAAAAAAATCATAGCAAATTGTTTACTACGTTTAAGTTATAATTCAGTTTAAATGGTTTCATTATAAAGGAAAATGAATTTATAAAAAAAAAAATAATAATAATAATAATAATAATAATAATAATAATAATAATAATAATAATAATAATAATAGAATTAAAGTAAAACTATTAATTTATTATATATATAATCTGTAGTGATCACCTTTCTTTAATATAACAGTTTCTACGATTTCTATTGCATTCTTTTAACAAAGGCTTATATACATTACATATGAAAGTTCATATTACATTTCAAACTTGTATTTTACAACAAAATAAGAAACCACGACACCAGATGCGATTTACTTTGGTTTTTATTTACTTTAAATATTAGCAGCGAGTTGTCTTCTTGAGTTAAATAAAAACACAGACGATCAGAACGTGATCACAACAAAACAACAGAACCGGTTTTATACATGTATTTTCGTATATATTTTTCTCTTGTTTCGGCTATGATACAATATATAAAAGATGATAAAAGTTGATAAAAAGAACAGGAAAGGATTAAATCAACAGGAACGATAAAAGGGATGTACCGAAATGGTTGATTGAGCGGATCCGTCGTGTACTCGAAATACTTTCCGGCAAACAAGAACTCCGGTGATGCTTGTTTCTCTCCGATGAGTGTACAGGTTGTGCGAAAAGTGTTGTGGTTTAGTCTCCGGCCGCGTGCGGTTGCTCCGATGAGCTCGGTTTCTTCGGTTACTACGGCAAAACAGCAAGGAAAAGCCGCGGGTCTCGAAGGACGTAAACCCGTCGTGAACCTCCGATTCTGGCGAGTTCTTCGGGGTCGAACCCACGCCCACAGTGCTTGGTTCTTGTTAAACGAAACAGTACGAGTTCCGACGTGAACTTCGGTGTATTGTGGTTAGCACGAGAGAGTGGTTTGTCCTATGGTGAAGTATTTGGGTGTTGAGAGTGTGTGTCCGATGGGTTTTCGGAGATGAATGATGGCTGCGTAACTAAAGGGTGGTAGCCGAATGGTATGTATTGTACAAGAAGAAGGAAGGTTTAATATTATGAATGGAATGGCAATTAAAAGGAAGCTTAGCTGTCAATAGAGGTTGGGCGGCAACTGTTTTAAAACCAAGAACTAGAGCCAATAAATTTATTTAATGTGTAAGTTGATGACCCTTGGGTTCTACCGGTTTTATTTCATTATTATTATTGTTATATTATTTTTTTTTACTTTATAAAAACAAACTAGACTTTTAAATTATCAAATTAATTAATTAAACTTATGGATAATAAATAACCATTTCTATACGAATAAAATTAAGGATAAACTATTATTATTATTATTATTTTTTGCGAAGCTCTCAAGTTTCGAGGGTTAGGATCCAAATTCAAAACGGGTCGGATTTTGAAAACCCATTTTGATGGATGTTACAAATGAGTTGAAGTATTATACTTTGTCGTTTGTCGTTAATACGATAAATGAGTTGAAGTATTGCACTTGGTCATTCATTGTGAGAATTTGATCTCGTGAGTTATCGTAACTGCTGTATTGATCACTAACCCTGTTTTGTGTGCATTATTGTGAAATTAGGTTAACAGGGCTAAATTTATATTCTATCCGTATTAAATCTGCAATGTGAGTCATTCCTCTTTTATAAACTCTTTTCTCACAGTTTGTGAGTCATTCTCTTTTTATCAACTGTTTTACAATACTCCAAATCATTTTCCAAAAGTTATAATTACAGTGATTAAGTTTATGTAATCACCAAATTACAGCCGGTATGTGGGGTATTGTGCACAGTATTGTTATTATTGTTTCCTTCACATTAGGTGGGCGAGCCTAATTGTGACATACGTCACTCATTGGGACAGCCAATGGTGATATGACCACAGTCACAGAGCTGGTCTGTGACAAATACCTATTCTTGAATGTTGGTTGATAATAAACATATGTAAAAACCCTTAATACTGGAAATTATAACAAATATATCGTTTTCAGTAAAATGAATGATTCACTCAGTATTTCCCCGCTGACAAAATCTTTTTCAAACATATTTCAGGTAATCTGCTGTAAATCAGGAAAAGTACTGAGGAGCATTTCAAGCTTAAAATAGTGGCTCAGTATAAAATAAAGAAAGATGTTTTGAAATAAGAATTTATCACTAAACTTATGTATTGTAAATTATCGGGGTTTTATCCCGAATTGTGAAATACAAATAATCGGGAAAAGTTTTAGCTTTACAACGATCCTGATGTTAAAATTCCGCTGCCAAACTCAATTAAACAAATATCACGGGGTTTCTGTCCTGCGGCTTCTGAAACGGGTCAAACCGGGTCGGGGGCCGTGACACAATTATTCTAACAAAACCCAATTCCTCAAGCACCATTATGTGTATGCGATTTTCTATTTATTCGATGATAATTGAGACAGCCAAATCATACATTTAACATTAATGTTTTACAAGCTAACATTATATATTAATTCAGAAAGAACAAACAACTTTTATATTATGATTAAATTATCTCACATTTAGAGAGTTGTACCTTACGCACGAAAAGTTGTACACACCACAGTTTCAAGTTCATGAAAAGAAAACCCGGATCATATAATTCATACTGTTTCAGGTCTATGTTTGCAAATCTGCATTATTAATCTTCCCTAGTGTCTAGCAAACATCATAATCTTTGTTGCCGTTTCTACAGAGCCTTAACATTATTATTCTATAAGCTTGCATTTAAACATGAAACAAAACAGGTTGCACCTTGAGCATGCTTTGTAGTACATTTAAAGGAAAACTGATAGGGTTAAAACCTTGGGGAGAAAGAAAACTAAGAGATAGAGAGATATTTGACTCAAATTCTGCTTGATTTCATTCCATACGTAACATCCACATAAATAGATAGAAACTTACATAAGACACCCCTAAACTACTAATAATTAGTAAAATACCCCTAAACTATTATTCTTCACGTAACAATACTTCCCCCTTAAAAGATTCTTGACCTCAAGAATCACAAAATAGAAAAAAAAATGCAGCATCCATGAGTTCTTTTGAGTCGACTCCTTCCAGGGTGGACGCCATTCGGTCCTTCCGGTTGCAATCGGAGAAATCCTAGCGATGAGCCATGGCGGGCGCCAATCATTTACGGAACTCGCCTTTGCCTTTAAACAGGCACCAAAAAGATTTGTGGGTGGGGTAATTTTTGTAGCAGTGGGTTTGGTACCTCCATTCCATTTCCCCCCCCGTAAACTTCTCTTCTAGGGTTTCATTGTTAAGAGCCTGTGTTTTCGCCAACCCATACGCTTCGTGCAAAGTATGTGGCTTGAACATTTTAACCGGGCCCCGGATGCCCGGCTTGAGGGCTTTGATATACAAACTCACAGCCTGGGTTTCACTCAACGTCACCTTGTTTAATAACGAATCAAAAGCGGTGTTCAATTCCTGTAACGTACCAGTTTGTTGTAGCGAAGCCATCTCTTCCGGTGGGTCTTCAAACAACGCGTCGGAGAACTTGGGAAACTCGATTTTTCCGATCCGAAAGGGTTTAGAACCCCTGGAATCGTTGTCTGGACCGGAGAAGGATCCAAAAGAACTGCCGGACGACTGAGATCTGTCCCGCACAGCCTTGAGGATTTCCTCCTGCTGTTTCGAAGCCTGCTCCTGCTGTTTCATCAAAGCCGATAACGCCGTCTGGATCTCGTTGATGACCCTATCGTGGAACTTCAGTGTGTTATCAATCTCGTTGTTACGGGTGTTCGTCATGGTGGCGGCGGAAGAGCTCCGATGAGGTATCGGCTGGCTCTGATACCCTTGATAGGGTTAAAACCTTGGGGAGAAAGAAAACTAAGAGATAGAGAGATATTTGACTCAAATTCTGCTTGATTTCATTCCATACGTAACATCCACATAAATAGATAGAAACATACATAAGACACCCCTAAACTACTAATAATTAGTAAAATACCCCTAAACTATTATTCTTCACGTAACAAAAACCCAGTTCACTAAACATCATCTCTATTCAAGCATGGCAATCAACTTTACACCAGATCAAACAGTTACTAAGAACTTATCGAACAATCTGTTATCATCAACCATTATGTTATGTATTCATGCTCTTAAATCATGTGTAATCTACTAAACAAATTCTCAAACAATTCGAACATTACCAACGAACTACGACAATCCGAAGAGATGATATGCTAGCCGAGACAATCATAAAAACTCAGAACTAACGCTAACCTTACTAGTCAGGAAGTTACGAGCAAGAGAAATCACAGGAACGGAGAGGAGCGGTTTCCTTGCTGTTGTCGCCGAGAGGAACAAGGAGGGAAGTAGGTTTGTTTATTGGAGTTGTGAGGTATTAGATAACATGTTAGTATATATCGCATTATGAGTTCTTTTGACCGACCCTTATCAAACAATCAGCCCATTATCAACCTGATTGGGCTCATGCAGTTAAGTTTAGTAATATATGTGTTTGTTTTTAAATTATAATCGGCCCACTATGTGTGTTTGTTTTCAATTCATAACCAGTTGGGCTTAACTTGGGCCTAGGGTGTGTGTGTGCCGGGCTTAGTTCAATTGACAACAGAAAGGATTCGGCCCTTAGATCACTCATAACGGTGTTTAGTCTAATACCTAAACATGTTTACTCGACTAAGTGTGCACATAACTACGATGTATGATGACCGATAGAATACAGTGATACAATTTAGTGATCGGGGAAACAAATGATGATTACCTGGGGAGTTCGGGTTGTCACAGAGCGGGAGAAAATATGTAAGGGTTTTGGGCTTGTTTATTTTATTTTAGTTTGAAATATTGTTAATTTGGTGGGTTTGTTTATTGGGCTAAGAGTTAGTAGTGGGCTAGTTAAAGGTATTAGGTATTTGAGTTTAGTTATTTTGGTATTAAAAGTTATATAATTTAGGTAGTATTTTTTTTTTAAAATAAGAGTTTACTAAAAAAATTTATTATATAAATTGATAACATTTTTTACCTAAGGGGTGTAGACGAAAAATTCCAAGAGGTGCGGACAGAAAATTCCAAGAGGTGCGGACGAAAAATTCCAAGGGGTGCGGACGGGATTTTCGACGGAACTTAGCACTAAAATTTTTTTTTCCCGGGGGTGCGCCCGCCCACCTTCGCTATGTCTTAAGTCCGCCCCTGAGCACAAGCGTCTTCAACAACGGATTAACATATTTAGGTGTGTGTTTTATTTTTTTTAGCTATTGAACGTGTGTAACCAAATTAACAAACGTGTCAAAAATTAACAACCGAAAATTATTGAATGTTGGTTAGTTCGAGATTAACAAACGTGTCAAAAAAATATTTGGAAATACATAAACGAGCCAGGTTTTGTTGCATGTTCTTCTTCTCTACCGGTTCAAGCTCCTGCACATTCGAAGTTTTTTTAATACCGATTTATATTTTTCTCTTTGTTGGGTTACTTGCTACCGGTCCTAACTTTCCTGCTACTTTTCCTTGCCAACATTTCAAAACAACAAAAGCTCTTCAAACACTAATGTCTTACAAATGGCCACCATCTAATATATAGTTATGTTTGTTTTTTTGGTTACTTTAGCTAAACTGCTAAATTTGACTTTGAGCGGGTCTAATGGGAAACAAAATCAAGCAGGATCAAAGTGTATGAAAGCAAGCAGGATCAAAGTGTACAAAGATAACTTAATGATGACCCAAACCAATAATTATCTACTTTAACCCAATTTTTCAAATGCACATGTACAAGAATGGAAGGACGTGCATATGTTACATATGACACAACAAGATGGAAAATTGTAAGTTCTTTCTACTTTTAACCTTGTGTAAGTTTACTTTTAATCTTGTGTAAGTTTGTGACTTTGTTTTTGCCTCAAATAAGCTTCTTTGTTGGTGGTTGCATTTTTTAACAGATAGCATGAATAAAAGACTACATTTTTCAACATTCACCCACAAATTTTCCTTATATGTTTTTGACAATATTGTAGGAACAAATAAAGAATTACAACCAGCAGATACTTTTTTGGTTGTAATAAACAAATAAAACTATGGATATCGTTGACTTGATGGTAGAAGTGTTACAAAGAAAATTATAAAATAGTAGATGGCATCATACATAAATCCGCATGGGCGAATGGAATCATTCAAAGCAAATGTTGAAGTTGAGAAAAATCAATTGCTATAAATGCGCCACAATATTGAAGAGGATGATGAAAAAATAAAAGCCTAGCTCGAAGCTACGCTAAAAGATATTGGGAGTCGAAGGAAAAACTAGCAGCACTACTAGAAAATTGAGGATTTCCTACCAAAATTACCGCCTAAAAAAATTCAGTCGGAAATTCCGACCACTTACCGACAAACTTCCGACTAGAATAAAAGTCAAATATTAGCAACCAATTTCCGACCGCTTACAGACAAAGAAAAAAGTCGTCGGAAATTTGAAGAAAAGTTCCGACTAAATTCCGACAAAAAAAACTATAAAAAAAGAAAAAAAATTGGTTAGAAAGTTGTCGGAAATTTCCGACAATTTTCCGACTAAAACCTTTATTTTTTTATTCAATTATATTGAGGTATATGTATACATGTAAATATATTTGCTTGTTTCTATATGTCTGTGTATGATGTGACTTTGAAGTTTTCGTTGTAGCATTTTAAAATTTGAGAAGTATCTCTACTCTTCAGGTCCTCCGGTCGAACAGTTATCTGGACGGATGGTCGTTCGCTCGGATGGCAATCCGTTCCAAGTGAGATTTTTTAAGGATTCAAGTCTCCAGATAGAATAGTCATTCGGTCGGATGGTCATCCGATCTGATCACTACTCGTTGGAAACTGATAATTTATGAAGTTGCAAAATTTGGTTAAGTGTTTGAGAATCACAAGTCATCCGTTCGGATTGTCGTTCGATCGGATGGCAATCCGTTCGGTGATCTGTTTGTTTGAAAACTCGTAAAGTTTGCTAAGTTTAGAAAGTTTTGCGGTTGCACCGAGACGGTATAACAACGTGGGAATCACCCCGTCCGAACAACAACTGTTCTTGACGAAACTTCAAGTTCAACCCGTTAAATCGGTTATCTCTTCGATAGTAATTCGTTTTCAAACACTTCACTAAAGAACTAGTAGAGGGCCTGAATGAGCTCGGATTCTATCGGTTTTCGAATAAAAAGTGAAATGTGTCGAAGAAAGTTTAAATCTGGTTGAAAAGTGTTTAGATTTTAGCGAAATCAGTGTTTAATCGTGTAGAAATACATTAGACCCGAACCGTTCTTGAGGAGATGAGGTCACACTTCAATGTTCATAGGAACTCCATGATGACGCCACCTTAGAACAACCCGAATCAGAGGATTTTACGGTGAAAAAGTGAGATTTGTTGGAAAAAATGATGAGAAAGTATGTAGTGATGATGAAAGTACAAGATTTAGAGTGAAACTTACAAGAATCGCGAGGAATTGAGGGAAGATAGCTTGAGAGTGCACTGGTTGGAGGAGGATCACATCAACGAGCAATGAGGTGACAGGAGGGGTATTTATAGTGTGAGAGGTGAGAAGGCGGTGAGAGTTAATTGGGTCGGATGGTCGTTCGATCGGATGGCCATTCGATTGAAGGGTCATTCGATCGGCGGCTTGTGCGAGTTGGTTTTTCCGACTTTCGTTTCGTTCGACGTGTTTTTGTTGTGTTAAGCATTGTGGACACATTAAGCGTTTTAGCGATACAAGTAGCGTTGTGTTAAGTGCGATTGATTTGGTTGCGCATGCCTGCGAGTGCGCGTTTTGATAGTTTCAACAATTCCACTATTATTATTATTATTATTATTATTATTATTATTATTATTATTATTATATATAACAAGGTCAGAGCATAAGTATTTGCGTTTTAGCATTAGCGTTGCGACGCATTACGACAATCGTTGGGAACCCCTTAAGTTACTCACGCGATGTTGTCGTTAGCGTGATCGCGTTGCATCACGATGATCGATGGGAGCAGCTTAACTATCCACGCGATGTCATCGTGAGCGTTAGTGTATGCGATATAGCGTGCGAAAGTATGCGAATATATGCGAAACAGCGTTGTAAGCGATATAGTTACATTATGATCCGAATCTCTGGTGCTAGGCGTAACGAGTGCAACGAGAGTAACAAGCACGAAGGTGCGGGTTGTTACATGAATAACTTTTTTTTGTATTTTTAATTATTTATTAACCAAAACTAAAAACAAAACAAAATTATGTTTCTCTATGAGACGACATATCGTCTCTATATGTTAGACTTTTTTTTATTCCAAAACAGATTTGGGATGGTGGGAAATTTTGCCGCCAAAATTAAAATTATTTTTGACTAGTCAAACTTTTTTGAGACGACATGTCGTCTCTATAAGTTAAACTTTATTTTTTAGGTTTTTTTTTAATTTTCATACATATTGATCATAAGAAAAGTAAAAGAAAAATATTTAAATTTATAGAGACAACATGTCGTCTCTATAAGTTAAAATGTTTTTTTTTTAAGTTTCAAATTCAACAAACTAGAGAATAAAAAAAGCAAAAAAAAAATTATTTTCACTTTATAGAGAGGATATGTCGTCCTTATAAGGTAACCTATCTTAAAAGGCACGAAAACACTATAGACACGACATGTCGTCTCTATAGGGTGATCTATATAGAGGACCTGTTTTGTCCCTATAGGGGTTTTTTCTTGTAGTGTACCAATATTTGTTTTTTATGATTTTCAATTGATGTAACATATATTGTTTCTTTTAAATATAATTATTATAAAATTTCGAATATACCGTTGCGACGTACTTATTTATATCTATGTGTCAATATAATTATAATTCAAAACCGAGTTGCTCTAACGCACGAACATAACCCACTACTTAATATACACAAATGGATGAAAATTCAAAATTGCAGATTTCGCTCTCAATATTCTACAAGTCTTTAACATGGACCTGCATTATGATCAAGGTGTTAAAAATTAAATTATCAAACAAAATTGAACTTGAAAATAACCAGAACTTGAACTTAAATCATATCATCTCTTAAGAATGTTAGGACCAGAAACACGATTCCATAAACACAAGAACAATCTGCAACAAGTACACACACTTATACACTCTAAATTACAAGAACAAGAACACAAGATTTATAGTGGTTTGGTCTAATCTGACCTACATCCACTCCCACAACTAGTTCTTTTCTTTATTAGGTGCTCAAAGGTTTACAGACATGAATAAGAAGTATATATAGGGGTTACAATTAGGGTTGTTGACTTTAAACTTTACTAACAGAGAATACTCCTGCTAGCTGCAGGAGGAGTATAACACAGAACACCCCTGCTAGATACAGAAGTAGTGTAACTAAGAACACCCCTACTAGTCAAATCCTCCACAACCCAACAATCTCCCACTTGGAGGCTTTGACAACTTTAAACTGCACTCCGTGCAAATTCATATTCATAAGTACCTCTGTAAACATTTCATCTTCACTAGTTGTGGGCGGCCTTCTCATCGGTTAACCTGAAGGCCCGTTGAAGCTCCCACTGAGCTTCAACTCATCAGTCACTACTCGTGACTCGTTCTCTGTCCCTATCGGCTCCCACTGACACGAACTGCCCGATCCTGGAACATCCTGAGAACAAACACTCTCCGAATAAAGCAGATAATCAACTGGAGAGACTTTGACAGCTGGAATACTGGTTCTCTTAACCCACTGTCGTCTGGTAACTCTGACTGAAGCACGACCCGTGCTCCTACTGCCACGAATGCCCCTGACTGGTTTTACTGAACCTTTTCTAGCACGTTCAACCTGAATCTGACCTGTGACTCTGGGTTTGCCATCTGCAAAGCAAACCTTCTTCTGCCCACGAGATTCTGTGAACCGGATCTTGGTCTTCTTCTGAACTGGGAGAACCTCTCCCTCAGGCGGTACACTGACCATGTACAATGAGCCCCTCTTCTTGCCACGTGCAACTACTAAATTTCCCTTAATTACCTTCCACTGTCCACTACCGAACTTAACCTCGTGACCCTGATCATCCAGCTGCCCGACTGAAATAAGCATTTTCTTCAAGCCTGGAATGACTCTTACGTCTCTCAAAGTCCAAGTAGATCCGACTGAAGTAACTAAGTCAATATCACCCATGCCTGTGACATCTAGGACTTCATCATTTGCAAGTCGTACCTTACCAAAATCCCCAATTATAAGATTCTGTAGTGCTTCACTGCTGTGGGTAGCATGAAATGAAGCACCCGAATCCATAACCCAGGAATCCACACTGCTCTCCACATTACAGATCAAAACTTCATCATCTGAGTGGTCTACTGCAGCGTTAACTTCTTTCTTTTCATTTGGACATTGATTCCTGAAATGTCCAACCTCTTTACAGTTCCAACAGGTCACATCATTTCGAGCCCTAGACTGACTCCTCTTTCTATTCTTACTGCCACTACTTCTGTTATTCTTCCTACCTCTGCCAACATGCATTAAATCACCCGATGATCTACCTGAATTTCCTCTTCTAACATCTTCGCCCAGAATAAGATCCCGCATCTTCACAAACGTAAACTTGCTCGTATCTGAAGAGCTCGTAACAGCAGTTACGGTTCCGGACCAACTATCGGGTAATGAGGACAATAACAATAGGGCTTGAACCTCATCATCAAACTTGATGTTCACAGATACCAACCAGACAATATCGAATTTAAGTTATTGATGTGCGCTATAACTGAATCACCTTCCCTCATCCTAGTATTCACAAGCTCTCGAATAAGATAAACCTTGTTCACTGCAGAAGGCTTCTCATACATATACGATAATGTTGCCATCATTCCTCTAGCTGAGGTCTCCTTCTGGAGGTTGAATGCAACATTCTCCGATAGAGAAAGCGTTATCACTGCTATGTCTTTCTTATCCATCCTATCCCAATCTGCTTGTGGCATTTTTTTTGGCCTTTCATCCTCGAGCATTGCATCTAAGTCTTTCTGACAAAGTAATGCTTCAATCTGCATCTTCCACCAACCAAACTTTTTCCCGTCAAACTTTTCGATTTGCACCTTCCCGTCTTCTGCCATGATAACACAAGCACGACTAAAACGAAACTAAAATCGAAACAAATAGAAAATCAACACTGAAACAAATAGAAACAGAAAACACCTGATTCAAGTTTCTTTGATCTTCAAACAGATGGTTTAGCACTTGTATCTCAGTACTTCTCTCTTTGGTCAAAGTTGAGGGGCCCTTTTTGCAAATAAGAGAAAGCTGATTTTCTCTTAAAGAAACAAAGAAAAAAAAGAACGCCCAGTTCTTTCTTCTTCCTACGACCTGCTCCCACAAACTTCCACAAAATCAAGCAACTCAAGTGCAGAATTGAAACCCTAGGTCTTAAATTTTGGAACCCTAGATGCGATATCTAGCAAGGATGGCCTTCAATTTTGTAACCCTAGGCGGCGGCGGCTACTGGGTTGTCGAACCCTAGTCGCAATATGCTGAAGATGTCTTCAAATCGGAGCCCTAATCGGAGTTAGGAACTGACGGCGGTGGCGGCTGTGCAAGCGGCGGCTGGCTTAGAAACCCTAGACGCTATGCCTGCGACTGTGACTGAAACCCGAGACCACGACTTGTTCTTCAACAGGTAAGTGTTCTTCTTCACCTCTTACCTAGTTTGTGTGAATCAATCAAGAGCCTGGGCTCTGATACCAGTTGTTAGGACCAAAAACACGATTCCACAAACACAAGAACAATCTGCAACAAGCACACACACTCACACACTCTAAATCACAAGAACAAGAACACAAGATTTATAGTGGTTCGGTCTAATCTGACCTACATCCACTCCCACAACTAGTTCTTTTCTTTATTAGGTGCTCAAAGGTTTACAGACATGAATAAGAAGTATATATAGGGGTTACAATTAGGGTTGTTGACTTTAAAGTTTACTAACAGAGAATACTCCTGCTAGCTGCAGGAGGAGTATAACACAGAACACCCCTGCTAGATACAGAAAGAGTGTAACTAAGAACACCCCTACTAGTCAAATCCTCCACAACCCAACAAAGAACTCATATTAGAGATTAACACCAATGAGTTTATTAAAACAAGAAAAACTCAAATCAGAAATACACAACTCAAATGAAACCTGTTTGATAGCAAACCAACAATCAGAATCAGTAAATAGAAATCTATTTATATAAAGTACAAAACAGCTGCTGCTCCAAAAAGACCCTTCCGTTATTCCAGGTTTCACTTCCAGTCCCTTTGCCAGCTGCTGCCCTCCAAATTCACAATATCCTGTAACACTAATCATGCACTAAGTAGTAACCAAGAACAAAGAAAAATAACCAACTTAAACTGATATATTATTTTTTGCGACTGATTATTGTAATCTTTATGGTTTAACTAGGTAATATAATATGATTTTAACTATTACAACATGAAACTGAGCAAAGTAAAAAAGGATGTATACACCATCTCTATGATCAAAGCTTAGTATCGTGAATATTGAACACCATACCTCAAATATCTTGAAGTGCATTCAGAATATGCAGTAATTCACGTACAACGTTTTTTATGTCCATCCGTTGTTGCGGGGAATCCACAGAACATGATACTCCAATCTTGATTGTTGATGCCAGACATTCCTTTAATTTCTTTTCATCTACTACTTTATTTTTAGTAGCAGTCTCTTTCTCTTGATAAGTGTTTACAATGTTAACGTCAATAACATTGGTTACATGGTCTGGCAAGGACATGGAAGCAAATTTATGAAGGCTAAGGCCATCCTGAAAGATGTCGTCGGTTGGTTTTTTTCCGGTCATCACCTCGAGTAATAATATCCCAAAACTATAAATATCTCCACTACTTGTCATCTCATTCCCGATACCATACTCTGCAAATCATAAGCATTTACTTTTATAAAGGTAAAACTACAAGTAAATGCGAGAATGTCTATGAATATATGAACTTTACCTGGAGCAATGTAACCAATTGTTCCTCTATTCATAGTTGAGTTGGTTTGGTATGAAGTTGTTCCTAGAAAGCGAGCTAAACCAAAGTCCCCTATATGAGCTACCATGTCATCATCAAGTAGAATGTTGCTAGGCTTCAAGTCACCGTGAACAACAGCAGGTATGCATTGATTGTGAATATAATCAAGTGCACATGCTACATCCATAAGAATATTTATTATTTGAAGAAGGTTGAGTCTCGATGTACTTTCACTTGAATGTAACCAATCATGTAAACTTCCCTTGGGCATGAACTCGTATACCAAAGCTTTGAAATCATTTCCTTGAAAGTCAACACTAGAACATGAAGTTATTACCCTCAATACATTCCTGTGTCGTATGTTCCTCCAAACTTCACACTCCCTCATAAAGCTTCTTTGAGCTCCTCGATTTTGAAGATGAAGAACTTTGATTGCAACATATCTATCATCATCTTCATTAAGGATTCCTTTATAAACGGAACTGAACCCACCATTTCCAATCAAATTAGCCTCCGAGAACCCATTGGTAGCCTTGAAAAGTTGTTTGTAGGAAACTTTCAAGAATCCACTACTTTTTGATGATTGAGATAGTTGTCTCTTAATTTTCTTTTTGCAACAAACATATGCTAAACATATTATGCTGAAAAGGGTGGATGCCACCAAAATGACTATTACAAACAAAGGAAACCTTTTTGTTTGTTTTTTCATCTCCTTGCATCTTCGTAAACCTAGTTCGGTTAAGCCACCACAAAGCCTACTATTCCCAAAAACAGAGAATGCACTTTCATTCGAGAACACTCCAAGCATTGGTACTTGACCCTCAAAATCATTATATGACAAATTTAAATGTTCTAACTTCAACTGTTCCAAAAATTTAGGAATTTGCCCCGATAAATTATTATAAGAAATATCAAGTTCCAACAATCCTTTCAAGGAACTTAATGATGATGGCATTATACCTTGAAATAAGTTGCCTTTAAGGATCAATCTTGTAAGGCTATCACAATCACCAAGGCCACTAGGAATGTTTCCTGATAAATTATTATAAGATAAATCCAGAGCGCTCAACATCTTGAGGTATCCAACCTCCATTGGAAGTGACCCAAACAAATTGTTTTGAGAAAGATTCAAAGTTTTGGACAGAGATGAAAGTTGAAGAAGTCGTGTGGGTATTTTTCCGTTAAGTCTATTGTCACCAAGGTCTAACTCTAATAGACGACGACAATTTCCAAGGCTTGATGGGATAGCCCCTTCCAACTTGTTTGAAGATAAAGAAAGTGTGATCAACAATGATAAATTCCCTATGGTATCAGGTATTCTTCCTAAAAGTTGGTTTTTGTGTAAATCAAGTACTTGTAGCGTTTGAAGGTTACCAATGGTTGAGGGAATACTTCCAGTGAAATGGTTTGTTGCTAAATATAAACTGCTCACGCCAGCTAGATTGCCAATTGATAAAGGGAGGTTTCCATGTAACTGATTTAGCTCTAAAGATAAATAGCTGAGTTGATCAGAAAGATTACCTATAGAACTCGGGAGCACTCCTTGAAAATTGCAGTCGGAAATATCCAGGTACTTTAATTTGGTACAATTTTCCAAAGAATTAATAAACTTCATTTCATCAATTTCTTTGCTTCCAAAGTTGTTAGAACCGATGGTTATAAAATATATATCTCTCAGTTTTGAAAAGTCAATCGTCAACTTTCCACGAAACTTGTTCTTGTTCATTTGAAGATCCGACAATCTTGAGCAATTAGAAATTGTTGGTGGAAGAGGCCCGGTTAGTTGGTTACCCCATAAATAAAGAGAAACGAGTTGTGGGAGCATTGTACCTAAGGCTAGAGGAAGGCTGCCTGTCAATTGATTATTAGTGAAGCGAACCTCGGTTAGGAGTGAAAGGTTATACATGGGAGCGATGGTCCCGGATAAATTACAATGACTGCAGTAAATTTGTTCCAAGTTTTTCCAATGGCTTAAGGTGTCTGGAATGCTCCCACCTAAAGGATTTCCATGAGTAGCAAACACTACCATTGTTGTAATATTCCCTAAGAAAGGTGAGATTCCACCCGTTAACTTATTATATTGAAGTAATAGGAAACTAAGTTTTGGGAGGAAACTGATCTCTTTGGGTATGCTTCCAACTAACTCGTTTTCTGAAAGACCGATCTCTACAAGGTTAGAACAACCGGATATGTTAGCTGGAATGACCCCGTTGAATTTGTTTGTATACAGAGAAAGAACACGTAGCCTAGAAAGGCGGCCGAGTTCATGAGGGATGGCTCCTTGAAAACTGTTATTCCAAAGGTAAAGTCGACGGAGGAAGCTGAGGTTCCCTACATGAGGAGACAAAGAGCCTTCTAGACCTTGCGAGATCAGTCGTAAATAAGTCACCCTTCTATGCCTCTTCCCACATGTAACACCAGCCCAATCACAGAAATGCGTGGAACTGTTCCATGAGGTTAGAGCTCCGTATGGATCATGAGTGATCATCAACTTGATATTGAGCAAAGCCTGATGATCAGTCTCATTTTGGCCTACATAGGCAGCTGAGATGGTTGTGGAAGTAAGAAATATAACAAGAGTATAAAAGATCAAATGAATGTGAGAGAAAGATGATAAGCAAACAATTGGTTGTTTTGAATTCATTTTTAGGAGTAATATAAAACTGGAGATGAAAATCCTTAGGCCTTTTTATCATCAACTTTTGCATGTTAAATGAGATGGCCAGAGGTAGATTCAAGTTATTGTCAAAGGGGGAGGCCCCCATGCATTCAAGATTCATAAGTTTTCTAAAACTCATGTCATGTTAAATGAGATGGCCAGGGGCAGATTCAAGTTGCTGTCGTCATCTAGTACTAATCGGGTAAACATGTATATGGTCTTAAATAATCAAATTGGGTATCACCTAATCCATACTTATCTCATTCTCGTAAATTTTTTAAAACTAAGCTATACTCAATCTCATATCCGTCAAGCTTCAGATATACCTGTCCCAAATATTTTGGGTGTCCATGTCCGATTTCCTTTTGTCATCCCTATTATCCAGTTATCACTTGAGCGTTACAAATTATTGAATATCACCTATTAAAATGAATATATTCTAATAACTTTAAAATTGGAGACAATGCATTCATTTATATTTGAGTTAGTTACATATATAGTCCTTGTGGTGTATTAAATGTTACACCTTTGAGTACTAACTTTTTCTTTTGTGAAAGGTTTAGGTTCCATGATTCAGATTTTATAACACCTTTGAGTATTAAGGCTAACAGCCGTTAATTTTCTATTTAATCAATGTAAATAACTAAGATACCCTGATATAATTTTATGTTAATACTTAAAGGTCTTACTTTCAATAAAACATACAGACTATCTATGTAATTAACTCTAAAAAATATAAAAAAACTTGTAATATAATTATTAAATATTTTTATGTAGCATATTTTGTAATATTTTTTTAACAAAATATAATGGGTTTTCATTTTTTATTATTTGGAGTTAATTACACAGATAGTACTTATAAGATAGTACTTATAGTTTATTGAAATTAACACATTTAAATGCTAACAGAAAATTAAACAAGGCTATTTTAGTCATTTTATGCTATTTTAACAGAAAAATTAACAACAGTTAACCTTAATACTCAAAGATGTTACAAAATCAAAACTATAAAAAACCTGAATATGTTAGAAAAAATATTAGTATTCAATTCCAAGATGTTACTTTACAATTTGTACAATTAACTCTTTTTGGTCTTCGTCATTCAATTCCATCAATGTATTCAATGTCACCTTTCTTTTCAAACGACTTTTTACACCTAAGCTAATTACCATTAAATTGACTAAAGGTCCCTCAAAGTATAAATGTAAATGTAAATGTTGAAATTGTAACGAATGTTGATTATTTGAAAAGTTATTGGAATATCTTGATGTATGTTCGACTAAATACGACTACTTGATGATACATAAATGTATATATGTATTGGTAAAATATATAAGTTTTGTTGACGGTGATAAATGTGTATTTTAGTAAGTACATGGAAGCATGTATATATGTGACGACATGATATTATTTTTATGTACTTAGGCATTTCTTAAAGCGATTGATATTATTGTGGGAAAAAGGTATTTTTTTAGAGAAATATAAGTTAATTATATATAAACTAGAGTTATGTGTCGACCGCATTGCGGGACGCTAAACCAAATATTTCTTTGTTGAATAACATGTATGCTTTTATTTCGTTTAGTTATACATGCTACTTATAACACGATATAAAAAAAAGATGCATCGAGTTAATCAAATAAAGAAAAACACTATCATAGTTATGATAAAAAAAAATAAGTAAAACGATGGCAAGCGTGTAATTTAATGTTGGGGGCAAAACAATAATTTGTCAGTACCAATTAGCGAGTGGTAGGCAGTTGTTTGGTTGAGTAAACCAAGTAAAATAAAACACTACTATAGTTTTGCCCAAAAAACTATGGCAGCATTGCAATTTTTAGATTGGGTAAAATCGTAATTTAAAAATGGAGGTAAAATAATATTTTGAACCGAGGGCAAAACCCTTTATTTATTTTGAATCGAGGGCAAAATCGTAATATTTTTACTGAGTGTAAAATCGATATTTTTTAGCAGGGGCAAAAAAAAACATTTTATTTTGAACAGGGGGCAAAATTGTAATTTTAAACTGTGAACTAAATTGTAATTTGGCATGATTGTAGCTGTGGGCAAAAGTATAATTTTTTTTAACCAAGTCAAAATCGTAAATTTAAGCTGGGGGCAAAGCGTAAATTTAATTTCTAATCGGGGGCAACATTGTAATTTTAAATAGGGGAAAAAATCATTATTTGGTAGGACCTATAAATAACTATTTTATAAAAAAAGAAACAAAGCTGGCTGGCCGCCACTTTTGGCCAACCACCCATGACTACTATTCCCGCCGACATTCACATCTTATGTTTGTATGTATTGAAAATATATTATTTTTATTATTACAACGAAATTCTATTAATTATTATTACTATATATTATTACTATATATTACTAAACGAATTTAAATGAATAGTGATTTTAATATTATACTAATATATATTTTTTTTTTAATTTTTTTTATTATTTTAATATTATAATAATAGTTATTTTCTTTACTTTTTAAGTTTAACCATTTTTTTAATATTAGGGGTTGGGATAAGCTTGGTGTTAACCGGTATTGAACCAGTGCTTGTATCGAAAATACTGGTACGGTCCAGTTCGGTATCAGTACATAAAGGTAAAAACCGACACTAATACAGAAAACGTCAAAAGTTGGTGCCGAATTCATATTGGAAATCTTTTGGTTCGGGAAATTCAGTGCTGCTACCCGGTACCATTTGCTCATCCCTGATCACGGTTACCGTACGAACAACGGTATCGTACAACTTTTTTTTGTTGATTTTCTTCAACTTTTATTTTTTTCTTTTTTTAGTTTCAGGGGTAGGGATGAGCTTGGTGCCAACCGATACAGAATCAGTACTGATACCGAAAATACCGGTTACGGTATCGGTATATGAAGGTAAAAAACGGTAGTGAACCGGTATTAGGAACGCCAAAAGTGGGTACCGAATTGGTACTAAAGATCTTTTGGTTCGGTAAATTTGGTATCGGTACCCAAAACAATTTGCTCATCTCTGACCACGGGTTTCATACGAACAACATCGTTACCATACAACTTTTTTGATTGATTTTCTTTCGGTTATTTTTTAGTGTTTTTTTCTACATTTTCTTTTTATTCTTGTCAACAGTTCCGTTTGCAACACGCTTGTAGTGATTTCAAAATACATGTAAAGACTGACTAAATAGCAAAAGAAATGAGTGAATTTCAAATTTTGTCCTTTATCTTTATAGTGAATTTCAGTCGGTGTCCTTTATCTTTCAAATTGACGACTTTTGTACTTTATGTTTCAAAATCCTGCAAGTTATGTCCTTTAGCCCTAACCCAGTTAGATTTTTCTGTTAAATCTGGTCATATGAATTGCACATGAGGGTATTATTGTCAATTCACTTTTCAAGGATTAGTTGTGTAAATAAATTAAATAGCTAACTATTAAAAAATAGAAAATAAAAAATTATATATATATATATATATATATATATCCCATTTACCACCAACATCCACCGTCACCACCACCACCACCACCACCCATGACCCACCTCACTTCACCTATACATATCTAATTAAAAAAAAAACAGGGAAAACAACAGCAAATAACTGGAATCGGATGTTGAATTCATCGATAACTTCACACATCACAGTTTCCAAAAACTGAAATCAAAATCAAAAACTTCGATCATCATATTCAGTAAAAAAATCAGATCCAAATCGATATACAAAATTCAGATCCAAATCGACATACAATGAAACAAATGGTTCAACCCAAACGTAAGACCAAAGAAACCACATCACCGCAATCGAACCCCACACGGACTTAACTTCACCTAACCATAAACACATCGCCCCAGCCACCACACACCCTAACCACCACCATCAAACCCACCAATCTCTCCCACCACACCACCCACTATTCCACCACCATCTCTCCTGTCGTATCGCACCACACCCACCATCCGAACCCTAACCACCGCCATCGCACCCACCAGCCACTAGAACCCACCACTATTATCCCCTTTCAAAGCCATAAACGAAAATTTTAATCAACGACGGTGCATTCAAACCATAAGCCAACGGCTTTACAAATCAAATCTTCAATCTAATTCATGGCCACCGTTCCTTCAGCATATCAGATCCTATCTCAGATCCCCACTTTTATCCCTAAACCCTTATAAACCACCACTATTCCTTCGACCTCTGCTTCTTTCTCCTCCACCGTGTTCTTCGATTTCGAAACCACTGGTCGTCTTGATGAGGATAAGGTTAGTTAGGTTTTCTTTTTTGAGACTGTTGTGAACTTGATCTATGGGCATGTTTGGCTAAGCTTTTCAAAACAACTTATTGGCTTATTGACTTATCAAAAAGCCAATAAGTTGTTTTTGTGTTTGGCTAAGCCAAAAGTCCTTTTAGAAATGGTTTTTTGCAAAGAAGAAAAAGGAGGTTTCAAGAAGTCACAATATTGTGACTTTTTGGCCAGCTTTTAACTTTTCAAACTACAAATTACCAATATACCCCTTCTTTACCCCCTTATATCTAAAATAATGCTCATTTTAGTCATTCTACATCAATAAGCTAATCCAAACACTTATTTTTAAAACTCCTTTTCAAAAAGTCCTTTTCCCAAAAGTCCTTTTTAACTATAATAAGCTTAGCCAAACATGCCCTATATGTCTGGTGTGGATTTGTTGAGGATAAGGGTGAAGAGAGAGACAATAATTTTGTATTTATGTGTATATATTTTATCATTGTACAAAATACTCCCTGAATGTATATTATTTGCAATATAGTCCCTACATAGTTAAATGACAAATACGCCCTCATGTGCAAGCCATGTGACCTGATTTAACGTTAAAATTTAACTGGGTTAGTGTCAAAGGACATAACTTGCAACATTTTGAAACATAAAGTACAAAACTCGTCAATTTGAAAGATAAAGAACACCGCCTGAAATTCACTATAAAGATAAAGGACAAAATTTGAAATTCACTCAAAAGAAATTCACTATAAAGATAAAGGACAAAATTTGAAATTCACTCAAAAGAAATTCACCGTAACGTGGCGAACTTCTTTAAACCTAGTTTTCTTAAAAGCAAATATATTATTTTGAAATATATATTTGTTTGTTAATTGATCGTGTTATGACATGTGTTTATACAAATTTGTGGCATGAAATCCAATGTAGTTAATTTTACACGTGCTTATGTGTATTTTGTTTAATATATATAGAAAAGGATAAAACGAAAACTCACTTAAGTTGAGCAAAATCAAAAAACCTTTGTAAGAACTCCATGTAACATTTTTTATTTTTTTTTCTAAAAAATAGGGAATGTGACATACATATATTTGAACAATTTTATAAAAGAAAAAACAAAAAAGAGCCAAGTAGTTTATTTTTTTAAAAAAATTTAAAAATTTCATGTTACATAATATATATGTCCAAAAAAATGTAACATACAAATTTTAAACATTTAAAAAAAAACTAGTAGTAATTGAAAACAAATAATCCCACCTAACTCAATTTGTCTGATAATAAACTCAAGTTAGTTATTGGCCGATAATAATCAAAACTGGTCAATTTTTTTTATAAAATAGTTCGCCGTTAAAATAGCTTAACGGGGTTAAATTTTTTTTCCGAATTACAAACCGATGTTTTAGGGCTTTTGATCAGAATGAGAATACGAGTCGATTGATGTAAAACTTACATCGAAATTGTGCTCGAAATGGCTTGATTTTTGTTAATTGGAAGTTTAAACACCCGAATTGAAGCACCGTTTTCGTGGGCTGTGGCAGTATTTCAAGGTAAGTTTTACATCAATCGACTCGTATCCTCGTTCTGATCAAATGCCCAAAAACATCGGTTTGTAAGTCGGAATAAAACTTAACTCCGTTAAACTATTTTAACGGCCGACTATTTTACAGAAAAAAAATTGACTAGTTCGGATTATTATCGGCCAATAACTGACTTAGGATTATTATCGGCCAATTGAGTTAGGTGAGATTATTTATTTCCAATTTGCCTTTTTTAGCTTTTTACATTTTTTTATAAAAAACGTTTAAATACGTTTATGTTACATTCCCTGTTTTTTTAGAAAAAAATAAAAATGTTACATAGGGTTTTCATGAGTTTTCTCAACTCAAGTGGGTTTTCGTTTTATCCTTCACCTACATATATATATATATATATATATATATATATATAAACGCGATCAGAAGAAAACAGTTGGAAGTGTGAAAACAGTGTGTTGGTGCACTTGTGTCTGTACTTTGTCTGTATTCGGTCACGATGTAAAACGATGTTCTTGTTTGTCATGTAAGGTTTGACCAAGTCAACCATCCTCCTGGTTTGACTTGGCCAAACAGTTAGTTTATGAATGTAACATGTCTGGTTCGAAGGATGTCTCATCGAAGGATAGTTTAGATCCTTCGATGAGCACGAAAGTTGAACCTTCGATGGATAGACCTCGATAGATCACCCTTCGAGGACTCTGTGAACCCTTCGATGGAAGTCTGATCGAAAGATGATCTTTCGATCAGTATTCCTAATCCTTAGACAGGTTTAACATCGATAGATGATCCTTCGTGACATCTATCGGATCCTTCGGACAGACTACCTGTGTTTGGGTATAAATACCCATGCAGTGTGTTCATTTCAGTTTAGACATTTGGAAACACTTGAGAGACACTTCTGTCAAGAACACACACATTAGAGAGTTCGCAATACTGATTTATAAACCTTGTGCTTATAACCGGAACCTTTCATTTGCATTAATACAAGTGGTGTTAATCGGTGAACCTTGTGTGTCTTGTGTTTATTCTTGTCTCAACTCGGTTTGCATACTAGCTTGGATTCCGCACTCGCTAGTGTGTTACTATAACAAGGTTAAGGTTTAACCTCATCCTCCGCGAGGGACCTACAAGTGGTATCAGAGCCGTGGCTCTTTACCTTGTTAAAAACCGGGTTTGTTCAAGTCTTGGTGTGTTTGGACACTTGGTTTAGCTCCCGTTTTTAGTGTTTTTCTTGGTTTTCTTGGCATAAAAACGTGTTCTGAACCAACCGGGAGTGTTTAAAAGCGGGTTGGGTAACTTACAACTTGTTTTTACGAAATTTGGTGATTTCCGGCCAAATTCCGGTGTGTTCCGGTGACTGGATTTTCTGGATAAGGTTTGCCATTTTGGGCATATTCTTTTTGAAAATCAAAGTTGGTGAAAAGTTGAGGTCAGAACATCCTTTCTGCCGAAAGTTGGTTCACCAACCAATCACCTTTCTCACCAACCTGTCACCTTTTTGTCAGTTGTGTCAGTAGCAATCGAAGGATATCTTTCGATATCGAACGATCATCTTTCGATCAAGGAAGGCTCGATAGATAATCATCTTTCGACCCATCCTTCGAAGTTGGTAACTTATCCTTCGATACAGGGAATCTAGTTGAAAGATACATTTTCGAAAGATAAGGATCTTTCATTGTGAATCTTTCGTGATCAGTGTTCGAAAGATAAGGATCTTTCATTGTGAAACTTTCGTGATCAATGTTCGAAAGATAAGGATCTTTCATTGTGAATCTTTCGTGATCTTTATTCGAAAGATAAGGATCTTTCAAGTTGTGAATCTTTCGAAGTCTTTGTTCGAAACTCAACAGTGATCTTTCGAACACTGTTGATCCTTCGAACAAGTCTTGATCCTTCGAACAAGTCAGTATCTTTCAATTCGTGTCTGTTTGAACTTTAACAGTTTGTGTTTGTGTAGGTCTTCTATTTGTATTTCATCAAAATGAGTTGTACAAGTCCTTGGGACTGGAGTATTGACTCACAATCTAGTCAAGAGCTAACCTCTGCTGCAGCTTGGGCAAAAAGTATGTTTCCACCGCCATCAATCAGTCCAAGTTAATGGGCTTTGGTATCCAATCAAAGTCAAAGCATTCAAAATCTTTTGATTAGTGAAAGCGAAACGGGCAGCAACAATCGTCCACCAAAGTTGAATCATATGAACGACTTTCCATCATGGAAAAACCGCTTTCACACGTATGTTCAAGGGCAAAGCACCGATCTTTGGACGTGTTTCATCAATGCATTCAATGCTAATCTTGAGGTTGCAGCGTCCACTTCAGAAGGTTATGCTAACATGCTCGAAAATGACAAGAAGGCTTATGAATTGGAGAAAAAGGCCTTTGCTACACTTACACAAGCACTCAACAAAGATATCTATCATTAGTTCTCCTACTGCAAGACCACGAAAACATCGTGGGATGCCTTAGTTGCTAGAGGAGAAGGCAATGCAGCTACTCGAAAGTCTCGTCATGATTTGTTGAAGAAAGAGTTTGAATCGTTTCAATTTTTGGAAAACGAAACTCTAAATGATATGACAACACGGTTCTATCATTTGATTAGTGAAATGTGTGCTTATGGAGTTGTATCTACTCAACAAGACATGGTGAATAGGTTTGCTGACGCCTTACCTCCAAAATGGAGTTCGTTTATTGAGCTGTTGAAGCACACTGGAACTCTAGACACGGTTAACATCTATGAGTTCATTCAGAAGCTGGAACATAAAAATGATGAAGAAATCAGGAAAGCAAAGCGAGCTCCCGCTCCTCAGAATACAGAAATGTACCTTCCAGGCTTCGATGCTTTGGCAAGATCTGCTGCAGCTCAGCAACCTAAACTGCAAACTGCATTTGTGTCCAACACAAGTTCTCTTCCGTTTCCTCAATCAACTGCTGCTCCGGCTTTTGATCCGAGGTCTTACATTCCTGTCCCAACACAGCCACAAGTCCAACCACCACAACAATAACAGCAGGCTCACTATACAAACAATCCTCAACCTCAAAACCCTAACACAATCCGAGTCGATAATTCAAACCTTTCACACCTCAGCATTGAAGTTGCTAAGGAGCATATGGAAATTATCAATACAATGGTCAGTGCTTACTGTGGTTTGGTAGCAGGTCAGCTTGGAAACATCAACATGACCAATGAAGACTATCAACAGATCGACAAGGAAGAAATGGAGTTGATGGATATCAAATGGGCTTTTGCTAGTGCAGTAAGAAGGGCAAAAGATTTCATGGCTCGAACTGGAAGAACTTCGTTGGAAGGAAAGAAAGATACGAAGTATGGGTTTGATATCAACGCCGTTACATGCTTCAATTGTGGTAATAAAGGGCACTTCAAACATGAGTGCACTCGACCAACAAAACAAGGCAATCACAACCCTTTCAGAAACCAGACGAGTACTACAAATGTGAATGCCCAGCAAGAAAACCGTGAGAGGAGGATTGTGGCAGTTAATAACAATCAGGGCCAGTCTGGAACTTCAAATCCCAATCGGGCTTTGGCTGTTCAAGCTGATGAGGGATGTGACTGGTCTGTGCAGTTTGGTGAAGGTGATCAAGGAGGTGGAACAGCTTGTTATGCAAAGATCATCAAGCATGTTCATAAAGAAGAGTCCTCTAAAAGTGATGACAGTTCTGGTTATTCGGGTAGTTCTGATGAAGAAGGCTCTATTTCTGAGGATAATCAGTCTGAGCCTGATGTGAAGGAGGAAGGAGGTGCTGATATTCAGGATCTACTGAATGAAGCTGATGAGCTTAAATGTCAGAAATCAATTCTGATTAGGAAGGCGGCTACTGCATCAAAGGAAATGGAGAAGTTATTTTCTGAAGATGGAGCTTTTTCTTTTCAAACTGCCTTTATGGCAAACGTTTCAGCCTCTTCTAGTCAGGTAAATTCTGAACCTCCTGCTCCTAGTGTTTGTAAATCATGTGCTGATGTGAAGCTTGAATCAGAAAAGCTTCATAGTCATAATCAGAATTTGGTTATTGAACTGTCAAAATGCAAAGAGGCGAACATGGCTTTAACTCGGAACGAAAATGATTTTAAATCAGTAATTGAAACATTAAAGAAAAATGTGTCCGAAGTGAACAAAGTAGTTTACCACAAGCAAGTAAGTATAAACGAATACATTAACATTGTGGAAGAAACTAAGAAGCAATTAGCCATTGCCCAATGCGAGAATGATGCGATCAAACAAAAATTGGAGAGTTATTCTAACTCCCAATTTGTGCTTGATCACATCATCGATGTTCAACAACCGAAGGGAAATCAGAAAGGCATAGGGTATAAGAAATGTCCGCCCACTTTGATGAACAATTATACCAAGATGCCTGATGAGGAGGAAATGCCTCGATATGAACCCAGTGTGCCTCTTGATGTTGAGGAATTTGCTGCTGGCCTAGGGTTCAAACCGGACAATTCTTCAAACACATCCTCTGAGAAACAAGAAACTTCATCATCCGTGAAGCAAAGTCCTCCAATTATCGAGGACTATGAGACATCGGATGATGAGTCAGAAGTGGATGTAGGTGAACAGGATAAATCACTTAACAAGATGAAAGGAGTAGTCATTCCAAGAGAGAATCACATTCTTTGTGATCCTGATACTCCTGATGTCTCATCTGTTAAGAAACAAGTGATTGATTCTGTCAAAGTTGATAAGACATGTGTGTCTACTGTTAAAGGCAGTAATGTGTTGTATACATTGGTTGGAGATGATAAAATCTACTCAGATCACGTTTTCCCAATTAAAAATGTAAATCAATCTTTGATTGATAAAGTTTTTGAAGACAACACAAACAAATTTTTGGGAAAAACACTTCCGGGAATTGTTGTAACACAATGTGATCCAATTCCTAAGGCTGAGATTAGAAAACAGTTTGGTAATCAAAAATCTTCAACCACTCAACAACCTAGTGCTTCTAATGGTAAACAACCAGTCAAACGAGCTCAAAAGCATAAAGTTTCTCAGATGAAGTCTGACACAAAAGGAGCTCGATTTCAAAAGAAAGCCAAAGATGTCAAGTTTGTGTCATCCAAGGGTACTGATAAGATTGAAACTTTTGAGAACAAATCTAACACTGATTTTGTAAAACAAGTCACAATCTTAAAACGTAACAGTGATAACAATTACACTCAACGCACAAATGGGTGTGATGAAAAGGCTAGTACCTCGGGTTCCACGAGTTCGACATCTTGTGGTCAATCAAGTTCTCCTATATTTGTTGAAAGGAGAACATGTTTTAAATGTGGAGAAATTGGGCACATCATCAAAAACTGCCCAAATGCTCCAAAGAATAAATTTGTTGAGAAAGCTCCACCTGAAACAGTTCATCCTCAACGTCGGTCAGTTTCACCTAAACATGATAAACGAACTGTAAAAGAACAAGAAACTAAACAACGACGTAAGAACATGAAAACTGTTGAAAAAGCTTTAAAATCTGAAGTTAAAACAGTTCAAAGGGAACCAAGTGTGTCACAACCTGTAAAACCAGAATCTTCAAAAACTGGTAGGCAAAAACGAACTTGGTTACCTAAGGCGGGTGACAATTCAGGGGGAGCAGTTGTTCTTGAAAACCATCAAGAGATTGATATCACGTTTCGTGATGCTCAGGGACGACCCAAGACTACTAAGGCTTGGGTCCCCATTCTCAACTGATGTTTTTAAATGACATGTGCAGGATGTTCTAGGAGGAACTATTAACAGTCACTGGATTGTTGATAGTGGAGCATCCAGGCACATGACTGGCGACTTACGGCTCCTATACGACGTGAGAAACATTAGAGGAGGGTATGTTGCTTTTGCGGGAGACAAAGGCGGATTTATCACTGGAGAGGGAAGTATCTCAAATGGTATGGTGTGCTTCGATAAGATCAATTATGTTAAGCAAATTGATCATAATCTTCTCAGTGTGTCGCAAATCTGCGATAAGAAATTCTCCGTGCATTTTGATGATGCCGGCTGCTATGTGCTGAAACATGGATTCAAAATTCCACAAGAATGGATTCTCTTATCGGCTCCGAGAGTAAATGATCTTTATATTCTCGACATGAGCCAAGCGATTACTACATCTGCACAAGTCACTTGCTTTGTCTCAAAAGCCACGGAAAAGGAGTCTATATCTTGGCACAGAAGAATGGGACACATTCACTTGAGAAAGATGAACCATTTGGTGAAAAATAATCTTGTGAACGGTGTGCCTGTGAGAAGTTTTCATTTACAAGATATCTGTGTCTCGTGCCAAAAAGGGAAGCAAACAAAGAAGTCTCACCCTTTGAAGAAAATCAACACTGTCAGCATGCCTCTCGAACGTCTTCATATGGATCTTTTGGACCTATGAAACACAAGACAACATTCGGAGATGCTTATTGTCTAGTTGTTACTGATGATTATTCTAGATTTTCTTGGGTATCCTTCATGGCACACAAGAGTCAAACTCCTGGCATCCTCAAGGATCTTCTTACAATGTTGGAGAATCTCTATTCGTTGAAAGTGAAGAGGATCCGAAGCGACAATGGAACCGAATTCAAGAATCAAGTTATGGATGAGTTTTGTACTTCTAAAGGCATTCTTCATGAGTACAGTTCTCGTTATACTCCACAACAAAATGGTGTCACGGAGAGGAAGAATCGAACGATTATAGAAACTGCAAGAACAATGTTAGTAGAGTCGGAACTCCCTATTCAATTCTGGGGGGAGGCTGTATCGGCTGCATGCTACACGTTAAACAGAGTTCTTACAGTAAAGAGACATGGCAAGACTTGCTTCGAACTCCTTCAGAAAAGGAAACCGGATCTTTCTTACCTAGAACCGTTTGGTGCTCCATGTACTATGATTGAGCCGGATGGAAAGTTTGGAGCAAGAGCTATCGAGGGTTTCTTCCTTGGATATGCTACTCCGAATTTTCGTGTTTGGAATCTGGCTACCAAAAAGATTGAGCTATGGAGTGAAGTAAGGGTTCAAAGGTACACGAGTCCTGTTAGGGCTCCGGGTGATCCGTGGATGTTCGATTATGATGGGCTATTTGACTCCTTCAATCTGCCAACCTTTGACGAAGAATCAGCAGCGGCTAGGATGTTGTTGGAAAGTGACAACGCTGCTGTCTCGCCTTTGGTTAGACCTATTGTTGTTGACCCTCAAGCTTCTTCGTCTGTCAACAATATGGTTCAAAATGAGGTTTATGAAGATGCTGCTGATTATAATGAATCTTCTGAAGATGATGAATATCATGATGCAGCTGAAGGATCTTCGGCTCCAGTTGCTCCTGTTCAAGGTGCCTCTGTTGATACACCTCATATGCTGAATGTAGACACTGCTGAAGGGAATGCATCCACTTCTACACACATTCCTGGTGTGGAGTTGGTTGTTGATCTTAATCTTAACAATTTGGGTATCAATGCTCGTGTGGCAGAAAATCCGGAAATGAGGATTCATGATACTCACCCCCAGCAGAATATTATAGGAGATGTCCATCGCGGTGTGCAGACGCGTAATCAGCTGAGAAACAACCGGAATGCTGGTTTGTATTCAGCTATAAGAGAATCTGGTCTTCAGAATGACTGGTCCTTCGCCTGTTACGTGTCACAAGAAGAACCAAAATCGTGGAAAGAAGCGTTGAAAGACAGTGCTTGGGTTGAAGCCATGCAGGAAGAATTACAGCAATTTCAAAAGCTTGGTGTTTGGAAGCTTGTTGAAAGACCTGAGAACTACAAGAAAATTGGCACTCGATGGGTTTTCAAATGCAAGAAAGACGACCGTGGAGTGGTTATTCGGAACAAAGCACGTTTAGTCGTTCAAGGTTTTCGTCAGATAGAAGGAATCGATTACAACGAAGTCTATGCACCTGTTGCACGTCTGGAAGCAATTCGGATCTTTCTGGCTTATGCCTCATTCAAAGGATTCAAGGTTTACCAGATGGACGTCAAAAGTGCATTCTTTCATGGTGTGGTTGAAGAAGAGGTGTATGTCGAACAGCCTCCAGGTTTTGAAGATCCTATCCATCCCGATCGGGTTTGGTTGCTCAACAAAGCTCTCTATGGTCTTCATCAAGCGCCACGAGCTTGGTATGCAACCTTATCTACCTATCTGCTGGAGAACGGTTTTCGAAGAGGTCTTATCGACTGTACTCTTTTCATCAAAGAACAAGATGGAGATCTTCTTCTGGTACAGGTATATGTTGATGATATTATTTTTGGTTCTACTAATGATGTTTTGTGTAGGAATTTCGAGCGCATTATGCAGGATAAATTCGAGATGAGTGCTATGGGGGAAATGACCTTTTTCTTGGGCCTACAAGTGCAACAAACTGAGTCTGGGATTTTCATCCATTAGACTAAATATGTTGGTGACATCTTGAGCCGGTTCCAGATGTCCGATGCAACGCCCATTGGTACCCCACTGCCACAAAATCACGGAATTACTCCAGACTTGAAGGGTGAAGCTGTTAGCCCCTCATACTACCGCGCAATGATTGGATCTCTTATGTACCTCACAGCATCAAGGCCAGACATAATGTACCCAACGTGCCTGCTTGCCAGATATCAAGTCAACCCGAAGGCCTCACATCTTGCAGCTGTAAAAAGGATTTTTCGTTATTTGAAGGGTTACCCTGACACCGGTCTATGGTACCCTAGGGATAATAACTTTGACTTAATCGCATTCAGTGATTCTGATCATGGCGGATGCAAAATCGACGGCAAATCCACAACGGCTGGATGTCAGTTTTTAGGAAATCGCCTAGTCACATGGCAGTGCAAGAAGCAGACGTGCGTCGCTACATCAACATGCGAAGCTGAATACATTGCTGCCTCAAGTTGTTGCTCCCAAGTTCTTTGGATTCAACAACAATTGCGGGACTACGGTTTTGAATTCCTAACTACTCCTATTTACGTTGATAATTCTGCTGCATTACAGATCACTAGAAATCCTGTGCAGCACTCAAAGACCAAACACATCGAAATCAAATATCACTTCATACGTGATTGCTTTGAGAAAAGGCTAATCGATGTTGTTAAGGTCCACACCGATGACCAACGTGCCGACCTTTTTACCAAAGCATTTGACAAATCAAGATTTGACTTTTTATTATTGGTAAACGGCATTAAGGTCAAGCAAGAGTAAACCAACATCGGAAAATCATTTTTGTAAATACCTTTGTGTTTTAATTTTATCTTAGTTTATTGATTTTAGGGGGAGTAAATCCAAAAATCGGAAAATCCAAAAACATCGAAAAATTTCAAAAACACAAAAACAATAGAAAAACAAAAATGAGTTTCCTGGCGAGCAAAAGAGAAAATGATAGTACATCAGTGGTCTATTCAAACCTCTTTAAACTTTAAATGAAAAACGATAAGCAGCTCTATATAAGATGTATCGGTAGGCTCACAATCATTTTAAAGTGTGCAGGGTGATATAAATCTTAATCGACTGAAGACCTGGTGGGAACCATTCATTGGCATATGGTCTTAGTACCGAAATTTCGTTTGATAGATTGCCGAGGTTCTGAGATATTCGGTCTTTATGCTGCTTATCATCTGGGTATCATGGTTGTATCTTTTACCGAAAAATAACGGGGACGCAAGTCTAGATCTTCCATGATACTATACATACGTGTACATATTACATACTGCATTCGACCTCAATAAGTGATAAACAATCACATGTCCAAACAAATAAGTGATAAAATATCACATTTATCCGGGAGTCAAGTTCGTCTCTCTGCTGTACGGAAGTACTGACCTGTTCACGGACTTGCTCCTGTGCCCTCATGCATATGAAAATCAAGTTCCTCATAAATAAGTGATTATATCACATAGGGCTTGTTTTCAAATCAAAATAAGTGAGTATCTCACATCATATACGTTCAAACAGATGATAATCGGTATACTCACCGGTAAGATGAATTCTCGTGCATACCTTGATACGGGAATGTGTCGTGATGTGGATGAACACCGGTCGGTAAGTATAAATCATACCTTAACGTATCCCCTCGCCATGATTACATCTGATAAGTTGAGCTTAAGTGGACAACAATACCGATAATTGTTATAGGATGCTTATCTTATGTTAACTAACTGAACAACAAGAGTGTTTTGACATGACCGTACACTGATATGATTCTCTTTCCCTCGAAACTCGCAAAAAGAATGTCTGTATATATTTATTTACTGCTTAACTTTTATTGTTTTATTTTTAAACAGTTTCGTCGTTTGGTGCATATCAGCACGACATTAGCGGTGATGTCGTTTGATAACACTCAAAGGATATTAAAATTGTTGTCTTTTAATTTATTCAAAAATACCAAAAAGATTTTAGGTGAGTTTTAATATAAACTTTGTAAAAGCCAAAAAGATTTTATTTCTACTTTATTTTCGATCGTACGATGTTGGAGCTCGAGTCTTTGTTACCTGAAACCTGAACGAAAACCGAATTGACTAAATCTTCATAAACGGTCGAAATTTGCAAGCTTTGAAAGTTAAATCTAAAATTGAGAAATTTATTAAACTTTCAAACTGTCGGACGGTGTTTGATTATGACATGGTCATTCGTGTGTCATTTGTTTATGCTAGATATTCCAAGCAATTGTTCTCATTACGCGTTTAGATTTCTTGCATGTGCAGATTCTAAAGGCTAGGAGAACATGGTCAATGACAAGCTTTGGAATGAAGACACGACGTGAAGGCACTCAAAAGATGAAGATGATCGAGTTGCCGCTGATCATCATCAACACTACAAGGATCTCAAGCATTAAAGATCAAGTCATTCACGAGCATAACTCAAGGGGGAGCTTATGTTAAGGGGGAGTTTGTCAACACACTTCCTACACGATACGGGTAGTTTGTTGATACACTCTCTGCTTTCAAGACGTGAAGACCTTGAAGATCCTCCGACATCGAAGACTTAAAAGGACATCAGAGTCTTGAAGACACGAAGATCAAAGATGATCAAGATCGAGACAAGATTGAGACAAAGCTACAGCCAAGGGGGAGTTTGTTGGTGCACTTGTGTCTGTACTTTGTCTGTATTCGGTCACGATGTAAAACGATGTTCTTGTTTGTCATGTAAGGTTTGACCAAGTCAACCATCCTCCTGGTTTGACTTGGCCAAACAGTTAGTTTATGAATGTAACATGTCTGGTTCGAAGGATGTCTCATCGAAGGATAGTTTAGATCCTTCGATGAGCTCGAAAGTTGAACCTTCGATGGATAGACCTCGATAGATCACCCTTCGAGGACTCTGTGAACCCTTCGATGGAAGTCTGATCGAAAGATGATCTTTCGATCAGTATTCCTGATCCTTAGACAGGTTTAACATCGATAGATGATCCTTCGTGACATCTATCGGATCCTTCGGACAGACTACCTGTGTTTGGGTATAAATACCCATGCAGTGTGTTCATTTCAGTTTAGACATTTGGAAACACTTGAGAGACACTTCTGTCAAGAACACACACATTAGAGAGTTTGCAATACTGATTTGTAAACCTTGTGCTTATAACCGGAACCTTTCATTTGCATTAATACAAGTGGTGTTAATCGGTGAACCTTGTGTGTCTTGTGTTTATTCTTGTCTCAACTCGGTTTGCATACTAGCTTGGATTCCGCACTCGCTAGTGTGTTACTATAACAAGGTTAAGGTTTAACCTCATCCTCCGCGAGGGACCTACACAGTGAAAACAGATCCTAGAAGAACATGTGGCGCACGATATCATCAAGGCGGAGGGGCTTTTTTTGTCGTTTTATTTTTTTTTCCAATGCATCTAACACACAGTTCTCATTTGTGGCGTGTAGGATTTTTTGGCGTGTAGTTAAAAACAAAAACTTCTTAAACTTCTTGGTGTTTTATTGTTTTTTTAGATCTGCCACGAGGAGTTAATCGTTTTTGTCTTACAAAGTAAATATCTTTGCGTTTATGGCGTTCCAAAATTCATCATAATTTATTATTAATTCAAACATTGCAGTTTTTTTGGCGTTTTCTTGTTTCTTTGTAGATCTGTCGTGATGAATTAATCCTTTTTTGTCTTATAAAAGTAAACATCTTGGCGTCCATGGCGTTCCCAAATTCACTATATACCATTAATAATTCAAACATTATAATTTCTTTGGCGTTTTCTGTTTTTTTTGTAGATCTGTCCAGATGAATTAATTCTTTATGTCTTATAAAAGTACATATCTTGGCTTTCCCAAATTCATTATAATTCATTAATAATTCAAAACATTACAACTAAGACGAAATCAAACTAAACTAATATTCTTCTGTGGATGGTATTACATCAGAGATGTACCCATCGCTTTGCTCATCACTTTCTTCAGACTCAGCATCATCATCCAGGTCATTGGCATATAACGCCATCAGTTGGTTTAGCCTGCCTCACATCCTATACTTAAATATAATCACAATCCTGGATGTTACAATGTGTGAAGGTACTAAATCACAGAGTTGTTCAAGAAGGTGTAGTCTATCTGTGTTCAGCACTTCGTCCACCGTCAGCGAATCCTCATCCCCGTTTTGATAAGTCAGTTTCACCGTCTTTGACTACCAACTTGTAAGTCCCAGTCTTTAATAATTTAAGTTTTATAAAAAGTTGCACTATCACACACATAATGCAAATTCACGTCATTACAAAAACATGAGTTTCATAAAACATTATAAATTCTTGAAACATCTTAAAATGCTAACATAGTTAGATTTGATAATCAAAAGAATAATATGCGGAAGCATGATGTTTAGACGTGTTCGGTTCTTCTTTTAACTTGACCAACCATCCACGAAATCATATCAAACACCTACATTACAATATTTGTCACACCCCCAAATAACCACCTAGGGCATGTCCCTATTGGAGGTGCAACGATCCAACAAAGAGCCACCAATCATATCAAATGCAAGTTATAATGTATTGAAATACCCAATTGAAAGAAATGTATCGTTTGAAAAGTTAAACCAAAACCAAAGTATTGAGCGGAAGCATAAATGTATAAGTGTGTAAATGTATCGAAACCAAATCAATGTAATTGTTTATCATGACCACAACCACTCCAGCAGCATCAGACGGCAAGCTCCCAAGTTCCTTCAATAATTACCTACAAGCATGCAACAAGTGTGTCAGACTACGCTGGTGAGTTCAAGGTTTTGTTAACAAGTTATGTTACCATATGTATGTTAATACGATTTAACACTGCGATACAATGTTGCTCATGCTAGATATCCTAGGGAATGTGCCCATATGTATCCGGGGAGTGGGTACCCCTTAACGACCGTTTGCTATGTTGCCTTCGTTAGATACCCTAGGGAGAGTGCCCATATGTATCCGAGGAGTGTGCCTCTAACAACCATAGCCATACCCAGATAATTAGTTCACGCCCGTCCTTACGGCCCGGTGTGAGGTTTCCCACCTAATAGCGCTATCAACTAATCACCCCCATTGCCCTCCAGGCAATAACCAAAACCGATTAAGTTATTTACCCAATGTTTCCCTTCCAAATGTTTACCAGTTGTCCCAAACCACCGGGACGCATGCTTGAGAAAATGCAATGAACTCACCTTGATTTGCTCGGCAGAATATTTCACTCGTTAATTTATTCAATACTCGCGACCTAGGAGAGTGTTTGGTAATGATCAGTTTTACAGTTTGTTTACACATAGATCACATCAGTGATTGTCACGTATGGCACGTATAACAGTTAAACAAGTAATGCACATGATCGCTAAATTCACTGATGTCTTTAATATCAAATGACACATTGAACCATACAATAATTCCCACAAGTTTAGACAGTACATTCGGGTCCTTGCACACTTAACCTTTTCTCATTTATCACACACATTCTCATAATTGGTTCATGCATCTTTAGCGGGCTCGATGGCCACTCATAATCAACCCCATCCGGTTACCAGTTTAAGTGGGACGGCCCAGTTTCATGGCCCGTTTCCCACATATCATGCATTGGCAATTATCAAAGTCAAGCACACTCCCTGTAACAATATTCATTCTCTAGACTGACTTCATGTTAACCTACTTTATTCATGAACATGCATTATTTCATTCGTAAGTTCAAACATTCACCCACAATTCTGGTTTATTATGTGAAGGTTACTACCACTCTTATATGTTGACTATCCTAGCATATGATCAAAGAAACAGATTGCATATATAACACACCATACCACATGAGCAAGATTAATAATTATACATTAAAGTTTAAGTGAACATGGATACTATACAAAAGATACATCAATGAAGGGGGCTGATCGTCGAAGGAAATAGAGGTTTTTATTATCTTTCATATTTTATGTACTCCTTATTTGATGGCCACCGCCCATAAACCAATAAGAGAAGACACCATGTTCAACTAGTGGAGAAGAAACCATTTTAATTGGACCTTTTAACCACCTCATGCCATTGGACCTAAGTCACATATCACCATATTCCTTCACAAATTGAATGCACATGGATTGATAATTAATTGTCAGCAAATAATTGATAAGCCAACATGAATTCAGTAACTAACATTCACACACATAACTAATCAGTAAGTCAACATGATTGTCAGCAAATGATTGGCCAGTTATACGGCTGCCGATAATAAAGTCGCCGCGAGTTCCTATTTGTCTAATCTTATACGGCTGCACATGCATGGTCATTATATATTCAAAAAGGTTTACATGTTATGGCCGACAACTATGAATTGCCTTATGATGCTATTGGACCCTTTGCATAAGATCACAGTAAATAAAAACACATATAATTATGTTGATCATACCACACATACATGTTATACTGCACCTAGATTAATCTAGATAACAACCACATCATCTACACATATGCTTTCACACAAAGATGAAAATAATCAGTGAATATTACTAACCGGGAACTGATAGATCGGGATGTAACTCGAACAAAGGGGGGGGGGGTCTCCTACGTCTGATGCGAATCAAGGAAGAAGCTTTAGGGTTTTAGACTTGTGACATAAGTAACTTAATATTAATATAGGATTGAAACTTAATACGTATTCGTATAGGATTGCACTAATTGAGGCGGTTCCCTTCTAGACGTAGCAATGGGCTTAAGCCCATGTAGAATAGGCTGCCCAACTTAGCAAACAAGCAATATATTTTTACAATTAAGGGAGGTGGGGGATCCGGCTTAGGTTTGGGCCTCATATTGGGCTCTCGATTGCAAGTGTGAGCAATCGTTTAATTAGGCTGGACCACATAGGTTAAACGATACTAACCTGAAATGTTCGGGTTGTCACATCATCCCCAACTTGAAAGAAATTTCGTCCCGAAATTTAGCACGTGGTTACTGAGGAAGCTAGCTAAGTTGCGTGGTTTCCTGGTTTTTCTTGGGGTGTCACATCCTTCCCCCGTTGATTGGGAATTTCGTCCCGAAATTCCACTGTAGTTTCAGTAGTAGACTTACGTTCATTGCACAACTGGGGATACTTGCGTTTCCTTTGATTTACTTGTTATCAGGTGAACTCTGGGCCACGACGGGAGTTCCAACGAACTCGAACAAGAGGCATTGCATCAATCAATAGGCACCGGGTAGTACAAAGGCCAGCGAGAGGTTTACCATAATTAAGATAACTGTCGTAGAGTCAAAGATGTGACTCTTGTGGTGCAAGGGTAAAAAGAGGTAAGGTGACGACTCAGTACAAGAAATATCCTTTAAACGATAAAATAAGAAACCCATTCAAATTAAACCATATAAGTCACTACATCGAATATTCGCCAAAAGTTTTAATCACCATGATTGTTTATACGAAAACAACTGAAAGAAAAATAACTAGATAAACGATTGAAAGACGAGTCAGTCGTCCACGTCACCATCCCCGAGGTCACTACCATCATCATCGTCTCCGTCATTATCCGAGACCTCCTCTGGCTCTTCTTCCTCCTCTTCCGACTCTTCATCAGACTCTTCCGCCTCTGGTTCGGGAGGTGCCGGGACTGGGGCTGGCTCGGGTTCAGGTGCGAAGCGGGCTTCCTCCAACTGATGGACCCTCCAATCCATCATACCTATCCTTTCGGCATGCGAGTTAAGCCTTTCATGATCCACTCGAGCGTCTCTCAGTATCAGACCTTGTACCTCACGCCCTTTTAGGGCTTCTGCCTTCAAGTCAGTAGTTCTCCTATTAAGTTCCTGTATCTGCTTCTCTTGAGCTTCCACTCGCCCTCCTAGGGTATCAACCTTTCTTAGCAATTTCTGATTTTGCTCCATTAAGACTTGGTTTTGTCCTATTAGAATCTGGTTATAATCTCGGAGGGCCTTACTCACAGCCGACTCGGCCTGAGCGCTGAGGGAGTTAACTGGTAGTGCATGCGTAGGTCGGGAGGACGACTCCCCGCCCTGTGCGAGTCTCTTCCTATAAGCAGCACGCGTCTCCATCTGACGCGGGGGTGAGTGAGTAGTAGCGGGTGCCTTCCCTGGCGCCCGGGATTGGTCGAAAGATGCGGACGGTGCAGACATGCCTATCGAGTTGATGACGTAACACAAGTTAAACGAAAGAATGCACACTCACAACGTACCAAAAGAGGGTATTAACGCAGAAAGGAAAAAAATGACAGAAAGAGTAAGCACACAAGGTTTCAATCAACAGTTTCTACGTCCGTTTCCTCGTCCACTCATGTTTCTATATATGGAAATGAACTAATTTAAGAGTCGAGAACGAGAAAAGTGTTCAGATTTATCACGTTAGGGACGATTAACTACCATGTTCATACACAAATAGGGAAGAACCCCTCTTACACTCGTTAAGCCTCATTGGGATTTGCATGCACCACGCGTTATTATTATGTGTGCACCCATGATAATAAGGCGGTTTGCATGCTCCTCTCGATGCTTCTTAACTTATGTTTGAAGTTTCTCCCACCCCAATCAACACAAAATAAGCACTACCAACAAGATTAGAATTTACTAGATGCAAGTGTTATGTTACACTATCAATGTGTCATGATGTCTACCATGTCGTATCGTGTATGCCATAAATATAGTTACGTTTACTAGGCATATAATGCATAAGCTAAGGAGGAACGAACCTTGCAGTCTGAAGCTGAGTGTCATGGTCATCGTTTGGATCAATTCGGTTATAGTCTGGTTTTATGAAAACATTTTAAAACCGAGTTCTCTATAACCAGTGGCTCTGATACCAAACTGTCACACCCCCAAATAACCACCTAGGGCATGTCCCTATTGGAGGTGCAACGATCCAACAAAGAGCCACCAATCATATCAAACGCAAGTTATAATGTATTGAAATACCCAATTGAAAGAAATGTATCGTTTGAAAAGTTAAACCAAAACCAAAGTATTGAGCGGAAGCATAAATGTATAAGTGTGTAAATGTATCGAAACCAAATCAATGTAATTGTTTATCATGACCACAACCACTCCAGCAGCCTCAGACGGCAAGCTCCCAAGTTCCTTCAATAATTACCTACAAGCATGCAACAAGTGTGTCAGACTACGCTGGTGAGTTCAAGGTTTTGTTAACAAGTTATGTTACCATATGTATGTTAATACGATTTAACACTGCGATACAATGTTGCTCATGCTAGATATCCTAGGGAATGTGCCCATATGTATCCGGGGAGTGGGTACCCCTTAACGACCGTTTGCTATGTTGCCTTCGTTAGATACCCTAGGGAGAGTGCCCATATGTATCCGAGGAGTGTGCCTCTAACAACCATAGCCATACCCAGATAATTAGTTCACGCCCGTCCTTATGGCCCGGTGTGAGGTTTCCCACCTAATAGCGCTATCAACTAATCACCCCCATTGCCCTCCAGGAAATAACCAAAACCGATTAAGTTATTTACCCAATGTTTCCCTTCCAAATGTTTACCAGTTGTCCCAAACCACCGAGACGCATGCTTGAGAAAATGCAATGAACTCACCTTGATTTGCTCGGCAGAATATTTCACTTGTTAATTTATTCAATACTCGCGACCTAGGAGAGTGTTTGGTAATGATCAGTTTTACAGTTTGTTTACACATAGATCACATAAGTGATTGTCACGTATGGCACGTATAACAGTTAAACAAGTAATGCACATGATCGCTAAATTCACTGATGTCTTTAATATCAAATGACACATTGAACCATACAATAATTCCCACAAGTTTAGACAGTACATTCGGGTCCTTGCACACTTAACCTTTTCTCATTTATCACACACATTCTCATAATTGGTTCATGCATCTTTAGCGGGCTCGATGGCCACTCATAACCAACCCCATCCGGTTACCAGTTTAAGTGGGACGGCCCAGTTTCATGGCCCGTTTCCCACATATCATGCATTGGCAATTATCAAAGTCAAGCACACTCCCTGTAACAATATTCATGCTCTAGACTGACTTCATGTTAACCTACTTTATTCATGAACATGCATTATTTCATTCGTAAGTTCAAACATTCACCCACAATTCTGGTTTATTATGTGAAGGTTACTACCACTCTTATATGTTGACTATCCTAGCATATGATCAAAGAAACAGATTGCATATATAACACACCATACCACATGAGCAAGATTAATAATTATACATTAAAGTTTAAGTGAACATGGATACTATACAAAAGATACATCAATGAAGGGGGCTGATCGTCGAAGGAAATAGAGGTTTTTATTATCTTTCATATTTTATGTACTCCTTATTTGATGGCCACCGCCCATAAACCAATAAGAGAAGACACCATGTTCAACTAGTGGAGAAGAAACCATTTTAATTGGACCTTTTAACCACCTCATGCCATTGGACCTAAATCACATATCACCATATTCCTTCACAAATTAAATGCACATGGTTTGATAATTAATTGTCAGCAAATAATTGATAAGCCAACATGAATTCAGTAACTAACATTCACACACATAACTAATCAGTAAGTCAACATGATTGTCAGCAAATGATTGGCCAGTTATACGGCTGCCGATCATAAAGTCGCCGCGAGTTCCTATTTGTCTAATCTTATACGGCTGCACATGCATGGTCATTATATATTCAAAAAGGTTTACATGTTATGGCCGACAACTATGAATTGCCTTATGATGCTATTGGACCCTTTGCATAAGATCACAGTAAATAAAAACACATATAATTCTGTTGATCATACCACACATACATGTTATACTGCACCTAGATTAATCTAGATAACAACCACATCATCTACACATATGCTTTCACACAAAGATGAAAATAATCAGTGAATATTACTAACCGGGAACTGATAGATCGGGATGTAACTCGAACAAAGGGGGGGGGGTCTCCTACGTCTGATGCGAATCAAGGAAGAAGCTTTAGGGTTTTAGACTTGTGACATAAGTAACTTAATATTAATATAGGATTGAAACTTAATACGTATTCGTATAGGATTGCACTAATTGAGGCGGTTCCCTTCTAGACGTAGCAATGGGCTTAAGCCCATGTAGAATAGGCTGCCTAACTTAGCAAACAAGCAATATATTTTTACAATTAAGGGAGGTGGGGGACCCGGCTTAGGTTTGGGCCTCATATTGGGCTCTCGATTGCAAGTGTGAGCAATCGTTTAATTAGGTTGGACCACATAGGTTAAACGATACTAACCTGAAATGTTCGGGTTGTCACATCATCCCCAACTTGAAAGAAATTTCGTCACGAAATTTAGCACGTGGTTACTGAGGAAGCTAGCTAAGTTGCGTGGTTTCCTGGTTTTTCTTGGGGTGTCACAATATTTGTCATAAACTTTAGTTAAGTAATGCATAAAACTTGATAAAGCATAACTAAAAGCCTTACATGCCCCAACAAACAAAAACAACCCGTGTTTACTCTTGCAAATAGCAGTTCAATATTTGCATATACATACTTGTATATTCAGATTTGCATATAGCAGCTCAATATTTGTATATACGTACTTTTATATTCAGATTTGCATATAACAACTCAATATTTGCATATACATACTTTTATATTCAGATTTGCATGCAGCCGCTTAATATTTGCATATACATACTTTTATCTTCAAATTTGTATACAGCAGCTCAATGTCGTAGCCTACGTCCAACATTATTTTTTATCAAAAACAAATAAAATCCTGATTTTTTCACTCGCTCGCGGGCCGCGACAGACACACCCTTGTGTCTCGCGGGGCACGGCGGAGCCTTGTGAGCCGGAAACGTCTAAATGCCACGTGTCGTGACATGTGGCTAACCTATGGGGCCACCCGACAACCCTAGTTGTAGCTAGGGTGCTCTCGCGGGTAGGGATGGCTTAACGGGTCAACTCGATATGTTAAGAAACGAACACGATAAGACACGAACCCGAAACACGTAATCTTCTCCGCTGCTCAGAAGTTCAAAATACTCAACTCTAGTGACCTGCAACTTATTCCGACGACCCGTTTTACGTTTTACCCCTGAAACCACCAAACGAGACCACCACCAATCATCTCCGACCTCCTGTAAACTTCTCTGCTTCTCAAAAGTTTAAAATTTCCACCATCTACGCAACTCCGGTGACCTGCAACTGATTCCGACGACCTTCTTTACCCCTGAAACCACCAAAGGAGACCACCACTTGTCATCTCCAACCTCTAGTGACCTTCTCCGCCGCTCAAAACTTCAAAATTTCCACCATATCTAGGTATCACGTTTTTCCGGTGAGGCGGTTGGAGTTGTGGATGGCAGTTTAATGGTGGTGGCCGGAGGTTGGAAGGGTGGGGCGTTCGGTGGATATGGTGAATCGGAGGTGATAGTGTTTTTCCGGTGCTGGAAGACTGTGGGTGGAGGTGGAGGTGGAGGTGGTCGGAGGTGATGGTGGTGGTCGGAGATGATGGTGGTGGCTGGAGGAGATGGTGGTGGCAGTGGAAGTGGTGATGGTGCCACGTCAGCAGCCCAGTCAGCAAAACACTAACTGGGTTAACCCAGTTAGCAAAGGATCATTGGTGGCCAAAATCTTACAAGTTGGGACTGTTGTAGGCAATTTTTGAAGTTGGGATTATTACCGGCCAATTAGTGAAAATTAGGATTATTAAAATCCAATACCCCATAAATATATACTTATAAAAAAATAAATAGATTTTATATTAATTAAGAGATATAATAAAAATATGAAAATAAAAAAATAGATTTTGTATAATTGATTTAAAGTTAAATAAAATTAGGTCTTACTACATAAAAGTGTTACATTGATAAAACTAAAAAGAATATGGAAGGAAATTTTAGTTATTATATTGATAATTTTGGTGTTAGTACACAAAGGTTTTACAAAATTAAAACCATAAAACCTAAATCTGTTAAAAAAAAGTTAGTACCTAAAGACGAAACTAGGTACAAACTACAGGACCCATTTTTGTAATTAACTCTTCTAAACTATTGAAAATCGTCAAATCTATTAATATAAGAACTATTACAACCAGTATTGTCCGACAACTTTCAAGTACTTCATATAGGCACATTTAAGTAAAGGATTTTAACACAGTAACCAATTTTTTTTACTGCAAAATTAATTTGAGTATAAGAAATTTAGTTTTAAAAGATAGCAAACTATTTTGTAACAGCAATACAAGTAGTAACTAGTAATAAGACCCGCGCACGTTGCGGCGCGGGTTCATTGTTATCGTTGAATAAATTAGTCCAAGCGTTATGTGATGATTTAACCATATAAAAATGTGTGTTTCGACGTATCCGCTTGAACTCAATGTAACCAATATAAGCATTGCGATTGGATAAAAACATAAGGTAAATCGAATATATATATATATATATATACATATATATATTGTACAATCATAACGTATTAAATGTGATCCGACTAACTCGAATTTATTCCGCTAAGTCAAAACGTATTATATGCGACCCGGCTGATACGTAGGAAACGTATTGTACGACCATATAACGTACAATCATAACGTATTATTTGAACGCATACGACCGACTCATATGTAAGAAACTTACCAAAGAGGCTTACGTAAGTATTAAGAAAAAAGTTGAAATGACAATGAAATTATACGTAATTAGTTAAAAATAATCACATTTCTAAACTCAAAGTGACATTTTATGTAGGCATTAAGGAAAAAGTTAGGTTAAAAGTGTAATGTCTAGAGCTAAAAATGTGATTTTGACAAAGTTGAAGGTAACAAATGATTAGAGTAAAAGTTGGTTCAAGACTTTAAGCGGAGTCCTAAGGGGACTATTTGTGTAAAAGCTTAAAAAGAAGGGAACACTTATGTAAGGGACAATTTGAGTAAAAGCTAAAAAAAGGAGGGGATACTTATGAAAAAAGCGCCGACATTGTGTTTTAAGTTATATAATAATTAGTAAAACCGAATGTCGGCAACTTAACATCAATCAAAGAATATAAATAAGTGAACAATATGCAAATGAATTAGTTGAAGAAAAAAGCATATTTCTTTTGTCCACTGCTTTCTTATCTCCACTCATATCTTGTCTTCAATCAGATCACTTCCATCTTATTTCCACTAATCTTATTTACATACATTCATAGCATACACACCAATTACTCCCAATCCAATTTCCAGTTTACGTTTTCACTGTTAACAATGGCTGAAGCCGCTGCTGCTGCCCTGATCAAAGTCATTTTTGAGAAGCTAGCCGTTGAAGCCTTCAAGAAATATGCTCGCTCTCAGAATATCCACTCCGAGCTCAAGCAATTGGGGATCACGTTGTCCCATATCCAAGCTCTGCTTAACGATGCTTCTCACAAGGAAATAACTCATGAATCTGTCAGACTATGGCTCACTAGTCTCCAACATTTGGCTTACGATATCGATGACGTACTCGACGATGTGGCTACTGAAGCAATCAATCGTGAGCTGAACCCGGAATCAGAAGCAAGCACCAGCATGGTAAGAAAGCTCATCCCAACTTGCTGCACAAACTTCTCACTAAGTCATAGGTTGTCTCCTAAGTTAGATAGTATTACCACCCAGTTACAACATCTAGAAAAACAAAAGGGTGATCTGGGTTTAATTGTAAAAGATGAAAAGCCAAAAAATACTAGTAGAAGAAACGAAACATCTTTGCTAGAATCTGATGTTGTTGGACGAGAAGGTGAGAGAGAGAAGTTGATCAACAAGTTGTTACAAGATGAGCCATCTAAGGAAAACTTTATTATCGTACCCATAGTTGGTATGGGTGGGGTGGGTAAGACCACTATGGCTAGAATATTGTATAACGATACACGAGTGAGGGATCACTTTAAACTCAAGGCATGGGTTTGTGTATCCGATGAGTTTGATATATTTAAAATAAGTGAAACTATATATCAATCTGTGGCTAAAAAAAGCAAACAATTTAAATATTTAAATCAGCTTCAAGTTGCTCTTGGAGAAGAACTTAAGGACAAGCGATTTCTAGTAGTATTCGATGATGTGTGGAATGAAAACTATGACGACTGGGAAAACCTAGTGCGTCCATTTCATTCTAGGGCTACTGGAAGTAGGGTAATCATTACAACTCGCTAGCAACAACTGCTTAAAAAGATAGGTTTTAATCATCTAGACCATCTTGAGAGTTTGTCGCATGATGACGCTTTATCTTTATTTGCTTTACATGCATTGGGTGTAGTTAACTTTCACTTACATGCAACACTTAAAGCACAAGCGGAAGGTATTGTAAAAAAGTGTAGTGGTTTGCCTTTAGCTATAAAGGCAATTGGAAGGTTAATGAGGACAAAAACCGAAAGAGAAGAATGGAATGACGTGTTGAACAGTGAGATATGGAATTTAGAAAATGCTAATGAAATTGTACCAGCCCTTAGGCTAAGCTACCATGATCTTTCTGCTGATTCGAAGCGCTTGTTTGCATATTGCTCTTTGTTCCCAAAGGACTTTTTGTTTGACAAGGAGGAGTTGATATTATTATGGATAGCTGAAGGTTATCTGAACGAGTCAACTGCAAACAAGTCACCAGAACGTTTGGGCCATGAATATTTTGAGAAATTGCTCTCAAGGTCCTTTTTTCAACCAGCACCTAATGACGAATCTTTTTTTGTGATGCATGATCTCATGAACGACTTAGCCACATTTGTTGCTGGAGAATATTTTTTAAGGTTTGACAATCAGACGGAGATGGCAGAGGAAGCTTTAGCCAAGTACCGACATATGTCATTTATGCGTGAGAACTATGTAGGTTTCCAGAAGTTCGAGGCATTTCAAAGAGCAAGAAGTTTGAGAACATTGTTAGCCGTACATGTTGGGGCGGAAACAAGATGGAGTGAGTTTTACTTATCCAATAAGATTCTGGTTGACTTACTTCCTCAGTTACCACTGTTAAGGGTTCTTTCTTTGAGGCGTTTTAAGATAAGTGAGGTACCGGATTCTATTTGTTGTTTGAAACACTTGAGATATCTTAATTTGTCTGAAACAAGAATCTCAAAGTTACCAGAGAATGTTGGTAATCTTTATAATTTACTAACATTGATAGTTTTTGGATGTAAGATATTGACCAAGTTGCCTAAAAGCTTCTTGAAGCTGAAAAAGTTAAGGCATTTTGACATCAGGAACACTCCACTTTTAGAGAAGTTGCCCTCAGGGATTGGTGAGTTAAGAAACCTTCAAACTCTCACCAAGATTGTCGTTGGAGGAGATGGTGAGTTTGCAATAACCGAGCTTAAGGGATTAAAGGATATCCATGGGGAAATTTCCATTGAGGGGTTGAACAAAGTGCAAAGCTCAATGCATGCACGAGAGGCAAATTTATCTTTAAAAAGGATTAATAAGTTAGTGTTAAAATGGGATGATGGTTCTAGAAGGGAAACACTTGATAAGGAGGTTCTCAATGAGTTAAAGCCCAATAGTGATCAGTTGATAATGCTTGTGGTTAAGTCTTATAAGGGAATAGAGTTTCCAAATTGGGTTGGGGATCCGTCTTTTAATCAACTGGTCCATGTGTCGCTACACGGTTGTAGAAAATGTAAATCTCTACCGCCACTTGGGAAGCTACCTTCACTTAAGGAGTTGTCGATTCAAGGCATGGATGAGGTTAAAGTCATAGATTTGGAGTTAACCAGGACTAATGATGTTCCCTTCTCCTCACTTGAAATTCTAAGGTTTGAAGATATGTCGAGTTGGGAGGTATGGTCAACCAATAGCGAGGTAATCTTTCCATGCCTTCAAGAGCTTCAAATAAAAAAATGCCCCAATTTGAGTGATGTCTCGCTTGAAGCATTACCTTCACTAAGAGTATTAAAAATAGATGGATGTTGTGAAAGTGGGCTGAGAAGTTTGGTTCGAGCAGCATGGGCGGTTGAAGAACTAAGCATATTTAATTGTAATGAAATTAGATATTCGTGGGAATCAGAGGCAAAGGCAAGTAAAGTTCTTGTAAATTTAAAGAAATTGCAGGTATATTATTGTAAAAATTTGGTGAGTTTAGGAGAGAAAGAGGAGGATGAGGATAACATTGGGATCAAACTCCTATCATCTCTTAGGAAGTTGGAGATACAGTCATGTGATAGTATGGAGCGTTTGTTTTGTCCAAATAGCATTGAAAGTTTAGTTATCAGTGATTGTATGCCCTCCTCCACCTGTTGTTGTTGCCTTTGAGAAGCAGACATCTATATCTATAACTTTAAGCATTGGCATGCTTGTGATTGTATGCCCTCCAACATCTCACAGCCCTTCAACATCTCTCCATTTGCGGATGCCCGCAGATGATCCATCTACCAGAAACACTGTTGCCATCACTTTTGAGTTTTAGAATATATGAAGAATGCCCAAAATTGAAAGAAAGGTGTGCAGGAAGAGGCTCACACTACTGGCCTCTCATCTCTCATATCCCGTGCATCCAAATAGAAGACTCTCAGGACAGGTTGTTTATTAATACCAATTCTTACATGGAAAATATAAATTTTTGCTACGCATTGTTTCAAAATAATAACCGATTCTTCTTATTTATGTAGTGATTGAACCCAAGCTGTCGTTTGCAAAAGAGATTTCTTGCTACGAAGCAACCACCCTCGACCCCATCTTCACGTCCTAGCGGGTTTCTGATACCACCACAACCCACGTCGTTATGTTTTCCCGCGACACGTCATCGACAACTGCTCACACCCTCAAGGTAACATGGTGAAAACTCAGCTTTGTATAAAATAATATATATTATGAGTTCTTGCTGTTGGTTTTTTTTTGTTTAGGCCGGACCGAGTACTGTTTATATGTTGGAAGCCTAGTCTGTGGTTAAAATTTATAGAATGTTATCTAGCCAAACATAAACTATTTGATGTAAAAGTTGTAACTGACTGATTTGTAACATAAAAATTATTGTTAAAAGACCTAAACTTATACGACTAATTTCTTTTTCTTACAAGTCTGAAAATTATTGGTTATAAATTTTTATATGAAAAATGTAAGTAGGGCTCACAATTACAATTTTTGACCTGTTTAAGACACGATTAAATTTGTTTAACAGAAAAGTACACTGTCTAAATACATAATGTATTATGTTATAAACATGAGATATAAAATTGTTAAATGAGTCATATATTTGAGTCGTTTCTGACCTATTTAACACGATAAGACATGTCTTGCCAGCCCAAGTCATAGGCTTGTAACAATCAAATACTGCATGGAGTTCTCCCAGTCAACTCAGCTTCCTCTCTTGAAGAGAAAAATTAGGATTTTTGACTTGTACTTTTTCAATTTCAACATAATAAATCAATGGCTTTTATCACCTTTTCATCCCTTAAATTTTGGAGGTCCATCAATAAACATTCACGGTGAAATAACTGGTTTCTTTTTGAGACACTACATTTTATTGCATTTGATTAAAAGACACATCTTCAAATTTGATATTCTAGCAAGAACAGCCGATGTAGATTAACAAGATCAACATATTGACATCAAAAACCTTTCAGTTTTCGAATTCTACATTGCTTTGGAATGGGAAACAAAAGTTCTGCCCCCCAAAAAACTGGTTTCTTCCAATCAATCACAGGGGGTGGGGGTAAGAAAACCCGGCCACGGTCGAACACAAAGAAAAGCCGAAAGAGTCGGTCCAAAGGCTCCGAAGTGCCACCCGAAGCCGGTTGTGCTAATGTTCTAACGGTATTGCAAACAAAAACCGGGAACATAAAGGAGTTATACACATTAGGAAGAGAATTAGGCCACGGACAGTTTGGGACGACGGTTTTATGCACTGAGAAGAGTACCGGGGATGAGTATGCGTGTAAAATAATCCCGAAGAGAAGATTGGTGTTGCAGGAGGAGATAGAAGATGTTAGGAGTGAAATTCAGATAATGCACCATATGGCGGGTCACCCGAATGTGATATCGATTGTGGGTGCTTATGAAGATGCGGTTTCGGTTTATGTAGTTATGGAGCTTTGTGCTGGAGGAGAGTTGTTTGATCGGATTATTGAAAGAGGGCATTATACGGAGAAGAAAGCAGCTGATCTTTCGCGTGTTATTGTTGGGGTGGTGGAGGCTTGCCATAGTTTAGGAGTTATGCATCGGGATTTAAAGCCGGAAAATTTTCTTTTTGTTAATGAGACAGAAGATTCGCCTCTCAAATCGATAGATTTTGGGCTGTCAGCATTTTTTAAACCAGGTTTGTTCTTTCTTGTCTAGACAGTGACGAAATCAGAACCTTTTAGTCTGGGATCATCATGAGGTTCTATTTTCTGCTTGACACTAGTTACAACCACGGGTCCCACTCATGTTCTTTGTTTTTCATATAAAAAAATCCAATAAATTCTGATTACTTGGGTCAACAGACCCTTTTGACCCCCTTGGTTTCGCCATGTTTGTCTACATCTCATTTCAAGATTTTGATGATTGTAACTTGTAATTTAACTATCACCACTGATTCAGGTGAAATCTTCTACGATACGCTTGGGAGCGCATATTATATGGCACCCGAGGTGCTAAAAAAGCATTATGATAACCTATGTGATGTTTGGAGTGCTGGTGTGATCATATACATCTTACTATGTGGTGTTCCACCTTTTTGGGATGGTGAGATTCTTTATGTATGCTACATTTTTTTTATAAGTTGGATTGAATATATTGTTATATACTAAAACATGTTTGTGATGTGACTCAGAAACTGAAGAGGGGGTGTATGAACAGGTGTTGGAAGGTGAACTTGACCTTGAAACGGAGCCATGGCCAAGAATATCCGAAAGCGCAAAAGATCTTATTAGAGGAATGCTTGTTAGAGATGTCAGCAAGAGATTGACAGCACATGACGTCCTAAGTGAGTTTAGCGATTTACTTTCAAAATAATTCGATAACAAACTCTTAATTATATCATATTATATGTCCTAGACCACCCTTGGATTCAGGCTGATGGTGTGGCACCAGATAATCCTCTTGATTCTGCTGTCTTAACACGCTTGAAGCAATTCTCCGCCATGAACAAGATCAAGAAAATAGCTATAAATGTAAAGCATTTTACGCTTAATGTTTTGTTTTTTGCACTTTTTACAAACTATCCGATCTGATTTCAGGTTATTGCTATGAGTCTATCTGAGGAGGAAATTGCAGGCTTAAAAGAAATGTTCAAGATGATGGACACTGATGGAAGTAATCAAATCACATTAGAAGAGTTAAAAAACGGGTTGGAAAAAGTTGGTGCCAATATTAAAGATGCGGAAATGACAAGATTAATGGAAGCGGTTTGCATTCTAGCTATTTCAAAAACGCGCGTAAATATCATCTTATTATATCCATTTTTGTTCATGTATACCAACATTGCAGGCGGATATTGACAACAGTGGTACGATAGATTATGGCGAGTTTATATCAGCAATGTTGCATTTAAACAAAGTCCAGAAAGAGGATCATCTGCTTGCTGCTTTCTCATATTTTGACAAAGACGGTAGTGGATACATCACTACAGAAGAACTTCATCAAGCGTGTGAGAAGTTCGGTTTGAGTGATATACCTCTTGATGAGGTTATGGATGAAATCGACAAGGATAATGTAAACATTTTTTTTCTTGACCAGTTTGTGTTCTGATCTATTCAAGTATCTTGATTAGTTGATTAACCCGTTTTTGGTGTTGCAGGATGGGAGGATTGATTATAGTGAATTTGTAGATATGATGGAAGAGAGTGATTTCGGAAAGAACATCAAGCCCGGAGCAGGGGAGGATCTTAGTTAGGGCCAGGGGGAGCCCCGGCCCCCTCTGTTATTTCGCTTTGAAGTGTAAATTTTATATGTATCAGAACCCCCCCTCCCTAGTTTTTCCTTTAAAATTTTCCGGCCCCTCCTATTTATAAGTTCAAGATCCGCCACTAGCCCGGAAGCTAATGCTGTCAAGATTTGTATTTCTGATCTATTGTTAGGCTGTTTTTTTAATAACTTTGGTTCTTCTGGATCCTGGTTTGTGTTTTGACAGTTATTCTGCTGTAACAGTTTAAATGAATTTGACAGAATACTTGTTTGAATGAAATGCATTTTAACTGAAAGTTGGTGAGTGATGACAACTGCATAGTGAATTAGAATAAATCGTTTTCCTTTTGTAATTGAAACTTAAAAAGAATAACCTATGCACATGTTTTTTTTTTTTTTCGTATTTAAGTGTCTGTTTCTGGGTTCATATTTATCCGATTAATAACAAACTTGAAGGATATGATATTCCTTAATTATCACAACACAATAAGTAATTTACTTGCACCAACAATAAAATAAGTGAAATAATAAAGAAAGATGCAATGAACAACAAAAGTTGAAGCTTCTCTTGAGTTCCCCATTAAGATAATTTATTAACTTTGTGACATCAACTGTTTTGAAGTCCTGCGGTTTCATTATGTGATCAAATTTCATTCCAGCGTGGTCAAATTTCTATTCCGTATGCACAAATATAATTATATAACAACATTAAGTTTAGAGTTAACAATGCTAAAGCCCACGTTTAGGTCAGCAACATCAATATTCAGATAATCATCAATAACAACAGCAAACGATATATCAGGGCAAGCCATAATAAATTATCAGATATGAACATTTACATTCATCAAAATGCATAACTGGATGAACATTCATCAATATGCAAAACAGTTATGTTGGTCAGATTTCAGTTCCATTTTACTCAAAACATAATCAACTCTTCTGCTCATATTGGCCATATCAATGCACTTAAAAACTAATTGTGGCCCAAAGTGATCATATATATAACTAGAATTACCCATAATGACCCACGATCAGATGCGGACTTAGAAGCTTACTCCATTTCCGTAGTGTAAAAATACCCCTCAACTATGTTTCCGTTATATAAAGGATACCCCTGATCCTAAAAAAAAATTAGGATACCCCTAACTTTTGGGGCTAGTTCCGCCACTGGCCACGATCCGCATTTAAAACATGGATTGGTTTTGCCAGAGATAGAACTAACCTGTATTTGTTTATCCCTAATAAAATGTTCTTTTTTACATATATAATTTCTGCTTATACTAACCTTTAAGTAACCTTACCTGCACAAAAAAGGAAATATATGCAGTGGTGTTTTGGTTATGTGACATGATTACTTTTGACTCCTAAGATTGGTATTTATATAAGTAGTGAGTATTATTACATTTGCTTGTTATCGAAAGGTTTTATTATAGTTTTTGAACATAAAAGGCCATAATTTAGCTTATACTATAATGGCGTCCATTTGCGTCTTCCCTCGACCAGGCCATGTTTTCATATTTGTCATCTGTAACCGGTCAGCACCGAAGAACACAGCATGGCCAACTGATATTGTCGTCGCCAAACATCACCACCATCACCGTATCAGACTGTTGAACCATCGATCGACAGCCGTCGCCTCTGTAAAATCTTGATATCAAGATAACAAGAGAAAGTGAGACCAACCGTACTCCCAAGCCTCCAACAACATACAGATCAACACCTCATGTGTACCAGGTACCGGATCTTACCCAACCCCAAGAGCCTCCATTGTTTTTTTTTTTTTTTTTTTTTTTTTTTTTTTTTTTTTGCAACGAAAGAAATGTTGGATTTTTCGAACAAACAAGGGATTAATCATTTAATCTGAGAGCCATGTGAATCACTTTCAGACTGAAACAATTCGATGGTTCACTTCGGATTTCTCAATCAGATAAAACTCAGAATAAATCATCTTCAATTCAAGAACAAAGTATGAAATCTATGATGAATTCGTAGACAACAGTATGAGACCAAATAGATAGTTTTTGTATTTTTCTTTTGTAATTCAAATTGCTTCAAAACTAGAGCCAAATTTTAAATCGAATTTTCAAATCAATTCGCTAGAAAAATTAAACTTTTGATAGATTTTTAATGAAGCAATATCAGTCAAAATTCAAATCGGTTTTATTGCGTTTGATCAAAACATACATCTTCAAATTTGATACTCCGACAAGAACAACTGATGTAGATCAACAAGATCAGCATATTGACATAAAAACGTTTCGATTTTCGAATTCGAATAGTTTGGAATGGGAAACAAAAGCTCTGGTCCACAAAAGCTCTGGTCCACCAAAAACTGGTATCTTCCAATCAATCACTGGGGGTGGTTCAAGTTTTGAATTAGTATCAAAGAACAAAATCAACAAGCAATAACAGGGATGTTTGGCTAATCCCCAAAAAGTTTCATTAATCAAAAAATCGTAGTTCATAAAACTAATTGTTAGAAAAGGAAAAAATAATTTAGAGAAAATTATGGATTCCTCAACATCATCTCCATATTTAAGTCTTTCCTTTTTATTCGTTCTTGTAAAGCCTATAAATAAAGGCTCGTTCTTCCTGTTTTGTATGCAAGATATATGCAATGTAGTCTTCAATTTTCAACATGGTATCAGAGCGGTGCATACGATCTTGAGATCAATCCGCTCAAACCACAAAACAGAGCCATTCAGTGAAAACCCATCTCCTTCAAACCACAAAACAAAACCGATTCAGAAATCCTCCCTTCCAAAACTCAAAATCAAAATCAAACTCCAAAAAAAAAAAAAAAAAAAAAAATTCAACAACCTACCCCTTCAAAAGCTTTAGAAAACTCAGTCTTCAGCTTCTTCCTGCCGTAACAACTCAGTTTAGTGGCTATTATTGTTTTCGAGACAACTCAGTGGGGGCGGCACTTTAAGGTATTGGCTATTATATTATATTGTTTTCGAAAATAAGTGGAGGAGGTGGCCATTATTTTTCGAAGACATCAATATTTTGACGGCTGAAACAAAAGTTTAGTGGACGACAGAAGGTACAAGGAGAACAGCTGTTTCTTTAGGCGCAAGAAAAAAAAACGCTCCGCACTTAGCTTGCGGGGGAGAACCAAAACCAAGGCACCATGTTTATCGACGGTGTCTCCAAACCAAAACCAAGCCACCATGTCTGCCGACGGTGGCTCAAACCAAACCAAAAGCAAAAACCCAACCAAACCAAAAGCAAAAACCCAAAAGACCATCAAAACCAAAAATCCAAACCTCAAAACCAAAACTCAATGCCAAGACCCAAATGGCCAAGTTGAATTTTTTCAACTTGAGGGGAAACCAAAACCCAAAGTAGGCCGCCATGTCAAGAAGACGGTAGCCTCAATCAAACCAAAAGTTACCATGTGGAAAGGCGGTAACTCAAGTCAAATCAAAGGTTACCATGTCTAAAGGCGGTAACTCAATAGCTCAAACTACCATGTCAAGAAGACGGTAGCCAAACCAAAAAAACCAAACATAATCAAAACCCAAAATCAAAACCAATTCAAGTTGAATCGTGGATATCCCACAATTCAACTTGAGGGGGAGTGTTAGAAAAGGAAAAAATAATTTAGAGAAAATTATGGATTCCTCAACATCATCTCCATATTTAAGTCTTTCCTTTTTGTTCGTTCTTGTAAAGCCTATAAATAAAGGCTCGTTCTTCCTGTTTTGTATGCAAGATATATGCAATGTAGTCTTCAATTTTCAACACTAATGACATGTTTTATTTATAGACTAATCAAATACATATTAGACTATATTTAGGACTGCTAAACAATAGGAAAATTTCTTGAATCTCGAAGGATTCTTTCTGCATAGGCCCTCATTCAAACTTTGCATTCTTACGGGTTAATGCAGTCAAAGGAGTGGCTATTTCTCGATTAACCTTTGGTAATAGCCTGCCAGTCCTAGAGTCCTAGAAAACTGTGAATCTTTGTAGGTGACTTAGGTACTTCCTAGTTTGTGATAACTTCAACTTAGCGGGATTAATTTGGATACCACACTCACTTATCACACGTCTGAAAAATTGTACCTCTCAAAGCCAAAATTCGCTCTTAAAGAACTTTTCATAAAACTTTTACTTTACCAACTTTAGAATACTTCTGAGGTGTTCTTCATGATCTTCCTTACTATGAGAGTAAATAATAATGTCATCGATGAAGACAATGACAAACTTATCTAGATACGGTTTGCAGGCTCTATTCATGAGGTCCATAAATGTTGCAGGCACATTAGTAAGTCCGAACGACTTGACTAAGAAGTCACAATGCCGTATCTTGTTCTGAAGGCAATTTTTGGAACGTCTTCACTCCTGACGTTCAACTAGCAGTACCCAGACCGAAGGTCGATCTTGGAGAAATTGCTTACTTCTTGATGTTGCTTGAAAAGATCATCGATCCTGGGCAAAGGGTAGCGATTCTTAATGGTTATCTTATTTAGCTCTCGATAGTCTATACACATCCGCATCGACCCATCATTTTTCTTGATAAATATGACAGGAGCTCCTAGGGCAAGGAACTCGGTTGAATAAATCCCTTCTCTAACAGCTCTTCCACTGTGTCTTTAATTCTTATTAGCTCTGTTGGAGCGAAGGATAAGGGACTTAGCTATTGGTGCTGATCCAGGCAAAATTTCGATCCGAAACTCGACTTGTCAATCTAGGGTAGAGCAGGCAAGTCTTCTGAAATTCAGACATGACTGGAATGTCTTCCACTTTCTACTTTGGATAGTCAGTGGTTACTTGTGCCATGTAGATAACACATCTTTCTGTAGGAACTTAGATGCCTTAAGCATGGAAACCTTCTATGGCAACCCATAGTGACAATCTCCATGAATGGTGAGCATATTACTAGATGGGGATTTGATTTCGATGAGTTTCTTATCGTAGGCAATACAGGCCAACCAGTCCATGCCTAAAACTACATTGAATCCTGAGAGTGTCATAGGTAGGAGATAGATTGAGATAGAGTGATTCTTAATGGATATGGAACATCCTTCTAGAATCTAGGCGGTTGTTTCTATACTTCCATCGGCTATTTCGACCTCATAGGTGTGGTCTAAAGTTGTATATTCAATAGTTCACAACACTTACGGTCTACAAAAACCATATCAACTCCAGAATAAAATAGGATTCTTGCAAAGACATCATTAACAAGAAACGTACCCGTTATGGCGTTTGCAGTATCCACCGCCTCCTTAGCGGTTAACTGAAAGGTCAATTTTGATACCTCCTCTAGTTGCACCCTTAGTGCAATTAGTTCTGATGTGGCTCTTCTCCCTACATTCGTAGCAAACTGCGTTTTTCAAACCTTTACAGTCGTTGGCTTTGTTTCCAAGTCTCTTGCAAAAGCCACACATTTTTGGTTGCTCATAAAAGCATCTCCTAGAGTGTCTCTTCCCACAAGTCTTACACTCAGGTTTGTTTCCATTTAATCCTATTGTTTCCTTCTGGGATCAAATTTCCTTTTCTTTGAATCCATATGAGAGTTTTCCTCTCTCTTCCTCTTCGTCTCTAACTCAACCTTAGCCTCTCTCAACCGAATCCCATCATCGGTCAAGGCATTAGCATTGTCTACAACTGGTCGGAAAGTGGAAGGTTTGGAGGATTTCACCATCCCTCGGATCTCAGGTGCTAAACCCCAAATATAACGAAAGATTCATTTAGATTCGGGTATCATCAGATAGGGCACTAGCCTAGACATGGAGTTGTACTTAGAGGTGTATTCCCTACAGTTCACGTTCACCATAGTCAACTTCAGAAAGTCTGACTCTACGTTCTCTATATCATGCGGTGGACTGTAAGTCTTCTTGATTAATTTCTCGAACTTACTCCAACCCATGTTGTAGAGAGAAACTTTCACACTTGCTTGGATCATGACTTTCCACCATGTCCTTCTCAGGGAACCTACTGATATCGATGACCGTCTCCATCTCCTCGAGCCATTACATTTCATCGACTGCTCCCTTCCCCCGGTGAAGTCTGGGGGGGGGGGTCTGTGTGACAATCTGATACCAACCTGTCACACCCCTGTTTTTCGTCGTCGGTAGGCCCAGTCGCGGGGGATCAGCGTGACGATTGTATACCAGTTTCATAGAGCAGCGGAAATAGAGTGTTACATAATAATAAAGTACGGATATTTAAAAACTCCCAAAATATATTAAAACTTCAAGTATCAATATTTGATATAATGTATCCCAAAGGTGGATCGAAATAAAATTTTAAAATGGACTTTGAGACATCATGAGTCTTTGCAATTGGAGTCGCAAGTTCCAAAGCCATAGACCAAGTCCTATATAGCCTACTATCTAGGTTCACCACATGTAAGTCAATCTTTAAAAATATGTCAGCTTCCGCTGGTAAATACAGTTAATAGACTCATTTTTAAAACATTTAATATTCATGGGACAAGTATCTTGATTTACCAATTTTCCATGCTTGTCACATTCCGAAACTAGCACAGAGACCAATTTTTTTTATCAATATACACACCATATTTTGTGAAGGGTTAAGTGTATGCCTACACCCGAACTTATGCTCATTACAATAAATGAATCGGGGAACCTAGATATGGTAATATCAACCCCAAATGCTTTATGTTAATCAAGCAGTATGTGTTAAATTGAATTATCACAAGTAAGCATTTAGCTCCTGTGGTGATACAAGTACCAATGGGTTTTATACTATATCCCAAGTTTTAATAAAAACGAGTTAAAAGTATTTACCTGTACTAGCAGTTGAACACAACGTAGTCGGTTTGTAGTACAGCAGGACTTAAAGTTTATTGGCTTACGGGGCGATTACTGGAGGGCTCTATAGTCTAGAGTGAATGGATATAATATCCATAGGAATCGTTTATTGATCATTATAAGTCATTGCGATTTGATCAGATAACGTGGATTTAAGCACGGTTTCATTAGATTAAACAATGACCGGATAGAATGTTTGGTTATAACCATACAAATGAGGAGTCTCGTACAATATGGTTTATTAACCTTACATTCTGATTTGTAAAGGTTTTGACCAATTACAACTTGTTTATATGGTTTAGACCATTTTAACTAGTCGTATGCGTATGTACGAGTTCGGACTGGAAAATGGGTTTGTGACATGTCGAACATGATAAAATATATTTTTGTTATGTTTCACAAACTGTTTTCATGTAAAAAATATTACATTACATATGTTTAGAGATCATTCTTTGGTAAATATATAAAACTGAGTATGACTTTTACAAAATTCAGGTTTAACTTGTCAATTTAAACCACTTAGCCGTGATGATCCTGAGATGTAAATGTAGGGTTGATTCCCTACATTGTGAAGACCATTTGGGTAAATTTGATTTGAAAATGGTTGACCAAAGTGACCAAAACTGAAAGTCAAACAGAATGATCAAACTGTTTGAAATTTACAACGCTCGGATGGAATTAAGCTATGAAACTAATTGCAAATGAAAGAGCTTAAGGAAAGGAACTTCGTTCACCGATATTTGCCGATGATTTTTTTCATCCGAAGAAATTGCAGAGGAGGAAGAAGCGGTTACGAGTGCATATGTACCCTCACGATTTAAGCCATGCAACACATTAGCCGTTCTCCTCCACGCCCCATTTTGAGGTGCACTCTTATTTTGCGAGACCATGAAGCCGCAAACGAGCGTTTGATGAAAGATTATTTTGATCCGACACTGTTTCACGGCCCCGATGTTTTTAGGCGCCGCTTTAGGATGAGCCAAAGGTTATTTTTGCGCATTAATGATGATTTGGAAGCTAAGTATGACTACTTCAAGCAAAGAATGGATGCGAGAGGATATCTAGGATCCACGTCAACTCAAAAGGTAACTTCCACGTTACGTATACTTGCCTACATAAACATGTACGACATCAACGGCGAGTATTTGAAGATATGAGAGAAAACAACACGCGATAGCGTGGAACATTTCTGCTTAGATATATTTTTACTCACCTTATATATTTAATCTTATTTTAAAGTACAATACAAATAAAATACGGGAATATAAAATTTCTAATTTTTAGGTATATGCCAGTTATATGGAAAATGTTACTTGAGAAATCCGACTTGGAACGACCTTCAACAAATATACGAGCTGAATTTAGAAAAACATGGTATACCCGACATGATTGGTAGTTTGGACTATTGTCAAAGCGTTGGTATAACTGTCCAACCGCATGGCGAGGTCAACATACACGTGATGACCAGAAAGGACCAACGTTGTTTTACAAGCGGTTGCGTCATACAAACCTTTGGGTTTGGTCGGTTTCTTTGGTCTTGCCAGGTGTATGAACGACATTAATACCTTCGAGTGTTCACCATTGTTAGAGGGTTACATTTCTGACACGATACCGAAAGTCGGGTTTCATGCAAATAGGAACGACTACGAGCATGGATACTATTTAGGCGATGGTATATGCCCGGAGTATTCAAATATTGTGAAAACGTTTTCTGAAACACTCGATGTGAAAAGGCAATATTTTAAAAAACTACAAGAGTCTTCGCAAAAGGACATCGAGAGGTGTTTTGGGGGTCTTCAACAACGATGACATTTATTAGAAATTCTTGTCGTACGTGGAATAAGGAAAAAAATCTAATGGTCATGTATGCTTGCATCATAATGCATAATATGATTATAGAAGACGATGGAAAAGCAATATGTTCCAGAAGATGTCGTTGAAGGAACGCAAACAACAATGGAAGAGAGAATCTTAAATGCTCAACTATTGCATTCTAAAGAAATACATAACGCGTTAAAGACGGATTTGGTCGAGCATGCTTGGGCGATTCGCGTAATTCGACACGATGGCAACGTCGAACAAGACTCCGAGGAAGAAGAAGTATAAGAATTTGAAGTTGGGAACTTTGAAGACGGAGGTTTAGATGACGGAGAAAACGAAGAGAAAGGAGGCAACGGCGATGAAGACAGAGATTAAATATATATATATATATTTAATTGTAATGTTTTTATTAAATATTGTAATGTTTTTTGAAAATTTAATAAAACTGTTTTTTAAATAAATCAGATACTAAATGAAAAAAATTAAAATTTAATAGTTAAGTAATGATAGATATGTGGCTTTATTACTACGTATAAAGCCTTATAAAACCCTCTTCTTGCATTGTTGCATAACGTCGCCTCCACCCTTTACAACTATACATGCCTTAATAAATGCATCCCACTCGCAAACTCCCAAATTCTTTAACAGGAAAGTTGACGAAACGTTAAGCATAAGAAACTAAAAATAGTAAGTGTCAACGTGACACTGAGATGAGATCCAACAAAACCTCCATGACACGACACGTGTATGGCTATCCACAACCGACTTAATACAAAACTTCCCACTCTTCCCTCACATTTTAAAATTCGAACCACCATCTCCCTCCCTCTCTCTCTCTCTCTCTCTCGGCGAGATCTGGATCTAAAAACCACCATACGACGTCGTCTATGGCTCTCCGGCTGGTCTACGTTGTGGCGTTTGTCTCAGCATCATGCGCGTTCTTCATGCTACTCCATCTTGCCTTACAGCCCGTGTTCTATTTCACCAACACATGATGATCATATCCGAATACAAGCTTCGGGTTCTCTACTGATGTTTACATATGAATTTTGCAACTGCCTCTATCGGGTTCGGCTTCTGGTTATGATTTTGATAGTGTCTTTTCGGCATAGTAACACGTATAATTATTGTTTGTTTGTTTGTTTTTTTATTTAAGTTTGATGGCTCTAGATCTGCATATTAAGTCCGGTTCATGTGGAGCCAATGGCAATGATTTTGAAACATTACTCTACTTGTAATATGTAATGATACTTGAGTGTTTATTATGCAATCTTTAAAGAAGTTTTTTTTTTCATTTTGATTGAAGAAAATGCAACTTTCTTAGACCGTTGGGTGTGGGAGACGTCCCTGGCCCGTCGTGGCTCGTCGGGGGTCATCCACACTGCCTCTAGCTTCGTCCCGTTAGAAGACGTCCCTGGCCCGTCGTGGCTCGTCAGGGGTCATCCACACCGCCCCTAGCTTCGTCCCGTTAGAATCGTCGGCTCATTGCCGAAGGCGACACACCATTTGCTTTGTTATCCAACACATATATACATACATAGATCTTATATATATAGTGACGAAGCTGATCACCCACACCTGATGACGTTACGAGGAGTGAAGGTCCATCACCAAATGATGGGACTCCTCCGCACCCATTAGCCATTTAGCCTTAGGCTATCACTAATGTCGTTACAGATAATATTAAATATTAAACAAGATTGTATCAAAGTTAATATTTATGCTCTTTTATGAGCAGTTGAGCAGACAAGAAAATTATCTTGGATATGCTGTTTGATTATTTATAAAATTGAATCGGTGCACAAAACATTAAGCAGTCCGATACCCAATGCATTGTGTTTACAATTAGTGGGATTCTCACGATCTACGGTGGTAAATCAGTGGGTATTGTTTCGGTTTGTTTTGTTACCGGTAGTGACGGATCTATAAAATCCACATAGTGGTAACAAAATCGAAAAAACGTTAAATGTTTCCAAAATTTACACTAGTGTCGGAGCGTTACCGAAACATCAAGGGGCAATAGAGGTTAACCCCTCTATCACTCTATGTCCGCCCCTAGTTACCGGTACGATATTAGCAATCAGTAGGGTTTACAACACCAAAACAAATATTTTTAACACAACACGGTTCGCTATGGTATATGTACACGCACTAGTGGGTGAAACACGCGTTATGCGGCGCGATGTTAAATTTTGTAAGGCTAGATTCCGACCACTAAAAAACATTTACAATAGTTTTATTACACAAAAGGGTGCATGATGTAACCCATAAAATAGATTGTTTTTTACATCAATCTAAAACCATAAAAACAAATATTGATACCGGTTACGATGATACTGTTACTAGTACCCATACTTGTTGCTACCATCTCGATTCATCACTGTATCGCTATTTCAAATAAACTCCGTTTTCAATAAAATGTATATCGAAATTTTAAATTAAAAAAAAGTTAAACGCAAACGCGTATTTGGAGGGCAAAACCTATGTGTTGCGACGGGTTGTTGAAACTTAGGGATAGCAAAAACCGAGCCCGTCGGATATACCCGAAACCTGAAGCATTTGGGACGGGTATACCCAGTACCTAACGGGTATTGGGCCGGGTATGGGATTGGTAAAAAAAATTATTTCACAGGTATGGAACGAGTATGGGATTAGATGTTACACGACCCGATTACCTGAAACTAGTAAAACTTTATTGAGAACAAAACTGAATCTCCAAGAAACGACGTTTGCCATCTATGGTTTTTGAACTTTCTGGCATTTTAAATTGAATGATATTTAGTAAAATATGACATTTGCTTTTTGTGTGATCAATGGAAGATCCTGAGACGTTTATATTAGATGTTTTTGGCGCCTTGTTTAGGCGGAAATTTATTATAATAAATGTTAGTAAAAAGGTTTCTGTCATTTCAGTTACTGTTTGTTCAGCTTTATCTGTTAAGGCTGTAAGACATCTCATTATTTAAGTTTGGCGATTTGTATGATTGGCGTTTTAGATAAAGATGATAAAATACAACTAATTAACTTTTGTAAGGCAAAAATAATGTATTAGCGTTTTAGATAAAGAAGGCAAAATACAACTCATTAACTTCTGGTGTTTGGCGATTGTGGTATTTTGGCGTTTTATATCTAATTAGAGAAATAAAGTATTTTATTTTTGGAAAAGTACATAACAAAGCACAGAAAATGACACAAAAAAAAAAGAAAAGAAAAAAAATAAAACACCTCGTCAGAAGGGATTTCGTAAGTATCAATCACTCCCCTCGTCTTCTTCTTCGGATTCTTCATCCAATTTCTCATTCAAATCTTCACTTTCATCGGTCTATTCTCTTTGAAGATTTTGAAACCTCCATGTGAACATGTCATGCAACAACGCCAATTTTACTGTCATGTCTGTGTTCAAACATGATGTGTTATTTAACTCTTCTAGGAACCCAAGACTCTGTTTGGTCATGATGTTTTCAAGGGTGTAGTCTTCCTGCTCCCCGTTGTCACATACAACAGTCACCATGTCAGTGTCTTCATCAAAACGCCATGATCGGGTGACTGGGTCCACATTTGGATTTGCATTGTTCGATTCAAATTTTTTGGTGAATCTTCGTATAACTGTCTGTGTTTTCTCACAGAGTTTATCAAGAGGAACACCAAGTGCTATTATCTCCCTCTGTACTTCTTCTTCTTCTTCCAAGTTCATTATGGCTTTGATAGTTTTCACAAACACTCTTCTTCTGTTGTTAAAAAAAATTACGAATCCAATGATTCTAGTTTTGAATCTCCATGAAACGATGTTTGCCATTTTTCTTCTTTCAGAGTTTTTTTTTTGAAATTTGGTGTTTTGGTTAAAGATGGCGTTTTTTAGTATGATCAATGGAAGTGATGGTAACGTTGTTTATATAATGATGTTTTTGGCACGTAGTTTAGGAGGGAATTTTTTTTATAATAAATGTTAGAAATAAATTTCAGTTAATGTTTGTTCACCTTTATCTGTTAAAAGTTGCAATGCGATTCGTCATTAAGTTTGGCGTTTTTGTATGAATGGCGTTTTAGATAAACATGGTGTTTCATCTGGAAGGGACTGATGTGCTAGGTTTGTAGGTTAAGGCAGGAATTTTAATGGCGTTTTGCTCATGAGTTTGGCGTTTTGTATTAGAGCAGTAAAAATACCATTTTACCCTGAAGCATGTCCATATAATAAAGTTGATGTTATTTACGAAAACGCCACCGCGCCACTCTAATCCATACATTATTTTGATCTAACGGATGAGGGTCGTTCTCACCGTTTTCACACTTATAGGCTTTATATATATATATATATATATATATATTCTTCACAAATTTACATAAGTGATTATTTACCATAGATGATGCAACAGTTGGTCATGTGTAAAAACCAATTCTTTTGGAAACAAACCAACTTTACATAGAAATTGCCCTATACTTTTATTTATCATCGTGGCAAAACGTAGGGCGAGAGGAAACTGTCTCTTTTCAATATAAACAGAATCCTTCTATTAGGCGGTATTAAACGAAATCTAGGGATAAACGTTCAAGTGCTAGTATTACTTCTGGATAATATGAGTGTCACACCCTGTCTTTTGCGGAAGCGTATGATGTGTGACTGGTTTAATACCATTGCATTCAATCGTAATAAACAACTACATGATCAAAACGATGTTCATCCATTCATAAAATTTATGTATTACAAACATTGTTTATTCAAGTTTTTAAAACACAACCTTCGACTAGGTTACAAACCAACAAAAGTGGATGACATCTAAACTTCTAGTTACGACACCTGCGTCCAAGATCCATCATGTTACCTGAAATACATGTAATTTTGGAAAACATCAACAAAAAGTTGAGCGAGTTCATGCCTCTAGTTTGTGTACTGTAATTGTTGTAAATCTTTGAGAGACTCTTTTGTAAACAGATATGAAAAACGTGTATGAACATGAATGTTTTACAAGAACTTTAAGGCATGTGAGGACATGGGGAGTACTTGTTATGACTCCTTGTCGGAATATTCGTTCTGATTCCTTGTCGGAGTACTCGTTCTGACTCCTTGACTGTGTTGATTACCCTCGACTGTGTTGATTAACCTCGACTGGGACTCCGAAGCACTACTAGGTACTAGTTGTGACCATGAGTGGGGTTCGGCCGTACCTGTTAGATCTAACCCTCGTCCCTAATTAATGAATGTTTTTAATGGCTTGGTACTAGTTTTCACCATGTAGGATCGTTTTCTGACCTCACGAGTCGTTCAGAGAAGCTCGTATCCGAATTAAGAGGCGGAAACTAATAATTCGGTGCAATTGAAGCTGTATTCACTTTAAACTTGCTGTTGTATTGATATCAAACACAATTACACGTTCTGACAGCACTTTGGCAGCACTTCGTGACTCACCGGAAGAATACACCGTTACTATGTGCTGTGGATCGCCCATCTATATATAGATATTCTGGACCGCTCATACAACATGCCGTATGAGCGACCCTACAGAGTGCCATATAAGCGATCCAGCCACATGATCATATAAGCGATCCATATAACTAATTGACACATAAGCGATCCTAGATGTGTACATATGAGCGATCCATATACAAACTCCTATTCTAGGATTCCGTGCCATCTTTGTTCTCCTTAATCTTCAAGACTTGATGGAAGACGTAGTCAGCAGACGTAGGTGCACTAACAAACTCCCCCTCGGATGTTGACGGAGTCTTCATAATTGTCTTCATAAATCATTCCAGTCTGCATTCGCACATGTCTATCTACTGTCTTCATCAGTCGACAATCTGTCTCTGAAATATCTGTCATTCCAAGAATCCTCGTTCTCTATCTTCATCATCAACAAACTTTTCTCTTTTGAATGTTGTCTCGGTGTCTTCAGACTCCCCCTCTCACACAGCTGGGATCGTAGTCTGGAATTCAAACTTTTACTGATTCTGAGATCGTTAACAGGCTCCAATCAGGTTCAAGATCGTAATCTGACTCCATTCTCTCTCAGGATCAATACCTGTCTCAAGTCCTGCACAATCTCTACCCAACCATAAGTTTCTACAAAGATTAAACTTTTCAACAATTTAGAAACTATGTTGAACAAATACAGTAATGATTTTGCATTCAAGAATATTACTGGTTCTTATCAAAACGATTTTACTACACACACTCTTCCCACACCAGTTCTTCAAGTTTAGCACTTTGAATTTCGAAAATCAGCATCTCAACACCAGTTGTCGAAAATCTTTTTGATTTTTCAAAATTTATGCTAAAACACACTGAAAATCTTTTTGAATTTTCTGAATGAAAGATAAATGCAGAAATGAAATATTTACAAACAATATTTTTGTGAGTTTGTGCAAGAGGATCATATCAGTTATGAAACATATCACTAACACCGTTAAGCTTGATTACATATTAAGCTCTAAACAATTTACCTAGATTTTCAGTATGTTTGTCCACTTAAATTTTCACCACAAATTTCAATCGATTCGAGATACGATATTAATGTTTTAGAGACTTAAACTTAATTGTGTATCACTCCACTTGAATATACTCCCGTATCCAGATCCCAAGTATTCAGTCTTACAGGTGAGTATACCACAGATAATATCTGTAAAGGGGTAATGTGCGAGGGCCGTGAGAGCTCAGGTCGATACTTCCGTATACGCAGAGAGATGACGGCTTCGACTTTTGGTGGGTCCCCTTTAGAGGATCTTTTGTTACAACAGCAAAGATTACCAATTTTATTGTTTAATCAGTTTGCTGAGGGCGGCGCTTATATTTCAAAGCTTTTTGCAGAAAGTATTATTCGGGGACTAGGTCAGTATTTCCATACAGCAGAAGTCCCGGAATAATACCCCAGATATCACTGAGCATAAAGACCTAGTATCTCAGAATACAGGACCTTTCAAACAAGATTTCGGGGGTTACCCATATATCCAAGAATAGTTACCCACGAATTAAGTAAGTTTGATTTAGGTTTATATCTCGTTTCAATCTACTAAATGTGCGAAAATCTACTGACACATCCGCAGTAAGATTGTTTATCACAATTTGACTTTACAATTCTTTAGCGTGCTGTGATAGTTCACTGATGTACTATCATTTCCTCTTTTATGCAACAAAAACTCATTTTTCAATTTTATCATGTTTTTTACTTTTTCCAATTTTCTGATGTTTTTGGATTTTCTAAAAATTCTTACTCCCCCTAAAATTCAAATACATCTAAAGAAAATTGAAACCAAACTGTACAGAACATGACAACTGATATCGAAATACTTCAACTCTCCATCCGTTTGGCATAAACAATCAGAACTCCCCCTCACAACAAACTATTTTCCCATAATGATTTCAAAACACTTAAGTTTGTTTTAATCAGAATGGTTTTTCCGGAAAATAAGTTTTGTTGTTTTTATCTTTTGCAAAATGGGGTTCTAATCATTACTTTGTTTACCAAATTCTTGAATGATAATTAAATCAAGTCCAATTCAATGACCTTGATTTAACCACTTGTAAGATCAACTGGTTCTCGTTCTGAACCAAAAATAACAATCACAAACATACAACCACTTGTAAGTTTAGCAATTCAAGCTCTTCAAACCTGTTTTTCAACCAATTACCATCTTTTGGTTGAATTCTCAAGGTGCCGATTCTTACTCCTCGCTTACAAACCTGGGAGTTCCGGCAAGTCCTGCAAAAACCTCACAAACAGATTTAGAAAGATGCCGATTCCTGATCCACAATACCATCTTGGGATCTCCGGCAAGTCAGGTTTTCATTCTTGAAAAAATATATCCACCCAAGCCTGACCTTCCTTGGGTGTAACCTCATCGTTTTCATTGTTTCTTTCAACCGACCTGTAAACCCATCCTTTGGAAGCATAAAAATCCTGAATGCTTTGGGCCTTACCACTGACCATTTTTCCAAAGATGCGTTTTACATTTCCGTTGAAAGTTTTTTCAACATCAATTTTCTTCTTGTCAGAATAAAACTGATTTGAAATGTCAACTTTTCTGATTTTAGATTTGTAATTTTTAGCACTTAGTGGCGGAAAATTCACATCGTCCACTTTTGAGACTTTCTTTTCAATCTTTTTCTCAACACGTGGCTCCTCTGATTTTATGGAATCAGATTCATCACCAGACTTGTTACCTGAACCTTTTACAACCCATTTCTGATTTGTAGCATTGTCTATTCTTTTGGAAGCACTCTTTGAACATTCTCCTTTCTCATAAGTTGAATTCTCAAAGCCTGTGAACTTCCGGGTTGACAGTTCAGTCTTCTCAACAACTTTTTCTTTCATTTTTCTTGAGACTTCTTGTTTTGGTCGAAATGTCTTTGGACAATCTTTCGTAACATGACCCACAGCTTTACACTGAAAACAAGATCTCTTTTCAACCTTCTTCGGGTCTTCCTTCTTCTTCATGTCCTCTTGCTTCTTAGTAAGGAATTCTTGATTCGTCAGATTTCTGAAAGATTTTTCTTTTTCAGCTTCCGAAGTTTTCCCTGAAACAAACATATTTTTTGGTTTATATATTTTCTCATTTTTATAATTTTTCGGTGGAATAAAACCAAGACCTTTCTTTTTGAAATTACGATTATGGTTTGATTTCTTTTGGAAACTATAACCACAATTGTAACCCATTTTCTTGTTAATTCTTTGTTGATCTCTTAAAGTGTATTGTTTAGGTTTTCCATTAAGATTGAAATCTTTTATTTCAGAAAGATTAATTTCTGTGATTTTGAAAACCTTTTGAATCATTTCAATTCTGACACTTCTTATTGGAAAACTTTCATCTGAATATAATTTGTCAGAACCTTTCAAAGTATATGCCACTTTGACTGATTCATCATTCAAATTAGATTTCAAAAGTAAAAACTCTTTATCATAAACCCGTTTGTCCTTTTTAACTGTTGGCTTTGATGCACTGGACCCAGACTTTGACTCGGGTTTTGACTTCGGTTTTGATTCCTCATTGTCATCTGTGTCTAACACCTGATCGACCATACTTTTTATCAACTTTGACTCATGATCAGTGTCTGATGACGTATATGTGACATCAATACTTTCTGGTAAGTTATCTGTCGACCCATACTCCCATTTCAAATTGATTGCTTGATTGACTCTTTCTGCATTTGGATTTCGAGGTGAATATCCATTTTCAACCGGGGGCGGACATCTGTTATAAGATACACTCGGTTTCTTACCAGAAGTCTTCAATTTTTCTTCATCTTTTGTCACGGATTTTTTTTCTTCAAATATCTTCACTTCTTCAAAAGTCTTCAAATCTTTCACCACTGGATAAATCCTGTCAACAACAAAAGTAGAACATGAGTAACTGTCTAATAATTTCTTAACTTTCTCAGTTTCTATCTTTTGTGTTGCTAACTCAAGCTCGAGATCTGCACATTTCTTTATGTTATAGTTCGCCGTATCAAGCTGTCTCAGATAAGCTATCTTCAAAGTATTCATAGCTTCAGCTTGTTCACCATTAGAATCTGTATATTTGTTGATTTCTCTGTTCATAGTATCATACGATTCTTTCAACTTGTGAATATTGTGCAACAACTCATTGTTCTGCTTAATCAACGAATCACAGTTCATGCACTTTTCTTGGACCATAACCGGTTTAGCATCCACTTTAATTTCAAATTCAGGAACTTCTTTCACTGTCCTGCCTGAATTTAAAAAATGAGCTCTTCTCAATTTTTCAGCTTTCGCTTCTTCCTTCAATCTCTCTTCCTCTTCAGCCTCCTCTTGAATCTTTCTTCGTCTCTCTTCAGCAGCTTCCATGACTTTTCTGCATCTTTCTGCACATTTTAGATCATAAGCATTAGCAAAGAAAGCATGAGAAGTATTTTTGGCCATAAAGTCTTGATCTGTATAGAAATCATCCCAAGTAAATCCTTCAGCCAACTTCTCGTCATTTTGTTCAGCTACACACACTTTGCTTTCTTTCGGAAGATATTTTTCCCATGTAAAATTATCATATTTTCCCTGACTAACAACACATGCCTTTTTATCAACCACATCTCTCCCATGAGCCGTTTGTGCCTGATGCTGCTGTGCTGGTTGAGTGATTTGATGATAAATGGCCTTCTTGTGATAATCATTGTTTCCAAAAGGATTCTGGGCACCGGTAGCTTCACGATTTTTGCATTCTCTCTTGAAATGCCCCTTCTCCCTGCAACGAAAACATGTAACTTTAGATTTGTCAAAACCTAAAGCTGAAACATTTGCATCACGAAAATCATCACGGCCGGTAATTTGTTTGAACTTTTCAGCACGTCTCATCACACTCGCCATACACCATTTTATATCCATCAATTCCATTTCTTCAGCATCAATTTGATCGTAATCCTCTTTCGTAAGCATTGGATTTCCGATCTTTCCTGCAACAAAACAACTATAAGACTCTAAAATCATTCCTAACAAAGACATTTGATTTTTAGCAATATCTTCAGTGTAGTCTTGATCATTTTCAAGGCTTAACACAATGTTACACTGAAGTTTTCTACCATTCTTTGTTACAGAGATGTTAGGATCAAAAGATGAAAATCTTGTGCTGTTGCTTGATCCTTGAGATGTCTTCTTTTCAACAGAATCTTTAACACTGTAAGCAGTTTCGATCTTAGGAGAGAACTTTGTTGAATCAGTAACACCATGCTTGTAGTATAAACTGATATCCTGCTCTCCATCGTAATTCTTCATCCTAGCGATCTTTCTCTGCTCCATCTCTTGAGCTTCTAAATGCTTGATAAAATCTCCCAAGGTCATAGCTCTGAAATGTTTTCTGTTAGATTTTAGCATCATCAGAAAAGTTCCCCATGTTTCGTGTGGAAGAGCATCTGCAAGTTTTTCAATTAATTCATCAGTATCTTTCTTAACACCTAACTTTGTCATATTTCTCACCAAATTACAGTATCGATCAATAATTTGTTTGGTGGTTTCATTTTTCAATCCCCGAAACAAGTCAAATTCTTTCTTCATGAGAGACATTTTGTTCTTTAACATATCGTCACTTCCCGTAAACTTGGCTTCCAATTCTGTCCAAATTGAATATGCAGTTCCGTCATGTTGAAGCAAGATCAGAATATCTTCTTTTATCGCCTGCTGAAGTAGACTGACCATCAATTTCTCATCTCGATACTTCTTTTTCTGTGCAGTACTCATATCTCTAAGTGTTAGCGGAGTACCATTCACAACATCGTCTTTTGTGGGTTTAGTATATGGTACTTCAGTGTGTTCCCACGCACCAAGATGATAAGCTTCAACCCAATTTCCGAATCGTTCCGACCACACGTTGTAATCATCAATATCCATAAGTTTCGGTGGTTTCTGAGACGTTCCGGTTTCATTTTCTATCAAAGCACTTTGGGTAATCGAGGCCGGAGTAGCAAAGGCATTATAAAAATCAGTATCCATCTTTCAAATTGTTCAAAAGTTCACAATGATTTTCAAATTTGTCAATCAGTTCACAAAAGCGACTGGAATATACTGTCTTAATAAGCGGCCCAAAAATTTTCAAATAAGCGGTCCACTCACTATGTCAGTTCGAGCGATCGGGCCAATAAGCGGTCCAATAAGATTGACTAATAAGCGGTCCGAGCAAAGTCTGAAAGAACGATCCACAAAAGTCTGTTCGAGCGGTTCAACCTTGCATGTTCGAGCAATCCACAATCTGTTCGTTCGAGCGATTCACACTTGGTTCGTTCGAGCGATTCACAAGCTAAAATTTCGAGCGATCCCACTTAGAACAGTTCCCTATGAGCGGTCCAAATATTCAATTTTGAGCGGTTCAAAGGCTTACGTCACCTAATGAGCGATCCTGAATTAACAAATCACCTAAAATCTTGGTTTCTACTTCAATTTTAGTTCTGAAAACTTCAAGGATTTGTTAATTCATGTTTTCGAGTGTACTGTGTGATTTTGAGCTTGTTTTACCGAAAAAATTTTTGAAAAAATGAAGAAAGTGTAGAAAAATAGAAGAATATCAGCTAAAATGGCAAGAACTCCTCCTCCTGAGCTCTGATTCCACTTGTAGGATCGTTTTCTGACCTCACGAGTCGTTCAGAGAAGCTCGTATCCGAATTAAGAGGCGGAAACTAATAATTCGGTGCAATTGAAGCTGTATTCACTTTAAACTTGCTGTTGTATTGATATCAAACACAATTACACGTTCTGACAGCACTTCGGCAGCACTTCGTGGCTCACTGGAAGAATACACCGTTACTATATGCTGTGGATCGCCCATCTATATATAGATATTCTGGACCGCTCATACAACATGCCGTATGAGCGACCCTACAGAGTGCCATATAAGCGATCCAGCCACATGATCATATAAGCGATCCATATAACTACTTGACACATAAGCGATCCTAGATGTGTACATGTGAGCGATCCATATACAAACTCCTATTCTAGGATTCCGTGCCATCTTTGTTCTCCTTAATCTTCAAGACTTGATGGAAGACGTAGTCAGCAGAGGTAGGTGCACTAACACACCAAGACTATGGCATTTTTAGTATTTAGTCTATGCTCACATGATCTAGTATCTAATAGGCATTTCATACCGTTTAAGTATTTGTACATGTATTTCACCCCCGAGAGTTATAAAACCAAAAACAGTTAAAGAAAATAGGGAGCATGAACTCACAGTTTTGCGTCTTTAATACTCATAACTCAAATCTCGTTAGCAACACGACTACCTACAATGTGCTAGGGTCTATTAGACGAGCGGGCCGTGCCTTGCCTTAGTATTCATGTTTTGAATTACGTTTTCTTTATGTCTTTACATCATCCAGAGTAGGGATGAGCATATCGGTATCCGATACCGAACCGATACCGATACCGCCTAATACCGATCCCGAATTTCACCCAAACTAGGTACCGATACCGATACCGAAACATGTCGGTTAGGTATCGGTACGGTACGGTATCGGTATTATACCGTATTTTGAGGGCCGGTATCGGTATAATACCGATACCGTACCGTACCGATACCGAAAACGCCAAAAAGTGGATACCGATCGGGATCGGGATCGGTACGGGATCGGTACGGGATCGGTATGGGATCGGTATTCGGTGGCATATGCTCATCCCTAATCCAGAGTTATAATACTCTGCAAGTATTTGTTTTCGTGTTTACTTCCCAAGGATGGGAGTATTTCATACATGTATTCTCGTATTCTTGTATTTGTAGTTTCCAAACTAATATATTTTCACTTATAAAATATACGTAGACTTGTTTTGTCCAAAAATAATGTATCGTCAAGAAAATATATATTTTTCTTCAAAAAAAAATCATATATCTCCTAAATATTCGAAGAAAATATATTTTTACTTCCAAAAGTAATATATTTTCTCTTTGTCGAAAATATGATATACTTTGTAATAATAAAAATCATACTTTCGTTTCTTTTGTATCCAAAATAGTATTTCCCAAAAATATATTGTAACGGTACTTCTCGGAATATTTTTGTAAGTTACGTTATTGCGTTCAGTTTCACAATATCAAGTGTGTAACTTATATATTTCATTCCATGTAATTTTTTGGTATTATTTTGGTGTTGTAAGTTCTTGGTATTTGTAAGTTATATTATTTTCCCTAAAATAATATAACTATTTCACATAAACACACACAATGTCTTTAATGTAAATATATATCCTAAATATATATTTACCCATTTTTATTTGTAAAAACCAACCTCCAATGCTTGTATTTTTGTTACAAAAATCTATGGCAAAGTTTATATGAAAAATCATAGTTAAAAATACACTTGTAAGCACTTGTTTAGAAAATATTTTCTAAGTGTTGGTATTTTTAGAAAATTTTGCCATAGTTTCCCCTGAAAATGGAGGTTTCCATGCTTTCAAGCATATCATTTTCTTTTGTAAAATCATCACCAATCATCAACAAATCATTCAATACTTACCATATGTCAAAAATATGAAATTTACACTATGTCATGAACTTGAAAATTTACAAAAATTTGTAGTAACTTACTAGTGTGTTTAGTAAGCTTAGTTACCTTTTAAAGTGTGGTTGTTTATTTAAAAACATCATTTTTGAAAAATTTAGATCTTTACAACTTGTAAAATATTTTTCTAAAAATATTTCTTCTTGCATTTTTCTTGTTAAATACATGTTTATACACTTGATTAACCACTAAAAATGTGATTGGTTTCTTTAAGAACCAATTTTATGTAAATCTTGTAATTTACCTTAGTTTCTTGAGAAAACTAGTTTTGTAATCACCCATTTACAAGATTCATAACATGTTTCATACTTCATCATACATAAGAATAACTTCATTTTTCAAGTTCATGTTTACATAGAGGATGACCATTATGTTTTTCTCAAGATCTATCCTTATACTTGCTAGATCATGTGTTTAATCATCATCTACCAAGGTTCTTATTATGATCATCATCATAAACACAAATAATCAATCATCAAGAAGCATAATAACACTTAACAACATGATTTCTTATGATTTTTAAGCCTATGTTTAAGTTTCATGTTCAAGATTCATAGTGTTCTTCAAGATTAGTTACTTGTATCATTCTTTAACCAACTAAATAATATGTAAAATGGAGTTTAGATGATCTTACTACTAGCTCAAGGCTATGGATGATCACAAGATGAAGATGAAGTGGTTAATAGCACTAGAGAGAGGTCCTTTAAGTTCCGATGCTTACAAGCTTCTTAACTTTGCTTCTTGCACCTCTAAACCACCTTAGATTGTATGAGAAAGATTGAATCATGGAGGTGTATGTTGGAGGGGTGTGAGCCGAGAACAAGGAAGGGAGGAAGGAGGGTGATGAAGTTGTTCATGTGTTGTGATGAAAGAGAGTGGTGATCTAAAGGTTTTTATAAACTAACTTCCAACACACTTTTACTCCATGGATATTGTGTTTCAAAAGTGACCAACATATCAAATAAAATATCGAAAGAAAATCAAGGTGTGGGGACCACCTTATGACCGTCCATAATGGGGGGGGGGGGGTCTAGTTTGGTTTCAACTCTTAGTTACATAATCTAGTTACTCTTTAAGTGTTAAATTAGGTGTTAAGTGTGTTTATATATTTAGAGATGTAATATGATGTTTATGGGCGATAACTAGCTTCGTAATATTAAAACAATGCTTCTTGTTAAATTTTGGTGTTTCGGGTAGTGTCCGGTTGTTCGGTTGGTTACCGGTTTGTTAAAGTGCTAAATAGCGCAGTTTAGTGTGCTTTATGTCATATTTTATGATAGTTTCGATTCCCGACACTTAGGAAAGTATTCTGGACCATTAAACCATTTTTCTGCATTATAATTAGGTGTTTAAATGCTGAAAATAGCTGAATTTTGGTTATTTTCTGCAGAATTATGCACTTTTAGTGTGTTTTAGGCACTTTTCGGCACTTTGTCTATCACTTAGGCATGCAGTTTTGTGGTCCTTACTTCCCTACACACTATACTAGTGTAATACGTCATCTTTGGCTCATACTGGGTCTCATAATATTGTTTGTCTATGTACTGAACATGTTTGTCTAATAATGGTGCCAATTCTGTTCTGTGTATTATTAGCACTATCTCGTGTTGCATGTAGCAACGAATAAAGTCAACATGAAATGCCATTGTATGTATATAACAGTAATCAAAAATTCATTTGTCTTGTAAACTAGATCATGCACAATTATTTAGCACAGATTTCTGTTCAATTAGTGTACGGAATGTACGGAAAAGTGACGGTTGTCACAGTCTCCCCCCGTTAAAAGAATTTCATCCCGAAATTCAAGCGATGCCATTGGTCGCAGGGGAATTGTGAATTGAATGTGGTCACTTAGATTCATGATTTGTCTTCATGTTCCCATGTACTCTGGGTCATGTTATGAGTTCTATTGTTCCCAAGTAAATCAATTATGTCTTTTCTGTGTCTTGTGGACTCTTGGTCCGTAACCTTAACAGGTTTCATAGTATTGTGGACTCTTGGTCCGAAACCTTAACAGGATTTATAGCAATTTTGTCATTTGTCATTGACGTGAATCTTATTTGTGGGAACAACGACTGTTTCTTGAGTCAGACTCCTCTAAAGACTAGACATATGAATGTGTCGCGATCACTACTGATCTTTTTCCGGAAGTTTCATCTTGTGTGCAATGGTTCCGATTCGTACACCGGGGATTCACCCTTTTCACTTTCCAAATCACATCATGCCTTCTCTAGGCGAGGCTCTCATTTATGTCATACTTCTTATCTCAAATTCTTACGGTTTCTGCCGCTCATCGGCGCAATCTTTCTGTATTCTGCGGGTTGTTTCGACATGATCACATATCTGAACGATCTTGCCTCTAGTTTTTTCCTGAACTGACTCGGGCCAGTAGATTGCTTATTCCTGGTCTCTGATCAACACGACAGGGATCGACTTATTATGTTCCATCTAAAGCTTCACACGAAGCGGTTTGAACGACGGTGTGATAAATACTGTTGTAGGAAGACTTCACTAAGGGCAAGTGAGTGTTCCAACTTTTCATCAAAGTTTATCACACAATTACGTATCATGTCCATACAGTTTGCATCGTTCAATAGCTTAGTCCATCTATGTTAATATTTAAGTTCTTACGATCAACGGTGTGCTGCAACCTTTGTGATCAGTAGAGATCGTGCAGCGTTTTCTTTCAGGTAATGACGTCAAATTTGTGATGCCCAATACTGTATCTAGCTCAAGGTTTCTTCTTATGATTCCTTAATCAATGTGCCGCATATGCAACGTTGTGGTCTCGTTGTATCGACGTACAACCGAGACCTTGTCGAGAAGTGTCACATAATTGCAACTCTAGCTCCTTATCTCTTGGTTGCAAGGTTGGCATGAATCTCGTTCTTATCCACCATGTATCTTAAAGTTCTCACTTCGCGAATTCGAAATCCGCTTTTCATCATCATAGTACGCAACTGTTCTTTTCTCTAAGAGTTGCAAGGTAAGTTGCAGCTGTTGCTCATGACCTTCCTTGGTTGTTGGCCATATAAGAATGTAGTATAATCATGATTTATCCAGGTATGGCTTACACGTTCGATTCATGAGATCCATGAATATTGTCGACGCATGTGTTAAGCCAAATGGTACGACAAGGAACTCGTAATGCTCGAAGTGAGTCCTAAAGGTCGTTTTAGGGATATTTCCTTCTTGTATTCACAGTTGTGGACATCCTGTCCTCAAGTCGATCTTTGAGTGGTACTTAGAGCCTTACGATCGGTCTGACCATGTTATCAATCCTTGGCAAAGGATGCAAATCCTTGATATCAAATTTTTCTGGAATTGATGCAAAGTGTAAACTGTCAACTTTCTCTTTGCGTCCTTAACTAAGGATTTCATGTCTCTAATTTCCTCTGTCTAGCAGCTCTTGCAATTATATTGGAGGTTCATGCTTTGCGGACGAAGTTAGTTGGTAAGGCGTCATTTGGCACTGGTGCCGCTCCCGGCACGAGGTTCATCCTAAACTCCTCTTGTCACTGCGGAGGGGCATTCCTGGCAAGTCTTCAGAAAAGGCTTCTGGAACTTCTTCCATAACGGGGATGTTCTCAGGCTTTATGATGCGTGTTAGTGTGTATATGTTTTAGGTGTATATTTTAAGCCCTTTTACACTTTTAGCCAAGTTTTAAATTTATAAAACACGATATTTAATAACACTCAACACACATATGGGCAAGTGCACCCATCGTGGGCGTAGTATAGTGTTGGTAAGATACCGAGGTCGTCCAAGGACACAAGAGCTTTTAGTACCGATTTATCCTCAACGTCTAATCAAATCAAAATGTTAGAAAAAGATTTTTAAACTAAGAAAATAAAACTAACAAAAATGCTGAAAATAAAAATAAAAGTAAAAACAGATAGACAAGATGAATCACTTGGATCCGACTCGTGTGTTAGTGTAACCTTTGATTATTTTCGCACTTTTGCACTTGTTTAAGAGATTATCTTAGTTATTGTAGTAGGCCCCTCTTTTGAAGGTGACGTTACCCTCAACCCAGTAGTTTGAGTCAGCAAGGATACAATCCTGAAGGGTCGGATTATTGAAAGATAATTAATTAAGTTATTAATGCATATTGTGGTAGGCCCCTCTTTTGAAGGCGACGTTACCCTCCGCTAAGTAGTCTGAGTCAGCAGGGATACAGTCCTAAGTAGCTGGGTTAAAGTTTTAATAGTAGTTTAACTTATGAGGGGATCAAAGAGTTTGGACCCCCGCCATCCAATACCTTTGGGTATTGAAGGAGGTCCTACTAAATTTGACCCAGGTCCTTTGTAGGATCTATACACTGAACAATGGCAAGACTCTTACCAAACCGTCCCTTAACCCCCGACCAGGTAGCCAACATACCTCCATATAGACCGTGGAGATATGAATGGTGAAAATATTTTATTTTATATAGACAGTAAAATAATGCCAAGACACCACGGACAAACGATAAGGAAGAATCATCTTCAACATAAGAAACTAGTAATTAAAGTCATTAATACAAAACCAATTAAAAAGTGCAAAAGATTAAAAATAAAAATTATTACACTAAACACTTGTCTTCACCAAGTGATGTAAGAGACTTAGGCAAACATGTCCTTTAATTGTCAAGAACTCTTACGATTAATCTTGGATCCCGAGACGACTCACACACTCTATGATGGACAATGGATGATGGTGGTGGATGATGGTGTTATGGTGATGGTGGGTGGTGAGTGAAGTGTGAGAGAGGTGGTGTGCCAAGGGATGAGTTGAAATGGCTCCAAGCACTCCTATTTATAGGCTGAACAGAAGCCTGGGCACGGCCCCGTGCCCGCTGGGCACGGCCCCGTGCCCGCTGGGCACGGCCCCGTGTCCATCTGACACTCTCTCTCTCTTCATTAATTGTAATTCGCAATTACAATAAATGCGCCTACAGCAACCTGACCACGCCCCCGTGTCCGCTGGGCACGGCCCCGTGGTGGGCAATAGAAGCTTCTATAGGTTTGTCTTTTCTGCTGCTTCTTGGGCACGGCCCCATGCTCGCTGAGCACGGGGCGTGTTCAGTCTTCTGGCTTCTCTGTTTTGCTTGGGGAGATGCTGTTGAGGGGTCGGGCATATCACTTTTGTTCCTTTTCTTGTATTTTGGTTAGATTTTGCTGTCTTTTTGCTTCTCTTGTTATTTTGAGCTCATTTAATCCTAAAAACATAAAAGGAAGACAAAAGCATACTTTTTCCAACATTAATACTAAAAAGGGTTAGTTTTAAGCCACAATTGATGTAATTTATTTGTTGCATGTTGTGCACATCAAATACCCCCACACTTGAATCTTTGCTTGTCCTCAAGCAAAACTCTTTATAATGTGGGTTTATTCGCTCCCAAATGGAATGGGTAGAAGAGAAGGTTTTTGGGCTTGTCATAGAGTGTCGGGAATTCCAAGATTATTTAGGTTTTATTTTTATTTATTTACAATCCTATTCGTCATGATTTATTAAAAACATTTCATAAGATAAATTATTTATTAGGGCATAACATACCTTTTTAAAATTCCATTTATATACAAGTTCACATACCTCACGAGGGAATCACTCAACACTCGGCTGAATGTGTATTTTTAGTGAATCACTCGAGAGCGGCATAGAACTTACTCCTACCATAAGCTTGCCAAGCAATCAATCCTCTTCCTTTTTAACTATATACCTTTGTAAATATCAAGAGGACTTTTTGGGTGAAGGGTTAGGCTTGGGCTCAAGGTGGGTGGTTGGGTTAGTGGTTAGTAAAAAGGGCGAAAGGCGTAACAAACGTCGGTTTTTGAAAGACTTTTTTATTTTTCACATTTTTATTTTATTTTGATGAACCACTTGTTTCAAACAAGGTTATTTTTGATGAACTTGTTTGTTTATTTGGTTTCATCAAAATATACAACTGTTTTTTTTTTAATAGAGTCATTAGAAAACCGAACATTGTTACTAAAATAAAGGGTTAAAAATAAAAAAAGGTTTAGGTGGGTAAAAAGGGTGATGGTTTTTGGGTTAAGAAATGAAAAGGTTTAGGCTCAAAGGGATTAACTAGGGGGATTTTGGGTAGGTGGTAAAAAAATATGAAAAATAATGGTGTAGAAAGAAAAAGGGTTAGTCCTAATGCCTCCATCATTTACTTACTTGGGTTTAAGTTGGTAAGGACCGGGAATGTATTGTTGTGGCAAGTTCTAGAGTCGTACGAACCAAGCGGCTATTCACACAAGAAACGAAAAATGAGCATATAGTGTAAAGATATATATTTGTATGCTCGTTAAAGGCTCAAAACTCACTTTTGTGGGAAAGGGTTTTTATGTGATCAAGTATATATAATCAAATTTTAACTAAGTTTGTCATGCCTTTTCATAATTTTCTTATGTTGGTTCTTTTTATTACGACGCTATCGGTTGTAAACTTGTAAAAATATAACCTTGTTAAGACTTGAATTCCCAACTTAAACTTAGACAAGTAAAAAAATGAAAATTTTTGGAAAAAATTTGGGGTGATTAGCGGTTCCAATAGAGTTTTGTGTAAGGCTTGTTATTAGGACTTGCAAAATTCAAGGTTTTAGCATCCCCCCCCCCCCCACACTTAAATTACACATTGTCCTCAATGTGTCCCAAAAATAAGTTTTTAGGTTGATTGAATGTGTAAAATGGTGTTAAAAGAAATATTTTATGTTACTGGCAGTCTGGACACGGCCCCGTGTCGGTTGGACCCGACCCCGTGTTCAACTGCCAGTAACGAAAACTTACAGAAGATGGACACGGGGGCGTGTTGGCTAGGCACGACCCCGTGCTGGCAAAAATTCTGCAGAAATTTAACAAACAGCAGGTCTGGGAGGTGGGCACGGGGGCATGTCGGCCGAACACGACCCCGTGTGGACAGTCTGCAAGGCTGAAAAACAGGTTTCTTTCTCCGGTTTTCCTATCCTGGCTTTAGTAGCACTAATGTTTAGCACTCTAAGCCTCGTTTGTACCTGTTTTATCAGTAAATACCACACCAAACAATACCAAACGTCCTAAATTACCAAATCAAACATCCAAACCGTCAAGTTAAAAGTAAAAACAAAAGCAGAAAATAAAAATAAGTTAGGGAAAGTAAATTGTTCAACACTTCGGCACGCAGGCCGGAAATTGTTTGATAGAAAGGGAAATTAACCTGTGGGCTCACCAACCGTCCACTCCTACTCCTTCTTCACCATCCTAGTCCATGTCTTCATCACTGTCATCACCTCCTCCCACATGACCCGCCATATACTCCCGAATGCTCCCGATGTCGTCTTGGATATCGGTGATGTTTCTCTCAATGGCTCCGACCCGGTGGTACGTCTTGTTGGCAAGGTTGTAGGTGTTCCTGGTGCACATAAGGTTTTCCTGCAAAAGATCATGTAAACTTTGAAAGTTAGGAAAACCACCTCCTTGTGAGGAGGACTGCCCTGGATCCCCGTGGGGTTGGTACTGGTATTGGAGAGGTGGAGCGTGAAGGACTAGCGCCTCTTGCGGGTTCCATGCATGACCTTGCATCCTTTGAAAGCTCACCGATCCATCTTCCCCCTCATAGATTAGGTTCATGGCGCAGCAAATGTGCAAATCGACCCGCCCCGACCATGGGCTTCTTTCAAAAGACCTATAAATGCGCGTGAAGTGCTTGAAGAGGCAGTACACCCATCCCCCATAGAAGATAGGGGTTGGTGCATGAGCAAGCCGGTTCAGATGCATATTCCGGAGTAGGAGGAATGGAACATCGAGGGGTCTTCGGTCGTGGATGCAGTGAAGGACTACCAAATCTCTTAACCCAACAACGCCGCTGCTGTCATGTCTTTGACTAAGAGAGTAAGTGAGGAGCCTATGAATGTAGCGATAAAGCGGATCCCTCAGCTTAGTACTCTTAGTGCTGCTCGGATTGTAAAACCCATCACCAATCTGAGCCCATGCGGCTTGGCGTTCATTTTCATCCAGTTCTCGCAATCCCCAGGTGTTTTCTTCATTTCCCGAATCCTCCTCCGTATACAGTCCCACTATTGCCCCGAATTGCGCCATAGAGATCGAGTATCTCGTCCCACCACATCGAAATGCAACCCTCTCATTGTCAAAAGGGTCACACCTTGAAGTGAAGGTGAAAGTACTGTAGAACTCCAAAGTGCATTGATGTACCGATCGAAGTCGAGTGGTTAGGGCAACCCTTAGTGGTACGGTAACGAGGTTGATGAACCGGTCAAGTTGGTTCACCATGGTCAAGAGATCCATACATGCTTGCCTTGGGTATTCTTCGGGTCTTGTTTGAAGCATGTCATATCTGGCCCTAGCATCGAGCTCATTTGCGTTGAATCTTGTGAACTTCACCGACATCTGAAAGAATACACCAAAAGTTAGCATGAAGCAGTGAGGTTTTCGGAAAAAACTGCAAACAGTTAACTGGACACGGCCCCGTGGTCAGCGGGCACGACCCCGTGTCCAGGCGTCTGTTACTCAAAAACTTCATTTTTCGATCCGGTCCCGAAAATCTAAAAATTTCTAGCCAAGTAGGTTCGGTTTCCCCCGAAAATGAAACCCCAAGTGCCGTTTTTCCCAAACCAAACCGTTTACCCCTTCAATTTCATCTTTTTCGGTTCGAAAACAAGGGTTTGAGGTTTTTGTGAGAAATCGGGCAAATCTATCAACAATACAAGTGTATTTACTTCTCCTTACACTAATCTAAACTAATGCTAACAGATTATTGAAAAAATTTGACGTTTGATTCGGATGAACTTCAAGAACCCTAGATTTTTCCCCAAATTTTTGATGTTTTAACTACATGCAAATAACTAATCTAACTACTAATGATGATAGAATCATACCTTGATGTTGTTAGAGTGAGAGGAGACGTTGAAATTCTGCGGAAAATCGCCTGGACCAGAGCGTTCTTCGGGGAAATGGGGCGTGTGGAATGGTGTAACTGTTGTGAAAAGGGAGTTTTATACCGACAGTTGCGCGGACACGGCCCCGTGCCGAGCAAAGCTTTGAAATTTTTTTTAGTGCTCGTGTGAGTGCCCCGGTTTTCCCAAAAACATGGTTAGAAGACTTACCAGTTTCAATGTTTACCCATTTGTTCGTAACATACCAGGTACGATGTGGATGCCTTTTATTCGTCGACCGTTTGGAGCGAGATCTCTTCCTCTTCATCCTCAATAGATCCTCGATAGAGCTTCAGCCGTTGGCCATTGACTTTGAATGGAATTTCATTTCGAGATTTAATTTCTACTGCACCGTGAGGAAAAATATGGGTGATGGAAAAAGGTCCTGACCACCTAGATTTTAGTTTACCTGGAAATAATCGAAGTCGTGAATTAAACAATAGAACTAGATCCCCTACTCGAAATTCATTAGGTTTAATGTTATTGTCGTGTAAATTTTTCATTCTTTCCTTATAAATTTCTGAGTTAGAGTATGCATAACTCCTTAGCTCGTCTAATTCATTTATTTGACAAAATCGATTTTTACCTGCAATATCTAAATCTAAGTTTAAATTTTTTTATTGCCCAGTAGGCTTTGTGAGCTATTTCTACCGGCAAATGATAACTTTTTCCATAGACGAGCTTATATGGGGTTGTGCCTATAGTGGTTTTATAAGCAGTTCGAAAAGCCCATAAAGCATCATCTAATTTATCGGCCCGTTCCCTTTTATTTAACCCTATGTTTTTTTCAAGTATTCATTTTAAACCTCTATTAGTCACTTCGTGTTGGTGCATATTTGTGACAACAGCTTAGATTTGGTCTTTGGATATCTTGTAACTAGTTAAACGATAAACGGTTAGCGGGTTTAGCTTTGTATTAGTGAGATAATTGAGTTTGGGCTAAACTAAACCCACATTGGGTCTAGGGGGACGAATTGGGCTTGTCCATGTAGGAAACCCTAGTCCAACTTGTAAACCTTGTGTTATATAAACAAGGTTAGACATTAGGGTTTAGGTTAATCAGCCAAAAACAGTTTGAGAGATAGAATTTCGTGAGAGCTTTAGGGTTTGGACGAAATTGAGTTTGTTAGGATTTTGATTGATTGTAATTCGTGAAGATTGATAATCAATAGAAAACCCGGTTTGAAAGTGATTGCTGATTTCTGTTTCTACTTATTCTGCTATATTCTGATCAAGAGGATTCCGCACTCTTGATCGGATTGACAATTCTGTGAAGATCCATACACATCAAGGGGACTTACAATTGGTATCAGAGCGTTAGGCTCTTGAAGAAGCTCGGTTCAGAATTGTTTGCTGCAGATACAAGGAGATTTTTCGAAATTTTTGAAACCTGAAAAATTAGGGTTTTGAAATTTTCGAAATTTTTGTGTGTTTGATACTGATTTTCGAAATTGTTTGACTGTTTTGATATTCTGGTTTGTTTATTTGTTGTTTTGCAGGTTTTTGTGACTGTTTGGTTGATTATCTTGAAGAATTTTGGCTGAAAGACTTGAAGATTCGAAGACTGTTCTTCGTGTTCTTCGTGGTTTTCCATCTGTTCTTCATAATTTTAGAAGTTATTGTGCTGATTAGGTTTTGTGATTTTGCAGATTTGTGTTAGAAGAATCCCGAAAATCATCAAAAATTTCGAACAGATTGAGTTTCCATAGTTACTGGGCGAAATTGACTGTACTGGCGAAATTGACTGATCTGCGAATTTAACCAGCAAACTTACCGGCGAAATTAAATCCAAAGGCGACTTTGGTGACCGTGTAATTTTCACTGCGAAATTACCACGGTTTTCGGCGAATTTACTGGTCTTCGTAATAGCGAAATTGACCAGCGAATTTAGCGAATTTGTAGCGAAATTGGCAGCGAAATTTGACCAGCGATTTTAACAGCAAAGTTGACATTGAAGCGAACTAGATCATTGTATTAGACCAGCGAATTTGACCTGCGAAATTACTCTTGACTAGCTAGCGAAATTAGTAGCAAAATTAAAGGGTGGAATTTCAGTTGGCAAGCGTAGGAAAATTTTCAGTGTTTTGCAAATAGAAAGTGAACCGTAACTCATTTGAAGAAACCGTCTGCACCGTTGAATTCGTGTGATTTTTAGGACAAAAAAAATGTCGAAAAAATTATATATCATTAGATTCGTCTTTTCGAGACGATTCTAACGGTGTAATTTGGTAACCACTGTTTTCGGAAAAAATTCTGTACGGTTTAATCAGTCTGTTACGTTAAAAATGTCGAACATGTCTAGTTTGAATGAGCTGTTGAGAATGGAGCATGAGGTTGGCACTACCAACAAACCACCTAAGATGATGAAGGTGGAAAATTATCTGACATGGAAGGATCGTTTTCAGTCCTTCATTGAATATCAGGATACGTGCATGTGGATATGTATTGAAGATGGGTACATGAACCCTACACATGACTTTGAGGGCAGACCACGTAGAACAGCCTATGTGAACATGCAAGATAATGATAAAAAGATGTAGGAGGCTGAAAAGAGAGCCTTGGCTGCAATCAAAATGTCGTTACCTGATAGCATCAAACATACGTTCAAGAAGTACTCTAATTCAAAGGATATGTGGGATGCTTTGGAGAAAAGATACGCTGGAAATGCTGATGTCAAGAAAAACAAGATTGATCTACTGAAGAAGCAGTTTGCGGTTTTCAAGTACATGAAGCATGAGTCACTTGAAGACGTCATCACTCGTTACTACCATCTGAAGTCAGAAATGGAAAATTATGAGATTGATTGCTATTCTGACGTAGAGAAGAATGATAAGCTGCTAGATGCTTTGCCTACCAAGTGGGATATCTACACCCTTATGATCAAGGGTGAAGCAGATTATGAAACAAAAGAGCTTGAAGAGGTAGTAGGAAAGTTGAGAGCTTATGAGCTCAGCATGAAGAAGAAAGATACTGGATATGATCAGGTTCAAGATCCAGCGGTTTACAATGGGCTTACATCTTCTTCATCTCACAACGCTTCTAGCAACTCTGCTACTGCGTTTTTATCATGTGAAAACGAGCAGGTTATGGTGAATCAGGATGGTGATGTGTGTTTTGTTGCTGCTTCAGGAGGATCATCAGGAGCAAAGAAAACATCAGTTGCTAAGCAGAGTAGTAGTGCTAAGTCAATGCCAATGAGTGTGAAGTCTGCTGAAGAATATTTGGCTCTACTTGCTTCGTTTGTTGCTTCATATGAAAACTACATTCAGGGAAAGATTTCTGATCCTGCTACTTTAGATGAAGATTATGATCAGATTGACCCTGATGATCTTGAAGAGATGGATTTGCAATGGCAAATGGCCATGATTTCTCGGCGAGTGAAGAGATTCATGAACAAGACAGGAAGGAAGTTTGTGGGCAGGAGTGTTGGTTTCGACAAGACCAAAGTGAGGTGCTTCAACTGTCAAAGTTATGGGCATTTTGCTAGGGAATGTCAGAAACAAAAGCAAGATAATTCGAGTCAGAGTTCAAACAACAGGAATGCATCAAACAACTCTAGCTCAAAGGCTTTGATCCCTACAGCACGAGAAGGTTCGTATGACTGGAGCATTCATCTAGAAGACCATGAGAATGCCACTCAGGCATTCATGGCAGAGATAGTGCCTATTGATGATGATAAAGCTACTGAGGGAGATGCTGAAGTGAAAGTTGATGCTGAGGTGAAGGTTGAGAATCAAGCTGAAGAAAAGATGGGTGATCAGACATCAGTTGCTGCTGAAGATTAAAAGCAAAAGTCTGACCATGAAAGAGAAGCTGAAGAAAAAGATGCTAAATACATGAGAATGGAAGCTCAGCTTGCGGCTCTAATGGCCAACCTTGATAAACAAACAGGAGAGGTAAAAACTAATTCTGTGTGTTTAAAATGCCGTGAACTACAGGGTGAGGTTGACAGGTTGTCCACACATAACCAAAGAGCGAAATGTCTAACATTAAAGAATCAAATTTTTTCGCTAAAAGAAATGAATCTCTATACTTGAAGAAAATAAAAGGTTACGAAACTGAAATTGATTCTTTAACCTGCAAACTAAACGAAAAACTTCAAGTCATAAACTTAGCTCATGACATGATGGTTGAGAAAACAAAAGAGATTTCTGATAAAAACAAAGAGTTGTCAGATGCACAACTCAAAATTGTTGAACTTGAAAAGAAATTGGGTCAATTCAGGGATTCTACTTTTGTTATGAAACATATGATGGGTGGGTTAAAGAAGAGTAATGACAAGACTAGTGTGGGATTCCAAGGCTTTAATGAAGTCTCACCTCCTCTTAGTCATGATTATTCATTCCTACCTGATGAAGATGAGCTAACCAATTTCATGTCAACAGCACCAAGTAGTTCCACAGCAAGTCGAGGTGATGAGTCTGCGTGTGATGATGCTAAGAAGAATGATAACAGCAAACCAGTTTTGAAAAAGAAAACTTCACATCCTAAGAATAAGAATCCAACTGTTGTTAAACAAATTAATTTTGTTCAAGGAAGTGACATGAAAAACGAAACGGCTGTTATTGAAAACGAATCTAATGTAGAGTTTGCTAAAAACAAGAACAAAGAAAATTCTGAAACTAAGCAAACTGAACCAGATTCTTCTAAAGCATCATCATCAAAGCCTGAATCTAGTTCAAAGGCTTCAAATAAGAAGTCTTTGAAAAGGATGTCGTGCTTCAAATGTCATACCAAAGGACATGTAGCTAGCTGTTGTCCTAACAAAAAGAATGAAGCACAAGTGAATGAGAGGAAGAGAGAGAAGTCACCAGAGAAAAGCGGTGATAAGCAGGAGAGAGAGTCCAACTCTCCAAAGAAATCTGCTCCTAAGCAACCAGAGAAAGTTGTTGTTGGTGTGGATAAGGCTGACAAAGGAACTCCACAAGTTCCTCGTTTTCAAAGAAATCAACCAAGGTTTCAGCCAAAATCTCCACCAGGCAGATTTGAGAGACCTAGAAGCAGTTCACCAAGAATGAACAATCAAAATACAAATAATTTCAAAAGTCAAGGTCAATACCAAAATCGATACCAAAATAATGGTGGTCGAAATTTTTATAACAATGGCTTTAGAAATTACAATAATAATGCTTCTTGGAATCAAAATCAAAATTTTCAAAGGTCAAATAGTCCAAACACACATAGGAACCCTCAGGACCAAAGACCTAGTGGAAATCAAAATCAAATTCCAACAAGTCTAAGATCCAAGACTCCAGTTAGGAGTAATGGATATTGGATGGATGTTCCGGTGGTTGGTGAATTTGGACGACCCAAGACCATTAAGGCTTGGGTCCCCCAATCTAACTAATTTCTTGGTTGGTGTGTGCAGGAGCTGCTAAGGAGGATTATCAACTTGTGGTATGTTGATAGTGGCTGCTCCAGGCACATGACGGGGGATGCGAGGTTGTTGACTGAATTTGAAGATTATGATGGAGGACATGTGAATTTTGCGGGTGCTAAAGGTGGTAGAATTACAGGACGAGGAAAGGTGACCAATGGGAAGATCACACTGGACATAGTGAACTATGTGGAGCAGCTTAAACACAATCTGATGAGCGTGTCACAAGTCTGCGACAAGGGTCACTCGGTTCATTTTACCAAGAATGAAGCATTAGTGTTGAAACCAGGTTTGGAGATACCGGACGATTGGATAATGATGCGAGCGCCAAGGAGAAATGACACTTATGTCATGGACATGGGTGCTAAGGATCCAACTGCTGTGGTGGCATGTTTACTATCAAAAGCATCTGAAGCTGAATCAATGTTGTGGCACAGACGCATGGCCCATATTCACTATCGAAAAATGAATTACCTTGTTAAAAATGAGCTAGTGAAAGGGGTTCCAATGCAGAGGTTTCAAGTGGAAGACAAATGTCTTCCATGTCAAAAGGGAAAACAACATAAGAAACCTCACAAGTCTAAAACAGTAAATTCCATAGATGCCCCTTACGAATTACTTCACATGGATTTATTCGGTCCAGTGAACGTGAGGAGCATAGGTGGAAAGTACTATTGTCTTGTTGTCACTGATGATTACTCACGTTATTCATGGGTTTTCTTTTTAGGTACAAAAGATGAGACAGCAGAGATGTTGATAGATCTTTTTACAAAATTGGAAAACGTCCATGATGCAAAGATCAAGAGGATAAGGAGTGATAATGGCACGGAGTTCAAGAATCGCATTCTGGATCTCTATTGTCTTCGCAAGGGAATTGAACATCAATATTCTGCTCCTTATACGCCTCAACAGAATGGAGTAGCTGAGAGGAAAAACAGGACGTTGATTGAAGCCGCTAGGACAATGCTTTCAGATTCTAAGCTACCAGTTCTTTTCTGGGGAGAAGCTGTGAATACAGCTTGCTATGTCCTAAACAAAGTTTTGACTGTTAAACGTTTTAACAAAACTTGTCATGAGTTGATGTTTAACAAGAAACCAAACTTAGAAGGCTTTGAACCATTTGGATTGCCCTGCACCATTGTGCGTAATAAAGATAAACAAAAATTCGGTGAGGTGGCTGACGATGGCTACTTTCTAGGTTACGTGCCTGGCACACCGAATAAAAGGGTTTTTAATCTAAAAACTGGTAAAATTGAGGTTGTGTTTAATGTTGAAATTACTTCCTACAAACCTCAACAGTCAACGAGTGGACCTGCTATATTATATGATTATGAAAGTGTTTTTAAATCATTTAATATTCCTGAGTTTTCCAATGCAGATGAGTCTCAGCTGATTCAAACAGTGATAAATGGAGATGATGAAGGCGAGTTCATGACTAGATCAAATGTTGATATGACAGATGCTCCGGAAACTTCCCATGCTGCTGCTGATACTGATTCAAGTGATAGTGAACCCGAACCCAATCAGGGGGAGGATTTCATTAATCCGTTTGCAAATCAGAATATTCAGGGGGAGGTTAGATCAAACCTGGGTGATAATCTAGAAGTCGATGCGGTTGCTACTACACGAGCAAATAGAGATCATCCAGTTGACATGATACTTGGAGATCCTACTGCAGGTGTTCAGACGAGAAGAAGCATAGCAGCGAATACTGGTTTATTTGTGTCGATTGAGAAGACTGGGATTGTGAACGAGTGCTTGTATAGTTGCTTTATTTCCCAAGAGGAGCCGAAGAACATTCATATGGCTCTTAAAGACAATTCATGGGTTGAAGCTATGCAAGAGGAATTGGCCCAATTTGCGAAGTTGAAGGTTTGGGAGTTGGTTGATCTTCCTAAAGGTGAAAGAGAGATTGGCACTAAATGGGTGTTTAGGTGCAAGAAAGATGAAAGAGGGATAGTCACGCGAAACAAGGCTCGATTGGTGGTCAAAGGTTTCAATCAGCAAGAAGGGATAGATTACAATGAGGTGTTTGCACCAGTGGCAAGGTTGGAGGCAATTCGTTTGTTTCTGGCTTTCGCAACTTTCAAGGGCTTCAAAGTTTACCAACTAGACGTGAAGAGTGCGTTTCTTTACGGGAAAGTCCAAGAAGTGGTGTATGTCTCACAACCAGATGGGTTCGTTGATCCAGATTATCCAGATCGGGTGTACAAACTTGATAAGGCTTTGTATGGGTTACATCAAGCTCCCAGGGCGTGGTACGAGACACTATCTACACATGTGATAAAGAATGGTTTTGAAAGAGGTCAGATCGACAGTACACTGTTCATCAAGAGGAAGAAGGAAGATTTTCTACTGGTACAGGTGTACGTGGATGACATAATCTTTGGGTCATCTAATGAAAGCATGTGTAAAGAGTTCGAGCAGGTGATGAAGAGCAAGTTCGAAATGAGTGCTATGGGTGAGCTGTCTTACTTTCTGGGATTACAAGTTGAACAGAAGGAGGATGGGATGTTTATTCATCAAACAAAGTATGTGTATGACATTTTGAGTCGATTCAAAATGAATGATTGCTCTACTTCCAACACACCCATATGTGAAAATCACAATCTTGGCCCAGATCATGAAAGTGCTGAAGACGTTGATCCTACTCAATACAGGGCAATGATTGGTTCTCTAATGTACTTGACTGCTTCAAGACCCGACATCATGTTTGTAGTATGCTTGTGTGCCAGATATCAGGCAAATCCAAAAGAGTCACACATGAAAGCAGTGAAGCGGATTCTTCGTTACTTGAAGGGGAAACCTAAACTTGGGTTGTGGTATCCAGCTGATAGTGATTTGACGTTTGTTGCTTACACTGACTCAGACTTTGGAGGATGCAAGTCGAACAGAAAGTCTACAACAGGTGGTTGTCAGTTCTTGGGAGGCAGGATTGTGTCTTGGCAATGCAAGAAGCAATCTTGTGTGTCTACCTCTACGTGTGAAACTGAATATATTGCTGCTGGAAGCTGCTGCTCTCAGGTTCTCTGGATACAACAGCAGATGCGCGATTACGGTTTGGATTTCACTCGTACTCCTATTATGATAGACAATAATGCCACAATTTCTATAACTAATAATCCCGTGAATCACAGTCGCACAAAACATATTGACATACGTCATCATTTTATATGGGATTGTGCTGAAAAGAGATTAATTGAACTTCATCGAGTCGACACAGAAGATAACATGGCAGATCTTTATACAAAAGCATTTGACAGGGCTCGCTTTGAACACTTAGTCGAACTCAACGGGATGAGGAATCCTGAATAACTGGTTTTTCATAAGAATTTTTGTAAATAGTTTATTGCTTTTCATAAAAATCAAAAACAAAAAAAAATTGAAAAATCAAAAACATAAAAAAAATAGAAAATCAAAAATGAGATATCACTGTGTGAAAAAGAAGAGATGATAGTACATCAGCAAGTTAGACTGTCACACTGAAACTGAACATAAATTGCTTAAGTGTGATAGCAGCTTCATTATATGATGTACCAGTAGGCGAAAAGCATGAACTAATCAACTTACCAATGTGATATAAACTTAAATGAACTGAATATGAGTGGGGAACATCAGTGGTGTATGGTTTAATGACCTTAATTCTTGCGTTGATAGATTGCAAAAATCTGAAGTTTTGGGTCTTTATACTGTTATTTCATCTGGGATATCTTGGTTGCCTTTCTGTTTAGAACTAAAATTGTACATGACCCCAGGAAAGAAAGTCACTTGGAATTAACTCATTTCTATTTGAATGTCTGTATGTTGTCCCGATACACACAATTTTGATCTGATTCTGAAATCTTCTCTGAAAAAAATCGTGTACCTCCTCTGCTGCATCCAGATATATGCTGACCTGGAGGTGCTAGGCAACGACAGCTTCTGCTGCATCTAGATACATGCTGACCTAGCTGTACGTTGTCGCGCTATAGATCTAATACACCCGAAAGAGGCCCTCAAGTGCCCAAAAGAAACCCAAGAAACCTATATCAAACTGAGAAAATCTCATTTGATCTGTATATTATACCATCTCTACTAAACATCTATTCTGTTCTCTTCTCAACCTATTCCCAGTTAAGATTTTAGAACTCTGGATTGGACTTGTGAAATATGTGGTAGGGAAGATACTTGCATGATAGAGTGTGTTGTTTATATTTCCAGGATTTGATTATTATTTCTTTGGGTGTTCATAGTTAAGCAATCAAAACATGATAAAACAGTTTATATGCAGACCTAGACACAGTCAGGATATCTTAAAGGATGACATCAGTATACTCACCTACTACGATGAATCTTTGTGCATACCTTGATCGCGGGGGTATATCCTGAAGTGGGACACACTAGTATATCAGTAATTAAAATTACTTTAACGTATCATACGGTAATGGTATTGAAATGTTCATGCATTTTGTTTAAGTGGACAAACATACTGGTAATCGTCTTGAACTGCTTTTCACGAAAAATTAAATAAAGAATTATCTAATTGTGTGAAACAATTTGATTGTGCTGATATGATCTTCTTACCAGTGATTCTCACAAAAATAGAGTGTTTATTGCTTTTGAATTTACTTGCTTTCAGAAAATATACAAATCCAAAAATAGTGTCTTTTTCTGTTTAAAATTCTTAATGTACGGAAAACTGTTATTCTTGGAGGAATTGTTACTGGTAGGGGGAGACGGTGTTAGAAAGTGAGTTCAAAATTTTAAATCAGACAGGTTCTTGTGTGTTGAACAAAAAGTTTTGCGTGTTGGTGATGAATTTAAAAATGCTTAATCTGTAATACAGTTTAACTATCTCTTGAAAAATAATAATTTCTTTAACTTTGTCGAAAAATTCTTATGGTTTCTCGAGATGTTTGTTTTATAGTATACAGATTGAAGCAGTTTGTTGCTGAGAAGTTGCTGTGAAGTGTGAAGATAAGAGTTTGATTGGATGCATGGTAGAACCTCCTTTCTATATTGCAGACAAGATTGAAGAGTTTGGAGATTGCTTTGCAAATGCTAAACTGGAGTTTACTCAAACGCTAACGTGTTGAAGAATTGGTGATTGGATGCATCAGCTTAGGGGGAGTCTGTTGCTGACAGTCTGTTGCTGACAGAAGTTGTTGAAGCTGAAGCTATCCAAAGACCAAAGACAGTGCAAGACTACATGAAGATTGCAAGAAGACTGAAGACAAAGTTTTGACTGAAGACAAAGTTTTTATGAAGCTATTGTCAAGGGGGGGTTTGTTGGTGCATATTTGTGACAACAGCTTAGATTTGGTCTTTGGATATCTTGTAATTAGTTAAACGATAAACGGTTAGCGGGTTTAGCTTTGTATTAGTGAGATAATTGAGTTTGGGCTAAACTAAACCCACATTGGGTCTAGGGGGACGAATTGGGCTTGTCCATGTAGGAAACCCTAGTCCAACTTGTAAACCTTGTGTTATATAAACAAGGTTAGACATTAGGGTTTAGGTTAATCAGCCAAAAACAGTTTGAGAGATAGAATTTCGTGAGAGCTTTAGGGTTTGGACGAAATTGAGTTTGTTAGGGTTTTGATTGATTGTAATTCGTGAAGATTGATAATCAATAGAAAACCCGGTTTGAAAGTGATTGCTGATTTCTGTTTCTACTTATTATGCTATATTCTGATCAAGAGGATTCCGCACTCTTGATCGGATTGACAATTCTGTGAAGATCCATACACATCAAGGGGACTTACACTTCGGCTTATCCGTTTGTTTGAGGGTGATATGCTATTGAGACTCGGTGATAGACCCCATATCTTGTTAAGATTTTTTCGAGTTGATCATTGCAAAAATGGGTGCCTCTGTCACTTATCAATGCTTTAGGTGTTCCAAAACGAGAGAATAATTTTTTCAGAAATCTTACCACTACTCTTCCATCATTTGTTGGAAGTGCTGCGGCCTCTGCCCATTTTGACAAGTAATCGACTACCACAAGTATATATTTGTTTCCTTTTGATGGTGGGAAAGGTCCCATGAAATCGAGTCCCCACACATCAAAAATTTCACAAACGAGAATGCCATTCTATGGCATTTCGTTTTTTGAAGAAATATTACCTGATCTTTGGCAAGCGTTACATGTCTTGACAAGATTTTGCGCATCTTTGTAAATGGTCGGCCAATAAAATCCTGAATCAAATACCTTTCGTGCGGTACTAGCGGCACCATGATGTCCTCCATATGGACCTTCATGACAATGGCGGAGAATTCTTCGTGCTTCGTTGCCATGTACGCACCTTCGGATGAGTTGGTCAGCACACATTTTGAAAAGATAAGGGTCTTCCCAAAAGTAATGCTTTACATCAGCAAAGAATTTCTTTCTTTGGTGGTGTGGCCATCCTTTGGTGACTATACCGTTAGCTAAGTAGTTAGCATAGTCGGCATACCATGGTTCTTGTCGATAATCCACCATTTCCAAGGACTCTGTTGGGAATTTTTCGTTGATTTGCTCGTCCCTGGTTGCCTCCAAAGCTGGGTCTTCTAGGTGTGAAAGATGATCTGCTGCTGTGTTTTCTGCTCCTCTTTTGTCTTTGATCTCAATATCAAATTCTTGGAGGAGTAGAATCCACCTGATCAAACGGGGTTTGGCGTCTTGTTTCTTGAAGAGGTATCGGATAGCTGCATGATCTGTATAGACTACCGTTTTAGAAAGAACAAGGTAAGAACGAAATTTATCAAAAGCAAATACCACAGCTAGTAATTCTTTTTCAGTGGTTGTGTAATTTTCTTGTGCATCATTAAGTGTTTTACTAGCATAATAAATTGGGTGGAAATGCTTTTCTTTTCTCTGTCCCAAGACAGCTCCAACGGCAAAGTCACTTGCATCACACATGATTTCGAAAGGTAGTTTCCAATCGGGTGCTATCATGATAGGTGCATTGACTAGCATTTCCTTGAGGGTTAGAAATCCTTGATTGCAATCCTTGTCAAAGATGAAAGGCGCATCTTTTTCAAGTAATTTTGTTAGAGGTCTTGAAATTTTTGAAAAGTCTTTGATAAACCGTTTGTAAAATCCGGCATGCCCTAAGAAACTTCTGATTGCTCTAACGGAGGATGGTGGAGGTAATCGAGAAATTATGTCAATTTTTGCTCGATTAACTTCCATTCCCTCAATCGAGATTTTGTGACCGACTACTATTCCCTCTGTTACCATGAAATGGCATTTTTCCCAGTTAAGGGCGAGGTTAGTTTCCTCACATCGGGATAGCATTCGTTCGAGGTTATCGAGGCATTAGTCGTATGAAACTCCAAAGATAGAAAAGTCGTCCATGAAGACTTCCATCGTCTTTTCTATCATATCATGGAAAATGGCCACCATGCAACGTTGGAATGTTGCAGGTGCATTACATAGACCAAATGGCATGCGACGATAAGCAAAAGTTCCGTAGGGGCATGTGAAAGTTGTCTTTTCTTGGTCTTCAGGTGCTATTGGAATTTGAAAGTAACCTGAAAATCCATCCAAGAAACAGTAAAATTTATGACCGGATAATCGTTCTAACATTTGATCAATGAAGGGCAAAGGAAAGTGGTCTTTCCTTGTTGCTTCATTTAATCGTCTATAATCTATACATACTCTCCATCCTGTGACGGTTCTCGTTGGTATTAATTCATTATTTTCATTAGTTATTACCGTCATACCTCCTTTCTTTGGAACTACTTGGACGGGACTTACCCATGGACTATCTGAGATAGGATAAATAAGTCCGGCGTCAAGGAGTTTGATGACCTCATTTTTAACCACTTCTTGGACATTTGGATTTACTCTTCTTTGTGGTTGTATTACTGATTTGTAGTCATCATTCATTAAAATTTTGTGCGTGCACATGGAAGGGCTTATTCCTTTTATATCTACAAGCTTCCAAGCGATCGCATTTTTATGTTTTTTCAAAAGTCTAATTAATTTTTCTTTTTCTACACTATTTAATTTAGACGAAATAATTACAGGTGATTTACCATCTTTGTCTAGAAAAGCATATTCCAAACCTTTTGGAAGTTCTTTGAGCTCGAGGGGAGGGTCTTTAGAAGACTCCTTATTTTGGGGCTCATCTAGATCAAGAACCTTAAAGGTTTGTTCTATGGCGACCTCTTCTTCAACAAAGTGGTCAATCTTTTCACTTATATCGGGTGGCTCATCTTCATCTTCAATTGGGGGTCATTATTGCCAAAAGGATATTTCATTGAACGCTCAAGATCTATGCTCCTTTTGAATGCCCCTAATTGAAGAGGTAGATTTTTAGACTTCCGGTTTTTCAAAGCTTCATGAGTTTTTACAAAAGGTCTTCCCAACACTAGAGGAGCGTCATCGAGGATGACAAAGTCGGTTGGAATAACCAATTGATCTGTTTGAACCAAGATATCCTCAACTACACCGATTGCTTTTATTACTTTCCGATTGGATAGAAAAATGGGTATTTGAAGTGGAGCAAAATCACTAATACTTAATTTTTCGAAAATGTAATTAGGCATTATGTTAACACAAATATCTTTATCAATGGTGACGTTACTAACAAATGAATTTTGAAAAAAAACATGGAACCGGTGTAATGTTAATTTCAAAAGGGTTTTCTTTTATTAGAGAAGTTTGATCATTAGTTAACTTAACACTTACCATTTCTCCAATTTTAGTGTTAGTGTTTAGCTCTTTTAAAAACTTATCATGAGTTGGTACTAAACAATGATTTTCGAAAGAAGGTGACAAGAGATTAATTTCTTCAAAATTAGACTCTTCTTGAATGTTATCGACTTCACCTTTTTCGTTGTTTAGCTCATGTGTCGGTTTTTCACTTATTTGTTCCTCCATTTTTAACTCTTCAACTATCGTTTCTTTATTTAATTGTTCTCTTGCGCGGGACTCCTCTTCCCTTGCGCGAGATTCTTTTATGCAACGTTCGATAGTTTTAAGTTTTTCTAGTATCCTATCGGCTATGTCAGTGATAGAGTAAGGATCGGGATCCTCTAAGCTTGAATCCGGTTGTTTGATCCTTGGTTCCTCATAGTACCCATATGAAGTAGATGGTTCACACCATTGTTCCTCATTGTAAGTATATGGTGGATAAGGGTTGTAATTTTGTTCTTCATAGTACTCATATGAGGTGGGTTGTTCACGCCATGGTTCCTCATAATAAGTATATGAAGGTGGTGGTTCATATCTTGATTCCTCAAAGTATGAATATGAAGGCTCATACCTTGATTCATCAAAATATGATATGAGGGGTAAGGTTCATACCTTTGGTCTTTATAGGATGTGTATGAAGTCGATGGCTCGTACCTGGGCTCCTCATAATAGTTGTATGAAGCGGATGGTTGAAATAAGTTACAATATTGTACCGAGTGCGGGTTACCACAATTAGTGCAATAGTCTCCCATAAAATCATCCTCCTCATAAGTGTAGTTGTAGCCTCCTGAGTATTGATCCATAAGAATCACTCAACAGACCACAACTGAGTCTCGGGACCAGAAAACAGAAAATAAAGACGGAAACAGAGGCTGGACACGGCCCCGTGTTCAGTGAGCATGGCCCCGTGTTCAGGGTGTGTATCTGGGCGTTTTAATTAAAGTTACTGGTCTCGTTGAGCACGGGGGCGTGTTCAGTGAGCACGGCCTCGTGTTCAGACTCTGTATCTGGGTATCTGACTAAAAATATGCAGCACGGCCCCGTGTTCAGTGAACACGGCCCCGTGTTCAGTGAACACGGCCCCGTGTTCAGTGAACACGGCCCCGTGTTCAGTGAACACGGCCCCGTGTTCAGTGAACACGGCCCCGTGTTCAGTGAACACGGGGCCGTGTTCAGGCTACTGTAAATGCAAACTAAACTAAAATACAGAAAAATGTGCGCGCATTTTAAAAAGGTTTTGAAAAATAGATTAGGCCATCGATTTTAAGCTTTCTTAAAATCCTTGTGTCCCCGGCAACGGTGCCAAAAACTTGATGCGTGTTAGTGTGTATATGTTTTAGGTGTATATTTTAAGCCCTTTTACACTTTTTAGCCAAGTTTTAAATTTATAAAACACGATATTTACTAACACTCAACACACATATGGGCAAGTGCACCCATCGTGGGCGTAGTATAGTGTTGGTAAGATACCGAGGTCGTCCAAGGACACAAGAGCTTTTAGTACCGGTTTATCCTCAACGTCTAATCAAATCAAAATGTTAGAAAAAGATTTTTAGACTAAGAAAATAAAACTAACTAAAATGCTGAAAATAAAAGTAAAAGTAAAAACAGATAGACAAGATGAATCACTTGGATCCGACTCGTGTGTTAGTGTAACCTTTGATTATTTTCGCACTTTTGCACTTGTTTAAGAGATTATCTTAGTTATTGTAGTAGGCCCCTCTTTTGAAGGTGATGTTACCCTCAACCCAGTAGTTTGAGTCAGCAAGGATACAATCCTAAAGGGTCGGATTATTGAAAGATAATTAATTAAGTTATCAATGCATAATGTGGTAGGCCCCTCTTTTGAAGGCGACGTTACCCTCGGCTAAGTAGTCTGAGTCAGCAGGGATACAGTCCTAAGTAGCCGAGTTAAAGTTTTAATAGTAGTTTTACTTCTGAGGGGATCAAAGAGTTTGGACCCCCGCCATCCAATACCTTTGGGTATTGAAGGAGGTCCTACTAAATTTGACCCAGGTCCTTTGCAGGATCTATACACTGAACAATGGCAAGACTCTTACCAAACCATTCCCTTAACCCCCGACCAGGTAGCCAACATACCTCATATAGACCGTGGAGATATGAATGGTTAAAATCTTTTATTTTATATAGACAGTAAAATAATGCCAAGACACCACGGACAAACGATAAGGAAGAATCACCTTCAACATAAGAAACTAGTAATTAAAGTTATTAATACAAAACCAATTAAAAAGTGCAAAAGCTTAAAAATAAAAAGTATTACACTAAACACTTGTCTTCACCAAGTGATGTAAGAGACTTAGGCAAACATGGCCTTTGATTGTCAAGAACTCTTACGATCAATCTTGGATCCCGAGACGACTCACACACTCTATGATGGACAATGGATGATGGTGTTATGGTGGTGGTGGGTGGTGGGTGAAGTGTGAGAGAGGTGGTGTGCCTAGGGATGAGTTGAAATGGCTCCAAGCACTCCTATTTATAGGCTGAACAGAAGCCTGGGCACGGCCCCGTGTCCATCTGACACTCTCTCTCTTCATTAATTGTAATTCGCAATTACAATAAATGCGCCTGCAGCAACCTGACCACGCCGCCGTGTCCGCTGGGCACGGCCCCGTGGTGGGCAATAGAAGCTTCTATAGGTTTGTCTTTTCTGCTGCTTCTTGGGCATGGCCCCGTGCTTGCTGAGCATGGGGCATGTTCAGTCTTCTGGCTTCTCTGTTTTGCTTGGGGAGATGCTGTTGAGGGGTCGGGCATATCACTTTTGTTCCTTTTCTTGTATTTTTGTTAGATTTTGCTGTCTTTTTGCTTCTTTTGTTATTTTGAGCTCATTTAATCCTGAAAACATAAAAGGAAGACAAAAGCATACTTTTTCCAACATCAGTACTAAAAAAGGGTTAGTTTTAAGCCACAATTGATGTAATTTATATGTTGCATTTTGTGCACATCACTTTATACTTGGATATCCAATCCATGCTGACTATTATATTATGACTTCTCACGTCAGTGGTAACAGAAGGTTCCGGCCTTCTGAGTCCCTAAATACAATCCTTAATTGCCTCGTTTGCTTAAACTAGCCTTCTATATGCCCATTTCTAAAGAATACGGGACGTCTATTTTACTCAAAACTAGGCCAAGCAATTTCTTGAGTTCTAGGCATGCAAGGTTAAAGTTGATGCAAGTATTAATTAAAAATAGATGCATAGGATTGGTTAATAGGGAACGTACCCGTAACCGCATCTGGATCCTGGCGCGCTTCACGAGTTTCGATCATGAAAACCCTTCCTTGCTTGTTTCTTCCCAGGGCAGTCTTTCCTAAAGTGCCCTGCTTCACCACATCTGTAGTAACCTGGTATTCTCTTATTTCTTCCATCTGGGTCCTTCGCCCAACAGGCGTCCTTGCTGTGCCCTTCTTTTCCACACTTCCCGGACTTGGGCCTCAGACATCGACCTTCATGGTGACAATTGCATTCCCCGCACCTCGGCTTAGTCCCCGAGTAAATTTTACCACCGGCCTTATTGGTGGCTCCATCAGTTTTCCTTCTGTAACATTTCGTATTTCTGTACCTTCTATTTTTAGCAAGACAAGTGGTACTTTCCATGTTTAGACATTTAAATTCTCGTTGTAGTCTGTTTCGCTTCAATTTGAAATCCGAGACTTGAATCATAATGAAAAAAATGCATTTTTTTGATCATATTCTTGTTTGGATTCTATGTTGTGGTTAAACACGTTAAACTATGTCAAACACGTAAAAACAGTGGACAGATATCCTAATCTTGACTCTCGAAACAAGTATTATCAAGAGATTACCCTAATCCATTCAAAAATCGGGAATTTATGTGTAATTCGGTAAAAATACCCAAGATTTTGGGCTAAATCAAAAATTATAATATTTATTGATATTAAATAAATAAATTAATATTAAATAAATAAATTATTATTTTCATAACTAATATGAAATAAATAAAAGGAATTTAAATTGGTTATTAGTTAACAAAGTTAGTTTAAGCTAACTTAGTTAGTATAACCTTTATAACATTCAAGTTAACCTAGTTAGAGCTAACTAGGTTTGTTTTGTAAAGGAAATAACTAACTGAGTTAGAAAACTCAGTTAATTCCGTTAAGTACCAAAAAAAGAAGAAAAAGGGGGGTCTCCTGGGTGAGAACCGGCCCCTGAAGGATTCGAACTCGCGACCTCAAGTCCAACAAACAAACACTTTACCACTCGGCCGGGCATGCCACATCCGTCTATCTATGGAAACATTTGGATCTTATACGCAGTTACACGACATTCCCCTTTGAACCTTTTGCCGCCCAAATGAAACCAGCAACAACCTTTGACTTTTCTTTTCTTTCGTGATTGTTATATTTCCGGAAAGGCATAATCAGTCGCAAAAAAATCAAATTCTATAATCGTTCCTTTTTAGTCAATCAATCACAATCGTTTCCGTATATACGAGATCGTTTCCAAATCTTGAGACCTCCGACCACTCTATATAAACCGGCTCTGTTCCACCTCCGAAACCCACCACCATTCGACCTTCACCTCCCTCTCACACCTCTCGTTCAAACCTTCACTCGCAAACACCCCGGTTTTCACAACCCCTCGCCGGAGAAGACGAAGGTGCCGTCTGTGCCGCTGCCGGAGGCACCGACCGCCGGAGAACACCGCCGCCTTTCATTTCACTCCGGTAATCCTTCTCTCCGGTTACCTTTCTTTTATTTCCCGACCGGACATTGTTACTGTGATTTACCATATTTTTCTGTTATTGCTATTCTCATATTTTTTTTCTATTATTATGTCACCTATATTGTTAACATATTATTACTTATATTATTTAATAAAATCAATTGTTATTAATATATGGATTATTATAATTTGTAATATTACTTTTATTTGCAATCACAAATATTAATTATAACATATATAAAAATCAGTATTAATATTATTAGTGTTATTAATACTATATATATTATAATAGGGACAAAACAGAAATATTATTAATAATATTATCATATTTATATATATTCCGAATTTTTAACAGATTTATTATTATTAACCTATTTTATTATTATCAGAAATAATTATTAATATTTTAATAATATTTTGGTTATTATTATTTTCAGAATTAATATCGTTAATCAGAAATTTTATGTTAATATTAATATTATTACTATCATTACTACAAATATTATCTTTATCATTATTAGACTTTTAGTATTATTATAAATTTGGCTAATAAAATTATTATTAACATATGAATTCGGTTATTACTATTTTTAAATCATTATAATTCCTTTATCAACTAAAACTAGTATTATTATGATTATTGTTATTATTAATATTAACATTATCAATAATGCTATTATTATCATTATTATTATCAGTATTAATATTATTAATAAATAATAACAAAGTCACTATCATTATTACTATAAATATTAATATTATAAAAATAATGTTAATACTATTATTATCATTACCATTATTAACCAATCAGAAATAATAGTAAGTGATTTTCATTATTAGTACTATTTTAAAATATTACGATTGTTATTTAATCCACACAATTTTATCATTTCCATATTTATTTGAATTCACCAACATTAATTAACGAATTCTCAAACAAATAGGGTAAATCTCTTGCGCTCGTTTACAATTCTCTTGGACAAACTCTTGCTCTTATTCTTTACCAAGAAACGCAACGCAAACTAAGGTGAGTATACATGACCCATTTTCTATTTTCCACTTTTGGGTGCAATATGTATTCTATATCAAACATCACAATCACATCAAACATTTTATGCACACTCTATCCTTACTCTATGTGATACATTTTAATCATGTTAGACATGTTATGCTATTGTAAACACTCATGACTATGTGTTTATTAACTTCGTACAAGCCTCCCCTAACAATGGTAGCGCTATAGGTTGAGAAACGCCCCTCTCGTTATATTAACGAGTATTGTTAGGTTAAACTATGTTAAAACCACCCGTACACTTTTGGGTTGGACACTTTAATTGCGTTAAACTTTGGTTTGGACACGTAGAGTAACATCGTTTCGAGTATACTGTTAACATGGTATTGTATTCACATTTGGATATGAGCAACATTTTAAACACGTACTATGCTATGTATGAAAACTTGTATACTCGCCAACATGCTTTTGTTGACTTTATTTTAATACATGTTGCAGGTTGATTGATCAAGATACAAGAAAACAAGCTAGGACGGCTTTAGAAACCCATTCTAGAAATAAACTATTGTTTGAATTTATGTTTGAATGTTTGAAACTTTGTATTGTCCTTTGGAAATTAATAAAATGATTTAATTCATAATGTCACATTTAGTGTTATGTTGTTTTGAGCAATTTGTTCGTCTCATCCCGATGTTTCCGCCATCGGTTGGGGTGTGACAGATTGGTATCAGAGCCATAACTATAGGGAATTAGGTAGAATTCCTATACTTTTCCCTAGTCTATAGTAGGAGTACTCTGATACCAGATTGGTATCAGAGCCATAACTATAGGGAATTAGGAGTGCCTTGCCTAGTCTATAGTTTAAGAGCTTATTCACTATGTGTTGCTTAAAACAACTTCCTTTCTATCTTCTTTGCTTCCCTCTACTTTCTTGGACTCTTAATATACATGCCTTTCCTAAGGCTAACACAATACACTTGGAGGCTTTGAAGACACTCTTACAACACAATCGAAAAGGCTCATCAAGATAGGGGTGATTCCCACACTTGGTGATGATTTTCACTCAGCTATACTTTGATTTTTGCACGAAATCTACCCTCAAGTTAGGAGTGATATCCAAACCTTGATGGGAGTTTTCCATTTCATATTCTAGTGGACCCTTATCTTATGATAAGTACCAACCACATTAGGGTACGATGTTGTCAAGTTAGAGGTGATACTCGCATCTTGTTAACTAGTCCCACTCTTCGATTTTCAATCTCGCCAAAGTTTTGATTTTCCCAATCGATTAAGGACGTATAGTAACTGGAAAGACAAATATCGTTAGTCGCTTCTCGATGAGAGTATTTGTCTATTAGGCCAAAACACGTTTCCTTAATTCGAAAAGGACTTCGATTCACTTTGGAAGTGTCATATGTTACGTTCCGTGACAATCCATGTTTTATGATAAATCTCTTTTATGTTATCTCAATTTCTATGTGATTTTACATAGAGCGTTATCTTCATTTCAATCTAGGAAGTCACAATTTACACTATCTTCGCAATCTAAAACAATTAATGTTACTCTCTCGTGAACAAATTAAATTTATTATGCTTTTATCATACATGTTACTCTATGTGAAAATTCATGTCACTTTATTCATGTTATACTATGTGAAATTCTATGCGAAACAAGGTGCTATATGGTGCATTCATGAAAACAAGTTTTTCCTAAACAAACATTATGATCAAAGTCTCATATATTCTCGTTTTTTAAAAAAAAAAATTCATCTTTTCTAAAAGTCTTTCTCTTAGATTTCGAGGACGAAATCTCCTAAAGTAGGGGAGACTGTAACATTTCGTATTTCTGTACCTTCTATTTTTAGCAAGACAAGTGGTACTTTCCATGTTTAGACATTTAAATTCTCGTTGTAGTCTGTTTCGCTTCAATTTGAAATCCGAGACTTGAATCATAATGAAAAAAATGCATTTTTTTTATCATATTCTTGTTTGGATTCTATGTTGTGGTTAAACACGTTAAACTATGTCAAACACGTAAAAACAGTGGACAGATATCCTAATCTTGATTCTCGAAACAAGTATTATCAAGAGATTACCCTAATCCATTCAAAAATCGGGAATTTATGTGTAATTCGGTAAAAATACCCAAGATTTTGGACTAAATCAAAAATTATAATATTTATTGATATTAAATAAATAAATTAATATTAAATAAATAAATTATTATTTTCATAACTAATATGAAATAAATAAAAGGAATTTAAATTGGTTATTAGTTAACAGAGTTAGTTTAAGCTAACTTAGTTAGTATAACCTTTATAACATTCAAGTTAACCTAGTTAGAGCTAACTAGGTTTGTTTGTAAAGGAAATAACTAACTGAGTTAGAAAATTCAGTTAATTCCGTTAAGTACCAAAAAAAGAAGAAAAAGGGGGGTCTCCTGGGTGAGAACCGGCCCCTGAAGGATTCGAACTCGCGACCTCAAGTCCAACAAACAAACACTTTACCACTCGGTCGGGCATGCCACATCCGTCTATCTATGGAAACATTTGGATCTTATACGCAGTTACACGACATTCCCCTTTGAACCTTTTGCCGCCCAAATGAAACCAGCAACAACCTTTGACTTTTCTTTTCTTTCGTGATTATTATATTTCCGGAAAGGCATAATCAGTCGCAAAAAAAAAAATCAAATTCGATAATCGTTCCTTTTTAGTCAATCAATCACAATCGTTTCCGTATTTACGAGATCGTTTCCAAATCTTGAGACCTCCGACCACTCTATATAAACCGGCTCTGTTCCACCTCCGAAAACCACCACCATTCGACCTTCACCTCCCTCTCACACCTCTCGTTCAAACCTTCACTCGCAAACACCCCGGTTTTCACAACCCCTCGCCGGAGAAGACGAAGTTGCCGTCTGTGCCGCTGCCGGAGGCACCGACCGCCGGAGAACACCGCCGCCTTTCATTTCACTCCGGTAATCCTTCTCTCCGGTTACCTTTCTTTTATTTCCCGACCGGACATTGTTACTGTGATTTACCATATTTTTCTGCTATTGCTATTCTCATATTTTTTTTTCTATTATTATGTCACCTATATTGTTAACATATTATTACTTATATTATTTAATAAAATCAATTGTTATTAATATATGGATTATTATAATTTGTAATATTACTTTTATTTGCAATCACAAATATTAATTATAACATATATAAAAATCAGTATTAATATTATTAGTGTTATTAATACTATATATATTATAATAGGGACAAAACAGAAATATTATTAATAATATTATCATATTTATATATATTCCGAATTTTTAACAGATTTATTATTATTAACCTATTTTATTATTATCAGAAATAATTATTAATATTTTAATAATATTTTGGTTATTATTATTTTCAGAATTAATATCGTTAATCAGAAATTTTATGTTAATATTAATATTATTACTATCATTACTACAAATATTATCTTTATCATTATTAGACTTTTAGTATTATTATAAATTTGGCTAATAAAATTATTATTAACATATGAATTCGGTTATTACTATTTTTAAATCATTATAATTCCTTTATCAACTAAAACTAGTATTATTATTATTATGATTATTGTTATTATTAATATTAACATTATCAATAATGCTATTATTATCATTATTATTATCAGTATTAATATTATTAATAAATAATAACAAAGTCACTATCATTATTACTATAAATATTAATATTATAAAAATAATGTTAATACTATTATTATCATTACCATTATTAACCAATCAGAAATAATAGTAAGTGATTTTCATTATTAGTACTATTTTAAAATATTACGATTGTTATTTAATCCACACAATTTTATCATTTCCATATTTATTTGAATTCACCAACATTAATTAACGAATTCTCAAACAAATAGGGTAAATCTCTTGCGCTCGTTTACAATTCTCTTGGACAAACTCTTGCTCTTATTCTTTACCAAGAAACGCAACGCAAACTAAGGTGAGTATACATGACCCATTTTCTATTTTCCACTTTTGGGTGCAATATGTATTCTATATCAAACATCACAATCACATCAAACATTTTATGCACACTCTATCCTTACTCTATGTGATACATTTTAATCATGTTAGACATGTTATGCTATTGTAAACACTCATGACTATGTGTTCATTAACTTCGTACAAGCCTCCCCTAACAATGGTAGCGCTATAGGTTGAGAAACGCCCCTCTCGTTATATTAACGAGTATTGTTAGGTTAAACTATGTTAAAACCACCCGTACACTTTTGGGTTGGACACTTTAATTGCGTTAAACTTTGGTTTGGACACGTAGAGTAACATCGTTTCGAGTATACTGTTAACATGGTATTGTATTCACATTTGGATATGAGCAACATTTTAAACACGTACTATGCTATGTATGAAAACTTGTATACTCGCCAACATGCTTTTGTTGACTTTATTTTAATACATGTTGCAGGTTGATTGATCAAGATACAAGAAAACAAGCTAGGACGGCTTTAGAAACCCATTCTAGAAATAAACTATTGTTTGAATTTATGTTTGAATGTTTGAAACTTTGTATTGTCCTTTGGAAATTAATAAAATGATTTAATTCATATTGTCACATTTAGTGTTATGTTGTTTTGAGCAATTTGTTCGTCTCATCCCGATGTTTCCGCCATCGGTTGGGGTGTGACACCTTCCATGCGGCGGTTTCACTTTCTTTCTTTTGTTTGCTTTAGAGCTTCCATAGCCGACTTGTGCCCACCTTTAGGTTCGAAGACTTCCTTTTCTTATTACCTGATGACTCCACATGAGTCTCTTTCTTGTTATCCTCATATTCTGAAAATTCTCCCGCACGTAGAGCTTCTTCAGTAAGCGTAACGCTTAAATCGATAGCCTCTGCGATGGTTGGAAGCCTTGAGGTAGTAACAAAGCTCCTAATTTGAGGTGCAAGTCCTCAAATGAATCGTTCAATCCTTTTGAATTCCGGTTTCACTAAGTAGGGGACGACCCTAGACAAGTCGTGAAATCGCTGGACATATTCCGGAATCTTCGGTCCGTCCATTTTCAAATTCCAGAACTCCACCTCAAGCTTCTGGATTTCAGCCCTAGAACAGTATTTTTTTTCCATCATTTCCTTGAGCTCGTCCCAGCTCAGTGCATAAGCAGCATCTGCACCAAGGGTCTGAACCTGAAGGTTCCACTAGGAGAGTGCGCCATCCAAAAACAACCCTGAGATATAGGTAACACTCTGTTGCGGCAAACAGTTACTTATTCTTAGAATGGAGTCAGTCTTTTCTGACCAACGAACAAATGCAACGGCACCTCCCGTGCCATCAAAATTCAATGGCTTGCAGTCCAGGAATTGTTTATAGGTGCAACCAGTTGGAGGGTTATTTCTGGGAGTGCCCCCGCTGTGTTCGGTGCGGAGGGCTTCATGTCGTGCTATTGCCTGCGAGATGCGTTCTTGAAGCTCGGCTTCTGTTCTTGGTAACGTACTGGTGTTTGTGTCACGTCTGGGCGGCATTCTTTTCTGTTAAAAATACGGGATGGATTAGACAACATTCCATAATTGTCTATAGAACCATAAGTAAACAGGTAATCACCCATTATCACAGGTATATATAATCATCATTGTATGAGCGAGGGAACAATTATTGAGCCCTCGCATAGGCTTGGTGACTTGGATTATTGTTTGTAATAATGTATTCGAGGCTACATCGCCTTGGTCATACGAGTTTTATGAAGTGGTAGAGTGTAATGTCACTGAATCTTTCTGAATGTTATTCCTCCTCTCTTGCTTAAACATCGTTCCTCAAACGTCTCGTACACGGGTAGTCACGAAGTAGGCAAGACAGGTTCCCTACTTTATAAAGTGCTAAAGCACTGATCTAGGTATTGTCCTACCGTTTGAAGGTGTGAACACCTAGAGTTTATTTTTGGAAGGGATGGTGATCTTTAACTTGACCCGTAGAGTCCACCAGGATTTCCATGCACTACAAGATGTTATTACGTGGGCCCCCGTAATAATAAATTGTCTTGCATAGTTACCCTAATTTTCTCTCGTCCAAGCGGATGATCAATCAAGGAGGGGACACTACTGTCCTTATATCTCTGTTATCGAAAGGACCATTGCGGTGGTCCATGCGCTAACACTCGTTATCGTTACGCGCGTATAGGCACGATGATTAATGAAGTAGGAATAAAGAGAATTCCTAGTAGTTGGAGGGGCACCTTCAAGACGAATACTTCATCTCCCTTTTCTGGTCAAGTATGTCGTCAATCTCGTTTCACAAAAGTCGCATGGATCTCGTCCCGTTGATTAAGAATTCATTCAAGGTTGCCGCCTCTGTCTCGCCATCATCACCGTAGTCAGGCACCTTCACGATCGAGAGGGAAGAACAGCCATCTCCTACGGAAGCAAGCTCAGAATCTTGTCCGGTAATCACTCTAGCTATGAGCTTTGCAATGAACGCGAGGGCGATAGCTTCATCGTGCGGGTTACGTACAGTAATAGGAGTCGGAGTCGAAAGTATCTTGTTCACATCAATAATTATTCCGTACACTTATTAGTATGTATTCACGTCAATATTTATTCCGTACACTTATTCGTATGTATGTATTGATAAACAAATATATTACTTAGCATAAACAGGCATTTTGATCATGTCACGTATAACTCTCGTTTTGGGGGGGGGGGGTCATTTTTCTAGTTGTCGTTTTATGACAGAAACACTACTTGGTACTCGTTCTTACCAAGAGTGTATTTTAATTTTGGCAAGTCTAACTGTAACACCTCGAATTTTTGTGTCCAATGATGTGTTAACACGTGTCATTTGTTTACACGTGGCGTCTATAATAAATAAAGGACTAATTTTGACAAACCTTGAAAGTATATAAATTCGAGGGTTATAAATGTCAACAAGGGTAAATATACTGTATAGTAACCCTAAATAATGCTTGAACCTTCAAACGAATAAATCATAGATCGTGCGGAAGCGAAACGCGGAAGAAAGTGAGAGATTACGAGCTACAGGGGTTAACTGTGTCAACATGTTTAATTATACCTCTGAGTGACCCTTTAACATTCCCAAGGCTTCGTAACAGTATTATACGCTCACTAGAATATACTGTATAAATTCCGCGAAGTTCCGTCTTAAAACGAAAGAGTTATACTCAGGTTCGTATGAGAAGGGTTAAAAGCGTCAATAACAGAAGTTAAGGCTTTCTGAATAATTAATAAATAAACCGGGGACTTAACAACGCGGGTAAATAACACGAGGCCCCTATCAGTAAATAACCGAGGGCCAAACCGCAAAGTTACCCCTTCAAACCCGAAAGGTCAGGTAAATCATTACGAAAGATTTCGTTATTAATTACCAGGATTTCGTAATCATTTCAAAAGATTTTAAAAATCTGAAAAACAGGCCTCACGCGACCCGCATTGCATATTGGTTAAGTTGAGGCGGGCCGCGAGCCTCCTCTTTTACTCGCCTGATATTTAAAACCCAGGCGGCCCGCATTATAAACGCATGGAACTTCCATGCGGGCCGCATTAGACGCCCAGATGCAGAATGCTTGTAACTACTTGCCTTTTGGAGCATTTGAACGACCAAACATCAATCAATGAGGCATGGGTGCCCCCTACTCGACCCATAACACTCTAGGCCACCTGCCCATCATCCATGGTCACTTATAGACCAATGTGTGATGATCTTGGAGCTTGGTTTGCACTATAAATAGGCATACTTGTTCACAACTTAGAACACACCTCAAAACTCATTCATCTGATCATTCCAAGAGCTCTAAAGTGTTCCTCTGTGTTCTTAAGTCTTGCCTTAAGCTTCTGTAAGTGATCTAACCCTTGTGGTTTCACATTTCCATAGTTATAGCCTAAAAACACAACCGTCGTAACTAACGGTTGTCATTGCAATAACTTGCAAATGGTTCAGTCTTATGACGAATCAAAAGTGGTTATGAGTTGGTATTTATGTGGGTAATAAACCTCTAAAAAGGTTCCCCCTGATCACCACTCTAACTATGTCAAATATCGAGTCAAACGTGCGGTTAAAAAGTCAACAGAAAGCTATTTTAGCGATTTATGCATAATCTGTAATGTATATGTTATGAAACCTGTCTTGACACTTATAAAACATGATATTAAGTATATAAACTTGTTTGCGCTCGTTTGAATCGACCATTTGCTATATTGAACCGGTTCGGAGCCGTATGTCGCAAAAGTTTGACTTTTGCTTTGACTTCAGTTCTGACCCGTTTTAGTGAGGTATAGATATACCTTAGGACTCTCTTAGGACCAGGTTACATGATGGTATAAACCTCTGTGATCGGTTCATGAGTTATCCGAGTCTTTTGCGCAATTCCGTCATTCGCCTAAAAGTTGACCGTAACGGCCTTTTAAAATTAAACGAGTATTTCGGACACGTGAACGGACCAAAACCTTGCTTATTATATTATAAGCATGTCCTTAAAGTTTCACGTCAATCCGAGGTCTAGAATGAGAGTTATGCTAATTAGCGCAATTTAAATAAACTTTAGTAATTAACGGCGCAAATAGCATAACGCCTATCTAAACCAAGATTTCGTCACCAAATCTTTTACCCACTGTTATAAATTAATATTTTGGGAATTTTAAAGATTTTTAATAATTTTTACCTTGCTCATAACCTGCGGTTATGGCTACGGTTCGGTAAATACCGAATATGCCCTTTTCGGCCAAAACATGAGTTCTACAAGGTCTTTTGACCCGATTCCAGTTGCTACTGATTTTAAATAATAAATAAAGTATTTTAAGCTTTATAAGCTGTTCGGGAAACTCAGATTTCCTGTAGAACTCGAAAAGCCCTTTTAAAATCTTTAAAATGACCGAAAAGCCCCTACGGGGCATAGTATTGACTTAAACTCGTTACGGGCGTCACGGAAGGTATCCTACTGATACCACGACTCATTTAAGGCATATTAACTTAGGAAATAAGCGTACGACTCTCATGGTTAACCGTTTCGCCTATTGCGCGCACGGTTCGGCTTATGAAACTAGTTTTCATAAATTAGCCGATACGGGTCAAATTATATTATTTGAACCCCAAAATCCAGAGTGTGAACCATTAACCCATATAAAACAAGTCTCTGAACTTGTTGGGTCAGAATCACACTCCATTCTCGGTTTCGCCTTTCACGCGATTAAACCATATATATATATATATATCGGAACCAACCGGTCTAGGCTACGGCCATTATAACGACCCGTTAGGATTCTAAGAGGTTAATTAAAACCTTCGTTCCAGATTAGGAGCCCCAGTAAAAGCTATCGGTGATTTAATCCAAAATAAGGAAAAATACTTGCAAAGGTAAATACTTTAACTTATTTCCCCTATATGGGCTTGGGTTACGGTATATTAATACCGCTTGATTGAGCATTATATTCTTCCATCGCTTAGGTGGTTAATTAAATAACATGATCGGCTCATTTAAACAGTTTTGTTGCTTATAAGCCTTTGGGGGGTTTAATGACCGTTGTCCCGGATATCCTTGGCATCATTTTACGAAATGGCCACGACCATCGACATCCCGGTGTAGGCGTACACCCGGTATAAAGTGTCGACATTAAATTAAAAGACGTAGCCGTTGGTTTTTATACTACGGTTTTACGCAAACGTGGTGTATCTATAAATCTTTAACCCGGCACGACCCGGGCTACTGAACGCATAAAAGAACATGTAAAACGTTCACAAGATTTTATTATAATTTTCCCAAGTTATAAAAGAGTTTGTGCCTTGTGCATTCAAATCAATTTTAATAAACATTTTTAAATGTGTCAGTTGAATGTATTTACCAGGGTAAAGTGACGTATTTTCCCCAAAAAGATTAAGTGCAGGTACCTAAACGTAAATTGGCTGGTATTAGCTCCCTAGCGTCGTGATAAGTCTCGCAAGCTTGATTGCAGTATCTGATGGAACAATACTTTATGTTTATTTACGATCCGCTGTGGATATATTCAACTTCTGTAATACATTTGATATTACAACCAGAGGTTGAAGTTTATATATTTATCTTTAAGCTTCCGCTGTGCATTATATAATTGTGTGGTTTGACTATATTGTTGCCAACATCGTCACGGTAATCCCCCACCGGGCCCACCGGTGAGACACGTGGAAATCGGGGTGTGACAGGTTGGTATCAGAGCCAACATTGAGTGAATTAAACACTATCCTATTGTGTTTAATCTCAATGACACAATTGCACATACTTGAGTCTAGACAAGAACTTAGGACAAGTTCGGATTAATACTCCTTTTTGTCTTTACTTTCATTTCGATTTTTAATAAGTTTTGGAGCAGGAAAATGCCACCTGTTATATTCCGAGGAAGAGGAAGGGGAAGAAGAGGCCGAGGAGAAATCGTGACACATCACGATAACGAGGCTGGACCATCTGGTACAAGACATCCTTCGATGACACGGAGTGAAGAGCCACAACGACGAAGAGATCTTTACGAACCCGCGAGGCATTCCACTTCGCACAGCTCAACGCCATCCTACCGGCACTCCTTTGGACCAAACTCAGAAAATGATCCCAATAACCCACAACCTTCCTTCATACCTCTACAACTTCGCACCGGAATTATGACGACCCTACTCCATACTACATAGGTCAGTTTAATCCAGCTGACTACATACAGGAACCTTCAGGATTTGTTCCGCTAGGTCCGCAAGACCACTTTTCTGAAGATCCCATGGAGGAAGATGAGGATCCTACTGAACCAGCTCGTGGTACGCCCACGCATCCGATAGAAGTCTCTGATGGGTCATCCTTCCATGGAACGCCCTATCAAGGACCAGACAGTTTCCAAGCGTTGTTTGACCGACATGAGTGGTACTACACACCACCCCAACAGACATCTCAACAACCGCGACATCCACAGGATCCCTCTGGGGATTCACGCTTTGAGGCAGTTACGCCACCACCTCCGCCACCGGCGCAACCAGTAATACCTGATCCGCCAAGGCGTAGGAGGACGAATGCTCGTATGTCTACACGAGGAGGAGGGGGTATCCACTTCAGCACTCCTCGACATTCTAGTAGTAGCCACTATCCGCCACTACGAGAAGAAGGACCTTCAAGTCCTATACAGGAGGCGAACTCCGCACCAGCTGCACAAAATTCGCCACCGTTTGGGTATAACCAACCCATACCAGCTTACACGGGTCCAACGGCTTACAACCCGTTCGAACCATCACAAGCACAATACAACTACGGCTATGAGCGCGACCCATATGTGGTGTCGGCAAGATATAATGCGCGCTACCCTGACGAAGCACATGGAAACATGGGACCACCGGACTACTCAGCTCATGGGTATCCAATACCTCCCAGACCTCCAGTTCCGCATCAAGCGCCGCAACCACGTTTCTCTCCTCCTGAACAGGAAGAAATACTCCATCGACTAGATCGTGTGGAGAGAGAGTTCGAAGAAGAGAAAAAGAGCCACCGAGGATTTCTCAAAGGCTTGGCGAACCTACTAAAGGGCAAAAAGAAGAAACGTGACCATTAGCCCTTAATAGTTGTACGAATGTAATTTCTACTTTAAAATAAGTCCCTGTGTGGACAACTTATCGTATTTCAGTCCCTACGTGGACTTATCTTTAGTCCTTGCATGGACACCTATCTTGTATTAGTCCCTGCGTGGACTTGTCACTTATTTTAAACCTCTATGGAGGTAAGTACTATTTGAAAGACCCGTTTAGGGCAATATGTAATTGTATTTGAGATTTTGGAATGTATGTTATGAGTTTTGTTTTAATATGTGTAAAATAAATCAAAACCATTCCTTTTATATTGATCTGCCTAAATAAAGAATCTTAAAAGGTGAAACCTAGCTTGGTGTCTTTTAAGATCCAGTCAAGATGGTACGACCTAATTGAAAAGATTCTGATTCTCTGTTAACCTCTGTACGCATGTTAACAATCATGGCAGATGTGATTCGTTAAAATCACGCACGTCATTCTTATACGATAATCCTTTAAGGATTTCAAAACCCAACTAAATGATTATAAATCGCGGGTTAAATCACCAATGAAGGTGATCAGTATTATTAAAACATCCATTAGTGATGTAGTGCCTACGGGCCAGTATTATTAAAACATCCATTAGTGATGTAGTGCCTACGGGCCAGTATTATTAAAACATCCATTAGTGATGTAGTGCCTACGGGCCAACCTTATTAAAACATCCATTAGAGATGTAGTGCCTACGGGCCAGTATTATTAAAACATCCATTAGTGATGTAGTGCCTACGTGCCAACCTTATTAAAACATCCATTAGAGATGTAGTGCCTACGGGCCAACCATATTAAAACATCCATTAGAGATGTAGTGCCTACGGGCCAACCATATTAAAAACATCCATTAGAGGTGTAGTGCCTATGGGCCGTAATAATTGTCTTATAACGACAAAAGACAGTGGTAGTCTATGACTCTCTGTCAGAAAGAGGTAAGAGAACTACGGTTCAAACCTCTATGCCTTTGATTCTCTGAAATCTCGGCTAATATTATAAAACATCATCATGATTAGGCTTTATGCCGCCAATACTATTTATATAGCTGAAATAGGATATATTCAAATCCTAGTATGTAATGAAATAAAAAGTTAACCAAATATGGTCTCTGTACCATGGTTGACAAATTGTCATAAAAGACAATTATATAATAATCTCCTAAATAAAATTTTGTTACCTTCTGTAACAGATTCAAGTTACAATGGCGGATCCCAATGGAGAGAACAGCCACACAAATGAAGATGACTATGACAATACGCCAGTACATTTGACAGGCGCACAACTGAAGGCTCTGATTGACAATGCTGTTCAGGCAGGTATTGATCGTCAATATACTGAGTCCCAAGGCAGAACCGTGTCAAAACCACCCTCTAAACCAAAGACACACTCCAAACCACCCTCTGAACCCAAGAAAGATGACGACAAACACTCGTCCACTGAGCACAGCGTTCATCGCGATAGAGAATATACTGATGCATCCAGTGCTAAGGGTTGCACCTACAAATACTTTGTATCATGTAAGCCCCGTGAATTTACAGGGGAGAAAGGTGCGGTTGACTGTATCACCTGGCTAGACGAGATGGACACGATTGTGGACATCAGTGGGTGTGCAGCGAGGGATGTGGTGAAGTATGTGTCCCAGTCTTTTAAGGGCGAGGCCCTAGCATGGTGGAGGGCGTTGGTGCAGGCATCTGGTAAGTCTGCTTTGTACAAGATGACATGGGAGGAATTTATTGCCCTCATAAAAGAAAACTACTGCCCTCAACATGAGGTTGAGAAGATTGAAGCGGATTTTGTCTCACTAGTGGTGACAAACCTGGATTGTCAAGCATATCTGACAAGCTTTAACACCATGTCACGCCTGGTGCCATATCTTGTGATACCAGAACCTCGAAGGATTGCCCGCTTCATTGGGGGCTTAGAGCCGGCGATCAAGGCCAGTGTGAAGGCCTCTAGGCCGACAACCTTCAGGTCAGTTACTGACCTCTCCTTGTCTCTTACACTTGATGTTGTCCGTCTGAGGGCACAAAGGAGCAAGGAGGCTGAAAAGCGAAAACGTGAGGATGATACCTCACGAAAGTCTGGGAAAAAACACCGTGGAAACGGTGAGGGCAAGAGAGGGTCAGAGGCAAAGAAGGAGGGGCAAGCTGATGGAAGACCTCACTGCAAGGTCTGCAAGAAACCTTACTCCAGGAAGTGTAGGTTTGCGTCTGGTTCACAGTCGCAACAAAAGACTCCATCCTGTGGGCTATGCAAGTCCAAGGATCATAAGACCGTGGAGTGCAAAAAGATAAAGGATGCAACCTGCTATGGTTGTAACGAAAAGGGGCACATAAAGAGTAATTGCCCTAAGTATGCCAAGAAGGCGGAGGAGACTAAGAAGTCAAATGCGAGAGTTTTTCGCATGGATGCAAAGGAAGCGGTTAAGGACGACAATGTGCTTACAGGTACTTTTCTCGTAAATAATATATTTGCAAGAGTACTATTCGATTCTGGCGCTGATAAATCCTTTGTATACCAGAAATTTTGCCAACTACTAAATATGCCTATCAAAACCCTTGACGTGAAATACGAAGTAGAGTTAGCAGACGGCACGATAGAAACCGTCTCTACTATTCTAGAAGGATGTGAAATGTCCATTAGGAACCATTCTTTTCCTTTATCTCTACTTCCTTTCAAATTAGCGGGTTTTGACATTGTGCTAGGCATGGACTGGTTATCCCGTAATCAGGCCCAAATCATTTGCGGCAAAAGGCAGATAGTTTTAAAGACTCCGAGTGGTGAATCTCTTACCATTCGAGGGGATACGCATTACGGATTGCCCGAAGACGTATCTATGCTGAAAGCTTCAAGGTGTTTAAACAGAGGCTGTGTAATTTACATGGCTCAGGTGATAATAGAAGAACCAAAGCCGAAGATCGAGGATCTTCCCGTCATTTCTGAATACCCCGAGGTTTTTCCCGAAGAACTACCTGGTTTGCCACCAGATAGACAAGTGGAGTTCAGAATAGACATCATTCCCGGAGCGGCTCCGATAGCAAGAGCACCTTACAGATTAGCTCCGACGGAAATGAAAGAACTGAGGACCCAGTTGGATGAACTGCTGGCGAAAGGTTTTATCAGACCTAGTTCATCTCCCTGGGGAGCTCCTGTCCTATTTGTAAAGAAGAAGGACGGATCGATGCGGTTGTGCATCGACTATAGAGAACTAAATAAAGTTACCATAAAGAATAGATATCCTTTACCAAGGATCGATGATCTATTCGATCAGCTGCAAGGAGCAAGCTACTTCTCCAAGATCGACTTAAGGTCGGGTTATCATCAACTAAGGGTCAGAGATGAAGATGTACATAAGACAGCATTTAGGACTCGCTATGGTCATTACGAGTTCCTAGTGATGCCTTTTGGGCTCACAAATGCACCGGCTGCGTTCATGGATCTCATGAACCGCGTTTGCAAGCCGTACTTGGACAAATTCGTCATAGTCTTCATCGACGATATCCTTATCTATTCCAAGAATCAAGCTGACCACGAGAAGCATCTCCGTTGCATTCTCGAGTTACTACAACGTGAGAAACTCTACGCCAAATTCTCGAAATGTGAATTCTGGCTAAGAGAGGTTCAGTTTTTAGGACACGTTGTGAGTGAGCGTGGTATCCAAGTGGATCCCGCTAAGGTAGAGGCAGTCATGAACTGGCAAGAGCCAAAGACGCCTACCGAAATCCGTAGTTTCCTGGGGTTAGCAGGATACTACCGGAGATTTATTGAAAATTTCTCGAGGATTGCTGCGCCCTTGACTTCCTTGACCAAGAAGAAAGAAAAGTACATTTGGGGCCCAAAGCAGCAAGAGTCCTTCGAAATACTGAAGCAAAAGCTAAGCAACGCACCTGTGCTAACATTACCAGAAGGTACAGATGAATTTGTAGTTTACTGCGATGCATCACACACAGGCATGGGGTGTGTGCTTATGCAGAAAGGCAAGGTGATTGCCTATGCTTCAAGGCAATTAAAGGTGCATGAAAAGAATTATACCACCCATGATTTGGAGTTGGGTGCCGTTGTATTTGCACTAAAGTTGTGGAGACATTACCTTTATGGTATTAAATTTGTGATTTATTCTGATCACAAAAGCCTCCAGCACCTGTTCAACCAGAAGGAGTTGAACATGAGGCAGCGCCGTTGGATGGAAACCCTGAATGATTATGACTGCGAGATCAGGTACCATCCCGGCAAGGCGAATGTAGTCGCCGATGCCTTGAGCAGAAAAGAAAGGGTAAAACCCATTCGAATCAATGCCAAGAGCATTGAAGTCAAGAACAATCTAATTGAAAGGATATTAGCTGCACAGCGAGAGGCTGTGTTGGAAGCTAACTATCCAAATGAAAAGCTGGGAGTAACTGAGGAGCAGTTGACTCTTAGCAAGGATGGAATTCTTAGATTGAACGGACGTATATGGGTTCCGATTTATGGAGGACTACGAGATGTTATTCTCCAGGAAGCCCATAGTTCCAAATACTCAGTCCATCCTGGTGCAGACAAAATGTACCAAGACTTAAAGGCAAATTATTGGTGGATAGGCTTGAAAAAGTCTGTAGCCGCCCATGTAGCAAAGTGCTTGACTTGTGCTCAAGTCAAAGCCGAGCACCAAAAGCCATCTGGCTTGCTACAACAGCCTGAACTTCCCAAGTGGAAGTGGGAATGCGTAACTATGGACTTCATAACCAAGTTACCCAAAACCAGGAAAGGAAACGATACAATATGGGTCATAGTCGATAGGCTGACTAAATCAGCTCATTTTCTACCCATCAAGGAGACATATAGCTCCGATATGCTAGCCCAACTTTATGTTGATAAGATTGTAGCCTTACACGGCATACATGTGTCTATTATCTCCGACAGGGATACTAGATACACATCTCACTTCTGGAAGAGTTTCCAGCAATCTTTGGGCACGCGTTTAAACTTTAGTACGGCTTACCATCCACAGACGGACGGTCAAAGTGAGCGTACTATCCAAACGCTAGAAGACATGCTTCGTGCATGTGCGATCGATTTAGGTGGTAACTGGGATAAGAACCTACCCCTGATCGAATTCTCCTACAATAATAGCTACCACACCAGCATAAAGGCTGCGCCTTTCGAGGCATTATATGGTAGGAAATGCAGATCGCCTGTTTGTTGGGCGGAAGTAGGGGAGGTCCAACTATCAGGACCAGAGATTGTTTTCCAGACAACGGACAAGATTGTCCAGATCCGGGAACGTCTCAAGGCTGCCCGCGATAGGCAGAAGAGCTACGCTGATCCAAAGCGTAAGGATTTTCACTTAGAAGTAGGTGAAAAAGTGTTGCTTAAGGTATCACCCTGGAAGGGGGTGATGCATTTCGGCAAGAAAGGCAAACTGAGTCCGAGATACATAGGACCTTTTGAGGTCATTGAACGGGTCGGATCAGTCGCCTATAAGTTGAACTTGCCTGAAGAGCTCAATGGAATTCACAATGTGTTCCACATCTGCAATCTCAAAAAGTGCTTCGCCGACGAATCGTTGGTGATTCCACACACAGATGTGCATATAGATGAGAGCTTAAAATTTATAGAAAAACCTTTGTCGATTGAAGATCGACAGGTGAAGAAGCTTCGCAGAAAGCACGTACCGATTGTAAAAGTCAAATGGGATGCTCGTAGAGGTCCTGAATATACGTGGGAAGTCGAAGCTACAATGAAAGAAAAGTACCCCTATTTATTTGAGTAAATCTCGGGTCGAGATTTATTTTAAGGGGGTGAGGATGTAACACCTCGAATTTTTGTGTCCAATGATGTGTTAACACGTGTCATTTGTTTACACGTGGCGTCTATAATAAATAAAGGACTAATTTTGACAAACCTTGAAAGTATATAAATTCGAGGGTTATAAATGTCAACAAGGGTAAATATACTGTATAGTAACCCTAAATAATGCTTGAACCTTCAAACGAATAAATCATAGATCGTGCGGAAGCGAAACGCGGAAGCAAGTGAGAGATTACGAGCTACAGGGGTTAACTGTGTCAACATGTTTAATTATACCTCTGAGTGACCCTTTAAAGTTCCCAAGGCTTCGTAACAGTATTATACGCTCACTAGAATATACTGTATAAATTCCGCGAAGTTCCGTCTTAAAACGAAAGAGTTATACTCAGGTTCGTATGAGAAGGGTTAAAAGCGTCAATAACAGAAGTTAAGGCTTTCTGAATAATTAATAAATAAACCGGGGACTTAACAACGCGGGTAAATAACACGAGGCCCCTATCAGTAAATAACCGAGGGCCAAACCGCAAAGTTACCCCTTCAAACCCGAAAGGTCAGGTAAATCATTACGAAAGATTTCGTTATTAATTACCAGGATTTCGTAATCATTTCAAAAGATTTTAAAAATCTGAAAAACAGGCCTCACGCGACCCGCATTGCATATTGGTTAAGTTGAGGCGGGCCGCGAGCCTCCTCTTTTACTCGCCTGATATTTAAAACCCAGGCGGCCCGCATTATAAACGCATGGAACTTCCATGCGGGCCGCATTAGACGCCCAGATGCAGAATGCTTGTAACTACTTGCCTTTTGGAGCATTTGAACGACCAAACATCAATCAATGAGGCATGGGTGCCCCCTACTCGACCCATAACACTCTAGGCCACCTGCCCATCATCCATGGTCACTTATAGACCAATGTGTGATGATCTTGGAGCTTGGTTTGCACTATAAATAGGCATACTTGTTCACAACTTAGAACACACCTCAAAACTCATTCATCTGATCATTCCAAGAGCTCTAAAGTGTTCCTCTGTGTTCTTAAGTCTTGCCTTAAGCTTCTGTAAGTGATCTAACCCTTGTGGTTTCACATTTCCATAGTTATAGCCTAAAAACACAACCGTCGTAACTAACGGTTGTCATTGCAATAACTTGCAAATGGTTCAGTCTTATGACGAATCAAAAGTGGTTATGAGTTGGTATTTATGTGGGTAATAAACCTCTAAAAAGGTTCCCCCTGATCACCACTCTAACTATGTCAAATATCGAGTCAAACGTGCGGTTAAAAAGTCAACAGAAAGCTATTTTAGCGATTTATGCATAATCTGTAATGTATATGTTATGAAACCTGTCTTGACACTTATAAAACATGATATTAAGTATATAAACTTGTTTGCGCTCGTTTGAATCGACCATTTGCTATATTGAACCGGTTCGGAGCCGTATGTCGCAAAAGTTTGACTTTTGCTTTGACTTCAGTTCTGACCCGTTTTAGTGAGGTATAGATATACCTTAGGACTCTCTTAGGACCAGGTTACATGATGGTATAAACCTCTGTGATCGGTTCATGAGTTATCCGAGTCTTTTGCGCAATTCCGTCATTCGCCTAAAAGTTGACCGTAACGGCCTTTTAAAATTAAACGAGTATTTCGGACACGTGAACGGACCAAAACCTTGCTTATTATATTATAAGCATGTCCTTAAAGTTTCACGTCAATCCGAGGTCTAGAATGAGAGTTATGCTAATTAGCGCAATTTAAATAAACTTTAGTAATTAACGGCGCAAATAGCATAACGCCTATCTAAACCAAGATTTCGTCACCAAATCTTTTACCCACTGTTATAAATTAATATTTTGGGAATTTTAAAGATTTTTAATAATTTTTACCTTGCTCATAACCTGCGGTTATGGCTACGGTTCGGTAAATACCGAATATGCCCTTTTCGGCCAAAACATGAGTTCTACAAGGTCTTTTGACCCGATTCCAGTTGCTACTGATTTTAAATAATAAATAAAGTATTTTAAGCTTTATAAGCTGTTCGGGAAACTCAGATTTCCTGTAGAACTCGAAAAGCCCTTTTAAAATCTTTAAAATGACCGAAAAGCCCCTACGGGGCATAGTATTGACTTAAACTCGTTACGGGCGTCACGGAAGGTATCCTACTGATACCACGACTCATTTAAGGCATATTAACTTAGGAAATAAGCGTACGACTCTCATGGTTAACCGTTTCGCCTATTGTGCGCACGGTTCGGCTTATGAAACTAGTTTTCATAAATTAGCCGATACGGGTCAAATTATATTATTTGAACCCCAAAATCCAGAGTGTGAACCATTAACCCATATAAAACAAGTCTCTGAACTTGTTAGGTCAGAATCACACTCCATTCTCGGTTTCGCCTTTCACGCGATTAAACCATATATATATATATATATATATATATATATATATATATATATATATATATATATATATATATATATATATATATATATATATATATATATATATATCGGAACCAACCGGTCTAGGCTACGGCCATTATAACGACCCGTTAGGATTCTAAGAGGTTAATTAAAACCTTCGTTCCAGATTAGGAGCCCCAGTAAAAGCTATCGGTGATTTAATCCAAAATAAGGAAAAATACTTGCAAAGGTAAATACTTTAACTTATTTCCCCTATATGGGCTTGGGTTACGGTATATTAATACCGCTTGATTGAGCATTATATTCTTCCATCGCTTAGGTGGTTAATTAAATAATATGATCGGCTCATTTAAACAGTTTTGTTGCTTATAAGCCTTTGGGGGGTTTAATGACCGTTGTCCCGGATATCCTTGGCATCATTTTACGAAATGGCCACGACCATCGACATCCCGGTGTAGGCGTACACCCGGTATAAAGTGTCGACATTAAATTAAAAGACGTAGCCGTTGGTTTTTATACTACGGTTTTACGCAAACGTGGTGTGTCTATAAATCTTTAACCCGGCACGACCCGGGCTACTGAACGCATAAAAGAACATGTAAAATGTTCACAAGATTTTATTATAATTTTCCCAAGTTATAAAAGAGTTTGTGCCTTGTGCATTCAAATCAATTTTAATAAACATTTTTAAATGTGTCAGTTGAATGTATTTACCAGTGTAAAGTGACGTATTTTCCCCAAAAAGATTAAGTGCAGGTACCTAAACGTAAATTGGCTGGTATTAGCTCCCTAGCGTCGTGATAAGTCTCGCAAGCTTGATTGCAGTATCTGATGGAACAATACTTTATGTTTATTTACGATCCGCTGTGGATATATTCAACTTCTGTAATACATTTGATATTACAACCAGAGGTTGAAGTTTATATATTTATCTTTAAGCTTCCGCTGTGCATTATATAATTGTGTGGTTTGACTATATTGTTGCCAACATCGTCACGGTAATCCCCCACCGGGCCCACCGGTGAGACACGTGGAAATCGGGGTGTGACACTAACTCATGTAGACTATGCCTTAGTTGGCACCTTATCTTGAGGGTATTCCCTACTAATGTCCTTGCCTTGTCTCTTTTTTTTTTTTTGAAAAGTGTTTGACTCGTGGATCTTGATGCTTACGTGAATGCAATGAAAACCTTTTTGTAAAACGTTTTCGTGAGAGAACTCTAGTGATTGTAGTCTAGACTCGAGAGGGAATCCTAATTCACTATAATCAAAGCTCTGATACCAAACTGTCACACCCTGTCTTTTGCGGAAGCATATAATGTGTGACTGGTTTAATATCATTGCATTCAATCGTAATAAACAACTACATGATCAAAACGATGTTCATCCATTCATAAAATTCATGTATTACAAACATTGTTTATTCAAGTTTTTAAAACACAACCTTCGACTAGGTTACAAACCAACAAAAGTGGATGACATCTAAACTTCTAGTTACGACACCTGCGTCCAAGATCCATCCTGTTACCTGAAATACATGTAATTTTGGAAAACATCAACAAAAAGTTGAGCGAGTTCATGTGTCTAGTTTGTGTACTGTAATTGTTGTAAATCTTTGAGAGACTCTTTTGTAAACAGATATGAAAAACGTGTATAAACATGAATGTTTTACAAGAACTTTAAGACATGTGAGGAAATGGGGAGTACTTGTTATGACTCCTTGTCGGAATACTCGTTCTGATTCCTTGTCGGAGTACTCGTTCTGACTCCTTGACTGTGTCGATTACCCTCGACTGTGTCGTTAACCTCGACTGTGTCGATTAACTTCGACTGGGACTCCGAAGCACTACTAGGTACTAGTTGTGACCATGAGTGGGGTTCGGCCGTACCCGTTAGATCTAACCCTCGTCCCTAATTAATGAATGTTTTTAATGGCTTGGTACTAGTTTTCACCAAGACTATGGCATTTTTAGTATTTAGTCTATGCTCACATTATTTAGTATCTCATAGGCATTTCATACCGTTTAAGTATTTGTACATGTATTTCACCCCCGATAGTTATAAAACCAAAAACAGTTAAAGAAAAAGGGGGAGCATGAACTCACAGTTTTGCGTCTTCAATACTCGTAACTCAAATCTCGTCAGCAACACGACTACCTACAATGTGCTTAGGTCTATTAGACGAGCGGGCCGTGCCTTGCCTTAGTATTCATGTTCTGAGTTACGTTTTCTTTATGTCTTTACATCATCCAGAGTTATAATACTCTGCAAGTATTTGTTTTCGTGTTTACTTCCCAAGGATGGGAGTATTTCATACATGTATTCTCGTATTCTTGTATTTGTAGTTTCCAAACTAATATATTTTCACTTATAAAATATACGTAGACTTGTTTTGTCCAAAAATAATGTATCATCAAGAAAATATATATTTTTCTTCAAAAAAAAAAATCATATATCTCCTAAATATTCTAAGAAAATATATTTTTACTTCCAAAAGTAACATATTTTCTCTTTGTCGAAAATATGATATACTTTGTAATAATAAAAAACATACTTTCGTATCTTTTGTATCCAAAATAGTATTTCTCAAAAATATATTGTAACGGTACTTCTCGGAATATTTCGTAAGTTACGTTATTGCATTCAGTTTCACAATATCAAGTGTGTAACTTATATATTTCATTCCATGTAATTTTTTGGTATTATTTTGGTGTTGTAAGTTCTTGGTATTTGTAAATTATATTATTTTCCCTAAAATAATATAACTATTTCACATAAACACACACAATGTCTTTAATGTAAATATATATCCTAAATACATATTTACCCATTTTTATTTGTAAAAACCAACCTCCAATGCTTGTATTTTTGTTACAAAAATCTATGGCAAAGTTTATATGGAAAATCATAGTTAAAAATACACTTGTAAACACTTGTTTAGAAAATATTTTCTAAGTGTTGGTATTTTTAGAAAATTTTGCCATAGTTTCCCCTGAAAATGGAGGTTTCCATGCTTTCAAGCATATCATTTTCTTTTGTAAAATCATCACCAATCATCAACAAATCATTCAATACTTACTATATGTCAAAAATATGAAATTTACACTATGTCATGAACTTGAAAATTTACAAAAATTAGTAGTAACTTACTAGTGTTTTTAGTAAGCTTAGTTACCCTTTAAAGTGTGGTTGTTTATTTAAAAACATCATTTTTGAAAAATTTAGATCTTTACAACTTGTAAAATATTTTTCTAAAAATATTTCTTCTTGCATTTTTCTTGTTAAATACATGTTTATACACTTGATTAACCACTAAAAATGTGATTGGTTTCTTTAAGAACCAATTTTATGTAAATTTTGTAATTTAGCTTGGTTTCTTGAGAAAACTAGTTTTGTAATCACCCATTTACAAGATTCATAACATGTTTCATACTTCATCATACATACGAATAACTTCATTTTTCAAGTTCATGTTTACATAGAGGATAACCATTATGATTTTCTCAAGATCTATCCTTATACTTGCTAGATCATGTGTTTAATCATCATCTAGCAAGGTTCTTATTATGATCATCATCATAAACACAAATAATCAATCATCAAGAAGCATAATAACACTTAACAACATGATTTCTTATGATTTTTAAGCCTATGTTTAAGTTTCATGTTCAAGATTCATAGTGTTCTTCAAGATTAGTTACTTGTATCATTCTTTAACCAACTAAATAAGATGTAAAATGGAGTTTAGATGATCTTACTACTAGCTCAAGGCTAGGGATGATCACAAGATGAAGATGAAGTAGTTAATAGCACTAGAGAGAGGTCCTTCAAGTTCCGATGCTTACAAGCTTCTTATCTTTGCTTCTTGCACCTCTAAACCACCTTAGATTGTATTAGAAAGATTGAATGATGGAGGTGTATGTTGGAGGGGTGTGAGCCGAGAACAAGGAAGGGAGGAAGGAGGGTGATGAAGTTGTTCATGTGTTGTGATGAAAGAGAGTGGTGATCTAAAGGTTTTTATAAATTAACTTCCAACACACTTTTACTCCATGGATATTGTGTTTCAAAAGTGACCAACATATCAAATAAAATATTGAAAGAAAATAAAGGTGTGGGGGTCCATAATGGGGGGGTCTAGTTTGGTTTCAACTCTTAGTTACATAATCTAGTTACTCTTTAAGTGTTAAATTAGGTGTTAAGTGTGTTTATATGTTTAGAGATGTAATATGATGTTTATGGGCGATAACTAGCTTCGTAATATTAAAACAATGCTTCTTGTTAAATTTTGTGTTTCGGGTAGTGTCGGATAGTGTCCGGTTGTTTGGTTGGTTACCGGTTTGTTAAAATGCTAAATAGCGCAGTTTAGTGTGCTTTATATTATATTTTATGATAGTTTCGATTCCCGACACTTAGGAAAGTATTCTGGACCATTAAACCATTTTTCTGCATTATAATTAGGTGTTTAAATGCTGAAAATAGCTGAATTTTGGTTATTTTCTTCAAAATTCAGCACTTTTAGTGTGTTTTAGGCCCTTTCCGGCACTTTGTCTATCACTTAGGCATGCAGTTTTGTAGTTCTTACTTCCCTACACACTATACTAGTGTAATACGTCATCTCTGGCTCATACCGGGTCTCATAATATTGTTTGTCTATGTACTGAACATCGTCAGTATTATTATTTTTTTTTGTTTGTCTAATAATGGTGCCAATTCTGTTCTGTGTATTATTAGCACTATCTGGTGTTGCATGTAGCAACGAATAAAGTCAACATGAAATGCCATTGTATGTATATAACAATAATCAAAAATTCATTTGTCTTGTAAACTAGATCATGCACAATTATTTAAGCACATATTTCTGTTCAGTTAGTGTACGGAATGTATGGAAAAGTGACGGTTGTCACAATGAGTGCCTCAATAACCCGATCACCCAGTGATAGGACCATCATGCACAATTATTTAAGCACATGTTTCTGTTCAATTAGTGTACGGAATGTATGGAAAAGTGACGGTTGTCACAATGAGTGCCTCAATAACCCGATCACCCAGTGATAGGACCTGTAGTCGAGTTCCATTACATAAACCATTCTTTCAATTAATATTTCTTAATAAAGTCACTGGAACATTGACCTTTGTTAATTATCAATGGTTTTGCAAGCCTAAAAATGTAATTCCATTTAGGACATCCGGTGAGTATAGACTTGTATCAGAATTATTATTAAGATATTCTATCCTTAAACATGTTTATTACACGGGTATAATAACATTAAAAGTGTTTTCAAAGCATGGAAGTAAACCGGTTTTCAAATATCAGATTAACCTATTCTTTACCTTTTTTTATTATTATAATATAAAATAATAATTTTTAATGGATTTTTAAACATATAGTAAAAAACTCCTTTAAAAGAATAAGAATGTGTTGTCACGTTGACATTATTTGAAATTGTTTATTACAAGTAAAATTGTTATTAATAACTAACTATATATTTTAGATAAGTTAAAAGTAAATAATCAATATCTAAGTAAACAATAAAAAATTTATAAGTATTAACTTGTTAAGGAATCTTTTATTGTTTTGTAGTAATAATAATAATAATAATAATAATAATAATAATAATAATAATAATAATAATAATAATGAATTGAAGAAGAGAATGCCATGTGGCATTAAGTAAGCTCTTGTTTTATTATGAGAATGCCATTTGACATTATATATGCTTTTTATTAGTATTAGATATATAGGGAGAAGATCACGAGAAAACTACATATAAATGAGAAAACTAGAAAACTAACAAAAAAAGCCAAAAAAAAAAAAAAAAAGCTAAAAAACATACCAATTTTTTTTTACAATTTTTAATAAAAAAATCGCTAGTTTTTATGCCTAGAAAAAAATTTCAAAAAAAAATTTCAAAAAAAAAAAAATTTTGTTGTACTGCACATGTGCAATATATGTGATTATATGTGTACTACACATGTACTACACATGTGCACTATATCCGTAATAGTGCACATGTGCAATACAACCAAAAACTATTTTTTTTATTTATTTTTTAATTTTTTTCCATGCATAAAAAGCTGCGATTTTTTTATAAAAATTTTAAAAAAAAAATTGGCATGTTTTTTTTGGCTTTTTTAGTTAGTTTTTTTGTTTTCTCATTTAAACAAGTTTTCTCATGATCCATCCCCTATATATATATATATATATATATATATATAGGAGAAGGTTCCGATAGGAACCACCCTTTATTGCGAGAACAGCGGGAACCAAGTGTGAACACAACCAAAAATACCTAAAAAATATAAAAAAAACACTCAAAAAAAAATTTTTTTACTGTTTTTTATAAAAAAAATCACTATATTTCGTCACCAAAAAAAATCGATAACAATTATCCATGCACATGTGCATATGTATCATTTCTTTGACAAATTCCGTAATACATTACTAATATCAGACAATTGCACTTTCATTTACACTACCATTCATAATACACTACTTTTTACATTAACAATAATAGAAATGCACATATGTATCTATATGTATGAACTTATCATAACATTAACAACACTAGAAATGCACATGTGCATCTATATGTATGAACATGTTATAACGTGTTTTAGTACACCACTTTGAATACACATTCCCTTTCATCTATCATACCATCCATAATACACTACCATTACCTCTTACCATCCGTAATACAATACCATTGCCTTTTATCATCCATAATACAATACTATTAACAATATTTCACTTTATTACATGTACATCAACACCCTTTATACCATCCAAACAACATATAACATCATAAAGTGACAAATATAATCAAACCGTCAACCACTAGATATAACTAACCAAAACACATGTATATGGGCCTACTTCATCATTTAAAATCACAAACTTTTTGTACCAAAACACCTTATATGATGGTTATACATAATGATGCACATGTGCATTCTTAATATTGGTAATGTAAAAATTAGTGTATTGCGGATTGTAATGTAAATGAAAGTGCATTTTCTACTACTGGTAATATATTACGGAATTTGTCCAAAAAATGATATATATGCACATATGCATCCATAACTGTTACTCGAAAAAAAAAAGTTTTTTTTTTTGTAATGAAATATAGCGATTTTTATTAGAAAAATATTAAAAAAAATTGTGGGTTTTTTGGATTATTTTTAGGTATTTTTTTGTGTTCACATTAGTTCTCGCAATAAGGGTAGTTCTCAAATGAACCTTAGCATATATATATATATAGGGAAGGTTCATTTGAGAAGAAAAAGAACAAAGGGTAATTTTGTAAAACATTAAATAGTTTTTCACTTATCTCATTTATTATCATTTTTGACTAATTAATTAATCATAAAAGACTATTATCCTCCACACTAACTTTTTTTGCCTACACACATCAAAAAGTTGTCCTACACATTTCGAAATTCATCCTACACGTTGAAATTTATCTTACACAACTCGTAATTTATCCTACACAACTTCTAATTTATCCTACACTTTAAATTATTTTTTTTTTAAATATATATTTTGAAGATAAGTTACAAAAAATTTAATGTATTAACTATTAAAGAGGAAGACTACAAATTAATGACCTATGTAGATTTACCAATGTACCCTTATAGTAACATTAAATACTTATATTAAATGAACTAAAATAAAGCATTCTTATTGGTTGAAATTTGTTCTTTTTTCTTCTTACAAAAAATTTCTTCTCATTTGAACTCTCCACTATATATATATATATATATATATATATATATATATATATATATATTCGATTCAAATGAAAACCACCACGAGTTGTGAGAACTTTTTAATCCCGTGCGATTTGGGCCAAAATGCTTTTGCACAAACGTAGATGAAAACATTATAAGCACATCTCTAAAAAGTAAAAAAAAAATTGTCGATGCGTTAGTTTTGACTGATTCAAGTTTTTTTATGCGTTTGTGTAAAATTTTACAGTTGATAACTTGGCGTAAAAAAAACTTGCATCATTCAAAATTAACAACTCGACAAGTTTTTTTGTACTTTTTTTACAGATGTGTTTATAATGTTTTCATCTACGTTTTTGCAAAAAAAAAAAAAAAAAAAAAAAAAAAAAAAAAAATTGGCCCAACTCGCGCGAGATCAAAAAGTTCTCACGGTTCTCAAAATTCGTACCGGTTCTCATTTTAACCCATCCATATATATATATATACATATATATATATATATAGACCGCTAAAATGAAAACCACCTCCAATTGTAAGAATTGAGAGAACCACTTTCTAGCCTTTAGATGAAGAAGATGGATGGATGAGATTGAAAGTAACAAAAACGAATATTAAATATATTTTGTCTTATTATGTCTTTAATATTTTAATTCAAAAGGGTAGTATAGTAAAATTACTTTATTTTGTCTTTTTGTCTTTATTATTTTTTTATTACTTTTTAGTTTTATTATATTACTTTTTATTTTTTAAGAATAATTTTTTTATTAAAAGCATTTTTTTAATTCAGATTTTTTTAACAAAGCGAATTTTTTTTGCGCGCCGGTTTTTGGCGTCCCGTTTTACCGCGAAGTTTTTTACGTCCCGTTTTTTTTTCGCGACGTTTTTATGCGCCGCATTCACGCCTCTTGTTTTTTACGCGCCGTTTTTTCAAGCGTCGTTTTTTACATGGTTTTTTAACGCGCCGTTTTTTACACGTTTTTTTACATGCCGTTTTTAACATGTTTTTTACGGGCCGTTTTAACGCGCCGTTTTTTAGACGTCGTTTTAACGCGTCGTTTTTATGCTCCGTCTCCGTCCAATTTTTTTACGCCCCGTTTTGCCCAACTTTTTTTACGCCCCGTTTAGCCCCGTTTTTTTCACGCCGTTTTTACGTTCCGTATTTTACGGCCCGTTTTTTTCCAAAAAAAATTTACAGTTTACGGGATAAAATTTTTTAGCTCAATTTTTTACGATTAAGTTTTACGTTTTACGTTTTTACGTTTTACGTTTTACGTTTTTACGTTTTTACGTTTTACGTTTTACGTTAAAAATTTATATGTTTTACGTTTTACGTAAAACTTTTTACGTTTTACGTAAAACTTTTTACGTTTTACGTAAAACTTTTTACGTTTTACGTTAAAACTTTTTAGTTTTTACGTTTTATGTTAAAACTTTTTACGTTTTACGTTTTACGTTAACACTTTTTACGTTTAACGTTTTACGTTTTACATAAATCTTTTTACGTTTTACGTTTTACGTTTTTTACGTTTTACGTTAAAAAGTTTACGGTTTATTTTTTTTTTTACGCAAAAACGAACGCACCCAGAAATCGCAAACTCGGGAGATGTCTCAGATATATAGTTATCATCATCGACTAGGGGGGAAATTAAAAACCAACAACATCAAAACAAAGTCTATCTCGAAAAGAAAATGGGGTTTGGCTCAGATTAACTGATAATCAAAAAGGCTGCAAAAGAGGGGTTGCATGTTTAAAAAACCTACCCTCCGCCGTCCTTGCCACGTCATCGTCATCAAAATCTAGGTTTTTTTTTTGCATCATCGCCACCCAAATCCAACATATTTAAACCCACATAGTTCACTGATAAAAAATCGCCAGAAAATCAAGAACACAGGCGTTAAATCAGCAAAAAATCAAAAATCACTAGAAATGCAAAAATTCATCAAATTCTTGTTCATGACCACAAATTTCATCAAAAATCACTAGAAAAGCAAAGTTCATCAAAAATCATTAGAAAAGCAAAATCACCACAAAGTTCAACAGATTCTTGTTCGTGACCCACATATCAAACCCACATATCAAAAATCAACAGATCAAACCCACATATCAAAAATCAACAGATCAAATCCACCGAATATGCAACTTACTCGAACAAAGAATCTGATGAACTAGTCTTGAACCAACTAAACCCATAACCTCCAAAGTCGACCATAGCAACAACCCTGAGAACATCATCATCTTCTACTTTCACAGATCGTCGGGATTGTGTTTTTGGGGTAAGCCGCCGGAGAAAAGGCCACCGGCAGCCCGTCGCCGGACCTGTGTCCGTCGGACAGGAGATCGAGAGAAGATGGGGGGTATCTTGCCGGAAACAGAAGCCGGCTCCTCCCCATGGGCCGCCGGTCTTCATCAAGCAGGGGGAGGGGTTGTGGGTGTGGCTGATGTTGTTATGGCTGGGTCTTGAAGGTGATAAGATGAAGAAGGAGACTAAGCTCCCTATTTTATTTTGTTTGTGTGAACAATATTGCAGGCAAGAGAGATGAGAGGGTCAGGACAAATGAGATGAGAGAAGTGAGAGTAAAGTGAGATAAGAGAAGTGAGAGGAGAGAGATTATAAAAGTCTCCTGCAATAAATGAAGAGAGATATAAGAGATTAGACATTTGAAGCAAATGACCAAATTGCCCTTTATTCTGATTGGTTGAGAGTGGTTCTCACGGTTCTTACAACTGGGGGTGGTTTCTATTTTAGCGGCTCCCTATATATATAGGAGAAGGATCCGTTAGGAACCACCCTTTATTGCGAGAACCGCGAGAACCAGTGTGAACACAAACAGTAATACCTAAAAAAATCTAAAAAACACCCAGAAAAATTTTTTTTTACTATTTTTTTTGTAAAAATCGCTATATTTCGTTTACAATAAAAAAATTTTCAAAAAAAATTGAGTCACAGTTATCCATGCACATATGCATTTGTATCATTTCTTTGACAAATTCCGTAATTCATTACAAATGTTAGACAATTGAACTTTCATTTAGACTACCACGTGTAATACACTAATTTTTACGTTAACAATATTAGAAATGCACATGTGCATCTATATGTATCAACATGAAACAAGGTGTGTTGGTACACTACTTTCTCTTTCATCTATCATTCCATCCATAATACACAAACATGCACATGTGCATTTTTGTCATTTCTTTGACAAATTCCGTAATTCATTACAACTATTAGACAATTGCACTTTCATTTACACTACCATGTGTAATACAATACCTTTTACATTACCAATATTAGAAATGCACATGTGCATCTATATGTATCAACATGAAATAAGGTGTTTTGGTACACTACTTTGAATACACTTTCTCTTTCATCTATCATACCATCCATAATACACTACCATTACCTCCTACCATCCATAATACAATACCATTACCTCCTACCATCCATAATACAATACCATTACCAATATTTTCACTTTATTACATGTATGTAAATACCATTTATACCATCCAATCAACATATTACATCATAAATTGACAACTATAACCAAACCATCAACCACTAGATATAACTAACCAAAAAACATGTATATGGGTCTACTTCTCCATTCAAAATCACAAACTTTTTGTACCAAAACACATTATATCATGGTTATACCTAATGATGCACATGTGCATTTTGAATATTGGTAATGTAAAAAGTATTGTATTGCAAATGGTATTGTAAATCAAAGTGCAATTGTCTATTCCTGATAACGTATTACCGAATTTGTCGACGTAATGATACATATGCACATGTGCGTGGATAACTGTTACTCGAAAAAAAAGGTTTTTTATGGTAATGAAATATAGCGATTTTTTTTAAAAAAATATTAAAAAAAAATGTGTTGCTTTTTTTATTTTTTTTTAGATTTTATTTTGTGTTCACATTGGTTCTCACAATAAAGGTGGTTCTCGCATAAACCTTACCAATATATATATATATATATATATATATATATATATATATATATATATATATATATATATATAGGGTAAGGATAGTGTAAAAAAGGCCTAAAGTGTGAGAAGTGTAAGAAGTGTTTTAAACCATTCGATCTTTGATTTAATGGTTGAGATCAATAGGGACCAAATTGTAAATTGTGTTTTAATTATTTGGACTGATTTGAAATTGTAGGGGTAATAGTGTCTCTTTATATGTTTCAAATAAGGTAACATCTCCTAAATTCCAGCGATCTATTTTTAAACTAACACTTAAAATCCGGACATTCTAAAAATCTGGAAACATGTAATTGCTACCAGAAATATATAACACTATATAACACCATATAACGCTTTATAACACTATACATCCATCATAGACCCGCGACCAGAAAAATATAACATTATATAACACTATACATCCATCATAGACCTGCTATCAGAAAATATAACAATATAACACTATATAACACTATATATCATGAAAGACTGCTACCAGAAAATAAAACACTATAACACTATATAACACTATAACAGTGTATAAAACCTTCATTCTGCATCATTCACTATATAACACTCTATAAAACCTTCATTCTGCGATCTTCAGAAAGTTATAATTGATGAACGATAAAAAAAATACAAATTCGTCTATTAATTCGTATTTCCTAAAATAAAGGGTGACGGTTATGGAAGGTTATCAATTTATTGAATCAATGAGAAAATTATTTGTTTACCCTTTTAAATTAATTTAGATTGAGTACACATGTCATCTGCACAATATTTCTTACACTTCTCATACTTTTGAATTAATGTATAAGATCTTTAATCTATATATATATATATGTATATAATATATATATATATATATATATATAGATTTCGTCTTTCACTACAAGAAAATCCAAAATATAATAAAATGATCTTGATGACTCAAAAAGCAACCATAATATTTAGGGTTTTAAACCAATGGCGAAGCTTGAGATTTCCGATTGGGTGGTCGAAAAAGTATATACCTAAAAAAACTATAAAACCAAGGGGTCAAAAACGTATAATCCTAAAAAAGTTCTATACGAAAACTACATACCAGGTACTACTGGGTGAAAAGTTCGGGGGGTCGGGCGCCCCCTGGCCCCCACAAAGTTGTGCCCCTGCTGTAAACGAACCGAACGTTTAGCAAATAGTTCGTGAACCGTTCGGCGTGAAGTTCGTTTATGTTTGTTCGATTAGCTTAACGAACGAACATGAACAAAAATTTTCGTTCGGTTAGCTTAGAGAACGAACACGAACACAAGTGTGTTTATAATGTTTTCATCAACGTTTTTTATCAGGGCGTCAAAAAAACTTGCATCAGTCAAAACTAACGACTCGACCATTTTTTTTTACTTTTTTTACAGATGTGATTATAATGTTTTCATTTACATTTGTGCAAAAAAAATGGCCTAACTCGCGCGACGTCAAAAAGTTCTCACGGTCCTCACAATTCGTAGTGGTTCTCATTTTAACCCATTCCTATATATATATATATATATATATATATATATATATATATATATATATAGGGTAAGGTTAGATAGAAAACCCAAGCTAGAAATTTGAGAAAACCCTAGAAAACCCAACCTCCCGAATTTTTTTTAATAACACATGTAATATACATGTTTTTAAGAGTTTTGAGCCATAAAAATCAAAAAAGCGCCAAGTGGTTTTTTAAAAAAAATAAACAAGTTTCAGCAACTCTTTGTCTAACACATGTTAGTGAAAAAGTTGTTGAAACTTGTTTATTTTTTTTTTTAAAAACACTCGGCGCTTTTTTGATTTTTTTGGCTCAAAACTCTTAAAAACATGTATATTACATGTGTTATTTTTTTCAAAAAAAAAAAAAAAAAGTCGGGAGGTTGGGTTTTCTAGGGTTTTCTCAAAATGGAGGGTTTTCTCCCTAGCATTATCCAATATATATATATATATATAGAGAAAGTATAATGTACTTCAAGGCTTAACCTACATTAACATACATGACAAAAAATATAACGTGCGTTATTATCATAGAACGTGCGTGATTATAGTCCCATGCGTGATTATGTGGTCCCATGCGTGATTATGTGGTTCCATGCATGATTATGTGGTCCCATGCGTGATTATACCCCTGATCCAACGGTTACCATTGTCTCCTACGTGATGTATGATAAGGCTTTTTGTATGTTAACCTTACTCTATATATATATGGGTGGGAGTTGGCTACAAAGTCTATTTTTCCTACAAAGTATACAAAGTCATAAAACACCATAATGTCAACCATAAAACACACTCAAAACCCACTAATAACATAGTGGAGGTTACTAAAACACCATATTTGTGGGTTTTGTGTTGTGTTTTGAATAATAAGACTTTGATTATCGAATGACTAACATTGGTGTGTTTTATGTTGATTATCGTATTGTGTTTTATATTCATAGTTGTACAATAGTGTGTTTAAAGTTTTTAAGGAATGTTAGGGTTTGGATATTGTGTTTTAGTGATGTTCACTATGTTATTTGTAGGTTTTAAGTGTGTTTTATGGCTGAAATTGTGGTATTTTAAGGCTTTGTACACTTTCTAGGAAAAAAATGGAATTTGTAGCGGAACCCCACCCATATATATATATATATATATATATATATATATATATATATATATGAGGCCGCTAAAATGAAAACCACCCCTAGTTGTGAGAACCGATTTCTAACCATTAGATCTTAAGATGGATGGATGAGATTAAAAATAATTAAAACTATTATAAAATTCTTTTTGTCTTTTTATGTTTTTAATATTTTAATGTCAAAGGGTATTTAACTAAATTTGTTTTTTTTTTGTCTTATTATATTTATATTTTTTATTACCTTTTTTGTCTTATTTCATTAATTGTTTTTTTTTTATTAAAAATTAGATTTTTTTTATTAAACAACATTTTTAAATCAGATTTTTTGATAATTTTTTTTCAAGATTTGTTTAAAAAAAAGGTTTTTAATTTTTACGCCCCGTTTTTACGGTCCGTTTTGCGCCCTGTTTTTTACGCTCCGTTTCTTTCGCGCCGTTTTTGGACCGGTTTTTTACGCGCCGTTTTTTTAAGCCCGATTTTACGCGCCATTTTTTACCGCACCGTTTTCTACGTACTGTTTTTACGTGTCGTTTTTACGCCCCGTATTCATGCCCCTTGTTTACGCGCCGTTTTATTACACGGTTTTTTTACGAGCCATTTTTTAATTTACATAAGAAAGTTTTGCGTTTTACATAGAAGTTTACGTTTTACGTTTTACGTTAAAAAGTTCTACGTTTTACGTTAAAAATTTACGTTTTACGTTGTACGTTTTACAATTTACATAAAAAAAAAAGTTTTACGTTTTACGTTAAAAAGGTTACATTTTACGTTAAAAAGTTTACGTTTTACGTTAAAAAGTTTACGTTTTACATTAAAAAGTTTACATTTTACGTTAAAAGGTTTACGTTTTACGTTTTACGTTAAAAAGTTTACGTTTTACGTTTTACGAGTTAACGGTTTTAACTTTTTTTTACGAAAACTTTTTTCTGTTCAATTTTGTTTATGAAAACTTTGTTACGGTTTTAAACTTTTTTTACAAAAACGTTTTTACACAAAACGAACGCACCCTGAAATCACACTCGGTAGGTGTCTCTGATAGATTGAACTTATCATCATGAAAAAAAATATAAAAAACCCAACAACAAAAAATTAAAACAATGTGTGGAACTTGAAAAAAAACGGGGTTTGGCTCAAAGTTTTCAAATAATCAAGGCTGCAAAGTGGGGTTGCAGGTTCAAAAACCTACCCTCCACTATCCTTGTCACGCCATCGTTATCAATTTGTCGGAAAAATTGTTTCGAACTATCACTGCCAAACGACACAAATTTTCATTCCCTGATCCTCTAAAAAGTAGCAGACAACCACATGCAGATTCGATAACTTTTCGATCGGCACCACGGGGCACCACCGGTACCAAGCGGGCACCACGAGGCACCACCGACACCAAACGGGCACCACGGGATCCCCCTGAATCACAGTATCATCAGGTAATCACGTCCAATCCCAAATTCTACAACCATAAAATTCCCAAAATGGGAACTCAAATGCATCATAATTTCCCGACTGCATAAGATTTTTATACCTGAAGCATACTGATAGAATTCCCACCTAAATCAAAGCTACCCCTTTTGTAGGTATATCACCAACAACCCTCTAAAAGAAATTAAATTTCACATGGCTTTGACCAAATATTACAGAACCCTAAAAGTCATAGATGAATAAAGAAACTCAGACAAAGTTGGTTTATCCGCCCAACCACAAATAAAGATAATAAAATAAATTAGAGTAAATCAACAATGAACCAATGAATAATAAAGACAGATAACAGAACCTTCAAGATTGCTTCATAACAGTCAAAAAAACTTGCAGAAACAACTAAAATCTGAAAGTGATGAGTGAAGTGATAACAGAACCTTCAAGATTGCTTCATAAGAGGCAAAGTTGGGTTATCCGCCTACCACCACAACCGCCCTTCACCCCACCGTCATCGTCACCGTCAAACCCACCACCACAACCCACCTTTCACCACCGTCGCCGTGAAACCCATCACCACACCCCCCGTCGCCGTCAAAATTGATTTGATGAGAGATGAGAGAGAGATAGCAAATCTGATGAGAGATGAGAGAGAGAGAGAGAGAGAACATCATCTACGACATCATCGGAAAACGGACGGGGGGTAAGAACAGCATTGAAAACATAGGCGTTTGTGGTGGACTTAAGGTGAAGAAGGAGGGTAGTGGTATGGTGTGAGTGTCACGTCGGAGCAAAGAAAAGCGGTCATAGTTGTCGGAGTCCAACTCCGGCCGCCGGAAAGGAAAATAGAGGGGGAGAGAAAGGTGTATCGGTTGCTCAGGGGGTTATTAGGGTTTGAAAATAAATGAGAAAGAGAGTCCAGGTTTTGAAGATATGAGAGGGAGAGAGGTCTGGTTTTAAGGGCATGTTTGGATGGGCTTCTCAAAATGACTTATTAGCTTATTGATAAGTCAATAAGCTATTTTTATGTTTGGATAATGGATAAGTTCTTTTTGAAATAGCTTAAAGCAAAGAAGAAAATTGAAGGTTTTGAAAAGCCAAGAATTCCTGACTTTTGGATCCAAAAGTGACTTTTCAAAAATGAAATTACCAATATAACCCTTCTTTACCCCCTTATATCTAAAAGAATGCCCATTTTAGTCATTTTACATCAATAAGCTAATCCAAACACTTTTTTTTAAAACTCCTTTTCAAAAAGTCCTTTTCCCAAAAGTCCTTTTCCCAAAAATCCTTTTTACCTCTAATAAGCTTAGCCAAACATGCCCTAAATGTGTGATAGAAAGAGGGTGAGAGACTTTGAAGACTGACAGAGACAGAGATGGATTTGAAATAACTAGATTGCCCTTTTGATTTTAAAATAATACTGCATATTTGTCATTATCTTTTTGGTGGAGAGTGGTTCTCGCAACTGGGGATGGTTTTCATTTTAGCGGCTCTCTATATATATATAGTAAGGATAGTGTAAAAAGGGCCTAAAATGTGAGAAGTATTTTAAACCATTAGATCTTTGATGTAATGGTTAAGATCAATAGGGACCAAATTGTAAATTGTGTTTTAATTATTTGGACTGATTTGAAATTGTAGGGGTAATAGTGTCTCTTTATATATTTCAAACTAACACTAAAAATCCAGACATTCTAAAAATCTGGAAACATGTAACTATTACCAGAAATATATAACACTATATAACACCATATAAATATCATATAACACCATATAACACTATATAACATTATATAACACTATGCATCCATCATAGACCTGGTACCAGAAAAATATAACACTATAACGCTATATAACACTATATAACATTATATAACACTATACATCCATCATAGACCTCCTACCGGAAAATATAACACTATAACACTATATAGCACTATACATCATGATAGATTGCTACAAGAAAATATAACATTATAGCACTATAACACTGTATAAAACCTTCATTCTGCATCCATCACTATATAACACTCTATAAAACCTTCATTTTGTGGTCTTCATAAAGTTATAATTGATGAACGATAAAAAAATACGAATTCGTAGATTAGTTCGTATTCCTAAAATAAAGGGCGACGTTTATGGTAGGTTATCAATTAATTGAATCAATGAGAAAATTACGTGTTTACCCTTTTGAATTAATTTAGATTGAAGATACATGTCATCTCCACAATATTTCTCATAGTTCTCACACTTTGAATTAATGTACATAATCTTTAATCTATATATATATATATATATATATATATATATATATATATATATATAATATAGATTTCTTCTTTGACTACAAGAAAATCCAAATATAATAAAATGATCTTGATGACTCAAAAAGCACCCATAATATTTAGGGTTGTAAACCAGTGGCGAAGCTTGAGATTTCCGATCAGGTGGTCGAAAACGTATATACCTAAAAAAAATTATAAAACCAGGGGGTCGAAAACGTATATACCTAAAAAAATTATATACGAAAACTACATACCAGGTACTACTGGGTGAAAAGTTCGGGGGGTCGGGCACCCCTTGGCCCCCACAAAGTTGTGCCCCTGCTGTAAATGAACCGAACGTTCACCGAACAGTTCGTGAACCGTTCGGCATGAAGTTCGTTTATGTTCGTTCGATTAGCTTAACGAACGAACATGAACACAAATTTTCGTTCGGTTAGCTTAGAGAACGAACACGAACACAGGTCTCGTTCGTTCGACTGTGTTCGTGAACGTTCAGTAATATGTTCGGTTGCGTTTGTTCATGTTCATTCATTTACGTTCGTTTGTATTCGTTTGATTATATTAAAAATAATAATAAATAATAAACATTTTATTTAAACATATTGAAAACTTTAAACCCTATTTTTTCTAGGTTAGCTAAAATTTAGACATTCTAAGATATTTTTTGGGATAATTATGTTTAAGTTAAACTTTCAATAATTATGTCTAAGTTAGTTCAACTTGATTCATCGTTTGTTGGTTGTAGTAAACTTCTTGTGTTTTGATTTATCATTTGATGGTTGTATTTAACTACTTATGTACAATGTTTTAAGATAACAATGTTTTTATTTTCAATTTTCATGTTAAATGTTCGTTTACGTTCATTTTTTATTTGCTTGCATTCGTTTGTGTTCGAGACCCGTGATCACGAACTGTTATTGAACAATTGAATTTTCTTAACGAACGAACACGAACATAAACTTATGTTCGGTATGCGTTCGTGAACAGTTCGCGAGCACGTTAATTTCCTTGACGAACAAACACGAACATGACCTTGTTTGTGTTCGTTCGGTTCGTTTACAGCCCTAATATTATTTTATTCTTTTGCATTAAAATATGTGAGAAAAATCATTCTTAACTTAATTTATTTATTTTTCAATAAAACATGTTATCCCTTTGGGTCATGTTCCAGTACTAACAAATTTGTGAACCAAACAATTTAGAAATGGATTTCAATTCTAATTTTATAAAATTCTAGAGAACCAAACAGATTTACCACCAAATAAAAAAAATATTGGTCGAATAGCTAAAATAAAACATGATAAAATAAAAAAGCAATGGTTTTTGAACCTCAACCCCTCATTTTATCACCACCCCTTATAAACCTATAAATTACTTGTTCAAACCTCTTGTCACCTCCATTCGCCATTCAAATGCAATGCAAGTTCTTCATTTTCCTATCATGATTTTCCCTAATCTTTATTTCTTAAAACCCCAACAATTTCCTTTTTTGTAGGTTTAAACCCAAAGATTTGACAGGTTATTTGAGAGCAAATAAGATGGATATACGAACAGGATTCATGACGGTTTTCGTTGTATCCGGAAGTGTTGTGATTCTTGCTCATCAAATTCATAAACGTCTTCTATCCGATTTCATGAAAAAGATAGAATTTGAACTGGGTATTTGGTTTTATGACCAATTTCATCATCATTTTATTATCATATACACGTATACTTTTTTATTAAAAAGGGGAAGGTACCATGGTAAAGATTTATATTATTGACGTACGTGCATGCATGCATGAATTAGGCAAAATATGAACTAATTTAAAAAAGTTAAATGTCTGGTTGGTCCTTGTGGTTTGCAGATTTTACACAGTTGATCCTCGTGGTTTTAAAATTACACAATTGGTTCTGATGGATTGAAAAGTATTACACCTGTGGCCCGATATTTGCATTTTTATAACATGGATGGTCCTTAGCAGCTAACATCGTTAAGTTTATAGTTAAATCCATGTAAAATGTCTATTTTGCAAACTAATGGGACCAACCACGCATTTAACTCTTATATAAATGTATCAAAAGTCTTATATGTGCATGCATTATAGGTCCATGCAAGAGCCAAACAAAGAAGAAAGTAAGATTTTTAGATGAAGAAGTATTGGCCAAGAAAGTGGACTCAGTGAAGTTGACGCCAAAAGTGGCGGTTTCCGCCATCGAGCTTGGTGGTGGCAATAAGAAATGCAGGAAGACGATGCCTCTCAACTGGCAGGTTATGTATAAAGGGATCATAAACTACAGGAATTCTATTTATATTCAGTAAAATGTGTGGTGGGATATCAATTACAGGGAAAATTGTATATTTTTATTATATGGTGTTGTTTTTAAAATTGTAACTGGATGTATAAATCATTAAGTTTTGATGGTATAATTACATTTAAATTTGAAAAGAAAAGAAACCCCGTTTATTACTCACTATGGAAAACAGTTTGGCAAGAAATATAATGGGCCATTGGGTCACATAGGCTTTATGTCAGTTTAGGCTTTAATCAACAACCCTGGTATGAACACATTGTTTAAAGAAGTTTTTTTTTTAAACAACAAACTAACCTACTCAAGTAATAAATACCTTTTTTTTATTAACCACTTATATTTGCAAGGTGCACGATATGAACTTTTGATCTCTTTTATAAAGGAGAGAGATGCCACTAGACTAGTAGGTCTTTGGTGTTTGAAGTATAAATTTGAAATTACTTTGTAAGATATAAAATTACATTCTTCAATTATACATCACCTGATCACCAACGTGATGATCAGGGGCGGATGTACCTTATGAGAAGGGGTAGCCTCCGCTACCCCTTGACGCTCCGGCGGTAGTTTAAATTTTGGAAAAATTTGCCTTTTTTTAACGTTTTTTCGATTTCGTTACCCTTTTCTTTTAAGACGTTACCCCTATGAAGGTTTTCTAGATCCGCCACTGGTGATGATTGATGGCCTTAATTACGTCAAATTATGAACATAAATAAAAATAAGCTTATTGTTTATGTTGATAAATAATGAAAACATGTATATTTAACGGTGCTGAATGAGGATTTTCTTTACTCGACTCTTTGAAAATGTGTTGTGAACGATGTCACTCGAATGAGGTATACGCTTATTACACAAAAAGAAAAACGAGCATCGGATACACTATAGCCTTGACGGTGAGTAATCACTGATCCTCATGGTTGATTTTGGAACATTGGTGATTGGCCCAAACGGTCATACGACCGTAAGTCATATAAAAAAGAATAAACCCCTATAAATACAACTCAAAATTAACTCTTCTTTTCTATAAAAAAAAAAAAAAAAAGACATTTCTGTTTTTTTCTCACACATTCTCTATGCCAATATTTTTTTCACATTCGTCTCAAATTGCATCAATTTGAAATTATACAATTTTCGTACGATCCGTCAAGCTCTGAAGAAGAATATCAAGACGACAAAATACAATTTTGAAATTTTTGACTCACGTGGTCAGCTTGTCTTTAAACTAAGTTCATGACACCGTATCACCGTCAAGAATGTATTATTTTTTTTTTAAAGATTTTATTAAAATGTTGTATTCTATATCAGGACGACAAAATGCAATTTTGAAATTTTTGACTCACGTAGTCAGCTTGTCTTTAAACTAAGTTCATGACACCGTCAAGAATGTATTATTTTTTAAGATTTTATTAAAATGTTGTATTCAATTTTATTTAGTATTTTGTTCATTTTCTAATTTAATTTATATTTAATAGGTATTATGTAATTTTTAAATTTCAATATGGCTAATTTGGCATTATGTAGTTTTTAATATTAATTAAGTATATTCATAGAGACGACCGTCAAGAATGTAGATTAATTGTGTGTTAATGTGTTATTTGTACTTTAAGAAATACGAAACCTATGATAGTGATAAGAATTTTGGGTGTTAGCTGTATTTATTATATCAAAAATGACTTGCAAATGTTTCTTTAAAAGATGCCATGGCTGGGTGTTAAAAAAGAAACTCATAGCAATATTGTATTTCCATCATGCATTTCGAGTACAACACTTATTTAATTGTTAGACAGCATGGTGTGGGTTCGCGCCCCTGCCACATCAGCTGGGTGGCTCCCCCAACACCGCCCCTCTCTAGTTAAAGAGGGGGGCCATGATGGCTCCCCAGCCCAATAACGGACATTGAGACCTGGTCTTAATGTGTGGGATATAAAAAAAAAACATGTCAAGTTCTGGGTCAATATGGTCTGCGCAAACCGGCACATGAAGGCTTGGTTTTGGATGGGATTTTCTATTGACAATCTATCCAAGGCCAGGGCTTCTTGTTCTTGTTTGGGCCTTGGTTTGATGCTGTTGATGAAGGCCCACTATTGGGTTATGTTGCTCATGATTGAGTCCCATATCTGGACTCCTTTGCCGTTATTAATGGCCCATAGATGTATCATGGGAGTTGAAGAAGGCTGAGGCTTATTTTTAATACTTGGGCCCGGGTTTGAAGCTGTTGTTGAAGGCCCAAAACTGGGTTATGTTGCTGCTGTAGGAAACCTAAGCTTTCTCCATGGGCTTTCTCTTGCTAACAACAGCTTTCAAGGAGCCATCCCTCGTGAGCTTGGTCGTCTTTTTAGGCTACGTTTCCTATATTTGAACAAAAACAAATTCAAGGGGGGATCCCAAATAGCATATCAAGTTGTTCTAACCTTGAAGAGCTTGAAATTTGCTTTCACTATTAACTGAAATTAGCTTGGCTGATAATCAACTCACCGGTAGTCTTCCTCTCGCCATAGGCACAATGCTCCCTCATCTTGTCCTCCTTCAACTTTGGGGTAACCAACTAACTGGACCTCTTCCATCATCCATTTCTAATTGTTTAAGATTAAGAGGTCTTGAAATACTTGACAACAAATTTAGTGGGGAACTGACAATCAGTTTTATATCCTTAGGTAATAATATATTGAGAAGCAAAGAAGCTGATGAGATGAAGTTTATTGAGACTTTGAAAAATTGTACCTCAGCTTTCAAGGAGTACTCCCTCGAATCTCGATCAATCGGTAACCTTTCTAATCGGCTTCAATATCTACGCAAATCAATTACATGGAAACCTCCCGAGATCAATTGGTAATCTAGTTGGTTTGAGGACTTTATTTCTAGGAGGTAACCAATTCATAGGAAATATCCCGTCAATGATTGGTAATCTTCAAAAATTACAAGATCTTTATTTATAGGCAAATTGGATTTAAATAATCTTAACTTTCTCAACTTAGCCGATAATAATACCAACTCAATTATTTGCTGGTAATAATCTGAATTGGTCCACTTTTGGCCGATAATTGTCTGCGTTAAAAATAGCTTAATGGAGTTAAGTTTATTTCCGAATTACACACCGATGTTTTAGGGCTTTTGATTAGAACGAGGATACGAGTTGATTGATATAAATTTACCTCGAAATACTGCCCCAAACGACGAAAACGGTACTTCAATTCGGGTGTTTAAACTTCCAATTAACAAAAATCAAGTCGTTTGGAGCAACGTTCCGAGATAAGTTTTACATAAATCGACTCCTATCCTCATTCTGATCAAAATCCCTAAAACATCGGTTTGTAATTCGGAAAAAAACTTAACTCCATTAAGCTATTTTTAACGGCGGACTATTATCGACCAAAACTGGGCCAGTGCGGATTATTATCGGCACAGTCAAATTGAGATGGTTGGGATTATTTAAATTCAATTTGCCTTATTTATATGAAAACCAATTTTCGGGAATGATTCCTGATACCATGGGGAACTTATCATTGTTGATCAAACTTGATTTATCTTCAAACATGTTGGAAGGGGTTATTCCATCAAGTCTGGGAAATTGTCATCGTCTATTAGAGTTGTACATTAATGATAATAAACTCAGCGGGAAATTTTGAATCTTTCTCAAGAGTCAAAACAACTTGTCTGGTTCGCTTTCAAGCTCTATCTATAATTTTGAATCTTTCTCAAGAGTCAAAACAACTTGTCTGGTTCGCTTTCAAGCTCTATCTATAATTTTGAATCTTTCTCAAGAGTCAAAACAACTTGTCTGGTTCGCTTTCAAGCGAGATTGAAAACTTCAACTTGTTGACTACATTGGATTTATCTTATAATAATATATCAGGTGTGGATGGTTCAAATGAAAATAATTTTTTTGTAAAAATAAGTTTCAACCAATAAAAATGCTTTATTTTTTACTTCATTTAATATTTGCATTTAGTTTAGTGTAAGGGTATATTTGCAAACTTACATACATTATTAATTTCTAGTCTTTCTCTTTAATAGTTAACTACATTAAATTTGTAACTTATTTTCAAAATATATATTTTTTCAAGAAAAATATTAATATTTAGAGTGTAGGACAAATTACTAGGTGTGTGGGATAAATTACGAGTTGTGTAGGATAAATTTAAATATGTGTAGGATAAACTTCGAAATATGTAAGATAACTTTTTATGTGTGTAGACAAAAAAAAATAGTATAGAGAATGATAGTCTTCATGTGTAATTAGTTAGTTAAAGATAGAAATAAATAAGATGAAAGAAAAACTACTTAATATTTTACAATTGTACCCTTTGTTGTTTTTCTTCTCAATTAAATTTTCTTCTCAAATAAACCTCACCTATATCTGATAACATCATAGTAACCTTGGTGATTGTGGTAGCCTTTCAAGGTTATCCCTCAAAGAAAACTTGTTTCCAGGTATGATACCGTCATCATTAAATTCCTTGAAAGGACTGGTGGAACTCGATATTTCTCATAATAATTTATCAGGACAAATTCCTAATTTTTTAGAATTGTTTGAGTTAGAATATTTGAACCTACCGCATAACGATTTTGAGGGTGAGGTACCAACACTAGGAGTGTTCGCCAATGAAAGTGCATTCTCTATTTTTGGAACAGTAGACTTTGTGTGGACTTGTAGAACTTGGGTTACCCAAATGCAACACGACAAATAAGCATAAAAAAAAATGTTTTCATCGATTTGTAGTAGTCATTTTGATTATATTCACCCTTTCCACCATAATATGTATAGCATATCTGCATATGCTTGGTGTAAGAAGAAGAGGAATAGATATCTCTCTCAACCATCAATGACCGATCGATCCTTGAAAGTTTCTTACACTCAACTTCTCAAAAACAACGAATGGATATAAAAAAGGTTGAACATGAATTGCAACATATTCTGAATACACTTAAAAATATTTGAGAAATTTTGGCTTCAATACACAATATTTGAGGTACATTGTTCATTAGCTGCATCACTAAGCTTCTATCATGAAGATAGTATTTGTCACTATTCACTACTAGAAAACTAGGCAATTGCGACCAAATTTTGCGATTAACATAAGACGGTCGCAAAATTAGTGACCGTTTTGTGACTAAAACCAAAACAATCGCAAAATTAAAGACCAATCCAGATTCGATCGCAAAACGGTCGCAAATTTTGCGACTGTATTTTTGTGGTCGGAAAACAGTTGCAAATATGAGAAAAATAAAAAATAGTAAAAGTTACGACCGTTTAAAACAATCGCAAATAAAAAAAACAAAATTTGCGACCGTATAAAACGGTCACAAATACGAGAAATATATAAAAAAAAGTTGCGACCGTTTAAAGCGGTCGCAGATACAAGAAAAATAGAAAAAGCAAAAAATTATTCATCAGTGTTTAGGGTAAAAAATGCAAATAATCATAAGTTCTGGGTTAAAACTGAGAGTAGCCATAAGTTTAGAAGCTTCAATCAGACGATGGAGTCAAAAGCAGATCTGTTCATCTTTCATCATCCTCATCTGCGACTCACGGTACATCTGTGACTCCGGCGATCATCCTCGTCATTCATCATCTGGTATGTGTCACTCTTCATTTCCTTTAATAATCCGACTCGATGTTAGCAATCCGACGACTGATTCCAGTTTGAAACCATGTGTTAAATCCGACGACTGATTCCAAATACGTGATTGAAGAAATCCTCACCAATCTGATTTTGAGGAGTTCTGCCGCTCGAAGAAATCCTTTCACCGATCTGATTCTGGTGACACCGATCTTCATTTCCTTTAAGTTCTAGTTTCATTGTTAATGGTTCAGATTCATGATACTGTGTCGAATTGCTAGGGTTACGGAAGCTAGAAGTTGTGATTTTGTTTTGTTTGTGTTTGTGTTTGATTAACTGATTGACTCTGTTTTTTTTCGTGCTTAATTGTGTTTTGGAAAGTGAAATTAGGATTACTGATCTGATTTTAATTTTAGGTTTTACAGAAATTAGAGCTCCTGATCATGTGTTTCTTCTTGCATGTTCGTATTCAGTTGTGTTTAGGAAAGAAATTAGGATTAGTCAACTATTAGATTCACTGATCGAATTACAATATGAGGTTTTATAGAGTTCATGACTCTGTTTTATATTTTATGTGTTCGTATTAAGTTGTTATGAACAATGCTGCATCTTGTTAATTCTGCGATTTTAGAACCAATTTAATTTGGAATCATGTTGTTATGAATGATGTTGCATCTTGATATGATGAATTTTGGATTGATTAGGTTAATTTTGGTTTTTATTGCGAGTTTTTGGTGAGATTAGGGTTTGAGATCTACGATTTAGGTTATGAGATATGGAGAGGGTTTGAGAGAAAATGAGCACAGTAGTAAACAACTTTGTGATCAGATGGGTAATCTTCTTACTATGGTATGTTTTTCAGTGATTTTGTTAATGGGAATAGGAAGTTTTGTTATGCATGATTGCATGCACTCTAGATGTTTGTTGAAATGCCAGTGCTGAATTTTTTAGTTTGTTAGGGTTCTTTTGGTTCAAGTTCTTGATTATTGAAGCTTGATTGTTTATGATATTCCAACTGCCCTTTAACACACCTTGGTGTTTACTAGACAGTAGCCAATTGTGGCATAATTTTCAAGAATTAGCAATTGAAGCAAGTTATAAAGTTTATGCTTATAAAATAGTTATCAGCATAGCTATCAAAGGCGCGAAGCGCACTCTAGGCACATAGGCACCAATTTGGGCCTAGGCGCCAAAAGCGCCTACATCATTTTGTTACGGCGAAAGATTCTTTTGTTTAGGAAGAAATTTATTGATGTCGCGATTGATAGCTACAAAATGATGTACCATAGTTTTTAATGTGTAGTTTGTAGCTGTGGGTGTGATCGGTTTTGGCGTGTGGATTAGCACTCATCATGATGGTTGTAGAAAATAGCTCACTCTTCCGGTTTTGGGTCTTGGTGCTGTAATATTCGTGATGTAAGATATCTCTGAGCTTTTCTTCGTTTTAATTTAATAGGGTTAAAGACTTTACTCATCATCATCATTATCATCATCTTCATCATCATAACCTTTGTGTTGCAATAATATCCATGTCGAATTTTACATTTGGAATGCATTACATATATAATCATGTTATATTGGTAAAATTTTTGAGGTAGACCAGAAGTGTTGTAATTTTTTTCCAGCCAGGCAGGCGATTAAAAATGGAAATTGTTGCAGTTTTGATGAGACTGAGGATTTTTAGAAGTATCTCACTCACAATTGCACAAAGCGAATGAGTTGAGAGTGAATACACACACGCACTTGTCTTTCAACCAAGCTTTGTTGCTTTTTAAATTAAATGATCTTTTGTGTCCCTTTTTTGATATTTATAACATGACTAGCAGTGGACTTCCATTTTTAACAAAAACATCATAATTGATCCTGAATTTCACATGCAGGAGAATATCTTTGAATGGCAATTTGCAATTAGGGGGCCAAATGATACTAAATTTGAAGGTGGAATTTATCACGGCCGAATTTGCTTAAGTAGGGGTGCAAACGAGCCGAGCTACTCGCGAGCTACTCGAGCTCGGCTCGAAAAAAAGCTCGAACGAGCCGAGCTTAATCGAGCTCGAGCTCGAGCCCGAGCCTAAAAACAAGCTCGTTTAGTAAACGAGCCCGAGCCCGAGCTTCGCTTATCGAGCTCAAGCCGGCTCGCGAGCCTTAACGAGCTTTCTTTTTATATATTTTTTATTAATATATTAAACATATATTTAAATAATAATATTTACCATTTATATAAATATAAAAAAATAACTAAATAATATGTATAACAATAATTATAATTAATAAATACTAAACGAGTCGAGCCCGAGCCCGAGCCGAGCTCGAGCTTAAAAAATTACCTTCGAGCCGAGCTCGAGCTTTTGAAATAAAGCTCGAATCGAGCCGAGCTCGAGCTCGAGCTTTCATATGTTAAACGAGCTCGAGCCTGATCAAGCTCGAGCTCGGCTCGGTTCGTTTGCACCCCTAGCTTAAAAATATCCAATCATCATCCTGAACATTGGCAACCATCATGGAGTGGTGAGTGTCTGATTTTCACTTTTTTTTTATTTTGGTTATGTCATTGTGACTTTTACACTAGTCAACCTAATATCATGACTTGCAGTTAGGACTGCTCTAACAGCACTAATTGCATTTGCAGTTAGGTGCTTTGGGCTCATTATACTACAAGAAAGAAGAACAGCGTGATCTTGCAGTTAAATCTCGTGAAACTGCACCGAAGTTTGGTTCTCCTGATCATCAAAAGCTCATTGATGAGGTCGTACAATAACCCGAACTTTTCATTCTAATTGTTTGACTTTCTAGGTCAAATAGATATAATTACATTTTCGAATTTGATATAAAGGTCTTATATTATTGAAATACTTCTAATTATAACTTCTGTTAGAAATATGATCATCTATAATTAGTTAAACTTTAGTTATGTTATGTATAATATTCGAACAATATGTATGCATGATATGTGAACCGATAGCTAGTATATTAGGATAAGTATGATAAGCGGTTCATTTGGATAAGCGGGTATTGATATTTCAAACAACCTATAATGGCAGTTACCCGCCAAAATCCAACCGCCAAATTATGATGTATTTATATGTAATACCGGCAATCTTTTGCCGGTTACCAAGACATTTTCCCGCAATATAGAAAGTGTCCTCTCAAATCTTTGTTTTCTCATTCTTTCTGAATCTGCACATTAAAATCACCATGCCTGCAAACAAGTTTGTTTCGTCCGCTGCACATGTACACACTACTGCAGATGGTGATGACACTTCGGTTGGCCAACATAGTGGTATCAGAGCCATGTTCGCTACCAGATCTGATGCAGAGATCAAACCAACTGCAACGACAATACCATGTCAACATTGTACTGAAGAGAAGAATGAAAGAAAACAGCGAAGCCGACGAGAACGAATATGCTATTACTGTCATTTGCCTGGCCACCAGATTTACACATGCAAATCTAAGGAGAATGATGAAGAATCGCAACTAATAAGACAAGCGATAAATGCTGGAACAAGAACACAGAATGATGAAGTTCATTGCCGAGAAGAGATGATAGTAACCGGCACCGACGGTGGGCAATGGAAAGATTTCTGGTATGTCAATCCGACATTCAACCATCATTTTGTAGGTAACATAGATGTTTTCAAACGTGTAAAGCATATTATGGGGGTAGAAACCAGATCCGGTATGAACAATTTCTTGTTCATTCGGGGAGTGGGTGTAGTAGAAATGAAAACGGGAAATGATACGCTGAATATCCCTAGTGTGTTCTACTCACCGGATATCGATCGAAACGTTTTAAGTCTTGAACAATTAACTCTTCAAGGCTTCACGGTTCGTCGTTCCGGTGACACTTGCAAAATTTTCCCCATGTTCTCACCACCGGTGATGAACACGAGGAATAGTGAAACGGGTTTAACAAAAGAGGAGGAATTGGGATCAAAGGAAAAGAAAAGGTTACAAGAAATGTGCGGAATCGATGATGAATTTAAAGACGAGTTTCTGAACTCTTACTTCGAAACACTAGATGTTTCAAGTGAACTTGAAAATGATTGGAATCTAATGATTCTGAAAACATTAGAATTCCGGGATTTTTCCGATTGTAAAGCACTAATAAATATGCTTGATGATCAAGAATATGTTTTCAAATACAAAGGAATTCTTCAACAAAAATTTGAAGAAATGATTCATTGGTTCCTATATGTATATATGGGAATCACATCAAGACCGGTGCCTCCTTACTTTCCTGATCAACGAAAAATAGACTTATTAAGTCTATATATCTTGGTGGCAAAAGATGGCGGATATCGAGAGGTTACTACCGAGAACATTTGGCCCATCATAGCAAAAGATTTGGGGTTCGAGTACAAAGATGGAGATTATATGAGGATTACATATGCAATGTATCTTGATGTTCTCGAATACTACTACAAATTCAAATCAGTGCAGGAGGCTGTTCATGTGAAAGAAATGGTGAATGAAGGGGCTGAATTCTCAGGAGATGCATACAGGAAGACATGCAGTGAAGGAACGAATCAGAATGAACAGGCTGATAATGTTCATGCAGGTGTCGATGCAACACAGTTTGCATTGTTTGCTGGAAACGGATGGGAAGATAACTGGAACTTACACAAGAGAAGGAAGCGGTTCAACTTTAGCTACATGAAAAAGGCAATGGACGACGCCAATCAGAGTGTAATGAAGAAGGGTTTCAACATAACCAAAGTTTAAGGGGGTTGTGTTAGAAATATGATCATCTATAATTAGTTAAACTTTAGTTATGTTATGTATAGTATTCGAACAATATGTATGCATGATATGTGAACCGATAGCTAGTATATTAGGATAAGTATGATAAGCGGTTCATTTGGATAAGCGGGTATTGATATTTCAAACAACCTATAATGGCAGTTACCCGCCAAAATCCAACCGCCAAATTATGATGTATTTATATGTAATACCGGCAATCTTTTGCCGGTTACCAAGACATTTTCCCGCAATATAGAAAGTGTCCTCTCAAATCTTTGTTTTCTCATTCTTTCTGAATCTGCACATTAAAATCACCATGCCTGCAAACAAGTTTGTTTCGTCCGCTGCACATGTACACACTACTGCAGATGGTGATGACACTTCGGTTGGCCAACAACTTCATTAATTTTTTCAAGAAAGCACACGCAGAAACTGGTAATTTTTAGCTAGTAAAAATATGCATTAAAGTGAAGATTGGCTTTATACAAGTCAACTGGTTGCTTTCTTTTAGGTTGCAATGATCACATATCTAAATGTGCAGATTCACGAGTACATGATCAGTAAGGCATCTCCGGTCCCTCAACCTAACTCCCTGGAATCTTCAGAACCACCAGCTGCCGCCACAGAACAATCCTGTGAAACACCGGTTAGTCCTGCTAACACTAATGCTATCACAGAGATAACTGAGCACGAAGAACAACAGCATGAAGTTCCTTTAAACGAGAACCAAGAAGCTGAAGAGTCAAGGGTGTCAGCGCAGGTGGCTCCTGTTATACCTCCTGCAACTGTGAACGCACCAACCGATGCTTCAGAAGCCGGCTGATGACCGCCTGTTCACAATAGCAGCGGTTGGACTGGCGCTTGCTATTGTTGTGCTTCTGTTGAAGAAGTTGATGAAAGCCAGTTTTCTATGATTATGAAAATTTGATAATATGTAAACTTTAAGTGGTATTTGATGTTTTAAGTGGAATATGTATTTTGTTATGATAACTTTGGTATTTGATGTTTTAAGTGGAATTTTTTATATAATTGTGAAAATTTGATAATATGTAAATTTTAGAATTGATACTATATGCAGGTTACACTAGAAAATGGCTATAATTAATAAAAATTGCGACCGCAAAAACGGTCGCAATTTTCAAAAGGCAAGCAGCTGCAAAACAATCGCAATTTGTAAAAGGCATGCGGTCGGAAAACGATCGCAGTTTGTAAAAGGCATGCGGTCGGAAAACGGTCGCATCAAGACCGTCGCAACCAAAGTCCCACAAAACCAAGAGCAGTCGCAATATTTGTGATCATTATTAAAGTCGCAAAACCCAGGTCGCAAAAGATAGCAGCAGTCGTAAGTTAGTCGGAGTAGAGCAATTGCGACGGGTGTTTTTCCGATCGCAGTTCCGGTCGAAAAACGGTCGCAACAGGGCAATTGCGACAGGTTTGTGACCAAAATTGCGGTCGGAAAAACCTACTTTTCTAGTAGTGATTACTTCTTTGTTACTTTGCAAAGACATGCTGTTATTTTGCTTAATTTAATGTTGTAAAATAGTATTATTCGTCTTGTTGGAAAAATATTTAGACAGTCGATAGTAAAAGAAATTGTATATAATTGTTAAAATATATACATATACATTGTATCAGTTTAATATGTATACATTCGACTTATGTATTAGTTTTTTAATATTTTGGTTATTTTTTTGTTACATGTTGTTACTGGATGTTAACTGGACATACTGGACAAGTTGACTGCTGGATACTGGACAACTTACTGGGCTTCGACTTATGTTGGGCTGCTGCTTTGTTTTTGGGCTTATTGCAGTTGTGTTACAAGACCCGGGTTGGGATCTACTTAACACCCGCGTATAAGAGTTTTCTCACCTAACTTGTTATCATTCAGTCAAGATATTTTGTTTCCAGAATTTTCTCTCGTTTCTCTCTCTAAACATCACTTAGGGTTTCTGTCCGTTTAATCACTGATTTGTTTTGTATCAGTGATCTTGTTGTGAGATCTTGTGAGAATCGATGATTATCGTGTTGATAATCATCTATAGTTGAGGGTTGAGAGTTAATTTTGGTTGTATCTTTGTTCTTTTCTTTGTTTTCAGTTGTAATCATCAAGTCTGTTGATTAATAAAGCTTTTGGTTCGAGTTCTTGTTGATTACAGTTTGATACCGTTGTTCTTGACAATAGTCCTAAACCGTAAAGTGACGATAAAAAAACGAAAATGCTCTTTATAAATGGATCATTTTAGAAATGTCATAACCATAATGCATGTCCATGTAAAAGACCTTATGAGTATATTGAGAGCAAAATTTTCCCTTATGTGTATGTAGGTCCCTTCACGGAGGATGACGAACCTAAACCTTGTTATACTAACCCACTAGCGAGTGCGGAATCCAAGCTAGCAAGCAAACCGGGATGAAACAAGTATAAACACAAACACACAAGGGTTCACCGATTAACACCACTGTATTAATACGTATGAAGGTTCCGATTACAAGCACAATGTTTACAAATCTAACTTGCAAACTCTCACTATGTGTGTGTGTGTTTCGGACAGAATGCTCTCAAAGAAACTCTCTATCTTTCTGTGTGCATCTCTAAGTGTCTCTATCTGTCTCACATACACTGCATGGGTATATATATACCCAGCCCAGGTTGACATGTCCGAAGGATTCGATAGATGGTCGAAGGATCATCTATCGATTATAAAGCTATCGAAGGATCTTCAAATACTTCGAAGGATTGCATATCCTTCGAAGTCCAACAGAAACTTTCGAAGCATATCTTTCGATGAGATCGAAGGATTTACACTATCCTTCGATCACTCATCCTTCGAGACAGACAAATGACAACCAATAACTAACTGTTTGACCAAGTCAATCCGGAGGATGGTTGACTCGGTCAACTTACAGACTAACTAGGACATCGTTTACATATAGACCGAATACAGACAAAGTACAGACACAAGTGCACCAACAAACTCCCCCTTGGCTGTAGCTTTGTCTCGAACTTCGATGGTCTTTGGTCTTCGAGTTCTCAAAACTCTGATGTCCTTTCAAGTCTTCAATGTCGGAGGATCTTCAAAGTCTTCACGTCTTGAAAGCAAAAAGTGTATTAACAAACTCCCCGTATCATGTAGAAAGTGTGTTGACAAACTCCCCCTTAACATAAGCTCCCCCTTGAGTTATGCTCGTGAATGACTTGATCTTTATGAAGTGAGATCCTTGTGGTGTTGATGATGGCCAGCGGCAACTCGATCATCTTCATCTTTTGAGCGCCTTCTCGTCATGTCTTCATTCCAAAGCTTGTCATCGACCATGTTCTCCTAGCCTTTAGAATCTGCACATGCAAGAAATCTAAACGGGTAGTGAGAACAACTGCTTGGAATAGTTAGTAAACCAAATGACACACGAATGACCATGTCACAATCAAACACCGTCCGACAGTTTGAAAGTTTAATAAATTTGTCAATTTTAGTCTTTAACTTTCAAAACATGCAAATTTCGACCGTTTATGAAGATTTAGTCAATTCGGTTTTCGTTCAGGTTTTAGGTAACGAAGACTTGAGCTCCAACATCGTACGATCGAAAATAAAGTAGAAATAAAATCTTTTTGGCTTTTACAAAGTTTATATTAAAACACGCCTAAAATCTTTTTGGTATTTTTGAAATTAAAAGACAACAATTTTAATATCCTTTGAGTGTTATCAAACGACATCACCGCTAATGTCGTGCTGATATGCACCAAACGACGAAACTGTTTAAAAATAAGGCAATAAAAGTTAAGCAGTAAATAAATATATACAGACATTCTTTTTGCGAGTTTCGAGGGTAAGAGAATCATATCAGTGTACGGTCATGCCAAAACACTCTTGTTGTTCAGTTAGTTAACATTAAGATAAGCATCCTATAACAATTATCGGTATTGTTGTCCACTTAAGCTCAACTTATCAGATGTAATCATGGCGAGGGGATACGTTAAGGTATGATTTATACTTACCGACCGGTGTTCATCCACATCACGACACATTCCCGTATCAAGGTATGCACGAGAGTTCATCTTACCGGTGAGTATACCGATTATCATCTGTTTGACCGTATAAGCTGTGAGATACTCACTTATTTTGATTTGAAAACAAGCCCTATGTGATATAATCACTTATTGACGAGGAACTTGATTTTCATATGCATGAGGGCACAGGAGCAAGTCCGTGAACAGGTCAGTACTTCCGTACAGCAGAGAGACGAACTTGACACCCGGATAAATGTGATATTTTATCACTTATTTGATTTGGACATGTGATTGTTTATCACTTATTGAGGTCGAATGCAGTATGTAATATGTACACATATGTATAGTATCATGGAAGATCTAGACTTGCGTCCCCGTTATTTTTCGGTAAAAGATACAACCATGATACCCAGATGATAAGCAGCATAAAGACCGAATATCTCAGAACCTCGGCAATCTATCAAACGAAATTTCGGTACTAAGACCATATGCCAATGAATGGTTCCCACCTGGTCTTCAGTCGATTAAGATTTATATCACCCTGCACACTTTAAAATGATTGTGAGCCTACCGATACATCTTATATAGAGCTGCTTATCGTTTTTCATTTAAGGTTTAAAGAGGTTTGGATAGACCACTGATGTACTATCATTTTCTCTTTTGCTCGCCAGGAAACTCATTTTTGTTTTTCTATTGTTTTTGTGTTTTTGAAATTTTTCGATGTTTTTGGATTTTCAGATTTTTGGATTTACTCCCCCTAAAATCAATAAACTAAGACAAATTTAAAAACACAAAGGTATTTACAAAAATGATTTTCCGATGTTGGTTTACTCTTGCTTGACCTTAATGCCGTTTACCAATAATAAAAAGTCAAATCTAGATTTGTCAAAAGCTTTGGTAAATAAGTCGGCACGTTGGTCATCGGTGTGGACCTTAACAACATCGATTAGCCTTTTCTCAAAGCAATCACGTATGAAGTGATATTTGATTTCGATGTGTTTGGTCTTTGAGTGCTGCACAAGATTTCTAGTGATATCTAAAGCAGCAGAATTATCAACGTAAATAGGAGTAGTTAGGAATTCAAAACCGTAGTCCCGCAATTGTTGTTGGATCCAGAGAACTTGGGAGCAACAACTTGAGGCAGCAATGTATTCAGCTTCGCATGTTGATGTAGCGACGCATGTCTGCTTCTTGCACTGCCATGTGACTAGGCGATTTCCTAAAAACTGACATCCAGCCGTTGTGGATTTGCCGTCGATTTTGCATCCGCCAAAATCAGAATCACTGAAAGCTACCAATTCAAAGTTATTATCCCTAGGGTACCACAGACCGGTGTCAGGGTACGCCTTCAAATAACGAAAAATCCTTTTGACAGCTGCAAGATGTGAGGCCTTCGGGTTAACTTGATATCTGGCAAGCAGGCACGTTGGGTACATTATATCTGGCCTTGATGCTGTGAGGTACATAAGAGATCCGATCATTGCGCGGTAGTATGAAGGACTAACAGCTTCACCCTTCAAGTCAGGAGTAATTCCGTGATTAGTTGGCAGTGGGGTACCAATGGGCGTTGCATCAGACATCTGGAACTGGCTCAAGATGTCACCAACATATTTAGTCTGATGGATGAAAATCTCAGACTCAGTTTGTTGCACTTGTAGGCCCAAGAAGAAGGTCATTTCCCCCATAGCACTCATCTCGAATTTATCCTGCATAATGCGCTCGAAATTCCTACACAAAGCATCATTAGTAGAACCAAAAATAATATCATCAACATATACCTGTACCAGAAGAAGATCTCCATCTTGTTCTTTGATGAAAAAAGTACAATCGATAAGACCTCTTCGAAAACCGTTCTCCAGCAGATAGGTAGATAAGGTTGCATACCAAGCTCGTGGCGCTTGATGAAGACCATAGAGAGCTTTGTTCAGCAACCAAACCCGATCGGGATGGACAGGATCTTCAAAACCTGGAGGCTGTTCGACATATACCTCTTCTTCAACCACACCATGTAGAAATGCACTTTTGACGTCCATCTGATAAACCTTGAATCCTTTGAAAGACGCATAGGCTAGAAAGATTCGAATTGCTTCGAGACGTGCAACAGGTGCATACACTTCGTTGTAGTCGATCCCTTCAATCTGACGAAAACCTTGAACGACTAAACGAGCTTTGTTCCGAATAACCACTCCACGGTCGTCTTTCTTGCATTTGAAGACCCATCGAGTGCCAATCTTCTTGTAATTCTCAGGTTTTTCAACAAGCTTCCAAACACCAAGCTTGTGAAATTGCTGCAATTCTTCCTGCATGGCTTCAACCCAAGCACTGTCTTTCAACGCTTCTTTCCACGATTTTGGTTCTTCTTGTGACACGTAACACGCGAAGGACCAGTCATTTTGTTGACCAGATTCTCTTATAGCTGAATACAAACCAGCATTCTGGTTGTTTCTCAGCTGATTACGCGTCTGCACACCGCGATGGACATCTCCTATAATATTCTGCTGGGGGTGGGTATCATGAATCCTCATTTCAGGATTGTCTGGCACACTAGCATTGATACCCAAGTTGGTAAGATTAAGATCGACAACCAACTCCACACCAGGAATGTGGGTAGAGGTGGATGCATTTCCTTCAGCAGTGTCTACATTCTGCATATGAGGTGTATCACCAGAGGCACCTTGAACAGGAGCAGCTGGAGCTGAAGATCCTTCAGCTGCATCATGATATTCATCATCTTCAGAAGAATCATTATAATCAGCAGCATCTTCATAAACCTCATTTTGAACCATATTGTTGACAGACGAAGAAGCTTGAGGGTCAACAACAATAGGTCTAACCAAGGGCGAGACAGCAGCGTTGTCACTTTCCAACAACATCCTAGCCGCTGCTGATTCTTCGTCAAAGGTTGGCAGATTGAATGAGTCAAATAGCCCATCATAATCGAACATCCACGGATCACCCGGAGCCCTAACAGGACTCGTGTACCTTTGAACCCGCACTTCACTCCATAGCTCAATCTTTTTGGTAGCTAGATTCCAAACACGAAAATTCGGAGTAGCATATCCAAGGAAGAAACCCTCGATAGCTCTTGCACCAAACTTTCCATCCGGCTCAATCATAGTACATGGAGCACCAAACGGTTCAAGGTAAGAAAGATCCGGTTTCCTTTTCTGAAGGAGTTCGAAGCAAGTCTTGCCATGTCTCTTTACTGTAAGAACTCTGTTTAACGTGTAGCAAGCAGCCGATACAGCCTCCCCCCAGAATTGAATAGGGAGTTCCGACTCTACTAACATTGTTCTTGCAGTTTCTATAATCGTCCGATTCTTCCTCTCTGCGACACCATTTTGTTGTGGAGTATAACGAGAACTGTACTCATGAAGAATGCCTTTAGAAGTACAAAACTCATCCATAACTTGATTTGAATTCGGTTCCATTGTCGCTTCGGATCCTCTTCACTTTCAACGAGTAGAGATTCTCCAACATTGTAAGAAGATCCTTGAGGATGCCAGGAGTTTGACTCTTGTGTGCCATGAAGGATACCCAAGAAAATCTAGAGTAGTCATCAGTAACTACTAAACAATAGGCATCACCAAACGTTGTCTTGTGCTTCATAGGTCCAAACAGGTCCATATGAAGACGTTCGAGAGGCATGCTGACAGTGTTGATTTTCTTCAAAGGGTGAGACTTCTTTGTTTGCTTCCCTTTTTGGCACGAGACACAGATATCTTGCAAATGAAAACTTCTCACAGGCACACCATTCACAAGATTATTTTTCACCAAATGGTTCATCTTCCTCAAGTGAATGTGTCCCATTCTTCTGTGCCAAGATATAGACTCCTTTTCCGTGGCTTTTGAGACAAAGCAAGTGACTTGTGCAGATGTAGTAATCGCCTGGCTCATGTCGAGAATATAAAGATCATTAACTCTCGGAGCCGATAAGAGAATCCATTCTTGTGGAATTTTGAATCCAGGTTTCAGCACATAGCAGCCGGCATCATCAAAATGCACGGTGAATTTCTTATCGCAGATTTGCGACACACTGAGAAGATTATGATCAATTTGCTTAACATAATTGATCTTATCGAAGCACACGATGCCGTTGGAGATACTTCCCTCTCCAGTGATAAAACCTCCTTTGTCACCCGCAAAAGCAACATACCCTCCTCTAATATTTCTCACGTCGTATAGGAGCCGTAAGTCGCCGGTCATGTGCCTGGATGCTCCACTATCAACAATCCAATGACTATTAATAGTTCCTCCTAGAACATCCTGCACATGTCATTTAAAAACATCAGTTGAGAATGGGGACCCAAGCCTTAGTGGTCTTGGGTCGTCCCTGAGCATCACGAAACGTGATATCAATCTCTTGATGGTTTTCAAGAACAATTGTTCCCCATGAATAGTCACCCGCCTTAGGTAACCAAGTTCGTTTTTGCCTACCAGTTTTTGAAGATTCTGGTTTTACAGGTTGTGACACACTTGGTTCCTTTTGAACTGTTTTAACTTCAGATTTTAAAGCTTTTTCAACAGTTTTCATGTTCTTACGTCGTTGTTTAGTTTCTTGTTCTTTTACAGTTCGTTTATCATGTTTAGGTGAAACTGACCGACGTTGAGGGTGAACTGTTTCAGGTGGAGCTTTCTCAACAAATTTACTCTTTGCAGCATTTGGGCAGTTTCTGATGATGTGCCCAATTTCTCCACATTTAAAACATGTTCTCCTTTCAACAGATTTTGGAGAACTTGATTGACCACAAGATGTCGAACTCGTGGAACCCGAGGTACTAGCCTTTTCATCACACCCATTTGTGCGTTGAGTGTAATTGTTATCACTGTTACGCTTTAAGATTGTTACTTGTTTTACAAAATCCGTGTTAGATTTGTTTTCAAAAGTTTCAATCTTATCAGTACCCTTGGATGACACGAACTTGACATCTTTTGCTTTCTTTTGAAAACGAGCTCCTTTTGTTTCAGACTTCATCTGAGAGACTTTATGCTTTTGAGCTCGTTTGACTGGTTGTTTACCATTAGAAGCAGTAGGTTGTTGAGTGGTTGAAGATTTTTGTTTACCAAACTGTTTTCTAATCTCAGCCTTAGGAATTGGATCACATTGTGTTACCACAATTCCCGGAAGTGTTTTTCCCAAGAATTTGTTTGTGTTGTCTTCAAAGACTTTGTCAATCAAAGATTTATTTACATTTTTAATTGGAAAACATAATCTGAGTAGATTTTATTATCTCCAACCAATGTATACAACACGTTACTACTTTTAACAGTAGTCACACCTGTCTTATCAGCTTTGACAGGATCAATCACTTGCTTCTTAACAGATGGAATATCAGGAGTATCAGGATCACAAAGAATGTGATTCTCTCGTGGAATAACTACTCCTTTCATCTTGTTAAGTGATTTATCCCGTTCACCTACATCCACTTCTGTCTCATCATCCGATGTCTCATAGTCCTCGATAATTGGAGGACTTTGCTTCACTGATGATGAAGTTTCCGATTGCTCAGAAGATGTATTTGAAGAATTGTCCGGTTTGAACCCTAGGCCAGCAGCAAATTCCTCAACATCAAGAGGCACACTGGGTTCATACCGAGGCATTTCCTCCTCATCAGGCATCTTGGTATAATTGTTCATCAAGGGGGGCGGACATTTCTTATACCCTATGCCTTTCTGATTTCCCTTCGGTTGTTGAACCTCGATGATGTGATCAAGCACAAATTGGGAGTTAGAATAACTATCCAATTTTTGTTTGATCGCATCATGCTCGCATTGGGCAATGGCTAATTGCTTCTTAGTTTCTTCCACAATGTTAATATATTCATTTATACTTACTTGCTTGTGGTAAACTACTTTGTTAACCTCGGACACATTTTTCTTTAATGTTTCTATTACAGATTTAAATTCTTTTTCATTCCGAGTTAAAGCCATGTTCGCCTCTTTGCATTTCGACAGTTCAATAACCAAATTCTGATTATGACTATGAAGCTTTTCTGATTCAAGCTTCATATCAGCACATGATTTACAAACACTAGGAGCAGGAGGTTCAGAATTTACCTGACTAGAAGAGGCTGAACCATTTGCCATAAAGGCAGTTTGAAAAGAAAAAGCTCCATCTTCAGAAAATAGCTTCTCCATTTCCTTTGACGCAGTAGCCGCCTTTCTAATCAGAATTGATTTCTGACATTTAAGCTCATCAGCTTCATTCAGTAGATCCTGAATATCATCATCTCCTTCCTCCTTCACATCAGGCTCTGAGTGATTATCCCCAGAAACAGAGCCTTCTTCATCCGAACTTCCAGAATAACCAGAACTATCATCACTTCCAGAAGACTCTTCTTTATGAACATGCTCGATGATCTTTGCATAAAGAGCTGTTCCACTTCTCTGATCATCATCACCAAACTGAACTGACCAGTCACATCCCTCATCTGCTTGAACAGCCAGAGCCCGATTGGGATTTGAAGTTCCAGGCTGGCCCTGATTGTTATTAACTGCCACCATCCTCCTCTCACGGTTCTCTTGCTGGGCATTCACATTTGTATTACTCGTCTGGTTTCTGAAAGGGTTGTGATTGCCATGTTTTGTTGGTAGAGTGCACTCACGTTTGAAGTGCCCTTTGTTACCACAGTTGAAGCATGTCACGGCGTTGATATCAAACCCATACTTCGTATCTTTCTTTCCTTCCAACGAAGTTCTACCAGTACGAGCCATAAAGTCTTTGGCCCTTCTAACCGCACTTGCAAAAGCCCACTTAATATCCATCAACTCCATTTCTTCCTTGTCGATCTGTTGATAATCTTCATTGGTCATGTTGATGTTTCCAAGCTGACCTGCTACCAATCCACAGTAAGCATTGACCATTGTATTAATAATTTCCATGTGCTCCTTAGCAACTTCAATGCTGAGGTGTGAAAGGTTTGAATTATCGACTCGGATTGTGTGAGGATTTTGAGGTTGAGGATTGTTTGTATAATGAGCCTGCTGTTGTTGTTGTGGAGGTTGGACTTGTGGCTGTGTTGGGACAGGAATGTACGACCTCGGATCGAATTGAGGTTGTGGTGGAGCAGCTGTTGACTGAGGAAACGGAAAGGAACTTGTGTTGGACACAAAAGCAGTTTGCAGTTTAGGTTGCTGTTACTGAGCTGCAGCGGATCTTGCCAAGGCATCGAAGCCTGGAAGGTACATTTCTGTATTCTGAGGAGCTGGAGCACGCCTTGCTTTCCTGATTTCTTCATCATTTTTATGTTCCAGCTTCTGAATGAACTCGTAGATGTTAACCGTGTCTAGAGTTCCAGTGTGCTTCAACAACTCAATAAATGAACTCCATTTTGGAGGCAAAGCGTCAGCAAACCTATTCACCATGTCTTGTTGAGTAGAAACAACCCCATAAGCACACATTTCACTGATCAGATGATAGAAACGGGTTGTCATATCATTTAGAGTTTCGTTTTCCAAAAACTGAAACGATTCAAACTCTTTCTTCAACAAATCATGACGAGACTTTCGAGCAGCTGCATTGCCTTCTCCTCTAGCTACTAAGGCATCCCACAACGTTTTCGTGGTCTTGCAGTAGGAGAACTGATGATAGATATCTTTGTTGAGTGCTTGTGTAAGTGTAGCAAAGGCCTTTTTCTCCAATTCATAAGCCTTCTTGTCATTTTCCAGCATGTTGGCATAACCTTCTGAAGTGGACGCAGCAGTTTCAAGATTAGTATTGAACGCATTGATGAAACACGTCCAAAGATCGGTGCTTTGCCCTTGTACATACGTGTGAAAACGGTTTTTCCATGATGGAAAATCGTTCATATGGTTCAACTTCGGTGGACGATTGTTGCTTCCCGTTTCGCTTTCACTAATCAAAAGGTTTTGAATGCTTTGACTTTGATTGGATACCAAAGCCCATTGACTTGGACTGATTGATGGCGGTGGAAACATACTCTTTGCCCAAGCATCAGCAGAGGTTAGTTCTTGACTAGATTGTGAGTTCAAACTCCAATCCCAAGGACTTGTACAACTCATTTTGATCAAATATTAATAGATACCCTACACAAACACAAACTGTTAAATGCAAACAGACCCGAAATGAAAGATACAACCTGGTTCGAAAGATCAACGCTTGTTCGAAGGATCAACAGTGTTCGAAAGATCACTGTTGAGTTTCGAGCAAAGACTCCGAAGGGTTGACTTCGAAGGATTGATCACACGAAGGATCCTTATCTTTCGAAAGATGATTTCGAAAGATTCTCCTTATATTTCGAACACAGATCTCGAAAGATTCACCAATACGAAGGATCCTTATCTTTCGTAGAGTAACAGTAGCTCGAAAGATGTATCCTACGACAAGATTCCTTGGCTCGAAAGATAGAACACAGGCTTCGAAGGATATTCGAAGGATGGGTATCTGTCGAGCCTCCTTGATCGAAAGATTATCTTTCGATGTCGAAGGATGTCTTTCGAAGAGCTCTGACACAACTGAAAAGGTGACAGGTTGGTGATAAAGGTGACAGGTTGGTGTACCAACTTTCGGCAGAAGGGATGTTCTGCACACGATTTTTCACCAACTTTTTGACTTTCAAACAAGATTTCCCAAAAAGGCAAATCTTATCCAACAAGTCCAGTCACCGGAGATAACCGGAATCTTGGCCGGAAAATTCAAAGTCACTTAAAAACAAGTTTTCAAGTTACCCAACCCAACCTAGAACACTCCCGAAGGTTTAGAACTCGTTTTTCAGTTTTAAGATGCAAGAAAAACTACCAAAACGGGTGTTAAACCTAGTGTCCAAACACACCAAGAACTTGAACAAACCCGGTTTTAAACAAGGTAAAGAGCCAAGCTCTGATACCACTTGTAGGTCCCTTCACGGAGGATGACGAACCTAAACCTTGTTATACTAACCCACTAGCGAGTGCGGAATCCAAGCTAGCAAGCAAACCGGGATGAAACAAGTATAAACACAAACACACAAGGGTTCACCGATTAACACCACTGTATTAATACGTATGAAGGTTCCGGTTACAAGCACAATGTTTACAAATCTAACTTGCAAACTCTCACTATGTGTGTGTGTGTTTCGGACAGAATGCTCTCAAAGAAACTCTCTATCTTTCTGTGTGCATCTCTAAGTGTCTCTATCTGTCTCACATACACTGCATGGGTATATATATACCCAGCCCAGGTTGACATGTCCGAAGGATTCGATAGATGGTCGAAGGATCATCTATCGATTATAAAGCTATCGAAGGATCTTCAAATACTTCGAAGGATTGCATATCCTTCGAAGTCCAACAGAAACTTTCGAAGCATATCTTTCGATGTGATCGAAGGATTTACACTATCCTTCGATCACTCATCCTTCGAGACAGGCAAATGACAACCAATAACTAACTGTTTGACCAAGTCAATCCGGAGGATGGTTGACTCGGTCAACTTACAGACTGACTAGGACATCGTTTACATATAGACCGAATACAGACAAAGTACAGACACAAGTGCACCAACAGTGTATGAGAGTGAACCGAGAACTCAATAAGAAATTTAAAGAACATGTAAGATATAATTAAAATACCTTATACTAATATATAATTATGAAAAAAAGAGATAACTCGTGTGTGTATATACAACTACGTAGTGGTATTCTCTTATGGTACGCGGCAAGAATTCGGTCGGTATTGATTCGTTCGTTATAGTATTGAAATTTGTTTTAGCAATCTAAAAAGAAAGCCAAAAGGTAAATTTGATATTCCCAAAAGGATATTGACATACGTTTATCAATCAGAAACTCTACAATTTAAATTGAAGTGGCAAAATCCATTAGGACGTTCAAAGCTCATAGGCCAGGTAAACAAAGTGGTTTAAAGAATAACTCGTCTTTTTATCCGATAACTCAAACCTCACAACTAATAAAACGCACATCTAAGTGTGGGTGAGTTAGCCGGTTAGTGACAAAATGAAGATATCAATTGTAATTAAAGTTCAAAAAATCTTTGAAAGACAAAAAGAATGCAATGTTTTTTTATGGTTTGTGGCTTTTCGGTTCATCCACTACCCTAAACTACCCAATTTAGTGACACCAGTACCCTAAACTACCCTCGTCCTTATTTTTACTTTTTTTATTAAAAATAAATTAACACATAAATAATTTATACATTCCTAAAATAATTAACACATAAATAATAATTATTATTATATTGGACATGATAATAATAGAAGAAATAAAAATTTAATGATAAAATGGAAGAAAAGAACAAAAATATTATCTACTTCATCACCAACCTCTATTTGACTTTGCCACCAAAAAGCAATTTCCCTCTAAATTCTTATGTTTAAATGTTTAATTCCACCATCAAAAATCCATAAACAGAGGAAGACACATTACCATCACACTAATACACCATGTCCGTTGGAGACACAAGATAAACAATATCTACATACTAAGTTAATACCGTATGTAAGTGCTCGTTTTGATCTGCATTCTCCAATTGGTTAGTCGGTAAGTTACCATCCATTTATATTCTATATAATTTTTCTAGATGATTTCTAAATTTGAGAAAGTATAACTCAATTTCACTAAGTATATATCTTTTCTATAGTTTAGTTTAGTCAATATTTTCTTCTCTAACTTAAATTCTAGGTGATATCACTGCTCTCAAATGCTCTTGCTGACCAAAACAATTCACTTTCTGAAGAAACATGGATTCATCGCTGGGTGATTTGGACCGCTTTCTCTAGGAGACTGACAATCACAGCTCGTTCTTCCTCTTGGACCTAAATCTGCAATGGAGAAGAGAGAAACACGGGGATGTAGAGATGGACGGTATGAGAATCTCCTATTTCCAGCAACAAAGGTGTGACGGCTCCATATCTTGTGCCCTAATAATGAGGTTTACACCTCTTTATACAGGAGACAAGGGTCTCCCTAACCTCAATGGGCCAGACCCAGTTAGGGGTTATCTCCACAAGTCCCCAGCCCATTGTAGTATGAACTACATCGCGTTGGGTCTCGCGGTTGGATTAGTAAGCAATAATAATAAATATTAAAATAAAAAGCGATAAGTAACAGAAATGTCCAATCGTACAGGCCAGGACCAATGCCATACCCCGTCACTTTCTTACATGAATTAACTAATTTACAAATTAGGCACCGAAAAATCTTAAAATACATAACATATTCATATTATACGAACTGAGTACACGAACCGAAAAATCAGACACCGACCCTGTATTTTACGAACTGAGTACACGAGAATCATGTACCGATTTTGAATTTTTACAAAATGAAACCATATGATGTAGCATTGATATGCATTGGAGAATAATAAAATTTTGTGGAAGAAAGTATATACCTTTTGGGCTCCTGTCAATCAAGAAAATAAAAAACAGGCAGTGGCAATTTGAAAGGAATAACGAGGGGTGCATGAACCAGGCCCATAGCTTTTGCTGTTGAAATTAAAAAAAAAAAAAAAAAAAAAAAGGCCGCCTAAGAAAGGAGAAGGCTGTTGTCGGCTAGAGATAAGGTGGGTGCTTTTGTTTTCTTTAACAATAATTTCTAGATTTTTTTAAGATAAATATATCGTATCTAAATTTTGTAAGATTTGAAGCATCAACATTTTTGTTGTGAATCTCGAACGCTCACTTTCACGTTGGGAATCTTCAACACTGCTAGTAACCAGGATGTCTCCTTAGAGCATCTTCAACGCACACTTTAGGCTATCGAGTGTGGGGGATGTCGGTGGGACGTCGAGGCACGTCCAGCCTCGTCCACACCACCTCCCAGTCCCACTGGCCCGTCCTGTCGTCTCCGTCTTCCCCACGCCAAGCTCGACGCTCCAAACTCTCAAAAAGTTAGCCGTCGGCTAATGGCTACAATAAAAAAAATAGTAATAATTTTATTATTTTCTATATAAATAACACATATCTTACTTATTTTTAACCCAGTCTCAATCAAACTCTCTCCTACTTTCATACATTCTCAACTTATTTTTTAAAAAACTCTCAAAATTTTATACAATTTCAACGTCTCGCAAAAAAATACACAATATCTTCATCATCTTCGTGGTGTTCGTCATCTTCGGGGGAAGGAGATCAGATTTTTCAAAACGCCATAATGCAGGCGGCACAGATGATCATTGAGGAGGAAGAAGAGGAAGAAATCACGTCACAGTCGCGGACTAGGCAAGCGGCCATAAACAGAGACCAAAAAGATTAATTTATATTTGTATTTATTTTTATGTCGTTATTATGTTCTTATGTCTTTATTATACTTTTATGTCGTTACTACTTTTTTATGTTGTTATTATGTACGTGTAGGAGCCCACGATAGATTGGTGGCCGATTACTTTGCCGAGAACCGTTGTAGAAGGCCGTGATGTTTAGTTGTCGGTTCCGAATGAGTTGTCGATTGTTCTTACGGATAGACGATGACGTGTCGAGGATTGACCCCCTTTTTTAACACTGCGGTTCAATGCTAGAGGCAAAAGAGGTTTCACCGCCTTACAGAAATGCGTAGCGGCAATTCGCCAACTGGCATACGAGACGACAGCCGATGCGTGGGACGAGTATTTAAAGATGTCCGAAAGAACTATGCGAGAATGCTTGTACAACTTTTGCAAATGTGTGGTGAAGTTGTACAACAAGAAATATTTGCGAAAACCTAACGCCAATGACGTCCAAAAATTGTATCAATTCCACGAACAAAATCATGGTTTTCCAGAAATGCTCAGAATCATTGGTTGCATGAACTGGTCGTGTAAGAATTGCCCTAATGCATGGCGAGGTCAATTTACGCGAGGCGATCATGGACATCCAACAACAATGCTAGAGGCCGTTGCGTCACAAGATGTATTGATTCGGCATGCTTTCTTTGGTGTTCCTTGTTCTAATAACGACCTTAACATCATCCACCAATCAGAGGTCTTCAACGACGTCATACAAGGAACCGGTCCAGACACCAGTTTTACGATTTCGGGGGTGGAATACAAGCGTGGTTATTATCTTGCTGATGGAATATAGATCACCACCTGACAGATGAAAAAAGAAAGAAATTTGCCAAGTTTCAAGAGGCGGCGAGAAAGGACATTTAACGGTGTTTTGGGTTCTACAGAAAAAATGGCATATCATAGGGAACCCAGCGTGTGCTTTTAAACCAAAGCCAGAGTCATCTCCGAAAATCACAAAAAAAAAATGGCCATGTTCGAGATAAAAATTTGAGCCCTATTTGCAAATCTTCATATAATATAAACTCATTAATCATTCAATCAAATATATAAATACTAAAAACCCATAATACTACGATAATTGTTATGAAAGAGATAAAACAAATTAACAAAAATAGTGTAGCAAAAATTATCAAAGTATCGTACCTACTTACTAAGCGAACAGTGTGGTCCTCCTAGCGTTTTTCGAAGCAAAGCTCTCGATCAACTCCTTGTAATCCATAGTATCTAATATTTCACTTTCAATAGATATTGTCGCCAACCCATTTAGCCTTTCCTGTGACATTGTAGAACGTAAATAGGTCTTCAACAACTTCAACTTTGAGAAACTTCTTTCTGCCGATGCCACGGTTACCGGAATTGTCAACAACATTTTATATGCATTTATAACATTAGGAGAAGTAGTATTGCGTTGGAAGATATAGTCTAAAACGTTAAAAGGATTGTCAACGTGTCTCGGTAAAATTGTATTAATCAACTTCAACTTCGTATACAATTTTTTAGCATCAATATCGGATTCTCCTTCATACTTCAATGCATCTTGAAGGCGATAACAACACGCCTTAAGCTTAGTTTCATCAAGAGTCTTCAACGTTTTAGGAAACGTGAACGTGAATGTTTCCATGCGACGTTCTGTTTCCCAGCCAATTGGGTTATAATTTTGTTTATTAGTCACTTGGGCTTGTTAATTGGGTTATAAAACTTTTTAGCAGGCCATTTTTTTAACTTTTAAGCAGACCCTTATTTATAATACTTTGGGTCTTTTAAGCAGACCCTTATTTATAAAAACATCCAGATTTTTTTAAATATATATAGAACACTACAATATCATTCCACATGAAAAAGGGCAATTACAAAGCAATGGCAGGTAGTCGGGCAACAAGTTGCGCCGCCACCCCCTTTTGAATATAAAAACCAATTCTACTAAATACAAAGTTTGAAACCTTTAGCTACGAAGAATTACTATTAACGACTTTTTGAACCCGATTCAAAAGTCGCACAGCGTCAGGAGCGAGACCACCAAAGGTATCAAACGCAAACGGGACAAACACATGTTGATTCTCCAGACAGGCTTTCTCATGTTTTGCCACTTTGCTCGCCTCTGCCTTGAGCACCGCTTGCCCTACGACAAAGCCCTTGTCCTTGAGCCCGACAAGGGGGGAGACTCCAGTTAGATCTACACAAGCGTGTTTCCCCCCTTCCCATCCAAACACAAGGATGTCCGCCAGGCGTAAAGTGGACCTCCCCTCTAAGGGGTCAGTCAGGAAATTTACTGGGGCCTCCTTTTTGGCAGAGATCCCGGCCCGCTTAAGAACATCACATAACACATCTCTCACCCAATCATGCCGATATTTAAACCCTGGTAGCTCTTTACAGTGGATCGCGTGCTCGCCGAAAGAATCCAAACACGCTTTGCGGCATACCGAACATGGCTCGTCAACTGGGAACAAAGGAATCATCAGTCGGTATCTAAGGATAGCACGATATTCCACAGCCGACATGTGTTGCCCCAAGCCTTCAATAGGTGTGACAGACAGAAAATCCTGAGCATGTGGGGCACGTAGACATTCAAACACAGCTCTTTGCCGAGGGGATAAAACAAACTTCTCTTCAAACCTCTTGACAATTTCGCCATATAAGGCATTCGCCAAAATTTTCTGGGATTTAGGAGGGGCGGTGTCTTTAATGTAGAAACCGTCAATATCAAGGTCGGGAAGAGAACTATGCAAAAGATCCAACGCACTCCTGTAATCGGAGTCTAAAACATCTCCACCACATTCTCGGAGTATGTGGTCTTGTAAACCCCAAGATTGGGCTCTTGAAGCCACGAAAGCATATGAAGAGGCATCCTCGGCCGTACAAATCCCTAAGCCTCCGAACCGGGTCGGGAGAGAAGCCAACCTCCACTGGAGATCTCCAAAAAAGGCACCCCCACAAACAACAATATCCTCTAATGCTCCCCGGAGGCCTTCATCAAAAACAGAGACAGCTCCACGACCAAAGAAGGTTGACACGTTCGAAGACCAAATAGTAATTTAGCAACACCCATACAAGAACGAAGCAAGAGGAGCTCGCTCTGAGGGTCCCGTAGGCGTTTAAGGCACCTCATCAGCTCGACTGCACAGTTCGCTCTTTTAAGAGCCATACTACTAATAAACTCTAGTTATCGCGAAAACTCGAAAACTATTAGTTTGTCCACACCCTATAGCCTTATTTCGACATACTTATTCCTTATTAATCGTAAATCGCGGACGTGGAGATTGGGATTTAGGAAACTGAGACACTATAACGACTCCACCACTCCCTAAATATTAAAACAAGGTGACTAATCAATTAAGTCTTGAAAAAAGGACATGGTTAACTTAAAATATTGTCTAGAGCAACTTTTTTGTTTTCTATAATACTTGGCCGGCCCTAAAAGCCACAACAGTAAACCACCCTTTAGTTCTAATACTATATTAAGGATTGGTGACAAACAAATCATTACTTATTTAATTATTTACTTCAATCCGTTTGATGCAGACTTTCGGTAGTTAACGTGGGAGCCACTCAGACACGCTTGATCACTCTTTCGTAGCTTCCAACCTTATCATTTGCTGACTCATACATATTCCACGTCAACCTCAAGTTGTAGTTTCCGTATGGGCCATATTGTACCATCCATAAATTTTAGTTTCAAGGAATAATAATTTTTATGCGTGTGCATATTCTTGCCAAATGAATATTTAAGAATATTATTAGAAATTAAGATGTGGACCATAAAATAGTTAATGATAATAGTTGCAGTCAGTCATAAGCTCCAACTAGCTGTTGATCAGGTGGTGTATAATTCATTGTTGACCATGTTTCGAACTATGAAAGGGATTCGTAACACCATTCACAACATGAGGCTTCAAATTCGGCTTCACAAAAGCACCTATCATAGTTGTGCTCCTCTAACAACCAAAATTGCTTCCAAAAACGTAGTGGTGGAACCAAAACTTTCTAGTCAAAGGGTTATCGTAAAATTCTATTCTATACGTGTTACAACTAGAGGGTCCAACTCATGTTTGTTTAAAAATAAAAATAAAAAACCTTGTATTTGCAAACAAAATTTGGTGACTAGGGGTCAGCGAACCCTCTTGACCCCCTTTGTCTTTGCCCATGCATTTGTCATCCCTTCCCTCACAAAACCCATTATTGGGTGTTTTCTGCGCCGTGTCCTGACTCTTCCACATGAACCTGTATCTTCTCAAAAGCACTATAAACCCGACAATTGTGAATGTTCTTAGCCATGCATTGTAGAATTGCTGGTTAAAAATCAAGTACCAACTTCTGGTTTTTTGACGCATTCATAACCTTTTGTCTGTTATTTGGTCGTTATCTATGGCTATTTTTTAGGTCTGGTTTGTTTGTCTATTATTTGTTAATAGTGACGAGGGTCTCTCTCAAAGCGACCTCTCTGTCCCTAAGGTTTGCCTTCATTTCACCATTTCTAGACCCTATCAATCGTTTTGCTATTTGCGGGATTTACAGAGTACAGTTATTGTTGTTGTTGTTGTTCTGGCATTATAATCACACGATAAGGTATGACATGAGACGAGAACTTGGTGTCGCTATAGTATATCATATTAGGATATTCAACATAGTAAAATTACTGCAAAATATTTATAGTTGTAATAATATGAGTAATAATAGACTAATAAGAATGCAACAGGAAAACAAAAACAGAAGTTCGAATAAAAACTAAAAAGGTGATTTTGAATTTTTGATGATGTTAAAAGGTCTTTAAATTCAAGAAATAATAATCTTTGGAAGGAAATAATATTTATAATTATTTATAGTATTTGGCGTCATTGTCATTGTGTTACATTCATTATACATAATCAACTTTATGGCTTATGCTTAACAATTGTTGAGGGGTCGTAGTCCAGAACTCCTTATCAGCTTCTTTAATAAATGGTTAATTTCTATAATAAAAGTCAATAATATTATATTTTCATTATTGTATCCCATTTCTTCACTTGCCAACTTCTTTAGCAATTTTTATATAATACAGATTGATTAAGTAAGGGAAAGTGATAAATCTGAAAACATATATGTATACGCTGGTGCCAGATAATGTTAATTATTTTCTTGATCACGCGTTGAATTTAATTTACTATCGTTTTTCTATCTCAAAATTTTATTTTACATATATGTATAATGTATCGTATTGACAAATATAAAATATAGGCCCAAAGTTTCAGACCAAATTCATATGTTCCATTTTTTTGCCCAAAAATTTACCATACGATTTTTTTAAACCTAAAAACTGAATTTTCGATTTGACCCCCAAACATATCGTAAAAGCCATGCACACCTCTAACGAAAAATATAATTGCTTTTGTTTTAAAAGAAAATGATAAACAATATCTACGTACATAAACAGGTTAGTAGGTATGTACCAGCACATTTGATGTGCATTCTCCAAATTAATCCATATCATTTTGATTTATTTATTTTGCAATCATAACAAAATAAAAAGGGACTGGGAAAGTTACAAAACCATAAAATATAGCAATTATCTGTAAATGGAGAATAATAAAATGTGAGGAAAAAAAGAAAAATTGGGGAGTTTCAAATTTGGGGCTGAGAAGTTGGTCTGGTGGTTGATTATTTGATTTCTTTCTTTAAGTTCCTAAGTTCAATTCTTATTAGCATCATTTTGAAGGAAAATGGTGGTGACATTGAATTTTAGAACTAAGCCTCTCTGGAAGTCTTCAGTTCGAAACCAAGCATAACTGGGTTTTACCGTAGTGGGCCTTCGGGCGGGCGGTTTCCCCTGAAATGGTGGCTCGGGTATGCATTCAACTCTAACCATTATGGAGGAGTGGATGTATTTACTCGATTAAGAGCATCTCAGGATGCTTATCCGGTGATTTAGTTGGCCGTTAAAAAAACAAGAAAAAAAGGCTGTTGCAGTTTTGGAGAGGATAATACTGGTGGGTGTGGGCGTGGCCAAGGGGTGTTGTTGGCCCTTTAACGCCGGGTACACCACCCCGGGTTGGCGTTTTGATGGGCGTGGCCCGCTTGGCGTGGCAATAGTGTTTGGCGTGGAGCTCTGGCCTGAGATGACGTGTCTGGCAATGGTTGGCTGGGTGTTGATAATTAATATAAAAAAACAAAAAAAAATTAGGTGCTACATGGCACCCCAACGCCGGCCTGGCCACGCCCCTTCCACACTCCCTTTTTTAGGTGTAGACTAGTGAAGCCTACACCTACTACATGTCGAACAATACCCTGAACCCAAGCCCTTCCACACCTTAGGGTGAGAGGGGCACTCCTCTCTTAGGGAAGTCCCCTCTCTTACACACACCCAATCAGCACGTGCTACGTCAACTCCCCTCTTAAGTCCCTATTTTGCACTCAAACGTTGGCACCATTCCACTCACACAATTATTTTTTATAAAAAAAGAAGAAAAAAATATGATTGGTGGAAAAAGAGTGGACCCACATTAACAATCAATCACCATCTCTCCCTCTCCTCTCTCTCATACGGTAACCTCTCACCAATCCCCCACCCCGCTTCCCCTCCCCGCGTTAATGGCGGCGGTGTTCCCGCTCGGGGACTACACTCATCGCATATGCCCCGTTCACCCTTATAGTCTAAAGCAATTACAATGGGTACATGAACCAGACCTGCAGCTTTTTCTGTTGAAATAAAAAAAGAACAAAATGGAGATGAGGTGTTGTACTGTGAATAGGCCGCCAAAAAAGGAAGAAAAAATAAAGAAGTGGAAGAAATATTGTCGTTATCGGCTAGAGAGAAGTGGGGAGAGCGGTTATGTTCTTTTTTTGTTTTTTTTTTTTTGAGAAAGAAGGAAATTTTATAAAAGACTTAAGCAAGGTGCTCAAGGAATAATACAAACAGAAGGAAAAGTACAGAAAACGAACGCCTATTACATATTACTTTTTTTAAAAATTAAAAGACCTCCAATTATCCCATCCAAGGTCCGAGAGTCCAGCTTGATTGTTGATCCATGTAAACGAAACCGCTTTGATGTCGGCTATTATTTTAGACACCGATGTTGACTTTTGTTTGAAAATGATGTCGTTCCTTGTCAGCCATATTATCCAGCAAGTTGCCGCCACGACCATATATAAACTTCTTTTCTTGATCTTATTACATTTATGCGAGAGGATGAGTTCAAGTAATTGCACAACACTTAGAGTGTACCTTGGTGGGGCAATTTCGTCCACTGGAAAATCACGGTCCAAATCTGTTGGGCCAAGTCACAAGATACCAATAAGTGATTTACCGATTCCACCGCAATGTTGCAGAAAGGGCAGCTAATGGAAGTGAGCGGAATGTTTCTCAATTGTAGGGCTTCTCTTGTTGCTACACGGTCAAGAACCACCCTCCAAAGGAAACAGTTTACTTTCTTTGGGATCCAGTGTAACCATTTGATAACTCTTGTCTCGTTCATGGTGTCGATGTGATCCAACTCCGATCTGAGCTTACTGACCGTAAAATCCCTCCTGCCTCTGCACCTGTCTTCCATTGCCAAATGTCATACTTCAACTGTATATTGACCTTCTCTATCATAGCCAAGCATTCCCCCCATTCAATTGCCAAGTCATTGCTGCTAATTGTATGCTCACTGCCCCAAAACCATACCACTTTTCCTTGGTTGTAGGTGTAACGATCCATTACTTTGCATTGCTTCTCGGTTTCAATTGCGAACAAGTTAGGGAATAGAACCCGCAAGGGTACCTCAGCCGCCCAATTATCCAACCAAAACGATACTTTGTCCCCTATACCAATTATCGGTGTAAGTCTTTCCTGCACTTTGATAGGTTGATTTGGTGAGAATCGGCCCATGTTGACGATTGACTTCCATGCTCCGCTTATGGAGGACTTCAAAGGGATGTAAGACAGACAACGCCCTCCACCATGTATTGCTGATATAACCGAGGCCCACAGTGAGGTGGGCTCATTCTTAAACCGAACGGCCCATTTAATCATAAGGGATTTATTCAGAGAGTCCAAACTACCAATCCCCATACCCCCGTTGTTTTTTGGAGCTACAACTTTATGCCACGGAGCCCAACAAATTTTATTTTTATCCGTACAGCCACCCCATAGGAATTTACGACGTATGCCTTCAAGACATTTCAACACAAGGGACGGTGCGGAAAACAGGGATAGGTAGTAGGATGGAAGATTCCCTAACACGGCTTGTATAAGTGTCACTCTTCCCCCAAAAGATAGTGTACGAGCTTTCCATATCGAGAGTTTATCTTCAAATCTATCTATTATCGGTTTCCAGTTTTTTACCAAGCCCATGTTCAAACCCACTGGAAGCCCCAAGTAGGTAAAAGGAAGCACACCCATCTTGCACTGAAGAATTGAAGCCTTTTGCTCAACCAAATCACAATTCAAACCGATGCCAAAGAGTTGGCTCTTGTTGAAATTGACCTTGAGACCGGAGGCTAGGTTAAAGCATCTCAAGATTCTTGCAAGATTGTGAATATTTGAGTCGGGCCATTCACCAACAAACAAAACGTCGTCCGCGTATAATAAATGGGAAATGGTAGGACCATTGTTGGGCAACTTGCAACCTTTGAAGAGCCCCTGGGCATTCGTTGTGACCGTAGCCACATGTAATGCCTCCATTGCAAGAATAAATAATAAAGGGGATGGGGGTCCCCTTGACGAACACCTCGTTCAATTGTGAACTCAAAAGAGGGAGAGCCATTAACTAGTACCGAGGATCTTGAAGATGATAGGATACCCAAAATCCATTTTCGCCATAAGGCGGGGAATCCCATTTGTGAGAACGTACTATCCAGGAAGCTCCAACTAATAGAGTCGAACGCTTTTTCAAAGTCAACCTTAAAGAGCATCATTTTGTTTTTCGATTTTTTGCACCACGAGACAAGCTCATTGATTATTAAAGGTCCTTCCAGAATACTTCTGCCTTCTACATAAGCAGTTTGAGTGTCACTCACCAAATGGCCTATCACCTTCTTGAGTCTTTTGGCTAACAGTTTCGAGATAAGCTTTGAGATGCAACCAATAAGATTAATGGGACGAAACTCTTTAATAGATTGGGGGTTGTTGGATTTAGGTACCAAGGTGATAAAGCTAGAGTTACAAGCTCGATTTAATTTCCCATGCACATAGAAGTAATCCACTAGCTTGATGAAATCAGCTTCCAGGATGTCCCAAAAACATTTGATAAAACCGAAAGTGAACCCATCTGGTCCTGGAGTCTTGTCGCCTCCACAATCCCAAATTGCTTCTTTTATCTCATCTTTAGAAAAGCGTTTTACTAGCATGGTCGATTGATCCAACGAGAGAGTCTTAAACCCATCATTTATGAAACTCGGTCTATTGTGCTTATCTTCCTTGAAAAGTTGCTCGAAATATCTTTTGATTTCCTCCTTTAGGGCTTCAGGTTCCGAGACCCAAACATCATTAAAATTGAGACCATTAATCCTGTTGTGTTTTTGATGGCTTTTGATTATCCCATGAAAGAAGGAGGAGTTTTTCGTCCCCTTCTATTAGCCATTTGATTTTTGCCCTTTGCTTGAGGTCTTCCATATTATTGTCTTCTAGTTCAGCCAGAGTTTTAACCCAAATCTCTCTGTTAGAAGCCTCCTCTTTTGAAAGAGAGTTGGATTCAGCCTTAATATCCAATGCTTCAATCTTCTCATAAAAAATCTGATCTATCAGTTTCTGATTACCTTATCTCTGAGGAACAACCTGTAACTCATTTCTCAATAAACCTTACAGTACCGGAATCCGTTAACAATAGAACCGAAAAATCTAACTCGAAGAACAATTCGGAGGAATCAGAGTCTGCTGAGGAGGTGAAGGCACACTACAGAGGGGTAAGACGAAGGCCATGGGGAAAGTACGCAGCGGAGATTCGAGATCCGAAGCGTAACGGTGCGAGAGTGTGGTTGGGGACGTTTGATACAGGTGTTGAAGCGGCTAAGGCGTATGATAGAGCGGCATTTCAGATGCGTGGTTCTAAAGCGATTCTGAACTTTCCTCTAGAGGTTGAGAATTTAAAGGTGGAGGAAATAACAGGAGAGAATGAAGGTTTAATCATAACTTCCGGCAGTGGGTGCCGGAAAAGAATGAGGGATGGGAATGAGATGGAGGTGGTTGTGAAGAAGTACATCGTTATATGATTCAACCACAATTTTCTTTAGGCTGTCTTCATTTAGCCACGAGTTAAAAAACCTGAAAGGGGGAGGCCCAAATTTAACCTCGGAACATTTTAACATTAGGGGGCGGTGATCCGATCTATATCTTGGCAGACCCGTGAGCTTAGCCGAGGGACATTTAGACAGAAACGATTGGTAAACCAGGACCCTATCGATCTTGCTGTACCGTTTGCCATCATCCGATCTATGGGTGAATGAGCAACCAATCATAGCATACTCGGATAGGGCAACATCACGTATAAACTGATTGAAAGATTCAACTGCGAGGGGATCGAATTTTGAGTTTTTCCTTTCATAAGGTTCACGTACACAGTTGAAGTCTCCCATTAGGATCCAGGACCCAGTGTGAGATTCCATCAGGTTAATTAGATCATTCCAGAGTTCCTTTTTGAGATTGTTATCATGAGGGGCATAGATATTAACGATGTTCAATTTCTCCCTCCCAATTACTAATTCCCCAATTGATGCCAGGAAAAACCTATTATGGACTGATGAGGTACAAGCAAAGATATTTGGGTCCCAAATGTTTAACAACCCACCCGATCTTCCCGATGCATTCACATATTCTAATTCAAAGAGAGAGTTACCCCAAAACGATTTTACCTGTAGTTTGGCAGAATCGGTAAACTGAGTCTCCTGTATGGCTATAAAATTGATGTTATTCTGCTTCTTCAATTCCTTGATATGAACTGCTTTCAAGGAATTTCCCGCCCCTCTAATATTGGTACTTAAATAATTCATCGGAGAACTTTGGACGCTTGTTCAACCAAAATTTGGTTCCTGATCTCTTCTTCATTAATCATAAAACCCAAACCTTCAGCCACTTCTTTTGTGATACTTGCTTCCTTATCGATTTCACGGGTGTCAACGCCTGGATTAGAATCAACGGGGGAATAGTTTGTATCAACCGATCTTGTTGCCGTCGCTTTGCTCCTAAGTTTTGAGGAGTCAACACTTTTTGAGCCCCACAGAGTGTCTTTCATCTTCATAGATGGAAACTTGAACTTAGCTTTCCTCTGGTTACCCGTGCGAATTACAGTAGGGGAAGAGTGATTAAGCATCTCCTCAGAGTTATTAGGTGGGTTGTTGAGATCGAGTCCAGATTTTTTTTCTATCACCTGGTTGAGCAACTCTCTGAGGTTAAAAGGGTCAGGGGAGAGACTAGGCTCATTAAGTTGAGTGTCACCTTTGGGCCTATCGGGTGGAGTCTCTAAAACAGCCTCCTCAAATAAGTTATTGAGCCCAATAGCAAAATTTCTGGCCCAAAGATCAATGGGCTTCCCACGTGGTGGAGGAGGGGGTATCATAGGGGCCCAGTACCGAATCTTCTGTATCGCCGTCATTGTGGGACCCCTCTTTGGGATTAGTGTTGTTTGGAGTAGACCCCATGTGGGAGTTGATTACAGCCGTCTTATTTTGAAAAGGGGAAATAACATTAAAACCCATCCCATGTTTACCATCATTAATCCCAGGGACACCCGATTTCGAGACAGCCTCTTCATCTTCCTTGGAGGCAGTAGAGGAACCAGACTTTTCGACTTTGGCTACTTTACCCCGGGCATCTCCGACGCCGATGATTGCCGGAGCAAACGGGAAACCGGCGGATATGTCTTCTGAGATCGAAATCTCGTAGGGGTGACCATGCCATGCAATGGTAAGTTTACTATTAATCCGAGCCACGTTGTCGGTGATGATGCCAACCGAGCTAACCGAGAGATCAAGGTCGTCATCATTGGCCGAGGACGGCAGAATAACTGATCCGAGTAGCCCTCCAATCTGATCAAAAATTGCTGGACCCCAGAATTGGATAGGGACACCTCTGATGACGAGTTTCCCCAGACGTTGATATGGAATGTACCTCCCATCCCATCTATGAAGGACCTTGAACCATTTTTCCCAAGTATCTTTTTTATGACCCAGAAATAACAGAGCTTCAGATTGATTGGCAAATGTAAGGAGAAGACTTAGACCACCCATATATCTAGGAATAAAACCATTTAGACCATCCTCAGTTAACAGTTGCTGAAAATCTTTAAGATCATAGGGGTTCTTTAATTCAACCACTAACGAGTTGTTCCTCCATCTCTTTGAAATCTCACTTTCCACACACACTATGTTCGGTTCAGCTTTTGGAACGCTAGCATGTTTGATACCTGTGATAACTTCAGCATAAGATCTACCCATGCTTGTATGCACTGGTTCCTTTATTACGTTACAAATATCCCTTTTGTCTACAGCCACTGACTGGTGCTCAGCCTGGGCTTGTTTGAGTGACGGCAGTTTGTTTGACTGGTACCCAAGATCCTTAACGAACTTTGCCGGTGTAACAAAAAGTTTTTTGTGATCGATTCTGGTAGTTCCCAGATTGGTAGCCATAATATGAGCGTCCATAACCCCTTTGAATCTCAGAAAACCAAAGGTGTTGCCTTTCTTATTTTTTTTCCTAGGTACGTATGCATCCGACATATCACCAAATTCCCTGAACATATCCCACAACAAGTAACTAGAACAGTCATCAGGGAGGTTCCCAACGTAAAAAGTTGTTTCGATCATATGTGGTCTCCTATTAGTTTCTTTTCCATCAATCAGTCGTTTTCCTTTGTATTTCGCCACACGCCATTCCTCCTCTTGTGTGTTATTATATCTCTGATAATCCATCTTGAATACACTATTGAGAGAGACGATTAACCGTACACTATCCCCCTAGCCCCTCCAGGATAAACAAACGAATCAGTGGCGCCCCGACCCTAAAGGTGTTAATGGAATTCGAATCGATCTAGCTAAACTATACTCAGATAGCCATGATCAATATCAGACCCACTAAGCCCCGAAGAAATCCAGGAACCACTGCGGGAAATGAGGGTAGAGGGGAAGCGATCCAAGAAACAAAGAAGTAACCGACCCGGATGCGAGTGGGAGAGACGCTGAATCGAGATAGAAGGAAAGGTACAAACCGTATCTTCCAGGAGTAAGGAAAAAAACGGGACCTCTAACGCTATTCCGACGAAGCTAAACTCCGTCGAGCACTCCGGCGACGGTTGAGTGAGAGAAAAAAACGAGAAGGTGTATAAGAAGCTGAAGTCAATGACATTTTGGCATTGAAATCTAGGTCAAAAAAGGAAGACCAAAAAAGCGGCATCATGTGTTCGATATTGGTATGATGAGATTGGTAACAAAAAATACCAATACCGAATTTTTGGAAAATTGGTTATCGAATACCGGTATGGAACCGATTCTCGACATAAAATGTTCATCCCTAGTTATAAGTTTCTAATTGACTGTTTGAGAAGAAATGTTTAGGCTAAGTAGTGCGGGCGTGGAATCCCTACCACGATGGAGAGCGGCATTGAGGGCGTTGGGTAGGGGCTCGGTCGGAATTGTGGATGACAGGATGAACGAAGGCTGTTTTGCAAGGGGAGAAGTGGGAGGGGGCTAGGGGCATGGTATCCACAACAGCTAAGGGTTTAGAGATATGAAATGTGAAAGCTTTTGTGTCTATGTGGAGCCTAAGCCATTGGCGAAGCTTTATTGAGGGCGGGGGAGCCCCGCCTCCACCGATTTTTCGATAGTAGTATTAATATCGAAATTTCCAATTTCTTTTGTAGTGTAAAATATTGGATTTTTAAGAGTCTACCCCCACTAATTTGGATTTGAATAGTCCGGCTCCACTAAGTAGAGATGGCAATGGCTCGGGTTTGGGTTGGGTACTGGTAATCCCATACCCATACCCGGTTGTGAAATCGTGTCTCATACCCAGTATAATACCTGTCGGGTATTGGGCATACCCAGGTTATCGGGTATACCCATTAATCTGTTAAAAGATACCGATTGAGATTTTCAAATACATTATTATTACTATTATAATTACTGTATAATTTTTATTGATATAACAACTATTATAAATTAAAATATACATTACATACATATAAGTTTTATGATAAATAAATCGTTGCATACTAACATTATAATTTTTAGATAATTTAATTTATATACTTCACAACACATAAATATAAATAATATTATCAAATATATATTCAAAAAGTTTTTCCCACATAATGAACCTACTAAAATAAGTTACTAATAGATAAGAGTGAAGGAAAAATAATAAATATAAATATAAAAATTTCGGGTATATGATCGGATATATAGTTCGGGTAAACGGTATGTGGTTTCGAGTAATCGGGTCGAGTATCGCCTAATCCCATACTCGCGAATTTCTTTAAAACTAATTTCATACCCGGCCCATTACCTGTCAGGTTTCAGGTATACCCGTCCCATATGTTTCGGGTTTCAGGTATACCCATCGAGTTCGGGTTTTTTTGTCATCCCTACCACTAAATTTTCATTCAAGTTCCACCATTGGGCTAAGCTGCCATAGAACAACATTATTTTTATGAGAAAACTCCTTTAAACACATCCACACATGATCTAAAAATAGTGGATATGTATTAATAGTAAGTATGTAGTCCATTTTCTTATTGGTGTTTTGTCGTTTTAAAAATCAATGTAAGCTACTCCAATATCTGAGAAAGGAAACACATACATTTTTGCAACATGTCACACCCTAACCGATGGCAAAAATATCAGAGTGAGACGAAATAGATTGCTCGAGACATCATAACACTAATATTTGTGACATGTATTTAAATAATAAATTTTATTCCATTTATAAAGAGTCAATTATAAGGATTGGAAACAAATACAACAACATGAATAATGAAATACAATGCAATAAGAGTACAAAATTTAAAGTGTGTATCTAAGCATCCTAGTATATTCTATACCTCTTACTGGTTCAGCACTTAATGATTTAGACATCTTACTGGTTCAGCACTTAACCACTCAAAAGTTGCCAACAGTAGGGGAACTAGCCCATTAAATCAGGGGTATCCCAATTTTTTTTACCATGCAATCATACAATATTAAAAAAGACAATAAATAAATAAAGTAAACAAATACCTTATAGATTTGGTCTCTTCTTTTTTTGCATAACTTGAAATCGTTCCATCTCACCATCGTTGTCTTTTACTTTATGAAAAAAAATCGTTTTCGACCGCACAAACATGACATTGTTCAAAAATTATGGGCTCATTCAATTGCGTAAATCCATCTTGATAATCTTCAATTTCGAAAAACATCTTTCAATGGTTGCGGTTGCAACCGGTAAAACCAAAGTTAGCTTCACTACCTGATAAACCAAAGGACAAGAACTACGTGATCCCATTTCAACCATAAGACGCGCAAGATCACTTATTCTAATATGGGCTTTATTAGTTATTACAATTTGGGCTTAATTATCATAAAACTAATTATTTGGGCTTTGTTATTAAACAAGTTTTGGGCTTAATGAATAATATCAAGTTTCATAATTTTATTTTAGGTGTATCCTTGTATATGTTTTTGGGTATGCTATGTATAAAACCTAAAAAAATTATACTGCGAATACGAATACGAGGTTGAGCTGTAGCCCGTCCTACAGCTCTTTCAACATTGGTTCCGCCACTGGTTGCCAAACAACCCCTAACACTATAATGACTCTTGGTCCATGCCCTAAATATTATAAAAATTAAGCCTAATAAGTAAAAAAAAAAATTATACTTTAAATATTATCCAAAGCAACTCCTTTTTTGTTCTGTAACACTTGGTCGGCCTTAAAAGCCATAATAAATAGATTAATAGTATAGCTTCTTGTTATATATACGCTTTTAGGGTGAAGGGGGTGCTCACCTAATAGGTGAGTCACCTCTCTTACGCCAAACCAATCCCCGTGTGCCACGTCAACTCCCCTCTTAAACTCCCCTAACACCCCAATTTGATGGCGCCACTCCCCTCTTAGGTGAATTTGGTTTTTTTTAAAAAAAAAAAAAAAAAGGAAAGCTGTGATTGGACCGCCCTCCCTCTCTCCTCTCTCTCTCCTCCCTCTTTCATCGGCAACTCCCCACCGTGCTCAGTCCCCGATTTGCCTCACCGCACCAACGGCGGCGGTGTGCCCGCTAGGTGACTTGGGTCACCGATTGGGCTTACCGAGTACGCCCCGGACACCCTTAGTGAATGGTGACAAACAAATATTTAGTTGTTTAATAATATTTACTCGAATCCGTTTGATGCATGCTTTCGGTGGTCTACGTGGGAGCCACTCAGACACGTTTGACCACTTTTCCGTAGCTTCCAAAATTACTGACACGTGTCTAGATTATCATTTGCTGACTCATACATCCACGTCAACTTATATATGGACCATATTGTAGTTTTGTTTTGTACCATCCACAATTTTAGTTTCAAGGAATCATAATAATTATACGTGTGCATATTCTTGCCAAATGAATGTTTAACAAGGATGGAGATACAATAGGAAGTTTATTTGGCTAGAAAGGATAGGAAGTGATCTTGACCATTCATTAAGTTAATCAAGGGCTAAGATTAAATCAGGGAAATTGAAAAGAATAAAAGAGGCGCGTGAGTTTGTTCAAGGGCATTCTAGTCAATCCAAGCCAATAGTTTCTCTCTCCTCCAATTCCCCCCCATTTTTTAAACGTTAATAACTCTTTCATACGACATTATTTTTTTATAAAAATTGCACCAAAAAAACGAGCGTTTTTTTTTTTCTTTAAAACGAGTATACTATTGCTATATTTTAAAAAAAAAATTAAAACCCAGTTGCGTAAAACGCAATAGAAAAACCACCAGTTACGTAAAACGCAATGAAAAAAAAAACCTAAAAAATGACATTTTTCTAAAACGCAATGCACCAAAAACACAAAGAAATGACTTATTTGTAAAACGCAATGGCCAGAAAACACACAGAAATGTCTTATTTGTAAAACGCAATGGCCAGAAAACACATAAAAATGTGTTCTACCTAAAACGCAATGCACCAAAAACACAAAGAAATGACTTATTTGTAAAACGCAATGGCCAGAAAACACACAGAAATGTCTTATTTGTAAAACGCAATGGCCAGAAAACACATAAAAATGTGTTTTACCTAAAACGCAATGCACCAAAAACACAAAGAAATGTCTTATATGTAAAACGCAATGGCCAGAAAACACTTAAAAATGACTCATTCTAAAACGCAATAGACTGAAAACACCTAAAAAATGTGTCATTGTGAACTGTCTGAATTGTCTACGAATTACTGTCTTCGAAATGAGCCAATTTATGGAAAATTAATTTTTCTGATGCGTTTTTAGTACAGCAATTTAATCGAAAAAAAAAAATTTTCCGAGCTGACCTGGCAGCTCAACCCCAGCCAGGGGCTCTGCCCCTTGGACCCCGCCAGGGGCTGCCGCCCCTGGGACCCCCGCAAAGATTGTAAAACGCAATGACTAAATCAAAAACCCAGATCATGAAAATGAAATTAAAGAATTTCTTACATGGATCGAAGCCGATTTCTTCATCAATTGACAAATTTTGAATGATAGAAACACTTATCAACGCTCGAATCGAACGAATCGAGTGATTATCTCCAAAATCACCGGAAAAAACGAGATTTTTTTATGAAATTAAACTGGGTTTTCTTCAAAAAAAGCTAAAGAACACGTTGATCGGGTTCTGAATCATTGATTGGTGATGAAAATCGCACTATAATGTAGTGATTATTGAGATAGAAAGTGAAGAAATAGTTGAAGATGGTGGGTTTTGAAAATGGTGGGTTTTTGAATTTACTGGGTTTTGAAAAAGGAAGAAGAAGGAGTTGGATTGACTAAAATACCCTTTCTCTTTATTTTAAAATTTGCCACATGTCATAATCCTATGGCTTCCTATCCTTCCTAGCGAAAATTAACTTCCTATTTGATCTTTTCCCTGTTTAACAATATTATTTAAAAAATAAGATATGGACCATCAAAATAATTAATGATAAGAGTTGCATGTTAATGACCATGTTTCGAACTATGAAAGGGCTTTGGTGCTTCACCATCCACATTAGGAGGCTTTATAATTGGCTTCACGTAAATACTTGCTCTACTTATACATGCTTTATCTTTCTCAAAGTCAAAACCGACTCCAAAACGCCCCCCCCCCCCCCCTCCTCATCTCCTCCCTTCACTCACAAAACCTGTTTTTGAGCGTTTTTGCATATAAATGTCCACCATGTCCAGGCTTCTTTATACCATCTTTTATTCTTAAAAATGCCCAAAAAACGACTATTGTCGATGCACTAAGCATGTAAATGAACTTTAACATTAATGTAGAGGCGGGGTTGTAAAAGTACCAACTCGTAGTATCACACATGATAGGGAATGGCATGAGACGAGACCCTCGTGTCGCTATACTGTATCATATAGAGATATTCAACATATTGAAGTTACCACCACAACTTTATTGTTTTAAAATTATGAGTAATAATGGGAATAACTGGGAATATACAGAAGTTTTTAATAAAAATAAAAAAAGTGATTTCGACGGTGTTAAATGGTCTTTTATTAAAAAAGTACTAGATTTTGAAAGGGAAAAAATATTGCAACATGTTTTATATATAGTTATAGGGGTAATATCAAATAAAAGTTTATTTTGTCTAACTAGGATGAGAAGGAATCTTAATCATTCATTTTTCAAATCAATGGTTGAGATGAAAGTGTAGGAGAAAGGAGAAGTGCAACGGTATCTTGGGAAAATCCTATTTATGGATTTTCTCTCTCCACATGCAAGACACATGCATATTCCACCCCATTTTTTTAAACGTTCATAACTTTTTTATACGACATTATTTTTTCAAAAAAATTTCATCGTAAAATCGAGCGTTTTTTATCTTTAATTTGAGTACCATATTGCTATATAAAATATGAAGACTAAAAAAACCAACTAAAATTTGTTGTATTTCTATGTTGTATAACATTTTTTATGCTGGATTTTTGTACTATATTTTTGTGCTAAATTTTTTTAGCTGGATTTTTTTATCTTAAATTTTTTTTTTCAATTTTTTGTGCTAGATTTTTTTGTACTACATTTTTTTTGCTGAATTTTTTCGTGCTATATTTTTTGTACTACATTTTTTGTGCTATATTTTTTTGTACTAGATTTTTTGTACTAGATTTTTTGTGCTATATTTTTTTGTACTACATTTTTTGTGCTATATTTTTTGTTGTATTTTTAAAAACAAAAGGGGTGTCACATGTCATATTCACTCCTATTTATAAGGACCTGTAACACCTCGAATTTTTGTGTCCAATAATGTGTTAACACGTGTCATTGGTTTACACGTGGCATTGATATTAAATAAAGGACCAGTTTTGACTAACCTTGAAAGTATATCAATTCGAGGGTTATAAATGTCAACAGGGGTAAATATACTGTATAGTAACCCTAAATAACGCTTGAACCTTCACACGAATAAATCATAAATCATACGGAAGCGAAACGCGGAAGAAAGTGAGAGATTACGAACTACAGGGGTTAACTGTGTCAACATGTTTAATATTACCTCTGAGTGACCCTTTAACGTTCCCAAGGCTTCGTAACAGTATTATACGCTCACTAGAATATACTGTATAAATTCCGCAAAGTTCCGTCTTAAAACGAAAGAGTTATACTCAAATTCGTATAAGAAGGGTTAAAAGCGTCAACAGTGAAAGTTAAGGCTTTCCAAATAATTAATAAACTAACCGGGGACTTAATAATGCGGGTAAATAACACGAGGCCCCTATCGGTAAATAACCGAGGGCCAAACCGCAAAGTTACCCCTTCAAACCCGAAAGGTCAGGTAAATCATTACGAAAGATTTCGTTATTAATTACCAGGATTTCGTAATCATTTCAAAAGATTTTAAAAATCTGAAAAACAGGCCCCACGCGACCCGCATTGCATTTGTGGTTAAGTTGAGGCGGGCCGCGAGCCTCCCTTTTTACTCGCCTGATATTTAAATCCCAGGCGGCCCGCATTAGAAACGCATGGAACTCCCATGCGGGCCGCATTAGACGCCCAGATGCAGAATACTTGTAACTACTTGCCTTTTGGAGCATTTGAACGACCAAACATCAATCAATGAGGCATGGGTGCCCCCTACTCGACCTATACACCTTAGGGACACCTACCCATCATCTCTGGACTGTTGTGAGTGTTTGTAATGATCATAGATGCTTGGCATTGGCTATAAATAGCCACATTATACACATAACCTTCACAACACCAAAAACACACATCTCTGGTCATTACAAGAGCTCTCAAGTCCTCTTCTCTGCTCTATAAGCAAGAACACACTTCTGTAAGTCGTTCATAACCATTTTGGTCATACATTTCCATAGTTTTAGCTTAGAAACTCAACCGACGTAACTAACGGTTGTCATTACAATAACTTGCAAATGGTTCAGTCTTATGACGAATCAAAAATGGTTATGAGATGGTATTTATGTGGGTAATAAACCTCTAAAAAGGTTCCCCCTGATCACCACTCTAACTATGTCAAATATCGAGTCAAACGTGCGGTTAAAAAGTCAACAGAAAGCTATTTTAGCGATTATTGCATAATCTGTAATGTATATGTTATGGAACCTGTTTTGACAATCATAAAACATGATAATAAGTATATAAACTTATTTGCGCTCGTTTGAATCAACCGTTTGCTATATTGAACCGGTTCGGAGCCGAAAGTCGCAAAAGTTTGACTTTTGCTTTGACTTCAGTTCTGACCCGTTTTAGTGAGGTATAGATATACCTTAGGACTCTCTTAGGACCAGGTTACATGATGGTATAAACCTCTGTGATCGGTTCACGAGTTACCCGAGTCTTTTGCGCAATTCCGTCATTCGCCTAAAAGTTGACCGTAACGGCCTTTTGAAATTAAAACGAGTATTTCGGACACGTGAACGGACCAAAACCTTGCTTATTAAATTATAAGCATGTCCTTAAAGTTTCACGTCAATCCGAGGTCTAGAATGAGAGTTATGCTAAATGGCGCATTTAAAGTAAACTTTTGTAATAAACGGCGCAATTAGCATAACACCTATCTAAACCAAGATTTCGTCACCAAAACTTTTACCCACTGTATTAAAATAATATTTTGGGAATTTTAAAGATTTTTAATAATTTTTACCTCGCTCATAACCTGCGGTTATGGCTACGGTTCGGTAAATACCGAATATGCCCTTTTCGGCCAAAACATGAGTTCTACAAGGTCTTTTGACCCGATTCCAGTTGCTACTGATTTTAAATAATAAATAAAGTATTTTAAGCTTTATAAGCTGTTCGGGAAACTCAGATTTCCTGTAGAACTCGAAAAGCCCTTTTAAAGCCTTTAAAATGACCGAAAAGCCCCTACGGGGCATAATATTAACTTAAACTCGTTACGGGCGTCACGGAAGGTATCCTACTGATACCGCAACCCATTTAAGGCATATTGACTTAGGAAATAAGCGTACGACTCTCATGGTTAACCGTTTCGCCTATTGCGCGCACGGTTCGGCTTATGAAACTAGTTTTCATAAATTAGCCGATACGGGTCAAATTATATCATTTGAACCCCAAAATCCAGAGTGTGAACCATTAACCCATATAAAACAAGTCTCTGAACTTGTTGGGTCAGGATCACACTCCATTCTCGGTTTTCGCCTCTTCGCGCGATTAAACCATATCTATATATATCGGAACCAACCGGTCTAGGCTACGGCTAATATAAGGACCCGTTAGGATTCTAAGAGGTTAATTAAAACCTTCGTTCCAGATTAGGAGCCCCAGTAAAAGCTATCGGTGATTTAATCCAATTAAGGAAATATACTTGCAAAGGTAAATACTTTAACTTATTTCCCCTATATGGGCTTGGGTTACGGTATATTAATACCGCTTGATTGAGCATTATATTCTTCCATCGCTTAGGTGGTTAATTAAATAATATGATCGGCTCATTTAAACAGTTTTGTTGCTTATAAGCCTTTGGGGGGTTTAATGACCGTTGTCCCGGATATCCTTGGCATCATTTTACGAAATGGCCACGACCATCGACATCCCGGTGTAGGCGTACACCCGGTATAAAGTGTCGACATTAAATTAAAAGACGTAGCCATTGGTTTTTATACTACGGTTTTACGCAAACGTGGTGTGTCTATAAATCTTTAACCCGGCACGACCCGGGCTACTGAACGCATAAAAGAACATGTAAAACGTTCACAAGATTTTATTATAATTTTCCCAAGTTATAAAAGAGTTTGTGCCTTGTGCATTCAAATCAATTTTAATAAACATTTTCAAATGTGTCAGTTGAATGTATTTACCAGTGTAAACTGACGTATTTTCCCCAAAAAGATTAAGTGCAGGTGCTAGACGAAATTGGCTGGTATTAGCTGCCTAAGCATCACGAATAGTCTCGCAAACTCGATGTCGTATCTGAATGAACAATATTTATTTATTTTGATCCGCTGTGGATACATTCGACTTCTGTAATACATTTGATATTACAATCAGAGGTTGAAATATATTTATTTATCTTTAAGCTTCCGCTGTGCATTATATAATTGTGTGGTTTGACTATATTGTTGCCAACATCGTCACGGTAATCCCCCACCGGGCCCACCGGTGAGACACGTGGAAATCGGGGTGTGACAGGTTGGTATCAGAGCCAACATTGAGTGAATTAAACACTACCCTACTGTGTTTAATCTCAATAACACAATTGCACATACTTGAGTCTAGACAATAACTTAGGACAAATTCGGATTTATACTCCTTTTTGTCTTTATTTTCAATTCGATTTTTAATAAGTTTTGGAGCAGGAAAATGCCACCTGTTATATTCCGAGGAAGAGGAAGGGGAAGAAGAGGCAGAGGAGAAGTCGTGACACATCACGATAACGAAGCTGGACCATCAGGTACAAGACATCCTTCGATGACAAGGAGCGAAGAACCACAACGACGAAGAGATCTCTACGAACCCGCGAGGCATTCCACCTCACACAGCTCGACGCCATCTTATCGGCACTCCTTTGGACCAAACTCAGAAAATGATCCCAACAACCCACAACCTTCCTTCATACCTCTACAACGTTCGGTATCGACCCGGAATTATGACGACCCTACTCCATACTACATAGGTCAGTTTAATCCGGCTGACTACATACAGGAACCATCAGGTTTTGTTCCACTAAGGCCACAAGACCACTTTTCTGAAGATCCCATGGAGGAAGATGAGGATCCTACTGAACCAGCTCGTGGTACGCCCACGCATCCGATAGAAGTCTCTGATGGGTCATCCTTCCATGGTACACCCTATCAGGGACCAGACAGTTTCCAAGCGTTGTTTGACCGGCATGAGTGGTACTACACGCCACCTCAACAGACATCTCAACAACCGCGACATCCACAGGATCCCTCTGAGGATTCACGCTTTGTGGCAGTTACGCCACCACCTCCGCCACCGGCACAACCAGTAATACCTGATCCGCCAAGGCGTAGGAGGACAAATGCTCGTATGTCTACACGAGGAGGAGGGGGTATCCACTTCAGCACTCCTCGACATTCTAGTAGTAGCCACTATCCGCCACTACAAGAAGAAGGACCTTCAAGTCCTATACAGGAGGCGAACTCCGCACCAGCTGCACAAAATTCGCCACCATTTGGGTATGACCAGCCCATACCTGCTTACACGGGTCCAACGGCTTACAACCCGTTCGAACCGTCACAAGCACAATACAACTACGGCTATGAGCGCGACCCATATGTGGTGTCGGCAAGATATAATGCGCGCTACCCTGACGGAGCACATGGAAACATGGGGCCACCGGACTACTCAGCTCATGGGTATCCAATACCTCCCAGACCTCCAGTTCCGCAACAAGCGCCACAACCATGATTCTCTCCTCCTGAACAGGAAGAAATACTCCATCGACTAGATCGAGTGGAGAGAGAGTTCGAAGAAGAGAAAAAGAGCCACCGAGGATTTCTCAAGGGCTTGGCGAACCTACTAAAGGGCAAAAAGAAGAAACGTGACCATTAGCCCTTGATAATTGTACTAATGTAATTTCTACTTTGAAATAAGTCCCTGTGTAGACAGCTTATCGTATTTCAGTCCCTACGTGGACTTATCTTTAGTCCTTGCATGGACACCTATCTTATATCAGTCCCTGCGTGGACTTGTCACTTATTTTTAAACCTCTATGGAGGTATGTACTATTTGAAAGACCCGTTTAGGGCAATATGTAATTGTATTGAGATTTTGGAATGTATGTTATGAGTTTTGTTTTAATATATATAAAATAAATCAAAACCATTCCTTTTATATTGATCTGCCTAAATAAAGAATCTTAAAAGGTGAAACCTAGCTTGGTGTCTTTTAAGATCCAGTCAAGATGGTACGACCTAATTGAAAAGATTCTGATTCCTGTTAACCTCTGTACGCATGTTAACGATCATGGCAGATGTGATTCGTTAAAATCACGCACGTCATTCTTATGCAATAATCCTTTAAGGATTCCAAAACCCAACTAAATGATTTATAAATCGTGGGTTAAATCACCAATGAAGGTGACCAATATTATAAAATATCCATTAGTGATGTAGTGCCTACGGGCCAGTATTATTAAAACATCCATTAGTGATGTAGTGCCTACGGGCCAGTGTTATTAAAACATCCATTAGTGATGTAGTGCCTACGGGCCAGTATTATTAAAACATCCATTAGTGATGTAGTGCCTACGGGCCAGTATTATAAAAACATCCATTAGTGATGTAGTGCCTACGGGCCAACTTTATTAAAACGTCCATTAGAGGTGTAGTGCCTACGGGCCAACCATATTAAAACATCCATTAGAGATGTAGCGCCTACGGGCCAACCATATTAAAACATCCATTAGAGATGTAGTGCCTATGGGCCGTAATAATTGTCTTATAACGACAAAAGACAGTGGTAGTCTATGACTCTCTGTCAGAAAGAGATAAAAGAACCACGGTTCAAATCTCTATGCCTTTGATTCTCTGAAATCTCGGCTAATATTATAAAACACCATCATGATTAGGCTTTATGCCGCCAATACTATTTATATAGCTGAAATAGGATATATTCAAATCCTAATATTTAATGAAGTAATAAATTAACCGAATATGGTCTCTGTACCATGGTTGACAAATTGTCATAAAAGACAATTATATAATAATCTCCTGAATAAAATTTTGTTATCTTCTGTAACAGATTCAAGTTACAATGGCGGATCCCAACGGAGAAAATAGCCATACTAATGATGATGAATACGACAATACGCCGGTACATTTGACAGGCGCACAACTAAAGGCTCTGATTGACAATGCTGTTCAGGCAGCTCTTGATCGTCAATATACCGAGTCCCAAGGCAGAACCGTGTCAAAACCACCCTCTAAACCAAAGACACACTCCAAACCACCCTCTGAACCCAAGAAAGATGACGACAAACACTCGTCCACTGAGAACAGCGTTCATCGCGATAGAGAATATACTGATGCATCAAATGCTAAGGGTTGCACCTACAAATACTTTGTATCTTGTAAGCCCCGGGAATTTACAGGGGAGAAAGGTGTTGTGGATTGCATCACCTGGCTAGATGAGATGGACACTATTGTAGACATCAGCGGGTGTGCAGCGAGGGATGTGGTGAATTATGTGTCCCAATCATTCAAGGGCGAGGCCCTGGCATGGTGGAGGGCGTTGGTGCAGGCATCTGGTAAGTCTGCTTTGTACAAGATGACATGGGAGGAATTTATTGCTCTCATAAAGGAAAACTACTGCCCTCAGCATGAGGTTGAAAAGATCGAGGCTGACTTTGTGTCACTGGTGATGACGAACCTGGACTGCCAGGCATATTTGACGAATTTCAATACAATGTCTCGTCTGGTCCCGTACCTTGTGACCCCAGAACCTCGAAGAATCGCCCGTTTTATTGGGGGCTTGGAGCCCGCAATAAAGGCGAGTGTAAAGGCCTCTCGGCCGACGACCTTCAGGTCAGTTACTGACCTCTCCTTGTCTCTCACCTTAGACGCTGTCCGCCTGAGGACACTAAGGAACAAGGAGGCTGAGAAGAGAAAACGTGAGGATGATACCTCACGAAGATCAGGGAAGAAGCACCGTGGAAACGGTGAAGGCAAAAGAGGGTCGGAGGCAAAGAAGGATGGGCAAACTGGTGAAAGGCCCAACTGCAAGATCTGCAAGAAACCCCACTCTGGGAAGTGCAGATTTGCATCAAACTCACAGTCGCAATCAAAGACTCCTTCCTGTGGACTATGCAAGTCCAAGGATCATAAAACTGTGGAGTGCAAGAAAATCAAGGATGCAACCTGCTATGGTTGTAATGAAAAGGGGCATATCAAGAGTAACTGCCCAAAGTATGCCAAGAAGGCGGAAGAGACAAAGAAGTCAAATGCGAGAGTTTTTCGCATGGATGCAAAGGAAGCGGTCCAGAACGACAATGTGCTTACAGGTACTTTTCTCGTAAATAATATATTTGCAAGAGTACTATTCGATTCTGGCGCCGATAAATCATTTGTGGACCAGAAATTTTGCCAACTACTAAATATGCCTATCAAAACCCTCGATGCGAAATACGAAGTAGAGTTAGCAGACGGCACGATAGAAACCGTCTCAACTGTTCTAGAAGGATGTGAAATGTCCATTAGGAACCATTCTTTTCCTTTATCTCTACTTCCCTTCAAATTAGCGGGTTTTGACATTGTGCTAGGCATGGACTGGTTATCCCATAACCAGGCCCAAATCATTTGCGGCAAGAGGCAGATAGTTTTAAAGACTCCGAGTGGTGAATCGCTTACCATTCGGGGAGATACGCAGTATGGGTTACCCGAGGACGTATCTATGCTGAAAGCTTCTAGGTGTTTGAACAGGGGCTGTGTAATTTACATGGCTCAGGTGATAATTGAAGAACCGAAGCCGAAGATCGAGGATCTTCCTGTCATTTCTGAATATCCCGAGGTTTTTCCTGAAGAACTACCTGGTTTGCCACCAGATAGACAAGTGGAGTTCAGAATAGACATCATTCCTGGAGCAGCTCCGATAGCAAGAGCACCTTATAGGCTAGCTCCAACGGAAATGAAAGAACTGAGGACCCAGTTGGATGAACTGCTGGCGAAAGGTTTTATCAGACCTAGTTCATCTCCCTGGGGAGCTCCTGTCCTATTTGTAAAGAAGAAGGACGGATCGATGCGGTTGTGCATCGACTACCGAGAGCTGAACAAAGTTACCATAAAGAACAGATATCCTTTGCCAAGGATCGATGATCTGTTCGACCAACTGCAAGGAGGAAGCTACTTCTCAAAGATCGACTTAAGGTCGGGCTATCATCAACTAAGGGTCAGAGATGAAGATGTACACAAGACTGCATTTAGGACTCGCTATGGTCATTACGAGTTCCTAGTGATGCCTTTTGGGCTCACAAATGCACCGGCTGCGTTCATGGATCTCATGAATCGCGTCTGCAAGCCGTATTTGGACAAATTTGTCATAGTCTTCATCGACGATATCCTTATATATTCCAAGAACCAAGCAAACCACGAGAAACATCTTCGTTGCATTCTCGAATTACTACAGCGTGAGAAACTCTACGCCAAATTCTCGAAATGTGAATTCTGGCTACGAGAGGTTCAGTTTTTAGGGCACGTTGTGAGTGAGCGTGGCATCCAAGTGGATCCCGCTAAGGTAGAGGCGGTCATGAACTGGCAAGAGCCAAAGACGCCTACCGAAATCCGTAGTTTCCTGGGGTTAGCAGGATACTACCGGAGGTTTATTGAGAATTTTTCGAGGATTGCTGCGCCCTTGACTTCCTTGACCAAGAAGAAAGAAAAGTACATTTGGGGCCCAAAGCAGCAAGAGTCCTTCGAAATACTGAAGCAAAAGCTAAGCAACGCACCTGTGTTGACATTACCGGAAGGTACAGATGAATTCGTAGTTTACTGCGATGCATCACACACAGGCATGGGGTGTGTGCTTATGCAGAAGGGCAAGGTGATTGCCTATGCTTCAAGGCAATTAAAGGTGCACGAAAAGAATTACACCACCCATGATTTGGAGTTGGGTGCCGTTGTATTTGCACTGAAGTTGTGGAGGCACTACCTTTATGGTATTAAATTTGTGATTTATTCTGATCACAAAAGCCTCCAGCACCTGTTCAACCAGAAGGAGTTGAACATGAGGCAGCCCCGTTGGATGGAGACCCTGAACGACTATGATTGCGAGATCAGGTACCATCCCGGCAAGGCTAATGTAGTCGCTGATGCCTTAAGTAGGAAAGAAAGGGTAAAACCTATACGAATCAATGCCAAGAGCATTGAAGTCAAGAACAATTTGATTGAAAAGATATTAGCTGCACAGCGAGAGGCTGTGTTGGAAGCTAATTATCCTAATGAAAAGCTGGGAGTAACTGAGGAGCAGTTGACTCTTAGCAAGGATGGAATCCTTAGATTGAACGGACGTATATGGGTTCCAATATATGGAGGACTACGAGATGTTATCCTCCAGGAAGCCCATAGCTCCAAATACTTAGTCCATCCTGGTGCTGACAAGATGTATCAAGACTTGAAGGCAAATTATTGGTGGATAGGCTTGAAAAAGTCTGTAGCCGCCCATGTAGCAAAGTGCTTGACTTGTGCTCAAGTCAAAGCCGAGCACCAAAAGCCGTCTGGCTTGCTACAACAGCCTGAACTTCCCGAGTGGAAGTGGGAATGCGTAACTATGGACTTCATAACCAAGTTACCCAAAACCAGGAAAGGAAACGATACAATATGGGTCATAGTCGATAGGCTGACTAAATCAGCTCATTTTCTACCCATCAAGGAGACGTATAGCTCCGATATGCTAGCCCAACTTTATGTTGATAAGATTGTCGCCTTACACGGCATACCTGTGACTATTTTTTTTTCAATTTTTTGTGCTAGATTTTTTTGTACTACATTTTTTTTGCTGAATTTTTTCGTGCTATATTTTTTGTACTACATTTTTTGTGCTATATTTTTTTGTACTAGATTTTTTGTACTAGATTTTTTGTGCTATATTTTTTTGTACTACATTTTTTGTGCTATATTTTTTGTTGTATTTTTAAAAACAAAAGGGGTGTCACATGTTATATTCACTCCTATTTATAAGGACCTGTAACACCTCGAATTTTTGTGTCCAATAATGTGTTAACACGTGTCATTGGTTTACACGTGGCATTGATATTAAATAAAGGACCAGTTTTGACTAACCTTGAAAGTATATCAATTCGAGGGTTATAAATGTCAACAGGGGTAAATATACTGTATAGTAACCCTAAATAACGCTTGAACCTTCACACGAATAAATCATAAATCATACGGAAGCGAAACGCGGAAGAAAGTGAGAGATTACGAACTATAGGGGTTAACTGTGTCAACATGTTTAATATTACCTCTGAGTGACCCTTTAACGTTCCCAAGGCTTCGTAACAGTATTATACGCTCACTAGAATATACTGTATAAATTCCGCAAAGTTCCGTCTTAAAACGAAAGAGTTATACTCAAATTCGTATAAGAAGGGTTAAAAGCGTCAACAGTGAAAGTTAAGGCTTTCCAAATAATTAATAAACTAACCGGGGACTTAATAATGCGGGTAAATAACACGAGGCCCCTATCGGTAAATAACCGAGGGCCAAACCGCAAAGTTACCCCTTCAAACCCGAAAGGTCAGGTAAATCATTACGAAAGATTTCGTTATTAATTACCAGGATTTCGTAATCATTTCAAAAGATTTTAAAAATCTGAAAAACAGGCCCCACGCGACCCGCATTGCATTTGTGGTTAAGTTGAGGCGGGCCGCGAGCCTCCCTTTTTACTCGCCTGATATTTAAATCCCAGGCGGCCCGCATTAGAAACGCATGGAACTCCCATGCGGGCCGCATTAGACGCCCAGATGCAGAATACTTGTAACTACTTGCCTTTTGGAGCATTTGAACGACCAAACATCAATCAATGAGGCATGGGTGCCCCCTACTCGACCCATACACCTTAGGGACACCTACCCATCATCTCTGGACTGTTGTGAGTGTTTGTAATGATCATAGATGCTTGGCATTGGCTATAAATAGCCACATTATACACATAACCTTCACAACACCAAAAACACACATCTCTGGTCATTACAAGAGCTCTCAAGTCCTCTTCTCTGCTCTATAAGCAAGAACACACTTCTGTAAGTCGTTCATAACCATTTTGGTCATACATTTCCATAGTTTTAGCTTAGAAACTCAACCGACGTAACTAACGGTTGTCATTACAATAACTTGCAAATGGTTCAGTCTTATGACGAATCAAAAATGGTTATGAGATGGTATTTATGTGGGTAATAAACCTCTAAAAAGGTTCCCCCGATCACCACTCTAACTATGTCAAATATCGAGTCAAACGTGCGGTTAAAAAGTCAACAGAAAGCTATTTTAGCGATTATTGCATAATCTGTAATGTATATGTTATGGAACCTGTTTTGACAATCATAAAACATGATAATAAGTATATAAACTTATTTGCGCTCGTTTGAATCAACCGTTTGCTATATTGAACCGGTTCGGAGCCGAAAGTCGCAAAAGTTTGACTTTTGCTTTGACTTCAGTTCTGACCCGTTTTAGTGAGGTATAGATATACCTTAGGACTCTCTTAGGACCAGGTTACATGATGGTATAAACCTCTGTGATCGGTTCACGAGTTACCCGAGTCTTTTGCGCAATTCCGTCATTCGCCTAAAAGTTGACCATAACGGCCTTTTGAAATTAAAACGAGTATTTCGGACACGTGAATGGACCAAAACCTTGCTTATTAAATTATAAGCATGTCCTTAAAGTTTCACGTCAATCCGAGGTCTAGAATGAGAGTTATGCTAAATGGCGCATTTAAAGTAAACTTTTGTAATAAACGGCGCAATTAGCATAACACCTATCTAAACCAAGATTTCGTCACCAAAACTTTTACCCACTGTATTAAAATAATATTTTGGGAATTTTAAAGATTTTTAATAATTTTTACCTCGCTCATAACCTGCGGTTATGGCTACGGTTCGGTAAATACCGAATATGCCCTTTTCGGCCAAAACATGAGTTCTACAAGGTCTTTTGACCCGATTCCAGTTGCTACTGATTTTAAATAATAAATAAAGTATTTTAAGCTTTATAAGCTGTTCGGGAAACTCAGATTTCCTGTAGAACTCGAAAAGCCCTTTTAAAGCCTTTAAAATGACCGAAAAGCCCCTACGGGGCATAATATTAACTTAAACTCGTTACGGGCGTCACGGAAGGTATCCTACTGATACCGCAACCCATTTAAGGCATATTGACTTAGGAAATAAGCGTACGACTCTCATGGTTAACCGTTTCGCCTATTGCGCGCACGGTTCGGCTTATGAAACTAGTTTTCATAAATTAGCCGATACGGGTCAAATTATATCATTTGAACCCCAAAATCCAGAGTGTGAACCATTAACCCATATAAAACAAGTCTCTGAACTTGTTGGGTCAGGATCACACTCCATTCTCGGTTTTCGCCTCTTCGCGCGATTAAACCATATCTATATATATCGGAACCAACCGGTCTAGGCTACGGCTAATATAAGGACCCGTTAGGATTCTAAGAGGTTAATTAAAACCTTCGTTCCAGATTAGGAGCCCCAGTAAAAGCTATCGGTGATTTAATCCAATTAAGGAAATATACTTGCAAAGGTAAATACTTTAACTTATTTCCCCTATATGGGCTTGGGTTACGGTATATTAATACCGCTTGATTGAGCATTATATTCTTCCATCGCTTAGGTGGTTAATTAAATAATATGATCGGCTCATTTAAACAGTTTTGTTGCTTATAAGCCTTTGGGGGGTTTAATGACCGTTGTCCCGGATATCCTTGGCATCATTTTACGAAATGGCCACGACCATCGACATCCCGGTGTAGGCGTACACCCGGTATAAAGTGTCGACATTAAATTAAAAGACGTAGCCGTTGGTTTTTATACTACGGTTTTACGCAAACGTGGTGTGTCTATAAATCTTTAACCCGGCACGACCCGGGCTACTGAACGCATAAAAGAACATGTAAAACGTTCACAAGATTTTATTATAATTTTCCCAAGTTATAAAAGAGTTTGTGCCTTGTGCATTCAAATCAATTTTAATAAACATTTTCAAATGTGTCAGTTGAATGTATTTACCAGTGTAAACTGACGTATTTTCCCCAAAAAGATTAAGTGCAGGTGCTAGACGAAATTGGCTGGTATTAGCTGCCTAAGCATCACGAATAGTCTCGCAAACTCGATGCCGTATCTGAATGAACAATATTTATTTATTTTGATCCGCTGTGGATACATTCGACTTCTGTAATACATTTGATATTACAATCAGAGGTTGAAATATATTTATTTATCTTTAAGCTTCCGCTGTGCATTATATAATTGTGTGGTTTGACTATATTGTTGCCAACATCGTCACGGTAATCCCCCACCGGGCCCACCGGTGAGACACGTGGAAATCGGGGTGTGACAGGACCAAAATGTCCTTCATTTCTATTATTAAGAGTGTCACATGTTATCATCACAATCTTTCTTAGACTACTTAGGCAAAATCCACTTTTTAGTGGATCCTTCCTCGTTAGGCCATGTGTAGTCATAACCCCCCTTTGTGGACGTTATGCGACACGTGGCGCGCCACGTGTGCGGGTGGGCGTTATGGGGCGTTATGCATTTAAACCCGTAGTCATAAAGCCCCTACCCATCAATACCTAATTATTAATTTTCATTTTTTTTAATTGATTAAAAAACACAGACTAATTTTTGAGTGGTCAAACAAAAAAAGAGCTCCTCCATCACGCCGCGATATGTATGGCGCTGCCATCTCTTTTTCGTCCCATACCGCCCCCCATCCCGGTGTTCATGACGTCATGCGGCGCTATGTTTGACTTTTGGCTGGATATGGCGCCCCACTACGTTCAGACTTATATTATATTTCTACGTGTCATTGTCTTTGTTTTAAATTCATAATATGTAATCAACTTTATGCTTAACAATTATTGAGGGGTCCTAGTCCCAATTCCTTATCAGCTTCTTTAATAAATGGTTTATTTTTTATTTAGAAAAAGTCAATAATATTTTATTTTCATTATTATATCCGATTTCTTCACTTACCAATTTATTTAGCCATTCTTATATATAATATAATATTAATAATGGATTAAGTCAATAAATGAAAAATGATAAAAATAAAATAACATATTTGTGCTGGTGCCAGATAATATTAAAAATTTTCTTCGCGCGTGGAATTCCAAATTTACAATGCTTATAATTTTTTTTTTTTTTTTTTGAATCAAAAAGAGAACCTTTTATATCATTTCACATGAAAAAGTGCAATTACAAAGCAATGGCAGGTAGTCGGGCAACAAGTTGCGCCGCCACCCCCTTTTGAATAGAAAAACCAATTCTACTAAATACAAAGTTTGAAACCTTTAGCGATATTTTATATTTGTCTCTTTGTTCATAAAACAATTTAATTTTATTTTGATGTACGTTAACTTATACATTTTCTTAATAGATATTTATTTGTAACTGTAACTTTTTTACTTATTAAAACGTTAAATTTTGTTTTGTATTGCAACAACAGAGAGAAAGATGAGAGGAGAAGCATAGGTTGATGTGTAAGAAAGAAAACCACGAAAGTTAATTAAGTGAAACACGACTACTTAAAGAGTTATTTACATAAGTCCTTCACTTGCACAAGTAAAAGAGAGACTTAAGACTAAAGACCTATACGTGCGAAACGTGTTTTTGAGAAGAAAGATCCAACTGCAAAGTACATGTCTAGCAATATCGAAACATAGACGTGTAATCTCATATCGATTATAGCTATGTGAGATTCTTGGTTTATAAAACACCTCTCGCCTTAGATATCACCAACGAGTTTTAGACGCATTGATTGTGGAGGGGATGAAAACTCATTAATTAGTTAAGCATCCTTAAGTGGACATAGTTACATGATAGGTGACCTCCTTAGAAGTCCCCATCGAGGTAACAAAAAATAAATCCATAACTTCCCGAATAAGCAACTCATCAGAGGCAAAGCTGACAATATTAGTGATACATGAGACCCTATGTTGCACTATGTGTTGTGAAAAGTGTGAAACGTTCATTATAGACATTATTGTAAAATACGTAAATCATGGGGTATAAATGGACGAGTGCCTTACGAACCATTTCCGCCACGAACCGAGTCGATACCCGCTAAAACAAATTCCAGATGCATCATGCGGGAATCTCACAAGTATATATTTAAAATATAAATAATAAATAAATAAGAAGAAGAAAAAAAAACTCGTTTTAGCTAAATAAAAAAGGAAGAAAAGAAACACGTTCTAGCATTTGCAAATTGCAATATATAATTGGAAGGTTGTATTGAACTTTGATTATTCATGTCTAGAAGCTGCTAGAAAACGTGTACGTTTGTGATGAATTACATGTCACATCATATCACTCACTAATATTATTGTGAAACATAAGTAACCCACCTTGCCTTCTGAGCTGCAACCAAACATACATCCAATATTATGAGAAAAGAAAGATCATGTAAAGTAAAACAAATTATCGTCAAGTTTTGATCAAATAGTGTTGGTAAATTTCTCTTTAAATCTTCGTTTTACATTAAAGAAGCCTTTAATATGACGGTATTTGGTAAATTTATTTCAAAAATCTTCGTTTTATAGTGAATGTACATAAAGAACAATCAATTGGCGTCATGTGTATCACGGTTAGCAATAAACACGGCCAACCAACTCGTAAAACTTTGAATAGTGAAGTCACATAGGCTAACACGCTATTTAAGGGGAAAATGCGTTGTGTATCAGGTTAAAGTTGTAGTTAAACACATAAATGCATTGTCGACCAGGTTAGAGTTGTAGTTAAACATACACTTAAAAAATTGTAACAATACTACACTCAAAATAAAGTAAAATTAAAAACTAACTTTACGGTATATTTTTTTAAATGTTGACTTTTATCAAAGCCATTTACGTTAAATAACAAATGTAAAGATCAAATACAAGTAGGTATTAACATACAAAATGTCCTTAACGTAAAAGGTGAATGGAACTTTTATTTTTTGAATTTTTTCCCTACTCGCTAATTAAGAATGATATTTAATTGCAAAATATAAAAAAAATCGTGATTTTACAATAGTAATTATAATTACCCTACAGACTTACTTAATTACTCTACTACCGTAAAATCACGATTTTTTTTATATTTTTCAATTAAACATCATTCTTAACAAATAGGGAAAAATTCAAAAAAAAAATTCTCCTTTTCGATTCTTACGGGAATTTTATATCTTAAGACACATGTGTACAATAAGTTAAAAGAACCATAACTTAGATTTGTTTTCATTAATAATAATAATAATGATAATGATGATGATAATGATAATAATAATAATAATAATAATAATAATAATAATAATAATAATAATAATAATAATAATAATAATATTATAAGGAAGAAGATAGGAAATAGGGACAATACAATATCGCTCATGTTTGAATTCTTATTTTTTTAAACTTCAAAATAGAAATAAATCAACATTCATCTCCCTTTCAAATATCGTAACATCACTTTAGATATTTAATCCTTTAATTATTTTCCACCAATAGAATATAATAATCTAAACTTTAATAAATCCCGATTCCGCATCAGTTACGTAACACCAACCATATTTCCTAAAACCCCTCGTTTCACAATTCCACACACACACAAACACCAATCACACACACTATTGTGGGCCCGTCCTACTCACCTCTGACGTCACCCTTCGTCTCTATTATAATACATACTCACACACAATATATTATACAGAACCAGTCTATATACATTTATAAACTCCCAGTGGATCCGAAAATTTTGCAGAAAAATATCATCATATTCCGACTATTTAGGATACCAGATTTGAATCAGATACATCAATCGATCGTTATTTGAATCCAATTCATCGATTCGATCGTCGTAGAAGCAGTTATCCGAACAGGTTGTTGAAATTTGAAGCGTTAGGGTTGTGATTGAAGTGATGAAGAAGTAAGAGATTGTTATTTGAAGCTAATTCATCGATACCGTCGTCGGAGAAGCTGTTAATCGAACAGATTGTTGAAGTTTGAAGCATATTCATCGAATATTCATTGATTCGATCGTTGTTGAAGCTGTTATTCGAACAGGTTGTTGAAATTTGAAGTGTTAGGGTTTTGGTTGAAGCTAATTCATCGATTCTATTGTTCGTAGAAGCTGTTCTTCGAAAATTTTGTTGAAATTTGAAGCAACAGTTCGTTATTTGAGTCAATTCATCGATTCGGTCGTTCGTAGAAGCCGTAAATCGAACAGGTTGTTGAAATCTGAAGCAACAAGTCGTTATTCACTTATTTGAGTCTAATTCATCGATTCATTAGTTATTTGAGAAGCTGTTATTCGAATAATTTGTTGAAATTTGAATCGTTAGGGTTTTGATAGAAGCGAGTAAGCAAGGTCGTTATTTGAATCTAATTCATCGATACGACGTCGTATATAAGCCGTTAAGTCGAATACTCTGTTTGAAATTCGAATCTCTAGGGTTTCGATTAACGGTTATTTGAATCTAATCGTTTGGGTTTTAAACTTTTTAATCAATGACGAGACAACAAATCGTGATCCACCGGTCACCAATGGAGCGGCGGCAGCTTCTACTAAATCCAGAACCTTCATCATCATCATCATCTCGATCTCACCGGTTAGCAGAACTCGCCGGAGGAACAACGGCGGAATGCGCAGCAGTAGTATGTTGCTTCCCGTGCACAGTAGTCAACATTCTAGTACTAGCAGTGTACAAAGTTCCGGCAGGTTTATGCCGGAAAGCGTTGAAGCGGAAGCGCCGGAGGAGACTGTTGAAGAACGGATTGTTGGTTCAGAACAGTGGTGACGTCAGCGATGGGAACAAGTCCGGTCACCGGATTAGTATAGATGCTGCGGAGTTTGTTGAGTTGTTTAAGGTGAAACCGGTCGTTGATGATGAGTTTGTTGAGTTGGAGAATGAGATGTGGGAGAAGTTTTACGGAACGGGGTTTTGGAGGAGCTTGTCTCAGAGGGTTAATTGAGTTGCTGAACGATGGCAAATTTGGATATTTGATGGACCACTGGAGCGTTATCGTACCACCAGATAAATGACGACCACTGGAGTGTTATCGTATCACCAGATGAATGACAACGGTGTTGGATGGGGGTGACGATTTCTGATATGACCTGAAATGTAACATTGTTGAGTGTAAATGTACATATTCACTCCTGTTACACATGTAGTATTATTCTTCTAGTTTGTAGGAGTGAGGGGTGAAATTGTAAAAATGGAAAATCCAGAATTTGGGTTTTTCCGTTCTAATCAGAAAATGAGTTTTTTTTTTGGGATTATTGCTCTTGTTTTTTGGTTAAATGCTGAAATTTACTAATATGTTGATAGAACTAGAATTACGACCCGCCGCAATGCGGCGGGAATTCTTTAGTTATAACTAAGTCGATTTAGGATGCGCACGTTATATTAAACCTGTCAAACGGGAAAAAATAGACGATGTAAAAACGTTCACCCACACACGCACGTTGCGTCGTGTTAACTCGCGTTAGAACGAAATGTAAAAACGTTAAACCAAAGACGCACGTTGCGATGTGTTAAGTCACAAAATTTCGAATGAGCTATAAAGCGAAAAAAATTGAAAAATCCCCAAAGCCAAGGTTATAACAACGGAACAACCATATGAATAACCATTTTTTCTTTGAAAACCCCCCCAAAGCCAAGATTACAACACATAAGTAAAAAAAATCAAAGTGGTTAAATCGCAAAAGATTGAAATTTTTGAATTAGAAGTGAAAAATCAAATTAATTAAAGGGGTTAAATTACCAAAGATTAAACTTTAAACTTAAATTGTCAAAGATTAAAACTCTAGGGTTAAAAAAGAAACAAAGATTAAAACTTTAAGCTTAAATTGTCAATGATTAAAACTTGAAGGTTAAAATGGAAAATTCCATTTTTTTTGAAACTCTCCCAAAGCCAAAGTTACAACCACCTTATGCTTAAAGTAGTTGATTATTTATAGGTTACTAATACTCATGGTTTGGGTGGTTTTTCTAGTTCAATACGAAAATAAAAAACCACTTTTAAGTAAAAAATTGTGAAATTTGTTAGAAAAAGACAGTGAAGTAGATGGTTACGGTTCTTGAAGTTCTATGCTTGAAGTCGAGTATATCGTATGTGTTCTTCGTTAAGATTCAGAAAATAGAGTTGAATTAACTAGTGAAGAATGAATATACGTATGTATCCATCAAAAGTTTAAGCATGCCACCAGGGCATTTCGCGGCCATTTTGAGGGATTTATGTGACATTATATACCGTTTTTAGCTATTAGGGCGTTTTTAGAAGTGGTGTTTTTGGTGGACAGGGTTGGATGACTCTGGTAGGGCTAAGGGGGCAATTTAATATATTTTTGTTTTTTTTTTTAATTATTTATAGTATGGGAAAGAGAGAAAATTTGGTGGGTTGGGTTTTCTTTCTTGTTTTATATCATATTTTTTATTGTAAGATAAGTTATTTTTTGTTTTTTTATTTGTAAACTTTTTTATACTATTTTAAATTTATAGATTATATTAAACAATACAAAATCAAAAAATAGTTTATACTATAACAATTAGTTACTTTTGTTGTTAAAAATATATATTTAAATTGGTGATGATGTGACAAACTTAATGAATGTTTTAAGATTTTACTATTGGAGAAGAAATTGATATATTGTATGAAGAGCGTTTTTATGAAGTCACAAACTGACACATTTTTAGGAGTTTTTAACTCTTTTGTTGTGGATTTTCCTAGAATCATCTTTGTGCATTTTCTAAAATTAACGCTGAGAACATTTCTTAACACGTTTTTTGAAAGAAAATATCATGATAAAAAAGATTTTCTTTTAGTAGACAATTTTGATAGTAGTAAAAGACAGAATAAACTCATAAAGATTGATTCCCTAGATCATATTGTGACGTAAATGTGGTCAAACTACCTTTTCACACTTAAAAGTTCTTTTGTACTTTGCTCGGGGACCCTGTTCTATTCCATTTTTTTTAAGTTTTAATTTTAATACATGATGAAAATCATCGACATGTTTTTATGATTATTTAAGTTAATAAGTTTCTGTGTTTTAATGAATATTATGTTGTTCTAGTATAATTCTATAATATGCACCAACTTTCTGCTAATATTGATATTCTTTTAAGGTATAGCTGGTACCAGGTTTTTCGCGGGATTGGTGGTGGACGACTTGGGTTACTCTCGGAGTACTCCGTTTTTCCATTGGGTACCTCGAGAGTGCTCGGGATTGATTTGTTGACCGTTAAAAAAAAAGTTTTAGGCAACAAGAATCACAACATTTAATACCATATCACCTTTGATTAAGAATTCTGATTCTTTTAGACACGGCACTTTCATGTTGCAATACGTCTCTTGTTATTTATGACCCATATTTTTCATGTTTTAGCATCTCATTATCATTCCATATATTTTTTCTAACAGAATAATGTGACATTAATATGTGTAATGACATTAATATGAAGTTTGTTTGTTTTTTTTCTAATAAATAACGTGACATTTTACTTCTCATGTAGTTAATAAGAGTGTTTGATCATGTGTCACGATAATCATCATTATCATAGTACAAAGAATAAATTCATGACCCATGCTCAAATAAGATGATATCATGATTGTGGTGGGATTAGGTAGCGGTGCACACGAGCCTAGCCGAGCCCGAGCTCGGCTAGGTCTAGCTAGTTTAACTTAAGAAAGTTTGAGTTTGGTTTGGTTTGGTTCGAGCTTTGTTCTTAAAACTTGAGTTCGGCTAGCATGTAGTTTTTCAAGCTTGAGCTTGGCTTGGGATGGTTTATTATTAGAGTAAACTGCCATTTTGGTCCCTGAGGTTTGATTACTTTTGCCACTTTAGTCCAAAACTCAAACCTTTTACATCTGGGTCCCTGTGGTTTCAGTTTTATTGTCATTTTGGTCCAAAAATGAAATCAGGTCATACTTGTCTTATAAAATCCTGCAATTTTGTCATTTTCCTTAGGGGCAAATCAGGTCATATTTGTCTTATAAAATATGGTATTTATTTATAAAAAAGAAATAATCATTTTGCCCCTGCGGAAAATGATAAAATAACAGGATTTTATAAGACAAATATGACCTGATTTCAATTTGGACCAAAATGGCAATAAAACTGAAACCACAGGGACCCAGATGCAAAAAGTTTGAGTTTTGGACTAAAGTGGCAAAATTGACCAAACCACCGGGGCCAAAATGGCAGTTTACTCTTATTATTATTTATTAGTTTATATTAAGAGTCCAATATTAAGAGTTAATAGCCAACATGGTCCCTGAGGTTTGCTCACTTTTGCCACTTTAGTCCAAAATCCAAATTTTTTAAATTTGGGTCCCTGAGGTTTGCATTTTGTTGCCATTTTAGTCCAAATTTCAAAAAAGTCTAATTTTGTCAGGATTTCTTACTGAATTTTGTCTTCTTCCTCATTTCTCCTAAGGGCAAAATTGTCATTATAGATTATTATAAACTAACTAGTTGTTTATCATGCGCGCGCGTTGCGGCGCGCTAAACCAAATCGTTCTATAAGAATGACAAAACATGTCAAATAACAAAAAGTAGCTCGAACTAAAACGTAACGTGTTTTCGGTACCGGTTCGGCACCGGTGTTCACCGATTTTTACCCTCAAATACCGGTGTTGTACCAGTACCAACCGGTACCGAACCGTACCGTACCAGGTATATTCGGTACCGGTACATACTTTTGGGGATTTCGGTAACGGTATTTTCGGTACCGATTGGTACCGTCCTGTAACAACGTAGCAATACAAGTAATTGCACAGTTTAGATTACCTTTTATACACACAGTAAGTAAACTGACTGACATCATTCTTCAAACGATTCGAGATAAACGATGCGTAACCAGTCATATCCGGCATCGTGGAGTGCATTAAAAAGGGAGCAATTGGACGATTGGATGCTGGGCTAGGTGTTTCTTGGAATGCCCACGGATTGTTCGGGTCAAAACCTCGATTATGAGGATTCATTTTTTCGTATTGTGGTTGGATGAGAATTTTTTTTAAAAATAAGATAGAGATCATTATAGAAGAGGTGGAGTAGTTGTGGTAAAAAAATGAATAGAAGTGTGAGTATTTATAGTGAATAGATATTTTTTTTAAACACATAGCCGTTGGCCAACGGCTAGCCCAAACGGCTACTTGTCTTGGCCAATGAGATCCCACCATGTCATCTTGATAGCCCCGCCCAACCCGGGCTGAAACCCCCGCCCAAGAGGCCACGCCGAAACCCAAGCCCACCCGGGGTGGTGATTTGGGCGTTTGTACCCAACCCACGCCACAACCCCCGCCCCATACCCCATATTCTAATATTTCCTAGATCTTTTTTTTAACACATAGCCGTTGGCCAACGGCTAGCCCAAACGGCTACTTGTCTTGGCCAATGAGATCCCGCCATGTCATCTTGATAGCCCCGCCCAACGCCCGGGCTGAAACCCCCGCCCAAGAGGCCACACCGAAACCCAAGCCCACCCGGGGTGGTGATTTGGGTGTTTGTACCCAACCCACGCCACAACCCCCGCCCCATACCCCATATTCTAATATTTCTTAGATCTTTTTTTTAACACATAGCCGTTGGCCAACGGCTAGCCCAAACGGCTACTTGTCTTGGCCAATGAGATCCCGCCATGTCATCTTGATAGCCCCGCCCAACGCCCGAGCTGAAACCCCCGCCCAAGGGGCCACGCCGAAACCCAAGCCCACCCGGGGTGGTGACTTGGGCATTTGTACCCAACCCACGCCACAACCCCCGCCCCATACCCCATATTATAATATTTCCTAGATCTTTTTTTAACACATAGCCGTTGGCCAACGGCTAGCCCAAACGGCTACTTGTCTTGGCCAATGAGATCCCGCCATGTCATCTTGATAGCCCGCCCCATCGCCCTGGCTGAAACCCCTGCCCAAGGGGCCACGCCGAAACCCAAGCCCACCCGGGATGGTGACTTAGGCGTTTGTATTCAACCCACGTCACAACCCCGCCCCATACCCTATATTCTTATATTTTCTAGATCACTATTGATTTAGTTTGTTTTAATTAATTGAAATCACAATTTATTTAATTAATATATATTAAATTTACTGTTCATTCAGTTTCTGTTTTATTAGTATATAATTTACATTAAAAAAATAAAAAAAAAGCCTCAAAGAACTTTAAATAATCCTAATTGATCAAAACCTCTCACATTCCCCCATCATCTTCTTCCTCAGATTAAACGTTGTGCCTTCTCTTCGGATGCACCAGTTCCAGTCTTCGTTGGCATCCATTGTTAGGGTTCGATGTTCAATTAGGGGAAGGGAAGCAGGTCTGAGGAAGAAGATGATGGGGGAAGGTGAGAGCTTTTGATCGATTAGGGTTATTTAAAGTTCTTTGAGGCTTTTTTTATTTTTTTTTAATATAAATTAGTTTATAATAATCTATAATGACAATTTTGCCCTTATGAGAAATAAGGAAGAAGACAAAATTCAGTAAGAAATCTTGACAAAATTAGACTTTTTTGAAATTTGGACTAAAATGACAACAAAATGCAAACCTCAGGGACCCAGATTTAAAAAATTTGGATTTTGGACTAAAGTGGCAAAAGTGAGCAAACCTCAGGGACCATTTTGGCTATTAACTCTAATATTAATTATAAGAGTTAACTTTCGTTTTGCTCCCCGTGGTTTGGTCATTTTAACGGTTTTGCCCCAATTGTTTAAAAAGTGTCATTTTGCTCTAATAATTTAGTATGCTTTTTCCAATCAGCTCCCCGACTCTTAACTCAGTTAAATCACTCAATTAAAAGTAGGGGTACTTCGGTACTTTTATATATAAGGTTTACCGAATAAATCTTGAATTTAGTGAATTAATACCAAATCAATAAACCTTATATATAAAATTAGTGAAATAATCCTACCTTTAATTGATTGATTTAACTGAGTTAAGAGTCGGGGAGCTGATTGGAAAAAATATACTAAACTATTGGAGCAAAATGACATTTTTTAAACCATCGGGGCAAAACCGTTAAAACGACTAAATCACAGGGAGCAAAATGGAAGTTAACTCTAATTATAATTACTCTTTTATATATCATTTAGTAACTTTTTCATAATCTTATATATAGTAATTCTTATTATTTAAATATACATTTAATATATTTATTAAAAATTATATAACTAACAGGCTCGATAAGTGAAGTTTGGTTGTGGCTCATTTACTAAACAAGCTTAACTTTAGGTACGAGCTCGAGCTCATTTAATCTCGGCTCGTTCGAGCTTTTTTAGCTGGGCTCAAGCTCGGTTACTAAACAAGGCTCGGATTTGGGCTTAGTGAATAAAGTGCAAGACAGACGCTGCAAAGCCTTAAGTGTGAGCCAAGCGGAGCCGCTTTCGGTACATATCTTGTTTGCAATAGTTGCGAAAAACACCTGAAAAGTGAATAATTTTATGGCATTATTGGGCAAGGCGTGCTAAGTGGTATCTTATCAAGTCATCAACTCTTGAAGATTGTTAGGTGTGAAGTGACATTCAACGAAGACTTTTGAGTACTGTTAAGGGGATGATAACTATGGTGTATCAAAGATATAACTCGTTCATCGTTTGAAAACAAAGATATTTAGTTTATAATTTCGTATGTGACAAGCAACAGTTTAAGTTAATAAAAATGGCAACAGTATACAAATCAAGACATAATGTTACCAAAATGTATGGATAAAAATCATTTGTGAAACAAACTACATAGGAGTGTTTTTTTTTTTTTTTTTTTTTTTTTTTTCACAATATGGTATTGGTAGAAAAAGTATTTACCAATATATGTTGTTGAAAATATCTACCAAAAAAATGTTTTTGAAAATTTACTTGTTTCTCATTTTTAATCTCATAACTCCAATTTATGAAATAGTCTTTAATTTAATCATCCTATTGGGTCTCTAACTTTAACTTATTATAATTTTTTATATATTGACATTAATTTAATCATGGTATTAGGTCTCTATACATTTTTTAGTGAGCATACTTCCTCACCTTTCTAAGCGAATATCTTAGTCTTCATCTCTAGCCATAAACACCAAAACGTGGTGTTGGTCAAAATCTGAATTGACCATATCCGCAATGATCATTACAAACCGAACTGGTATTATAGTATTCAAGAAAGTAGGGGTGGAAGTATGATGCAGTTTCGCGTGCGATCAAATGGCTCAAACACAATGATTCATTCAAAGACTTGGAACTGAATTGCTCAAAAAAACCTAAAGGTTTTCTTTACAATAATCAACTCAAAAACTAACTAAAACATAAACCCTAGAACCTGATTTATAATGAATAAAAAAGAGATAAACTAGGAAATATAAATCCCTACAAAATAGGCAACTAAATAAAAAGATTAAAATTCAAATTATGAGATAATCTTGCATCATACTCCCCGTCTTCGAAAAAAACTCGTCCTCGAGTTTTGTCTTCGAACCAAAGCCACCTAGATCAAAAGGAAAATCAACCCGATTCTGATTTATTATTATCACAACCCATCCAAATAATTTTTTTCCACGAGTCGTCTCGCCTCACCTAGCACCACCTGGGTCGAATGGAATGGACTGCGTCTCATTCACTATTGACTTCACATGCTCAAATAATTCAGCTCCAACTAGATAGCCATCCAAATGTAAACCATGAACCCTATTGCCTTTTTTCATAGAGTAAATGTTTAGCCTAACCAAATTTTCACCAATGTTTTCCACTTCGTTAGTAAAATTCGATAGACATGAAATAGGCCCACAAACTACTATCAATACGGTTACTAGTTGTGAGCCCATGGGAGAATTGTTTTGTAGCTCCAAATCATAAATAATTCCATTCAAAAGCCCACTAAATATATGAGGATGTTGAAATAATTTCATTGCAGGCTCAACCACCAGATCTACCAACCCACTGTTTAACTTAATTTCTTGGCTCACCATCTTATAGCATTCTTTATTTAAATCTCGTGAATTAGTTGGGTCACTATGTGTGCCATCTTTTCCTTTCGTATCTTTTGCAACCTTAATATTTGCATTAATTAGATTATCTGTTTCCATTTGAAAACCCGATTTTTCTCGGTCAAAGTTCAATCCCATTGAAACTTCCTGGAAGATAGTAGGGGTTTCCAAAGAGTTTGTTTGAGTACCGCAAGCTGCCGCTAGACCATTGTTAGCCTCCGTAGTATCACTACCACCAACATGACAACTTTCGAAACCGATTTGTTGGACAAAACAGGCTTCAGTGTAACTGAAACCTCATGATCAGGCGACTTTAACACCGATTCCATAGCAGATTTGTCACACCCCAATTATTCCACGTATTACCGGTGGGGAGTATCGTGACGTAGTTGATATCATCATTGCCAACACACAGAATAATATAGCACAGCGAAAGGCTGGTAAATAAACTATTACAAACCATACTGTCTGTCGATGTTTGAGTACAAGAATAATACAGACTGGAGTGTAATAAGATCCACAGGGGGATCGTAAAGTACAAAGAAACAAAAACTACAGACTCCGGGTATCTATGGGATTTGCAAGATCCTCTACAACACCCTATAGCTCCAGCCTATTTCGATAAGTACCTGTCAAATTCAATCTTTAGGAAAATACGTCAGTATACACTGGTAAATACAATTTAACTGACTCGTTTTGAAAACATTTAAGGAAATTGATTTGGATGCACATGGCACAAATGTTTTATCACTTGGGACAATCTTTATTAGGATCTTGTATACAGCTTTATATATTTGTCATACAAGTGGGGCCGGTTTAGAAGCCGGATATGATTAACTGACTCACCACTTATAGAACCCACAGAGAAGTTATCCCCAACTTGTGGGTAATTTAATATTTAGCATTTGCATCTGTCAGGTGCATGCCTGCACCCCGTGCATGGGTCGTGGCCATTAATAACTTAATGAGCCGAGGATATCCAGGACACGGTAGTTAACCCCCAATTGTTTATGTTAACAAATAATACAGATTAAAACGGGTTATGCGGATTTATTAAATCACAATCCGACAAAATAATCCCATACCCGACCAAGCGGTATTAATATACCGTATCCCAAGCCCGTATAGGGAAAATAAGTTAAAAGTATTTACCTGATGTAGCAGTAAATCCCTAAAGTTCCTGAAAGGTACTTTTTACCGAAAGCTATAAATCTGTATAGAAGGTTTAATTATCTATTAGAATGCTAACGGGTCTTTACTTAAGTCAAAGACTTAGACCGACTAGCTAGAAAGAAACCTTACGGACCTAACCGGTAGATTAAACGGAGACCGGGATAGAATGTGATTTAGACCCGAAAAGCTTGGATACTTGTATAATATGGGTAAACTAAACACATTCTGGAAAATGAGGTTTTAATGACAAAGTTAAGCCCGTTTCGGCTATTTTACGTAAACTAGTCACGTAAGCCGTTTCGAACGCGTAATTGCGTAACGGGTAACCGGACAAGTTATAAACAGGTCTTAATCATTATTATGCTCAAAATATGTTAATATAGCAGTAGCATATCAACATTTATGCCCAAAAGCAATTTAAACCAAAATAAGTCCCATAAGGGCATTTTGGTAATTTTGATGCTTATAAAAGAGTTTATTCATAAAACTGAGTTCCAGGTCTGATTAGATTAGTAAAAACATGCATTTTATTAAGTTATTCCAGTAAGATACTTAATATATGAAAATACACCTTTTATGACCAATTATGCACCGTAAGGGCATTTTGGTAATTTTACATAGACTTTTAAAAGTTAAAAAATAGGTTTCTGAGTTTAAAACTTTAACTTATTGTAATATTATGTAAATTAACTTAAAATATCAGTAGGTTATGGGTTTTAAATGATAAATATAGTTTTGACCCATACTAGGTGCTAAAAATGCCTAATATGCGATTTAAAGGGCTAATATGGTAAAAATAGGAAATCTGATATTTTGGTCAGTTTATAAGGTTCAAAATAATACATTTATCATTTAGGATCAGTAGCAAAAAGTTTGGTTTCAAAATATTATGTAAAACTCAATTTATGTATGAAAAGGGTAAAACCGGTAATTACCGAAATTAGGCTATAATCTTATGTTAAGCTCAGCTTAAAAATAAATAAAAATCTTCAAAAATCCCAAAATATTATTTAACATCAGTAGGTAAAAAGATTAGTGTCGAAAGCGGGTTTAGATGGGCCTTATGCTAATTACGCTTTTTAATTACTAAGAAGTCCCTTAATTACGCTATTAAGCATAACTCCCATCCTAGACCTCAAACTGATGTCAAACTTTCGGGACATGTCTAAATATCAGTAGCAAGGGTTTTAGTCCATTCAATTTGCTAAAAATCTTGGTTTTATGCAAAAAGGGCGTTTTAGGCATTAATGAGCATAATTACGATCAAGAGCATAAATTACAAACGATTAGGCACCATGCAATATAACTTCAGAGAGTTATACTACAATGTATTATGGTCCTAATGGAAGCTTAAAACATGAAAGAAATAAGCTTGAATGGGTCAGAATTGAAAGTCATAGTAAAAGTCAAGCTTTTACGACTTTCGGTTATAATCTGCCCTTAGACGGTTAATTGTCGGATTAGGACAGATAAAACATGTTTATATAGTCATTACCGAGTCATTAGAATGTTATAATATAATTTAGAACCTCTGATTTATTAATTAGAATCATTTTTGTCATTTCTGTCCAGTTTGAATTTTTGTCAAACTACTTTGACCCGACATTTAATCAGTCAAACGATATAATTAGGAGACACCCTTTCAGGGGTTAATCACCTATGCTAATGTGGTTTCATAACCACTTTCAATTTGATCAGTGGTTAAGCCACATGTAATGAATACGAAAGTCAAACTAATTAAGCACTAAGTTTGACTTTTAAGTAATTAAACTAATTAAACAACTTAAAGGAGTAATTAGAAGCTTACTAATGGTCCAAGCAACCTTTTCTACACTTCAAGTCCACTTGTTACTGCTGAGAGCTCCAGATCAAGTCCTTAGTGAAGCTTGTTGCAAATGATGTGCCAAGAACACAAGACCATGCTCTTATTTATACTAATTTGGATGCTTTAGGATTACTTCCAGGTGTAATTGAGGGCCATAGGATCACCCCAGGTATCCTACCTATTAATTTGAACCGACTTACAGCCCCTAGGTCGTTAAAAACTAGGCTAAGGCGGTGGAACTGACCAAACCCGCACCTGCAGGTTATTTTCTGCATCTGGCATGCTGAGGCGGGCCGCGTAAGACTTAAGGGGGGTCTTACGCGGGCCGCGTGGACCGGGAAAACTGGTAAAACAAGTTTAAAGCTTGGCAGATTCAGTCCCTGAACGTTTTAAACCCTTTTTAACTTCATTTTTGGCAATCAAGGCCCTTGTAGTTAATTTCTTGGAGCCCAAGGAGGTATAAACAAACTTCGTTATGCTCGGGTTCGTTAGATTCCTTCATAAACGCAAGTTTCATCAAGTTGACGCTTTTAGCCCAAAGTTTAGAAAACATTCTTAACGATCTCGGAATCACGTGAAATTTTTATCACACATTATCGGGAGTATATTTGAATATTACGAAGCCTCGGTTTCATTAAAAGGCCACTCAGAGGTCAGAATTGACATATTGACACTTTTAACCCTTGTAATTTATAATCTTCCGATTATTTTCACAAACGGCTTCGCATATCCAATCAATCACCCAATTAAGAATATTTTCTTCACGTGTGGTCATTCAGAGGCTCAAGTTTGGCATATTGACACTTTTAGTTCTTTCGTTTGCATATTTTCACTAGTTGTCAACTTTAGTTCCTTAAACTCAATCTTTCACATCACCGGAGTTTAGGACACGTGTCTATGTATAATTGGACTCGTTTTTACGTGGTGTTACATCCTCACCCCCTTAAGAGAAATCTCGACCCCGAGATTTACTGGAACAAGTGAGGGTACTTCTGTTTCATAGTGGACTCAACTTCCCACGTATATTCGGGACCTCTACGAGCGTCCCATTTAACCTTTACTATCGGTACATACTTTCTTCGGAGCTTCTTGACTTGCCGATCCTCAATTGCTATAGGCTTCTCAATGAATCTCAAGCTTTTATCAACTTGCACGTCTTTATGAGATATTGCTAGAGATTCATCAGCTAAACATTTCTTGAGATTACAAACGTGGAACACATCATGGATTCCAGTCAGCTCCTCTGGCAATCTTAGCCTATATGCTACACTGCCAACACATTCGAGGATCTCAAATGGTCCGATATATCTAGGGCTTAACTTGCCCTTTTTACCAAAACGCTTCACACCTTTCCAGGGTGATACTTTTAATAACACTTTATCGCCTAGTTCAAACTTTAGAGGTTTTCGCCTCATGTCTGCATAGCTTTTCTGCCTATCCCTGGCAGCTTTTAGGCGATCTCGAATTTGGAAAATTTTATCCGTCGTCTCAAGGACTATATCTGGTCCTGATATCTGAGCTTCTCCTACTTCTGCCCAACAGACAGGCGTTCTGCATTTCCTACCATATAATGCCTCAAAAGGCGCAGCCTGAATGCTAGTATGATAACTATTGTTATAGGAGAACTCAATCAATGGCAAGTGGTCATCCCAACTACCACCCAAATCAATAACACATGCACGAAGCATGACTTCTAAGGTTTGAATAGTACGCTCACTCTGGCCATCAGTCTGAGGATGGTAAGCAGTACTAAAATTCAAACGAGTGCCCAAAGATTGTTGGAAACTTTTCCAAAAGTGAGAGGTGTATCTAGTATCTCTATCAGAGATAATAGCCACCGGTACTCCATGAAGAGCTACAATCTTATCGACATATAACTGGGCTAACTTATCAGAGCTATAAGTCTCCTTGATGGGTAAGAAATGTGCTGACTTCGTCAGTCTATCAACTATAACCCATATAGTGTCATTTTCGTGCCTTGTTTTAGGTAACTTGGTGATGAAATCCATGGTTACCATTTCCCATTTCCAAGTGGGAAGTTCCGGCTGTTGTAGAAGACCTGATGGTTTTTGATGTTCAGCTTTAATCTGAGCGCATGTTAGGCACTTAGCTACATGAGTGGCAATAGATTTCTTTAAACCTATCCACCAATAATTTGCCTTTAGGTCTTGATACATCTTGTCACCTCCCGGGTGAACTGAATACTTGGAATTATGGGCTTCCTGAAGGATCACATCCCGAAGTCCTCCTTGAATAGGAACCCAAATTCTGCCGTTCATTCTAAGAATTCCATCTCTTCCAGGTGTTAACTGTTCAGCAGATACACCTAACTTTTCATTTGGAAGATTATCTTCCAATATGGCATCTTTTTGTGCAGCCAACAGTCTTTCATTCAAATTATTCTTCAACTCAATGCTCTTTGCATTGATCCTAATCGGCTTAACTCTTTCCTTCCGGCTTAGAGCATTTGCGACCACATTCGCCTTACCGGGATGGTAGCGAATCTCGCAATCATAATCATTTAGCGTTTCCATCCAACGACGTTGTCTCATATTGAGTTCTTTTTGATTGAACAAATGTTGAAGACTTTTGTGATCCGAGTAGATTACACATTTTGTTCCATACAAATAGTGTCTCCACAACTTTAGTGCGAATACAACGGCACCCAATTCCAAATCATGGGTGGTGTAATTCTTTTCGTGCACCTTTAGCTGTCGCGATGCGTAAGCAATTACATTGCCTCTCTGCATAAGTACACACCCCATGCCAGTGTGTGAAGCATCGCAGTAAACAACAAAGTCTTCAACTCCTTTTGGTAGTGACAAAACCGGAGCGTTGCTCAATCTTTGCTTTAAAGTCTCGAAGGATTCCTGCTGCTTGGGACCCCAGACAAATTTCACATTCTTACGGGTCAAGGAAGTCAATGGCGCAGCTATTCTTGAGAAGTTCTCAATGAATCTCCTATAATATCCTGCTAAACCCAGAAAGCTGCGAATTTCTGTAGGTGTTTTAGGCGCTTCCCAATTCATTACAGCCTCTACTTTGGCAGGATCTACTTGAATACCGTGTTCACTGACCACATGTCCAAGGAACTGGACTTTGCGAAGCCAAAATTCACACTTAGAGAATTTGGCATATAACTTCTCCTGTCGAAGCAGTTCTAAAATACATCGTAGGTGCTTTTCATGCTCCACTTGGCTACGCGAGTAGATAAGTATGTCGTCTATAAAAACAATGACAAACTTATCTAAATAGGGTTTGCAGACTCTATTCATGAGGTCCATGAATGCTGCAGGCGCATTTATGAGCCCAAAAGGCATCACTAAGAACTCAAAGTGTCCATATCTTGTTCTGAATTCCGTCTTTGGAACATCTTCGGTTCGAACTTTAAGTTGATGATACCCAGATCTCAAATCTATCTTTGAGAAGTAACTCGCTCCTTGGAGTTGATCGAACAAGTCATCGATCCTGGGTAAAGGATAACGATTCTTGATCGTTACCTTATTCAGTTCCCGGTAATCGATGCATAAACGCATTGATCCGTCCTTCTTCTTCACAAACAGAATTGGAGCTCCCCAAGGCGAAGAGCTGGGTTGAATGAAATCCTTTTCCAACAAATCATCCAGTTGAGTTATGAGCTCCTTCATTTCGGTAGGCGCTAGATGATACGGAGCCCGTGCAATAGGTGCAGACCCTGGAAGGATGTCTATCCTGAATTCTACTTGCCTCTCAGGAGGTAATCCAGGTAATTCGTTAGGAAAGACATCTGGATACTCTGAAATGATTGGAATATCTTCAATCTTCGGATTCGGGTCATTAACAGTCACTTGTGCCATGTAAATGACACATCCACCCTTCAAACACTAAGATACTTTAAGAATGGACACATTGCTGGGCAACCCGTACTGTGTGTCTCCTTGGATAGTGACTGATTCACCAGAGGGGGTTTTGATAGTGATAAACTTTTTATCACAGGCAATTTGGGCTTGGTTATACGACAACCAATCCATGCCTAACACTACATCAAAACCAGCCAATTTCATTGGCAGAAGGGATAACGGGATAGAATGGTTCTTAATGGATATGGAACATCCATCAAGAAGAGTGGAAGCTGATTCTAGGGTACCATCAGCGAGTTCTACCTCATACTTTTTGTCTAGAGTCTTAATAGGCAAATTCAACAACTTACAGAACTTATGATCTACAAAGGACTTATCAGCACCGGAATCAAATAAGACTCTAGCATAAGTATTATTGATGAGGAAGGTACCTGTTATGACGTTGTCATCGGTCACCGCTTCCCGTGCCTGCATCTGAAACACTCGGGCATTACCCTTCTTAACCTCTTCCGGCTTCTTCGCATTCTTGGGGCAATTGGTCTTGATATGCCCCTTTTCATTGCAACCATAACAGGTTGCATCTTTGATGTTTCGACACTCAACAGACTTGTGCCCTTTCTTCTTGCAAATCCCGCACGGTTTGGCCTGCGGGTCCCGGTTGCACTTGCCGAAATGCCTCTTATGACAAGTCTTGCACTTGGGCTTGTCACCAGTCTGCCCTTTCTTGGAACCAGAGTTCCCCTTTCCTTTCTTGTTCGACTGAGAGGACTGATCATCCTCTCTCTTCCTCTTCCCCTCTTCAGAATTTTTCTTCGCCCTGCTTCTCACAATATCCAAAGTGAGGGATAGTGACAGATCCACAGCAGATCTATAGGTGGTGGGCTTTGAAGCCTTAACATTCCCCTTAACTTCAGGGGCTAAACCACCAATAAAACGCGCAATGCGCTTGGGCTCAGGTGTGACCAAATATGGTACTAGTCTCGACATGGAATTGAAATTAGTCACATAGGATCTACAATCTAGATCCTTCATCACGAGGGTGAGAAAATCAGTCTCTACAAGCTCTACTTCGTGCTGAGGACAATAAGTGTCCTTCACCAGATCGACAAACTTCTCCCAGGAAAGGTTATACAAACGAACCTTCCCGGTGGACTGTACAAGCGCTTTCCACCATGTAAGGGCATCGCCCTTAAAAGATTGGGAGACAAACATGACTACATCTTCCTTTGCGCAACCGCTAATCTATTACCGTCTCCATCTCATCTAACCACTTCATACAGTCTATCGCCCCTTTTTCTCCTGTAAAATCCCTCGGCTTACAGGAAACAAAATACTTGTAGGTACAACCCTTGATGTACCTAGGGGTCGGCTCAAGATCTACCTGCCTCTTGGGTATACTACCCTGGTTAGATGAATGTACTGACTCACTCTTCTTGTGAGTATGTGACTGAGAATGGGTTTTTGAGTGAGTTTGAGACCGAACAATACTCGGCTCCTTAAACTTAGCATCTACCGCTTGAGAGACTGCCGCGGTGATTAAAGCTTGCAATTCGGCACCAGTAATATTGATTCTGGTGTTGTCCTGTGCTGGATGACTGTTTACTTCGTCTGAGCCAGCCATTTCTGAATGCTATAATATAAACAATAATAATATTTAAATTACATATAGATTCATCGCATTGATGATCCAATGGTCATGGTATTATTAAACCATTTAGACCATTCAAGACATAACTACAAGTTTACATAATGCATTATTCCACACATTATTAGACATGGGAAAGATAGAAATTTCACAACTGCCATTGTCGTGAAAGACATTTTATTTATCATGAAACTCGTCTCGAAGGACATTTGAATAGCTTAGGAAGCTTGTCATAAGGACGTGTTAAGATCTATCTAACCATCTCTAAGATCGGTGATCTTTTAAGGGTTGAACAAGGTTCATCGCCTTTTTGACAAGAAGTTTATAAATTGCTTTTATTGTCATTTTTACACCTTTGCTTAAAAGCATGCATCTCAAATGGATGTCTTGGTGTATACATCATATTGATGTTTACTAGCCATGATTCGCATCGATCATTTTGGCTTTATATGATTTGAAAGGATCCAAGTATCCTTTTGGAAGCTTGTGTGGTTTCTCGTACCACATCGCTAGGAATGTTAACATATATTTAGATGTTAACAGAGATGTACTATCTTAAAAAGGTTGTACCATCATAGCCAATTAGTACTTTGGCTAGGTTATACCTCTAAGAGTTTCTTTGGCAGATCAATTATAAATTGAAAAAGAGATAACATGGTGTAATAAAATACACAATTAAAACCAAAGTTAAAACTTCATTACGAAGGAAACGAATACAACCGCCCTAAACGGGACTTAAGAAAAGACAAACTACCCGCGCAGGGGCATACAGAAAATGAAAATAAGTCCACGCAGGGACTTGATACAGAAATCAAACAAATGTCCACGCAGGGACATTATTACAATAAACAAGAAACAAAACAACCCTCTATTTCTTCTTCCCCTTGATAAGGCTGGCGAGGCTTTTCATGAAGCTAGTATGCCTCTCCTTGTTCTTCTTGGTCTTATGCTCAACCTTATCCAACCTCTCTAAGATTTCCTGAGTTTGTTGCTGCTGCTGTAGTTGCTGGGAAGGAGGTGGCTGATACGGAGGATACTGATAACCCTGAATTGGGTAGTCAGTTGGAGGCATAGGAGGGTAAGTAGAAGGATAAAGGTGGTGATACTGCGCAGCCATAAGATATGGGTCATGAGTTCCATAGCCCAATGGATATCCCGACGGGTCTCCATAAGGATTGTACCCGGAAGAACCTGGGTACGTCGGAATTGGGTTATCAAATCCCACAGGCGGCATAGGTGGTGCATATGAAGCTTGCAGAGGATCAGCCTTCGGTGCCGCATTTGAGGGTCCACCCAACTGGGGGTCCTCTGGAATAGGGGGATAGGAACTCGAACCTCGAGGAGAACTGAAACGGGGTCCTCCTCTTACGGACATGCGTGCATTCCTCCTTCGCCTCGGAGGCTCGGGAGGTGGCTGCGGTGGCTGCTGCGGTGGCTCCTCTACCGGGAGTGGTGGTGGTGAGACAGCTTGAAGTTAAGGATCTTCCAAAGGTGGTTGAGCCGGAGAGCTATGATAAGATGGAGTAAAGAACCAGTCATAGGTAGCCATCTTTTCTTGGAAGGTGTCGGGTCCACGGTAAGGGGATCCTTGAAATGGAGACCCACTAGATATGCTGATAGGGTGGCCCGGGGTTCCTGTTTGCATTTCCGGGTCGGGGTCATCATCCATCTCCATTTCCTGAGAAAAATGGTCCTCAGGACCCAATGGGTTATAGCCAAGGAAGTCATTAACATAGTCAGCTGGGTTAAACTGTCCCGGAGAATAGGGGGAGTCAGAGTGGTGAAATGAATGGGATTGCAACGAGTGGTGTGAATGATAAGATTCATGTGAATGGTGAGATTGATCAAAATGGTGAGAGTGTTCGGGCCCGATTGGAGCAAATGGTCCGAAAGACGGATGAAAAGATGGCGAAGAGCTTAGCGAGACTGAGTGTCTTGCCGGCTCATACGGTTGACCCCACATATCGTGCGAGTTGGAGGAAGATAGAGACGTCGATGGAGTGCGTCTGTGTGATGGTCCAGCTGATGATGGTCCCCCACGCATGGGACCCCTGCCTCGTCCTCGTAGTCTTGGAGGCATAAGGGTTAATTCCTGTTGAAACAAGAAAACAAAATAAAACAAAACATAATAATAACAAAGGAAATATAAAGATGTATCCTAGGTCATTTGCCTAGACTCGAGAGTCTAAGGAATGTGCTTATTGTGTCATTGAGATTAAACACAAAAGGGTTAGTGTTTAATTCACTCAATGTTGGCTCTGATACCAACCTGTCACACCCCAATTATTCCACGTATTACCGGTGGGCCCGGTGGGGAGTATCGTGACGTAGTTGATATCATCATTGTCAACACACACAATAATATAGCACAGCGGAAGGCTGGTAAATAAACTATTACAAACCATACTGTCTGTCGATGTTTGAGTACAAGAATAATACAGACTGGAGTGTAATAAGATCCACAGGCGGATCGTAAAGTACAAAGAAACAAAAACTATAGACTCCGGGTATCTATGGGATTTGCAAGATCCTCTACAACACCCTATAGCTCCAGCCTATTTCGATAAGTACCTGTCAATTCAATCTTTAGGAAAATACGTCAGTATACACTGGTAAATACAATTTAACTGACTCGTTTTGAAAACATTTAAGGAAATTGATTTGGATGCACATGGCACAAATGTTTTATAACTTGGGACAATCTTTATTAGTATCTTGTATACAGCTTTATATATTTGTCATACAAGTGGGGCCGGTTTAGAAGCCGGACATGATTAACTGACTCACCACTTATAGAACCCACAGAGGAGTTATCCCCAACTTGTGGGTAATTTAATATTTAGCATTTGCATCTGTCAGGTGCATGTCTGCACCCCGTGCATGGGTCGTGGCCATTAATAACTTAATGAGCCGAGGATATCCAGGACACGGTAGTTAACCCCCAATTGTTTATGTTATCAAATAATACAGATTAAAATGGGTTATGCGGATTTATTAAATCACAATCCGACAAAATAATCCCATACCCGACCAAGCGGTATTAATATACCGTATCCCAAGCCCGTATAGGGAAAATAAGTTAAAAGTATTTACCTGATGTAGCAGTAAATCCCTAAAGTTCCTGAAAGGTACTTTTTACCGGAAGCTATAAATCTATATAGAAGGTTTAATTATCTATTAGAATGCTAACGGGTCTTTACTTAAGTCAAAGACTTAGACCGACTAGCTAGAAAGAAACCTTACGGACCTAACCGGTAGATTAAACGGAGACCGGGATAGAATGTGATTTAGATCCGACAAGCTTGGATACTTGTATAATATGGGTAAACTAAACACATTCTGGAAAATGAGGTTTTAATGACAAAGTTAAGCCCGTTTCGGCTATTTTACGTAAACTAGTCACGTAAGCCGTTTCGAACGCGTAATTGCGTAACGGGTAACCGGACAAGTTATAAACAGGTCTTAATCATTATTATGCTCAAAATATGTTAATATAGCAGTAGCATATCAACATTTATGCCCAAAAGCAATTTAAACCAAAATAAGTCCCATAAGGGCATTTTGGTAATTTTGATGCTTATAAAAGAGTTTATTCATAAAACTGAGTTCCAGGTCTGATTAGATTAGTAAAAACATGCATTTTATTAAGTTATTCCAGTAAGATACTTAATATATGAAAATACACCTTTTATGACCAATTATGCACCGTAAGGGCATTTTGGTAATTTTACATAGACTTCTAAAAGTTAAAAAATAGGTTTCTGAGTTTAAAACTTTAACTTACTGTAATATTATGTAAATTAACTTAAAATATCAGTAGGTTATGGGTTTTAAATGATAAATATAGTTTTGACCCATACTAGGTGCTAAAAACGCCTAATATGCGATTTAAAGGGCTAATATGGTAAAAATAGGAAATCTGATAATTTTGGTCAGTTTATAAGGTTCAAAATAATACATTTATCATTTAGGATCAGTAGCAAAAAGTTTGGTTTCAAAATATTATGTAAAACTCAATTTATGTATGAAAAGGGTAAAACCGGTAATTACCGAAATTAGGCTATAATCTTATGTTAAGCTCAGCTTAAAAATAAATAAAAATCTTCAAAAATCCCAAAATATTATTTAACATCAGTAGGTAAAAAGATTAGTGTCGAAATCGGGTTTAGATGGGCCTTATGCTAATTACGCTTTTTAATTACTAAGAAGTCCCTTAATTACGCTATTAAGCATAACTCCCATCCTAGACCTCAAACTGATGTCAAACTTTCGGGACATGTCTAAATATCAGTAGCAAGGGTTTTAGTCCATTCAATTTGCTAAAAATCTTGGTTTTATGCAAAAAGGGCGTTTTAGGCATTAATGAGCATAATTACGATCAAGAGCATAAATTACAAACGATTAGGCACCATGCAATATAACTTCAGAGAGTTATACTACAATGTATTATGGTCCTAATGGAAGCTTAAAACATGAAAGAAATAAGCTTGAATGGGTCAGAATTGAAAGTCATAGTAAAAGTCAAGCTTTTACGACTTTCGGTTATAATCTGCCCTTAGACGGTTAATTGTCGGATTAGGACAGATAAAACATGTTTATATAGTCATTACCGAGTCATTAGAATGTTATAATATAATTTAGAACCTCTGATTTATTAATTAGAATCATTTTTGTCATTTCTGTCCAGTTTGACTTTTTGTCAAACTACTTTGACCCGACATTTAATCAGTCAAACGAGATAATTAGGAGACACCCTTTCAGGGGTTAATCACCTATGCTAATGTGGTTTCATAACCACTTTCAATTTGATCAGTAGTTAAGCCACATGTAATGAATACGAAAGTCAAACTAATTAAGCACTAAGTTTGACTTTTAAGTAATTAAACTAATTAAACAACTTAAAGGAGTAATTAGAAGCTTACTAATGGTCCTAGCAACCTTTTCTACACTTCAAGTCCACTTGTTACTGCTGAGAGCTCTAGATCAAGTCCTTAGTGAAGCTTGTTGCAAATGATGTGCCAAGAACACAAGACCATGCTCTTATTTTTACTAATTTGGATGCTTTAGGATTACTTCCAGGTGTAATTGAGGGCCATAGGATCACCCCAGATGTCCTACCTATTAATTTGAACTGACTTACAGCCCCTAGGTCGTTAAAAACTAGGCTAAGGCGGTGGAACTGACCAAACCCGCACCTGCAGGTTATTTTCTGCATCTGGCATGCTGAGGCGGGCCGCGTAAGACTTAAGGGGGTCTTACGCGGGCCGCGTGGATCGGGAAAACTGGTAAAACAAGTTTAAAGCTTGGCAGATTCAGTCCCTGAATGTTTTAAACCCTTTTTAACTTCATTTTTGGCAATCAAGGCCCTTGTATTTAATTTCTTGGAGCCCAAGGAGGTATAAACAAACTTCGTTATGCTCGGGTTCGTTAGATTCCTTCATAAACGCAAGTTTCATCAAGTTGACGCTTTTAGCCCAAAGTTTAGAAAACATGCTTAACGATCTCGGAATCACGTGAAATTTTTATCACACATTCTCGGGAGTATATTTGAATATTACGAAGCCTCAGTTTCATTAAAAGGCCACTCAGAGGTCAGAATTGACATATTGACACTTTTAACCCTTGTAATTTATAATCTTCCGATTATTTTCACAAACGGCTTCGCATATCCAATCAATCACCCAATTAAGAACATTTTCTTCATGTGTGGTCATTCAGAGGCTCAAGTTTGGCATATTGACACTTTTAGTTCTTTCGTTTGCATATTTTCACTAGTTGTCAACTTTAGTTCCTTAAACTCAATCTTTCACATCACCGGAGTTTAGGACACGTGTCTATGTATAATTGGACTCATTTTTACGTGGTGTTACAAGATTGTTGTTGTGGTACTTTCAAGATCGAAGAAACTTCTATTTGATTATCCATAACACACAATCCAAAATTCTTCTCAATAGTAACAAACTTACCTAATTCATCTGTGATCACTTGAACCGAACCAACCTCTTCTTCGTCATCGCCTTTGTCCCAAATGATGTTACTCGACGCAGGTTCGTCATCCTTCAAACTCTTCTGATATATAGGTTCGAAGAACCAGGGTTGAGGATGGCAGAAAGGATGCTCCTCTTCCTCGTTCACATCGTCCCGGACGATAGTTTCCAATTCAGTTTCCTTAAAGCGCATGTCCCGTCGTAACTCAAGATCTCGGACTTGTTGACAAAGCCGTTTGATCTCTTCAAGATCTCGGACTCGTTGTCGAAGCCGTTTGATCTCTTCAAGATCTCGTGGATCGTGATAGACTCCATCGCTGCCTCGATCGGCGAATCTACGAGTAGAGTGTCGATCTTCTCCACAAGCACGTGGATAGAAAACACTCATGTCGTTGCCTCGGTCGGCGACTCTACGAGCAAGAAAGTATTCATTTCCACATCGAGCCATTTGATAAACCATAGCTCTGATACCACCTGATGCAGTTTCGCGTGCGATCAAATGGCTCAAACACAATGATTCATTCAAAGACTTGGAACCGAATTGTTCAAAGAAACCTAAAGGTTTTCTTTACAATAATCAACTCAAAAACTAACTAAAACATAAACCCTAGAACCTAATTTATAATGAATAAAAAAGAGATAAACTTGGAAATATAAATCCCTACAAAATAGGCAACTAAATAAAAAGATTAAAATTCAAATTATGAGATAATCTTGCATCAAAGTAGGTATAGGATATCGGTGTCCGGTCTTTTTTATGTTTCATGTAGAACGTATAGTATAGTAGGAGACTTTTGATCGAGTTTTTAAGTTTGACACCATTCAATTTAACAAAATTGATCCATGGTTTACTGGTTAATCCCTTCACTTTTCAATTAAAGGTCATGGCTTAGAATTTTAATTGCGATGTTTTTTTTTTCATTTTCAAGCATAATTTTAGGTATATTAAACAAAAAATACAACCTTTCAGATTCTCATTCAAACACTTCAATTAATTGCACATTTTAATTCTAGGTTGTTTCATTCTTTAAGTGGGAATGGGAATGCCCGCGTGTTGCACATGTGGCAACGTTTTTTCTCAACGAAGCCCACAATCAAGCTCCCATAACACATAGTATTAGTAGTAGTTGAAGAATATAAGGTGGGTGGCAGCTGTGCTAAAGGAATTTAGGGTTGGTTGTGATGAAGATGAGAAAATGTAAACACAAATTTCTTTTGAATTTTGACACTAATTATATGTAATTGTGATTAATATAATTGTTAATTTATGGGTTTGGGTACTATTATGTGAGTGCTTCACAACGAATCAGCTCGTGCTCAAACTGGCGCTAAAACAAATGAGAATCAAGGTTCAAGGTTTTGTGTTTAAAAATGTTGAAAATGTGAAACATAGAAAAAGAAAGTGGGGAACATGTCCTAAGTAGGCATGATGACAAACCTTTTTGTAACAACCCGCATTTTTGTGCGTTGTTACTACTCGCTATACTCGTTACGCCAAGCACCGGAGATTCAGATCATAATGTATCAATATCTATTATAATGCTATATCTCAGTATTTTCAATATCAAATCACATCAAACATACCAACGCTCGCGATGACATCAAGAGAGGACCGATACTACCCTCCTTGATGGCCGTGATGCGTCGCAATATTCGAAAGCGCACTCAAGGTCACGCGCAACCCGATTATCGCAAGGTGAATCGAAATATGGATAATTACGTATGGACCTATATATATATCTATAATGATAATAAATAATGATAATAGCTGTGGTGTTGGTGAAGTTAATCGAATCGAATCAAATCAATTCAAATCGAAATCGAAAAGTGTTAACGTGTACTGATGTATAATAATACTGATGATAATAAATAAATACAAGTTTATGTACGGACAAAACTATCGCAACGCCGAAACGAAACGACGAAGGACCAGTCGATAGGCTGGGCCGGCCGAACGGCTGGGCCAGCCGATCGAACGGCCTTCCTTTCCCTCCCTTTCTTCCTCCTTGCCTATAAATAGCCATTCACTTCACTTGAACAGTGAAGTGACAGCTCTCGACCGGCCAGGACGTTTTTGCCTCTCTTTCTCTCGATTCCTCGCGATTCTTGTAAGTTTTCAACCCAAATCTTGTACTTTCTTGATCAAAACGCAATCCTACATCTTTCTATCTTTCAAATTCTAATTTTTAACCGTGAAATCAACGGATTTGAGGTGTTCTAAGATGATGTCATCATGGTGTTCTTATGAACTTCATGTTTTGGCCTCATTTCACCAAGAATAAGTTAGATCTGGAGGATTTCCACAAGATTTAACAATGTTTTTTGTACAAATCTGCATTCAATCATGTGTGAAAGGACTGAAAGATGGATTTCCAACCTTCCTTTAACTCTTTTACACTCAATGCACTTAAAAACCGAAGGAATCGGAGTTGTACCGACTTTTCTACTCATTCTTAGTGTTGAGTTGGGTCAAGATCTGATTTCTAATCAAGAACGGGTGATTTTCGGGATTTACAAGGGAAAACCGTCAAAAGCCGGCCAAAACCTGATGAACGAATAGGCTAACTGGTCGAACAGGCTAGCCGATCGAACAGGCTAGTCGATCGGTCATGCAAGCCGATCGGACAGCCCATTCGATCGGATAGGCTAGCCGATCGGACATGCTAGCCGATCGGACAGCCCATCCGATCGAACAGCAGCCTTTCCGACCAGATTGCTGTCCAACTTCTTAACACGCTATCCAACGCTTACGCTATCGAACCGTAATCAGGGTAATTTCGGACGTGCACCCCTCAATCCAACCAAGTTGTGTTTACTAGTTAAACACCGACTGTGAGTATACTCGAATCCCTTTTTAATCATATTTTGGGTGTAACATACGTTTACAATGAATCAAGCAATTCGAATATGTTTAATCAATCAAGCAAAACGAATGTGTTCAATCAATCAATCAATCTATCACTTGCGAATGACTTATGCATAGTTACACGTGATGCTAGTATGTATGCGCTAGGACTTTTACTCGCGGAGTCCCGCCTTAACTAGTATGGATCTGTAGCACCCGACGGGGTCTAGTTTAGGTGTTCGAGCAATCGAGAATCTAAGCCGTAGAGACAAAGCTGGAGCATTAGTCTTGTAGTGCGTATGTTGTGTGTATCTCGTTATGTATATAGGAATTCGCAACACTTATTTTTATCTATTATGCTACTATCAAAACTTGTATACTCGCCAGTACCCTTCGTACTGACGTTATTTTCAACGTATGTTGCAGGTATATAAGTCGAAGTCTACATCAAATCAAGCTAGGAAGTCTAGAAACCCACATAAAATCTAGGTTGTCGGATTTGTATTGTTCGAGAGGGCAAGAAATCTGTGATAACTTATGTGATTGTAATGTTGTTAGTATGGGATAACAAATGTAATAATTATTATCGCAATATAGTTGTTATGGATTCTCTTGAGCAATCTGATTCACCTAGTGCCGCACCCCGATGATTCCGCCATCGGTTGGGGTGTGACAGATTGGTATCAGAGCCATAACTATAGGGAATTAGGTGAAGTTTTGTGACTCGACCTAGTCCGGGTCGATGTCTTGGGATTGACCTAGTCTATAGTCTAAGTACCAACAGGCCAACTCTTACGAACTCGTTAGGGTTTGTTTGGGCCAACTTGATACTCTCGATCGAATTTGTTAAAAGTTACAACTTTGTGTGAACACCGCATACTACAGTATCACACGAAGAGCCTTTTCTAAGGCTGGAATGTTACTTAGCCTTTCCTAAGGCATACACAATACACATGTTTTCAAAAATACTCGCCTAACAAAACCGAGTGATCCAGTCGAGACCAGGTGTGAAAACCAAGAACTCTCGATAAGATCACTCACTCAACGTATCTTTCTAGCACGAGAACTCTTCGTTGAGCCAGGAGTGACATCCGCATCTCGACGAAAGGTCTCCATTTCAAAAATCTAGTGGAACTCTCGGATTTATTCGAAGAGCACAACCACAATTAGGAACGAAGTTGTTAAGTCAGGGGTGAAACCCATACCTTGATCAACTGTTCCACTCTATAAAATGGTTTATAAAAGCTCTCACCAAGGACTCGACCATAACGACGACTCGAGCTACGTGACGACTAGGAGGACGAATGCCATGAGCTGCATCCCAGTGGAAGCATAAGTCTTCTAGGTCAACGCGTGTGCACGAACTTGTTGGGTATAGTTGGGTTACTTGGGTAGTCGACGCCTAAACACCCAAGGCATTCTACCTATTTTGCGCCTACGATATCAATTATGCTTATGTGTTTACGAATTTAAACTTTGCGAATTGCCGATTTCTCGATTTAACAGTTTTCGCTCCTTGTTTTACGAAACGCACAACTCGCACAACCATCGCAATCTAAAACAACGACCGAATAATCACAACAAAACTGATGTCTAATTACTCGAATTCGCTCTCGCTATTTCTCTCTCCATCGCGTCCTCGCGAATTCTGCATCGATATCTATGTGTAAAGGTATAATCTACAGTTATATATATATATATATATATATATATACAAAACGAATCAATTGTGTGAGAACTTAGGAATATTGTGCCTCCTATGTGGCTCCTATGTGTTTATATAATACTATATCAAGTTTTGATCGAATCGAATCGCATCAAGAACTCAAAAATTATTATGATCGAATCTCACTCCAAATCCTTCTGTCTAGATGCCTTCCAACAACTCTACCTCGAGAAGGACAACTAGGAGACGCGCCAAACGAAGTGACAATAAGAGGATTGCTTCCCTTATAGCCAAGGAAGTGGCTAAGGTTATCCCTCAAATTGTCGCACGAGTGCACTCTCTCAGCAACTCTCGAACCCCGGAAGACGTTAAGACGGAACCTGCATTCCTCTACAAACACTTCACGGCCTGTGATCCAATGCCTTTCACGGGTGAAGGAGGTGTTTCTCAACTACTCCAGTGGTTTGATGCCATCGAGGTTACCCTTCGTCAGATTGGGTGCCCCGAGGATTTCCAAACTACTTGCGCTACCGGAGTATTTCAATCACGAGCACTCGATTGGTGGACCGCCGAACGTAGCAAACGTGGGATCGTCGCAGCTTATGCTCTCTACTGGGATGAGTTGAAGAACTCATGAAGGAAGAGTACTGCCATCCTCACGAATTTCAGAAGCTCGAAGACGAATTTTGGAAAATCAAGCAAGACAAAGGTGACAATGCTGGCTACACTGCAAAGTTCAAACAACTTAGTGTAATCTGCCCAAGTCAAGTTGACACTCCGATAAAAGCCATCGCGAAGTATATTCGCGGTTTGCCGGAGTGTGTGGGTGATTTCGTCGAAGCTGCAAGACCTGCTACCATCGAAGAAGCCTATTAACTGGCCGCAGAGATTAACGACAAACGAGTCTTGAGTGGATTCTTCTCCCAGAATCCAGTCAAACAGGCTCATCAAGCAATTGTCATTGATTCCTCTGGCGAATCTACCAACGGTTCATCTGACAACTCCCATGAGAACTCTTCTAAAGATCCTTCCGACGATTCCTCTGAGAACTCTTCGAAGGATTCTTCCGACGACGCCTCAAGTGAATCATCAGACGAAGCCTCCGACGACACTGCATCATCTCAAGAAGTTCAGCCCAACCGCAAGCGAAAGGAACCCAGTGTGGAAGAGATTCCGAAACCTGAGTCGTTACGATCTGCTCCAGTTCTTGCGGAATGCGCATACACTGGAAGCCATCCCCAGTGCCTCCGGTGTACGTATCATCATCCACCTGGAACAGGCTGCCAGTACTGCGTAACTTGCAACAAGTATGGTCATCATACCTGGAACTGTCACTCAGGGCCGCAGCATTGAAGAACTTTAGCAGCAACCGCAGGAGTTTTCCACAACAACGTTACTTCGTTTCTAATGTTGTTGTAATCGTACGTCTTATCGCCGTCACATTTGTGTGGAACCTTATGCATCAAATCGACGCAATATGGATTCTATTTCTTTCTCGTATTCGCGCACGAATCTATATGCTAGCACTATGTACTATATAATGCATTTCAACCCTACTATGTGTTCTTGAGATAAGGTACGATATACGTGCAAGAATCAACTAATCACGGGTGCACACGGTATTATCTTGGTTAGGACACGGAGATCGTAGTAAATTTCAATGATGCCTTTACGTTCAGGGCATGGTTAAGCGTGGTGGATACGCCGCTGGTACTTCCTATATATAAGCGTCTTGACCATGTCTGACAAAGTGTGACACCTATTCACGGGACGGAGGCGTGTGGTGGAAACATGACGGTGTTTCGCCATACTAACCGAAGTCTTGTGAAGAAAGTGCCATGTGGAATTGGAACGTAGCCCTATTATACTACTTTTGTTATTATTATACTAATAATTATTATTATGTGGATTATTTTGACACACTACAAATCGATCGCAAGGCGTAACAAAACTAAATCGCATCGCTGCGAGACTTTCGTAAGTCGGCGAACGCAACACAATTGCCACATCGATGAACTTGAATAAGTTCACCCCGAAGAGCAATTGAAGCAACACAAGACTAGTCGTAAGTCCATATCGAAACCCAATCGCAGTTCTGCCTGAATCTATCAAGCATCGCACACATAACTCTTTGTGCTTATCTCTGAATCTATCTCGCAAATCGATATCAATTATATTGTGTGAATCGTGATCTCTACTGTGTGAATCATCCTATCGCTCATCAGTCATTGCTATCACTCCTAGTCTTTTGGTGTTATCAAGTTAAGTAGCACACACGACCCCGCTTCACGAGGCGAAACTTATATGTTTAAAACGGCAACGCTTTAACCGTATCAATGGACCTTCATGGAAAAAGGCCGTGTGGGGCTCAATGTTAGTCAGAATTCTATGATGTTGAGGAATCGAATCAACCTTTGTCTAATCGCTATTAGCCTATCGCTTATCGCTTGCTGCGAATCGTTTATCGCGGATCGCTAGACAAGTGTCGCAAACCGCTCGTCGCTCTCTGCTTAAACGTTTTTCGCGCAAAGCTCATCGAAACGATACTCCTATCGCTCATCATTATTCGTGTTATCAGTGTTAGGTTAACTCGTGTGACCTCGCTTCACGAAACAAAACTAATAAGGCTAGAACATGGTGATGTTTCAACCCTACTAGCAGAATTTCGTGGAAAAGGGCCACGTGGGGTTAATGTTTGTGGTATTCAATCTAATCAAATCGCATGTCTCCATCGTTCGCAATGCATCAACTGTCGTTTATCGCCCTTGCTTATATTGCCAAGCTAAGTTCGAAAGACGAGTTCATCATTCAGTCTACCCAATACATCTACCGAGACTTGAGTCGACCCATGCTTGTTTGGGTCGAGTCATCGCAATTATGCTATGTCGACACGCATGACACTGACCCGTGAAACGGAAACCATATGGATAGAACATGATGGATGCACCGCTGGTGTCTCCTATATACAAGTGTTTTACCCATATTGTCGAACTTTCGTAGAAAGGTGCCATGCAGGGCCGACCTTAGGATTTAATGTTTTAACAACTATTAAAAAAAAAACCTTGTGAAAACGAGGACTTTTCTTATAAAATTTTCTGGAAATTTTTAACCAAAACGAGATTTCTGGTAATGCTGGTGTAACAATCGACTCAAGTTAACACCAGGTGACGAGAAAATTTCGTAAAATGAGTTTTTCGCCCCAAGATCTTTTTAAAGTAACGATATAGTCAACACCGCGCCATGAGAAGATTTTCATAAACAAACAATACCAATTAGTTAGCTTTTCAACATTCGTAAGTGTGTACATATGTGCCAAACTACTACCCAATCAGTAGTTGTGTTAGCTCAAGATCCGTATTCTACCTACGAGGTTCACCGATTTCGGGTAAACCAGAAACACCGTCCGAACCGTTCACTGGTCGGATTTGGGTGATTCCTGTTCGATCAGGAGAACCAAGTAAGGACCGAGTTTCCATGGTTTAACTCCTCATCAAAATACCTCGATAAAGCTACAAAACAATCGAAACAACCAAGTGTGAGACGAATAGGCCGACCTGGTCAAGGTGCCGACCGATCGAATAGTTAGCCGATCGGGCATCCAGTCGAATGACCGGTCAGCCAAACGGCTAGCACTTGGGTCCCACTCAGCCAACCTACCTGAAGCTTAAGTATTGAAAGAAGGGCTAACCGATCGGACTACCAGCCGATCAGATTACTCTTCGTATCATGGGATACTTGAACTTCAAAGCTTAATCGATTTTCAACATGTTCGACACGTTAGGAATGTCATCCGATCGAACTGTAGTCCGAACGCGTGACATCCTGCTGGGAACTTGTCTTGCTGAAGTACCAATCAGTCGGGTTGTTAGCCGATCGAACGATTGACCGATCGACCGACCTGGAGGGGTAAGGATACTTCAATGTTTTCAAATGCTGCAACTAAAACTTCAAAAGTCAAGTCATCATGCGTCCTCAAGAAAGAAACCATCCACTCGGACGACCAAGCCGACCAAGCGGATTGTATGTCAACTCAAAAAAAAAATCGAACGCTCGCTCTCTTGTCACTATTACCGAGACTTCCATTGGCATTCAATCACCATCGACCGTACTGGTGGATTAATTTCGGGACGAAATTTCCTAAAGTAGGGGAGACTGTAACAACCCGCACTTTTGTGCGTTGTTACTACTCGCTATACTCGTTACGCCAAGCACCGGAGATTCAGATCATAATGTATCAATATCTATTATAATGCTATATCTCGGTATTTTCAATATCAAATCACATCAAACATACCAACGCTCGCGGTGACATCAAGAGAGGACCGATACTACCCTCCTTGATGGCCGTGATGCGTCGCAATATTCGAAAGCGCACTCGAGGTCACGCGCAACCCGATTATCGCAAGGTGAATCAAAATATGGATAATTACGTATGGACCTATATATATATCTATAATCATAATAAGTAATGATAATAGCTGTGGTGTTGGTGAAGTTAATCGAATCGAATCAAATCAATTAAAATCGAAATCGAAAAGTGTTAACGTGTACTGATGTATAATAATAATGATGATAATAAATAAATACAAGTTTATGTACGGACAAAACTATCGCAACGCCGAAACGAAACGACGAAGGACCAGTCGATAGGCTGGGCCGGCCGAACGGCCAGGCCAGCCAATCGGTTGGGCCAGCCGATCGGACAGGCCAGCCGAACGGTTCGGCCAGCCGATCGAACGGCCTTCCTTTCTGAAATGCCCTAACTTATCATTCTCAAAAGATCTTAACATGGTTAATAGATGTTAGAAATTTTGGCATGACCCGTACGTAAATAGACTACTAACACCTGCTTTATACGGTAAACCATTTCAACATAAAACATACTTGACAAAAACCCAAAACAGAACGTTTAAGTTGTTTACGACAATACTTGCACTAATAAGTTTTAACCAAACCATTAAGACATCAACATTCTACACAACTTAAAGTACATAAGACCAAAAGTTTAGACCACGTTATATTAACTTATGACGGAAGTGTGTAGTGGGCGTAGATCAAGTGTGCTCATTCCATATCGTCCAACCGCCTAGATTGAGGATTTACCTACATTCAACATAAACACATAAGTTAGTATTTCATCACTAACACAATCAATTAATGAACCGATTCATCTCTTTCACGATTTTACATCATTCGATTACTTTACTAACCGTTAAACGGTTCATTACATACTTGCCTCAAAGCTGAGATTAAGCATACTTTTTTTAACATACCCGCTAATGGTGGGTACTAGTATCATTAACATAACTTCCATTTCGATTCGTTCATAACGAACAAACATATTCTTTACATTCTTACCTCATACTCCGACCCGAGAAAGACGGATCGAGTAAACTTTCATTCGTTCATACTTAACTTCCCATACCCGGTTCGACTAGAACGAACCAGTTATGATGCGTTATCCTTCATAACTTATTCATTTCTCACGATCCGTATATGACAGATCTTACTTTTTACTTCCAAATAACCAAAAATTTAAATACCATAATTCTAACATATAACACAATACAATTGAAATTGCATACATATGACAACATAAGAGAATATGGTGTACACGAACGTACCTCGATCTTGAGAGTCTCCCGTTCTCTTAGTGTTTGAGCCTTCTTCTTTCACGCCTACATTAACGCATTCATTCATTTAGCCCAACACTTTCATTCATTACTTACAAGATTATCTCTTTCACATATCCATTACATTCCTTAACATATTTCATTAAGTAATTAAGACCTCATATTTCACCCAATAATCACAATACTTATCATTCAAGCATTTAGTCGAACATGTGGTGTGCGTACAACACATTTAGCATTATGTACAATGATTTTATGCATAACTTACTAGTTTTACATTCCATTGATCAATTTAACTTCATGTCACATAGCTTCACAATCAACATTCAAATTTAACTAATAACACTCTAGTGTTTATGAAATCATACTTCAATTTCTCATAATTTCCCACTATCCTATAATCATTTGTTTCATCTTACTTCTAACATAAAAATGGGTTTTACTCAAATCATTCAATCTTTTCAATTTCATGCAAGATTCTCTTCCTACAAGATGGTACTAATTCATCTTCAATCTAATTTCATACTACTTCACAATTTGCTCATCACCCACTAAGAAAAATAATAATCAAAACATGAAATCAACTTACCCTTCTTGTTGAATGGACTTAGATTAAGGAGTTTTTGGGTTCATGCAACTGATTCTTGATTTACAACACTTCAATTTTTGAGATTTCTTGAAGTAGGGTTTGAAGAAGATGGGTTTTCCTTCCCCCTGCTCTTCACGCAACCCACACACCCAATATACTGGGTTTTGTTTTGTTTTTTTTATGTTAGTTTTATTAGGAGTTTTACACATTCAGCCCTCCTTTTATTCCTTTGTTGACATTTTACATATCTTTACTCTTTTCAAACCTTTTCCTTATTTTTACTAAACTTAACTAATTAAGTTAATCAATAAATTATTAATTTTTCATTTTTTGGGTGTTACAAGTCTACCCCCGTTAAAGGAGGTTTCGTCCCCGAAACCTTTCTCATTCCAACTAGACCACTTCTACTCTTACTTTTTCATCTATTCATTCACGATGCTTAATACAACATAGATGCATTCGGGATCTTGGCAAGAGTTTCATTCATGCATAAATGTATTTGTACGCATTGTCCCTCCGTTCTTAAATCAAGTAAATTACTTTCATAATCACATATAAGTCAGAATCTGATCCGGAGCTCTTATTAGTGTCGTTTTCACTTTATAATGCTAGTTCCTAGCATACATCATCACTAGCGGTTCGTTCATTGAAATTTATTCCAAATGTATACTATTGGTCGTACAAGCTTATGCTTACGGCTTGTTTCTATCTTTCTAAATAAGCGTAACATATTCATACATTTACTAATATAAATAAATCAATTTATTTCATTCCGCACACGAATCATGCACGATATAATACATTATTGTAATCAGTTTCATACTTAATACGAGTATAAGGCATCATTTTACGGTTACTACCGTCACTGGAACTAATTACAAGTTTGAGTTTAGCCTCAAATTTAATCCTTCACACATCTTATTATTAGCTTCTTGCATGAACTACTTATGATAACAACTAGGTATGTTGTGTACGAGCACCATACGAGCGTTTAACCAATTCAGCTCAAACTTTCATTTAAGGCCTTTAGGTCTCCCTCTTAATGACATTCATACCTTCTCACACTGACCATTACAGGTCGTTCATTGTATACCATACCATGATTATTCTACCATTCATTTTGTTCACACTTACAAATAAATCTACGGATTCTTAATCATTAATCAAGAATTAAACATTTTACTAACCTCGCCTTCAATGCATAAGTCAGTTATCCGTGTGCCGGATCGATCCGCTTCTTTATATGTACCTTCCGTACCAGAATTGGGCTCATTCATTCATGAAATATGCTCCCACTCGTGAGCATCCTTCCACTAGCTTCATTACTATCATCTCACTAAGAATTCCATCATATTTATCTATAAATAAATAGTTAGCACATAACCTTTTATAATTGCGTCCTACAGGGTGTTTGTTCGCCTATTGCCTCTTTCACAATTTTCTTACGTACAAGCTAAAACATATCATACATTCCATTTCTTACATACTATCCTTTCATTTTATTGGCTATTTCGTCAACTTTCGCAGTTTGAACTTTCAAGGTCAGACTAACACCCCCCTTACTTATCGTGGTCGTAATGAGGCACACGTTCGTACCTTGTGCTTGCATAATTGCAAGAACTTAATTTACTTCGTTTGACTTTTCGGAAGTTTAATTGTAAATACATTCTTACGTATGGGTATCAGTTATCCTATTCTAACACATCATTCTCTAGTCGAGCCCTAGGCTTCTATATATAATATATATATATATATATATATATATATATATATATAATCTTTTTATACGTACTTGGCGCGGGTCAAATCCCTTGACTCGTTATTCATACTTTGCGACGGTTAATACTTTCCAAACTGTGACAACGCATGCCCATACATTATGCTCACCTATAAGTAATAAACTTGACAAATCGAACATTAAATACCGGGTTCAAATGGCGATCACCACTTGACCCATATGACTTATTTGAGTTTGGTACTTAGTTTTTATTCTTACTTGTTTAATCCGTCTTCACTTACGGATTCGAGCTTTTAATTTATTACCTTCCATTCGTTTATATACTTTCATTTCTCTTACGCATTCGATTACCCAATTAAATGGGTATGGCATATACTCTCATAATGAGATTCAAGCATACCACTTACGACCCGATAACATCGGGTTAATTGCTTTCAACATAAATCTTTCGTTCTATCCGTATAACGGATTGAACTTCATACATTCGTAATCGCATTCATGACCACCCATTCTAAACGGATGACATCTTATTCTTACTCGACTTGTTCAACTCGAACCGGTCGATTTGCATAACTTGTTATAACCTTCGTTAACATAACCAAATCCGCAAGGGATTTGCCATCTACTTACTAAACACCATAATCATTATAACAAGGGTTGTATTTCGTGATTATTAACAAAAATTTAAGTAAAGTTTTGTATGCAACGGAACATACTTACAAAACGTCTTTAGCTAACCTCTGAACTAATATCCTTTCCATACCTTTCATTAACATTACCAAGTTCTCATTTATTTATACGTTCCACTTAATTTCAAATATTCAAACACGTATACATCTTCATGTAAATAAATTAGAAGTGATTGCGAATTCACCTTCCTTTAGCGTCCATGTTCATGCTTACCTTATTACTTCCTCTTAACCCGTTTTGCCATCCCTGCTCAAGTCAATTGACAAGATTTCCATCCTTACATATCATTACGTTCGTAATATTATTAGCTTATGTGAGCATACATACGGTTGTTCACTTTCTTTCTATTCATACGTTAATCGACTTTCGTTAGTAGAATTTCATATAAATGAGACATTCATTAATAGTTATCTCATTTCAATTCCATACAACTAAACTATCATCAAGCATAACACATAATTCATCTAGTACATAACACAACAACTCTTTACTTCAACTATTGTGTCTAATGGCCATCCCATGATATCCCTATATTGTTGACTTTCAGAAAGTCAACTGTCTCGTTTACACACTTTAAACTTTTAAACATGTATTCACCTAAATATGGTAGGTCATAATAATAATATCCTATGCATTTCATACTCGTATTGTATGACATGTGCAATTTACGTGATCCTCTAAACAATACACATATATATTCACATACACGTACTTTCATATGCTAATGCTCCATGATTCTACAAATAGCAAATTTCATTCGAAGCAACTATATAACATAATTTCAACATATCCTTTACTAATAAGCTCGTATGATTCACATTTAGCACATATTCGCCTCTTAATCATACTAAAGCAAACCATTATATACACATAAGTATCACACCATTCCAAACACAGGGTACTAGCCTGTAATGCATAATTCTGATCAAAGCATACATTTATCCGAATTCTCATACGAATTCCATCTAACTCACATTCTTCAAATTATTTTCACCACTAATCTCATCATTTTCATTTCATTTTTTTATTCATTTATTAACAATTCAGGTTCCTTCACATATTCAAGTACTTTAGTCTACATTACTTCCTTCATTATTCATTATCATACGTTTCCAACTCCACTTTATTCATTCGTCATTCATTTCATGCCATTCCATACTTTACATTCGACTTTTATAAATTTTACTTTATCGCTAACGATCTACATAACTTTACATAACTTATTATATCTTCTAATAACTTGACAAGAACATAAAACGGGCATTTCTGAGAAGTACGAGAACTTAAATTATAATTCACAAGCTTTCAATACATCGTAGTTCATTAGTCCGTATTTACTTCATTCGCATTCTTACAATTTAAACTTTACTCGCTTTTAAACTTTCATCATTCATTCGTGTCATTCGACACATTACTTTACTCTTTTCAAACCTTTTCCTTATTTTTACTAAACTTAACTAATTAAGTTAATCAATAAATTATTTATTTTTCATTTTTGGGGTGTTACACTTTCCCTCCCTTTCTTCCTCCTTGCCTATAAATAACCATTCACTTCACTTGAACAGTGAAGTGACAGCTATCGACCGGCCAGGACGTTTTTGCCTCTTTTTCTCTCGATTCCTCGCGATTCTTGTAAGTTTTCAACCCAAATCTTGTACTTTCTTGATCAAAACGCAATCCTACATCTTTCTATCTTTCAAATTCTAATTTTTAACCGTGAAATCAGCGGATTTGAGGTGTTCTAAGATGATGTCATCATGGTGTTCATATGAACTTTATGTTTTGGCCTCATTTCACCAAGAACAACTTAGATCTGGAGGATTTTCACAAGATTTAACAATGTTTTTTGTACAAATCTGCATTCAATCATGTGTGAAAGGACTGAAAGATGGATTTCCAACCTTCCTTCAACTCTTTTACACTCAATGCACTTAAAAACCGAAGGAATCGGAGTTGTACCGACTTTTCTACTCATTCTTAGTGTTGAGTTGGTTCAAGATCTGATTTCTAATCAAGAATGGGTGATTTTCAGGATTTACAAGGGAAAACCGTCAAAAACCGGCCAAAACCTGATGGAACGGGGTGATTCCCGGCTATCAGAACAAGTCGGAAATGTTGGAATTTCAGTTGTTTAGCACGAAAGCACACCGTCTCAGTCAAAACCACCGAAAAACCTTCGAAACTTAGTTAAAAACCTGCTGAACGAACAGGCTAACTGGTCGAACAGGCTAGCCGATCGAACAGGCTAGTCGATCGGTCATGCAAGCCGATCGGACAGCCCATTCGATCGGACAGGCTAGCCGATCGGACATGCTAGCCGATCGGACATGCTAGCCGATCGGACAGCCCATCCGATCGAACAGCAGCCTTTCCGACCAGATTGCTGCCCAACTTCTTAACACGCTATCCAACGCTTACGCTATCGAACTGTAATCAGGGTAATTTCAGACGTGCACCCCTCAATCCAACCAAGTTGTGTTTACTAGTTAAACACCGACTGTGAGTATACTCGAATCCCTTTTTAATCATATTTTGGGTGTAACATACGTTTACAATGAATCAAGCAATTCGAATGTGTTCAATCAATCAAGCAAAACGAATGTGTTCAATCAATCAATCAATCTATCACTTGCGAATGACTTATGCATAGTTACACGTGATGCTAGTATGTATGAGCTAGGACTTTTACTCGCGGAGTCCCGCCTTAACTAGTATGGATCTGTAGCACCCGACGGGGTCTAGTTTAGGTGTTCGAGCAATCGAGAATCTAAGCCGTAGAGACAAAGCTGGAGCATTAGTCTTGTAGTGCGTATGTTGTGTGTATCTCGTTATGTATATAGGAATTCGCAGCACTTATTTTTATCTATTATGTTACTATCAAAACTTGTATACTCGCCAGTACCCTTCGTACTGACGTTATTTTCAACATATGTTGCAGGTATATAAGTCGAAGTCTACATCAAATCAAGCTAGGAAGTCTAGAAACCCACATAAAATCTAGGTTGTCGGATTTGTATTGTTCGAGAGGACAAGAAATCTGTGATAACTTATGTGATTGTAATGTTGTTAGTATGGGATAACAAATGTAATAATTATTATCGCAATATAGTTGTTATGGATTCTCTTGAGCAATCTGATTCGCCTAGTGCCGCGCCCCGATGATTCCGCCATCGGTTGGGGTGTGACACTTTTGAGTGGTTTATAGAATGAGCACTCCTTGTTTATTGTTTTTCTAGAAGGCTGCATAAGAGGGGATCCTAAAGGGTGAAAGCGCCCTAAGTCTCACACACAAGCGCGTTCGTGGAATGGGCGATGGCGGAATGTGGCGCTTTGATAACACATTGCACTTTGCAATGTGTGAATGTTTACGCCTATATGACGTGCAACTGTGTAGCAGTTGTGTCTGCTGCTCAATTCCCACAACTGGTGCGCCAGTTAGTGCTAATCATTTCTTGCTGCATATAGGAGTTGAAATAGAAACTAACCAAATAAGCTATTGAGATGTTTATTACCTCCGTTGAAACTAAAACATTAAACGAATAAACTTGTACTTAATACGTTTAATTGGACATACCTCATGAGTTTAATAGTGAGGAGTTACTTGTAATTTTCAAGCATAAAACCAAGTGTCAAACACGGGCCTTAACCTTTTATTTTCACCGATTTCTTCTCATTCTCCTTACACCAATGATAATCATATTATAAGTTCTTACATATTGTAACTTGTTTAAGTTCCTGTGTGTTACACGGGTGACCTCACAATAAAATGTATTATTTAACATTGTTGACATAATTTTTTAATGGAAGAAATGTTCAATTACTAACGTAAATATTAAATCATAGTGAATTGAAAGAAATGACTCCATCTCTGGTTTTTACTCTTGATAAAGCGACGTACAATGATCCTGTGCTGGTCATCAACTATTCGCTCGCGGGATTAACTAAGAAGATAGCAAAACCGTGAGTATACTCGAACTCCCTTTTTCTGTGCAACGCTTCGCATATTTGTACTTACCCGATTTTGCAAGCATTGTTGTACTTTCCATTTTTAGACACTTATACTCTTGTTGTATTCTATTTCGTTTCAACTTGTAATCCGAGACGATTGATCATAATGAAAACACAAGCTTTTTAACCATATTCATGTTAGACTTATGTGCAAACTTGTATTCATAATTCACATTTTGAACGCTATATTATACGTAATTCTTGATTCTTTGTTACACATTAATGCTTGATACTCGAAAGACCGATTAAAACACGTAAAACGATCAAACTTGAAACTCGAAACTTTGAAAAAAGTAGGTTCGCACGAACCTGCAGATCCGTTCCAAACGTCGGTTCGTACGAACCCACTCGAAAACTTCGGAAACCCTAATTTTCACCCTAATCTATAAATAGACACACTATTCCTTCACTTTAACTCGCCATTTTTCTTGCAAACACTCTCTTGTGTGATCAGAAAGCTTTGTAAGAACTAATCGGTCTAAGTTTACAACTTAAATAAGACCCGTTAGTAATCTAATAGGTTAATAAAACCTTCGTTCCAGATTAGGAGCCCAGGTAAAAGCTACTTGCACTAGTTTGATTAGATTGTATGGCTGAGTAGATAAATCTCGCATTTTAAAGCTCAGGTAAATACTTTTAACTTATTTTCCCTTATACGGGCTTGGGATACGGTAAAATATTACCGCTTGATCGGGTATGGAATCATTTAATAGGATTGTGATTAATAAATTACATAACCCGTTTTAATCCGTTTTGTTTGATAACATAAACAACGGGGTGTAGGCATATACCTGACAGTTGCGTATGTAAAAAGATATACCCACATTATTGGGGATAACTCCTTGTGGGTTTATATTAGTGGTGTGTTGGTTAATCATGTCTCGGCTTCTATACCGGGCTCTACATGTATGACAAACATGTAAATCTGTATACAAGATTATTTTATCACTACTACAATAAGAAGCATTAGACGGTGTTCAAGATCTTTTTAGACGGTGTTATAATAATAACCCCGTCTTAAAATCAATTCCTCACATGGCCGTTGTGCCAATCCAATTAAAATATTCATCAAAATTTCATATAACCCCGTCTTATGCTTAAACCCCGTCTTAAAATCAATTCCTTACCTTTTAGACGGTGTTCTGCTTAAACCCCGTCTTAAAATCAATTCTTTCTCACCTTTTAGACAGTGTTCCCTTTAAACACCGTCTTATGCTAATATATGCGCTCTTTATAGACGGTGTTTTGAACACCGTCTTAAATACTCATTCTATCTTAGAAAACAGAAAAACCTAGCCTCCATTCCCCTTCTACTCGCTGCCCCTCCAGCCGCACCACTCGGGCCTCCGCCGTCTCCTCCACCATAAACCCGCCACCGTCTGCGCGTCTCTGTCATCTCCTCCGCCACAAACCCCCACCCTCCGCCGGTATCTTCGTCAGCGACGACATCTTTTCCGGTGAAGGTATCATCATAACTCTTGTAGAATCTCAGTTCATGTCAAATTTGTTTTTGCTTTTATAAGTTTCAAGGTTTAAGCACATTGATATGATATGATAATTTAATAGTTTAGGGTTGATCGTTAAGCAGTTTGTAACAATAATAATGGACTCAGCTGCTTTGCTCTTTGGTGTTCTGCCTAGGCTTTGGAAGGTGGTTCGTTTAATCAGTTATCTAATCTCTATAATTCTTTATGCTTCAATAGATTTGTAGTTTCTTAACAATTTTAATCATATCTTTTAATTGGGCTCTGAAATTAGGTGATATTGTGGAATCCACTGGCCTTTCATTCAGCATGTAAGTTTCTTATGTACTTTATTATTTATGTGATAAAATTTCGTTTATGGAAAAGTCATAGTATTATTTATTTGATAAAATTTGGTTTATGGAAAAGTCATAGGAGCTAACAAATAACGCACTAGTAACAACACTGGGTCAAAACATTTTTTTTGTATTTGGTTAATTTGTTTTTTATATGTTTCTGCTACAAACTTGTCATTGTATCGGTGTATGTTGTTGCATAAACTTCAGATCCATCTATACTTTCTGCTAATCTGCTTCAAATACTTTGTCATAAACTTGGTTTATCAAAGCGTGAAGCGCACAAAAGCGACAAGGTCTAAAATCAAAGCGCTAAGCGCAAATAGCAAAAGCGGTGGGCTTTTCGTACGTGAGGCGCAAAGTGCTTATATATGTATATTTTATATATATATATATATATATATATATATATATATATATATATATATATATCCTATAGGCTTTTAGCATCCCTTACCCAAAATATAGTGATAAATAAGGTTTATATATGATTTAATGTATAAAACATATAATGTACAACCAGTTTAGCTGCATGTATAACACTTTAAGTCACAAAAACACCTTCTGTACAAAAAAGCACACGCCTCAGTGGGATTTTTTCTCCAAAAAAGCTCGCTTTTTGTGCGCTTTCTGTACATAGCTCGCTTTATGTCACACAAGGCGCAGCTCTTTGCGCCTAGGGTCGCTTTGCGCTTAAGCGCGCTTAAGGCGCGCTTTTTTAAACCAAGGTCATAAATTCGTTATTTTTTTTGTTAACATGATATGATATATGCAGTGCACAAATGAGGAGGAAATTGTTGCTGTGATTGCTCATGAACCCGGTCATTGGAAACTGAATCACACAATATACTCCTCTGTTGGTGTTCAGGTGCGATCCAATCTTTTAATCCTTTTGGGTATACATATTTTATAATATATTATACATCTTTTATGTAATCTTTACACATGCTGGTAGAGTCCAAATGGGTTTTGTTTCATCTCACTAGAAGTTAGATCTTATGGTTAACTTTGAGGAAATATGCTTTTGTGACCACTTTCGTACTTTGTAGATACTTATACTTAGATGTTTGGAGGTTAGAGCCTGTGTAGTGGGGCGCTATGTGCCCCTATAAAGCCCCAATGGGGCCCACAACACCATGACGAAGGGCGTTATGAGGCCAAAAAATGGGGGGAACACTATATATATGGCGCCGTGATGGGGGGATGATTTAAAAAATGGACCAATAAAAAAAACAAGTGTTTTTTTAATTAATTAATAAAATTGAAAATTAATAATTAGGTAATGATAGGCAGGGGTTTTATGACTACGGGCTCTAGCGATATAACGCCCCATAAAGCCCCTGTGTGACGTGGCACGACACGTGTCGCATAACGCCCCACAAGGGGCTTTATGACTACGGATGGCCTTATACACTTGTAAAGAACTCAAATGATCCGAGTTAGGATCCGAGTTCAACTACACAATGGTTGATGTATATGTGTTTGCTATTTCTAAATTGTTTGAATTTCGTTACTTTTAAATAATAATGTTAATTTATTACAGTGTAAGCAACAAAAAGGGTGGATGGGAATGCGGCTACATGGTTCTCCAACATATGTTTATCAATTTATTACATCCCTTACATGACTTTGTCAATTTGTATCAAAGCCAATTTTCCGATGAAGTAAGTAAAATATACTTGTTTATCAATTTATTACTTAACTGTTTATTTTTTTTTAAACTTAGAAGGTTTAGATGTATATAACATGTAAATATATACATAGCTTTATTGCCGATGTTGTTATCGATTTTTCTCTTTGCCTTTAGATTTATTCTATAATATTTATAATAACTCTTTCTATCTACTTTTATTTTAGATGTGGCACGACACAAGAGAGACTACAGATAATGAAATAATGTTTTGTTGATGACGTTGATGCCGAAGTTTTTTAGCGAGTTAGGTATTTCGTTAGTTTAGCTTATGTGTAGTTTGTTTTGTATTCACAAATGATTGTAATTTGACGGGTTTATTTCCGAATTGGATGTCTACGGGTTTATTGTGGATTTGAATGTGTATTGTTTTGGTTTGATTTGAAAATGTTCCATTGGTGTATATAAGGTTGATGTATTTTTTTTTCCAGCAAATGTATTTTTGAAAAATACGGATTCAGTAAATGTATTTTTTTCAGCACATTATAAGACGGTGTTAAAATGGTATTAAAAGACGGGGTTCACCTATAAATGTTTTGATATTAAAAGACGGGGTTCACAAAGTTTAAGCCGGTGTTCTATAGAACACCGAACACCGTCTAATAAGAGTTGATTTTAAGCCGGTGTTCAAATAGAACACCGTCTAATAAGAGTTGATTTTAAGCCGGTGTTCAAATAGAACACCGTCTAATAAGAGTTGATTTTAAACCAGTGTGGTTTAAGACGGTGTTGAAAACACCGTCTTAAAACTTATTTCACCCCGTCTAAAGCTCAGTTTTGTAGTAGTGTATATAATTGTCCCAAGTTACAAAAGAATATTTGTACCTTTTGCATCTAAACCAATTTTTCATAAATGTTTTCAAAAGAGTCGGTTAATTGTATTTACCAGTGTAAACTGACGTATTTTCAAAAGACTAAGTGACAGGAACTACACGTACTAGGCTGGGAGCTTCTGAGCGTTAAATAGAGGATCTTGCAAGTCCGTAATGCCTTATGTCTGTTGAACATGTTTTGTATTTGATTTAGATCCGCCTGTGGATCCTTTCTTACAACCGTCTGTATATTCTTTTATACACGCCTTGTAATACTAGATTAGGACGTTGTGTTTGATGTATCATTTTGAAACAATGTTGTATTTTGATTATTGTCTTGATGTTGTATTTTGAAACAATGTTGTAATTTGAAATTCTGTGTACTGTATCGTAACAATGTTGCTATGAAATGAAATCCGTTTTGTTATAATTATTGTCGCAATTAGTGTTATGAAGTCTCGAGCAATCTCATTCGTCTCACTCCGATATTTCCGCCATCGGTTGGGGTGTGACAAAACATATAGCTAATGGAAATTGCCTCATTTGAAATGTGAAAGGAATTTTTTAATCCGAATGTATCAAATGAATTCTAGGTATAAGTAATTACATGCTAACCAACATACTGACTTCATAGACGATTTCGAAACAAATTGTTTGTATAATTAATTTTGCGTAAATGACATTTCCTTTTATATCTTGTGAAGCCATGTGGATAATAACCAATTTATCTATTAAACACAGACTAAAAAGGTATTCAAACAAGCAAAATACCAAACTCTTAAGGAACACCATATTTATTGAAAAAGCAGTACACTTATTTAGCCACAAATGAACAATCAATCATAGAAATGTCAATATAAATTTTAGTCAAACCTAATTCCTTAATGGTGCGTTAATTATAAAGTTGTAGTGTACGTCTATCGGAAAGTTGTAGTATACAATCTATCAGAAAGGCATGTATGAACAAACATCATTTTATTTATTAGGAAGCAATATATAGCATTCAGCCCGCCAAGCGATTTCAAATGAATTGTCAAGTCCAACATGTCCAAATTGTACTGAAGCAATATCGATTGATCAATTAAAGTGTCACGGCCCCCGACCCGGTTTGACCCGTTTCAGGAGCCGTGGGACAGAAATCCCGTGATATTTATTTATGTGATTTTAGCAGCGGAATTCTTTAACATCAGGATCGTTATAAAGCTAAAAAATTTTCCCGATTATTTTTATTTCACAATTCGGGCTAAAACCCCGATAATTTACAATAATAAGATTTTTCTAACAAATCTTTATTTCAAAACATATTTCTTTATTTTATACTGAGCCACTATCTTAAGCTTGAAATGCTCCCCGACACTTTTCCTGAATTACAGTAGATCACCTGAAACATGTTTGAAAAAGGTTTTGCCAGCGGGGAAATACTGAGTGAATCATTCAGTTTACTGAAAACGACACATTTGTTATAATTCACAGTGTTAAGATCTTTTACATATGTTTCTGATATCAACCAACTACCCACAGTATTTGTCACTCGTTCGGATCTGTAACAGTGGTCATATCACCATTGGCTGCCCCAATGAATGACGTATCACTTAATTTTAGGTTCGCCCACCTAATTGTGATAAAAACAGTAGTACTGTGCACAATACCCCACATACTGGCTGTAATTTGGTGATTACATCAACTTAATCACTGTAATTATAATTCTGAAAATAATTTGGAGTATTGTAAAACAGTTGATAAAAAGAGAATGACTCACATTGCAGATTTAATACGGATAGAATATGATTTAGCCTGGTCAACCTAATTTCAATAATAATGCACACAAAACTGGGTTAGTGATCAATACAGCAGTCACGATAACTCACGAAATCAAATTCTCACAATGAACGACAAAGTGCAATACTTAAACATTCATCGATTTAACGACGAACGACAAAGTATAACCCAATGTGGGCGGCACTTAAACATTCTTTGGATATATTGATCTCGGAAAATGAATCGTAATAGCGATCGAGTAATTTACCCTGTTTTGCGGCAGCGATTCGAGTGCAGTGTGTGTTTAATTGTAGTATAACTGATCTATCTCGACGTACACAGAGCGTATTAACATCGTTTCAACTTCTAAAGGCTACTGCCAATGTCTGCTATTTATAGTGAAATTTGGGACTCCCTTACGGACCGTATGGCTTTTCCCTTTACGGTCCGTAAAGGGTGCAGTCTATATACCTAGGCTAGTTGGTTTCGGGACTAGCTTGCATGAATCACCAAAAATTTGAATTTCAATCTGTACAACGCGATTTTAAGATAATTATCAACTAGGGTTTACCCCCCCTGAGTTTTAGGGGCCCTGATCCTGATTCTGATTGTTCCGAAAATTTTAGGGTTAGTGCAGAATTACTTGGGTGTCTCAATTAGGGTTTCTTTATTGACTAATTATCATTCTAATTATTAATTTTAATAAGAGTTGTTATATCCTCCCCACCTTAAGAAAATCTCGTCCTCGAGATTTATTGAAATAGATGAGGGTATTTCCGCTTCATTTCTGACTCCAGTTCCCAAGTATATTCTGGTCCTCTCTTTGAATTCCATTTGACTTTCACCAGTACTAGTCGCTTGTGTTTGAGAAACTTGATTTTCTTATCTTCTATTTGTAAAGGTTTCTCTAGGAATTTCAGCTTTTCATTTACCTCTACGTCTTGAAGAGGTACTACCAGGGATTCGTCTGATAGACATTTCTTAAGATTGGATACATGAAATACATCATGTACTCCAGCTAGTTCTTCTGGTAGTTGTAAGCGATAAGCAACTGGTCCGATTCGTTGAATCACTGGGAATGGTCCAACATATCTTGGACTCAGTTTTCCTTTCTTATCAAATCGTACTACTCCTTTCCAATGAGATACTTTCAAAAGTACTTTGTCTCCTATATGGAATTCGAGTGGCTTGCGGCGATTGTCTGCATAGCTCTTCTGGCGATCTCGAGCCGTCTTTAGTCTTTCCTTGATTTGTGTTATCTTGTCAGTGGTTTCTTGCACGATTTCTGGACCTGATAATTGACTTTCTCCTATTTCTGCCCAACATACTGGAGTTCTACACTTGCGTCCATACAGTGCTTCGAATGGAGCGGCTTCAATGCTTGAGTGATAACTATTATTATAGGAGAATTCGATTAATGGTAAATGGTTATCCCAATTACCACCAAAGTCAATTACACATGCTCGGAGCATGTCTTCTAGAGTTTGGATCGTCCTTTCACTTTGTCCGTCTGTTTGTGGATGATATGCAGTACTTAAATTGAGTCGGGTTCCCATTGATTCTTGGAAACTTGTCCAGAAACGGGAAGTGAAACGACTATCTCTATCCGATACAATGGAGAGTGGAACTCCATGTAAGGATACTATTTCATCTACGTACAACTTGGCTAACCTTTCCATGTTAAAGGTTTCCTTTATTGGTAGAAAATGAGCGGATTTGGTTAATCGGTCTACGATCACCCAAATGGCATCATTACCTTTTCTGGTTTTGGGTAACTTAGTAACAAAGTCCATTGTTATGAGTTCCCATTTCCATACAGGCATTTCTAACTGTTGTAGTAGACCTGAAGGTTTCTGATGTTCGGCTTTAACTTGTGAACAAGTTAGACACTTAGATACGTATTCGGCTATATCCTTCTTCATTCCTATCCACCAGAAATTCTTTCTTAAATCTTGGTACATCTTATTGGTACATCTTTTAGGTAACCTTTCATTCCTTCAGCATCGTTCTTGATTGCCGTTTCCTGAATTTCCTTTAATTGTTCCATTAAATCTACTTGTAGATTTATTCTAAGAGCACGGACTCGCCTTTGCTTTTCATGATACTTACGACTTAAGGCATCTGCGACTACGTTTGCCTTTCCTTCGTGATATTGAATATCACAGTCGTAATCACTCAGGATTTCCATCCATCTTCTTTGCCTCATGTTTAACTCTTTTTGCCCAAATATATACCTTAAACTCTTATGATCTGTATAAACAGTAAACTTACTTCCATACAGATAATGTCTCCATATCTTAAGGGCAAAAACTATAGCTCCTAATTCTAAATCATGAGTCGTATAGTTTTCTTCGTGCTTCTTCAATTGTCTGGAAGCATACGCAATTACCTTCTTGCGTTGCATCAACACACATCCGTATCCTAATTTTGAAGCATCACAATATACCTCAAAATCTTCTGTTCCTTCTGGTAAGGCTAAGATTGGAGCATTGGTTAATTTCTGCTTTAAGATTCTGAAGGCCTCTTCTTGTTTAGGTCCCCACTCAAACTTAGTGGCTTTACAGGTTAGCTTAGTTAATGGTATAGCTATCTTGGAAAAATCCTTAATAAATCGTCTATAATACCCAGCTAAACCTATAAAACTTCTAATTTCCATTGCAGTTTGCGGAACCTTCCAATTGGTAATTGCTTCTATCTTAGCAGGATCTACGTGAATACCTTCGTGATTCACCATGTGTCCTAAGAATTGCACTTCTTGTAGCCAAAATTCACACTTTGAGAATTTAGCGTACAACTTTTCTTTTCTTAACAAAGTTAAGAGTGCATGCAAGTGCTGACAATGTTCAACCTGACTTTTTGAATAAATAAGTATATCGTCTATGAAAACAATTACAAATTTATCCAAATATGGTTTACAGATCCTGTTCATCATGTCCATAAATGTTGCAGGTGCATTAGTTAATCCAAATGGCATGACTGTAAACTCATAATGTCCATACCTAGTTCGAAAAGCAGTTTTAGGTATGTCTTCTTCTTGAACCTTTAATTGATGATATCCGGAGCGCAAGTCTATCTTAGAAAAATATTTAGCGCCTTGTAATTGATCGAAAAGATCATCAATCCTAGGTAATGGGTATCGATTCTTAATTGTAACCTTATTCAACTCTCTATAATCGATACACATTCTCATCGACCCATCTTTCTTTTTCACAAACAACACTGGTGCACCCCAAGGGGATGAACTAGGTTGTATAAATCCTTTGCTTAGTAATTCATCTAATTGCTTTTTCAATTCTAACATTTCGGTAGGAGCTAATCGATAGGGTGCCTTGACTATTGGTGTAGTTCCTGGAATTAGATGAATCCTAAATTCTACCTCCCTATCTGGTGGTAACCCAGGTAAATCTTCCGGAAATACATCTGGGTATTCTGAGACTACAGGAATTTCCTTAAGTTCTTTTCCTTTAGTACAAATGATTACTGAAATCATATATACTATTCCTTGTTTCCGTTCATAATTAGCAACTTTCATTACTGATATGAACTTCAGCGGCTTTCGAGGTTTATCTCCTGTAATCATGATTATTTTCCCAGTAGGTGATTGAATTTCTATAGAGTTTCTATCACAAATGATTTGAGCATGGTTGGCTATTAACCAATCCATTCCTAACACAACATCAAATTCAGCTAATTTCATAGGCAATAGGGTTGCAACAAATTTATGACCTGAGAGTTCTATTTCTACTTTTTGCAAAACCTGATTGATTTTTACTGAATTCCCATCTGCAGTTTCGACTGTAAAAATCTGCCTAACGGTAGTTAAGGGTAACTTAAGAGCCTGACAGAATGAAGTATTTATAAAACTTTGGTTTGCACCAGAGTCAAATAATACTTTTGCATAAACGTTGTGAACTAGAAACGTACCGGCGATGACATCCGGAATGAGCTCTGCTTCTTGAGTGGTTAGCTGGAATGCTCTGGCATTCTTCTTAGTAGCTCCTTCGGTCGCTTTGGGTTTGTTGTCTACTGTGTTGGCTAACTTAGGACATTCTGTCTTGAAATGTCCGGCTTCTCCACAATTGTAACAAATTATGGATTTCTTCCTGCAGTTTTCTTCACGATGTCCTATCGTTTTGCAAAAATTGCAAAGTTTGTTACATTTTCCAAAATGATTCTTTTTGCAAATTTTGCAGAATGGCAAAGTTGAGGATTGCCCTGTTCCTCTTTTCTTGAAATTCCTACTATTACCCACTCTAAATCCTTGGGTAATTTTCTGAGCTAGTTCCTTCTTCCTATCTTCATCTCTTGTACGTATCAGTTCATCAGTTAAGGTGTTAGCTAATTCTACTGCATCGTCAATTGTGCAAGGTCTCGCAGCCTTAACGATATTGCGAATTTCGCTAATTAATCCCCAAATATAGCGAGAAATGAGTACTGGTTCTGGCGAAGCCAGGTTAGGTACCACTCTAGCATATTCGAAGAATGTCGAAGTATAACCACGACAATCCACACCTAACATCCGATGAGTTAGGAACTTATTTGCCATTTGTTCCTTTTCATATTCAGGACAAAATTTTCTTTCTACGAGATTCTTAAATTCTTCCCAAGTCATAGCATAAGCCCTATCTCTTCCTTTAGCTTGTAACACAGTGTTCCACCATTCGAGTGCTCCTTCTTTAAACAGATTTGATGCGTACATGACTTGATCATCTTTGGCACACTTACTTATTGCAATTACTGCTTCGGTTTTCTCTAACCAACGCAGTGATGCAGTTGCCCCTTCATTGCCTGCAAATTCAGTGGGTTTAAAAGCAAGGAATTCTTTGAAAGTGCAACCAGGTGTTGCAGCCTTCCGTTTCTTAGGGAGCGGCGTGTGCTGGGATTCATTATCATGATTAACATGATTATGGCCACCGTTTATACTATTACTGAAGTTATCTTCAGTAGTACGTTTACTAGGAATGATATGTTGCGGTTCGATTGGACTTTTTACAGCAGCAACAAATGCTGGAATAGCATTGGCTATCCCTTGAGCAACAATATTTTCAATATCTTGTCTAGTCATATATTGATCTCCTGGATGTTGCTCCGACTGATTAACCTCATTTACTGGTTCATTACCACTATTTGCCATCTGATAATATATAATAATTTTTATTAGTATTTAATAAATAGTAATCATACATAAACAATCAGACAATTTATAATACACGTATAGTCAAAATTATCGATTTCTCGATTCTATTTCATATCCGTTATAGTATGCATCACTACACACAGATATTTTACAAAGTTTTATTCGGAGTTATGTTACAGACTGATTTCACTATTTACTATACTATTACACAACTATAGTTTTACCATCCTCCTATCCCTCACCATTTGTTGTTCTAAAAATGCATTTCCCTTTCATCATATTTCCAGACAATCTGTCCCCCTATCTCCCTGATTCTATTCCCTGCATCCATCAACTCTTCACCGAAATGGCGAAGTTCAGCCATATTCTCAGTGCTCATTGGTGGATTAGGTAGGGGTTCTGGATCAAATTGCGGAAGGAAGGAATAAGGGTCGTTGACAATATTTTGAAATTGCCAATCATTCGTCCACCATTCTTCCATTTCTATAGGTTGAGCGTGGACTATTGGTTCTGGGATTGCTGGTGCAAAATTCATAGGGATTGGATTTTCACTAGGATAGGTAAAAACATTCGTATTGACATGCTGAAAAGTTTCACAGTCTGCCAATAGAAAATCTATCTCATCCTGAAAAGTTATTTCCTGGTTTTGGTTTTGATTGGAGCTCTCTCCGATTTCTATCTGAGTTGGTCTAGAACCTTGTCCTACTTCCATTTCTATATCTTTAGAATATTCCTCAAACTGTATCTCCATTTGCCTAGAATCTTTCTTATCTTCAATTTCCATCTCCGGCTGTTTACCAGTTTCTTTTGCTATTTCTAAAGGATTGTTTATTTTAGGAAGTTTCGGGACTGGCTTTTTCCTACGGATACGATGTCCCCACACGTAATTCTTCTTTTTCTTTCGTTTTGGCTTTGTCAAAGGTAGAGCATGGAATTCTACAGGTTGGTCCACATCAGCAAAGTATCCAGTAAACTCTTGGGAAACTTCTATATTCACCAGGTAAAGATTGAGGTTCTGAAAAGCTTCAGATATCTCGCTCATGCTGTGTAGCATATATGCAAAATGCACAGAAATGCTAAGTTAAAACTTTGGAACAAAGTTTAACAAATAAACATCGGAGTTTTATTGCACACTATTTGTACAAAATAACAGGAAAGAACACACTCAGATTTATTTATTTATTTACTGAGAAGTGTTATTACTAGACTTAGGGTATTTAAAGATTTGCATGTTCTGCTACAGTAGCTAGCATATACAAATTTGCCCATTTCTCATCTAGCTTATCTTCCCAAGGTGATTTATTGATTAACTCCTGGGTTTCCTTTTTAATCCTCTTTTCTCGGATTTGCTCTTTACTTTTCTTAATAATCATACTCCTTTTTCTAGGAGAAAGCGGTTTCTCATATTGTGCTTTTCGCACAAATATTCCTTCTTCAGGGATTGTAGGGAGTTTTGAAAATTTAGTTTTGGATGAACTTCCCTCTTCGTAGACTGACCTATCTAATTTAAGATAGATATCTTGCAACTTTTGCTTACCCATACTGTAACTAACAAATAGTCAGTTTAATAAAACACATAATCACATAATAGTAATCAGGAAAAATTAAGTATCTGTTAAATACTTAATTAGCTTAACTCAGTGGCTCTGATACCACCTTATTTCTGTCACGGCCCCCGACCCGGTTTGACCCGTTTCAGGAGCCGCGGGACAGAAATCCCGTGATATTTATTTATGTGATTTTAGTAGCGGAATTCTTTAACATCAGGATCGTTATAAAGCTAAAAATTTTTCCCGATTATTTTTATTTCACAATTCGGGCTAAAACCCCGATAATTTACAATAATAAGATTTTTCTGACAAATCTTTATTTCAAAACATATTTCTTTATTTTATACTGAGCCACTATCTTAAGCTTGAAATGCTCCCCAGCACTTTTCCTGAATTACAGTAGATCACCTGAAACATGTTTGAAAAAGGTTTTGTCAGCGGGGAAATACTGAGTGAATCATTCAGTTTACTGAAAACGACACATTTGTTATAATTCACAGTGTTAAGATCTTTTACATATGTTTCTGATATCAACCAACTACCCACAGTATTTGTCACTCGACCGGATCTGTGACAGTGGTCATATCACCATTGGCTGCCCCAATGAATGACGTATCACTTAATTTTAGGTTCGCCCACCTAATTGTGATAAAAACAGTAGTACTGTGCACAATACCCCACATACTGGCTGTAATTTGGTGATTACATCAACTTAATCACTGTAATTATAATTCTGAAAATAATTTGGAGTATTGTAAAACAGTTGATAAAAAGAGAATGACTCACATTGCAGATTTAATACGGATAGAATATGATTTAGCCTGGTCAACCTAATTTCAATAATAATGCACACAAAACTGGGTTAGTGATCAATACAGCAGTCACGATAACTCACGAAATCAAATTCTCACAATGAACGACAAAGTGCAATACTTAAACATTCATCGATTTAACGACGAACGACAAAGTATAACCCAATGTGGGCGGCACTTAAACATTCTTTGGATATATTGATCTCGGAAAATGAATCGTAATAGCGATCGAGTAATTTACCCTGTTTTGCGGCAGCGATTCGAGTGCAGTGTGTGTTTAATTGTAGTATAACTGATCTATCTCGACGTACACAGAGCGTATTAACGTCGTTTCAACTTCTAAAGGCTACTGCCAATGTCTGCTATTTATAGTGAAATTTGGGACTCCCTTACGGACCGTATGGCTTTTCCCTTTACGGTCCGTAAAGGGTGCAGTCTATATACCTAGGCTAGTTGGTTTCGGGACTAGCTTGCATGAATCACCAAAAATTTGAATTTCAATCTGTACAACGCGATTTTAAGATAATTATCAACTAGGGTTTACCCCCCCCCCCCCCCTGAGTTTTAGGGGCCCTGATCCTGATTCTGATTGTTCCGAAAATTTTAGGGTTAGTGCAGAATTACTTGGGTGTCTCAATTAGGGTTTCCTTATTGACTAATTATCATTCTAATTATTAATTTTAATAAGAGTTGTTACATAAAGCAACCAATAATACAATTTAAGTGTGACCCCGGGAGGAGCAGATGTCTAGTATGCTTCAAATGATGGCTAGACCCTTTCCTACAATGACAGGAACCACTCAATTTCGATCAAGGAACAACTTATGTCCGTCGTCGCACCTCAATACCCACGATGATCACTGTTTTGGTTCCATTATCAGTAAAACTACATTGATCATTCCACCAAAACTCCATTTTGTTGCTAAAACAAAAATCATCCGGAACTGCCAATATTCTGATCAGGTACTTTAATTAGTTTTTCATTCATTTATATGACTTTTTTACAATATAGAGTTTAGTCTGTTTTGGACTTAGGAGCAACGTTTGTAAAATAATATAAAAAAGATTTTCACTCGAGTTACAGGAGCATGGCGGTCGAGATCACCTTTTTCAAGAGTCGGGTTTATCAAAATTTATAGGATCTGTAGAACATCGGTTGAAATTTGTAGCCTCCAATCTTCTACCATCATGTAATGTACTAATGTTATTTGCTTATGTGACAATTATAATATTTATTTAGAGTAATCTGCCATTTTGGTCCCTGTGTTTTGGCCAGTTTTGCCATTTTAGTCCAAATCTCAAACTTTTTACATCTGGGTCCCTGTGGTTTGCATTTTGTTGCCATTTTAGTCCAAAAGTGATATTTGACCAGAATCCCCAAATTAAAACCTTCTATTTTGTCCTTATGCTCAGGGGTATTTTGGTCATTTAAAATTATTGGATGGTGTTGATGCGGTTGTTTCTATAGTCACCTTTCACATTTACCATTCAGAGCTTCCCTTTCCATCCTACTGCATCAATGGCTTCTCTACATAGCTTTGACTGCTTCAAAGATTGCATTTTTTCCCATTTCCCATATGGGTTTTCATCTAAAGATTCACTTTTTTGCTTCAAATTGTTCAAAGATTGAATCTTTTCACAATTCCCATATGGGGTTTCATCTAAAGATTTACTTTTTAGCTTTGAATGGTTCAAAGACTGAATCTTTTCACAAAACCCATCTGTTTTTCCATCTAAAGATTGAATCTTTTCACAATACCCATCTGGGTTTTGATGAAAAGATTCATTTTTTAGCTTCAAATGGTTCAAAGATTGAATCTTTTCATCAAAAGATTCATTTTCTATCTTCAAATGTGTTAAAGATTGAATCTTTTCATCAAAAGATTCACTTTTTCGGACCACCCATTGCTCAACGGAGCGAGCCACCATCTATGTGTAGTGAGAACCAATTCCGCTAGCAACAACCACCATCGTGGGACGGAGAGTGGAGAAAAGTTTGACCGCTTGACCGCCATCAACGGCGGCGGTGGTGGGTAGAGAGAGAGTGTGTAAAGTGACCGGAAAGGTGGGAAGGTGACGATGTAGATGAGGCGGCGCCATGACCGGCAAACGGAGTACAGTGCGGAGGGAGAGATGAGAGAGAGACAAAGTTGGGCTATGTGATCCGGCAGCCCTGGTAGTAGAGAGTGGTGGTCGTCGGAGAGTTTACGGATGGTGTTGATGCGGATGGTGTTGATTGAAAAGTGGGATGGGAGTGAGAAATGGATAAAGATGATGATGAACAGGTGAGTTCGTTGAAAAGGGGGAAAGAAGAAAAGGAGAGGGGGTGGGGTGAGGGTGGGGGTGGGAGTGGAGTGGGTAGGTTGGCAAGTGGGCAAAATGACCAAAATGCCCTTTAGAAAAGGACAAAAAATCAGGCTTTTTTTTAAATCTGAGCTGACTTTGCTTTTGGACTAAAATGGCAACAAAATGCAAACCACAGGGACCCAGATGTAAAAAGTTTGAGATTTTGACTAAAATGACAAAAGTGCTCAAACCACAGGGACCAAAATGGCAGTTTACTCATTTATTTATGATAATTGACATATTAAAAAAATATGTATATGTGATTAAATTTTCTTTGTCACCTTAGAAGCCATCTTACGATGATACTAAAGCAACAATCACTGCAATAATCAATAAAAGTCTATATGTCAAATCGTGATCCGAAAATAATGTGCTTGTTTACTAAACTATAGAGTAGAATATCAACAAATCAAATCTTTTCATAAGGGAATAATTAATAAGTATATTCAACTCCAATTATAAGTATTTCCATTAATATCGTATTTCGCAGATATCTTTTAAATAGTATACTAATCTAAAGACACGGTAAATAAGGTAAGTAAATAAGGAAGGTCATTAAGATGAAGAAAAGAATTAAAACAAAATAGTTTTCCCCTTTAAACCAAAAAGAGGTGGAGTAAAAGATTACCACATGATAATAATAATAATAAACTTAAATTTATGCCATGTGACATAAGATTGTTTTGTCTTAATATAGTTAATAGATTGATTTCTATTTATAAATATAATTATATTTCTTTCCAAGATTGTGAATGATCCTTACCTATTGACTATCTTTATCACTTCAAAAACTTCAACCCATATATGAAATGCAACTCATTGGCCTCCTTCCTTCTTCACCCCACCTCATCGTGAAAGAAAGTCCAAGTTGTAACTATTTATGTCATACGGGGAAAATAGTGAAAATGAGTTTTTGTTAACTTTGACGCATATACTTATAGGGTTGAGTTATAGTACAAAGAGGTTTAAAAATAAGAAGTGTAAAAAGACACTATAGAGTAACAAATATTAAAGGATAAATCAAGTGAGAAAGGTAATTTTGTCCACAAGAGAAAAAACAATATGCACATGCAAGTCACATGCTATTTTCCCCTATTTTAAGCTTTCGTAACTTTCATATACGTCATTTGTTTCTAAAAAACTATACTATAAAATCGAGCGTCTTTTTATGTTTAATATATGTACCATATTGTAATACTTAAAAAAATCGAAAACCTAGTTTTTTTTTTGGGTAAAGGGTTACCCCGGTGAATTTTATAAATCAATAAGCACAATTGTGCAACTGAACTGTTACACACAAAACCTTGGCATACCAAGGCAAGAAAAAAAACGGCCAAAAACAAAAACAGCCCAAACAAAACAACCATCTAAACAACCCAGCTCACAAAGAGCAACAAAACTAAAATCAAGACACTACTTTTCAGCCTGGATCAATCTCCAAGTTTCCACTAGGAATCTGCCATTTCTCTAGGAGTCGACGAAGGCCAGGTCTCCACTTGAACTGGAATGACAACATACGCAATCGAACCGTCCGAACGACCTAAATCGAAAACCTAGTTGCGTATTACACAATGGACATAACGTAAAACACAATGGAAAGTAGACAAAAAACACAATCCCAACCCTTCAAATCTAAGATTAATGGACTATAATTACCATTCTTATTTATTTTACCATCTGTATTTGATCCTAATCCTATACTTATATAACTGAGATTGGTATAGTTGTTATTTACTTGGTTTGTGTTCTACAATGTGAGAGCTTAGCAACGAAGCAAATTGTGTACATAATTTTCGAAGTTGTGTTTTTGAAATGCTCAAAGTTGTGAAATAAGAAGAAATTGAGTAGGAACTTGCCTTAGTATGAGGATGGAGGCCCGGTATATAAATATGAGCCTTCCTTAGAAACCGTCCTCGCACGTGGCTAGTGAGTCCTTTTACAAAACCGTCAACATGATGTCCTCAAAGGATTGAAAAAAAAAACATTGATTGAGAATTCTTGAACCAAAGTCTAACAATCACAGGCGGAACATTTTGGCCCCCGCCGGTTTTTTTGCTCGAAGTGTTAAATTTTAGCGAAAATTTCCGAAAAAAAATATTTTGTAGTGTAAAATATTGGATTTTTAAGAGCTCGCCCCCCGCCAATTTGGATTTTAAGAGTCCAGCCCCCGCCGAGTTTTCCGTTCAAGCTCCGCCACTGCTAACAATGGGAGAAACTTAGGCACAAAACATCATAAACCTTAGAACACGGTATTTCTTAAATCTGGTGATATCATATCGATCATATCCATCATTCGTGTTGGGATTTATATACTCATTTTGGATTGAATGAATGTTTGGTCTGCTTTACAAAAGATTTAGTGTATGTTACTAAATATGTTGAAAATGATAATTTTGCAAAAGGGTCACCACTTCGTAGTTCGATTAGGGCCTCTGAAAACGTAGGAACGTCACTGACCTAATAACGACATAGTCGAACAAAAGTTTACTTGCATGATAATGTATGGGCCATGTAAGATAATCATTAATCAGGTAAGATGGCCTAATTTGAGATTCTTATACTGGGTCGATTACTCGATTTGGCCTTTTAACATGTTAATGGGCTTGTATGGGCCTGGTGCTTTGATATATTTTTTAAAAGATTTGTTGGCTTAGCGTTTTATAGGCCCAACTACGAAGTAACTAAACCTTATGACACTATTTTCATATAGTCTTCTAGTTGCCTAGTTGGGCTTGGGCATTTGTTTAAAACACCGGCCTTTTACAAGATCACTAAATTTTATGCGACACATCTTTTTAGTACCAATGGTGCTTATAAATCACAGAAACCGGTCAGCTCAAACGGAAGCGAGTTAGACGGTATACCCAGTTGTTTGAAACGTCGAACCATCCTTGTAACTGAATTAACCGTTTAACCAAATTTATTACTTTTTGGGAATTGCAGTATCTATATGTATTATATTCACGAGCCATTTTTATCATTTCAAAGTGTTAATATAAATTAATAGTTTTTTAAAATAGTTGAAAAGGCCAAACCGCTATAACCGCTGCCAGCAAACCAGCCAATTTGGTTTGCCGTTTCTTGAAACTGCAGTTCACGGTTCGCTCCTACTTTATGTCGAAACCAAACCGTTAACACCCTAATTACCACGTTTCATGTTCGGATTCGTGAAAATATGGACTTGATACGATTTCAACGAGACAGGAGTTGTTAGAATCTTCGATGATGATGGTGCAAATGCTGCTTGAAAATAATATTTTCATACCGATTTGACTTTTAATCAATCAGATCTTTTAAAGCAGTTGACTTTGATGGTGAGTAATGTTTTCTTTGATTTTATAATATTCCAGCTTATAAGTGAAAACTTTGATTTAGCAAGCATTAGAAATTTAGAAATTAAGTACCTACTTTAATCATGGAAAATATATATATATATATATATATATATATATATATATATATATATATATATATATATATATATATATATATATATATATATAGGGTAGGGATATGGTAAAAAGTGTTTAAAATATGAGAAGGGTAAGAAGTGTTTTAAACCATTGGATATTTGATCTAATGGTTGAGATCAATAGGATATAAAAATATAAATTGTGTTTTAATTAGAGGGACCTTATGTAAAATTGAAGGGCAATAGTGTCTTTTTCAATGTTTGAAATATGGTAACCGTAACCTACACAACCAAAAACACCCACATTCACTCTTTTTTCCTTAAATATCAGAATTAATGATTCACCTTAATTGTAGGGAGGTCTTTGGTTGCATATTCTTCATACGTTATCATAAAGAGATCTATAATCAGATTCATGGCGTGGTGTTCTAAAACAACATGATAAATTGACTATGATTCAAGTCATGGTGTTTTATCTGGAGACATTGTTCATGGCGTGGTGTTTTAAACATCTATGATTCAAGTCATGGTGTTTTATCTGGAGACATTGTTCATGGCGTGGTGTTTTATCAATACAAAACATTCCCAGATTTTAAAACACCATGACTATGATTCAAGTCATGGTGTTTTATCTGAAGACATTGTTCATGGTGTGGTGTTTTAAACATCTATGATTCAAGTCATGGTGTTTTATATGGAGACATTGTATAATCAGATTCATGGCGTGGTGTTTTAAAACAACTGGATAAATTGACTATGATTCAAGTCATGGTGTTTTATCTAGAGACATTGTTCATGGCGTGGTGTTTTAAAAATCTGGAGACATTGACAATGATTCAAGTCATGGTGTTTTATCTGGAATCCAGAAAATATTGTATTGTGATTACATCCATGGTGTTTTAACATCTGGACAATCAATACGAAACATTCCCAGATTTTAAAACACCATGACTATGATTCAAGTCATGGTGTTTTATCTGGAATCCAAAAAACATTGTATTGTGATTACATCCATGGTGTTTTAACATCTGGACAATCAATACGAAACATTCCCAGATTTTAAAACACCATGACTATGATTCAAGTCATGGTGTTTTATCTGAAATCCAAAAAACATTAAAACACCAATTCAAGATCGAAGCTGTATGTATATAACCCTTTAAAACACCAGAATCGAAGAAGGGCGCAAAAGTTAAACAACTGTATTGTCTTTAGCGATTTCATAAGACTTCTTGTATTTATAGTTGATGAAGAATGATACGTAGATAACAATCGTATTGGATCTTGCAAAAAAAATACAAAATTCGAATCAATCCCTAAACATTCTCATCGCCAGTTTTTTTTTTTTCAGTTATATTGGAAATCAATTAATTGACAAGAATGTACAATTACTAATATACCCTTTTGAATTAATTAAGACGAGGGACACTTGTCATTCCCAAATTATTTCTTACACTTCTTACAAAAGATGGACTTTGTACAGGATCCCCTACCTACATATATATCGGTCCCTAATTATGTTCCATCATGGTATTTACAAGTTTTGTTCCTTTTCCACACTCGGTTATACATTCTATACTCGGGTTAGCCGTTGAGAATAAGAGTACCAAAGCATTGCAATGTTGTCATGATAATCTGCTCGTTTCCTTGAGCCAGTGGGTGATAACGATGATTAAGGCGGTCCAAGCACTCAGTCGGTTGCTCAGAACTGCATTGATTGAATGACGCGAAGAATGCTTTTATACCGAGCTTTAATTCACAATCTAGATCAATTAATTATTTTGTTTCCCATGTATATAACAACAAATTATGCATTAACATCTTGTATTCTTGACTAGAGGTAGTTGAGACATCAGAGGAAAATGTGGCAAGTAGGAAATCTTCGACTTTTATTTTCGTCGGTCTAAGAATTAAAGTCGTGTATTCTTATGTATCCGCTTAGGTGAACTTGAACATCATGTGCCACTTAAACCATTACATTAAATAAAAATTATAATGCGTTAATATAGTAACCCCATAATTATATGATTATGGTTTTCTTATAATTTCAACTAATAATTAATTATTAATACTAGAATCTTAAATAATAATAAAAAATATATAAATTTCTTCTACAGTATTAAAGAAACAAAATATATTAGATTTGTTTTAGCCGTGCAATTTATTGTTTTCAAAGGCATACCCCATGTGTAACAAATTTGATGGTACTACATTGGCCGAAACTAGGTGAATAGTATTTTTCACATTTAAGATCTCTTAAAATTGTGATGTTGATAATTGATCTCCCAAGTTGGTGAGATGTCCCTCATTTCTTGATTTACATCTCTTCCGTTATTTACCCAAAAGTCACCCCAAACTATCACCTATTTAGAAATACATCCCAAAATCTTCATAATTACTTATTTATTTTATTTTTCCACTCAGCCACATTTGCTTCAAAATATTGCTAATTTAATGATAATCGTTGCAAGAGTGAGGTTGTTATAGTGATGAATATGGTGGTAGATTGAATGTTAGTGACGATCTTAGGCCAAAATCCCTGTTAGTTATTTTACGGGCAGGGCGGTCCGTTAGACTTTCCACCCTAGGCACTAGCCTAGGGCCACTAAAAATCAAAGGCTTATTTTTAGTAGGTTTTATGTATCGTATATGTATTAGGTTAAAATAAAAGCAAAACTAAACTAGTTGTTTTCTTGAAGGAGTTGTCTAGATATAAATTATTTAGGAAAAAAAAAACCCACGTTCAAGACCCAGTTTTGAATTAACCTACAGGCTTGCAGCAACCATGGATGCATAGACCATTCGGCGAGCGCATCCAAATTTAGTGAATCAGTTATCAATGCCTAAAATTCGTAAATAGAGCCGCAATCATCGTTCCCACTTCCCAATCGGAACCTGCTCTGTGGATAATCATTCATGACATCGAGATTAGAGGAGAATTTATGGGCAACATTAGGGCTAATTACTCAAGGTATGTTAACTTTAACGGCTAATATGTTGAAGGTATTGTTACTTAATATATTGAAAAAGATAATTTGGCAAAAGGGCCTTCACTTTGTAGTTCGTTTAGGTCTTCAAAAACGTTGAAACGACCCTGGTCACAAGGATGTCTCGTGACTTAGCTCACGTGAGCGTAACATATGCAACAGTAAAGTATATTATGAAGAGTGATAAAGTTATGAGTAGAAATCTTAACAAAAAAAAAAAGTTATGACTAGAAATGAGAGTAAGAGTGGGTGATGAGACATAAGTAACAAATTCATCGTTTTAAAAATGCGTAAAAAGGTTTTCGGCACAAACGAAATAAATCAAAACAAATTTAGCCGCCAACAAATTTGTGTGATGGAGCCATAGAAAAGGTGCAATAGCTTGACGTAAAATCAAAATAAAATAAAAACTTTTAAAAAACACAAAAATACAAAAATAAATAAATAAATACAACGACAACGACACATTGTCTTCCAGCTAAGCGTTGGCTCTCTAGTCGGCTTATATATCCGGCTAAACGCCATAAATTGTTAATTATAGTTTTAGATTAACCACACGTGCTTTTTGTCAAATAGTAGTGTTACGTTGAATCAAATTTATTATATAAAATGCTCAAAAGTTTTTACCTGTTTTTTTTATAGCAATTTAATTCTACTGCATCTCAGAATTCATAACGTTTTTTCGCTAATTTACATATACTGCTAGACTTTTTCTTGGTTAAAAATTACAATTGATAATATTGTTGATATAAACTTTTGTTTGACATGTGTTCGTGAACAATTCACTAACATCTGCATTCTTTAATGAACAAACACGAACATGGTCTCGTTCATTTGTTAAGGACTTTTAGTTGTTCGCGAACACTGCTCACGAACACAAACACAAATGAACATAAACCAAGATTAAACTTGAAATTAAAGAAAACGCCATTAACCTTAAACATCTGATACTGTAGTCAAGTACAACCATTAAATGATAAATTAAAAACTTTAATAAACATAAACAAATGAACACGAACTAATGTAAATGAACGATGATGAACTAACGTAAACGAACATATTACCGAACGTTCATGAATGCATTCGAAAAAATGAGACATTTGTTTGTGTTCGTTCATTTAGTTAATCGAACGGAATAACTTGTTCGTGTTCGTTTATTAACTAAAAATGAACGAACATAAACAAATTTCCCGCCGAACGGTTCACAAACTGTTCACTGAACGTTCGTTTCGTTTACAATCCTAATTGATAGGATATTTTTTTTCTTTCAATTTTAATAAACAAAGTTTGTTAGTGCTGTAAGCCTGTAATATTATTCGAACTCGTGTGAGAGATTATTTGTAGATACAGGAAAAGTTTTAAGTTAAAAAATTAACCATAATAAATAATAATTAAAGAAAGTGAAGGATGGATTGCTTTGCCTAAAGGAAAAGAACTAAAGAATAAGGCATCACAATATTATTGAAGCCATCAAAGCAATTAAAGGATAGTGATTGCTAAACTTTCACAATATCTTCTTTTACCTGCTTACAAGCTGGGTGTTGTATATTTGTTTAGTATTTTATTGGTTTATAGATATGCAAATATTCATTTATAATAACTTGATTTGATATTGCCATCATGGTTTTGAAAGTATTTTATTTATTAATCAATAAATTAACGCTACATTTATAATTGAATTTTAGTGATTGTTTAGGATATTGAATGATTGAGTTACAAATCTCCTTTCGCTATGATCCATGTCCAAACGTAAAACGAAAACAAGAACAACTATACCCAGTAAATCTCTCAAATAGTAAGTTGATAGTAGGGTCTGGGGATGGTTGGATATAGGCTAACCTTACCTCTATCCCTAGAGACAAGAAGACCGCTTCCAGATAAACCCCCAAATAAAAGACCTAAGGTTGTGGATGGGTAAAATAGTAAGGTAGAAACATATAGAGAAGTCATAATGCGCTCATAGCTGCAGACAGATAATAACATGCAAATAGGAACTCTACCAAATCCTGCCTAATGCGCTCATCCCAAGTAATTTTGGGCCTACCTCTACTCCTTCTCCCCTCCAAAGTCAAGGATTCCACTACTCTAACTGGCATTGTCAACTGTCTCCTCTTGACATGTCCAAACCATCTCAATCCCCGCCTGTATCTTATCTGATATACTAGCCACTTCTAGTCTTTCCCTAAGAACTTCATTTCTTATCCGATCCAACATTGTATACCCACTCATCCATCTTAACATATCTCAGCCACTTCCATCTTACGCGTCTGTCTCTTCTTGATGGCCCAGTCTGTTCCATATAACATAGCATGTCTAACTACAACCCTATAGAATTTCCCCTTTAATTTAGTTGGAAACCTCTTGTCGCACAATACCCCAGTAGCTACTCTCCACCTACACCATCCAACTTGGATGCGATGAATTACATCACTATATATCTCCCCATCACTTTGTACAAACGATCCTAGATATTTGAACTTAGTTGTCTGCAGAACCATTTGACCGTCAATGGTAATTTGAGTATCGTCTATGTCACCTGCTTCACTAAAATCACAGTAAAGATACTCAGTCTTAGAGCTACTAATCCTCAAACCCTTGCCTTCCAAAGCTGCTCGCCACTCCTCTAATCTCTCATTCAAGCACTGTTTCGTCTCCGCCACTAATACAATATCATCTGCGAAAAGCATGCACCATGGTACTGTCTCCTGAATCGATCTAGAGTTCTAGACAACTCATCCAACACTACTGTAAAAAGAAACAGACTCAACGCAGATCCTTGGTGGAGTCCTACCTCCACAGGGAAAAAACTGCTATCCCCTACTGGTGTACGAACATTAGTTTTAGTCATAAATACATATCCTTGATTATGTCTATATACTTCCTAGGAACCCCCTACCCTCCAAACTATCCGAAATTAGTTCATGTGCTACACTGTCATGTGCCTTTTTAATGTCAATGAACACCATATGCACATCCCGCTTTTTTCCCGATACTTTTCCAATAGTATTCTTAGGATGTATATCGCTTCTACAGTTGACCGTCCTGGCATTGATTTACCGTAACCTGAGTTTCTCTTCTAATTGCAGTCTCGATTACTCTCTCCCATAATTTCATAGTATGACATATTTCCAGACTTAAAAATAGGCTAAATTGCACTTTTCGTCCTTTATGTTTCAATGTTTCGACAAGCGCTGTCCTTTAACTTTAAAAATTACACTCTATGTCCTTTATGTTTGCAATCATTAACGGACGGTGTCCTTTCAGCTAAACCCAGTTAACTTTTTATGTTAAAACCCCTCTTCGTAAAACTCTATAACAACAGGGACCATATGTGTAATACTCAAATTAAAAGGGTTGTTATGATTAAAAAAAACCCTCTCTCTCAACTCAAATTATTGAACAAAACAACCATACAAAACCCTATCCCAAATTTCTGGCAACCAAAACTTCCCAGTCACCGACAACAACTACTTCAAGTTCTGATCGTTTAACCATGTTTCTTGTACAAAAAGCAAACCTATCATCACCTTTCCGATCAACCACAAAAAAAAAAAAAAAAAAAAAATCACATATCCCCAAACCCTACCAACTCGCCGCTCAACTATTCGACGAAAAAATCATTCTCCATCTCAAAACCCTAGATCTACCACCAGACTCATCACATATCACTTTATCCTGGCTATCGGTAGGCGTTTCGTTTATCTCAACCGTTCATTCCGAAGCAGAGCTTAAGATCTCGAATCTGAAACCTGAAGCGGATGATTTTCACGATTTCTATATGGATTACAGTCTGGAGGTATTAGATCTGTGTAATTTGATCTCATCTGCGGTTAAGCGATACACGACTTTTGCTCAATTTCAGCCTCCATTTGTTGAAATTCTCTGATGATTTTCCGCCGGTTGAGAAATTGGACAAAGCAAAAGATGCAATTACTAGATCTGTTAACAACATCAACAATATTAACAATAATATTAACGATACTTATGAATCTGTGAAGGAGAGAGGTATTCGAGTGAAGAAGTTGATAAACGAATTGGCTGTGGTCCCTGTTGAGTATAACAACCCTTTTAATTTAAGTATTGCATATATGGTCCCTGTTGTTATAGAGTTTTACAAAGAGGGGTTTTAACATAAAAAGTTAACTGGGTTTAGTTGAAAGGACACCGCCCGTTAATGATTGCAAAGATAAAGGACATAGAGTGTATTTTTTAAAGTTAAAGGACAGCGCCTGTCGAAACATTGAAACATAAAGGACGAAAAGTGCATTTTAGCCTTAAAAATAAGGTTGAACAAACCAGTCAGCCATTGAACTCCTTCCTTTCCCAAAGACTTCCACGCCTCTATCGGTATGTTGTCTGGACCAACTGCCTTAGCCCTTCCCATCTTCCTAACTGCCACCCTCACTTCTCCCTGTGTGATACCCCGACAATAGCAGTTATTCCTCTGTTGGCTTTGGGCAACCGTGTTTCCGCTTTCTTACAAGTTAGCACTTTGGTCATTGAAAAGATTGTGAAAGTAGGTTTGCTATCTCAACTTAATGGCATGTTCTTTAACCAAAACACGTCCATCTTCTCCCTTTATAAACTTCACTACTTCTGTATCTTTTCTTCTACGCTCCCTAACTTTAGCAATCTTGAATATATCATGTTCCCCCTCCTTTGTTTCCAAGCGTTCATACATCCTCTTATAGGCTATATTCTTTGCTCCTGTTACTGCCTTCTTCGCCTCCCTCCTTGCCTCTTTGTATCCCCCCCTCAACCTCACTCTCTCATTCTCGTTTACGCACCACACAAGATCCCTAAGACTCTATTGCTTATACCTTATCTTGGTCTTCACACCCTCACTCCTCCACCATGCCTCCTTATGCCCACTTATCTTTCCTGTTGTAACCCCTAAAGTCTCCTCCACCACTAGAGTAACAGTAGTTGCCATAGCCTCCCATAGTTGGTTTGTGTCCCCAACCAGTGGGGTTGGTGACGCCGAGATTACCTTATCCCTAAAGATAGTAATCTTGTCATCCTTCAAATTTCCCTACCGGATCCTATGACGAATTTCCCTCTCCCACCCAATCAACTTTTCATCAGGACTATATCTGCTACTAACAATTGGTGCTGAGCTACTGCTGTTTCCCCCCAGTATCACCTTGCAGTCTCTCCACCGTCGTCTATCCTCTCGCCTCATCAATAGATAGTCGATATTCCTCTAATTATGATTTTTTAACTGTAAATTTGGATCATTGACGAACCACTTGAGTATCATCGTGCCACCAGCGGAACCACCCGATCATATCCATCTCCACTAGGTAATAATGCTTATACACTAATTCAGGAGGAAACCCAATAAATTTGGGAAAAACCTTTGTAAGAATCGAACCCATGACCTAATGCTCTCTAAACCTTTTCTCACCCCTAAGATGTCACTGGGCTATAATGCCATGGGCCTCTAATTATGAATTAATTATGAAGTTTCAACTTTTAACACAATAACACATAAAACTTGTACTAATATTTTAAGGAAGTGCCAATAAGGTGGTGGTGGAGTGGTAAGGGAGAGACTTGGTGTTCTAAGGGACCAAGGTTCGATTCCTGCCTTCTCTATTATTTTCTGCGGCACCTGGTGGTGATGGCAGACCAGGCGAATAGGTGGAGATCGCTAATTCGATCCTTGAACTTAGCGGGTTTTATCTCACCGCACTGTCGTGCCTTCGGGCGAGTGTTCACGGGCTTCGGGCCCAGGTGAGGGTTTTCCTTGGTTTAGAAGCAAGTGTATCCCGTTGTGATGAATTTCACCAGTAGCCATTTGAAGGATTCCTTGAACGTTAAAAAAAAATACATTTTAAGGAAGTATAATTGCGAGAAGATAAGGATAAATTTGTTGAAAATCCACTTTCTTATCGGACTATGATGGGTGTTTGTAATCCCAGTTACACTCACTCTATTGTAAATTTGCGTCTCATATTCGTCGTATGCCAAATAAACCATTACACACTACTCATGGAGTAAACATGTACCTATTAATTATCTTATCCGGTTACAAGTTATCTATTGGGATTCCCATTACCTGAAAGTTGATCCTAAACTCACTTTAATAGCCGATTTGAATTATTAGATACTCAATTGCAGTTTTAACAAACCTGTATTTGTTATAATCTCAAAATATATTTTTATTATAATTATAAATATAATGTAGTATATTAATTAATCTGTTTGATTACAATGTGTGTAATCGGGCATGTGATCGCTTTTAAGCGAACGGGTAGTTAGATTGATATCACATGTATCACATGATACCATACTCGTCTTAAACCATGAAAAATATATAGTTTAAATTTTATTACCATATCCACCAAAAATACATGTTTCGAATGTTTTAATTTTGTTTGTCATGTTCGATTTTTTCATTTATCCCTAAACGAGAAGAAAGATTAAATAATTTCTTAAATGTGTTATCAAAATGTGATAAACATGTGTTTAGTTGACACTTTAATAAGTCTCTTTTCTTTTTCTTTAGATAAAATAAAAATGAAAAAATGAGTAAGACCCTTGTTTTATTTCCACATTAAGATGAAGAAATAAAGAGGGAGATGGACTTTAGGCCTTTGTTCCCTCATCACTTTTTTTATCATAAGATTTTGGCCGTATAAAATGGACCCGTGCTTTATAGAGAATCAATTTCTAGCGTGATGCTAAACATGATACACATGCGATATAATGGGTGGGGTTCTAGAGTGAACATTATTATATTTGTGAACTGAATGAACAAATCCTAGTCATTGATTTACATCATCAAATCGTAAAATACATTAGTGTATTTTCATCATCAAATTTTTTTTTTGAACGGCAAATTTGGATCACTGACGGACCACTGGAGTATCATCGTGCCACCAGTAGAACCACCCGATCATATCCATCTCCACTAGGCAATAATGCCTATACACCAATTCAGGAGGAAACCCAATAAATCTGGGAAAAAACCCCTTTGTGGGAATCGAACCCATGACCTAATGGTCTTAAGCCTTATCCCACCACCAAGATACCACTAGGCTATAATGCCATGGGTTTTTCATCATCAAATCTTGTCCATTGATTTACACTTGTGTATTGATAATCAAGGGCTAAGATTAGTTCACTAGTGTTCACAATCAAGGGGGTTGTTCACAAATGAACCTAACCTTATAATTTGATTTTTGGTTGTCGATATAACTCGTTCTATAAATCAATAAACTCAAACACGGCTCACTTAATAAACGGGTTAACCCAAATACAACAAGTTGAATATATTGGTTAACCTTTAACCCATTTAAGTATGGGGGTTTTTATAAAATGTTTTTGTTCACATTTTACACAGGCTATTATAGGGAAAGTGAATATAGGACAGTTAAGCATTTGCCGTAGATGTAAAGGTCATCAAAACAACATAGTTTTTATCATTTCCAACTAAATAGTAAGCTTATACTTATTATTCCCCTTTCCTCTCCAAATTCAAAACATGTTATAAGTATGCAACTAAGTCCTTAATTCCTTAAGCCAAAACAAAATCCAACTTCCATAACATTGCCAACTTTTGTAAATTACTAAACCTAATTTTCGAGCTGTATATACACCATATTTTCGAGCTGTATATACACCAGCTTGTATGTATTTCTTCATTTCTTGAATAATTTGGCAAACCATTTTATCTCATAGTAATAGAAGTATTATAATTAATTAAGTTACGATAAAAAAAACCCCACTTTTCTAATAAGATGAGTTGACTACAGAAAACTAGGTTGGTTTTTGTCTAGGTTTAACAAATTAAGGACTTAATTACATATTACTTTTTTTTAACGGTAAGGAACGACGTGTCAACCATCATGGTACCGGGCGTTGTGATCAAGGTCGACTACTAGACCGCTGCCAACCCCTTTGCTCTCCCAGATGGCGGAAACCTGACCTCCACATGTCCGAAGGCACGACAGTGGAATAATCGGTAAAACCTTGCCTCCCATCCAAGACGAACCGGCGCCACCCGGATTCGCCATTCACCTGGATGCCGCAGAAAATAATAGGGAGAGTGGGAGTCGAACTTGGTTCACAAGGAACACCAAGTCTTTCCCAAACCACTCTACCACTACCTTATTGGCAATTACAAATTTACTACAGGTTTTGAATTAAGAAAGGGGAATAAAAGGAATAAACATATCATTTACTTAGAACTAATCAAAACCCTTTTAGTAAGGTTTATATCTAAATTAGATGTATAAGAGCTAATTATTTCATCAGGGGCTGTTTGGTAGCCTCTTAATGACCATTCAGATGCTACCTCTTAATGGTTTACAACCTCTGAATGAATAAGAGGTAACCTCAAGTCTGAATGGTTAAGAGGTAACCTCTGAATGGTAATTCATCACATGTCATATTCTTCTATCTTCTCATTGGTCGACTACCAAACAACCCCTCAGTTTTATTCCTTCATCTAAACTACATATTCTCATTTCCTGAATTTCCATTCTTTTTTCCAGATGATTCATTATAAAATTTTAATAACTTGTTTAAAAAAATAGAACAAAAGAGACTGAATATAATAGTTTAATTACTAATTACATTACAATAACTTTATATATTTAAAAAAGTTCTCTCTATAAATTAACGGCTTTGATCGAAAATCTCAACAATATGTTTTATTTTTTCTTGTAAAAACATTTTATTTTCCTTTGAATATTTGATTAAATATTTATATGTCAATATTTGTGAATAATTTATCTTATCTTAATTAAGTGATATTGTGAAAATTTGGTCATATTCGTTACTCGATGTATTGATTATATTAAAATATACTAGACCAATTAATACGTGAGATCTCAATTACAAAGAAAGTCAACATTTGGATCGAACGTTATAAAGATATTAATCGTATAAGTAATGGTGTGATCATCCTTTAATAATAATATTTGTGTAATTGAAGAAACAGTGGATCAGAATTAACCGAAATCAATCAGATCTGGGGTATGGTTTCTATATAAAATGGTTAATCTTTTCGTCGATTGCTGGAAGGGGCTACTTTACCGTAGAACACTGCAAAACAGAGAGCCGTTAGACTCGTCACGGGGAGAATGGGGGTTCTCTCCGTGACTACCCTCCGGCGTGAGAATAAGTACACTGATCTCAAAGAAAAAGATGAAGTAGTGAAGGTGAAAGTATGTGAAAGTAGCTTGTGAGATCATACCTGAATTCCCATATTTATAACCATAGTTTTGGCGCCAAAAAGTGTAACGCACTTTTCCGTTGACGGTTATCTCTCTTTCCGTTAATAATTAGCTACACATCCACGCGCACAATTTTTTTTTAGATTGTAGGACTAAAATACGTACTTAATATGATAGGAAAAAGAATTAAAAAAATCCTCATTCACTTCTCACATTAAGCTAATTTGTATGTTAAAACTTATTTATACCATAACTTTACTCATAATAATTAAAGAAGAAAAAGAATAATGTTATGAATAATTATTATTAGTAATAAAAAAAGCAATATAATAATGTAAATCATACCAAATTTAAGCTAAACATAAAGCATGAGAACAGATTTCTATGCATGCATGTTGAATATCTGTTGCCACTAAAAAACATATAAATATCGCCGACAGTAGGCACCGTCTGATATCCCGGCCCGTGGTGGAAGTGGTTATCAACGACAACGAGTAAGCTACGGGTACGATTTTAGGTTGATAATTTGATCAATTAATATATATATATTTTTATTTACCTTAATCCTTAGGTAATAGAATAAATAACTAATTTACTAATTTTTAATTTCTATGTTTTTAATATATTTGTGTAGTAAAGTTACAAGAAAATTAACTAATTAGAAATGTATTTAAAAATCAAAGTAGATAACTTTCAACAACCTAACGAGGTATATCCAATACCCGACGATCAGTTAGTCGACAAAATACTCGGTGAATATTAGACCGAATATAAGACACGAATTCACAACCAATATAAAACTATAATTACCAATAGCCATCATAACTTCATGTTATTGATACCCTATTAATAATGCCTTTTTTTATTGAACGACCAACAAAATTAATCCCAGGTATTTCTCGGGCACTCATTGGACTAAGCGGAGTACTCTGAGAGTAACCCGAGTCCATCACCAATTCCCGGGAAAACCCGATAACCCACCTGTCTCTAGGCGCGGCGGTAGAATTACCGGTAAAACTCGTTTGACTCAAGGATCGAACCCAGGTTTCCCTGAGTCTCCTATCATTGCTCACTAGTGTCTCACTCTGCACCACATAGAAGTCAAACCTGCATCTCCCAATAGAAATTCAAGCCTCCCACCACTCGATTGAGATCACTGACTTAAAAAACTAGAGAATACAGATTGAGATCACTGACTTAAAAAACTAGAGAATACAGAATAGTGTAAGTACATACTCGTGTCTTAGGCCAGGGGGTGTGGTATACCGCCCCTAGCCAAATAATCAAAATTAGCGCCCTATAGCGTCCCTTAGCCATCCCTGGGCGCCCGGGGGGGGGGGGGGGGATTGAGTCTCCGCCGACACATTAATGCTCGCTATTAAGTATTCATGTGGGACCCATTTCTTTTCCATCAATCAGATTTCCTTCTTTTTTGATTTCTTTTTTTTATATTGTTTAAAAGAGTCTTTAAACCATTGAAAGGATGTTAAAGGAAGGAGCTTTAAAACCCCCCATATGAGGCAATTTCTACGTGGCGCTATGTACCGTGATAAAGCTCTTATAGGCTTTATACCACACCCTACAGCCTTAGTATTACATGACAATATAGAATAGTTTATTTATTTATTTGTTTATACTTGTAATCAATGTTTTTCCACGAACATAAAAGGGAGAAAACTGTTGGTAATTAAATGAAAAACAATAAATTCCATTAAAAGCCATTTCTTGAATTATTTGGTGATATATTATTAACAGGGTTGGTGAAGAATTAATTGTCAAGTCACCAAATTATTTTGCTACTCTTATTCTACTCCATTACTCCCTACTACTCAACCCCTCCTTTTATATTGTATAAATATCGATCAATTTATTTTTAGTCTTTTTTGAGATCTTTAGGCAACCATACCTAACTCGTATTCAACATCCTTTAATTTCTAAAATATCTTTAGTAATCTTTAGGGGGGCGGGGACTATGGGAGTTGGCTTGTTCGGGTTTGAACCAGCGTCAGAACACCGCCGCCACCCTCGCGGATAAGGCAGACGGGTTCCGGAAGCTAGGACCACAACCCGCGTGAGATTTGTGTTTTCGATGTACGTTTTAACCGTTGCACCCAAAAAAAAATGACCGTTTAATCTTTCTTCTAAAAAAGTTAAATTCAAATAATCAATTACCTTTCTTCATTTAACCAACTCATTTCATTATTTAATCTATCACATTCACATAAACTCTCTTAATTTTATTTTAATGTAATGTTTAGGTTTTATGTTATGTAATGTTTTAAGTTTAATGTTTTATTTTAATGTAAGGTTTTAAGTTTTATGTTTTATTTTTATGTAATGTTTGAAGTTTGAAGTTTTATTTTAATGTAATGTTTTAGTTTTATGCTATATTTGACTTTATATTTTTATATAGTTTATGGCATAAGTATACGTTGCGAGTGTTTATTGTAAGACCCGTCTTTAAACAAAGTAAAATAAGTTTGCTATTCGAAAACAAAGATCACATAATTACTAAAGAACCAAAGTTAACATTTCAAAATTAGACATTTCATACTTGTTTTTGGCGACCATAAAAAAATTACATACAAAATAACAAGAGTTTCGTCTAGTTATAAAGTTAAACATTTACACACTAAATACGACCATGAAGTTTTTCTACAAAAATATTTGACCCGTTTAGTCGAGTATCATCACGGAAGCACTTGTGATGGTGTGTTCGTTCCAAGCTTGCCATCTACGTAAGAAGAAAATTTACCTATCACTAAAACATTTCCATTAGTTACATAATTATGCAAGGATGTTAGAAGTTAAAATATGATCATTATGTATCATAGACATTCTTACAATTTAACTTCCGTAATTCCCATACTTACGAATGTCACACTTTAATTCTTTCAAGTTCACAATGGAAGCTCACCCATCTAAATCACATTTAGTTATAACTATTTAACCCAATCATTCTTTCGATGTTCTTTCCCAATTGGCCCATTTAGTGGGCCATATACTATAAGAGTCAAGTTCGTCGAATTATACATAGTCCGTCATATTACGATATGAAAAGCACATCATCATAATGAACTACATATAGTTGAGGGAAAGAACTTACCTGGATCGTTTGCACCTTGTAACCTCTTGTCGCTTGATCCTTCTTTTTTCATACCTACACTTAGCAAATTTCACACTTAGCTTTTCATATTTGAACATTCAAACACAAGCCTTTCATCGAATGAACATCCATTATCTTGTACATTCATTTTAACAAATGATTTTTAGTAATGAACTATCGTAAATACTTGATAATTTATCTTTTAAGCATTTTATCAAAAACTTGGTGTGTGTACCATTAACAAGGCATAATGTACAAGTATTCTATGCATATTTTCACTAGTTCATATCATGGATCATTAATCAACTAAACTCACACAATCATTCATTCTATATCAAAATTCATCTAACAAATGTTCTACTACATACAAATTCAGACATCAACATTACACTAGTTTGCACCTACATGATTATCATACTTCATCGTACTACTATTATAAGTGGGTTTCACTTCAAATCATCAAGATAATCAAAATTCAAGCATAATTCATCTTCTACGTAATGATCCTATTCTATGTTCATACTCAATTTCACGGATTGATCATAACCCACTTATGGAAGATCATCAAATCATAAAATTCAACTTATCTCTTGTTAGACTAGCTTGGATGATCAATTTTATGTGTTCATGTAGTGAATTTGGCCATGATTTCCCTTCAAATTTCCTGATTTTGTGAAAGAAAGGGTTTTCCCTTCTCTTTCTCTTGTTCCAGGTGACACACACACACACACTGTGTGGTGTATTTTTAGTTGTTTTATAAAATTATCTTTCCATCATTCCCAATTTGGTCCCTCAAGTATGAACACTTGTTTTAAATTGCTAGAACCTAATCTTAAGTTAAAGTTTTAGGTTTTTTTAGTTAGTTTTTTTTATATAAAGAAACCTGCGATTTTTAACAAATTTTTTTTTTTGTGTTTTTTAGGCTTTTTTAGTTAGTTTTCGAGTTTTCGAGTTTTCGCGATAAAAGTGGTTTTCATTTGAACCATCCCTGATATATATATATATATATATATATATAACACAAACACATTAAAAACGTACATAATTAAATTGTGGGGTTTTATGTTTATCAACTAATGGGTACTTTGAGCTTAGTTTGACATGATAGGTGAAGGGGTATGGTCCCAAAAAGCCACGCAGACCAATCAGGTCGCGCGCAGGACTATACTCCTTATACATTAATCTGGCTAATCTACAGACCCCGCGCGGACTACTTAGACAAAGCCTAAGCCACGCGCGGGGCCCAAGCAAGAATAAAGCTCAGATTCCACACTTAGCATCCTAAATGAGAGCCCTCAATGCCTAGACCTCGTGCAGGCTAACAGAACACACGCCAAAGACCGCGCGAGGGTAGCAGCACAGGTTCATTCCAGGAGGCACGAAAGGTATGAGTGGCAGAGGAATAAGCCAATAAGCGTCCAACAGGCTGTATTCTATCGTGCTCCACGATTAGCAATCGTGCAGGAGACAAAAAGTACACAGGGACGCCTACGTGGCACCAATCAGGGGGCGGCGACAACTGCCCCATGATCTCCACTCACCTGCTGATGTCAGAGAGACAACAAGGACGACAACCCGAACACATGGCTCCAATCAAGGTGCGCCAGCACCGAAGATCTTCTAGAAGACACTAATGGTTGTTACCGAAGGGACAAGGCGGATATTCCTTGTTGTCGTATTCAGGACCAAGGCCCATCAGCCCATCTCCTTCTACACTACTCTGGTTATAAATAGGGTCCTTCATACACAGGTTAAACCATTCTGCCCTCTACTCTCTCACTCTTAACACACACTTATTTCCTCAAAACAAGTACTTATTCTCACGCTGGAGAGTGGTTAAGAGGGAAACCCCCATATTCCCCTCTTAACGAGCTTAACGGTGTGTTGATTGGTTTGCAGGAAGGATCACAACCAAGCTCAGGAAGGATTAAGAAGATTAACCCTTATGGTTGAAACATAAACCAAACTAATAAACCTCAAAATTAGTTACATGTTTCTTCATTGGCGCCCACCGATTTTTACAATCATCTCATCTTCTTTTTCTGAGCTTTTTTCTATTCTCTAGATCATAGCTGGTCATTGAATACCGGATTTCGGTTTTGGTACACACTCTCAGGTGGGAACAGGGGAGGACAACTCGCACGCCCAACTCCTTCCCACTGACGAGTTAGCCGAGGGCGAAGCAACAAACACTGGGGGACCCCGCGCAAGTATCACTCGCATCACTCAGACGGCTACCCCAACGAGCAATACCGATGGTCCGTCAAACCCAGCTCCTCCAAACATTTCGGCGTTATTAGGTTTACTAGAGGGCGAGACCTTAGCCTCCTGGTACGCCAAACAGATTGCTACTATAAACACTGCTTACTAGTCGTTAAGTGCACAACAAGCAATATTGCAAGCAAAACCATCTCTGTTGACACCCCCTGGGCCAACACAGGGGGCGCGCCAGACGCCTCCTCAGCAAAACGTACAAGGGCATTTCAGCAGACCGCATCCTCAAAGACGACCAAGCGTGCACGAGACACGCGACACGTATGAGGAGATAGGTAGTTACTATGATCATCCGTCTAACGCGCAACACAGGCGTCCGTTGCACAGCCGACTGGGGCCGCGCAACATAAACAATGAATGGGATAACACAGATGAGGATGATCCTACTTGGCAAGAAGACGAAGGTTCTTCAGTTTTCAGCCGCTTGCAAAGAAATCATGAGTCTTACAGACCAAGGCCGCGCGTCGTCTACAATGAAGTAGCAGAGCACGATTTTAGTCTGGTTTACAGACCAGCAGAAGTTGCCGAGCAGTCGAAGTTTATCCGGAGCATCGCTCTAGCCCCGCTAAAAAAAGCAAAGCTGCCACAAACCGTGGGAAAGTTCAACGGTCTTACTGGCCCTGATGATCATGTGCGACTATTCACAAGTGTTGGTGTTTTAGGACCATGGACCATGCCAATGTGGTGCCATCTTTTCATCCAAACTTTCACAGGGGCTGCTCGCGCGTGGTTCGACAGCCTACCATCTGGGAGAATCAAATCGTGGATCGATTTCAGAGATCAATTTGTAACCCATTTCAGCGAGTAAAGTCGCTATCAGCTCGATACATCCGAATAACAGACATCTCGCGCAGGGAGAATGAGGGGTTAGAAGATTTTATCACTCGTTTCAACAAAGAGTGTCTGGAAATTGGAGGTGTTAGTGAAGATTTTATGCGCGCCCACTTCAAAAAGGCCATCCCTTGTGACAGTCTGATCAGGACTATCACAGATAAAGACGACATGCCTAAAGAATGGGACAAACTCATGGCAGCAGCAAAGATCGTTGCGCAGACAGAAGAATCCCTAACCGGATCCAAATCTGGTTACTATGCAAAAGAACATTATTCAACTGATCATTAATCCAGGGATTACTCGCATGATTCTAGTAGACGCGACAAAAGGAAGAGACACTTCGACTGGAATTCAAGTCGATATGAAGACAGAAGCCGGCATAGAGAAGACGCCCGCGTCGCAATTGATAAAGCACGGTACACGAAGACAGACAAAGAGGAGCACCAAGAAAAGCAGTGGACTCAACTAACTAAGACACATCTCGAAGTTCCCAACACAGAGAAATTGGACCTCTAGGATCCACCACCGATGCGCAGTAAGAAAGGCCAAGACCTTAGCCTGTTTTGTGAATTTTACAAAGACACAGGCCACCTGACCAATGATTATATACACCTGCGCATGGAAATCGAGAAAGCCCTGAAGAATGGCATGTTAGACCATCTCCTAAAGAGCGTGCGCAAGGAGACAAAGAAGATCCAGAGGAACAACGGGTGATCGATGGTCCTGCCACATCACCTCTCATGAATAAACACCGGAGAAATCATCGCGCTTGACGGCAGTCAGCGTTTTCAGGTGATTATACCGAGAAGAATCAAAAGTACACCGCACTCGACGGCATTCAGTTTTTTCAGGTGGTATGCACAAGAAATGTCATCCATGACAGTTGAATTTATCTACTTAGGACTTAAGGCAACGGAAAAAAATGTAATGCATCACCACTGTAAGCGAGGGCCGCACCCTTAACAAGTTTACTAATACGAGTGTTCTTTACATACTTTTTTCCTTGTTGGTCCATACAGTAGCTCCAAGTTACAAATGCATGTTAAACTTTTGATTAGCACGAAAACACTCCAGCAAATTACAAGCTCTCGAGTTAAGCCTCCAAGGTTCTCCGCGAACATAGCGCGAGGTCGGGCAACAAAACTCATAACGAGCCACACTTACATTTATTCGCGCTAACTTAACCAAAGTTTCTAACAACAATGAAATAATTGTAACACTTGACAAAATAAAAGGCAAACTCCATTTCATTCACAAAAGCGCGACCGCGCAACGTTTACATGTTCAAAAACAACGAAAATTACAAGGCAAAAGCCCAAACATCCTAAAATCTACTAATCACCGCCATCAGCAACCTCCTCCTCCTCATCTGATAGCTCCACAGTCTCTGGATGCACAAGGATGGACTTCAGCCGTGCCACATAATCATCGTGCTTTAGTGCCTCCGTGACCAATTCCATAACAGGTAAGGATAGACAGTCATAAGCTTCTTCTACGCGTGAAAGCACCTCATCGGCTTAATCAGTCACGGAGCAATGGCGAGTCCCAAGCTGCTGCCCAAGCGCCTCCTCAACATGTTGGGCACATTCGAGATAGCCACCGCGATGCCCGACAGCACGCGAGGCATCTGTAAGCACCGCAACTGCTTGATCTAGCTCAGTGGCATTTAGTATGGAATTAGCGACCTATGCAAAAGAAACAAAATCATGAAAACAAGTTAAACAAGCTATGATAATTAAGGAAAAAAGAGAAACACTTACAGCAGCTACGCCAAGATTGCGCATCCATTCAGACTTGGAGACAAGTGTATCCACAATGGATTGAGCCTCAGCATAATTGTTCTGAGCCACGTTCAAGGCTGAAGTGCTGATGTTGCGCGCCTCTTCGGCCGCTTTACGTGCCTCTTCGGCAGTATCAGCCTTCACCTTTTCAGCGGCCAGATCTATCTCTAACGATTCACTCTTCTCATGAGCCTCAAACAATCGGCGCTTCAACTCCGCAATCTCAACATCTTTAGCAGCCAGATCCTTGTCCTTATTCACGATCCGCGCACTCAATTCAACCTACAAGTTTTAAAAGAGAAAGTTAGAAATATTTTAGCAAGCAAGGAAATATAAGAGGAAAGGGAGCTAGCTTGTTAAACCTCAACATGCTCTCTATCAACTTGAGCTTCCTCAACCTTCGTCTTCAAAGTGGCAACTTCAGCCTTGCTTGTTATCATTATCACAAGCCTTCTTAAATTATGCGCGCTCCTTCGCCAGCAGCTCTTCAGCAGCGTGGAGTTTATTCTTCAACCCATCACGCCCCCACTCCTCAGACTTCTTCTCCTTCTCGAAGGAGGCCTTCTCTTCCAAAAATTTGTTCTTCATTTGTTCAAACTCCCAGACCTCCGTTAGCAGACGCTCTCGGTACTTCTCCCAACTCGCCCGCTCCTTATACATCGTACGCCACTCGTGCACGATCTGATGGATGGCAGCACGGGTGTTGGCCTCCCCAACAATGTAGGTGCGATACAAACCCTCATGGTTACGCGCCCTTTGGCGATTCACCTCCTGTGGAGGAAAAGTAACTAGGAACCAGTCTCGACATGTTCCAAAATCAACGAAGGTATCTTTTGCTTCAAACTCTAAACGGGTATATGTTTATCTTCGCCACGTTGTTTCTCAATATAAGTCTTATAGTAGATATCCCCCAATGTGTCCTCCGCACCTATGGGGGATCGTAGCCTCGGAATCTTCTTCCGGTCACCTTTCTGGCTAGTCGCGCCAGAACCACCGACACCCGTACCAGCCGCAGCGGCAGAGGTATCTTGATGCACCACTTGCGCCTGTACGTTGGCAGTAGACCCCCCCAGCAACAGATGTCACTTGTGCAGTTTGGGTGGGGCGTCGTGCTGCACGGCTACAGTAGGAGTAACAACTTCTAGTCCTTTACTTTTCAAAGGCTGGTCAAGCCCGGTGACATGAACAACAGTTCTCAAATGTACCCCTATATTGATCTTGCCTCCGGACCCTGCACTTTATCATGAATGGTAGTAGCAGCGGTCTCGGTCTCTTGCAGTACTTCATTCTCAGGAATAACATCGCACGCAGGCTCTTCAACCCTCTTATCAGCCTCCTTCTCAGCGGTTGTCTTTGGGTGGATAATAACAAACTTGGTCTTCTCGGGCTCTGGCTCATTAGCCTTTTTCAGCTTAGGACATTTAACCTTCTCCGCAACCTTCTTTAGTGCCTCTGCATAAGGGAAAAGTGTTAGAAATTTTACTAAGGCAGAGAACATAAAACAAAAAAGGATAAAAACACCAACCTGGTGAAAATTTGTAAAGGCTCCGTAAGCTACCCTATTTCCCTATCACTTGGGTCGTAGCAGCCTTTTGTGCTGGTGGAGTGTCACCAGCAGTGGTCTCCTCGCGCGACCTCTTCCTGGTCACCAGCCTAACACCTTCTTCTTCAACCTCTCTTCTTCCTCTTCCTCATGAAGGGAGGACGGAGTCGCGCCGGACTCAGGAGCCCTGAACCCTACACTCCCAAAGCTCTTTGATGCAGCCACGCTGCTTTTCTTCTTCTCACCTATACGTGACAAACCCTCTAATGAGTCACTGGTAACAACATAGTCTTCAAGGTTACTCTGTCGAAATCGAAGAGTACCTTTTTCAGGGATCGTGCGGCTACCTCCCGCTTTCATGCTCGTCGCGCCAGTGTCAACAGTCACCTTCTTCTTTGAAGTTGTCTTCTTCTTCGCTGGGGCCTTCTTGGGTTTCTCCTCCGGATCTATCCCTAGGTCGCGCAACACACCTGCAAATATGTTAGACCATGAACTCAACTCTTCATGCGACGAGCCTATGGACTCCTCGCTGGAAAGATACAAAATATCTTTTCCAGCAGAAGTTACGCCTCGCAAAGGTCTTGGTTTGGGAAGTTACGCACCTTCGGTTGCAGTAGGAGGATTAGCAAAGGCTCCCGCTGGTGGATATAAGAAATTGGCTTTGATTTGCTCATACCAGTACACTTCACCAGCTTCCAATGGGCGTACGCCCATCGCCCCACCAAAAGTAGGGAATGCAGCCTGATAGAGTTGAGAAACTACATCAATGGACAAAAATCAGACGCAAGTGCTGCTAAAAGAAAAGAGAACGAAAGTGTTAAGGCATACCTTCACCGTTGAACATCAAAACAGGGACTTCTTCACTATGCTCTGGCCACTTATCACTCATGCCCGCGATAACCAACACCTGTTCACCAAAAATCCTGTTTGGTGTCACGAATAAGTGCATGTACCAGTCTGCCGTCTTTGGAATTGGAAGTTCTTCCTTTTCAGTCTTATCCGACTTCAGAAAGATCATCGCGATCCGAATAACTTCTTCTCTAATGAAGAAGAACTTCATTTTCCAGACATGGAAACTCTTGGGGGGGGGGGGTTATCAAGATCTTCTTCGCAGCACGAAGACCAAACGAGTAAAAACCCATATTCCTGATTAACTGGTAAAACGCTCTGAACTTCTCAACGTAGGGCTCCAGTCCCTGAGATCTACAAAGAAACTCGAAGTGTCTGACCCTAACAATTCCCATCGGACTCATCTGTGATATATGAAACTCATAAAAATGCAATATTAACGCCATGAAAGTGGTGGCCGGCAACCGGAAATTACCATCGAGGAAAAATCAGCAAACAACGTGATATAGCCTGGTGGTGCGTCAGCGGCTGTCAGGCCTTGCGGTTGATAGCGTGCATCCCATTCAGCCGGGAACTGAAATCCCTTACTAGCTGCTCGAATAATCCTTGGTCCCATTTGAGAACGGGGACCAGTCCAACACCTTCCTCAACCGGAACTGCTTCCTCTTCAGCCATATACATCAGATATGCGAGTGAATAGAAAAAGGGATGAAGATCTACCCAGATTTCTGGAAAAACTTGATGTAACACCCCGTGTTTCAAAAGTCAAAGTCAAAGTCAAGATTGAATTCAAAGGAAGAAAAGATTGCTAATTGCAATCTGTCTCTCCTTGCTCAATTCCTGTTTTGACTTCTTTGACTTGTAGTTAGTCTATTTTATGATTTACGTTAGTTTTATTATGTGGAGTAATTAATTAGAATCGCAGTAATCGATGTATATTTATCGCTATGAATCGCTTTACGCCTGTGAACAATAGGAAGTAACAATGCGATAATGTCAACTAAACGCTAATCGAACTAATCTAATCAACATCGCGCTCGCAACTCGAATCTCGCATTTTGGTTATTGTTATACATGTGTGTGTACCTTATGTGTTACTTGTGCATGTTTAACTTATGTTATGTGTGGAAATCAATCGAAACGCAATCGAACTCAATCGCAATCGAATCGCAAACGCTAAACGAATACGAAATAAGGATGATTGTATGTTGCTATAGTATGATAATTAGTGGAGAAGAGATAGCGCGAGATATGAGTAGTTGGGATTAAAAGTAATTTGACTTGGAACTCCATCGCATCGCAATGTTCGTAATCGAAATCGAAACGGCAAAACTCGTCGCACCGAACGCCCAAATCAAGCGACTGATCGATCAGGCAACCAGCCGATCGACCAGCCGTTCGATCGGACTGCCGTCCGATCGGACAGGCTGTCCGATCGAGCTGCCTGGCCGATCGACCAGCCCTTTTCCTCTTTTGGAACTCTATAAATACCTCCTGTCACTTTCATTCTTTCTACTTTTGGCAACTCTCTGTCCGAACAGCACGCTCTCCTCGCTTTTTCTCAGATTTCTCTCAAATCTGGTAAGATCTCGTCCTAAATCTTGTACTTCTTCAATCTACACGCACTCCTACACCTTTCTATCTTTTAGATCTTAACTTTTAACCGTGCAATCACCAAGATTCAAGGTGTTCTAGGATGACGTCATCATGTGTTCTTGAAGAACTTCATGTTTTGGCCTCAATCCACCAAGAACAACTTAGATCTAACCGATTTCCACATAAACTAACAAAGATCTTTCATAGATCTAAACATATTCACAAAGAAAAGGATTGAAAGATGGTTTTTCTAACTTTCTTTCAACTCTTTTACACTCAATGCCTTCAAAACCGATAGAAACGGAGCTTGTGCCGACCTACTACTCATTCTAGTGGTTGTGTGGCTCGAGATCCGGACTCTATGCATGAGGTTTACCGATTTCGGGTTAAACGTGAACCACCGTCTCGAACAGTCCACTAGTCGGATTTAGGTTATTCCTGTCCGATCAGGAGGACCAAGTATTGACAAAGTTCCTATTGCTTGACTCGCTATCAAAATGCCTCGATAAAACGACAAACCACCAAAACAACCATGTGTAGGACAAATAGGTCGACCAGGACGGAGTGCCGTCCGATCGGACTGCTGTCTGATCGGACTGCTGTCCGATCGAACAGCCAACCCGATCGACTGGCCAGACCAAACGATTTGCACTTGGGTCCCACACTTAAACTATTTACCAACAATTGAAGTCTGATTGTTGAACGAGTTGTTGACCGATCGAACTACCATCCGATCGGGTCGACCGCTCGAACGTGTGACCATTAGGCTTCAACACTTAAACAATTTTCAACATGTTCAATGCACTAGGAATGCCACCCGATCAAACTGTTGTCTGATCGAGTGACGTCCTGCTGTGAACTTGTTCTCACTGAAGTGCCCACCCGAACGTGTTGCCGGCCGATCGAACGACCGTCCGATCAACCGACCTGAAAGGTAGAGACACTTCAATGTTTTCAAATGCTACAACAAAAACTTCAAAAGTCAAACCATCATACACAAACACATCTTTCCTAAAGAAAGAGACAATCCACTCGAACGACCATCCGACCGGACAGTCGTCCGAACGGATTGTCACTCTCACGAGCAGTTGTCCGATCGGACTACCATCCGATCGACCAGCTGTTCGACCCACCAACACTTGTTTTCGTTTTACGCGTCACTTATCGTTATGCTATCGAACTATTCAGGCTAACCTTACTCCCAAGCGCTCCCTTCAATCCATCAACCGCTGTGAGTATACTCGAACCCTTTTTGCTTTCGCACTTTTGGGTGTTACATACGTTACTTATTCTAAATCACAATCGAACACACTATGCAATACTTTTAACGCTAACCAATACCGCATGTTATACGTGACTTAATGAATGTTTGTTTGTTATGTTTACACGTGGAATGCTGTCTACCTGCCTTAGCAACGATAGTACTATTTGGACTCAGCACCCCTTCACACAGGGGTTGTTAAGGACAATTATTTGCATGGATTACAGTGGTGATCATGTATTACGAACTGCCTTGGGCAGTCAACCCGCAGTCATTGGTATCGATAGGTTCATGTCAATAACTAACATGCTTTGTTTTACTCAGTGTACGTGCTGGTTATGCGTAAACTATCTCGAACTTTATATGCTACTATCAAACTTGTATACTCGCCTTTACACTATGTGTATTGACTTTTATTTTAACGTATGTGACAGGTGCTTAAGGTGTCTATTTGCTTGGAAATCAAGGCTAGGAAAGAGTCTTAGAAACCAACAAATAGTTGTTTGTACTAATGAAACCTGAGTTGTCGAAACAGAATAATTTGCCTAGATTTTGTCTGTAATAATTTGTTTGCCTTTTGAGACATGGTATGGGACATGTTATTTTAAATTGATTGGTAATGATAATTGTTATGGAAACTTGTGGACAATCTGTTTCGCTCAGTGCCACGCCTCGATGTTTCCGCCATCGGTTGGGGGTGTGACACTTGAAGATTGTCTCAAGAAATCTTTGAAGATTTGAAGAAAATATGAAGATAAGAGAGAGAAAAGGGAGAATTCGAAGGAATGGATGTGAAGTTCTCTCTCGATCTTCGAATATATATACCCATCGCATTTAATGCGATGGGTAAACGTGCCGAATACACCGCGCGCGTAACCAACCTGATAATGCCACGTAAGGCGGGATTTTCGGAGTGACGGTTACCACGCACGCGTGGGCCTCACTCACCCGACAAAAGACGAACCGTCAATGATAGCATGATGATCATCGTGTCAGCAGTCAACTCAAGGGTCGCCATCAACGACATTTGCACCAACCTGTCAGAATTCAGAATTTGAGGAATCTCCTGCCTAAACTTACAACGAAACTTCATGCTGAAGTTAGCAAGGGTTGCGCCGCATACATCATCAGTCAATGATCATGCGCGCCAACCCTCAAAAGAAACAACTATCAATAAGCAAGCCTGGTAGCCGCGCCGTAGTAATTCACAACCACTTACACGCGTGCCGGCCACTAAGACTCAGTAAATGCTCCAAAAGCAATCCACTTCTTTTTTCTAAGTCCAGAGATCCAACCATTTACTTTGCGCATGGAAGCAGCACTGGACTGGGGGGACTTGAAGGGGTATGGTCCCAAAAAGCCGCGTAGACCAATCAGATCACGCGCAGGACCATACTCCTTATACATTAATCTGGCTAATCTACAGACCCCGCGCGCACTACTTAGACAAAGCCTAAGCCGCGCGCGGGGCCCAAGCAAGGATAAAGCTCAGATTCCACACTTAGCATCCTAAATGAGAGTCCTCAATGCCTAGACCTCGCGTAGGCTAACAGAACACATGCCAAAGACCGCGCGAGGGTAGCAACGCAAGTTCATTCCAGGAGTCACGAAAGGTACGAGTGGCAGATGAATAAGCCAATAAGCATCCAACAGACTGTATTCTATCGTGCTCCACGATTAGCAATCGTGTAGGAGACAAAAAGTACACAAGGATGCCTACGTGGCACCAATCAGGGGGCAGCGACAATTGCCCCATGATCTCCGCTCACCTGCTAATGTCAGAGAGACAACAAGGACGACAACCCGGACACGTGGCTCCAATCAAGGTGCGCCAGCACCGAAGATCTTCTAGAAGACACTAACGGTTGTCATCGAAGGGACAAGGCAGATATTCCTTGTTGTCGACTTCAGACCCAAGGCCCATCAGCCCATTTTCTTCTACACTACTCCGGCTATAAATAAGGTCCTTCATACACATGTTAAACCATTCTACCCTCTACTCTCTCACTTTTAAGTCTTAACACACACTTATTTCCTCAAAACAAGTACTTATTCTCACGTCGGATAATGGTTAAGAGGGAAACCCCCATATTCCCCTCTTAACGAGCTTAACGGGGTGTTGATTGTTTTGCAGGAAGGATCACAGCCAAGCTCAGGAAGGATTAAGAAGATTGACCCTTATGGTTGAAATATAAACCAAACTAATAAACCTAAAATTAGTTACGTGTTTCTTCAATAGGCAATAGTTGGTTGGGGCTAGGGTTCAAACTCTTGAGTGCCCCCGCCTTCCTTAGAAATAATCAACAATCGTTATTAAAACATTTATTGACAAATTTCATATGTTTTTTCAAATAGTAAGGGGGTAGGGGTAGTCATCACTCATCACTCACTCACAACTTCCAATCAAGTTCCGCCATGTCATCAATCATTATTCCATCACTAGTGATGGATTTTAGTGGGAATGCTCAGCACTTGTGATGGAATTCCATCACTCACAACTTTTTTTTAAATTACAAATTAACAATAAAAACACTAAAATTATAAATTATAAATTTCATTTAAATAAAACCAAAATTACATACTAAAATAAAAACAACTAAACATTGCAAATAAAAAAAACCTAAAAAATCTAAGGCATCTCCCACCCCCATTTTTCACATATCTCGCATTTTTGTTGAATTACGATCGACTTAAATGGTTCGTCGAGATTGGTGTGTGGCTCTAACAAGATTTTTAAATCAATATGTTTTTCTTTTGCGTTCAAGTGTGGAATATACGCCTCCTCGTGTTTAAGTATTGCCGTCACAAGTTTTTCTCTTCTATCAGTGGCTTTGGTTATTTCCACCAATTTAGCCTCTTTGATTTCGGAGATCGACTCCGCCACCGATTCCTTTCCTTTACTTTACGAATCACCACTTTCTTGCGGCGCGACTTTGCCGGTGTATCCTCTTGAATGGGTTCGTCAACGGGTTGATTGGGTTCGTCAATGGGGTCGTCGTTCAAATTCATTTGGTGCAAGTTATCCGACGCGGAAGTCGTATAGTTCCCCGAGTCGGAGGTCTTTGGTCTTTTGGGACCTCCTCTTTTTTTTTTTGGAGCCGTCGGCCCACCCATGTCGACCAAATCAACCGGTACCCACTTCGGGTGATGTCTCGCAACCTCCCATGCCGCTACGTGTGGAAAACTCCTCTTTTTGTACAGTCGGCAATAGTCGTCGTTGGCGGTTTGCATGATAGTCGACTCGCTCGCTCCACTTTGTAAATTTCGGTTCTACAAAAAAATAAAAAAGTTATTTAAAACTGTTTTTCTGTTTTTTAGAAACAGTTTTCTGTTTAAAAAAAACTATTTTTTCTGGTTTAAAAAAACTGTTTTTCTGTTTTGTTATCAAACAAGTTTTCTTCTGTTTAAAAAAAATAACAAACTGTTTTTTTTATAAAATCCAGATTTCTGTTTTTTTTATAAAAACAGTTTTCTGTTTTTAAAATTAAAAGAAAAACAGTTTTATGTTATAAAAATTAAAAAAAAAACAGTTTTAAATTTATAGAAAAAATGTACCACTTGAATGAAACAACCGTTGAATTTACTCATTTTCCGGTTCAAAACGCCCCACTTCGACGTCATTTGATCCATGTTTCGTTCCGTTGAACCGGGAAGTTGGCTAAAATGAGCCATGACTCGTCTCCAAAACATGTCTTTTCTTTGCTCGTTGGAATATTTCTTGTTTTTCGGAGGTGTGCAAGTACGCCTTGACCAAGGCGACCTCCGAAATCGCTCCTCAATGGTCTCCGAACGGATGTCGGGACAACATCAACTTCTTGAACGTCTTCGTCTTCTTCTTCTTCTTGAACGTCATCCTCATCTTCATCGTCATCGAGATTTTGTTATGGTTCACGGTACGCACGTGCAAAATGATGGATGAGGGTGTCATCATCTAGTGGGTCGACATGGTGGGATTGAGTTTGAAAGTGTGGAAACGGTTGGGGTTGAAATTGGTGAGGTTGAAATGGTGGAACGAACAGTTGGTTTTGATATGGTTGTGGTTGAAAGGGTAGAAATTGTTGGGTTTGAAAGGGTGGAAATTGTTGGGTTTGAAAATGTGGGATTTGGTCGGGTTCGTCTTGCAACCTAAAGCGCGCTGGCTTGCCAAGATTCGCCCGAACCTTGGGTCGTACGAGATTTTTCTTCGAACCCGAACCTCTTTTGCTTGAACCTGAACCTCTCTTGCTTGAACCTTCCATCTTTGTATTGAATTTTTTTGAAGTTAAAGTTTGTATTTGGAAGAATGTTTGGATTTGAAGGAAGAATGTTTGGATTGAGTTGGAAAATTATTTGGATTTTAAATTGTGTGTTATATATATAAAAACATTTAAACAGTCAAATGAGCAACAGTCAAATGATGAACGGTCATTTTTTTCAATCTTCACGCGTGATATTAATCACACGTTATAACCTTAACGCTTTGAAAAGGTTTGGTGGCGGCGGTGTGTTGTTATGTTTAACGCGTGATGGAGGGTGATACGTACCGCCCCGGGTGGCCTAAAAGTACACGTGATAAACATGACTCACAGACTCAGTTTATAATAGTTAGGTTAATTCAAGCAATATTAGTATGCTAAACTTGTTTATTTAAATACATTTTTTTAAAAGTTAAAACCAATTATATTTTAAACCATTATAATTTCATTCCAATCATCAGGGCAAATTACATAAGGATAGCGGGTAGACGAGCAACAAACTGCGCCGCCATCCCTTTCTGAATAGAAAACCCTAATGTACTAAAAACAAAGCCTCACCCCTGAGGGGTCGAAAAGTTGCTGTGGACCACACGCTGAACTCTGGACAAGAACCGAACTGCCTCCGGCGCCAAGGAGCCGAACGTGTCGAACGCCAGGGGGGCAAAGGCATGCTGATTATCCTCACAAGCTTTCGCGTGCCTTTCCACCTTCTTTGACTCTGCTTTCAGTACCGCTTGCCCCGCCACAAACCCATTTTCCCGGAACCCGGCTAGTGGGGATACACCTGTGAGATCGACACAAGCATGTTTCCCGCCCTCCCGACCAAAACTAGCACGTCAGCTGGGCGTAGGGTGGATCTCCCATCTGACGGGTCTGTAAGAAAATTAACCGGTGCCTCTTTCTTTGCCGAGATCCCTGCTCGTCTGAGAATATCCATTAACGCGTCTCACACAAAGTCATGGCGATACTTAAACCCCGGCAACTCTCTACAGTGTAACGCATGCTCCCCGTATTTATCCAGACACGCTTTACGGCAGACTGGACAAGTTTCATCATTTGGGAACATGGGGATCATCAAACGGTACTTAAGGATTGACCGGTACTCCACCGCTGACATACGTTGACCCAAACCTTCAATAGGAATAACAGTTAAGAAATCCTGAGCGTGAGGCCTCTGTAGGCATTCAATGACTGCTTTCTGGCGGGGTGACAAATGGAAATCTTCTGCCAAACTTTGTGCGATTCGACAACAAAGGACATTCGCCAAAGTTTTCTGTGGCTTTTTGGGGGCGGGGTCCTTGTTAGAGAAACCGCCGAGATCAAAGTCAGGTAGAGATTCATGCAAGCGTTCCAAGGCGCTGGCATAATCTGGATCAGTGTTAGCAACCCCACTGTTACGTAAGATGTGGTCCTGCAACTCCCAAGATTGAGACCTGGAAGCCACAAAGGCATAGGCAGCCACATCCCGGGCCGAGAGAAGGCCCAACCCACCAAGCTTTATTGGCAAGGTTACGATTCGACACTGTAGATTACCAAAAAAAGGACCCCCACATACGACAATGTCTTCTATTGCCTCACGAAGACCTTTATCAAAACATGAAACAACACCATCCACAAAGGGGGGCTGGCAAGTTCGAAAAACCAAATAGCAACTTTGCAACTCCCATACAAGATCTAAGCAAGAGGAGTTCGTGTAACACCTCGAAAATTCCTGTCCAGTAAAATAAAGACACGTGTCATGTGGGACAAACGTGTCAGGAACCCGGGTCAAATAAAGATGTATGGTAGGATTTAAAAGGGGCGACTGTAACACCTCGAAATTTTGTGTCCAATAAAGTACTGACACGTGTCTTGAGTTTACACGTGGCATTTAATATTAAATAAAGGACTAAAGTTGACAAACCTTGAAAGTATGTAAATTCGAGGGTTATAAATGTCAAACAAGGGTAAGTATACTGTATAGTAACCCTAAACGATGCTCGTACCTTCAAACGAATAAATCATGGATCGTACGGAAGCGAAACGCGGGAGAAAGTGAGAGATTACAAGCTGCAGGGGTTAACTGTGTCAACATGTTTAATTATACCTCTGAGTGACCCTTTGACGAACCCGAGGCTTTGTAACAGTAAAATACGCTCACTAGAAAGTACTGTATAAATTCCGCGAAGTTCCGTTTTAAAACGAGAAATTATGATCAAGTTCGTACGAGAAGGGCTAAAAGCGTCAACAATGAAAGTTAAGGCTTTCCGGATAACTAACAAAATAACCGGGGACTTAACAATGCGGGTAAATAACACGAGGCCCTTAGTTGTAAATAATCGAGGGCCAAATCGCAAAGTTACCCCTTCAAACCCGAAAGGTCAGGTTATTAATTACCGAAGATTTCGTTATTAATTACAAAGATTTAGGCAATGATTATAAAAGATTCAAAAATCTTGAAAAAATAGACCTGACGTGGGCCGCGTAAAGGTTAAGGGTTAATTAACGCGGGCCGCGAGCCACCTGTTAATCCGGTTTCTAACTTATGGGTTCAGGCGGCCCGCGACCAAGATGCATGAACCTTTAACGCGGGCCGCGTGGGACACACAGTAACAGAAAACATGGGCAGCTTCAATGATTTGGCTTGTAGACGAACTTGTGAGCAATCAATGAAGCATGGGCGCCCTCTACCTGACCCCTAGCACCTCAGGACACTTGTTGATCATCCATGAGCAATGTAGGATGTGTTGTGATGATCTTGTGCACCAAACTTTGCTATAAAAGGGCATACTTGGTTCACAAATGAAACACACCTCAAAACGCATCTTCTGATCATTCCTGGAGCTCACAAGCTTTCTTCTAACATTCCTAAGTCGTGCACAAGCTTCTGTAAGTATACCAAACCTTCTATGGCTTTGTTTTTGCTTAGTTTAGCCTAAAAGTCAATCCGTCGTAACTAACGATTGACTTTGCGATAAATCACGAATGGTCCAGTGAATTGTCGAATCAAAAGTAGTTATGTGTTGGTATTTATGTGGGTAATAAACCCCTAAAAGGGTTCCCCCTGATCACCACTCTAACTAGTTCAAATGTCGAGTCAAACGTATACTTAAAAAGTCAACAGAAAGCCATTTTTGCGATTCTTGCATAATCTGTAATATAGATGATATGAAACCTGTTTGAACACTCATATAACATGATAATAAGTATACTAACTTGTCTAAGCTCGTTTGATTCGGCCATTTGCTATATTGACCCGGTTCGGAGCCGAATGTCGCAAAAGTTTGACTTTTGCTTTGACTTCAGTTCTGACCCGTTTTAGTGCAACGTAAATATGCTTTAGGACTCTCTTAGGACCAGGTCACGTGATGGTATCACCCTCTGTGACCGGTTCATTGTTTGTCCGAGTCTTTTACGCATTTCCGTTAATTGCTTAAAAGTTGACCGTAACGCCCTTTTCAAAATAAAACGAGTATTTCGGATTTTCGCCTTTCACGCGATTCCATTCTCGATTTTCGCCTTTCACGCGATTAAACCGTATCTATCCCTTGAAACTGACCGGTCTAGGCTACGGCTAATATAAAGACCCGTTAGGATGCTAATAGGTTATTTTAAAACCTTCGTTCCAGAATAGGAGCCCCAGTAAAAGATATCTGTGATTTAATCAATTAAGGACAATACTTGCAAAGGTAAATACTTTTAACTTATTTTCCGTATTACGGGCTTGGGTTACGGTATATATAAAATACCGCTTGATCGAGCATCAAATCTTCCATCGTTTGGTGGTTAATTGAATAATTTGATCGGCTCGTTTAAACAGTCTTGTTACTTAAAAGCATTTGGGGGGGTTAATGACCATGTCCCGGATATCCTAGGCATCATTTTACGAAATGGCCACGACCTCGACATCCGGGTGTAGGCGTACACCCGGCATTATGTCTATATTAATAAAAGACGTAACCGTTGGTTTACCCACCTCGGTTTTACGCAATGTGGTGTGTCTATTGATCTTTAACCCGGACTAGATCCGGGCTACTGAACGCAAAAGGAACATGTAATTCGTTCACAAGATTATAATATTAAATAATTCTCCCAAGTTATAAAAGAGTTTGTGCCTTGGGCATTCAAATCAATTTTTAATAAACATTTTACAAAAGTGTCGGTTGAATGTATTTACCAGTGTAAACTGACGTATTTTCCCAAAAAGATTAAGTGCAGGTACTACACGTAATCGGCTGGCTATAGCTCCTTAGCATCTTAAGAAGTCTCGCAAGCTTTGATGCCTTGTCTGTTGAACAACACTTTTTATTATTTTGATCCCCCTGTGGATACCATTCGACTATTTGTGATACATTCGATATTACAATCAAAGGTTGAATTATATTTATCTTTATGCTTCCGCTGTGCATTCATATAATTGTGTGGTTTGACTATATTGTTGCCAACTACGTCACGGTAACCCCCCACCGGGCCCACCGGTGATACACGTGGAAATCGGGGTGTGACAGGTTGGTATCAGAGCCAACATTGAGTAAATTAAACACTATCCTAATGTGTTTAATCTCAGTGACACAATTGCACATACTTGAGTCTAGACAAGAACATAGGACAAATTCGAATTGTTATTCCAAGTTTGACTTTTTCTTTTATTATTGTTATTTAAAGTTTTATAAACAGGAAATATGGCACCTGTAATTTTCCGAGGAAGAGGAAGGGGAAGAAGAGGCAGAGGAGAGATCGTTACTCACCACGATCACGAAGCTGGACCTTCAAATACGCGAGCTCCTTCGACCACAAGGAGTGAAGAACCGCAAAGACGGAGAAACCTTTTCGAACCTGCGAGGCGTTCCACCTCGCACAGCTCGACGCCATCGTATCGTCACTCGTTTGGGCCAGATTCCGAGAATGATCCCAATAACCCTCAACCCTCCTACATGCCTCTACAGCGTTCGGTATCGCACCGTGCTTTTGACGATCCCACTCCTTACTTCAGGGGCCAGTTTAACCCAGCAGATTACATTCAGGAACCTGCAGGCTTTGTTCCGTTAGGACCACAGGATCACTTCTCAGAAGACCATATGGATGAGGACACTGATCCAATCGAACCTGCTCGTGGTACGCCCACACATCCTATCGAGATCTCAGATGGATCTTGTTTTCATGGCACACCTTACCAAGGGCCAGATAGCTTTCAAGCGCTGTTCAACCAACATGAGTGGTACTTCACACCCTCCCATCAGACATCGCAACACGAGCAGCAACAACAACAAGATCCCTCCGAGGATCCACATTTCGTGGCAGTTACGCCACCACCTCCGCCACCGGTTCAACCAGTAATGCCTGATCCGCCGAGGCGTAGGAGATCGGGTGCTCGTATGTCCACCCGAGGAGGGGAATTCCACTTCAGCACCCCTCGACACTCTAGTAGTAGCCACTACCCGCCACTACAAGAAGAAGGACCTTCAAGTCCAGTACAGGAGGCGAACTCCGCACCAGTTGCACCATCTTCGCCACCATTTGGGTATGACCACCCAATACCTGCATACACGGGTCTGACGGCATACAACCCGTTTGAACCATCATCGCACGCACATTACAATTACAACTATGAGCGCGACCTATATATGGTAGCGGCTAGGTATAATGCCCGCTATCCCGACGGAGCTTTTGGAAACAGGGGAATACCGGACTACTCAGCTCATAGGTATCCAGCACCTCCTAGACCTCCAGTTCCGCAACCGGCGCCACAACCACGTTTTTCTCCGCCCGAACAAGAAGAAATCCTCCACCGCTTAACTCGTGTGGAACGGGATTTCGAGGAAGAACGAAAGAACAACAGGGGATTTCTTAAGGGTCTAGCGAACCTGTTGAAAGGCAAGAAGAAGAAACGTGACCATTAGTCCTTATATATGTTCTAATGTAATGTCTATTTTAAATAAAGTCCCTGCGTGGACATTTATCGTATTTCAGTCCCTACGTGGACTTATCTTTTAGTCCCTGCGCGGACATCTATCTTGTATTAGTCCCTGCGTGGACTTGTCTCTTTATTAACCTCTATGTAGGTATGTACTTGTTTAAAAGTCCCGTTTAGGGCAGCGTGTAATCGTATTGAAGTTTTGGAATGTTATGTTATGAATTTCATTTTGTTATTACTATATATGAAATAAATCAAAATCATTCCTTTTAATTTGATCTGCCTAAATAAAGAATCTTAAGAGTGAAACCTAGCCAGGTGTCTTTTAAGAACCGGCCAAGATGGTAAGACCTAATTAAAAGATTCAGATTCCCTGTTAACCTCTGTAAGCATGTTAACAATCATGGCAGATGTGATTCGTTAAAATCGCACACGTCATTCTTATACAAGAATCCTTTAAAGGATTCCAAAGCCCAAATCAATGATATAATAAATCATGGGTTAAATCACCAATAAAGGTGATCACTTGTTAAACATCCATTAGTGATGTAGTGCCTACAGGCCAACCCTATTAAACATCCATTAGCGATGTAGTGCCTACGGGCCAACCTTATCAAACATCCATTAGTGATGTAGTGCCTACGGGCCATAATTGTTGCCATAATGAGACAAAAGACAGTGGTGGTCTATGACTCCCTGTCAGAAGGGGGTAAAAGAACTACGGTTCAAACCTCATACCTTGATTCTCTGTAATCTCGGCTAATATTATAATAACGTCCTCGTGACTAGGCTTTTATGCCACTAGCAATGTTAATTGTAATTAGGATAAGTATGTTCAAATCCTAAATAAAAGTGAGTAACAAATTAACCGGATATGGTATTCGTTACCATGGTTAATGAATTGCCATAAAAGACAATCCAATAATAAACTCCTAAATAGAATTTTCATTATCTTCTGCAGCAGATACAAGCTACTATGGCGAATCCTAATGAAGAAAATAGTCATACGAGTGAAGATGAAAATGATAATGCCCAAGTACATTTAACGGGCGCTCAACTAAAGGCTCTTGTCGACAACGCTGTTCAAGCAGCTCTAGATCGACAATATACCGAATCTCGAAGCAGAACCGTTTCCAAACCACCATCAAATCCGAAGACACACTCAAAATCCCACAGCAAACCATTATCCAAACCACTCTCCAAACCCAAAAAGGACGACGACAATCACTCGTCAAATGAAAACAGTGTTCGTCGTGAAAGGGAGTATACTGATGCATCCCGGGCCAGGGGCTGCACCTACAAGTACTTTGTGTCTTGTAAACCCCGAGACTTCACGGGGGAGAAAGGTGCCGTCGATTATATGACGTGGCTGGATGAGATGGACACTGTGGTAGACATCAGTGGCTGTGCGGAAAGGGATGTGGTAAAGTTTGTGTCGCAATCGTTTAAGGGCGAGGCCCTGGCTTGGCGGAGGGCGTTGGTTCAGGCCTCGGGAAAGACTGTGCTTTACAGCATGACGTGGGAGGAATTCGTTTCTCTCATCAAAGAAAATTACTGCCCTCAACATGAGGTGGAAAAGATAGAGTCCGATTTTGTATCATTGGTGATGACAAACCTGGACTGCCAAGCCTACTTAACGAGCTTCAACACGATGTCTCGATTGGTTCAATATCTGGTAACCCCGAAGCCAAGGAGAATCGCTCATTTTATCGGGGGGTTAGAACCCGCGATAAAGGCAAGTGTGAAGGCCTCTCGGCCAACGACCTTCAGGTCTGTAACTGACCTCTCTTTGTCCCTCACAATGGACGCGGTCCGACTGAGAACGCTGAGGAATAAAGAGGCCGAGAAGAGGAAGCGTGAGGATGATACCTCACGAAGGTCGGGAAAGAAGCACCGTGGGAACGGTGATGGCAAGAGAGGGACAGAGTCGAGGAAAGATGGGCAACAATCCGGAGAGAAGCCCAAGTGCAAAAACTGCCAGAAATTCCACTTTGGGAAATGTAGGCTTGGGTCGAACTCACAGTCCCAGTCGAGGTCGCATACTTGTGGACTGTGTAAGTCCAAGGACCACAAGACTGTGGACTGTAAGAAGATTAAAGATGCGACCTGCTATAACTGCAGTGAGAAGGGGCACATTAAAAGCAACTGCCCCAAGCTCGCCAAGAAGACTGAAGAAACCAAGAAGAACAATGCTAGACTTCAAGATGGATGTGAAGGAAGCTTTGCAAGACGACAACGTAATCACAGGTACTTTTCTCGTGAATAATATCTTTGCAAGAGTACTTTTCGATTCAGGCGCTGATAAATCCTTCGTAGACCAAAAATTTTGCAAATTGCTGAATATGCCTGTCAAAACCCTAAATATTAAATACGAGGTAGAGCTAGCAGACGGAACGGTAGAAACCGTCTCCACTATATGTAACACCCCAAAACCCGAATTATTAAATTGCTAGTATGTTACCATGATCGATAGAATGAAATATAATAACTACGTTATTAAACCTAGTTAAATAACTAGGTAAAACAAGTAGGGAAGTAATTTGGGTGACAATTGTGATCAAGTAACAAACTTTAAGGGCCAAGATTGTCAAAAAGGAGAACTTGAGTTATTAAAACAAAAACTCCACACACACACTAGGTGTGTGTGCGTATGAACGATCAGGAGAAAGGGAGAGAAGGGGTGCAAGCCCTAATTCATGAAAAATCTTCAAATTGAAGGGAAATTAAGCTCAAATCCGATACATGAACTCGTTTTCTTGATGCTCTAACCCTAGCAAACATGTGGTAAGTTGTAATTTATGATTTGATGATCTTGCTATAAAGTGGGTTATGATCAATCCATGAATTGTATGAAATTGATCATGTAGATGTGTTAGAATCACAATATAGACCATGAACTATGCGAGATTCTAAGTAATTTGATGATTTTGGATGAAACCCACTTGTAGTAGTGAAAATGATGATATGGGTAATCATGCACGTTCAATAAAATTGATGTATGATGTTGTATGTAATAAGTAATTGTTAGTTAATTTGGGTATAGTATGAAAATTACATGATTCTAATGGAATTTGATGATCTTGATATGAACTAGTAATATTATGCATAAAATACTTGTACTATGTGCATAGGAAATAGTATGCACTCCAAGTGTATGATGAAATGCCTAAGTGAAGTTAGGATGTGAGATTTTAGGAAGTGGTTTGACATATATGAATGGCGTATGATAATGATGTAACTAGTAGTATACTAACTTAAAGAATGTGCTTTGGGTGGAACTAGTACAAGAATTCGGGTTGAATGTATGTGATGGTCAAGATTATGCATTAGAGACTTTTACATTGTGCTTGAACGGGCGATGCTCGCCATATGTTTGTATTAATCACTTAATTGCGATCAAGAAGTGAATATGTATTAAACGTATAACATATGACCAAATTAGTAAAGGATGATGTTATGAATTACATTAAAGTTGTCTAACTTAGCAATGTTGTTGTCAAAGTGTAGAACCATGAAAGCACAAGTATGCGTAAATTGATTATGTGTAGATTATGTATGCGACTATGTGATCGTGTAGTTGTATGTGTCATACAACATTATGTATGAAATGAATGTGATGTTATTAATATGGTCTACTATATCAACATGAATGCTTGTTCAAAGGTTAGAAGTTATATGCTAGAAGGTTGACTTTCTGAAAGTCAACCGAGGAATTATAGTATGATTAGGCATTTTGACACAAGCATAAGAATCAAGAGATCATGGATTGTGTGTTAGACCAATTATGTGTTATGTGTGATAACGGAATTGGATTTCAAAGATATTGAATAATGTGGTTGACGAATCATGTCATATGCATGTTAGTGAAAGCCAATGTTGATAAGAGTTGGTAAATGTATGTTAATTTGAATAGGCATGAATACTAACATTATTATGGCATGACAACATGAAAGAATTGGAACCACACAAGCATGGACCAAGCATGGAAGGATAACGGGTCAAGATGAGGCAAGGAAGCGATTACGAGCACGGATGCACAAGGTAAGTGACTTCCGACTCACTTCTTAGTATGCATATAGATTTCATGTTCATGAGTGCGGGAAATTATGTAAGATTATGCAATGATGAAAGTTTCAAGATAAGTATTGATCTAGTTTAGACGAGGAAAGTTATCTAAGTCGAAGGATTTTTGATGAGGTTAAACGGGTCAAAATAAGCTTTAAGCGAAAGTGTGTTAAGAGGATGCAAGACATCTAAGAATTTGATCCTTTATGATAAACAACGTTGAAATTATAAGGTTCATGAGGAATCGAGGTCAAATAATCAGATTATGTTGATAAAAGCATGAACGGGTCAAAACTTGGTAAAAAGGTAATAAGTCGATAGCTTAAAAGATTAGAATTTTGTTAATCCGGATGTCGAATGTTAACTCCATGAGATGGGGAATTTAATTACGGTCGCGTAGGAAAAAGAATCGAGTGAAACGGGTGCAAAACGAGCAAGTTATGCGAGTTTTAGCATTTTTGAATGATAGCTGATCTGGGTGCTACCGTAACTTACGGTAGCTACCGTAAGTTACGGTAGGCTCTGAAGCCATTTTTCTACCGTAAAGCAGTAGGTTGTCATCGTAAGGAATTGGTGGCGCACGGTCGTGCGCTTGGCCACACGGTCGTGCATATCCGAGTAAATCAATGCACGGGCTTGTGCACTACCAGTGCCCCCGACGTCGTAGGTACCGCACGGTCATGCGGTTGGACGCACGGCCATGCGTCAGCTGCAAGTTCATTAAAATGTGCAGAATTCGTCCAAATCAGTCCCATAGCCCATAGGGTGTCCCAAAATGTAATCTAACTTATTGTAAAGTGTTCATGAGCTGCAATGAGCGTGTGCGCATGCATGAAATGGAGCAAGATAAGTATAGAGGCATATGTAAGTTTATGGAGGTACGTATGTGATTAGGCATGTATGAATTAGGTATGCTACTAGCAGGAATGTATATTTGTATATATGTATAATGTCGGAAGTGTACGCAATGATGGAGGTATGGGTGTATGTAGATACGCATGAAGTGACATGGATGTGTTTATATAAGGGTACGAACGTATGTATGTAATTGGTTATGTGTGATTATATAATTATGTACAAGTATGTAAGAAAATAGCTACGCATGTACCCAATGAAATTAGTGCTAACGATATTAATAGTATGCCTGGTGAATGAAGTGGAACGCAGGATTAGCAAGGAAGTCTCACCGGGGATCATATGATCAAATGGAAAGCTGGAGCGTAAAGAGTTAATGGAACAAAGAGTAAACGTGAATAAATCTTGTGTGTTTATGATGCGTGCTAATGTTATGACTTTATGTGGTGAGCGCAGGTAGTACGAAACACGAGGATCATCAAGGGATAGAGATTAAGGACCGAGTCACATGAAGGATTGTACGGGGTGTAAAAGAATGTAATTTGTTATATATAAGTTATGTTTTATTCTATAATTGAGTTAGTTTGATGTATTCAATATAGAGGAGTTATTTTAAAAGTGAACTTTCATGTGAGACATAAGGTTTATAATGAAAGAAATTTTATGGTACAAATTTCCGCTGCGTCTTTTCAGTAAAAGCGTGTTAGGGCGTTACAAGTTGGTATCAGAGCCCTGGTTTGAGAGAAATCAAGTAGAAGGAGGTATATACTTGAACTCAAACCTGTGTGCTCTTGTGACAAGGAACCCGTACAATCCAAGACTCGATCAAGGCCTAAAGTTGAAAGCGAATGTAAGTATGTATTAATTTATGTTTTTAAAGGAAACTAATAGTATGTTATGTGAAGGGTAAGCACAAATGCTTGGAAAGGATGATTCGTGGATGTGGTCTAGGACCGACACCAAGGCACATAGTATGATAATTTGGTTTTAGGTACGCATATTTAATATATGTAAGCACACGTAATGGTAAAACCTATTAGTGAAAGGAAAATTTTAAATGAAAGATAAGAATGGAAAAGTAATGAAGTTTTGAAAAGGTTACGCGTACTGAAAACTAATTCTTCGGACATAAGGTGACGGTTACACGAAGACACGAAACTAGTATGTGGAGTGTGTACCTGGCCAGTACACAAGAAACATACGACGTTCGTGAGACCGTGATAGTTGTTACAGATATGTCCGTTACAATTAGGGAGTAAGTGGACGTGAGGGTGAATGGAAGATGTAAGACTCTCAAGAAATTGAAAGTATTGATACGAAAGAGAAAGTATGAATGATATGATTGAATCCGCAGAACGGATTCAAAACAAAGAAGTAATGGAAAAATGTGAATGATATGTTCGAATCCGCGAGACGGATTCGAAACATAGAAGGAATGAAGAATGTGAATGATACGTTCGAAACCGCGAAACGGGTTCGAAACATAAAGGAAGGAACGGTATGAATGCTATGTTAGAAACCACGAGACGGAATCGAAGCATAGAAGGGAATGAATTATAGAATGAAAGGTTTAAATCCGTAAGTAATTACGGACCAAACAAGTAAATACTTGTTAAAGGCGGATAATTACCCAAGTTATGTTTTAAACTATTATCTATATAAATATTTATGTGAATACGTTGTATGCAAGGTGGTTGAAAGGACGAATGGGTTATGCGGGTGTAACGGGGATTGCCATTTGAACCCGGTATGGAATGTTTTGAATGGTCAAGGCATATATTTATAGGTAAACATAATGTATGATCATGTAATGTCACAAACTGGAATGAAACAGTCAACGCAAGGCATGGATTTGGCTCGAGCCAGGTGTGTATAAAGGTTATGCTATAATAGGAGCCTATAGCCCAACTAGAGGAGGGTGTGTTAGTATTGGGTAATTGGTGAATATAGATCGAAATGTGATTACGATGTTTGCTTTCGAAAGGTCAAACTGGATAGGCTGACGAAATAAGTAACCAGAATAAAGAATTGTTTGTATGGGACGAAATGTGGGATGTGTTATAACCTGTATGTCGGAGGATATAAAAGAATTATAGGTGGGTAATCACCTAATATAATGAATGTTTGAATGAAATATGCTAACCGCCGATTTTGTAGATGTAAATGGTAGAACTCTCAAAGTGATGAAACCAATAGAATTGGTGAACGAATGTGCACGAGTGGAAGTTCATTACAAGAATGAACGAAAGCTGGCATGGTACGGTTAGTACTCGTGAAGGAGCGAATCAACCCGAATTACGACTCGCTGAAGTATGAAGTAAAATCGAGGTAAGTAAAACGTTCCGACTCATGCCAGATAGATATAAATTAATAAAGTGAAAACAACCTACAAGATGAATATATGAATAAGTATGGTATGGAATGGAATGTTTGACTTTTGAATAGTCAACGTAAGAAGAAAACTATGTCATTAAGAACTAAATCTTAAATGTTTTGAGTAAAAAAAAAATTAGGGTATTGGTTAGACTCTCGTCCAATGAACTTGCATGACACGTTTGCTTATGCAAATTAAGTAATGTATGAAATAAGAGGAATGGTAATGTAGAATGAATGGGGTGAGTTGAAGGTAACGTAAGGCTACGTATAGTACAAATAACTATAGGAAACATAGGATGACGATAACTTTGGAATTTAGCGTGTACATGTGACTATGAAATAGTAGTTTTGTTGTGATAACAAAACAAGGACTGAATGTTATATGATGTATATGAATAGAATGTAAATCTTAAAAGATGAGATGGAGATATTAAGTCTTTTATAATCGGGTCAATGAAATGAGGATGGTAAGTGAAAGTATGGTATGAAAAGTATGGATTTGTTAGAAAGAAGTCGGTAATGTGAATAATATATAAGTAAAGAATGGATAGTTACCTATTAATGATGATGTACCTATCAAATTAAGCATAGAGATGTATGTGTAAAAGACGAATTTAGATCGCATAGTCAACAAGATAATATGAAATTTGAAATAAACAGGAAGGAATGTTATTATTAGGATGTTGGAATTGTTTCAAGCGAACAAAATAATATATGGCACATGATATACGAGTATTAGAATGACGAATGAACCATTAGTTAAGAAGCATGTTAGAAGCTAGCATTATTAGTGAAAGCGACACTAATAAGAGCTCTGGGGCGGGTTCTTGAAGATAAAAGATTGTCAATGAGATGGGCTGGTGGTCGTGTCGATGAACTGGAAGACAAGGTGTTTAGTATCAAACGAAAGTGAGCAAGGTTTCGGGGACGAAACCTCATTTAAGGGGGATAGACTTGTAACACCCCAAAACCCGAATTATTAAATTGCTAGTATGTTACCATGATCGATAGAATGAAATATAATAACTACGTTATTAAACCTAGTTAAATAACTAGGTAAAACAAGTAGGGAAGTAATTTGGGTGACAATTTGTCACACCCCGATTTCCACGTGTCTCACCGGTGGGCCCGGTGGGGGATTATCGTGACGATGTTGGCAACAATATAGTCAAACCACACAATTATATAATGCACAGCGGAAGCATAAGATAAATATATAAATTTCAACCTCTGATTGTAATATCAAAATGTATTACAGGGGTTGGATATATCCACAGTGGATCGTAAATAAACATAAAGTATTGTTCCATCAGATACTGCAATCAAGCTTGCGAGACTTATCCCGACGCTAGGGAGCTAATACCAGCCAATTACGTTTAGGTACCTGCACTTAATCTTTTTGGGGAAAATACGTCAGTTTACACTGGTAAATACATTCAACTGACACATTTGAAAATGTTTGTTAAAATTGATTTGAATGCACAAGGCACAAACTCTTTTATAACTTGGGAAAATTCATAATGATCTTGTGAACGTTTTACATGTTCTTTTATGCGTTCAGTAGCCCGGGTCGTGCCGGGTTAAAGATTTATAGACACACCACGTTTGCGTAAAACCGTAGTATAAAAACCAACGGCTACGTCTTTTAAATTTTAATGTCGACACTTTATACCGGGTGTACGCCTACACCGGGATGTCGATGGTCGTGGCCATTTCGTAAAATGATGCCAAGGATATCCGGGACAACGGTCATTAAACCCCCCAAAGGCTTATAAGCAACAAAACTGTTTAAATGAGCCGATCATATTTAATCAATTAACCACCTAAGCGATGGAATTATATAATGCTCAATCAAGCGGTATTAATATACCGTAACCCAAGCCCATATAGGGGAAATAAGTTAAAGTATTTACCTTTGCAAGTATAAATCCTTAATTTAGATCAAGTCACCGATAGCTTCTACTGGGGCTCCTAATCTGGAACGAAGGTTTTAATTAACCTCTTAGAATCCTAACGGTCCTTATATTAGCCGTAGCTTAAACCGGTTGATTCCGATACATAGATATGGTTAATTCGCACGAAAAGGCGAAAACTGAGAATGGAGTATGATTTGGACCCAACAAGTTCAGTGACTTGTTTTATATGGGTTTATAGTTCATACTCTGGATTTTGGGGTTCAAATAATATAATTTGACCCATATCGGCTATTGCACGAAAACTAGTTCCATGAGCCGTACCGTGTGCGCAAATAGGCGAAACGGTTAACCATAAGTGTCGTACGCTTATTTCCTAAGTCAATATGCCTTAAATGGGTTGTGGTATCAGTAGGATACCTTCCGTGACGCCCGTAACGAGTTTAAGTTAATATTATGCCCCGTAGGGGCTTTTCGGTCATTTTAAAGACTTTAAAAAGGCTTTTCGAGTTCTACAGGAAATCTGAGTTTCCCGAACAGCTTATAAAGCTTAAAATACTTTATTTATTATTTAAAATCAGTGGCAACTGGAATCGGGTCAAAAGACCTTGTAGAACTCCCGTTTTGGCCAAAAAGGGTATATTCGGTATTTACCGAACCGTAGCCATAACCGCAGGTTATGAGCAAGGTAAAAATTATTAAAAATCTTTAAAATTCCCAAAATATTATTTTACCACAGTGGGTAAAAGTTTTGGTGACGAAAACTTGGGTTAGATGGGCGTTATGCTAATTGCGCCGTTAATTACAAACTTTCTTAAAAGTGCGCCTTTTAGCATAACTCTCATTCTAGACCTCGGATTGACGTGAAACTTTAAGGACATGCTTATAATTAAATAAGCAAGGCTTTGGTCCGTTCACGTGTCTGAAATACTCGTTTTAATTTTAAAAAGGCCGTTACGGTCAACTTTTAGGCGAATGACGGAAATACGTAAAAGACTCGGATAACTCATGAACCGACCACAGAGGTTTATACCAACATGTGACCTGGTCCTAAGAGAGTCCTAAGGTATATTTATACCTCACTAAAACGGGTCAGAACTGAAGTCAAAGCAAAAGTCAAACTGATGCGACTTTCGGCTCCGAACCGGTTCAATATAGTAAATGATCGATTCAAACGAGCGCAAACAGGTTTATATACTTATTATCATGTTTTATGATTGTCAAAACAGGTTCCATAACATATACATTACAGATTATGCATAAATCGCTAAAATAGCTTTCTGTTGACTTTTTAACCGCACGTTTGACTCGACATTTGACATAGTTAGAGTGATGATCAGGGGGAACCATTTTAGAGGTTTATTACCCACGTAAATACCAACTCATAACCACTTTTGATTCGTCATAAGACTGAACCATTACTGATTTATTGTAAAGTCAAACCGTAGTTACGACGGTTTGGTTTTTAGCTAAATACTAAGCAAATGTGGAACCACAAAGGTTGAATTACTTACAAAAGCTTAAGAGAAGACTTAAGAACACAGGGGAATGCTTTAGAGCTCTTGGAATGATCAGATGAGTGAGTTTTGAATGTGATGAATGTTGTGAGCACAATGGTGCTATTTATAGCCAAGAACAAGGCCTAAAATCATTACACAACATGCTACTACTGATCATGATGATGGGTAGGTGTCCCCTGAGTGATATGGGTAAATTGTAGGGTGCCCATGCCTCATTGATTGAGGTTTGATCGTTCAAATGTTCCAAAGGCCAAGTAGTTACAACAATTCTGCATCTGGGCACTTTACGCGACCCGCATGGGAGTTCCCATGCACTTTAACGCGGGTCGCCTAAAGTTCAAATATCAGGCGTGTTATTTAGGAGGCTCGCGGCCCGCCTACACTTAAGCCTAACCTTCACACGGGTCGCGAGAGGTCTGTTTTTCAGATTTTTAAAATCTTTTGTCATGATTATCAGAATCCGGTAATTAATAACGAAATCTTTCGTAATGATTTACCTGACCTTTCGGGTTTGAAGGGGTAACTTTGCGGTTTGGCCCTCGGTTATTTACCGATAGGGGCCTCGTGTTAATTACCCGCATTATAAAGTCCCCGGTTTATTTATTAATTATATTGGAAAGCCTTAACTTTCACTGTTGACGCTTTTAACCCTTCTTATACGAATTTGAGTATAACTCTTTCGTTTTAAGACGGAACTTCGCGGAATTTATACGGTATATTCTAGTGAGCGTATATTACTGTTACGAAGCCTTGGGAACGTTAAAGGGTCACTCAGAGGTAATATTAAACATGCTGACACAGTTAACCCCTGTAGTTTGTAATCTCTCACTTTCTTTCGCGTTTTGTTTTTGTACGATCTATAATTTATTCGTTTGAAGGTTTTAAGCATTATTTAGGGATACTATACAGTATATTTACCCTTGTTGACATTTATAACCCTCGAATTTATATACTTTCAAGGTTTGTCAAAATTAGTCCTTTATTTATTATAGATGCCACGTGTAAACAAATGACACGTGTTAACACATCATTGGACACAAAAATTCGAGGTGTTACATCCTCACCCCCTTAAAATAAATCTCGACCCGAGATTTACTCAAACAAATAGGGGTACTTTTCTTTCATTGTAGCTTCGACTTCCCACGTATATTCAGGACCTCTACGAGCATCCCATTTGACTTTTACAATCGGTACGTGCTTTCTGCGAAGCTTCTTCACCTGTCGATCCTCAATCGACAAAGGTTTTTCTATAAACTTTAAGCTCTCATCTATATGCACATCTGTGTGTGGAATCACCAACGATTCGTCGGCGAAGCACTTTTTGAGATTGCAGATGTGGAACACATTGTGAATTCCATTGAGCTCTTCAGGCAAGTTCAACTTATAGGCGACTGATCCGACCCGTTCAATGACCTCAAAAGGTCCTATGTATCTCGGACTCAGTTTGCCTTTTTTGCCGAAACGCATCACCCCCTTCCAGGGTGATACCTTAAGTAATACCTTTTCACCCACTTCGAAGTGAAAATCCTTACGCTTTGGATCAGCGTAGCTTTTCTGCCTATCGCGGGCAGCCTTGAGACGTTCCCGGATCTGGACAATCTTGTCCGTAGTCTGGAAAACAATCTCTGGTCCCGATAATTGGACCTCTCCTACTTCCGCCCAACAAACAGGCGATCTGCATTTCCTACCATATAATGCCTCAAAAGGCGCAGCCCTTATGCTGGTGTGGTAGCTATTATTGTAGGAGAATTCGATCAGGGGTAGGTTTTTATCCCAGTTACCACCTAAATCGATCGCACATGCACGAAGCATGTCTTCTAGCGTTTGGATAGTACGCTCGCTTTGACCGTCCGTCTGTGGATGGTAAGCCGTACTAAAGTTTAAACGCGTGCCCAAAGATTGCTGGAAACTTTTCCAGAAATGAGATGTGTATCTAGTATCCCTGTCGGAGATAATAGACACAGGTATGCCGTGCAAGGCTACAATCTTATCAACATAAAGTTGGGCTAACATATCGGAGCTATACGTCTCCTTGATGGGTAGAAAATGAGCTGATTTAGTCAGCCTATCGACTATGACCCATATTGTATCGTTTCCTTTCCTGGTTTTGGGTAACTTGGTTATGAAGTCCATAGTTACACATTCCCATTTCCACTCGGGAAGTTCAGGCTGTTGTAGCAAGCCAGACGGCTTTTGGTGCTCGGCCTTGACTTGAGCACAAGTCAAACACTTTGCTACGTGGGCGGCTACAGACTTTTTCAAGCCTATCCACCAATAATTTGCCTTTAAGTCTTGGTACATTTTGTCAGCACCAGGATGGACTGAGTATTTGGAACTATGGGCTTCCTGGAGGATAACATCTCGTAGTCCTCCATAAATCGGAACCCATATACGTCCGTTCAGCCTAAGAATTCCATCCTTGCTAAGAGTCAACTGCTCCTCAGTTACTCCCAGCTTTTCATTAGGATAATTAGCTTCCAACACAGCCTCACGCTGCGCAGCTAATATCCTTTCCATCAAATTATTCTTAACCTCAATGCTCTTGGCATTGATTCGAATGGGTTTTACCCTTTCCTTCCTGCTCAAGGCATCGGCGACTACATTCGCCTTGCCGGGATGGTACCTGATTTCACAGTCATAATCATTCAGGGTTTCCATCCAACGGCGTTGCCTCATGTTCAACTCTTTCTGGTTGAACAGGTGCTGGAGGCTTTTGTGATCAGAATAAATCACAAATTTAATACCATAAAGGTAATGTCTCCACAACTTTAGTACAAATACAACGGCACCCAACTCCAAATCATGGGTGGTGTAATTCTTTTCATGCACCTTTAATTGCCTTGAAGCATAGGCAATCACCTTGCCCTTCTGCATAAGCACACACCCCATGCCTGTGTGTGATGCATCGCAGTAAACTACGAATTCATCTGTACCTTCTGGTAATGTCAGCACATGTGCGTTGCTTAGCTTTTGCTTCAGTATTTCGAAAGACTCTTGCTGCTTTGGGCCCCAAATGTACTTTTCTTTCTTCTTGGTAAAGGAAGTCAAGGGCGCAGCAATCCTCGAAAAATTTTCAATAAATCTCCGGTAGTATCCTGCTAACCCCAGGAAGCTACGGATTTCGGTAGGCGTCTTTGGCTCTTGCCAGTTCATGACTGCCTCTACCTTAGCGGGATCCACTTGGATACCACGCTCACTCACAACGTGTCCTAAAAACTGAACTTCTCGTAGCCAGAATTCACATTTCGAGAATTTGGCGTAGAGTTTCTCACGCTGTAGTAATTCGAGAATGCAACGGAGATGCTTCTCGTGGTCATCTTGGCTTTTAGAATAGATCAGGATATCGTCTATGAAGACTATGACGAATTTATCTAAATACGGCTTGCACACGCGATTCATGAGATCCATGAACGCAGCCGGTGCATTTGTGAGCCCAAAAGGCATCACTTGGAACTCGTAATGACCATAGCGAGTCCTAAATGCAGTCTTGTGTACATCTTCATCTCTGACCCTTAGTTGATGATAACCCGACCTTAAGTCGATCTTTGAGAAGTAGCTTGCTCCTTGCAGCTGATCGAATAGATCATCGATCCTTGGTAAAGGATACCTATTCTTTATGGTAACTTTATTTAGCTCTCGGTAGTCGATGCACAACCGCATCGATCCGTCCTTCTTCTTTACAAATAGGACAGGAGCTCCCCAGGGAGATGAACTAGGTCTGATAAAACCTTTCGCCAGCAGTTCATCCAACTGGGTCCTCAGTTCTTTCATTTCCGTTGGCGCTAGTCTGTAAGGTGCTCTTGCTATTGGAGCTGCTCCAGGAATGATGTCAATTCTGAACTCCACTTGTCTATCTGGTGGCAAACCAGGTAGTTCTTCAGGAAAAACCTCGGGGTATTCAGAAATGACAGGAAGATCCTCGATCTTCGGCTTTGGTTCTTCAATTATCACCTGAGCCATGTAAATTACACAGCCTCTGTTCAAACACCTTGAAGCTTTTAGCATAGATACGTCTTCGGGCAATCCGAAATGCGTATCCCCTCGAATGGTAAGAGATTCACCACTCGGAGTCTTTAAAACTATTTGCCTCTTGCCGCAAATGATTTGGGCCTGGTTATGGGATAACCAGTCCATGCCTAGCACGATATCAAAACCCGCCAATTTGAAGGGAAGTAGAGATAAAGGAAAAGAATGGTTCCTAATGGACATTTCACATCCTTCTAGAACAGTAGAGACGGTTTCTATCGTGCCGTCTGCTAACTCTACTTCGTATTTCACGTCAAGGGTTTTGATTGGCATATTTAGTAGTTGGCAAAATTTCTGGTCTACAAAGGATTTATCAGCGCCAGAATCGAACAGTACTTTTGCAAATATATTATTTACGAGAAAAGTACCTGTAAGCACATTGTCGTCCTTAACCGCTTCCTTTGCATCCAAGCGAAAAACTCTCGCATTCGACTTCTTCGTCTCTTCCGCCTTCTTGGCATACTTCGGGCAATTACTCTTTATGTGCCCCTTTTCGTTACAACCATAGCAGGTTGCATCCTTTATCTTTTTGCACTCCACGGTCTTGTGATCCTTGGACTTGCATAGCCCACAGGATGGAGTCTTTTGTTGCGACTGTGAACCAGACGCAAACCTACACTTCCCGGAGTGAGGTTTCTTGCAGACCTTGCAGTGAGGTCTTCCATCAGCTTGCCCCTCCTTCTTTGCTTCCGACCCTCTCTTGCCCTCACCGTTTCCACGGTGCTTTTTCCCAGACTTTTGTGAGGTATCATCCTCACGTTTTCGCTTTTCAGCCTCCTTGCTCCTTTGTGCCCTCAGACGGACAGCATCAAGTGTAAGAGACAAGGAGAGGTCAGTAACTGACCTGAAGGTCGTCGGCCTAGAGGCCTTTACGCTAGCCTTGATTGCCGGCTCTAAGCCCCCAATGAATCGGGCAATCCTTCGAGGTTCTGGTGTCACAAGATATGGCACCAGGCGTGACATAGTGTTAAAACTTGTCAGATATGCTTGACAATCCAGGTTTGTCATCACCAGTGAGACAAAATCCGCCTCAATCTTCTCAACCTCGTGCTGAGGGCAGTAGTTTTCTTTTATGAGGGCAATAAACTCCCCCCATGACATTTTGTATAAGGCAGACTTACCTGAAGCCTGCACCAGAGCTCTCCACCACGCCAGGGCCTCGCCCTTGAATGACTGGGACACAAACTTAACCACGTCCCTCTCAGCGCACCCGCTGATGTCCACTATCGTGTCCATCTCGTCTAGCCAGGTGATACAGTCAACCGCACCTTTCTCCCCTGTAAATTCACGGGGCTTACATGATACAAAGTATTTGTAGGTGCAACCCTTAGCACTGGACGCATCAGTATATTCTCTATCGCGATGAACGCTGTGCTCAGTAGACGAATGCTTGTCGTCATCTTTCTTGGGTTCAGAGGGTGGTTTGGAGTGTGTCTTTGGTTTAGAGGGTGGTTTTGACACGGTTCTGCCTTGGGACTCAGTATGTTGACGATCAATAGCTGCCTGAACAACATTGTCAATCAGAGCCTTCAGTTGTGCGCCTGTCAAATGCACTAACGCATTGTCATAGTCATCTTCATTTGTGTGGCTGTTCTCTCCATTGGGATCCGCCATTGTAACTTGAATCTGTTACAGAAGATAACAAAATTTTATTCAGGAGATTATTATAATCGTCTTTTATGACAATTTGTCAACCATGGTACAAAGACCATATTTGGTTAACTTATTATTTCATTATATATTAGGATCTGAATATCTCCTATTTCAACTATATAAATAGTATTGGCGGCATAAAGCCTAATCATGATGATGTTTTATAATATTAGCCGAGATTTCAGAGAATCAAAGGCATAGAGAATTGAACCGTAGTTCTTTTATCTCTTTCTGACAGAGAGTCATAGACTACCACTGCCTTTTGTCTTTATAAGACAATTATTATGGCCCAAAGGCACCACACCTCTAATGGATGTTTTAAATATAGTTGGCCCGTAGGCGCTACATCTCTAATGGATGTTTTAATATGGTTGGCCCGTAGGCACTACATCACTAATGGATGTTTTAATAATATTGGCCCGTAGGCACTACATCACTAATGGATGTTTTAATAACATTGGCCCGTAGGCAATGCATCACTAATGGATGTCTTTAATAATATTGGCCCGTAGGCACTACATCACTAATGGATGTTTTAATAAGTTGGCCCGTAGGCAGTGCATCACTAATGGATGTTTTTAATGATATTGGCCCGTAGGCACTACATCACTAATGGATGTTTTAATATGTTGGCCCGTAGGCAGTGCATCACTAATGGATGTCTTTAATGATATTGGCCCGTAGGCACTGCATCACTAATGGATGTCTTTATAATACTGATCACCTTCATTGGTGATTTAACCCACGACTTATAAATCATTTAGTGGGGTTTGAAATCCTTAAAGGATTATTGTATAAGAATGACGTGCGTGATTTTAACGAATCACATCTGCCATGATTGTTAACATGCGTACAGAGGTTAACAGGGAATCAGAATCTTTTCAATTAGGTTGTACCATCTTGACTGGATCTAAAAGACACCAACCTAGGTTTCACCTTTTAAGATTCTTTATTTAGGCATATCAATATAAAAGGAATGGTTTTGATTTATTTTATACATATTAAAACAAAACTTATAACATACATTCCAAAATCTCAAATATAATTACATATTGCCCTAAACGGGTCTTTCAAATAGTACATACCTCCATAGAGGTTTAAAATAAGTGACAAGTCCACGCAGGGACTAATACAAGATAGATGTCCATGCAAGGACTAAAGATAAGTCCACGTAGGGACTGAAATATGATAAGTTGTCCACATAGGGACTTATTTTAAATTAGCAATTACATTCGTACAACTATTAAGGGCTAATGGTCACGTTTCTTCTTTTTGCCCTTTAATAGGTTCGCCAAGCCCTTGAGAAATCCTCGGTGGCTCTTTTTCTCTTCTTCGAACTCTCTCTCCACACGATCTAGTCGATGGAGTATTTCTTCCTGTTCAGGAGGAGAGAATTGTGGTTGTGGCGCTTGATGCGGAACTGGAGGTCTGGGAGGTATTGGATACCCATGAGCTGAGTAGTCCGGTGGTCCCATGTTTCCATGTGCTCCGTCAGGGTAGCGCGCATTATATCTAGCCGACACCACATATGGGTCGCGCTCATAGCCGTAGTTGTATTGTGCTTGTGATGGTTCAAACGGGTTGTAAGCCGTTGGACCCGTATAAGCAGGTATGGGTTGGTCATACCCAAATGGTGGCGAATTTCGTGCAGTAGGTGCGGAGTTCGCCTCCTGTATAGGACTTGAAGGTCCTTCTTCTTGTAGCGGCGGATAGTGGCTACTACTAGAATGTCGAGGAGTGCTGAAGTGGATACCCCCTCCTCCTCGTGTAGACATACGAGCATTTGTCCTCCTACGCCTCGGCGGATCAGGTATTACTGGTTGTGCCGGTGGCGGAGGTGGTGGCGTAACTGCCTCAAAGCGTGAATCCTCACAGGGATCCTGCGGATGTCTCGGTTGTTGTGATGTCTGTTGAGGTGGTGTGTAGTACCACTCATGTCGGTCAAACATCGCTTGGAAACTGTCTGGTCCTTGATAGGGCGTTCCATGGAAGGATGACCCATCGGAAACTTCTATCGGATGCGTGGGCGTACCACGAGCTGGTTCAGTTGGATCCTCATCCTCCTCCATGGGATCTTCAGAGAAATGGTCTTGTGGCCCTAGTGGAACAAAACCTGAAGGTTCCTGTATGTAGTCAGCCGGATTAAACTGACCTATGTAGTATGGAGTAGGGTCGTCGTAATTTCGGTGCGATACCGAACGTTGTAGAGGTATGAAGGAAGGTTGTGGGTTGTTGGGATCATTTTCTGAATCTGGCCCAAAGGAGTGCCGGTAGGATGGCGTCGAGCTGTGCGAAGTGGAATGCCTCGCGGGTTCGTAAAGATCTCTTCGTCGTTGTGGCTCTTCGCTCCGTGTCATCGAAGGATGTCTTGTACCAGATGGTCCAGCTTCTTGATCGTGATGTGTCACGATTTCTCCTCGGCCTCTACGTCCCCTTCCTCTTCCTCGGAATATAACAGGTGGCATTTTCCTGCTCCAAAACTTATTAAAAATCAAATCTAAAATAAAGACAAAAAGGAGTAATAATCCGAATTTGTCCTAAGTTCTTGTCTAGACTCAAGTATGTGCAATTGTGTCATTGAGATTAAACACAATAGGATAGTGTTTAATTCACTCAATGTTGGCTCTGATACCAACCTGTCACACCCCGATTTCCACGTGTCTCACCGGTGGGCCCGGTGGGGGATTATCGTGACGATGTTGGCAACAATATAGTCAAACCACACAATTATATAATGCACAGCGGAAGCATAAGATAAATATATAAATTTCAACCTCTGATTGTAATATCAAAATGTATTATAGGGGTTGGATATATCCACAGTGGATCGTAAATAAACATAAAGTATTGTTCCATCAGATACTGCAATCAAGCTTGCGAGACTTATCCCGACGCTAGGGAGCTAATACCAGCCAATTACGTTTAGGTACCTGCACTTAATCTTTTTGGGGAAAATACGTCAGTTTACACTGGTAAATACATTCAACTGACACATTTGAAAATGTTTGTTAAAATTGATTTGAATGCACAAGGCACAAACTCTTTTATAACTTGGGAAAATTCATAATGATCTTGTGAACGTTTTACATGTTCTTTTATGCGTTCAGTAGCCCGGGTCGTGCCGGGTTAAAGATTTATAGACACACCACGTTTGCGTAAAACCGTAGTATAAAAACCAACGGCTACGTCTTTTAAATTTTAATGTCGACACTTTATACCGGGTGTACGCCTACACCGGGATGTCGATGGTCGTGGCCATTTCGTAAAATGATGCCAAGGATATCCGGGACAACGGTCATTAAACCCCCCAAAGGCTTATAAGCAACAAAACTGTTTAAATGAGCCGATCATATTTAATCAATTAACCACCTAAGCGATGGAATTATATAATGCTCAATCAAGCGGTATTAATATACCGTAACCCAAGCCCATATAGGGGAAATAAGTTAAAGTATTTACCTTTGCAAGTATAAATCCTTAATTTAGATCAAGTCACCGATAGCTTCTACTGGGGCTCCTAATCTGGAACGAAGGTTTTAATTAACCTCTTAGAATCCTAACGGTCCTTATATTAGCCATAGCTTAAACCGGTTGATTCCGATACATAGATATGGTTAATTCGCACGAAAAGGCGAAAACTGAGAATGGAGTATGATTTGGACCCAACAAGTTCAGTGACTTGTTTTATATGGGTTTATAGTTCATACTCTGGATTTTGGGGTTCAAATAATATAATTTGACCCATATCGGCTATTGCACGAAAACTAGTTCCATGAGCCGTACCGTGTGCGCAAATAGGCGAAACGGTTAACCATAAGTGTCGTACGCTTATTTCCTAAGTCAATATGCCTTAAATGGGTTGTGGTATCAGTAGGATACCTTCCGTGACGCCCGTAACGAGTTTAAGTTAATATTATGCCCCGTAGGGGCTTTTCGGTCATTTTAAAGACTTTAAAAAGGCTTTTCGAGTTCTACAGGAAATCTGAGTTTCCCGAACAGCTTATAAAGCTTAAAATACTTTATTTATTATTTAAAATCAGTGGCAACTGGAATCGGGTCAAAAGACCTTGTAGAACTCCCGTTTTGGCCAAAAAGGGTATATTCGGTATTTACCGAACCGTAGCCATAACCGCAGGTTATGAGCAAGGTAAAAATTATTAAAAATCTTTAAAATTCCCAAAATATTATTTTACCACAGTGGGTAAAAGTTTTGGTGACGAAAACTTGGGTTAGATGGGCGTTATGCTAATTGCGCCGTTAATTACAAACTTTCTTAAAAGTGCGCCTTTTAGCATAACTCTCATTCTAGACCTCGGATTGACGTGAAACTTTAAGGACATGCTTATAATTAAATAAGCAAGGTTTTGGTCCGTTCACGTGTCTGAAATACTCGTTTTAATTTTAAAAAGGCCGTTACGGTCAACTTTTAGGCGAATGACGGAAATACGTAAAAGACTCGGATAACTCATGAACCGACCACAGAGGTTTATACCAACATGTGACCTGGTCCTAAGAGAGTCCTAAGGTATATTTATACCTCACTAAAACGGGTCAGAACTGAAGTCAAAGCAAAAGTCAAACTTATGCGACTTTCGGCTCCGAACCGGTTCAATATAGTAAATGATCGATTCAAACGAGCGCAAACAGGTTTATATACTTATTATCATGTTTTATGATTGTCAAAACAGGTTCCATAACATATACATTACAGATTATGCATAAATCGCTAAAATAGCTTTCTGTTGACTTTTTAACCGCACGTTTGACTCGACATTTGACATAGTTAGAGTGGTGATCAGGGGGAACCATTTTAGAGGTTTATTACCCACGTAAATACCAACTCATAACCACTTTTGATTCGTCATAAGACTGAACCATTACTGATTTATTGTAAAGTCAAACCGTAGTTACGACGGTTTGGTTTTTAGCTAAATACTAAGCAAATGTGGAACCACAAAGGTTGAATTACTTACAGAAGCTTAAGAGAAGACTTAAGAACACAGGGGAATGCTTTAGAGCTCTTGGAATGATCAGATGTGTGAGTTTTGAATGTGATGAATGTTGTGAGCACAATGGTGCTATTTATAGCCAAGAACAAGGCCTAAAATCATTACACAACATGCTACTACTGATCATGATGATGGGTAGGTGTCCCCTGAGTGATATGGGTAAATTGTAGGGTGCCCATGCCTCATTGATTGAGGTTTGATCGTTCAAATGGTCCAAAGGCCAAGTAGTTACAACAATTCTGCATCTGGGCACTTTACGCGACCCGCATGGGAGTTCCCATGCACTTTAACGCGGGTCGCCTAAAGTTCAAATATCAGGCGTGTTATTTAGGAGGCTCGCGGCCCGCCTACACTTAAGCCTAACCTTCACGCGGGTCGCGAGAGGTCTGTTTTTCAGATTTTTAAAATCTTTTGTCATGATTATCAGAATCCGGTAATTAATAACGAAATCTTTCGTAATGATTTACCTGACCTTTCGGGTTTGAAGGGGTAACTTTGCGGTTTGGCCCTCGGTTATTTACCGATAGGGGCCTCGTGTTAATTACCCGCATTATAAAGTCCCCGGTTTATTTATTAATTATATTGGAAAGCCTTAACTTTCACTGTTGACGCTTTTAACCCTTCTTATACGAATTTGAGTATAACTCTTTCGTTTTAAGACGGAACTTCGCGGAATTTATACGGTATATTCTAGTGAGCGTATATTACTGTTACGAAGCCTTGGGAACGTTAAAGGGTCACTCAGAGGTAATATTAAACATGTTGACACAGTTAACCCCTGTAGTTTGTAATCTCTCACTTTCTTTCGCGTTTTGTTTTTGTACGATCTATAATTTATTCGTTTGAAGGTTTTAAGCATTATTTAGGGATACTATACAGTATATTTACCCTTGTTGACATTTATAACCCTCGAATTTATATACTTTCAAGGTTTGTCAAAATTAGTCCTTTATTTATTATAGATGCCACGTGTAAACAAATGACACGTGTTAACACATCATTGGACACAAAAATTCGAGGTGTTACACAATTGTGATCAAGTAACAAACTTTAAGGGCCAAGATTGTCAAAAAGGAGAACTTGAGTTATTAAAACAAAAACTCCACACACACACTAGGTGTGTGTGCGTATGAACGATCAGGAGAAAGGGAGAGAAGGGGTGCAAGCCCTAATTCATGAAAAATCTTCAAATTGAAGGGAAATTAAGCTCAAATCCGATGCATGAACTCGTTTTCTTGATGATCTAACCCTAGCAAACATGTGGTAAGTTGTAATTTATGATTTGATGATCTTGCTATAAAGTGGGTTATGATCAATCCATGAATTGTATGAAATTGATCATGTAGATGTGTTAGAATCACAATATAGACCATGAACTATGCGAGATTCTAAGTAATTTGATGATTTTGGATGAAACCCACTTGTAGTAGTGAAAATGATGATATGGGTAATCATGCATGTTCAATAAAATTGATGTATGATGTTGTATGTAATAAGTAATTGTTAGTTAATTTGGGTATAGTATGAAAATTACATGATTCTAATGGAATTTGATGATCTTGATATGAACTAGTAATATTATGCATAAAATACTTGTACTATGTGCATAGGAAGTAGTATGCACTCCAAGTGTATGATGAAATGCCTAAGTGAAGTTAGGATGTGAGATTTTAGGAAGTGGTTTGACATATATGAATGGCGTATGATAATGATGTAACTAGTAGTATACTAACTTAAAGAATGTGCTTTGGGTGGAACTAGTACAAGAATTCGGGTTGAATGTATGTGATGGTCAAGATTATGCATTAGAGACTTTTACATTGTGCTTGAACGGGCGATGCTCGCCATATGTTTGTATTAATCACTTAATTGCGATCAAGAAGTGAATATGTATTAAACGTATAACATATGACCAAATTAGTAAAGGATGATGTTATGAATTACATTAAAGTTGTCTAACTTAGCAATGTTGTTGTCAAAGTGTAGAACCATGAAAGCACAAGTATGCGTAAATTGATTATGTGTAGATTATGTATGCGACTATGTGATCGTGTAGTTGTATGTGTCATACAACATTATGTATGAAATGAATGTGATGTTATTAATATGGTCTACTATATCAACATGAATGCTTGTTCAAAGGTTAGAAGTTATATGCTAGAAGGTTGACTTTCTGAAAGTCAACCGAGGAATTATAGTATGATTAGGCATTTTGACACAAGCATAAGAATCAAGAGATCATGGATTGTGTGTTAGACGAATTATGTGTTATGTGTGATAACGGAATTGGATTTCAAAGATATTGAATAATGTGGTTGACGAATCATGTCATATGCATGTTAGTGAAAGCCAATGTTGATAAGAGTTGGTAAATGTATGTTAATTTGAATAGGCATGAATACTAACATTATTATGGCATGACAACATGAAAGAATTGGAACCACACAAGCATGGACCAAGCATGGACCAAGCATGGAAGGATAACGGGTCAAGATGAGGCAAGGAAGCGGTTACGAGCACGGATCCACAAGGTAAGTGACTTCCGACTCACTTCTTAGTATGCATATAGATTTCATGTTCATGAGTGCGGGAAATTATGTAAGATTATGCAATGATGAAAGTTTCAAGATAAGTATTGATCTAGCTTAGACGAGGAAAGTTATCTAAGTCGAAGGATTTTTGATGAGGTTAAACGGGTCAAAATAAGCTTTAAGCGAAAGTGTGTTAAGAGGATGCAAGACATCTAAGAATTTGATCCTTTATGATAAACAACGTTGAAATTATAAGGTTCATGAGGAATCGAGGTCAAATAATCAGATTATGTTGATAAAAGCATGAACGGGTCAAACTTGGTAAAAAGGTAATAAGTCGATAGCTTAAAAGATTAGAATTTTGTTAATCCGGATGTCGAATGTTAACTCCATGAGATGGGGAATTTAATTACGGTCGCGTAGGAAAAAGAATCGAGTGAAACGGGTGCAAAACGAGCAAGTTATGCGAGTTTTAGCATTTTTGAATGATAACTGATCTGGGTGCTACCGTAACTTACGGTAGCTACCGTAAGTTACGGTAGGCTCTGAAGCCATTTTTCTACCGTAAAGCAGTAGGTTGTCACCGTAAGGAATTGGTGGCGCACGGTCGTGCATATCCGAGTAAATCAATGCACGGGCTTGTGCACTACCAGTGCCCCCGACGTCGTAGGTACCGCACGGTCATGCGGTTGGACGCACGGCCATGCGTCAGCTGCAAGTTCATTAAAATGTGCAGAATTCGTCCAAATCAGTCCCATAGCCCATAGGGTGTCCCAAAATGTAATCTAACTTATTGTAAAGTGTTCATGAGCTGCAATGAGCGTGTGCGCAGGCATGAAATGGAGCAAGATAAGTATAGAGGCATATGTAAGTTTATGGAGGTACGTATGTGATTAGGCATGTATGAGTTCGGTATGCTACTAGCAGGAATGTATATTTGTATATATGTATAATGTCGGAAGTGTACGCAATGATGGAGGTATGGGTGTATGTAGATACGCATGAAGTGACATGGATGTGTTTATATAAGGGTACGAACGTATGTATGTAATTGGTTATGTGTGATTATATAATTATGTACAAGTATGTAAGAAAATAGCTACGCATGTACCCAATGAAATTAGTGCTAACGATATTAATAGTATGCCTGGTGAATGAAGTGGAACGCAGGATTAGCAAGGAAGTCTCACCGGGGATCATATGATCAAATGGAAAGCTGGAGCGTAAAGAGTTAATGGAACAAAGAGTAAACGTGAATAAATCTTGTGTGTTTATGATGCGTGCTAATGTTATGACTTTATGTGGTGAGCGCAGGTAGTACGAAACACGAGGATCATCAAGGGATAGAGATCAAGGACTGAGTCACATGAAGGATTGTACGGGGTGTAAAAGAATGTAATTTGTTATATATAAGTTATGTTTTATTCTATAATTGAGTTAGTTTGATGTATTCAATATAGAGGAGTTATTTTAAAAGTGAACTTTCATGTGAGACATAAGGTTTATAATGAAAGAAATTTTATGGTACAAATTTCCGCTGCGTCTTTTCAGTAAAAGCGTGTTAGGGCGTTACACTATATTAGATGGATGTATGATATCCATTAAGAACCATTCTTTTCCTCTATCTCTACTTCCCTTCAAACTGGCTGGTTTTGACATCGTTCTGGGTATGGACTGGTTATCCCACAACCAGGCCCAGATCGTCTGCAACAGAAAACAAATAGTGCTAAAGATTCCGACTGGTGAACCGCTCACCATTCGAGGAGATACGCAGTATGGATTGCCTGAGAATGTAACTATGCTCAAGGCTTCTAGATGTTTAAAAAGAGGCTGTGTCATCTACATGGCACAGGTGATAATTGAAGAGCCCAAACCAAAGATAAAAGATATTCCTGTCATTTCGGAGTATCCAGAAGTTTTCCCCGAAGATCTGCCTGGTTTGCCACCAGATAGGCAAGTGGAATTCAGAATAGATATCATTCCTGGAGCAGCTCCTATTGCTAGAGCACCCTACAGGCTAGCACCAACTGAAATGAAGGAATTAAGGACCCAGTTGGATGAACTGCTGGCTAAAGGTTTCATTAAACCGAGTTCATCCCCTTGGGGAGCACCTGTCCTATTTGTTAAGAAGAAGGACGGATCGATGCGTCTGTGCATCGATTATCGTGAACTTAATAAGGTCACGATAAAGAATAGATACCCATTACCAAGGATCGACGATTTGTTTGATCAGTTGCAAGGGGCTAGTTATTTCTCAAAGATCGACTTGAGGTCGGGCTACCATCAGCTGAAGGTCAGAGATGAGGACGTACATAAAACAGCATTTAGGACTCGTTACGGTCACTACGAGTTCCTAGTGATGCCTTTTGGGCTCACAAATGCACCGGCTGCGTTCATGGATCTCATGAATCGCGTCTGCAAGCCGTACTTAGACAAATTCGTCATCGTATTCATCGACGACATTCTTATCTATTCAAAGAACAAAGCTGACCATGAGAAACACCTACGATGTATTCTCAAATTGCTGCATCGCGAGAAACTCTATGCCAAATTCTCTAAATGCGAATTCTGGCTACGAGAGGTCCAATTTCTTGGACATGTCGTAAGCGAGCGTGGTATCCAGGTGGATCCCGCTAAGGTAGAGGCGGTCATGAATTGGCAAGAGCCAAAGACGCCTACCGAAATTCGTAGTTTCCTGGGGTTGGCAGGATACTACAGGAGATTCATTGAAAATTTTTCAAGGATTGCTGCGCCCTTAACCTCCTTGACCAAGAAGAAGGAAAAGTTTGTTTGGGGCCCTAAGCAGCAAGAGTCCTTTGATATTTTAAAGCAAAAGCTAAGCAACGCCCCGGTGTTGACGCTACCGGAAGGTACCGAAGAGTTCGTAGTTTACTGTGACGCGTCACACACTGGCATGGGGTGTGTGCTCATGCAGAAAGGCAAGGTGATTGCCTATGCGTCGAGACAGTTGAAGGTGCACAAAAAGAATTACACCACCCATGACTTGGAGTTGGGTGCCGTTGTGTTCGCACTAAAACTGTGGAGGCATTATCTGTACGGAATCAAGTTTGTGATCTATTCAGATCACAAGAGCCTTCAACATCTGTTCAATCAGAAGGAACTAAACATGAGGCAACGCCGTTGGATGGAGACCTTAAACGATTATGATTGTGAGATCAGATACCATCCCGGCAAGGCGAATGTAGTCGCTGATGCCCTGAGCCGGAAAGAAAGGATGAAACCCATCCGAATCAATGCTAAGAGCATTGAAGTCAAGAATAACTTGATTGAAAGGATATTAGCTGCACAGCGAGAGGCTGTGTTAGAAGCTAATTATCCTAAGGAAAAGCTGGGAGTAACTGAGGAGCAGTTAACTCTTAGCAAGGATGGAATTTTGCGATTGTATGGACGAATATGGGTTCCTATTTATGGAGGACTACGAGATGTTATCCTCCAGGAAGCCCATAGTTCCAAATATTCTGTCCATCCTGGAGCAGATAAAATGTATCAGGATTTAAAGGCAAATTATTGGTGGATAGGCTTGAAAAAGTCTGTAGCCGCTTACGTAGCCAAATGCTTAACTTGTGCGCAAGTCAAGGCTGAGCATCAAAAGCCATCTGGCTTGCTACAACAGCCTGAAATTCCTGAATGGAAATGGGAGTGTGTAACTATGGATTTTATCACCAAGTTACCAAAGACGAGCAAGGGAAATGACACGATATGGGTTATAGTCGATAGACTGACTAAGTCAGCTCATTTCTTACCCATCAAGGAGACTTATAGCTCCGACACTTTAGCCCAGTTATATGTTGACAAGATTGTAGCCTTACATGGCATACCTGTGTCTATTATCTCCGATCGAGATACTAGGTACACGTCGCATTTCTGGAAAAGCTTCCAGCAATCTTTGGGCACACGTTTGAACTTTAGTACGGCTTACCATCCTCAGACAGACGGTCAGAGTGAGCGTACTATTCAGACGTTAGAAGACATGTTGGGGGCATGTGCAATAGATTTGGGTGGTAGTTGGGATAAGAACCTACCCCTAATCGAATTCTCCTACAACAATAGCTACCATACCAGCATAAAGGCTGCGCCCTTCGAGGCATTATACGGTAGGAAGTGTAGATCGCCTGTTTGTTGGGCAGAAGTGGGAGAGGTCCAATTATTAGGACCAGAGATAGTTTTCGAGACAACGGACAAGATTGTCCAGATTCGAGAACGTCTCAAAGCTGCCCGAGATAGGCAGAAAAGTTACGCTGATCCAAAGCGTAAGGATTTTCACTTCGAGGTAGGTGAAAAAGTGCTACTAAAAGTATCACCCTGGAAGGGGGTGATGCGCTTCGGTAAGAAGGGCAAACTGAGCCCGAGATACATAGGACCTTTCGAGGTTATCGAACGTGTCGGGTCAGTTGCCTATAAGTTGAACTTACCAGAAGAGCTCAATGGAATTCACAACGTGTTCCACATCTGCAATCTAAAGAAGTGCTTCGCTGATGAATCATTGGTGATCCCACACACAGCTGTGCATATAGATGAGAGCTTGAAGTTTGTGGAGAAGCCTTTGTCGATTGAAGACCGACAAGTAAAGAAGCTTCGAAGGAAACATGTACCGATAGTTAAGGTTAAATGGGATGCCAGGAGAGGTCCCGAATTCACGTGGGAAGTTGAATCCACGATGAAAGAGAAATACCCTTATTTGTTTGAGTAAATCTCGGGTCGAGATTTATTTTAAGGGGGTGAGGATGTAACACCTCGAAATTTTGTGTCCAATAAAGTATTGACACGTGTCTTGAGTTTACACGTGGCATTTAATATTAAATAAAGGACTAAAGTTGACAAACCTTGAAAGTATGTAAATTCGAGGGTTATAAATGTCAAACAAGGGTAAGTATACTGTATAGTAACCCTAAACGATGCTCGTACCTTCAAACGAATAAATCATGGATCGTACGGAAGCGAAACGCGGGAGAAAGTGAGAGATTACAAGCTGCAGGGGTTAACTGTGTCAACATGTTTAATTATACCTCTGAGTGACCCTTTGACGAACCCGAGGCTTTGTAACAGTAAAATACGCTCACTAGAAAGTACTGTATAAATTCCGCGAAGTTCCGTTTTAAAACGAGAAATTATGATCAAATTCGTACGAGAAGGGCTAAAAGCGTCAACAATGAAAGTTAAGGCTTTCCGGATAACTAACAAAATAACCGGGGACTTAACAATGCGGGTAAATAACACGAGGCCCTTAGTTGTAAATAATCGAGGGCCAAATCGCAAAGTTACCCCTTCAAACCCGAAAGGTCAGGTTATTAATTACCGAAGATTTCGTTATTAATTACAAAGATTTAGGCAATGATTATAAAAGATTCAAAAATCTTGAAAAAATAGACCTGACGCGGGCCGCGTAAAGGTTAAGGGTTAATTAACGCGGGCCGCGAGCCACCTGTTAATCCGGTTTCTAACTTATGGGTTCAGGCGGCCCGCGACCAAGATGCATGAACCTTTAACGCGGGCCGCGTGGGACACACAGTAACAGAAAACATGGGCAGCTTCAATGATTTGGCTTGTAGACGAACTTGTGAGCAATCAATGAAGCATGGGCGCCCTCTACCTGACCCCTAGCACCTCAGGACACTTGTTGATCATCCATGAGCAATGTAGGATGTGTTGTGATGATCTTGTGCACCAAACTTTGCTATAAAAGGGCATACTTGGTTCACAAATGAAACACACCTCAAAACACATCTTCTGATCATTCCTGGAGCTCACAAGCTTTCTTCTAACATTCCTAAGTCGTGCACAAGCTTCTGTAAGTATGCCAAACCTTCTATGGCTTTGTTTTTGCTTAGTTTAGCCTAAAAGTCAATCCGTCGTAACTAACGATTGACTTTGCGATAAATCACGAATGGTCCAGTGAATTGTCGAATCAAAAGTAGTTATGTGTTGGTATTTATGTGGGTAATAAACCCCTAAAAGGGTTCCCCCTGATCACCACTCTAACTAGTTCAAATGTCGAGTCAAACGTATACTTAAAAAGTCAACAGAAAGCCATTTTTGCGATTCTTGCATAATCTGTAATATAGATGATATGAAACCTGTTTGAACACTCATAAAACATGATAATAAGTATACTAACTTGTCTAAGCTCGTTTGATTCGGCCATTTGCTATATTGACCCGGTTCGGAGCCGAATGTCGCAAAAGTTTGACTTTTGCTTTGACTTCAGTTCTGACCCGTTTTAGTGCAACGTAAATATGCTTTAGGACTCTCTTAGGACCAGGTCACGTGATGGTATCACCCTCTGTGACCGGTTCGTTGTTTGTCCGAGTCTTTTACGCATTTCCGTTAATTGCTTAAAAGTTGACCGTAACGCCCTTTTCAAAATAAAACGAGTATTTCGGACACGTGAAGGGACCATAACCTTGCTTACTAAATTCTAAGCATGTCCCTAAAGTTTCACGCCAATCCGAGGTCTAGAATAGGAGTTATGCTAAATAGCGCACTTAAAAGAAACTTTTGTAATAAACGGCGCGATTAGCATAACGCCCACCTAAACCAAGATTTCGACACCTAACCTTTTACTCACTGTTGTAAAATAATATTTTGGGATTTTTAAAGATTTTTAATTAATTTTAACCTGCTCATAACCTGCGGTTATGGCTACGGTTCGGTAAATACCGAATATGCCCTTTTCGGCCAAAACTTGAGTTCTATAAAGTCTTTTGACCCGATTCCAGTTGCTACTGATTTTAAATAATAAATAAAGTATTTTAGACTTTATAGACTGTTCGGGAAACTCAGATTTCCTGTAGAACTCTAAAACCTCTTTTAAAAGTCTTTAAAATGACCGAAAAACCCCTACAGGGCGTATAATAAACTTAAACTCGTTACGGGCATCACGGAAGGTATCCTACTGATACCACAACCTCTTTAAGGCATATTGACTTGGGAAACAAGTGTAGGACTCTTACGGTTACCCGTTGCGCCTATTGCGCGCACGGTTCGGCTTATGTAACTAGTTTACATAAATTAGCCGATACGAGTCAAACCATATTATTTTGACCCCAAAATCCAGAGTGTGAATATTAAACCCATATAAAACAAGTCTTCGAACTTGTTGGGTCAGAATCACATTCCATTCTCGGTTTTCGCCTTTCACGCGATTAAACCGTATCTATCCCTTGAAACTGACCGGTCTAGGCTACGGCTAATATAAAGACCCGTTAGGATGCTAATAGGTTATTTTAAAACCTTCGTTCCAGAATAGGAGCCCCAGTAAAAGATATCCGTGATTTAATCAATTAAGGACAATACTTGCAAAGGTAAATACTTTTAACTTATTTTCCGTATTACGGGCTTGGGTTACGGTATATATAAAATACCGCTTGATCGAGCATCAAATCTTCCATCGTTTGGTGGTTAATTGAATAATTTGATCGGCTCGTTTAAACAGTCTTGTTACTTAAAAGCCTTTGGGGGGTTAATGACCATGTCCCGGATATCCTAGGCATCATTTTACGAAATGGCCATGTCCCGGCATTATGTCTATATTAATAAAAGACGTAACCGTTGGTTTACCCACCTCGGTTTTACGCAATGTGGTGTGTCTATTGATCTTTAACCCGGACTAGATCCGGGCTACTGAACGCAAAAGGAACATGTAATTCGTTCACAAGATTATAATATTAAATAATTCTCCCAAGTTATAAAAGAGTTTGTGCCTTGTGCATTCAAATCAATTTTTAATAAACATTTTACAAAAGTGTCGGTTGAATGTATTTACCAGTGTAAACTGACGTATTTTTCCAAAAAGATTAAGTGCAGGTACTACACGTAATCGGCTGGCTATAGCTCCTTAGCATCTTAAGAAGTCTCGCAAGCTTTGATGCCTTGTCTGTTGAACAACACTTTTTATTATTTTGATCCCCCTGTGGATACCATTCGACTATTTGTGATACGTTCGATATTACAATCAAAGGTTGAATTATATTTATCTTTATGCTTCCGCTGTGCATTCATATAATTGTGTGGTTTGACTATATTGTTGCCAACTACGTCACGATAATCCCCCACCGGGCCCACCGGTGATACACGTGGAAATCGGGGTGTGACAGCGACATGTTATTAAAACACCTCTGAGCGACCCGAATCATAAATCCCAAGATCCTTAAATCATTATGATAAACATCTATCCGGTTGTTTCTAAATAAATAAAGTTTCATCTATTACATGTAAATTGGATCATTAGGAATGTTACTACTAAAATCCTGATTTAAATCCTTGTATAAAGGAAATTGAAAGTAGTTAACTAATATGTTCAACCATTATGAGAATCCAAGATGAGTTCTTGGTATTTCCGTCAATTTAAGCTTTTACAAGATGCCAAAGTTGTAAGAGCATGCTAGACATGCAAAAGCTGAGCAAAGTGGTCCCTACACTGCAGTAAAAGCAGGAGAAATTCGGACTTGTATGATTGCATGGCCAAGGCTTGAAAGTTGCACATTTTTATCCTCTGACCATCGGTTACGGACCGTAAGGGTCATGGCTTACGGTCCGTAAGATACGTACCTGGGCGATTTCAGCAAGGGCGGTTACGGACCGCAAACATTCAAGCATACGGTCCGCAAGAGCTTAGACTTACGGTCCGTAAGCCTGTCGCTGGCAACAGAAAATGGACAGCTGCCTGTTCAGCCTGTTGCACCGCCTTATTGAGATGGTTTTCGAAACAAGGGACTTGCTAGGCAGTATTTAGCCTATTAGGGACACCCGGGGTGATCTTGTAACCTTCCTAGACTTGCATGTTTTGATCTTGAGCTCATATAGTTCACTATATAAAGACTTGAGTTGTGACCATTTTCATTGCTCACTTGGAACTTTGGTTCAAGACATCTCTGGAGCTTTTCTGGACAGCAAACAAATCTCATTAAGTCTCTAATCCTATTTAGGACTCTTGTAAGTGTCCTTAATCCTCTTTAATCCATTTTAGCTTAGTTAATTAGCTAAAAGTCAAACCATCGTAATTAAGGTTTGACTTCGAGATTAGTCCATAATTACTCAGTCAAATCTCGAATTAAAAATACCTATAAGTAGGTAATTATGTGGGTAACAAACCCTTAAAAGGGTATTATCAGATTCCCACTCTAACCATGTTAATTGTCGAGTCAAAGTATATTTTTAAAAAGTCAACAGAATGCCTAAATCCAAATTAACTCATAATTAGCAATGTAGGATACATGCAACCTGTTTGATCATTTATATAACTTGGTAACTAATGTAAGAACATGTCCCAACATGTTCAACTTGACAATTTTCTGTTTAGACACGGTTTGGAACCGAAAGTCGCATAGTTTGACTTTCGCTTTGACTTTCAGTTCTGACCCGTTCTAGTCAAGTTTAAGATTGCCTTAGAGCTTCTTTTGGACCTAGTAGCATGTTAGTATAAACCTCTATGATTATACGGCTTAGTTCACTAGTTGTCTAATTATTATGCAAATTTCCGTTAAATGCCCATATGTTGACCATTATGCCCAAATGTCCATAAACATGATTTCTGAGAATGTAATAGGATAGACATCTTAGTTACTGAATTATAGACTTGTAACCAAAATTTGACATCAGTTTGAGGTCTAGATTAAGAGTTATGCTCATTAGCGTATTAGAAGCTTTCTTAGTAATTAATTAGCATAATTAGCATGTAGCCTATCAAAACCCGATTTTTATATCAAAAATTTATACCTACTGATATATAATAATATTTTGGGAATTTTAAAGATTTTTATTTATTTTTAGGCGGAGCATAACTTAGTGTTCTAAGCTTAATTCGGCTAATGCCGGTTTTGCCCTTTTGGGCTATAAAATGAGTTATATAAATCCTTTTGACCTCAAACCTTTTTCTATTGATTTGTCATATTAAATATATTATTTTGAGCCTTCTGGAATTATAAAAATATCAGCTTTTCTTTTAAAACCCGGAAATGGCTCCAAATCGCCTTTTTAGGCATTTTTACGACATAGTCTATGTCAAAACTAGTTTATATGGATAAGGGTCAATACCTACTGATATATTCAGCAAATTTTTATGTAATAACAGTAAACTTAAGTTTGAAACTCAGATTTCCAGTTTTGACTTTTTAGGCTTATATGAAATTACCAAAATGCCCTTTCGGTGCATAGGATGGTTATAATTAATAAAATTCACATACATATGATATCCTACTGTTATAACATAGTAAACTAAGCATATTTACTGATTTATTCAGATATATAACTCAGATTGCTAGTTTAACTCTTTTATACCCTTTTAAATGACCAAAATGCTCTTATGAGGCGTAATTTGAGTTTAAAATCATTTGGGATATAATAGGACATATCCTACTGATATCACAACATATTTGGTGCATATAATCTCAGGAAACTTGTATATGATTTATATGGTTACCCGTTACGCATTTTCGCGTTCGTATCGGCTTATGTAACTAATTTACGCATATTAGCCGAAACGGGTCAAACCATATCATCTTTGTCTCAAAATCCAGAATGTGTTTAGTTTACCCATAATATACAAGTCTCCAAACTTGTTTGGTCTAAATCACATTCCTTCCCGGTTTTCGCCTTCCATGCGATTAAACCATATTTATTCCTTGAAACTAACCGGTCTAAGCTTAGGCTATATTAAAAGACCCGTTAGGATTTTAATAGGTTATTATAAACCTTCGTTCCAGAATAGGAGACCAGTAAAAGACACTTGCATTTGCTTATTGTGGTTTTATACTTGCTCAGGTAAATACTTTTAACTTATTTTCCCTTATACGGGCTTGGGGTACGGTATATAAAATACCGCTTGGTCGGGCAATTGACCCTAACTCATTAGTAGTTGGGTATTATCAATGTGACACGTTTAAAATTTAGTTTTGTTTGTTTTACGCCTTTGGGAGTTTAATGACCATGTCCCAGATATCCTTGGCATCATTTTACGAAATGGCCACGACCTTGACACGCGGGTGTAGGCGTACACCCGACAATGTGTCCATATAATTCAGGTATAACCGTTGGTTTCCCGCCGCGGATTTATACTATGTGATGTGTCTATTAACCTTAAACCCGGCACGAACCGGGCGACTGAACACATAACAAACATGTAATTCTTTTACAAGTTTAGATTTAATTAATTATCCCAAGTTATAAAAAGTTTTGTGCCATGTGCATTTAAATCAATTTTTACAACATTTTCAAAATGAGTCAGTTAAATTGTATTTACCAGTGTAAACTGACGTATTTTCCCCAAAAAGATTAAGTGCATGTTCTACACGTAATAGGTTGGTTACTCCTTAGCATCGTTAGAGTCTCGCAAGCTTGAGATGCCATTCATCTGTTGAACAATTTTCCTTTTTATGTTGATCCGCCTGTGGATCTATTTCAGCTACTATGTGATACTGGATATTACATTTTATATGGTTGAAATAAATCTATTTTATTGCTTCCGCTGTGCATTATAATTTGTGTTGTTTGACTATGATGATATCGACTACGTCACGATACTCCCCCACCGGGCCCACCGGTGACACGTGGAAATTAGGGGTGTGACAGTTCGCTTTGAGGATCCCGCAACAAGGGAAGGTGTCCCATAATGTCAACAGCACGCGTTGCCCTCTTAGCCGCTAGACCACTAATAAAACTGGCATCACGGCTTACTGCCCCTCCTAACAGTTTGACACCTTTCTCCGGCCTCCCAATCTCACTGGGGAAGAGCCCTGGCCGGACCTTCACCCCGTTGTATGTCGGCCAAAATACTTCAGGTTTTCTAATATTAAGTCGTAGCCCTAATGCTAGACCCTCCGAACCGATGATGTCGAGAGCTTTAGTAACCTGAACAGCGTCCCCGATAATTGTCCCGTCATCCAAGTACCAAGCATGCAAGAGGAGTTTACAGTTTTCCTGCACCTGAAGCACTAAGGGGTGTAAGGCTACGGCAAAAAGCAAAGGTCCCAAGGGATCCCCTTGCTGCACCCCTGTGAATGCCCCGATGCGGTCATTCCCCACGTATAGCCTAGCAGGCTGAGCATACAGAAATTGAACCAATAGGAATATGGAGGGGCAATGTCGATGGACCTCGCATGGCCAGCGAGCCATCTGAATGAAAAGCGTTGGAAAAATCAACCGTAAGCATGGCCATCGAGCCATCTGAATGAAAAGTTAGTCACTAGGCTTGTTTAACTTAATACATGTTTAGCTCAAAACCACTCCCCATGACTATTTTTCGGTGCCGCTTTCTACTAGTTGACGCCGATATGACCATCACCACTATTACCATCGTTGTCGTCACTCTTGTCTATTTACTATCACCACTAGTTGACATAATACACTTTTGTCTATTTGCTATCACCACTAGGAGACATAATACAAATACAACGTGCAAATGTACACGTTTGATTCCAAATCCGTTTTGGCCGAAACAAGTTTTGAACGATTATCCAACCCGACCCTTTAATGTACACGTTTGATTCCAAATCCGTTTTGGCCGAAACAAGTTTTGAACGATTATCCAACCCGACCCTTTCATTCTGTTTTACCATGCTCAATAAACAACTTGAATTCATAGTTTATAAAGAACTCATCATCATGCATTATTAAGACAATCCCGGATTATATTTCATATCAAAGCTACATCGCATGCTTAAATAAACAATGAAATCATTTGTTGTAACAATTAAATAATTTACGACTAACTTTTCTTTTTTGTATAAATTGATAACAACATATATAATACCATCTGTAAGTTGCAAACACAACATTTTTTTGAATTCTTCACTTTATCCACAAAAGTTTTAAAGTACATTTTGCAACAGTTCACAAATGAAGGAATGATGCGCCACTCAATGGGTGCTTTACACATAGGTTTTCTTAATTAATTTATTTAATTAGTTTAAAGATATTTTATTTTTCTTTATACCTAAAAAAATATTATATTTTACCAAACTTTGAATATACCGTTATGATATGTATATATTTACCTACACTTTGATATAAATATTTTTTAAAATCAAATCAGGTTAAATATAATATATTTTCTAAAGGTTTTCTCCTTCGGCTTCTATAATGAGTACCGTTACCACAACAAGCCCAAAAAACCAATCAAATTTCCGAAGTGTAGTGTGTTACTGAACTGCCTCAAATGTAACATATATTTTTTTATGTTGCCTCTTTTGGTTGATATAACGTGTATGTACCGCAATGCGCCAAAATAAAACCGACAAGACACAACGATCAAAAACGAAATCGACTAAATTCTCGCTCCATAGCGCGAACAACCCAGTGGTAAATATAAATATACATTTGCCAAAAGATGTTACATATATTGTAGCTGATACAGTTTTGGAGCCAAGCCAAGCCGTGTAAGAGCCGATGCTTTGAGCTTTTAACTTTCTCCCACCCGTGTGGCCCCTACACCCAGCCTGTACACCTTCATCCTAACTCATAAAACGACATTACTATTGCCGTTTCACCACCTGTCCTGTCTCCCCCCTTTTAATCCTCTCAACCAAAAACCCACTTCTCAAAACCTAGAGAGAGAAACAACAACACCCACCATTTCTAGAGAGAGAAACCCACATTATCCTGTTCATCTTCATCTTCTTCTTCTTCTGATCTCATCTCCAGATTTGCATCATGAGTTCTCTCAAGAACTATGATGCATTTTTCAGCCTCATAATCTTCTCCATTACAGTCCTCATTGTTACCACCACCACCACCACCGCATTACCGATTCAAAACCCGAGTTCCAACTCGACTCACTCAACTCAGATCAACTCCAACTCAGTACTAGTCGCCCTCCTCGACTCACACTACACCGAGTTATCCGAACTCGTTGAAAAAGCCCTTCTTTTACAGACACTAGAACAAACAGTTTCGGGTCAAAACATCACCATATTCGCCCCGAACAATGAAGCTCTTGAACGCCAAATGGATCCCGAATTCAAACGGTTCTTACTGGAGCCCCGAAATCTCAAATCCCTACAAAAGCTCCTACTTTTTCACATCATCCCGGGTCGGGTCGGTTCAGAACAATGGCCGGGTCACGGTACCGGAACCGGATCCGTTTCTCATCATCAAACTCTTTGTGTGGATGAACCGGATAATCACTTACCGTTGACCCGAGGAAACACCGGCGAGAGAATCGTAAACGGTGTGGCAAAAGTTACCCGACCCGACGACGTTATCCGACCCGACGGTGTTATCCACGGAATCGAGCGGTTGTTAGTGCCCCGATCCGTACAAGAAGACTTCAACCGGAGAAGAAGTTTGGCTTCCATTTCCGCCGTGCTACCGGAAGGTGCTCCGGTGGTGGATCCGAGAACTCACCGGTTGAAAAAACCGGCAGCTCCGGTTCCGGCAGGTGCTCCACCGGTTCTCCCGGTGTACGACGCGATGGCTCCAGGTCCGTCCCTAGCTCCGGCACCGGCTCCAGGACCTGGAGCCGGCCACCGACACTTCGACGGCGAAAGTCAGGTCAAAGACTTCATCCAAACGTTACTACATTACGGCGGATACAATGAACTGGCTGACATTTTGGTTAATCTAACGTCGTTAGCGACGGAGATGGGGAAATTAGTGTCTGAGGGTTATGTGTTAACGGTGTTAGCCCCGAACGATGAAGCGATGGCGAAATTGACTACTGATCAGTTGAGTGATCCGGGTGCACCGGAGCAGATAATGTATTATCATTTGGTACCGGAGTATCAAACCGAAGAGAGTATGTATAATTCGGTTAGGCGGTTTGGAAAGGTTGAGTATGATACGTTAAGGTTGCCGCATAAGGTGGTGGCGGAGGAGGCGGATGGGTCGGTTAAGTTCGGGTCAGGCGAGGGGTCTGCGTATTTGTTCGACCCGGATATTTATACGGATGGGCGGATATCGGTGCAGGGGATTGATGGGGTGCTGTTTCCGGTGGAAGAGGTGAAGGAGAAACCGGTGGGTAAGGTTGCGCCGGCGACGGTGGGTAAGGTGGTTGCTACGCAAAGAAGAGGTATGTTTTATGTTATTATTTTTAAGTTTTATTTATTTAATTGATTTTAGTTATGTTGTTAATGGTGTTAATTGATTAGTTTATGAATTTTGTGGTGTTGATGTGAGTTGTGGGGGTGGGTCACATGGAATGATTCCTATTGCACTAATTTAGAATTTGTACTAATGGAATAGACATAAGGTATAACTTACATAGATATGTTAAGATTGTGATTTGTATGTTGTTGCAACATGTAGTCATGTACAACGCGTTGTATGGGAGTAGCGGGTATCCGAGGCGTTTAGGTAAATCCATAGTTGTTACTGGCGAATAGCGACAAATAGCAATAAGGTACCTGTATGCTACATAGCGAATAACGATATATAGCGGGCAGTTATTTTATAAATAGCGATAGACTAGAAATCCAGCTATTTTTATAGCCCTATTTAATTGCTACAACCCTCATAGCAACACTAGACCTATACGCTACGTAGCGCGCTATAGCGATTGCTACGATCGCTATTGACAACTATGGGTAAATCTTGCATCACAAACAACGGTTATCACATATGATTGTTCCGTGAGCAGACTGTAGGATGAATGTAAGCATTTGGTGTAGTAACCACTTTGGGAGTAGGGAGGTTGAATGTCTTGATTGTTAGTGACAGGTTTTGTGGTAAGTAGATGCAATAACACGCGCCATTATAATCTAACTGGATATGTGAGGTGGTTTATCAAACGTTGAGGCTAAATGTACCTCTCGTATATGCTTAAGGTATCCCTCTATGTGATAAAGTAGAGAGGTGATGTGACTGATTTAGTAGGGGGGTGGTACATTCAATAAAAACCATAGGATTAGTGTACGTTTAGCACACTTTGTTATTAAGGGAAATATTGTGCCAAGTACAGGTTTAGTTTAGACCGCTGTCCCTTGTTGCAACGTATGAATGTCTCAAATTATATATGATGCGTGGCAATGTCTTTTGGGTTCCAAGCATTGTTGGACGGTAAATTGGTGATTAATCGCCACCTGGAACCGATTTTTACAACACTGAACATATTTTCTCCGGGCCAAGGTAGTGATGAGTGATGACCCTTTTTTGGTCCGAATAATAGGGTGAACTCGGTTCGGCTTAGTGTTGGTAGGTTTGGGTTATCTAGAAAATCATGATAGTATAGAAAAGGTTTTTGGAGCCGAGGGTCTCAGCGAAAGCAACCTCATGTTTTTGGCGTAGAGGAAAGGTTTGCCCTGATCCCACCCTCCTCTGACCCTGTCAATAGCTTGGCTATGTGTCGGATTTTACTGGGCACGTTTGTTTGTTATCTAGGTATTATGAATGGAACAAGTTGTTATAAAAGTAAGTAATCCGCCTTAATTACACTTAACTATCATAAATTTAATTAAAAAATATTGTGCTATAGTATAGTGTGCACCTTTTGTGCTGTAATCACTTGTACATACTTTTTCATAAGTTCAAAACCATATTATGCTAATTTTGTGATGACTTTGCTTGCATAAGTAGCCAATTTGGTCACTTTTTCAAATATTATTTTGTGGGTGCCTTAAAAGGTACCACTTTAAGACACAAGGCACAATATTTATATTATTAGAGACTTTATACCACTTTTGATTGTAGTTAACTCATCCTTTCAAAAAGTCTTGATCATTAAGCATATCTTAATCTCCAAGAAAACCAGATATTATCTGTGTAATGATCAAGTACACATCTTTTTGATCCTATTTGTAATGATTTTTAATCAAGATTTATTTATGTTTAATATTTCTAAATAAATCCAATTTTTTGGTCAATGCAGGGAAATTATTGGAAGTAGCATGTTCAATTGCTGGATCATTTGGGCATTTTACAAGTTGTTATTGATGTATACATACATATATTTTATGCATAAAAGGTAGGTATATTTATTAAATAATATAAGTGGTTTGTTTGATTAAAAATGGAATAATTTGATTAATTAAATAAATATATTTTTGGAATTGCAGTTTAATTTTTAGGAAAAGTGTGTGCAAAATAGGACATAAAGGGAAGCAAATGATGCAGTTTGGCATTGAAGGAAGTTTCCCCAGAGAATCAGATTCAGACCCCCTTCACATGAGAACAAACTTTATTTTTATTTTTTTTTCCTTTAAGAAAAAATAATTTTCAAAATTTTCTTTCTTTATGGTGTTATATAAATACTGTAAATTAGTAAAAAAGTGATTTTTTATGTATTTATGTTTGATTTTTGAGGAAATTGTATTTGCACAAAACTGCAAATCTTGTTGCACAATTTTCTTCCTTAAGGAAGAATATTGATATGAAGATCGATTTTTGAGGATTCCGGAATTATTACTTTTTTTAGTATTATTTGTATAAATGTTAGGTATTTTTGAATAATTATTAACCTCTTTATTTTTTAAAATAATTAATACCACGTAATTGATTTTTTTTCCTTTTAGTTCTACAAAAGTACAAAACCATATTAAACATGTAAAGACAAATAAATAAAGTTGTTTCTGTTTTATTTAGTGCCAATTACTAAGAATATTAAATTATTAATATTGGTACCTTTTGTTCTATTATTATTATTATTAAAATAAAATAATTAAACTTTATTATTAAATTTTGGGACCTGTAAACAAAATAGGTGTCGGTGGTGTGAAGGTTTGGCCTTTTCCCTTTTTTTTTTGATGAATGTAACCACTTGAAAAGCATGGTGGTTGATGATTGCCTTGTCTTTTTTAATACAGACAGAAAGAAAAAAAACAATATAACAGGTATAAATTGTAATAGTATTTTATATAATATAATTAGATTCATAAGAATTAATTGTATGAAGGGGGGAGTTCGAATTTTTTACGAGTCATTACTCAAATATGATGGTGAATCAGGAACACTTTTGCATATTTACATTAAAAAAACAAGTATTAGATAGTAGACAATATTGTCTATGACATTATAGCCTAGTGACATTTTCAGATTGAAATAAGTTGGGGTTCCTTCTGAATTGGTATATAGACATTATAGCCTAGTAGAGATAGATATAATCGGATGGTACCGCTAGTGACACGATAATACTTCAGTAGTCTGTCACTAATCTAAAATTACGTTTAAAAAAAGATACCAGACAATACTAAAAAAGTAAAATTTTGGAAGTTATTTGTACCTGGCACTTGAGTCCGCCCCTATTTGTATGGTGTGTTTACGAGTTATTATCTTTTATATTAAAGAAACTAATAAATTATCAGATGTATATATGCATCAAAAGAAAAAAAAGACCGATATTATCCTGTAAAATCAGTTAATTAAATAAGTAATTTTGTTATATATTTTAGAAAGACAAGAAATTTTATCTTTCATTTGTTAGTATATATTTTTAATAATTAATACCTATTTATAAAAAAATGAATATGACTAAAAAGTTTGTCAAGGGCTTGTGAAAATTCGGAGATGATTGGTCTAAAAAAATAATTAGTATTTGATGAGATGTTATGCAATGATACATTTAGTTGAATGTATATTGTTAGGTGAATGATTGATGAACATCACCAACCGGGACTTAGCTGGATCTTCTTTTTATCTTGAGTAAATTTCAAAGTTCGTCCTTTATGTATGTCTAATATATCAAAGTATGTTCTTTGTCTTTAATATCTTCAAGAAACATACTTAATGTTTGAAAAACCATTCAGGTTATGTCCTTTACCCAAAACCTGGTTTGTTTTCCCAGTTAAGTCAGGTCATGTGAGAAGCACATGAGGGTATATTAGTCATTTTACCCTAAACACTAAAAAAATTATAAAAAATTCAGATCTTCTCTCTTTGACTCTAATCTTCATAATCTGCACATTTTCATTAATAACCCAGATCTTCAAAACTTCAAAACACATTATCATCAATAACCCATATCTTCAAAACCCAGATCTTCAAAACATCAAAACACAAAGAAAAAATAAAAATTTATCATCAATAACCCACATCTTCAAGACTTCAAAACCCAGATTATCATCAATAACCCAAATCTTCAAAACACAATGAAAAAATAAACAATTCGAAACTTCAAAAGACAAATCCATATTTTGAAGAACAAATCCTTTCTTTCAATTTCAGTCTTAATACCTTACAACAACATACTTGTGCAGCCGTTAAAACATCTGTCTCTCTTCATTTTTCTGCGATGAACAAACTCAAAAACCCCAAATTCAAATTTAACATTCAGTCCAATCTGCTTCTACCCTCCACCACTTCTCCGATGTCATTCACCACCGGATTCCGTTTCTTCCGATGCTACACATCCAAACCCCAGGTCAGCTACATCAGACATCAGCAACAACCCATCTTCATCGGAGATTCACACTCCGAACAACTCCAAACAGTCGACAAGAATCATACACCTCACCATCAAATCTGAACCCTATCTCTCTGCATCTCCGTCGCAACAGAACCCCAACCTCCGAACACCACCGTCGCAACAGAACCCCCATTCATTCGTCATCTACAACCCTATCCACCTTCACTTTCAGATCTCAGATTCCTAGATCTGTTCGTCTCTTGGTTGGGGCTCGATTTTGGTGGGGTGGGTGGTTGCGATGGTGGTTGAGGCTCGATTGCAGGTGGTTCAGAACCACAACCGCGATGGTGTTAGTTAAATAAGAGGTGGATGGTAGTAGGGTGGGTGGTGGTGGTTCTAGAGGGAGAAAGTGTGCGTGAAGAGAGAAGAGAGAGGAGACAGATCGGTGGTGGTGGTGGCTGATCGGTGGTGATGTGGTGTGCTTGAGGGTGTCGACTGCTTATGTCTTTGATTAGGGTTCTCAAATGTTGAATGGATAGATGGAGAGATATTGTGTTTAGAGAGAAAGAGATGAAGGAGGGTGTCTGGTTCTGTGTTTGAAATCGAAGAAGAAGGAGAGCAGGGGGTATTGTAGGGTTTACAACATAAAAGGAGTATTTAGAGTAAATGACATTAATGCCCTCATGTGCTTCTCACATGACCTGACTTAACTGGGAAAACAAACCAGGTTTTGGGTAAAGGACATAACCTGAATGGTTTTTCAAACATTAAGTATGTTTCTTGAAGATATTAAAGACAAAGGACATACTTTGATATATTAGACATACATAAAGGACGAACTTTGAAATTTACTCTTTTATCTTTCTTTCAAAAATGATTACTTTTTAAGATTTGTTTTAGGGTAAATTACTTTAAAGTTTTAGGGTAAATTACTTTAAAGTATATTAACCTTTGTCTAAACTATCCTTTTATGTAGCAATTACTAACATATAACCTATTGGTTTTTTTTTTATTGATTTGATTATGTAAAAAAACACATCGTCACACTTATGAATTATGACACAACATTTTGTAAATATTTTGTTTAGGTGAAACACAAACCTATGTGTACGACCTTTCATGTGAGGTTGGAATCCTGGAACGCCAACCACATCTCCTGCCACAAACATAATCCACGTGTCTAACACCTCTGTGTTATGGTTTGCTCTCTTTTCACGCCATCTTCCACATGGATTTTTCTAATTGGCTTTAGCATGGGGTCCACAAACACTACTCACGCAGTAACTCCTCTCAAGGTGAGCCCTTTCACGTCCTCTTAGCACGGTGTATCACACCCGGCTCACGCCCTAGGGCTGCCACCTCACTCGGGGCGTGAGACCATATATAACACATGGCCTTAGGAATTGGGCTAAAGACAATATTTCTAATAAGAACACGAGTCAAGGAGGACCCAACGACCAACATTATTACCTATTCAAAGAGCAAATCTCGTCCTAATGATATATTGATAGCAACAAGTTTTATTCATCTTAATTCTTTCCTAAACAAAATAAGGAATTGGGAGATCAAACATTCATAGAAATTGGTACTTATGTGAGTTTTCGTTTTAGTCTCTTCTCCAATCTTGATAATTACAAACCTTAACCTAATCCCCGACCTTTTGAATCACGATTTTCCAATCTTGATAATTACAAACCTTAACCTAATCTTCGACCTTTTGAATCACGATTTTGTTTGATTTAGGGTTCCAAGTTTGAACAAAAAGGAAGCTTCGGATTCGCAAATCGATTTGCGCTACAATTTTGATTTAGAGTTTAGTTACGTTTAGTTATGAGTTAAGTAGATGTTAGGTTTTTATTTCGTTTGGTCCTTGTTTGTTGTTTTTGATCTAGATGCCAGTGTTTATCTTGAATTCTTAATGTACGGTCCCTAGACTCAGTAGTTTTCTTTATTTTTATTATAAAACATAGATGCGACGTTATCATGTTATGTCGTTTATATTCAGACGGATTAAATAGTAAGTCAATCCCTGAAGGGACATTGTGGTGGTAAGATGCATCTCATCTATCGAAGAGGTGGAAGGTTCAACTACTCGAATGTGCAACTACAAACACATTCGGTTAATACGTATTGCATTACTGTTTGTTATAATAATTCAATTTAATGTTTTGTTCATTAAGTTGAAAGAGCAATATCGATGCATTAACTGTTGATGTGTGTGGATATAAGTCAAGATTAGATTATTTATGTACAACAATATCATCATTTATTAATAAGTGATGGCACTATGCAATCTAATATGGTAGTTAGTCAATCGGTTCAGTTGTAAGTCTCATCCAGCTTCCTGCTTTTCATTTAATTATCAATCTATTAATTCTTAATTGATTTAGTAAATCATTGCTATTAAAAGAAAAATAATAATAAAGAAGTAAAAAAGATTGAACAAGTGATGCGATTTAAAAAAAAAACCCAACTCTAATGTGGTTTTTATTTGAGAAAAAAAAACTCAATGTGGTATAATATCTAAAGTACTGAGTCAAGATACATGTATAAGTGTATAACTATGTAAACGAGTCAAGTCGCTAGTTGGCTACTCGAGATTATTTTGTTAAAAACTCATATCGAGCCGGACTTAGAAGTTCCGGCTAAAAAATAAACTTGTTTAACAACGAGACTGAGTTTGAGCTTCACTCATCGAACATGCCTATTATTTATACAAATGTCATTGGATGTATTTAATATAATAATAATAACAATAACAACTATTAAAACCTATATAAATTAGCAAACTTTTTGTGCATTATGACTTGTAAGTTGTGCTTTGAGTGTTTTTCAAAAAAAAAAACTTGATTTTTTTGTTTTAACCCAAAGGTTTGTACATTTTCCAATTTTAACCCTATATAATTTGTTTTTTTAACTTTAACCCAAAACTTTTCATTATTTGCAATTTAACTTCACAACTTTTATTACTTATACTTTTCATCTTTCGCAAATTTTCGTTTTACGTATAGTTCTAAAATTTTCGAGTTAATACGACGCAACGTACATGTGTGGTTCAACGTTTTTACTTCTATTTTTCCATGTTTGACAGGTTCGTCACAATACGCATATTATAGGTCGAGTCAGTGTTGGTTGTCAATGACGGTTGTGTGACATTAGTACTATTTGACACCGTTTTACGCCCCGCCGCAACGCGGGGTGTGCTTTGGGGATTTTTCAAAGAAAAAATTGTTATGCATATGGTTGTCGTAACGTTGGCTTTGGGGGTTTTCCAAAAAAAAAATTGATTTTTTTTACTTTTCACCCAAAAGTATTTGATAAATTACTTTTAACCTAAAACTATTTGTTTTTTACTTTTAACCCAAAACTTTTTATCTTTTACAATCTATCCTCATAACTTTTTTTACTTTCAACTTTAGTCCCTTATAGTTTTCATTTTCCGCAAATTTTGCGCTCTATGCTAGGTACTAAATTTTGTGACTTAACACATCACAGCGTGCGTCTTTGGCTTAACGTTTTTACGTTTTGTTCTAAATTTTGCGAGTTAACACGACGCAACGTGCGTGTGTGGGTGAACGTTTTTACATCGTCTATTTTTACCCCGTTTGACAGGTTTAACACAACGTGTGGGTCGTAGATCGACTTAATTATAAATAAAGCATCCCCGCCGCATTGCGGCGGGTCGTAATCCTAGTTATGTATAAAATTATAATACAAATAACTAAATATTTAATGAATAATAAACGAGCAAAGCTCAAGCTTGAAAAAAATTATTCACGATCCAATCTCGAGACTTAAAAGTAAAGCTCGAAACAATCCGAGCACAAACTCTGATAAGTTAAACGAGCCGAACTCAAGCTTAGACTGGCTCGCCTTGACTGGTTTACGCCCTTTTATTGCACAACGATATCATCATTTGTTACTTAAGTAATAACGAGCGAGTTTGGTAACATACCAAAGATGCGGTACGGGTCAAAACATGTTGGTTGTGTCGACCCGGAACCATTTGACCAAATTTTCTATATAATTAGTGTGTTGAATATGATTGAAAAAAATGTATTAGTTCAGTTTGTGAATAAAAGATTTCTTAAGTTTTATGAATTTAAAAACACATTTTGGGAGACCCTCGACCTATTTGATTTGTTCTGTCATTCCTGTTTAATTTGTTTCATTATGATCATCAATCTTCGTAACTTAATCACACTATGTGATTTATTAGTAACACTCAATATAATCTTGTCTGTAATAGCAGAAGTAAAGATTGAGAGTAGCTGAATGGTTAAGTGTTGAACCAGTAAGAGTTCTGAATTATTAAGTGCTGAACCGGTAAGAGGTCTGAACCATTAAGAGCCAATATAATGCTTAATAGTTCAGATGCAAATGTCTGACCAAGTCAGAGTGGAGGTCTTAACCATTCAGACTCTGTATAATACTAACCATTCAGAGAGACAAATGTCTGAACCATTCCGAACTATTAAGTGCTGAACTAGTAAGATGTCTGAACCATTAAGAGCTAAATGAAAAGCAGGTTTTGGGGTTAGAAAATGGATTTGTGAGTGATCCCACATCGGGGGAGGGTATGAATGAAAGCTGGTTTGGGGGTGTATAAAGTGATGGGCTAGGGGTACAGTTAAGGCATCTTTGTGCTTGGGGCAATGACGCAGCTAATGAGGTAATAACCGAGGCGCGTCAATTGCTGGTTGAAAACTATTTCCAAACCCCCTCCTCGGCTTTGGGTCTCCCTTTGCCGTCGAGAATTTCTGGAAGGACTCCCTTTTCAGGGTAAAGTCCTACAATTTCTAGTTATAAAAAAAACAGAAAAACTTCATATCAACTTATTTTAGGAAACTTTGTGAAAGTCACGTGTTACGTATATTGTTTTAATTATGATACATAACACATCTGCAACGAGGACGAAAAGCAAATCATACATCATATAAACCAGTAGAGCATTGAACATGTGACGAAAACTTACAGTCGCTATTCACAACACAGAAAAACTTATTAACTTGAAAAACAGAAAACGAACTCTATTACATATACAGATATTAAACAAATCACCGCGTGATTCAACCTTCAACTTCAACAGGATTTGGCGACACACTTTCATGGGATTGTTCATTACATTCTTTCTCTTCTTCAACAGGCTTCTCACTCGAGTTTTCAGATTTGACTTCACTTTTAGAGGGCGGAGCTTTGGGTTGAGACTTTCTAATCGTCTTTTTAGCGCCAGAAATGTCTTTGCCACCGTTTGTTGCGTTGGCATCAGGTGATGCAGTCTTGTTTCTAGTGACACGTGGGCTAACCGACACCCCATTGGTGGCTGCACCCACATTGCTCTTGTTCCTGCCAAGTTTCGGAGATTTTGGGCGTGTCGTTGGTATCTGTAGACAAAACGTATACATAAACAAGAACCCAAAATATATTTAGATACGATCAACAAATAAACAGATGTGGCAACAAAGATTAATACTTTGAAAAAGAAAATTTGATTATGATGAAAACGAAAATCGGGATGATACAAGTACCTTCTTCAAGTCGACTTTCGGAGGGGGTTCTTTGTAAAATTTTGGCATCGGTGCAGCTTTAAACATCAAAGTCTTTCTCAATTGTTTTATCTCCGCTTCTTGGTTTTCCTGCATAATCAACATAACATGTTAACGGTAGTCTTTGTCACGCGATCAACGCGTTCAATTATACACGTTCGTTTGTTAATGAAATATTCAAAGGCGAAAACCTTTGACTTCTCTTGCAAATTGGTTTTTTCCGCTTCTTTTGCATGAATCTTCTCCTCTATCTTTGAGAAAAACTAGTTCACAAACAATCAAACCGTCAACAAAGTAACGAAAGAACCAAACGTATAGATGTTGAAATTCGAAATAATTACCTCTTTTCGCTTTTCTGCGCGCTCTTCCAACCTAGAAGAAAAGCCCACCACAGTGTTCTTATGCTGTCCACCGGGGGTAACGCTTCTGATCATCAAGATAAATCCATAAAAAAATCAATTCTTTAAATTTGATTAAACGAAAATACATATATGAAATAAAGGCCAAATTCTTGAAATATACATACGAGGGGTCTGCAGAAGGAGGACCATCTTCACTTCCATTCGGCTTTTTAGGCTAAACCAAACAAGATAACAACAACATATCTGAACAACATGACAAACTAAAAGCTACCAAGAAAAGAAATTTACGGAATTACCCTTGATACGAGCGCATTTGGACCCGATTCCTTTGTCTTCATACCGGTGGAAGCTCTTCTATTAGCAGGATTCGACGCATTCGCATTAGATAATGTGGTCCGAGCCTTCACGGGGTGCCCATCCATGCTACTTCTCATGGACTCATTGTTTCGGGGTTTCGCAGGGGAAGTTAAACTTTGCGTTAAACGCGAATTCGGCTTCGTCTTCGTCTTACTACCCGATGGACCGCCTTTCGGCGCGTTTTTCGCCACTTCATTGTTCTTTGAAGTACCCTCATTAGTACTAACTTCCTCATTAGTACTAACCTCAACCGAATTTGAGATTTTCGACTCGTTAACATCCTCACAAGATTCACTCACTTCCAATGTTGTTGACTCAACTTCATTTGACTTTTGTTGACCCACCACATTATTTTCCACACCATTTTCATCTTCCACATGAACCCCATTACCAGATATCATTTCTGATCAATACCCATCACAAGAAACACAAATTCAAAATCTTTTTTCCATACAAACTAACAAATCATAAAAATTGTTCGATTTCGATAAAACCCACAAAAATTTAACAAGAAAACATCACAAAGATCCAATCTTTATGGTAAATTTAGGGTTTTAAACAATAAAACCCACAGATTTGATCAAATTTAATACTATAGCAGTCATTTTCACTCTAGACAGACCAACATCAAGCATAAACAATCACTTTCATATCAAATTTACAATAAATAATGCTGAAAATATTAATACCCACAAGATCAAGAATCAAAAATTGAACAAAATATAACAAACCCACGTGTTGAAACTTGAAAAAGATTAAAGATTGAATAAATCAAAGTAATTTCACAAAAAAAGATTATAGATTTAGAACAAAACACATGCATACCTAATGGGTTTGATTTGTACTTGTGAAGAACAAGACAAAGATTCTTCCTTTAAGTCTTTAAATTCAAATGCTGCAATAAAAATGGTTTCTTGATTGATATGTGTGTGAGAAAGAAAGAGTTCAGTAGGGTGTGGGGGATCATGTAAGAAAATGGTGGGATGGGGTTAACTGCATTGTGTAATGACCAATTTGCCCCTGTGGTAACTGTTTTGGTAAATGTGTTTTAGCCGTTGGGACAGTTTTAAATGCATAGAGTACAAGTGGTTTTGAAGGTTGATTATGCATGGAATATGCACTAGTTTTTGTGAAGTTACTAGAATAACCTTGTGGAAGTTTGGTTTGTTTTGTCCATAATTAATCAAATTATTAGCTGGTGTGTATGTGTATGGTGTATACCCATGTGCTGCCAGCTCATATGGAGGGTAAATTGGGCAGCAAATATGATGAAATTGATTTTGTCTTTTATGTTTAAAATATATATGTTGTATGTTTTTGAAATAATGCAACATATTTTTATAGTAATATTCAGATTTCGGGTAGACACTTTCCTATGTTGACCAAGATTTGGTTTCAGAAATTCAAATTATGATACATGTCATCATCGGAGTTTAATATTAATTTACTAGGTTATAAACACGTGTATTATATGAGTTTAATAAATAAAAGAGTGAATTGCAAGAATTGTCCTTTATTTCTTTGCCTCTTTCCAGGCGGTGTCTTTTATATTTAAAATTGACGAGTTTTGTCCTTTATGTTTAAAAATCAAGCACGTTTTACCCTTTGGCCCTAACACAGTTTATTTCCCCAGTTAAATTTGATCACGTGCAGGTCACGTGAGGATAGTTGTGTCATTTAATGTTTACCCCGAGCATTTCCCCCCAATTTAAATAACCCCAAACCCCCATTCTTCCCATTTCCCCCAAATCGTTCATCATCAGGAACTCACATGAACATCGATCTTTCCCCAAATTGAAGATGGTGATGTGCCGATGTGGTAAAGAAGCAATAATCTTGACTTCTTGGACTGACAATAACCCTGGTCGCAGATTCTATGGTTGTCCAGATCAAGGTTCAACATGTGGATTCTTAGGCTGGTATGATCTCACAAGGTGTCAACAATGCATGGACATTATCCCAGGTTTGCTTAGGGCAAGGAAAAACCTTGAAGCTGCTAACAGAGTTCTTGTATACACAGTTCTTGTAGTGCAAATATGCACAGTTTTTGTAAAATGTAAGTTTGGCCAAGTATTGTATCCAATGTTTTAAAAACCGGTAAATACCGGCCGGTTATACCGGTATTACCGTTTTCAGATGTAAATCCGGTACGAAACACCCCGGTAAATAAGTGAAACGACACAAGGTTTGTACCGGCGGTAAAATCCGGTATACCGGTTTGAAACGTAATACCGGTACCGACACAGGGTTATTTTAGTTTGAGTTGATACTTATTTTCAATATATATGTTACTTATCTTATGTGATTTTTATATATTATGAATTTATGATTATTCGTAACCAAAAGTTCTTATTTAATATTGTATGAAACGAAAATAGTTGATGTATTCAACTATTTTCAATTATCTTTTGGATTATTTTTTTATTATGGATTTACTTTTGGATTCTCTTTAAATACGTAATCATTCATTTTTTGATTAACTTTTGAGTTAATGTTGTAATTTATGAAATTATAGAGTTACCTAGTCAACCCGGTTGAACCGCTCGGTACAACCTGGTTCAACCGGTTGAACCATTTTTTAGCCTAATCCGGTTTGATCTAAAAACCGGTTTTTAAAACATTGATTGTATCTTTAAACTAGTGTTAATCAATATATGTGTTAATGAATGTTGAATGTGTTTATGAATATTGTGGACATGAAAGAAATGACCATTAAAGTGGCATTTAGATTGAATTAAACCTAGCCATTTAGATGTGCAAAAACCTTGCTATTTGACCCATTTCAATACAAAGTGACTGACCATAAAAGTGGCCATTTAGATGTGTAAAAACCTGGCCATTTGACCACATTAAAACCTGTACAAAGGTTGGCCATTTGACCACATTAAGTCCTGAACAAAACCTGACTATTTGACCCATTTCAATAAGCAAAAAACTGACCATGAAACCTGCTTAAAACCTGATCAGAAACTATGACCATTTGACCCATTACAAAAGCACAAAACTGACCCATTTAGACATATACATACAGCTGAGCCATTTAGACATAAACTAAACTTCTCATTGCCAACATTTGGCCAAAAAACAGTACATAGGCTGCTGATACAAAGTGCAAATTACAAAATACCATAACCTAAGTAGCAAAAGACAAGACAGTTTTTGAAGTAGCTTACATACATAAACCTTAAACCTAACAATCATCCTACTAAGCTTGTGCACCCCTTCCACTATTCTCACCCTTGCATGTCCTGATATTATGCCCCTTGGCCCCACACTTGGTACATTTTCCTTTTGTGTTTTTCTTTGTGAGCCTTCCAGTAAGTGCCAAGTCCCCCATTTCAACGGCTGACCTCTTCATTGCCTTCTTGGGTCTGCCAACTTGGGTGTGATGCTTGGGTGGTGTGATGGTTATGGGACACTGAACTTTAGCCCATATAGTTTTTCCATTGATTGGGTTAATCTTGTGTGAGTAAACCAACTTCCACCTTTACATTGTGTACACAGGATGCACCTAACTCTCCAAAGCCCCAACCCTTCCACCAGTAGCTCCCATTTAACTTGGAAAACAAACTGGGTTAGGGCCAAAGGGTAAAACGTGCTTGATTTTTAAACATAAAGGACAAAACTCGTCAATTTTAAACATAAAGGACACCGCCTGTAAAGAGGCATAAAGATAAAGGACAAAACTTGCAATTCACTCTAAATAAAATACTAAATATTTAGTAATGATAATTTATCACTAATGTTTTTGTTTAGCGGCTAAATTTATACATCATGAGGATTAAACCCCTGACCTTTTACTACCTTGAGCTCTATCTAACTCACCAACACCGCTGGGCTATGGATCATTATTGTTTATTTAATTAACTTTTTAAAATTAGAGTAAAATGCAATTTGCGCCCTATGATTTAGGGGCTGGATCAATGTTTGTCCCTCCTTATTCTTTGTTTTACTTACTTTTTTTCTTTGCATCCCTACTATCATCTCCCAGTTACATTTTTGTAATCTCACCAGAGGGACTCATTTGCAAACCCAACCATCATCATCATCATCATCATCATCATCATCATCATCATGTACACCATCTCCTTTCTCTCTCTCGTCCTTGAATACCAAAAAACCAAAACCCACCGCTCTCAACTGCCACCTGCAAACACCATTGTTTGCAACCCACCCAACACCATCACAACCATCTGCACCATCATTCTTGTCAACCACCAGACCATAACCAACACTCAACTCCATCTACATAACCACCACTCATATACCATTCATCCAACCTGCAACCTTCAACCTCTAAAACCATGGCTGCACCATCGTACCTCCATCTAACCACAATCAACCTCGCTACACCACCACCACCACTGAAACCCACCATGCCATGATTTGGGTGTCATAAGCTATTATATCATCAAAACCCCCTATTTCAATTTGCTAATCAAAGCAAGATTGCAAGATCCAATTAGTTTCAAGGTAGGCCCTTATGACCCTCTTCAATTCAAGATCTGGTTTCTGTCCATGTTGAATTTCTGATACCCACTTGAATCTTGAAACTGCTTCTTGAATTTGGGATTACATATATGTGCAGAAAGGGGTTAGCTGCGTAGATTTGATAAAGGAAAGTAAAGTGCAGGTTTTGGGGATATTAAAATGAAAAATCATCTAAATGATGTGTTAGAAAAATCAATTAAATTAAATGTATGCGAGATTTAGGATTTGCATATTTTGTGAATTTATTATCAGAAATTGTTCATTGTTCTTACGATTTCTCTTTTACAAGCTTTAGGAGATATATAAATTGCATTTTGGTGAAAATTGCAATTTGCGACCCTGTTGTAAAGATGTAATTTCCTTGTTTTTTAATGTTCATTTAATAGAGAGATAATGGGAAAGACACACATACCTAAACTAGGTAAAACACATGAACTTAGATGCGAGAATTAAAAAGGAGGTACAAACAGTGATCCTGCTACTAAACCACATGGACGTAAATTGAAGTTTACTCTTTAAATTAAGAAATATTCTTTCAAAATTGTGACACGTGACGCAACTTATATCTAATACGCTACTTTTTTTTAACTTGATGCATAAACAACTCATTAGATAAGACAAAGTCTTACAAACATGACATGCTAATGAAGGACGACTGGGTCGTCTTCAAGATGGGATCATGGGTTCGTTCCAGGTTCGTGAAGTTGTGCTAGATGGAGGTGTTTGACAGTGGTTTTCATTGAATTTAATTAAAAATGGTCATAGGTTTAAATGAGTTTCAAGATGTGTGCCCCCATCCCTTTAGGGTTAAAATGAGTTGGAGTGGGTTCAAATGAGGTGACATCATTCTGTTGGTTGGATCCATGGGTTATAAACGGATTCCAAGATTGTCCCCTTCCACCCTAATACATGTGTTGATTTGAGTATAAGAAAGTACATTCGGGTTGATATGGGTTGACTCAAATTAAACGTGTTAGGATGAGTCGACTCATACTAAACAATGAGTTGGAATTAGTCACTTATAAAACATTTGATAACTTATAATGGATTAAAATGGCCAAGCACCATCCACGACCATTGTTTGTTGTCACAACCTATCGGTCATTCTCTCCACCAATTCCACCACTACCACCCCAATTACAACTAAAATTAACGTTGTCGGCAACCTGACCTTTTCTGTTGTCGCCGCAATCACCAATGTCTCCGTACTGCCTTCTTGGACGCTACATATTTGGTCACCACCACCATAACCGTCGCCTCCACGTACACTTATCATTGCTATCTCCTCTACTTGGGTCTCGTTACGGCGACTAATACCCTTATCCACTAGACGTTATAAAAAATATTTTTAGTAGATGAACCTATTTTAATACTTTTATTTCTTAAATTAAACGTTTTAATCCAAGTTAATTTATTCCAATCAATTTTACCCAAACCAAAAGTGATATTTCATTGAGTCGACTGTTCTAGTCCAAACTCGTTTTCACTCAAACTAGTTCTTACATGAATGCACTCTGACCCAACAACTAACCCGACCCGTCTTGCGAGACATAGATAAGATAGATTCTCATATTTCAAATTGCCCATATTGTTTTTGCTTATATTAATTTGTGTTTTGATACACGTTGCAATAATTAGAAATCTAGAACAAAATAAATGCAAAGTCTAGAACAAAATAAATGCAAGTTGTGGAAATTATTTATGAGATAAGATCTGAAGAATTTATTTATTAATTAAAAAGCAAATCAAAGTATCATCATATTTGCCCATATCGGCTTTTATCATTTTTAACGAACAAATACAACTAATTTATTAAAGCACTATCTTATAAACCCGTTTATTATAAATATAAAAAAACTTAAATTGAATAATATGTTAATTTATAAGTGTTACAAACCCGTGTATTACACATGTAAAATATAAAAAAATGTAAATCATACTTCTATATAATAATGATCACATAGTTAAAAAAATATAATAGTAGTATAGGGTGACGTTTGGCTACAAAGTCTATTTTTCCTACGAAGTGTACAAAGTCATAAAACACTACAATTTCAACTATAAACACACTTAAAACCCATAAATAATAGAGTGGAGATCACTAAAACACAATATCCAAACCCTAACAGTCCATAAAAACTTCAAATACACCATCGTAGAATTATGAATATAAAACACAACATGATAATCAACATAAAACGCACTAATGTTAGTCATTTGATAATCAAAGCCTTATAATCCAAAACACAACACAAAACCCACAAACATGGCGTTTTAGTAATCTTCACTTTGTTATTTGTGAGTTTTGAGTGTGTTTTATGATTGACATTATAGTGTTTTATGACTTTTTACACTTTGTAGGAAAAATGAACTTTGTAGCTAACTCTCACCCTAATAGTATAATCTAATTATTGCATTTTTCTATTAGTATTAATATAAGGATGGTTTAGTAAAAAAGATCTAATTATTGTATATTATTTATTTTACGATAATATTTAATAAAATACATTATATTTATCTAATAATATTAATTAAATAGTGCATCCTAATATGGTTATTAACATATTTAAATTAAATTTATTATATAAGTAAGGATAAGGAATAAAAAATATTTTAAAATAAAATGTAAGTCTAAATTGTAAGGTTGAAGGGAAGAGTGACACATGACAATAATTAGATTCTTATATTAAAAGTTAAATTAGATTTGATGTTTTATTTGTAACCTTACCATCTTTATCAATAATTAAGAGTTTAAATCATTTGATTTTAGAAATATATGTAGTTAATCTTAATGAGATTTCTATTCCCGATTAAAGTAATTATAATAATCCATAAACAATTAAATTGGAGATATTAATAATAATAAAAAATAATAATACTTTTGTTATAGATAATAACTAGAATTGATTCCCCGCGTTGCGGGGCCAGTATTTTTAATGTGATTTGAGCGTACCGATATACATATACATATACATATACATATACATATACATATATATATATATATATATATATATATATATATATATATATATATATAGGTACGGGATCAGGAGAAAACGCCCTAAAGTGTGAGAACGGTGAGAACACATCCTGGCCCAACACGTGGCGCGGGATATGATCAGGGCGTGATGGGTTTTTCTGTCTTTTCAATCTTCTTTTATTTCCCAATTTTGCGTAACATGCTGTTTCATTTTTGGCGTCTAAGGTTATTTTGGCGTTAATTATATTCATTAACGAATTGGTGTTTTATTTTTTCTTAGATCTGTCACGTTGAATTAACTGTTTTGTGTCACACAGATAATTTTTTTGGCGTTATAACGTTTCCCTGGTCAATTTTTTTGGCGTTTTGTGGCGTTGTATAATAATTCACTACGAGTCATTAATATTTTCATAAGATTACAACAAGACCAAATGTTTTTTATGGCGTTTAGTCAATTTTTTTGGCGTTTAATACATTGACAAGGTGCTTTGCTAGCACCCGTTCTCACAGTTTCATACTATTAGCGTTTTGGTGTTTCTGTTTTTGGCGTTTTATATAATAATGTGTTTTATTAGTAGAGAATTAGATAACAAACAATAGATAATTATATAACAAAACAATAGAAAATGAAAAAGAAAAAAAAATTAAAAATGGTAATCTAAATTCTCATCCAAATGTCGTTCAAAAAAAAAATTCTCATCCAAATCTTCACTGTCATCAGCCTCTTCTTCTTGAATTTATTTTGGCCCCACAGAATATTGCAAAAGATATGTCTTCATCCTTGCCTCCATTGAAGTGGTCTGAAAAGACCTTCAATGATCTTGAAAAAAGTTTCAAGTTCCCGGAGAGTTGTGGTGCCATTTATCCCAAAGAAGGGCAGACGGCTGCACAGGCTCCGGCTGGTTACATTACCTTATTTTGGGAGTACTTCGCGGACGGAAACTTCCGGCTGCCGACAACAAAATTTGTTCTTGAAATTCTGGGTTATTACAAGTTCCACTTATCTCAGCTACATCCTATGGGGATGGTTCGAATACGACACTCTGAATCCCTTTGTCAATCCATAGATATTGTACCATTGGTTGAGCGATTTTGAGTTTTCTACCAGTTGCACTGTTCTCAGGGGTTTTACTCGTTTATGCAACGTTCTTCGGTGAAAAAGATCCTTCTTACCCCTCCGAAATCATTCCATGAGTGGAAATCAAAATTCTTTTTCATTAAATCAGGGGTGATCCAAGTGAAAATGCATTTTCGATGTGCAGATGAAATTCAGCCAGAAAACTTAGACGCTCCGGCCACTGAAATCTGGTATCAAGATATTAAAGAGATTCCTTCCATTCAATTACCTGAAAGGGCTTTGGTTGCTGCCAAAATGAGTCTTTTTTTGGAGAGCAGATCGCCGTGACAAACCGGTATATGTGGAAGACAAAACTAGTAAGTCATGAAAACCTTTTCTTGCATTATGTGAAACTGTTTGTTATCGGTTTTCCTTCTGCAGATGTTGCCTTATACGTGGTGGCGTATAAGAGAGAAAATGGGAAAATGACAACAGTCCAGTTAGGTGCTGATTAGGAGCCATGGTACCATCAGATGACAAAGAATTTTGCGCACCCCAAGGATGCTGACTTGGAGGCGCAACCCTCTGTTGATGTTGGTAAGTTCCTGTTTTGCATTTTTCATCTAATATTGCAATATTACTCTTTGCTGATATCGCGCTTTGGGTAATATTGCAATATGACTTCCTTTGGATAGGTGAGTTGATCAATTTAGGCGTAGGCCCTGAATCAAAAAAGAAGAAGGCGGACGTTCCCAAGGAAGAGAAGAAGAAAGGTACGCGCCTTGTGTCTGATTCTTGGTGTGATTACGTAGTGGTGTCTGACTCATTGGAGGGTCTTGCACCTATAGCTGTGAAACAACCTAAGGCGGAGCCTCGAGACACCGCGAACATCCCAGTATCAAACCCGGATGAACCCATTGATGTGGAGTCTAGTCCCGAGCCATTGGTGAGAACTAAGGCGGTTAAAAGAAAGAAGCCTGAAGGTGAAGCTGAGGCGCAGCCCGCAAAAAAGATAACAAGGAAAAAATTGGCAAGAAAGGCAATCTGGACGCCTTTGCTGCGAAGTTTAACCCAGGTGAGTGTCTTGCTCAGGTTTCCGTTTTTATCATATAATAAGATGACCTTGTACATTTTTCTTTGTAGAAAAACCTGTTTTATCCATTCAAGAAGAATCGTTATTTGTTTTCAATGATGACCGTCTGCCGTCACCCCCCCTGAATCTGTTAATGAGAATTTACAAGAGGGTATAAAGTCTGTGGAAGCGGAGATGAAGAAAACTGTTGAAGCGGAGGTAGAGAAGACTGTAGAGGCGGAGGTGGAGGTGGAGAAGGCTGATGCTGGAGTTACCAAGCCAGTGTCTCCTGAAGTTGTGGCGCCCGCGCAGGGCCCTGAAAAGAAAAAATCCATCATTGAGGAAGAAGTACCTGTGGTAACCATTCCCTCTACCTCTGCACCCACTTCCAAGCCTCCCAAAGATAATGTTGAAGAAAATCCAGAAAATATTGAGTATCAAGCCTTTATTGTTCATGATGAAGAGGAAGACTCTCCCTTCCGCCCAGATGAGACTCCGGGGGATTATTACTATAGGACTTATTCGGAGAAAAGAGCTTCTGACATCCATGCGCATGTATGGAAATTGAAACAAGGCGATACATTCTCTGATTGGCAAGTGTGCCGTGATTGGCTGCAGGGTGCTTTTTCGCCTGCTGAAATCAAGTTCCAAGAAGAACAATCCCATGATTGTACCTACCACTCATACCTTCAATAGACTGCCAGCTCAACTTTGACAACTCATTGGATAGTGCGCGAGTGGCATAGTATGCACAAAGAGTGGGATGCTGTTGAAGCTTCCAAAAAAGAGGTTGCTGAAGAAAAAGAAAAGGTTGCTGTTTTGAGAGCTAAGCTTGAAGCTGATCAAGCCAAATTTGAGGGTGAGCAGAAGACAGAAGAGTGGTTAGCTATGAGCTGGAAAAAGAAGGCTGAAGCAGAAGCTGCTCAGCTTGTGGAAGCTCGCAAGCGGTGGAAAGAGGTATGTGAAAAAGATAATAATGAAAAGAGGGTTCTTCGAAATGACATTGTCAATCTCAAGGTGGAGATTGAGAAGTTGAAGAAAGAGAAGGCTGACGTAGAAGCTGCCCGCGAGGAAGCTCGTTCTCGCAGGGAAAGAAATGAGCAGAGAGAGGTACAAACTTGCGCAACTCTTACCCTTAGAAATAAGGAGATTGAGGAACTTACCTCTTTATTAATTGAACAGGAACAAATCCAAGCAGAACTTGAATCTGCGAAAAAAGATTTGCAACTTGCAAAGGTTGAAACAGCTGAGGCTATGCACCGACTCACCGATACCGAAGAAAAACTTGAAAGCTCCGAAACTGCTAGGGTGATGGCGGAAAGCTTAGTTGAACCTTTGAAGAATAACATGTTGTGGATGAAACATCACGGGATCATAAATGTAAGGATCTCGACCCCTTTGTATTATGTTGGATAAGTTTGTGTATAAACTTATTGTGACTTTGTCTGCGCAGGTTGCAAATTCAATCCTGAACTCAATTGATTTGGACCAGACTGTTGCTAACCTGATGGTAACTGCGCGCCACGACGGCTATGCGCAAGGATATGCAGAATGCACTCAGCAAGTCACCAATGCTTTAAGAGTTAACTGGGATACCAGTAGGTCTGCCACCCGCGGGGTTGACACTGGTGCTGCTCATGCAACTGCCAAAGAAGAATACAATAATCTGCGCCTCCCGGTGATGGATTTGGTGACTACTACGCTTCAGTCTGAGAACTTTGTGGATCAACTGAAAGAAATATTTCCTGATGAAGCGGATGCTTCAGATGAAGAAGACCTAGATTAGGTCGTAACTTGTAGTTGTTTTTGTTGCTTGAACATGTTTGGGATGTTGGATCCCTTTTTGTGATGTTTTATGAATGTGTCTTGCGCACATATAACTTTTGATATATATAGTGTGTGTTTGGTTACAATATTTGCACGAGTACAATTACTTTGTTTAGGTGACACAAATAAAGATGGTATAAAGCTCATGTGTGAACATAGGACTGGACCTTTCCGCAGTGTCATGTGACTGCGGTTGTTCATGAGACTTGTTTTAAGATTACCATAATGTTTTTGTGTACACCAAAAGAAATTGCATGCATTTGTAACAACACATAAAATGGCGTAATGTAAGTAACAGACTTTGCATTAATAGATGATAAGGCGCAAAGGACGATAGGTACAAAGCTGCTAAGATTACATTTAGGATAATTAAGATAATTTAAGTTTGATGCGCATGTAAGTAGCTATCCTTGTGTTATATTTTGACAAGTTGTAAGAAACCTGTCAAATATAAAGGAAGCTAAGATTACATGCGTGGTGCATCACCTTGGATCATGCAAGTTTGTTTTGCTTTCTTGTTGCTTGGTCCTTCGTCTCCGCGGGTGATCTGGCGAATCTCTTTTCACACATTCTGCACCAAATGAGTAAGTTCCCCGCTTTTGAGTGCCTTTTCTATTTCGGTGCGCAGGCTGATACAGTTGTCAGTGGTGTGACCTGCATCCTTGTGATACTCGCAATAAAGATTCGGATCTTGTCCCCTCTTGTTTTTCATCTGCTGTGGCGGTTTAAACTGGTAATTTTCAGTGCTGAGAACCTCCGCATGAGTTTTGGTTAGAGGTGTCCATTGTCTTTCATGGTTTTCTTGCTTAACTTCTTTTTGTGCCGCGATTTTGTTGATTGTTGCGCGAGCATCTTCTAAAGAGTATGCGCTTGAAGTTGAATCTTTCTAATTTTTCTTGAACTTTGGACCACTGTTTCCGCTCATGTCTTGAGGACGATTCTGAGGCAACGACGGTCGATTGGAGCTTAAGTTGCGCTCAGTTTGAGCGTAAACTTTGGCCGCTGCCATCAATTTCTCCCAACTCTTTGGCAACCCCTCAGTTCCTGATAACACCTTGATCATGTCATCACATCGCACCACATATTTGAACTGTGCGTGAATTAGGTGTTCATGCACATCACCAATTTCCAACACCTCTTTGTTCATCGCTCCACCAGATGTTCATGACATCTGCGGAGTCACGGATAGAGCGTCGTTGCTGACTAAAGTGGACCAAAAATTTATCCTTGAGATCAATCCAGGATGTTAGTTTACCTGTTGGTAGGTTGTCAAACCAAAGGTGTGCAGCACCTGTGAGGGTTTGAACGAACAAGTGACACCACATAGGTAATGTCCATCCACCGATTAGCCCTGCGCTACTGAACAAGCGTAAATAATCATCAGGATCTGTCAGCCCATTAAACTTTCCAACATTAGATGGTAACTTTGCGTGCTCAAACGGAGCAAACGCAATTTCCCTGACAAACTTAGAATTTTCAGCTGCTTCGGCTGGTCGATAGATCAAATTATAATCATGCTCTGCATCTGGGTTGTACACCGCATGAATTTTTGGCATATAACTGGCATGATCCTTCTGTAACCGATTGAAAACACTCATGCTATCACCTTCATCATAGGTTTCATCATATTTCTCGGTTTGGGCGTCCCGCTTTTGCGATAAGCGCGGGCCCAACCTTTAATGAACAAATTGTAATCTCTGGGAGTGTTGCTCTTCACGATGATCCCGACGTCTAGCGCCAGAATGAGTAGGCTCATATCTGGTGCGAGACTGGGAATTAACTTCTGTATCTTCGACCGACATGTACGATGGTGAATCATAATGTAAAACTCGAGGTGCGGTTGGGGTTCGCACCTGAGCTGCAGGTCTACGTGCCTGTGATTCTGTCTGAGCGGTTTGTGCACAAAGTTGTGCATAAACTGCATTCAAGGCCCCCTGAGATTTAACAAACCAAGATATCGGAGTTTCACCAGGAGGTAGGATTGAACTGATCGGAATTTCAGGTTGAACTCATGGAGTAATAAGATCGTTCACATGATTCGCATCATGTTGAACATCGTTATCATCGGACGCTTCTTCCACAATTCCGCCGACCCGAGAAGCATAAGCAAAATTGCCTCTGTTCTCGGATCGAGGACCTGGTGGTTGGTTTGATGGACCTTCTGCCATTGAAAATAGAGAGAAAGAAATCGAATGAGAAGATGAGAATAAAAGTAGAAATCGGTGGGCGCCAATGAAGAAACAACATATCCAAATGACCGGGATCATTCAGATCTGGGGGTAGGGTTTCTGCATAAAAAGGTTAATCCTCCCGTCGATTGCTGATGGGAACTACTTCGTCGGAAATCTCTGCAAAACAAAAACGGTGTTAGCTCGCCACGGGGAGAACGGGGGTTCTCTCCGTGACCACCCTCCGGCGTGAGAATAAGTACAGTGATCTCAATGAAGATGAAGTAGTGATAGTGAAAGTAAGTGAAAGTCCATGATTAGATCGTACCTGAATTCTCAGATTTATAACCGAAGTTTGGCGCCAAAAATGTAACGGAGATAATAACGGAATTCTCTTTTCCGTTTATTAGTTATCTCCCCATCCATGCATACGAATCGTGAGTTTGATCAAATGGCTGGGGAGATGCCATGTGGAAAGTGGTTCGTTATAGATCTGCCTCTAAGTCATTGCCATCATCGTGATTTAGATGAGCGTTTAAGATGCTGCCACATCACATTCGGTTATAACCGAATGAAGCTATGCGCGATGATCACTTAAGGCCTTCTAGAAGATTCCTTTTACTTTTGCCACGTGTCCATTCTGTTATAACAGAAAAGATTCCTTTTGTTCAAGTCCTTATTTCCTATGCTCGGATATGTTCAAGACTTGTCTCTCGTTAAATCTTCAAGCTTAACTGTACCCTTGCGCGGGCCCGCGCGAGGGTGTTAATTGAACATTTGTCTTTCCTTTCTCCGGCGCATGGTTATTGAAGACTGATCTTTCCCAAATCTTTACTAAGACACGTTGCGCGGCCGCACAAGGTCTGTTCGAGATGAATTTGGAGTGTAATTATGGTATGGTCCTCTGCGCTTGCGTAGGGTTTTTGGGACCATACCCCTTCAGGAGTCATTGTGAGAAAGAAGATCAAGTCATGTTCACTATGGGATAACTTCAATGACAAACCAAGGATTAGTGGGATGCATATAGTAAAGAAATTGGTGAAGATAAACTACAAACCCTCACATGACAAGAGTTCAAAGAGCCCTTCATGAAATATCATTGCCCACAATCGGCCGTAGACCGCGTTCAAGAAGACTTCCTCCATCTTCAACAAAAGAACGAAACAGTTGATGAAATCACTAACACCTTTCTCGATAAGATGAAGTTTTGCAAGGAATTCACAAGAACGGAGAGGATGAAAATTAACCGTTATCAAGATATGCTAAAGGCCGAGTTCCGAGAATTCATCACCCCTTCTAAGTGCGAAACCTTGAATGAGCTCATAAATTGGACAAGAGATAGAGAAATTGAGTTGAAGAGGCAAGAGGAACGGGGAGAGAAAAGGCAAGTTGAAAAGGGAACAACTCAAGGTCACCCTAAGAAGCCCAAGACGCACAACCATAGCAAGAACGAAAGTACAAAGGGAGGATTTCCACGATGCAAGACATGTGGAAAACTCCACTCAGGCAAATGCTTAATGGGAAGAAGGGGATGTTACAACTGTGGACAAGAGGGGCATCCATATTACAATTTTCCCAACCCCAAAAGAGTGTGTTACAATTGTAACGAATCAGGCCATGTGAAGGCGGAATGCCCGAAACTCAAGCAAGGAACAAAGAGGGAAGGAAAAAGGAAGAAACACCTAAGGCTAAAGGAAGAATGTTCCACATTTCGTCGGAAGAAGCAAAGGCTCACCCGAATGTTGTATCAGGTATATTTATGCTAAACTCTATACCTACGTATGTATTGTTTGATACTGGAGCTAGTAGGTCATTTGTTTCAAGCGAATTTATACATTCCCCCTCATTTGAAATAGAAAGAATGCATGTACCTTTAGAAGTAGAAGTAGCCGATTATAAAAGTTGTTTGTTACGTGAGATATGTAGGAATCGTAAGATCACTATTGAAGATGAAGAATTTGATATTGATCGTATTCCCATGATCTTGGGAGAATTCAAAGTAGTGGTGGGCATGGATTGGTTATCCTGATACCATGCGGGAATTCAATGCGAAAGCAAGGTTATTCGTGTTATATCTCCTAAAGGGAAACGGGTAAGCATATACGTGTAGAGAAGGGGTATAGACTAAACTATGTACTATTGTCGAAGCAGTTAAGCATGTAAGAAACAGAAGTAAGGCATTATTAGCCTATGTGGTCGATACTAAACAAGATACTTTAAGAATAGAAGATACAAGAATTGTGAATGAATATTCGGATGTGTATCCGGATGAATTACCTGGACTTCCACCTGAACGGAAGTAGAATTTCGGATCGAATTAAAACCAAATGCCAAGCCGGTAGCCAAAGCTCCTTACCGGTTGGCACCCACTGAAACACGGGAGTTAATGGTCCAATTGCAAGAACTCCTTGACAAGGGCTTTGTACGTCCTAGTGTATCCCCTTGGTGAGCACTTGTCCTGTTAGTGAAGAAGAAGGATGGCTCGATGCGAATGTTAATCGAATATCGTGTACTCAATAAACTCACGGTGAAAATTGATATCCCTTACCAAGAATAGATGATCTCTTCGATCAATTGCAAGTGGCAAGTTAGTTTTCAAAAATCCACTTACGATCTGGCTATCATCAGCTGCGAGTACGAGATGAAGATGTGGCTAAGACTACGTTTAGAACTCGTTATGGACATTATGAGTTTTTAGTAATATCTTTCTGGTTAACTAACGCTCCGGCCGCATTTATGGATTCAATGAATAGGGTATGCCGAAACATGCTAGACAATTTTTGTCATAGTATTTATAGATGATATTTTGGTATACACTCGTAGTGAACCCAAACATGCTTGTCATATACGTATGGTGCTCGAGACACTCCGTAAGGAAAGACTATACGCAAAGTTTTCCAAATGTGCGTTTTGGCTCAAAGAAGTGCAATTTTTGGGCCATGTAATTAATGCAAAGGGAATCTTAGTAGATCCATCCAAAGTAGAGGTTGTGGATAAATGGTTACCCCCAAAGAACGTCAACGAAGTGAGAAGTTTCCTTGGCTTAGACGGCTATTTTAGGAGATTTATTCAAGATTTCTCTAAAATAGCCCTGCCTATAACCAGATTGACAAAAAAGGAAGAGAAATTTTCATGGGGTGTTGAACAAGAGAAAGCATTTCAAATGCTAAAAGAAAAACTGTCAAGTTCTCTGGTGTTGACCTTACCGGAAGGAACGGAAGATCTAGTGGTATTCAAGGATGCATCACACCAAGGGTTAGGGTGTTTCTTGATGCAACGAGGTAAGGTCATTGCCTATGCCTCAAGACAACTCAAACAACACGAAGGTAATTACCCGACTCATGATTTAGAGTTGGCGGCGCTAGTTTTTGCCTTGAAAATTTGGACACACTATTTGTACGGAACGAACTGCACAATTTACTCAGATCACAAAAGTCTATTTCTTCGAGCAAAAGGACCTTAATATGAGACAACAAAGATGGTTAGAATTAATCAAAGATTACGATTGCGACATTCGTTACCATCCAGGTAAAGCCAATGTTGTAGCGGACGCGTTAAGCGAAAAAGAATATCCACCGCCTATTTGAGTGAAGCCCATGAAGATGTTGGTCACGCCTAAACTTATTGAGACGATACGGGAAGCCCAAACTAAGTCATTGACTACAAGTGATCCAAAAGGTGAAAGAACGAAAGGGTTTGTTGAGAAGCTGGAAGTAAACCCAAGTGGGGTTAAGACAAGGTATGGAAGAATTTTTTTGTGATACAAAGACTCTATTACTGGAAGAAGCACATAAGTCCCGCTACTCGGTTCATCCGGGAGCTACAAAAATGTACCGGGATTTGAAAGGAAATTATTGGTGGCCAGGAATGAAACGCGACATTGTCAAGTATGAATCCAAATGCTTAACATGCTCACAAGTGAATGTGGAACATCAAAAACCGTATGGGAACCTGCAACCGTTGGAGATTCCGGTATGGAAGTGGGAGAACGTGACCATGGATTTGGTAACCACACTTCCCAAAACGAAGAAGGGTCATGATGTTATTTAGGTCATTATTGATCGTCTTACAAAGAGTGCTCATTTCCTACCAATACGGGAAACTTACTCTTCGGAAAAGATGGCGGGAATATATGTGAACAAAATAGTCTCTCGCCACGGAGTACCTATGTCCATTATCTCGGATCGTGACACTAGATTTACTTCTCGTTATTGGAAAAGGTTCCACGAAGATATGGGCACCACGCTGCACTTAAGTACCGCATACCATCCTCAAACGGATTGTCAATCAGAAAGAACCATACAAACGTTGGTCGATATGTTAAGAGCATGTGTCTTAGATTTGGGGGAAACTAGGACGACCACTTACCACTAGTGGAGTTCTCGTACAACAATAGCTATCAAAGTAGCATCCAAATGGCGCCATATGAAATGTTATATGGAAGAAAATGTAGAACTCCTGTTTGTTGGGGAGAAGTGGGACAAAGGGAACTCGCTCCCAAGGATGTAGTAGCAAGAACTAATGAAAAGATTGATCTTGTACGAGCTCGGTTAAAAGCAGTGCAGGATCGACAAAATCCTATGCGGACAAAAGAAGGCATCCTATCGAATTCCAAATGGGGGACCGGGTATTATTGAAGGTCTCCCCATGGAAAGGTGTGATTCCATTTCGTAAACGAGGAAAGTCAGGCCCTTGGTATATTGGATCGTTTAAAAAATTAGCTCATATTGGAAAAGTAACGTATCGGTTGGAATTGCCCCAGCATTAGATGGCATCCACAACACCTTTCATGTGTCACAACTACAGAAGTGCCTTGCGAATGAAACAACTCACATACCATTTGAAGACATTGTTGTGGACGAGAGAATGAATTATATCAAAAGATCGGTAGCTATAAAAGATTCCAAAGTAAGGACCCTTCACAACAAGGAAATTAACCAAGTGTTAGTTCAATGGCAACACAAGAAAGGGTCAGATCTCACTTGGGAACCGGAGGATGAAAAGCGAAAGTACCCGACTTTGTTTGGTACGAATCTAGGTTTCGGGACGGAACCTTCCTTAAGGGGGGTAGACTTGTAACACCCCAAAATTTAATTAGGTGCATTTTGTCTTAAACATGTTTATGTTTAAATAGGTATATATATACATATATATATATGAATATTAATAATTAAGAATACTACAAGTAATAACTAGGAGGATGAACCTAGTTAGAACGTAAACTAAAACTTAACTTAAGAATGGGTTTTAGCGATCTAAAATAAGTGTTCATACTTGAGGGGCTAAATATGGAAGAAACGAAAGATAATTTTATAAAAACAAATAAAAACACACCACACACACATCAGTGTGTGTGTGAGTGTATCGCTTGGAGCAAGAGAAAGAGGAAGGAAAACCCTTCCTTCACAAAATCAAGAAATTTGAAAGGGAAATCATGACCAAATTCACTACATGAATGCTAAAAATCGTTCATCTAAGTTAGTCTAACAAGAGGTATGTCGATTTTTACGATTTGATGATCTTTTAAGTGGGTTATAATCAAACAGTGAAATTGAATGAAACTGAGTATAAACATTTGATAGAATCATTATTAAGAAGATGAATTACGCTTGAATTTTGATTATCTTGATGATTCGAAGTGAAACTCACTTATAATAGTAGTATGGTGAAGTATGATAGTCATGTAGGTGCAAATTCATGTAATGTTGATGTGAAAATTTGTATGTAGTAGAGCATTAGTTAGATAATTTGATTGCAAGATGATGATTGTGTGAATTTGATTGATTATGATGGTTCATGTTATGAAATAGGAATAATATGCATAGAATACTTGTACATTATGCTTTGCTAATGGTACGCATACCAAGTGTTTGTTAAAATGCTTGAATGAAGAATTCTATGTGACAAAGATGATCACGTGTGAGTATAATGCTAAATGGTTAGAATTGGGAAATGATAGTTGTTAACTCAATTACGTTAAGAAAAGAATGGAAATGAAGACATGAGATTAAACTATGTCAATTGTGAATTGTATTAGTAAAGGAGGAAGACACAAGCCATTCTGGATCGCAAGCGAAACACGGCAAAGGTAAGTTCTTTTGCTTACGAATTTTAGTAATGTATTGTGTTTATGTTACATTTTTATGCAAGGCATATATATTTATATTTTGTTAAACGAAGATATATATTGAAGTTCGATTCGTGTATATGGGTCGAATATGCAGTTTGACATACGTATGAAAACAGAAATTGGCGTCGAACCGGATATAGTGCATAGAAGGAATTCGACATCAAGACCCGTTAGAAAGTATGATTGAATGAATGCTAACAAAAGGATTATCATTACGTCCGATGGAAGGTTTGAATTCTATATTAGTTACTTATGAAATAACTAATTTGTGTGGTATGGTTGTAGGTAGATTATCGTGTTAGGTGGCGCCAAGCTTGGAACGAACACACGACTAGCATATCATGTTTCCTCATTTTTCATGTTCAAACGGGTCATTTTGTAGTTATGTTTCAGTTTAATCGTACGCTTGTAAATGGTGTTTAAAACTGTCATGTTAGTATGTTGTCTATTAGTAAACTTTTAAGTAATCGTGTTTGGGATTGTAAATGTTGGGTTCTTATATGTTAATGAATGGAACAAAAACTTTTGTTAAATATCCCAATGTTTATAATATGCATTTTTAGACTCATGTATGAGTGGACCTTACAAAATAGGGCATTATTCTAACAATATATTAAAGGTATTCCCATTTGTTGAGCATAGATACGACCTCAAACACATCTGTGAGAATATGAGACATCAATTCAAAGGAAAAGCTTTTGAAGACCTGTTGTGGAAATGTGCAACAGCAACAACAGTTGTTGAATTTGTAAAGGAGATGGATGCATTGAAAAGTTTCAACAGTGAGTGTCACGTGTGGTTGTCTAACATACATCCAAACCATTGGTCAAGGTCAAATTTTTCTTGTAATTGTAGCCGTCTTTACAAGTATAAAATTGTTGCCCCTTGTTTGTTATTTGATTTATTAACATTCAGTTTAACCATGTGAATTATAGGAAGGCTAATATCTGATATATTGCTCAACAACATGTGTGAGGTGTTCAATTCAAGGATACTTGATGGAAGAGACAAGCTCATTATTGTGATGTTAGAATTCATTAGGGAATACTGCATGAGAAGAATTGTTAATGTTCTTAAGTTGATTGATATAAGTGATGGTTTGCTTACACCATATACTACTGAGTTATTTGAGGAAATCAAGAAGGATCCTACCAGGTTTGTAATGCTTTCATGGTGACATAAAACATATTTTTGAATTGTGATATGTACTAAACAATGTCTGGACAGGTACTCTATAATGTGGAATGGTGAATGACACTATCAAGTAACTGATGGGGTTCATCAGTATGTTGTGAACATGGAACAGAGAACATGTAGTTGTAGGAGATGGGAACTCACTGGCATACCCTGTAGACATGTTGTGGCAGCCATCTGGAACAGAGCTTCACATGGACAGGTGGGCTTATTAGAAAGCTTTGTCCATTATCTTTATAGGATGGATACGTGGAAACAAGTTTACTCATTCAAGGTTTATCCCATTAATGGTAAGTTAATGTGGCCAAGGTCTCAACTTCCAACAACAGTCACACCACCTTATTCCCATAAATCTATGGGGAGGCTAAAGACAGCAAGGATGAAGGCAGCTACAGAGTTGGAAGATATCACATAAGTTAGGAGACTGAGAAAGGTTGGTACATCAGGTACTTGTGGCAAGTGTGGTAATACAGGGCACAACAACAGGTCTTGTAATTGTAGGTCAGAGGTTGTCCAAAATCAACAAAGTGGTGCTAGGTCAAGTAAAGGTGGTGCTGGAACAACCAAAGGGTAAAAAGGGAAAAAAGGTGGTACTGGAACTAGCAAAGGGCAGAAAGGAACTGTGGGGACAAGTTAGAAGCAGAAAGTAAAAGTATGTGGCAAGTGTAAGGGAACGTGTCACAACATCAGAACAAGTCAAGGCAAGAAGAAGGTGTAGGAGACTGGGTTGTTTATGGTATTATATCTATGTTCATGGTTTTATCTTTAAGTAGAACTTGCAGTCAGTTTTTTGGGTTGTTTATGTCCATGGAACATATCTATGTTTATGAATTTGGTATGTAATTGACAGTTATGTATTATGAACCTTAGATGGCCATTTTGGTATGGATATGTTATGTGTTTTGGTATTTTTGGTATACTGGTCAATTATTGCTGCATTTTGTGCATATTGGTTGCTACATTTTGTGTATATTGGTTGTGCGTTTTGTGCATATTGGTTGCATTATGGCTGCATTTTGCTTGAGTTATGGCTGCATATTAGTTGCATAATGGTTAATAAGTTGCTCCATGTTTTGATATTGGTCAATTGTTGCATATTGGTCAATAAGTTGCTGCATGTTTTCATATTGGTGAATTGTTTCATATTAGTTGCATATTGGTCAATAAGTTGCTACATGTTTTGATGTTGGTCAATTGTTGCATTATGGCAACATATTAGCTTGCATTTTGGTTAATTAGTTGCTGAATATTATTGGACATTTACATGTTGCACTTAACACCACTGACTAAACAAAATTCAAACGTTTCAATTCATTACAAGCCAAGGTCCATACATTTTCTGTTTAACCATACATAGTCTACTACGATAAGTTATGCATTGGATACAAATACATAGAAGACAAACAAGATCAAACTGAATATCATGTAATTCTTCTAAGTTCTTGCTTTGTCTTCAAAAATTCTTCTTTGTTCTTCACTCATTTTTAACTTATCTTCATACTCGTTCTTGCCCTTCAACAAATCGTGTAAGATGTACACACAAGTTTGACACATTTTTGGTGGTTCGATCCATAATAAAAACCCAAATGTTTTGTTCTGAAACACCAAAAAAAAAACTTTGATTTTAGATAAGGGTGATTTTAAGAAAATATTAAACACTTACCTTGTCGTGGCATCTATAGAAATTTCGACCTGGATTTTTTAGATGTGTCTGATGTTTGAATCGCAGCTTCCTTTCCACACCCACACCCACAAAGCATTATGGTTTTTTTCAACCTGAAAACCCTAATTTTTTACACTTAGGGATGACGATGCAATGCTTATAAAGGGACGACTAATGTATTTAGATCTGTATTACCAATAATGCCCCTGCCATAAATTAACCTAACTGAGGAATTTAACTTAGTTAGGTGAAAAGGATACTTAGTGTTATATAACATGCATTTTTTGGACAAACTGTAATTGAATTTTTTAAAGGGCACGTTTCATACTTTCTGAAATACATAAAGGACAAAAAGTGTAATTTACTCATCTCAATTATTTATTACAAATACTTTTGAATCGAAGATAACCATGATTATCTATGGAGTTTCAATAGGTTTTAAAAAAAAAGATGTTTGCAAAAGTAGTTTTGTTGGGATAAGAGAAAATATGCAAATATGTAGGCTTAATTTTTTTATAATATGTAAATATTCTGAAAAGTTTTCTCTCTAAATTCTTAAACAAATAGGGGGACACCTGACATAAAGATCTATTTTATTAAATAGTATATATCTATACTATATTATAATGCATATAAGAGGACAACAGAGTAATTTTAACAAAAAAAAAAAAAAGAATTTAATCAATTACATGTATTAAAACATAATGTATAATCCATTAAAACATTTAAATTCTCAAATCTTTTGAAAGACTTGATTATGTCATTAGTCCTTGTGGTTTGTAGATAGTAACAACCTAAGGCACTAATAGTTTAAAGTAACATTCTAAGGTATTAATGTTTCATTTTATAACAAGCTGGTGTATTGACACTAAAAACCTGTTTAGTTTTAACTGAGTTTGAGGGTAATTATGTCCTTTTGCATTCTCTCTATTTATCAAAACGTAATTATATATTCTAATGACAGAGCCAAATGCAACTGCCTCATGATGTTATAGATGCGGTTTTGGTTTCAATTTGAGATAATTGCTGTTAATTCCTTTGATTCGTATATTTCAGGGGAGAATAGCTTTAATTTAGACCACAAGTTCTAGAAACAAGTTTTAAGTTTCTTTCGGGATAACAAGTTCAATGGATGGTATTTATTTTTTATTTTTAACAATCTTTTAATTTAAACAGTCACAACTCAATAATCTTGTAAATACTTAAGGTGCCTTGAAATCTAACACAATTATGTCATCTAAGCAGATTGAATGGTCCTTGTCCTCTCCTGGCAATTTGTAATCGTTTACCTCTCTTCTAATTGTCTTTTAGGTTTCCTTTTTTATGTTACTGTAACCCGTCTTTGTTTATTATGGTTGTCTCGCATGTCTTCACAATCGCCTGCCTATGGAATACGAATGGTTTAATGAAACATCTGACTTGGTTTAATGCGTACGATGAGGGGATTTGGTTTGATTAGTTTTTTTTATGAATGAAGAGAAGGCAAAAAGACGGAATTTCCCTCAAACTCAGTTAAAATTAAACGGGGTTTAGTGTTAATACCCCAGCTTGTTACAAAATTAAACATTAATACCTAAGAATATTAATTTAAACTATTAGTACCTTAAGTTGTTACTATGCACAAACCACAGGGACTGAGGACGTAATTAACCCTCTTTTGAAAATTTTGTATTTTCCCAACCAATATCGGACGAAAAAGAAACTTTGGATGAAAGAAATGAGTATAAAAGAGCCCCTTGTTTTCCCAAAGAATTCATTTTGTTCCTTCTTTGTCCCATAGTGGTGAAGAAAAAAAAATGAATGATCACCTACTCTATAAAAAGCAAAGTAGGTTTTTGCAAGAGTTAATAGATTGTATAACTTACATACCTAATCCTTTTGCTAAGTAAGTTAACTTTTTTCCCCTATGGAGAGAATAAGTTATACGTTCCCTTATGATAGAAGTGATAGAATAAGTTATGAAATTGAGCCAAATTAAGTCGAGCAAGTCAACTTGATTTTAATCAAGTCAAACTTGAGTTCAAATATTCAGTTTGATTTTAAATTTGAGTCAACCTGAGCCAGCTCAGTATAAAGTTTGAGTCTATCCTTCGTTTAGCATAGCATTTAAGTGTTGTGTTCTTCGCCACATCGCGCGAACACCCTTCTAGTATGTATGTATGTATGTATGTATGTATGTATGTATGTATGTATGTATGTATGTATGTATGTATGTATGTATGTATGTATGTATGTATGTATGTATGTATGTATGTATGTATGTATGTATGTATGTATGTATGTATGTATGTATGTATGTATGTATGTATGTATGTATGTATGTATGTATGTATGTATGTATGTATGTATGTATGTATGTATGTATGTATGTATGTATGTATGTATGTATGTATGTATGTATGTATGTATGTATGTATGTATGTATGTATGTATGTATGTATGTATGTATGTATGTATGTATGTATGTATGTATGTATGTATGTATGTATGTATGTATGTATGTATGTATGTATGTATGTATGTATGTATGTATGTATGTATGTATGTATGTATGTATGTATGTATGTATGTATGTATGTATGTATGTATGTATGTATATAGAGAGAGGGGATGGATCCGTTGAAAACTCACTTGAGTTGAAAGCCTCTAAAAACCTAGTGTAACAATCAAAATTTGTTTAATTTTTTACCATGTCTAATATAATATATATTGTTATGGTTAAAAGAAAATTTGTAGGCACTTGTTACACATTTGTAACACTATGTTATCGTCACATCTGTGACACAAAACAACAACAGTTTTAACCCTTGTGTAATAAGTGCATACATTTTTTTAATTTTTTTAGTAGTACCTATAATACCATATATTAAATAAATAAATTATTCGTGTTTTCTCAACTTAAGTGGTTTTGCATTAACAAAATGAATATAAAATATTGTTCATGTTCATTCACAACCATATAAGAATTAACAATTTACGGAACGTTCATGAACATAAATAAACGAGTGAGACGCTTGTTCATGTTCATTGAATAAACAAACAATCATAAACAAATTTAATGTCAAATGATGTAGTAAGTATTCAATTTGTTTGAAGCCCCATCCATTAATGTCATTTTGAATCCTAGCGTTGCTATGTTTAATTTTGTTTAAATCTGTGTAAATACATTCATGCTTAGGAAAACTTACCATTAATTGTGGTAGATAAATGCCAATGATCTCTAGATCAAGTGGTAGAAGACTTGTATTTCTCTTGAGAGATGTAAGTTCAACTCCCACTTGGTGCAGAATGAGGCATTGGTGGGCAATGATAGGAGACCTAGGGAAACCTGGGTTCGATCCTTGAGCCAAAACGGGTTTTACCGGTAATTTCACCGTCGTGCCTAAGGGCGGGTGGGTTACCGGGTTTTCCCCGGAGTTGGTGGTGGACTCGAGTTACTCTCGGAGTACTCCGTTTGGTCCAGTGGGTGCCACGAGAGTGCTCGGGATTGATTTTGTTGATCGTTAAAAAAAATTATGGTAGATAAATGTATTTATATAAATCGAAACGGGATCAGGAGAAAATGCTCAAAAGTGTGAGAACGGTGAGAACGCATTCTGGCCAAACACGTGTCTCGGGACATGATCAGGGTCCGAGGGGTTTTTTTGTCTTTTCAATCTTCTTTTATTTTCCGAACGCGTTATAACATTTTCTGGCGTCTAAGATTTTTTTGCGTTAATTGTATTTATTAAACTTTTTGGCGTTGAATTAATTGTTTTTGTGTCACATAGATAATTTTTTGGCGTTATAGCGTTTTCTGGTCAATTTTTTGACGTTTTGTATAATAATTCACTACGAGTCATTAATATTTTCAAAAGATTACAATAAGACTAAATGCTTTTTTTTTTGCGTTTAGTGAATTTTTTGGCGTTTAATACATTTGACAAGGTGCTTTGCCAACACCCGTTCTCACAGTTTTCATACTACTAGCGTTTTGGTGTTTTAGTTTTTGGCGTTTTATATAATAATGTATTTTATTTGTAGAGAATTAGATAACAAAACAACATATAACTTGATAACAAAACAATATAAAATGAAAATAAAAAAAATGGTAATCTAGTTTCTCTTCCAAATCTTCACTGTCATCAGCCTCTTTTTCTTCTTCAATTTCTTTTGGCGTTTTAAAACTTTTTCAGACGAAGCTGCTTAGTGGCATCCTGTGTTTTGGTGTGATATTCTTGTTTGGTGGTATGTCATTAAAGATCAACTCTTGCTTGATGCTATTTGTAATAATGAAGTCCAAAATAGCATTTTACTCTTGTGTTGATCCCTTTCTTCCATGCATATAGTCATCAAGAACAAAGCTCACATGATGACGTATCACTGTCATCAGTCTCTTTTTCTTGAATATTTGTCTATCTCATTCAGCAAAATATTATTGAGATAATCTCCTCAGAAGAAGAAGAATCCATTCAGTGAAAGCTTTGCCATCTGTGGTTATTTTAACTAACATTTTTTGGCGTTTTTAAAGTGAGTGGTTTCTAGAGGATATTGCGTTTGTTTTTCTGGGTGTGATCAATTCATTGTGTATAGACCCCTCTCTTATAGGAGTTTTTTGGCGCGTAGTTTAGGCGGGACTTTTTTTATTGTAATAAAAGATTGTAATAAAGTAATCGTCTTTTCAGTTACTGTTTTTGTATTTACTGTTTTGATCAACTTTATCAGTTTTATAGGTGATAGACGTCCCATCTTCTAAGTTTGGCGTTTTTTTAAATGGCGTTATGCAGACCAAGATGACAAAATACAATAACGGAGAAAATAAAATATTAAGCAGGAAAAATATTTTTTGTTATTTCTGGCGTTTTGTAAGCAATAACTTTTTTTAGTATTTTTTGGCGTTTTGCAAATAAATAGAGAAATATATCATTTAATAAACTTAAAAAAAGAAGATTACACAGAAGAAAAAAAAATTAAAACCCTTCGTCAGAAGGTACTTTATCCGAAAAGTATCCATCACTGCGTCATCTTCTTCCTCGGAGTCTTCATCTGGATCTTCAATCATGTCATCACCTTCACCTTCATCGGCTTCCTGTTACTACTGAAGATTCTGAAGCCTCCACTTGAACATGTTTTGCATTAACTCCAATTTTGAGTCCATTTATGTGTTCACACAAGTGACGTTATGCAATTCTTCCATGAAACCAAGCCCCTGCTTTGTCATGATGTTTTCAAGCCAGTAGACTTCCTGCTCTCCGCTGTCGTATATAACTGTCACCATCTCTGTTTCATCATCAAAACGCCATGAGGTCATGACAAGGTCCGGCTTTACATCTTCTTTGATTGGTCCAAATTTCCTTGTTAATGCTTTCATAAGCATATGTGTTTCATGGCATTCGTTGTCCAGAGCGATGCCAAGGGATAGGATACCCCTCTGTACCTCTTCTTCCATCTTCAAAATTGCCTTGGTTGTCCTAACATACACCCTCCTTCTGCTGTCAAAACGTAGGACGAATCGCCTGATTGCCAGAGTGTATCTCCACGAAACGATTGTTGGCATTTTTGGCGTTTTGGTTAAATTGACGTTTTTGGTTAAAGATGTTTTTTTGCAGAAATGGATAGATTGAAGTGATTATGGAGGCGATGTTTCTTCGTCGTTTATATAATGATGTTTTTGGCGCATAATTTAGGAGGGAATTTATTCTAATAAATGTTAATAACTGAAATTCAGTTACTGTGTTGTTTCCTCTTCCTGTAATATCCAATGCGTTTTATCACTAATTTTTGGCGTTTTATTTTTAATGGCGTTTTATTTTTTTTTGAATGCCGTGTTATCATTTGATGGCGTTTTGAATTTGAGCGGTAAAAGACACTTTTTTCCTTAATGAAGCGTGTCCCACATAATAAAATTGATGTTATTTACGAAAACGCCACCGCGCAATCTAGTCCATGAATTGTTTTGATCTGACGATCCATAAGCGTTCTCACCTTTTTCACACTTTCCACCGTTTTCTGTAAATCCCTATATAAATCAATGTTACAGAATAATTAAATGAGATCTAGTTATGTACGTAAACACACAACTATTTATGTGGGTAGTTTAGTTCTAATAATATCATCTATATTAGTTCCATTTGCTATACATCATGTTTTTTTTCCTTTATTTTCTATTTTTTATGGCACGTTTCAAAATATTGTTTATATATATATAATAGAGTAAATTACTGTTTTGACCTCTGTGGTTTAGCTAGTTTAACTATTTCAGTCAAAAAGGAATCTTTTAATATATCAGACTCCGATGTTGCATTTTATAACGGTTTTGACCTTCGACACTAACTTTTAAAACTTTTTTGTAGTTAAGTGTAAGGGTAATAGGTCATTATATACCTTAGGGGTTGTTTTTTATAAGTAAAAGATTCTTTTAATATTTAAGAGATTATTAATGCAATTACTCAAGTTTTTTTATTATTTCTTTTTATTTTCACGATTATTATTTAACAAAATATGTTTTATATATACAAATAAATATGTATTTTCATTAAGCGTTTGTTTTTTATAAACATCGTTTTTAAAATCATTTGTTTTTAACCTTTTTTAAACCGTCTATCGTATTTAAAATTATCCATTTATAAATCGCTTCTTTATTAAAATCGTCCTTTTTAAAGTTGTTTGTCTTTTAAAGTTTTTTGAAACGATTCATTTTATACCGTTGTTTTTAAAATCACTTTTTTTTAAAAACTAATTCGTTTTTTTAAGTCGTTAATTTGTAAAAGCATTTCTTTTTAAACCATTCCTTTTAGAACCATTTTTGAAATTGTTCATTTTTGAAACTTTTTATTCAGTTTACTTATGCCATTGGGGAAAAAGAACTTCAGAAAATGAACAATTTCAAAAATCGATGGAATTTAAAAACTATCAATTTTAAACAAGCGAGTGGTTTAAAAACGAAGATTAAAAAAGGACGTTTATAAAAAAAAACAAAACCTTAAAAAATAAGTTAACAAGTGTAAGGTACTAAAAAACGCACGAACCTTAATAAACGAAAGGTTAAAAAAATAACGAATTTTGAATAAACATAAAGTCCAAAGAAATGAAAGATTTGAAAAAGAAATAAACCATTCTAAAAAAAGTTTGAAGAATGAACGAACTTTTGTAAACTTTTTATTAGAATGTTTTTTTTCAAATATTACAATTCTTTTGTTTTTTATACACGTCCTTTTGTAAAATTTAAAAAATGAACGACCTAAAAAGTGAGTTGTTTAAAAATGTTCAAAAAATAAATGATTTTAAAAAGAATTGTATAAAATGAAGTGTTTTAAAAAACTTTAAAAGACAAACAACTTTAAAAAGAACGATATTTAAAAAACAAATGGTTTAAAAGGGAACAATTTTAAAAACAATAGATGATTTAAACAAAATGTAAAAAAAATTATTTTTAAAACAACTTTTATAAAAACAAACAGTTAATGAAAATACATATTTATTTGTATATTTAAAACGTATTTTATTAAATGATAATCATGAAAATAACGAAATAATAAAAAAACTTGAGTAATTGCATTAATAATCTTTTAAATATTAAAAGATTTTTTTAATTATAAAAAACAACTCCTAAGGTATAAAATAACCTAATTACCCTTACAGTCAACTGCAAAAAAATAATAAAGTTAGTGTCATAGATCGAAACCGTTATAAAATGCAATATCGGGGTCTAATATGTTAAAAGATTTTTTTCGGACTGAAATGGCTAAACTGGCTAAAGCACAAGGGCCAAAACAGTAATTTACTCTATATAATATATATGTAATTATTAATTATTGTGGATGTAGGGTTTTGTAGATGTTTCAACTTCAATTGCACATATACGTGACAGCACCAATATTATTAGTTACTGTGGATATAAGGTTTTGTAGATGTTTCAACTTCAATGCACATATACATGACACCACCAATTTGTGATTGTCATTTGTTGGCCTAAAAGTGTTAAGAGACAAGATGAGATATTTTAACTACACATATCATTAGATACTATGTTTCTTAAAAGTTTTGAACGTGATGTATTTGGGATAACAATGTCCACTAAAAACATAGACCAATCAAAACATGATCTATTTGGGAAAACAACGTCCAATGAAAAACATCGACCAATTTATTAAGTATAATAATACATAGGCTTAAACTATAGACCGAACTTTGTTAGGCCTTGGAGTGTATCTTAATATATGGAGTGTTAAAGGTGACATGTCATGTTAACTAGCTTTGCATACCATTCCCTTCTTGTGTTAATGGATGTTAAAGGGATTATTTATTAACATGTTAAGCGAATATTAAAAGATTGAATTAATTTTCTTTCCCCTTTTAAACAAAAAACCACTAAAAAATCAAGTTAGGTGGGGTTAATGGGAGTAGACCATTTCCTTGAGGTTTAAGTGAAGTGAAATGAGAAAAAACAGATGATGTGGCACCCAGGTGGAGTTGAGAACTGTTAAAGTATACCCTAAGGGCATACGGTGTGGGAGCGGCAAACACACCTTTTGCCATTCGGTAACCACCGCCAACTATTTGCCGATTTCATTTAACTGATTGTTGGTTGCAATTTCGGTGAACCTTCACCGAATCGGTGAAGGTGAAGGAAAGGGGGAGAGAGGGTGTGTGGTGGGGTCTAATTCTTCTCAACCAGTCACACATTTTCCTTTTTTTTAAATAGTTTATCTAAATCCCATTAGGTAAACCACCGTCAACATTTTTGAGCATTAGGTAAACAATTGACATGGCGCTATGTGATTGGGTGATTTGAGAATTTACTTATTCAAAGTGTATAACCACTTCCTACATGGGCGTTAGAGGAAAACTAAGAGAGAGAAAAAAAAGCTTTTTGTTTATTAAAAACTATTTAATCACAAAAAAAAAAAGCTTTTTTGTTTGTTAAAAACTAAATAATTACGAAAGATATTTATTCCATAACTAGTGCTTCGTAGAAATAATTTGATCGGTGTTGGTTTACTTCAATACAATGCCAATACTTGATATAGCAACCAAAAAATATATGTTTAACAAGATATGAACTTGTGTTTTATATTTGATCGAAAACCATAGAAAAGAATACCGGCACCATACCGATGTTGCTCAATTGGTATCGGTTCAGTTCGTCATGGTACCATTACCGTACTAGCGCTCGCTATTGCTTATGGTACCAAAAAAATACTTTATTTTGAATACAACTTTATTTTCAATAAATTTATACCACCACGATCCTACTTCAACGCAAACGCGAAATATGTGAAAAATAGGGTTGGGCGATGCCGTAGATTTTTTAGGTTTTTTTTTTAATTTGCAATGTTTAGTTTTATTTTTACTTTGTAATTTAGGATTTATTTAATGTAATTTTTATTTAAATGAAATTATGATTGTTAATTTATAATTTAAAAAAAAAAACCATCACTAGTGATGGGCCCCCATAGTAAAATCATCACTAGTGATGGAATCAAGCTCAATGACGTGGCGGACAATGATTGGGTGTGGTGAGTGATGGAAAGTGGAGCACCCCTACCCCCCTTACAGTATGTAACTCATTCGGATACTATGATTTTCTCATTTTCGTAATTGCATTGTTTATCGAATACTACGATTTTATCATTTTCGTGATTGCATTGTTTATCGTTAAGGCATAAGGGCACATTTTCAAGCTCGAACAAGGTACATAAGTTCTCAGAGATGTCGCTGCAGAAAACATATCTATGTATTTTTTCAAACTGAAGAATAAATATGTTAAAAGCTAGAAATATATAAAAATATAAATGGTGTGGTTCGGTTAGTTTCGGTTAACCGATGATAAAAAAATAATCGATAACCGCCTTTCGGTTAATGGTTCGATTTCATCGGTTTTCAGTTTGGTTTCAGTCAATGGTTCAGTTTTGGCACACCCTACCCTCACTAGTAAGGCTCCAAGTTTATTAAAAAAAAAAAAAAGAGAGAGAGAGAGAGAGAGAGAGAGAGAAACAACACACACGTTGCCAATCAATATATGCACTAGTGACCCGTTATATTACAAAAACATGTGCAGATGTAGTTGGTTGTACCCACAAAACTACAAAAGACATAGCTAGATGAAACCACAATTAAAGGTACAAAATGAGTCTAAACTACATTGATATTCAAGTCATTAATTATCTGTTTATAATCTTATATATGTAAAAAGATTTTACATTCTGTAGTTCAATCTTTCATCACCTATTGAGAATTCAATCAGTGTTAAGATAACTCAGATCTGAATCTTCATATTGGATGTATCAAAAATGTATACTAGAAATCATAAAGCCGGCAACGGCTCCTTGAATCCAATGATGAAATTGTTCTTGGTTCGGTTCCTTGCCAAAGGCGCGGTTCCCTTGTGCATCATTGCAACAAACTCATTGTAATCTATTCTACCATCCTGCAAGTTAAAGATCACAAATTCAAGTCAAATATACATTCATGGTGTATGTATAAAACCTAAAGACTCACATTATTCTGATCAACTTCTTTAATAATATCTTCCAAATGAACACTATCAACTCCAAACTCCTTGCAGGCTTGTTGAAGTTCATTACGCGTAATATAACCGCTTCCATCTTTGTCAAAATATGAAAACGCAGCAAACAAACGATCCTCTCGATCAACTTTGTTAAAATGCAATGTTGCAGCCACAAATTCTTCATAATCAATAGTACCGCTATTATCAATATCTGCCTGTGACAAAAACAATATATTTAAATATTTGATAATTTGATAATAATGTAACTTATAACATGGGTTGAGTTCATTTCAGAACTCTAAATAACTACAGAACTTTCAGAACTCCTAATAAACAATCATTTTATATATAAGTTTTTTTGTATTTAGGATCTTTTTATCATCTATTATATGTATTTCTTTGATTACATACATGTTAAAAGTAGTTTACATATGTTTAATTGCCAAAATTATATATATGTGTCATAACTAATTACATATATGTAAAAAAACTAGTTTACATATGTGTAATTATAAAATTACATATAAAAAATGATAAAACTACTCTTAACATGTATGTAATCGTAAAAATAGACATAATAAATGATAAAATTATCCTAAACATAAAAATATATAAATAAAAAGATTGTTTATTAGGAGTTCTGCAAGTTCTGTAAATATTTATGGTTCTGAAATGATCTTGGCCCCTTATAACATATATACATATATATACTCACAGACTGCATTAAATTATATATTTCAGATTCTTTAAGATCAACATCAAATCTCTTCATTCCATCTTTTAATTCTTCAAAAGTAATATAACCACTGTTGTCTGTATCCATCATCTTAAACATTTGCTTCAATCCGGCAATTTCTTCTTCGGATAGTTTTGATGCAATCACCTGCAGCCAGCAAAGTTAAAAACACAAAATATTTCAATGATCAAGATTCAAGAATCAGCTTAAAGTTCATACCTTTAGAGCCATTTTCTTGAGCTTATTCATGGCAGAAAATTGCGTTAACCGGGTCAAGACCGCAGGATCTAGAGGCTTGTCCGGTGCAACGCCATCTACACTGATCCATGGGTGTCCTACATCAATTGAATATATGCAAATAAAAATCAGGAAAAAGAATCTCAAGAAAGAAATAATCATTTGGGCCAAGTATAGGCCCAATTTGAGTAGTATTAATTGGTATGTGTTTGGGCCGTTTGTGGTCTTATTGGGCTATAGGAAGGCTTGGGCTGGGGCATCATTGCCCAAATTGTAAAGCCCAACTTAGATGTTATTTTGGTTATTGGGGTAAATCCTGGGAGAAACTCTAACCCATTTTTGTGTTCTCTGAAACCGGTTTGGGTCCAACCCGACCTGGCGGGTTGGTACAGGTTTTGGATTTTTGTGTTAAGAATAGGTTCCAACCCGATCCAGTTTAAGCCCACCTAAAAAAATGAATAAAAAACCGGTTTAAAAACTAAAACTGGTTTTGAACCCGATCCATATCTGTTTGGGTGGGTTGGGGTTTTCAACCTGAAAACCAGTTCTTAACCTAAACCGCTTTTAGGCCAAACCGGGTTGAGACGTCCAAACTAAAAAAAGCGGGCCAGTTTATAAACCGAACTCGTTTGCACCCAAACCGGGTTTTGTACACCTCTAAATGGGGGGTATATCCCGAGTACTGACGTACGAAGAATTTCATGAGCAGTTATCCGCCAACTTCGATCTCTATCAAGCATTTTCGTGATCAGATCTTTAGCACTTGTAGAGATAACAGGCCATGGATTAAACGAGAAGTCGAGTTCGCCCTCCAATATTCCCCTAAATACCTCATTCTCCGTTTCTGTAACCGAAAGAAAGAATAAGCGCGACGGTCCAAAATCGATTAGAAGAAAAATATCTACAAAAGTTACATAATTTTAATTCATGTCACCTCCATAAAATGGTGGCACCCCAGAAAGAAGAATGTAAAGAATCACACCAGCACTCCATATATCTATTTCAGAACCATAATGTTTCATCAACACCTCAGGTGCAACATAATAAGGACTTCCAACTATATCTGTAAATATTTCTCCTGCATGTTTTACCCTAATATATCAACTAAAACATACATAAAAAACTAGAAATTAATAAAATGTTAAAAACCATAAATCTACCTGGTTTAAAGAAAGTTGATAATCCAAAATCTATGGCTTTAAGAGGCGAATCTTCATCTTTATCAACAAACAAAAAGTTTTCGGGCTTAAGATCACGATGCATAACTCCTAAAGAATGACACGCTTCGATAACACTAGCAATAGTTCTAAGAAGAGCAGCTGCTTTTCGCTCCGAAAAATGTCCCTTTTGAGCAATTCTTTCAAAGAGTTCACCTCCACTACAAAGCTCCATAACCAAATGAACATCATATGCATCTTCATAAGCCCCTTCAATGGAAACCACATTAGGATGTCCAGATAAATGATGCATGATCTCAACTTCCCTTCTAACATCTTCTACATCATCATCGGTTACTAGTTTCCTCTTCGAAATAGATTTGCACGCGTATTGTTTTCCAGTTTTCTTACTTATACAAGTTGAAGTTGTACCAAATTGTCCTTGTCCAAGTTTAAGACCCATGGTATAATGATCTTTCAAACACCCGGATCTTGTTTTCAAGACTTTATCAACTAGAAGTCCTGCACTCGACTTTCGCCTCTTATGTTGTGAATATTTCACACTTTTTGGTGTTGGTTTGCTTTGTTGTTTCACTATTACAACTTTTCCTGATTGTTTACCATGTTCTTTAACCACGGGTTGATTGGGTTGGGCCGGTTTATGCTCTTCTTGCACGATAGATACGGCTTTTGGAGGAGTGTTTTGGACCGGTTTAGTAACCTTGTGATTTTTGCCGTGACGTTGGTGGTTTCGTGCTTTTCGTATCTTATCGGGTGATCTAGACCAGCATAATGAATGCCATATTGATCTAAAGAATCCATGCTTTATGCATCTTGATGATCCACAATTTCCCATCTAAACCAACTTTTTAAACAAATGTTGGCTATATACATTAAACATTTCTTTTTTTACAAACGTAAACAAGAACAAAGAGAGAATTTAATAGGATCCTAGTAATGTCGGATAAGGAATAAAGATAAACATTAATTCGTTAGATATAATCGATAAGGATTAAAGATGACACCTTTATATGGATTTGATAGGTTTCCATGTAAAATCTTAACAAAAATGATGGTTTCTTGTAGGGATTTTCTGATTGTTTGATGGGTTTGTTTCGGGTATGAATTTGACATGAATCCTCCAATCAATGGCTTTCAATCTTGGAGATTAAAAAAAGCAAACAAGAAAAATGTTATTAATAGATTTCTTGAAATAACAAAAACACCTCATTAGTATAATTGTATATTGAGTAACTATAAATATTATTTAGATGCAATGAATACAAGAAATCCTTCCCCAAATCTTATGGATACAATGATATTGGTGCCCCCCCCCCCCCCCACACACCCACCCCACACACACACCAATTAAGTAGTGAGGGTTTAAAATTAGAGAGTTATTTGGGCAATGATATTGGTGAACCACCCCCCTCCCCCCAACCACCCACTACACACACAATGGCGGAGTCACACTTTGAACAACTGTGTCGTCCAACACCATTAAATTTTGTGTAGCAAACAGAACTTATAATAATAAAAATTCGAGCGACACCATTGTTTTTTTACGAGCGACACCATTGCATTTTTACAAATGACACCATTGTTTTGTTTTCTTCTAAAAGAATTACATAATAAACAAGGTTATATTACAAATGACTCCGGATTACTATAAACCGGGGTATCCATAAAAAGACACCATAAGAAAAAATTTCTGCCTCCACCACTGCGCACACACACAAATTAAGTAGTGAGGGCTCAAATATCATTATAAAGGGTTCAAATATCATTATGAATTAGAAGGTGTGTGTTGTCATTTAAAATAATAATAATAATAATAATAATAATAATAATAATAATAATAATAATAATAATAATAATAATAATAATAATAATAATCTATACTATATAATAAAAGAAACCATTTATGGGACACATGTCACTCATTGAAGGCATTTACCTAATTATCAATAACTAATTTAATTAAAAGATAACTATACAGTTGAATATTTAATATAAATTTAACTAAAGTAATTATCCGTCACCAATCTTCGGTAAATATATCCTCGATGAAGCTCTAGCTTTCTTGTAGTGGTTTGTTTGCGTTATTTTTCTTTTCATTTTGAAGAACTAACCCTCACCAAGTCTTCATTTAAAAATAATTTTATATTTAACTTGTATATTGATTCTTAGCTTGTGCAAGTCTTCATGATTCTCAACGTCATTACATGTATATTTATATCACTAGGTTTAAAGAAGTTCGACGTGTTGTGGCGAATTTCTTTTGTTATTTAGTTTGTGTTTGTATGTGTTTTGAAATCACTACAAGCACGTTGTGAACAACATTGCTGACAAGAATAAAAAGAAAATGTAGAAAAAAAAACTAAAAGATAACCGAAAGAAAATAAACAAAAAAAAGTTGTATGGTAACGATGTTGTTCGTATGAAACCTATGGTCAGAGATGAGCCAATGGTTCTGGGTACCGGTACCAAATTTGCCGAACCGAAAGATCTTAAGTACCAGTTCGGTACCGACTTTTGGCGTTCCTGGTACTGGTTCACTACCGTTTTATACCTTCATATACCGGTACCGTAACCGGTATTTTCGGTATCATTACCGATTCTGTATCGGTATCATACACGTGAATATTAACCATAAACTATAAAAAAAATTAATGCCATAGTTCCATGTTAATATAAATATTGTGTATCCTCATTATTATTAATTTAGTTTTGAGAAAGTGCAATGACATATAAATATAAAAAAAAAATTCAAGAACTATCCTTGCAATCACTCTATCTATCGTGTATCAAGTATATCCGTTAATTTTTTTTAAGATATAACTTTTTTTATTATCTTATCCGGTATATAAAATTAGATTTATTCAACACGTGTAATGCACAAGGTTTTTTTAAAGATATAACTTCTTTTATTATTTACTATACAAAATTACATATATTCAACCCGTGTAATACATGGGGGTTTAAAAATAAAACTTTTTATAATTATTATTTGGTGCATAAAATTAGTGTTATTCAACTTGTGAAATATACGGTGTTTTTAATTATTTAATACATATAATTATATTTATTCAACCCGTGTAATACACGGGGTTCAAACCTAGTAATAATAATAAAGTGTAGCTCCCTCGAAGGTCAAGGATTTAAGCCTCGGAAAACATTGTAAAAAGTAACTAAATGAAAACTTTGGAATTTGAAAATTTTATGAGAATAATCTATACATATAATAAAGTAAATCAGATGTGAGACACATGGCGCTCTATAAGGTGATCTCAACAATTTTTTCCCGTCTAAATAAATAAATATAGATAATATTTATTAATAAGATTTAAATAAAAAATATATTATTTTAATCCATATATTTTATCTTTTACCCTAAACAAATAGATATAGATAATATTTGTTAATAAAATTCAAATAAAGAATATATCCTAACCAAATAGATATAGATAATATTTGTTCTCAAATAAAGAATATATTATTTTAATCTATAAATTTTATTTTTACTAATTTATTCATTTATATTTATCCTGTTTTTACTTATAATAGGGATTAATAAAATTGAATAATAATAAAATAAGCAAATGTAACTCATGACTTCTACTAATGTTTTAGATTTTTAATGTAAAAATATAAATGAAAATACAAGTAATAATTTTATCTTTTTATCTTTTACTGTTTTTTCCCTTTATATTTATCCCTTTTATTATTTGGTATATAAAATTAAATTTATTCAACACGTGCAATACATGGGTTTTTTTTAAATATATATTTTTTATTTAGTTTATGAAATTACATTTATTCAAACCGTGTAAGACACGGGGTTTTTAAAGATGTAACTTTTTTATTTTTTGATATATAAAATTTCATTTATTCAACCCGTACAATACACGTGATTTTTAAAAATATAACTTTTTTATTATTTAATATATAAAATTACATTTATTCAACCTGTATAATACATAGGGTTTTTTAAGATATAACTTTTTTATTATTTGGTAATATATATATGGTTTCTAAAGATATAACTTTTTTTATTATTTAGTATACATAATATTACATTTATTCAACCCGTACAATACACGAGATTATATAATAAAAGAAATAAAATGGTGACATTTTCCATTGGGTTGAGATGCATGCATTGATACCAATACTTTTCTTTTAAATAAGTAACGTACACAAAATAGTAAAAGTGAGTAAAAAAGAATCAAAATAGTTGCATGTTTCTTTGATGAATATTGGATTTCAATAATAACAACTATTTGTCGGTGGCCGCCAACAGTCCTAACTTAAAAAATAACCACTGGCAATCCCAACTATTAACATATTGGCCTCCAATGGACCCTGCATAACAGAACCGTAACGCCGTTAGTCTCCGACCGCAGGAAAAACGTTTTTGGCCGAAAAACTCATTTTAGGCCGGAAAACTCATTTTTTTGTCCCAAACCTCTTTGCAACCTTATTACTTATTTTAGGAAACTTTTTCTGCTAAAAGCCCAAAATATTGAGGTCGCCGTAAATTCTTTCATAGCCGGAAAACTTTTTTTTGTCCGGAAAACTCAAGCTTTTGGCTTAAAAACTCAACATTATCGCCCCAAACCTTTTTGTAACCTTAGATCGGACCTTTAGGAACCTTTTTACGGCTAAAAACGTTTTTCCGACGGTCAGAGACTAACATCATTAGGGCTCTATTAGTCAGGGTCCATTGGAAGCCAGTATGTTAATAGTTGGGACAACTAGTGGTTATTTTTTAAATTGAAACTGTCAGCGGCTAACGGTGAATAGTTGGATTATTAAAATCCAATATTCCTTTTCTTAATTCAACTTTTCCCAAGTTTTGTTGGTGTGAATTTTGATGATTTTGTTTTTTTATTTTATAATTTTAGGAGGTTTATCCCATGAAATTCAATGTTATTAGAGGTTTGTCCCATGAAATTTAATGTTATTAATGACAACTTATGAAGTTATCATGTATGTTCAATCAAAACTATCAAGATTAGATTAAAAATAATAAGTATTTACAAGTAATAAATTATATCGTTTTCATTAATCAACCCGTGTAACACACGGGACCATAACCTAGTGAAATAATATGTGACGGAATAACCACTAGTTTGAGTTTATACGGTAAATAAGAAATTTTAAATAAAAGCTTTTATAAATAGGGTGAAGATACAATAGTAAGTTTATTTGGCTAGGAAGGATAGGAAGTGATCTTGACCATCCATTAAGTTAATCAAGGGCTAAGATTAAATCAGGGAAATTGAAAGGAAGAAAATAGGCGCGTGAGTTTGTTCAAGGGCATTCTAGTCAATCCAAGCCAATAGTTTCTCTCTCCTCCAATTCCCCCCCATTTTTTAAACGTTAATAACTCTTTCATACGACATTATTTTTTTATAAAAATTGCACCAAAAAAACGAGCGTTTTTTTATCTTTAAAACGAGTATACTATTGCTATATTTAAAAAAAAAAATTAACCCAGTTGCGTAAAACGCAACAGAAAAACCACGTAAAACGCAATGAAAAAAAAACCTAAAAAATGACATTTTTCTAAAACGCAATGCACCAAAAACACAAAGAAATGACTTATTTGTAAAACGCAATGGCCAGAAAACACATAGAAATGTCTTATTTGTAAAACGCAATAGCCAGAAAACACATAAAAAAGTGTTTTACCTAAAACGCAATGCACCAAAAACACAAAGAAATGACTTATTTGTAAAACGCAATGGCCAGAATACACTTAAAATGTCTGTTTTCTAAAACGCAGTGGACTGAAAACACATAAAAAAGTGTTTTACCTAAAACGCAATGCACCAAAAACACAAAGAAATGTCTTATATGTAAAACGCAATGGCCAGAAAACACTTAAAAATGACTCATTCTAAAACGCAATGGACTGAAAACACCTAAAAAATGTGTTTTACCTAAAACGCAATGACTAAAAACACTTAAAGATGTGTTTTTTTCTAAAACGCAATAGCCAGAAACCACATAAAACTCTCTTATTTCTAAAACGCAATGGACACATAAAACTGTCTGTCACTGTGAACTGTCTGAATTGTCTATGAATTACTGTCTTCGAAATGAGCAAATTTATGGAAAATTAATTTTTCTAATGCGTTTTTAGTACAGCAGTTTAATCGAAAAACCCCAGCCAGGGGCTCTGCCCCTTGGACCCCGCCAGGGGCTGCCGCCCCTGGGACCCCGCTACCGGGGGCTGCCGCCCCCGGACCCCCGCAAAGATCGTAAAACGCAATGACTAAATCAAAAACTCAGATCATGAAAATGAAATTAAAGAATTTCTTACATGGATTGAAGCCGATTTCTTCATCAATTGACGAAATTTGAATGATAGAAACACTTATCAACACTCGAATTGAACGAATCGAGTGATTATCTCCAAAATCACCGGAAAACAGAGATTTTTTTTATGAAATTAAACTGGGTTTTCTTCAAAAAAAAAGCTGAAGAACACGTTGATCGGGTTCTGAATCATTGATTGGTGATGAAAATCGCACTATAATGTAGTGATTATTGAGATAGAAAGTGAAGAAATAGTTGAAGATGGTGGGTTTTGAAAATGGTGGGTTTTTGAATTTACTGGGTTTTGAATAAAGGAAGAAGAAGGAGTTGGATTGACTAAAATACCCTTTCTCTTTATTTTAAAATTTGCCACATGTCATAATCTTATGGCTTCCTATCCTTCCTAGCGAAAATTAACTTCCTATTTGATCTTTTCCCTTTATAAATAAATAAGAAAAATATTATTTAAACTAATATTTTTATTGAAAGAGGAGTAAATAATTAAAAAAGAAAGAAAAAGTGGACATTATTTAAAATAACAGTTTTATTGAAAGAGGTATAAATAATTAAAAAAGAAAAATTGGACATTCATAAAATTTATAATGATTAAGCCCATAATCTAATACCCTTGTCTATTTAATCGGCCCATTAATCCAGCCCATCGATTTGAAGCTAATGTTTTCCCCCTCTCTCTATATATTTTTATCATCTATTTAACTAGCAACTAGTATTTAGGACCCGTGTTTTACGACCATACTGTTAAATCGAATAAAAAGTAACGTAAAAACGTTGAACCACATACGCGCGTTGCGGCGTGTTAACTCACAAAAATTAGACGAAAACCTAAAACACAGAAAATAATAACTAAGTCGGCTTATGACCCTCAAGTTGTGACAGGACCGTTCAACCACCAAAAAATAGACATAAAAATTTGAACCACACACGCACGTTGCAGCGTTTTTACTCGTAAAGTTTAGACCGAAACGTAAAATAGCAATTTTGTAGAAGATGAAAACTATAGGGGACCAAAGTCAAAAGTGGAAAAGTGTTGGGATTAAAAATAAAAAGTGAAACTAAAGGGGTTGAAAACTAAATAATGAAAATTAAAAAGGTTGATAAATGAAAACTAAAAAAGTTAATTTGTATAAAAATGTAAACTTGAGGGATCATAATAAGTAAATAAATTGAATAGTAAAATGTTCTCGCAAAGTATTTTTGCTAAATTAAAGATCTATAAATATAAATATAATATAATAAATTATTATTTTGCATTTGAAAATTACGGTGACTTTGTCTTATATAAAGGAATCCGAGGTCTCCACACCAAAGAAATTCAATTTTCGTTCACATGGTAATTTAGCAATTTTTTTTAACGACGACTATATATACTATAGGAGCGTAGGTTATAATTATATCATTATCAATTTTGTATTTTATTGCTCTACATGTTTAATAAACTGTCTTGGCAAAAATTCAGTGAAACCAAAATGTTCTCCTATCATGTAATTGCTTGAGAGTGTTATGAATGAATGGGGTGGTGATCCATTAGTATATATAGTCTTTAAATACCTTGCAGAGAGAGATGTTTTGGGTTCAAGTCTTACAGACGACAGAGATTAAAAAAGAAATTTTTCATTAAAAAAAAACCAAGGTTTTTAAAGAATTTATCAATAATAACAATTGAGTGATGGACTACGTAATTGTAACTGCCTAATCGATTATCAGATTACACAATCTTCAAATACGTAACATTTTTTTGTGTTGGTACGACCCTCTTCTTTGACTAAAATTAGATGATTATGATGATCATTGTTAATTGGTATCATCGAGTTACATAAGTAATAACTAATAAGACCAAGCGGTATGGGGGCCGGCTTAGGCCCGGCGAGGCCCGGCGCCGGTCCCCCACACCGCCCCCTGTTTCCGTCCCGTCCTTTCCGGCTGCCAGCAGACGGTCTCGACGGGCCCATTTTCAAAATAATAGCCGTTACCAACGGCTAGATTTAATAAAAAAAATAAAAAAAAAACTTTTTCACTTTAAATATATACCCCTCTTTTCATCCATTTTTTATACCATTTCCTCAATATTTCTCCCATTCTTCTCCTATTCTCATCCATTTTTATAAAAAACACTCCCATTTTTTATACAATCATGAATCCATTCAACCCAAACAACCCCAACCCGAACAATCCCAACCCAAACCAACCTAACTTTTTTTCGAGTCCCGCTTACACTCCGACTATGAATCCTTCGTGGGTGTCTCCACAATTTACGTTTTCGGGTTTCCAACAATCACCTAACGCCTTCTCCCAAATGTCCCAAGTTCAACAAATGCAACAATACAAAGCACTCCAACAATTCATGCAACGCAACTCGGTTCAACTTGATCAATTCCAATCGCAACCGCCAACTTCTCAACCGCAACCCCCGGTTCAACTTGACGATGATGATGAAGTCGTCCCCGAAGCGCCACCTAAAGAACTCAAGCGCAAAAAAAACACGGGGAAGGGGAAGGCGGTTGAAACCGAACCCGACACCGCAAAAAAAGCGGTTCGAGAGCAAAGCCGAGATAGTGGACAAAAGTAGAGGAGGAGGCGCTAGCAATTGCGTATGTTAAGTCCTCAACTTGCCCGATTGTCGGTATGAACCAAAGTTTAACTTTTTTTAATTTAAATTTAAAAAGATTTATTTTTTAGTTTTACTTATTGCATTTTTTTTTAATTTTAGGGAACAATCAAACGGGTTCTAGTTTTTGGAAGGCGACGACGAATAGATTTAACGAGCTTATGGGGCAAGGCCCGATACGTGATATCGATTCCGTATCGGGCAAGTGACGGAAAATGAACAAGACCGTGAATGATTTTTGCGGGTATTATAACGCAATTTACAACAATCCTCCTAGTGGGAGTAACGACGAAGACATTCTTAACCTTGCGATGGCTAAATGGGATTCAAAAAATCCGGCGCCTTTCCCGCACCTCCGAGCATGGAACATTTTAAAGAAAGAACCAAAATGGGCGTCGGTCCCAAATGAGGTCGCAACCGCCAAACGAACTAAAACTTCCGAGTCCGGAAGTTGTAGTGCGGGAGGCTCCACCGCTCATTGTCAAATCGACATAAACGACGACCCGATATATGACGAGGATGTGTTGCCCGTTCACGAGAACGAACGTCCCACCGGAAGGGACAAAGCAAAAAATGAGGCGGCCGGAAAGCGCAAAGGGGTCGGCTCGAGTGGAGGGGGCGGCTCGAAGGCGTCTTCGAAAATGGACGAGTTGATCAATGAATTCCGTTCGTTCAAAGATTTCGCGGCCGAAAAATATAGTCACAAGAAAACCGTGTCGGCCGACTATGCTCGTGCGGAGGATTTTAGGATTATAAGGTTGGATCTCGACTCGGTTCCGGAGGATGAACGCGAGGTTTATCGGAGGATGAAAGAGGAGGTGAAGAAAAAATTGACGTCGTAGGTTGTTTAGTTTTTTAATCGTATCGTAATTTTTTTTTTTCGTTTTTATGTTTTTCGTTTTTAGGATTAGTAATTTTTATTTTTAGAAAATGTAATTTTTTTATGTTATGAAATGAATTTATTTATGATGTTTTATGTTGTATTTTTTTTTTTTTTTTATGAAGTTTTTAATAAGTTAAAAAAAATAAGAAAATTATAAAATAACTAGGTGGGATAGCCCCATCCTCCACCCCCTTCAAAAATGGGGGAGGCACATCCTCCATAGAATGGTGATGTGACGTCTACGTGGCGGCCGCCTCCTCATACCCACTAGTCTAAGGAACCTAACCAATTATATTTACCGATTATTAAACCATTCATGTGAGAACTTCACAAACCATTTGACAAGATACTACTTTCAAAACATATGTACAATTTCTCGTATATATGTATGAGTTTGTTACTTTACATACAATCTTAACAAAGCTTGGCATAAAAATATACACATTTTATAGAGTTTTTTTTTTCCCAAAAGAGTGTAGTTAGAAAAATTATTTACTTAAATGGGTATTTTAAAAAGTATTTATTAAAATGGTTGCTTTTTAAAAATTTACTTTTTCTTACTCCTAATATTATTAAGTAAAGTAATTTATATTTAAAACAATGTTCCTGAAGAGTTAAAAAAATAAGTTTCTAAACAATTTAGAATATGTAGACAATTTTATGAAATAGCATGATCAAAAAATATAATTTTCAAATGGTTATTTAATATTCTTAAGAACATCTTCTCTTAGTAACGATATCATATTTATATTTTTTTAAGTTAAGATGTATTTTTTTATTATGTAAAGTATTAAAAAATAAAGAAATAGTTAAAACATGAAAGATGAGGGTTTGAATATACTGAAAGACACAAACCTAACGCAAAATTTGCGAGTTTGGTTTAGTATAAATAGGTTAGTTTCAGGGAACTTACAAAATTGTTTAGCTAATTGTTCAGTTTCGTGTTAGCCCGGCTGGTTTGTAGATTGACCCATTTAAACCATTTTTTATTTGACTTATTGAAATGTGTTTTATGTCAAAATTTTATTTGGTTGAGTCTGTTTCGCATTGAAAACTTGACCCGTTTAACACCCCTAAATAGAATGATATGTGTGACATTTTAAAACGACTAATGAGAACATTTATGAAAAATATTGTTATGTAAGATTAAAAAACATATGAGAAAGAATAGAGACAACGTTCTTATATTTATAGTTAAAGGAAATATTAATATTAATAAATAATTTAAATAACATTTAAATAATTTTTTCAAAGACTTACAACCTGTTTTTTAATTGAACTATAATTTTTTCATTTAACTCATGTTAAATAACATGTATTTGAAAAGAAATTACTTTACCCATAAGATTAGAAGTGAAAAAAAGTTAAAATTCATTTTGTAAATATTTTTCAAATACTCATTTAAGTAAATAATTTTTCAAACTACACCATTTTAGGAAAAAAAATGGCCATCTTATATTTATTAGTATTACTTGAATCAATGTTTTGATTTTTCATTTTAAATTAGTATTAGGATATTTAGCATATAGGGGTGCTAAACGGGTCGTGTTCGTGGGTTGGCGGGTTCAACCCGACCCGAACCCGAAAATTTTACACAAACCCGAACCCGACCCGAACCCAAAAATCGTATCATACATAAGAACCCGAACACGACCCGAGGTTTCGTGGGTTGACCCGAACACGACCCGTTCAACCCGAATTTTTTTTATTTTTTTTCTGAAATTAATATATTAAAATTAAAATTTACTTAAAAAACACAAATGTATATAATAATATCATATTTAAATTATAAAATCTATGTTAATTTCTCTTTTTAAGTTATAATCATTGCATAAAATACACACCCCATTTAATTTATGACATAAAATATATTGTAAAAAAATATAATATATTATAAATGTGTTAAACGGGTCAACCCGCCAACCCGACCAAGTTGACCCGAACCCGACCCGTTAACCTAAACGGGTTCGCGGGTTCAACCTGAAACTGACCCGTACCCGTTTAGACTAAACCTAAAGCCGCGAATTTCGTGTTAGGTTCGTGTCGGGTTTTCAGGTCGTGTCAGAAATTCACGCCCCTAATTGAGATTGGAGAACTTGTTAAATGTATTTTTTGAACGGTAAAACCACTGTAGATCTGAATATATAAAGCTAAATATATAAAGTGAGTAAGCTGCTAAAAAGCTTATTAAGTGTATTAAAGGAATCTAAGACTATGAGGTATGGTGAGGATAACCCTCAAATGGATCATTCGTCACGTAGGCGCCAACTAAACTAAGGTGGAAGACCATCGCATTGGGGACTACCCAAGGGTGTGGAGGGGAAGCCATGACTACCCAAGAGGGGCCCACTAAAATTAAAGTAGCCAATCAAATTAAAGCATGCAAGGAGAGAGAGAGAACAAGGAAGAGGGGGCCCACCACTTTGGCTCGTCCCCAGCGTCTGGGAGAGGACGCCACCGACACGACGGGGCGGGAGGTGCAGTGTGGGACGATCCGGAACGGGAGGGATGGAGCCCATACCCTTCGGTCTAAAAGCATAATACTTAAAAATGACGATTATTAAAGAAACAAAAATACTGACGTTACGTATATCAAGATATTGCCCTTGAAATCAACAGATATTCATTTTTAGGAAATTAAAGAAATCAAATTTTCTCATTTTAGCGATTATTTAAAATTTAAGTATCATTCAAAATAATGGAATGGTCAAATCATATAGATTTGGGAAAGTGACTGATATCAACAATTTCGTGCATATAAAGAGGTTTCGCATCAAAACTATATCGTTTTGATTCAAAACAGTTAAAATTTAAGGTTTAAAAAATTAAAATTAAAAACCCTATTTTCTTTTTATGGAAGTCAAGAGCGGATCTAGAAGGTTTTCCAAGAACCCTCTTGATTTGGAAAAAAAAAAGTAGTCAAACCCTTGTATGATTTATAAAAAACTAGTGAGAATTATTGAAAATCTACCAAAATAAACTCCCTATAAAGTGTTTCCGAATCCGTCACTAATAAGTTAACTAAGGTGTCACATTATTCATATTATATTTATATCTTTATATTAAGGGGAGAAATAGATTGATTCTACGACACGAAATATATATATAGTGTGAGGTTTATTGAGAAACATTAAAAAAGTGGGGAACCGTGAACACTCTTAACAATTTAACTTAACATGTTAAAAATTAATTTTTTAAAATTTTTTTCGACACTTTTCTTGATATATACTTTTAGAAGCATTTTTAATAAAAAAATCAAAAACTAAAAATATAAAAAAAAACAGTTAAAAAAGGCTTAATTTTTTTTTGCAAAAATAATTTTTTATTGGAATAGTTTCTACCCATTTTTATAAGGAAAAGCGCTGAAAAAAATTTAAAAAATTGATTTTTAACATGTTAAGTTAATTTTATAAGATATATTTTTCCAAACTGCTTTTTAAACATTTTTAATATTTTTTAGTTTTTTATTTTTTTATCAAAGATGTTTCTAATGTATTTATAAGGAAAAACGCCGAATTTTTTTTGAAAAAAAAAAATTGATTTTTAACATGTTAGGTTGAATTTTTAAAAGTTTTCCCCGGTTTCCCATTTTTTTAGTGTTCCCCAATGAACTCTCCCCTGTGTGTGTGTGTGTGTGTGTGTATATATATATATATATATAGGGGATGGTTCAAATGAAAACCACTTTTATTGTGAAAACTCGAAAACTAACTAAAAAAAGCCTAAAAACACACACAAAATTTTTTTTTTTCAATTTTTTTTATAAAAATCGCTAGTTTTTATATATAAAAAAAACTTTTTTTCAAAAAAAAAAAAAAAATTTGTGTAGTGCACATGTGTAATAATACACATGTGTAGTACACATACATATGTGCAGTATTACACATGTGCACTACACAAAAAAAAATTTTTTTTTTTTTTGAAAATTTTTTTTTATATTAAAAAACCTGCAAAATTTTGATTGCAAAAAAAAAAATTAAAAAAAAAAATTTTTGTATGTTTTTTTGGCTTTTTTTAATTAGTTTTCGAGTTTTCACAATAACTAGTGGTTTTCATTTGAACCTTCCCCTATATATATATATATATATATATATATATATATATATATATATATTGTTCGTAATTTTACATTCTATGACAATTACTTAAAAGCATGTTGCTTTTAAATTGGGTTATTAAAACTATTGTGTTTTTGGTAGGGCTTGAAAATAAGTTGTATGTTATCTAAGATAGCAACTAATGAATTTAAGAGTCGACAGTACAACATACCATTGTTTGAGAATTGTCATTATTGAAGTCGTTCTCACAACTCCATGTTTAATAAAAGTGAAGTCATATTTTAGATAACGACGTCAACAACAACAAGATAAACTCATTATTTACCAGCCGAGTGTTAAAACATACAAATTGAAAAGCTAATATTGCTATTTTAGATAGATGTTGACCACTAAAGGGCTTGTTACCTAACGATATTAAGGTGTGTTGCAAATGTGTTTCTCCCTTTTTAAGATTGAGTTGTAACACACAAAAATAGTTAATATTTACTATTTTGGAAATTATCATGAGCATGATAACTAGGATAATCCAACCTAGTTAAATTGATGTGTTTATGGTTGGAAAAGTCGTTAGGCGCTCCTTAGTCGGTCGATTGGGGAGTTGAGAGTACTCGGACTAGGCGGAGAGTGCTCGGACATGTTAAATTATAAAGAAATTAGTTTTCGAAAATTAAATATATGTCAAATAACATAAATTTACTAACATTCATAACAAAATACGTGAAAATAATATTCATTCTTTAATATGATACACATAGATAATATGCTTTATTTTTTATTTCAAACTCGGTCCGAGTTGACCTACTAGATCCGATTCTGGCCAAGGTTGACCGCATTCGATCGATTCCGAGTAATTAGGCGGAGTTGAAGAAAGTCGCCTCGGCAGCCTACCTTATAGCGACTACTCGGGGAGTACTCGGCCTTGGAAACCTTGTTTTACAACCATGGTTTTATTAGAAAAAATGGGTTAGATGGAGTCTTTTAAATAAGAAACCAAAGTATAAGGACTGAAATGGGTTACTAACAAAAGTTAAATATATAAATAGGCCATAAAATAAAACACACAAACACACATGTGTGTGTGTGTGTTTGTGACTTTGAGAGAGAAAGAGGAGGAACTCCTCCAAACCCTAAAACTTGAAAAATCTAAGAAATTGAGGGAATTAGAAGGTGATTTGTTTGCATGTTTGAAGGTCTAGAGCATACAAGATCACTACAACATAAGGTATGTCTTGATTTCATTCTTGATAGAATTCTCAAGTTGGGGGAAATCCATGTAAAAATGATCTAGTTGTTATAATATAACAAAGAATTAATACAAAATTAGTGCTAAAACTTTAAGAACTTTAGAAATGTTATAAGAGTAAGAAGTAGAGAAATGTATAACTTATGAAAGTGTATACATGAGGTGCATTTTCTTTTCTACCTTGAGCTAGTATTTATACTACAAAAGGATTAACTATTTGGTAGACAAGTTTAACTATTTGATGGACAAGTAGTATGGTCTATAAGTTTGACAAAGGGTTCATCCACTTGCTTGGTAGATCAAGAGGTAAATCTTGATCTTCATGGTAAATGTGATCTAATATATATCACATATAATATCCATAACACTCCCCCTTGGATGACACTTTGCAAACTTCGGGGTCTTCAAGTATTGCCTCATTAAAAATCTTGCTAAAGAAAACCTAGTTGGAAAAAACCTTAGCTAAGGGAAAAAGAGTGTAGTCTATAGCTCCCCCTCAAGTTGCAATTTGTAAGGAATCACATTCTCCATACGTGACGCATGCCAATGTCGTGAACGTGTTTCCTGAAAGTTGCTGCAGGTAATGCTTTTGTGAAAAGATCGGCTGAATTGTTGTTGGATTGGACATATCTCATCTCGACCTCATTGTCTTTAATAAGGTCCCGAGTATATGTAAATAATATTGGTGGTATATGTTTTGTTCTGTCACTTTTGATATACCCTTCTTTCATTTGAGAGACACAAGCGGCATTATCTTCGTGGATAGGAGTTGGACTTCGATCTTTCTCTAGCCCACAAGAAGTCACTATGTGTTGTGACATAGATCTTAGCCATACACATTCTCTTGAAGCTTCATGTAGTGCAGTGACTTAAGCATGATTTGAGGATGTTGCGACAAGTGTTTGTTTCTGAGAACGCCATGAAATCGCAGTTCCTCCATTCATAGATACATATCCAGTTTGAGATTTTGCTTTATGAGAATCAAATAAATAACTTGCATCTGCATAACCAACTAATCATTCTTTTGAATCGTTAGGATAAAACAAGCCTAAATCAACAGTACCTCGAAGATATCGAAAAATATGTTTAATCCCATTCCAGTGTCTTTTAGTAGGAGTTGAACTAATCTTGCTAACAAGTTCACTGCAAAAGAAATGTCAGATCTCGTACAATTCGTAAGATACATAAGTGCTCCAATTGCACCGAGGTATGGTACCTCTGGACAAAGAACTTCTTCGTTGTCCTCACAAGGGCGAAATAGATCATTTTGTACATTAAGTGATCTAATGACCATTGGAGTGCGCAAAGGATTTGCCTTGTCCATATTGAAGCGTTTCAACAGCTTTTCAGCATAACTTGTTTGATGCACAAGTATTCCATTGCTCATATGTTCAATCTGTAAACCAAGACAATATTTGGTTTTTCCGAGGTCTTTCATTTCAAATTATTTCTTTAAAAAAATAATTGCCACATGAATTTCTTTTTGCGTCCCAATTATATTTAGATCATCAACATATATAACTATGATCATATATCCTGACGCTGTCTTCTTAATAAAGACACATGGATAGATAAGATTATTTGTATAACCTTTACTTATCAAATACTCATTCAAACGATTGTACCACATCCTTCCAGATTGTTTCAACCCATATAAAGATCTTTGTAATTTGATTGAATTCATTTCTTTGGTTTTGAACTTGACACTTTAGGGAGTTTAAATCCTTCAGGAATTTTCATATAGATGTCACTATCAGGTAATCCATACAAGTAAGCTGTAACGACATCTATAAGACACATTTTTAACCTTTTAAAAACTGCTAAGCTGATTAAGTATCTAAAGTTTATTGCATCTATAATGGGAGAGTATGTTTCTTCATAGTCAATCTCTAGCCTTTGTGGAAAACCTTGAGCTACAAGTCTTGCTTTATACCTTGTAACCTCATTTTTCTCATTTCGTTTTCGTACAAAAACCCATTTATACCCTACAGGCTTTACAGTCTTAGGTGTAATAACACTAGATCCAAAAACCTTTCTTTTGTTAAGTGAATCTAATTAAGCTTACATAGCGCCTTTCCATTTATCCCAGTCATGTCTATTTTGACAGTCATTGACAGATTTTGGTTCAGGATCATCATCTCCACCCATGATGTCACCTGCTATAGAATAAGAAAATATCTCATCAATATTTTCCATTTCATACCGGTTCCATATGATATGTGTATGACCATAGTTGATTGATATCTCTTTGTTAGTATCATCAACATCTTCCTCGTGAGAGGTTTCAGTATTCACTGTTTTATCAGGATCATTCTCTTTATGGTCAAATTCCTTTACAAGTGCTTTTATTTTTCGAGGATTTTTATCCTTCGAACCGATTGTCCTTCCACGTTTTAAACGTTTCTGAGATTCATGAGTCATTTTATTATCTATTTCCTTACTTGGGATCTCAACTCGAGCTGAAGCATTAGCAGCTGGCATAGGAGATTTAGTAACTCTGTTTATATCAGTAAAAGCATCAGGCAATTGATTTGCAATTTCTTGCAAGTGTATTATCTTTTGAACTTCTGTCTCACATTGTTTTGTTCTTGGATCAAAATGAGACAATGAAGGCACACACCATGAGACATCATTTTTCTCATTTTTATTTTCTCCCCCTAATGTTGGGAGCATTGCCTCGTTAAAATGACAATCATCAAAATATGATGTAAATACATCACCTGTTAAAAGTTCAAGATATTGTATGATGGAGGCTATTTCATATCCAACATATATTCCCAACCTTTTTTGAGGTGCCATTTTTTGTGCGTTGTGGTGGTGCAATAGGAACATACGTCGCACACCCAAAAATTTTAGGAATAATGGATTTTAATAATCCAAACTATTGTCCATTGGCAGGCAACGGTCCCAACTTCAAAAATTTCCACCGGCGGTCCCATCTTTTCACATATTGGCCTTCAATGAACCCTGACTAACATAACGCTAATGCCGTTAGTCTCTGGTTGTCGGAAAAACGTTTTTGGCTGGAAAACTCAACCTTTTCATCTCAAACCTCTTTGTAACCTTATTACGCACCTTTAGGAAACTTTTCTAGTAAAAAGCCCAAATAATTAAGGTCGCGGAAAAAACTCCTTTTTCGCCGGAAAACTCAACTTTTTAGCCGGAAAACTCAAATTTTTCATCCCAAACCTGTTTGTAACCATAGATCGGACCTTTAGGAACCTTTTTCCGACTAAAAACGTTTTTCCGGCGACCGGAGGCCAACGGCGTTAGGATTCTGTTAGTTAGGGTCCATTGAAGGCCAATATGTGAAAAGATGAGACCGCCAGTGGGAATTTTTAAAGTTGGGATCGTTGCCGGCCAACGGACAATAGTTGGGATTATTAAAATCCATTATTCCAAAATTTTAAGGTGGGAAATCTCTGGCTCATGGCCAGAAACAAGTTGTAGTGGGGAGTACTTATGATTTGCACTTGGTCTCACACGAATCAGTGATCCAACATGTAAAATTGCATGACCCCAAATGACATATGAACTTTTGTTCTCATTATTAATGGTCTAGCAATTAGCTGTAAACGTTTGATCAATGATTCAGCTAAGCCATTTTGGGTGTGTACATGAGCAAGAGGGTGTTCGACAACAATTCCCATAGACATGAAATAATCATTAAAAGCACGTGATGTAAATTCACCAGCATTATCAAGTCTCACCCTTTTAACAGTGTAATCAGGGAAATGTGCTGATAGTTTGATAATTTGAGCAAGAAATTTTGCAAAGGCAACATTACGAGTTGATAATAAAGAGACATGAGACCATCTGCTAGATGCGTCTATCAAGATCATGAAATATCTAAACGGTCCACAGGGTGGATGAATTGGTCCACATATATCACCTTGAATTCTTTCAAGAAACATTGGTGATTCTTTTTCAACTTTTAAGGACGAAGGCCTTGTAATTTGCTTTCCAAGTGAACAAGAGGTACATAGAGCCATTTGATCTGATTCGGGGATCTTTTGATATTTCAGAGGATGTCCATTTGTGTTTTCAATAATTCATTTCATCAATGTAAATCCTGGATGGCCTAATCTGTCATGCCATAAGTTAAATGTCTCAAGATCACAAAAACTTTCTTTTACTGCTATATGTGCTTGAGGCACATTAACGTGTGTATAAAGCAGACCAGAGTGGAGCATTGGCAGTTTTTCCAATATCTGATCTTTGCTCATGATGTGCAAAGATTTTTTATTATCAACAGTCCTTGACTGAGTATCATATCCATTATGGTATATGTTTTTAAAAATCAACAAGTTTCTCGTTGATTTTGGGGAAAATAAAGCATTCTCTATTAAGAGCTTTGTACCATTTGGTAATATTAAATTCGTTTTTCCCACTCCTTCTATCAAGTTTTTAGGACCCAATATTGTATCAACGGTTCCTTTTGTTGGTTTCAACTCATAAAAATATTTCTTAGATATAAGTATAGTGTGTGTGGCTCCACTATCCGCTATACATATATCTGCATCATTCGTTTGCTTTTGTGCTCCAGTGGTATTCATTTTAATCGTGAAAATATAAAGAGAAATAATAATAATAATAATAATAATAATAATAATAATAATTGTATAACGAAGACATTACGAATTATTTTTAATAAGAATTCTATTTATTAGTTGAAAACGTTACATGAAAAGAAGGACTAATGAAACATCATAAAGATGGCTATAATAAAGGAAACTACATAATTGTTGCATACAATTATTATGGCTTAGCATCATTTGTTTCAGAGTTCCATGTCATTGGTATAGTCGGCGACATTCAGCTCGACGTTGATATCATTAAAATTATCCACATGGTTCACCTCCTTTTCTTTTCTTTTGAGAGATGCTTGGTAAAGTTCACATAAATGTGAAGGTGTACGACAAGCCGTCGACCAATGGTTTGTACTTCCACATCTAAAACAAGAAGTGCCATTGTTTTCGGACCTACCAACTTCATTCCTTTTCTTATACTGGTTGGAATTGGTATTTTGTGGAGTGTGGTAATTGGTGGTTCTTTGATTTCGACCGCGACCACGTCCACGACCATGGGAATTACCTCGGAAATTATTATTTCCTTTGAAAGAATGGTTGTGACCACTAAAATTACTTTTACCAAAATGGCCACGGCCTCGTCCCCATTTTCTTCCAGAGTCTTTTGTATCATAATTAATAACATCAATTGCTTCTGGAATGGCTAAAGATCCAGTGGGACGAGCTTGATGATTTTTCATTAGTAGCTCATTGTTTTTCTCTGCTACGAGGAGAAATGTTAGTGCAGTAATGTCTATCGCCTCCGTCAGTTCAGTTCGTAGCAAAGAATAGAAGAAAATGTGATTTTATAGTGTAATATTTAGATAAAATGGGCAAGGTGGCAATCTTGTAAATAAGGAGAAATCCTTATACCTTGTGCCTATAAATAGAAGACTTAGGGTTTTCATTAGAGACTTTTGACATTTTGGAGCTTTGAAGATCTAGAGCTAGAGAGAGAAAGGTGATTCGTGGTGCTTGTACTCGTCATATTGATCAATAGAATCACGTTAATTGTACGATCTAGTGTTCGGTCACGTTCATGTACAGATTCCGCACGTCACATGTTCGGTTCACAATCGTTTCGGAGTCGAAAACCGATCCTACAAGTGGTATTAGAACAGGAGCTCGATTGCACGGATCAAACACATGAAATCGCATAAAGAATCATCAGATTCAGATCAAAAAATCGCATCTGATTTGTTCAAATTCTTCATCTTTTCATTTCTTCACGTTCTTGACTGAAAAACACAAAATTAAACGGGTTTTTACGGATAAAAATTGCTAAAATTTGGATATGTTGTGCGAAAATAGTTGATCTATAAGCCTACAAATTTTCAGATCCTAATTCAAAGTGGTTTGAGAGAAATCTAAATTTTTGTGTTCGAAAATTTTTAAGATGTTAACTGTTGCTGCTGTTGATGCTTATGATGTTCACCGATCGGGTGACCATCTGATCCATAGCACAATTGTTTCTTTGTTACTTTGTCACTCGATTCATTTCATATTAAAGTCAAAGTTCATGAGAGACTGAAGTCAATGAAATTAAAGATTGCATGTGTATGTCAGATATCATGTGCTGATTAATAATGAAGGTCCAATAGAAATCAATTGAATTTAATACAGAGGACACGTTTTCAGTTTTGCATGTGAAATGATAAAGGTTGTCGGCATTTGATAAATAGTATGTGATATACTGTCAGTTTACAAGTGTGATTTTAGTTGTTATAATTTTGTGGTGTCACTCGATCGAACCGTCACTCGATTGAGTAGCCACTCGTTCCATAAATCCAAAGTTCATTTGTGTTATATATCAATTAGTGTCACTCGATCGAGCCGCCACTCGATCGAGTTGCCACTCGATCCAAAGTTCAAAGTTTCATTTTGCACAAAGTCATTTGATACACAGCAGATCACGTGAATATATCTGATCAGTGTTAGCCTACTTCATTTGATCGGCCCTATTATAAAAGAAAGTATTAAGTTGTCAGCCCACTAAATCCATCGGCCCAATAGGAATTGAAATTGATTGCTGTTTGTCGGTTTAGTGGACATTGTGGTCCAATAAAAATCAAACTTAATATATCAAAAGTTGTTTGTTTGATTTGAGTTGTGAAATATGTCAGTAGTCATCACGTGATATTATATGTGCATGTGAGTATCTTGATTACATTTGTATTTTGAAGTTCAACTATTAAGTGACATAATTATCAGGTGGCGACTCGATCGGATCACCACCCGATCCATTGCAATTCATTCAAAAGTTTGACTTTGTTTGACCTACCCGATCGGATCATCATCCGATTCAAAGCAAGATTGTTTGTTCAAGTTTTAAGTGCAAGCATCGAGTGGCAATCCGAACGGATTGCCATCCGATTCTAATCACTCTATTTGCTTGTGTCTCAGGTTCAAATGTTGGATCCTCACCCAATCAGACAGCATCTCACCCGATCGGACAACATCTCACCCGATCGGACAGCCTCTCACTCGATCGGATCACCACCCGATCCAAGGCACACTGTCACTCGATCGGATAACCACCCGATCCAAAGCACATTGTCAATAATCTGATCGTCACTCGATCGGATCACCATCCGATCCGCTGTCATCTGATCAATGTTACTCTGTTGACTTCTGTTGACTCACTCGATCGGATACTCAAACGATCCAATAGTTTGTTTGATAATTTTTAAACTGATCGTGCTTGTTCGTTTGCAGGTGATTTACCAGGTGCGAATATCAAGAAGTAGATTGAAAATGTCAGGAGGTGGTGAAGAATTTTACAACACGTTCTATAATGCATTCACTTCAGAATCCTCCGAAAGAATAACAGAAACAAGAGATTTTTCAAAAGAGATTTCAGACAGTCTGAAGTACGACAATATGTATAGAAACCAACAGAAACCACCGAAATTAATGAATGTTGAAGATTATAACTGGTGGAAGAATCGGTTTGAGGGTTGGGTAAAAGCTTTTGCACATGAAAGTTGGATAAAATTAAAATACGGATATATTGAACCAACGAAAGAAGGAGGTGTTTTATTAACTAATGCAGAGCTCACAGAAAAAGAAATAAAACATATTGTTGCTGAACAAAGAATGATTACATTTTTATATCAATCAGTTAGAGAAGATATTATTTCACTACTTGAACATGAGAAAACGTCAAAAGGTTTGTGGGAAGCGTTAGAAAGAAAATGTACTAGTAGTGAGGAGATTATAAAAAACAAACGTTCGTTATTGAAAAAAGAATTTGATTTATTTGCATGTATGAAAGGTGAAACTGTACCACATATGATTGAAATATTCTGTCATCTTAAACTTGAAATGGAGAGAATTGGTGTGTTAAAAGATACTGAAGAGATCATTGATAGGTTGATAGAAGTTGTTCCGAATGAAGACGACTAGTTACATTATGTCATGATTCTCTGATGTGTGTAAAATGCAACATATAAATTACATCAAATAAGGCATAAAACTAACCCTTTTTAAGTACTAATGTTGGAAAAAGAGTGTTTTTGTCTTCCTTTTGTATTTTCAGGATGAAATGAGCTCAAATTCACAAAAGAAGCAAAAAGACAACTAATTCTAACATAAATACAAGAAAAGGAACAAAAGTAGATTGCCCGAACCCTCAACGGCATCCTCCCAAGCAAAGAAAAGAAAACAGAAGCCTGAACACGCCCCGTGCTCAGCCAGCACGGGGCCGTGCCCAAGAAGCAGCAGAAAAGACAAACCTGTAGAAGCTTCTATTGCCCACCACGGGGCCGTGTCCAGTGAGCACGGGGGCGTGGCGAAAGTACAGCAGGCGCATTAATTGTAATTGCGAATTACAACTAATGAAGAGAGAGAATGTCAGACGGGCACGGGGGCGTGTCCAGCGAACACGGGGCCGTGCCCAGCCTTCTGTTCAGCCTATAAATAGGAGTGCTTGGTTTCATTCCAACTCATCCCTTGACACACCACCTCTCTCACACTTCATCCACCACCCACCACCACCATACACCATCATCCACCACCATCATCCATTGTCCATCGTAGAGTGTGTGAGTCGTCTCGGGATCCAAGATTGATAGTAAGAGTTCTTGACAATCAAGGCCATGTTTGCCTAAGTCTCTTACATCACTTGGTGAAGACAAGTGTTTAGTATAATACTTTTTATTTTTAATCTTTTGCACTTTTTATTTGGTTTTGTATTAATGACTTTAATAACTAGTTGCTTATGTTGAAGGTGATCTTTCCTTATCGTTTGTCCGTGGTGTCTTGGCATTATTTTACTGTCTATATAAAATAAAAGATTTTCACCATTCATATCTCCACGGTCTATATGGAGGTATGTTGGCTACCTGGTCGGGGGTTAAGGGAACGGTTTGGTAAGGGTCTTGCCCTTGTTCAGCGTTTAGAGGTCCTGCAAGGAACCTGGGTCAAATTTAGTAGGATCTCCTTCAATGCCCATAGGTATTGGATGGCGGGGATCCAAACTCTTTGACCCCCTCATAAGTTAACTACTATTAATACTATAACCCGGCTATTTAGGACTGTATCCCTGCTGACTCAGACTACTTAGCCGAGGGTAACGTCACCGCCAAAAGCGGGGCCTACCATAATTTGCATTAATAACTTAATTCATTATCTTCCAATAATCCAACCTTTTAGGATTGTATCCTTGCTGACTCAAACTACTGGGTTGAGGGTAACGTCGCCTTCAAAAGAGGGGCCTACTACAATAACTAAGATAATCTCTTAAACAAGTGCAAAAGTGCGAAAATAATCAAAGGTTATACTAACACACGAGTCGGATCCAAGTGATTCATCTTGTCTATCTGTTTTTATTTTATTTTTATTTTTCAGCATATAGTTAGTTCTTATTTTCTTAGTTTAAAACTTTTCTAACTTTTTGATTTGATTAGACATTGAGGATAAACCGGTATTAAAAGCTCTTGTGTCCTTGGACGACCTCGGTATCTTACCAACACTATACTACGTCCACGATGGGTGCACTTGCCCATATGTGTGTTTAGTGTTAGTAAATATCGTGTTTTATAAATTTAAAACTTGGCTAAAGGTGTAAAAAAAGGGCTTAATTATACATTAAAAATATATTACACTACACACGCATCAAGTTTTTGGCGCCGTTGCCGGGGACACAAGGATTTTAAGAAAGTTAGGAATCAACGGCCTAATCATATTTTTATTTTTCTTTTTAATTTTTTAGGATTTTCCTAGTTTTTCAGCTTCTGCAGAGCTCAGCACGGGCCGTGCCTGGTCGGACACGGGTCGTGCCCAGCATCGTTACTGGCAGTTTTTAGTTTTCCAAGTTACAGAAGGCTGACCACGGGGCCGTGTCGGTGCAACACGGGGTCGTGTCCAACTTCCAGTGACTGGGATCTGGAAAACAATCACTGTAACTCCGACCACGGGCCGTGTTCGCTGAACACGGGGCCGTGGTGAACCTTCTGACCAGCATTCTTTTCTGTTTTTATTGCAGGACTTGGAACCAGACGCCAATCTTACATAGTGTATGAGCTCGAGTTCTAATAAGAACATAAAAGAACCTCTAGAAGAACCCGAACGCTTTCTCAGAAAAAGACTAAAAGCTAAAAACCAAGAGAAAGTTTCGGGTGATCCACCTCCAATGGCGGACCAACGTACCCTCATGGATTACCTACGACCCACCGTAGGTAACCTAGGCGCTGCTATTAATGCACCGAATGTTGAAGCTAATAACTTCGAACTTCGACCGCACTTGATACAAATGCTCCAAAACTCCGCAACCTTCCATGGGCTTGCGGACGAGGATCCCCATCTTCATATTACTAATTTCTTAGAAATATGTGATACCTTTCGGATCAATGGAGCATCAAATGACGCCATCCGCCTCCGAATGTTTCCGTTTTCACTAAAAGACCGAGCGAAAGCTTGGCTCAACGCCCTCCCAGCTGGATCGGTAAACACCTGGGATGAACTAGCCCAAAAATTTCTATATAAGTATTTCCCTCCCGCTAAAACGGCTAAATTAATGATTGAAATTAATACATATTCACAAGAGGACGGGGAATCCTTATATGAAACTTGGGAAAGGTTCAAGGAGTTATTACGCAAGTGTCCACATCATGGCCTTGCGATATGGCAACAAGTATCCACTTTCTATAATGGACTGTTGCCACACACAAGGCAGACACTTGATTCTAGCTCCGGGGGACTTTTAGGTAATCGATGTCCGCATGAAATATATAACCAAATTGAGGAAATTGCTCAAACCAATTTTTAATGGCACACCCCCCGAGGCAATAAATCTATTGCCCCGGGCGCCCATAAGGTCGATGAAAGCACTTCTTTACAAGCCCAAATCGAGGCCCTTTCTTCAAAAATAAAAAAATTAGAAATGACAAAAACAGTCTCGGTTATGGCTTGTGAAGGTTGTGGTGGGCCACATGAAAATTGGAGTTGTATGAAAGAAACGGACGATCAACAAGAATCGGTAAGCTACATTGATAATAGACCTAGGCCGTCGGGTCCTCCAACGGGAACTTACAACCAAGGATGGCGAAACCACCCAAACCTTGGTTGGAGAGAACCCGGCAATAGTAGTAACCAACAAACCCAACGAACAAACTTTCAACAACCAAGAAATGAGTCACAAAATTTCACTCAACAACAAAGTGGATGAGAAAGGCTTGAAGATACTGTATCTCGCCTCATCTCCGACACTGAAAAGAAAAACTCGGAAAGATTTCTACAATTAGAATCAAATTTTAGAAATCAACAAGCTAGTATTCAAAACATAGAAAAACAATTAAATCAAATAGCTCAAAATTTTGCCGAGAGACCGCAAGGCGCATTACCTAGCAATACCGAAACAAACCCAAAAGCGCAAGTTCATCTCATCACGTTACGAAACCGCACCGTAGGGCCTGCAGAAGCGCCGTCGCCGACAGAAGAAACGGTACCCACACCTCTGCAGGAAAAGAACTCCCCTCCGTCACCAGAGCCTACCAACGCTCCTCGAGTTCTGTACCCCGGTAGGTTAATTCGTCAAAAGACCAATGAGCAATTCGCGAAGTTCGAAAGTCTATTAAAGCAATTGCATGTCAATATTCCTTTTATTGAGGTCCTAACCCAAATGCCCAAATACTCTAAGTTCATGAGGGACTTCCTCACTCATAAAAAGAAAATTGAAAATTTGCAATTAGTCAATTTAGGCGAAGAATGCTCAGCCCCCGTACTCAATAAACTTCCCCAAAAGAAAATCGATCCCGGAAGCTTCACGATTCCCTGATCAATCGGGGAGTCCCCCGTTCGTAATGCACTAGCCGACCTTGGGGCTAGCATTAACCTCATGCCCTCATCAATGTTTAAAAGACTCGGCCTAGGAACAACGAGTCCTACAAAAATGAGCATACAACTTGCTGATCGATCCGTCAAATTCCCGCAAGGTGTCATTGAAAATGTCTTGGTAAAGGTGAGCAAATTCGTCTACCCAGCCGACTTTGTCATACTCGATATGGAGGAAGACACCGAGGTCCCCCTCATACTAGGGAGACCATTTCTTGCCACCGCACAAACGGTGGTAGATATGAATGACGGAACACTCACTTTGAGGTATGGGGATAATGAAGTAAAATTCGGAGTTGGGAAGAGAATAGAGGAGGACGACCCGGTCAACTACATGAAGGTTATTGATTCAAGTTTGGATGCTGCTCTCCGACGGTGTAACATGGGACGCCAAGCATCCCACTCGGAAAATATATAACCTCGCATTGGGTCTAGCCAAGGACCCTTATAAACGTGGCGCGCCACGGAGGCATTCCGCGGAACTATCCTTAGTTTCGTTTAATCTTTTAGTTTTAATTTGCAGGAATAAAACACACTCGTGGTGGTAATGGATGAAAAAGGGAACGAGAAAAATGGCCCCATGCACAAGAACGAGGCAACCCGACACAAATCTCCATTACAGAAGGCTCAACACGGGCCGTGCTCAACCAACACGGCCCCGTGTTGAGCCACCTGCAGAAAAAACGCCCAGTTCAGGTAACTGGACACGGGCCGTGTTCACCAGACACGCCCCCGTGTCCAGACTTCTGTCTCATTTCTTTAATTTTTGTTACTGGCACCTGAACACGGGGCCGTGTCCGGTCCCCACGGGGCCGTGTCCAGACTGCCAGTAACATAAATCTTTGCTTTTTAACACCACATTACACATCCAATCAACCTAAATTTTATTTTTGGGACACATTGAGGACAATGTGTAATTTAAGTGTGGGGGGGAAGCTAACACCTTGAAATTTTGCAAGTCCTAACAACAAGCCTTACACAAAACTCTATTGGAACTGCTAAACACCCCAAATTTTTTCAAAAAAAAAAAAAATTTTTTTACTTGTCTAAAGTTTAAGTTAGGAATCCCAAGATTAATAAGGTTATATTTTTATAAATTTTACAACCGAGAGCGTCGTGATAACAAGAACCAACATAAGAAAATTATGAAACGGCATAACAAATCTAGTTAAAATTTGATTATATATACTTGATCACATTAAAAACCCATTCCCACAAAAGTGAGTTTTGAGCCTTTATTGAGCATACAAATTTACATCCTTAGACTAAATGCTCATTTTTCGTTTCTTGTGTGAATAGCCGCTTGGTTCTTACAACTCTAGAACTTGCCACGACGATTCATTCCCGGTCCTTACCAACTTAAACCCAAGTAAGTAAATGATGGAGGCATTAGGACTAACCGTTTTTCTTTCTACACCATTATTTTTCAATTTTTTTACCACCTACCCAAAATCCCCCTAGTTAACCCCTTTGAGCCTAAACCTTTCGTTTCTTTAAACCCTTTTTACCCACCAAAAACCCTTTTTATTTTTCACCATTTATTTTAGTAACAAGCTCGGTTTTTCGCAAGCTCGTTCTTTTATGAGACTGCAAAAAAAATGAAGTTAAAAACAAACAAAGCTATGCAAACAAAAGCTTGTTTGGAGAAATACTTCAAAATAAAAAGTCACTAAAAACAAAGTGTTTTACGAAAAACCGATGCTTTTTACGCTTTTCGCCCTTTTACTAACCACTAACCCAACCACCCACCTTTAGCCCAAGCCTAACCCTTCACCCGAAAAAGTCCTCTTGATAGTTACAAAGGTATAAAGTTAAAAAGGAGAAGGACTGATTGCTTGGCAAGCCTATGGTAGGCGTAAGTTCCATGCCGCTCTCGAGTGATTCACTAAAAATACACCTTCGGCCGAGTGTTGAGTGATTTCTCCCGTGAGGTATGTGAACTTGTATATAAATGAAATTTTAAAGGCATGTTATGCCCAAATAAGTAATTTATCTTATGAAACGTTCTAAATAAATCATAATGAATAGGATTGTAAATAAATAAAAATAAAACGCAAAAAAATTCTTGGATTCCCGACACTCTACGACAAGCCAAAAAAACCTTCTCTTCTACCCATTCCATTTGGGAGTGTAAGCCACATTTAAAGAGTTTTGCTTGAGGACAAGCAAAAGTTCAAGTGTGGGGGTCTTTGATGTGTGTAAAATGCAACATATAAATTACATCAAATAAGGCATAAAACTAACCCTTTTTAAGTACTAATGTTGGAAAAAGAGTGTTTTTGTCTTCCTTTTGTATTTTCAGGATGAAATGAGCTCAAATTCACAAAAGAAGCAAAAAGACAACTAATTCTAACATAAATACAAGAAAAGGAACAAAAGTAGATTGCCCGAACCCTCAACGGCATCCTCCCAAGCAAAGAAAAGAAAACAGAAGCCTGAACACGCCCCGTGCTCAGCCAGCACGGGGCCGTGCCCAAGAAGCAGCAGAAAAGACAAACCTGTAGAAGCTTCTATTACCCACCACGGGGCCGTGTCCAGTGAGCACGGGGGCGTGGCGAAAGTACAGCAGGCGCATTAATTGTAATTGCGAATTACAATTAATGAAGAGAGAGAATGTCAGACAGGCACGGGGGCGTGTCCAGCGGACACGGGGCCGTGCCCAGCCTTCTGTTCAGTCTATAAATAGGAGTGCTTGGTTTCATTCCAACTCATCCCTTGGCACACCACCTCTCTCACACTTCATCCACCACCCACCACCACCATAACACCATCATCCACCACCATCATCCATTGTCCATCGTAGAGTGTGTGAGTCGTCTCGGGATCCAAGATTGATAGTAAGAGTTCTTGACAATCAAGGCCATGTTTGCCTAAGTCTCTTACATCACTTGGTGAAGACAAGTGTTTAGTATAATACTTTTTATTTTTAATCTTTTGCACTTTTTATTTGGTTTTGTATTAATGACTTTAATAACTAGTTGCTTATGTTGAAGGTGATCTTTCCTTATCGTTTGTCCGTGGTGTCTTGGCATTATTTTACTGTCTATATAAAATAAAAGATTTTCACCATTCATATCTCCACGGTCTATATGGAGGTATGTTGGCTACCTGGTCGGGGGTTAAGGGAACGGTTTGGTAAGGGTCTTGCCCTTGTTCAGCGTTTAGAGGTCCTGCAAGGGACCTGGGTCAAATTTAGTAGGATCTCCTTCAATGCCCATAGGTATTGGATGGCGGGGATCCAAACTCTTTGACCCCCTCATAAGTTAACTACTATTAATACTATAACCCGGCTATTTAGGACTGTATCCCTGCTGACTCAGACTACTTAGCCGAGGGTAACGTCACCGCCAAAAGCGGGGCCTACCATAATTTGCATTAATAACTTAATTTATTATCTTCCAATAATCCAACCTTTTAGGATTGTATCCTTGCTGACTCAAACTACTGGGTTGAGGGTAACGTCGCCTTCAAAAGAGGGGCCTACTACAATAACTAAGATAATCTCTTAAACAAGTGCAAAAGTGCGAAAATAATCAAAGGTTATACTAACACACGAGTCGGATCCAAGTGATTCATCTTGTCTATCTGTTTTTATTTTATTTTTATTTTTCAGCATTTAGTTAGTTCTTATTTTCTTAGTTTAAAAACCTTTTCTAACTTTTTGATTTGATTAGACGTTGAGGATAAACCGGTATTAAAAGCTCTTGTGTCCTTGGACGACCTCGGTATCTTACCAACACTATACTACGTCCACGATGGGTGCACTTGCCCATATGTGTGTTTAGTGTTAGTAAATATCGTGTTTTATAAATTTAAAACTTGGCTAAAGGTGTAAAAAAAGGACTTAATTATACATTAAAAATATATTACACTACACACGCATCATTCTCAAAAACAGCAATGATATGAGGAAAGTGACCCTGGACTGGCTGATTGAGAGGCTTGAGGGGCATGATTTAGAAGTTAAGAAACAAAACAAAATAGGAAGCCAGCTGTATAAACAAAATGTCGATCTATACTATAGAGGAAACATGTTTGATCAAAAGTCAAAAACGGCATTTAGTGCTGGAAGCTCAAGGGATTCACCTCAGAAAAGTTCTTCAAGAGATTCGGGTTATCATTCAATTGGTTCAAATTCATCAAATCCGAACATAGTCCAGTGCAATATTGCCATAGGCTTGAAAAACTCTCAAAGTCTGAATGCAGAAGCTGTCAAGCAACAAATGGTGTTTTTAGCATCTGTCCTGGAATTGTACGAAAGTCTGATCACGGGAAAAATTGGAAATCCAAAAATGACAAAGGAAGATTATGACCAGATCGATCTAGAGGAGATGGAGCTAATGGATATTAAATGGTGCATGGCTAGTGCAATGAGGAGAGCACAACGCTTCATGGAGATTACTGGAAGATCGTGTTTGGGATCTGCTGATTCGAAATTGGGATTTGATAAGGCAAAAGTTACATGTTTTAAGTGTAAACAGAAAGGGCATTTTAAAAGAGAATGCACAAACAGGCAAAGTGACGAATCCATGGATCCATTCAGAGATGATTATTATCAGAAAGCAATTTATCATCGCAACAGTGGATCATCAAATGTGAATCTGAAACAGATCGGTGAAGGGTCGTCAAAGGAAAAATCAAGGGCGATGGTGGTTATTCAAGAATACGAAGGTTATGACTGGAGTCAAGTTCTTCCAAAAGAAGATTATGTCGGATCTACGTTTGTAGCCGAAATAGTTCAAGATAAACGATGGCAAAGAGATAGTGCGAGATATGAGATTAGAAAATTGAATGCTCCATTCAAAGAAGCTCAGAAAGCCAAAAGATGGAATGCTGAATTGGAATGTTATATGGATCCACAGGGTAATCCAGTGGTTGATCCGTCTAAGGTGGATTTTGATGCAGTAACAAATCTTTTTCCAGATCAGGATACTTATCATACAAGAAGGTTATCTGAAAAAGGTTATGGAGCTGATCTGAGGAACAAATTGAAAGAAATTTTTGAAGCAAGTCTACCAAAAGTGGTGGAAATGAGAAAGAGGAAAGAAGAAGAGTTGGAAAAGCTGATAGAGGAGGTGAAGAGAACGGCAGAGGATGCTGATGAGGATGAACAAAAGAAGGAAGAGGATCAGAAAGTTGAAACAGAAGAATCACAAGTGTCAGATGACATGGAGGTAACTGAATCTTCTGAATTATTAAAATGTTGAAAATGTTGATAAAACTGAAGATAAGTGCAGAATTGCATAGAAATGTGCAAAGTCTGTACTGAGAAAGATGAAAAGATAAAAACAAAAGATATTGAAATAAATAAAATTGAAAATGTTTTCAAAACAAAATGCAAGGAAATGCTTGAAAATGAAGAAATTTTGAAACAAAAGATTGAAAAGCTGACACTAAAATGTCAAGATTTTGAAAAGGAAAATGAAATTTTAAGACAAATGTGTACAGCAAAATGTGAAGGTTGTGTTGAAAAAGATAATAAGTTTCAAGATTTTCTAAAGGAGTATGATAATTTGAAATGGTCAAGTCAGAGGGTACAAGAAGCTTATGATACTTTGAAGAAACAAGTCAAATGTTTTGATGAAAGATTGTCTGAAACTTTAACAACCGAAAGAATTTATGAGAAAAAGTTTGAAGAAAAGCAACTTGAATTAAACAAGTGTGTTGATGAAGTTGCTAATCTCAAACAAGTTCTGGTTGAAAAAGAAAAGATTGTTACAAAACTTCAAAGTTATCATAGTTCTTCGTACATTCTCAAACGCATTTTCAACATCACACCAGATGACAGAGATTTTGACAAGAATAAAAAAGGTATTGGTTCAGAATATCATTAGGTACCACCACCGTTGAGAGATAATTATACTTTTTATGATGAGGAAAAGGTGGCAAAAGGTCTGAATATAGTTGACCAATTACCTGAAAGTATCGATGTGACTTACGCCAAATCTGATGAAACTGATGATTCAGAGGTGGTAAGTAAGGTTGTTGAAAGCGTTTTGAAAGATGAGTCTACCAAAGGTAAGTCTGAATCACAGGATGAAAATGAGGGAAATTTTCTTGATGGCTATCTTAAACAGTCAAAATCTGAGAAAGTTGTGAATGATGATCCAAAAGGATTGGCTTATACCATGATTGGAATGGACAACTATTCTAAGATAATGAGTTCCCGATTCAGAATGTGATTGCGGATAAAATTGACAAAGTGTTCAAATTGATAGAGATCGAAAAGTCAGAAATTTCAAAATTTGCTGGGAAAAGCAAGAAAGCTTTTTATAACAAACCTGGTTACAAAAAGAAGAACATGAAGGCAGGGTTGGGTTATAAAAGGAAACAAAATCAAGATAAAAGGTTTGAAAAGCAAAATTTTCAAAAGAAAATGAATTTCGTTCACGGGAAAAGTTCGGAAGAAGAGATAGAACTCCAATTTAGACGACAGTCTAATGAAGAGTTCTATGCTCAGAAAAAGCAACAACAACAGGCTAAAGACGTTTCAAGGAAAACTTGTTTTAAATGTGATAAAACTAGACATCTTGCACGCAAGTTTCCAAACCCAAAGCCTGTTGATGTTGAAAAACAGAAATCTGAGATGAGAAACAAAGGACTACCAGATTTGATTCAAAACAAACTTAGAGGTACAACACAAACAAGTTTGCTTCAAATCAAACTTGGAAATCAAACCAGACTAGGTTTGATTCAAGACAAACCTGGAATTGTCACACACCCAGATTCAGAACAACACAAAGTTAGCAAACATCGGTTGATATGACAAAACCAAACCAATTTTGGAAACCAAAAGTTGTTGATCAAAATCAAAATAATCAAAATGAGTCACGATTTTACAAAAGAAGTGCTTCAAAAGGACAAAACTGGGTGATTAAGAAACAAGTGACTTCTGTGAATGATAAAAAAGTTGAAGTCAAAGATGAAAAATTCTTTGTGAAAACTGATAAAGATTTTCCAAAATTAAATGAAGCTTATTGTGTTGAAATGCCTAAGGTCAAACAGACCTGGGCTGAATTGTTCAAGTAATTAAGTTATTGTGAATGTGTAGGTGCTCAAGAAGTTTGATTGTCAAGAAAAAGAATTGATGAGCAGCCTGGCACAGGAGGAGAAGGCTGTTGAACCCTGGTTTGGTTAAACAGAGAGTTTATCAGTTTCTGTATATAAATAAACCAAATTTCAAAAACCCTAAAAATTGAAAAATTTAAAAACCAAAAATATGTTTTTATTTTGTCAAAAATTTGAAAAAAAAAATCAAAAATATGTTTGTTTTTTAAATTTGTCAAAAATCCAAAAATTCAAAAATATGATGATTGAATATGCCGAAGCCCTCACGGCGAAACAAACATGATTAATTTCACAAGATTGAAAAACGGTTTCAAACTGTAAAATATCAATGTGTTGTAAATCATGGGGGTAATTACTGCGTTACATGTTATATTTTCTGCAAAACAGAGCATGAGATGCAGAAAATGGATGGCGAGACAAAGCTATCAGTATCAGGTTGTCAAATTTTCTTTAAATGTTTTGAATTTTAGGGGGAGTAAGAAATTGTCAGAAAATCCAAAAACATTTGAAAATTTGAAAAAGCCAAAAACATGATAAAATTCAAAAAATGAGTTTTTGTGTAAAAAGAGGAAATGATAGTACATCAGTTAGACAGTCGCAGTACGCTAAAGAAATGGAATGTTAAAATGTGATAAACGATCTCACTGATGATTTGCCAGTAGATTTTTACACGCTTAGTAGATTGTTTTCGAGATATAAACCTAAATATCAAATTCTTGCTTATCTCGTGGGGAACATCTCTCGGATATATGGGTAACCCCCGAAATCTTGTTTGAGAGATTGCCTGATTCTGAGATACTAGGTCTTTATACTGTTTGATATCAGGGGTATTATATCTGGTTTTCTGATATTGCGGAAGCAATGGCCTAGACCTCGTATAATACTTTACGTGCTTTTAAAAGCTTACCCTCTGCATAAAAATTGAAAAATATCGAAAGATATGAATCAATTGCAGTTGAAGAAAAGATTCCCTAAAGGGAACACACCTAAAATCGAGCCTTCATCTCTTTGACTGAACGGAAGTTCATACCTGAGCTCTCAAGGTCTCGCACTAACCCAGAATACAGATATCAAATTGGTATACTCACCTGTAAGACTGAATCTAGGGAATTTTGATACGGGAGTGTATTCTGAGGTGGGACAGGCGAATAAGTTAAGTCCTTAAAACACTAATCTCGTATCTCGAATCGATTGAACTTTGTGTGAAAATTTAAGTGGATCAGTATACTGATAATCTAAGTGAATCGTTTAGAACTTAAAGTGTTTAAAGCTCGACGGTACTAGTGATTTGTCATAAACTGATATGATCCTATGACACGAATTCAAACAAAAATATTGTCTGTAAATATTTCTTTACTGCTTCATATTTCAGAAAATTATAAAAAGATTTTGATTCTGCTTTATTTTCGACAACCGATGTCTGAATGCTGAGTTTCAAAATCTAAGTATGCTGATCGTGTTTCTGAAAATAAAACAAGTTCATTAATTTGAAACTTGTAGTTTTAAAAATCAAAATTCAAAAACAGTTTGTAATATCTCCAAGTTCATTAATTTGGACTTGGATGATTAACTGTGAGGGATTTGGATGCTTAAATTGTCACAATCTGTTTGTAAAGAGCAAGGTCACAGTTTTGGATTCTTAATACTGCGAAATCTATGAAGTTTGTTGATAGGGGGAGAGAATCAAGTAATCCTGGATATTTTCATATTATTATATTTAGAGCCAGGATCTTGATTTGAAAAGTTTTAAAAGAGCCAGGTTACGATTCATGGACAACTGAAAATGCTTTCACTGTAAAAATATTTTAGGATATGTTGAGAAAGCCAGGTCATTAATCCTGGATGTTCATAATGCTTTTACTTAGAAATGTTTAAGAGTTGCAGATGTTCTACCAGACTACGATCCCGATAGCCGAGTCTAAGGGGGAGTCTGAAGATGAGCTCGACGCAAGGGGGAGCTTGTAACCGGAAAGCCAGGTGTCGATCCCAAAAGCACGGAAGCTTGACGAAAGGGGGAGCCTGAAGAAAAGGAGTCTAATCGAAAGGAGGAGCAACGGAAGCAAAAGACAGATCCACGGGGAGTCTGTTCGAGAAAGAGGAAGTCTGTGGTTGCTGATGATATCAAACATTCAAGAAGACTCAGAGAGAGAGAGAGAGAAAGACAAGACGCTACGAGATTGACTGCGGCAATATCCAAGGGGGAGTCTGTTAGTGCAGTAATGTCTATCGCCTCCGTCAATCCAGTTCGTAGCAAAGAATAGAAGAAAATGTGATTTTGTAGTGTAATATTTAGATAAAATGGGCAAGGTGACAATCTTGTAAATAAGGAGAAATCCTTATACCTTGTGCCTATAAATAGAAGACTTAGGGTTTTCATTAGAGACTTTTGCCATTTTGGAGCTTTGAAGATCTAGAGCTAGAGAGAGAAAGTCTAGAGAGAGAAAGGTGATTCGTGGTGCTTGTACTTGTCATATTGATCAATAGAATCACGTTAATTGTACGATCTTGTGTTCGGTCATGTTCGTGTATGGATTCCGCACGTCACACGTTCGGTTCGCAACCGTTTCGGAGTCGAAAACCGGTCCTACAGGAAATGAATTTAGATCATAATATATTTGAAACCTTTGCAATCGATATTGTTGTTGCATTTTTATATTTGATGCATGAAATGTGGGGAAAGTTTTCTCCAACATATCTTCCTCCCAACAGTTTGCCAACAGAATCAGAGCATTGAGCATATTCTGAACAAAGCAGAGGTGTACTCATTCACCTTTTTAAAATCTTGGAACCTGAGATTGTTCCATTCATCTCTAGTAGTGGGAAGTAAAACTTTCCTTTGATGATCAAATATGCTTTTTAAATCTTTCCACAAAATGTATGGATCCTCACAATTTCAATATTCAAATTGTAACATCTCATCAATGTGTTTGTGGAGGAAGACATCGACTTTTGCCTTGTCTTGATCGGTACAATCATTCCCCTCCGTTATCGTTTCCAAACACCCATTGATTTGAGATGTTGCTTAACATGTGCCGTCCACGACATATAATTTTCTCCGGTTATATTAAGAGCCGAGACTTCAATTTTTGCGATGTTTAACATTTTGTTGCTAAACATAAATAAGATAAAAAATCTAAATACTCATTAAAAATGAGATAACATACATAGGTACAGCTACAAACAAACAAATAAATGAATACATAAGTACCAAAAAGATGAGGTGGAAGTTCATATATTAAGCTTGGTAATAATATTAGTATCATGCCGGTCACTATTAAAATCAGATGAATCATATTCGAAATTTTTTCTTGAAAAGCCTTGAGAAGAAGAGTGTTTGTTGTGGAAAAAATGAGATTGATAATTGGTAATTTATAGTGGTAAATTATAACCATTTTGTAACGGTTATATTACCGTTTTATAGCCGTTATACAACGGTTATATATATATATATATGTATATATATGTATTTATAATAAATTATGTATTAAAGAAATGTTATTTTATAAGATATAAAATTAGGATGTATAATAATAAGAATAAAAATGTTAGTGTACATAAATAAACGTAAACTCTAAATGAAATGTGAGCGTGTGTATATAAATAAAAGTTAGTTGCGATAAAAGTAAAAGTTATATGCATAATTAAATGTTAGATTGTTAGTAATCCCGTAATTATGAAATATGTATAACAAAATGTTCTTTTGTACTTAATTTTTTTTCCAAAGTAAATTATAAAGTTAATGAAGTGCTTCATTGCTTATGATGGATATCTTTGTGCTTAAGGTCTTTCTTGATTAGGATATAACCGACTCGTGCTGATAACGTGTTATGATATAACAAAAATTAACACAAGATTAGTGTTATTTTATAAGATATAAAATTAGGATGTATAATAAATTATGTATTAAAGAAATGTTATTTTATAAGATATAAAATTAGGATGTATAATAATAAGAATAAAAATGTTAGTGTACATAAATAAACGTAAACTCTAAATGAAATGTGAGCATGTGTATATAAATAAAAGTTAGTTGCGATAAAAGTAAAAGTTATATGCGTAATTAAATGTTAGATTGTTAGTAATCTCGTAATTATGAAATATGTATAACAACATGTTCTTTTGTAGTTATTTTTTTCCAAAGTAAATTATAAATTTAATGAAGTGCTTCATTGCTTATGATGGATATCTTTGTGCTTGAGGTCTTTCTTGATTAGGATATAAGCGACTCGTGATGATAACGAGTTATGATATAACAAAAATTAACACAAGATTCGTGTTAAAACTTTAAGTACTTTAGAAATGCTATAAGAGTAAGAAGTAAAGAAATGTATAACTTATGAAAGTGTATACATGAGGTGCGTTTTCTCTTCTAAATACTACCTGAGCTAGTATTTATACTACAAAAGGATTAACTATTTGGTAGATAAGTTTAACGATTTGATGGACAAGTAGTAATGTAGTATGGTACCCTAATACCGCTAAATCATTGACACTACTCCTTTCATCTACCTTATAAGGCTATAACCAAGGATCATACCCTTTTACTTTATCCACCAATCACACACTCATCACAACTACCCTAAGCTGGTATGCATACCCATGAATAATACCTGCATTCAATACCTGAAGGGGTGGTGATAGTGTACCTGCCATGGGAGGCTTTGATGGTGTGCGGGGATGACCTCCGCACAAGGCCTACGATTTCGAGGGGCATGCGATTTAAAAAAATCCGATACGTATATGTTATTTTTTTAAATAGTAAACACATATCACTTCCAATATAGGCCCATTTACAAATCATTTTTTATGGTTTAGAATTTAGCTCATTTGGAATTAGGTTTATTAAGCCCAATACTAATTTGATTTTTTTTAAATAATAACAAACATAACGGAAGGGCACATTTTTTCAATCTCGAACAGGGTACGTGAATTCTCAGAGACGCCTCTGGTACCTGCGTCAGGTATGTACCCGCAAAACCTACCTGTAAAGGTGCCCTCTCCTCCCTAATACATTAGTTTTGTTAAGACTATTGACGACGGGCCTATGGGTTGCCCCATTTACCCGTCTTGGGCTATTATCACATGGGCACAACAAGTAAAAGCCCAAATGCTGAAACTTGCCCATTAAGGGACTTTCTCATAAGTTGAGGGGAAACAGAGATATTTAACAAGGGAAAGGAAGCATTAAATGCATGACATGAATGGGATCTCCGGTTTGCACTGTACTATCAAGCCAGCATCATTAAATGAGGGAACGATCTTACCGTTGGGGCTCAGACACGTGTCTGAGTCCCCCAAAGTCTGATAAAACCCGTTGGATCATCTCGGTATAATCCCATTGAAGAGATAAGGGCTTCCGGCTATATAAGGAAGGTAAAGGATGATCTTAAAGGCATGTCCGAGGTATCTCACTTAATGCTTCATTCCCTTATTTACTCTCACAATACTCACACAATAAATATACCCACACACACATCCGATTCACACCATAGAGAAACATTCTGGTGATCATATTCATCGGAATAAGCTTCTCATATTCTTCGGCAAGTTTACTTACTCTCACGCCGGAGCTTGGTCACGGATCCCCCCTCCGGGGTCCCCCGTGGCGAGGCTAACGGTTTTCTTTTTTGTAGCAAACGAAGGCTGGGATATTCCAACGTCAGCGAAGACCCTCTTGGACGTCATACGGGATTTGGGTTTTCGACATTAGCGCCATCCGTGGGACATTTCAGTCTAGCTGATTTTCTCACTCCAAAACACAGACGTTGTGATAACCCATTCGAGAAGAAACAACATGGCAACACCACTAAGTTCACGAACCATCCAAGCGGTGCAAAACGATCATGATAAGGTCACAGTGGAGGACATCACTCACGAGGAAGAAAATGAAAACCAGGTAGAAGCCCTGGAAAGGGAAGAGGCCATCACTGCAGATTTCGTTGCATGCACAGGGAGAAGCTGAAGAAACATCTCGAGGATCTAGAAAGACGGGAGAGACTCGATAGTCTCAGGGCTAGACTGTCCTTTGACACTCCATCCAATCAGGAAGGAGTAGATCCAAAGAACAAGAACGATGGAGCCGACCATCTAGAAACATTCATGACAGCCCTCAGACAAATGTCCTCGGAAGAAAGAGAAGACCTTATTGTGGGAAAGAAGAAAAAAGGAAAAGAGAAAGAAAATGAGAGTCAGAGTGACAACAGCTTGGATCAGCCTTACCTCCCTCGAGATCTAGCCGAGATCTCAAAGTTCACCAAAAGAATCGCTGAGGCACCTATGCCTCCCAAGATTAAACTACCTCCAAACTTTGATAGGTTCGATGGGACGAGAGACCCTGAGGATCATCTCCATGCTTTCAAAGGTGCAGGGCAACTGGGACGGTGGCCCATGCCTGTTTGGTGTCACATGTTCATGCAAACCCTAACGGAAGGAGCCAGGCTCTGGTTCGACAGCTTCCCTCCCGGGGGAATTGACAGCTACGAGGAACTAAGTGAGAAATTCCTAAGGAACTTTGGTCAACTAAGAAAGGTAATCAAAAACCAAAACGAGATCATGCATATAAGGCAACGGGATAATAAACGAATAGATCAGTATATGGAGAGGTTTGTCTAGGAAAGTATGAACATCAAAGACGTCCCGGAGGTTATGAAGATCAGCAGTTTCATCAATGGGCTAAAACATGCACAACTATGCGAAAAGTTAGGCGAGGAGTTCCCATACTCCTTCGACAACCTCATGGACAGAGCCAGGGCCTTTGTCAGGGGCAAGAACACAGTTAGCAAAGCTAAGGAGATGGAGACCCCGGCCTGAAGGATCAACCCAGCTCCAAAACCTCCAGAAAAAGGTACATCCTACTCACGAAAACAAGCTTTTGATAAAATGTTGCATGATAGGGCGAGACCTACGTACTCCCCATATAGGCCTCGGGGGAGGGGCTCATTCCCTTACTCTGACAGCTTCACCCCTCTCACTAAGACTCCAAGTGAAATATTGGCTACTGAGAGGGTGAAGAATTCCTTTCCAAGACCACCACCCATAAAGCCAGGACCAAAGGCACAACCGAACGAATACTGTGATTTCCACAGAGGATTCGGTCGTAAAACTGATGATTGTATGTATCTAAAGAGGGAAATAGAGGCCGCGGTAAAAACGGGTAAACTGGCTCATTTGGTTAAGGAGATTAAGGAAGGAGGAGGGGACCGCAAAGGGAAGGACGTAAGAGAGCCTGGAAGGGCAGATGTAGACATGATTAGGAGAAGGGATGAATTTGACACTACCAGGAGTGTAAAAGCTAGAGTTCTGGGCCCCCTAGACCGTATGAAAACTCCCATCTTGATGCCGCACCTGGAGGAAAACGAGGTATAGAGGCTCCCCCTTAACATTTCAGCCACAATAGCTGGACACAAGGTAGCCAGGATACACGTGGACGGGGGAAGTGGAGTAGAGGTAATATATGAGCAATGTTTCCTAAGGTTTGACAGAGATGTGAGGGATCGGCTCGAGGAAGATTTTATTCCCCTAGTGGGTTTCAACAACAGTGTGTCACACCCCTTGGGAAAGATCAGACTCCCATTTACAGTCGGGGTGGGGGATCGTGTCCGAACCATAAATTTAACTTTCACAGTGGTCCGAGCACCCTCAAAATACAATGCAATCCTAGGAAGGCCCGGGATTGGCGATTTGCAAGCACAGGCATCAACCCCACATGGAGCTTTAGTATTCCAAACGCCAAAAGGCTTGGCTTGGGTAAAATCTTCATACGAGGTAGTGTCTTCTGTTTCTGAGGGAGAAGTGTCCGAGAAACCTCAAAAAGAGAGGGTAGAAGAATGGGTCCTTTGTGACAGGTTCCCGGAGCAGACGGTTAAGGTAGGGAGCCACCTAAGTGACAAATGTAAGAGTGCCCTTAAGGAGCAGCTTCTCTTTAACATAGATGTGTTTGCATTTCAGCATGGAGACATGACAGGAATCCCAAGAAGTCTAACCGAGCATCGACTCAATACATACACCTAGGCAAGGCCGGCAAAGCAAAAGAAACGAAGCATGGGTCTTGACAAGAGAAGGCAGCCTGCGAAGAAACCAGGAAGCTGCTCAGAGCGGGGATAGTAAGAGAGGTGAAATATCCGTCTTGGGTTGCTAACCCGGTCATGGTCAAGAAAAAAGACGGGGGGTGGAGGATGTGCATCGACTTTCAAGATCTGAATAAAGCATGCCCCAAGGACTGCTACCCCCTCCCGGAGATAGACGTCTAAGTGGACTCCTTGTCTCAGTACCCCCTAAAGTGCTTCTTGGATGCTTACAAAGGGTATCATCAAATACAAATGTCAATGGAAGATGAGGAGAAGACTGCCTTCATTATAGATGAGGGAACCTTCTTCTACACCAAAATGCCATTCGGGCTAAAAAATGTTGGGGCCACTTACCAAAGGTTCATGAATACTCTCTTCAGAGAGCAGCGGGGACAGAATTTGGAGGTATACGTTGACGACATTGTTATAAAAAGCCTAACTAAAATGGCTATGATAGACGATATAGCCGAAACCATCCGAACTATGCAAGATGTGAATATGAAGTTGAACCCTGGGAAGTGTTGCTTCGGGGTAGAAGAAGGGAAATTCTTGGGGGTAGTGGTCACCAAGGGCGGGATCAAAGCTAATCCGGAAAAAAACTCAAGCTGTAGCCGAAATGCGATCCCCCCGGTCCTTAAAGGATATTCAACAACTGAACGGAAGGTTAATTGCCCTAAACCGTTTCCTCTCAAAGGTAGCCGATAGAACTCTCCCCTTCATGAAGGTGCTGAAGGACTATCTTCAGACAGATAAGTTCAGATGGACCCAGGAAGCGGAACCGCTTTCCAAGAAATGAAAAATTACATCTGTAAGCTCCCAACCCTAGCCACTCCAGTCCCCGGGGAGGACTTGCTTTTGTATCTGACAGCCTCAAAAACAACCATAAGTGCGGTAATGATGGTGGAACGGGAAGGAAAACAGATACCCATATACTTCATCAGTAGGACCCTCAAAGGTCCTGAGGAACGCTATATGCCTCTGGAAAAGTTAGCTCTGGCTCTTGTCTTTCCATCCCGAAGATTTAGAAGATACTTCCAGGCACACAAAGTCACCCTAATGACGTATCAGCCCCTCCAAAAAGTCCTCAGGAGACCAGAACTATCAGGCTGATTGGCCAAATGCGCAGTAGAGTTGGGAGAGCACTCCTTGGAATACAAAGCCAGAACTGCCATAAAGGGACAAATACTGGCTGACTTCTTAGCGGAGGTCCCAGAGGATGAGGAGAAAGAGCTCTTAAAGTAGGAAGCCCTGGAGAAGGAAGAAAAAAAGAAGGAGGATGAGGCAATATGGAAACTACTCACAGATGGGGCCTCCAGCGAAGAAGGCAGTGGAGCGGGCATTACGTTGATCAGTCCCGAGGGAGTTGAGCTAACCTATGCCATCAGGCTAGACTTTGAGAATACCAACAACACTACAGAATACGAAGCCCTTTTGGCAGGTTGAGACTAGCTAAAAGAATGAAACAAGACATGTGGAAGCCAGTACCGACTCACAACTAGTGGTCAGGCAGTACCACGGGGAGTACGAGGCTAAGGACAGCATAATGGCTCAATACATGGCAAAAGTAAAAGAGACAGCCAAGGCTTCCAGGACCTTCAAGCTAGAATACATCCCCCGCGGGAGGAACAGGAAGTCGGACGCTCTTAGCAAGCTGGCTTCCGTAGCATTTGACCACCTAGCAAGGAAAGTCAAGGTGGAGGTCTTAACCTCCCCCTCCCTTGACACAGAAGAGGTAGCTGCAATTGAAAATGCACAAGAAACGTGGATGACACCAATTGTAAAGTTCCTCAAGGATGGAGTACTACTTGAAGGAGACTGGGCAGCTCGGAAGATAAGAGTCAAAGCACTGCAATACGAGTTAGTCGACGGGGAACTTTACCGAATGTCATACCTGGGCCCATCACTAAAATGTGTCGACAGTGAAGAAGCCAAGTATGTGATTAGAGAAATACACGAAGGTATTTGCGGCATGCATTCCGGGCCAAGGACAGTGGTGGCAAAGGCAATGAATGCGGGATTTTATTGGCACAAAATGTACGAGACAGCATCGGAGGAGATCAAGAAGTGTGACAATTGCCAAGTCTATTCACCCATGTCGCATCACCACAAACACCCAATGAAACCTGTGTCAACGTCTTGGCCCTTCCAGAAGTGGGCCATCGACATTATTGGTCCGTTCCCCGAGGGTCCAGGAGGGATCAAGTATGTGGTAGTCGCTATAGATTATTTCACCAAATGGGTCGATGCCAGGCCCCTGGCAAAGATTATGGGAGAATAGATGAGGCGGTTCGTGCTGGATAACATCATATGCAGATATGGGGTGCCGAAGGAGTTGGTCAGTGACAACGGGGTTCAATTTGCAGGAAAGCCCTTTAAACCATGGTGCGAACAGATGCACATACACCAGGTGTTCACCTCCGTCACCCATGCTCAGAGCAATGGACTGGTGGAGAGGGCAAATCAAAGTGTTATTAAGGGAATGAAGGGGAGGCTCGAGAGGAAGCAAAAGGGGTGGTTGGAGGAGCTGCCTTTTGTTCTATGGGCATATAGGACTGATGTGTGTAAAATGCAACATATAAATTACAACAAATAAGGCATAAAACTAACCCTTTTTAAGTACTAATGTTGGAAAAAGTGTATTTTTGTCTTCCTTTTGTATTTTCAGGAATAAATGAGCTCAAATTAACAAAAGAAGCAAAAAGACAGCTAAATCTAACATAAATACAAGAAAGGGAACAAAAGTGGACTGCCCGACCCCTCGACAGCATCCTCCGAAGCAAAACAGAGAAGACAGAAGACTGAACACGCCCTGTGCTCAGCGAGCACGGGGCCATGCCCAAGAAGCAGCAGAAAAGACAAACCTATAGAAGCTTCTATTGCTCACCACGGGGCCGTGCCCAGTGAACACGGGGGGCGTGCCCAAAGTACTGCAGGCGCATTAATTGTAATTGCGAATTACAATTAATGAGGAGAGATAGTGTCAGACGGGCACGGGGCCGTGCCCAGGCTTCTGTTCAGCCTATAAATAGGAGTGCTTGGATCCATTGCAACTCATCCCTTGGCACACCACCTCTCTCACACTTCATCCACCACCCACCACCATCACAACACCATCATCCACCACCATCATCCATTGTCCATCATAGAGTGTGTGAGTTGTCTCGGGATCCAAGATTGATCGTAAGAGTTCTTGACAATCAAGGCCATGTTTGCCTAAGTCTCTTACATCACTTGGTGAAGACAAGTGTTTAGTATAATACCTTTTATTTTAATCTTTTGCACTTCTTAATTGGTTTTGTATTAATGACTTTAATAACTAGTTTCTTATGTTGAAGGTGATTCTTCCTTATCGTTTGTCCGTGGTGTCTTGGCATTATTTTACTGTCTATATAAAATAAAAGATTTTCACCATTCATATCTCCACGGTCTATATGGAGGTATGTTGGCTACCTAGTCGGGGGTTAAGGGAACGGTTTGGTAAGGGTCTTGCCCTTATTCAGCGTTTAGAGGTCCTGCAAGGGACCTGGGTCAAATTTAGTAGGACCTCCTTCAATACCCAAAGGTATTGGATGGCGGGGGTCCAAACTCTTTGATTCCCTCATAAGTTAACTACTATTAATACTATAACCCGGCTATTTAGGACTGTATCCCTGCTGACTCAGACTACTTAGTCGAGGGTAACGTCACCTCCAAAAGAGGGGCCTACCATAATTTTCATTAATAACTTAATTAATTATCTTTCAATAATCCAACCCTTTAGGATTGTATCCTTGCTGACTCAAACTACTGGGTTGAGGGTAACGTCGCCTTCAAAAGAGGGGCCTACTACAATAACTAAGATAATCTCTTAAACAAGTGCAAAAGTGCGAAAATAATCAAAGGTTATACTAACACACGAGTCGGATCCAAGTGATTCATCTTGTCTATCTGTTTTTATTTTTATTTTATTTTTCAGCATTTAGTTAGTTTTATTTTCTTAGTTTAAAATCTTTTTCTAACATTTTGATTTGATTAGACGTTGAAGATAAACCGGTACTAAAAGCTCTTGTGTCCTTGGACAACCTCGGTATCTTACCAACACTATACTACGTCCACGATGGGTGCACTTGCCCATATGTGTGTTTAGTGTTAGTAAATATCGTGTTTTATAAATTTAAAACTTGGCTAAAGTGTAAAAAGGGCTTAAAATATATATCTAGAACATATACACACTTACACGCATCAGGACCACCTCCAAGGACTGCAACGGAGAAACCCCTTTTAGCCTCACCTACAGGACGGAGGCTGTTATTCCCGCTGAGATAGGATCCCCAACCGCAAGGATGAAGCTTAGGGAAGCCGAAAATGAGCAAGACCTCCGAATGCACCTGAACTTGCTTGAAGAAAGAAGGGAAATAGCAGCAGTCAAGGAGGCCAAGTACAAAAAGCAGCTTGAAAGCTACCATGATATTCGCTAATTTACACATATTTTAGTCCCCCATTTTATCCCCATTTTATGCGTTTTCGGCCGTAAAACCGTCATGCGGATACTTAATCATGTATACTTTTGTTTACAGGCCTAAAACAACATACCAGACAAGATGATAGTGAAAACGAGGATTTTTCGGGCGAAACGAATGAACTGCGAACATTCTGTGGAAAATTCTGACCTGGGCAAGTTGCACCCCCGTGCGGTTGGTGGCACCCCCGTGCGGATGCGACAACAAGGCTCAGCTCGGCGTTGCACACCCAGTGCGATCAGGAGTGCAACGAAATCTCGGGAACGCACCCCCGTGCGACTGGTTGCACCCCCGTGCGACTGGTTGCACCCCCATGCGGATTCGATGACCAGCCCCGATCCCGGATATGCACGCCCGTGCACCCCATGGCACGCCCGTGCGGGACCGAAGACCAGTCAACTCTGCTGATGTCATGCAGTATGGTGGACCACCACCAATAATTGCTTAAAGTGCACGGTCGTGCGATCGCTGCACGAGTGTGCGACATCGAAAAAGCATAAAAACAGAACAGAAACACTCTGTTATTAACTCTGGAATTTTGGAGAGCTTTGCAGGCGATTTTGAGGCTCCGAAGGCTTCTGCTTTCACTCGGATTCAAGCCACATTGCCCGGTTTTGCTCATTTACTATCCGGATTCTTAATCTTGTGCTTGTTTATGGTTGGGTTTTCTAATCTTTCCATGTTTTTGTTAATCTTTCAAGCATTTAGGTTAATGTTTATGTATTATTGTAGCCTTTGGGCAAAAACACAACAATCCCTTGCTTGATTATAACCATTAGTATGTTAATCTATGTTTGTAATGAAATTTGGAAGTGTTTTCTATGATTATCTTTGATGATTAGTTTGCAACCTTGTTATTGATATTGATTTCTTGATTATAAGTAATTGTGTTGGATGATTGGTGCTTGGTTAGGTAAGATAGTTGAAAAATGAAGCTTATTTAATCATGTATTAGTAAACTTTTAATTTGGTTAACTAGCTTAACTTGGTTAAAATGTGGGCACCATGATACTCTAACGGGTTAGTGGTTTAATAAAATGTAATTATTGTTAATCAAGAAAGCTTGCCCTCACGGAAGGACTCTAACGGGTTAGATGGTGTTGTTATGAATTCTTGCCATGATTTGTTAGCTTAGTTAGTAGTTTCGGCCAAAATTGCTATCTTGGTGAATTTATGCGCAAGATTTGTAAAATGAACTCGGTTGTGATTTAATCTAGTTTATGCTTGTCTCGGTGGTTGCATTGTGTTTATCGGTGTTGCTTTCCTTGATTAAGTGAGGTTAGAAAACTCCTAACGGATGACTAACTTATATTTAGGAGATTTTCATAGACATTTATCAATTGCACGTTAAAGAACAGTTTTAGATGGTTAAAGTGTGTTTATCGTTTTAACTTTCCGAATGATTGTCATGTTAGGATTCCCGAAAGGGATACTAATTGTCTCGAAATGGAAAATTGACCGAATGCTTCTAGTGCCAAAACTGACTTAGATGTCATGCTTTGGTTGTGTATTAAGCAAGGCTATTTATATATAATTTACTATGTTTTATAAGTATTTATTTATGCTTACTTTAGATTAATTAAAACCAAAACAACGTATGTTTTTACCGGTAATTTAGTGGCAAAGGTCTAGTACTATTTCTCCGCCCATTTCCGTGGATCGATACTTGGTTCTTACCGATACTTTACTACATATATGACAGGGTACACTTGCCCTTTCGTGTGTGTTTTGATGTAAAAGTAATAATCACTTTTATAAATTTAAAACCAATTCGTGTGTAATTTCATTGTAAAAATATGTGTAGTCACGCACGTACCATACTACAATGCCAAGATGAAAAAGCTCAATCTTGTTCCTGGAGATTTGGTCCTGAGAGCAAACAAAGCTAGCTTACAAGAGAGCACCGGCAAACTAGGGCCTAACTGGGAGGGGCCCTACCGGGTTACCTGGGCAAACGGCAAGGTAAGTTGCAAACTGGAAACACTTCAAGGCAAGGAAGTTCCAAGGACATGGAATCTTATGCAACTCAGGAAATACCACATGTGAAAGATGAAGATGACTTCAAGGGAAAACGGCCAGGGAGCCACTTTTGTAAAAAATTAACCGCTAGTTAAGGGGTTACCCCAAGGAAAACCTTTTGTAAAATCTTGTACTAGAGGACATAGTCCCCAAGAAATGTATGGAAATGAACAATCAACTTGTTCCTTTTGATCAAAGTGCGGGTATTGTATCAGGGCAGACGTGCCCAAAAAGCTACAAACCTAATAACAAACAAACACATGTGTAAAAGGTATACCCAACATACCAAATGCCCGGCTGTGAGGCAAAACAGGGCCTAGCTAGCCCAAAAAGAAGGGACGAACATGCTAGAAAACATAATCTAACATTATAAACTTGTCCAAGAGATTGTCCTCGAACAGACAATCCTGGTTTATAAAGCAAACCACGAGAAGAAAACGACACATTTTTGTAAGCAAACTACAAAACGAGCTAACACATACACACTAGAAAAAAGGAAAATTTTTCATGTATAAGCTACAAAATGAACATACAACAAGGAACCTTACTGACCACTGAAAGAAAAGCCAATATACAAACAAACAAAGTAGAAAACCTAGTGCACAGACTAAACGGAAATTTTTGTAAGCATGCTACAAATAACCAAAAGTCTCCAGGAGAATACTGGGCTGGTCCCCGATAAGAACACCTGCAAAAAGAGCAACACACCAAAAAAACAACAAGAGCAAGTCGACAATATACAGTCAAAAGATGACTAGCGGGCCATATGATTAGTTACCGGGAGAGCCCCGACACAAAGGCCCTCCCCCATACATCAAAAAGTTAACAGTATTCTAAGGAACATAATTGTTTAAGGTACAACCATATCGAAATTGTTAATGTTTTAAAACTACTGAGAATCATCCCCAGACAGAGGCTTCGGAGAAGAGGGAACAGTGGGAGTCAGCAGGGCTTTCAGCTCATCGATAGACATCATGGGGTGCTCAAGGATCTTTTCAAGAAGGGCAGGGGTCTTACCCCCAAACTCTTTGTCCAGTTTAGACAGTAGCTTCTTGGCCTTGGAATTATAAAGAGGGGTCTCCTACCTGCCCAAACCTTGAGCTGAGTAAGCATACCCATCCTTCAAGCCTGCTTGATACCCCACATCCCAGTAAGCCCTGTAGACCTGTTCAAGACTACTTTTAAACTCCTCCGACTGGGAGACTGCGGTAAGAAAAGCCCCGAAGCCCTCGGTGATCAACCAGTGCTTCTCCTTGGCTAACCTCTGGTTATCATCTGACGTCATTCCATACTCAGCATACATCATATCCAGATCTTTTTGAGAAACAGAGTCAAGCTCCTTTTGATGCTTCAGCTCGGCAACTAGCTCCTCCTTCTACTCTACCAAATCTGCCATCTCCCTCTCCCAAGCTCGCTCTCTCCGCTCCAGCATGACACCAGCCCCCTGAGAAAAAGATGTTACAAAAGATCTAAAAGGAATCAAACAAAAAAAGGGCGGAGAAAGGTTATGCACCTTCTCCTCCTGCAGTTTTGTAAGACCCTAACACGCTTTAACTGAAAAGACGCAGCGGAAATACGTACCATAAAATTTCTTTCATTATAAACGTTTTAACTTACTTGAAAGTTCATTTTAAAATAACTCTTTTACAATATATGCATCCTTCGTACTCATTTAATAAAATAAAAGCATAACTTATGTTCATCAAATTACATACTCAAGCATTCCCGTACAATCTATCTTGTGACTCGGTCTTTGATCGCTACTCCTCGTGATGATAATCTGTGATTCGTACAACCTGCACCCACCACATACATTCGCAATATTAGCATACATTATATACAAACAAGATTCTCAATCATGTAGTCTCGTTACGTTCTATCCACATATACTTTCCATCCCGTTATCTTTCTAGATTTAATCATTCCATCCGGGTGTCTAATCCTTGGCGAAACTTCAATAATGTACCTGCATTACATGTCATTCTCGAGGCACACTGTTAATAAGGTCAATACTTAAATGTATTGAAACCACGTATACAATACATACATAACTACGTACATACATACATACCTTTACTTGCATACATACGCATCTACTTACATACATACATGATTAGGCCTTCACATACGTACTTACATACATGTCACGTTCACTTATTGTAAGTTGAGCCTTATCTATAAACATATCAACACAAATCAATGCAATTACAAACAAACATAACCGACTAACTTCCAACAAACATGATGAACATTCCATTAACATGATGAACATTTCAGTAACATGATGAACATTTCAGTAACATGATAAACATTCCAGTAACATGATGAACATTCAGCAACATAATGAACATTCCATTAACACGGTGAACATTCAGCAACATAATGAACATTCTATTAACACGATGAACATTCGGCAACATAATGAACATTCTATTAACACGATGAACATTCAGCAACATAATGAACATTTCATTAACACGGTGAACATTCAGCAACATAATGAACATTCCATTAACACGGTGAACATTCAGCAACATAATGAACATTCTATTAACACGATGAACATTCAGCAACATAATGAACATTCTATTAACACGGTGAACATTCAGCAACATAATGAACATTCTATTAACACGATGAACATTCAGCAGCATAATGAACATTCTATTAACACGGTGAACATTCAGCAACATAATGAACATTCTATTAACACGGTGAACATTCAACAACATAATGAACATTCTATTAACACGATGAACATTCAGCAACATAATGAACATTCCATTAACACGGTGAACATTCAGCAACATAATGAACATTCTATTAACACGATGAACATTCAGCAACATAATGAACATTCTATTAACACGGTGAACATTCAGCAACAAAATGCACATTCCCTTAACACGATGAACATTCAGCAACATAATGCACATTCCCTTAACACGATGAACATTCGGCAACATAATGCACATTCCATTAACACAATGAACATTCGGCAACATAATGCACATTCCATTAACACAATGAACATTCAGCAACATAATGCACATTCCATTAACACAATGAACATTCAGCAACATCATGCACATTCCATTAACATGATGAAACTATCATCTTAATTTACATTAAGGATAGACGAAGTTCATATGAACTTACCTTGGTACTTACCCTTACCCGTAAATTCTTACTTGGTTTCCCTATATACAACATACCAAACTTCATTTATAAATAAGAAGTGATTTCGGAAATCACTTACCTCGAGTGCCCGTTTCGTACATGCTTCCTCATATCCTTTCCGTTAGCCTTCCATGCTTTCCCCCATCTTGACATGATCCTATACTTTCATGTCATCATGGTTACCACTTCATTAGTATAAATGCACATTCTAATATTGCATTCATTTCACATTCACATCCTACATTAAACTTTACTCGTCAAATTCCAACAACACAAAGTATAAGCTAGAAGTCGTATCTTTTCATTCCACATAATTCTTCATGTCATCACAAATACACATATTGATATAGCATGTACTTAATGATTTCTCTAACATAACACTTGTGACAAAAGCCTTATTACATTATTTATGCACAGTTGACTTTCAGAAAGTCAACTGTCTATCTTATGAATTATCAATCTAATCTCATACATCCGCATCATTATAGTCGATTATACTACGGACATCATATACATTTCATACTCTCATAGCAATACACATATATCTACATGATCATCTAGTTGTATGCACACAAAAGATAATCAATTTATTCCATACTAGTAATATCATGATTTTACAATTAACAACATAGTCCAAGCTTAGTTAACACACATAGCTTCCCAACCTTACTCCTTACTAATATACACACTTTCTACACACATAACACCAAATCACATTTGATTTCATCTAAGCATAAGTAAATCAACACATAATGTACATCATATTATCCAAGCATTGAGTACAACTTCTAATGCATACTATTTACCAAATCATATAATTAACCAAAAATCATAGATGTATTCCATCGGAAATACATTTCTTATGCTCAATTACCACAAAATACATGACATCCTCATATTATTCATTCTCATCCATTACTTGCATGCAATCTCATCTAGTAATCTCTCCTAGATATTTCATCAAACACTTGGTGTGCGTACACCATTTAATGCACAATTTACAACCAATTCATGCATAATCTTCCAAGTTCTTACTTTCAACCAACAACACAACCAAACATCAAACTAACTTCATACCATATTCAACTTAACTTGCAAGAGTTCATCATATTTAACATAATACATAGAGAATTACATAAATATTGAACATGGATGATTCACTAACTTCATCTTCCTCACCACTACAAGTGGGTTTCACCCCCAAACATCAAATTAATCAAAATCATGCATAACACATGTTCTATATGATGATTCTAACCCTTATACATGATCAATTTCATATTAACTCACCGATTATAACATAACCCACTTCTTACATGATCACCAATCTAGGTTTTTAGACATACCTTATGATCCCCTTGAGTAGGTGATCATTAATTCGTATTCCTTCCTGAATTTGAGCATCGATTCACCCTTCAATTTTGGTGATTTGTTTGAGTTAGGGTTTTGGGCTCTTGAGAGCCCCTGCTCGTTCTAGAACACACACGAATGTGTGTTTGTGTGTGTTGTTGTTTTCTTTTAATAACTCAACTTTCATTCTATACCACTCTAGTCCCTCATGTTTGCCTCTAAAACATAATTGGCACAATTTGCCTCCTATAACAGTTCTTACCATACACTTAACTAGGTTAAATAACCTAGTTACTTAGTTCATGATATGTCCCATAGGAACATTCGTCAATATAAACATTCGGGTTTTGGGGTGTTACAGGTTTACGCTCAGCCTCAACCACCTGACACCGAAGCTCAGCAGCAACGGATTGAGAAGTCTTAAGATCACTCCGGAGCTCCTCATTCTCTTTCCTCAGATCATCAACTCGTTGTAACATGCCAACACCCCTGAAAAGCCCTTCACAGAGCGACATGCTGTACTGATCATCAAAAAGATCATCCCTCAAAGCAGAATTCATAAACCTATGGGAGGGAGGAACAACATGAGTCAAGAAGTCCCGAGCAGTTTCAGGAGTCCCCACCACTGAAGATTGAGTAATCTTACACTTAGGAACATAGGGGACCGGAAGGGCATCGGCAAACAAAGGAGCTAGAGGGGATCGAGAAGCAAAACCCTCAAAATGAGAAGGCTTGCTGGTCCCAGTGGCATGGTGAGGAGAGATCTCAAAAGCTGGGGTAATGCGAGCAACGCTTACTTCGGGAGTCTTGTCCCTAACACGAGAAGAGGAAGGGGCAGTAGGGATCTCAATTGGAGCATGAGAGCTTCCCTGCTCCAAACAAAGAAAAGAAAGGAAACATTAGGAACCTACCAAAACAAAGCAAATCCAGAACAGAGGATAAGAGATGGGCTTACCAACAAAGGTTCACTCATAAAGCTGGAGGACCGCAGATGCTTAGACAAAGAGCCTTTAACCCCAATAGGGGGAAGTTCAGAAGCAGCCTTAGCAACAGGAGAGGCCTTTTGGCCACTGGCGCTCCGGAGCCTCAGCCGGATACCACGTGAGGCCGGGACTTGCTTGGGACTAACAGCTTTTCACTTACAAGCCAGACGGCTCTCCAGGTCTTCCTCATCATCATGGCTAGAATCCTTCACTTGAAGGGAATCGGGGGAGCTCTCCTCTCCATCAAAAGAAGCCCCCTCATCTCCCCCTACGGCAGCAGAGCCCCCTGTCTGAACGGATCCTCCGGTAACTTTCATCTCAATACCCCGGTTCAAACCCGGTTCAACTTTATCATCAACCACAAATTTAACATCTCTGGAATCCCCTTGAAGCAACCCCCACAAGGTCATCTCTACACAAAAGAAATACTAAAGATGACTACACAAACCCCTAAAGATAAAGACAGACACAACAAGCCAAGAACAAGAAAATACCTTTCTTCCCAAAAAAGGCCTTGGGTCGGACCGAATAGAAGGGGCTCAGTCCTCCCATAGCCAGGATCCCTTCGGAGAAAGTAAAAGCTCTCGTCGGATTCTTGTACATGCGTTTCCATTGGACGATTTCATCAGCAGACAGGATAGGAACGCTGTCTTCAATGGTAGCCTTGGCATCCCTCAATGGTGCAGACTCTGGTATCATAGCATCAGAAACGAAGATAAACCTGCTTTTCCATTCTTTAGGGTAGGTGGAGGTCGGCATGAAGGAATAACAAGGCTGAGACACATTATCCTTCCGTTTGGCCAAGGTGAACCAGTCCCCATCTGAAATTAACTTATAAAACATGCAAAACAGGGGAATTGACGGCTCACTGGAAACCGCCGCACAACATAACTCAAAATGCACAACCCTCATGAACCCTAGAGGGTGCAATTGGGAGAAATGAACTCTTAAGTGGCGTAACAAGTCTATCTTGAAGGAAGAAAGGGGATACCGGACACCACAGGAAGAATACGCCAAGGTATAGAGAACGATCCGATCTGGGGTGCACTCGGCCGAGTCATCAGGGCCTGGTAAAGTAGGAGAAAAACTTTCGGGTATCTTGTAGGTCTCAACGAAGGATTCCAAATCCTTCGCTGTCAGAACAGACCGAATCATAGAACGGCCGGTACGGCTCATGGTGAAGGGAGAAACGGTGATCGAAAGATTACAGGGAAAGAGAAATGTGGAAGAAAAGTGGTGGAAGTTAAGAAAAATTCAAAAGGCAATGAGGGTTTTAAAGAGGGTAACTGACAGGAGGAGGAAACCATCACATCACCATCCCTTCAAATTTAAAAATTGTGCACGTGTATTAAGGGGATTAAACCCCCGCCATTGATATTCGGCAATTAATAAGACTCGAAAAAAGAAGGGGCGCGTGATGATTAGCTAAGGGTGGGCCCACATTCTTAGCCCTGGACCATGAGATTTGAATCTCAAAACCAGGGACTAAAGATGACTTGACGACGGGCCTATGGGTTGCCCCATTTACCCATCTTGGGCTATTATCACATGGGCCCAACAAGTAAAAGCCCAAATGCTGAAACTTGCCCATTAAGGGGCTTTCTCATAAGTTGAGCGGGAAACAGAGATATTTAACAAGGGAAAGGAAGCATTAAAGGCATGACAAGAATGGGATCTCTGGTTGGCACTGTACTATCAAGCCGACATCATTAAATGAGGGAACGATCTTACCGTTGGGGCTCAGACACGTGTCTGAGTCCCCCGAAGTCTGATAAAACCCGTTGGATCGTCTCGGTATAATCCCATTGAAGAGATAAGGGCTTCCAGCTATATAAGGAAGGTAAAGGATGATCTTAAAGGCATGTCCGAGGTATCTCACTTAATGCTTCATTCCTTCATTTACTCTCACAACACTCACACAATAAATATACCCACACACACCTGATTCACTCCATAGAGAAACATTCCGGTGATCATATTCATCGGAATAAGCTTCTCATATTCTCCGGCAAGTTTACTTACTCTCACGCCGAAGCTTGGTCACGGATCCCCCCTCCGGGGTCCCTCGTGGCGAGGCTAACGGTTTCCTTTTTTTGTAGCAAATGAAGGCTGGGATATTCCAACGTCAGCAAAGACCCTCTTGGACGTCATACGGGATTTGGGTATTCGACAACTATGCATACTAAATAATAAATAAAACTTATATAAATACAAGTTTATGATGAATAAAGAGTAAGATGATGAAAAAAAATAACTTTAAGATGACATCTATAACTATTTTAGTGCTAATACCTCGTATCGAATGCATTGGTTATAAATAACATGAGAAATTATGTTGTCTAGCATGTTTGAGTGGGATCAATTTTTGGTTGACAACATACTAAAAGCTTACACTTTAGACAACCAAAAACATATTAATAAGTTTTAAGCAAACAAACGATATTAATTAGTATGAGAGACTAGATATCACAAGCAATTATTAACCAATTTTTTTAAGTTTTGAGCAATCATGTCATCCAATTTTAATAGTTAATTTTTTAATCAAAATATTTAAGGGTTTTCTATATATTAATCGATTCTTATGTTTAAATATTTGAAAAATAGTGATAAATCTTTTTTTTTTTTTTTGAAAGGAGAACTTCATTAACCAAAACCGAACCCGAAAACCGGGACGGCCGAACAAAAAACAGAACTACATATTTACAAATTTACACCAATCCCCCCAATCAAAATTACCTTTTTTAGCTCTATACTTGAACCAAAAGAAACTAACTATCATGACTTCGCTAAACACCTCATCCACGCTACAACTAATGCCGTTGAATCTGAGGTTGTTTCTAGCCTTCCACAAGACCCAACACGTCGAAATGACAATACCGTGAAGAGCCTTCCGCTCCGCCGAGCTTCTATCCCCCACTTTGTGGATCTCAAGAAGATCTCTAAAGGAAAAGACGAAGAAATTGGGAATTTTACACCAAAAACTGATTTTTTCCCAAACTCCCAAGGCTAACGGACAAGCCGTGAAAATATGAGTGACCGAGTCCAGATTTTCGTTGCAGAACTTACATCCGTCGTCGATCATCACCATACCTCTTTTCTCAAGCGCCTCCACCGTAGGAACACGATTCAACTCCGCCCGCCAAGCAAAGATGTTGCACTTTTTTGGAACCCAATTACACCATTCCATGACGAATCTGTTGCTGAAATCTCGACTCGACACTAAGAGACCTTTAACCGCCGCAACCGAGAACCCCGAAACCCCACTCCCCAACCAAGCCCACTTATCCGAGCCACTAGAAAGACAAACCGAGGCCACAGCGGACCTCAGCGACTGCCACTCAGCCGACTCAATAGGAGTGTCCGGCTCATGTCTCCAAAGCCAACATTCATCCCCGTCAAGCCGATCTTTGATGCTACAAGGTTTAACAACTTCCAAAGCAAAAAGAGCTGGATAAATATCTTTTAACGGGGCGTCGAAAAGCCACGGGTCTAACCAAAACATGATTTTTTCTCCATTACCCACTACTCCTTTAAAGAGACTTCGAAACGGGACATTCTCGAACAACGGTCTCCTAAGAACCGAAACAATGCTACTCCAAACCCCACCAAACGCTTTTCTATGAGGAAGAAACTCCCATTCCGAGTAACCGAAATGGATAGCATTGACAACTTTGACCCATAGACTATCTAGCTCGTTCTTATACCTCCACCCCCATTTAGCTAATAATGCCGTGTTGACATCTTTGAGGTGTTGAAGACCAAGCCCTCCCATGTCGACCGGAGAGGCAACCCTATCCCACGCCACCCAATGAATCTTTTTTAACTCCGAATTCCCACCCCAAAGAAATTTTCTAATAAGGGATTCCAATACCTGAATCACCTTCACAGGAGCGCGATACAAGGAGAAGTAGTAGCACGGAAGACTCTCCAGCACTGAGCGGATCAAAGTGACTCTACCACCCACCGAAAGCATCGAAGCCTTCCAAAGAGAGAGTCTTTTCTCAAACGTGTCAACAACCGGTTGCCAACTCGACGACCTATTCATGTTCGAACCCACACAGAGGCCAAGGAACTTGAATGGGACCGACCCTGTACCACATCCAACAACATTCGCCATCTCGTCTACTTCATCAGCTTGAACCCCAACCCCAATCAATTTTGATTTAACCAAGTTGATCCTGAGACCCGAACACGCGTGGAAGCATTTAAGAATTCTAACCACGTTCCGAATATTTTCCTTAGACCACTCACCCATAATAATTGCATCATCTGCGTATAAAAGGTGGGTGATGGTAGGACCTTCATTCGGGAGAGAAACCCCATTGACTATCCCCAAATTGCTAGCTTTTTTGAACATACATGATAAAGCTTCCATGACGACAACGAAGAGAAAGGGAGAAATAGGATCACCTTGGCGCATTCCTTTGTGGCACCCAAACTCGAAAGTTGGGGAACCATTGACTAGAACCGAGGCCCTAGCCGACGAAAGTACCCCGTTAACCCATGAACACCATCTCCTAGAAAAACCCATTTGCTCTAGGATGTCTACCACAAATTTCCAGTTTATGTTATCGTACGCCTTTTCAAAATCCACCTTGAGCAAGAAGACCTTTTTCTTTCCTTTACGGCTCCAGTTTAGAATTTCATTAACAATTAAAGGACCATCAAGGATAAGACGGCCCTTGATGAACGCAGATTGGGACCCCGAAATGACCGAATCCAGAACAACTTTGAGTCTGTTAGCCAGAATTTTTGAAATTGCCTTGTTCACAACCCCCACCAGACTGATCGGACGATACTCTTTCAAAGATAACGGGTCCGTAACTTTTGGAATCAAGGCTATAAAAGAGGACCCGCAACCCAAATTTATCACCCCATTGACAAAGAACTCCTCCATGATATCAAAGAAATCCGCCTAAAAAAGGTTCCAGAACCGCTTGATTAAACGGAAACTAATACCGTCCGGGCCCGGAGCCCGGTCGTCGCCACAGTCAAAAATAGCCCTTTTAATTTCCTCTTTACTGAACCGAGCGCTTAGAAATTCCGAATCCGCTACCGAAATCTTCTTAATATCCGCACAAATAAGGCGGGGTCGGTCGGCCCAATCTTCTTCAAATTTCTTTTTAAAAAATCTAAAAATTTCTTTCTTAACGAGAGTCGGTTTAGACACCCACGAGCCATTAACCTCCAACCCGTGGATAGAATTAGACGCCTTCCTGCAGTTAACCATAGCGTGAAAGAAATTGGTGTTTTCATCCCCTTCCTGAGCCCACTTTATTCGAGATCTTTGCTTCATGTCCCTGCTTTTACGTTCTTCTTCCTCCTTTAGGACTTTTTTACTTTCAAGGAGAATCCACTCCTCTTCTTCCGACAAATTCCTCTCGTCCAAAATACCTTGTATACATTCGAGGTCCGACATCGCAGCTGAAACAACTTCAGAATTTTTTGCTAGCATTTCGTCTCTCCAATTCTTTAGCTCAGACCTGAGAATGCCCAATTTCCTCATAAGGCGAACATCCGGAGGACCACGGATACCGGGGTCTTTGCTAAGAGCCGATTGAACAACTTCGCAAAAGCCCGGCTTGTCGAACCATGAGTCGAAAATCCGAAATGGTTTAGGACCAAAATTGGACAGATCCGTCTTGAGAATTATCGCACTGTGATCGGACAAGAAAGACGGGACCGCTACAACGTCCCCTTCAGGCCACTTATTAAAAAAACTGGAATTCACGAGGAATCTATCCAGTTTGCTTTGTTTTCTGCCATCAGAAGCCGAATAAGTGAATTTAGAGCCTCGCATATTATACTCAAGAAGACCCGAATCAAAAATGAACTTATTAAAGTTAGTCGCACAGGACAACTTGAAGGTGCAATTCTTCCTTTCTTCACGAAACCTAACCGCGTTGAAATCACCTGTGACAATACACAACCCATCCCAACCCGAAATCGCTTAAGACAATTCATCCCACAAGGCCTTCTTAGCCACAACGCTTTGGGGCGCGTATATATTGAAAACACAAAGGGCCAGACCACTACCAGTCATGTTACCCGTGACTTGCAAAAAATTCCTGTTTTTGTTCACACTTGACAACCGAAACAATGACAAATCCCAGATACACAGAAGACCCCCAGATAAACCAATAGAATCGACACTTTCGAAGCCAAAATTTTTATTCCCCCAGCACCCAGCTAAAACCTCCTTCTTCACCGACACAGATTTGGTTTCTTGAAGAGCTAAAAAACCAATCCTATGACTAGAAACCTGAGACTTGACCCAACGCTGCTTCTCCACACCCCCAATTCCACGGATATTAAAAGATAGCAAATTCATGATTCAACTCCATTATTACCTGAAGAACCGAAAAAATTACTGACCTTTTCTAACTTCTGCCCAAAGTCAACTCCCACTTGAGCACCAATGTTAATGATGTTATCAACCTCCTTATTAGGATCAGCACCTAGATCTGGAATAGCTCCGGCCAGCCCGTCCGTCTGAAAATCCGACAGCGGTGGGTCACCCACCTGGGCCTCGGATGTCTGCGCACTGGTGTTTAGGTCAATATTGTTTTGCAAATTGGCTGTAAACCCCACGAAACCAAAACCAGGGACGTCATCTTCCACTGAGTTCCTCGTCCTTTTCTTGGGCCTCAAACCTTCCGGGGAACTATTACGTAGGGATTGGGTCTGGGCTTTTGATCCTTTCTGCCCCAAATTACTTCTCCTTTTGGGCCGGCCCACTTCTTCTCCTGCCCCACTTTTAAAACCCCCAACCAAATCTGGCCCCACCACTTTAGAGCTAAGCCGACAACCTAGTACACCACAGGCACCATTGTCTCTCTCTTCAGCATTAAATACGTCTCGAGATGCCATTTCCCCATGCAACGGAGAAGGTGCTGCATGGGAATTAGAAAGAACCGGAGACTTCTCGACTGCCCCTATATTGCCCGACCCTTGACCTTCCTCCGGTGAGCCACAATCGGAAACTTGCATTCCAACAACCGGAGAAGACACCGACGATCGATTACCATCTGCTGCCGAATCAGAATCACGACTAAGACAATCCGGAATCCAGTCCTCAAGATCCTCCTCCACCCATATTCTGAAAGCTTTGTCTTTCCATTTCAAGACAACCTCATCGTTAATCCTGATCGATACTCCGACTAACACCCCCACCCTAACAACCGACAGATCACGGTCTTCCTCGAAAGCCTTCGGAACGAACAAAACCTTACCGAAAAGGTCTCCAACTTGAGTCATCACATCTGGATCAAAGAGGTGTAAGGGGATTCCGCACAACTTCAGCCAGGCTACCCGCTCAAGTGGTAGCGTTTGGCCACTCCATGGATCAAGCTTATCAAACCACGGGCTCCATATTTCCTTCGAATCCAAAAACCGATTCCTCGATTCTTCATCATGGAACGAAATAAGCAACGACAGGCCACCGAGATACTGGACGTTAGCCACAAGAACTTTAGCAATTCTCAGTAGCCTATCGAAATCAACCAGAGTTTCCAAATTCTTAGTTCTACCCACAAGAGCTAAACCAAAAAGATTCTTGAACGCCCCCGATCTGTCAGGAACAACGATCGACTTCTCTTCCTTCCTTTGCCCTATCACCTGTCTGACCGGACCATTGCCAACACTGGACGTACCCACCACATCTCTATAGCTTCTAACATCTCTGACTTTAAAATTGACCCCACTCTTACTCTGACCTTCAACACCGGGATTCTTAAGGAAACTTTCCTTCTCAACCGAGCTCCCCGAATTCTCTACGGCGAATCTAGCCACATTGAACTTGAGCTTAAAATTCCCCATCCTGACCCCTCCGAGCATCCTTAACAACTCATGACAGTCCCTGACACCTGAGAAGGAAACAAAACCGAATCTACTCCCTTGCTTATCTCTTTTCCTCGCAACATACGTGCCTGCAACATCTCCGAGACCCTCCAAGCTCCTCCTAAGCTCCCAAGGAGTACATCCTTCTGGAAGGTTCGTAACGAAGAACTTGACAATGTTATCGATCTTTTTCCCCTTGCCGGCCATAGCGACAACCACAGGCAGGAGAAAACCAAGCACTCCGGCCGAGACACGACTCGAAGCGGTGTTAACGGAATTCGAATCGATCTAGCTGATCCTATACGAGATAGTCGCGACCGATATCAGACCCGCTAAGCCCACCGGAGAAGGACCAGCCGAAGATACTATAAGACGAAGGGAATGGAGGGGAAAAAACCGGTCCCGGAGACGAGTGGAAGAACTTTCAGAAATGGGGTTAGAATGAACGGTCAAGCCAGAAGATCGGCGACCCCGCACGCTAACCTATCCCTGGAATCTTCGTCGAGTCGCCGGCGAACGGGGAAGCTAAAGGGTTTTTGGGGAGAGAGAAAAAGGTGATTGTCCTGGGAATATTTACTATTATTATCTGTACACCTCAAAAAAAAAAAATAGTGATAAATCTAAAACATCTTGATATTGATAATAATATTTTAAAATGTCCTAATCAACTTTTATGAACAAAAAAGCGACGCCAAGAACCTCTAAACACCCAAGGAAAGCGACGTGCACACGGTTGGTCTTTCGAATTATGAGCCTGTGCCCTATAAATATCTATTTGCCCCCCAAAGTTACGTGTTTTAATTTATTTGCCCCACTTAGATGAGAAGTTTAAGTTCATAAAAAGTTTACATTTTTTCAACTACTACTCCTCATTTGTATATCCTTGAAATATAAGACATAGATAAGATTTGTAGGCAACCTTTTTTTAGAAATTATACAATCGTATTGAATAAGTGGTATCAATAAAGTCGTGTATTTTTACCCAATGTTTTAAAAACCGGTAAATATCGGCCGGTTATACCGGTATTACCGTTTTCGGATGTAAATCCGGTCCGAAACGCCCCGGTAAGTAGGAAAAACGACATAGACTTTGTACCGCCGATAAAATCCGGTATATCGGTTTGAACCGTTATACCGGTACCGTCTCAGGTATGTTTTTGGGTTAGGATTTTACTTTTTATCGTCCCATCTTCATGCTTACTCTTAGCTTTAACGTAACAACTTTTAATATTTTATCTCCATCGATCAAAATTCAAAGCTTGCTTCATCACTCCATCATTCGTGACTTGTTCCAGACTTCCATCACCCTATCGTTCATTCCAGATTTCCATTTTAATCCAATTTGGATTGTTTTTTGAGTTAATGTTGTAATTTATGAAATTATACAATTAAATAGTCAACCCGGTTGAACCGCCCGGCACAACCCGGTTTAACCGGTTAAACCATTTTTGTGCCTAATCCGGTATGATTAAAAAACCGGATTTTAAAACATTGTTTTTACCCCTTTTATAGAATAAGTAATGCAAACATGATGTGTTAGTGACACTGTTTTCATTCGTAAATAGAGGCATATGTTTTTTCTTTAACGTAGTGAAAATAGCAATGTTTTAAAAACCGGTTTTTAAATCAAACCGGATTAGGCTAAAAAATGGTTCAACCGGTTGAACCGGGTTGTACTGAGCGGTTCAACCAGGTTAACTAGTTACCTCAATATTTTAATAAATTACAACATCAACTCAAAAGTTAATAAAAAAATGCATGATTAAATATAAAAAGATAATCCAAAAGTAAATCCATAATAAAAAATAATTCAAAAGATAATCGAAAATCATTCAGTTTTCCAACAAACTCTTTTAAATGAAAGTGTACGATATGTTTAAGTCATTTGAGTGTTGAATACATCAACTATTTTCGTTTCATACAATATTAAATAAGAACTTTTAGTTACAAATAATTATAATATATAACATATATAATAAAAATAAATAACAACCCAAAACTAAAATAACCCTGGGCCCATACCGGTATTACGTTTTAAACCGGTATACCGAATTTTACCACCGGTACAAACCTTATGCCGTTTCACTTATTTACCGGGATATTTCGTACCGGATTTACATTTGGAAACGGTAATACCGGTATAACCGGCCGGTATTTACCGTTTTTTAAAACAATGGAAAATAGTGTATTAATGGAAAATATTGAAATATCTTTACATAAGTTAGTTGTGTTCTATACGCGTGACATGCTTTAGCTTCATAAAAGCATTTAGGATACGAGGTCGAAGATGGTTAAGTTAGTTATCCTTTCGAACATGGTGGTCTGCTCTAACGATAGGGTCTCGGTTTCTAGTCATCCGAGAGAAATTAAATCCATTGGGTACCTTTGGATTTAAAGAAGGTCCAATTTTAAAGATTTGGAGTGGTCTAGATGGTATATTTTTATTTTGGTTCCTTTTCTTTTGTTCTAACTCCTCGCTAGTTTATGTTCTTTGTTTTGTTGACTTTGAAAAAATGTTTACAAAAGACCATGCGTAATGGGCGTGTAATCCCTAATTCACGTCACACCACCAACCCTAGGGCGTTTTCGGGGCTTGAAGTGCCAAAGACGTTTTTGTGTAACATGCAACTTGCACACACATTCCTACACAATTTACCTCCGCTATTTTTTAAAAAAATATTTAGGAATCGTTAGAGGGGTATAAAAGAGGTTTGAACAATTATACCCATTTTTACTTCAAAATATCTATAGTGACGTGAGATCCACATAACAACTAACAAAAAAACATCTCTCACAAGGACTTGAACCGTTACATATAATCTAACTTATTGTACATTGTATTATGTTGTCCAACGTTTTCCGTGAAAGAAGTTTGAAAGTTCAATAGCATTGACTTTGTTTTTAGTAATTTGTACTCAAGAGGAAAATGATGATTTTTGATTTTTTGCAAGGTGGAAATCTATCCATGTGGAATCGATTGGGAAACAAGAAACCTAAAATTTGTTTTTTGTTTTTTTTTTTTATGACTAAATTAAAGCTTTAATGTACAATTAATGCAACTACCGATTTTGCTAAGACCATGTGTAGTGGGAGGGAGAAGACCCTTGGGCATTTTGTGATATGTGGCGGTCCAGTTAACATATGTACATTGTGGGACCTTATTATGCACCTTTAGAAACTTTTTCTAGTAAAAAGCCCCAATTATTAAGGTCGTCGAAAAAACTCTTCTTTTGCCGGAAAACTCAACTTTTTAGCCGGAAAACTCAAAGTTTTCATCCCAAACTTGTTTGTAACCATAGATTGGACCTTTAGGAACTTTTTTCCGACCAAAAACGTTTTTCCGGCGATCAGAGACTAACGACGTTAGGGTTCTGTTAGTCAGGGTCCATTAAAGGCCAATATGTGAAAAGATGGGACCACCAGTGGAAATTTTTAAAGTTGGGACCGTTGCCGGCCAACGGACAATAGTTGAGATTATTAAAATCCATTATTCCTAATCTTTTTAGGAATATTTTTCTTTTATTGCTGTATTATCGGGCCAATATCTAGCCGGAAATTACATCGAGATAGAAGGTAAACGGGCAACAAGCTGCGCCGTTATTCCCCTTTTAAATAGCAAAACCAAGTCTTTTAAAAACTACATCCATAGATTGCAGGGCCATAATATTACTATGCATGACCCTTTAAATTCGACTAAGTAGGTCCACAGCCTCTGACGCAAGAAAACCAAAGATAAGAAATAGCTAGGGATGGCAAAAAAGCCCAAGCCCGACGGGTATACCCGAAACCCGAAACATACGGGCCGGGTATACCCGAAGCCCAATGGGTATGGGCCGGGTACGGGCTTAAAAATAGAAAAAATTCGGGTATGGGTACGGGTATGGGATTTAGTGATACCCGCCCGATACCCGGCCCATTTACCCGAATTATAGATTTCCATATATATAAACGTAGTAAATGTACTTATTACCTTCTCTATAGTCATATGCGGCTATTTATTTGGCAAGTGTTTAGTTAACATACAACTTATTTTTAAACATGTATATTGGATATGGAAACTATCACCCTTTATTATGTGGATGTTTTATGAAAATAGGTGGTCATGATACAATTATTTAATTAAGTAATCGTTTTAATTTAGTTTAGCATATGTGGTCTGATTATGATATGTAAGTTATGATATGTAAGTTATCAGTCATATTTTCATTTATTATAGTCATTAAAATAGTAAATTATATAAACATCAAAGTAAAAATTGCATATTTGTCCTAACATGTATTTTTAAGAAATTAACGGGTATACCCGATACCCGCGGGTATGCCCGATACCCGAAGGGTAGTTACCCGAAAAATACCCGACGGGTAACGGGCCGGGTATGGGCCAAAGAATTACAACCGGGTACGGGCCTGGGATTACCAATACCCGGCCCAAGCCCGGCCCAAGCCCGGCCCATTGCCATTCCTAGAAATAGCGGTCCGGAAAATAAAAGAATAACACATGATCAAAATAAAAGCTTGAGTAAGAAAAGTTGGAAGAAAAAACAAGACAAGTCTTCCATTTTGAGCTTATTCTCGTTGATTTCATATGTTTTCTTTTTCTTCATCATTTTCACTCTTCTCTAGTCACGTGTTACTTATATACTTTCTTCATATCGTTTTACATAAACATTCTTTTTAATATATCCCTCACCTCATTATGCATAAAACCATATTGATTGCACTGCACCTCTTGCATGATACCACCAAATCGGCTAACAAGTTTGGCACCCATCGGTAGAAGAAGTGAAGAAGGAGAAACGGTGGTTTGACTCCTGTCAAAACCCATAGATGCCACCGCTATGCAAACGACTATTACCATGGCGTGGTCAGGCTCTCTCTAAAAGCTTATTTGCAGTAACCTTGCCTTCAACATTAAACGCGACAACCTAACCCAAATTCATGAACCTTCATAACCTAATCATAATCCACATGCTCTTTTATATCGTCATGGTCCTCATAGTCGTTCCATGGTCTCATTTTTGCCGTATCCAACCCTAGCCAATAATGCATGTTGGTTATCAAAACACTAGTCACCACCCATGTTTAACTAGAAAAGTCATAATCATTTACGCATTTTGATTTTTATTTCTAAAAACGATTATACACATAATTTTTAGTTACATATCATGGAAATTATTTTGTTTTTACCTTTTCAGTGTGTTGCATGTAATTTTTGTATCGCACAAATACATATTTATGAATGCAATGCTTTATTTGCTTTTATTCCGTACTTATAACTGTTTTACCATATTGCGTTATGAATGCAATGCTTTATTTGCTTTTATTCCGTACGTATAACAGTTTTACCATATCGCGTATAAGAAACGATCCGGGTATCGTATAACTATATACACACGTTATAATCATAAGAACTTTAATCTTAATTTTTAGCTAATTATAATTTTAAGAACTTTAATCTTATTTTTTTTAAAAACTAATGACATATATTTACTAGACGTATTCAAGTAGAAATACAATTGCCTAGATGAAAATTATAATTTCAAACCATTAAAGATCTCCATCAAATGTTATTTAAACATCAACAAATATTACACAAGTAAACAAGTAATATGATTCATAGAATACAAAAACCAAAAGAACATAAAACGATAAACGTAAATCTTGAGTTGACTTATCTAATTCTAATTCTAACGAGACGCAACTTCCGTTTGCTCGCCGTTAAATACCGTCGTAAATCGTTAACTTAACCACACCTCTTTTAACGTTAGTGTGTGTTTTCTTTGACCTTAATTCACACTCTCCTTCTCTCTCTAAACTTTCTCTCTCTAGCTTTCCTTTTCTCTCTCTCTCTCTCTCTAAATTAACGGCATATTCATCTCTCCCAAAAATTTGAGCTTTTCACGGAGACAAAATCCATTAACCCAAAAGCAAGAAAATACCCACATTCAATCTTTCTTTCTTGAAATTTTTCTTGAAATTTTTCATTAAAGATCCATAAAAACATAATCTTTCTCTCTCTAGAAACACCCACACTTTCTCTCTCTCTCTAAAAAGATTAACACCCACATTGATTCTTGAAAATTTTCTTAATTTTTTCTTCAAAGATCCAAAAAAATATAATCTTTCTCTCTCTAGAACACACACACACTCTCTCTCTCTAACCCAAAGCAAGAAAAGAAAATACCCACATTGATTCTTTCTCTGTTTCTTGATTTTTTTTTTTTGAAAATTTTCTTGATTTTTTTTGAAAATTTTCTTTGAAGATCCAAAAAAGATTCAATCTTTCTCTCTCTAGAACAAAACCCACATACCCACTCTCTCTCTAAACATTCTTGGCTGGAAAAAAAATGGTGGTGAATGTGATAAAATGGAGGCCATGGCCGCCATTAATGTCAAAGAAATTCAAGGTGAAATTGGTGGTGAAGAAGATGGAAGGTGGGAGCTGTGATCCTGTGCATGCGGACCCAGAGAAGGGTTACCATAGGGCTGTGGAGATTAAGTGGAAAGGGCCCAAGATTACTTTGAGTTCTTTTAGGAGGACTGTGAAGAGAAATTTCACCAGAGAGGAGAGAGTTGTTGACCCAAACGGTGTCGTTCAGTGGGATGAAGAGTTTCAAACTGTTTGTACACTTTCTGGGTATAAAGAGAATGCTTTTAATCCTTGGGAGATTGGGTTTACTGTGTTAAATGTAAGTTTCTTGATTACCCTTTTTTAATATATATTTTTTAAATATTTTTAATTATTTTCTATTAATATTTTTCATGTTTTTTTATTTAGTTTTTGTTAAGTTTAATGAATTGCAACTTTGCAAGTACAAATCTTGAAATGCCTTTTGACACTTTCAAAAAGTTGGGTGATTTTATTCTGCACACTTTCTTGATGGGAATCTTATGTACACATACATAGTTACATACTTACATACACATACTCTGTATCTATATATTTAGACATACATTTGGGCATCTTAGTTAGGGTTTCTTTGTTCCTTTATTGCATTTTTGTGTGTGTTGTTTAAATGTCATATAGGTTAACTTTTAACATAATTTGCAATAATATTTATATTCGGTATTTGGTTTTGCGTTGTACCACGAGTTTAGCGTAAGCTGTGCTTTACCTGGTCCCATTGGTTAGCAGGGTATTGGTGGAGTAACGGGTTCTCATGCTCACCGAAAGGAAAAAAATTAAAAAATGGTGTACTTACTTGAAAGAACATAGGAAGGCAGATTATAGTATTATGCTAATTTTGACCGTTTTCTTGATGTTGATATCTATACTCATGGTAGTTATTCCAATAAATAATGGTTTATTTAAAGACGTCGAATGCCCTAGTTTTGCTCAAGATATGATTGGTCCACTAGTGTCGTGAATCGTTATGGATGACGCAAATCATATACCGTATATTGTTGCATCATACGTATCCTATACGTATCCTATGTTGTCGCATTATGTGTATCCTATATTGTCGCATCATACGTATCCTATATTGCCTGCATCATATGCATCCTATATTGTCGCATTGTCGCATCATACGTATCCTATATTGTTGCAGCTATTCCTAAACAGATTATGTGATCCCTAAATAACCAGACGGTTTCACTGTACCCAAACGCTAGAAACTAAATATCTGCGACCTAATAAACGCAATAATCAGCCAAACGCTCCTTTAGAGGTTTCTAATAAGGGTTAAAGTTGGAAATCTCTCTTACGTCCGATCTTTATAGTATTGTTTCCTAGTAGTTTCATATGTCCTTTTTTTAACTTAGGGATCAAGCCCGGGACCGAAAAACAAAATTCCTATACTTGGAACAGCATCTTTGAATCTCGCTGAATTTGCTTCGGCTGCTGAAGAAAAAGATCTCGACCTCACAATTCCTCTCACCATTTCATGTGGAGCATCTGAGCCGGGCCCCTCTCTTCATGTAAGTGGCCTTTATTTTTTATTTTATTTTTTTTATACGGAAAATATTCACAATATGTATTTTTGCATTGGTGTATTTAGTAGATGCAATAATTCTAGTTTTAGAAAGTCTGATACCTAAGTAAGGAATTTCCAACATATAAAGGATCTTACTAGTGTTCTTAAGCGATGATTTGTTGCCGTTTTGGTGTGATATGCATGTAGGCCCCACATAATTGTGTCGTTACTTTTAAATAATGAATTTCAGTTTCCCCTTTTGCCATCACATTTGATGTGCATGTACATATAGAAACATTTTACCTATCCCATCGAATAAAGATTGTATGTTTGACTCGGTACATAAATTAAGAAACGAAATACCTCAAATACCCTTGAAACAAAGACACAAAAGAAGAATCTTGTGGCATGTGGTTCTAAATCGCTACTGTCGATTTATTTGAAAAGTTGATATGCAAATAAGTAAATTTAACTCGGAACTTTTCTAGCCAATAAACGTTGCGTTTTGTTAAAGGGCTTGTAATCTTGAAACTGAATGTGCAGATACAACTTAGTTTGATGGAGGTGAGAGCGGATCAAGAATCAGCAGATCCGACACAAAGTCAAAGTCAAACATCAGAAAGTTCATCCGGAGAGAAAGACGAGCTTTCCGCACTCAAAGCCGGACTAAGAAAAGTCAAAATCTTTACGGAATATGTTTCAATTCGGCGAGGTAAGAAAACGTCTCGTGAAGATGATCATGAAAGTCGAAGCGAGGACGGTGATTATTCCTCATACCGTTTCGATTCGGAATCACTAGAAGAATCCGAGGAAGGCGAGTCAAACGAAGTCAAAGAAGATTCCACTTTTCGGAAATCGTTTAGTTATGGGACGTTGGCGCATGCTAACTGTACCACGGGGTCTCTTTATGAAGACAGTGTTTATTACAGTTATAGAAAATCCGATGTGGGTTGCTCTCAAAACGATGATTCGAACGCTTCGGTTTCCGAACCGTATGTGGTTCCGAATCCGAAACGTGGTATCTTTCCTTGGAAGAAAAGGAAGCTGAACTTGAGGTCACCTAAAGGCGAACCGCTTTTAAAGAATGCTGAAGAAGGCGGTGATGATATTGACTTTGACCGCCGCCAGCTCAGCCCAGCCGAATCTCTCGGGGTAAGTGAAACTGAAACCCTTATGCACTTTTAGTTTTTCACTAGGGATGCAAATGAACCGAAACGAACACGTTCGTTTGTTAAGGAAATATATGTGTTCACGAACTTTCATGAACACTTACCGAATGGGATTTTCTATTCGTGTTCGTTCATTTAGGAAATGAATGTGTTCGTGTTCGTTTGTTAATTTTAGGTAACGAACGTTCACGAACACAAACGGATGTTCATGAACACAAATTAAAACAAACAAACACAAACAAGCGTTCATGAACATAATATATAATACACCGATACTTATTAAATATTTTATTTGTCAGAACTAACGAAAATAAACGAACACGTTACCGAACTTTCACGAACATAAATGAACGAACGCGACCTCTGTTCATGTTTGTTCATTTAACAAAACGAACGGAATTTCTTGTTCGTGTTCGTTCATTTATTAAACGAACGAACACAAACGAACTTCCCGCCGAATGGTTCACCGAACTGTTCGTTGAATGCTCGGTTCGTTTGCAGTCCTATGTTTCACCATGAACAATAGAAAGAATTTTTTTTTTTTTTTTATTTCTAATGCATTTTCATTTTCTTTTAGCAGTGGCATACGATGAACGATCAATCTTTGATATCAGAATTCGGTGACGATAGTTTCGCTGTCGGAAATTGGGAACAGCGGGAAATAACCAGCCGTGACGCACACATGATGCTTAAGACGCAAGTATTCTTTGCGTCAATCGATCAACGATCCGAACGAGCAGCCGGAGAGAGTGCATGCACCGCACTTGTGGCGGTTATAGCCGATTGGTTCCAAAATAACCACAATCTCATGCCGATTAAGTCCCAACTCGATTCTTTGATTCGCGAAGGCTCGTTAGAATGGAGAAATCTTTGTGAGAATGAAGTTTACATGGCCCGGTTTCCCGATAAACACTTTGATCTCGAAACTGTTCTCGAAGCCAATTTACGCCCGTTATCGGTCAATCCCACGAAATCGTTCATCGGGTTTTTCCACCCTGAAGAAGTCGAAGAGGGTAGTTTCGACTTTTTGCATGGCGCGATGTCTTTCGATACTATGTGGGATGAGATTAGTCACGAGTCAGAGCCACGAATCTACATTGTAAGCTGGAACGACCACTTTTTCGTCTTGAAAGTTGACTCCGATGCGTATTATATCATCGATACTCTAGGGGAGAGACTTTTTGAGGGGTGTGATCAAGCTTACATCTTGAAGTTTGACCGAAACACGATAATTTATCAACTTAATGCCTCGGAATCCGGTTCTGATGATTCTAACCGAAAGTCAACTACGGAAACCGTTGCATCGGTGGTCAAGAACGCGAGTGAAAACGAGGTTGTTAGCGAGGGTAAAGAATCTTGTAAGGTGTATCTCAAAAGCTTCTTGGCGGCCATTCCGATAAGAGAACTGCTAGCGGATATGAAAAAAGGTTTACTTTCTTCAACACCGATTCATCACCGGCTACAGATTGAGTTTCACTACACTCAGTTACAACAACCGACACCTGTTCCAGTCATCGCGCCTGCGGTTGATGACTCAGCAATCCCGGTTGCCACATAGGATAGTTTCGCAGGCGATGCTAGTTTTAGGTTTACAGTTTTAAGTTCAGAGTTCAAACTAGCTTTGTTTTAACAACTTGTTTTTTCTTATAGTTTTTTTTTTTTTTTTTTTTTGTGTTAAAAGACTCTTGGGATGGAAAGTGAAAGGGAATCTCAAATGTGTAGTCTCTGTTTCCATCTTTTGCAAATGGAAAAAAGTTGACTTTTTTGGTCAGCTTTTGTTTTTTAGTTGGAATTTTGGTGTTTGTTTTTTCAGATTTCAGTTCCCAAGCTAATGGTAATTGGTGTTAAAGAATCCTGCATTTCTGTTGATGCTTTTAGGTTTCCATTGGTGCAGATAAAGTCTTTTTCACATTATGTAGTTTGTGATTCCAGCTGTCTTAAAGACCGAGCGTTGTGGAATAACTTATCATGCCACATCATCCTAATAACTCGCGAAATACTGCGTTGTCTAGTTATTGGGAGGGTTCCAACCAATCATATACCTTTATTTTATTTCATTTCTTTAAAATCTTTGTTTTTGTTATTGATACTGGGGTGTTTAGTTATTCCACTATGCATTCCTTTCCTCGCCATTCGGTTCATGATCGCCAACGGAGAAAAGGTGGGGCACATGCCTTTTCCAACCAATCACATCAGGGGCGTAGCTTTCAAGGGGCCGGGAGGGGCGCCCGACCCCCCGAACTTTTCGCTCAGTAGTGTTATGTATGTACGTTTCGTATAAAATTTTTTAGGTATATTTGTTTTCGACCCCCCGGTTTTATAAAAAAAAGTACTTATATATAATTTTTAGGTCCGGTGACTTCCGACCCCCCGTTTGAAATTTTCAAGCTTCGCCACTGAATCACATGCCTTTATTTTATTTTATTTCTTTAAAATCTTTGTTTTTGTTATTGGTATTGTATTGAGTGTTTAGTTATTCCACTACACCTACCTAGTTATTGGATGTTTAGGTATTGCTCAGATTCCTATGTGGCAGTGACGTGGTGGTGATGTAGCAATGGTTTAGTTATTCCACAACACATAGTCTAATTTGAACCCACTTTATGATTAGTAATTCATATTAGACTATGGGGTGTGGTTCCACTTTCTACACCTCATGATAATAGTCACATAATATATGAGGGGTATGGTAATCCACTTTCCATAGGAGTGGAAACTGCCACATGTCTACTTCTCATTGCTTTATACCACTAACCTTGGTCCCACGTCTTGCCCGCTTTTCCACGCCTGTGGAGTGAACACGACCGAAGCCTCATAATTGATTGGTTGACCACTCCTTTTGCCCCTCAGCTCGTGTCGTTGGTTTGACACACACACCGGACAACGTTACGATGATTGGTTTGGGTAACTTTGTTTTAAAAAGCTTGCGCCTCAAGGCGGCTCTTTACACACATTTGTGTTAAATTTGGTCAAAATTATGGCGTGTAGGTGATTGATATTAAAAACAACCATAAGGGGGATGTAAAAGGCTGATATGTACAAGAGATGAGACATTTGATGTAGATAAAACTTATTTGGTTGTACACAGAGTAAATTTTACGTACGTGAAGCTCATACCTCAGGTGATGTGGCATTGTGAAGGCGTGGCCTTAAACACCTCAGGAGGGGGCGTGAGTGGGTGGTGGTGTGAGCTTCTTCACGACGTGAGAGGTGTGGTGATGTGGGTTATGCTTTTTTCAACCAATCAGAATAATTTGTTTATTATTTTAAACTTATTTCAAAATAGTATTATTTTAATGGGTAGTGAGTGGTGAAACTAGGGGTGTTCAAAAAACTCGTGGCTCGCAGCTCGCTCGAAAAAAGTTCGGCTCGAAATTGGCTCGGTTGTAAACGAGCCAGCTCGGCTCGGTTTGTAAACGAGCCGAGCTCGAGCTTGGCCTGGCTCGGCTCGTGAGCCGGTTCGATAAGATTTACATCCTTCATTTTTTTGTCACACATCGCTCAGAAGATAAAAAGTAAGGGAGTGTTTCCCCTATAAAAGAAGGTAAATAAAATGTAGAAAGTGAGTTAACTATTTATAGTTGCCTATTTAGCCATTTGGTTAAATTAAATTGCATATATGGCCCTTAGTATATGAAAATATTCATTTTAGGGCTTTTTATTTAGTAAATTTTGCGGTTTTTTGTTAGTTCGAGCAAGGTCGAGTCGAGCTAGCTCGAATTTTAATTTAGTCGAGCTTGAGCCTCAAATCCCAGCTCGATTTGAATTTTGAGCTCGAGCCAAGCCAGCTCGAATTCAGTTTGAGCCGAGCTCGAGCTGGGTCGAGCGCGGCTCGACTCGGCTCGTTTACAACCCTAGGTGAAACCATAGTGAAGGTTAGTGAAAAAAAAGTGAATGCCAGTGGTGCGGTGAGGTGACAAGTACTTTACGACGTAGGAGTGATGTGGAGTGAAAAAAATGTGAAACGATAGCGGATGGTCTAAGCGTCTCGGAGTGTTAACAGTTCTAAAACCAAGCATGTGATGCATGTTGGTTCAAAAAAGACCTTGACTTTTGGTCAAATTTAACCTATTGTGTTCCAAAATGTATGGTCTTGTTCCAATTTCCAAGTTGAGGACAAGTGGTTTCTCTGATAATTCTGTTATGCTGCATATGTGATGATTATTTTGGGTCACCATGTGGTTCAATTTATGTCCTTGCTGTAAAGTTTTCACCTTTTTCACTTGTAGTGGCCATACTTTTTAATGTCTCAATAAAACTTTATGAACAAAAAAAAATGAATTTTAAATGTTGATGTATCTTTAATTTTGTATAAATTTTAATACACATGGTACAACTTGTGATGCACTGAAAGTGGTATCAGTCTTGCTTAATATGACAATAAGCATCCAATGTGGTTGCTTATAAACAATGAATATAGTACAACCTTTATTGTACAATGTACAAGTTCTGGCTGAGAATCACACCACAAAAATACAAATTAAATCATTTTTTATACAGGGACAAATATTATATATTCTTGGTCACATGATAAAAATTTTGAATTTGTTTGACTTTGCTAATTTTGTCGTTTTATGAGAATATTGGTCAAAGATTGACCAACCATGCATGCATCTTGATTCATAACCCATCCCTTTAATAGTTAAATATTAACCAAATAATTAAAAATAATTTATATACCTAAAAGGAAATAAATTACTAGATATATATTAATGGGCGAATATTTCTTTTAAAATATTAAAATTAAAAAACCAAAGCTGAACGACAAAATATATCATTATATATTTTTAAGTATAAAACAAAAAGAAAAACAATGGAAATAAAGTTACAATATGATATGGACAAAATTGTACTCTTGGGCCTCTATAAACGCTGACAGGATATTAGCCTATTAGGAGCAGAGTGATGGTGGGTTAATTTACTAGACATTGGGCCAAACCCAGTGAGTTATTTAGTGGGCCAAAATTTGGGCCTCTATTTTCTAACTTTTTCAATTTTATATATAATTTTCATTTTCAATACATACAAACTCAATGGGCGCCTATTGGGTGAAATGGGCGGTGGAGGGAATAGTGTCAGGCAGCTGCCTGACACTCCTCTATTGGACAAACAAATTTATGATTTTATCCTGCTTTAAAATTATGATTTTGCTATCAGTTTAAAATTATGTTTTAAAAATAAATTTACGCTTTTGCTCTCAGCTAAAAAATTCAATTTTGCCCTCGGTTAAAAATTACGACTTTGCCCTGTTTAAATTTACAGTTTTACCATTAGTTTTTAAAATTATGATTTTGCCATCAGTTTAAAATTATGTTTTTGCCCCCACTTAAAAATAAATTTACGCTTTTGCTCCCAGCTAAAAATTTCAATTTTGCCCTCAGTTAAAAATTACGACTTTGCCCTGTTTAAATTTACAGTTTTACCATTAGTTTTTCCCCCTTATAATTACGATTTTGCTATCAGTTCAAAGTTATGTTTTTACCCCGAGTTAAAAATAAATTTACGCTTTTGCTCCCAGCTAAAAAAATCAATTTTGCCCTCGGTTCAAAATTACGATTTTCCCCGTTTAAATTTACAGTTTTGTCATTAGTTTTTTTTTTCTCACAACCAAGTTACAATTTTTCCCTCAAATTAAATTTACATTTTCTCCATCGTTTTTGTTTGTTTTACTGGTTAAATTACAATTTTCCCCCCAGTGTAAAATTACAATCATGCCGGCAGCTGCCTGACATTCCTCCATTATTCCATTTAATTGACGATTTTATCCCTGAAAAAAAAGTATGATTTCGCCCGCAGTTGAAAATTACGTTTTCCCATTGTTTTAGTTTTTTAGCAAAAGTATAAAACTTTTTCTCTAATTGGTTGACTCGATTTAATTTTTTTCCGTGTCAAGAAGCCGCCTAACACTCGCTCATTAGTCCTGAAAAATTACAGTTTTGCCCTTATCCGAAAAATATCATTTTAGTTTTTTTTTCCTAGCAAAATTATAGTAGTGATTTTTTAATTGATTAAGAATTATTCGGCCATCGCCCCGCAATGCGGGCGGGGCACCAACTAGTTAACTCTATTACATTTTACAACTTTCGTGAACAGTGCTTTATTAATTTTTTTTCTTTTTTGACTTTTTTTTTTTTGTCTTTTTGAGCCAAACCAATTTATGATTTTGTCCCATTTTAAAATTACGATTTTACCATCAGTTTAAACTTACGTTTTTACCACCAGTTCAAAATAAAATTATGCTTTTACCCCCGGTGAAAAATTACAATTTTGCTTTCGGTTCAAAATTACGATTTTGCCCCGTTTAAATTTACAATTTCGCCATTAGTTTTGTTTTCTTCCTCCCAGCTAAATTACGATTTTGCCCTCAATTTAAATTTACATTTTTTCATCGTTTTTGTTTGCTTTCCAAGTCAAATTACGATTTTGCCCCAGTGTATAACTACAGACACTGAATGGAGGAGTAGTTCCAGGCAGCTGCCTAGAACTCCCCCATTGGCCCAACCAATTTAAGATTTTATCTCCGCTTTAAAATTACGATTTTGCCATCAGTTCAAAATTACGTTTTTACCCACAGTTCAAAATAAAGTTATGCTTTTGCCCCAACCAAAAATTACAATTTTGCCCTCGGTTAAAAATTACGATTTTGACCCGTTTAAATTTACAGTTTTGCCATTATTTTTGTTTCTTTCCTCCCAGCCAAATTACGATTTGGGCCTCAATTTAAATTTACATTTTGGCATCGTTTTTCTTTGCTTTCCTAGTCAAATTACGATTTTGTCCCACGTGTAAAATTACAGTCATGCCATCGTTTTAGTTTTTTTTTTTACAAAATTGTGGTAGTGCTTTATTTTAATTGTTTGACTCGGTGTAATTTTTATTCGTGATTCGTGCCATGCGACTTCCTGGCACATGCTCATTTATCCTGAAAAATTACAATTTTGCCCCCAGTTTAAAATTATTGTTTTTCTATCGTTGTTGTTTTTATTAAGCAAAAGTATGATAGTGTTTTAATTTATTTGGTTGACTCAATGTAATTTTTTTGAGATCGTGTTATAAGTAGTATGTACAGGTAATCAAAACACAGACGTACATGTTATGATAGAGAAATATTCGGCTTAGTGCCCCGCAACGCGGGTGGGGCAAACCCCTAGTAAAATACAATACCATTACCAATTTTGTGAATAGTGATTGATTTTTTTTGTTATTTGTATACTTTTTACAGTTTTACCCCTCAAATTTTGTTATTGACACTTACAACCCCTTACCTTTCTAAAGACTTTGTAATCGAGTTTTACGTATTTATTTTTACGTATGTGTGGGTATAAATTCAAGTTGATTTACGTTTCGACGTAAAGTTTTCTGGAAATGAGTCGGGTCAATGTAATATGTTTTCGTGCTTACTTTTTTATGTACGTTTTCAGTTGGTCTACGATTTAACGTAAAATTTTTACAAAATACTAAGACAACGCGCGGGGCAATTTACTAGTTTCATACTATATATTATATGTCACACAAACGCTGCATACATGTATAACAAACTAATAAGTCATAAGTTCATAACTTGTAAAGTGATGGGCTAATTTACTAGACCAACAGGTAGCTTCCTTTTAGTGGGCCAACTCTTGGGCCTCTATATCAATTACTCTCGTTGACCTTTTAGCCTAATCCAATATATAAAAACTTTTGACATACACCAACACAATTTTTTGGACGGTTTTTTTTTTTTTTGAACGGATACACCACAACACAATTGATTAGTAATTCTTAATAAATCAAAATCTATACTATATAATAAAAGAAACCACTTTTAAGACACTTGTCATCATATTAGGGCATCTCTTATAGATAATTATTATTTTATCTTAATTTTTTCTAATTAATTATAGATAATTCTCATATTAAATATTATTTAGTTTAATATCTTATGGATAATTATTATTTAGTTTAATTTTTTCTTCTCATTTACAATATCATTTAGAGAAAATTATGATTTTGGCCTCTGTAGTTATATGACTTTTATCCTTTTAGCCCAAATTTTTTTTAACATCTGAGCCCTAACGTCTTCTTTTCTAACCCTTTTGACCCCTAACACTAACCCCATCCATTAAATGTTAGGGGCCAAAAGGGTTAAAAAAAGACGTTAGGGGCCAAACAGATTAGAAAAAAAGACGTTGGGGGCTTAGATGTTAAAAAATTCTTTTTTTGGGCTAAAAGGGTAAAAGTGATATAACCACGGGCCCAAAATCGTAATTTTATTTTTTGATGTATAAAATTAGATCCATTTAATTCGTACAATACACGAGTTTTTAAGGATATATATGTAATTTATTCAAACCGTGTAATACGCATATTTTTAAAGATGTACTTTTTTTTATTATTTGGTATATAAAATTACATTTATTCAACCCGTGTAATAAATGGGGTTTTTTAAAGATGTATTATTTTATTATTTGGTAAACAATATTACATTTATTCAACTCGTGTAATACATGTGGTTTTAAAAATATAACTTTTTTATTTTGTATATAAAATGACATTTATTCAACCTGTACAATATTGTTCTTGTAGATATAACTTTTTATTATTTAATATATAAAATTATATTTATTCAACTCGTGCAATAAAGAAGGGTTTTAAATATATATTATTTTATTATTTAGTATATAAAATTTATTTATTCAACCCGTGTAATACACGGGGTTATAATCTAGTGAAATATAAAACAAAATATATATACAACAAATTTATGCAATTCAATAGCATTAAACTCTACAAGATCTACGGTATAACATATGTAAAGAAAATGTAGACCTTCAAGACCAAATGTTCATCCGAGTCGAACCAAGCCAATCCAAATAAGAAAAAAAAAAAAACTAATCTCGTCGTCTTGCAAGTGGGACAACTTCGGCCAAAGGCGTCGAGAGCGGTGTTGGCATGGGAGACGTTCGACAATTAGGGCACGTAGGGTTCAACCGCAACCACGGGTCAACACATTTAACATGAAAAAGGTGACCACAATCAGGAAGTTGTCTAAGCATATCACTTCCTTTGTAATCACCCAAACAAATAGAGCAACAAGTTGAAAAGCCCGAATCCGATTTATTGATCTTAGCATCTTTGTAGAGCATAGTGGGATAGCTCAAAAGTGTCTCATCATCAAGGCCCACTTCAACCACACAATGGTTTGAGTCGGGTTGGCCCAATGCTTGAGCTAAACTATTCCTTTGGGCCCGGATTTGGGCGGCTGATGGTGATGGTGTCGATGTTGTTCGATTGCAAAAATAAGAAGCTAGAGTGATTGTTGTAATAAGCAACAACATTCCAACCGAGATCCCAATACCATACCCGAACCCGCTGATATTTTGTGACCCGAGAAACCCACCAGAGTTTGGATCCGGGCCCATGGTGTTGTTCATCTTCTTGTTTGATTTGGTTTTGTGCAAAAGAGGTATAGAATGGAATGAGGTGAAGGAAATGTTGAAATATTGATATTGCCAGCCATTTTGTGGGGTGTAAATGTGGAGAAATGGCTATTTGGTGGGGGGTTGATTTTTAAAATATTATTTTCGTATTCAAAAGTCAACTGCAACGTAAAGAGGGGATCAAATTGCAAAAAGAATTCAAAAAATTTAGGGGATTAAGTTTAAGTGTCATTTTTCAAAGTAATATGAATCTTTAATTATATTAAATTATGAAAGCTTACGTTATAAAATGTCAACGGTTTTCATTTTAAGATACCTCGTTGAAATACTTGTCATACACGTTGATTATATATGTGGTATTCGTTAAGTATTACAATAAATATGACGTATAATTAATACATTTATTTATAATTCTTTTATCAACTAAAACTTAAACCTGTCTAATAGTATTAAAAATATAACTTTCATTTATATCAAGTCATTAATAATTATCACTTACTTTCTTTTTTTGTAACAAAAAATATCAAGTCATTAATAATTATCACTTACTTTCTTTTTTTGTCACAAAAAAGTTAATTAAGTTTAAATATTTAGTTGCATATAAAATTCTAGTTATATATTTCTGAGGGTAACACCTTAAATTCTACGTATATAGACTTTCGTTCAATTTGAAAACATAATGCGGTGTGGACGTGCTGTTGCATGGTGGAAATGCACGTTGGGAGTACCACAAAAGATGGGGATTCAACTTCAAGTCGTATTTATTTATTAATTTATTTACGTATTTCCGAATATACATTAAATATGATTTTAGATTGTAATTAATGCCGGCGTATGTTAAAAATGACGGTCACGTTCATGACCAGCCTTTTATTCATTTAAATCAACAAATATACATTTATATCTATACCGGGGAAGGTTCATTTGAGAAGAAAATTTTATTGAGAAGAAAAAGAATAAAAGGGTATAATTGTAAAACATTAAATAGTTTCTTTCTCATCTCATTTATTATTATGTTTGATTAATTAATTAGTCATTAAAACTATAATCCTTCACACTAAATATTTTTGCCTACACACATCAAAAGTTATCCTACACATTTCGGAAATTATCCTACACATATTGAAATTTATCCTACACAACTCGTAATTTATCTTACACGCCTCGTATTTATCCTACACTATAAACGAATTTTTATTTTTATTTTTTTGTAAAAAATATATATCTTAAAATTAAGTTACAAATTTAATATAGTTAGTTATTAAAGATGAAACTACCAATTAATGATGTATGTAAGTTTACTAGTATACCCTTATAGTTACATTAAGTACAAATATTAAACGAAGTCTAATTAAGCATTCCTATTGGTTGAAATTTCTTCTTTTTTTCTTCTTACAAAAAATTTATTCTCATTTGAATCCTCCACTATCTATACTACTATAAAATATATTTTAAGAGGGTATATTTGTAATTTAAACTCTATTTTAAAACCTCTAAGATAAAATTTGGTGTGTATAGAACAATTGCTTTATGCAATAGATTTTACTTTGTCTCCATTTTTCTTAACTAACACATCATTTAACAAAATTCTCCTATTTTTTCTTAAGAAACACATATTTTAATAAAATTCTCCTAATTAATGTGTTACTTATGGTTATAATTTGTATCATATAATATTATTTAATATATTACTTTTGTATATAATAATTTCTGTCATGTAAGGTTTATTTTATCAGGTACGTACATATGAAAGTATGTGCGTGAGGTGTCAGTGTGTGCATGTGTGTGATGTGTATGTAGTAAGGTGCATGTGTGTGCACTCAATACTTAAAAGAAGGGTGTGTGTACAATGGCGAAGTTTGAGATTTTCAACCGGAGGGTTCGAAAACGGATATACCCAAAAATTTGTATAAAACCGGGGGGTCGAAAACGTATATATCCAAAAATTTCTTTACGAAAACTACATATTCTCCATTACTGAGCGAAAAGTTCGGGGGGTCGGCCGCGATGAGCGAAAAGCCCTTGTGTGTGTATACGTGAGGTTATCCTTTAATGGGTTTTATAAGGAATGAGGTTAGGGTAGCGATGATGAAACTGTAGGTTGGTGGAGTTTATGGAGTGGTTTGCACTCCGCAGCATCGCGCGGGCTTCCGACTAGTAAGTTTAAAAAGTTTAAATCTAGAACAACAATAACGACATAAAAATATTTATATAATGTTTTATTTACGATACATATGTAACACCCTTTTTAAGATTATAATCGAACAATGCACTCTCTAGTCTCTACTTTTATATTTAATTTGTTTTACGTATAAAGTAATTAGAAGATTCTTGTGATTGTATATTTAAATCGTCTATACGTGTGTGTAAAGTAGGATTTGAGGAAGTCATTTTCATGCATCAATTTCTTGGTGAGGGTTTGGTTTTTGAGTAGTTGACTCTATTGTGATAACGCCAATTTTTAATTTTCTTTTGTTAGTATTATTTTTTCATCAAAAACAAAATAAGAAATTTCGGATAGTTGTTAATTACAAGAGTGAAATTGGCATTAAAAAAGTTGGTCGGTTAAAATTTACTTTTAGTTTTAGAAAAGATTAGTATTTTCAATCCTTATTATATAGTTTCTTTTGCAATTTCCTTTTATATGTACAAAAATAATGACTTGGTAAAATATATTTTGAATAAAAGTGCTGGAAATAATGAATTGGTAAAATGTCCAAGAGGAAAAACAAAAGTTATTAAAAATGAATAGTTAGAGAGAAAATTAAAAATCGAAGTACTTAACTTTCTATAGCACCTCTCTAAAAAATCGAAGTACTTTACTTTCTATAGCACCTCTCTAAATACAAAATAGAAACTAAAAAAAATATTAATCTTAAATATGTTATAGGGTCAACCCGTTTATTAAACAAACCGTGTTTGAGATAACCCATTTATTACATAGATCGTATGCCGCTCGTTTATGTAACACCCCCCACCAATAGCCACAATAATCAATTATGCATATAATCAGACATTATGTGACACAACATTCATCAGGATTTATGCATTTTCAACGATATAAGTTGTCAGTGGTGTTCATACCATCTCGCCAAATGCTAGGTTGATAGCTTATGTATATTGTTTTCATCATGTTAAAATTAGTTATCAACTTTTAACACTATAATGCAACATTGCTACCATGTAGTGCATGTTTATAAAACATGATTTTTTAATATAGAGAGGTTGCTTAAGTCCCAGAACAATCAAATGAACAAAAAAGTTGACGAAAACAATTTAAGTTGAATAAGTCTCAATCTTATTAACCAGAAAATAACTCAAAACTGAAACATCTTCTCTTAACCTTAATCACAACTTTGATGAGGTTATATAAGGGTGAGAGGGGCACTCAACTCTTAGGGGAGTCCCCTCTCTTACACACACCCAATCAGCACGTGCCACGTCAACTCCTCTCTTAAGTCCTCATTTTGCACTCAAACGTTGGCATCACTCCACTCACACAATTATTTTTTTATAAAAAAAGAAGAAAAAAATATGATTTGTGGAAAAAGAGTGGACCCACATTAACAACCAATCACCCCTTTCTCTCTCCTCTCTCTCATGCGGTAACCTCTCACCGATCCCCCACCCCGGCTTCCCCTCCCCGAGTTGATGGCGGCGGTGTACCCGCACGGCAACTTGGGTCACCGCATGTGCCCCGTGCACCCTAAGACATGACTTGGTTACAACTAGTGTAGGATTCAACTTCCATGTTTATCTAACCTATCTATTATAAATTAAATATAACTCAGTTAATTTATCTCTAATTAACTTAACCAAATAACTATACTAATCCTAACTCGAATTAGTCGGCCCAACTTGAACCCCCCCATTACTAGAGATCGGACCGATCCGCCTCATATGCTCGAGTACGGGAATTACGTCCAAAAATCACCCTCCTAATTTTCTACTCGAAATACGTGGGCTCCAACTTGTCTTATTTGTCTTGGTTTCCATAGAACTTCTCCTTATTTCTAGCTATGTTTTTCGGCTCCATTCTATCCCGAACATTCTTGCAACCTTGTACTCGACTAGTTATTTTTCCATGACCCGTCATTTGGCCATAAGAACACGCACCACCATTGACTCGGCCGCGATATTGAGTAAACCTTGTACCCGACATTATTCCCGTAGAATTTAGGCACAACTTTGATTTAAGCCTTGGTTAAATCCATATGCGTTCAACCCGAACAATATCCCTTTATAAACCTTAATTGTTCAACTTAAAGACTTGAACCTTACTCGTTCAACTAAGCACCAAAACTCAACCTCCTTGTTGATTTAAAACAAACACATTGATAAAAAAACTTGTTGGGCAAGAAACTAATAACTATACCGGACTTAGACTCTAACCGAATTGTTAAGAAGTACCAATTTTATTCAATAACATATATAACTCAAGGTATTGTTATCAAATGTAGATCCTTCCAAAAATAATTACCGACTTAGACGGTATTGACGAGTTTCCTGAATTGTAGATAAAAATTGTTGATGTAAACACTTGACTTATAAAGCTTCGTAGACTTAATATAATGGTGACATAAGGTTTCACAGTGCACTACTATTATATTATATATTATATTATATATTATATATATATATAGTTTTCGAAGGATGATAAATAGTAATTTCAATTTTAAAATAATATATAGTTTTCTAATATTTTATTATATTAATATTTTTTTAATATTTATTTTTAACTATTAATAGATATATTTTTTTCTATTTACTTTTAGCTTACATATTTTTATTTTTCCTTTTCTAAAACCAGATTTTCTTTATCATTTATTTTGTTTTTCATAATATTTTCTTCTTTTTTTAAATTTACCTTTACTTTATCAATTAATTTGATATTTCTTTAATAAATTATATACGTTAATTTTTTTCTAAAAACTTAAGTACGTAGTTGAGCTTACTTTTTACCCTCGATTAATATAAGTTTTATTAAAAACGAATTTGTATTAAAAAATAAAGTATTTATTTGCTATCGTAAAATGATACGATGATAAACTAAACCGATTCTAACAGTTTGGTTTTCTAAATAGTATTCTACATTTTCAAACAACGTTTGTTTTACATTATCGTTTGCTCCGTTTCACCGCAACGCGCGACTGAAAAAAACCTAGTTATTATTAATTACTATTATGTCACTTTTTTAATAAATTTATCAATTCATTAATATCTTTGTTTTCATATACATTGGTATACCAGGTTTAGTGTTATTGGATGGTATGATATGATTAAAGTCGAACATATTGTGTTAGGTGATGATTGTTTTTTCAACGGGTCTACAAGGAATGCAATGTTTATTGGTTACGAAGCTCCAAAAAGCAGAAGTATTAGATGAATAAGATTGCCATTGTTATTTCGCATAACATAAACTTCATTTCATCATTTATTTATTTTTATCGTTTTACTTGTATCATAACGCACATGCTTTGTTATTTTTACCTTTATGAGCTTTTGTATTCGATAACAATTTTCATTGAAGCATTTCGATATCTTCTTTATAAATGTATAATGTTCATTTCAACACTTTGAAACCATAATATTTTGTGTGCCCCGTATTAGCACTTTGAACATGTTTTATTAGCACTTTGAACTAGGCATCGGTGCTTATTTCTTTTAGGCCCTGTTCAGCCGATTGGACTGCTATATTTGGGCCATAGGCCACATGTTGGTTCCAGCCCAAATCATTGCGAGCAACCCAAAATAATCAGATTAGAAAACGATATCATCGTGAAATCATTATTTTATAAACTTTACTTCTACTCTATTTAAAGTATTGAGTTAAATGCCATTTTAGTCCCTGTGGTTTATGGCATTTTTCCAGTTTAGTTCAAATGTTTCATTTTTCTCCTGCAGGTCTAAAATGGTTTCACCGTTGCCATTTTAGTCCACTAGGTTAACTTCATCCATTTTTTCTGTTAACGAGAAAGGAAGTTCGGTCATTTTATATGGTCGAATTGCCCTTCTAGTTAACAGTATTACATATAAAACTAGAATTGCGACCCGCCGCAATGCGGCGAGGATTCTTTAGTTATAAATAAGTCGATCTAGGACCCGCACATTATGTTAAACCTGTGAAACGGGAAAAAATAGACGATGTAAAAACATTCACCCACACACACATGTTGCATCGTGTTAACTCGCAAAATTTAGAACGAAACGTAAAACGTTAAACCAAATACGCACGTTGCGATGTGTTAAGTCACAAAATTTAGAACGAATCATAAAGCGAAAAATTTGCGAAAAATGAAAACTATAAAGGACCAAAGTTGAAAGTAAAAAAAGTTGTGAATATAGATTGTAAAAGATAAAAAGTTTTGGGTTAAAAGTAAAAAAAAAAAACAAATAGTTTTGGGTTAAAAGTAATTTATGAAATGCTTTTCGGTGAAAAGTAAAAAAAAATCAATTTTTTTTTGGAAAATCCCCAAAGCCAACGTTACGACAACCATATGCATAACCATTTTTCTTTGAAAAACCCCCAAAGCACACCCCGCGTTGCGGCGGGGCGTAAAACGGTGTCAAATAGTATTAATGTCACACAACCGTCATCGACCACCACCACTGACTCGACGTAGGGTATGCTTGTTGCGACGAACCTGTCAAACATGGGAAAATAGAGGTAAAAACGTTGAACCACACATGCACGTTGCGTCGTATTAACTCGAAAAACTTAGAAATATACGTAAAACGAAAATTTGCGAAAGATGAAAAGTATAAGTGACAAAAGTTGTGAAGTTAAATAGCAAATAATGAAAAGTTTTGGGTTTAAGTTAAAAAAAACAAATTATGTAGGGTTAAAATTGAAAAAGGTAAAAACCTTTGGGTTAAAACTAAAAAATCAAGGTTTTTTTTTTGAAAAATACCCAAAGCACAATCTACAACTCATGATGCACTAAAAAATTGCTTCTTTATATATGGAATAATGACCGAATTGTCCTTCTCGTTAACAGAAAAAATGGATGAATTCAACCCAATGAACTAAAATGGCAATGGTGAAATCTTTTTGGACCCCAGACAAAAAAATTAAACATTTAGACTAAACTGACAAAATGACCTAAACTACAGAGATTAAAATGAGATTTAACTCTAAAATATTTTACTACTTTTCATCATCATAACTTTAGCTATTACCTATAAATGTTAACCTACAATTAAAATAACTAACGTCAAGTGCTTATAGATATTTATTTTAAGTTTTTAACCCAGTTATAAAACTCATAAATTCCTTCAATTTACAATATTAGAGTAATAGAGTATCATGTTCACGTAGATGATTTTCTATGGAGGGTTTTTACAAGATTATGTTCACAACTTGAAATCGTTTAGTACGTAATACATAACATAGTTCCTAATCAGGTCCATACAAGAAGATCTTCGGTTTTTACCACACACAGGACACATCTACGATTTGGTTTTATATAATTTGTTTATATCCTATTGATTCCAATAAGAATTTATCAAGTTAGCCTTGTTTTCTTTGATGTTGTTATTTTATCCACGACACACATATATTCAACTTCTGGTTTTAGGATAATTAAACAAAACCAAATACAATAATAACACCGACCTTCACCATCTCAGTTCGATGGGCTGGTTATCCTCGGTATCAACCATTTTATAGACTGCAACACAAATACTAATATAAAATTTAGTACACCATACACATCATGCATGTTCATACAACCATGTTTATTTATGCACAGTCGTTGTGTGTACTGCCCACCCCTTGCTAGATGGAATTCAGACCGACAACCGTTGTTGCCGGCTGATTACTGACATTCTTAAAGTTCATGTTTCAATATCAACTTACCCTAATTTCACTGTTCAACACAAAGACGATATCAAATCAATGAACCATATCATATTGAAACCCTGATTAAACTTCACATAATCAGAATCACAATAGCTCTAATATTTGGTTACGAGTGAAACACAATAAAAACATAATAAAGCTCAATTATCTTCGGTTTCACTTAATTTCAAACGTGAAATCAATTCTACAGATAAAAATTAAACATGAAATTGACAGATCAAATACATGATGATTCAAATTTAGACTAAATTACTGACTTAAATAGAAAATTAACAGTAAAACGATGAAAAAATGGAACAAAATTACCTGAATTAACAAGAAGTGAGGATCGACGTGCCAAATTGGAAGTGGTCACAAGCGATCGATTGATCGAACATCATATCTTGATTATTGCGTGAAAGGAAGCATGAGAGGCGATTGAAATGTGAACGATTCAACTGTAGGAAGAAAAAAAGAATAACCTAATTGACGGATTAGGGGACTGGAAACGAAGGGGCACCATTCAATTCGCATTCCATAGCAAATGGAAAGGTTAATCTGAAGCCATTCAATCGCCGATTAAGCATTCAGTTGACGCAGGTCATAATGTAGGTTTCCAAAATTTCATGGATGAAATCTCCATATTAACCCTATAGCCTCTTAAATTTTCTACGCTTTCCTAATGTATCCCTTTTAAATGGCTTCTATTCTCTTGTATGTGTTGCTCCAAAACTTGTACTTAAGATAAAATTACAATCTTGTCCATTAGATTTGCTTAATATAGTATTATAGATTATAGATAAGTATTGGATTGGCCCACGCGATACGACGGGTGTCACTAAGGTTCTTTTGGAGAGCACAATTTAACCTCACATGCCTTAAACACTTATTATATTTAGGCATTATTGTTATATAAATATTTAGCAATCATATACTTAAGTATTTAAATAACATAATACTTAACTTAAATTTTAGTTATAAAATATAAATAGTAAAAGTAGCTCTTTTGGAGAGCGCAATCTAACCCGAATTCTGTCATATTAGATGACCATGGTTTATTCGTCACTTATTGTGTTCATTGTTTGATACTTGTATGAAAAATGGATCTTTATGGTTGTTAAGCGGCAATTTTGGTTAGCTGATCTCTTATCTTGCTTTTGAATGTTGGGCTAATCTCTTATTTTGCTTTTGATTGTTGGTTATCCTTTGCCGTTTGTTTATCCATACATATTAATATCTAATATCTAGGAATTTCTTTAAACTAAAGTACATATACACAACATTTTCATTGACTATTGTTGTCTTTATTTAGGATTATATGAAACTTCTTGATTCTTTATTGTTATGCTTAGGATTATACGTTACATCTTGATTCTTTGAACTTGATACGCGACTTAGTGGTACCCGGTATTAAATTGTTTAAGAGCACCTGCTTTTTCAAAAACAAAATATAATATTCATGGAGCTAGTACAACATGAAACTCGTATACTTATGTTAACATGAAATTAAGCAAAATAATAAAGATGACATACAACATCTCCAGAAAGAACATCCACGTTAATTCTACATTTTAGAACATTAAACCTCAAATATTTTGAAGTGTATCTACAATATGCTGCAATTCACGTACAACATTTTTCATATTCATCCGTTGAGGTGGGGAATCCATAGAACATGATACTCCAATCTTGATTATTGACGCCAAACATTCCTCGATTTTCTTTGCATTTGCTTCCTTATTTTGCTTAGACATTTTATCCTCTTTATAAATGTTTAGAATGTTGATATCAATAACATCGATTACATGATCTAGCAAGGCCATGGAAGCAAATTTATGAAGACTTAGGCCCTCAATAAAGATGTCATCAGTTGGTGTTTTCCCGGTCATCACCTCCAGTAATGTTATCCCATAACTATAAACATCCCCACTGCTTGTCATCTCATTTCCGAGTCCGTACTCTGCGATTTACGTGTAATTACTTTAGACAAAAAAGTATTTCTTCAAGCAAGTAAATAAAAATCTATTTTACCTGGAGCAGCATAACCAATTGTTCCTCTAATCTCTGTTGAGTTGTTTAAGTATGGAGTTCCAAAAAATTGAGCTAAACCGAAATCTCCAACATGAGCCAGCATATCATCATCGAGTAGAATGTTGCTAGGCTTCAGGTCACCATGAACAATGGCTGGTAGGCAACTATTGTGAATATAATCAAGAGCAGATGCTACATCAAGAAGAATATTTATCATTTGAAGAAGGCTTAGTCTTGATGTACTTTTACTTGAATGCAACCAATCATGTAAACTCCCATTAGGCATGAACTCGTATACCAAAGCTTTAAAATCATTTCCTTGAAAGTCAACACTTGAACATGAAGTTATTATTTTCAACAGGTTCCGATGTCGAATATTCCGCCATACTTCACACTCCCTCATAAATCTTGCTTGTGCTCCACGCTTTTGAAGACGTAGCACTTTGACAGCAACAAACGTGTCATCATCTTTATCAAGGATTCCTTTATAAACAGAACTGAACCCACCATTTCCAATCAAATTACCTTCGGAGAACCCATTGGTAGCGTTGAGAAGTTGACTGTATGAAATTTTCATGAATTGTTCACTAGTTGATGATTGAGATGGTTTGGTCATACTTCTATTTCTACAACAAGCATATGCCAAGCATATTAAGGTGAAAAATGTTGATGCAACCAAAATGATTATTACCAACAAAGGAAGGTTTCTGGTATGTTTCTTTGTATCCTTACATTTTGGTAACCCGAGTTCAACAATGCCACCACAAAGCCTCTTATTTCCCAATATAGAGAATGCACTTGCATTAGCGAACACCCCTCGTGTTGGTACTTCACCTTCAAAATTATTATATGATAGGTTCAAATATCCTAACAAAAACAACCGTTCTAAGAAATGGGGAATTTGGCCCGATAAATTATTATGAGAAATATCGAGTACCTCAAAGCCTCTTAAGGAACTTATTGATAGTGGTATCATACCGTGGAAGAAGTTTCCTCTCAGACACAATGATGAAAGACTATCACAACCACCAAGACTACTTGGAATGTTACCTGACAAATAATTACCGGATAAATCCAGAGCAGTCAACATCTTGAGGTCTCGAACCTCGGTTGGAAGTGAACCAAACAAGTTGTTTTGAGAAAGATTTAATGTTATGGACAAAGATGAAAGTTGAAGGATTTGTGAAGGTATATTTCCATTTAGTTTATTGTCATTGAGGTACAACTCTAATAGATTATGGAAATTTCTAAAGCTTGATGGAATAAACCCTTCCAACATGTTTGAAGATAAATCAAGTTTTTTTTTTGGGTAAAGGGTTACCCCGGTGAATTTTATTACCATCAACTATTAGAAACAAGAGGGGGCCTAAGTGACACCCTATTCTCAAGTATGACATGCCATACCCAAGTTAAACAATCAAAACAAGCTGAAAGCAAACAAAGTCACTCGACAAACAACTAAAACAAGCAAACATGCGACCAAAGTCTAGCACTCTTAGCCGCAATCATCATCAGCCATAAGCAGACCCCTAGGAAGGCTCCAGTCTTGGAGAATACCCTCAACGTGAATGGATGACCTAAACCCATGGATTTAGGAATCTGCCCTGAAAATTGGTTCTTATGTAAATAAACAACTTGTAGGTTTCGAAGGATACCAATGGTTGAGGGGATGTTTCCTTTGAAATGGTTTCCTTGTAAATGTAAACGTTTCAAGCCAACCAGATTACCGATTGAACTAGGGAGGTTTCCGTGTAACTGATTTCCATATAAATATAGGTCTTGGAGTTTATTAGAAAGATTACCTATTGATGTTGGGAGCATTCCTTGAAACTTGCACTTGTGAAGAAGCAACCACTTTAATCTAGTGCAATTTTTCAAAGAATCAATAAACATAAGTTCATCATCTTCTTTGCTTCCAAAGAGGTTATAGCTTAAGCGTATATAATATATATCTCTTAGTTTTGCAAAGTCGATTGCCAACTTCCCACTAAACTTGTTTCCACCCATATCAAGATATCCTAACCTCGAACAATTAGATATGGACAATGGAAGAGGTCCAGTTAGTTGGTTACCCCATAATCGAATTCGGACAAGACAAGGGAGCATTGCACCCATGGATGGAGGAAGACTACCGGTAAAATTATTATAAGCCAAGGTAATATTAATCAGGAGTGAAAGATTATAAAGAGAATAAGGGATGGTTCCAGATAAACCACATCCACCAGAGTCAAATTCTCTTAAGTTTTTCCATTGGCCTATGGTGTCCGGAATGCTCCCACCCAAAGGATTTCTAGTAACAGAGAACACTTCCATTGATGTAATATTCCCCAAGAATGGTGGGATTTGACCTGTAAACATATTATCACCGAGATAAAGGATAACAAGTTTGGGGAGGGAACCGATCTCCTTGGGTATGCTTCCAACTAGATCATTAAGAGAAAGACTAAGTGTTTCAAGGTTAGAACACCTAGATATGTTTACTGGAATGACCCCACTGAACTTGTTTGTGGACAAATAAAGGAATTGTAGCCTGGAAAGACGACCAAGTTCTTGAGGGATTTTTCCTTGAAGGCTATTGTTCGAGAGAGAGAGAAAACATAGGAAGCTGAGGTTCCCAACATGAGGAGATAAAGAGCCTTCAAGACCTTGCGAATTCAGTTTTAAACGCGTCACCCTTTTTTCCCATTTTCCACATGTAACACCAATCCAATCACAGAAATGAAGGGAATTGTTCCATGAGGTTAGAGCTTCGGAGGTGATCATCGACTTGATCTCGAGCAAAGAGTGATGATCCGTGTCATTTCCATCGGCATAGGAAGTTGAGATGGCCGTGGAAGTTAGAAATATAACAACATAAAAGAGGAAATGCATAAGAGAGGATGATGAGATTAGTTGATTTGAATTCATGGATATGAGAGGAAGATAGATCTCACAGGATCATTGTTGGCCTTTTATCCTTGGCTTTTGCATGCGCTATCATAACCGATAGTGAAGCCAATGACCGTATCTTCCAAGTCAATGATAGGTCTTCAGTCTCATAATTTTCCAGGATGAATTATTGAAGTAATTAAACATCTTAACTAAATATATAGTTTTTGGGGATAGCTAAAATGAAGATAACAAGATACCTTCTGGCCTTTGATCCCTATTTCAAATTGCCGACAATGCATATTCTGGTTTAATTTTTTCTTGGTGTCGCATATTAAGCCAAGTCTTCAACCACTCCTTTGAATCATTCTCATATTAACTAGTTTAATACCCGTCCGGTGGACGGGTTACGTTGATTTATTATACAGTAAGTGTGAATGAATCTATGAACACACATATTTTTTTCCTTTGAATTATAAACGAAAATATTATTTATTTATAAATTTCAATAAAAAATATCTTTTGGCGGACCCGAACTATTTCAACATTTTGCCGATTTTGACATGTTATCCAGTTGCCCATTTTACCACCCATGACCCTACAACCAAACTATTTCAACATGCCATAAAGTGTTGCTCCTTAATATATTGGTTGTTCACATGTTTTAAGATATATTAGCCACTCGAGCAAGGTTTTAAAACTTAATCTTTGAAAATTCCTACATTTTAAATATGAAAACATTTCTTTTGCATTTTTTCAAGCTTTTTTTCCGACTAATTGCAAGCATATACGACCAATTCCAGGATTATGGGTATTTTTTTTCGATCGGACAGGTGAAAATTTTTCAAAGTCACCCATTTTGGAGTAATTCCACTCAAGTATGTTTTAACTGGGGAGTTCTTTCTGACGCATTCAACATGTCTGATTCTGAAAAGTCACCAACATGGATCGATGCTACTTGTAACAAATTTAACTCTTCCACATTCAACGCGTCTAAAACGCATTGGTTATTTGACCCATGATATCTTATGTGAATAGTACATCACAATGTTATATCTATCTAAATGTCACAAACATTCTTCTTGGAAAATTGTTCTCAATTTACTATGATAATATATGTAACAACCAACAGAATCATAAAATCCTCAATAGTTCATGTCATTGTTGTTAACTAAATTCTAAACATACCCAAAAACATAAAATGGATCATCGTCATCTAATGGGCATTTCTACATATCATGACTTAATAATTAAAGCTAAAAGAGTCATGTAATTACAATTATACATTAAGAAAACGATAAATAAGTTGTATCGTTACCTTAACATTAGTCAAATCACGTCGATGCTGAAACTGATTAAATCTTCTCAGCTGATTTCTCCTTAGTAGTCAAAGTAGCACCACAACTCACGTCCGTTTTTACACATTGCAACATCCAGATCGATGAAACGTTCAATTAAGAACAAATCGCATACACATCTAATAAAAAAAACGATTAGCGATTAAGAACACTGACTTGCAAGAATTAGGATTTTTCATGTGCATGAAAACATAAAGAACCTAGCCAGTGACAAATTTGGTCTTTAACTCTAAAAACGTACGGTCATAAGGTCATCAAGAACACTGAGTTACATACCCGGATGTTGTCAATGAAGTTGACTATTTCGAACCGAAGCTTATGATATAATGCTCATTTGAAAGGTGTTGTCCAACTCGCGAAACTTTGCAACACTGATTATAGACTGGCCTTTACTGTGTGGAAGATCTAAAAACACGTCCTCATCCAAAACTGGGCATCACAATGTTGACAAACTTGAACAGGTTCACCTCAACTTATTTAATTTTTTTAAAACATTAAACAAAAATTACCAGGTGAAAGTATGCATGAATAACCCCGAAACCCTGCAATTCCTTAAAGTCATCCATGACGTCACCCAAACCTTCGCATCATACGTCTTCTATTCACCTCCATCATTCGCTATCAGTTACACCGTCCCTCAACCACCTGCTCCTTTGTACAATCCAGATCACCTACTGTTGTTGCTTGTTATACAACAGTCACTGCTCTAAGTGGGCACCATGTATCGCCCTTCCGCTGATTTATGCAACCCAAGAACACTACAAATGAAATGCAACTCATTAAAGAAATGTAACTATCCAACCGTATTTTGTTTGCAACCCTTTGGACCAAAATGTCGTGAGTAGCGCTTAAACACCTTTCTACACAAACAATAATAGCGTCCGACACATGCCCAGCAAAACATGTGATTGTTGTTCCCAACCTGACCACAAAACAAAGATTATTAACTTCCCCAAAAATTGTAGTGTTATACACATAACAACAGATGTGTTGTGGACTTACCTTCACATTGACTTTACCATAGGATGCCAATGATTACCAAAACAGTTGAGCGTGAATCTGGGTCGATATCTAGGAGCTATTTTTTTACATTTCCTGAAGGTGAAGAAGTTGTGAAAATGTACCTGCAACTTTTTTAGATGTAGCAACAGCTCCGAGATCCACACCACTACAATATCTACCATTTGAAAAGGGGATTTATGCATGAAACATACAAGTACTTATTTAATTCTTTGAATTCTAAGATGATTTAGAAGGTTTTATGCATGAAACATACACTTTAGGCAACTTTTGACCCATTTCCTTTTTGGCTAGTTCTTTTCTTAATTACTTTCCCTCTATGAGGTAATACAGGATGGCATTGACCCGTTCATAACTAAATGGGTCAAAATTGCCACGTTGTATGGAACATGGACTCCAGAGATGTGTTATTTTTAAAATTCTGAATCAAACTATCTTCACTTTTTTCATGGTTATGAACATTACTATACCATGCCTTGACAAGAAAACATTTCCAATTTGAACACAAGTTTTTATGAACTATCTTCACTTTTTTAGAAATCAGTTATTATATACCTCAAGTGGCTCGAGCTTTGCAGTGAGCTTTTCATTTTCACTGGTATCCATATCTTCATGCCTCCTCGAAGCACAAAAAAAGAGTAAAAAGTCTATAGTTAACGGCGAGGAATTGCAAAAATATGAATAATTTGTTTAAATGTAGGTTTCTTTATAGGGAAAATGCTAAATGGGTCAATTTGGTTGGGTTTTATCTGTAGGATCGTTTGCTGACCTCACGAGTCGTTCAGAAGAGTGCTTAGACTAGTTCAGAGGCGGAATTCATTGAATTAGTCTTCGTAAAGCTTGATTTCACTATTTAACGTCTCCTTTATTGATTAATTGTCAAATTACAAGTACTTGGAGACAAACGGGCAGAGCTTCGCCTTTTCACACACACCTACGGACTGACTGACTACTAGAACCGCTCATATGGCCTATTTATAGACATCATGGGCCGCTCATATGGACAAGTCCATATGAGCGATCCAACAACAAGTCACTCGAGCGGTCCATCCATATGTCCAATAAGCGGTCCATTAACCTGCCACTCGAGCGGTCCATCCATATGTCCGCTCGAGCGATCCTAAACCTAATTGGACTAATGAGCGATCCTAAGTCTAATACAAGATTTCTTGTTTACTGTTCACAATACAATCAGCTCTGCCCTAAGACTCGAACGAAGATGTAGTCGACAGACAACTGCACCAACAGACTCCCCCTTGAATGTTGACGGAATCTTCAGTGAGAGTCTTCAATCATTCACAGCTCTTCAATCTTGTTCAGTCTTCTTCAGGAACTCAGTCTGGAATCAAATCTTCTACAGGAACTTCTTCCTGAAATCATATGCCTGGATCTTTCTCTGGTTCTAACTTTCGTCAGACTCCCCCTATCATCATGCTAGGATCTCTGTCTGGAAATCGTTATCACCATTGAAATTAACTCCTGGCTTTCTCTGTTTAAGCTCTTTTCTGGTTCTGATGTGTCTCCTGGCTATCCGTAGCAACAGGATCAGAAACCTGCACAACTCAAACACACTATCACAAACCAATACAATTTGCAATTCAACTTAATGAATTAGCAAATCACATAAGAAAAATTATGAAGATCAAACTGTAGGTTACCATTCAACTTATTCATCAAGTTAATGAACCAAATTTGCATTTCAAATCTTCACAATTTAACACTCTCTCCCAAACCACAAGTTCAACATGTTTAGCACGTGAAATGTTAAATATCAGTTTTTCATATTCTGTTGTCGAAAATCTTTTTGTAGTTTTCAAATATAAAAAAAAAATACAATATTTTTGGATTTTTGAATTTAATGAAATACAGAAATGAACACTATTTTTGAGAGATTGTGCAAGAGGATCATATCGGTTTTTGAGACATATCACTAACACCGTTGATCTTATTAATCAGCAAATGTTTAAAAACAAATTTACTTCTGGTTGTCAGTATTGTTGTCCACTTAAACCTCTACACAAATTTTCAATTGATTCAAGATACGTATTTAATATTTTAGAACTTAGACTTATTTGAGTGTCCCACCTCTTGAATATACTCCCGTATCCAGATCTCAATATTCTGATTTACAGGTAAGTATACTATGAATGATATCTGTATATAAATTAGGGGAAAAATGCGAAGATTGAGGGATCTCAGGTCAGAACTTCCGTTCAGCAGAGAGATATCAGTTTCGACTTAGTAGTGTGTCCCCTTTAGAGGATCTTTTCAGCTACAACAACTGATCATCAATTTTATTGTCTAATCAGCTGAGGGCTTTATGCTATGTTTCAAGCATATTACAGCAAGTATTAGCCAGGGACTAGGTCAGAACTACCGTTCAGCAGAAGTCCCGGAATAATACCCCAGACATCATTTGAGTATAAGAACCTAGTATTTCAGAATAAGAAACCTTTCAAACGAGATTTCAGGGGTTACCTATATATCCAAGTAGTGTTCCCCACAAATTAAGTAAGTTTGAATTTAGGTTTATATCTCGAATACAATTTACTAACTGTGTGAAGCCTACTGACACATCGTTAGTAAGACTCGTTTAAAAACATTTTTGACTTTACAAATCTCTAGCATGCTGTGATAGACCACCAATGTACTATCATCTCCTCTTTTTGCAACAAAACTCATTTTCATTTTTCAATTTTTTTAAATTTTTCAAAATTTTCTTACTCCCCCTAAAATCAAAATATGTTTCAATTTTGATTTTCTGAGGAAAAATTGAAAACAAACTATACAAAAATTTGACAACATTGTGTGAATTACTTCAATTCACCATTCTCGTGCCAAAACAATCAAAATTCCCCCTCACAACAAACTATTTTCCCATAGTGATTTCAAAACACTCAAGTTTCTTTTTATCAAAATGGTTTTTCCGGAAAAATTAGTTTGTGTTCCAACCATTTGTAGGTTCGGGGTTATCTCTTCATCTTGTTTTCTTCAAACATTTTAAAGATTTATCATTCCCAGTTTTACCATAAACCATCTTGTAGAAAATCAAGTACAAATTAATGTCCCTGATTTACCACATGTAAAGCGAAAAATCACCAAAGTGAAATTTCTCAAGAAATGTGCCGATTCATGATCCACGATACCATCTTGGGATCTCCGGCAAGTCAGGTTTTTCATTTAAACAGATTCACCCAAGCCTGACGGTCCTTGGGTGATTTCGAATTCTTGTTCAACAATGGTGGAAAATTTGCATCATCCATTGCTAAACCTGAATTCTCCTTTTTTACCTCAACCAATGGCTCCTCTGGTTTTACCATACCAGAATCATTGCCTGCAGGTGGCTTGTCTGACTTTGACCTGTCAGATTCATCGCCGACCATTTTCTTCTTTTTCTCTCTTTTTTCTGTCCTCAGATTTGTATCTGATGAATCTGTCTTACTTGACTTTGCAATCGAGGAAGTTGATTCATCAGAACTCTTATTCTTTCCAACAAATGAACCCGAGGACAAAATCTTCTCGAGATATTCTCTCGCCTTCTTTCTCTTTTTCCTCAGTCTGTCTTTTTGCCCCTGTGAAAGTTTTACTTTCTTTTCTTGAGTTGACTGTTCTTGAACTTTAGGTTTCAGAACCTTCTGTTCCTGGGGCTTGACTTTGACTGGAATCTTTGCCGTTTTCTGAGAATTAACCCTCAATCTTTCACTAGATTTCCTTGGGCAATCTCTGGCAATGTGACCTTTGATGTTGCAGTTAAAGCACCTCCTGGTCTCATAACTCCAGTACCGGCAGTTAACAGCAATATGCCCCTGATAGCCGCAGCTTTAGCACACCCTGTTATCATACCAGTTACCACCGTTGTACCAAACATTTAAGTCGTAACATTGTTTGGCCTGGTGATATTCCTTCCTCAAATTTGTTGAATTTGGCTTTGAAGCACTGTGGTCTGACCTGCACCACTTATTACCAACAATTTTTGAATTTTCATTTTTTACTTTTTGTAATTTTTTCTTTTGATTGGATGATCGATCTGATGAACTTTTATTATCTTTTTGTTTCTGTTCCACTTTCTTCTTCAAAGGTCTTTGTTTAGAACATTCACCTTTTTCAGTTGATTGTAGAACAGTTTTCTGAAATTTTTCTTTTAAATTTAAAAACAATTTTTGTTTTTCAATTTTAACATGTTCATCATCAGATTTTACATCACAATCTTCAACTTTGACAGAGTCAAAGTTTGTGACATCGTCACTTATTGGAACAGAGTTGATTGGTTTTGGACAAGGAATATTCAACTTGTCAGATGAAGTCACAAAACCGATCAACTTCTTTTCAAGTTCATCAATTCTGTTCCTCGAATTCTCAGCTTCCCTTTCAAGCTGAGAGATTCTTTCAAGATGAGACTTGATTGAATTTTCATTTTCATTTTTCAAGTTTTCAAGAACAGATTTTTCATTTTCCAAAACATTTATCTGTTCTTGAAGTTTCACTTCATTAGCTTTCAGATTTTTGTTCTCCAATTTTATCCAGAAATCTTCATTTTCTGATGATTTCTGTTTGCTTTCAAAAACCTTTACATTTTCTTTCAACTTCTTGTTTTCCAATGTCAAACTGTTCAGATTACTTAACAGTTTGTCATTTTCAACTTTCAACTTTTCACAATTTTCCTGAACCATAAGAATCTGCTTAAGATCAGTTTGCTTCTCGTCCTCCAACTTCTTGACCATCGATGTCAAACTTTCCGCATCCTTCAAGAGTTTGTCATTTTCAGTCTTGAAGTTGTCGCATTCGAAGCATACTGTTTCAGAACATGAATTTTCATTCTTCACAGATTCTTCAACCTTCGGCACTTGTTCTTTCTCTATCTTATATGTACCTGCACCAAAGATTGTAACAAGATCAAGAGGATTTCTATTATCATCAATATAACAACCTCTTTTCATATCATACATTGAATTTCCTTTTGTTTTCAAACAAACATTGATTCTTTTGTTTATTTCTTTGATCACTTTTAAACTCAAATTTTCTAAATTTATTTTTATCTTATCCAAAATTTCTCTTTTCTTTTGATGATTTTCATAATCGTGATTTTTAAGTTCGCCGATGAATTCATTCATAGTTAATTTTGAAAAATTAGAGTTTTCTTTCAAATTTTTCAAAAAATCATCCCATTCAACTGATAAACCATTAGCGAACTTTGATACCATCTCAGCTTCTGATATCACTATTTGATTTTCCTTCAAATAGTCTATCAAACGATCAAAACGTTTCTCCAAATCGTCCAATTTTTCATCTTTCTTACTCAAAAAGCCTTTAAAACGTTCATACCAAATTTCTTTTGATATTTTCTGATAAGAACTACTAAAATAACCTCGATACCAACTATTCATTCTCTCAAGATCATTGTTTTCTTGCACATCAAACCTCATTGTCATTTTTCCAAAATATCCCGACAAATATTTTGTGAACACTAACGCGAACCAGATGTTCGAATTAGTGAATCGAATGAGCGAACCAAACAATCTAGACCAAATAAGTGATCCAAGCTTAATCAGTATGAGCTGTCCAGAAGAAGTTTGTTCGAGCGGTTCAAGATGGTCCGAATAAGCGATTCAAGAATGTTCGTATGGGCGGTCCACAACACTTTGGAGCGGTCCAAGGTAATTAGACTGAATAAGCGATCCAAAACACGTCCGGATGAGCGATTCAACTAATTAATTTCGAGCGGTCCAAGTCAACCGATCGGATAAGCGGTTCTCAAATGTACAGATCAGCGGTCCAAATACAGTCAATTTCGAGCGGTTCAAAAGAGCGAACACCACTCGGACATCAATTTGACCTACTTTTCCTTCGAATTTCGACACCAAACTTTCCAGGGTTTGTCTTTGTACTAACGTATACAATCCCTGAGATTTTCAATAAATTTCGACCGTTGAAAATGTCTGAATCTGAAAAAGAAGGTGTAGAAGTGAGAATTTCAAGCGAAAATCGAGCTAAACGGTAAGAACTCTTCCTCCTGAGCTCTGATACCACTTGTAGGATCGTTTGCTGACCTCACGAGTCGTTCAGAAGAGTGCTTAGACTAGTTCAGAGGCGGAATTCATTGAATTAGTCTTCGTAAAGCTTGATTTCACTATTTAACGTCTCCTTTATTGATTAATTGTCAAATTACAAGTACTTGGAGACAAACGGGCAGAGCTTCGCCTTTTCACACACACCTACGGACTGACTGACTACTGGAACCGCTCATATGGCCTATTTATAGACATCATGGGCCGCTCATATGGACAAGTCCATATGAGCGATCCAACAACAAGTCACTCGAGCGGTCCATCCATATGTCCAATAAGCGGTCCATTAACCTGCCACTCGAGCGGTCCATCCATATGTCCGCTCGAGCGATCCTAAACCTAATTGGACTAATGAGCGATCCTAAGTCTAATACAAGATTTCTTGTTTACTGTTCACAATACAATCAGCTCTGCCCTAAGACTCGAACGAAGATGTAGTCGACAGACAACTGCACCAACATTATCTCTACCAGGTAAATTAAAAAATTATCTAAAAAGAAATGAGTCAAATATGCCGAAAATATCCTAGAGTGAATTTTTAAAGCATAAAACATGTTATTCAAAAGAATAGATTCATACGTTAAACAATATAACCTATGTATTTGTATTTGACACGCTAATTACCAATATAGAAACTTATTAAGTGTTTCGACCCATACATTTTTTTTTGTTTTAACCCTTTACCCAAGCCCGCCCGTTTTGCACTTCTAAGAAATAAGTAACGCCTTTCTTTTTTTTTTTTTGCTTGGCACATCGCAGATAATACATAACCCTGAGGGGTTAAAATTGCCACCTCTAAGATCACAACATAACTCATGATACATATTCAAGAGTTGATACTCCAAATATTAATTTTGTTCATTAATCTTTGATATCACAATTTTTTTATAGGTACCAAGAGGGCAATCCTATAAAAATGCATGAAAAAGAAAGGTCATACACAAAACTTAAACATAAGAATCACAAATCAGATTTTGTATTGGGCCAATATGCATGGAAAGTTGTGTATCAACAAATCCAGTTGCTAAAGTGTAGATAAACACACATTTTCAGGCCTATATCAATACACAACATCCAACACAGTAGCAGTTAATATAAACTCATAACAAAATACGAACCTTCTCAAACATATTATGGATCTGCGATGCTCTTGTCCACTTCGAGGAAGGTGGAGGGTTTGAATTTTCACCATTTTGACGCCCTTCCGCCATTTTATCTACCTGCATCTCCAAATTAGGTATAACTGAGAATACACAGACGAAAAAAACCCTAAATCCCTAATATTCTTACTGTGCAAAAAAAAAAATCAATTGATCAGAATTGTGTACCTGTTGGATCGGAATCGTGTCGGAATTGGGTTCGGATAAGGCTGATAGGAGTGTATCTTTCTTCTCGATGATTCCATAGTTAGAATCATTCATTATCTCTTCAACTTTTCTTTTGATTAAAAACATATGCGCAACTCCAGATTCAATTAGCGATTAGACACACAAACATCACTGGTGATTCGTCTGATCCTCTTCTCAAGGCCGTCCATGCACGCTATGTTCCAACACCACTGATGGTGAATGTTGCCTCATCTTTAGTTGATTTATATGTACATAAAAAAAATCATTTAATGTATGAAAGAGGATTTACAGTGGAGCCTATATTGGCGAGTGCTGATTCATCTGCAAATGCCCCTAAATCCTAAATTACACTAATGAATTAAAACAGTAGTGCACAATGTCATAGAAATATGAAGTAAAACATATGAACTGAATAAATGCGTCTCAAAATCTGACATTTAGCCTAACCTAGAGCCAATGAAGTTTCTCTAACTTTACTGAGTGGCCTGGCATTGTCCTGCGATGATGAAGATGATGGTTTCCTGAAACGGGGAAGTTAAACGGCGGTGATTGGAAACAACAGGAATGAACCAGTAGGCAAAAAAAAATTAATTTCAGGCTAAGGACTCACTAACCTTGAACTCGCGGGAGAAGGAAGACGTCCTGGTGATAAACTGCACCATCTGATGGAAGCTTGAGAGCATAAAAATTGCAATCAGAAGAAACCCTAATTTCAATCTAAATGCTTACTGTGTCGCGATTGAAGAATGCTTGGCTGCAGCAGGGGGTGGGCTCTTGGGGTTCTCGTAGACCAAATCAGAAACATGAGGGAACTCTGTGTTTATTTATGTGTATATAACAACTGTAAACGGAGGTTAAGGGTGACGTGGGGGAGTGAAAACAGGGTTCCAAGTAACTGCTAATAACTGCTGAAATAGCAGTTAAAAATGTGAGTTTAAGTGGCTGAGATTTAATCTCAGCCAAATCCAATGGTCAAGGTTGATTTAAGAGTTGGTTAGACTTAATGAGATCCATATATATATATAATATTAATCTAACTTACTCCAAATAATACCACATGGCATTCTCTCCTTCAACTTCATAAATTTTATTTATATTCGTTTAATAAATTTCTTTTAATATTAATATTAATTAATAACCAATATATAGATATCATCCTTATCTTTATCTATAATTAATAAATAACTTCAATTTTGCAATTTAGACCATTTGTTTTTTTACTTTTAATCCAAAGTTTTTCAACTTTTGCAATTTAATCCCAACTCTTTTTAATTTTTAATTTTGGTCCATCATATTTTCCATCTTTTCCAAGTTTTTCGTTTCGTTCTAAATTTTGTGAGTTAACGCATCGCAACGTGCGTGTGGGGTTCAACATTTTTTAGTATATTTTTTCCCGTTTGATTGGCCCGTCGCGTCACATCTATTTTTCCGCGTTTGACATGTTCGTCCAACACGCGGGTCCTGGATGAACTTAGTTATTTTTTTCTATGTCTTACGTTTCAATTTAATTTCTCAGCAACGAGCGTGCGTGATTCAAAGATTTTACGTCTCCTTTCGCTCGACGTTATTTTTTCCCGTTTTTATTTATGTTGTTTTTACAAGCTTTTCCGGTGTTGGTGGTCGCTGACAATGGTATAGTATGCTACTACTTAACACTATTTTATTACAACCGCTATAACGCAGGGGCTTAATACTAGTAAATTAATAAAATCCAATTTAGGGTTCCGAAACCTCCCTTTTGATAAATCCATCCCTGCTATTTATATATAAACATTTAAACAAAATTACTTCTTATGTTCAGAAAATATTCCTATTTAATAAATCCATTCCCTGCTAATCTTCCATTTTATTTTACGAATATTAATTTTCTAATAATAAATCTATTCTATTCTATTCTATTCTAATAATAACATTTGCAACATTTGGTGAATAGTTACTATCGTTTCTTTTGTTTTTTTAGTTTTAATTCCACCTTTTATACTATAAATCAAATATATTTTTAACCCAACAATTTTTTTTATCTTATAAGTTTCGATCATTGGTTTTATTTATATAAACTGAATACACGGTTGCATTAATGTTTTTTACAATCATTCCAATGTAAATATTAATGAAAACGGAGTTGTATTCGAATAGCGGTATAGTGTCGACGGATGAGCCGGTACTGAGCGAACAACATAGATATTGGTGTCGGTGTTATTGGAACCGGTGTTGGTATTCGTTTTTATGGTTTCCGATCAATAATTAGTGTAGTAAAAGCAATATAAATTTAAAAAATAATTGTAGTCGTTAAAACCGAGTCTTACAAGAATTAATATTTCCGCCGTAACGTGTGAGTTTTACTCAGTAGTTTTATTTGTTTATACAAAAGTACTTATTCATTTTAAATGTTTTTTTTTTTTTTGCTACTTAGTGAACCAATTTGCCCTGTTTATACATAAAGTAATTCGTTTACGGAATGGAAGTTACTTTTTATTAGTGTTAGCCCAGTTTAATAAGGCCTGTTTAGGCCCAGTTGTCAGAGTCCAGTATGGGTTTGTAGCCCAGGTCTGTTTCGTTATGTTTGTCCAGGTCTTTTGGTAGTCCGGGTATTTTGGTTTGTTACGATCGTGTGAGAGTCACCGGATTTGTCTCCGGAGTTTGTTTCTTCCCGTTGTAAGTCTGGCTATATAAGTCAAATTCTAAACCCTGCGTACTACTTGAATACATCACTTTCTGTAGTATATTTATAATTTATAAAATATGACAAATATGACTAAATGTGAGTTAATTCATGTTTTTTTTTTTAAATTTGCTGTAAAAGTGCAGTAAATACCATGAATTACATGCATTTTTCGACATTGACATTACGTTTAAACTACCGAATCAACGGATGGCTGAACTTTATATTTATGTGGCTGTCTTCACTAAGATCATACAAATGGTATGTTATTAGCTTAGATGTAGTGTATTGAATTACTCATCAAGGCTCTTTCCTTTGAATATTGGATGTATTGCAAGAAAATACTTTTACATTTGCTCAGAGAGGCTCTTTCCTTTGAATATTGGATGTATACTAAAAAAATTCAATGTAATATTTTAATATTTTTGTGGCGTATGGGGTGTACGACATGGATTGTCCTTTTGTGGCCGGCACTTTATGAAATTGGTGATTTATCATTTTGGACGACTTAAAATACTTCCATTAATGGTGTGAAATATAAAAAAAATACATTTATCCTAAAAATCTAAGCATCAACGAAAAAATACCCTTCATATACCATTCTTTTTTTTTCTCATTTATTCCTCTTTTTTTCGTCTACAATCTTAACTGCCAACTATTTTACCATGTTATTTTTCTATTTTAAAATGGTTTTTTATTAAGTTTTTTTAGAATAAGTTTGGATCAAGACATGTTCATCTAAAAAAATAGTCTTTTGATTCAGTTTAAGACCAGTCCGTGTAAAAACAATAAAAGAATGTTAGTTTTTAAGATTACATAATCACTCTCAAAAGGGAGAAACACCAATTGTTCCAGTCTTTTGAAAAACTAAATGAATAAACTAACTTGGTAGGACAGTTAGGGGGTAATGAATCAAAATTCTAGGTCAAGGAAGGAAATGTAGAGGACTTTTAGAAAATGAACATATTTTTACGGAATGATGGGTTTTATTTGAATCATAATGATAAAGGATAAGAAACCTACTATGAATGCTCTAAAATCTACTTGTTACTCCCGGACTCCTCATCCCCAAATTGATTACGCGCAAAAGCCAAGATTTCCAAACCTACACAGTATCAAACAAATACATCATGCTTCAAATTATTGCATATCTTATGCTTATAACAAGAATCAAACAAACTACTATTCAAAAAAACAAACCATGATCTTTGTATCGTGCATAGAGTTGATTCAACCTGTTGCAAAAAGACTCACCATATCTGAAACAAGATTCCAAGAACTTACACCCAATTGAGAAAGCTGCACCATGATATGACAATGCTAACTATAAAAAACAACATTTTGACTTTCCGGGTCAAATTTGTAACCTTTCAAATGCAAATATTACAAATTTCACACTACATTCTTTTGCATTTGTTCCTTTTATATTCTATTCCAGGTTTCCACATTTTCTTCACCGTTTAAAACCGTTAAGGCGTTAACTCTAACTAATTTCAGCTTAAAATTCAACCTTGTTCACTTAATTCAAAAGTCAAATAAGGACTTCACACAATCACACCGTAGAATAAATCCAAAATCCCAGATTCAAGATACATTCAAGAAAATTTTAAAGCTAAAACACCCACCAAAATCAATACTTTATCAATGGGTGTGGATCTTAAACATTAAAAAGCTGATAATCAATGTCTGTCATGTTCTCTATAGAAAATAAATAAATAAGATATTAAAAACACTAATACAAACTGGTTTGTTCTTGATGATCAGGACTAGATCTTTAATGACTGATGACGACAAAATGTGTGTTGGGGGTTGAATTAGTAGTTTAAGAGAATCAAAACTACAAAACTAATAAAGCAAAACTAACAGAAAACCCGAGAAAATTGCACTTTCGTCCTTTATGTTTCAAAGTTTTGGCAGGCGGTGTCCTTTAACTATAAAAATTATAGTGGCTGTCATTTACATTTACACATGATAACATGCGGTGTCCTTTCCAACAAACCCAGTTAAATTTTAAAGTTAGGTTTGATCATATGGGTTTGATCACAGTGATGAAGCTTGAAATTTTTTTAGGGGGGGTCGAAAACGTATATACCAAAAAAAATCTATAGAACCGGGGGTCGAAAACATATATACCCAAAAATTTCTATACGAAAACTATATATATAACACTGCTGGCCGAAAAGTTCGGGGGGTCGGGCGCCCTTCCCGGCCCCTTCAAAGCATCGCCCCTGTTTGATCATATGGATTGCAAGTTGATCCGAGATGCACAAAAGGCTAACCCTCAAAACTTTTGACTTCAGCCTAGAGTTAACCCCCTTGAGAAATTGTGGATTTAGCCTATCAAAATTGGTCTATCATTATTTCGAAGAAATTAAAAAGTTTCATTAGTGTTTTTTATTTAAAAGAATGGAATTTTTGGCTACAATAATAATTGTATTAATTAAAAACTTTTTTGCAAATTGGAGAATATGAATCCACAATGACTAATAATTACTTAGTATACATCTATGTGTTGTTCATTTCTAACATAGACCGTGTGTTCGTATACTTGATACAGTTGTTGATTTCTAACATGTTTTTAATTTTTGGTCTCCCATGCAGTTCCATTGTTTTTAATTTGTGATGGACTAGAAGTTAATACGGTAATATCAACATACAGATCACTTCATAATTCCAATGATATTTATATTGGACTAATCACTTGTGCTTAATCATGACTTTTGTTATGTGTGGTTATGGATCGGAATTATCAACAGTATTATTGGAGAAACTTAGGAAACATGAGTTCTAAATTTCGGATAAATTTCAAATGTGTTGTTTTTTTAGGCGAAATTTGCTAGTACTAAATTAGTCTTATTTTACCTCATGCCGGAATGGGAGATTTCAAAGTGTTGTTAATCCTATTAAGACTATTATTAAGTTAGATGAAGCTTGTTTTGCCCTAATCACCTAATCTATATTCTTATGCAACACAAAATTAACCAAAAACGAAACATGCATCAACAAAGTAAAAAAAAGGACTTACATGACACACCATCTCATAGATAGAACATCCACGTTATCCCTATTTTAATCAAACTAATGTTGTGAACATCCACGCGATCCCTACTTTAATCAAACTAATATTGTGAATCATGAACACTTTACCTCAAATATTTTGAAGTGTATCCAAAATATGTTGCAACTCAGGTATAACCTGTTTCATAACCATCCTTTCTAGTGGAGAATCCATAGCGCATGATACTCCAATCTTGATCGTTGAAGCCAAACAATCCTCAATTTTCTTTACATTCTCTTCCATGTTTTGCATAAAAGTTTCATCCTCTTGATAAACTGCCAAAATGTTAAGATCAAAAACTTCCATTTCCATTCAGTGGCGTCTCCGAGAATTCACGTACCCTGTTCGAGCTCGAAAAATGGGCCCATATTAAATACCATTAACAAATAAGAATTAAACTCAGTTATTGGTGGAACTAAAAGAAAACAATTTACCATTACCTTTTTCATACAACTTTTCCTTTTTTCCACGAAATGCTAAATTATGTTTAGCTAGAAACTTCACCAAGGCAACGATTCTCAAAAGAACTTGTTTCCAATAATCTGTTTCTTTCTTTAATCTCTCGTATTGATCTTTATCAATTGTTTGGTTCTCTCTCAATCTTTTACGCATATCAAACCACATTTTCATATGTGTGAGATGGTCTAACGTAACTTCATGTGCTTTCACTCTACCGGCAGCATGGTGCCGGTCATTGAAACCTTCACCTTACAATCTACCTTTAGGAGCCCCAGTTCTAAACACTTTACAACAAAAACAAAACATCTTATCTAGCTCTTTTGAATATACTAGCCATTCTCTGTCACACTTCTCCAAATTTGATAATGTTCTTGTATAAATAGTTGCCGAAAATCGTCTATTATATTGATTAAGTGGACCAAACTACTAGTATCTCTTTTAGGACCTTTCGCTACCAATACTTAAGCTCATCCGCATTAAGTCCTTCCCACCTTCTTGGATCAAATATGTCCACACGTTCTTGTTGCTTTTCAACATTTTCTTGTTGCTTAGCAACGTCTTCTACTTCCACACGTTCTTGTTCTTGTTCTTGTTCTTGTTCTTGTTCTACTTCTAATTCTACTTCAACGTCTTCTTGTTGATTTTCAACATTAACTGTAGGTGGATTAGGCGCCAAAAACTTTTGCATAGCACCGGCTTAGACTTCACCAATTCATCCGCTCGTTTCCTTTTTTGACGTTTTTGCCATCCGGAAGCTTGTTTAGGAGCCATTATTCATTAACGCTTAAAAAACGACAATACTTAATCAATACGACAATAGACGATACGGGTTCTGATGTTCAACAAAATAATAATCAACATCAACAATTAAACTTACAGTTCTGTAAATATGAAATTATGATTTATGAATATATGATGATCAGTTCTATCAAATTTTCAACAATTAAAGTATTAAACTAACAGTTATATTATATAAATATGAATATGAAATTATGAATAAATGAATAATAATCAACATCAACAATTCTGATGTCACAACCGACACAACTCATCTCATAACTTTCACTGTTCAATCAAAGTTTCAACTTTTACAACAATATTCTATAAACGAACTTACGAACAGTTAATCAATAATCAGAAATTGAGAACCAAAGTTTCAATATATCAAAGTTCAATCAGAAATTCACCTGAAACCTGATCTTCTGCCGTAGTGCCTTCGTGTCGTTCGATTTCCTGCTGCGTATTCGGTATTTCGAAGTTCCGTCCGTCCAGTTTCCAGGCCCTGGGTATTTATTTTTTTTAATCATTTTAGTATTGGATTGGGCCCAATAAACCTATTGTTAAGTTGGGTAAATTATAAAAGTTACAAATCTTTTGATAATGGGCCTCTATATTGGATTTGTTTTGTGTGTACAATTTTTTTTAAAAAAAAAATAACATATATATATCGAATTTTTTTTAAAAATCTCGTGCCCCTCGAAAAAACGGGCCTTGTGCGGAAGTCCTCCCCGCACACCTAAAGAGCCGCCCATGCTTCCATTACATGGTCTGGCAAGGCCATGGAAGCAAATTTGTGAAGGGTAAGGCCTTTAGTAAAGATGTCCTCAGTCAGTTTTTTTCATGTCATCACATTGAGTAACAACATTCCAAAAATATAGACATCCCCACTAGTTGTCATCTCATTCCCGAGACCATACTCTATAATACATAAGCAATTACTTTACAAAATAATACCGTAAACAAGTAACTATGAAAGTCTATTATAACTGGAAGAGCATAACCAACTGTTCCTCTAATCCCGGTTGAGTTGTATGGGTATGAAGTTCCAAGAAATCGAGCTAAACCGAAATCTCCAATATGAGCCACCATATCATCGTCAAGTAGAATGTTACTAGGTTTCAAGTCACCATGAACAATGGTTGGTATGCAATGATTGTGAATATAATCCAGTGCGGATGCTACATCCATAAGAATATTTATTATCTAAAGAAGGTTTAGGCTCGATGCAGTTTCACTTGAATGCAACCAATCATATAAACTCCCATTTGGCATGAACTCATATACCAAAGCTTTGAAATCATTTCCTTGAAAGTCAATGCTTGAACATGAAGTTATTATCTTCAACAAATTCTGGTGTCGAATGTTTCTCTGTGCTTCACACTCCCTCGTAAAGCTTCTTTGAGATCCCCGATTCTGAAGATGTGATACTTTAACAGCAACAAATATGTCATCATGTTCTTCATCAAGGATTCTGTAGGATCGTGTCTCGACCCGAACGAGTCGTTCAGAGGAGTTTTTGTCAATTACAGGTGCGGAAAACAAGTAATCAACGTAGAAACAGCTAGCAAATCTCTTTAAACACCTTTCTGTATTGATTTATAACAGTTTACAACCAAATCTCGATCCGGCAACACTTCGGTACGAGTTTTCAAGACTATTCCAAATGTTTGGCTTATGAGGCTATTTATAGTTGCTGAGGTTTCGCTCCAGTATACATGTCATTCAAGCGAAACCTCTAGCTGACATTCAAGCGGAACTATATGATGACATATAAGCGAAACCTCCTATGTCCTTATAAGCGAAACTATCTCCTGAGATACATACAATCTCCTATTTTCTCGTAAAACGTGCCCTGATCTAACAATCTAAGACTAAGACTCGATCCAAGACGAAGTCAACAGATGTAGTGCACCAACAGATTCCATTATACATGGAACTGAACCCGCTATTTCCAATCAAATTGGCTTCGGAGAACCCATCTGTAGCCTTGAGAAGTTGACTATATGACACTTTCATGAATCTTCTGCTCATTGATGATTGAGACTTATGGCTCTTGCTTTTCTTCTTACACCATGTATATGCTAAACATGTTACAGTGAAAAGTGTGAATGCAAGCAAATTTACTATCACATATCAAGGAACCTTTTTTAGTATTTCTTTGTCTTATTGCATTTAGGTAACCCAAGTTCAACAACGCCACCACAAATCCTACTATTTCCCAAAATAGAGAATGCACTTGCATTGGAGAACACCCCTACCATCGGTACTTCGCTCTCAAAATCATTATATGAAAGGTTCAAATATTCTAAAGAAAATCCTCCTAAAATTGAGGAATTCGCCCTCATAAATTATTTTTAGATATATCAAGTACTATCAATCCTTTCAAGGAACTTAGTGATGGTGGTATCATACCTTGAAATAAGTTTCCTTGTAGGAACAACCATAAAAGGCTAACAGAACCACCAAGGCTACTTGAAATGCTACGTGATAAATTATTATGCTATAAATCCAATTCACTCAACATCATGAGGCCTCCCACCTCGGTAGGAAGTGAACCAAAAAGGTTGTTTCGAGAAAGATCCAAAATTTTGAAAAGATGAAAGTTGAAGAAGTTGTGTAGGTATTTTTCCGTTAACTTTATTGTCACCAAGGTACAACTCAATTAGATGATGATAATTTCCCAGGCTTGATGGAATAACCCCTTCCAACATGTTTGAAGATAGAGAAAGTGAGATCAATGGTGATAAGTTCCCTATGGCATCAGGAATCTTCCCCGATAATTGGTTTTCCTGTAATCCAAGCTCTTTTAGCCTTTGAAGGTTACCAATGGTTGAGAGGATGTTTCCCGTGAATTGGTTACCTCCTAAGACTAACCCGGTCAAGCCTACTAAATCACCGATTGATCTAGGGAGGCTTCCATGTAATTTATTGTATTCTAAATTTAAATCAATAAGCTGCTTAGAAAGATTACCTATTGATCTAGGGAGAACTCCTTGAAACTTGCAATCACCAAGATCCAATACCTCTAATTTGGTGTAGTTTTTCAAAGAGTCAATAAACTTCATTTTGCCATCTTCTACATCTCAAAAGTTGTTATCACCTAATGCTATAAAATTAATATACCTTAGTTTTGCAAAGTTGATTGTCAACTTCCCACTAAACTTGTTTTCAGCCACTTCAAGATATTCTAACCTCGAACAATTAGAAATTGACGGAGGCAAAGATCCCAGTTAGTTGGTTCTCTGATAACTGAAGGCTAGTAAGATGATGAAGCATAACACCTATGGCTAGAGGAAGACTACCCGTCAGTTGATTACCAATCAAGTTAAGTTCGGTTAAGAGTGAAAGGTTATAAAGGGAATGAGGGATTGTTCCAGGTAAATTACACCCACCTAAGTACATTTCTTTCAAAGTTTTTAAATTGCCTAAGGTGTCTGGAATGCTCCCACCCAAAGGATTCCACTAACGTCGAGCACTTCCATTAATGTAATGTTTCCCAAGAAAGGTGGGATTCCACCTGTTAACTTATTATCACTGAGCTTAAGATAAATAAGTTTGGGGAAGAAACGAATCTCCTTAGGTATGCTTCCAACTAGCTCATTTATGCTAAGATCAAGCACTTTAAGGTTAGCACAATTGGATATGTTAGATGGAATGAACCCCTTCAACTTGTTATATCCAAGATCAAGGATACGTAACTTGGAAAGACAGCCAAGTTCTTGAGTGATTGCTCTAGATAAATTACAACCACTTGTGGAAAATATTTTCGGTTTTTTCCAATGGCATAAGATGTCAGGTTGTATGCTCCCACCCAAAGGATTTAAGGTAGCATCGAACACTTCTATTGATGTAATATTCCCCAAGAAGGGTGGAATTCCACCTGTTAGCTTGTTTAGACGAAGATTAACAATAAGAAGTTTGGATAGGAAACCAATCTCCTTGGGTATGCTTCCAACTAGCTCGTTATGTGAAAGTTCAAGTGTTTTGAGGTTAGAACAACTAGATATGTTAGCTGGAATGACCCTATTCAACTTGTTATCGCTAAGATAAAGGAAACGTAACCTGGAAAGACGACCAAGTTCATGAGGGATGGCTCCTTGAAAGTTGTTATACATATCAAGACCACGAAGGAAGGTGAGAGTCCCTACATTAGGAGACAATGAGCCTTCTAGACCTCGTGACCACAATTCTAGATAAGTTACTCTTCTTAGCCGCTTCCCACATGTAACGTCCTTTACTACACGGTTCAGTTTATACCTGTTTAGTAGATAAATCGGATGGACAAAATAACTGATTTAAACTTCTAGAATTTAACTTTTTAATTAGGCTCCCACTCCGCACTTAGGCGGTAATTAGAATTATAAAACCTTTTTTTTTGCCCCTTACTTGAAAACTGCAATAATTAACCCTAATTTAAGATCGAAGGAAGACTTGTTCAATTGCTAGAAGAATTCAACCGCTGGTGATAGAAGGGATACATAGGACGACCAGAAGGGTTACGATTGGATTCAATAGCAATTTCAAACACCTTCAATCTTAGGTCAGTAAATGGCAAAATATAATGTTTTTACTTAGTTGATCAACATGTGTGATTGTGTGTATATGTTCCATGATTGAGGCGTGTTTGTGTTATTAACTAGAGATCCAGATGATAGCAGTGGATATTCAATTATGACTTGTGGGATCCAATTGATGTTTTTTGCTTTCGTAACTAACAACAGTGGATATACATGCCATACGACTTGTAGACTTTCCAGAAATTAGTTTCAGTTACAGTCTATTGGATTTCATGCCCTAATAAAAGTAAATTAAACATCAGCATTAACATCGAAACAATTTGATTATTAACTGATGATCGACTTGTAGACTTTCCAGAACTTAGTTTGAGTTACAGTCGTGCAGCCAAAGCCGTTGCAGCACTAATGGCCGCTGCTGCGAGCGTCATGCAGCCGATGCCACCACTGTGTGCGTCGTGCAGCTGAAGCGGCTACTGCGCTGTTTCCGCTGTTGTTGCATCGTGCAGCCGACACCGCTGCTGCACTGTTGGCCGCTGCTGCGTGCGTCATGCAACCAACGCCGCTGATGTTGCGTTGGGGAACCGACCTCGCTGCTGCATGTTGGCCCGAACTTGGATCTTGATCTCTAACGAGCGTGAATAATTTGAATAATAACAACTTTATAACAATCGAATAAGAGTATATACAATGATTTCGAGAGTAATGAACAATTACAAATGAAACTAACTATCTCTATTTATAGTTTCTAAGAGGCACGAATGAATAGACACAACTCTTCGTGAAAGGGTATGTCTCTTGGATTGTGTGGTTGAGATTGATCTTGAAAGGGTATGTTGATTTCCAGCCATTAATCCGAACCATCGTGTCTCTTGATCCTTTCCTTGGAGTCGGTTCCGTAAGGGTGTGTGTGAGGGACACACCTCTTCGATTAGTGAGGGTAGTTATGAAGTTCCATGTTGTCAACTTTGATCCCTCAATTTAGTAACCGCCTTGTAACCGCTACTTTAATAATAAACTAATACTATCTATCTAAACTAACTAACATGGTGTTAAGAGATTAACTTGGTTTTCATTCACCCCCTTAATCTCGAACATCCATGAGTTGCTTTAAATCTTGAATTCCGAGCAGTTCCCTCATTGTAGCAAACTTGATCCTTGCTAGTGCCTTTGTTAGTATATCTGCCCGTTGTAGTTCTCCACTTATGTGTTCCACAGTGATATCTTCGTTTTCCACGCATTCTCTTATGAAGTGATAGCGTGTGTCAATGTGCTTGCTTCTTCCGTGAAAGACTGGATTTCTCATGAGTGCTATTGCTGAAACGTTATCAACTCTGAGTGTTATCTTTTGTTCCTTCCAGCCTGTGATTTCACTTAACAGTCTTTTAAGCCATAGTGCTTGACATGCTGCTGCAGTGGCTGCCATAAATTCTGATTCGCATGATGAGAGTGCCACTGTTTGTTGCTTTTGTGTACACCAGGTTATAGGTGATTCTCCAAAGTAGAATACCAGACCAGTTGTTCCTTTTCCTTTGTCTGTATTAACTCCAAAACTACTATCGCTATAACCTGTGATCTTACATCCTCCTTGTCTTTTGTAAATGATTCCATGCTCTTTAGTTCCTTTGATGTAACGTAGTATTTGCTTTACTGCTTTCAGGTGTTGCTCCTTTGGTTCTTGCATGAATCTACTAAGTAGACTGACTGGGTAACATAGATCTGGTCTTGTATGCAATAAGTACCTGAGAGATCCTATCAGGCTTCTGTAGTGTGTTGCATCTACTAGATCTCCTTCTTCAGTCTTTGTTAGTTGAGTTCCTGGAGTCATGGGTGTCTTTGTGTCATTGCAGGATGACATATCAGCGTCTTTGAGTATCTTATTGATGTATCCTGTCTGCTTGATGCCTATCTCACCCCCTGCTTGAATTACTTCGATTCCCAGATAGTATGCTAGCAATCCTAGATCGCTCATATCAAATTTGTTCTTCATCTGAGACTTGAAGATGTCTATTTCCTTCTTTGATGTTCCAGTGACTATCAAGTCATCAACGTAGACTCCAACTATTAGTGTAGAGGCTTCACTTGTTCTTGTATAGATTGCGCTTTCTAAAGTACACTTCTTGAAGTTAAGTGACTTTAGGGTTTGATCTAACTTCGTATTCCAAGCTCTTGGTGCTTGTCTCAATCCATACAGTGCTTTTGATAGTCTGTAAACCTTTCCTTCATCTCCTGGCTTTATAAATCCTTCTGGTTGTGATACATAAACTTCTTCCTTGAGATCTCCGTGTAAGAATGCAGATTTCACATCTAGATGATGTACCTCCCAACCTTGATATGCTGCTAAAGCCAACATTAGTCGTACCGTCTCCATACGTGCTATTGGTGCAAAGACTTCGTCAAAGTCTATTCCATGTTGCTGAACATATCCCTTTGCAACTAGCCTTGCTTTGTGTCTGACAATATTTCCATTTGCATCTTTCTTAGTCTTGAATACCCACTTTAAGCCTATTGCCTTGTGATCTCTTGGCAATTCCGTCAAGCTCCAAGTGTTATTCTTGTTTATCGAGTCTAACTCAGCCTTCATTGCTTCAATCCACTTTCTGTCACTAGATGCTTCCTTGTAATTCCTTGGTTCTTCTTCAGCGAGTAATAATTCATGTGGATCTAACTGAATTTCTTCTGTTTCGTCATATAGTTCTTCGAGACTTCTTAGTCTTACTGGAGTATTGCTGATATTTCCTGTTGTACTTTCAGAAGTGGATGGACCTCCATTTTGTAAATTGCTTGAGTTTCCGGCTGAGTTCTGATTGTATGAGTATGCTGGCGGGGTTACATAAGAGTCTTGTTCTTCTGTCTGATCTACTCCTGAATCGTCATGTTGTGGCCCGCTACTGTCTGGTCCGCTACTGCCTGGACTACTTGGCTCATTTTCTTCTAACTCTGGTGGTAAGTCATCTTCATGAATGACAAAGTTCGTCCATTCGGGATTCCCTGAATCTACCGTTTCCATATAACTATCCCAGTTCCATGGTTGACCCTCCATGAACTTTACATCTCTACTGACACATATCTTGTTCTTTGCTGGATCATATAATCTGTACGCCTTTGATCCTTCTTCTATTCCAAGGTAAACCATAGGTGCGCTTCTATCATCTAACTTCTTTTGTTGAAGTGGTAGTACCTTAGCGTAAGCCGTGCAGCCAAAGACTTTCAAATGTTCTAGATTTGGCTTCCTTCCTTTCAGTGCTTCAAATGGTGTCTTATTCACCAGGGCTTTTGTCGGAACCCTGTTTAGTACGTATATCGCGTGTCGTACTGCTTCACCCCAAAAGTTCTGTGGCATGTTCATTGCCTTTAACATACTGCGAGTAGTGGATAACATCGTCCTGTTTCGCCTTTCTACTACTCCATTTTGCTGTGGGGAGTATGGTGCTGTAAGCTGTCTTGCTATGCCATTTGTTTTGCAATACTTGTTGAATTCAGCCGATGTGAATTCACCTCCTCTATCCGTCCTTAGCATTTTTAACTTGGTCTGCGCTTCCTTTTCCACCTTTTCTTTGAACTCCTTGAATGTTTCGAATGCTTGATCCTTGGAAGTTAGTAAATATGCCCACATGTAGCGAGTACAGTCGTCTACAAGTAAGAATATATACTTCTTCCCAGCATGTGTTGGTGGAGTTATAGGACCACACAAATCTCCATAGACTAAGTCCAGAGGTTTTAAGGATCTGAACTTTGCCTGATTTGGAAATGGTGCCCTACTATGCTTTCCTAATAAGCATGCGTCACAGACTTGACTAGCATGACTTATTTGGGGAACTCCATGTACCAAGTTCTTACGAGTCATTTCTTTAATAGCGTCGAAGTGTAAATGGCCTAACCTCGCGTGCCATAACCATGCTATGTCTTCCGTCTTTGATAGTAAGCAGATTGGTTTTCCTGTCTTTAATTTGACTTTGTACAGCCTGTTCTTTAATCTCTTGACTCGCATTAGCAGCTTTCTGTTTCGATCTCGGATAGTAAGTAAATCTCCGTCCATAACCACTTTGCAACCAATTTCTGTAAGTTGTCCAAGGCTCAATATATTGGTCTTCAGACTTGGAATGTAGTACACTTGTGAAACAATCTTTTGTTCTTGATTCATACATTCCAGTAGTATTGAACCTTTGCCTTTAATTTCTACGTGTGACCCATCACCAAAACGTACTTGCCCTGTCACCGTTTCATCTAACTCCTTGAAGTGACTTCGCACTCCTGTCATGTGGTTGCTTGCACCGTTGTCTAAGTACCATAAATTTTCATCTCCTGAGGCATAACTTGTCGGTTTTATCTGTTCCTCGTTTAGCAGAGCCCTTTCTTGAACATTTTCTTCTTGTATTGTCATTAACAATACGGGTGCTTCGTCTTCCTCGACGAGGTTTGAATGCTCTTGCACATCGTCTTTCTCTGAACAATCCTTCTTGTAGTGTCCAAACTTCTGACACTTAAAACATTGGATCTTACTTAAGTCGGTTCTTGCAAACTTCCTCCAGTTTCTTGAATTTCCATTTCTGGGCCTTGATGTAGATCCTTCGTTTCTGGGACTTTGCCTATTTCCGTTGTTTCGCCAATTTCCACGCGTCTGGTTAAACCTACCACGACCGCGGTTTCCAAATTGCCTTCCTCTGTTGTTATCCTGATGTGTAAACATAAGCCTATCTTGGCTTTCTCCTTGACTTCCTTTCTTTAACTTGAGACGTTCTTCATACGTCTTTAATCTTCCGATTGCTTCTTGTAGGGTCATGGTTTCTATATCGGAGTATTGTTCCATAGAGGCAACGATTTGAGTAAACCTATCCGGTACGCCATTTAGGAGTTTGCGTACTAGAGTCGGTTGACTCATAGTCGATCCTACTTCTGTTGCTCGGGTAACGATACTATTGATCTTTGCGGTGAACGAATCAATAGTGTCGTCATCCTTCATTTGCAACATCTCAAATTCTGACATTAGCGTGTGCATACGCGCCTTTTGTACCCGATCTACGCCAACGTGTCTAATCCTTAGATTTTCCCAAATCTCCTTTGCAGTTTTACAACTTGCAACTTGCAATACAACGTCCTCTGGTATTGCTTGAAATAGATATGCAATGGCAGACTTATCTTTCTTGGTGTCTACCGTTGCATTTTCTGCCGGTTCAATCGTTTCCCACAAACCATTCGCTTCAAGAATCGTCTTGATACGAATAGCCCAAACCGTATAGTTTGTTGGTTTCAGTATCGGACACTGAAACTGGGAAAGAGAATTTCCATTTATCTGATTTTGCCCGGATGTTCCTGACATATCTTCTTTCCGAATAATCTTCACTTTTACTAAACTTTCCTTTTGGTTTCAATATATCTTAACAACCCCGATTCCCCGAATCGTGTAATAACCAAAACAACCAAATCAAACTAATTCGCACTATAACCCCGGAATCAAAAACAAACGAACCCTAGATTCCTAACCGTTCGGTTCAACCGACTTCCTAGAACCGAAAATAAATTCTGAAATTGAAACTTTGCGAATTTAAACGAAACTGAAACCTGATCGCGAATTCCCTGCGATGCCTTGCGATTCCCACGCCTAGAGCCTGATGCTCTGATACCACTTTGTTGGCCCGAACTTGGATCTTGATCTCTAACGAGCGTGAATAATTTGAATAATAACAACTTTATAACAATCGAATAAGAGTATATACAATGATTTCGAGAGTAATGAACAATTACAAATGAAACTAACTATCTCTATTTATAGTTTCTAAGAGGCACGAATGAATAGACACAACTCTTCGTGAAAGGGTATGTCTCTTGGATTGTGTGGTTGAGATTGATCTTGAAAGGGTATGTTGATTTCCAGCCATTAATCCGAACCATCGTGTCTCTTGATCCTTTCCTTGGAGTCGGTTCCGTAAGGGTGTGTGTGAGGGACACACCTCTTCGATTAGTGAGGGTAGTTATGAAGTTCCATGTTGTCAACTTTGATCCCTCAATTTAGTAACCGCCTTGTAACCGCTACTTTAATAATAAACTAATACTATCTATCTAAACTAACTAACATGGTGTTAAGAGATTAACTTGGTTTTCACTGCATGTATCCGACGACTCTGCTGCATTGCAGCCGTCAATGATGGTTAGCAAAGCCAGGATCCAAGTATCTAACTGGATTCTTCACCATGACATCATGAGTGAACGATGGTTGAATTTTAAGTTGAAACCGAACACAAGAAAAACAACTAGAATCATACAGATAAACCATAAGACTGATAAAAAGCTTAGAAATTTATCAATTTCAGTCTAACAGTTCACAAAAAGAGAGTTATAACTACAATCAACAATTAAAGATTTGATATACTAAATTTTATAGGGACCCCTTAAATATAATTTGATGGACGCCCAGAGGCGGATATACCCTTTAACTAGGGTGGGCACAGGCCCACCGTACATCCAGCCCATATTACAGAATGAAAGGTTCTGCAATCGTTAATTTCACCCTTGTACTACGTGTTTAAGTCTAATAATAATTTAATACCTCTGGCATATTCTTGCCAAATGAAAACTGGTATGTGTCAATTAATAAGATCTTAAATTGCATTGTATGTTAGATTGTTAATCATTTTTTTTCTAGCACAGGAAGATTTACTATTTTTTTCTTATTTAGTCAATTGATATGTTTAGTCAATAGTTTTACAGTATCATTAAGGGGATAAGTGTAGATGCATTTTATGGTGGACCTGGAATAAGTATGAATTGGTTTTACCCAACTCATTTTGACCCGACTTGTTTTGACCACCTTCTTTTAATCCGACCAATTTGTGCCCCCCGTAAAAAAAAAATCTGGATCCGCCACTGTGGACGCCACTGGTAACAACCATACTTAGTAGGCATACTATACTTTAATAATCATGATATATCGGCATGATGGGTCGTATCGGGTAATAACGGTGCATAAAAAGTTGTAATTATAAATGGCTTGGGTTCGTGTCAAACCCAGCAGGTTGACCCAGTTTTTTATATTATGTTTTAATTTTTTTCAAAATGTGTTTTTATATGACAAGTTGAATTAGTCGGGTATTTTTAGGCATCCGAACACGACCCGTTTGATACCTCTTACCCTCACTGACTATAGACGATAATGTTATAGTTTAAATTATTAACATGTTCACAATTAAATAGATCAGAGTTCGGCTGAGGAGCATAATAAACAACTTTTAATAATTTAAACTGCCTATCATGAGTGTTAAATTTAACTTCACATTTACCATTCACAGCAAGTCAGTAAGTTTTGTTAATGGGGTAAATATTGATATTTGTATTGCATCTTTTTTAATAGATATTATGGGTATGCGCAAGGGGCTATATATCATTTCTATGGACCTCAGTGAGACTATTGAAGACCATGGCGAAGACAATGTTGAAGACCATGGTGATGGTGATGACACTTATGACAATGTTGAAGACCATGGTAAAATGAAAGGCTACCAATCAAATTCTCATGATGGTAATGAGGAGAACAATAAAAAAACTAAGAGAACTAGGAATTAAAAACATTATAAAGTCTTCAGCTAGTTTGGAAGAAAGTCAAAAAACAAAGAAAAAAAACAATGAAGAAGGTAATTTGATTATCAAAACTTAATTTATTTTATTTTATATACACATGTTGTCTAATGAAAATAAAATTGTTATAGCAATACTGTCCACAATATATTCCACCAATGTCTTCGAATAGAGTTGCTAATCTATGAAGCTACATCGAGTCGTTGCTCCAAATATCTCTCAAAAGCTTTCCTCAACTTCAAATGCAACAAAACCGAATAAACAACTAACAGTTACCATGAGTGAAATAATCAAAGGTGATAAAGGAGGAGCAAAGAAAAAGTTGGTTTATGTTGATGAGGATGATGAGATATTTCAAGGTATCATTTTGTTGTTCATAAAGTTATTTTAATTAATAGTATCTTTTATATTAATTTACTCTATTATTTTTAAGGAAGGGATATAGAAGTAGATGATGTTGATCAACATGAGATACAGAGCAGATCATGACTATTCTAATGATGAATACAGTATTCATGAACAATTGCAAGGCCCTGAAAAACAAAAGGCAACAAGTTCTAATATAAAAGGTAATAGTATAGGTAGGCGTAAGAGGCTACATATCACTTCTACCATCTCAACTGAGCATGTTGAAGACCATGTTGACGAGACCATGTTGAAGACCACCAAGTTTTTGAAACTCAAGGTCATCAAGCTAGTGAAATACAAGGTAAAAATTATAAATAATTTGTAATGATGTTTTAGACACAAAACAATAGCATATATATTCAAACTTGTAAACTGTTAATAGAACGTTTTTTGTACCTGTTTTGTTTTTTTCGAATTTGTTAGGTGCTCCTAAAAGGGTTAGAGTTATACAACAAAAGCTGAAATTTGGAAGATGGATAGTACAAAAAGAATAGCTGTCACATTCAACGAGTTTGGAAAGCTTGTTGGGGTTGAAGCTAATGAACTTTTGCTCAATTCCTTGGGACGCTCGCGAGGATGGATGATCATGTATCCATAGAATATTTTGACCGGAGGAAAGTTCCAATACAAAAAAAGGACAGGTATTCACTCATTAAGGTATATGTCTTTATCAAGTTTCAAAATGTATTAGTAGTTAAGCTAAGAGGTATATTCTAATTTACATATAATTTTTGTTTGTAGTCTAAATTTGTTATTCATCCAAATGAAACAAATGAGATTAAAAATTGGATCTTTCATAGCATCGGAAGAAAATGGAGAGAATGGAAAGGTTCGTTAAAGGTATGTGCATATGATCCAAGCCTTATTGTTGATAAATTGTGGCACAACAAGTTAAAAATGACGACCGAGTGAATCCAACTCAATTTAAAGAACTTGTTACTCGTTGGTTCACTCCATAATTTCAGGTAACAATGATGTAATGTTGATTTCTTATGAAATATATATAATTATGGAATTAGATTAAAGAAGTCTTATCATGTATAACTTTACCATTTACTGTAGAGTACATGCGGTGTTAAAAGAATGAGCCGCTTAAAGATGAAGGAGCCTCATGTTAGTGGGACAAAGTCGTTTGCTAGACGTGCTCATGAAATGGTATTATTCTAGATTTTTTTTTTAATTTTTGAATATTCTGGTTTTTATTTCCCTTACTAACCATCAAACATAAATAATAGGCGACGAAGAATAATGGTATACATCCAACACGAGGAGAAATGTATATAGAAAATCGCACTCGTAAAGATGGAAGCATTGTTGATGATAACGCTACTCAAGTTGTGGTAATGTATTTTAATGTTCTTATATATTAGAGGTGTGTTTAATTTTCTTATGATTATCTATTTTGTTTAATTTTCTTACAACCCGTTTGACCCATTTGGCACTTCAACACATTTGACCGGTTCCTTTTTAGCTCTTTTTATTTGACCTATTGGTAACAAAAATAAATCACCCACATCGAATGCTCACTTTGCACATTTGAATGTCTAAGAAGCTAATGACTCGGAGCACGGTGCTAAAATACTTATAAAACAAACGTTGCCTCTGAAAAGATTACTAGAAAAGCATTTTAAGAAAGGTCATAAAGCTTACCTCAAGCTTCTAGAAGGAGTCTAAGGTTCTTTTAAGCAGTGCTTTTAACTATCATGACAGTAACATCCTGCATTTACACAAAAATGGATGCTTATGTTTAGTGAAAATAATCTCTAATTCCTCACTAATTAGTCATTTGACTGTTGGTCAAATATCCAAAATGCCCCTCAAGGTGGAGGCACCTTGTGGATAAAAGCAATGTTATAATACCTTGTAATGATTACAAATTGGCAAAAAAGTACATTTCAGTGAATAGACAGGTAATTTTTTGTACGGGTCAAAACCTGAGACACTTGTGTCTAAATGTTTTTAAGTTTATATAAACAATTAGTGTGTAAAATATGATTACAAACATTATATTATTTTGAAAAAAAAACAACCAACTTCTTGAATATGCATTAAAAATACACGTTGGCAACTTTTGACCCGTTTCCCTTTTTGAAGGGGATATTACTTTTGAATGAATTAGTAAGTGGCCATCGGACACGTTAAAGGTAAAACATAACTCAAATCAGCCCAAAATTTCACCTCTAAATATTCTTGAGAAACACGTTACTTTTCGCTTATAGAACTGTGACTCCCTTGTTCCTCTTGTGGTATACCACAACAGGCCATAAAGCCACTTATTAATTCATTCAAAAGTGATATCTCCTTCAAATTCCACAGGCCATAAATATTATACGAAAAAATTGCAAGTTTTGTCATATATTTTTATACCACTTTTCAAGCGGTGTCCTTTTTAACGAATGTTGACAGGCGGTGTCCTTTACTAAGTATTTTGTTGCAAGTTTAGTCCTTTACACCCAACCCAGTTAAAAAACCCTGTTAATTGTTGGGTGTAAAGGACTAAACTTGTAACAAAATACCTAGGTAAAGGACTAAACTTGCAACAAAATACCTAGTAAAGGACATCGTCTGTCAACAATTAACAGGGTTTTTTAACTTGGTTGGGTGTAAAGGACTAAACTTGCAACAAAATACCTAGTAAAGGACACCGCCTGTCAACATTTGTTAAAAAGGATATCGCCTGAAAAATGGTATAAAGATAAAGGACAAAACTTGTAATTTTTCCATATTATACCTCCTACTTATTACTTAAGGCAGCATAACAAAGGGATTAATGGCATTTTGCCATTGACAATGGCACGAAGTCACAAGCATATGTTATTACTTGTACATCATAGTGGTAAAGGAAGTTAATTAGGCGAGAATATCAAATACATCATGGTCCAAATGCAGTATACCTGGTTACCTTCTAAGTCTAATGTTATTACGAGCTATACACATTATTAATCTATAAATAAGCAACTTAGGTGTTGTTTGTTTTTTCAGATGTAAAATGTCTGTAGTCTGCGGACCACATCTGCAGGCATATGCAAGAGAAGATGTGGACCAAATGTCTGCAGTCTGCAAGAAAAAGAGGGTTTGTTTTTTTTCCTTCAAAAACAACTTCAAACACACAACACACACACACTAGTTCTCTCTGCTCTCTCTCTCTCTACAACCACCACCACCACCACCGCACCACCTCCGCCACCACCACCGCACCACCTCCGCCATCACACCACCGCCTCTCTCTCTCTCTCTCTCTCTCTCTACGGTCTCTCTCTCTCTCACTGATCTCTCTCTCTCACCAATCTCTCTCTCTCACCGATCTCTCTCTCTATCACAGATCCCTCTCTCTCTCACACAGATCTCTCTTTCTCACCGATCTCTCTCTCTCAGATCTCTCTCTCTCTCTGACGATGGTTTGGTGGTGGTGGGTTTTGACGATGGTGGTGGTGGAGGTGGTGGCTGAGATGTAGGAGGTGGTGGTGGAGATGTGGTGGCTGAGATGTAGGAGGTGGTGGCGGAGATGTGGGGGTGGAGGTGGAGGTGGTGGTGGAGATGTGGTGGTGGAGGTGGTGGCGGGAATGTGGGGGTGGAGGTGGTGGTGGAGGAGGTGATGTATCAGAAGATGTTTTGTGAAGATGTGTGAAGCAAATGTTCTTAGCTTTTTTTTAAGAAAAAAAAAGCTATTTGTAGATCTGTTTAAAAAAAAAACAAACAGTCTTCAACATCTTATGTCTGCCCGCCTGCAGACATAAGCAATTTGCAGATGTTTGAAGCAAAAACAAACAGAACCTTAATTGTGCTTAAGGTTGTTGTATCTTTAGTTTTGGGAGTTTTTTAAAAAAATGAAATTTTTCTTTTTAACCCTAAAGTTTTAATCTTTGACAATTTAAGTTTAAAGTTTTAATTTTTGCTTCCTTTTTAACCCTAAAGTTTTAATCTTTGACAATTTAAGTTTAAAGTTTTAATCTTTGGTAATTTAACCTCTTTGATTAATTTGATTTTTCACTTCTAATTCAAAAGTTTCCATCTTATACAATTTAACCCCTTTGATTAATTTGATTTTTCACTTCTAATTCAAAAGTTTTCATCTTTTGTGATTTAACCACTTTGATTTTTTTTACTTATGTGTTGTAATCTTGGCTTTGGGGTTTTTCAAAGAAAAAATGGTTATGCATATGGTTGTTGTAATCTTGGCTTTGGGGGTTTTTCAAAAAAAAATTGATTTTTTTACTTTTCACCCAAAGTATTTCATAAATTACTTTAAACCCAAAACTATTTGTTTTTTTTTACTTTTAACACAAAACTTTTTTATCTTTTGCAATCTATTCTCACAACTTTTTTTACTTTCAACTTTGATCCTTTATAGTTTTCATTTTCCGCAAATTTTTCGCTTTATGCTTCGTTCTAAATTTTGTGACTTAACACATCGCAACGTGTGTCTTTGGTTTAACGTTTTTATGTTTCGTTCTAAATTTTGCGAGTTAACACGACGCAACGTGCGTGTGTGGGTGAACGTTTTTACATCGTCTATTTTTTCCCGTTTGACAAGTTCAACATAACATGTGCGTCCTAAAACGACTTAGTTATAACTAAAGAATCCCCGCCGCATTGCGGCGGGTCGTAATTCTAGTTTCATACTAAAACTGAATGAAGCAAATATATGTAACATCCAGTTTTGGGGCATAGGCAATAAGTTGCTATTCATTTAAACATCAATAGGGCTGTTCAGAAAGCTCGTGGCTCGGAGCTCGCTCGAAGCTCGCACGGATTTAGCTCCGAAAAAGCTCGCTCGATGTAGCTCGGTTTGAAAATGAGCTGAGCTGGCTCGGCTCGGTTAGAAAGGGAGTCTAGCTCGGTTCGACTCGTAACGAGCCGGATTGGCTCGGTTTGGCTCGCTTGTTAGCTCGGCTCGACTTAGCTCGGATCATTTTACTTATAATATATTCTAATTTTATGAGAAAGTATAATGTACTTCAAGGCTTAACCTACATTAACATACATGACAAAAAATATAACGTGCGTTATTATCATAGAACGTGCGTGATTATAGTCCCATGCGTGATTATGTGGTCCCATGCGTGATTATGTGGTCCCATGCGTGATTATACCCTTGATCAAACGGTTACCATTGTCTCCTACGTGATGTATGATAAGCAGTGTTTTAAAAACCGGTAAATACCGGCCGGTTATACCGGTATTACCGGTGTCGGATGCAAATCCGGTGCGAAACACCCCGGTAAATAAGTGAAACGGCATAAGATTCGTACCAGCGGTAAAATCCGGTATACCGGTTTGAACCGTAATACCGGTGCCGGTCCATGATTATTTTGGTTTGGGTTTTTAGTATTCTAGAGTTTCATCAGATACATAAACCATCGATCAACATTCAAAACCATCATCACTTACGGTTCATCACTTCATCCACAAGATTTAGCTCCATCTTCATCGGTTCATGACTCCATCTTCATCATGCTTCCAGTTCCATCTTCATCGATAGTTTTACTTATTTCAGTAAAATAAATAATCTGAGAGTAAATACATCCACAAGTGGGTCAAAAAGTGAAAGACTTGAAGCAATTCAATGTATCTCTCTCTATCCATATATATATGTATGTATGTCTATACGGGTAAAACAATGTTATGTGAAAAATTGTATTTTGAAACTTGAAAAAGAATGAGGACATGATAATAGTTATATTATAATTTATTATGTTAGTGAAAAAAATTAAAACTGATAAGTTATGTCAATATAATTCATGTACGTATGTATCTCTATGAAATTATAGAGTTAACTAGTTCATCCGGTTGAACCACCCGATATGACCCGGTTCTACCGGTTGAACCATTTTTAAGGCCATCCCGGTATGATTAAAAAACCGGTTTTTAAAACATTGATGATAAGGCTTTTTGTATGTTAACCTTACTCCTAATTTTATATACATTTTAATATATTACAAAAAACTATTATTATTTACATGTATTTAGGTTTGTAATTTTATATTTATAACTTATTTGAATGTCAATAAACTTCATTTTGCCATCTTCTACATCTCAAAAGTTGTTATCACCTAATGCTATAAAATTAATATACCTTAGTTTTGCAAAGTTGATTGTCAACTTCCCACTAAACTTGTTTTCAGCCACTTCAAGATATTCTAACCTCGAACAATTAGAAATTGACGGAGGCAAAGATCCCAGTTAGTTGGTTCTCTGATAACTGAAGGCTAGTAAGATGATGAAGCATAACACCTATGGCTAGAGGAAGACTACCCGTCAGTTGATTACCAATCAAGTTAAGTTCGGTTAAGAGTGAAAGGTTATAAAGGGAATGAGGGATTGTTCCAGGTAAATTACACCCACCTAAGTACATTTCTTTCAAAGTTTTTAAATTGCCTAAGGTGTCTGGAATGCTCCCACCCAAAGGATTCCACTAACGTCGAGCACTTCCATTGATGTAATGTTTCCCAAGAAAGGTGGGATTCCACCTGTTAACTTATTATCACTGAGCTTAAGATAAATAAGTTTGGGGAAGAAACGAATCTCCTTAGGTATGCTTCCAACTAGCTCATTTATGCTAAGATCAAGCACTTTAAGGTTAGCACAATTGGATATGTTAGATGGAATGAACCCCTTCAACTTGTTATATCCAAGATCAAGGATACGTAACTTGGAAAGACAGCCAAGTTCTTGAGTGATTGCTCTAGATAAATTACAACCACTTGTGGAAAATATTTTCGGTTTTTTCCAATGGCATAAGATGTCAGGTTGTATGCTCCCACCCAAAGGATTTAAGGTAGCATCGAACACTTCTATTGATGTAATATTCCCCAAGAAGGGTGGAATTCCACCTGTTAGCTTGTTTAGACGAAGATTAACAATAAGAAGTTTGGATAGGAAACCAATCTCCTTGGGTATGCTTCCAACTAGCTCGTTATGTGAAAGTTCAAGTGTTTTGAGGTTAGAACAACTAGATATGTTAGCTGGAATGACCCTATTCAACTTGTTATCGCTAAGATAAAGGAAACGTAACCTGGAAAGACGACCAAGTTCATGAGGGATGGCTCCTTGAAAGTTGTTATACATATCAAGACCACGAAGGAAGGTGAGAGTCCCTACATTAGGAGACAATGAGCCTTCTAGACCTCGTGACCACAATTCTAGATAAGTTACTCTTCTTAGCCGCTTCCCACATGTAACGTCCTTTACTACACGGTTCAGTTTATACCTGTTTAGTAGATAAATCGGATGGACAAAATAACTGATTTAAACTTCTAGAATTTAACTTTTTAATTAGGCTCCCACTCCGCACTTAGGCGGTAATTAGAATTATAAAACCTTTTTTTTTGCCCCTTACTTGAAAACTGCAATAATTAACCCTAATTTAAGATCGAAGGAAGACTTGTTCAATTGCTAGAAGAATTCAACCGCTGGTGATAGAAGGGATACATAGGACGACCAGAAGGGTTACGATTGGATTCAATAGCAATTTCAAACACCTTCAATCTTAGGTCAGTAAATGGCAAAATATAATGTTTTTACTTAGTTGATCAACATGTGTGATTGTGTGTATATGTTCCATGATTGAGGCGTGTTTGTGTTATTAACTAGAGATCCAGATGATAGCAGTGGATATTCAATTATGACTTGTGGGATCCAATTGATGTTTTTTGCTTTCGTAACTAACAACAGTGGATATACATGCCATACGACTTGTAGACTTTCCAGAAATTAGTTTCAGTTACAGTCTATTGGATTTCATGCCCTAATAAAAGTAAATTAAACATCAGCATTAACATCGAAACAATTTGATTATTAACTGATGATCGACTTGTAGACTTTCCAGAACTTAGTTTGAGTTACAGTCGTGCAGCCAAAGCCGTTGCAGCACTAATGGCCGCTGCTGCGAGCGTCATGCAGCCGATGCCACCACTGTGTGCGTCGTGCAGCTGAAGCGGCTACTGCGCTGTTTCCGCTGTTGTTGCATCGTGCAGCCGACACCGCTGCTGCACTGTTGGCCGCTGCTGCGTGCGTCATGCAACCAACGCCGCTGATGTTGCGTTGGGGAACCGACCTCGCTGCTGCATGTATCCGACGACTCTGCTGCATTGCAGCCGTCAATGATGGTTAGCAAAGCCAGGATCCAAGTATCTAACTGGATTCTTCACCATGACATCATGAGTGAACGATGGTTGAATTTTAAGTTGAAACCGAACACAAGAAAAACAACTAGAATCATACAGATAAACCATAAGACTGATAAAAAGCTTAGAAATTTATCAATTTCAGTCTAACAGTTCACAAAAAGAGAGTTATAACTACAATCAACAATTAAAATTTTGATATACTAAATTTTATAGGGACCCCTTAAATATAATTTGATGGACGCCCAGAGGCGGATATACCCTTTAACTAGGGTGGGCACAGGCCCACCGTACATCCAGCCCATATTACAGAATGAAAGGTTCTGCAATCGTTAATTTCACCCTTGTACTACGTGTTTAAGTCTAATAATAATTTAATACCTCTGGCATATTCTTGCCAAATGAAAAATGGTATGTGTCAATTAATAAGATCTTAAATTGCATTGTATGTTAGATTGTTAATCATTTTTTTTCTAGCACAGGAAGATTTACTATTTTTTTCTTATTTAGTCAATTGATATGTTTAGTCAATAGTTTTACAGTATCATTAAGGGGATAAGTGTAGATGCATTTTATGGTGGACCTGGAATAAGTATGAATTGGTTTTACCCAACTCATTTTGACCCGACTTGTTTTGACCACCTTCTTTTAATCCGACCAATTTGTGCCCCCCGTAAAAAAAAAATCTGGATCCGCCACTGTGGACGCCACTGGTAACAACCATACTTAGTAGGCATACTATACTTTAATAATCATGATATATCGGCATGATGGGTCGTATCGGGTAATAACGGTGCATAAAAAGTTGTAATTATAAATGGCTTGGGTTCGTGTCAAACCCAGCAGGTTGACCCAGTTTTTTATATTATGTTTTAATTTTTTTCAAAATGTGTTTTTATATGACAAGTTGAATTAGTCGGGTATTTTTAGGCATCCGAACACGACCCGTTTGATACCTCTTACCCTCACTGACTATAGACGATAATGTTATAGTTTAAATTATTAACATGTTCACAATTAAATAGATCAGAGTTCGGCTGAGGAGCATAATAAACAACTTTTAATAATTTAAACTGCCTATCATGAGTGTTAAATTTAACTTCACATTTACCATTCACAGCAAGTCAGTAAGTTTTGTTAATGGGGTAAATATTGATATTTGTATTGCATCTTTTTTAATAGATATTATGGGTATGCGCAAGGGGCTATATATCATTTCTATGGACCTCAGTGAGACTATTGAAGACCATGGCGAAGACAATGTTGAAGACCATGGTGATGGTGATGACACTTATGACAATGTTGAAGACCATGGTAAAATGAAAGGCTACCAATCAAATTCTCATGATGGTAATGAGGAGAACAATAAAAAAACTAAGAGAACTAGGAATTAAAAACATTATAAAGTCTTCAGCTAGTTTGGAAGAAAGTCAAAAAACAAAGAAAAAAAACAATGAAGAAGGTAATTTGATTATCAAAACTTAATTTATTTTATTTTATATACACATGTTGTCTAATGAAAATAAAATTGTTATAGCAATACTGTCCACAATATATTCCACCAATGTCTTCGAATAGAGTTGCTAATCTATGAAGCTACATCGAGTCGTTGCTCCAAATATCTCTCAAAAGCTTTCCTCAACTTCAAATGCAACAAAACCGAATAAACAACTAACAGTTACCATGAGTGAAATAATCAAAGGTGATAAAGGAGGAGCAAAGAAAAAGTTGGTTTATGTTGATGAGGATGATGAGATATTTCAAGGTATCATTTTGTTGTTCATAAAGTTATTTTAATTAATAGTATCTTTTATATTAATTTACTCTATTATTTTTAAGGAAGGGATATAGAAGTAGATGATGTTGATCAACATGAGATACAGAGCAGATCATGACTATTCTAATGATGAATACAGTATTCATGAACAATTGCAAGGCCCTGAAAAACAAAAGGCAACAAGTTCTAATATAAAAGGTAATAGTATAGGTAGGCGTAAGAGGCTACATATCACTTCTACCATCTCAACTGAGCATGTTGAAGACCATGTTGACGAGACCATGTTGAAGACCACCAAGTTTTTGAAACTCAAGGTCATCAAGCTAGTGAAATACAAGGTAAAAATTATAAATAATTTGTAATGATGTTTTAGACACAAAACAATAGCATATATATTCAAACTTGTAAACTGTTAATAGAACGTTTTTTGTACCTGTTTTGTTTTTTTCGAATTTGTTAGGTGCTCCTAAAAGGGTTAGAGTTATACAACAAAAGCTGAAATTTGGAAGATGGATAGTACAAAAAGAATAGCTGTCACATTCAACGAGTTTGGAAAGCTTGTTGGGGTTGAAGCTAATGAACTTTTGCTCAATTCCTTGGGACGCTCGCGAGGATGGATGATCATGTATCCATAGAATATTTTGACCGGAGGAAAGTTCCAATACAAAAAAAGGACAGGTATTCACTCATTAAGGTATATGTCTTTATCAAGTTTCAAAATGTATTAGTAGTTAAGCTAAGAGGTATATTCTAATTTACATATAATTTTTGTTTGTAGTCTAAATTTGTTATTCATCCAAATGAAACAAATGAGATTAAAAATTGGATCTTTCATAGCATCGGAAGAAAATGGAGAGAATGGAAAGGTTCGTTAAAGGTATGTGCATATGATCCAAGCCTTATTGTTGATAAATTGTGGCACAACAAGTTAAAAATGACGACCGAGTGAATCCAACTCAATTTAAAGAACTTGTTACTCGTTGGTTCACTCCATAATTTCAGGTAACAATGATGTAATGTTGATTTCTTATGAAATATATATAATTATGGAATTAGATTAAAGAAGTCTTATCATGTATAACTTTACCATTTACTGTAGAGTACATGCGGTGTTAAAAGAATGAGCCGCTTAAAGATGAAGGAGCCTCATGTTAGTGGGACAAAGTCGTTTGCTAGACGTGCTCATGAAATGGTATTATTCTAGATTTTTTTTTTAATTTTTGAATATTCTGGTTTTTATTTCCCTTACTAACCATCAAACATAAATAATAGGCGACGAAGAATAATGGTATACATCCAACACGAGGAGAAATGTATATAGAAACTCGCACTCGTAAAGATGGAAGCATTGTTGATGATAACGCTACTCAAGTTGTGGTAATGTATTTTAATGTTCTTATATATTAGAGGTGTGTTTAATTTTCTTATGATTATCTATTTTGTTTAATTTTCTTACAACCCGTTTGACCCATTTGGCACTTCAACACATTTGACCGGTTCCTTTTTAGCTCTTTTTATTTGACCTATTGGTAACAAAAATAAATCACCCACATCGAATGCTCACTTTGCACATTTGAATGTCTAAGAAGCTAATGACTCGGAGCACGGTGCTAAAATACTTATAAAACAAACGTTGCCTCTGAAAAGATTACTAGAAAAGCATTTTAAGAAAGGTCATAAAGCTTACCTCAAGCTTCTAGAAGGAGTCTAAGGTTCTTTTAAGCAGTGCTTTTAACTATCATGACAGTAACATCCTGCATTTACACAAAAATGGATGCTTATGTTTAGTGAAAATAATCTCTAATTCCTCACTAATTAGTCATTTGACTGTTGGTCAAATATCCAAAATGCCCCTCAAGGTGGAGGCACCTTGTGGATAAAAGCAATGTTATAATACCTTGTAATGATTACAAATTGGCAAAAAAGTACATTTCAGTGAATAGACAGGTAATTTTTTGTACGGGTCAAAACCTGAGACACTTGTGTCTAAATGTTTTTAAGTTTATATAAACAATTAGTGTGTAAAATATGATTACAAACATTATATTATTTTGAAAAAAAAACAACCAACTTCTTGAATATGCATTAAAAATACACGTTGGCAACTTTTGACCCGTTTCCCTTTTTGAAGGGGATATTACTTTTGAATGAATTAGTAAGTGGCCATCGGACACGTTAAAGGTAAAACATAACTCAAATCAGCCCAAAATTTCACCTCTAAATATTCTTGAGAAACACGTTACTTTTCGCTTATAGAACTGTGACTCCCTTGTTCCTCTTGTGGTATACCACAACAGGCCATAAAGCCACTTATTAATTCATTCAAAAGTGATATCTCCTTCAAATTCCACAGGCCATAAATATTATACGAAAAAATTGCAAGTTTTGTCATATATCTTTATACCACTTTTCAGGCGGTGTCCTTTTTAACGAATGTTGACAGGCGGTGTCCTTTACTAAGTATTTTGTTGCAAGTTTAGTCCTTTACACCCAACCCAGTTAAAAAACCCTGTTAATTGTTGGGTGTAAAGGACTAAACTTGTAACAAAATACCTAGGTAAAGGACTAAACTTGCAACAAAATACCTAGTAAAGGACATCGTCTGTCAACAATTAACAGGGTTTTTTAACTTGGTTGGGTGTAAAGGACTAAACTTGCAACAAAATACCTAGTAAAGGACACCGCCTGTCAACATTTGTTAAAAAGGATATCGCCTGAAAAATGGTATAAAGATAAAGGACAAAACTTGTAATTTTTCCATATTATACCTCCTACTTATTACTTAAGGCAGCATAACAAAGGGATTAATGGCATTTTGCCATTGACAATGGCACGAAGTCACAAGCATATGTTATTACTTGTACATCATAGTGGTAAAGGAAGTTAATTAGGCGAGAATATCAAATACATCATGGTCCAAATGCAGTATACCTGGTTACCTTCTAAGTCTAATGTTATTACGAGCTATACACATTATTAATCTATAAATAAGCAACTTAGGTGTTGTTTGTTTTTTCAGATGTAAAATGTCTGTAGTCTGCGGACCACATCTGCAGGCATATGCAAGAGAAGATGTGGACCAAATGTCTGCAGTCTGCAAGAAAAAGAGGGTTTGTTTTTTTTCCTTCAAAAACAACTTCAAACACACAACACACACACACTAGTTCTCTCTGCTCTCTCTCTCTCTACAACCACCACCACCACCACCGCACCACCTCCGCCACCACCACCGCACCACCTCCGCCATCACACCACCGCCTCTCTCTCTCTCTCTCTCTCTCTCTACGGTCTCTCTCTCTCTCACTGATCTCTCTCTCTCACCAATCTCTCTCTCTCACCGATCTCTCTCTATCACAGATCCCTCTCTCTCTCACACAGATCTCTCTTTCTCACCGATCTCTCTCTCTCAGATCTCTCTCTCTCTCTGACGATGGTTTGGTGGTGGTGGGTTTTGACGATGGTGGTGGTGGAGGTGGTGGCTGAGATGTAGGAGGTGGTGGTGGAGATGTGGTGGCTGAGATGTAGGAGGTGGTGGCGGAGATGTGGGGGTGGAGGTGGAGGTGGTGGTGGAGATGTGGTGGTGGAGGTGGTGGCGGGAATGTGGGGGTGGAGGTGGTGGTGGAGGTGGTGTTGGAGGAGGTGATGTATCAGAAGATGTTTTGTGAAGATGTGTGAAGCAAATGTTCTTAGCTTTTTTTTAAGAAAAAAAAAGCTATTTGTAGATCTGTTTAAAAAAAAAACAAACAGTCTTCAACATCTTATGTCTGCCCGCCTGCAGACATAAGCAATTTGCAGATGTTTGAAGCAAAAACAAACAGAACCTTAATTGTGCTTAAGGTTGTTGTATCTTTAGTTTTGGGAGTTTTTTAAAAAAATGAAATTTTTCTTTTTAACCCTAAAGTTTTAATCTTTGACAATTTAAGTTTAAAGTTTTAATTTTTGCTTCCTTTTTAACCCTAAAGTTTTAATCTTTGACAATTTAAGTTTAAAGTTTTAATCTTTGGTAATTTAACCTCTTTGATTAATTTGATTTTTCACTTCTAATTCAAAAGTTTCCATCTTATACAATTTAACCCCTTTGATTAATTTGATTTTTCACTTCTAATTCAAAAGTTTTCATCTTTTGTGATTTAACCACTTTGATTTTTTTTACTTATGTGTTGTAATCTTGGCTTTGGGGTTTTTCAAAGAAAAAATGGTTATGCATATGGTTGTTGTAATCTTGGCTTTGGGGGTTTTTCAAAAAAAAATTGATTTTTTTACTTTTCACCCAAAGTATTTCATAAATTACTTTAAACCCAAAACTATTTGTTTTTTTTTACTTTTAACACAAAACTTTTTTATCTTTTGCAATCTATTCTCACAACTTTTTTTACTTTCAACTTTGATCCTTTATAGTTTTCATTTTCCGCAAATTTTTCGCTTTATGCTTCGTTCTAAATTTTGTGACTTAACACATCGCAACGTGTGTCTTTGGTTTAACGTTTTTATGTTTCGTTCTAAATTTTGCGAGTTAACACGACGCAACGTGCGTGTGTGGGTGAACGTTTTTACATCGTCTATTTTTTCCCGTTTGACAAGTTCAACATAACATGTGCGTCCTAAAACGACTTAGTTATAACTAAAGAATCCCCGCCGCATTGCGGCGGGTCGTAATTCTAGTTTCATACTAAAACTGAATGAAGCAAATATATGTAACATCCAGTTTTGGGGCATAGGCAATAAGTTGCTATTCATTTAAACATCAATAGGGCTGTTCAGAAAGCTCGTGGCTCGGAGCTCGCTCGAAGCTCGCACGGATTTAGCTCCGAAAAAGCTCGCTCGATGTAGCTCGGTTTGAAAATGAGCTGAGCTGGCTCGGCTCGGTTAGAAAGGGAGTCTAGCTCGGTTCGACTCGTAACGAGCCGGATTGGCTCGGTTTGGCTCGCTTGTTAGCTCGGCTCGACTTAGCTCGGATCATTTTACTTATAATATATTCTAATTTTATGAGAAAGTATAATGTACTTCAAGGCTTAACCTACATTAACATACATGACAAAAAATATAACGTGCGTTATTATCATAGAACGTGCGTGATTATAGTCCCATGCGTGATTATGTGGTCCCATGCGTGATTATGTGGTCCCATGCGTGATTATACCCTTGATCAAACGGTTACCATTGTCTCCTACGTGATGTATGATAAGCAGTGTTTTAAAAACCGGTAAATACCGGCCGGTTATACCGGTATTACCGGTGTCGGATGCAAATCCGGTGCGAAACACCCCGGTAAATAAGTGAAACGGCATAAGATTCGTACCAGCGGTAAAATCCGGTATACCGGTTTGAACCGTAATACCGGTGCCGGTCCATGATTATTTTGGTTTGGGTTTTTAGTATTCTAGAGTTTCATCAGATACATAAACCATCGATCAACATTCAAAACCATCATCACTTACGGTTCATCACTTCATCCACAAGATTTAGCTCCATCTTCATCGGTTCATGACTCCATCTTCATCATGCTTCCAGTTCCATCTTCATCGATAGTTTTACTTATTTCAGTAAAATAAATAATCTGAGAGTAAATACATCCACAAGTGGGTCAAAAAGTGAAAGACTTGAAGCAATTCAATGTATCTCTCTCTATCCATATATATATGTATGTATGTCTATACGGGTAAAACAATGTTATGTGAAAAATTGTATTTTGAAACTTGAAAAAGAATGAGGACATGATAATAGTTATATTATAATTTATTATGTTAGTGAAAAAAATTAAAACTGATAAGTTATGTCAATATAATTCATGTACGTATGTATCTCTATGAAATTATAGAGTTAACTAGTTCATCCGGTTGAACCACCCGATATGACCCGGTTCTACCGGTTGAACCATTTTTAAGGCCATCCCGGTATGATTAAAAAACCGGTTTTTAAAACATTGATGATAAGGCTTTTTGTATGTTAACCTTACTCCTAATTTTATATACATTTTAATATATTACAAAAAACTATTATTATTTACATGTATTTAGGTTTGTAATTTTATATTTATAACTTATTTGAATGTCAATAAACTTCATTTTGCCATCTTCTACATCTCAAAAGTTGTTATCACCTAATGCTATAAAATTAATATACCTTAGTTTTGCAAAGTTGATTGTCAACTTCCCACTAAACTTGTTTTCAGCCACTTCAAGATATTCTAACCTCGAACAATTAGAAATTGACGGAGGCAAAGATCCCAGTTAGTTGGTTCTCTGATAACTGAAGGCTAGTAAGATGATGAAGCATAACACCTATGGCTAGAGGAAGACTACCCGTCAGTTGATTACCAATCAAGTTAAGTTCGGTTAAGAGTGAAAGGTTATAAAGGGAATGAGGGATTGTTCCAGGTAAATTACACCCACCTAAGTACATTTCTTTCAAAGTTTTTAAATTGCCTAAGGTGTCTGGAATGCTCCCACCCAAAGGATTCCACTAACGTCGAGCACTTCCATTGATGTAATGTTTCCCAAGAAAGGTGGGATTCCACCTGTTAACTTATTATCACTGAGCTTAAGATAAATAAGTTTGGGGAAGAAACGAATCTCCTTAGGTATGCTTCCAACTAGCTCATTTATGCTAAGATCAAGCACTTTAAGGTTAGCACAATTGGATATGTTAGATGGAATGAACCCCTTCAACTTGTTATATCCAAGATCAAGGATACGTAACTTGGAAAGACAGCCAAGTTCTTGAGTGATTGCTCTAGATAAATTACAACCACTTGTGGAAAATATTTTCGGTTTTTTCCAATGGCATAAGATGTCAGGTTGTATGCTCCCACCCAAAGGATTTAAGGTAGCATCGAACACTTCTATTGATGTAATATTCCCCAAGAAGGGTGGAATTCCACCTGTTAGCTTGTTTAGACGAAGATTAACAATAAGAAGTTTGGATAGGAAACCAATCTCCTTGGGTATGCTTCCAACTAGCTCGTTATGTGAAAGTTCAAGTGTTTTGAGGTTAGAACAACTAGATATGTTAGCTGGAATGACCCTATTCAACTTGTTATCGCTAAGATAAAGGAAACGTAACCTGGAAAGACGACCAAGTTCATGAGGGATGGCTCCTTGAAAGTTGTTATACATATCAAGACCACGAAGGAAGGTGAGAGTCCCTACATTAGGAGACAATGAGCCTTCTAGACCTCGTGACCACAATTCTAGATAAGTTACTCTTCTTAGCCGCTTCCCACATGTAACGTCCTTTACTACACGGTTCAGTTTATACCTGTTTAGTAGATAAATCGGATGGACAAAATAACTGATTTAAACTTCTAGAATTTAACTTTTTAATTAGGCTCCCACTCCGCACTTAGGCGGTAATTAGAATTATAAAACCTTTTTTTTTGCCCCTTACTTGAAAACTGCAATAATTAACCCTAATTTAAGATCGAAGGAAGACTTGTTCAATTGCTAGAAGAATTCAACCGCTGGTGATAGAAGGGATACATAGGACGACCAGAAGGGTTACGATTGGATTCAATAGCAATTTCAAACACCTTCAATCTTAGGTCAGTAAATGGCAAAATATAATGTTTTTACTTAGTTGATCAACATGTGTGATTGTGTGTATATGTTCCATGATTGAGGCGTGTTTGTGTTATTAACTAGAGATCCAGATGATAGCAGTGGATATTCAATTATGACTTGTGGGATCCAATTGATGTTTTTTGCTTTCGTAACTAACAACAGTGGATATACATGCCATACGACTTGTAGACTTTCCAGAAATTAGTTTCAGTTACAGTCTATTGGATTTCATGCCCTAATAAAAGTAAATTAAACATCAGCATTAACATCGAAACAATTTGATTATTAACTGATGATCGACTTGTAGACTTTCCAGAACTTAGTTTGAGTTACAGTCGTGCAGCCAAAGCCGTTGCAGCACTAATGGCCGCTGCTGCGAGCGTCATGCAGCCGATGCCACCACTGTGTGCGTCGTGCAGCTGAAGCGGCTACTGCGCTGTTTCCGCTGTTGTTGCATCGTGCAGCCGACACCGCTGCTGCACTGTTGGCCGCTGCTGCGTGCGTCATGCAACCAACGCCGCTGATGTTGCGTTGGGGAACCGACCTCGCTGCTGCATGTATCCGACGACTCTGCTGCATTGCAGCCGTCAATGATGGTTAGCAAAGCCAGGATCCAAGTATCTAACTGGATTCTTCACCATGACATCATGAGTGAACGATGGTTGAATTTTAAGTTGAAACCGAACACAAGAAAAACAACTAGAATCATACAGATAAACCATAAGACTGATAAAAAGCTTAGAAATTTATCAATTTCAGTCTAACAGTTCACAAAAAGAGAGTTATAACTACAATCAACAATTAAAATTTTGATATACTAAATTTTATAGGGACCCCTTAAATATAATTTGATGGACGCCCAGAGGCGGATATACCCTTTAACTAGGGTGGGCACAGGCCCACCGTACATCCAGCCCATATTACAGAATGAAAGGTTCTGCAATCGTTAATTTCACCCTTGTACTACGTGTTTAAGTCTAATAATAATTTAATACCTCTGGCATATTCTTGCCAAATGAAAAATGGTATGTGTCAATTAATAAGATCTTAAATTGCATTGTATGTTAGATTGTTAATCATTTTTTTTCTAGCACAGGAAGATTTACTATTTTTTTCTTATTTAGTCAATTGATATGTTTAGTCAATAGTTTTACAGTATCATTAAGGGGATAAGTGTAGATGCATTTTATGGTGGACCTGGAATAAGTATGAATTGGTTTTACCCAACTCATTTTGACCCGACTTGTTTTGACCACCTTCTTTTAATCCGACCAATTTGTGCCCCCCGTAAAAAAAAAATCTGGATCCGCCACTGTGGACGCCACTGGTAACAACCATACTTAGTAGGCATACTATACTTTAATAATCATGATATATCGGCATGATGGGTCGTATCGGGTAATAACGGTGCATAAAAAGTTGTAATTATAAATGGCTTGGGTTCGTGTCAAACCCAGCAGGTTGACCCAGTTTTTTATATTATGTTTTAATTTTTTTCAAAATGTGTTTTTATATGACAAGTTGAATTAGTCGGGTATTTTTAGGCATCCGAACACGACCCGTTTGATACCTCTTACCCTCACTGACTATAGACGATAATGTTATAGTTTAAATTATTAACATGTTCACAATTAAATAGATCAGAGTTCGGCTGAGGAGCATAATAAACAACTTTTAATAATTTAAACTGCCTATCATGAGTGTTAAATTTAACTTCACATTTACCATTCACAGCAAGTCAGTAAGTTTTGTTAATGGGGTAAATATTGATATTTGTATTGCATCTTTTTTAATAGATATTATGGGTATGCGCAAGGGGCTATATATCATTTCTATGGACCTCAGTGAGACTATTGAAGACCATGGCGAAGACAATGTTGAAGACCATGGTGATGGTGATGACACTTATGACAATGTTGAAGACCATGGTAAAATGAAAGGCTACCAATCAAATTCTCATGATGGTAATGAGGAGAACAATAAAAAAACTAAGAGAACTAGGAATTAAAAACATTATAAAGTCTTCAGCTAGTTTGGAAGAAAGTCAAAAAACAAAGAAAAAAAACAATGAAGAAGGTAATTTGATTATCAAAACTTAATTTATTTTATTTTATATACACATGTTGTCTAATGAAAATAAAATTGTTATAGCAATACTGTCCACAATATATTCCACCAATGTCTTCGAATAGAGTTGCTAATCTATGAAGCTACATCGAGTCGTTGCTCCAAATATCTCTCAAAAGCTTTCCTCAACTTCAAATGCAACAAAACCGAATAAACAACTAACAGTTACCATGAGTGAAATAATCAAAGGTGATAAAGGAGGAGCAAAGAAAAAGTTGGTTTATGTTGATGAGGATGATGAGATATTTCAAGGTATCATTTTGTTGTTCATAAAGTTATTTTAATTAATAGTATCTTTTATATTAATTTACTCTATTATTTTTAAGGAAGGGATATAGAAGTAGATGATGTTGATCAACATGAGATACAGAGCAGATCATGACTATTCTAATGATGAATACAGTATTCATGAACAATTGCAAGGCCCTGAAAAACAAAAGGCAACAAGTTCTAATATAAAAGGTAATAGTATAGGTAGGCGTAAGAGGCTACATATCACTTCTACCATCTCAACTGAGCATGTTGAAGACCATGTTGACGAGACCATGTTGAAGACCACCAAGTTTTTGAAACTCAAGGTCATCAAGCTAGTGAAATACAAGGTAAAAATTATAAATAATTTGTAATGATGTTTTAGACACAAAACAATAGCATATATATTCAAACTTGTAAACTGTTAATAGAACGTTTTTTGTACCTGTTTTGTTTTTTTCGAATTTGTTAGGTGCTCCTAAAAGGGTTAGAGTTATACAACAAAAGCTGAAATTTGGAAGATGGATAGTACAAAAAGAATAGCTGTCACATTCAACGAGTTTGGAAAGCCTGTTGGGGTTGAAGCTAATGAACTTTTGCTCAATTTCTTGGGACGCTCGCGAGGATGGATGATCATGTATCCATAGAATATTTTGACCGGAGGAAAGTTCCAATACAAAAAAAGGACAGGTATTCACTCATTAAGGTATATGTCTTTATCAAGTTTCAAAATGTATTAGTAGTTAAGCTAAGAGGTATATTCTAATTTACATATAATTTTTGTTTGTAGTCTAAATTTGTTATTCATCCAAATGAAACAAATGAGATTAAAAATTGGATCTTTCATAGCATCGGAAGAAAATGGAGAGAATGGAAAGGTTCGTTAAAGGTATGTGCATATGATCCAAGCCTTATTGTTGATAAATTGTGGCACAACAAGTTAAAAATGACGACCGAGTGAATCCAACTCAATTTAAAGAACTTGTTACTCGTTGGTTCACTCCATAATTTCAGGTAACAATGATGTAATGTTGATTTCTTATGAAATATATATAATTATGGAATTAGATTAAAGAAGTCTTATCATGTATAACTTTACCATTTACTGTAGAGTACATGCGGTGTTAAAAGAATGAGCCGCTTAAAGATGAAGGAGCCTCATGTTAGTGGGACAAAGTCGTTTGCTAGACGTGCTCATGAAATGGTATTATTCTAGATTTTTTTTTTAATTTTTGAATATTCTGGTTTTTATTTCCCTTACTAACCATCAAACATAAATAATAGGCGACGAAGAATAATGGTATACATCCAACACGAGGAGAAATGTATATAGAAACTCGCACTCGTAAAGATGGAAGCATTGTTGATGATAACGCTACTCAAGTTGTGGTAATGTATTTTAATGTTCTTATATATTAGAGGTGTGTTTAATTTTCTTATGATTATCTATTTTGTTTAATTTTCTTACAACCCGTTTGACCCATTTGGCACTTCAACACATTTGACCGGTTCCTTTTTAGCTCTTTTTATTTGACCTATTGGTAACAAAAATAAATCACCCACATCGAATGCTCACTTTGCACATTTGAATGTCTAAGAAGCTAATGACTCGGAGCACGGTGCTAAAATACTTATAAAACAAACGTTGCCTCTGAAAAGATTACTAGAAAAGCATTTTAAGAAAGGTCATAAAGCTTACCTCAAGCTTCTAGAAGGAGTCTAAGGTTCTTTTAAGCAGTGCTTTTAACTATCATGACAGTAACATCCTGCATTTACACAAAAATGGATGCTTATGTTTAGTGAAAATAATCTCTAATTCCTCACTAATTAGTCATTTGACTGTTGGTCAAATATCCAAAATGCCCCTCAAGGTGGAGGCACCTTGTGGATAAAAGCAATGTTATAATACCTTGTAATGATTACAAATTGGCAAAAAAGTACATTTCAGTGAATAAACAGGTAATTTTTTGTACGGGTCAAAACCTGAGACACTTGTGTCTAAATGTTTTTAAGTTTATATAAACAATTAGTGTGTAAAATATGATTACAAACATTATATTATTTTGAAAAAAAAACAACCAACTTCTTGAATATGCATTAAAAATACACGTTGGCAACTTTTGACCCGTTTCCCTTTTTGAAGGGGATATTACTTTTGAATGAATTAGTAAGTGGCCATCGGACACGTTAAAGGTAAAACATAACTCAAATCAGCCCAAAATTTCACCTCTAAATATTCTTGAGAAACACGTTACTTTTCGCTTATAGAACTGTGACTCCCTTGTTCCTCTTGTGATATACCACAACAGGCCATAAAGCCACTTATTAATTCATTCAAAAGTGATATCTCCTTCAAATTCCACAGGCCATAAATATTATACGAAAAAATTGCAAGTTTTGTCATATATCTTTATACCACTTTTCAGGCGGTGTCCTTTTTAACGAATGTTGACAGGCGGTGTCCTTTACTAAGTATTTTGTTGCAAGTTTAGTCCTTTACACCCAACCCAGTTAAAAAACCCTGTTAATTGTTGGGTGTAAAGCACTAAACTTGTAACAAAATACCTAGGTAAAGGACTAAACTTGCAACAAAATACCTAGTAAAGGACATCGTCTGTCAACAATTAACAGGGTTTTTTAACTTGGTTGGGTGTAAAGGACTAAACTTGCAACAAAATACCTAGTAAAGGACACCGCCTGTCAACATTTGTTAAAAAGGATATCGCCTGAAAAATGGTATAAAGATAAAGGACAAAACTTGTAATTTTTCCATATTATACCTCCTACTTATTACTTAAGGCAGCATAACAAAGGGATTAATGGCATTTTGCCATTGACAATGGCACGAAGTCACAAGCATATGTTATTACTTGTACATCATAGTGGTAAAGGAAGTTAATTAGGCGAGAATATCAAATACATCATGGTCCAAATGCAGTATACCTGGTTACCTTCTAAGTCTAATGTTATTACGAGCTATACACATTATTAATCTATAAATAAGCAACTTAGGTGCTGTTTGTTTTTTCAGATGTAAAATGTCTGTAGTCTGCGGACCACATCTGCAGGCATATGCAAGAGAAGATGTGGACCAAATGTCTGCAGTCTGCAAGAAAAAGAGGGTTTGTTTTTTTTCCTTCAAAAACAACTTCAAACACACAACACACACACACTAGTTCTCTCTGCTCTCTCTCTCTACAACCACCACCACCACCACCGCACCACCTCCGCCACCACCACCGCACCACCTCCGCCATCACACCACCGCCTCTCTCTCTCTCTCTACGGTCTCTCTCTCTCTCTCACCGATCTCTCTCTCTCTCACCAATCTCTCTCTCTCACCGATCTCTCTCTATCACAGATCTCTCTCTCACACAGATCTCTCTCTCTCACCGATCTCTCTCTCTCAGATCTCTCTCTCTCTCTCTCTGACGATGGTTTGGTGGTGGTGGGTTTTGACGATGGTGGTGGTGGAGGTGGTGGCTGAGATGTAGGAGGTGGTGGTGGAGATGTGGTGGCTGAGATGTAAGAGGTGGTGGCGGAGATGTGGGGGTGGAGGTGGAGGTGGAGGTGGTGGTGGAGATGTGGTGGTGGAGGTGGTGGCGGGAATGTGGGGGTGGAGGTGGTGGTGGAGGTGGTGTTGGAGGAGGTGATGTATCAGAAGATGTTTTATGAAGATGTGTGAAGCAAATGTTCTTAGCTTTTTTTTAAGAAAAAAGAAGCTATTTGTAGATCTGTTTAAAAAAAAACAAACAGTCTTCAACATCTTATGTCTGCCCGCCTGCAGACATAAGCAATTTGCAGATGTTTGAAGCAAAAACAAACAGAACCTTAATTGTGCTTAAGGTTGTTGTATCTTTAGTTTTGGGAGTTTTTTAAAAAAATGAAATTTTTCTTTTTAACCCTAAAGTTTTAATCTTTGACAATTTAAGTTTAAAGTTTTAATTTTTGCTTCCTTTTTAACCCTAAAGTTTTAATCTTTGACAATTTAAGTTTAAAGTTTTAATCTTTGGTAATTTAACCTCTTTGATTAATTTGATTTTTCACTTCTAATTCAAAAGTTTCCATCTTATACAATTTAACCCCTTTGATTAATTTGATTTTTCACTTCTAATTCAAAAGTTTTCATCTTTTGCGATTTAACCACTTTGATTTTTTTTACTTATGTGTTGTAATCTTGGCTTTGGGGTTTTTCAAAGAAAAAATGGTTATGCATATGGTTGTTGTAATCTTGGCTTTGGGGGTTTTTCAAAAAAAAAAATTGATTTTTTTACTTTTCACCCAAAGTATTTCATAAATTACTTTAAACCCAAAACTATTTGTTTTTTTTTTTACTTTTAACACAAAACTTTTTTATCTTTTGCAATCTATTCTCACAACTTTTTTTACTTTCAACTTTGATCCTTTATAGTTTTCATTTTCCGCAAATTTTTCGCTTTATGCTTCGTTCTAAATTTTGTGACTTAACACATCGCAACGTGCGTCTTTGGTTTAACGTTTTTATGTTTCGTTCTAAATTTTGCGAGTTAACACGACGCAACGTGCGTGTGTGGGTGAACGTTTTTACATCGTCTATTTTTTCCCGTTTGACAAGTTCAACATAACATGTGCGTCCTAAATCGACTTAGTTATAACTAAAGAATCCCCGCCGCATTGCGGCGGGTCGTAATTCTAGTTTCATACTAAAATTGAATGAAGCAAATATATGTAACATCCAGTTTTGGGGCATAGGCAATAAGTTGCTATTCATTTAAACATCAATAGGGCTGTTCAGAAAGCTCGTGGCTCGGAGCTCGCTCGAAGCTCGCACGGATTTAGCTCCGAAAAAGCTCGCTCGATGTAGCTCGGTTTGAAAATGAGCTGAGCTGGCTCGGCTCGGTTAGAAAGGGAGTCTAGCTCGGTTCGGCTCGTAACGAGCCGGATTGGCTCGGTTTGGCTCGCTTGTTAGCTCGGCTCGACTTAGCTCGGATCATTTTACTTATAATATATTCTAATTTTATGAGAAAGTATAATGTACTTCAAGGCTTAACCTACATTAACATACATGACAAAAAATATAACGTGCGTTATTATCATAAAACGTGTGTGATTATAGTCCCATGCGTGATTATGTGGTCCCATGCGTGATTATGTGGTCCCATGCGTGATTATACCCTTGATCCAACGGTTACCATTGTCTCCTACGTGATGTATGATAACTGATAAGGCTTTTTGTATGTTAACCTTACTCCTAATTTTATATACATTTTAATATATTACAAAAAACTATTATTATTTACATGTATTTAGGTTTGTAATTTTATATTTATAACTTATTTGAATGTCGATTACCATACTAATGAACTAATATTGTATTTCGTCGAGGTTTAAAGCTTATTTTGTGTTGTTTAACTTGATTTTGGCTTGTGATGTATTAGGTTGAACTTATTTTGGATATCTTCTTTTGAAGTATTGAATAATATTTTAGACTACTAAATTTTTAAAGCTATGTACTAATTTTTATTTTTAAAATCGAGCCAAACCAAGCCGAGCCGAGCCAGCTCGGTTTAAAACCAAGCCGAGCCTGAGCTTTGATTTTCAGCTCGGTTTCGAATCCGAACCGAGCCGAGCCAGCTCGGTTTATAATTGAGCCGAGCCCGAGCTTGGCCTAGCTCGGCTCGGCTCGCCTTCTGTTTATGTATTTAGTATGATCAAGAATACTAAAGTAAGCTGCCTTCCAAAAATGCAGATGAAACACATTAAAAATTGAACACAAACATGAAACGACAAAGATAAGGGTCAACTTCATATCCACATAAATGTGGAAATGGACTCTATAGGTCTCAAGTATTTAATATGAATATCTAATTTCACAATGGGCATGGCTGAAGATGCTCAGATAACAGCTTAACAAGAAAAAATATAGGATGCTGCAAGAAACAATGTTACCTCTTAATAGGACCAAAAGAGCGGCATTCCATTACAAGCAAATCAGCATGCAATTCCTCAACAGCTTCACATATTTTATCCTTAGGATCCCCAATCAGTACTTGAGTTTTTGACTTCAGCCTGATACTTAATTGTTAATATATATGTATTAGTATATACTATCAGGGGCGGACCTAAGTTAGAGCTTGGGTAGGTGTGCGCACTCCTTAAAATAATTTTTTTAGTGTATTTTATAGGTTAAAATTCCGATCGCACCCTGTAAACACTAAGACCACCCGTAGTGGGGTGGTATTTTTAAAAAAAATTGAAAAAAAACGCCCCAAAACGCCCCCCCCCCCCCATTACACTAGGCGTTATTGGGCGTTTTTTTCGAAAAAAAATGTTGTTGGCGTTTTATTTAAAACGCTGATTTTGCATTGGGGTTGACACATGACCGTTGGCAACGCCGCAACGGTCAATTGTTTATTTATTTATTTTTTTTTAATTAAAAAATTTACCCACTATATATATATCACCCACTTTCTCCTATTTTTTATAAAAAAAAACTCTTACTTTCTCTCCTACTTCTTTTATATTTTATACAATCATGCATCTATTCCGACCCCCTTTTGGTGTCCCCGCAAGACCCATGAACCCGAACACAACCCAACCGCAACACACGTTTAACCTTCAAGAAATGGACCCGAGCATGTTAACGTACGCGGCTTACTTGACTGGCGCCACTCCATTCGTGCCTCCCACCTTCGGATATGGTCAAGCCGGCAGGTCGCAACCGTCACAAGAACAAGCCGAACCCGAACCAGATGTCGATGTCGTGCCGGAGACGCAACCCGAACCGGTGCAAGAGAAATCGAAACGCGGCAGAAGGTCGCATAAGAAGAAGGAAAAGGACGAACCTCGACGTACAAAAACTCACCTTAAATGGAATGGACGAAGGATGAGGAATTCGCGTTGACTCGGGCGTGGCTCGACATTTCGGAGGACCACGAACCGGTAACTTTTATATTTTTTTTTACTTATTTTTTACTTATATTTTTACTTTTATTTTTAACATACAACTTATATTTTTACTTTTATTTTTTAAATTTGTAGCAAACTTTCAAACGGGCCCCGTTTTTTGGGATAGGGTTCGTGCACTCTTTTATAGCACGTGGGGTTAAGGCGAACATCGGGACAAAGATTCCATTTCTAGCAAATGGACCGACATCAACAACAAGTGTCTGCGTTCCAAGAAGTGTACCAACGTAACTTCGATAATCGCCCGAGCGGTGAAGGTGACGTCGGGGTTTTAACGAGGACTTTGGACGAGTTCGAGAAAACGAAATGCCCTTTCGCGTACTATAAGTGTTGGGATCTACTACGAAAAAGTCCAAAGTGGGCGCGAGTAGGTACCATGACATCTAGTAGTAGACGTCGAGCTAAACGGTCAAAAACATCATCCTCCGTTGACCCTGAAACACCGACATCGGATGCCCGCAATGTCGATCTAAATGAGGTGGTGGACGTTGACGAGGAACTTGAAGAAGAGTTGACCCGACCGCCCGGTAGAAGAAAGGATAAGCGAACCAGGAAAAAAACGGTCGAGTCGTCTTCCGATCTCGAGTTAAAGGAAGATTTCGAGGAGATGAACCGTCGTCTCCAAGACATTCGCGACCTCGGCCACCAACGTTATGAGATTATGAAAGAACGAGTGGTCGAAACCAAAAAGTTTAACGAGATGCAAGAGGCGAGGCTAATGGAAAAGGACATTGAGTTTTTGTCCAAACCGATCGACCACCTCCAAGGCGACGCGTTGATCCTTGCGCAAATGCGTCGCCAAAAAATTCGAGAAAAATATGGACTCTAGATCATCTTCTTTTTTTTTAACTTTATTTTTTTTTCGATTTTTTTATTTTCTGTTTTTTTTCGGGGTTTTTTTTATTTCAAGTAGTGTAATTTTTATTTTAAATTAATGAAGATTTTTATGTTTTATATTAAAAAAATAATAATAATTGTGAAATGATTGCATGGGCGTTATTGGAATAATGCCCCACCACGCCACTTTTGGAATAATGCCCCATGCTGACTGGACTGCCACATGTCGAATAATGCCCCATGGTGGAGGCATTATTTTGTTTCACCACTACACATGGTCTAAGTTTAAGCCATAAAGAAACCACTATTGGCAGAATCCTAGTGACACCCTCAATGAGTCCTTGCTCACTTAGGTTAGGTATTAGGTACCCAAACATTATTTTAAAAAAGAACTAACAGGCCTGCAAATGTGTATCAGATTGGATAAATACACACATTAGCAGCTTATTCCTTACAAAATTGTTGAATAATTTTACATATCCTCCAGAACTATTACAAAACATAAACCTGAACTTCCAGAATTGAAAGAAATAAATAAGAATAATGCTTAAAAGTGTTGTTAGATGTGTAAAAGTTCGACAAAAAACTCACGAATGTTTAATCAAAACCTGTAAGTCGAATACTTTGTCCCTTCATTAACGTTCTGCATAAAATAAGCCCTTAAACATGGTCGAACCTTGAACGAAAACATACGGAAGGGCACTTGGTACCTATGTAGCACGGGTACGGGACTGGGATACGGGGACGATACGAGTACGGGGAACGGCAAAACTCAGAAATCCAAGATACGGGTATGGCAAAGGTACGTCAAAAAATATATAAAAAAGATAAAAATATATTAAACAAAATAGATAAATAGATATAACTTAGCAATTTCATACGAGTTAATGCATGATATCAGCCCAATATTGTGCCTAGGTCTTCAAATATTATATCAGCCTCTAGTTCCATGAATGAAAATAACTGTCTCCACAGCCCATGATTTCAAAAACTTGTTTGTTAAATATTCTTTTGAAGCAATGATGATGAAAACAAACAACTCCAAAGACATAATCTATCTTTTACTTTTGTAAAGTAACTATTTGGTATTTGTTCAATCTATCAACATCAATACTTGCTTTAGAATTAGAACACTACAAAGAACTGAAGACTATTGAATACTTGAATGTGGATCGCGATGTTTAAATGAAAGGTCGACGGGTAGTCGTCGTGCCCATTTTCGTTCTATTGAACTGAAGACGTACCCGAAACGTGTAGTCGTCGTCCCCATTTTCCCGGAAAGGTTTAGGGAACGTTCCCCATGGCGTTTCCGTCCCCAAAACGTCTCCGGGACGGGTACTCCATGCTTCTTGGCGTCACCGTGCTTCATAGCTCAGTACAATCATAAAATTTTATAACATACCGTTTTCGTCTAATAATCAATAAATTTTAGCAAATGGAAACCACCCATATAACTATAGATCGATCTTGTCCATTTCATTTATCAAATCCTCTACAGTTTAAATGATCTAACATATTATGAATATTACATAAACGACTAAACATAGAATTGAGGCAACATTAAAAACATAATTATTTAAAAAATTCCAGTAATAAAAATCAGTATCTATAACTGTTCATATCACAATTAGTAACCTAATCAAAGCATAAAAAAACCACTACCACATATTAAGTCTTGATCTAATGTGTGAAAAGAATTTGTGTAAAAAGAAAAGATGAAAAAAAAACCTGAATTGAAGACGGTGTGTGTTCTTCCTGCATCAGATTGATCAACACTAATACATAACAAAACAGATAGCTCGTAATTGAAAGATCTAAACAACAATAACCATATTATATCAAAAGGAATTTCATTGCAAAACAACAAGAAACCAATAAAGAAAAGTTGAAACCATGACTTCAATTGCACCACAGCCACAAACATGATATTATAATCAGAGTTTATATCCAATAAATTCGATTCAATATCAATAACAGAAACATGATTCAAGAACATTAAACCGAGAGAAGAAGTACCTACGAAATCATCGTCGTTGCCAGGGTTTTAACCCTACTTCCCTCGCCGATGTTACCTCTTCAATTGGACCGATGCGAGTGAATAAAAGAATAACCAGAGGGCGATTTCTGCAATTCTTGAGTTGATTTCAATCATCAAACCTAATTGATTATATAAACTAGTGGGAATGCTCGCACGTTGCGGCGGGTGGATAATATACGATAGAAACATAATACGCATCAAACAACTTTGTGGTCATTCATGAACACTCCTTGACTACGTTGAATTATCATGAAGTAATCAACGTATCAATTCGGGGTTCACTCGGTTATGTAGGTGGACCATTTATTTTGTTAGTTATATGAAACAAAAAACCATAATTCATTTGTATACACACAACCATAGTCCATTTAATTAATACAAAAAACCACTAAATATTGTTTTTTATATGTTTTATATTTCAAGTATTTCATTTAATTGTAGAATTGAATAACATGAGCTCTCATAAACACCTCTTCATTAAACTTTAGTATTTTGAGTATATATAAGCGGTTCTGTTTCCAATCACTAATATTTATAATATTTTATTAGTAAGGTTCGAATGACTTAATATTAGAATATTGAATAGCCGGACTATGAATAACCTTAATCTTATTATTAAACTTGTAATTTTTTTTTATTTTTACGTATTGCTTTCCGTTATTTGTTAGAATTTGATTATTTTTTTAATGCGGGGTTAAGATTATAATATTTGATATTATTACTATTTTTCATAAATGATTATGTTTATTTGATGAAAACTCAAAAGAGGAAGAAACTGATATGGTAGAGGATGAGTGTATATATAATTATTAAGAGATGCAAAATTGTAAGATCATCTACATTTAGATGTGGTACGTGATACCATAGATAAAATATGTTGTAAGTGACAAATTTTAAGTAAGTTACATCTTTGTCCATCCACTTTGTTTTATAATGTATTTAGATAGATGTGCTAATGATGCGCCCATCGAGTTGAACACATCATACAAGATATTCATCAAAACATTGCAGAATGATTGATTTTGTCCATCCACTTTGTTTTATAGTATATTTAGATAGATATGTTAATAATATGCCCATCAAGTCGAACACATCGTACAAGATATTCACCAAAACATTGCAGAATGATTGATTTTGTCCATTCGTTTTGTTTTCTAATGTATTTAGATAAATATGTTAATGACATGCCCATCGAGCCAAACGCATCGTACACGATATTCACCAAAACATTGTAGAACAATTGATTTGAAATGAAATAATTAACATCAGAATAAAAAAAAACTTATGAATGGAAGTAAGACAAGATTAATATAAAACTCCATAAAATAATAAAGTTTATATCTACACAAGATGGTGAAATTTTACACGCTATATCATTGGTAATGTTCGTATCTTTGCAGTCATGCCTCATTCCTTCTGTACATATCATTTGTTATGTTTGTATCTTGGTAGTCACGCGTCATTCCTTCTATACAACCAGTTTCTCCTTTAATTACAACAAGCCACAAAGAGTAAAACAATTTCACAAAAAATAACAATAAATAATATATTTTAAAATACCAAATTACCAAAGGATTAGTACCATGAGAATGAGATTCAGGGTTTGTTGAAGTTTTAGAAATCGTGTCATTCTTCTTCCTCGATGCATCTCCCCTTTTCTTTGGACAATAAGGCATGCTTAATTGCATGTGTTTTACAAATATAAAACTAGGGCTGTTCAAATTGCTCGGCGCTCGACGCTCGTTTGATGCTCGCTCGGAAAATGCTCGGAATTTGCTCGTTCGATTCAGCTCGATTAAAAAAATGCTCGGTTCGGATCGGTTCGGTTTGTAAACGAACCGAGCACGAGCAAAGGTCCGCTCAGTTCGGTTCGGATCGGTTGGCTCGATTTATTTTTTAATATATATATATATATATATATATATATATATACATATTTGTGTTTTTGTGTGTATCATTTTTAATGAAATGACTAGAGACCAACATTAACAATGTTTGGTCCAAGATCCAAATAGAGCTCATTTAAGTAATTAGAATCGAAATTCAATACCAATTGTCCACTATCCAATACTTCAATGTCCATTTGAGTAATTGGGTCAAAATTTCAAATACTAAAATGTGAAGCGTCGTCGATCAATACTCAAGTCTCAACCCGCTATTTGATTTAGAAGTGCAAGAACATATCAAATGCCCCCATTGGCCATCGTTATTTGATTTCCCCATCGCCACTCGCCAATACGCCAACTCGTCAGGGTTTTGCTTCAATCGATTCATTCAATTTCAAACTTCCGATAGAACAAGGGTATGTTTCAATCGGTCGACGATTTATCTTCCCGCTTAGTTAATCTCGATAGAACTAGTTGAGTGTTTTTGTATTCCTTGTTATTTGTTAAATTTTTACTTGTGTTCTATTGGACGAAACATCAGGGACGAAAACTGCACTTTATTCTAATAACTAGCACTCCCATCGTCACTTTCCTTGTTTATTCTGCGACGCTCGATACTCGCTCGACGTTCGTTCGAAAAATGCTCGGATCGAAAGACGCTCGCTCGACTTTGGCTCGGTTGAAAAAACGCTCGGTTCGGTTCGGATCGGTTTGTAAACGAACCGAGCACGAGCAAAGGTCTGATCGGTTCGGTTCGGCTCGTGAACAGCCCTATATAAAACTGTAAATAATAAAGATGTAGGATTGAGATGAACAAAGAACACAATTTATAAGAGTTTGTTATCTCTTTAATTTTGCTCAAGTAATTATTATTTCATTTAATTTTTAAAGGAGTTACATCTTTTCACATTATTCTTTTTAATTGCTATGATGTTACAAGTATATAATGATTAATTGCTATGATGTTACAAGTATATAATGATTAAAGGCTATTAGTTTTTCTCAATTTATAATGAATTAATATGTATAAAATTAGTTTTTATTTACGTAACTAACATGTATAAAATTTGTTATTATGTAATCATGAGTGTTAATAAAATTGTGGAAATTAATTTACTAATTTATCCTTAAAGTGTCTTAAAAGTTTGGAACTTGTCCCAATTTTCCCCTTCTAAAATGGCTTGCTTTATTTATACATGTAGTTTCAAAACTTGTACACATGGTAAAATTACCAAAAGGGTAAAAAACCCTTTAATAAGGTATTATAGATTATTATTATTACATACTATTATTATACATGCTATTAAATCTATTTATTATATTTATACATACTATTAAATTATAAGGTTGCATGTCTAACCTTTAATTTAATCAATTAATTCATTTAATTATTATAAAAAATTTATTTAATTCCTTAATTTAATTCAATTAATGGAAGACATTAGTGGGTATGGATGAAATGTCTAGATTGCCCTCAAAGTGTCTTAAAACTTTGGACAATATTCAAGTTTTCCCTCTCTAAAATGGCTTGCTTCATTTGTACATGGTGCTTCAAGATTTGTACCTATGGCAAAATTACCAAAAGGGTAGAAATCCTAGTTCTCTTAATAAGGTAGTATAGATAATTGGTGCCACCGTTTCAATCATCAATCGACGTCTTCAATTTACACTTTCATTAATTCATGTCTTCAATGTACACCGACTGTTGGATGAATAGTTCATTGTGGAAGAATCATATAGGCTACAGACAGACATTGAATTGAGGGCAAATTTGAGAGAAAGGGATGAAAAATCAGAGAAAATGTATGACTATTGGGCTGCCATCTTAAAATTTGAGGAGGAAATTATATCTTTGTCCCTAGGAAATGCTTTATACAGATGTATAGATATTGTAAATAATGTATTTTTTGTGCCAAATTATGTGCCACTAAATATAGTAGATATATTTAAATCGAAACAGTTTTCACCAACATAACATTTGTGCCATAAAAGATTTTTTATATTGTGGCAAAAAAAAGTGCCACTAAAACTAGTATAGATATGTGACTATAACTACTTTTTAAAGGCACAAAAATTGTGCCACAAAAGTTTTTTTTTTATAATGTGGCAAAAAGAAATTAAGTGTCACTAAAACTAGTATAGATATGTGACTATAATTACTTTTTAGAGGCACAAAAATTGTGCTACAAAAGTTTTTTTTATAATGTGGCAAAAAAATTTAAGTGCCACTAAAAGTCCAAAAACTTTGTGCGGCAGATCCAAAAAGTGCCACTAAGGGGCTATTTGTTTACCTCTTAATGAGGCTCTTAATGGTTGAGATCTCTTATTGGTTCAGCACTTAATGGTTCAAAGCACTTAATGGTTCAAACTGTTTGTTTCGTGAGCAGATGTCTGAATGGTTCAGACATTTGCCTCTAAATGGTTAAGTATTATACAGAGTCTGAATGGTTAAGACCTCTAATCTAAATTGGTCAGACATTTGCCTCTGAAGGGTTAAACATTATATTGGCTCTTAATGGTTCAGACCTCTTACTGGTTCAGCACTTAACCATTCAGAAGTTGCCAAACAGCCCCTATTCCTACAAGGGTCTTTAGTGACACTTTTTTGTTTTTTAATAACACTTTTTGTATGTCACTAAATAGCTTTTTTTTTAAAGTGGATCATCGATTTAATCTTCAGCAAAGCCTGGTGATCGGTCACATTTTATGGTTGTAGATGTTATAAATATGATAACAACATGAAAGAGGAAATGAATAAGAGAGGGAGATGAAACTGGTTGCTGTGAATTCATTTCTAGAAGTGAACTTAACATCACAACTAACAAGAATAAGTGAAAACTGTTGTTTGAATTGAATGAGAGCTTAGCAAGGAATATTATCTATATGTTGTTAAATAGAATTTTCTCTAATGTTGACCACATTTTTCCCACCTGGTTGTTTTCAAACTCCCTTTAAGACTTCATATTCCAAGATGATCATGTTCTTGCCCAACAAATTAATATCTGAAACTGTGGTAGCTAGCCCATGTGATAGGATGGAATATTATTGGATTAATAATAGTTTTTCATTTCATTATTCATGCAAGAATTGATGCATGTGACATGACCAATTTATTTATTATCTTATTTACTTGTACCTTCATGGTTTTATTTGGGTATTTGACATTTAATAAGTGGATGCAGATTACCAATTCTGTGAACAAACACAAAAGATAAATGATACGTGCACAATGCAAATAATTTGCTACTAACTGAGACTTGTATATGATTTTCGTTGTTAGACTTGTATTTTCAGTTTTTACTCTATCTGTTCACTCGGTGTCACGCTTGAGTCGCGTTTCCTTCTCTGCAGTAGGTAATATGGATTGTATGGAGAAGCATATAGTGTGATTTCAGTCCATAACAATCGACCCTCCTTAAGGGTCAACACTCATTGATCACAGCTGGCTCTCTTCAGGCCACCACTCCAAGTCTAGCTCTGATACCAATGTGACATACTAAACGAGAGAATTCAATCCAAAGACTATTCTGGTAAGTGAGAGAGCACATTTGGTATAGGGGTAACAATAAAGGGCTGGCAATAGGTAACCTGTAGGTAACCTGCTAAGACACGATAACGGAAAAGTACAACATGTGATTTTTTACGTTTTTAAAAATAATCAAAATTTGAAAGTTAGGATCCATTATTTCTCCTTCTAGGTGCATAAAATATACATCTGTCTTATAGACATTGGATATAAAGTAGTTAAGCGAGTCATATTCATGTTTAAATTTTTTGTTGTTCGCATTATCAGATACCTGTTAAACCTGACATTGGTTGCCCATACAACGGGTATTACAAGTTCAATTACCATACCTTATAATGATTTTAGGTCATTACATAAACTTACTTTTTAATAATATCTATACTATCTATTAAGGGAGCTTAGATGATGACATAGAAATGCCTACGTATCAACTTCTCAGGTATGCCAACGTAGTCCTTGCTGATGTCATAAAGATTAATAATTAATCTATACATAATTCAAATCATAATTTCAAAATTTGGCTCCACTTTCAAAATTTCAATTCAAAATTCAAACAATATTTTCAATCCCTTTTAAAATGTGGCCCCCCGTATAATCTCTCTCTCTCTCTATATATATATATATGATTTCAAAATTCAAACCATGCCTTCTTTCTCTTTCGTTCTCTCTCTCCCTCTCTGATTCTAGATCTGATTCTCTCTCTCCTACAAGAAAACCTCCATGAATCCAAGTCCCTGAGATTTCAGAAAGCATGTATTCTTTAATTTCAAAAGTCAAACCCTGCATTCTCTCAGCTTCTCTCTCGTCTTCGTTTATTCATTCAAGCATGTATTCTCTAATTTCATCAGTCAAACCCTAATATCCGATTATATAGCATGTAATGGTGGGAGTCTTCAGGTTGCAGACGAAGCAACGTGTGTTTCATGATCAACAACGGTGGCGGTTAGCATGAAGCCAATCGTTTTGGTTTTGCAGTTCCCGAGGTATGATCTGTTTGTGTTTTGAGTGTAGATGTTGTTTGATGATCAGATAAATTAGGTTTTTGATTCAGATTGTGTGGTTTAGTTTTCATTTTTTACCTGATTTTGGTACAGACCTTTTCAAGATTCATAATCCACTACTGGTACGGTTTCCGTTTCTAGATTCTGACTTCATCTAGGGTCAACTGTTATTGTAAATTCGATTTTTGTGTTCTAATTGATGATCTAATTTGGTTTATGATTGGAAATACGGCTGTTGGTTTATGATTGCCACCTTTAAATCTTGATTTTAAAGCAAAAAACATAAGTGTGGTTTGCGGTTTTTTATTATAGGTTAGAGGATTTGAGATACAGATGCAGAAATGGATGGGTGCTTGTGACTGCATTCATTATAACCAAGGTATGATCTACTCAAATCCTGCATTCGGGTTTATCAGTTTATGAATACCAGCTTTTAAAATATGATTTTTTGGGTTATTAAATATGCAAAAGGGCTCACTAGAAATTTGCATCTTTTCAAGTTCATCTTTGTTGGATTTTAATTTCAAAAGATTTCTAGGTATTGATTAATTTCATCGGATTTTGTAGGCGGGGCCTGGCACGATTGCTGAGGCGTTGATCAGGGGGCTTCCGATCATCCTCAACGACTATATTCCAGGACAAGTATACAAAATTAAACGCTTCATACTATATTCCTCATTGATGGGTTCATTAGGTTTGTTCCGATGTGCCCCAATCACTTTTTCTTATATTTATAACCTTTAAAGTGAATGTGTTTATTGTTTTTTCATATTAATATTTTGTAGCTAATTATTGTAGATATGTGCTCTACTGCCTGCTGCTCTTTGCTTCCAAGTTTGCTGTTTTCTTCAGGCATGTTGTGATGCATAGCCTCCAATTGTGGCACGGCATGTATTAGATCGTTAATATACAATTGAAGATGAAAACGGAGCTTATGAAACTTCACCAATGCTTTACCTCAAAGATATCCAACATGTATTTCTTTTGTTCATAGTTAAGACTTTTTAGAACATCTTACGACATGATTGGCAACCCATTTTAGAATTTAAATACAGATTTTAGTAATTAACAACTAAATAATAATGTAAATATTATTCTAATCAGGATATGAAGATCTTTCCATAGACATTTGAATATGTGAAGGCTGCCTTGTGCTGAATATTAATTCTGACTGGGTTGGTGAAACAAGTGAATCGAGAAAAAATAAAAAGTTTGATTGATTAATCAGTATTAGTATTATTTGAAGTTTAATTGTTTAAGTTGAATTAGTAGATTATGGTGTTCTTTTGCAAAGATTTTGGCTTAGAATGTGTGGCATGAAGTATTTAGGTGATAGAGCTTTTGGCTTAGAGGCTTTCGTGGTTTCTAATCTTCATACACATATTTCATATTTAGGTGTCTGATGCATAATGGTTATCTAAAGATAGAACCTTAATAGCACCCTCTATTTTACATATGTTATGGGAGGGAGTAGTAAATGGAAATTTAACAGAGGCCCTTTGTCCATTAGTTGTTCTGGACTTTGTTAAACACTATCTGATGCATAATGGTTATCTAAAGATAGAACCTGAATAGCAACCTCTATTTTACATATGTTTTATGGAAATTATCACAATAATATTGTGTTGGATTAGGTTAATTTTTTATTTTTTTCCACTATCTTTTTTGATGTTGATGTTATTTGCTATGTGCGTATTTTGGGAGGGAGGGGGCTTCATATCTATATTTCTAGGTGGTCATTAATCATCATACAACACTATGCACCATGATTTGCAATTTATACAGCACTCTGCACCCAGATGCCATATTATTTGGTTAACAGGCCTGGGCCTTTTTTTGTTATTTTATTTTCGGTCCAGTTTAATAAGTTCGGTTGTATTCAGTTATATTCGGTATAGGCATAGTTGTTAATAGCGACAAGGGACCTATATGCTACATAGCGAATAGCGACAAGTAGCGACCGCTATTTTATAAAATAGCGATACACTAGAAAAAAATTGTTTTTTCGTCAACTTGGCCCACCCTATTTTGACCAATTACCCAGCCAGACCGACCCACTCATCTGTCCAAATCCTATAAATTAGGCATGCGATTTTTTATTAATGGGCTAACTTCTCTGGTTTTCGCTTTGTAGTTGGGTGTCAAACTATGGGCTAATGAAGATTGATGAAACAGGATGGATTTTCCATTTGGCTAGGAAACCGATGGGGCAACTTACTGAAATTGACGGTAAATACTCATAACAGATCTCAAAATTCTTAAAAATGCTAAAGTCAAATCTGCTACGAGGTTGAAAAACTACTTCTCATTGCAAAAACTGGTCACACTCTTCTTTTTTATTTATAATATAATTACTTTTTAATCTTCTCAATGCTAAAATTGGTCGCACTCTTCTTTTTTATTTATAATATAATTATACTTTTTAATCTTCTCAATGCTAAAATTGGTCACACTCTTCTTTTTTATTTGTAATATAATTACTTTTTAATATTTCATTTCCAGAAAGTTTGACACCAGTTTTCTTATGTTATATGTCCAGAAGTTTACCACATCGTGAGGTCCGTTTTTTAAACATTTTTTAAACCACCTTTTACTGGGAAGCTCGAGAATGAGGCCATACTAGAGTCAAAGGGTGTCAACTACACTTCTATAAGACCCGTTTATATCTACGACCCGTTGAACTACAACCCTGTCGAAGAGTGGTTTTTCCATAGGTTGAAAGCGGGCCGACTCACCTCCATTCCCAACTCAGGTTTGCAAGTAACCCAATTCGGTCACGTAAAGGTTAGTAAAAGTGTAAAACTAATAATTATTTTGTTTGACTTCAAAAGTCAAACGTCTTGATGAGTCAAATTGACCAAATGCAGGATTTGGCTACAACTTCTATATAAATATGCTCCACACCATTTTTATAAGTTTTGACTTTTTAATATTTATTTCCAAAGGCGTGAGGCGGAAGAGGTTAAGCCTATACTAGATGCACTATTCGAATCTAGAACAGTAAGTTATCAACATAAGAATTAACTGATGATGATAAGTTATATTTGTTTCGTATTTGATTTATATATTTTTTTGAATATTTTACTAAATTACAGGTACATATACTGCTCTAATAGCCGATGTTTACCTTGAATCCGATATTTTACCACATCGTCAGGTCCGTTTTTCAACATTTTTTAAACAACCTTTACTCATCTTATTCCATATAACCAAGTTGATGTAATTGAATATGCTGCAGATTGATGTGGTTGACCCTAAAAGCTGACACAAGGGGAGTCTCGAGACCGAGGCCTTACTAGAGTCAAAAGGTGTCAACTACACTTCTATAAGACCCGTTTATATCTACGACCCATTGAACTACAACCCTGTCGAAGAGTGTTTTTTCCATAGGTTGAAAGCGGGCCGACCATCCCCATTCCCAAATCAGGTTTGCAAGTAACCCAACTCAGTCACGTAAAGGTTACTCTTCAAGAGTAAAACTAATAACTATTTTGTGACTTCAAAAGTCAAACAGTCTTGATGTGTTAACGTTGACCAAATGGAGGATTTGGCTACAACTTTTATAAAAGTTTTGCGGAATGAAAAGCAAGCAAACAAGTGTACAACATTTCGGGAGATAGATATGTTACTTTCGATGGATTAGCAAGAACTTGCGCTAAGGTAAATTTCGTTATAATTTTTGAAGTTTTAATCGAAAAATTTATAACAAGATATTTTATGATTTAATCTTGCAGGCTGGTGGATTCCCTGAGCCCGAGATCATTCACTATAATCCTAAGGAGTTCCATTATGGTAAAAAGAAAGAATTTCCATTCCAGGACCAGGTAAACACCAACTTATATATATGTGCATTAAGTCAACATTGTGTTCTGTGATGGAAGATATTCTTACAGGATTCAAGATGCATGCACGTGGTTGGCGATCGATATACTGTATGTCACCTAGACCAGCCTTTAAAGGTTCTGTACCTATAAACCTGTTGGATTGTTTAAACCAAGTGCTCAAATGGGCTTTAGGGTCGATTGAAATCCTGTTAAGCAGACATTGCCCAATTTGGTATGGTTATAGTAGAAGACTAAAATGGCTCGAATGTCTTGCATACAGAAACACAGCCATTTATCCCGTCACCGTAATTCCGCTTCTGGTCTACTGCTGAAATTTAAAGCAAGTAATAGCAGCCCGTCGTTTACTTCTATCGAGAAATCAGGACATATCGATCCAGGAGGGCATCATGGAGGATCATATCTTCTATTGACCAGAAGAAAGAGAGCCGTAGGAATGAAGATCATGTCAAGCTAATTAAGGACTATAGGGCGAGAAACGAGACCGAACTAAGCAAAATTTATGACGGATCATATGTTTAACATTGTTTTATAAAGATATGTAACTAAACACAAAGAATTTAAATAATATATTATAATATGTTTTTTAGTATTTGATTCCCATCATTATTAGAACAAACCCGTGTATTCACACGGGTGTACACCTAGTTTAATTAAGAGTACGTGGTTTTGAGTGCCTGAAATTTGCAAAACCCATGAAAAAAATCCTTGGCTCAACCACTCTATGTAATATATGTATGAGATGTTAAATTCCACCATATATTTTCAAAATCATGACACACATCTATCAATTTCTAGTACGACAATTTACACAACTACCTCATTTTCTCATGTCGTTACTACTCGTTCAAGCCTTTACCTACTGGTCCTCTAGTTCGAAATTCGGCCATCAACCTGTTTTAACATATGTATACGTGAATTGAAGGTTTCTATTATTCGAATTCAATTGCATTTAATAATTAAATAAAAAAACATGATTCTTAGGATTTCAATTTGTTTCAAACTTTTAGCATGTGTTAGCAAGAAATTGTTGATGGGAGTACAATTGTGTTTATTTAACGATCATAAAATATACATTAGGGTTTTGATTAATTTTGATGGCTCACGTGGAATAAAAATCTCAAGCATCTAAAAACCACAATATAGTAAAATACATTTATAGGGTCACCACTAAATTTGGTACTTATGTTTATATGGGTAACTAGGTTAATGCCCGCGTAATATGCGGGCTTCAACCAAAACTATATTATTTACTTTGAAATGAAATGTTGTGTACAAATACAAACATTGAAAGAAAAAAAACAGAAAACTATTCACATGCTGGAAAATTTTTACATGCCGCTAAAGCCATGAAAACAATAAAAATGATAAAAAAAAGAAAAAAATAATCTACACACAACAATAACATATGTTTGATGGTTGTAGGAATTAATACGATTTTTAGCACAAGCGCTTTAGGCGCCTCATTGATGAACCTCTCTCCATTGATGATCTTAAGAAATACTTCCACTTTATCAACGATTTGGCTTTGCAGATGTTTGATGAGTGGCCTACACAAAAAGTATTGGTTCTTAGAAAGGCATCGACAGTAAGTCGCCAACAACCATATACACAGCTATTGCATGACTGATACTTGAATACACCATACATTACAAACACCATGTATTATTTCTATAGCATATAATATAAATAATCTACGCTAGCAAAAAAAACAGAAAAAAAGATTCAATTGGTAAAAAAAGCTAATAAGGTAATTACCGAATAATAAAAATTATGAAAACCTATAATGGAACAAACAACCCAAGTCGTCAAATTATTCTCCAGCTCCTGTTTTGAACTCCCATTATTATCTTTCAAAATGCCTTGACGATAACAGTTCCAGCCAACAACCTAAGATTACATGGCTACAACAAAAATCATAATTAAAAGTTGAAATTATGGAAGGCTAATAACACGTATGACTATATTATTCATTGCAATATGAATATGAAATTGATCAAAATCATTCTTGCAACTTGTCTTCATTCAAAAGTAACACATTTTTACCAAATACATAAGGCTAAAGGGTGTGGTCATGACCCTCATGACCACCATGATCCTCCACATAGGCGTCATGTCACTCACCTCTAATCCACCATCTAAAACCACTACAAATTTATAAATACAAGAGAAGAATTATCTTCATGATGGAAATAAATGGTGGTTTTTATTAAACTAAAGTCCATATCTCATAAAGCCCCATAAAAGACAAGACGATACCACATAACATAAACATCTAGACTCCTGATAGTGAGAAACCAAATTATTGAGAAACCTATTCAGTGACAAACATCATTCTAGTATAAACCATGATATAACAACTAACATTCAACATGTGGAAGGTGCCTGATCCACTTCTGAGTTTACTGAGTTTAGTCTCTTCCTAAGATCAGAAACCTAGATAAAAAGACGTTTAAAGCATTACACCAAAACTACTGAGTTTACTAAGTTTAGGCTCTTCCTAAGATTAGAAACCTAGATAAAACGACACTTAGAGCATTACACCAAAATCCATAAGCTAAAATAGGAGGAACTGATTGTAACACACTAACATGTAATTGTTTTTTACATGTGGTCCAAATTGTAACTTAAAAATAGCTTTACGCAAAAAAAAAGGTAAAAATATCAGAAAAAAATTGACAAAAATCCTGTAGATTTAACGATTTACTTGAGAAAAACAAAAACCATCTTTTTCAGTATAAGACTAAAATGATTGAAATATGTCAAAGTGTGGACGTCTATTTATTAAAACTTATGAGAATCTTTTGACCCGTTCTATAAAGTTGACCCATTAAATACATTTAATGAAATTTTATGTACTCTACTGAAAGTTGACCCATGTAAAAAATTATGACCTCTTTGACCAGTTTAATATGCAAGGATATGCAACAGTTATGATCTAAAATAAACAAAGAGAGACAACAGTTGTGATCTTATAAACGTGAATGACAATAGTTATGATCTAAAATAAACAGAGAGAGAATTATAAACCAACAATACATAAGCTACATAACATTTAGAGGATCGCCAATAGAACCGGTGAACAAACGACAACCAAAATGTCAAACAAAACAATAAAAAAATTTAATTTTAGAGTTTGACTCACATGGCCTATACTTGCATCAGAGAGTGATTCGTAATCAAAGTTGGGGCCTCATTTAGAGTCCAAAAAACGATTCATCTAACTTCTTGGCATAACATCACCAAATCCCAAATAATGCCAATTGGATGAATACCCTGTTTGCACTTAGGCCTGGAAAAACAGTGAGTCAATGTAACAGGTTATAACTGCACATATGCCATCTCACATAGCCACCACCACAATCAAGGTTCTGCTCATATGCTTAACAGATTGCTGGATTCGGAAGAAGCTCCAAATTACCTTGAAAAAGACTTTGGCAGACGCAACCGAAAAGAGAAGCAATAGAGAAAGATGTAGGATTCACGATGCTTCGGGTTTGGGGATAGAAAATATTTATCCAACACTCGACCCACTGCATTCTAATCGATTCCGCTGCATAACTACAGAAAATAATTACACTATTGAGTAACCATACTATTAATGTAACAATTTAAATATTTGAGCAGACTGATTTAGGAGGCTGCATGCATTAAAAAATAAACTTAGGTCGACTTTTAAACCTGTTTGGCCAGTTCCACTTTTAGCTAATTTTATTTTCACACATGAGATATTCGACCCGCTAATAAGTAAACGGGTCAAAATTGCAACCTTGTCTAGTTTTAATGAATTTAAAAGAAGCTGATTAAGCACCTGTAAGAGATGAATGTCCCTCGACACAAAAGGATCTTCTTGACCAACTGTGTGACCTTCGAGTCTAATAACTTCAAACATTTGTACATAGATCAATTAAATTCAACATCTGGGTGTCTCATATGACAATTTCACCAAATTTATATAAAGGGTTATTTAGATTACAAAGTATTCCATAAATTAAGAAAATGGTTAAGATGCGCAAAAAGGTACCTCTTCATGTTCAATTGTCAGGCCAAGTGACATGATGATCTGGCTACCTGTAAACCTCATGGGCAGTGTCCCTTGATATCCATACACGGGCTAGCTTTTACCGAAGCAGCTGAGTAAGCATCTAAAATCGGCCCATTCTGATTGATGCTCTCGTAGAAACCGGACCAACACAGCCGGAGGTACATTCTACCAAAGAAAAAGAAGAAACATCAAGAGTCGAACATTATTCACATTTTTATCACTACAAGCATGCTGGTAAACAGCCATGTTCTACTTACCTTAGAAACCTTGAAAGCCCTAGTCTCATCCCTGAGTTTTGCCCCACATTTTGGATCACAACAAAATCTTGTTGTCGGAAATCTCTCAACTACCTACATGAATAAAAAAAATCTTGTGATAAACAGAGAATTTATAGGAATTTATTAATAATACTTCAATTTGAAAAACAACTTACTATATGCCACACGAATGAATTTCCATGCTATTCGAAAAGCCTGTGCCTCGGTATTCAAGAACGTAGATGAAGGCTATCCACAATCCACACAACACACGCAAACAGGAAAAAAACAAATTCAAAAAAGAACCATAATTATGATCCTAACAGTAGATGATGGAATGGATTTTCTAGTTTAGTTTCCACGCCTATTAGTGAACTTCAACGATTTGTACAATCTCCTTAACCGAGTACTGCAAATATCTACAATAATAAAAAATCCACATTAAAAAATCACAAATCCTTGAATTGTAAAGAACAGATTCGATTAAATTAAACAATAAAGAAACTAAGCAATCAAGAATAACAATTGGAGACTGTTACTAACCTGTTCGAAAACGACTACCAAACTGCAATTAGACCAAATCGGATGAGAAAAATAGATGAAAACTGTTAAATAAAGAAAAAATTGATATACACAATCAACAAAACCAAACAACCTTAAAACATCAATGTTTAAATTACATGAACAGAAAGATAAAAATTAGAAAATCATTACCAAATCCATTACCGGAAAACCTCTGATCATCTCTGTCGTCGGGTTCGAAGCGGAACCAATCTTGATTGACCTACTGGTATCACTGATCCCCAAAATCCATTATATAAATCTGACTTAAGAATCCATATTCTCAACAAAAAAAAAAGATGGAGAGGAAGATAATTCTAAGATAAACATCAAATCAAATCGGTGAAACAAATCGATGTAAGATAAAATCACCTTGGAGAGAAAGAGTTGTAACCCTAAGGACGTTCAGGAAGATGGATCGGCTTAGAATTGCTTCACGATGATGTGTGAGTCATCTTTGAGAGGAAGATTTGAAAACCCTAAGCTCCGATGAAGGTTGATCGAATTGTTGTGTTCGCCAGAGAGAGAGAGAGAGAGAGATTAGGGTTTTGAATGAGAAGGAACGATGATTAATGATAGAATGAGAGAGAGAGAGAGAGAGAGAAAGAGATTAAGAAACTTACCAAAGAAGCTAGATTCAATCCTCAACTATGAGATATGCCACATGTGTGCTGACATGGCTGCTTATTTGGCTTAAACCAATGGTTGACAAGTGTCCCCCAATGGTTTTGTTTATTATATATATAGATTCACAAACTACTTTTGTATCATGCTTATAGTAATGGCATACACCTCACAACAAAACTTTTGTAAATCATGTTGGGATCAATGTCATATAGACATTGTTCGGTATATATACTTAAATGTATTATCGGAACAAACACAAATTGTAAGCATGTATTCTTTAATGGCTCGTATACTCAGAGTTGAACCACTAGAACATCTTTAACGCTTCCACCTTAATAATGGAACCGTCTCATCTAATACTATACGGTATGGGGCGTTTCCCCCCTGCCAAGGTTTCTTGTCGACGACTAGCACAATAACATCGATGAATTTCCTTAGCATAAGGATCAATGTTGTTACGACCAGGCCAGCAGGCCTGGCCAGTTGGACCGGGGATCGGAGACGCCGGCGGTCCGGTTATACATGTTCAGCCGTTTCTGCAAAAACCCGGCCGGTTTGTGCGGTCAGGCGGTCGGGCCGGTAGGCCGGTCGTGATCGGACTCGAATTTTGAAATTTTTTTGCTTTATCTTGTAAAATAAGAAAGATAGAGAAATGATTCAGAGAGATAACGAAGAAACTTGGAGTGTATTTGGGTTGAGCTCGCCGGAGGAATAGTTATAAACTTGTCTAAAGCTTATTTCTTAAGCTCGCCGGAACTCTTTCTGTGGTCGGTTGTGCGTTGACTGACCATTGAGACTTTTTATTCTTGTTGGTGGGTTTGAGTTAAAAAGTTTAGTTAAAACAATTGAAAATATGAAAAATGAGGTTTATCTCTTGAAGTTGAGTTTGTTTTTCGAGTACTTTTGTCTGACATTTCTCGTTGTAGAGTTTCAAGGTGGGTTTTGAAGGTCAAGTCATGCTTTTTATTTTTATATAGCTTGTTTTTAATAAACTTTTTATTTATTTATTTATTTTATAATGTATTTTGTATACATGTTATTATATTTTTGTCGTTTATTAGTTAATTACTAAATATATAAAATCCGGTTAATAAAAACGGTTCAACTGGTTCAACCAGTGAACCTGTAGAAGAGCTGGTTCGTTAGTTGGTCCGGTTTTAAAAATAAAAACATTGATAAGGATCCCTATTTACGAACAAGCCATCATCATTTAGGTCACTAAACTCTAAGGGCACTCGGTATGGTTTCGGTGAAGTGATCGGGGTATGCCATTCACCGATCGGTGAATGGTTGCCGCTAAATCGGTGATGAACATTCGGGGTCGGTGATAGCTTTTTTCGGTGTATAGTCACCGATGCGGGAAGAGGAAGGAAGGAGGAGGGAGAGGGGTTTAATGGTGGGTGATATGTAAATAAATATACATATTATTAATACATATTATCCCCCATTTTATATATTTTTTGTTACAAATTCGATTGAATCGACACTTAATTGGGTTTTATTTGAATATTGTAGTTTTGGAAAGCTTGTTGGTGATTCGTTGCGGAAAACTCAAGAAAAAATAAAGTTTGTGGAAATTTTGCCCAGACATAGCTGTGTTGGTTATCTGAGTACGATGTCACACAGCTGTGTCAGCCTTGGCCACACACCCTAATCTCAGCAACAAGCAGCAATGGTCCACACAGCTATGTCACTTAACCACACAGCTGTGTGCGGCGCAGATCTGATATAACCTAATGTTTAGCTCCCATTTCATTTGTCCAACTTTGGGGGGCCAAACCCTAGTTCTTAAGTCCCAAAGAAACACTGGACTTTTGGGAGCTTCACAGGCGATTTTACAGGCTCCGGAGGCTTTGCTTTTGACCCGGATTCAAGCCACATTGTGCCGTTTAGCTCCATTACTATCCGGATTCTTAATCTTATGCTTGTTTATGGTTTGGTTTTCTAATCTTTCCATGATTTTGTTAATCTTTCAAGCATTTAGATTAATGTTTATGTATTATTGTAGCCTTTGGGCAAAAACACAACAATCCCTTGCTTGATTATAACCATTAGTGTGTTAATGTTTGTTTGTAATGACATTTGGAAGTATTTTCTGTGTTAATCTTTGATGATTAGTTTACAACCTTGTTATTGATATTGATTTCTTGATTATAAGTAATTATGTTGGATGATTGATGCTTGGTTAGTTAAGATAGTTGAAAAATGAAGCTTAATTAATCTTGTATTAGTAAACTTTGAACTTGGTTAACTAGTTTAGCTTGGTTTAAATGTATGCATCATGATACTAGAAATGGTTAGTGATTTAATAAAATGTAATTTTTGTTAATCAAGAGAGCTTGCCGTCACGTAAGGACCTTAACGGGTTAGATGGTGTCGTTATAAATTCTTGCCATGATTTGTTAGCTTAGTTAGTAGTTTAGGCCAAAATTGCTATCTTGGTGAATTATTATGCAAGATTTGTAAAATGAACTCGGTTGTGATTTAATCTAGTTTATGCTTGTCTCGGTGGTTGCATTGTGTTTATCGGTGTTGCTTTCCTTGATTAAGTGCGGTTAGAAAACTCCTAACGGATGACTAACTCATTTTTAAGAGATTTTCATAGACATTTATCAATTGCACGTTAAAGAACAATTTTAGGTGGTTAAAGTGTGTTTATCGTTTTAGCTTTCCGAATGATTGTCATGTTAGGATTCCCGAAAGGGATACTAATTGTCTTAAATTGGAAAATTGACCGAATGCTTCTAGTGCCAAAACCGACTTAGTTGACATGCTGTGGTTGTGTATTAAGCAAGGCTTTTTATCTATTATCTATTATGTTTTTATTATGTATTTGTTTACGCTTACTTTAGTTTTTATAAAATCAAACAACTTATGTTTTTAACCGGTAGTTTAGTGACAAAGGTCTAGTATTATTCATCCGCCCATTTCCTTGGATCGATACTTGGTTCTTACCGATACTTTACTACATATATGACGGGGTACACTTGCCTCTTTCGTGTGTGTTTTGATGTAAAAGTAATAATCCCTTTTATAAATTTAAAACCGAATCGTGTCTAATTTCATTGCAAAATTATGTATATATACGCACACATCAGTGGGTCTCAACCCCTTTCAACCAATCACAATTTTTTTTTAAATTCTTTACAACTCTCTAGGTGTTTAAACCATACCCTTAGATTGAGTGCAAAATGAAGAGTGGAATGTGGACTTGACATAACATGTTATTATTGGATAGAAAATTACTTAAACACCTACCCTAAAGTGATTGAACCATACCCTCCACCCTAATGCCAGAATTTTCACCTATCGATTAACCTGAAATACAAACATGATTTCATTTTTCACTAATAGCTAAGTATTATAGGGTTAATTATAGCATAGGTTATTGAATTATAATTATAAAACAATAAATCTTTTTTGAATGGTTAATTTCTTTAATCTCTGTCGTCTGTGGGACTTGAACCTAAAATCTTCCCCATTAGTTATAAAACAATAAATTATACACCATATCATCCGTCATAAACTCAAGAAAGTACCTTTTCTCCTTTTTGGAAATTATCCACCGGCTATAAATTACTTTTATCTGTTATACATTTGTAACATCCTCAACCAAAATTGCAAAACTGAATGCTCATCTTACTTACCATTCACATGTATCTTATGTATTTATGCTTTCTATTTGAATATTACTATATATTAATAAACTAATTGAAATGAATAGTGATTCTAATATTATAATAATATATTCTTCTTTTAATATTTTTATTATTTTAATATTATAATAATAGTTATTTTCTTTACTTTTAAACTCTAATCCTTTTTTTAATATCAGTGGTTGGGATAAGCTTGGTGTCAACCAGTATCGAACCAGTACTGGTATCGAAAATACCGGGACGGTCCTGTTCGGTATCAGTACATGTAATAAAATGAATAGTAATTCTATTATTATAATAATATATACTTTTTTTAATACTTTTATTATTTTAATATTATAATAATAGTTATTTTCTTTACTTTTAAACTATAATCCTTTTTTTAATATCAGGGGTTGGGATAAGCTTGGTGTCAACCGGTATCGAACCAGTATTGGTATCAAAAATACCGGGACGGTCCTGTTCGTATCAGTACATGAAGGTAAAACCGGCACTAATACAGAAAATGCCAAAAGTTGGTGCCGAATTGATATTGGAAATCTTTTAGTTCGGGAAATTTTAGTGCTGCTTACCGGTACCATTTGCTCATCCCTGATCACGGTTACCGTACGAACAACGGTATCGTACAACTTTTTTTTTTTGATTTCTTCAACTTTTAGTTTTTTCTTTTTTTAGTTTCAGGGTAGGGATGAGCTCGGTGCCAACCGATACAGAACACCGGTTACGGTATTAGGAACGCCAAAAGTTGGTACCGAATTGGTACTTAAGATCTTTCGGTTCCGCAAATTTGGTACCGTTACCCAGAACAATTGCTCATCTCTGACCACGTGTTTCATACGAACAACATCGTTACCATACAACTTTTTTGGTTGATTTTCTTTCGGTTATCTTTTAGTGTTTTTTCTACATTTCCTTTTTACTCTTGTCAGCAGTTCCGTTCGCAACACGCTCGTAGTGATTTAAAAACACATATAAACACATACTAAATAACAAAAGAAATTTGCCGCAACACGGCAAACTTCTTTAAAGCTAGTTAACTTTAATATATAGACATTCTAATGGATCTAGATCCATTAAAATATTATGTACAATGAATATAAATAGGACAAACACATGGGTTAGCTATAAGATTAGAAACATTAAAAGGGATTAATAAATACTTCAACAAAATGTGGTTATGACATAAATGACAATATAATCACGGGACCAAAGACATCCCACATAACAAGACAACACTGCTTCTCTTTCCATCACGGGTGCCCTAATCATCTCTTTTTCAATTATTGAATATATAAATTTAAAAGTATTATAATGGTATTAAATCATTACATGTTATATTACTTTATTATATGTATAGATTTTAGTACATGTTAGCTATATAAAATAATTCAGTCTCATCTATTGAAATTCAAATACAGTTTCAAAAATTTTAAATTCGATAAACCTGAAAACCGACCCGATTTATTTACAAGGGTCCTAGTGTCACATGACTTCAGAGAATTTTTTCATGTGTTCTATAGAATATAACACTCGTTATTTTTATGTGTAATATACGTACGTACGTATCTAGTCTTGCTACCAGTTCATTGCATATTTACAAAGAGTGACTACATTGGTAAAAAAAAGATCTTGGGCCCGCAAACGACTATGACATGCCTCAATAGGAGATAAACATTAAATGTGTTTACAAGCATATTTAACAAACCGGATAAAGACCAATGGGGTAGTGGTTCATTGGCAAAGACAAAACCTTTAAATATCTTAAGAGGGAGAGGTTTCAGTTTAAGTCTCACGTATGACAGGAATTAAAAAGAAATTTGTTGTTAAAAAAGAAAACCAAACGGATAAAGCATTGTATGAATATTAAATACTTTTAAACAATATTTTGTCCAATTATCATTTAATAGCACATCAAATCACAGCATAAAAGGGCATCCAACAAGCAACCCTCTTTCAACACCATCTCACCAATCATCTTTTCAAAATGGGTTCAAGAAACATGTCAAGAAGAATGCTTCCATGGTTGGCCATGATGATGGTGCTAGTAAGGGGAGACTTTGACAAAGACCAAAAACAATGTGGTGACACACTTGTTGGGCTAGCCACCTGCCTTCCTTATGTGAGTGGTGAAGCCAAGGCTCCAACCATGGACTGTTGTGCTAAGCTCAAACCAGTCTTGGACAAGAGCAAAGTTTGCTTGTGCATATTGGTCAAGGACCGTGATGAACCTAGTCTTGGTGTCAAGATCAACGGCTCCCTCGCATTGGGCTTACCCGACTCGTGTCATTTGCCTGCTAATATCACTGAGTGTCCTAGTAAGTTATCATGTACCATGTTTATATATCGCTCTCTCCAGTGACGGATCTAGAAAATCCTTATAGGGGCATGTTTATATATCGCGCTCTTTCGACAAGATCTATTGAACCATAAAATTTGTGGGTGTCGGGTATATCTTGTTTGTATGCATGCTAGTCAATTTATACAATAAACAGTATAAAGGTTATACGGTTTTTAATATATTATTAGTTCTAAAATAAACGTTAGTTAATATATACACATTTTTCTTCTTTTGATCGCCATTTTATTGTTTTCAGAACTCATGAACATGTCATACAACTCCCCAGAAGCTAAGATTTTTGAAGATTATGGTAAAAACGTCAAGAAAAGCGACAACACCACAGTGACTCCATCGGGTAACATATATGTCTTATTTTTGAAAATGTCATCTTAATGAATTTAATGATTTACCTTTTCTGTTTCATATTAAATAATTTAATATGTTAAAATTAGAAAGAAAAAAAAACAAAACGTTTAAATTTGAAAGATTATATATGTATATATAATAATTAGGTAACTTAGAGCTATGAATTTGCTGTTTTTAGATGTTTTTACTTCTGTTTATTTTTTTCTAATTTGGACGAAATGACGTAGTATACTAATTATGGAGTTATATATAACAAAAACATTGTATTTTTATATTTTCTTCATTTATCATTAATAACATTTGAATTTAAAAGATTATATATGTTTATAATTAGAAAACTTAGATCTATGAATTTGCTTTTTTTAGATGTTTTTACTTTTGTTTATTTTTTCCATTGTGGACCAAATGACGTAGTATACTAATTATGGAGGATAAAAAACCTATTATATTTTTATGCTCTTTAATTATACATATAAATAGAGAATTATCAAATACGTATTTGTATCTGTATTTTCATCATCCAAATTAATCAGAGTTTAGCTAATTAAATTTGTTTTAAAAAATGCACCCCATTGTCTTTTCTTGCACACATTAAGCAAATGTATTAGTTAATTTAACCAAAAGTAATAAAAAAACCCTATAAATAACAATTTTTGGTTCCATTACACGTTAATGTCTTGAATTACACGATACTAATTCATTCATACACATACATATGTGAAAATAAGTCCAAAACATCTATGCTAATAGATGATATACACATTTTTTTGGTTTTTCTTGCTTTTAAAAATAGACCTGATATGTAATAATTTATAAATACATCTAAAAATAGCCATTCTTTTATTTGTCTTATATCATTCATGTGATTCTAACATTATATCAATTTATATATTTTGTTTTGAAAGGTAATGGATCAAGTGGTAGCTTGAAAAATGAAGTTGGGAGAGGAAAGAAATGGTTGGTAGCTGAGAAAATCTGGGGAGCATTGTATATAATTATAATGGTTCTCTTTCAAATGGTTTAAATCATTCAACATCAAATGGCTTAAATAGTTCATGTATTGCTTTTAATATATCTACATGTCATTTTTTTCATCACTAGAGGGTTTTGCTATGTAATAATATTAATGCTTAAAATTAGTCGTTTGGTGTGAGATAGCTTTTAAGAAAATTGTCACGTTAGTGACCACTATGGTTACACATGTAGGTATGTTGTTATGATTGGAAATTTATAAAGTTTTTATCTATATATAGTCCACAAGTAACCAAACCAGAAGAAGGGTGACCCTATAATTTATTGTAGAAAAGGTGCTCTTTATATTAGCATGTTGCTTAAAGGACATTTTAGCACTACTATTTTTTTCTTATTAATAGTGTGGGGGTCGGATAATCTATCCTACACACATTTTTTTTGACACATTTTTTCTTATTAATAGTGTGGGGAAGGATAATCTATCCTACACGCATTTTTTGACACAATTTATTTTCTCATTCGTTTGGGTTGAAAATTTTTGTTTTGGTTCTTTGATGTTTACATATGTGTTTTTCTTAGTCACCGATAGGGGATTACAATTAATAGATTAATTAGAAGAGATTAAATACGATAAAAATGTATTAGATAATTTATAACACATGAAAACTAAAGAAAAAATTCAAAAAAAAAAAAAAAAGATGTTTACAAATATCTTGGATCAAGTAAGCGTTTTGTTCAAGTGAGTCATGATGGATCGTAAATTTAAATTTTGAATTAAATCGATTGATGGAGTGTATACTTGTTTTTCTCATTGGTTGGCATCTCTTGAGTTTGTCACACTTGTTTTTCTATTGGTAGGGTCTGGGGAAGATGAGATATAGATAAACTTTACCTCTATCCATATGTATAAAGAGGCTGCTTCCAAAAAGACATCCAGCTCAAAACCAAACATCAAGCAAACAATGTGAACTACAGACATAGCAATAGGACTCCACCAAACACAGAATAAGTGGTAACCGACTAACATAATAGAATAGACACAACTATAGCCCCTACAACAATATATATATACACAAAGATGATAAACACATGTAAAGTCCACCTGAAAAGTAGGAAAAATTAACCCGTAACCCAAAAATCTCAGGCACCTCATCACTCTCTCCTAAAAATCCTTAACCTTAATCCTATGTATCCACGAACTCCTATCATGGACCATGTCCTCAGAAAGGTGCAACTCTAGCAAATCCTGCCAAATCCGCTCATCCCAAGTTAGTTTGGGCCTTCCTTCGCTCCTCCTACCTTCCACAGAAAGGGCGTCCACTATTCTAACCGCATCCGTCACTGGCCTCCTCTTCACATGCCCAAACCATCTCAATCTCCCCTTCTTAATCTTACTCGATATACTAGTCACCCCTAGCCTTTCCCTAAAAACCTCATTTCTCATACGCTCTAGCTTTCTGTGCCCACACATCCACCGTAACATCCTCATTTCTGCCACCTCCATCTTGCGTGTCTGCGTTTTATTTTTTTTGTTTGATATAGCCCAACAATCCATTCCATATAACATTGCAGGTCTAACTGCAACCTTATAAATTTTTCCCTTTAATTTAGTTAGGAAACTCCTGTCACACAATACCCCAACGGCTGTTCTCCACCTACACCAGCCAACTTGGATACGATGGGCAACGTCACTATCTATCTCCCCATCCTTTTGTACAAACGATCCTAAATATTTAAACCTAGTAACCTGTGGCACCGCTTGACACCAATGGTGATTTGAGTATCTTCACGGTCGACTGCTCCACTAAAATCACAGTGGAGATACTCGGTCTTTTTGAACGACTAATTCTTAAACCTTTGCCTTCTAAAGCAACTTGCCACTCTTCTAACCTCTCGTTCAGTCGTTGTTTAGTCTCCACAACTAATACAATATCATCTGTAAAAAGCATGCACCACGGAATCGGCTCCTGTATCGAATTTGAAAACTCATCTACATGTCATTTCTTTCATCTAGAGGGTTTTGCTTATGTAATAATATTAATGCTTAAAATTAGACGTTTGGTGTGAGAGAGCTTTAAGAAAATTGCCACGTTAGTGACCACTATGGTTACACATGTGCGTATGTTGTTATGATTGGAAATTTATTAAGTTTTTATCTATATATAGTCCACAAGTAACCAAACCAGATGACCCTATAATTTATTGTAGAAAAGGTTCTATTTATATTAGCATGTTGCTTAAAGGACATTTTAGTAACTATTTTTTTCTTATTAATAGTGTGGGGTCGAATAATCTATCCTACACACATTTTTTTGACACATTTTTTCTTATTAATAGTGTGGGGAAGGATAATCTATCCTACACACATTTTTTGACACAATTTATTTTCTCATTCGTTTGGGTTGAAAATTTTTGTGTTGGGTCTTTGATGTTTACATTTTTTTTTCTTATTCACCGATAGGGGATGACAATTAATAGATTTATTGAAGAGACTAAATACGATAAAAATGTATTAGATCATTTGTAACACATAAAAACTAAAGAAAAAATTCAAAAAAAAGAAAAAAAAAAAGAAAATAGTTACAGATATCTTGGATCAAGTAAGCGTTTTGTTCAAGTGAGTCATGATGGATCGTAAATTTAAATTTTGAATTAAATCGATTGATGGAGTGTATACTTGTTTTTCTCATTGGTTGGCATCTCTCGAGTTTGTCACAGTGAGTCATGATGGATAGATCTCTTGAGTTGTAAGAAAAAAAAAATAGATTAGAGAATGCCTAACTTACCCTTTTTTTTAGTTAACTTCCATTTTACTCTATATGATTTGGTCATTTTAACGGTTTTGTCCCAATAGTATAAAAATAGTCATTTTCCTCCCTGAATTTTCTAACTTATCGTCATTTTGTTCCCCGTCTCTAACTCCATCCAAAAAATCCATTAACTAGAAGGGTATTTTGGTAATTTTATAGATAAAAGCAAGGGGCCTGTAAGTTTTTTCACCTAAATAAACCTATAACTTGTTTATTTACATGTATATAAGTAATTATTTTCTGATCACCCATCTTTCCAACCACTTTCTACTGCCCACAACCATCCACCACCACCTGCAACTACCACCTGCCGACCACGACTACCGCGACAATTAACTAAACGTTTTAATTGAGTTAGAGTCAGGGAGTAAACTACCAAAATGCCCCTACTTTTAATTGAACGTTTTAACTGAGTTAGATCCAGTGAGCAAACTGGCGATAAACTCGAAAGATCAGGGAGGAAAATGGCTATTTTTAAACTATTGGAGTGAAACTGTTAAAATGACCAAACCACAGAAAGCAAAACAAAAGTTAATTCAACCAAAAAATTTCAAATTTACCCATTTTAAGCAGTAACTTTATTCTTTTCCCTTTTATTTCGTTTTTTTTCTTAAGATCTTACTTCTTTTCCAGTTTTTTGTTTTATTTTTTTGCATTTGTTTATCAGACTTTTTTTTCGTTCAGTATATCGAAAGCTATTCTAAAAGAAAAAAACATACACAATCTAAAAAACAAGAACATTACCCTATGCTAATGAATTCAATAAACCAACCAAGATTTATTGAACAAAAATATATATATGCGCAGAGTCAAAACAGTAGAAATCAAGTGATCAACACATCTCTCTAATTATACCAACACATAATGAGAAACTATGAACACCAAGGCATCTCTCGACCACCATCTCCGCTAACTACTTCCGCTGCCTTCGTTAATCATCTGTAGACCTTTCACATTCAAATTCATTTGTTTTTGTTGCACACCTTATATTTGTTGCTCCATCTAGGCCCGGTTCAACGTTTTTGGAGGTTCTAAGCAAACAACAACGTCGAGACCTTGTTGAATTAGAATAAAGAAAACCATCAATTGAGATTTGAGACATTAAATAAGCACGGCGATGATTTTTCCTAATGTCGGCCCTAATTTCGACCAATCCGCAATCCGTTTCACATTGGGTACTCAAAAGACGCTGCAAATAACCAGTGTTGGTATGTTGCGGCGCTGCTTTTGGATTATGAAATGAAGTGTGCATGGACACTGGAGTAAAATCCTGTGATTAGAAACGTTGTTTAAATGGAACAAAAACAAGTCTAATATATTAAAAAAAAATAAGTAAGAGACTCTTCTTTTTGGTGGGCTAAGCCGATAAGCCCAACGGGCCAGCTTTGCTTCCATCATCCATTCATTTTGGGCTGCCAGTTGGGCCTAGTCGAAGTTGGGCCCGGTTCATTGTTCATAACAGAAACCAAACCACCATCATCACCCATCAGAAAATCAGAGAGATCAGATCAACCATCTTTAATCCTCCAAACCACCGAATGTAAACCCAAATTGACAATGAAGTCATCAATTTCCAACACAAGAATCATTCTTCAAACAGCAATTGCATCAAGACTCATTCTACTAACCCTAACACTCATCTGGAGATCAATCATCAACCCATACGACACTTCAGCTTCAATGAACCCCAACTGCCTCTCCACCACCACCACCACCACCGCCCCCACCGTCGTATTCCCCCGCATCGCCGCCTCTGTTGAAAACGGCGTCGTATGGGACAGCGTGTACTTTGTTAGAATTGCTCAATGTGGTTATGAATATGAACAGACTTATGCTTTCTTGCCTCTTTTTCCGGCTTTTATCTTGATCTTGTCTCGAACAGGTTAGTTTTTTTTTTCAGTTTTTTTTTAGTTTTTGGTTTATGGGTTTTGGTGTTTTGGTTTAAAGTTAGGATCTTTTGATGTTTTTGACTCTTTTTTTTGTCAATTTCAAGCAATTTATGTCTTTTTTATGTGTGTTTTTGATGATTTTGATGAATGTGATGATGAATTTAGTTAGTATTCTAATTTTTATAAGATATATAATTTTTATATTTATTTTTTAATAATTCCGCCTCGGGCTTACGCCTCGGTTCGCCTCGAGGCTTACGCCTTGTGAGGCGAAGGGAAAAAGCCTCGGAACTCGTTTCTGTTTTTTTAAACCTTGGTTATAAATGTTCAAAATAGAACTGTATTTTAAATGTTATGATAAAGAGGGATGATATGATTTTGGTATCACATTTCTGCTTTTGAATTTTAAAACTAAGGTCAATGACTCAATTATCAGTTTTCTGCGGTATGATTAGCGACTGAAGTTGGCCTTTTATTCCCTCTAGTGTTTAGAATCTCTATTTCTAAATTTGAATCCTAACCTGGTTGACATTGAGAGCTATGTTGTCAAAAGCCCCCTAGGCGCTCAGGCGAGTGCACTAAATGCGCTGCGTTCTTAAAGGTGAGGTTTCAGGCTCTCAGGCGCTGCTTCAATGTTAATTATCTAAGACCTCTAAAAATGGTATTTTGTACTATGTGCCTAGCTTAAAAAAGCCCTCGCTTTTTAAGCGCCTAAGCTCTTGGCTCCAGGCATGGCCTATGTGCCTTGAATGTGCCAGCTTTTGTATGTAGTTAATATCTATCGGTGATATATCGGTTATCGGTCCCTTGGTATAATATCGGTGCAAAATATCAGTCAGAATATCGGTATCGATATTATTGGTGATATTGACCGATATATCACCGTTTTCCCGATATCAATACCTTTCTTCTTAGTTTTACCATTCGTCTTTCTTCTTATTGCGGCTATTAGTGAAATAAGATAATCATGGTCCTTAGTAGTTGAATTTTGCTCATTCAAAGTATCTTCTTTTAGTTGAATTTACGGGCATTCATGTTGATCTGTAATGACTGATGAAAGCTATGTAATTATTTTAACATGCAGTTTTTCAGCCTTTAATTCCCCTTATTGGAGATAGAGCTGTGTTAGCATTGTCTGGGTATTTTGTTAGCAACGTCGCATTCGTTTTTGCTGCACTGTTTCTTTACAGGTATCTGTCTTAACCCTACATCAAAGGCCAAAAAAATATCTAAGGCCTTACAAAACGGGTTTAAAAAACCTCGGCCTAATCCCATCGAAAGACCCTTTGCATACAATAAAGAAGACCTAAATAGTTTTAGACACCTTTTCATAGTTATTAATAGCGCTCATAGCTAGCACTATAGCGAATAGCATGGCGTAGCATTCATGTGTCGCTATTTGATTTTGGCCCTTCAATAGCAGGCAAATAGCGGGATTTTAGTTTTTTTTTTCTTCTTTAATATAAATAGCGGGATTTTATAGGTATAGAATAGCAGGATTTTAGGTTTTTTGTTAACAATACATATAAAACAGCGTATAAAACAGCTTATTTGGATGTAATATACACATATAAAATATTTCTAAAATTTTCTCCTAGTGTGTCGCTAAACATAAAATAGCACCTGCTATTTCATCGCTATCGCTACTTAGCGTATAGGTAACTTGTCATTATCGTCCACTATTCGCTATCAATAATAAGTGTGTCAATTTCAGCTTGTCACACTTCCAGGTAATAATTATCACACATTGTGTTCTTTCCTTGACGGTTTTCTTGTTAACTTTCTCGTTATAGGCTTTCTGTTATTGTTCTGAAGGACCCCGAAGCATCATTGCGAGCATCAATCTTGTTTTGCTTCAATCCCGCATCTATATTCTATTCATCCATGTACTATCCTTAATCTCAACTTCCAATATTCAACGAAAAAAGTTTTGACCGTGATACGAAACTACTACTTTTCTTTCGCAGTTACTCTGAGAGCTTGTACGCACTATTATCTATAGGAGGCCTATACTTTTTACTGTCGGGTTCAAACAATTTAGCATCCCTCTGGTTCGCTCTCTCCGGTTGTGCAAGATCAAATGGGGTGCTAAACGCAGGGTATATCGGTTTTCAGACTATGCATCGGGCTTACGATGCTTTGTTTCTTCAAAAGAACCTAATTGTAAGCTTACTTGTTCTAGTTTTTATTAGGCCTGTAAACGAACCGAATGAACATAAACGCGGGCATGTATGTGTTCGTTCGTTGAACTTTAACCGAACACGAACGTATAATCGAACACATTTTTTTTGTTCATGTTCGTTCATCAAGAAAATGAGCATGTTCGTGTTCGTTTAAAACCTAAACAAAAAGTTCACGAACATAGACAAACAAACTTATACGAACATAACTTGATAAACATAACGAACACAAATGAACATAATTGACCAAACATAAACGAACATAAATTAGTTTTTATTTATATAAATTAGTGATTAATTACGATAAGTTTAACTCGAAAGCCCACTTTATATTACTAGGAAGTCCAATTACTAATTCGTTATTTTTATATAAGTAGTTGGAAATCCCGTTTGATGTTTATATATAATTGTAACTATTTATGTAGTGTGAGGTTCATTGGGGAACAGTGGGGAACTGACTCAAACGAACTCCGATTGGACTCATTCCAGCGGCGTTGGAACCGGCTCGTCGAACCCTAACTAGGATCTCTTAACCCTAAACCCTAAATCATAACCCCTAAACCCTAGATATATTAGGGTTTGGCTTTTAGGGTTTTGCTTTAGGGTTTAGTTTTAGGGTTTAGCTTTAGGGTTTAGTGTTTAGCTTTAGTGTTTAGCTTTAGGGTTTAGCTTTAGGGTTTAGCTTTAGGTTTAGCCTTTAGGGTTTAGCTTTTAGGGTTTATAGGTTAGATTTTACGGTTTAGCTTAGGTTTTACCTCATTTTTAGCTGTAGGGTTTAGAGTTTAGGAGTTAGTATTTAGGGTTTAGGGTTAAGAGATCCTAGTTAGGGTTCGACGAGCCGGTTCCAACGCCGCTGGAATGAGTCCAATCGGAGTTTGTTTGAGTCAGTTCCCCGCTGTTCTCCACTTTTTTAGTGTTCCCCAATGAACCTTCCCCTATTTATGTATTTATAAAAAATTAAACCAACGTAAATAAATGAACATAAACGAACGCTCACGAATATAAATGAAGGAACAAAACGTGTGTTCATGTTCCTTCGTTTAATTAAATGAACAAAAAAAATTGTTCTTGTTCGTTCGTTTATTTAAATAGACGCACGTAAACGAACTTCCCACCGAACAGTGTTCATTTACAGGCCTAGTTGTTATTGTACATGTTTCCAATCTCACTTGAAAAATATATTTTTTAATTTATTATCCGTCTATGCAGTTGGCGTTTCGGGTTCTTATAACTGGATTTTTGCGTTGCGTGTTTATTTTCATTCCGTTTGTTGCTTTTCAAGCATACGGATACTATAACCTGTGTGCCGGACGCGATCCGGAAACATCAAGGCCTTGGTGTAAAGCGAAGATTCCTCTGCTTTACAATTTTATTCAAAGTCATTACTGGTATGTAATATGTTTATGTTATTTTTAACTTTCGATAATCGCTAATTCGCGTAAATGATCTCGTGTTAATAATCTTTTTTGATGTTAGGGGCGTTGGTTTTCTACGATATTTTCAGTTTAAACAGTTGCCGAATTTTCTTCTTGCATCACCGATACTTTCAATGGCAGTCTGCTCAATTATCTATTATGTGAAGCTACAGCCTACGGTTTTCTTTTCACTCGGTTTTCAAGTTGACCCGAAAACCGCTTCTTTTTTGGAGACGCAAACATCAACAGTAAGTCGAGGTATGAATCTGAACCATGAATTCTGCAAGTTACGCCTTTTATCTATTTATAAAATTTTGAGTAAAATGCCAGTTTCGTCCCTATGGTTTGGACAGTTTTGCGACTTTCGTCCAACGGTTTGTTTTTCCGCATCTGGATCCAAAAGGTTTGAAATCTTGCCATTTTCATCCGGCTCGTTAACTCCATTCATTTTTCTCCGTTAAGTCAGAGGTATTTTCGTCTTTTTACCTATATTATTTTTGTTTTTTATTTAGCAAAGGTATATTTTAAATACTTGTACATTATGCCAAATGCGTGTACATAAAGTGAAAAAGACTGAATTACCCTTTAAGTTAACAAAAAAGACGGGAATACCATTGATTTAATGGAGAAAAATGGATGGAGTTAACGAGCTGGATGAAAATGGCAAGATTTCAAACCTTTTGGATCCAGGTGCGAAAAAACAAGCTTTTGGACGAAAGTCGCAAAACTGACCAAACCTCAGGGACGGAAATGGCATTTTACTCTAAAATTTTCTTCTGATCATTGTTGTTCAAACAGAAGACCAGGCTCTTAGAAGGAGAAAACACAGCAAACAAGAAGTGGGGCCTACCGCGCTCTCCACAGATAGTGTACCAGTTGAAAAATTAGAAAGATTTTCGATTATCATCGTCCCGTTTGTTTTACACTTGGGTTTCATGGTGGCCACAGCATTTTTTGTCATGCATGTCCAGGTAAATTGCAACTTTTTTCATATATACATAAGAGGGTTGTTCAACACGAAATTGGTTTTAAAGTAGAGGAAAAACCGTATAAACACGTGTTTATTGCTTTTTAATTGTGATACATAAGGTGGTTACAGTCTGTTATCTCTCTAGCTACATCTGGAGGTGAACACAAAACCGGTTAACCGAACCCGTTCGGAACCGAAATTGTATAAAGCGGTTCAGTTTGCTATACAAACCGTAGGTTTGGGACGGGTTCCTATTCTCCACACCAAAAACTGAACCAAACCAGTTTTTGGCCAAACCGGTTTGGAAAAAGACTGGTCCATTTATTTAATAAAAGAGTAAATTGTCATTTTAGTCCCTGAGGTTTGGTCCAAATTGCCATTTTAGTCCAAATAGTTTTTTTCTCCTTTGGGTCCCTGACTTTTCCATTTTCTTGCCATTTTGATCACATTGCCTAACTCAGTCTAAAAATCTGGTTATAACCAGTGGTATTTTTGGCATAACTGTTGTGTAGTGATAACCAAGGGTAGTTTACAACATAATTTATAAACCTCCTAATAATATAATGCCAAAACTACCACTAATTATAACCTGGTTTTTAGAATAAGTTAGGCAATGTGATCAAAATGGCAAGAAAAAGGAAAAGTCAGGGACCCAGAGGAGAAAAAAAACTATTTTGACTAAAATGACAATTTGGACAAAAACTCAGGGACTAAAATGGCAATTTACTCTTAATAAAATGTTATTTTATTGATTTTAAAAAATATATATATAAAAAAAAGGGTCCAATTTATTTAATAAATTGTTATTTTATTGAGTTTTTAAAAAAATATTAAAAAAACCGGTTATTATTATCTTAAAATAGTTCAAAAACTATAAAAAAAAATCGCATTTTATGTTTTTTATTTAACTCTTGTCGTAAAAACGGTTAAAAAGGGTGCGCAATAACCGAAACTGGGCCGGAACCCGGAACCAAACCTTTGGCCAAGAACCAGCAAAAAAAAACCCGTTTCGGTTCCTAAAAAACGATATGTTCATCTTTAGCTACACCCTGTCGGCAGTGCGTACAAGTGTTTTAAACGGTTTTTGTGGTTCTCTACTTAAAATCATTGTGTATTGAACACGCCACTACACGCATATACGTTTATCTGTACATGTATACATATATGAAAAACAAATTCTTATGTGTTAATAATAATAATAATATGATTTGTTACAGGTTGCTACACGGTTTTTGTCATCAAGCCCACCAATCTATTGGTTTGCTTCATATGTATTAACATCTCACAAAGGCTGGGGATACTTGATTTGGGGCTACTCTGCAGCCTACATCCTCATTGGCACTCTACTTTTCTCAAACTTCTACCCATTCACTTAGAAATTTCACAACTTGTAACAGTATAACAATCTTTGACACAACTCAAATTTTGATGATTAAATGAAAATGTATATGTACATTATGTTACACACAACACGATGATCAAACAGAAGGACCCGATCTAAGAACTCTTTCCAACTTTTCAGCTCTAGCGTAATCACTTTCCGAGAGCGGGCCAGCTGGGAACGGAGTGATCTCGACAACCAAATGCGGTGTTGGGAGCTCATCAAACAACGCTCTCACGTTGTTGCAGCATACGCTTTCTCCATGAGCGCTCTCTCGTCTAATTTGACAACCCTGCAAAACTTTACTTTTTAGCTATGCGGTTAATGTGGTAAAAAATCGGATATCAATCAAGGACCCTTATTTGAGATATGGGTTATTGCGGTGGGATATCGGTAATTTTATTATCATGTTGTATTTATATATATATATAGCAATTTAACACTAGCAATTCAGTATACTCTCCTACCATTAACAAATTAACCTTCTGCAACTTGCAAAACACTAACAATTGTAGCAAGTAAGAACTAATTAAGACCTAAAACACTAACATTTAACATTAACAATTAAGACTTAAAACACTAATAGCAGCAGAAGAAAGACGAATGGTAGAACTAAGAAGAAAAGGTACTAATATCGGGAAAATCGGTGATACATCGATCAATATCGTCGATAATATTTAGCACTGATATCTCACCAGGGTACCGATAACCGATATATCGGCGATATTAACTGCTTAGCTTTTTAGAACATTGTTTATTAAATTTAGAAAAGAAACATGAACAAAAAACGGTTAGTAACCTTGTGAGAGGTGGCGTCTCTGAAGTGATCGTCGTCTGAAAGTAAGGAGGCTACGGCTTTTAGAAGCCGACGCCCCTCGGTTTTCGATTGGACTCTGTAGTTTCGTCGAAGCGTACCCTTTGTCGTCGGGTGCCATTTGCTAACTAGTTTTCTTTTATCTGCTGCTTCTTTCTCTACCAGTAAGGAAATCAAGAATTAACTTCCTATATAATTCTTTTAGTGAAATGTTGACTAAATCTATTAGATTTGAATATTTCATCCAAAACAAGATAAATATATCATTATAAACCTGTTATTAGATTACATTTTCTTTATAATGATCATTATTAAATATATCATTATAAACATCTGATTAAATAAAACAAACCTGGGTTCTGCTTGAACTTTTCAAACCATTTGGAGAAACCCAAATCATCACCATCAGTCTCAAGCTCTACAAAACAAAATCATCAACAAATTATCAAAAAAAAAAAAAATCACACACAATAAACACCTTTTAGTTCACAAAACATGTGCCTCAAACAATGTAATTAATTCCTAATCTACTTATGAAAAAAAACCCATTAAATTTCTACAAAATGGGTATTTCATAAACAAAAAAAGTTAGGATTTTTACTGGCAAAAAGGTAATTCTTGAAATCATGAATACAATGATGCATTACACTTCTACAAAATCAACAATAAATCAAGACCAAATAAGTAATACATAAAACCCCATGTTTATATGTCTCTCTGTGTGTATTAACTATAAAACATCATTAAAAAAAAAAAAAAAAAAAAAAAAAAAAAAAAAAAAAACCTGATGTGGATGAAACTGAGAGTGGATTAGAAGGGGATCCAGCCAAGCCAGCTTTCAACAGGGCATAAAATATGCACACTCTACCAGCCCACAATACAGGGGCTTCAATCAATGAACTTTTGATGCATGATCTTTGAACCCCAGATGTGAACCCACAAACTGATGAACAACCCTTGATTTTTGTACCAAAAAAGGGCAGCCCGGAAGGGGGGAAAAGGGTTTTGGGCAGAAGTGAAGAAGTGGTGGTGAGATGGTGGTTTTTTGGGGTGAAGATGTGTGCACAAGTAGGGGTGTTTAGAAGCATGTTCTTGAACAAGTAAGAGGAATCTTGGTTTGGATTAAGAATGTGAAAGTGTTGAGAGTTTCAGTGATTCATGTAGCGACATTGAGTAGAGTTTAAGATGGCTTTTGGGTGCCTTCTAGTTTTATGTTTGTCACATTTCACCCTCTTGTTCTGTTTTGTTTTGCATTTAACACCATAGTTCACCAAGGTTTTTGTTTTTGTTTTGTGTTTTTTGGCTGTTATAAGATTATAGATATTTCTTACAGCCTTGTTGCTTGCAGGGGCGGACCTAGCCTTAACCGGGGGGTAACCTCCGCTACGGCTTGGCTCGGAAAAATTTGACGTTTTTAGTGTAAATTTTGGAAAAATTTGATGTTTTTTCGATTTCGTTACGGCTTATTTATAACACGTTACGGCTTGGCGTGAATCCTAGATCCGCCACTGGTTGCTTGTATGATATAACAATGAGATTTGTTTTTATGTTATAAGATAAATATAATATAAAGTTCTATAACAATATATATAAAATGATGGAAATTTTATGGTTTGTTTCAAAAATTGAAATTGTTGATGAATGATCTAATCTTATACAAAAGGGGCTATTTTATATAGTCCTTCTATAAATTTGTAAAGTTGCATATTTTTTTTTTCAAATCTTACTTGAAGAACATTTTACATTATGCATTGAACCATGGCCGACCTCGGTTAAGGGCGAGGTGGACAACTAACCCAAGGCGGGCAAGAAAGTTTACACACACACACATATAGAAAAAGTGTATCGTACAATTGGCCTTAACGTACATTACGTACGCGATTAGAAATCGCACGTTATAAACTGGAAAATAGTCCAAACCACAGGGACTAAAATGGCATTTAACTCATAAAGAGGTGGATATCATGATCTCAAAAGATGGAGGGCTGAATTGTCAGTTTTTAAAACAATAGAGATGCAACATGGACATTTATTAAAGTTAAGGGGTCTGTTGTATCAACCCCTATTATTGGTTACTGAGTACCGAGCTTTCATTTCATACAAGAGAAAGCAGATATTTACGACGTCGTTCCGTGATCTTATCCACTCGTGTATGAAAAATACAAAAACGAGATTTAAAATTCTTATAATATTTCCCCAATTTAAAATGACGGTATCATCGTGGTTTCCGACCGTACCATAATAAAACACCTTTAGATATGATGATAAGATCACCTAGGGGAAGGTTCAAATAAAAACCACTAGTTATTGTGAAAACTAGAAAACTAACTAAAACCCACTAAAAATGAGGGGGGAAGACTTTTAATGAAGGAGGGTAAAATTGGAACAAAAAATATATAACTTTTCAAACATTTCCCATTTCTCCATACGTTATCATTTTAAAACAAAAATGGCACCATAAGATCACAAATTTTCTTATCTTTCATTCAAGTATATTCGAGCATATTTTTTATGACATAAAAAAAGATTTATGGTGTCGTCTTGTTTTCAATACTATTATTATAGTAATGCACATGTGCAATATAACATGTACTACAATGTGCATTACATGCTTAAAATTAGCTTTTTGATTCTAGTTTAGCTTTTAGGGTTAGTTTTTTTGGAGGTTTAGAATTATGATTAGGTTTTTGGGTGTGGGGGGGAGGGGGGTTTAGGTTTTTGGGGGGTGGGGGTGGGGGGGTTAGGTTTTTTTCGGGTTTATGTTTAGGGTTTAGTTTTAGGTTTTCGGGAGGGTGGGGGGTGGGGGGTTTAGGTTTTTTTTTTTTTTTTTTGGGGGGGGGGGGGGGGGTTAGGCTTTTGGTGGGAGGGTGAATTTAGGTTTTTTTTTTTGGGGGGGAGGGGTTTAGGTTTTTGGGGGGTGTCGGTGGGGGTGGGTTAAGTGGTTTAGGCTTTCCGTATTAGTGCACATGTGCAGTACAACCAAATTTTTTTTTTTTGAAATTTTTTTCCATATATAAAAAGTAGCGATTTTTCTAAAAAAGATTGTAAAAAAAAAAAATTTGTATGTTTTTTAGGTTTTTTTAGGCTTTTTTAGTTAGTTTTCGAGTTTTCACAATAAAAGTGGTTTTCATTTGAACCATCCCCAGATCACCTATTCCGTTATTTATTCAAAAAAATATATTTCATGGTGGGTTTAAAACGTACATAAAATTAAGAAAATCGTGATGTTACGAAATAAAATCACGTTCGGATGGTATATTTAAAAGTCATGAAAAAACTTACGTCAGATCAAGTTATTTGAACAATGTTATACTAAAACGTATATAAAGATTAGTACGTAGACCGTGTATTATAGCGTGCATTTTAAACATAAATAAAAGAAGTAAGTTGCAATGGTGTATTTAGAGATGAGCGTCGGGCCGTTTAAAAAAAACCGAACAGTTTAAAAAAACGTTTAAAACCATCGGTCGGTTTAAAAACAATGTTATAAAAGTTAATGTCAAAACGTAGATAAAACTAACTCGAGTGGAGTGTTGATATAAAAAAATGAAACTCTTAAGAAAATCACGTAACAGAAGTTTCAAGCTCAAAATGATAACTTTATTAAAGTTTAAAAGTTGTGGGGTAGCCCACTTAGTAGTAGGGGTGTTCAAAAAACTCGTGGCTCACGGCTCGCTCGAAAAAAGCTCGGCTCGAAATTGGTTTGGTTGTAAACGAGCCAGCTCGGCTCGGCTCGAATTGTAAACGAGCCAGCTCGGCTCGGCTCGAATTGTAAACGAGCCGAGCTCGAGCTTGGCCTGGCTCGGCTCGTGAGCTGGCTCGATAAGATTTACATCCTTAATTTTTTTTGTCCCACATCGCTTAGAAAACAAAAACTAAGTGAGTATTTCCCTTATAAAATGAGGTAAAGACAATGTACAAAGTGAATTAACTATTTATACTTGCATATTTAGCCATATAGTTAAATTAAATGGCAATTATGGCCCTTAGTCTATGAAGAAATTTATTTTTAAGGGCTTTTTAAGTAGTAAATTTTGCGGTTCTTTGTTAGTTCGAGCTAGATCGAGCTGAGCTGGCTCGAATTCTAATCGAGTCGAGCTCGAGCCTCAAATCTCAGCTCGATTTGAAATTCGAGCTCGAGCCGAGCCAGCTCGAACCGAGTTCGAGCCGAGCTCGAGCTGGGTCTAGCTTGGCTCGTTTACAGCCCTACTTGGTAGAGGCATATAACTCTTATATAGCTAACCACCACTAGTGCTCTAGCGGTGGCCACCGGTATTTAAGTTCCACATATGGTGGGCCCGCATGAGTTTTCTCCTCCAGGTCTCAAGTTCGAGTCTGGGTGATAGGGGTTCCTAATTGAGGGGTTTAGATTGGGGATCTATTGTGCGAGTGGGCTCTATAGCGCGGACCCGATTAAGACAACGTATGCTAGACCTCCGGATATTCGCGAATAATTCACACCTTTAAAAAAAATATATAACTCTTATAGGGGAGGTTCTAGGTTCAAACCTACGTAAAAAGGAATAATTTGAAATTATTGGTGTAAAAATGGTAACATTAGTCATTTTCAAAAGTTGTGTAATTGGTTTTTATAAAAAGTGAAATATAACTTTATTATTAAAGTTGAAGAGCCAAGTGTTTTAAACATGTCAAAGATGAAGTTGTGTAAATGCAGATTTCATTGAAGGACAAAAACTAAAAACAATCTAGCTAATGGGTTATAAATTGTTAATATGTATAGTATACAAGCACGCCACATGTAGGTGCATATGCAAATATGCATGTACACACCTTGCACAAACATGATCGTGTTTAAGAGGGTGTGACAAGTGCGACCACATGATCACTGATGTGTTGCAAAATACATCTAGTTTTGGTTTAAAGTTTGTACAGTTTTCACATCGTTTTGTGTCGTTTTAGTTAGAATTTAGCATTGTATTTAATAGTTTGTGATTTGCAGGGCTCAAGAAGAGAAAGGAAGTAAAAACAAGCTAAATTGAACAAAACCGAGCCTCTGGACGAGTCACAGTTGATCGGGAATTGAAAAACGAAGAAAATGCTAAAAATTCACCATGTCGCGTCGCGCGAGCAAGCCTACGCGTGACGCAAGGGTATAAATGTCATTGCGTGATTTAAGGTTCTTGCGCTACGCGAGAGATGAAAGGTTTGCCCGTCATGTCGTGCGACGGGACTCTAGATCGCTGGAAGTTGTTTGGGTTGCGAGTTTGACCTAATATAACTAGAATACGAACTTGAGTGATCATTATCGAACACCTGGACGAATTAACAGCTGCTATAGGTGAATTTGAGGTTTCAGGACGCAAGGATTCAAGGTTTCAAGCTCCGGGATCGTGATCTTTCGCGTGCTAAACATTCGGTTCTTCATTTCCTTGTTTCTTTTGGAAAACGAGGATAACATGCTCTAATTTTGTACACATCAATATATTATCATAGTTTCAATAATGTTATATCGCTATTGAGTTTCATATGAATATGTGGTCCAAAAATAGCCATATCAACACAATTCTTGCCTCTTTTATTTCTTTCTCTTTGTTTGACAAATTATGTATTCATACTACTAAGGGAGCAAGGAATGGTCTTGGGGGAAGGTTGATGGGGGAGCTTGGGGCTGGGCAAGAACATTGCTCTCTCCCATTTGGGACTGACAAAATCCTTCAAATGGAAGCACCCGAAGATTTGGAGATATTATAACAAGTTATGTGTTAATGTTTAATTCTAAGACCATGTGTAGTGGTTTCGCCAATAATGCCCCCACTATGGGGCGTTTTGCGACACGTGGCAGTCCAGTCAGCATGGGGCATTATTGGGGGTTATTGCAAAAGTGTCGTAGTGGGAATAATGCCCAATAACGCCCATGCAATCATTTCACAATTATTTTTTAATTTAAAACATAAAAATCTTCATTAATTGAAAATAAAAATTACACTACTTGAAATAAAAATAAAAAACCGAAAAAAAACAGAAAACAAAAAAACCGAAAAAAAATAAAGTTAAAAAAAAGAAGATGATCTAGAGTCCATATTTTTCCCGAATTTTTTGGCGATGCATTTGCGCAAGAATCAACGCTCGCCTTGTAGGTGGTCGATCGGTTTGGACAAAAACTCAATGTCCTTTTCCATTTGCCTCGCCTCTTGCATCTCGTTAAACTTTTTGGTTCCGGCCACTCGTTCTTTCATAATCTCATAACGTTGGTGGCCGAGGTCGCGAATGTCTTGGAGACGACGGTTCATCTCCTCGAAATCTTCCTTCAACTCGAGATCGGAAGACGACTCCACTGTTTTTTTCCTGGTTAGCCTATCCTTTCTTCTACCGGGCGGTCGGGTCAACTCTTCTTCAAGTTCCTCGTCAACGTCCACCACCTCATTTAGATCGACATTGCGGGCATCCGATGTCGGTGTTTCAGGGTCAACGGAGGATGATGTTTTTGACCGTTTAGCTCGACGTCTACTACTAGACGTCATGGTACCTACTAGCGCCCACTTTGACTTTTTCATAGTAGATCCCAACACTTATAGTACGGGAAAGGGCATTTCGTTTTCTCGTACTCGTCCAAAGTCTTCGTTAAAACCCCGACGTCACCTTAACCGCTCGGGCGATTATCGTAGTTACGTTGGTACACTTCTTGGAAGGCATGACACTTGTTGATGTCGGTCCATTTGCTAGAAATGGAATCTTTGTCCCGATGCTCGCCTTGACCCCACGTGCTATAAAAGATTGCACGGGCCCTATCCCAAAAAACGGGGCCCGTTTGAAAGTTTGCTACAAATTGAAAAAATAAAAGTAAAATATAAGTTGTATGTTAAAAATAAAAGTAAAAATATAAGTAAAAATAAGTAAAAATACAAAAGTTACCAATTTCGTGGTCCTCCGAAACGTCGAGTCACGCCCGAGTCAACGTGAATTCCTCCTCATTCGTCCATTTAAGGTGAGCATTTTTACGTCGAGGTTTGTCCTTTTCCTTCTTCTTATGCGACCTTCTGCCGCGTTTCGATTTCTCTGGCACCGGTCCGGGTTGCGTCTCCGGCACGACATCGACATCAGGTTCAGCTTGTTGTTGTGAAGGTTGCGACCAGCCGGCTTGACCAAAGCCGAAGGTGGGAGGCACGAACGGAGTAGCGTCACTCAAGTAAGCCGCGTACGTTAACATGCTCGGGTCCATGTCTTGAAGGTTATACGGGTGTTGCGGTTGGGTTGTGTTCGGGTTCATGGGTCTTGCGGGGACACCAAAGGGGGGTCGGAATGGATGCATGTTTGTATAAAATATAGAAGAAGTATGAGAGAAAGTGGAGTTTTTTTATAAAAACTAGGAAAAAGTGGATAGTATATATATAGTGGGTAAATTTTGGAATTTAAAAAAAAATAATAATAATAAAGAAATGACCGTTGGCAACGGTCACCTCTTGGCCCAATGCACATATCAGCGTTTTATATAAAATGCCAAACTCATTTTTTTTCAAAAAAAAAAACACCAAATAACGCCCTATGTAATGGGGGCGGCGTTTTTTAGCGTTATTTTTTAAATTTAAAAAAAAAATGCCGCGGGGGGTCTAACAAGGCTAAACAAAATGTTATTCAACTTTCACATAGTGATGTTAAAATCTATATATGAATGTGTCTAGGGCGGCTTAATCTATATTGGCAGTGGCGGACTTACAATGTTAGTAGCGGACTTACAATGTTAGTAGGGGTAGCACGGACTACCCCTCAACCCCGTCTCCTAGTGTAAAAAATACCACTTAACTCAGTTTCCGTAGTGTAAAAATACCCCGCAACTTCGTCTCCGTTATACAAAGGATACCCCTGGTCTAAAAAATACAACTTCGTCTCCATTATACAAAGGATACCCCTGGTCTAAAAAATAAAAAATTGGGATACCGCTAAATTTTTGGGCTAGTTCCGTCGCTGTATATTGAGGAATAAAAAAATGTTAACTTTAAAGAATAAAAAATATACTTCTATCACATTTGGATGAGAGGAATACGTGACTATAAACATGCTAAATTTCACTCATTACTAAGGAAACAAAAGTGACATAAAGAATATGCTTTTTTTAAGCTGGAATATGTACACACGTAATTGATACTATGTATATGAACCTACATGATAACCATTCAATGTTTTAACAAAGTGAGCTAAAAATACTACTTTAAAAATAGACGTATGTTGATGCAACAAATGCAAGACCAACGGTAGTAGCTGGGTTGGTTAGGCAAAAGGGTTGAGGGGTTCAACTTTGCCTAACGCAGGTCGCGGGGTCCCCCCACGTTTGCAAGTCGTGGAAGGAGGTTTACTAGTTTGTTGTTGTTATTTGCTGAAGATTCCTTCTCTGAGATGTACTCAGATTCGGAAGTGGGAGCAAATGAGATGTGTGTGGTGGATGTGAAAAGAAGTGACTTGTATGTAAGCAAGTACTCCACACGAATGACCAGAGATTGGAGAATCAGAACTGGCCAGGAGATGTTTTCTGAAGTAAATGAAGTGTCAATTTATAAGAGAAGACATCTCCCGAAGTAGAATGTATTAGACTAGTAACCTTGCTTGCAGTGGAGGGTTTCCCCTTTCGGGGGTTAAAGGCTTTTGACCCCTGGGTAATAGCGTGCATTGTGCAGACCTGCTTTGCTTTTGCGGCTATGAGTTGGTGAAGCGATCTCCGGATGTGACTGGCCACTGTTTCCACCTCGTTTTTCCCATCTCGCAGCTTTTTAACCATTGAACCGTTTAACCATTTGAGCATTTACATATTTAGTCACTTTATTTAGTCTTGGGCTACCCCCGTCATCAGCCCCCCCAAGTCAGAGGTTTTTGGGTAATGAGCTCAAAGACTTCTGACTTTTATGCATGTATTTTATTGCTTGAAGGTTTCGAGGGTTCGTTGTTTGAAGGTTTGAAAGGTTGAAGGCAGTTAATATTTGAATTTTAAATAACTGACGATTGATTTGATTGATGCGTGGCAGTTTGATAGGGTGGCGGTTTTGCAGGAGTTACTTTTTGCCATTATTACCCCTATTGTAGGTTTTCATTTATTTTATATCTGCAAATTCTATCCATATTATTCATAATCTTTCCAAGTTTCTGCCATTTCCTTCCTTCTCTAAGGTTAGTTTCGGTTTCCTTTACACCTTGTATTCTTCATTTTCTGTTTTTCAAAAATGGGTGCTCGTAAGGACTTAGCAAAATCATTTTCTCGGTTAACACAAGAGGAGGTAGATTTATTTTGTATGGAATATGGTATTGATAGAAAATTTAACCCAACTGCTCCTGCTTGTGATGTTCCTGTTGATAAACCGAACCCTGGTTCGATTGCCCTTTACTGCCGTCATTTTCAATGGTCGAATCTTCGTTATCCCTTTTCGTTTTTTGTTTTGAACTTGTTGGAGTATTATCGGGTTTCTTTAGGGCAAGTTCATCCGAAAGGGATGGCTAGGGTTTTGCATTTTGAAGTTTTGTGTCGTGCTCTTGGATATGATCCTTCCATGTTGCTCTTTCGGCGGTTTTTCCATTTGGCCAAGAATGGCGACTGGTTCACCTTTGAAACATCAAAGGTTGATACTTGCCTCATCTCGTCCATGGTTACAACACTTGGGACCTGGAAGGATCGCTTTTTCTGGGTTTCCGAGTCTATTGTTCCCTTCAAGATGGTGTGGAGGCATCCAGATGTTGTTCTCAATGATCCGGAGCCCTCTGAATCTGAATTGAATGATGCTTTTCTTACAGCCATTCGGGGGTGCCCTTTGAGGGTTCGTCCCTTCCCTGAACATTTGTTAGTTCTTTTAGGGGTTAGTAACATTTGGGGGAAAGCCGATCGGGATCCGGTACTAATGAGAAATGGCGTGGGTATGCATTTTCCCTTTTTGCCCTTTTTGCATTTATTCTGACTTATGACTTATTTGCTTTTGTTTTGTTTTTTGTAGTCATGTCTGCTTTGGATTTTATCAAAAGTGATGATACTTCTGATGTTGTGTTTGAGGATGCTCCGTCTGTTCCTGGTGAGAATGTTGTTGTTAGAACTGCTGAGCAAAGGTTTGAGGGCACAGGTTATGCTAGTGTTGCCAATGTCAAGGGTTTTTCGAAGTCCAACGTTCCCAAGTCTTCGACCCGCCGATCTTCTCGTCGGTTGTTGAAAGCTGGTCCTCAATCCACTTCTACTGAACCAGTGTACTTGAGTGATGATATTGAAGTTTCGGAAGATCAAGGTGGTGAAGCAGGTGCTGAGAAGGATAAAGAATTAGTTGTTCATGGTAAAAAGGTTCCAGGCAAGAAGGTTGTTGCCACCCCTGTTCAGGAGTCTTCAAGCAGGGACGTTGAAGGGTTAGATCCGGAAGGGATTTATGTGCCTACTTGGTTAGTGAAAAATGAGGACACCTTCAAAGATGCTGCTATTTGTGAAGATGCTCTTAGTCACCTTGCTCCTCCTTCAGTGCACAAGACCATTGCTGGGATGGATAATAACTTGATGTTGTCTCGGATGGTTTTGAGTACTTGCAACCTTGCTGCTATGCTTCCTCAAGGTATTGCCCGTTTTCGTCAAAGGATGCAGGAATACGAGGAATTTTCCAAGAAGAAGGATAAGATGAAATCCTCGATGGCCTCAATGAAAAAGGAAATAGCTGGTTTTGCCGAGAAAGAAGCAGCATGGCAGAAGGAGGTTAGTGACTTGAGGAAGACGAATGAGATTGAGATGGGTGATTTGAAAAAGAGTTTTGAGGCTAACTTGTTGAAGTTAAAAGCTGACCGGGAGACTTTGGCTGTTCAGCAACAGGCTTTTCGTGAGGAGAAAGAGGGGTTGAAGGCTTCAGTTGCTCGTTCTACCGCTGACAATTAGTGGTTAATTGAGCATGGTTTCCAGCAGGTTGTTACTTATCTTTTACATTCCAAGGAGTTCAATTCTGCCCTTGGTGATGTTTATACTAAGCTCCTCAACCTGGGGAAACACCAAGGCCTCATTACTGGTTACAAGCTTCATGAATCCGGCCATCCTTTGGAGAAGTCGCCTCTATTTCGTCCCGAGGCTTTTGATGTTTTTAAAGGCTCCGTTGAGCAAATGGAGAAACTGACCTATCCTTACATCCATCAGGTTTCTGGTTGTTTTGGTAAGCCTCTTACTGTGTTGCAGGACTTGAAACCGGAGGGCCTAAATGAAAAAGTTTGTGCCGAAATCTTGGGTTCTCTTTCAAGGAAGAGATCCTATTCGGGGGATAGTGATGACACCCTTTTAGGTCAGCCGGACGTTCCTAAGGATGCAAGCTTGGAGGCTTCAGCGGTAGGGGGTGATGGATGTTTAAAGACTAAGAAGCTGAAGAAAACAAAGAAGACCAAGGGTGAAGGTTCTGGAGTTTCCAAGTCTGTTGATTCTTAATTCGTAGCTTTCTTAGCACTAAAAACAACTTATGGTTTGTAATCTTTAAACAATATTAGGTTTTCAGGGACCCTTAAGGTTCCTGTTGGTTGTGTTGAAGGCCTGTGTGGCCGTTTGAACAATTGTTAGGTTTGCAAGTCACTAGGACTTGCCTTAACTTATGTTTGGAAGTCCTTTAGGGCTTTCTATGGTATGGTATGATATCTTAACTTTCTTATTTATGTTATGTGTTTAGACTTGTGTCTGCTTTTGTTAAGGCAATATGTTTGGCTTTAACCTTCCAGGCCTTTTGGCTGTCTGTTAGTAGGTTGAAGCCTTTAAGGTTTCGAGTTGTTACTCAAGTGGCTTGAAGCCTTGAAGGCTTCTTAGACTTGTGGCCTGATTTGGTTTGTATCTTTGTGTTTTTTTTCCAAATGATTTTGTTCTTCCAGATTCTCTTTGTGACTTTGTCTTTATCCAGTTTGTGCTGCCCTTATGTTTGTTATACCTAAAAGGGTTCAGTGCTACAGACACTTAGCTTTGGTATTTTTAACAAGAAGATCTAGCACCTATCCTTTTTATTATTTCTTTGGTTTTCACTTGAATTTTTCAAGCCTTTTTGTTGATTATATTTTTAAGGCTTAGGGAACATTTGGTGTAGGCTGTTCATACCCGTCTATGAGACAATTTTAGGTTTTCTTAATAAGTCTCATGGAGTTGTATTGATTTAGGAACTCACCTCTTATATAGGTCCATTCAACCCTTGAACCTATTGAGCGATGTGGCCTGGGAGCTCATCCCCTTACATGGCCCTTGCCATGGAGTTTTTTGCTAGGTTCTCAACCTGAACTTAGGATAGAAAGACAAGTTTGATAAAGCAACTTCATTCATTTCAGCCATACTTGCTTTTTACAAAAGATATTCATAATTCTGCTTGGAATACATTTTGATACAAACCAAACTTTCCTGTTTAAACATGGAACCTTTTTAGGGTTTTGCCGTTCCAATGCCTTGGAAGCCTTTTGCCTTCTGAGTCAGCCAGCTTGTAGGATCCACCTTTGTGTGCTTCAAGGATGGTGTATGGGCCTTCCCATTTTGGGCCGAGCTTTCCTTGATTTTCTTTCTTGCTGGCTTCGTTGTTTCTGAGGACCAGGTCCCCTTGCTTGAAACGTTCGTTCTTGACCTTTTTTTTTTTGTAGTAAGCTTCCATCTGTTGCTTGTATTTGGCCTCTTGAATTGCGGCTTGATCTCTTGCTTCCTCTAGGAGTTGTAAATTCAACATGATCTCTTTTTGGTTTGTTTCGGGATTCATGTTGACAATTCTTTGGGTTACAACTCCTATCTCAGCGGGGATCACAGCTTCAGATCCGAATACCAAGCTATAAGGTGTTTTCTTATGGCTTGTTTTTTTGGTTGTTCTAATTGCCCATAGAACACTAGGCAATTCCTCAAGCCAGTTGTTTTCGTATCTTCCCAATCTTGTCTTGATGCCTTCTACTATGCTTCTATTTGTTCTTTCCACCTGACCGTTTGATTGCGGATAAGCCACTGAGCTAAAGACCTGATCGATTTTGTATTCCTTGCACCAAGTGCTGAAAGGCTTCTCAGCAAATTGTCTTCCGTTGTCAGTGACAAGTACTCCCGGCAATCCATAACGGCAAATGATGTTTTCCCAAACAAAGTCAATGACCTGTTTTCCCGTGATTTTGGCAAGTGGTTTGACTTCGGGCCATTTGGTGAAGTAATCTACTGCCACCAGTAAGAATTTTACTCCCCCTTTGCTTGGGGGAAATGGACCAACAATGTCCATCCCCCATTTGTGGAATGGCCATGCCGAGGTTATTGGGACTAAGTCATGCTTGGGACTTCTTGGAATTGGTGCATGAATTTGACAAGCATCACATTTCTTCAATTCTTCGGTTGTATCGCGGTGCATTGATGGCCAGAAATATCCAAGGTTCATGAGCTTTGCAACCACCGACCGAGCTCCGAAGTGGACTCCGCACACACCTTCATGAATTTCTTTGATCAAGTACTTACTTTGCTCCGGACCGACACATCTTAACAAGGGAGCAAGGTAACTCTTTTTGTAAAGGGTTTCTCCTTGTAGTACGTATTGCCTTGCCTTGATCTCAACCCTTTTAGCTTCTACTTGATCATTTGGCAATTCACCATTTTTGAGGAACTTTTTGATGGGAGTCATCCAGTTTGGATCTTCTTCGGTAACTACATCTTGAATTTCCAATTCATCGATTGATGGGGCCTTCAACACTTCTACCAGCACCTTCTTGGTAAGGTGGGCGAAAGTGAGAGATGCAAGCTTACTTAGGGCATCAGCCTTTTTGTTTTGAGATCTGGGGATTTGTTTGATGTTGCATGCCTGGAAGGTACTCATCAGTTCCTTGGATTTTTCTCTGTATTTTTTCATGTTTGGTTCCTTAGCTATGTAGCTATCATTCACTTGGCTTGAGACCAGCAACGAATCTGTGAACACTTCAAGCTTTTCAATCTTCATTTCTTTAGCTAGCCTTAAGCCAGCTATTAGTGCCTCGTATTCAGCTTCGTTATTGGTGGTCTGAAAATTAAAACGGAGAGCATATGTGAATTCCAGCCCTTCTGGGTTAATCAAAATTAGCCCAGCCCCTGACCCTTCAACGCTTGAAGCCCCGTCGGTATAAAGCTTCCAGGCTTTAGGGTTGGAGGGTTCAGTAGTGGTAGCATTCACTTCAGTGATTGCCTGGTTTGGGACTTCCACAATGAAATCGGCTAAGACTTGTGCCTTGATAGCTTTTCTTGGGACATAGGTGATGTTATGTTCACCCAGTTCTATGGCCCATTTGGCTAATCGCCCCGAGTTTTCAGGTTTTTCGAGCACACTCTTAATAGGTTGGTCAGTGACCACTTGTATGGGGTGTGCTTAGAAATACCTTCGAAGCCTTCTAGCTGTTTGAACTAGGGCTAGGGCAAGTTTTTCAAGGGGAGGGTATTTTGTTTCAGCTAATTTTAAAGTTTTGCTGAAAAAATAAACGGGTACCTGGGCCTTGTCTCGCTCAATGGTGAGGACTGCACTGATGGCCTCATCAGCAATTGAGAGGTACACTGATATTAACTCCCCGGTTTTTGGTGCCGTGATATCTGGTAGGGAAGCTAAATGTTGCTTCATTTGGTTGAAAGCTTCTTCAGCTTCTTCAGTCCATTTGAAATCCTTCTTGTCTGAGCAGTTCTTGAGCGTTTTGTAGAAGGTCAGAGATCTTTCGGCCAACTTTGAGGTAAAACGCTTCAAGGCTGCAAGCTTCCCGTTTAAGCTTTCAACCTCCTTCTTGGTTTTTGGTGGTTTGGCTTCGAGGACGGCTTTCACTTTGTTAGGGTTGGCTTTGATGCTTTGCTTTCCAACAATGTGACCCAAGAATTTTCCCTCCTCGAATCCAAATGAGCATTTTTCCGGATTAAGATTCATGTTAACCTTTCTGAGGTTCTTGAAAGTTTCTTGAATATCATCAAGCATTTGATGTTCCGTCTTGCTTTTAATCACCAAGTCGTCAACATATGCCTCCATGTTTTTGCCAATTTGGCTTTCGAAGGCTTTGTCAACGAGTCGTTGATAGGTAGCTCCTGCATTTTTGAGGCCAAAAGGCATCTTTTGATAACAAAAGATCCCTTTGTCCGTGTGAAAGGCTGTTTTTTCCTCATCCTCTTTCTTCATGAGGATTTGGTGATAGCCTTTGTATGCATCAAGAAAGCATTTGAACGAGTAACCTGTGAGGGAGTCAACCTTGAGATCAATTTCCGGTAGTGGGTAGCAATCTTTAGGACAAGCCTTGTTAAGATCCTTGAAATCTATGCACATCCTCCAAGAGTTGTCAGGTTTCTTGACCATAACCGGGTTTGCAACCCATGATTGGTACTTGACTTCTCGGAGAATACCGGCCGACACAAGCTTTTCAACCTCTTGGCAGGCTGCCAGACTTCTCTCGGGTGCCAGGCTTCTTTTCTTTTGGACCACCGACTTGACATCCGGTGGTATTCTCATGCTCGGCAACGTTCCGAGGGATCCCGGTCATATCCTCTGGACACCAAGCAAATACATCGCTGTAATGTGTTAGCAATTTTTTAAGGTACGAAAGGGTCTCTTGAGAAAGGTTTGGGTTGACCCTTATTCGTTGTTCAGGGTACCTAGGGTTTATGACCAACCTCTGCCTATCTTCTTCGCTGTTTGAGTTTTCACCTTCAATCATGTAAGCTTCCTGAGAAGGTTGAAGGGTTGCTACCCCCCTCTCGGTAGGAAATTTAACCGTGCCATGCCCAACAGACACTGCCATGTAAAATGCACACTGTCCTGGTCTTCCGATGATCACGTCATAGCTTGAGGGGATGTTAATAACCACAAAGGTTAATGGTTGGGTTCTTTCTTTTAAACCTTCGCTGAAACGAACATTAAGGGTCAGCTGCCCTAAGGGCTTGAGGGGTATGTCAGCGATACCTTTTATAGAGGTTCCAGAAGGTTGAAGCCTTGAACGTTCTTCATTGCTCAAACGGTTGAAGAATTTTTCGAACATGATCTCAGTGGCTGCCCCAGTATCTATGTATACCTTACATGTTTGCAACGTTCCTACGGTAGCGTCTACCACAAGAGGGCTAGAAAGAGGGTCTTTCTCCGTAGGGGGGAAGCAGACACACTGAAACTCCCAAGCTTCCAACCGCTGTCTTTTATGAGGAACCCTTCCATCGACATTCACCATATTGACTTCCTTCAGCCATTTTGTCCCGGACTCCTTTTACCAAATGAGCGAGTTCTCCGGACTTAACAGCCTCTTCTATTCTTTTCTTGAGTTGGAAGCAATCATTGGTGTGGTGACCTTTTTCTTCGTGGAACTCACAGTATTGGGTGGAGTTCTCGTTTTTTCTACTTTTGGGGAGAGGCCTAGGAGGCCGAAAGTTTTGTTTAACTTCTTCTGTTGCAAGGATTTCTTGAGGGGTCTTTGTGAGGGGTGTGAAACTTATGCCTTTTTCCCTGCTTGAAGGGTTCCGGCCTTCAGACCTTCGAGGGTCTGAACCCTTTGGCCGCCTGTCGTAGGAGTTGAAGTTCCCCCTTTTTCTAGCTGGGCTGTTGCTTCGCCAGCCGGATCCTCTTTTCCTTTGTTCTTTAATGTCTACAGCCTCCTCTCCCCGGATGTGAGCTTCGGCCCTTTCAAGAGCCTATTCCAGGGTTTTGGGCAGGGATTTGTTGAAATCTCTTGTGAGATATTTAGAGGTTATGGCATTCATAAAACCAGCCACTCTCATTTTCTCGTCCGCCCCTACATAAGTCAGACCTTCCTTTTTGTATCGTTCAATGAACGCACGAAGACTTTCATCATCACGTTGCTTTATCTGGAAGATCACTGTTGCGTCTTTGACATATCGCCTTTGTTGGGAGAAGTTTGCCAGAAATCCCTTGCTTAGGTCGTCAAAGCTTCGAATGCTTTGAGCAGGTAGGTCGTTAAACCAGATTCTGGCGGATCCAACAAGAGTTTGCATGAACATCAGGCAACATTCAGCGTTTGACCATTTCTCTATCCGGGCTGCACCAGTGAAGATCTGAAGATGGTCCTCAGGATCTTCAGTCCCATCATACGTTATGATGTGGGACGGCATCTTAATCTTTGATTGGAAATCATAATCGGCTATCTGCCTTGAAAAGCATGAAAGGTTACTGGGTTTGTAAGGTTTAGCCAAGTCTTCTTCAGCCCTTGCATCTACATTGTTGCCATTGCCGTGATTCCCCTGAGTGGCTAGCACTTGATTAATGAAGTGTTGCCACGGGAAGTTGGCCATTATTTGGGTCATTATATTAGGCATGAGGTTGAATCCTTGAAGGCTTCCTGGACCAACCGAGCAGTTTATTCCGAGAGGGGTGCTCATAACAGCACTTCGTGCTAAAAGGAGCACGGACAGAGCTTGCTCCCACGTGGTTGTTACAGATGCTGGATGGCTTGTTACTGGGGACTGTAGGAGCTGGTCAAGTGTTAGCTCATGTCCCAGAGGAGCACCACTAGTAATTGGTTGGGAAGAGAAGATAGGATGTACCGTAGGATTTATCATAGTGGACAGATAAGGGTGAGGGTTTGAAGGATTACTGGGACCAGCCTCGCTCCTTGTAGCAAAAGGAGGCAGAGGTGGTCCGGGAGACAGTGTTGGTTCAGGTTCATCGTAGTCTAAACGAATCCTCACTCCTTTTTCTCTTTCTTTACTCACATGCTGGTTGAGAAGTGACCTCAATTCAAGGAAATTGTTTGCTACCCCCTCGGGGGTAAGTTCAACACGTGCTGGGGTGTCAGAGACACCGATATTGGGAGATGGGACCCCGGATCTGGATGGAGTCGGCGTGTTGAAGGTGAGGAACTCGGGTGTGCTCCCCGGAGTTGAGAGGGATGTTGGAATAGCCACGTGAGCTTGGCTACTACCCGGGGTGGAAGTGTTTGGTATCTGATTCACTTCTCCCGGAGATCCACTTTCAGACATGGTGATTTTAAGCGAAGAGAGCTACACTACTAGGTCTTTTTGAGAAGAAATAGCGGCGTAGCCCCACGGTGGGCGCCAACTTGTTGATGCAACAAATGCAAGACCAACGGTAGTAGCTGGGTTGGTTAGGCAAAAGGGTTGAGGGGTTCAACTTTGCCTAACGCAGGTCGCGGGGTCCCCCCACGTTTGCAAGACGTGGAAGGAGGTTTACTAGTTTGTTGTTGTTATTTGCTGAAGATTCCTTCTCTGAGATGTACTCAGATTCGGAAGTGGGAGCAAATGGAATGCGTGTGGTGGATGTGAAAAGGAGTGACTTGTATGTAAGCAAGTACTCCACACGAATGACCAGAGATTGGAGAATCAGAACTGGCCAGGAGATGTTTTCTGAGTAAATGAAGTGTCAATTTATAAGAGAAGACATCTCCCGAAGTAGAATGTATTAGACTAGTAACCTTGCTTGCAGTGGAGGGTTTCCCCTTTCGGGGGTTAAAGGTTTTTGACCCCTAGGTAATAGCGTGCATTGTGCAGACCTGCTTTGCTTTTGCGGCTATGGGTTGGTGAAGCGATCTCCGGATGTGACTGGCCACTGTTTCCACCTTGCTTTTCCCATCTCGCAGCTTTTTAACCATTGAACCGTTTAACCATTTGAGCATTTACATATTTAATCACTTTATTTAGTCTTGGGCTACCCCCGTCATCAACGTACATAAATGAATCATACAATAACCGTTTTTATACATATTTGTTACATCATGTGTAGTAGTTTAGCCAAATAATGCCTCCATGATGGGGCGTTTTACGACACGTGATAGTCCAGCCAGCATGGGGCATTATTGGGCGTTATTGCAAAAGTGTCGTAATGAGAATAATGCCCAATAACGCCCATGCAATCATTTCACGATTATTATTTTTTAATTTAAAACATATAAATCTTCATTAATTTAAAATAAAAATTACACTACTTGAAATAAAAAAAAACAGAAAACAAAAAACCCGAAAAAAATAAACTTAAAAAAAAAGAAGATGATCTAGAGTCCATATTTTCCCGAATTTTTTGGCGATGCATTTGCGCAAATATCAACGCGTCGCCTTGGAGGTGGTCGGTCGGTTTGGACAAAAACTCAATGTCCTTTTCCATTTGCCTCGCCTCTTGCATCTCGTTAAACTTTTTGGTTTTGGCCATTCGTTCTTTCATAATCTCATAACGTTGGTGGCCGAGGTCACGAATGTCTTGGAGACGACGGTTCATCTACTCGAAATCTTCCTTCAACTCGAGATCGGAAGACGACTCCACCGTTTTTTTCCCGGTTCGCTTATCCTTTCTTCTACCGGGCGGTCGGGTCACACCCGAGTCAACGTGAATTCCTTCTCCTTCATCCATTTAAGGTGAGTATTTTTACGTCGTGGTTCGTCCTTTTCCTTCTTCTTATGCGACCTTCTGCCGCGTTTCGATTTCTCTGGCACCGGTTTGGGTTGCGTGTAACACCCCGAAAATATAAAACTTTATGTTAAAATTATAAAATATAAATAAACGGAAATTTACTAACTAGAAACTTCTAACCTAGTTAGTTGATAAACTAGAAATAGCTCATGAAGGGTTAAAACCTACTAAATAATGTGTAGAACAAAGTAGAGGGGCCTGAATTGTCAAAAAAAATCAAAACTAAGTTACAATTAGTAACCAAACACTCCAAAATTGGAGTGTTGGTCGACCAGACAAGCAGCAGGGGGCGACACCCCCATTCTAAAACCCTAAACTCACAAAAACAATCAAATTGAAGGCTCAAATCTCATCAAAAACGAAATCCAAACATAGATTAGTGATCCTCATCGCGAGAGGATTCCAAGGTATGTAAAAACTCGTGTTAATTCTTCATTTGAAATTCTCATGATTTTAGAAAATCTGAAAATTGATGTTGCATGTGTGTTATTGGGTTTAATTAGAATTGATAAGGTGTTTAGAAGTGAAACCTAACTGATTTCATGTTAAACCATGACCAAATTCAGGAAAATTTCATGAACACCTTGAAGGTGGTTATGGGTTTTACATGATGATGATGAACACTAGGGTTTAGATGGTTCTCCTAGTGTAAATTGATCATAGAAGGTAATCTCCAGTATGAGTAAGATATATACATGCTTTATGAGAGTTTCGTTGATGATGAGTTAGCCAAAAAGTGAACTAAGAACTTGAATATAATGATATGAAAATTCTGCCCTCAAGGTGTTTGTAGAAATGCCTCAAAGAAGGCTGATAAATAGAAATTTGAAGCTTTAATGCCTAATTAAGATGTTTCGGTATATTATGCGAAATGATGTCTAAAGAGGATTCTAAACATGTCTTGAAAATGAACTCTATAGGACAAGATACCGGGACATCGAGCGGACAAGCCGGTGGTGATTCTCGTTCGAAGGGCGTGCGCTAAGGTATGTGTCACACCCTCAAAATCCACAAGCGGAGTATTACCGCGAGGCGTGTGATTGACCAGGATCATACCACCAATTATAATAAACATTAAATAAAGTAAAGTAAAACCAAACGTCTAAAGTTCTCCAAACCAAAGTCCAAAACCAAGTTGAATAGTCAGTGGAAGCATTTAAGTTCAAAACCAAAATTTAAGTTTTTAATTTAATAAAGTTTTTCATGAACACACAGCGGTTCATGTCCCACAACGACTCCTGCTCCCCTGCAAGCTCCAGCTAAACCTCTAACGACCTGCAAGGCATGTAACAACGAGTCAACAACAAAGTTGAGCGAGTTCACAGTTGGTGTTCATTATTAAGTTGTTTCAAAAACCAGGAGTTCATTTGTAAGTCGTAAGTTAACCAGTTTACCCCATTTCCCAAACATATCCATAGTTGGTGGGGGCTTCCCCATGTTAACCACTAGACCTGTTTACCATATCGACCACTGACTAAAGTAAGTTGGTGCCCTAACGTCAATGTCTATCATCATTGACTAGTGCCCAGATCCATTAGTTCACGCCCGTCCTCTGCGACACGGTGTGAGGCTTGTCAAACCTAAATAGCGCTATCTAACTAATGACCCGCTCGCCATTGGCCCGGCGATTAAGTCGATATAAAAGGAGGGACTTCATGATAGAGAGTTTTGGTCTAGTATTCCGTGTTGTCACCCTTCAATAAAGAGGGTGTGTACGTAATCCCCAAACCAGGAGACTACGCAGGTTCCGATTAAGTTCTTAGTACGTGTTGTCACCCTTCAATAAAGAGGGTGTGTACGTGTCCCAAGCCAGGAGATCACGCAGTTTCAGTTTAAATCCTTTACCCATTCCCAACCCCTGGGAATCCCATGCCTTGTAGAAAGTGTGAACTCACCTTTGATTTGCTCGGCAAGATTAAAGCACGTATTCCAAGTTGGTCAATCATATCCTATTATGGTTATCATTTATTAGGACGGTAAACAAGTAATCACGTATAAGCTACACGTATCTAGCACGTATTTGTCAAGTAGTGTACAATACCTTAATCATACATGTATTTAAATCAAGCAGTGTATACGCATTAAATCAAGTAACAGTTTATACCAGGCATATGCATATTCATAATCATCAAGATATCATATCGATCATCAGTTGAATTTAAGTTAAGGTAAATAGTACAAGTGTGCGAAATTTACAAGGAATGGGGCTCATTTTAGTGTGTGGCCTACTAGATCGAGCCGAATACACAAGGTTGTGCGGCCATGATTCAATCAAACAACTTGTATCGTTCAAGTTTGTCCAAAGGATCATCGACATCTTTTAACATATAAATGAAACATCATTGAATCATATTATTCACTAAAACATATTATTCACTAACAACATTTAATAATTGAAACATCACAATTTATGACACATGTTTCGTAGAGTATTGTTCATATCTTAGTATGGTAAAATAACTTATACTAATCAGAAATATTATATTATAACAAATACTCATTATTACACCGAAGTATTGTTACAATATCTCAATGAATGGAGTATCACAAAGGCGTTATTTCTGTCTATTACGTACAGGATCACATTTATCACAAATTCATCAGATTCCTATATCTTCATATTACACTTGATCGAAATTTCAATCTCAGTTGCAATATCACCATACTCAAATATATCAAGGAAAGGCAGCTGTTAATAACTAAAACTCAATTTTAGCATTTACATAGTCCCATGCACATTTCAATCGTGACCTTTGTAAAACCCAATTTTTAAATTAATTGACAAGCATAGGATGATGATCACATATTAACAGTTCGTTGTTATATACTAGCTAGGGATCATGAAATATAAGTAAGAACCAACAGATATCCCAATAAATCATACAACAATATTCATTCAAAACAAACAGCTCATGCTTACATTTTAACAGCTCCTGAATCCCTCTTTTTTTAAATTTTGTTTTGCAAACAGCAGCTAATACTCATATATACTCAAAAAGCTCATAATGTAAGAAACGCATATATACATCCTTAATTCAAAATCAACAAATCGACAACCGATTACTAACCGGTGGGCTGTGCACGTCACCACCATCCTTTCTGTTGTTGTCACCTTGTCGGACCCGAGCCAGAGCCACCACCGTAGTACCGCTGCCGCCACCAGGGAGTTCATCGGCCTTCGCGATACTATCTCGGAGTTCTACCGGCAACCTGGCTTATCGCTGGAGTCCCGTACTTCACCGGAAAGACAGGGAGGTCACCGGAGATGGTTGGCTCCCTCAATAACCCCGTCGTTCCTCTCTCTCGCTCCGTTCCTCGCTGTCGTCGCTGGTGCGGCCGCCGTCACCGGCGCCGCCACTGTTGTGGCTTTTCACTTCTACTCAGCCGTCTCTTTCTCTCTCTCTGTTATTCTTTCCCGTTTCCTGCTCTTCTTTAACGGACAAAGCATCGGACAAGGTGGGTGGGTATGTATAAGGAAGGAGGTTTAGGGAAGATGATGTATAGGAAAGAGATATGTGCGAGTGAGAAACAAGGTGGGGAAGGGGTGTCGCTAAGGCTGTGACGTGGTCAGAGCTGGTCGCTGACCGGAGTGCCCCTTTCCGGTTATCGGAGGTTTAGAGGAGGAAAGGGATTGTTTGTGCGGCTGCATGGTTATGGGATTAGGGTTGGGGCTGCATGGTTTCGAGGGGGGGTAATTCCCATGCGAAGATCATGGTTTTATTATAAATGAGGGGGTAAGGAATTATAAAGAGATTTAAATAGGTAGGGTTTAGGTTAGTTAGGTTGGGCATAGCCCAAGTGTGTGAACCCATTAAACGATTAGGTGTCTCGCTCAACAATCTGGCCCGGTTTTGTTAATAAAATAACGGTATTTAAAATAAATATCAAACCTTTCGCCGCGTGTTTCTATTATTATTTTACAAATAAAATAATAACAAAAATAATAATATTAAATAACAATAATAGCAATATAATAATAATCACACGGTAAAATAACTGGCTTCTCGATAATTGGGATCGAGAGTACGGGTTGTTACATTCTCCCCATGTTACAGGAATTTCGTCCTCGAAATTTAAGCTAATATATACGACGTGTTCTTATCTGTAGATTTGTTATTAACCTTATGGTCGCACGTAAATTCACATAGCTTCATGAAGGTTCACAAAACGAATCATGTGAGACACATAGCACATAAAGTCATGTATCACGTAAAGTCACATAAGTTGCATATCATTTTTATACCTATTTCAAATTGTAGGGAATTTCACATAAGTTATATCTATTTGCTCAAAAATATTGTGTCGTGAGTGTATGTGATCTTTTCGAGACACTTGGTTCATCTGAATTCAAACGAAATGCCTAAGTGAATATATATAAGTTAATAAGGGTTTGTGTTCACCCTGTGAAGGTCGGGTGTTACAGTATGTAACATGACTCGTTACATTATGAGAAATTAGATCATTGTAGTTGATTATCAAAGTTTCTAGTTATTTTGAATTGAAGCGAAGGCATTGTTGTATTGAATACTTGTTTGAATAATGAATTAAACTCGTTGGTAGTTGTCACAAAGGAAGGAATTCCATAGACAAGCCAAACGGGTCAAATAATCAAGTAAAACATGATCTACATTCCAAACATGATAAATTGATGTATGTAGTGGTTATATTATGACGTACTAGAAATATCAGACTTTTATTACATTGATAATGCAGAATGTTGAAACCTGAGAGTTGGGATTTTGGTTGAAATGCTCAAACCAAACCAAAAACATGAATTCCCAGGTGCTACCGTAATTTACGGTGTCACCGTAAATTACGGTAGAGATTAATGTTTTACGGTGGTTTTCTACTGAGTTACGGTGAATCCAAGAATTTCCAGCACTCACCGTAATTTACGGTGGCACCGTAAATTACGGTGGAGCCTGGAAAACTTTTATATTTTTGTTGTTTCAAAGTGATGTTAAACCTTGAAATCCTATCATTCATAAACGTCAAAGCTAATGACTTATTTGTTGATTCATAGGTAATTAGGTGGTCACATGGATGGCGATCAAGCGACTAGATGATGAACCGAACACTCCACTTCGAAGCTTCCGCTATGTTTTGAACTTGTTAATTAGTTGTTCTTTGGTTGTAAACAAATTCTTAAACGACTTAGTACGTTCTACCTTAGTCCTTAGTAGACTAAGATGTGTAACATTTTTGAAACTTACGTTAAACTATTATCTTCTGGTATAAATAAGCTATTAAATTTTAGTATAAATTCAAGGGTGTTATAAGTTGGTAATCAGAGCCTCAGGTTGCCAATAAGTGTTCGGTTCAAGCTTGATCGACCATCCGGTAAGAACTAATTTCTGTTAATAAATCTTATATTACGTAAAGAATGAGAAATGAACAAATATGCATGAAAAGAGCAAGTAAGCTCAATCAACAGCAAGAACGATCAAATCAAGTTGTGAACTTGATTGAATCAACAGCAAGAACGATTAAATCAAGTTGTGAACTTGATCGAATCAACAGCAAGAACGATTAAATCAAGTTGTGAACTTGATCGAATCAACAGCAAGAACGATTAAATCAAGTTGTGAACTTGATTGAATCAAAAGCAAGAACGACTAAATCAAGTTATGAACTTGATTAAATCAAACAAGAACAACATGTGTTATAAATGGAATGTTTTAACAACTTGTGTAAACATTTCAGAAACAGAGATGGCTGATAAAGGTAATGATGATGCGGTGCCAAGAGTCACCGAACAAGTGAGAGAAGTGATTGCCGAAGAGGTTGGAAAGGCAATCGAAAACAGTCTGACAAGCTTCATTGATAGAATTCAAAACACAGTTCTATCAATGGTAGAAGATAGAATCAAGAAATTAGAAGATGACTCAAAACTTGAAAAGGAAAAACATGGAGGACGGAAACCTTGTTCATACAAGGAATTCATGGCCTGTAAACCACCGATATACAATGGGGAGGTTGACCCAATAGTGTGCCAAAGATGGCTAAGTGATATCGAAGGGGTATTCGAGAGGACCCATTGTGATGTAAATGACTATGTAGCCTATGGTACGGGTCAACTAAGAAATCAAGCAAAAGATTGGTGGGATAACAAGAAGAGAGAGATCGGTATTGAAGCTGTTAAGGTCATGACTTGGGATGAATTCAAGACGCCATTTCTGAAGCATCATAGCCCCAAAGCGGTTATGAATAAAATCAAGGAAGAGTTCATGCAGCTCAGGCACAAAAACGAGACCATAGACAAGATCACGGCAACGTTTATGGACAAAATGAAGTTTTGTGACGATCTAGTGACAAACGAAGAACAAAAGATATACTACTATCATAACATGTTGAGTGCCGAGTATAGGGAGTTTATCACCCCTTCCAAATACGAGACCCTTACCGAGATTATAAATGCTGCTCGGGAGAGGGAAATCGAGCTGAAAAAGAGTATCGAAAGGGGTGAACGGAGAGCACATGATGTAAATCCAAGCCCTACTAAGAAGGCACGAACAAATGAGAGCGCAAGGAAATCTGACACGAAAGGCGGGTCACCAAGTTGCAGAATTTGCGGGAAGGGTCATAAAGGCGAATGTCGTTACAAGGACAAGCCTTGTCCTATATGCAAGAAAACGGGACATATAGCCATATCGTGCCCGGAGAAGGTGACGGTTTGTTATAATTGTTATCGAACGGGTCATAAGAAGTCTGAATGCCCGGAATTGGTTGAAAAGAAGGATGGGCCGGAACCGAAGAGTGAAGCCCCTAAAGCCAAGGCAAGGTCTTTTCAATTAACCGCCGCAGAAGCAAAGATAGAACCTGACGTGGTCTCAGGTATATTTACTGTAAACTCGATTCCTGCACGTGTGTTATTTGATACGGGTACGAATAAATCCTTTGTTTCATATGGATTTATTCGACATCCTTCATTTGTTCTAACTAAATTACCTGTGCCCTTAGAAGTAGAGATAGGTAATAATAAAAGTTTTATTGTTTGCGATGTATGTGAAAATTGCAAACTGAGCATTGACGATGAAGAATATTTGATAAATCTAATCCCGATGTCGATGGGAGAATTTCAAGTCGTCGTTGGGATGGATTGGCTATCTCGACACCATGCAAAGGTCGTGTGTTTCCGTAAAGAGATAAAACTGACATCTCCTAGCGGGAAACACGTCACCATCTATGGCGAAAAAGGAGGCAATCCCATAGTATGCTCAATGTTGAAAGCACACAAGCTAATGAAGCAAGGATGCAAGGCATTTATGATATACGCTAATGAACCTGAAAAAGAATCACGAAAGATTGGAGATGTACCGGTAGTACGAGATTATGAAGATGTTTTTCCGGAAGATTTACCGGGGATACCGCCCGAACGGGAAGTAGAGTTCGGGATCGAATTGATTCCGGGCGCGAAACCCGTAGCAAAAGCCCCGTACCGACTTGCGCCGTCAGAATTACAAGAATTGATGTCCCAAATCCAAGACCTGCTCGACAAGGGATTCATAAGGCCGAGTGTGTCTCCTTGGGGCGCACCGGTATTGTTCGTGAGAAAGAAAGATGGGAGTATGCGTATGTGTATCGATTACCGGGAGTTAAACAAACTCACGGTAAAGAACCGATACCCGCTCCCGAGGATAGGCGATTTATTCGACCAACTACAAGGTGCGAGCTGGTTTTCTAAAATCGACCTTAGATCGGGGTATCATCAATTAAAGGTCAAAGAAGAAGATGTGCCGAAAACGGCTTTCCGCACGAGATACGGACATTACGAATTCCTCGTGATGTCATTCGGGCTAACAAACGCACCCGCGGCTTTCATGGACCTCATGAACCGGGTTTGCAAACCAATGCTGGATAAGTCGGTCATCGTGTTTATCGATGATATATTGGTATATTCGAAAAGTGAAGCTGAACACGCACATCACTTACGAGAAGTGTTAGAAACCCTTAGACGAGAGAAGCTTTACGCAAAATTCTCTAAATGTGCCTTTTGGTTACGAGAGGTACTATTTCTTGGCCATGTTATAAGTGCCGACAGAGTACTGGTGGATCCGTCAAAGATAGAGGTCGTGTCAAAATGGAATCCCCCGAAGAACCCTTCAGAAATTAGAAGCTTCTTGGGGCTTGCGGGGTATTACAGGAGATTCATTCAAGATTTCTCCAAGATTGCGTCACCACTAACAAAGCTAACACGAAAGAAAGAAAGGTTCATTTGGGGTGTTGACCAAGAGAAAGCGTTTCAAACGCTAAAAGAAAAGTTAACTCAAGCTCCGGTACTAACATTGCCGGACGGAGTCGAAGACATGGAGGTTTATTCGGATGCTTCACTATCAGGACTCGGTTGCGTGTTGATGCAACGGGGCAAGGTAATAGCCTATGCCTCGAGGCAATTGAAGATACACGTGAAGAAATATCTCACACACGATCTCGAGTTGGCGGCGGTAGTGTTTGCATTAAAAATATGGAGGCACTACTTGTATGGGGTAAAGTGCACCATATTTACCGACCACAAGAGTTTGAAATACTTCTTCGACCAGAAGGAGTTAAACATGCGACAAAGAAGATGGCTGGAAACGGTGAAAGACTACGATTGTGAAATACGTTATCACCCAGGAAAGGCTAATGTAGTGGCCGATACGCTGAGCCGCAAAACAGATTATACCCCAATACGGGTACGATCAATGCAACTGGTTGTGACTTCAAGCTTGCTAGAACGAATTCGAGAAGCACAAGATGAAGCTGTAAAGGCAGAAAACTGGAAAAAGGAAAGGATTATCGGCCAAGTTAAAGACCTAGAGGTAGGCAGTCACGGCCTAAAGACTCGTTTTAATAGAATCTGGGTCCCTAACACATGTGGGGTTAAGAAGCTTCAACTTGATGAAGCTCATAAATCCCGTTATTCCATTCACCCGGGAGCGACCAAGATGTATCACGACTTGAAGCAAAACTATTGGTGGCCCGGAATGAAGCGGGACACCGTGAAATACGTGGAAAAGTGTTTGACGTGCCTACAAGTCAAGGCGGAACATCAAAAACCATATGGTAAACTTCAACCGTTAGAAATTCCGGTTTGGAAATGGGAGCAAATTACGATGGACCTATTGACCAAACTGCCTAAAACAAGTCGTGGTTTTGATGCTATTTGGGTAGTCGTGGATAGGTTAACTAAAAGCGCTCACTTTATTCCCATTCGTGAGACCTATACATCTGAGAAAATGTCGGAGGTTTACACCAATGAGATCATAGCTAGGCATGGGGTACCGATATCCATTGTGTCAGACAGAGATACCCGGTTTACTTCGAAATTCTGGCGTGAATTCCAAGAACAGATGGGAACTAAACTGTTCCTTAGCACTGCTTACCATCCACAAACGGATGGGCAGAGCGAAAGAACAATACAAACATTGGGTGATATGCTACGGGCTTGCATTATTGACTTTGGGGGTAGTTGGGATGTCCATTTACCCTTGGTCGAGTTTGCATATAACAATAGCTATCACGCGAGTATTAAAATGGCCCCGTATGAGCTATTATATGGCAGAAAGTGTCGGACTCCAGTATGTTGGGGAGAAGTGGGTCCGCGAGGGCTAGCACCAAATGATGTAATCCGAGCTACAAATGCGAAAATCGACATAGTTCGGGCACACTTGAAAGCGGCTCAAGACCGGAAAAAGGCATACGCAGATAAAAGAAATAGGCCGATTGAGTTTCAGGTTGGCGATATGGTCAGCTAAAGGTTTCCCCATGGAAGGGTATTATTAGATTCAGAAAAAGGGGAAAGTTAAGCCCGAGATTTATTGGGCCATTTAGAATCACTGAACGGGTTGGTAAAGTGGCTTTTCGACTTGAATTACCCGAAGAGTTGAGTGGAATTCATAGCACATTCCACGTATCACATCTTCGAAAATGTTTGGCCGACGAAACTGCTCATATCCATTACGATGACATTGAGGTGGATAACAGCCTCAACTATGCGGTAAAACCAATTGCGATTTTGGATCGTAAGGAGAAAAGTTTGAGGAACAAGATAATAAGCCAAGTCAAAGTCAAATGGGAGCACAGAAAGGGGTCAGACACTACATGGGAGTCCGAGGAAGAGATGCGACGACTCCACCCTACATTATTTGGTACGTAATTTGGTTTCGGGGACGAAACCCTTTTTAAGGGGGGTGGACTTGTAACACCCCGAAAATATAAAACTTTATGTTAAAATTATAAAATATAAATAAACGGAAATTTACTAACTAGAAACTTCTAACCTAGTTAGTTGATAGACTAGAAATAGCTCATGAAGGGTTAAAACCTACTAAATAATGTGTAGAACAAAGTAGAGGGGCCTGAATTGTCAAAAAAAATCAAAACTAAGTTACAATTAGTAACCAAACACTCCAAAATTGGAGTGTTGGTCGACCAGACAAGCAGCAGGGGGCGACACCCCCATTCCAAAACCCTAAACTCACAAAAACAATCAAATTGAAGGCTCAAATCTCATCAAAAACGAAATCTAAACATAGATTAGTGATCCTCATCGTGAGAGGATTCCAAGGTATGTAAAAACTCGTGTTAATTCTTCATTTGAAATTCTCATGATTTTAGAAAATCTGAAAATTGATGTTGCATGTGTGTTATTGGGTTTAATTAGAATTGATAAGGTGTTTAGAAGTGAAACCTAACTGATTTCATGTTAAACCATGACCAAATTCAGGAAAATTTCATGAACACCTTGAAGGTGGTTATGGGGTTTACATGATGATGATGAACACTAGGGTTTAGATGGTTATCCTAGTGTAAATTGATCATAGAAGGTAATCTCCAATATGAGTAAGATATATACATGCTTTATGAGAGTTTCGTTGATGATGAGTTAGCCAAAAAGTGAACTAAGAACTTGAATATAATGATATGAAAATTCTGCCCTCAAGGTGTTTGTAGAAATGCCTCAAAGAAGGCTGATAAATAGAAATTTGAAGCTTTAACGCCTAATTAAGATGTTTCGGTATTTTATGCGAAATGATGTCTAAAGAGGGTTCTAAACATGTCTTGAAAATGAACTCTATAGGACAAGATACCGGGACATCGAGCGGACAAGCCGGTGGTGATTCTCGTTCGAAGGGCGTGCGCTAAGGTATGTAACATGACTCGTTACATTATGAGAAATTAGATCATTGTAGTTGATTATCAAAGTTTCTAGTTATTTTGAATTGAAGCGAAGGCATTGTTGTATTGAATACTTGTTTGAATAATGAATTAAACTCGTTGGTAGTTGTCACAAAGGAAGGAATTCCATAGACAAGCCAAACGGGTCAAATAATCAAGTAAAACATGATCTACATTCCAAACATGATAAATTGATGTATGTAGTGGTTATATTATGACGTACTAGAAATATCAGACTTTTATTACATTGATAATGCAGAATGTTGAAACCCGAGAGTTGGGATTTTGGTTGAAATGCTCAAACCAAACCAAAAACATGAATTCCCAGGTGCTACCGTAATTTACGGTGTCACCGTAAATTACGGTAGAGATTAATGTTTTACGGTGGTTTTCTACTGAGTTACGGTGAATCCAAGAATTTCCAACACTCACCGTAATTTACGGTGGCACCGTAAATTACGGTGGAGCCTGGAAAACTTTTATATTTTTGTTGTTTCAAAGTGATGTTAAACCTTGAAATCCTATCATTCATAAACGTCAAAGCTAATGACTTATTTGTTGATTCATAGGTAATCAGGTGGTCACGTGGATGGCGATCAAGCGACTAGATGATGAACCGAACACTCCACTTTGAAGCTTCCGCTATGTTTTGAACTTGTTAATTAGTTGTTCTTTGGTTGTAAACAAATTCTTAAACGACTTAGTACGTTCTACCTTAGTCCTTAGTAGACTAAGATGTGTAACATTTTTGAAACTTACGTTAAACTATTATCTTCTGGTATAAATAAGCTATTAAATTTTAGTATAAATTCAAGGGTGTTATATTGCGTCTCCGGCACGACATCGACATCGGGTTCAGCTTGTTGTTGTGAAGGTTGCGACCCGCCGGCTTGACCATAGCCGAAGGTGGGAGGCACGAACGGAGTGGCGCCACTCAAGTAAGCCGTGTACGTCAACATGCTCGGGTCCATTTCTTGAAGGTTAAACGTGTGTTGCGGTTGGGTTGTGTTCGGGTTCATGGGTCTTGCGGGGACACCAAAGGGGGGTCGGAATGGATGCATGTTTGTATAAAATATAGAAGAAGTAGGAGAGAAAGTGTGAGTTTTTTTTATAAAAATAGGAAAAAGTGGGTAGTATATATATAGTGGGTAAATTTTGGAATTTAAAAAAAATATTAAAGAAATGACCGTTGGCAACGGTCAAATCTTTCCCCAATGCACATTTCAGCGTTTTATATAAAACGCCAATTCAATTTTTTTTTTCAAAAACCAAGCCAAACAACGCCCTATGTAATGGGGGTGGGGCGTTTTTAAGCGTTTTTTTTAATTAAAAAAAACGCCCCACTACGGGGGGGTCTTGTAACAACTCTCACCAAAATCATTATTTATTATTATATTATTTGATATTTTGTTCACTAGGAAACCCTAATTGAGACCCCCAAGAAATCCTGCATAAACCCTAAAATTTTCAGAACATTCAGAATCAGGATCAGGGCCCCTAAAACTCAAGGGGGTTAAACTCTAATTGATAATTATCTTCAGAATACGCTGTCTAAATTGAATTTTCGTTGTACGTCGACTCACCAGGGCTATACTAGTGACAAGGCTACCCTAGGCTAAGGGGGCATGCCCCGCGACTCGCGACATGGGTAGAGGAACCCTTCGCGACTCGCGGGTGGGGTCCAATTTCGGGTATAAATCAGGGGGTGTGGGACTTGAACAATCTGCTTGCTTCGACGTAAAATTTCGAATTATACGTTGAATTATACACTGTCTACTATAAAAACACACGATTACGAAACGCTGCCGCGACAAACAGGGTAATAACTCGATCGCTGCTACGATTTAATGTCCGATCGATTGAACCTAATCCAATGGATGTTTAAGTGCTGCCCACATTAGGGTTATACTTTGTCATTCGTCGTAAACTTGATGGATGTTAAGTATCGCACTTTGTCATTCGTTGTGAGGGTGTTCATCTCGTGAGTTATCATAAATGCTGTATTAGTTACTGACCTAGTTTTCGTGTGCATTGTTATTTGAATTAGGTTAATCAGGCTAATCAGTAGCCTAAAACTCTACCCGTTAAACTTGCAATGTGAGTCATTCTCTTTTTATCAACTGTTTTACAATACCTCAAATTATTTTCAAAGGTTATAATTACAGGGATTAAGTCGTGGTGATCTTGAATCACTGGCTAGTGGGGTATTGTGCACATTACTAATTTCTCACGGTTAGGCTAATAAATCCTAACAGTGACAAAACGTCACTACTTGGGTGACTGGACCCAATAGTGGTATGACCATCGTCACACGGGTGGCAAGGCCAGATAAAAATAAGATAAATGCCATTGTAATCGCTCTTATGCTGTAATTTATAACTATGTGTCATTTTATCAAAATGAATGATTCACTCAGTATTTCCTCGCTAACAAAGTATTTTTAAAATATGTTTTAGGTGACCTACTGTGAATCAAGAATAAGTGCTACGGAGCACTCCCAAGCTTGAAGTAGTGGCTCAAATAAATAAATAAATAAATAAATAAATAAATAAATAAACATGTTTTGTAAAATAAGGGAATTCCTATGAAATTCCTCTACTGTAAATTACGGGGTTTATCCCGAATTATGAAATAAATAATACTCGGGCATTTTCAAGTTTAAACGATCCTGCTAGACTTCCGCTGTACCACAGGTTTCTGTCCCGCGGCCCCTGGACCAGGTCAAACCGGGCGCGGGGGCCTTGACAGGTCTTACTATAAACGAAATAGTTACAAAATTTAATGAAGATATTTCCACAACCTAAGCACACGATATGTATGTTCCTCTGAATTATTCTCATTTAGGGTCATAACAATCGAGTGGGGGTTGTATATGATTTCTGATCTGAAGCCACAACGAAACTTGCTTTACAACATAGTGAATTACTCGAGTTAAGATAACACTCGCGTAGTGACATTTTTAAGTATAATTATTTATCCTTATCTTTTATATTTTTTGTTTATCAATTTCAATAAAACAATTTTTTAGTGTTTTGGGGATTATGACATTGACCAAATCTTAAGTGCCATAATAATATGCAACACGTAGCGTCAAATCACGCTATAGACCTATCATAAGTTGTTAAAAAACGAATAACATTTTTTTCATCAAACTGCCACTTTTAACTTAGAGAGTCGAATCATTTCTTTATATCTATCTATGTAATTTAACTAACATTATTTTCTTAAATTTTGTTTATATTTAGGGTTTAGGGCATGTGGGATTTAAAAAAAAAAAAAAAAAAAAAAAAAAAAAAAAAAAAAAAAAAAACCTCACAACTTTGGGTCAAGGTGATAAATGCAATACACCATGGGGTTAGAGGTTACTCAAGTATTTTAGTTAAATGTAGTTTCGATGAGGTCTGGAAGAATATTATAAAAGTTGGGTGCAATGGGTAGATTCAAGTGGATACTCAAAATAGGTTAATAGTTTCGGTTAGTTCAGGGGATAAGTGCTTATTTTGGCTCGACAAGTGGCCGGGCAACTTCACGTTGAAGCAGGGGCGAAGGATAAGAGGGGCGGGGAAGGGCGCCTGCCCCCCCCCCCCCCCGCCCCGAATTTTTCGCTCAGTAGTGTTATATATGTAGTTTTCATATAGAAATTTGTGGGTATATACGTTTTCGCCCCCCCCCCCCCCCCCCCCCGACCGAAAAATTCAAGCTTCGCCACTGCGTTGAAGGAATCATTCTTGGATCTCTTCACACAAGCTGCTGACAAATTCTGCATCGTTAGACAAAGACACATACCTACAGGACACGCCATAACATGATTGTGGGGTGACAATGTTCATGCGATGCAACCGAGCGTCCTAGCAGAGTGGCAAATATGCGTTCAACTAGACTGCTTAACAACTGCGTGTTTAAAGACAAAACAGATTCATGGTTGTGGCAAACGAATGGCACATGCTCATAATTTAAAGTAGGTGACTTTCTGTAACAACTCTCACTAAAATAATTACTTGTTATGTTAATTGTCCAATAGGAAACCCTAATTGAGAAACCCAAGTAATCCTGCATAAACCCTAAAATTTTCAAAACAATCAGAATTAGGATCAGGGCCCCTAAAACTCAGGGGGGGGGGGTAAACCCTAGCTAACAATTATCTAAATAACTTGTTGTAGAAATCGAATTTAGTCGAACGACCAACTCAGCTGAGCTACCCATGAACGTGGCCACCCTATGCTAGAAGTGAACCCGTCGCGACACGTGACAGGATCAGTGTTCCCTGTCGCGACACGCGGGGGAACCAAAATTCCAGTATAAATAGAGGGGGTTGGCACTTGAATTCTGATGTTGGTTCGACGATCAAATTCCAAATAGACGCTGAGATATCGTTTAATTACTACAAACACACACGAATCACTAAACGCTACCGCGATAAACAGGGTAATAACTCGATCGCTATTACGATTCAACGTCCGATCGATTGAAACTATCCAACGAATGTTTAAGTGCTGCTCAAATTGGGTTTATACTTTGTCATTCGTCGTTAATTTAATGGATGTTTAAGTATCGCACTTTGTCATTTGTTGTGAGGGTTTAGTCTCGTGAATTGTCGTAAATGCTGTATTAGTTACTAACCCAGTTCGTGTGCATTGTTATTTAAATTAGGTTAAACAGGCTAATCAGTAGATTAAACTTCGCCCGCCTAAATCTGCAATGTGAGTCATTCTCTTTTTATCAATTATGCTTTACAAAACTCCAAACTATTTTAAAAGTTATAATTACAGGGATTAAGTTTTTGTAGTCTTCATTACAACCGGTATGTGGGGTTTTGTATACATTACTTGTTAATTCATCACCATTGGACAACGAGATAGCCAAGGGGTGACATGACCATAGTCACAAACACCATTGGACAACGAGATAGCCAATGGGTGGTCGAGTGACAAATACCGTGGGTATATGGTTGACATGTAGAAACATTGTAATCGCTCTTAATACTGTAAATTATAACAATAATATCGTTTCAGACAAAATGAATGATTCACTCAGTATTTCCCCGCTGACGAAACCTTTTTCAAACATGTTTCAGGTGATCTGTTGTAAACCAGGAAAAGTGCCGTGAAGCACTACAAGCTTAAGGAAGTGGCTCAATATAAGTAAATAGAGAAACATGTTTTGTAAAATAAAGATTTCCCAGTGAAATCACTTTATTGTAAAGTACAGGGTTTTATCCCTAAATTATGTAATAAAGTAAACGGGCATTTTTAGTATTAAAAGATCCTGTATTAAAGACTTCTACTGTCGCCTAAATTAAATACCACGGGTTTCCTGTCCCGCGGCTTTTGACCAGGTCAAAACGGGGCTAGGGCTGTCACACCCCAACCGATGGCGGAATCGTCGGGGCATGGCACTGAGCGAAACAAATTGTCCAGAAGTTTCCATAACAATTATCATCACTATTTAGTCTAAATTAACACGTCCCATACCGTGTCCCAAATAACAAACAAATTATTACAGATAACAACTAGTCAATTATTCTGTTCCGACAACTCAGATTTAAATAAGACAAATAAATATTGTTCAAATGCTCCTAAAGACCCAGCCTGACAAGATCTACAGACAACTATGCTCTAGTTGCTCTTTCCTGACAGACAACTATTTGTTGGGGGCCTCTAGAGCTTTATTCTAGCCTCGCTTTCCTAGCAAGCAAACATCTTAAACACCTGTCACATACGTTAAAATAAAGTCAATACAAATAATGTAAAGGTGAGCATACAAGTTTGATAATAGCATATAGAGTTCGAATAGTTTACGCATAACCAGCACGTACACAGAGGAAAACGAAGCATGTTAATTTTCGACATGGACCTATCGATACCAATGACTGCGGGTTGACCGTCCGAGACGGTTCGCAATACATGATTACCACCGTAATCCAAGTTATTCTCCTTAACAACCCCCGTGTGAACGGGTGCTGAGTCCAAACTATAGTACTATGTCGTTAAGGCAGGTAGACAACATTCCACGTGTAAACACAATCAACAAGCATTCATTTAGTCACGTAATACATGCATATTGGTTAGCGTTCAAATAATTGAGTACTGTGTTCGATAGTGATTTTTGATAAGTAACGTATGTAACACCCAAAAGTGCTAAAAGCAAAAAGGGATCGAGTATACTCACAGCGGTTGATTGATGGATTGAAGGGAGCGCTTGAGAGTGGGGTTAGCCTGAATAGTTTGATAGTATGACGATGAGTAACACGTAGAAGGGAAATGAGTGTAACTGAGTCGAACAGCCTGGTCGATCAAACAGTAGGTTTGATCGAACGGGTTGTTCGTTCGGCTAGACAATCCGTTCGGACAGTCCGTTCGATCGGCCGGTAGGCTCGATCGGCTGGATTGTTCGAGTGGATTGTTTCTTCCTTTGAGTGAGATGTGTTTGTGTGTGAGGATTTGAACTTTTGAAGTTTTCGTTGTAGTATTTGAAAACACTGAAGTGTTCTTACCTTTCGGGTCGATCGATCGAACGGTCTGTTCGATCGGCCGGCTTAACCGACCGGTTAGGAATTTCAGTAGTAGTCCTCAGCGGGATGTCACTCAATCGAACAACATACTCGATCGAACAGCATGCTCGATCGGGTGGCATTCCTATACGTCCAACGAATTGAAAATCGACTAAGTGTTGAAGCATAGTATCTCATGATCCGAGGAGTAATGTTGACAAACGGCTGTTCGATCGAACATCATCTCGTTCAATACTATACTTCATGAAATTGTCAAAGTGTGGGACCATATACTAGCCGATCGGCTGGCCTGGTCGATCGGCTGGCATGTCCGATCGGTTGGGCTGTTCGTTCGAACAACCTAACCGTTCGGCCAGCATCCTGACCTGGTCGGCCTATTCGTCTAACACTTGGTTGTTCTGATTATTTGACGTTATGTCGAGGTAGTTTGACAACGAGCTTAACCAGGAAACCTTTGTCCTTACTTGTTCCTCCTGCTCGGACAGGAATCACCCAAGTCCGGCCCGTGAACGGTTCGGAACTGCGGTTTCACGTTTAATCCTGAAATCGGTGAACCTCGTAGATAGAACCCGGATCTTGAATCACACCACCATTGAAATGATTAGTGAGTTGACTCAAGCCCCGTTTCTATCGGTTTGAAGGCATTGAGTGTAAAAGAGTTGAAAGAAAGTTGGGATTCCTTCTTCCAATCCTTCACATCATGTAAATGCTTAGATCTTTGATAGATCTTAGCTTGTTTATGTGGAAATCGGTTAGATCCGAGCTATTCATGGTAGGTTGAAGCCAAAGCATGATGTTCTTGAAGAACACCATGATGACATCATCCAAGAATGCTTAGATCTTGGTGATTTCACGGTTAGAAATCAAGATTTGAAAGATAGAAAGGTGTAGGAGCATGTTTTGATCAAGAAAGTACAAGATTTAGGATGAAAACTTACCGGAATCGGAAGAAATCTGAGAAAAGAAAGGGGAGCACGAGCTGGTCGGTCAGAGCTTTCCAAAAGTGGAAAGAATGACAATGACAGCCCTATTTATAGGCTCCAAAAGAGGAAAGGGCTGGCCGATCGGCTGGCATCCCGATCGGACAGCCTGCTCTATCGGAAAGTCTGTCCGATCGGCTGGGCTGTTCGATCGGCTGGCAGCCTGATCGATCAACAGCCTGGTTCGAGTGTTCGGTGCGACGATTTTTGATATTTCGATTTCGATTGAAGACGATACGAGTACGATGGAGTTCCCTATTCAAATTACTTTCAGTCCCAACTACTATATCTAACATACAATCATCTATATTTCACCCTATCCTTACGTTACCATTCGTCGTAATTCGATTTTGATTGCATTCGATTTGAGATTCGAGTTTCGATTGATTCGATTGAATACCACACAAAACATAAAGTAAGCACGCACAGGTAACACATAAGGCACACACACGTATAACAACAATCAGAGTTCACGTAATTCGAGATTCGAGTTCGATGATAGTTAGATCGGTTTGATTACTGGTTGATTAACTTTATCGCATTGTTACTTCCTACCATTCACAGTCGTAAATCGGTTCGCGTCGATCAAACATTCGATTACTTCGATTCTTTCTTGATTACAGCACTTACTCCACATAATACAAATAAAACATAAAATAGACTAATTATAGTCAAAGAAAGTCAACGTTGACTTGGACTTTGACTTTGACATTCGAAAACACGGGGTGTTACAGCCTCCCCTTGTTTCGAGAATTTCGTCCCGAAATTAGGCTCGAAGCTGCACAGCACCGTGAATTATCAATTTGACGCTTCAGATCTTTATTTGAACAACTGCGGGTACTTGGCCTTCATGTCGCTTTCGAGTTCCCAAGTGAACTCCGCGCCCCGTTTGCCCTCCCATCGGACTTTCACGATAGGGATGCGCGAGCGTCTGAGTTGCTTGGTTTGGCGATCCATGATTTCGACAGGCTTTTCCACGAAGTGTAGCGCTTCGTTGACCTGGAGATCGTCGAGAGGTACAATCAGATCATGGTCAGCTAGGCATTTTCGGAGGTTCGACACATGGAAAGTCGGGTGGACGTTACTGAGTTCCTCCGGTAGTTCGAGTTTGTAGGCGACTTTTCTGATCTTTTCCAGAATCTTAAAAGGTCCAACATATCGAGGCGCTAGTTTCCCTTTCTTGCCGAATCTGACTACACCCTTCCAAGGTGATACCTTTAGGAGTACGTAGTCGCCAACGTCAAATTCAAGGGGCTTGCGTCTTCTATCGGCGTAACTTTTCTGTCTATCCCTGGCCTTTGCCAAGTTGTCGCAAATCTGGAGGATTTTGTCAGTCGTTTCTTGAAGTAACTCGGGACCGGTTAATTGCGAATGACCGATCTCGTGCCATACAATAGGCGAACGACATCTTCTTCCATATAAAGTCTCGAATGGTGCCATTTGTATGCTGGCATGATAGCTGTTGTTGTACGAGAATTCGACTAGCGGTAGGTATTTGTTCCAACTACCACCGAAGTCAATGACACACGCGCGGAGCATGTCTTCAAGAGCACGGATCGTTCTTTCAGTCTGTCCGTCAGTTTGAGGATGGAATGCAGTACTCAGGTTAAGCGACGTAACAAGGGCCGCTTGAAACATTTCCCACAATCGCGAAGTAAACCGAGCGTCACGGTCTGAAATGATGTCACGAGGCGTACCATGATTACAAATGATCTCGTCGGTGTAGATTCGAGCTAGTCGTTCTGCCTTGTAGTCTTCCCGTATTGGCAAAAAGTGGGCTGATTTGGTCAGACGATCCACTATCACCCAAATGCTGTCGTGACCTGATGGCGTGGGCGGAAGTTTGGTTATAAAATCCATAGCTATACTCTCCCACTTCCATATGGGGATTGGAGGTTGTTCGAGTAAGCCAGAAGGTCGTTGATGTTCAACCTTAACTCTCGCACAAGTCAGGCAACTTCCAACATAGAGGGCGATATCCCGCTTCATACCCGGCCACCAGTACTTGTAACAAAGGTCCTGGTACATTTTATCGGCACCGGGATGAATAGAGTATCGGGATTTGTGAGCTTCATTCATTATAATCTTTCGCAAATCGGTCCGCCTGGGGATCCAAATTCGGTCCAGATAATAGAAAATCCCATCTGCTTTGCTTACAAGATGAGCTCCATCGTGATAGATTTTCTCCTTCTTCAAAGTGCGTTCATTAAAACAAGCATGCTGGGTTTCGCGGATGAGAGCTTCGAGATTGTGCTGGGCTTGGGTATTGCGAATACTGAGCAAATAACTCCATCTGCTGAGTGCGTCGGCTACAACATTTGCCTTACCCGGGTGATAACGAATCTCACAGTCGTAATCGTTAAGAAGTTCTACCCATCGGCTTTGACGCATATTAAGTTCTTTCTGATTAAAGATGTGTTGTAAACTCCTGTGATCGGTGAAGATCGTACACTTGGTACCATACAGGTAGTGTCGCCAAATCTTTAATTCAAAAACAACTGCGCCTAGCTCGAGATCGTGGGTTGTATAGTTCTTCTCGTGGATTTTGAGCTGACGAGATGCGTAAGCTATAACCTTGTCTCGTTGCATGAGAACACATCCAAGACCAAGGTTGGAAGCATCACAGTAGACAATGAAATCGTCGTTTCCGTCCGGCAATGTGAGAACAGGAGCATTGCAGAGCTTGCGCTTAAGGGTTTGAAAAGCAGACTCTTGTTCTGTTCCCCAAACAAAAGACCTGTCTTTATGGGTGAGAGCGATAAGCGGCACGTCGATCTTAGAGAATCCTTCGATAAATCGTCGATAATAGCCCGCTAATCCAAGGAATGATCGGACTTCAGACGGGTTCTTTGGCGTAATCCAGCTTTTGACTACTTCAATATTCGCGGGATCGACATGAATACCTTGACTATTCACGATGTGACCCAGAAATTGAACATCCTCCAACCAGAATTCGCACTTGGAGAACTTGGCGTAGAGTTGGTTCCCCTAGAGTAACTCGAGAACCAAACGTAGATGTTGCGCGTGTTCAGCTTTCGACTTGGAATAAATCAAGACATCGTCGATGAACACGATGACGAAACGATCAAGATAAGGTTTACACACGCGATTCATCAGGTCCATAAAAACCGCGGGCACGTTGGTTAGACCAAAAGGCATAACAACGAACTCATAGTGGCTGTATCGAGTGCGAAAGGCTGTTTTGGGTATATCTTCCTCTTGGATGCGCAACTGATGATAGCCTGAACGTAGATCGATCTTCGAGAAACACTTGGCACCTTGCAGCTGATCAAATAAGTCATCGATTCGAGGCAAAGGGTAACGGTTCTTGATGGTCAGCTTATTCAATTCCCGATAGTCGATGCACATCCTGAACGACCCATCCTTTTTTTTGACGAAAAGGACTAGCGCGCCCCAAGGAGAGGTGCTCGGGTGAATGAAGCCTTTTTCAAGTAACTCCTGGAGTTGGTTCGAGAGTTCCCTCATTTCGGATGGTGCGAGTCGATAAGGGGCTTTGGCAACAGGGTTAGCTCCAGGAATAAGGTCGATACGAAAGTCGATATCACGACTTGGCGGTAGTCCAGGAAGATCATCAGGGAACACCTGAGGAAATTCACGAACCACTGGAACGTCTTTGACTTCAACCTTCTTTTTCTTTTCCTTCTCCGCTACTACAATGTTGGCCAAGAAAGCGCTGTATTCCTTGCGGAGATACTTGCTAGCTTGGACGCATGACATGAGTTTGAGGCCTTTTGAAGCTGTTTCACCGTACACACACAACAGATCACTATTCGCGAGTGAGAATCGAATCATCTTTTCAAAGCACACAACTTCAGCATGGTTTTCGCGAAGAAAGTCCATGCCTACTATGACGTCAAAACTTTCGAGTTGCATGGGGATAAGGTCGATTGGGAAGATGTGATTGTTGAGCTCTAGCGTACAATCACGAAGAACAGAGTTAACAGCGACGGTTCTTCCAGTAGCAACTTCGACTTCGAAGGACGAGGGGAGATAAGAACGCTTACGACTAAGGAGCTTCTCGAATTCAAACGACACAAAGCAGTTATCGGCTCCAGTATCACACAAACATGATGCGTAAATACCATTCACAAGGAACGTACCATTGACCACGTTGTTGTCAGCCTGGGCTTGACGGGCGTTGATGTTGAAGGTTCTGGCATGGGCTGCTTGCTGTTGCTGCTGAGGCTGCTGTTGCTGCTGGGGTTCCTGTTTCACAACCCGGTTTGGGCACATGTTTGCAAAGTGGTTAGGATCACCACATGCAAAGCAGACTCGAGCATTGACCGCGGGTGCTTGAGCTGCAGGTTGGCCTTGAGGGGCTGGAAGTAGAGCTTGATGAGCGGCGGCTTGAACTGGGGCTTGACGGGGTCCGTAGCGGCAGTTCGCAGTGAAATGCCCGTAGAGGTTGCAGTGGGCGCAGAAACGACAGGCGATTCCCACCGGGTGATGGTATGAGCATGTTGGGCAGAGTGGGTGGGGACCTGTGTAAGCGCGCTTAGTTGGCGGCGCATTTATCACTGGAGCTTGTCGGTGGTGAGACTGCTGTTGAGCAAGTACGGCTTGCAGAGGGGCAGCAGTCGTTGTCACAGCACAGTTCTTGTTGCTGGAGCTGTTGTTGTTGTTTTTCTTCTTTCTTCTTGATGACTTGGAGGGTTGAGCAGTGGTGGTGTCGACGTTTGATGTGGCGGTGGCTTGGTGCAGCGACTTGGTATGCTTATCCCAAAAACCAGACTTTACCCGCTTGTCATTGATCTCAGCGGCAAGCAGGTAGGTCTCTTCGATCGATGATGGCTTGGCAGCATGAACGAAATCGGCAACACAATCGGATAGAGCTCGAATATACTTCTTGATGGCCATGTCTGACGTCTTGACTTGATCGGCACAAATGATGTTGAGCTGTTTAAAGCGTGCAGTTAAAGCAGCGTTGTCTCCATCCTTCTGCTTGATGTTCCAAAACTCATCCTCCAGCTTTTGGCGTTCATGGGGAGGGCAAAATTCGTCCATCATAATAGCCTTTAACTCCTCCCAAGTCAACTCATAAGCTGCATCATTTCCGCGCTTGTTTTGTTCGGCCGTCCACCAGTCTAGAGCTCGGGACTGGAAGACGCCTTTAGCATTGAGGGTGCGGAGATTCTCAGGACAGCCGCTTTGGCGCAGAGTGACTTCAACTGAATCGAACCATTGAAACATGGCGGTAGGGCCATCTTCTCCGGTGAATTCTTTGGGTCCGCATGCTTTAAACTGTTTGAAGCTGAAACCAGTCTTGTTGGCATCCTTAGGAGCATCGATTCGCGACTCCTCAGATGACTTGCTGGCGTTTTCAAAGACATCGCTCACAGCTTTTGCCACACTCTTGGCGATGATAGTAGCGAGACGCCTGTCTCTCTTCTCTTGGCGAGTAAGTGGGGTTCGGTGTCCATATGACGACATGGTCTGCAACAGACATCGTCGTATGTCTCAGACACAACAATTCGAATCTCACCTCACACGTCTACTACTCACTAAAGCTTAGAAATACGTCGAATCATGCATCACATAAACACGTAGGCACATAACCACAAATTCACGGAATCACAGAAGCACATAGGCACGTAGAGCACAAAGACACATAAACACAGAGGCACATAAACACAGAGGCACATAAGCACATAGGGCCTCAATCACAGAGGCAGTCAGAATACAGAAACTTATCATTCAAAGCTCACGAGTCGTTCGTGTATAGCATATTGGGTAGTATCGCATAATCCTATAGCATGTCGAGTACAGTATAGCGTATATCGTATCATAGTATGGTCTAGAATTTCAACGACTTGTTAGCGTTTTGAGATAGGATAGCAATACGGATCGTGTGTGTTGATCGAAGTAATAGCAAAAATCGGGCGAACATCAAAATTAGACACATAAACAGGTAAATACACATAAAACACATAAAAATCGACGAATTATCAGAGTCGGCAGTTGCGGGCTCAGAATCGAAACACGTAAAATCGAGGAAATGGACTGTCTGCGGCTACTAGACATTGACTACCCGAAGCGATTCGACTATTCACAATAGACTTGTCGTCACTTTCCGACTTTCGGGATCGCGTTCCTACCTCGATTCTTGGCATTCAACACGTATTCCCTAGGTCATACTCGTGAGTTCAGGTCGTTGGAGTCCGTCGAGGCTTTGGTAAGATGAGTAAAAGTTGGAATAAGTTACCAAAGTTCGGATTTCACCCCTGGCTTAGCAATTTCTTCCTTGTTTTAGTAAAACTTGAGGAGTTTATTTATCAAAATATGGATTTCACTCCTGATTTGGTATAATTCTCCTCGTTCGTTATGGAAAATAATGAGGAAATCATTGATAAATTGATAAAATCAGCACTGATCAAACAATTTAGTCGAGAGTTTGCGGCTTTCACACCTAATCTTGACTAAATCGTTTGATTTTATTTGAGAATTCGAGTGCAGTGATAGCGAGGAATAGCAGGATGTAGCACCTAAACTCGGTTTGTTGGTTCCTAACTACAGTCTAGGTCTCTAAGACAGCGACCCGGACTAGGTCGTGTCTAGCCTAATTCCCTATAGTTATGGCTCTGATACCAATCTGTCACACCCCAACCGATGGCGGAATCATCGGGGCATGGCACTGAGCGAAACATATTGTCCAGAAGTTTCCATAACAATTATCATCACTATTTAGTCTAAATTAACACGTCCCATACCGTGTCCCAAATAACAAACAAATTATTACAGATAACAACTAGTCAAATATTCTGTTCCGACAACTCAGATTTAAATAAGACAAATAAATATTGTTCAAATGCTCCTAAAGACCCAGCCTGATAAGATCTACAGACAACTATGCTCTAGTTGCTCTTTCCTGACAGACAACTATTTGTTGGGGGCCTCTAGAGCTTTATTCTAGCCTCGCTTTCCTAGCAAGCAAACATCTTAAACACCTGTCACATACGTTAAAATAAAGTCAATACATATAATGTAAAGGTGAGCATACAAGTTTGATAATAGAATATAGAGTTCGAATAGTTTACGCATAACCAGCACGTACACAGAGGAAAACGAAGCATGTTAATTATCGACATGGACCTATCGATACCAATGACTGCGGGTTGACCGTCCGAGACGGTTCGCAATACATGATTACCACCGTAATCCATGCAAGTAACTGTCCTTAACAACCCCGTGTGAACGGGTGCTGAGTCCAAACTATAGTACTATGTCGTTAAGGCAGGTAGATAACATTCCACGTGTAAACACAATCAACAAGCATTCATTTAGTCACGTAATACATGCATATTGGTTAGCGTTCAAATAATTGAGTAGTGTGTTCGATAGCGATTTTTGATAAGTAACGCATGTAACACCCAAAAGTGCTAAAAGCAAAAAGGGATCGAGTATACTCACAGTGGTTGATTGATGGATTGAAGGGAGCGCTTGAGAGTGGGGTTAGCCTGAATAGTTTGATAGTATGACGATGAGTAACACGTAGAAGGGAAATGAGTGTAAGTGAGTCGAACAGCCTGGTCGATCGAACAGTAGGTTCGATCGAACGGGTTGTTCGTTCGGCTAGACAATCCGTTCGGACAGTCCGTTCGATCGACCGGTAGGCTCGATCGGCTGGACTGCTCGAGTGGATTGTTTCTTCCTTTAAGTGAGATGTGTTTGTGTGTGAGGATTTGAACTTTTGAAGTTTTTGTTGTAGTATTTGAAAACACTGAAGTGTTCTTACCTTTCGGGTCGATCGATCGAACGGTCTGTTCAATCGGCCGGCTTAACCGATCGGTTAGGAATTTCAGTAGTAGTCCTTAGCGGGATGTCACTCAATCGAACAGCATACTCGATCGAACAGCATGCTCGATCGGGTGGCATTCCTATACGTCCAACGAATTGAAAATCGACTAAGTGTTGAAGCATAGTATCTCATGATCCGAGGAGTAATGTTGACAAACGGCTGTTCGATCGAACATCATATCGTTCAATACTATACTTCATGAAATTGTCAAAGTGTGGGACCATATACTAGCCGATCGGCTGGCCTGGTCGATCGGCTGGCATGTCCGATCGGTTGGGCTGTTCGTTCGAACAACCTAACCGTTCGGCCAGCATCCTGACCTGGTCGGCGTGTTCGTCTAACACTTGGCTGTTCTGATTATTTGACGTTATGTCGAGGTAGTTTGACAACGAGCTTAACCAGGAAACCTTTGTCCTTACTTGTTCCTCCTGCTCGGACAGGAATCACCCAAGTCCGGCCGGTGAACGGTTCGGAACTGCGGTTTCACATTTAATCCCGAAGTCGGTGAACCTCGTAGATAGAACCCAGATCTTGAATCACACCACCATTGAAATGATTAGTGAGTTGACTCAAGCCCCGTTTCTATCAGTTTGAAGGCATTGAGTGTAAAAGAGTTGAAAGAAAGTTGGGATTCCTTCTTCCAATCCTTCACATCATGTAAATGCTTAGATCTTTGATAGATCTTAGCTTGTTATGTGGAAATCGGTTAGATCCGAGCTATTCATGGTGGGTAGCATGATGTTCTTAAAGAACACCATGATGACATCATCCAAGAATGCTTAGATCTTGGTGATTTCACGGTTAGAAATCAAGATTTGAAAGATAGAAAGGTGTAGGAGCATGTTTTGATCAAGAAAGTACAAGATTTAGGATGAAAACTTACCGGAATCGGAAGAAATCTGAGAAAAGAAGGGGGAGCACGAGTTGGTCGGTCAAAGCTTTCCAAAAGTGGAAAGAATGACAATGACAACCCTATTTATAGGCTCCAAAAGAGGAAAGGGCTGGCCGATCGGCTGGCATCCCGATGGACAACCTGCTCGATCGGACAGTCTGTCCGATCGGCTGGGCTGTTCGATCGGCTGGCAGCCTGATCGATCAACAGCCTGGTTCGAGTGTTCGGTGCGACGATTTTCGATATTTCGATTTCGATTGAAGATGATACGAGTACGATGGAGTTCCCTATTCAAATTACTTTCAGTCCCAACTACTATATCTAACATACAATCATCTATATTTCACCCTATCCTTATGTTACCATTCGTCGTAATTCGATTTTGATTGCATTCGATTTGAGATTCGAGTTTCGATTCGAGTTTCGATTGATTCGATTGAATACCACACAAAACATAAAGTAAGCACGCACAGGTAACACATAAGGCACACACACGTATAACAACAATCAGAGTTCACGTAATTCGAGATTCGAGTTCGATGATAGTTAGATCGGTTTGATTACTGGTTTATTAACTTTATCGCATTGTTACTTCCTACCATTCACAGTCGTAAGTCGGTTCGCGTCGATCAAACATTCGATTACTTCGATTCTTTCTTGATTACAGCACTTACTCCACATAATACAAATAAAACATAAAATAGACTAATTATAGTCAAAGAAAGTCAACGTTGACTTGGACTTTGACTTTGACTTTGACATTCGAAAACACGGGGTGTTACAAGGGCCGTGACACTTTCGTAAATAACTTGACTCCATGGCACTTATACCAGAAACAAAAGTGTTATCAAAGGAAGTAAACTACTTTTTATGGAGGGTGGTGTTGAACCGAATTCCGACAAGGGAGGCCATCATTGATAGAAGAGTAGCGCTACCTTTGAATGTGTGTGTGTTGTGTTCTAAGGTGAGGGAAACGACAAACCATTTAATTATCTCTTGTGAATTTACGAACACTATATGGACAGTGATATTCCAATGGTTCAACATACCTTTATTGAGATATCTCCTAAGGTCGTACGTAGTGGGGCGGGAAAGAGGGTTTTTTGGGCTATAGCGCCTGCCACACCACGACAGGCGGCGCTATGGGGCTTCATCTTGATGCCAGCGCTATGTCCATAACGGCGTGAAGGATTTGCAAACCTTTCCCCCCACTCCCACTCACACACATATATACATACATATGTATGTATAATTGAAGGGGTTATTAATTAATTGAGTAATGATGAGGTAGGGGCTTTATGACTACGAGCTCTAGTGATATAACGCCCCATAAACCCCCTGTGTAACGTGGCACGACACGTGTCGCATAACGCCCACAAAGGGGCTTTATGACTACACATGGCCTAAGTATGTTGGAGTGAGTATATCAGTCAATACAATGTGGCAAAAGCTAATAAAAAGGCGATTCTAGTAATCCTAGTGACGACGTGTTGGGTACTCTGGAAAATGAGGAACGATTGCATCTTCAACAATAAATTAGCAACTGTCTCGTGATGCATCGGCGAAATAAAGGCAATGTCGTTTCTGCGGATAAAGGCGAGAGCTAAGGTGACGAATCTAGATTGAGAGACATGATAAAGTTTCAGTAATCTCTAATCTTTGTTGTATCGTTGGCCTCCTGTTACAGGGTTGTATATGTTTCCTAAGTAGTAGCTATCTCACTTTTTTAAGGTTCTCCATTGAACCTATCCCTAAAGATTTATATCTTTTAGATAAATTTTAAAGCATGAATTATTAGCGACGTGGAAGCTCATCTTCCAAATGTGTATACATTTCTTTACTCTTCCCTGATCCCTCGTTAAAAAGTAAACTCGTCTAATGCATAAAAGAAAGTAAAGGTTTTTTTTTTTTTTTTTTTTTTTTTTTTAACAGAGAAACATGATAATCTAAAAACATAATCTACAAATTTAACTACCACAATCGACATGGAAGTGTAATCTACAAACAAAAACACACACAAATAATTGGAAATAACATAATTCATTACATAAAATCATAGCCTAACGCAAAATCAAACAAAATACTTGCATTAAAGTTTGTCTTTAGCAATAAACCAAATATAATCAGATCAAACGTTACTACCATATTTCAATGGAGGTGTAATTTACAAACAAAAACCCTATACACATAAAATAATCAAAACCAACAAAAGCCGTAAAAAACCATAGTCGAATCAAAATCAAACAAAATACTTGCATTCAATCCTAAGTTGAAGGTTACCATTTTTAAAAGTAGTAAACGTCTCATTTTTGAAAGCTAATAAAGGTAAAAAAAAAAAAAAAGCTATCACAATTCAAACGTCATCCATCCCCAAGCTCTAAAAATTTTTAAAAAAATGTGAAAAATGAGCCAATGAATTTTGTAACTACAAGTAATTTTGAAAATAATAATAATAATTAATATTAGGCTATTTGTAATAGGTTCATTTGTTTTTACCGTAATATAATAAAGTGAATGACACATCACTGTCACGTATGCATGAACTCTCACTCACTTTTTTTTCACTCATAATGATTTCACAAGTTTTTACTACTACTAAAATAATATTAAAATTATATAATTTTTTTAATAAAACAATATATTTTATTCCAAACACCAGAGCAAATTACATAAGGATAGCAGGTAGACGAGCAACAAATTGCGCCGTCATCCCCTTCTGAATAGAAAACCCTAATCTACTAAAAACAAAGCCTCGGCCCTGGGGGTCGAAAAGTTGCTGTGGACCACACGCTGAACTCTAGCCAAGAACCGAACCGCCTCTGGCGTCAAGGAGCCGAACGTGTCAAACGCCAGGGGGACGATGGCATGCTGATTATCCTCACAAGCTTTCGCGTGCTTTTCCACTTTCTTTGACTCTGCTTTCAGTACCGCTTGCCCGCCACAAACCCATTTTCCTGGAACCCGGCTAGGGGGATACACCTGTGAGATCGACACAAGCATGTTTCCCGTCCTCCCAACCAAAAACTAGCACGTCAGCCGGGCGTAAGGTGGACCTCCCTTCCGCCAGGTCTCTAAGAAAATTAACCGATGCCTCTTTCTTTGCCGAGATCTCTGATCGTCTAAGAATATCCATTAACACATAAATTTAAAAAATAGAAAGAAAATAATAAATTTGATTGGTTGACTATTGGTAAGCACCCACCTTATGTTACCGACCTCACGCGGTGCATAATTCCCCTTGGGTAGTATTCAACGTTGGGTAACGCCCACATCACCGTAGTGTTACCCCATTACAACTAGCCTTGTAGTTAAAAAAAAAAAAAAGGAAAAATCCTAAAAACCAGGGTATAAATAAAATAAAATAAAATAAAAAATATTTGTACTAAGACAGCAAAATATCTTAAAAGCAAAATATCTTGAAAGAAAGAATGACGAACAAACAACCGTCTCCACCCCTTCTTTCTCCTCTGTCATTGACCTAAAAATACATACATACACCAATCCTCCTGTATCTATATTATCCAAATCCACTCCCTTTCTTCAACAATCAGCGATCAACCTCCGATTATCATTTAGGGTTTCATTTCATGTGCCTTTTTCATGGATAAAGAATGCCGGAGCTGCGCAGTGGTCTCCGCCGTGCACGCGCCTCTCCAGTAGTCCTCGACAAAACCAGAACAAACCCACCACCGCCAGAACCTTTGCTAGCTACTTGCGTCAAGACGCGAGCTGCGGCGGCGCGTGAGGCTGCAGCTACGGTCGTTGAGGTGAAACGACAGAAGAATAAGAAGAAAAGGGGGGAAAACGAGGGTTTAGGTTTAGGTTTAGGGTTAGGTTTAGCTCCGGCACCGGAACCAGCTCCGGTGATTGTTGTTGTGAAGTCAGAGGAAGAGGAAGAAGAAGAAGAAGCGATGGCGGATGGTAGTGGTGGTTTGAGTGCTAATAAGGTTACTGGTCAGGAAGAAGAGGGGAATACTGCACCTTTTCCTGATAGGGTATATAAATTTTCTAACTTTATTCTATTTTATATGTTTGAAATGTTTAAAATGTTTGATTTAGATGAAATGATTTTGGATGTCTGTTTATAGTTGTTATGTAAAGATAGATGCTTTGTGTTGTTAAGGAAATTTAGTTAATTTAATTAGGCATTCAGATTGCAGTTGATGTTAGTGAATGCTGATTTAATGTGAACCTACAAGTCAAGTTTTATAACGGACTCGTGGAGTTTTAATCGTCAAGCTGTCTGAATATTTCTTGTATCGTTTTATTGGTTGACTTTTAGGTTCAAGTAGGCGGATCGCCACTATATAAGGTTGAGCGGAAGTTAGGCAAAGGTGGGTTCGGTCAGGTATTTGTAGGTCGTCGTGTTTCCGGTGGAACCGAACGAATATCCGGTCCCGGTGCCACAGAGGTAGCTCTTAAATTTGAGCACAGAAATAGCAAAGGCTGCAGTTATGGTCCTCCGTACGAGTGGCAAGTTTACAAGTACGTGTTTGTGTTTGTGTTTCGTTCTATCATAGTCATGTTAAATGTAGTTTTTATTCGAAATTGGTAACGTTGATGTTTCTTTCGGTCAAACAGCACTCTAGGTGGCAGTCACGGTGTGCCTAAAGTACATTATAAAGGAAAACAAGGAGAGTACTATGTAATGGTATGAAGTCGACTTTCTTTTGCACATGTACTATGAATTTAAAAGCAATGCAACGTTATAATAATTTGTTGTCTTTACGTCTTTCTCATTCTTCCAGGTCATGGACATGCTTGGACCTAGTTTATGGGATGTATGGAATTCTTCAGGGCAATCGTAAGTCCTTAAGCTTGTCGCATTCGTTAAAAGACCCCCCTCCTCCTTTTGCTTTGACCTGTGTATTTTGTTTGTTGACTTGTCGAATTTACAGGATGTCATCTGAAATGGTATCGTGTATAGCTGTGGAGGCTTTGTCAATTTTGGACAAGATGCATGCAAGAGGGTATTTTATGTGACTCTTTTATAGCTGTCGATTTGCAAGTTTAGATTACGGTTGCAAACGAACCGAACGAACACGAACAAGTCCTTCTTCGTGTTCGTTTGTTAAGAAAGTATGTGTGTTCACGAACTGATCATGAACACTTACCCAACGAGATTTTATGTTCGTGTTCGTTCGTTAAGAAAATGAACGTGTTCGTCTTCGTTTGTTAATTTTAGGCCGTGAATGCAAACGGACATTCATGAGCACAAATGGAAACAAACGAACACAAACAAGCGTTCACGAACAGAATATATAATACATTGATACTGATTAAATATTTTATTTGTCGGAATTTTGAAGTATATAAACAAAATATAAAAACTAAAAACGCTAATGAACTATCGAACGTTTACGAGCATAAATGAACGAACGGGACCTTTGCTCATGTTCCTTCATTTATTAAACAAACGAGAACACAAATGAACTTCCCGCCGAATAATTCACGAATTGTTCGCTGAACGTTCGGTTCGTTTGTAGCCCCAGTTGAGATTTTTCACATACTCATAAGTCATATCAACGAAATATATTTTGTTTTTTTCTTTCGTGCCATTATGTTAAATAACTTCTGTTTTTTAGTTACGTCCACGGTGATGTAAAGCCAGAGAACTTTTTACTCGGCCAACCGTCAACATCTCAAGAAAAGAAATTATTTCTTGTCGACTTGGGGCTCGGTAAGAAATCTCATTCACTTGTACAAGATTACAACTTTTTGTTAACATCACGTTTTCTTCTTTAATGGCTTCACCGTTACGTTAAATGCAGCAACAAAGTGGCGAGAGAGTGGTAATGGTCAACATGTTGACTATGATCAACGGCCAGACATGTTCAGGTGAACTTCATCATTTCATGTTATCAGTTACACAATTCTGATATAGTTTCACTTAAGCAACACACATAATATTCACCGTTATTTGATTACAGAGGGACCGTTAGATATGCTAGTGTGCATGCACATCTCGGAAGGACCGCTAGTAGAAGAGACGATCTTGAATCTCTTGCGTATACACTTATTTTCCTTCACCGTGGTAGGCTGCCATGGCAAGGGTATCAGGTAATTTTTTTGTTATATATATGTGTGTGTATATATAGTGAAAGGTTTAAATTCGAAAGGCTCTTAACGTGTGACGGTACGCGGCCACCAATATAACGTGCGTAATTATGCAAATAACGTGTGTAATTAGGGTTAACCCTGCGTAATTATGCACATAACATGCGTAATTAGTGTTTAATCCAACCCATGCATAATTATGTATTATAACGAGCGTATTTTAAAAATGAAGTCGTGTACCTTCACACATTAAGGGGCTATTGTACGTTAACCTTACCCTATACACACACATACATATAGGAATAAGTTCAGTTGAGAACTCCTTAAGATTTGTGAGAACCGCGAGCCGTGTGAGTTTATCAACCAAAATTTGCACAAACGTAGATTAACATCTAACTAAAACAAATTTGTTTTACATCGACGTAAGAAGTCGAATACGATATTTTTTTTGAAAAAGTTTCATAAAAGAATTTGTCAATTTTTTTTTTCAAAAAACTTTCAAATCAAAAAGTTCTCGCAACTCAAGCTAGTTCTCATTTAATCCTTCCATATATATTTATATTAGCACATGAGATTTTTATCAGCTATTTACTATATTAATATTATGTGATGTTTGTTAGGGTGACAATAAATCATTTCTAGTATGTAAGAAGAAAATGAGCACATCTCCCGAAGTGTTGTGTTGTTTTTGCCCTGCACCCGTAAGGCAATTTTTGGAGATAGTTGTGAATATGAAGTTTGACGAAGAGCCAAACTATTCAAAGCTCATTTCTTTGTTCGAGGGGCTAATTGGTCCTAATCCTGCCATTAGGCCTATTAACACCGATGGTGCTCAAAAGGTAATTTATTATTGTATATCATTATAACAGTGTTACAGTGGGCTGCAAACGAACTGAACGTTCAGCGGGAAGTTCGTTTGTGTTCGTTCGTTTAGTAAATGCACGAACATGAAATTTTGTTCATTAAGTTAAATAAACGAACATGAACACAGGCCACGTTTGTTCATTAGTGTTTTTGGTTTTCTTTTTTTTTTTAAATACTTCAAATTCCGAAAAATAGAATATTTAATAAGTATCAGTGTGTTATATATATTTTCATGAACGCTTGTTTGTGTTTGTTTGTTTGTTTCCATTTGTGTTCACGAACATTAGTTTGTGTTCATGAACGTTCTTTTGCGTTCGTTACCTAAAATTAACAAACAAACACAAACATGTTCATTTCCTTAACGAACGGACACTAACATAAAATCTCGTTCGGTAAGTGTTCATGAACAAACATATATTTCCTTAACAAACGAACACGAACAAGGTCTTGTTGGTGTTCGTGTTCGTGTTCGCTCGGTTCATTTGCAGCCTATGTACGTAAAAGAGTTATCAAATATTTAAGTGAATAAGTGATTATGCATTTTGTTTACTTTAGATTATATTTCAAGTTGGTCAAAAACGGGGAAGATTGAATCTTGATGACGACGACGAAGGACAACCTACAAAGAAAATCCGGATAGGAGTTCCCGCAACACAGTGGATTTCGATTTATAACGCCAGGCTACCAATGAAACAGAGGTTGATTGTTTTGTACTTTTGTATTTATTTACCTTTTCTCTAGTATCACATGTAAAAAAAATTTATAACCACACGATCTCTTATATAGTTATATCTTGTTTATTCTTTGTTAGGTATCATTACAATGTTGCGGATGCACGATTAAGCCAGCATGTTGAGAGAGGAAATGCGGATGGTTTACTTATAAGCTCCGTGGCATCTTGTTCCAACTTATGGGCCCTGATAATGGATGCCGGGACCGGTTTTACTAGCCAAGTTTACGAGCTGTCACCTTTCTTCTTACACAAGGTAAATTCTGCGTCCTTAGGGGTGCCATTTCTGACACCACCCGAAAACACGACAGAGATCTAACAGGATATTTGCGGGTTTGGGTTTAGACTAAACGTGCCAGGTTAGTTTCAGGTTGAACCCACGAACCCGTTTAGCTAAACGGGTCGGGTTCGAGTCAACCCAGTCGGGTTGGCGAGCTGACTCGTTTAACCCATTTATATTATATTATATTATATGATATTTTTTTTAGAATATGTTTTTTGTCATAAATTAAATTGGGTATGTATTTTATGCCATAATTATAACTTAAGAAGAGAAATTGACATAAGATTTTATAATTTAAATGTAATTGTATTATATACATTTGTGTTTTCTTTTAGTAAATTTTAATTTTAATATAGTAATTTGCAGAAAAAAAGTTTTAAAAAAATCGGCTTGAACGGGTCATGTTCGGGTCAATCCGCGAATATTTGGGGTCATATGTATGACACGATTTTCGTGTTCTGGTTGATCTAAAGTTTTCGGGTTCGAGTCGGGTTGAACCAGTGAACACAACCTGTTTAGCACCGTTAATCCTTCTTTTTTAAAGATCCCGCAGCCACAAGCATCTGAAAGCACCAAGTTATTTTTTTTTTTCGTTTTTGTTGTAGGAATGGATTATGGAACAATGGGAGAAGAACTACTATATCAGTTCCATTGCCGGTGCTAATAACGGAAGCTCTCTTGTGGTGATGTCAAAAGGTTCGTTTATCATTTTCTATAATTTTTACAAAAGGGTCCATTTGATGCACCGAATTGTCGTCTGTTGATTATAAATAGAGTAAACTTCCGTTTTGCTCCCTGTGGTTTGGTCACTTTAACGGTTTTGCCCCAAACCTTTAAAAATAGCCATTTTACTCCCTGATCTATGAAGCTTCTCTCTATTTCACTCCTCGTCCCTAACGCCATCCAAATCAACTGTTAAATCCTGGTCACATGCCTCTCACATGAGGGACATTTTAGTCTTTTCCATAATTTTAACATCTTTTTTTATTTATAAGAAAAATAAAAATAAAAGAGAATATTTATTAACATAATTATCATATGTGATTCACCATCTTCTTCATCCACTTTATCATCTGTATACTATATTCACCATCTTCTCCGGCAAGTGCCTCGTGGCAATCATCGCCACCGCCAACTCTTCTTCTGCCACCGTCAATCATCACCACCGCCAAGAATCACTTCCCTAGCCCCAAAACCGGAATCATCATCGCCACCCCACCTACATCTGCCGCCATCACCATCACCACCCACTACACCTGCTCTCTTTCTCCTTCTCTCTCCAAGTCAACCACCTTTTCATCAAAAGGTTTCACCTTTTAAAACAAACCCTAGAATCAAACCCTAACTCGTATCATCAAAACCCCCAAATTTCAAAACCCCCATATTTCAAACTCCTATTTCTCTCTCATTCTTTGTTTAATTCAGAAAAATACCAACAAAATATGTATACAGAAAGAGAGAGGGACCGAATGAGAGAAATATGAGAGACAGAGAGAGGAACACGGAACGGTGGTGACGGTGGAGTCTGTTGAAATCTGGTTTTAGATCTGCATTTAAAGGACTTTCGAGCAGTTAAGGAGGCCGCCGGAGCGTGTGAGGGCGGTGCAAGATAGTGGCGGTCAGGGGGAGGTGTTGGTCGGGTGGGGCTGTTTCAAGGTGGTTCTCGGGTGGGGCTGATACAGCGTGATGGTAGTGGTTGTCAGTGGAAATGGTGGAGGGTGGTGGTGGTAGTTGTCGGGTGGAGATGGTGGAAGGGGGTGGTGGTTGTTGTTCGGTGGGTTGGATGATGTCTGATGGTGTGGGTGTAGGTTGTAGGTTGTTACAGTACAAGGAGAGATACAGGGATGGAATGGAAGGGGATAATTGCTTTTGTTATATACATATAATTAATAATAAAATAATAGAGGATGGGAAAAGACTAAAATGCCCCTCATGTGAGGGGCATGTGACCAGGATTTAACAGTTGATTTGGATGACGTTAGAGGCGGGGAGTGAAATAGATATAAGCTTCATAGATCAGGGAGTAAAATGGCTATTTTTAAAGGTTTGGGGCAAAACCGTTAAAATGACCAAACCACAGGGAGCAAAACGGAAGTTTACTCTTATAAATAACATTTGATCTCTGCAGGGACCCCGTATTCTCAACAATCTTACAAAGTTAGCGACTCGTTCCCGTTCAAATGGATAAACAAAAAATGGAGGGAAGGGTTTCACGTGACCTCCATGGCAACCGCGGGTAACCGTTGGGGTATCGTAATGTCTCGCAATGCTGGCTTTAGCGACCAGGTAACATTCGTACAGATTCTTTTTTCGAACAAGCGTACACTTGGAACATCGTATAAACTGTTTGTGAGTAACGGTTGTGTTTTGTAGGTGGTGGAGCTTGATTTTCTTTATCCAAGTGAGGGCATACATAGGCGGTGGGATAACGGTTACCGTATTACATCAACTGCCGCCACGTGGGACCAAACCGCACTTATTTTGAGTGTGCCCCGCCGCAAGCCCGGTGATGAAACACAAGAAACTTTGCGCACATCACAGTTTCCAAGCACACACGTTAAGGTCGGTTCTTTCACTATTGATAAATATATTTGACTGTTGGTCATGGTTGTAAAATCCCGATTAGTCGCCTATTAATCGCTAGTCGGAAGTTCACCGAATAATTTTTATCTAATCGGCCTAGGCGACGGTCAACAATGGTCAAATCCAGTCCTAATTGGCCAAAAATCGGTGGCACTCTAAAGACTACGACCAAATTTTGGTCAGATTCTTGACCAAAACCTGTAAATTCCGGCAATCAATCGTATCTATTTGAAAATATGGGTCAAAGGTGTAAAAACATGTCTACTTAAAAAAATACATAAAAATGTGTGTATATATATACATAAACTGAAAGTTACATATAAAATCCCAATCCGATTAATGATTAATCAGTACCTCCATCGGCCGACTAGTGCCTAGCGATTCTTACAACACTGTTGTTGGTCAAAGTAGCAACGTATTGTAGACACGATTAGACGGATTATTCGACGGTTTTTAACGATGTGGTTTTGAAATAAGCAGGAGAAGTGGGCGAAGAACTTGTATCTTGCGTGCGTGTGCTATGGAAGAACCGTGTCATGATAAACCATGGTATGTGGTTTGATAATATAATATATTGGACGGAATCCGTCTTTTTTAGTAACTTTGTGTAAGAAATGATTTGAGGATCTAAATCAGTCTCATGTTTGTTGTTTGTAAAACATAATTATATAGATATATGAATCTGTATGTAGTTGTTGACGCCTCTTTTTGAAATGTTTTCTGCTCATGATTTTCTTATATCCTGCACAGGTGTGTAAACATCTGAGTCATGGAGAAATTTTAAGAAAGATTGGTCAGAGCTGAAACTGTCTTGAATAGTGTTGTTGTGTATGGTTATTTAACATGTTTGACCAACTGAAAACTAATTCTGACCTGTTTGACTACCTCTACCAAACAATCCCTGAAGAGTTTTTGTGTTTGTGTTTTTACATGCCTTTTTGGGCCATTTTTTACTTGAAAAGATGGGGATTGGATGCTTGTAGAGATGTACTCTTGTAGACTTGTAGTGTAAGTTACATTTGTATATTATTGGATTTTTTGAGTCATTTATCATCAAATGTGTTGGTTCTCTTGGAAAATCATAAATCACATGAATGTTTATTTTAGGATATGTTTCATGGTACAAGCGTTATGAACCAAATCTCAGGAGCTGTTTGTTTCGGCTCTTAATGGTTCAGACCTCTTGCTGGTTCAGCACTTAATGGTTCAGACTGTTTGTTTCGCGAGCATATATCTGAATACTTAAGACATTTGCCTCTGAATGGTTAAGCATTATACTGAGTTTGAATGGCTAAGACGTTGTCACACCCTGACTTTTGCGGAAGCGTGGTTATTTGGTGTGACTTCTTAATACCATAGCAACAATCATAACAATGCTATATGATAAAAGCACGAGATTTATCCATTAATAATGTGACACCTCAGGAAAACTAGTGAACAATATAGCTTACGTTAGTAAGTGCATACCAAATTTCGGGACGAAATTTCTTTTTAGTTGGGGATACTGTGACAATACGCAATCTGAGCCTATCTTTGTATAACATTTGTGAACACGACACGACTTTATGAACTTGACTGATTACTTTATGAACTTGACTGATTATGTGAATAATATGATTGATGAATACATGATATGTTGTTATGTGGATGTGTGCTATGTATGTATGTGTATAATGAACCAACCGCACAACACACACACTCGAACACACAAGGCCATTGGGCCGTATTGCTTGCACCCGGATCAAAAGGGCAGCCCAAGTGTGGGTCGGCCCACCCCCCTAAATCGATTAACACATGAGATGTTGTAACCATCTCATATTTTACCAAAACACACAAGTCACAAAAACCCTAGCTCTCTCTCTCCCTCTCACGAACCGAAGGCAGCCAAACACCCTCCTCATCGAAGTTCATAGGATTCGGATCATTCCCTGAAACGGTTAGTGCCCTATGTTTTGTTACATGTTATTGTGATTCATGTTTGATATGATGGTTAGAGTTGTAGACATGATTGATATTCTTGCTAATCGGCCCACATATAGATTTAATGATAGGGTTCATGAAATCGTCTTGTTATGAATGTTAATGATTCATGATGCATGCTAATATGTTTTAGTGTTATGATTATTATTCTTGTTTGTGACTCGGTTAGGATTCATGTGAATTGGATGCTAGAATGCTTGTTTGATTGAATATGTTGCGATGTTGTTCATACGAATCGGATTAGGGTTCATACGAAAAGTTGAGATAAAAACCGTTTTGATCGATGATGTCTAGAATAGACGTTGTTAATCGATTGATGCAAACATGGAAACCTTGAAATTGATAAATTGGTTGTAACCGAATTGCTTGATTATTGGAATGTTTGAATTGGTCGCACAAGACCTCTTGACCGTACAAGAGGTCCACTCGCACAAGGAGCTTATTCGCACAAGATCACACGTACAAGCTGTCCGGATCGCACAAGGGAAACCGGGTCGCACAAGTCAAACATGGGTTAGTTAGTTGAACCGATATTGGACTGCGTGTGTTATTGGGCCGAACAAGTCCAAATTCAGATCGTACAACCCAAGCAGATCGCACAAGTCTGCTTGGATCGCACAAGGTCGCATATATGTTGACTGTTTGGGCCGGACGGTGATTGGGCTGGGCCAGTCCGATCGCACAAATCCAGCGGATCGCACAAGTTATACAATTTCACTTTGGGCCGTATATGTTTGGACTGTTTATCTATTTGGGCCGATTACCATTGGACATATAAATTGCACAAGTTGAATGTGTTGCTTGACTGTTAAATGTTGCCATGATCCATTCGTGTTTGTAACGTGTTAACTCTGTGTAACCATACGTGCTTTACTTGAACCAAACCTGACTCGTAATGGTAACCCTGTTAGGACGTGATTGACCACTCTTAATTCAAGTAACTTTGGTATAATCTGCCGAGCAAACCAAGGTGAGTTCATTGCATTTCTCTAGCATGCGTCCCGGTGGTTTGGGACAACTGGTAAACATTTGGAAGGGAAACTCTGGGTAAACAATTAAATTGGGTCTTGGTTATTGTACATGGGATCGATCATTACCAATGCTCGGTTAGGAGCATTGGGGTTGTTAAGGGGCACACTCCCCGGATACATATGGGCACACTCCCTAGGGTATCTAGCATGAGCAACATCGTATCGCAACGTTGAATCGCATTAACATACATATGGTAACAAAACACGTTAACAAAACCTTGAACTCACCAGCGTAGTCTGACACACTTGTTTGCATGCTTGTAGGTCGTTAACTTTGGAACATGGACTTGCTATCTGGGAGTGCTGGAGTGGTCATGGATCGAGGCTTTCGGATTATCTTATATTGATACATTGGTTTAAGTGTTATTACGAAACATTTGCTAGATAATTTATTATATGCTTCCGCTACACAACTTTTGAGAATTGATATCATGTTGACATCTTATTCTAGTAATTAATGTCATGACTTGTTTAAATATTTATCATTGGTTCAATGTGATTGGTGGCTCGAACTCTGATGCGTAACACGCCTCGCGGGGTTTCCGCAGGTGGAATTTTGGGGGTGTTACAAATAAAGTTTAGAAACTACCACAAAACCGTTGTTTGAAAACATCAAATACCGAATTAAGTTACAAACCATGACGTGTTTAAACGAGTTCATAAAGACTCAACAAAAGTACTTGAATAAAACTTGAGTTTAGAATTATGTATCCCGTCCAGGAAAGGAATACACCCTCTAAACTCAACAACCCTGGATAACATCTTTTATTCAAACGCAGCTTGACACATCCCGCCATATCTACTAGTTCCCTGAAATACATGTAGTTTGAAAAATCAACAAAAGTTGAGCGAGTTCATGTGTATGTGAGTATGTATAAACCTTTAAAGTATGTGTGTATGCATGAAAGTCCCTGGTATGTAGCAATTAAGGAAAAAGAGATCACCAATGGTTTGCAAGACCATTGATATGTGTGAAATGGTGCAGGAAAACTCAAACCTAGCAAATTTGTACCGGGCCTCCGGCTGGAAGACATAGTCACCACTATGGGCCACCATGGTCCCCATGGGTGTGGGCTCGCTACACCCAAATAGATCTATCACTCATGTCCCTCGGTCCTATGACGAGGATTAATGGCCTTAAGTGTCGTACCCACCCTTCACATGATCTAGTAGTAAACCCTCCTTAAGCTAGTTATACCATGTAATAAACGTTTGTAATAATTGTAACATGTATTTCACCCCCGAAGTACAAAACTGAAAACAGTTAAAAGAAAAGGGGGACATGAACTCACAGTAGTGCGTCTTCTGCTCGTAACTCAAACTCTGTCAGCTACACGACAACCTACAACGTACTAACGTCTATTAGACGAACGGGTCGTGCCTTGGCTTAGAGTTTAACGTTTTGAGTTGCGTTTCTTATCTCTCCGAATATTATTCCAAGTTATAATTATTTGTTAAAATAATAATTATTTTAACTTTAAATTATATTTAATTTTTGGAATAATTGTTTAATCAATATCTTGTATTAATACTTCTCAAGTATTTTAACTTCGTATTTCCTTCCCAAGGATGGCGGTATTTATACATGTGTATTGTAGTTCCGAAATATATTTTTAAGTCTCACTTAGAAAATATATATAACTTATTTGTCCAAAATAATAATGTACTCCCAAGAAAATATATATTTTTCCAAAAATAATATATTTTCACTTCTTGTATCCAAACAATATTTACCAAAAATATATTTGTAAAAGTATTTTCCGGAATATTTCATAAGTTACGTTTTAGCGTTCGGTTCCACAATATCAAGTGTGTAACTTAAATATTTATTCCTTGTAATTTTTTGTATTATTTTGGAGTTGTAAATGTCATGGTAATTTGTAAGTTATATTATTTTACCCTAAAATAATATAACTATTCCACAAAATAAACAAATATCCACACAAGTGTCTTAATATAAAATATATATATTTACCCATTTTATTACAAAAAATCAACCTCCGATACTTTGTATTTTTGTTACAAAAATTATGGCGAGATTTATATTTGAAAAACATAGTTTAAAATATACTAGTAAACACTTGTCTAGAAAATATTTTCTAAGTGTTGGAATTTTTGGAAAATTTCGCCATAGTTTCCTTTGTAAATGGGGGTGTCCATGTTATTTAGCATATCATTTTCTTTTCCAAAAATCATTCAAACAATCAACAGTCATACCCTAAACATCTTATACTTACCAAGTGTAAAAACAATACACTTTACATAGTAACATGAACTTGATCTTTCATAAAAACGCGTAGTAACTTGGTAAAGTGTTTAGTGGGTTTAGTTACCCTCCAACGTGTGTTTACTTCATTTAAAATCTCATTCTTGAAAATATTTGGTGTTTACAACTTGTAAACAAAATTTTCAAAAATGTTTATCCATAACATCTTCTTGTTTTTCTAGTGTCTCCATACTTATTTCATTTCCAAAAAATGGCGTAAGTGCAAGAAAAGTCATGATCTTTCAAAAATTGTCTTTTGAACTTGGTTTGTTTGGAACCTCATTTGTAAATCTCGGATCCATATGATCATCCATTCACTTTGTTTACTTATATTTCAAGAAGTCATCTTATTATCAAGTTCATATCTTTATTAGAAGATGATTATTTTATGTAGAGACATAATTATCTCCTAACTTGTTAAATCATGTTTTTAATCATAATCTAACAAGTTCAATATGATGATCAACATCATATTATCAAGAGATCAACAAGCAATCATCAACATATTCAAAACAACATCATTCTCACAATATTACATCATGTTTCATCAACTTTTCATCTTATGTAAAGCTTTATGTTCATGATTTATGTGTATGTTCATTAGTGTTCTTGTGTTAATCATTAAACAACAACTTTTAACCACTAAAATATGAAGTAAACAAGAGTTTATAAGGATCTTACAACTAGCTTAAAGCTAGGGAAGAACAAGATGAAGATTGAGCGGATAATAGCACACAAGAGAGGTCCTCCAAGATCCGTGAACACCGAGCCTCCTAAATCACCTTGTTACACCTTGAGAAGGCCTTGGAATGGATGCTTGATGATCGAAAAATGGTGGTGTATGTAGGGGTATGTTCGGCCGAGCTTAATGAGGGGAAGAAGAGAGAAGGGTTGAAGTGTTGTGATAAGTGAGGAAGATGGTGATCTTATAATCTCATGATTCTTTTGTCCAAAGGTCCCTATGTTCCCTTAAGTACACTCAAGATCACATCAAGATCTAAATGAATATTATGGAAGATTTAGTAGAGATTTAAGTGATCTTGTGGTGGGGCCACTAGTGTGGGCCGTAAGTTACCAAGGGGGGGGGGGTAAATTGTAAATTTTAGATGGTAAAAGGTAATTAGTGGAAGGTTAAGGTAAAAGTGTCTTGTGTTTAAGTGTTTCATGTATTATGTAATATGTTTAAGTGTTCGGGAACCAATACTAGCTCAGAAAAATAAAAACAATGCTTTTTGCAATATTTTAGTGTTCCGCGTAATGTCCGGTTGTTCGGTTAGATACCGATCCGTTAAAGTGTCAAGGTATACCGTATAGTGTCTTTTATGTAACCTTTTGTGACACTTTTAATTCCCGACACTTAGGAAAGCATACAGGACCATTTTGCCATGTTTTTGCACATTACTAGCATGTTAAAATGCTGAATTTTGATGATAAATGCAGAATTCTGCACTTTGAGTGGGTTTTAGGCACTTTCCGGCACCTAAACTATCACCTAGTGACGCAGTTTTATGGTCCTCACTTCCCTACACTCCATACTAGTGTAGTACCTTGTCTCTGGCTCATACTGGGCCTCAAAACATTGTCTGTCTATGTACTGGCACTGTCAGTATATTTCTGAGTTATCCGCTCACTGTGCTAACTGTGCTTTGTGCATCAAGTATGTCACTAAAGTTTGTATGTAATAAATGGTGTGACAGTATGAAATGTGATGCACATGTATGTATGATACAGAAATCATAAAGCAGTTTATATCATCAGTTGTAATTAAGCACAGTCATTAAGCATAAATTTAATATTAATTAATTGTACGGATACCTGTAATTATGAGGGTTGTCACAGACGTCTTATCTGAATTTGTCTCTGAATGCTAAAGCATTATATTTCTTCTTAATGTTTCATACCTCTTACTGGTTCGGTACTTAATGGTTTAGATCTCTTACTGGTTAAGCATTTACCCATTCAGGAGTTGTTAAACAGTCACTCAAACTGCCTACGAACCATATTAAATCATCCGAGCCAGATTGAAATCACTTTCAAAACATGTTTTAAGGTTAAGAACTAAATCAAAGACCTACAACAGCCGGATTCAATACTAGAAGAATTACGGTGAGCTAATATTGTTAAAGAGACGATAATTGACCAGAGATAGTTAAGGAAATGGTAAAGCCTTGGTTTTGTAAACGATGCCTCAAACACGTCTTATGCGATGGAGAAAACACATTCGAGAAGGTGATTGACAATCCCATGAAGCATATTCACGCATGCAGCCATCATATTTCCTGAAGTGTTACAAGAGGGACAGGGTTGGGACTCACCTAGGACACGACAGCCAAACAAACGAACAAAAGTACCAAGTAAAATCACACTCATAGATAAGCTATTGGTAGGATAGAGACGAGCCTTTCCTCTATTCCAGGATACAGAGAGGTTGCTCTCGCTGAGACCCCAACTCCAAAAATCTTTCTTGACATGTAGAGCATAGCATCCAAAATAATAGTGTGGCATAAGAAATCCAACAAGATAGTAATAATAGTAATCAGAAGAAAACGCATGTTGAGAAAACCATAGTAGTAACAAATAAACGAGTACACATGCATGACTAATACTGAGGCCAAGACGAAACTGAGGTTACATAATCAGATTTAGATAACATAGATGGCGCATTTTTAGTCATACCAATTAAAAAGTATTTTCTATTCGCAAAACTACCTAATCACAACATTACAAGTATAACTACCTAACCAAGACATTTTCTTAATAAGTACAACTATCTAAGGTCATTAGGTATACTATGCCCCTTCATTCCACGTAGGCGTCTTTAACACCTGCATCATCCATAACGCCCTTCACGCCCCTCGAAAAAATGGTCTCCCTCCATTAACACCCCTCTAAAATAAATATTAAATTGATTGTGTATATGTTAAGGACCCACCCAAGAATTTTTCATCCTTGTTAACACGCTGACTCTTTCAACACTCTGAAACGCCTATGGAGGAGTGGTATTTAACGCCCTTAACTCCACATGGCATCTTTAACGCATGGTGGTGTTACAACCCAAGGCCTAATAAGAAAAAAATACGTTCCTAAATCGGTATACTTATATAAATGCATGACAAATGCATTGCATTAAGGGGGTAGGGGCGCCCATCACTCACCAGACACTCATCACTCACAACATCCAATCAATTTCCGCCATGTCATCGAGCATTATTCCATCACTGGTGATGGATTTTAGTGGAAATGTCCATCAGTCACCACACACTCATCTCCATCATCAAAATCATTCACAAAACAACAAAACAACACGTGTTCATGGCCACACGTTTTATTCTTCACGCGTGATAAAAGGCAGTGGCGGCGGTGTTTCATTAGCTTCCACGCGTGAACAATCAATGATCACGGGGCGCCCCATCCTCTCTAAGTAATGAACTCTCAGGTCAAACATCATCATCTTGCCTACTTTAAGCTAAACATTTTCTTTAGTGATTTGTGTACATCAAATTTACTTAGCATACAAAAAGTACAATCAAAGACCACATAGTACCACATCCAACAAGGGTTTGTTGTGTTAGATGTAACTTTGTTGTATACAAATCACATGTCGAATAACGCGGTGATGAAGTTTCAGATTCCAACTTTTAACACTGTTCTTTCCATATCCGGCCCGACACTTTGAGCTTCAACTCCTGGCCATCTCCACCAGAAAAGAACAACGCTACATTCCTCGTTATAATCAGCCCGTCAAGACTGTCACGAACCGTTTTGTGACTGTCGCGAATGCTTCTCGGGATTCCTTGCCATTTCATTTTCCTTCCATTTCCTCCAACCTCGAGGCTGTAGCTGAATTTATTCGCGTCGTTTTCATCCCCCATGAAACGCAAAAACGCCATGTAGACTGGCGTTGTTCCCAGATGAAACGCTTCGAAATGCAAGCAAAATTGGTACCCAAAGCAGTTGAAAACCTGCATCCAGATAATACTTATTGTTACTATGATCGCCAAAACGAAGAAAAAGAGTAAAGTACACGGATGGTCCCTGTGGTTTACCAAACTTTTGGATTTGGTCCCTAGCTTTCCAAAAGTACACGGATGGTCCCTACGTTTTGCACTTTGTAATGCTTTTAGTCCCAAACTTTTTTCGAAACATGGATGGTCCTTGTGGTTTGCACTTTGTTACACATTTAGCCTCTAACTTGGACCTGCTGAAACCTTTAGATGTACTGGCTGGGGACTAAATGCGTTACGAAGTGCAACACAGGGACTATCCGTGTACTTTTGAAAAGCTAGGGACCAAATCCAAAATTTTGGTAAACCACAGGGACCATCTGTGTACTTTACTGCGAAGAAAAATATGTTGCTATTTCTAATACGTGTGTATATATGTAAATATACGATAAGAGAGATCTTACGGTTAACATCCAAGTAGCATTCTCAATTTCATGAGGATTCGGCTTCACATAACGGTGATTGAAACTACATCCATCGTGCATATCAACATTGTGATCGGCTTTGAGATGCGCCACAATGAACGGTATATTACCGGTGACGGGACATTCCACACCTGCGTAAGGACAATTATACCCCCGGTGCTTGCAGTTCTTCTCATGCCTGATTCTGCTATGATACGGTAAAATATCTTGGCACCCGTAACAACTGTACTTGCAAGGCAGCTCAATCGACTCCGCAACTTTCTCCAAAGCTAAACACCGTATATTTCCGAGCTCTTCACGACACATCGGGCAAACATTTTGCACTTTCGTTTTACAAACGACACAGATCGTGTGACCGTTTGGACACTGCGTAAAAAGATCTTATTACAACACAATCCATAAACAGTATTTAATATTCGTATTCACATTAGCATTGGTTATGATATGTATACCTGATGAATGGGTGGGTACATTACGGTTACGCACACCGGACACTTAAGCAGCTCATGCACACCGCTGTTTGACGTCATTCCGAGCCTACCACTGGCAGAACCGCACGATCTGAGGCTGCTTTTGACACCGTAATCAGTGCATGATTCGGTTACATCCTCGTAAACGTTACCTCCCGGAGCCATACTTTTGCTGTCGGGTGCCGTTTGACTCGCTTCTGACAGTTGTAATTATAACAAAATCGTTACATTCTTGCTATATTTGAACATTTCGTTTTTATTTCATTAAAAAGATCTTAATTGCAAGCATGAACAGAAGAAATTTACATATATGACATACTAAGTTAACTATTATATACAAATGTATAAGATTTTAACAACCTATTCAACACAACTGCAACATATATGACATACTAGGTTAACTATGAACTATCATATACAAATGTAAAAGATTTTAACAACCTGTTCAACACAACAGTTAACAAACAACATCAGAAATTCTGGTCACAACCCTAAAAAAATCCTATCTTTTTTTTCCACCCAAATGAAATAAACCATTTTCACCTCTTTAATCACCAAACCCACATGAAATTCATCAAATCAAACCTACCCAGAAAGCAAAAAAAAAAAAAAAAATCCTCATAAAACCAGAAATTCTGGTCAAAACCCAAAAAAAAAATCTGAATTTTTTTCCCACCCAGATGAAATAAGACCATTTTCACCTCTTTAATAATCAAACCGACATCAAATTCATTAAATTAAACACACCCAGAAAGCAAATAACTCATAAAACCATAAATTTTGGTCAAAACCCTAAGAAAGATCCAATCTTTTTTCCACCCAGATGAAACAAACCCATTTTCACATTTTTAATCACCAAACCCACATCAAATTCATCAAATTAAACATACCCAGAAAGCAAAATACTCATAAAGATAGCTAAGAAGCAAGAACTAACCAAGAACAGCAAACCCCAGATGATAATATTTCAGTACCTATAACCCAAGATCAAGAAACCCATGAGCAATTAAGGGTTTTGTTGTAATGGCACATCAAGATTGGGTTTTTAATAGATGAGACAGATCGAATGCATTTAATGAAATGAAGATCTGTGTAAACTTGAAATCCCAGGTTTCATTCAATTGTGTGAATTGTGGGACGGTTGAGATTGAAATAAATATTGGGATTGTGTTTAACAGCTAAGGGGATTGATTGCACAAACAATGGTTTCAAATGTTTGTTCTTGTCTTGTTTTGAATTTAGATTTGGCTTCATGTTATCATTTTAACTTTTATTTACTAGAAAAACTCCATCACAATAAATGTGACTTTTTAAATATATTTATATTTTTAAAAACGATGACGACTTTAGCTATTTACCCTTGCGTGCGGCAGCTACAAGTTTAGTTTGTATATTCGTTGTTAGCCGTCAATAGATTTAATTTTAAAAGTAATTATTGACAGTCTTAACTATTAAAATACTGGTCTCAAATGGACCTTAACTAACAGAATCCTAACGCTGGTCGTGGAAAAACGTTTTTTGCCGGAAAACTCAATCTTTTCGTCCCAAAAGTAACATTAGTTCGGACCTTTAGGAACTTTTTTCTAATAAAAGCCCAAATTATTGAGGTCGACAGAAAACTCAACATTTTCGTCCCAAACCTCTTTGTAATCTTAGATCGGACCTTTAGAAACCCTTTTTCTAGTAAAAGCCCCAATTATTGAGGTCGCCAGAAAACTCAACATTTTCGACCGAAACCTCTTTGTAATCTTAGATCGGACCTTTAGAAACCTTTTTCTAGTAAAAGCCCCAATTATTGAAGACGCTGGAAAACTCCTTTTTGGCCGGAAAACTTAACATTTTCGTCCCAAACCTCTTTGTAACCTTAGATCAGACCTTTAGGAACTTTTTTACGGAAAAAACGTTTTTTCAACGACCGACAGCTAACGCCATTAGGGTTTCTTTAGTCAGGGTTCAATGGATGCCAATATGTTAACAGTTGGGATTGCCAGGGATTAATTTTGAAGTTAGAACTGTTGGTGGCCAACGACGAATAGTTGAGATTATTAAAATCAAATACTTCTAAAAAATAAAATATATGTTTACAAGAGAACTTGGTTTAATTACGCAAAACGTGTCTTGTTTAACCAAGTGGTAAAGTGGTAGCAAGTCTAAGAACATATGAACATGTGTTTTGCATCGATGGTTATGGAAAAATAAAGAGTAAATTCTTTTTTGAGTTTCTGCGTTTTGGTAATTCTAGCTACTTAAGTCTATTTTCAAATTATTAACTATCTAAGCATCTAATTTTTTTAATTGTAATTATCTTAGAGGGTGTTAAGGATCATGTTTTGAAGTGATTATTTGATTATTGCGTTTGTAAAACATAAATAATCTAAAAAAGTGTTCGGACGAAAAAGTGATTATCTGCCTCCAAAACGCAGTTTTGGAGAAGCATGTACCTACATGCTTCTTCAAAACGCAGTTTTGAAAACGCATAATCTATTTTGAAAACGTAACACCAAACACCCCCTTAGTCCAATTGATTATTTCTGTTAGATTTTCTGAAATGACCATAATTATTATTACTAAAGCAAAAAAAAAATATATTTTATATATAACCCCACCCTCATCCCTCTCTCTTCGGTGCTTGCTTTCTCTTTCTCTCTACGGTACCCTCTCTTTGTTACTATATATATATATATATATATATATATATATATATATAATACTCCCGCTCTATATCTATCTGATCTCTTACTTTATCTTGCAGATTGCACCATCCCCTCTTCATGGATCTGCTTCATATCAGAAAACCGAGGTTTGTAAGATGGAAGTTGAAATGCTAGAGCAGTGGTGATCTATAGCCGGAGTTTTTGGTTTTGGTGTGGTGGGTGATTAGGGCTTCTGATACGGGTCAAGTATCATAAATCCGAAAAAAAGCTGCAACTCATGCATTACACCCACGTCTTCAATGCAGTTATTTTAGTATATTTATTATTTCCTTATGCATGCACGTTTAATTATAGTTATTCTATTTTTATGTTTTAGTGGCCCACATTGCACGTTTCCCTTTTTATCAGTTTGCATGTATGTATTTAAGAACCATTTGAGTTATAAAAAGTAGAAGAAAATTTGCAAAAAAGTTATATTTGTTTCTATCTATCCCTCTCTATTTCTATTTAGAGGTTGACCCACTAAAGGGTTGCAACATTGGTGCTTTCATTCTTGAACTCACACATGGCTCCAAAAAAAAGATACTTCCACCTCAACCACTCATGAAGTTTCTCAACCGATCTTTGACCGGCTCGATGCCACTACCACCCATATGACCACTCAATTTGCTGCACTCCACACCACCCTCAACACTGCCTTAGCAGCCCTCACCGAGGCAATCTCCAAACTTCCAACCGACACAGCCGTCGCCGTCGCTAGTCTTGTTCCCCCATCACAGCCACCACCGAACACCACAACCCCGCCAAACAACCCTTCGCCGAACAATCCACCGCCGAACAACCCTCCGCCGAACAACCCTCCACCGATCAACTCCGCCATAAGAACACCCAAAATTCACCTTCCAACATTTGACGGCTCCAACCCACTTGACTGGGTCTTTCAAGCAGAGAACTATTTTACGTTCTATAATGTTCCGGTCAACCAACGCCTCGCAATTGTCTGTTTCTATTTCGTTGGTGAAGCATTATCATGGTACAAACATTTGCACAATAACCACCTGTTGGGTACTTGGCTGGAATTTTTGCGGGCCCTTGAACTCCGGTTCGGCCCTTCCACTTATGAAAACCACCAGGCTACATTGTTTAAGCTTCACCAAACAACCTCGGTGATTGCTTATCAAGCTGAGTTTGAGAAGATTAGCAACCGTGTTGTCGGCTTGACACCGGAAGTCTTGAAGAATTGTTTTATCTCGGGTTTCAAACAAGAAATTCAATCTGAACTCACCTTACATCACCCTCGAACCCTCAATGATGCCTACTCGATTGCTAAGCTTCTAGAAGATAAAATTAACGCCGGTCTTTTTGACACAAACCGTTCGGGCTCGCCACCTTTGTCAACCGAACCAACCCAAACCCAGTCCTTGTTGGGTGCTCCTTCCACTTCGGCACAACCACTACCCATCAAGAAGCTTACGGTCGCTGAAATGCAGACACGCCGAGCTGCGGGTCTTTGTTTTAACTGCGACGGACGTTATCAACCAGGTTACCGTTGTCAACCTCCTAAATTTCTGTTCATGCAAGCGGATACCGGTCCACCTTGGCTCGGTCTTGAGGACAAGCCCGTTTTTGAGGAGGGGAGAATTGATACGGGTCAAGTATTATAAATCCGAAAAAAAGCTGCAACTCATGCATTACACCCACGTCTTCAATGCAGTTATTTTAGTATATTTATTATTTCCTTATGCATGCACGTTTAATTATAGTTATTCTATTTTTATGTTTTAGTGGCCCACGTTGCACGTTTCCCTTTTTATCAGTCACATGTATGTATTTAAGAACCATTTGAGTTATGAAAAGTAGAAGAAATTTTGCAGAAAGTTATATTTGTTTCTATCTATCCCTATGTACTTCTATTTAGAGGTTGACCCACTTAAGGGTTGCAACAGCTTCCGATAGGGGGTGGATATATGATGGTGGTGGAGATGTTCAATGGCGAGTGAATGGGGATTGGCAATTGCGGTAGTGTGTAAGTGGTGATGAAGGTCGTTTTTCAGTTGGCGAATGCTGGTGGTTTACGGTGGATGTTGGGATCAATGTTGGTATTGGTGTTTGTTGAAGTAGGATCATAACTAGGTATAGGTGTACGTGGTGATTGTGATTAAGAGGTGATGGTGAATGCATGGTAGATTTCAGTGGTAATGATGATTTATGCCTTATGGTGTAATAATGGTGGTGGTAAGATGGTTGTGGATGATAATGGTGGTAAGAGACAATGATGATTTATGCCTTATGGTAATGATGGTGGTGGTTTACGTTGGTGGTGTCCTCGGTTGTAGAATGTGGTGGTAGGTGGTTTGGAGATGGTGGTGTGTTGTTGAGTCGGTGCCGTCGGTGGACAACGGTGGTGTGATGGTATGATGGTTTGTGTTTGAGGGAGAAAGAAGAAGGTTACACCATCCGCTCTCGTTGTTTCTATTGTTATTCGAGGCTACTTGAGAAGATTTGTTTGAAACATAACAAAATAATTTGGTGAAATTAGGGAAAAATTGGAAGAGATGAAATTGTTGGGGTTGAAGAGAATGGGAAGAAACCCTAGATAAGATGAGCGAAGGTGGTGGCTGGTGACGGGGATGATAAGAGTATTATAGCCATTTCATAAAGGCAAATTGGATTTAAATAATCAAATCCGGCTGTTTTTGGCCAATAATAATCCTAACTGAGTTTATTCCCGACAGTGGTCCAACCTTTTTCATTTAGTTTGTATAATGGCCCGCCATTATAAAAACCACAACATAGTTAGGTTTTTTTTCTTCGAATTACAAACTGGTGTTTTAGGGCTTTTGATCAGAACGAGAATACGAGTCGATTGATGTAAAATTTACCTTGAAACAGTGCTCCAAACGACGAAAATGATGCTTCAATTTGGGTGTTTAAACTTCCAATTAACAAAAATCAAGTCGTGGAGCACCGTTTCGAGGTAAGTTTTACATCAATTAACTCGTATCCTTGTTTTGATCAAAAGCTCTAAACATCGGTTTGTAATTCGGAAAAAAACTAACTTCGTTAAGTTATTTTTAACGGCGGACCATTATATAAACAAAATGAAAAATGGTTGGACCACTGGCTGGAATAAACTCAGTTGGGATTATTATTGGTCAAAGACAGTTAGATTAGATTATTTAAATCCAACTTGCCTGTGATAAAAAGATTAACCAAGAAAATCTACCAAAGGTAGTCAATTAGACTCAAATTGGTGCTAGGGGTGTTTAAAAAACTCGTGGCTCGCAGCTCGCTCGAAAAAAGTTTGAAAAAAGCTCGGCTCGAAATTGGCTCAGTTATAAACGAGACATCTCGGTTCGGCTCGGTTTGTAAACGATCCGAGCTCGAGCTTGGCCAGGCTCGGTTCGTGAGCCGACTCGATAAGGTTTACATCCTTCATTTTTTTTTGTCCCACATCGTGCAGAAAACAAAAACTGAGGGAGTATCTCCCTTATAAAAGAAGGTAAAGAAAATGTATAAAAGGAGCTAACTATTTATACTTACATATTTAGCTATTTGGTTAAATTAAATTGCAATTATGACTCTTACTCTATGAAAAGATTCATTTTTAGTGCTTTTTAAGTAGTAAATTTTGCGGTTCTTTGTTAGTTTGAGCTAGATCTAGCCGAGCCGAGCTAGCTCGAATTTTAATCGAGTCGAGCTCGAGCCTTAAATCTGAGCTCGATTTGTAATTCGAGCTCCACTCGAGCCAGCTCGAATTGAGTTTGAGCCGAGCTCGGCTAGTTTACAGCCCTAATTGGTGCGATTATTAGTCAGTTGAACCCAGAAAATTAAAACTGTTAAATCAGGGACTTAAAAATCACTCTAAAAATAATAATAACAACAATTACATTACACTACCCTATATTAAAACACAAACTTAATGAATAGTGATTTTTATAGATCTGGGCCGTCAGTTTTGAACTTATGGTTGCATGACAGGCGTTGTTTACACTTGTCTTTCTCTGCACTTGTCATGATCTATTCTTTACAACTGTCTTTTCTATCTCTGTCTTTATCTATTAAAAATACTATGTCCTATTAATTATGGTTTACATAAAAGAAACATATATAGAGATAATAGAGAAACGAAAGTCGATCACAAGAGAGAGAGAGAGGGAGAGAGAGAGAGAGGGAGAGGGAGAGAGAGAGGTGATCAGAAAAAGAGTGGTGGAGAAGGTGGATCGACGGGAAGTGGACGCCGACGGCGGCGGTAGTAGGGCTTCAATACCGTTCTCTGGCGACCTAGAGATCATCCGTAGGTTGCAAATGGCGGTTTAAAGATCTAGCCACCAAGCTCCGAGGATACCATGCATGTGCGTTTTCACTTAGATTGGTGGATGTGAGTTCCTGGAAACCATAGGGTCGTTACTTTGATGTGACATATCAGGTTAAGGGTTGTGATCTTGTTAAACATAAATAGTAAATAAAATAATAAAAGTGAAAATACTAACAACAAATATAACCATAAAAAAATGAAGAAGGGAGGAACCTCCAAGAATTAAACGCGAAACTTGTGAGTGCATATGTCTATTGCTTGCGTCAATAACGTATCGTAGCTGAGCAAATGTTCAAGACTAGGGATCAAAGTGTAAAATATAATGTTCTAGTGTAAAGAGTAGGTTCGCACGGATGGACTAAAGTTCATCCGCACGGATCAACACAACATGCGCTGATCTAGGGTTAATCAGATAATGTGCATTCGTACGAACCAAAACATGCGCATCCATACGAATTAGTTAATGGTGTTCCGCTACAAGTTGTTCATCCGTAGTTGTAGGTTCGTACGAACCTAGATCCATCCGTTGTTAATCTCATATGGATCTACTGTTTCTATAAATACTAATGTAGGGTCTTGTCATTTGTAACTTTGCTGACTTAGAGGGGAAACTCTGTCAGTTTGATTTCGTGGTTCTGTAACGTTCTATAATCAATAGAAATCATAGTTTAATTACTTCTTCGTGTTCAATCTACTCTAGTACACGAATTCCGCACGTGATACTAGATCAAACATTCAATCGGAGTGTTAGAGATCGATCCTCAAGACACACGTTCAAAACTACTTTGTGGAGGTTTGGGACGACAACCATCTAGACGCGGTTGAGTTTGGGTTTTATTCGAGAAAAATAACTATACAATCCGTATTACACGTGCAATAAACTGAATGATAGAGTTACTATTCATGTTTTTCAAAATTGTGTTATAACTAGTAATGGAGCTCGCGCTTCGCAGCGGGATCGTAGCTACGCTGGCGAGGATGTATTTGTTACTTGATATATCAATGATATATTATAGACAATGCAAGCTTTAAACAAAACGACGGTAAAAATAAGCAATCAACACGGTTAGGTAAACGTGTCTAGAGTCTAAAATTAGCTTTAACTATATAAGGTAAATAAAAAAAATAGTTAAATTTGTAACTTGGTATATTAAAAGGTAAATATAGACCATGTAGGCTTTAAACTATACGACAATAAAAATAAGCAAACAACACGATTAAGTAAACATGTATAAAGTTAAAAGGTAGTCTTAATTATAATAAAAAAGAGTTAAACTTATAAAAAGGATAAAAGAACAAATATTTGTTTAAAAAAGGAAAAAACGAACTTTATTAAATTTCAATGTATGATAACTCTATTAAAATTTAAGTTATAATTAAATCTATTAAAGTTTAAGGGTATAAACGTAAATCAACTTTAAAAAAGAAGCATAACTATTTAGGCGGCATACGATAACTCTATTAAATTCAAGAGTTAAAAATGTAAATTAACTAAAAACAAAAATATTATAACCTTGTAAGTCAAATAGAACAATTAAGTATTACTGTATTAGTACTCTTCACAATTGTGATTATTAGTATATAGAATATATATTTTATACATTGTTAAAATTATTTTATACCTAAAGTTCAAGAAAATATATGAGATTGTTTCTCATATTTTCTTTATACTTGTATTTCTGCTTTATCGTCTAATATAACCATTGGAAGTAGAATACTACATTAATGTTATATCCTCTACTTCTTTAAATAGGAAAACAACTCTAGAACAATATTCGAAGTGAATGAGACCATTCGAAGTTGAATTCAAACTAATAAATGCTCATCAAAGCATATTATGCATTCAACATATCTTCTTGTAAAAGTGTTTTTAATTTCTTATCTTTGTTTTTAAGCTATTATACCATGATTTTACGCCTTTTTATTGTATATTAAAGCACATTGCTTCAAGTTTAAGGAAATGATTAATGAAGATTAATTAAAGGAGTAACAAATTTGGAGGAATTGAATATTCTATTTTGTGTTGATAGTTGATAGAATAAAATGAATTTCATATTCGACTCTTTTCTATTATCTTGTTTGGATTGTAAATTTGTTAAGGTAACTAAAAAATAATTAATGATAAATGACATAATAACTACCTATCTAATCTCTTTATATAATTTCATTTAATCTCTTTATATAATTTCAAAACTATTAAAATCTTTTTCAATTTTATTAATTAGAGGGATATTAGATTTAAATAACACCAACTTTAACCAACTGATCGCACTCCTAACTTTCGATTTGCACCACACCACTCCCAACTTTCAACTTATTGGCCGATAACACTCACAAACTAACCCAACACTAACCAGTTTGCTGACATCAGCTACCACGTCACTAAACCAGTGCCGCATCAGTTGCCACGTTATCAAAAAGCCAAGTAAGATGCCACATCAACAAAAAATTTCACGTCAGATGCCACATTAACACACAAGTGCCATATCTACAAAAAACTAACTGGGTTAGTATCGGAGTGCTATTGGCCAATAATTTGAAAGTTGGGAGTGGTGTAGTCCAAATCAAAAGTTGGGAATGCTATCAGCCAATTAATGAAAATTAGGGTTATTTAAATCCAATATCCTTTAACTAGAGGTGTGCATTGGGTTGGTCTAGGCCTTCCAGGTTGGATTGATCTCGGGTTGGGCCAGCACCGAATATGACCTTTTTTTTTTTTTTTTTTGCTAAGTTGTTTTAGATGTTTTATCAGTAACTTATAAACTGCCGTTCCAAAAAAATTAACTTATAAACCATGTACAATTCAAATTCAAATATAGAACATGACAACATAATTTAAACATTTCCATACAACATATCACAAAGCTTTCAAAATTTATTTATTTTTACCTCAAAATAAAGAAAGAGAACCAAACCGAATATACTTAATCATCTGATCTCGGGTCAGTCCAATTCAAATCCTCTTCAGGCATGTTAATTTATCATTAATTTAGTTTTTAGGAACACTTTATGTCTGCAAAAACCTTTATAAACCTTATAATTATATATACTTTTTAGTTGTTAAACTCTTATAAAATTTATAGACTGTCGACGCTAAGGACAAATATCCCAGATTTGATGAAAATGAGGACATAAAATATTGTTTGTTTCGAGAGTACTTTGGTAAAGTGTATACGCTCCATTTTAAAAGACTGTCCAATATTTTCAGTTATCCTTTTTACATAGATGACTCCTTTTTTCTTTTTTGAACTTAGTCAATGGCGGATCCAGAAACTTTTTCTAGTGGATTCGTTTTGGTAGACTTTCACTAAATTTTTCCATATCATACAAGATTATCACTAATTTTTTCCATACTGAGTGGGTTCATGTGAACCCACAAAACAGAGGCTGGATCCGCCATTGATTTTAGTGAACAAAGAAACAAACTTAAAAAGATTGTATATGTTCACATGGCATAATCATAGACATTGCTATACAACAAAAGTCATACATTTTAGGGAGTAACAAGGAGGAACAAACTTTTCCGAGTCATCTCGATGATAGTGTTGTACTGTCCTTTATCATCCGAATTAGGAGGAGGTCTGTAAACACGAGAACATGTTAAATGTTAGAATGTCTACAGAACCAACGTCTCATGTGTGGATTAACAACGATATAGAGATAATACAACTAGGGTTTATTTATTAGTGGAGAAATGAAGAAGTTAAAAAACAATAGACAACACGTAATAAATAGGAAATGCTATTTAGGCTAGTGAAAGCCCAATACATTAGAAGCTCAAGAACTTATTATGCTAACATTATGAACACTTTAACGATCAAATCAATTACACATCTCAAGTCATACACATATGCGGATGTATAAATGATCCCATCTATTGTGGGTTAAACTAGGCTATGTATATTTTTTTTTTCTTCAAGAACCGCGACACACACGCAAGCATTTTAACAGTCAAAGCAATTACACATCTCAAGTCATACACATATGTGGATGTAGAATATAGTAATATGTTCGCAGTAACAATGGGTGGTGGTCAATTGGTAAAAGCAAAACCTTTAAACACCTTAGGACGAGGAGTCTTGAGTTCAAGTCCTACAGACAACATGAATAAATAATATATCCACAGTTGGTGGAGAGGAATTAAGTGACCATCCCTTCTATTGCGGGTTAAACTAGGTTATGTCTTAGTTTTTTTTTTTTTTTTTTTTTCTCGTCAAGAACTGCAACACACATACACACACTTATTTCTACACCACCTAAAAGCAACCTAAATACTCACAATTTGAACCCTCATCTTTTTTGATTGAGGAGAATTCACCGATGCTACTGGGGCACATGCCTTTTTGACTTATGTCTTCTTTTATTCGACATAACGTAGGATACCGTCTACTGACATCAATAAAATGTAGATTTTGAAATGCAGTTTAAAAAGTAAAATCAAACCTCTAAAGATTTGTAAACTTCCAACTTGTATGTATTATGTTATGTTATGTTATGTTATGTTATGTTATGTTATGTTATGTTATGTTATGTTATGTTATATTATATTATATTATATTATATTATATTATATTATATTATATTATTATATTATTATTATTATATTATATTATGTATGTATTTGTGTATATTAATACAAAGAGTTCATAAATAGTGCATTCTATTTTGTAAGTATTTGTTTTTATTTTTTAGTAGTATTTTAATTATTATTCAATTTGATTTCAAGTTAATCTTTTTTTAATATTATTTATATTTATTATTCAATATGATTTTAAGTTGTTAAAATATATCTAAAATCTGCAGCTACGTTTATTTTTTAAACACCCGATGGTACGTTTCGCGAGCATTGGATCAGTATCGGTTCGGTTTGTTACAGTATCAGTACGATACATGCACTCGGTATAGAAATTAATGTGTGTTTTACATCGACCAAAAACGATAAAAATGAACACTGGTATCGGGCCAATGTTGTACGAATGGTATTGATATGTTCAAATTGCCATGCTACTGGTACCGATATTCATTTATCATCGCAAACATAGTTGAATAAATAAAAAACATTCGAAACTGGAAACCAGGGCCGGCCCTCGGGGTGGGCGGGGAGGACCACCAGCCAGGGCCCGAGCTTCCGAAGGGCACAATTTTTTTCTATAAAAATCTGATATATATGTTATATATTTTTTTAAAGAGCATACCCTAGTTAAAATGATGAGAGAAGAGAAAAATGAAGCTGGAAAAATCTGTCAATGGCGGCTCCGGGAGAAAAGCAGAGAAGCGGCTCTGCATATTTTCATGGAGAAGAAAAGGAAAACCTACAATCTAATATGGATCATATTGGGCCTTTTTATATTTTAGGCTAAAGCCCATAACATATATAACTTAAACACAGTGAACGGTTGCTTAGAGATTTTTACCACAATTAAAAAAATCTGAGGTGTAAAACTTCAACAAGTATATCAACCGTTTATGTTTTGCTTATTAATTTATTTAATAACTTGATATAAAATAAATAATCATCACTGATTAAATTCTTTAGGATACTAATTAAAGTAATGTTAAATTAACTATTTTTACATAATTTTATATATAAATATAAAATAATAATAACGAAACTATACGAATACCATGATTTTGCTAATAGTTATATAAAAAACTAGTTTGCATTTATATTTCTCGTTAAACAGGGCACATGAATTCTCAGGGCCGGCCCTGCTGGAAACCATAAAAATGAACACATGTATCGGTAGCGATGTTGTTTGCTTGTTTGGTACGGCATAGTTGGGTAGCGATACGATGTCAGTTTATCGAAAGAGAAAATAATAAAAATAAATACCGGTACCAAAACAAATGATGTTCGTTTGGTTCACTACAGGCACGATATCAGTTATTAAATAGGAAACTATAAAAATGAATATATACCAGTACCGATGTTGTTTGGCTCGTTCGGTACGGTATGGTAGCGATACATTGTCATTTTATAGAAAGCAAAAACAATAATAAAAATACCAGTATCGAATATGTTGTTTAGTCAGTTTGAGTTCGATTTCGTATTATAGCGGCACAATTTCATTTTCAATAAAATTTCTATAGCAGCGTTGGAAAAAATAAACATAGAACTCACCGAACGGATATCAACTGAACAACATCAGTAGTGGTATCGATATTCGTATTTATTGTTTTCAATCGATGTAAGGTTTCCTCTTTTTATTGCAATAGTGAGTGTCGGTACGTTAACGAATTAAACAGATCCCGATCAAATTGCCGCCGTAAAGCGCGAGAAAATCTCACTAGTTATATATGAATACTGACTTCTCGTGAATAGTAACTATTTTAATAGTATTTTATTATTAGTTTTCTTTCAAAGTATATATAATATATTTTTTCTTTTGTATTATTATTATATAACAAGAGAATGTTATCAATCATAAATAAGACTATCATTTCACCAAATTAATAGTGTAATTACAACGAAATTGTTATCGTATCATATCGAACATCGATATCGGTATCCGTATTTATTTTTATGGTTTTCAGTTTCTATAATATTTCATTTATGCAACTCTATCTTCGGGGATAAGTGAATATTAGTACCGGTACCACAACGATATAAACCGATTGATACTGTTCGATCATCGGTGCAGTAACCGCGTTCGTTTTTATTGTTTTTGATCGACGTAAAATAAGCATTGATTTCTATACCGAATGCATGTATCATACATGTAGTATAACAAATCGAACCAATACCCATCGAATGCTCGCGATAACATCCGCCGCAATGCGTAGTTTATTATGGTAGAGAAATCATGACATGCTTCATGCTTGTGATAAAAAAAAGGCCAGAGTCCAAACGAGTTAATAAGAAGACAAAACAATAGGCCAAAGTCCAAATCAAGACAATAATAAATGCACATGATATCATAATAATGAACATATTCATATTATATTATATATGGATTATGATAAAAAAAAGGCTTTTTATCCTAAAAAATATAAAATGAATTTGGTGCATCATTTTAATTAGTGTATTTCTTTGAAAAAAAAATAGTTGTGTATCAAGTTAAAAAATGTATTTACCATTTTTCAAGAACCTGATTCCCAAAAGAAAATTTTGCTGAAAATCAGTTTTTTAAGGGATATTGGTCTCTAATAATCCTTACTACACATCATTGGCTATTGGCAGTCCTATCTTTTTTATTCCACATGACAGTCCTACATTTCAACAATTTTTCCTCCACCGGTCCTCATTTAAAAAAACTTAACGGAGTTAAGTTTTTTTTACGAATTACAAACTGACGTTTTAGGGCTTTTGATCAGAACGAGGATACGGGTCGAATGATGTAAAACTTACCTTGAAATTGTGCTCTAAACGACGAAAATGGTGCTTCAATTCGGGTGTTTAAACTTCCAATTAACAAAAATCAAGTCGTTTGGAGCACCGTTTCGATGTAAGTTTTACATCAATAGATGCGTATCATCGTTCTGATCAAAAGCCCTAAAGCGTCAGTTTGTAATTCGGAAAAAATTTAACTTCGTTAAGTTTTTTTTAACTGAGGATCGATGGAGGAAAAATAGTTGAAAGATGGGACTCTCAGGGGAAATAAAAAAGATGGGACTACCAATTGCCAATAACATCTAGTAGAGATTATTAGAGACCAATATCCTTTTTTTTAATACCAATGCTCTACTTAACACAAAAAAATAGTCCATGTGCTCAACTTAACACAATTATATAATGTTGCAAAGCAAATAGATATAAACGAACCAGCCAACGACTTTGTGTGGAATATTGTGTGGAATAACTAGGCAACTCAAAAGAGTAATATGTTTGCTTTGAGGGCAGTCAATGGGAAGATTCCAACTAGTGTTGTATTAGACTAATAATTAGCCCTAACAATCAGCCCTAACAATCAGCTGAGACTTATGATAATTAGAATAACGTTAGCCAAGATTTATGCTTAGCTTTAGAATAGAGATTTCCATATTTACTTGTAATCATCTCTATTTATACTCCTTATGTATTCTGCTAATTCATATCAATAAAACACAGAAGTCTTTATGTTTAATATGGCATCAAGAGCCTGTCTCTGACCCTAGCTGCTGCCTCTTTTTTTTTCTGGCCACCGCCGGATAGCAGCTGTACAGCCGTGAGTAATATCTCCGGCCATCTACTCAACAAACTCTCTCTTTGAACAGCAGCGACACCCATTCCAGTCTTCATTATGGCCACCCTTGCCCTCTTTACCACCTAAGAAAAGACCATTCACAACTCTCACAAGTTCGCCTTTACCCTCTCACCCTCAAATAATGGCTATTGGAAAGCAATGATCGAACCATTCTTTGTCTCCAATTCTCTGTTTGGCTACATCGATGGTTCCATACCCTACCCATCACCCAAAGTTTCCGCTGATGCGGCTGCTGCTGATAACCCGAACTACACCCGGTGGATTGCAAATGACGCCCATGTCCGCATGCTTATCATCTCAACCGTGTCTGAAGCCTCCTTCCAACATGTCCAGGGCACTACTTCTAAAGACGTTTGGCTGTCTCTGGAACGCGCCTACGCGCCTCAAACCGCCTCACATGAGTATACCTTGAAGACCTGACTATTGAAAATAGCCATGAAAGGCGATGAGAAAGCTGTTGACTAATTAACTCGTGCTCAAGAATATGCAACAGCATTGGCTAACATCGGGGAGCCCCAGAAAGACAAAGATGTGGTGATGCTTACTATTGCGGGTCTTCGGGAGGAGTACAATAGCTTAAAAGGTAATCTGCTGGCTCGTAATCCACCTGTTCAGTTTAACGAATTATATGGTTTATTGACCGACCATGATTACATGATTACTAAAAACCAAGAACCACAACCCTCCCTAATACCACAGGCTTACAACAGCACCACAAAACAACTTCCCACCATTAACAACATCCAATCTCAACTCCAAAATCTTCAACTGCTTGCTGCTCAACTTGGTTATCAACTACAGCCTGCTCCTAACACCAACCAGCTGTCCCCAGCCTTCAGCCCACAACCCCAAGCTTACTTTACCCCACGGTCTTACAACAACAATCGTGGCAATCGACGTGGTACTTATCGTGGCAACTCACGTGCAAATTCAAATCGGGGCCGTGACAATTCTGGTAACAATAGACAATTTTCTTGGGCTGCTACACAAAACACTGTTTTTGGCCATTGTAACAGGTGCGGGATCGCTCACTTACCAACTCAATGCCCCAATCAAGCTGGTCCCTCTAGGCAGCCTTCTCAGGCCAACTTTGCTGCCTTTTCGGATACCAGCTCACAATATGATGTCATCTGGAAGCCCGACACTGGAGCCAATGATCATGCCTCCCTGGATTTAGCAAGTCTTGACAACTCTGAAGCTTATCAAGGTAATGATTCTCTCCACGTTGGCGACGGTACACCCCTTCCCATCTTTCATATTGGTTCTTCAAAAATTTACACCCCACACAAAACCTTTAATATCTCTAATATTCTTCATGTTCCTGCCCTAAAACAAAATCTCCTTTCCGTTCAAAAATTTTGCTCAGATAATGATGTTTTCTTTGAGTTTCATGCTTCTTTTTTTGTTGTGAAGGACGAGTCTACACGCACTATCCTTCTAATGGGACCAAGTGAACAAGGCCTTTATTCCATCCGCCTTCCTACATTCAAGTCTCTTCCTAAAGTCGCCTTCACAGCAACAAAAGAGTCCTCCACCATTTGGCACCATTGTCTTGGACACCCACATCTTCGTGTTTTTCAGTCACTTATTTCTAGTTGTTCTTTACTGGTTTCCACCAAATTATCATCCTGCTTATGTACTTCATGTCAGTTAGGAAAATCATCCAAACTGTCTTTAAAACTTTCTACTTTTCGAAGCAATAATATTTTGGATCTAGTTTATTGTGATGTTTGGGGTCCCTCACCTACTTTATCTCTTGATGGTTATCGTTTTTTTCCTTTTATGTGTTGATCATCACTCTCGCTATATGTGGTTTTATCCATTAGCACACAAGTCTGATGTTTACACAACTTTTAAACAATTTTTACACATGGTCGAACGTCAATTTAATACTAAACTAAAAAGTGTGCAAACTGATTGGGGTGGTGAATTTCGGAATCTAACTCCATTTTTTAACTCGCTTGGCATCATTCATCGTCGTTCATGCCCTCACACAAGCGAGCAAAACGGAATTGTTGAACGTCGTCATCGTCATGTTGTGGAAACTGGGCTTGCACTTCTAGCCCACTCCAATCTTCCACTATGATTTTGGCGGTTTGCTTTTGACACTGCTACCTATCTCATAAACCGCCTACCTTCTCGGGTGTCCTCTAACATGTCTCCCTATCAACATGTTTTCAAACATAAACCTGATTACTCCTTCCTTCGGGTTTTTGGTTGCCAATGTTTTCCATATCTTCGTCCTTACAATCATCACAAAATTGACTTCCGCTCCACTCCATGCATCTTTGTTGGCTATAGCCCAGACCATCATGGTTACCGGTGTTTTGACCCGGTCTCCGAACGTGTCTATGTCGCACGTCATGTTCGTTTTAATGAACATATTCTTCCATCTCGTATACCACCACCACCTGCCCCACCTCCCCCATCCTACACTTCCATCTTCCCGACCCCACCACCTAACCTATCCAACTCCGAAAACAACCCTACTTCCACAGTTTCTAGCCCAAACACTAACCAGCCCCCTTCTGCTCCTACACCTATGCCTCCCCAACCAGCTGACCCAGTCCAGCCCACACCCTTCGATTCCTCTTCTGAACCGGGTCCAGCAGAACCGACCACATCAGCCCCGAATCCACCTATTAATGCTAACCAATCTGCCCAACCCGACTCTCCCACTCGACCTCGCCCGGCTCATCTTCGTCCTAACCCAAAGCTAGGGCCGGCTCAACCATTTTGGTGGCCTAAGGCGAAGTAAAATCTTGTGGCCGTTTCCCAAAAAAAAATGTATGTAATTGAAAGTTAAACGTGAAGGGCCCAAGTGTAATTATTTAAAAGATTGTGTTAAAATATAAAAACAACGAAAAAAATTTCTGAACCAGGGATTCGAACCCGGGTCTCACCACCATCCATATATACACAAAACCAGTGCACTACCAACCATCAATCTATTGATAACCCACACCCTAAATCTTTTATAAATGGACTGTGGTTGTATCAAATTGTGGAGGCCCTATAGTTTTGGTGGCCCAAGGCCCAAGCCTCATTTGGCTTACCCTTCGGCCGGCCCTGCCCAAAGCGTCCGAACCGAATAACCCATCACCCTATTACACCACCACTTCCCCTGATCAACTCACTGAACCCACTTCCTTTACCGTCACTAACAAGTCTCCGGAGTGGCGTCATGCCATGAATGAAGAGTTTCATGCACTTAATAAAAACGAGACGTGGTCATTGGTTCCTTATGTTGATAATTCTAATGTGGTTGATTGTAAGTGGGTGTACAGGTTAAAGAGGGATGCACAAGGCAAAGTGAGTGGCTACAAAGCTCGTCTTGTAGCCAAAGGGTTTCATCAACAGGCTGGGTTGACTATCATGAGACTTTCAGTCCAGTAGTTAAGGCTACTACCATTCGAGTTGTTTTATCTCTGGATGTCACTCACAAATGGGCCCTATGCCAATTGGATGTTCAGAATGCATTCCTGCATGGTGATCTTCAAGAAACGGTTTACATGAGACAGCCACAGGGCTTTGTTGATCCCTCCAAGCCACGTCATGTTTGTCTCCTTTATAAGTCTCTATACGGACTCAAACAAGCTCCTCGGGCCTGGTTCCATAGGTACAATTATTTATGTTTTGGTCTATGTTGATGATATCATTATCACTGGGAACAACAACCAGGCCATTGATCACATCATTCAGAGTCTAAGCTCTTCGTTCGCTGTAAAAGATTTGGGCTCTCTTCATTATTTTTGGGGCATTGAAGTCATTCACCATGGTCTTGATCTTATCCTATCTCAAAAGAAATACATCTGGGATACTTTACAGCGTTCATGGTTATCTGACTGCAAACCGGTCAATTCACCTATGAGTACATCTCAGGTTCTTATGCCTGATGACAGTCCCTTGATGCCTGACCCGACCAAGTATCGTCAGGTTGTTGGAGCCTTGCAGTATGCTACTTTGACCCGTCCTGATATTGCCTTCTCTGTCAACAAAGTCTGCCAGTTTATGCATGCACCCACTGAGAACCATTGGACAGCAGTCAAACGAATCCTGAGATACCTAAAGGGGACCACTGACTTGGGTTTACGTATTCGTCACGACTCGGGCTCTATTCTTCATGCCTTTACTGATGTTCACTGGACCAACTCGGTACATGCATATTCTGACTCTGATTGGCCCGGGTGTCCCGTTGACCGTCGGTCCACGGGGGGGGGGGGGGGTTTGCTATCTATCTTTGATCGAATCTTGTTTCCTGGATAGCCCGAAAACAACGCCTTGTGTGACACCCCAGGAAAAACCACACAACCTAACTAGCTTCCTCAGTAACTACGTGCTGAATTTCGGGACGAAATTTCTTTCAACTTTGGGATGATGTGACAACCCGAATTCTCGAGGAAAAAAAAACATTAGTTTTGCATTTATATTTCAATTTATATAATGATCTCATTCGATGAAATTTTTTTGTACTTATTTAATTTATAATGTGCAAACGAATAGTCGAAACCAAATTCCTATCGTGTTGAACCGACTCGAACCGTTTGAACCATGGCATAACTCATGTAACCCGGAACTTATGAGTCCCGAACCAGAGCATGATCATTATACATTATATTAGTTGATTAATTATATTTTACTATTAGTGCATTAATTATATTCTTATTATTAGTTAATTAAAAAAAAGAAAAACATAATATAAAAATATTAATGAAAGTCACAGCAAAGCAAATCTTTGACTACACTTGTTTTGTGTTTTGTGAACAGCCATTTACGGCCCTTAACCCCAAGCCCACAATTCCTTTATCTATTTTTTTCTTTTCTATTATTGGCCCAACCCCACTAAATCCTATTAAGGCTTTACGTAACTTGCATATGTATTATTATATAATACTTCTTATCACAAACCCTAGTCCATATAATTGGGATCTGCCATTCTTTTTTCTTTTAGTCGATCACAATCACCGAGCGAGCGACGGTTGAATATGATATGTATATATGTTCATAAGAGTCACCTTCATGGATAACACGCAAACCCTACGGCGATCGACGGTAGCTTCCTTCACCTTCACGAACGTCTCTCTCCCTCCCTCGGCAACCGGAGATCATCACCACTCCTCCGCCACACTCCTCCGTCACCGATCGCCGGTAAGTCCCACAAATTCGTCACTTCGTTTTCGAATGCGTTGTCTCGGTTTCGGTCAGATCTTAGTCGTTTTATGCTTATGTTTTAGTGAACATATGAAAACTATGTGAAACTGTTGATTGTTATTTATACAATGATATGCATATAAACTACACATGTTCGATGACATATTGACATATATATGAAACTATATGAACTTGTTGATCGGATTATACGTGTAAACATAGCCGTAGATTTCATGTAGGTGTAGGCATGAAACGGATTAACGGCGCTGAGCATATATGAACGAACTATGAATGTTTATGTGTCTATAATTGAGTGTTTTTCATGCAACTATTAATAGCCAAACATGTACAGCGATACATGCAAATTCCGGTTCGATTTCGTGTTTCGGTATGAGTATGTGGTTGTGTGTATATGAAAACGGTTAAATGTGAACTAAGTTTAATATTATAAGTAAATCGAGTATGAATGCTCATGTGCCGCGATTAAGTGGTTATCCGGAAACTATTGATAGACGTATATGTATGATGATATATCTTGGATTAACTGTTGTAAAATTTAGGATATTATTTGACGTGAATTGTTAAAATGATGGTGTCATTAATCTTGGGTGCATACTTGCCATTGTTTATTTGGTTGTTTAGGACATGAAAGTTGTTGCTGTATACACTTAAAAGATGTAGTAAATGCCTTGGTATTCCTTATTTTCTAGATGATTGTGAGTGCTGCTTGTTTACATTGGTGTTTATGAACGGATAAAAGATATAGTAATATATCATTTAATATTAAGGCCGATGGTCTGTTTTGATGAAAAATACAAACACATGTTTGATCGAGTTTTAAGAATGCCCTCAAAACAAACTGTTTCATATTTGGTTGATTTATTTAGGATACTAAAAATAAGTGTTTGTGCCTTGATCGAATTGTTTGAACCATTTTTTATTGAGTAGCACACTATTATTGGGCTGCACGGACCGAACACTCCTGAGTCCGAATTGTAGGTTATATTGATTGGACCGCACACATGGAATATGTGATTAGATTGTAATATATATTACTATGTTATAAATTATAAACGGTCCATGTACTTATATGTGATGTTACGAGTTATATGCCATGTGTTAAATACATGTACTTATGTGATGTGTGGTACCTTGTATGTTGTTTGATCTGTAATGTGTGCCAATATGTGAAATACTCGTATACGAACCTAACGAAACATGGTAACTATAATAGGACGTGATTGACTAAAGAATTTTTAACAAGTGAAATATCTGCCGAGCAAACCAAGGTGAGTTCACACAGCCAAGGCATGGGTTCCCAGGGTGGGAATGGGTTGGATTATTTATTTGTGATTACCTAGCACATGGAACTTAGTTATATGGTCCTCGGGTGAGGAAGGGTTATTGATAAGATACAACTAGACTAATGGTACTAAATTGAACTGATCTTCGCACACACGCCAGGGTTGGCCGCGATAATATGACTAATCTTCGCACACATGCCTAGGAAGGCCGCGAACTATACTCTAAACTTCGCATACATGCCAGGGTGGCCGCGATACAAACATACCTAGTCTAGAATACTTGGGAACTTTCCCCAGTCATCGCACACATGCCTAGAGGGCCGCGATATGAACTAATACGATACATGACTTAACAAACGAACAAAAGGCTTACTTTCCTATTACTATTACTGAACTGTTTACTGTGAACTCGCTCAACTAGTTGTTGACTCTCTGCTGCATGCCTTGCAGGACCTTAGGTACTTATGGAGCTTGCACAGGGAGGAGCAGGTCGTTGTGGGCAAAGATTCGTGAATGCCGCGTTGAACGTTTAAACACTTGAACATTACTTTGGGTTTTCATAATATGCTTCCGCTACTTAATTTACGTTTTGTTGAACATCAATCATGTCGTGATGAATTACATTAACTACTTTTAATATTAAACGCTGTGTTCGATATGATTGGTGGCTTGATCCTGGTCATGTCACGCCTCCAAGCGGTGGTACTCCGCGGGTGGATTTTGGGGGTGTGACAGATTGGTATCAGAGCCATTGGTTATAGTGAACTTGGTTTTAAAAAAGGGGAAAAATCTTTTTGATATAAAACCAGACTATAACCTGTACAGTGCTCAACGATCCACAACGACGCTTCACTCCACGTGCAAGGCTTAACACTTTAGGTGGTATGATTTAAGTTTATATTGCCTACTTGCTAGATTACTTTTGCATGATATGTTGTTTATGTTTATGTAGCATGGTAGCATGCGGTCTATTAACCCTGATGCGTTCTATATGACACCCGAATGTTTATTTGAAATTTGACAAGTGGTGGTAAATTCTTTTCTGTTCCCTCGTCACCCCACTACGACCATTGTTTAGGTGTTCTATCTATTCATACGCTTATCTCGAAATGACGTCGCCATCTGACCCTCCGTATATTCGGATTGTACGTCAACATTCACGAAGACCAGACCTTGCTCAAACGAACTCGGGTTTAGTAGGACTATACCCATGCATCCCTGTTGACGAACCTTATCATCTTCGACGGTCGTCGTCACCAGAAACAAAGCAGTCACAGTTACACGCGTTCGTCGTTTTGCAACTCGCAACCTTACCCACCAAACTCTGTTTTGGACAAATGATACACTCGCGCGACCGCGATGTAACGAACTTCCCTGTTGTGCCATGCCGCCATGCACCACTACTGGAAATTATTTCTAGAGAATAGATTAGCTGGTCGAATCCTTCGGTTATTAATGGACCCCTGTTTTCGCTCGATTCCTCGTACAAACCTCATTAATTCTCTGTTTCTTTGATTGGCAACTGATATAACAAAACGCTAACAACCATACCATGATTTCCACCGATCACAATATTAGCCCCCCCCCAAGCGTTGTAAGGTATCTATAGATCGAGTTCGTCGGAACTCACTTCAAGCCATTATTTTAGAACAATTTTCGGGACGAAAATTCTTTCAAGTAGGGGATGATGTGACACCCCAGGAAAAACCACACAACCTAACTAGCTTCCTCAGTAACTACGTGCTGAATTTCGGGACGAAATTTCTTTCAACTTTGGGATGATGTGACAACCCGAATTCTCGAGGAAAAAAAAACATTAGTTTTGCATTTATATTTCAATTTATATAATGATCTCATTCGATGAAATTTTTTTTGTACTTATTTAATTTATAATGTGCAAACGAATAGTCGAAACCAAATTCCTATCGTGTTGAACCGACTCGAACCGTTTGAACCATGGCATAACTCATGTAACCCGGAACTTATGAGTCCCGAACCAGAGCATGATCATTATACATTATATTAGTTGATTAATTATATTTTACTATTAGTGCATTAATTATATTCTTATTATTAGTTAATTAAAAAAAAGAAAAACATAATATAAAAATATTAATGAAAGTCACAGCAAAGCAAATCTTTGACTACACTTGTTTTGTGTTTTGTGAACAGCCATTTACGGCCCTTAACCCCAAGCCCACAATTCCTTTATCTATTTTTTTCTTTTCTATTATTGGCCCAACCCCACTAAATCCTATTAAGGCTTTACGTAACTTGCATATGTATTATTATATAATACTTCTTATCACAAACCCTAGTCCATATAATTGGGATCTGCCATTCTTTTTTCTTTTAGTCGATCACAATCACCGAGCGAGCGACGGTTGAATATGATATGTATATATGTTCATAAGAGTCACCTTCATGGATAACACGCAAACCCTACGGCGATCGACGGTAGCTTCCTTCACCTTCACGAACGTCTCTCTCCCTCCCTCGGCAACCGGAGATCATCACCACTCCTCCGCCACACTCCTCCGTCACCGATCGCCGGTAAGTCCCACAAATTCGTCACTTCGTTTTCGAATGCGTTGTCTCGGTTTCGGTCAGATCTTAGTCGTTTTATGCTTATGTTTTAGTGAACATATGAAAACTATGTGAAACTGTTGATTGTTATTTATACAATGATATGCATATAAACTACACATGTTCGATGACATATTGACATATATATGAAACTATATGAACTTGTTGATCGGATTATACGTGTAAACATAGCCGTAGATTTCATGTAGGTGTAGGCATGAAACGGATTAACGGCGCTGAGCATATATGAACGAACTATGAATGTTTATGTGTCTATAATTGAGTGTTTTTCATGCAACTATTAATAGCCAAACATGTACAGCGATACATGCAAATTCCGGTTCGATTTCGTGTTTCGGTATGAGTATGTGGTTGTGTGTATATGAAAACGGTTAAATGTGAACTAAGTTTAATATTATAAGTAAATCGAGTATGAATGCTCATGTGCCGCGATTAAGTGGTTATCCGGAAACTATTGATAGACGTATATGTATGATGATATATCTTGGATTAACTGTTGTAAAATTTAGGATATTATTTGACGTGAATTGTTAAAATGATGGTGTCATTAATCTTGGGTGCATACTTGCCATTGTTTATTTGGTTGTTTAGGACATGAAAGTTGTTGCTGTATACACTTAAAAGATGTAGTAAATGCCTTGGTATTCCTTATTTTCTAGATGATTGTGAGTGCTGCTTGTTTACATTGGTGTTTATGAACGGATAAAAGATATAGTAATATATCATTTAATATTAAGGCCGATGGTCTGTTTTGATGAAAAATACAAACACATGTTTGATCGAGTTTTAAGAATGCCCTCAAAACAAACTGTTTCATATTTGGTTGATTTATTTAGGATACTAAAAATAAGTGTTTGTGCCTTGATCGAATTGTTTGAACCATTTTTTATTGAGTAGCACACTATTATTGGGCTGCACGGACCGAACACTCCTGAGTCCGAATTGTAGGTTATATTGATTGGACCGCACACATGGAATATGTGATTAGATTGTAATATATATTACTATGTTATAAATTATAAACGGTCCATGTACTTATATGTGATGTTACGAGTTATATGCCATGTGTTAAATACATGTACTTATGTGATGTGTGGTACCTTGTATGTTGTTTGATCTGTAATGTGTGCCAATATGTGAAATACTCGTATACGAACCTAACGAAACATGGTAACTATAATAGGACGTGATTGACTAAAGAATTTTTAACAAGTGAAATATCTGCCGAGCAAACCAAGGTGAGTTCACACAGCCAAGGCATGGGTTCCCAGGGTGGGAATGGGTTGGATTATTTATTTGTGATTACCTAGCACATGGAACTTAGTTATATGGTCCTCGGGTGAGGAAGGGTTATTGATAAGATACAACTAGACTAATGGTACTAAATTGAACTGATCTTCGCACACACGCCAGGGTTGGCCGCGATAATATGACTAATCTTCGCACACATGCCTAGGAAGGCCGCGAACTATACTCTAAACTTCGCATACATGCCAGGGTGGCCGCGATACAAACATACCTAGTCTAGAATACTTGGGAACTTTCCCCAGTCATCGCACACATGCCTAGAGGGCCGCGATATGAACTAATACGATACATGACTTAACAAACGAACAAAAGGCTTACTTTCCTATTACTATTACTGAACTGTTTACTGTGAACTCGCTCAACTAGTTGTTGACTCTCTGCTGCATGCCTTGCAGGACCTTAGGTACTTATGGAGCTTGCACAGGGAGGAGCAGGTCGTTGTGGGCAAAGATTCGTGAATGCCGCGTTGAACGTTTAAACACTTGAACATTACTTTGGGTTTTCATAATATGCTTCCGCTACTTAATTTACGTTTTGTTGAACATCAATCATGTCGTGATGAATTACATTAACTACTTTTAATATTAAACGCTGTGTTCGATATGATTGGTGGCTTGATCCTGGTCATGTCACGCCTCCAAGCGGTGGTACTCCGCGGGTGGATTTTGGGGGTGTGACACCTTGTGTCTCGCTCATCTACTGAATCAGAATACAAAGCCCTTGCTGATACAGTTGCAGAATTGATTTGGTTAAAGGCCCTTCTTCATGAACTTGGTATTGCTAAAAATTACTCCCCCACTCTTTGGTGTGACAACTTAGGAGCCACCTACCTTTCGGCTAATCCAGTTTTTCATGCTCGCACAAAACATGTTGAAGTGGACTATCACTTTGTTCGTGAACAGGTGGCTCAGGGTAATCTGCATGTCAAATTCATAACTACTAATGATCAGATCGCTGACGTCTTCACCAAGCCGTTATCTTCTCAGTGGTTCCAGTTCTTACGGTCCAAGTTGCAAGTCGTTCCCCGCCCTCAACTTGCGGGGGATATTAGACTAATAATCAGCCCTAACAATCAGCTGAGACTTATGATAATTAGAATAACGTTAGCCAAGATTTATGCTTAGCTTTAGAATAGAGATTTCCATATTTACCTGTAATTATCTCTATTTATACTCCTTATGTATTCTGCTAATTCATATCAATAAAACACAGAAATCTTTATGTTTAATATGTTGCATTAAGAGCTAGAGGTGTTGTTCTCAATCTGTAACGTGTAAGATCGCCGGTTTGGTGGATGAGACTTCGGACCATCATTTAGTGAATTGTTAGTTTGCAAGGGATATTTGGGAGCAAGTTCATAGATGGCTGAAGATTCAAGGATGTTCAAGTGCGGGCTAAGTGAGGGAGATGCTTCACAGTGTAAATGATGCTCCTTGGTCGACGAAAAAGAAAAGGTTGTCTCATGCTATTTATCTTCTCATGATATGGCTAATATGGCAAGCGCGGAACGCAAAACTTTTTAATAACAAGAATGGTGTGGTACACAAGGTTATCAAAGACGTCAAAGAAATTTCGTACCAGTGGATGAAAGGTAGATCAAATATCGAGGTGCCGAAATGGAACGATTGGAGATATTTTGATTGTAATGTTTGATTGTTTCGTAGTTTTTTTTAACTTGTTTTGTTTGGGTTTGTTGTTTCCTTTTTCCTTCTTGTTGCCATTCAAAAAAATATATGTTGCCCAGCCGCCCAGGTCTCAAAAACAATGTAACGTACATCTTTAATTATTAATTATTATTATTATTATTATTATTATTATTATTATTAGGCAAATTGGATTTAAATAATCCCAACTCACTGTTATTGGCCAATAATAATCCCAACTCATTTAATCACCAATAATAATCCGAACTATTCACTTTTGTTTGTAAAATAATCCTAGTTAAAAAAACACTAACTAGGTTAAAAAATTGCTTATGTGGCATGCCATGCCACGTCATCAAAAATGCCATATAGACAGCCACGTCAGCTGCCACGTCATCAAAAATGCCACATCAACTGTCACGTCAGCAAAATTGCTGACGTGGCATGCCACGTCAGCAATTTTTTAACCTAGTTAGTGTTTTTTAACTGGGAGTATTTTACAAACAAAAGTGAATAGTTCGGATTATTATTGGTGGTTAAATGAGTTGGGATTATTATTGGCCAATAACAGTGAGTTAGGATTATTTAAATCCAATTTGCCTTATTATTATTATTATTATTATTATTATTAGAGTAAACTGCAATTTTACCCCCTGGGGTTTAGGCCAATTGGCACTCTGACCCCCTAACGAAATAGTTGCAATTTCCCTCCCCCCCCCCAACGTTGATATTATGTCGCACTTTTACCCCCTGGACCATGTTTCCGTCACATATCAACGTTTTCTTTTAATGGTCAAAGGGCGGAAAGGTAAAATCACTATAATCTTGACCTACAACCTCATATAATCCCCATTTCATCACTTTGAAACCCTCAACTTAACCTACCTCTAAAATCAAGAGCTGTTCTTTGGCGATCAGGCATTCTTGAAGAATTACAGTCGATTGGAACTCTGTTACGAGCATGGATCTTCGATTATGGAAGGTTAGAGCTGAAGATCAGTATTTCAAACCGGATGAAATGTACCGTAAGTGACATGCAAGCTCACAGGGTCTGAATTAGGTAAAATTTGAACCTCTTCTGTGTTAATTTGTTATTAATGATTGTTTACAGGTGAAACCCAAACTCAATTTACCATAAAATTTCACCATGGAGGTAATTTTGTAGAAAACCCAAATAGAAAATACTTTGGTGGGAAGATGAACTACATTGATCATGTAGATTTTCGAGTGTTGAATACGGATGTTTTAGAGGAGATGGTTAAGAAATTAGGATACAATGATGGTCTCTTTTTCTGCATTCATTACAAGGAACCCTACTGTTCTTTGGATTTTGGTCTTAGGACATTAAAATGTGATGTTGACTTAGAGCCTATCTTTGATCATGTGCGTCAAGGAGTACACATGATAGACATGTATGTTGAACACCAGAGGTCAACAATCTTGATTGAGTCAAGTGAAGTTCCTGTAGGGCCATGTAAAGCAATTGTTCTAGCATCATTTATAATAAATAATCAGAATCATAGTCTGAATGAAGATGAGGGAGAAATTGAAGAACATAATGAAGAGAGTGAAGAAAGTGATCATGATTATGAGTATATTGAGGAAGATAATTTGGTTTATGAAATAGAGGTGGATATGCAGAGGTTCAGGGCTAATGTTGAATTTACTAGGGAAGAACTGGATGGTTCAAGTGATGGGGACATGATGATGAGAGAAGCGAAGAAGGTCATCTGCCTGTAGATCTGGAGGACTTTGAAAGTGGGTGTGATGGCAATTCAAGCCTTAGAGATAAGGTTGCCAGGAAGATAAAGAGGAGAAACAAGGGTGGTTTAAAAGGACCAAATGATCTGCCATTCTTTGTTGGTCAGCTTATTGATGACAAAAATAAGATGAATCAGATGGTGAAAGATTATGCTCTTATGGCAAGGGGGGATGTGTTTATTCTAAAAAACGAATTGTTAAGGTATAGGGTAGTATGTTTTGGAAGTAATCCACCACTACTTGGTCCTGTAAAAAAAAGGAGATGAGGGGCAAAATAGTAAATGCAGCAAAGTAGGGCAAAAATACAAGCACCTTAAAAGGCATACCAAGCCCACCTGCCCTTGGGCAGTTCACATCTCAAGGCATACAGCCAAGGATAAGTGGTGTGTGAAGACCATTCATAATCAACATAATTGTTTGACAACAAGGGTCGTTTCTTTGTACACAATGAGTTCGATTGCCAGAGAGATCCAACCTATGATTGAAAGCAATCCAGACATGCCAATTCATGCAATTCAAGTCAACTGCTTCAGAAGCATCAGCTAGAAATATCACTACATAAGGTCTTCAGAGCCAAGAGGATAGCAACTACGAGAATTTATGGTGATTACCAATAACAGTATGGCCTGCTAAGGTCATACTGTGATGAACTTCTAAAATCCAACCCATGTAGTACAATTAAAATTGATGTGGAGCCATGTGGGAACTCAGGTAGTCCTACAAGGCAGTTTCGAAGGATTTATGTTTGTTTTGCCTCTATGATGAGAGGATTTAAGATGATTGGAAGACCGTTGCTGGGTGTGGATGGTTGTTTCATGAAAGGTCCATTTCTGTCACGGCCCCCGACCCGGTTTGACCCGTTTCAGGAGCCGCGGGACAGAAATCCCGTGATATTTATTTATGTGATTTTAGCAGCGGAATTTTTTTATCGTCAGGATCGTTTTAAAGCTAAAAACTTTTCCCGATTATTTTATTTCACAACTCGGGATAAAACCCCGATAATTTATAATAACAAGATTTTACTGAGAAATCTTTATTTTTTACAAAACATATTTCTTTATTTTATAATGAGCCACTTTCTTAAGCTTGAAATGCTCCCCAACACTTTTCCTGAATTACAATAGATCACCTGAAACATGTTTGAAAAAGGTTTTGTCAGCGGGGAAATACTGAGTGAATCATTCAGTTTACTAAAATGACTAATTTATTATAATTTACAGTATTAAGAGTTTTTACATATGTTTCTGGTATCTACCAACTACCCACAGTATTTGTCACTCGACCGGATCTGTGACTATGGTCATATCACCATTGGCTGCCCCAATGAATGACGTATATCACTTATTTTTAGGTTCGCCCACCTAATGTGATTAAAACAGTAGTAATGTGCACAATACCCCACATACTGCCTGTAATTTGGTGATTACATAAACTTAATCACTGTAATTATAATTCTGAAAATAATTTGGAGTATTGTAAAACATTTGATAAAAAGAGAATGACTCACATTGCAGGTTTAACACGGACAGAATATGGATTAGCCTTGTGAACCTAATTTAAATAATAATGCACACAAAACCGGGTTAGTGACCAATACAGCAGTTACGATAACTCACGAGATCAAATTCTCACAACGAACGACAAAGTGCAATACTTAAACATCCATCGATTTAACGACGAACGACAAAGTATAACCCTATGTGGGCGGCACTTAAACATCCATTGGATATATTGATCAGTCGGAAAATGAATCGTAATAGCGATCGAGTGATTACCCTGTTTTGCGGCAGCACTTTGATACTTGTGTGTGTTTAATTGTAATATTATAGCTCCAATTCGACGTACAGAGAGTATTTTTGCGTCGTTTCAACTTCTGTAAGCTAGTGCCAATGTCTGCTATTTATAGTTATTTTTGAGACTGGCTTACGGACCGTATGGCTTTTCCCTTTACGGTCCGTAAAGGGTGCAGTCTAATTACATAGACTAGCTGGGTTCGGGACTAGCTTGTATGACTCACTCTAAATTCGAAATTCAATCTGTACAACGAGACATAAGGATAATTATCACTAGGGTTTACTCCCCTTGAGTTTTAGGGACCCTGATCCTGATTCCGATTGTTCTGAAAATTTTTAGGGTTAGTGCAGAATTACTTGGGTGTCTTAATTAGGGTTTCCTTATTGACTAATTATCATCCTAATTTATGGATTTTAATGAGAATTGTTACATCCTCCCCAGCTTAAGAAAAATCTCGTCCTCGAGATTCATGAAAATAGATGAGGGTATTTCCGCTTCATTTCTGACTCCAGTTCCCAAGTATATTCTGGTCCCCTCTTCGAATTCCATTTGACTTTTACCAGTACTAGTCGCTTGTGTTTAAGAAACTTGACCTTCCGGTCTTCTATTTGTAAAGGTTTCTCTATGAATTTCAGCTTTTCATTTACCTCTACATCTTGAAGAGGTACTACCAGGGATTCGTCTGATAGACATTTCTTGAGATTAGATACATGAAATACATCATGTACTCCAGCTAGTTCTTCTGGTAGTTGTAAGCGATAAGCTACTGGTCCTATTCGTTGGATTACTGGGAATGGTCCAACATATCTTGGACTCAGTTTTCCTTTCTTACCGAATCGTACTACTCCTTTCCAAGGAGATACTTTCAAAAGTACTTTGTCTCCTATCTGGAATTCTAGTGGCTTGCGGCGATTGTCTGCATAGCTTTTCTGACGATCTCTAGCTGTTTTCAATCTTTCCTTATCTTGTCTGTGGTTTCTTGCACGATTTCTGGACCTGATAATTGACTTTCTCCTATTTCTGCCCAACATACGGGAGTTCTGCACTTGCGTCCATACAGTGCTTCGAATGGAGCGGCTTCGATGCTTGAGTGATAACTATTGTTATAGGAGAATTCGATTAATGGTAAATGGTTATCCCAATTACCACCAAAGTCAATTACACATGCTCGGAGCATGTCTTCTAGAGTTTGGATCGTCCTTTCACTTTGTCCGTCTGTTTGTGGATGATATGCAGTACTTAGATTGAGTCGGGTTCCCATTGCTTCTTGGAAGCTTGTCCAGAAACGGGAAGTGAAACGACTATCTCTATCCGATACAATGGAGAGTGGGACTCCATGCAAGGATACTATTTCATCCACATACAGCTTGGCTAACCTTTCCATGCTAAAAGTTTCTTTCATAGGTAGAAAATGAGCAGATTTGGTTAATCGATCCACAATTACCCAAATAGCATCATTACCTTTTCTGGTTTTGGGTAACTTAGTAACAAAGTCCATTGTTATGAGTTCCCATTTCCATACAGGCATTTCCAATTGTCGTAGTAGACCTGAAGGTTTCTGGTGTTCGGCTTTAACTTGTGAACAAGTTAGACATTTAGATACGTATTCGGCTATATCCTTTTTCATTCCTATCCACCAGAAATTCTTTCTTAAATCTTGGTACATCTTATTGTTTCCTGGATGTACAGTATACCTAGATTTATGAGCTTCTTCTAAAATCTTTGATCTTAAATTTCCCTGTTTAGGTACCCAAATTCTGCTTTTGTGGAATTTCCAAATTCCATCATTTCCTTGTTCCAATTCTTTTAGGTAACCTTTCATTCCTTCGGCATCGTCCTTGATTTCCGTTTCCTGAATTTCCTTCAATTGTTCCATTAAATCTACTTGTAGATTTATTCTAAGAGCACGGACTCGCCTTTGCTTCTCATGATCCTTACGACTTAAGGCATCTGCGACTACGTTTGCCTTTCCTTCGTGATATTGAATATCACAGTCGTAATCACTCAGGATTTCCATCCATCTTCTTTGCCTCATATTTAACTCTTTTTGCCCAAATATATACCTTAAACTTTTATGATCTGTATAAACAGTAAACTTACTTCCATACAGATAATGTCTCCATATCTTAAGGGCAAAAACTATAGCTCCTAATTCTAAATCATGAGTCGTATAGTTTTCCTCGTGCTTCTTCAATTGTCTGGAAGCATATGCAATTACCTTCTTGCGTTGCATTAACACACATCCAAATCCTAATTTTGAAGCATCACAATATACTTCAAAATCTTCTGTTCCTTTTGGTAAGGCTAAGATTGGTGCATTGGTTAATTTTTGCTTCAAGATTCTAAAGGCTTCTTCTTGTTTAGGTCCCCATTCAAACTTAATGGCTTTACAGGTTAGCTTAGTTAATGGTACAGCTATTTTGGAAAAATCCTTAATAAACCGTCTATAATATCCGGCTAAACCTATAAAACTTCTAATTTCCATTGCGGTTTGTGGAACCTTCCAATTGGTAATTGCTTCTATCTTAGCAGGATCTACGTGAATACCTTCATGATTCACCATGTGTCCTAAGAATTGCACTTCTTGTAGCCAAAATTCACACTTTGAAAATTTGGCATACAATTTCTCTTTTCTTAACAAAGTTAAGAGTGCATGCAAGTGCCGACAACGTTCGTCCTGACTTTTTGAATAAATAAGTATATCGTCTATGAAAACAATTACAAATTTATCCAAATATGGTTTACAGATCCTGTTCATCATGTCCATGAATGCTGCAGGTGCATTAGTTAACCCAAAGGGCATGACTGTAAACTCATAGTGTCCATACCTAGTTCTAAAAGCAGTTTTAGGTATGTCTTCTTCTTGAACCTTTAATTGATGATATCCGGAGCGCAAGTCTATCTTAGAAAAGTACCTAGCGCCTTGTAATTGATCAAAAAGATCATCAATCCTAGGTAATGGGTATCGATTCTTAATTGTAACCTTATTTAGCTCTCTATAATCGATACACATTCTCATCGATCCATCTTTCTTTTTCACAAACAACACTGGTGCACCCCAAGGGGATGAACTAGGTTGTATAAATCCTTTGCTTAGTAATTCATCTAATTGCTTTTTCAATTCTAGCATTTCGGTAGGAGCTAATCGATAGGGTGCCTTGGCTATCGGTGTAGTTCCTGGAATTAGATGAATCCTAAATTCTACCTCCCTATCTGGTGGTAACCCAGGTAAATCTTCTGGAAATATATCTGGGTATTCTGAGACTACAGGAATTTCCTTAAGTTCTTTACTTTTAGTACTAATGATTACTGAAATCATATATACTATTCCTTGTTTTCGTTCATAATTAGCAACTTTCATTACTGATATGAACTTTAGTGGCTTTCGAGGTTTATCTCCTGTAATCATGATTACTTCTCCAGTAGATGATTGAATTTCTATAGAGTTTTTATCACAAATGATTTGAGCATGGTTGGCTATTAACCAATCCATTCCTAACACAACATCAAATTCAGCTAATTTCATAGGTAATAGGTTTGCAACAAATTTATGACCTGCAAGTTCTATTCCTACTTTTTGCAAAACCTGATTGATTTTTTACTGAATTCCCATCTGCGGTTTCAACTGTAAAAATCTGCCTAATGGTAGTTAAGGGTAACTTAAGAGCTTGGCAGAATGAAGTATTTATAAAACTTTGGTTTGCACCAGAGTCAAACAATACTTTTGCATAAATGTCGTGAACTAAAAACGTACCGGCTATCACATCCGGGATGAGCTCTGCTTCTTGAGTGGTTAGCTGGAATGCTCTGGCATTCTTCTTAGTAGCTCCTTCGGTCGCCTTGGTTTTGTTGTCTACTGGTTTAACTAACTTAGGACATTCTGTTTTGAAATGTCCGGCTTCTCCACAATTGTAACAAATTATGGATTTCTTTCTGCAGTTCTCTTCACGATGTCCTATCGTTTTGCAAAAATTGCAAAGTTTGTTACATTTTCCAAAATGTTTCTTTTTGCAAATTTTGCAGAATGGCAAAGTTGAAGATTGCCCTGCTCCTCTTTTCTTGAAATTACTATTATTACCCACCCTAAATCCTTGGGTAATTTTCTGAGCTAGTTCTTTCTTCCTGTCTTCATCTCTTGTGCGTATCAATTCATCAGTCAGGGTGTTAGCTAATTCTACAGCATCGTCAATAGTGCGAGGTCTCGCAGCCTTAACGATATTGCGAATTTCGCTAATTAATCCCCAAATATAGCGAGAAATGAGTACCGGTTCTGGCGAAGCCAGTGTTGGTACCACTCTAGCATATTCAAAGAATGTCGAAGTATATTCTCGACAGTCGACGCCTATCATACGATGACTCAGGAACTTGTTTGCCATTTGTTCCTTTTCGTATTCGGGACAGAATTTTCTTTCGACAAGATTCTTAAATTCTTCCCATTTCATCGTATAGGCCACCCTTCTTCCTTTTGCTTGTAGCACTGTGTTCCACCATTCGAGTGCTCCTTCTTTAAACAGATTTGATGCGTACATGACCTGATCATCTTTGGCACACTTACTGATTGCAATTACTGCTTCGGCTTTCTCTAACCAACGCAGTGATGCAGTTGCCCCTTCATTGCCTGCAAATTCAGTGGGTTTACAAGCAAGGAATTCTTTGAAAGTGCAACCAGGTGTTGCAGTTTTCTGTTTCTTAGGGAGCGGCGTGTGCTGGGATTCATTATCATGATTAACATGATTATTGCCCCCGTTTATACTATTACTGAAGTTATCTTCAGAAGTACGTTTACTAGGAACGATATGTTGCGGTTCGATTGGACTTTTTACAGCAGCAACGAATGCTGTAATAGCATTGGCTATCCCTTGAGCAACAATATTTTCAATATCTTGTCTAGTCATATATTGATCCCCTGGATGTTGCTCTGATTGATTAACCTCATTTACTGGTTCATTACCAATATTTGCCATCTGATAATATATATATAATTTTTATTAGTATTTGATAAATAGCAATTATACACAAACAATCAGACAATTTACAATACACGTATAGTCAAAACTATCGATTTCTCGATTCCATTTTATATCGGTTATAGTATGCATCACTACACACAAATATTTTACAGGGTTTTATTCGTAGTTATGTTACAGACTGATTTTACTATTTACTTTTACTATTACACAACTATAGTTTTACCACCTTCCTATCTCTCGCCACTTGTCGTTCTAAAAACGCATTTCCCTTTCATCATATTTCCAGGCAATTTGTCCCCCTATCTCCCTGATTCTATTTCCTGCATCCATCAATTCTTCACCATAATGACGAAGTTCCGCCATATTTTCGTTACTCATTGGTGGATTAGGTAGGGGTTCTGGATCAAATTGTGGAAAAAAGGAATAAGGGTCGTTGACAATATTTTGAAATTGCCAATCATTTGTCCACCATTCGTCCATTTCTACAGGTTGAGAGTGGACTATAGGTTCTGGAATTGCTGGTTCAAAATTCATAGGGAGTGGATTTTCACTAGGATAGGTAATAATATTCGTATTGACAGGCTGAATAGTCTCACAGTTTGCCAATAGAAAATCTATTTCATCCTGAAAAGTTATTCCCTGGTTTTGGTTTTGGTTGGAGCTCTCTCCAATTTCTATCTGAGTTGGTCTAGAACCTTGTCCTACTTCCATTTCTATATCTTTAGAATATTCCTCAAACTGTTTCTCCATTTGCCTAGAATCTTTCTTGACTTTAGTTTCCATCTCTTGCTGTTTAGTACTTTCTTTGATTACAATTTCTTTTCCTTTTCCTAAAGGGTTGTTTATTTTAGGAAGTTTCGGGGCTGGCTTTTTCCTACGGATACGACTACCCCATACATAATTCTTTCTTTTCTTTCGTTTTGGCTTTGTCAAAGGTGGAGCATTGAATTCTACAGGTTGTTCCACATCAGCAAAGTATCCAGTGAAATCTTGGGAAACTTCTACATTCACCGGGTAAAGATCGAGGTTCTAAAAGGCTTCAGATATCTCATTCATGCTGTGTAGCATATATGCAAAATGCACAAAAATACTAAGTTAAAACTTTGGAACAAAGTTTAACAAATAAATATCAAAGTTTTATTGCACACTATTTGTACAAAATAACAGGAAAGAACACACTCGGATTTATTTATTTATTTACTGGAAAGTGCTATTACTAGACTTAGGGTTTTTAAAGATTTGCATGTTCTGCTACTGTAGCTAGCATATACAAATTTGCCCATTTCTCATCTAGCTTGTCTTCCCAAGGTGATTTATTGATTAATTCCTGGGTTTCCTTTTTAATCCTCTTTTCTCGGATTTGCTCTTTACTTTTCTTAATAATCATACTCCTTTTTCTAGGAGAAAGCGGTTTCTCATATTGTGCTTTCCGCATAAATATTCCTTCTTCAGGAATTGTAGGGAGTTTTGAAGATGAACTTCCCTCTTCATAGACTGACCTATCTAATTTAAGATAGATACCTTGCAGCTTTTGCTTACCCATACTGTAACTAACAAATAATCAGTTTAATAAAACACATAATCACATAATAGTAATCAGGAAAAATTAAGTATCTCTAAATACTTAATTAGCTTAACTCAGTGGCTCTGATACCACCTCATTTCTGTCACGGCCCCCGACCCGGTTTGACCCGTTTCAGGAGTCGCGGGACAGAAATCCCGTGATATTTATTTATGTGATTTTAGCAGCGGAATTTTTTTATCGTCAGGATCGTTTTAAAGCTAAAAACTTTTCCCGATTATTTTATTTCACAACTCGGGATAAAACCCCGATAATTTACAATAACAAGATTTTACTGAGAAATCTTTATTTTTTACAAAACATATTTCTTTATTTTATAATGAGCCACTTTCTTAAGCTTGAAATGCTCCCCAGCACTTTTCCTGAATTACAATAGATCACCTGAAACATGTTTGAAAAAGGTTTTGTCAGCGGGGAAATACTGAGTGAATCATTCAGTTTACTAAAATGACTCATTTATTATAATTTACAGTATTAAGAGTTTTTACATATGTTTCTGGTATCTACCAACTACCCACAGTATTTGTCACTCGACCGGATCTGTGACTATGGTCATATCACCATTGGCTGCCCCAATGAATGACGTATATCACTTATTTTTAGGTTCGCCCACCTAATGTGATTAAAACAGTAGTAATGTGCACAATACCCCACATACTGGCTGTAATTTGGTGATTACATAAACTTAATCACTGTAATTATAATTCTGAAAATAATTTGGAGTATTGTAAAACATTTGATAAAAAGAGAATGACTCACATTGCAGGTTTAACACGGACAAAATATGGATTAGCCTTGTGAACCTAATTTAAATAATAATGCACACAAAACCGGGTTAGTGACCAATACAGCAGTTACGATAACTCACGAGATCAAATTCTCACAACGAACGACAAAGTGCAATACTTAAACATCCATCGATTTAACGACGAACGACAAAGTATAACCCTATGTGGGCGGCACTTAAACATCCATTGGATATATTGATCAGTCGGAAAATGAATCGTAATAGCGATCGAGTGATTACCCTGTTTTGCGGCAGCACTTTGATACTCGTGTGTGTTTAATTGTAATATTATAGCTCTAATTCGACGTACAGAGAGTATTTTTGCGTCGTTTCAACTTCTGTAAGCTAGTGCCAATGTCTGCTATTTATAGTGATTTTTGAGACTGGCTTACGGACCGTATGGCTTTTCCCTTTACGGTCCGTAAAGGGTGCAGTCTAATTACATAGACTAGCTGGGTTCGGGACTAGCTTGTATGACTCACTCTAAATTCGAAATTCAATCTGTACAACGAGACATAAGGATAATTATCACTAGGGTTTTCTCCCCTTGAGTTTTAGGGGCCCTGATCCTGATTCCGATTGTTCTGAAAATTTTTAGGGTTAGTGCAGAATTACTTGGGTGTCTTAATTAGGGTTTCCTTATTGACTAATTATCATCCTAATTTATGGATTTTAATGAGAATTGTTACATCCTCCCCACCTTAAGAAAAATCTCGTCCTCGAGATTCATGAAATAGATGAGGGTATTTCCGCTTCATTTCTGACTCCAGTTCCCAAGTATATTCTGGTCCCCTCTTCGAATTCCATTTGACTTTTACCAGTACTAGTCGCTTGTGTTTAAGAAACTTGACCTTTCGGTCTTCTATTTGTAAAGGTTTCTCTATGAATTTCAGCTTTTCATTTACCTCTACATCTTGAAGAGGTACTACCAGGGATTCGTCTGATAGACATTTCTTGAGATTAGATACATGAAATACATCATGTACTCCAGCTAGTTCTTCTGGTAGTTGTAAGCGATAAGCTACTGGTCCTATTCGTTGGATTACTGGGAATGGTCCAACATATCTTGGACTCAGTTTTCCTTTCTTACCGAATCGTACTACTCCTTTCCAAGGAGATACTTTCAAAAGTACTTTGTCTCCTATCTGGAATTCTAGTGGCTTGCGGCGATTGTCTGCATAACTTTTCTGACGATCTCTAGCTGTTTTCAATCTTTCCTTATCTTGTCTGTGGTTTCTTGCACGATTTCTGGACCTGATAATTGACTTTCTCCTATTTCTGCCCAACATACGGGAGTTCTGCACTTGCGTCCATACGGTGCTTCGAATGGAGCGGCTTCGATGCTTGAGTGATAACTATTGTTATAGGAGAATTCGATTAATGGTAAATGGTTATCCCAATTACCACCAAAGTCAATTACACATGCTCGGAGCATGTCTTCTAGAGTTTGGATCGTCCTTTCACTTTGTCCGTCTGTTTGTGGATGATATGCAGTACTTAGATTGAGTCGGGTTCCCATTGCTTCTTGGAAGCTTGTCCAGAAACGGGAAGTGAAACGACTATCTCTATCCGATACAATGGAGAGTGGGACTCCATGTAAGGATACTATTTCATCCACACACAGCTTGGCTAACCTTTCCATGCTAATAGTTTCTTTCATAGGTAGAAAATGAGCAGATTTGGTTAATCGATCCACAATTACCCAAATAGCATCATTACCTTTTCTGGTTTTGGGTAACTTAGTAACAAAGTCCATTGTTATGAGTTCCCATTTCCATACAGGCATTTCCAATTGTTGTAGTAGACCTCAAGGTTTCTGGTGTTTGGCTTTAACTTGTGAACAAGTTAGACATTTAGATACGTATTCGGCTATATCCTTTTTCATTCCTATCCACCAGAAATTCTTTCTTAAATCTTGGTACATCTTATTGTTTCCTGGATGTACAGTATACCTAGATTTATGAGCTTCTTCTAAAATCTTTGATCTTAAATTTCCCTGTTTAGGTACCCAAATTCTGCTTTTGTGGAATTTCCAAATTCCATCATTTCCTTGTTCCGATTCTTTTAGGTAACCTTTCATTCCTTCGGCATCGTCCTTGATTGCCGTTTCCTGAATTTCCTTCAATTGTTCCATTAAATCTACTTGTAGATTTATTCTAAGAGCACGGACTCGCCTTTGCTTCTCATGATCCTTACGACTTAAGGCATCTGCGACTACGTTTGCCTTTCCTTCGTGATATTGAATATCACAGTCGTAATCACTCAGGATTTCCATCCATCTTCTTTGCCTCATATTTAACTCTTTTTGCCCAAATATATACCTTAAACTTTTATGATCTGTATAAACAGTAAACTTACTTCCATACAGATAACGTCTCCATATCTTAAGGGCAAAAACTATAGCTCCTAATGGTGAGCACAGATTTTGTTTGAGGCACATCCATGAGAACATGAAATCCAAGTGGCGTGGAGATCTTTACAAGAATTTGCTTTGGTCAGCCGGAAGGAAGACATCTATTCCATATTTTAACAAAGCTATGGAAGAAATTAAGACAACAGAACGAGCTATGTATGACTGGCTGAATGAGATCCCATACACCGCTTGGTCAAGAGCATATTTTTCTGGAAGAGCTAAATGTGATATGTTGCTGAACAACATATGTGAGGTTTTTAACAGACAAATCATAGGAGCAAGGGACAAGCCGATTATCACATGCCTAGAATTCATTAGGGAGTACATGACCAAGAGGATAGTGAATGTCAAGAAATTGCAAGCAAAGTGTATGGGGCCACTGACACCTCATGCCACTGAGGTCTTCGATGAGATCAAGAAACCGGCTGCTAATAATGTCTGTTTTAATAGTTGATTCAGACAAGTATCAAGTAACAGGTCCGAGATCACAGTGTGTTGTGAATGTTAAACATAAAACTTGTGCATACAGGAAGTGGGATTTGACAGGGATGCCTTGCAAACATGTAGTTGCAGCCATATGGGATATGTCACGGAATAGCATTGATGCTGGCATACCAGAAGAGTGGGTTTCTGATGTGTATTGGCTGTTAACATGGAAGAAAGTTTATGAGAATGTGATAGAGCCAATCAATGGGCTGGAGATGTGGACTCCTTCACAGTGTCCAACAACACTCATCCCACCAAAGCATCATACACAAGTTGGAAGGCCAAAGAAGAAACGAAAGAAGGCATTTGGTGAAAAAGAGCTTGAGCAGGAGTTCGACAAAGGAGGTAAAATGACCAGAAAGGGAACCGGCATCAAGTGTGGTAAATGTGGGAACATGGGTCACAATGTCAGGAGCTGCGAAGGACAAGGGGGTGAACAATCCACTGCTTCACAGGAATCACACACTGCCAGTGCCACTCAAGGTGCACCAGTTTACAATCTTTATGAGTGACGAATGGTTTTTATGGTTTGTAGTATCTGTAGTTGTTTGGTTGTTTGTCAAGTTTGTTCAAGACAATGTTTGTTTTCATTTCTGCATGTTTGACTATGGTTTGTAACTTTAGACTATGTTTGTCATGAAGATGTTTGGTTGTTTGACTATGGTTATGTTATCATGAAGATGTTTGGTTGTTTGACTATAGTTTGTATATGGTTGCTTTATTATGTTCACATTTGTGTTCAAACAGAATTTTGGCGGAAAGTGATTCGATTACATTGCAACATTTAGTACAAATAAGTGGTCCAAAATACAACATACAACCAAACAAATCTAGATGCTGCTTTCTACCCTATTTCCAGTGACAATCATCAAAACAAGACCAATCCGAATCAGAACCATGCTCCCCTTCATATGGGTCAAAGTACCAATCATCCTCTTCATCCCAATATGTGTAATCCCATGCATGTTCCAGCACTTCAGGGTCATAATCCTTTGTCGGATCTCCGGATATCTTTTCTTAATCTGTTTCTTGCTCCAAGTAAGGTCTGAGTATCTCAGAGTCTTGATCCTCAAAGTATACATAATTGTCTGGTTCTTCGGCTGCAACGACGTCTTCATCCTTAGCAATATCTCTCTCATTCTCAACTATATCTTTCTCTTTGTCAGCAATACCTACAGAAGTACAAACATGCTACCAAAACAAACATAAAGTAAGAACTTGAAAAGGCCCATTGCATAAACTTGAAAACTCATAGCTCAAATACAATTAGAGTCAAAATACACAAACTAATCCAATTTCTCCACATTTAACTACTTAAGCAAAAAAAGTAGAACAATCAAGACCCAAGTAATCCCTAAGTACATCTTTAGTTTGAACACATCGCCATTCTTGTACCGAGCCAACTGGTCTTTGCACCTAGCCATCTCATCCTTATCTTTAATGCTTTGAATTAAAGCAGGCATTACCTCTCGACAAATCAGACATCCTTGTTCTTGACCAACATCAGCCCATCTGAGGAATCCACATCCTCCAACCTATAATCGGACATCATAAGCAACACCACAACTCGTAATAATCACAGAAGTAGTTTCAATAAGCATAAAACAGAATTCACTTACACATCGAAGATACCATCTTCCAGGATTAGATTTGGATTCTGATTGTTTGAAAACTGTTTGCCCACCACAAGGACAGATAATGTCTAAAGCTTGAGTTTTGCCCATTGTCTCCTTCGATCGAAGCACAGAGGAAGAAGAGGTAGACATGTTCAGCAACAACGATGAATTTAGGGCTTGCAGATTTGGGGGGCGATTGAACTATTGGGTGAGAACGGTTGAACAGCGTTTAGGGCAGAATGAATTTGGGGTATGCTTCTTAAATGAGGAAGACAAAGGGCAGTATGGACATTTCAACATACACTAATGGTAATATTAACGTCGACATGGTCCAGGGGGTAAAAGTGCGACATAATATCAATGTTGGGGGGGGGGGGATCGCAATTATTTCGTTAGGGGGGTTAGAGTGCCAATTGGCCTAAACCCTAGGGGGTAAAATTGTAGTTTACTCTTATTGTTACTATTAATATTACAATTACAAGTACTATTACTATTACTATCTTTTAGAAAATTGGTATCACAACGGGTATTTATAAGAATCATTATCCATAAATCTAGAACATATGGGTCACCTAAGGGTTGGACACTAACATAAGATATGATTTCTTTTTATCATAAATAAAAGGGTGTTGGATTTAAACAACCCTAACTTTTACCAATTAGCCTATATTACTCATAACTTTCGATTTATACCATGTCACTTCCAATTTTCAACTTATTGGTCGATAGCACTCCAAAATAACTGAACCCTAACCCAATTATTTTTTTTGATGATGTGGCATCTCACGTGAATTTTTTGACGACGTGGCAGCTGACTTGGGGTATGACTTAGCTTTTTTTGATGATGTGACGACTGACGTCGCATCTAACTTGGTTTTTTTGATGACGTGGCACTGGATTGGTGACGTGGCAGCTGATGCCAGTAAACTGGTTAGTGTTGGGTTAGTTTGAGAGTGTTATCGGTCAATAAGTTGAAAGTTGGAAGTGATGTGTAAGGCCCCTTTTTACGTCTAGTAGAAATGACATCCAAAAGACGCTAGAAACATAAATTTTTAAAGTGTACAAATCTTTCTCAATTTAAAAGCTGAAAACGCTAATATCATTAATACATGATTTTAATAAAATTTGGGCATGACCCATTCGTAAGACGAGTGTATCCCTGTATTAACCATCATTAAACAAACAAGTTTACGACCCGTTCGACTAGACACGACTAAAAACCATACACCAAGGGTTAACAAGTGTAACTACTAACAACGATATACAAAAACAAGCATTTGACCCAAAACATTAATACATAATTGCGGAAGCTCTTGATGATCATAAAGTGTGCATATGCTCGCTCTAAATTGCCAAGTCGCCTACATTGAGGATTTACCTACATTTGACATAACAAATAGGTTACTATTTCGCCACTAACAATTTTAGGTAATAAACCCGTTTGTTTCTTTCTCGATTAAGCATCATTCAATTACTTTGCTAACCGTTAAACGATTCCTTACATGCTTGTCTCAAATAGAGGCTAAGCATACTTTACTTAACATACCCGTTAGGAACGGATACTAGCATCATTACATCACCTTCATTCGATTTGTTCATAATGAACAATCATAGTCATTACATTCTTACATCATACTCCGATCCGAGAAGGACGGATCGAATAGACTTTCGTCCCTTTCATACATAACTTCCCATACCCGGTTCAACGAAAAGTACCGGATATGATGCGTTAACTTTCGTATTTTAATCATTCCTCACAATCCGTTTATGACGGATTTTAGCATTACTTTCAACGTCCATTGAATTCAATTCTAGAAACTTTGACATAACCACACAATGCAAGTAGGATTTATTATACATATGACAACTTCATAAACATAGAAATGTGGTGTACACTAACGTACCTCGATCTCGTGAACTTTCCGATTTCCTAGTGTTGGAACCTTCTTCTTTCGCGCCTATAACAACACATTCATTCGTTTATTTAGTACAACTAAATCTCATTCATTCACCTTCCAAATTATACATATTATTCTTTTAAGCATTTCATCAAACACTTGGTGGGCATCGTATTTACTAGCATTATATACAAGTATACAAAGCATGAATTCCTACTAGTTTATCTTATAATTCATCAACAATCAATCCATGTTCATAACCTTCTTTTATCCTACATAAATCTTCTAAGATTTAAGCATTACTACATCATCATATTTCAAGATTCCACATGATTATAGCTACTTTGATCATCCTATTCATATCACAATTTCACAAAGTGGGTTTTTACCAGATTCTTTCAAATAACCTAAAAAATCAACATGATTCTTGTCCTAGAAGGTAACCCTAACTCAGATTTCTCACATTTAGACATAAAAATTCGAGATTGGGTTGAACCCCTGATGCGGGCCCAAGCGTGGAAGAGCGGGCCATCCGGTATTTGGAAGCCCAAGATCGGGTCACTAAAGGGGCTTCACTGAAATGGCTCTAACTCGGGCTACGGGGGTCCGTTTGGGGCGTGTGACCAGTCAAAACGACCGGGAGAACGAGCTCTATCTTGCTGCAAACTGCCTATGGCGGTTTGGGTCATCGTCCGGGCCGAGAAAACGCTTATTTCTACTAGTTTTTTCTATTTTTATGTTTTTTCAAGTATTTTGGGCATTTTGTTTTTGGGCTTGTGTTTGGCCCGTTGTCTTTTTTAGGCCCGTTTCGAATTTCTGTCATTATTTATATGTCCCTTTAGTGAATGAATGAATCAGACTTGAATTTTGAGAAAACTTATTTTTCACTTCAAATTCCGTGGCCTTTGGGTTGCAATTTGGGGGTTGGGGAAGAAACACACGGGTATTCGTAGAATCAACGTGTTGATCTTCGTTTATCGTATCACTCACTACATCAACCCCTCATTCTACAAATCATGATTTCAGAAAATTAAACTTACCACTTCAATAATCGAGTTTAGATGAGTGTAAATTCGAATTCATGCAGTTGATTATCTTCAAATCTCCTATCCAATTGATTGAATTTACTAAACAAGGGTTTCACCCTTGTTTCCCCCTGCTTGTTCGACCCCAGACACACACAGATGTGTGTGTTTTGGGTTTCCACCTTCCAATACCCCTATTTTAGAATCATCCACATCTAGCCCTTCTAGTTTTTACATTTCTTTTAATTAGGCGCCTTTCCCATCACTTAACTAATATTTACAACACATTTTCCTTTTTAACTAACTAAGTTAAGTTCTTAGTATTTTAACTTATTTTCATGATAAAACATTTTTGGGGTGTTACATGATGTAGTACAAATCAAAAGTTGAGAGTATTATCAGCCAATTGATAAAAGTTAAGGCTATTTAAATCTAATATCTCTAAATAAAACTGGAATAAAAGTTGGAGTTTGTTGTTACAAATTACTAAATTTGTACAAAAATTTATCAAATATACACCACGCCCCCAAAATATGTGTAAGTTTTTATCAAGTAACCAATGAAGAATTTACTTTTCTTATACATACGGCTCTTCTCGAGCATATAAAAGTCGGAACTGATCATATATAATTGTATGGATCTTATTAACTAAAAAGGGGGATTTGACAGTTAAGACGATAAGATCTTATAAATTGCATAACCAAATGTAAATATTGTTAGAACATAGTTGTTTTTGAGAAATCGGGAACCTATGAAAGATGTTGAGTGCTAACAAACGGTAGAGGAAAGAGATCCCAATAACTTAAGAGAAATGCAAGGCGAAATAAAGAAATGAAGAGCGAAGAATAAGATATTAAATTCCAAAACTAAGCGTGGGCGTGTAAAATCCCTACACTAACTCATATGCTACAAAACACTTTACGACTTTAGGCATCATAACATGTTTTTAGCTTCAATTGGATCGATACTTGTATTATTTAGAAAGATAACTTATAAATTGGTCACTTATGGTGCGTTTGGTTTGCGATTGTAAATTGAATAACTGAATTTGGATTAGAAATTTGTCAACTAAGTTAAACTTGAAGAAATCGGTTATAGGAGGAACTATTTGTAATTTATTTTTACAAAACAATCTTGAAGGAATTAGAATCTACCACATCGCCACCAGCTAACAGCCACCACCCCCACCTTGCACTTCCATGCCCACTGTCGCCGCCACCACATACACTAGCACTACCATCTACTTATCACCACGACCATTGTTGTTGTCGCAATCATCACCACCAGTCCCCGCCGCCACCACCGCATTTCGGCCCTCTATCACCTGTGGCAGTGGTGGGAAAAGATAGGCGGTGGCAGCTCGAGGTAACAACAATGAAGATAGCAATGCGCGATTGGGTGACAATGCCAAGATGGTGTCAGTGATGATGGAAATGGTAGAGATGACAAAACAAAAGCTTGGACCCGACAGGAACACCTGACGCCTAAAATATCTGCGATGGGTAATCGACTTTGGGACTGGGCATGAGATTGATAAAAGAAACTTGCAGGTTCATGTTCGAGTATGAGTATCAGGGTATTGTATTAGTTGATAACTCACTTGCTTACCCAAAACTGTATACATGTTTACTTGAACCATATATCCGAAAAAAATTTAATTTTAGTCTGAGTAACTTGCCATTTTAGTCCCTGAGGTTTGACTAAAATCGCCACTTTAGTCCAAATAGTTTTTTTCTTACCATTTTAGTCCAAATAGTTTTGTTTTGAGTTATTGGATTTTAATAATCCTAAATTTCATCAGTTGGCCGATAATAATCCTAACTTTAAAAATCCCCTCCAATAATCCCAACTTGTAAAAGTTTGGCCGCCATTGATCATTTTCTAACATTGGTGCACTTAAATCAATTAGGGAGTCTCTAGGTGTAATTGAATCTATTGAGGAGACCAAATCCTTATATGTTTGAAAAAGGATCAATGGCGGCCAAACTTTTAAAATTTGAGATTATTGGAGGGAATTTTTAAAGTTGGGATTATTATCGGGTAACTGATGAAACTTAAGATTATTAAAATCTAATAACCCTTTTGTTTTATGTCTTTTTAGTCCTTGACTTTTGCCATTTTCATCGACCACCACCACCTCCCACCACCCATCCCATCACAACCTTCTATCATCGCCACCACCTATTGCACAGTCACCACCCACCCCACCACCATCACCACCCACCATTTCCACCATCACCGACCATTTTTCCGCCACCCACGTCATCAACCAACACTGCCGCCATCATCATAAAACCAACAACCACCGCCATCATCTTCACTGTAAACCGGCACAACACCATCCTCATACCATCATACCTGCTAAAAAAAAGAAAGAAAAATATGGTTTGATCAAAATTCACCTAAGTTAACTAAATTTTTTAAATGAAGTTAGTGGGTTGGATGAAAATGACAAAAAATGACAAAAGTTAGGGACTAAAATGATAGAAAACAAAACTGTTTAAACTAAAATACTTAAAAAAAAACTATTTGAACTAAAATGATAATTTTTGTCAAACCTCACGACTAAAATGACAATTTATTTGCCTTATCCTTGTTTAATGTCTAGTGATGTTTCATTGTAGTACCTCACAATGTGAAGAATGAAATTCTCTCATGCTTACATCTATACTATATAATAAAAGAAATCTGATTTGGGACACATGTCATTCAATGAGGGCATCTATTTTTAATAGATAATTAATATTAATTAAAAGATAATTATAAAATTAAATTTAAACAATATTTTGCATTATGGTTTTGTTTTAAATTTTATATCTCACGTATTATTATTAGAAAGAAACTAAGATATATGTTTAATAAAAAAGCATCAGATAAACAAAACTAATTAAAATTCGAATAGAAAATTCAATCCTTTCCACACAATTTAAACTAAAATCCGTATATCTATAACACATATATAGCAACCCAATGAAAATATTAATAGCAACCCAGTGAAAATATTAAAGGGTTAGTGTGTCGTTTAATTCAAATTTATATCATAAGTTTTTATTAAACTTTATCCATGTACATGCTATAAAAGACCCCAATGGAATACCACATGATTTAAAACGAAGAAGAAAACTGATTTTTAAGACCGGTCAACACGTATCTCTTAGGCCGGAGGGTGTGGAGGCGCCACCACACCGCGGCAATTACGGAGGGGCGCTATGGTTCCGGCCTCAGCATGGTAACGAGCTGCTTTGGCATGATCGAGGTTGATTAATTGAAAATGTTACTGTTGAATAGTAACAATTTAAAAAAAAAAAATCCTATTTTATAAATTTAACCTATAAATACCCCACATTCTCTACATTTTTTTATACAATTCTAACTCAATCTGTATACATATTCTCTATACTTTTTTATACACATCATATTAATTTATCCAAATTTATATTAAAATTAATATAAAATTGAAATATATGTCATCTGCATGAATTATGAACAAAACCTATTAATATAAAATGTTATTACGATAATATTTGACAGCAGATAATCGTAAAGTCTTATCTAAACCAAAAAACATTGTATCACTTAACAGTAGATAAATTTATTGTTAATGTTATTATTGTTAACTATGAAAAATTATATTAAACAATTTATTAATCAAACCAAAAATTTAAAATAGTATTAACTTAATTTAAAAAATAATAAAAAAATCCATTTTGATTTTGAAAGATTTTTTTAACAATAGATAAACCCGTGTTATATACAGGGTTTTTAAAGATATAATATTTTTTTATTATTTGCTATATAAAATTAGATTTATTCAACCCGTACAATACAGAGATTTTTTTTAAACATAACTTTTTTATTATTTAGTATATAAAATTACATTTCTTCCACCCGTGAATACACAGGGTTTTTTTTAAATATAATTTTTTTATTATTTGTTATATAAAATTACATTTATTCAACTCGTAAAATACATGAGGTTCTTAAAGTTATATTTTTTTATTATTTAATATATAAAATTATATTTACTCAACAAGTGTAATAAATGAAGTTTTTAAAAATATATTATTTTTTTATTTAGTATATAAAATTACATTTATTAAACCCGTGTAATACACGGGTTCTAACTTAGTTAAGATGCTTATACGGTATGATTGCCAGAATAATTTGTTAAAATAAACATATCTAACAATACATAAGAAAAAGACACACGTTTGTCATTCGTCACATACGATCATAAATTCATAAATAGACAAATAAACTAGAATCTTTATTCACAATTTAATTATTGTTGTAACTCATGAATATTCACGGGAAATTAAAATTTCAATTTAATCTAGGGCTCCACTTAAGTTATCACTGATCTACACTAACCACAGATAAGGTTCGCACTTCCATGTTCATCACACCAATCCTTCATTAGTTTCCAATTTCCACAAAAAAGAAGAGTAAAATCCCATAACAAATTCAAGATCTTTGTCGGTAAAACACCACCCTTTATCTCAAAGATCAAGAAATAATGACTTCAAGAAAACTGCAAGTGGTATCCCCTGTTCCAGCAGATATAGATATAGCAAACTCTGTTGTTCCTCTGCACATCTCTGAGATTGCTAAAGATCTCAATCTTAACCCTGATCATTATGATCTTTATGGCAAATACAAGGCAAAGGTGTGTGCTTTTTTCAGTCAAACTTCACTTTACTCTTGTTTTGTTACTGATTTAGATTTAAAAAAAAAAAAAAACTGGGTGTTGAAGTAATTGATCTATGATGTTTAAAGATACAATCTTGATTATCCTCTTGTGCAGCATTAGATTTCAAGATAAAAGTCAAAACAGTGGATATTTACTGGGACTGTGTGACTGATGTTGTTAAATTATGTGATTATTGAAGTTTAATAAATAGAATACCCCTTTGAGTTACAGTTGAATTTGGATGTCAAAGTGGCATTTTTCTTTACTGAAAGTAGTAGGTTTCATTTATTATCAAAAGTCAAAGTAGTGATCTTTTCTGGACTGAGGTATTGTGTGATTGATTTAATGATTTGGGTATGTGTAAATTCTGGATTTTGTTGTCTGTCATGATCTTTTTGTGTGATATCCTTAAAGATTCTTGTATTTGCTGATTTGGGTATGAAAGATTCTTGTATTTGCTGATTTGGGTATGAAAGATTCTTGTATTTGCTGATTTGGGTATGAGAGATTCTTGTATTTGCTGATTTGGGTAAGTGAAAATTTTAGGTTTTATTGTCTGTGTTTGATGAACTTAAAGAAAGACAAGATGGATACTATGTTGTTGTTGGAGGAATCACTCCAACTCCTCTTGGAGAAGGCAAGTCTACTACTACTGTTGGTCTTTGTCAAGCTTTGGGAGCTTTTCTCGATAAAAAGGTAACGTTTTCGCTAAAGATTTGATACAAGTCTCATTCGCGGTTTGATTATTTGTCGATCTGTTTATCTTCTGTTCTCATTTATGTCCTGCTTGTAGAGCCTTTTAGCAATGCAATCTATTGTTTCCAAAGAGATTGTGCTGAAAAAAATAGCAAAAAATTGTCTTGTTTATGTGTCTTTATTATATATCAGTGTTGTAAAAATCGGTAGGCGCTAGTCGGTCGGTGAGGTACTGAATAGCGATTAATCGGGATTAATAGCGATTAATCTGATTGGGATTTTTATACGTAATTTTTAGTTTTGTATATACACACACATTTTTGTGTATATATATTTTTTAAGTAGACATGTTTTAACCCCTCGCTGACCCATTTTTTAAGTAATTGGAGGGAATTTATAAGGTATGGTCGAAATTTAAATGGAATCTGGCCAGAATTTGACCGGAATAGGACCACCATTGACCGCCTAGCAATTAATCGGCCATTACTTGATGAACCTCCGATTAGTGAGTAATCAGCGTCTAATCAGAGCCTAGGCGGGATATTTACAACCATGTTATATATATATATATATATATATATATATATATATATATATATATATATATATGTATATATATTGTGTTTTGTTTACGTCTCATTATCATTCTTTAAAGTTTTGATTATATTTCTTTAACCATAAACTTTCTAGCAAGACGGGTTTCGGTTGCTTGTTATAAACTTCTTTTGATTGTCATCTATGTTGTTAGGTTGTCACCACTCTTCGACAACCATCACAAGGGCCAACATTCGGGATCAAAGGCGGTGCAGCCGGCGGTGGTTACAGTCAAGTCATCCCTATGGATGAGTTCAATCTCCATTTAACCGGTGACATCCACGCAATCACCGCTGCAAACAACCTTCTAGCCGCTGCCATCGACACCCGAATCTTCCACGAAAACACACAAAAAGACACCGCCCTCTTTAACCGATTGTGTCCACCCGACAAAGAAGGTAAGCGCGCATTCAATGACATTATGTTCCGACGCTTAAAAAAGCTCAACATCACCAAAACCAAACCCGAAGATTTGACCCCAGAAGAAGTCACCAAGTTTGCTAGACTCGACATTGACCCGGATAGCATCACTTGGAGGCGGGTCATGGATGTTAACGACCGTTTCTTGCGAAAAATCACCGTGGGCCAAGGCCCAGATGAGAAAGGAATGGTGAGAGAAACTGGTTTCGATATATCGGTTGCGAGTGAGATAATGGCGGTTTTAGCGCTCACTACATCGTTATCCGACATGAGAGAACGCCTCGGGAAAATGGTGATCGGTAACAGCAAAAGCGGTGACCCCATAACCGCTGACGATCTTGGGCTTGGTGGTGCGTTAACCGTGCTCATGAAAGATGCGATCAACCCAACCCTTATGCAGACACTCGAAGGCACCCCGGTTCTTGTTCACGCAGGCCCGTTTGCCAACATAGCTCACGGGAACTCGTCTATAGTCGCTGACAAGATCGCGTTAAAGCTAGTGGGGCCCGGCGGGTATGTTGTTACGGAAGCAGGATTTGGTTCTGATATAGGAACTGAGAAGTTTATGAACATTAAATGTCGATACAGTGGTTTGAAACCTCAGTGCGCGATTATTGTGGCGACTATTAGGGCCCTAAAGATGCACGGTGGTGGGCCACTGGTGACAGCTGGCAAGCCGCTTGATCGCGCTTACACAACTGAAAATGTGGGTCTTGTGGAAGCAGGGTGCGTGAACCTGGCTCGACACATTGAGAACACGAAGGCTTATGGTGTGAATGTTGTTGTGGCTGTGAATAAGTTTGCTACTGATACGGATGCTGAAATAGCCGCTGTTAAGAACGCCGCCCTTGCGGCGGGTGCGTTTGATGCTGTTCTTTGCACTCATCATGCCCATGGTGGAAAAGGAGCGGTTAGTACTTAATGACTATTAATCTCGTAAATCAATCAAAATTTACCAAACACAAGAACTAATTATGATTTATCTAAATATTAATGACTAAATTGCCCTTTACGTCCTTTAAGTTTGAACGAAGTTGCTGGCGCTGTCCTTTAACTACAAAAATTACACCGGATGTCCTTTAAAAACCTAACTTTTTTAAGGCAAAAGGATAGAACGTGCTCGGAAATGTAAACTTAAGGGACAATCAGTGTAATTTTCGTAGTTAAAGGACAACGTCTGTAACTTTCTTCAAACTTAAAGGACGTAAAGTGCAATTTAGTCAATATTAATGGATATCATTAGCGGATTAGTATGTTTATTGTGTTGTTAACTTGCTATATATTGTCCGTTTTGTTCGCAGGTTGACCTCGGTATTGCGGTCCAAAAGGCCTGTGAAAATGCGACGCAACCTTTGAAATTCTTGTACCCGTTGGACATAAGCATCAAAGAGAAGATAGAAGCCATTGCAAGATCATATGGTGCTAGTGGTGTTGAATACTCAGATCAGGTATAAACCAACTAACCCTACTCAAATACGCGTTTTCGTGTTTATACTTTCGTATCTAAGTTATCTATTAAAACAATATAATCCAAGAACCGAAAAAAGATTTCTTCAAAATTTTGGATTTAGTCCCTAGTTTTCCAACAGTACACGAATGGTCTCTGTGGTTTGCACTTTGTAACGCATTTAGCCCCCACTTTTTAGCATGTCCAAGTTAGGGACTAAATGCGTTAAAAAATGCAAACCACAGGGACCATTCATGTACTTTGAGAAAAACTGAGGACTAAATGCGTTACAAAGTGATAACCACAGGGACTGTCCGTGTACTTTTGGAAAACTAGGGACCAAATCCAATATTTTGGTAAACCATAGGGACTATCCGTGTACCCTTTTTCTAATGAAATTAACTCATTAACGATAGAAAAATTAAATAAAAATGATAGGTAAATGGGCAACAAGCTGCGCCCGATTTTGTGCTCAAAGATCGCATCTCTTTGTTGCCATATAACAGCTAAGTTTTTTTGTTTTTTTTTTGTTTTTGTTTTATGATATTAAAGGCGGAGAAACAGATTGAGATGTATACCAAACAAGGCTTTTCGGGTTTACCAATCTGTATGGCGAAAACCCAATACTCGTTTTCCGACAATGCATCAGCCAAGGGGGCTCCATCTGGATTCGTGTTGCCAATCAGGGACGTTAGGGGAAGCATTGGTGCTGGATTCATATACCCGTTGGTCGGGACCATGAGCACTATGCCTGGCCTTCCTACACGACCATGCTTCTATGACATTGATCTCGACACTGAAACTGGACGCGTAAAAGGGCTTTCTTAAACCGTTCAAGAATAACAGGGTTCGGGTTTGATCGATGGAAGTTTCTTTGATATTCCAACTTCTGCGGTTTGAAGAAATTTGAGTTCTTGTACTTGGTTGTTGTGTATTAGATGAATTATGTCTGTTTTCGGCTCTGCACATTGCCTTTGCAATTGTAACCAAAGAAATAATCAGCTGGGAGAATAATAAATTGATATTCCAAAATCTAATTACCGCGCGCAGTGTTGTAACAATCGGTAGGCTATGCAGTTAATGCGGTAAAATATCGGATATCGGTCAAGGACCGATATTTGAAACATAGGTTATCTCGGTGAGATATCGGTGGGATATCGGTAATTTTAATATAATGCAGAATTTATATATATAGCAATTTAACACCAATAATTCAGTGATATATCGGTTATATCGGTCAAATATCGGTGATATATTGGTTATATCGGTCAAATATCGGTGATATATCGGTCAAATATCGGTCAATATCGTCGATAATATCGGTACCGATCTTTTGACCGATATCTGACACCGATATTTTACTAAGGGACCGATATGACCGATATATCACCGATATTAACTACATAGTCGGTAGGTGCTAGTGGGTCAGTGAGGTACCGGCTAGCGCTTAATCGAGACTAATCGGACTGAGATTTTTGTATGTAATATTTAGTTTTATATATGCACACATTTTATATGTAATTTTTTTAAGTAGACATCTTTTAACCCCTTGTCGACCTATTTTTTACTCGGTGAACCTTCGATTAGTGATTAATCGGCGACCAATTGAAGCCTAGGCGGGATTTTTACAACAATGACCGCGCGTATGAATACGGAATCAAGAAGGATAGTTTTTTTTTTTTCCACTGGATTAATAAAAAACACAAGTTCATTTATTCATAATTATCATTTTAGATCCTAAGAGTTATATGGATGTAACTAAATCTTGTACATAATCTTGAAACCGGACGAATTTATGAATTAACCACCCTGCAATTCCTCCTAATCTCACCAGCAGATCCTGTGAGGGGTTGTATATTCCCCATTTTGATCATGGAATTTTTAAAATCATTGGCGAAAGCATCCTTGTCGTTGCTGTAGAGCTCAACAAGACTTCGCGTAGTTGTCAAAGCCTCATCACTCGAATACAAGATTTGATCGGATTCAAGAACTCCCCGCCCCTTGACCAAGTTTTGGAAGTAATGGTTGTCAAAAAGGTCCGTCGAGTTCCAGTCAAGAGGTGATGTTCGGCTACTATCTCCGTTTACTGGACATAGATTCTGTAGGCCCGTTAGCATATTCTGGTCAAGCAACGTACTGTCGGGAGCATTCGTTCCTGAGAAGTTGAATAATCTGTTTCCAAATGTCGCGCAACTTGCTTGCCCAATCGTATGCGCACCTACACAGTTATATATCATTAGATCATTTTTCGTTAAGAACCCTTTAACCGGAAACTTAAGATACCTGAAAGAGACACGACGTCTGTGAGGTTGAGGCCCACGGCTTCAAACTTGAGAGTAATGTTACCAATGTTCTCAAAGGGTGCGGGTAAATTTGAGTTAGCCCCGGATTGGTTTGCTACAAATCCGTCTCGTCTTCCTAGTAACACTGGCCAACCTGTTCCTCCACTCTGCAAACCCATTCTGGTTACTTTTCGGGTCGGTTTTCAGAGTCATATATTTTTTTAATGATGTTTTCATGCTTACCAGGACAACTGAATCACGAGCCGCTATGGTCAGAATATCAGCACAAGAAACTACTCCGCTGCATGAACTTTCCACGGCGGTTTTAATCGCATCCACCACCTCGTATCCCCTAGCCGAGTTATTGTTTGGTAAAGCAAACTTCTCTCCATCAGCTCCATCAAGTAAAATCGACGCGTCACAACCCTGTTACTTAATATAATGCAAATGTTAAAGCAAAACATGTTTAGTTAAGCGTTACATATACGTAACCAATGAGACCATGTAAAACGCAACTTGCGATGCCAGGTGGGCTTCAAGGGGTTAACGGAAAACCACTTAAAACTGGCTTTGAACATGATGCCTCTACTAAACGAAATCAGACGTTTACAGTGCGCCACCCCCTTGAAGTGGAGTTAACGTGAGAAACGTACGCAGTTAATTACGCATGTAAGTAAATATAATTGTGCATGAAGTATCATAATTATGCATAAAGTATCATAATTACGCATGAAGTAATATAATTGCGCAACGTATATTAATTCTTCGCACGTTAACAACCCTTTGTGTTTTAACACCCCCCCCCCCCCCCCTCTTTATATATATTGATTAGAAGTTAGAACATGACTTACATTTACAAAACAATCATGGAAATGAAGCCTAAGCAAAGAAGCAGCCATTCTCATTTCGGTTTTAAGCGCCATCGTAACTTGTCTCCTTACAATAGATTGAAGCTTAGGGCATGATTGTGAGTAGAAGTTTGTTGTTAGTTGAGAATTTGCAAGCAAACACAACATTGAAATGGTTATAAACCATGCAAAACTAATGTTGTTTGAGGTCTTCATGGGTACAAGTGATGTTTTCTTTAAAGAAAATGGTGTGTGAAGTAAGCTGGAGATTAACTTAATTTATAGGCAATGATAGATGATAGTTGGAGAATATAGAATTCCTTAAAATGCAGGATTATGGAGGGAAGTGTTTGTAGTTTTCTTGATAACATAAGCATTAATCCATAATTGGACCACCCGAAATTTATATGCCCAAAAATATATTACACATGTTTTTTATCGATCGAAAACTATAAATACGAATATTGGTATTGGTTCCAATAATACTGATACTGGTACCGATGTTGTTTTGTCGGTATCGGTTTGATTTGTTACTGTACAACTGAAAAATGATATCGACACGTGTTTTATATCAATCTAAAATCGTATATTCTAATAATGCCAAGATACTGACTTGATGTTGTTTGGTTGGTATCGGTTCGTTACGGTAAGACTGAAAATCATAAAAAGGGTACCAATACCGGTTTCGATAATACCAACACCGGTACCAATCTTGTTTGGTTAGTATTAGTTCGATACGTCACCACACCGATATGATATCTGTACTCGGTGTAGCTTATAACACCTTAATCCACAAAACTTGACACTTTCTAAGTATGAAACTGTTTAAGGTTGTTCAAAATTTTGCATTTGTTGGCCAAAAAGAGGCACAAATTAATCATTGTCTCCTTGTATGTTTATTTGCATATATGAATTATTTTGCTTAGGAAATCTTTTAGGTTTTCTGCTTAGTACTTGCACGGGTTTGTTTAATAGAGGCAAAATCTTTGGTTTTAGATACGTAAAGTGTTTGCTCAAGGTGTTTGTTTGGTATAACATACCTTATAATAATATTGCTAGTGACATATGACACATTAGGCAATTTCATCAAGTAAACGTTTAAATATGAATTAAACTCAAAGAACTTGGTTAAAACTATACGTAATATGAAATGCATTGATAAATATGAATAATAAAAATCTCATATAATACTATTTAGAGAAATGATGATATTTATAATCACATATGTATATTTTATGTAATTTATTGTAAATGACATTTTATATTAATACGTATACATTTACATCTTTATATTGAATCAATACAAATTAATTTATGGAATGTATCTAGGTATAAAACTATATACCATGCAGGGGCGTAGGTACATAGAGACATACGGGTGCGGCCGAATCCGTACCAAACAAACTAGTGTTAGATATGCGTGTATTTCGACGTTGCACCCGTAGAAATTTCGACGTCGAACCCGTAGAAAAAGCCGAAATTTTGTGATAAACAATCAATCGTTCGTCCATTGAAAATTTCCAAACCCGTAGAAAAAAAATACTGGTTACGCCATTGATACCATGTAAATATAAATAACTTCATGAAAGTGAAATTAAGCATGTCTTTTATTCTATTTCTTGTATACATATGATATAAATATTAATGACTACATGTAATGAAATAAGCACGTCTTTTATCTTATTTCTTGCATAGGCTTGGATTATTTTTATTTGCAATTAGATATGTATTGTTCGAATAAGATATTTTATTAGGATATATATGTTGCAAGAATGTGTATACATATACATCCCTCCTCCCATCTCTCGTCTAGACAAAGACGTCACGTACCCTTTAATTTATTAAAACATCATGCCTCGATAGGGGTGTTAGGTGTATGCAACGAGCCGAGCTACTTGCAAGCTGAGTTCAACTAAAAAACACTCAAACTGAGAGTCGAGCTTGAGCTTAAACGAGCTCGAGTCCGACCCTAAAAATAAACTTGTTTGGTAAATGAGTCTAAGCCCAAGCCCGACCTCGACCTTCACTCATTAAGCTTGAGCCGGCTATTATATTTTTAGTTAGAGTAAACTGCAATTTTACTCCCTGGGGTTTAGGCTAATTGGCACTCTTACCCCCCTAACGAAATAATTGCAATTTTATCCCCCAACGTTTGGTGTTATGTCGCAAGTTTACCCCCTGACGTCAATTATGGTTAACAGTCAACATAAGTATGTAAAAGTCAAAGGATAAAAAGGTAATTTCCAACAAACCATTATTATTATTATTATTATTATTATTATTATTATTATTATTATTGTTGTTATTATTATTGTTAAGACACCTGCTGCATCATCTTCTTCTTCAATATTAGGGTTTTCTTGTTATTTAGGATCTAATAATGGAAGACGATGATGAGTCCGGAGATCTATACACCGATGTACTCCAGCCGCTTCAAACGACGTCGTCTGCACCTCCTCTGCAATCGCTGTGACAACCGGCACAAAACCGGTAACTTCCGTATATTTTAATATCATTATTGTCTGCAATTATATACTTAAATGTCAACATTATCTGATTCTTACCATACATATGAATTCATGCATGTTTTATACTTCAAACATTGCTTTATGCATTACTTTAAACACTGCGTCAGAAAAACTAGTAAACTCACCGGTAAAACACACTGTGTTGGCATTCTGTAGAAAACAGTAGGACAATAGAATTAAGGCCTAGGAGTAGGTCCAACACCCAGAATGCATTAAAACCCAAGTATGGACACAAGGGTTAACTCACAAACTCCCCGGAAGCTAAACTGTGCACTAAAAAGCGCCCGAAACACACTTTAAATGCAGGATTTTACACAAATCAGCCATAATTCAGCATTCTAGCATTGAAATATCATGCAAAATTCATGTTTTATTATCCAGAATACCTTCCTAAGTGTCGGGAATCAAAAGTGTTACAAAAGGGTACATAAAGAACACTAAACGGTATAATTTAGCACTTTAACGAAACGGTATCTAACCGAACAACCGGACACTACCCGAAACATCAAAATTATACTAGAAGCATTGTTTTATTATTTCTTTGCTAGTTATGGTTGCCGAACGCCCTAACACACTATATAATGCATCATACACTTAAAATACTAGACTTTTATACTTAACCTCCACTAATTACTTGCATTACCATCAAAGTTACACATGGACCCCTCCCCCTTTGATATTTACGGCCCAAGATGTGGCCCCACCTCAAGATTGCATAATCTTTTCTAAATCCTTCCATAATCTTCTCTTGGATATGATGAGATTGTGTAGTGTACTCTTGTAGACATAAGACCCTTTGGACAATACTCACACTTGGCTATAAGAACACTAAACACCTTCATCATAACAATCACCACAACACTCTCACTTCCTTCCTCCCTCCCACTCTCAGCCGACCCCAATCCCCCCACCACCACTATCGTTCAACCATCATCTAACCATTCCAAGGTCACTTTGAGGTGTAAGAAGGTGATTCACGAAGCTTGGAACTCACGGATCTTGAAGGACCACTCACACGAGCTTTTACCCACTCCATCTTCACCTTGTTTCTTTCCTAGCTTTTGAGCTAGTTGTAAGCTTCTTGTTACTAGTTTTTACCTCTATTTTTAGTGGTTAAAAGATATGTTATGATGCAATTAACAAGAACACTAAAAGACATAAAGTTGAATCTTGAACATAAAGCTTGAAATATGATGAAATCTTGTTGAAATAAGGTTGTTTAATGTATGTGTAATGCTTGCTCGTTGATTTCTTGAGATGATGGTGCTGATCATCACATAGAGCTTGCTAGATTGTGATTAAACACATGATCTAGCAAGTTAGAGGATGATTATGTGATGAAATAAGATAATCATCTTCTTTATAGACATGAACTTGATGAAAGAAATGATTTCTTGTAAAATAATAATCAAAGTAATCTAGTAGTCTTATGAATCCAAGATTTGTGAATGATTTTCCAATAAAACCAAGTTCAAAATATGATTTCTAATAGATCATGGTTTTTACTTAAACCTACACTATTTTTAGTGGAAAAACAAGTGTATAGATACTAGAGAAACAAGAAGATGTTATGATTATGAATAAACATTTTTGTAAAATGTGATTACAAATTGTAAACACCTAGTTTCTTTAAGAATGAGATTTTTAAAGGGATAAACACACTTTAAAGGGTAACTAAACCCACTAAACACTTTACCAAGTTACTACAAGTTTTTGTGAAAAGATCAAGTTCATGTTGTTATGTAAAGTGTATAGTTTTTGCACTTGGTAAGTATAATATTGTTTAGGGTTGGTTGTTGATTATTGTGTGATGATTTTGAAAAGAAAACGCTATGCTAAATAGCATGGACACCTCCATTTTCAAAGGAAACTATGGCAAAATTTTCTAAAAATACAAACACTTAGAAAATTTTTCTAAACAAGTATTTACGAGTATGTTATGAACTATGTCTTTCAATATAAACTTTGCCATAAATTTTGTTACAAAAATACAAACATTGGAGGTTGATTTTTGATAAATAAAAGTGACTAAGTATATATATTTAGTTATCACGATATGTGTGTTACTTGTGTATTATGTGTGGTAGTTATATTATTTTAGAAGCTCGAAAATAATATAACACACTAATACACCGAAAGTGGAATACAAAATATAACATATTTTGGGCAAATAGAAAAATGCATCTTGTTGATGGAGAAAATATATATTTTTATACAAGTTAAAAATATACTATTTTGGGTGAAAACTAGAAGAAATATATTTTCTAAAGCTAATCTTGAAAAATATATTATTTTTGAGATTTATATGAAGATATACTTATTTATACCGGAATACACCACAAGTTGTTGGCAAATTACACAAGTATGAATATACACAAACACAAGCATTCCTATGCTTGGAATTATGTACTTCGGAATTATACAATACATCAAGGTTGTAACTCAAATATACCAAGGATTCCAAAATCAGTCTTAATAAACCACAAAGACAAATAGTCGTTACACGACCTAAGCGTCTAATAAGACATAGTACGTGTGTAGATAGTGATACGACACTCTAAACATAGCCGGTGAAGTTACGATGCAGGAAACGCAAAATTGTGAGCTCATGTCCCCACTTTTAAACTTTTACTTGTTTTATAAACTTGGGGAAAATACATGTAAACTCAAAACTTAACTTATGTTTTTAGTCATGTAATATTAATGGCATTTGGAGTTATTTTATGAGCATGTAGTATGTTTACCATTCGTATGCAATGAAGACTTTTCAGATCACACCTCGTGCTTCCGCCTTAGAAAGGGGTGTGACAATCGCCGCCGGTACGTTCCTGCGATAGTATCCCCAGCGATGATGAGGAGATTCTATACGGTTCCAAAAGTTCGAATAACTTGAAATTAGGTCAATCTGATTTGAATTCAAATCTGAATTTGAATTTGAGTAATAATAATAGAGATATAGCTGCAGTGAAAACTGATTCAGGAGTTAGGGTTTTGGGGAAATTAGAAAAAAAAGTTATTGAGTTTCTTTGGAACAAGGCGGTGATGATAATAATGATTGGGATGATAGTGACAGTGAGGATGATTTACAGATTGTGTTGAATGATGATAATACAGTGGGGATGAATATGATGGGGATGGATGGTGGAGGGGGGTTAGATGGAGGAGACGATGACGGTGGTGAGTTTCTTTGGCAATGAGTAAAGTTGCCCCAAATTGATGTTCAAGTTCTCAGTGCTCCACAAAAGCTAGCGATTTCACTTCCAATGGCTTCCCAATAGATATCGGTTCTAATTCCACTAACAAACCTCAAAATTCTGATTTCGATGATGTGTTTGGGGTTTTCAACCCTTTGTTGCTGTATGTTCTTTCAGTCAACTAATTTTGCAAAAATTTACAGTAAGAATCATGAACAACGGTGATTGTAGGCGAACTGTTGAATCACAAAATACTCTTTTGTTTGTCTTAAGAATCCCAACTATTCTTGTGTAGAATTGAATCACTCAGTAAGGAAAGTTCTTTAAATCAGGCGGTGGTATATTCTGTATTAGAGCATTAAGTTCCATGTAGATAGCGATTCATATTGACACCTGAGCATCTCAAAGGGTTTTGATCATGAGAGTGAAGACGGTGGTGGCGGCGGCATATGATGGTGTTGAGGAAGACGGTGGTGGTGGTAGGTGAAGTGAGAGAGGGGGGGGGGAGACAATATCTGTATTGTTTGTGGGTGGTGGCTGGAGGTGGTTGAGGGTGGTGGCTGGAGGTGGCGGTGGTGGTTGTGAATGGCGGTGGCAGTGGTGGCAGGGGGTAATATTACAGATTAGAACAAAACACAGGGGGTAATATGAAAGGGCATTATAGTCATTTCAAGTTATAGTTAACAGATCTGTTAACTTATTTGACGCCAGGGGGAAACTTGCGACATAACACCAAACGTTGGGGGGTAAAATTGCAATTATTTCGTTAGGGGGGTAAGAGTGCCAATTGGCCTAAACCCTAGGGGATAAAATTGCAGTTTACTCTTTTAGTTAATAATATATATATATATATATATATATATATATATATATATATATATATATATATATATTATAGTTATAAATCATATTTATAAACTATGAAAAAAATAACTAAATAATAAACATATATACGTACTTATATTATGTTATATATAAAATAAAAAAAATAATTATGATTAATATAAATTAGTTAGTAAATAAATAATAAATAAGTCGAGCCCGAGCAGCTTTAGAAACAATTTAAGCTCAAATTAAACCGAGCTCGAGCTCTTATAAGTCGGGCCCGACTTGACTCGTTTACACCCCTACCTATATATAGTACACGTACATGCCTAAGGGGCTGTTCTGTTTGACAACTTCAATTCTGAATGGTTATGTGCTGAACAAGTAAGAGGTCTGAATCATTAAGTGTTGAACCAATAAGAGGTCTGAACTATTAAGAGCTAGTATACAATGTTTAACCGTTCAGAGGCAAATATCTGACCAATTCAGATTAGAGCCATTCAGACTCTGTATAATTCTTAACAATTCAGAGACAAATGTCTGAATCATTCAAACATTTGCTCGCGAAACAAACAGTCTTAACCATTAAGTGCTGAACAAGTAAGAGGTCTGAACCATTAAAAGCCCTATTAAGAGGCCGATAAACAAACAATCTCTAAGTTTCTTATGGTTTCAATAAAATTTGAATGGAAGACATGTTGGAGTTGAAATAGGCTCACTAGGGTGAGTAAAGCGTTGCCATTTTGCTGAAGTTAGTAGAAAACAGACATAAAAAGACTTATGTTATTGCTAAACTCTAATTTGATTCATGAGGTGTTCTTGCATTATTTTAAATGGTTTCATCGTCTATATAGCTTGCAAATATATAAGTGAAAGAAACGACTTTTTAGTTCACTACTTAATCTTGACTACTTGGATTAAGAGACTAGCACTGCCTGAACCATCACTCTCTCGACATGGTTACAGATATAGGGAAGTAACACCCTATGTATGTCCTTTGCTTTGGTTTCTTAAGTTACATGCAAAGGGAAATGAATCATTGATGGGATATTTTAAAAGTGATTAAAACATTGTATATTTTTTACGCTTCGGTTGACCATAAAACATATATACAAACCCCTACATATACGGTTATATCTTCAAACAAATTGTAATATAGAAATGTAGGCAAAAGATCAAATACAAATAATCTTAACATACTAAACATACAAATTGAAGGAAAACCCAAAAAGACAAGGTGGCATTTTTGTAATTACCACCAACTATCAAAGTTACAACCAAAAATACCTAAAAAAACACAAATTTTTTTTTAACATTTTTTATTAAAAAATCGCTACATTTCGTTAGCAAAAAAAAAAAAAAAATTTTTTTTTTGGCTGCTACTAAAAGTAGCGATTTTTTAATAAAAAATGTTAAAAAAATAAAATAAAATAATTTGTGTGTTTTTTTTATTTTTTTTAGATTTTTTTAGGTTTTTTGGGGGGTTTAGTTTTTAGCATTTTAGCTTGGGTGTGGGGGGGTAGGTTTTTTTTTAGGTTTTTGGGGGGTGGGGGTTAGGTTTTTTTAGGTTTTTGGGGGGTGGGGGGTAGGTTTTTTTTAGGTTTTTTGGGGGTGGGGGGTTTAGGTTTTTTTTGGGGGTGGGGGGAGTGGTTAAGTTTTTTTAGGTATATTTGTAGAGTAACTTTGATAGTTATTGATAATTACAAAAATGCCACCTTGTCTTTTTGAGTTTTCCTTCAATTTGTATGTTTAGTATGTTAAGATTATTTGTACAAGAACTTTACCCTAGAAATGTAAACACAAAAGAGTTCGGGAATTTGCGTGGATGTTAACAGAGTCCACTTTATGTCCACTCTTTGATTTTTACGTGGGGGCGTAAAGTCATGCCAAATAACACCAATGAAACACCAATGTCAGGGATCACAAATGCTAAGTCGATCTAGGACCCACACGTTGCGACATACTTGTCAAATGGGCAAAAATAGATGTAAAAACATTGAACCACATGCATCTTGTTTTTTTTTTTTTGGAAGGCAAAATAACATAAAACAGGCCAGCGCGAAGCTGAAAGAAGTACAAAGGAACCACAACAAACAACAAAGCAAAAATTAAGAGAAACAAGACACAGGGGACCAACACCATTTCCTCCAGCAGATAGAAGTGTGCTTAGATCTGTTTGAAATCCAGGTGAAGAGCTGAGCACAACAGTCTTCGGTAAGCGATTCACTGGATGATCTTTGGTTCCGAAAAGTATAACAGTTCCGCGCCTTCCATAAAAACCACACCGTAGATAGAGAATAGACGTATGCAGATTAGAAATAATCTTAGAATCCTCTGGCTGAGCAGAGATCTTAAAGAGATCCTCCACGCTTCTGGCTGCGCACCAGTTCACCCCGCTCCACCATGACACCCGATTCCACACTTCAACCGCAAATGGGCAATTAATAAAAACGTGCTCGGCCGATTCCTCTTCCATTCTACAGCGAGGGCAAAACGCGTCGGCGATATAGACACCTCTTCTCGCCAAGCTCGAGAGTGAACTTAGGAAATTTTGAAAGAAACATAAAGCGAAATATAAAAGCGTTAAATTACACACGCATGTTGCGACGTGTAAACTCGCAAAATTTTGAACGAAATTAAAAATGATAGTTTGCGAAAGATGTAAAGTATAGGGTACCAAAGTTGAAAGTAAAAAAGTTGTGAGATTAAATTGTGAATAATGTAAAGTTTTGGGTTAAAATTCAAAAAAACACAATATTTATGGGGTTAAAATTGCAGAAGATGAAAAGCTTATGTGTTAATTTTTTTTTTGAAAAAACCCCGAGGCATGAGGCATCACGCACTTATACACAAAAATATTGCTAATTAATGATATGTAAATGATTAATTAAATTTGAAAACAAAATAAATGTAATAAAAAGTTATATGCATATAAAAACTGAATTGACTAATCAGCTTAAAGACTTAGTGTAATAAAGATGAATACTATTAACTCATTTCCAGAGAATATCCACATAAAAGCACATATGCCAATGTGAAGATTCAAAATTGCTACATTACTCAAAGTTGAAGAATGAAGTTGTAGACTTTGTCAAAGAAAATTTTCTCAGCCTGAAGATACCCATATACCACATGATTGATTGCACGCACTTCTCATGTCGCGTTTCAGGTTATGTAGCTATAATGATAAACCCCCTCATGATATTCTTGATTATCTCTACCGAAATCGTCTTTGTCCATGACAAAATGTCACCTCTAATTACGAATGCTATAACATTTAATTAAGACTAAGAGGCTGTTTGATAGCCTAACTCTGAATCTGTCAGAAGTAGAGTGTGTTTGATTCACTTTAAGGATCTCTGAATCAGTCATAGGGCCTCATAATCGGTCAGATTTATAAATATGCTGATTGGAGCCTCTTATTCGGTCAGAGTTACTAACGGATTAGATGATGGGTTCCACATAGCCCCTAAGACATACTTGAGAATAAGTTATATCTAATTATGTAAATGTTCATTTGAAATATTTTCACATACTACACACATGAAAAATTCACTCTTCACATTTTTGATATATTAAAGTACATGAGCTTGTTTAAAACACATGTACTTAATTTTTTTTACAAAAGCTAGTAACACAATTTTTACGTATGTGGTAGCTTTATAGACAACTTTTTAATGACGTATATGTCATGCAGACTCTTTCATATAAAACTTAACACCTCTTCATATATTATAAATGTTTTAAATACATATACAAATTTTCTTATAACATAAAAAGAAGTTGTTACGTCTAGAATTTTAAACAATCACGAATCACTTCATCAAATATAACCCCTTTAAGGGGCAAAAAAAAAAAAAAAAATTAATATTCGAAAATATTGCAAGTACAGATATTTTTATCAAATTCATGAATTATAATATTGCAAGTATACTAAAGTCGGATTATCTAACTTTTTTATAACCGGCATTTTATTGTTTATATTCAAAACGAACTTAGAATATAATTATTATATGTATGTGTAGATATACTGATATGTTTTCTTATTTGATAAAGGTAGTCGTTTCGTATTAAGCTTTTTACTGTCTGTGTAAACATATACACGTGTAGTTTGACTTCTAGCGTTGAATAAATATAATATAAACTTAAAGAGGCTGCACCATAGCTCCACCACAGTCCACAGACAATCTGCACAACAGCACCTTCTTCGACCTTGACTCGTGTGGTTTAAATTAAAATATAGTATACAATAAAGTATTTAAATTTAATGCAATAAAGTAAATTGCTAAAAATTTTAAAATCTACATAAAAGAATTGTTAAATACGAGTGCATACTGACTGACAAAGCATTTGAAACTGTAGTGGTGTGATGCATATTCGAGTAAACCCTACAATCACAAGGCTGCATAAATTGTATCACTAGTTTTAATATTGCTAAAATCTATACTTAGTCAAATAACGCTGCATGGGTCTTTATCATGTCACACCAGCATTACGTAAACGACGTGTGCGAGAAAACTTTATTGTTAACTTGCACGGTATGGAATAAAATCCCTTTTAAAGCCCCTTTTAACTATATAGAAAAAAAGAAAAACGGAATAAAAAATAAATAAATCTGATTGGTTAGAATCAAGTGGGCCCCCCAAACCATCCCTTTGGCGCTCGTTATCTGCTTCGTGAAGCCTTCTATAGTGTCTCTCCATAATAAGGCCCCCGAATCGGTGTTTGGGGCCCTGTGGAGGTGATGTGGCAGGGGGCGTGGGCCCACACTGGGTGGCCTAAGTGCGGCTTAGTTCTACCAGATTGTATATAATATATATGTGGATTGGCAACAAGTTCATGAATCTTAGCAAACTCAAACCTTATCATGGAGCTGGTAGGTATTGCCACCCTTCAATCTCCACTATTCATTCATCACCCAATATATATCAACTTGTATGCATATTTTATGCGCAGTTTGAATCAAGTTGACTACCAAGTGATGGTTATATCACTTACTTTATTTCTATTTAATACATGGGACAATCTGCTAGGATCTAGCTAGAAACAAATTGAATTATGTGTACATTTATAACTCGACTTCTAACCGGTGTTTACAGTTGCATATAAGTTTTTATTTATATCAACCAAGTTACCAAGACTTGCCTTGACTTAAACCTTTTTCACCTATGTTGATCGCATGATATGATATTACATTGGTGGCTACATGTGACGCGCGTCTTTAATTGTACAGTTCATCAAGTTGAATAAGTCGAATTTCGAGCTATTCGAATTTCAAGTTTTAAAACCTGTATTGGATTTCGACTTTCGATTCGAATAAGCTTATTCTAATTCGAGTCGAATTCGAATATATTTTACTTGAAAAAGAAAATACAGAAAAAGTTAAAAAAAAAAACTAAATCACAATTTTTCTTAACTTTCAACATGGTAATACATACATAACAAAATGGGCCCAAAACAAGAGATAAAATTATGATTTGTGTGATTGGCGACCGGCAAGTATATTCGTTCTAACTTTTTTAAACAATATTAGGGAGTAGGGTCAGGGATATTAAATTATTAGGTATCTACGTTAGAACTCCGTGTATTACACGGGTTGAATAAACATAATCTATATCTATACTATATAATAAAATAAACCATTTATAGGACATATGTCACTCGTTGGAGCCATCTATTTTTTAGTTTTTCTACCTATCTATTCTACCTGGCAAAATGGAAGTTTGATGAAGAATAAAGGAGGACGGAAGTGAGATCTACCGTAGCTTACGGTGCCTACCGTAAGCTACGGTAGGTGCTGAGATGATATTTCCCACCGTAAGACAAAACTAAGACAGGGTAGCAGTCTCACAAGCCATCGTAAGACAAAACTAAGCCAGGGTAGCAGTCTCACAAGCCACCGTAAGCTACGGTTTTACGGTGGTGCCCAGTTCCAAAATGTAACTTATGTTTTCTAAGATAATGATGGGTGTCTTTTGGGGATCCTTTTCATTAGCTACATTTTGCAAACTTGTGGGAGGCAAAATTCAGGTGCTCTAGGGTATTTTTGGGTGTTCTAAACATCACTACTTTGTGTTTGATTTCAATGAACCAATGATTGAATGTTATGATGATTCACCGAACTATGAGTGGCTAGTTTGCTTGGTAATCATCTCGGATGTAAGGTTTGCTCTTGACGATTATGTTTTGCTCTTTTATTTCTTGAATAGTAGACTTTGTATTTGATGTTTAGTGTTGAGTGATTGTTTGTAAATTGTTACTTGTGTTTAATCATAGTTCTAAACCATACGTTCTTGGTGTCGTTGGCAATCGAGATATCGTGGGAGGGATTAGGGTTGGAAGTATGTTAATTGATCATCGGGTAACAACCTCGCATTTTATGAATCCGAGTACTTAGTTCCCTTTTATCACAACCAATTGCACACACACGAGTCATGTCTATGTGTTTCTTTCCAGTAGAGCATTAACATTCGTCACTTAAAACTTGAAAACCGGGATGATCGATATCTCTTTTACTTGTTTAAAACTTGCTAGTGATTTGCGATTTACTTTAGTTAAATTTAATTAAACAAACCAAACAACCAAAATATTGAGATTTATTTTCTGCACTTAGTTTTGATCTAGTAAATTACAAACTGCTTAGTAAACACGCATTTCACAAACTCTTCGTGTTCGATACCCACTTATCACTATCTATTTGGTGTAATTGGATTATTTTTGAGTGAGTCTTCGACCTCACGTCGAAGCTGTACCAATAAACTTAGTTCCAGCTGACACTTATTTTATTTATTAATAATTAATTAAAAGTGATACATGAATATGCCTTATCTTTATCCTTGTTCAAATAAATGATTCAAAAATATTTTTTAATCTAAGATTAAATCCTTATTTTAAAATAACCGAACATGTATTAATAGCCATATGATATAAGAACACTATCCAATTTAAATCAAACAATTCGACTAATACATAAATATAATAAATAAAATTATTATATATTATACATACTAGGTTATAACCCCGTGTATTACACGGGTTTGAATAAATTAATTTTATATACCAAATAATAAAACATTATCTTTTTAAAAGCCTCCTTTATTGCACGGAATGAAGAAATGTAATTTTATATATTAAATAATAAAATAAGTTATATCTATAAGAACCATATATATTCTACGGGTTGAATAAATGTAATATTATATACCAAATAATAAAAAAAATATATATCTTTAAAACCATTGTATTACACGGGTTGAATAAATGTAATATTGTTTACCAAATAATAAAAAAACTTATATTTTTAAAAACCCCCGTGTATTTCATGGGTTGAATAAATATGATTTTATATACCAAATAATAAAAAAAATATATTTAAAAAAACTAACGGATTTTTTTATATTTAAAGTAGGATAAGATTGAATATTAATCTGAACTAACGGATTTTTTTTTATATTTAAAGTAGGATAAGATTGAATATTAATCTTTATTTATTTAGTTAATATAAGATTGAAAAATCATATGATTGAATACGTGGGAGGTTGTATGATGATAAATCGGTTAACCGTACTGAATGATAAAGATAATAGTGATTGTTGAACAAATTAATTAATCGAATTTAACAGAAACATTTGTGATGTTATGTGAATTTTTTTTAATTATTTGAAAGTTAATATCAACTTTGGAATTCGTATGAATTCTTATTAGATTTGATTAAATATTATTGATAATAAAAATTTGTATTAGATTAGATTTTAGATTTGATTAAATATTATTAATAATAAAAATTTGTATTAATTTAGATTAATTATTATTATTATTATTATTAATAATTTTAATCAATTAAATGAGAGAATGACAAGTGTCCCAAAACAGGTTTCTTTTATTATATAGTATAGATCTATAAAAATAGATGGCTCAAATGAGTGACACGTGTCCTATAAATAGTTTCTTTTATTATATAGTACAGATTAGGTTAAAGGGTTAAACGTTTAAGGCCACATTTAGTTTAGTATTTAAGCCCCAAAAATATAACTAAACAAGCCCGATAATCCAAGATTGATAGATAATAGATAAAGAGAGTGGGTTGTCGGTCATTTAGACCTTGGTGTGCGTGTTTTCAGTTTAAGGTCCACGATAAGATTATTGGGGGCAACATTTCAAGGTGTTAACTTTTCGAGTAACCTACAGTTTTACCCCTGTGGTTTGGGGGCGAAATCACTTTTACCCCCTATTTTCAAAATATTGCTGCCTTACCCCCGTATCTGGTGAATTTCATCAATCTTGGACCTTCTGTTAAGTAGTCGTCTGTTTGAGCTTTATTAGCAGGGTATTATGGTACTTTCACCACCAAGACAACATCACATCTTGATTTTCCTCATTTGTTCATTCCCAAACCCTTAGGTTAACCTAATTCTTGAATAGGCGATTGTGGTTCATCGAAATCAAACCTAGTTGATCGAATTGAAGTTGATTTTCAGTAATTTGCAGAATGGATAATCATGTATGGAAGATTAGAGGTGATGGTCAGTACTTTGAACCAAGTGATATGTGTTGTAAGTAGCATGCAACCTCTGTTCACCTTAAATTCTACCTTTTGTTGTTTAAATATGATGTTGTTGTTTGTTTATAGGTGATAATGACTAACAATACTCAATGAGGGTGCACCATGGAGGTAATTTTGGTGATAATCCAACTCGTGAATATGTAGATGGAAAGATCAACTTCATTAATCATGTAAACATTCGTGTACTAGAAATAGATGTTTTAGAGGAGATGATTAAGAAATTAGGTTATGATTGTGGTATCGTATTCTATGTTCATTTTAAGGAGCCTTTTGTGTCTTTGAATTTTGGGCTTAGAACGTTAAGATGTGCAAATGATTTAGAACCTATGCTTGATCATGTCTGTAAAGGTGTTAAGCTGATTGACATTTATGTTGAACACTTAAGGTCAATAGTCATGTTGTATTGTTTGCATAATGATTCTGGTCCCTCAACATATGTTGTTCCATATTTCATAGTTGTTTAGAATGCTAGTTTTATTGCACCTCAAGATGATCTTTCAATAATCCAAGCTTGTGTGAATGGCTAATAAAGGTGCCGCTGAAAATGCAACTGAAAATGATAATGTGAGGGATAAAGAATGCAGTGATTGTAGATCAGATGAGTGCACTGACTTAGATGATTCTGATTATGAATATGTTGAGGAAGATAATATGTTGTATGATATTGAAGTGGATATGAAGAGATTTAGGTCTAATGTTGAATTTACTCGTGAGGAACTAGAAGATTCAAGTAATGGGGATCATGGTGATCAGGGGGCTCAAGAAGGTAATATGCTACTTAATTCGGACAACTTTGATAGTGGGTTTGATGACAATACATCACTTTTAGCTAAGGTTTCCAAAAAGGTAAGAAGGAAGATAAAAGTTGTTGAGAAGCACAAGGGTGCTTCATATGTTCCATTCTACGTGGGTCAACTGACTGATGATAAAAAGAAGTTGAATCAAATGGTGAAAGAATATGCCATAAAAGCTAGGAGGGATGCGTTTATTCAGAAAAATGAGTTGTTAAGGTACAAAGTAGTGTGTTTGGGCAGTAATCCAAAGATTGGTTCAAGTAAAAGCAATGCGAGGCAAAATAGTCAATTCAAGGAGGTTGGTCACAAATACAAACATATTAAAAGACACACAAAGCCATCTGCCCTTAGGCAGTTCACATCTCCAGAAAATGGCTAAAGATAAGTGGTGTGTGAAGACAGTTCATCAACAACATCATTGTCTTCAAAGCAGGAATATCTCTTTGTATACAACGAGTTCGATTGCATGGGAGATCCTACCCCTAATTGAAAGCAACCCAGAAATGCTAATACAAGCAATTCAAAGTCAACATCTGAGGAAGTAGCAGGTTGATGTATCTCTTCAGAAGGTCTTTAGAGCCAAGAGGCTGGCAACAATCAGGATAATTGGTGATTACAATGAACAATATGGTTTACTTAGGTTATACTGTGATGAACTTCTTAAAGTGAACCCTAGAAGTACAATCAAAACAGATGTTGAGCCATGTGTCAACCCTAGTAGCCCTACAAGGCAGTTTCAGAGGGTTTATTTTTGTTTTTCCTCTATGATGAAAGGTTTTAAAATGAGTGGAAGAACACTGCTAGGAGTGGATGGCTGTTTTATGAAAGGGTCTTTCCCTGGATAGATCTTGACTGCTGTTGGTGTAGATGGGAATAATAGCATATATACAGTTGCTTATGCACTAGTTGAGTCTGAGACAACCCAAACCTAGAAATGGGTTTTGGAATTACTAAGAGATGATCTAGAGTGCACATTTCATTCCAATGTCACTTTCATCAGTGACAAAAAGAAGTCATAACATTATTATCAAATTTAAGTAATTATAGTATATAGTTATTATGTTTTCCACTTTGTATAATGTATGCATTTTACTATTATGGGGTTTGATTCCAGCAATGCAAGTTGTATTCCCTAATGCAGAGCATAGGAATTATGTCAGACACAGTAGCCGTCAATTCACACACAGTGACAATGGTTAGGGTTTCTTGAAGAACAAACTTTCCACAAAAGAAATCACCACGTATAACATTTCACTAAGAGTTTATATACAATGGGAAGTCCTGACTACTAAAGTCAGGACATAGAAAGGCCCAAAGCCAAAGACAAAGCAAATCCTGACTAAACAAACAACCAAAATTCGGACTAGGGGACCAACCCTAAGTCCTGACCAAAACAAGCATAAATTCTGACCAACATAATAGTTTTAACAATTTACATAAAGCACCCTTGAAGATTTGAGAGCCTGCACTTATCACCCAAAGTGCATTTACAGACTCCCCCTTGATTAGTGCGGGATCCTCAATGTAAAGCTCTAGATCTTCTCTTTGTTAACGCTTCGAGTAATCGTTGCCTGGTTTTTCACACAGAACTACATGACCTTGATGTATTGATCAGCTAACAGTTGATCTTCTTCAAAGGAATGCAACGGCAGACGTCTTAGCTTCTTCAAATCTTCCATCTCGAGATGAACGAACCAGACCCACACAACTTCTTCAAATTTTCCATCTTAAGATGAACGATCCAGACCTGAAACACTTAACACCGGATTAAGAATCTTAACCCCGGAGACACTCGGCCCAAACCTGGATCCCAAAAACAAATTCCAATACCCCAAAATCAAAAAAATGAAATATATACTAAACAACCAACATTTAATAATTTGTATTTCAAAACACGATCATTCAAAACAACTTACTTCAAAACTTATACTTTTGGAAAAGTATCACAACTTGGAACCAGATTTGAAACACCTTAAAATGACGACGTTACCCACACACACTTAGATGTATCTTGCACAACCGATTTTTATGAAAAAGACTTATTTTTTAAGTTACTGAACCTAGTGTTTAACACTTTATTAAAGAATGTTCACAACCCTTAGAGAATTTTCAGAATGATAACTCGCTCATAGAAACAAGAAAGCAAAATCTTTTTGTTTTTTTTTTCGATTATTTTGACTAAAATAAAGGAAATTAAACCTAAGAACGTATTTACACTAATTATCTTTTTGTGAAGTCGGAGCAAAGGGATCATATCGGTTTTTCTATCAATATCCAACACAAGAAGCATAGTTTTTCAGTTTAAGCTTTTAGAATGATATTAACAGTTCAAGATGTTCAACGGTATTGTGGTCCACTTAAGCTTTAGCACGCTTTCGAACACTGTTTTCAAGATATGCGATTAAGTGTATTAATAATTGATTGTAACTATGTTTACCCACCTCAGAATATACTCCTGTATCAAGACTACCAAACATTACATCTTACAAGTGAGTATATCTGAAAAATCTCTGTATCCGGCTAATATGCGATGCCTTGAGAGCTCAGGTTAGTGCCACCGCACAGACAAAGAGATTAAGGCTCGACTTTAAAGGTGGTGTACCATCGTTTGGTATCTTTTTCTGCATAAGTTTGTAGTTTTTTTTTTGCTATGTACCCAGTGGAAACATAGAATTGTAGTTGTACATCCGGTGATGACAATTTTGAACAGATCATCCGGTGATGATAGTTGTGGCAGAAAAGGAATCCACCAAGAGGGTTTGCGCACAAACGAAGCGCTTAGCAAAGCATTATACGAGGTCTAGGCCATTGCTCACGCAATATCAGAAGACCAAGTATAATACCCCAGATATTTAACAAACATAAAGACCTAGTATCTCAGAAGTTTGGCAACCTATCAAACGAAATTACGGTACCAAGACCATATATCCGAGAGATGTACCACACAAGTTACGCAGTTCATTATGTTTATATACCAAAAACAGGTTCTTATTTACGCGTAAAATCTACCAAAGCAACGTATAATGAAGCTGTTACAGTTAATGGTTAATTTTATATATTACTATAATCCTGCACCAGATACGACTAACCGATGTACTATCATTTCCCTTGTATCTCAACACGACTTCATTTTATATTTTTCAAATGTTTTTGTATTTTTCTTAAAATTTATCCTACAACTAAGTAAAATATTTTTGGAGTTTTTTCAATCTTTGAAAAGCGGTAAGAACTGTACAGTAAACATAAAATAAAGTTTCTATGCGAGTTTTGAGAAGCATTTTTTACTCGGGGTTGATCATGCCGATCATTCGAACCAGATTTTGAAATCTAGCCCGATCGAATGTCTTCGTAAACAGGTCAGCAAGATTATCCAAGGTGTCTACCCTAACCACTTCTATTAAACCCTTCCCAGCACAGTCACGAATGAAATGATGCCTAACATCTATGTGCTTAGTGCGTGAGTGATTGACTGGATTGTTAGTTATGGAAATGGCAGAGTTGTTATCGACAAGAAATGGTGTTCGAGTAAAATTCAAACCGTAGTCCCTCATTTGCTGCTGAATCCACAAGACCTGAGCACAACAGCTTAATGCAGCAATGTACTCGGCCTCGCACGTGGATAAAGAAACGGCAACTTGCTTTTTGCATTGCCACGAGACAAGACGGTTCCCAAGAAGTTGTGCACCGCCAGAGGTTGACTTTCTGTTCACTGGGCACCCTCCGAAGTCTGCGTCAGCATACGCCAGCAAATCCAAACCACCTTCAGTTGGATACCACAATCCAAGCTTAGGTGTCCCTTTCAGATATCTGAAGATACGCTTGACCGCTTTCATGTGAGACTCTTTCAGAGTTGATTGGAACCTAGCACACAAACAAATGGAAAACATAATATTTGGTTATGAAGCAATAAGATACATTAGCGAACCTATCATTGCTCGATATAGAGTCGGATCCACTTCAGGATCTTTCTCCTTATCGGGTAAAAGCTTGTGATTTGTCGGTAGAGGCGTGTCATAGGGTAAGCTATCTTCCAATCCAAATTTTTTGAGAATCTCGTGGACATACTTCTTCTGATGCACGTACGTCCCGGTTTTTTCTTGACTCACTTGAAGACCTAGAAAGAACGATAACTCGCCCATCGCGCTCATTTCAAATTTTGACTTCATCACCGCCTTGAACTCACGACACAATTCTTCATTTGAAGAACCAAAAATTATGTCATCAACGTAAATTTGCACGATTAGAAAATCTCCCCCTTTCTTCAATATGAACAGTGTAGAGTCGATCGCGCCATGCGAGAACCTGTGCTCCAATAGATGTCTTGATAAAGTCTCGTACCACGCCCGAGGAGCCTGATGGAGACCGTAGAGAGCTTTGTCCAACAGATAGACTTTGTTCTCAGACCCTGGAGCTTTGAAACCCGGTGGTTGGGATACATACACAGTTTCATGCAATTTCCCGTAAAGGAACGCGCTTTTCACATCCAACTGATAGACTTTGAAATGCATGTGTGCAGCAAAAGCTAGAAACAGACGAATGGCTTCCAGTCTTGCCACAAGTGCATAAACTTTTGTATAATCAATCCCTTCCTCTTGATCGAAGCCTTGAACAACCAACCGTGCTTTGTTTCTGACGACAACACCCTTATCGTCTTTCTTGCACTTGAAAACCCACTTCATGTTGATTGCATGTTGGCCCTTTGGAAGATCGACCAAATTCCACACCTTTAACTTGTCGAACTGAGCTAACTCTTCTTACATCGCCTCACAGCAAGAATTATCCTTCAGAGCCATCTGATAGTTCTTCGGCTCTATCTGAGAGATAAGACATTCATGTAGACTAAGATTGTAGATTTCTTCCTTCTTGATAGCAGAGAACAGACACTGCATCTCTGAAATACTCCTTCGCGTTTGCACTCCCGCATTTGGATTCCCAATAATATTATCAACAGGATGATGAATATTTGTTCTTGGAACTGGGATTGCCGGAGCTTAAAGATTGTTTCCCAAATTCGATTGAATCTCCCCCTCAGCATTTGCATTACTACTAGAAGCTTGATCATTTCCAGAAGAGGTATTAACATTTGGATATGCTGAAAAATCAACGTAAAGATCACCACTTGTAGTTTGAGCAGCTGCATTAGGGATCTGCTCAGCAACAACTTCGTTTACGATCAAAGAATCAGCGACTGGAACATTCAGAGACACATTAGTAGGAATACTTGCTCTCCAGCTAGCATCCACTTCATCTTTGTTCACGAGATGTGTGTAGACAACCTCCGAATCTTCTTCTGAAACATCAGGAAGTTCAAATGAATCAAATAGTTTATCATAATCGTATCCGCTTTTAGGACCAAATTCGGACGGTAGAGGATCGTAACTCAAAGGAGTTATATCAAACATGATCTCCACTGTACGCTTCTTAATGTTATAAACGCGTTTGTTTGGAGTTCCATAGGCATAACCCAAAAAGAACCCAACTTCCCTCATTTTAGGAGTATCCTTGGTGCGTTTGATAACACACTTGATCCCAAAAGGTTGAAAACCCAATAAGTTTCGTTTCTTGTTTTCAAGCAATTCATAACACGTTTTATCTTCTCTTTTGACCGTAACTACATGATTTAACACATAACATGCAGTGTTTACCACCTTGTCCCAGAAGAAAATTGGCAATTTTGATTCAGAAAGCATAGTTCGGGCCGCCTCAATTAGGGTACGATTCTTCCGTTCTGCAACTCCGTTTTGTTGAGGAACATATGGAGCGTTGAACTGATGAACTATTCCCGTTTCCCGACATAACTCATCCATATAATGATTTTTAAACTCAGTGTCGTTGTCACTTCGGATTTTCTTAAAAGGAAGTGAGTAATTTTTCTCAAGTTGTTTGAACAAGTCTCTTAAAATACCAGCAGTTTGGTCCTTTGTTTTTAAGAAAAATACCCACGAGTATCGTGAGAAATCGTTAGTGACAACTAGGCAATAGGACATCCCACCAATGCTAGCAACATGGATTGGGCCGAAAAGATCCATGTGAAGCAATTCTAGTGGTTTTTGGATTGAGTTAACAGTTTTTGGTTTGTGAGGCTTTCGTTTGATTTTTCCTTTTTCACATGATTCACATTTGTTGTGCATATTGAAACTACGTAAAGGAACCCCCAACACTAAGTTGTTTTTCACTAAGTGGTTCATTTTTCGCAGATGCACATGGCCCATTCTCCTATGCCAGAGATATGATTGATCTTCAGTCGCCTTCGAAAGTATAACAACCCTCGGTAAAACAGACATCCTCATAATATTTCCGACACCCTAATATATTTTAAATATCTCAATGTGTCTTTATATGCACCCCGTATGTGAAAACCGAGCCCCAAAATAGATTATACTATATAAAATAAATAAAAACAATAATTATTAAGTTGAGGCGGGCCGCGTAGGGCCTCACCTCAAGTTAAAGCGGGCCGCGCGAGTATGTACCAGGAGATCGCCAAAACCATAAGCCCAAGCGGGCCGCGTACATGTTCAGTTTAGTTGATGCGGGCCGCGAGTGCCCAGAATTGTGGCACAGCCCGGTGCGGCCACGTGTCCAAAGCGTGTCGAGCCTATATGATGACCGGACCAAGCTACACCGTTGACCAGGAGTGACGCGGGCCGCGTAGGCCCAGCCCTAATGTCACGCGGGCCGCGAGGAAGTCCAATTACAGCCCTATATAAGAAGGCAACGGGCTTTCGGTTTTCGTCGCTCACAACTTTCTTTCTTTCTAAATTTCTGAAGTAGTATACACTATAGCCGGGTATTATACCCCCTAAAATAGCGAGGTTCTGCTACGATGTAAGTATTATAACCCCTGGAGACGTATTAGATACGCTGCCCGATTGATCTAGGGTTCCGTAACGGCTGTCGTGGTTCTGCCCGACGTAGTCGTTGGAATGCCGTCTCGGGGAGGGTATTACTAATGTTAAAATGGGTTATTATACTAACACACGTGCATTTGTGTAATTTATAGATTATCTCCAGGAAACCCTTACGAAAAACCTAAAACAGCAATGTGAGTAATCTCCTTTTTGTTAACTGTTTTTACAAAACCTTAAATACCTTTCCATGCAAATGACAGTTATTGAGTATTTGTAAAGAATACAATTATAGTGGGTATGTTGGGGTTTTGTATACAAAATTGGTTACTGGCGTGGTAACATCCCATAAGTTGAGTATGACCGTACCACTGATGTTAATTGTGATGTCTTGGATACAAATGTAATTGCGGATGTGCCCTCAATACTGCAAATTGGTTTTTACTTAAACTTGATTAAACTGGGATTCACTCACCAGTATTTCCCACTGACAAAATGTTTTTAAAACGCGTTTCAGGTAACAAAATGTGAAAGCCAAATAGAAGCCAGCTGGACAGCACTGAAGGCTTGGAAAAGTGGCAATAAAGTTACCTAAGAATAAAATGGATGTTTTTATTAAATAAATAGGATTTACTCCTATGAAACGTGTGTATTGAAAACTTGGGTTTTTACCCATATGTTTAATGTTATAAACATGGTGGTTTACTCTGATTAAAATATTTCCTAACTACGGTCCTGATGAAAATTTTCGCTGCCAAAATTGGATAAATAAATGTGATACCACCGAAACTGGCTCACGGCCGCCCGTTCCCGGGAGATAGGGATCAGGGGGCTGTGACAGAAAGTAAACATGTCATTAGAGCAGATGAGTTAACCAACGGGCGCATGTCCATGACATATGTGTTATTCACCTTTGGAGCCCTCATAACGATCCAATCTTCAGGAAGAGCAAATCGCGGACGCAAAACGAAGCAAGCTTTATCAATGAACAACATCGTGTACTTGTTATCACAAATTTGAGAAACCGACATCAAGTTATGCTTCAGTTCTTCAACGTAGTTCACTTTATGCAGTGTAATTTTTCCATTTGACACCGAACCTTCACCAGTGATGTATGCACCCTTCTCACCGGCAAAGTTAACATAACCACCACGAATTTGTTTAAAATTGTTCAATAACTCTTTATTTCCTGTCATGTGTCTGGAACAGCCACTATCGATATACCAAATATAGATAGCCCTCTTCAGCTGCTCCTACACTCCCCAACAAGAAAATTTAGTTAGAATGTGGGACCCAATCCATGATGGTCTTGGGTCGTCCTGATTCATCAACATAAGAAAACTCTTTGAAATAACCATCATCGCCTCTGTGTCATCCATTTCCATTTCGGAAATTGTTGGAATGACTCCCCGCAAATCGTGGATTATACGGAGTTGATGATCTGATGGTATAACCAGAGTTTCCATAACCTCGGCTTCCATAGTTTTGGTAACCGTAATTTTGATTCCTGGGTGGCTCAAAATTCCTACCAAATCTTGGAACATCGTCGTGTCTTCATAATGATCGTGGAAGATTATCCGAATGCTGTCTTTGAATTGGAAATCGGGGCGGGGGGTGATGCATTTCGGTCATTCACGAATCTGTTATGTGCATGAGGTCTAACATAGTTGTTGTTCGAACCTCCAGAACGTTGGTCATTCTCATGTGTTTGGAAAGTAACATGATTTTGTCGTCTATGAGGGGTTTTTTCACGAGTATCATGTCTTTGAGATGAACTTCCCGATCATTCACCACGATTAATAACAACTGGTTTCTCCCCATGATCCTGATTTTGTTGTGATTTTACATTTGTTTTGACAACCGGTTTTACTTCTTCTTTAATCACTTTGTTTTTCTCAACCTTCTGATTTTTACCGTTTTTCTTTTCAACACTAACTATTTCATTTTGCGGTTTTTCGACAAAAGGTTTCTTTTGATCAGGATCAACATGGGATTTACCCTTGTCATCTGGACAATCTGCTGCTAAGTGTCCTTTCCCACGACACTTATAACATTTGCGAACTTTCGCAGCATTCTTTGGACGTTCCTCATGACTGGTCGAAGATGATGAGGCGTTAGTGGGATTTTTCAAAATTTGGTTGACAAACTGAGAGTTTGAACCTGTTTCGATTTTCTCTTCCTCTTTGATAAAATCTTCCCCTTTGACAAACTCAGTTTTAGTGATATTTTTCAAATTTTTTTTAGGTTTCCCACGTGACTTTGGTTTTGACTTCGCATTTTGAACTTGATTGAAAATTTCCAAAATTTTATTACTTATCAAATTCTCAATGTTATCAAAATTTAGCTCATTTTTCTTTGTGACTTCGCTCACCTTCGATTGTTCTGAGTCAGAAGCCTCATCAAGCTCAGATTCTGACTCACTTTGCGGTTCAACCGTCAGAGGGGTCTTTGGCACAAAATTTGCCAATTCAGGATCAATGCTTGGCATCGATGTATAATTATGGTTTACCGGTGGAGGCACTTTCTTATAACTGATGCCGAACATTTCTTCCTCAGATTCTTTGAGACGTTGGCTGTTAATACAGAAATTCATCACTTCAGATGAATCTCCAAACTTTTCAATTTTTCATTGCAAATCTAAAATCAGATTATCTTTTTCCAAAATGATTTTGTTCTTTTCCAAAACACAATTTTGGTTCATTTCAAGTTCAGATTTTAATTCCTGATTTTTAAGAGTTGCATGTGCCACAAGTCTCTCAAATTCAGAGATATCATTTTTCAGTGCTTTTATCTTAATTCGGTGTTCTTTATCCGAATTAGACAAAACAGCAATGAGTTCTCTGGATTTTTCTAAATCTGCAATCAGATTTGTGTTGTGAAGTGCATATCTGTCAATCTTGGTGACAAACTCTACACATCTTGAACACCGCTTATCTACAGAAGTTTATTTTACCTCAATGCCAGCCATGAATGCACATGCTTCATTTCCTACGGAGTCTTCTTCCAACCTTTTAGCTTCTGCATCCGCAATTTGTTGCATTTCTGCTGTGGAGATCTTGAACTTAAAGCATTCTCCTTTTTCTCCATCTTCTGTTTTGTTAGACTTTTCAACAGACTCTTCATTCAAGTTATCTTCATTCTCAGCAACATTACCCGAATCCAACTCTTCCCCAAAAACCTCGACTACAACTGCAAGTTCCTCAATGCTAGCCTTTTCGATAACCTCTTCACACACTTCTTCGTTGACAATTTTAGCCATTAAGGCTTGTGAAACAATAGCACCTGAAATTTCTTCCAATGCACAACCCCAGTCGTAAGGCTCAGTCACCTTTTGTAGAGGTTGAGCTACCATAACATTGTTTGTCGAAGGTGTAAGATTTTCAGAACCACTTGGACGGGCACTTGAGTTTAAAGTAGTTGCTACATTGTTGTGAGGTCTTGAGTTGTTTCCTTGAGAGTTGTTTTCTCTGTTAGATCTTTCCATCTTAGGCTTCTGACAATCACGTGCGAAATGCCCGTAAATGCTGCAGTTGTAACATTTCACCTTTGACATGTCGACTCCCATTCGAGTCTTCGTCTGACCTCCTATGAACTTCTTACCCGTTCTCAACAGAAATTTCTTCACTCTTCGGACTAAGAGTGCCATATTGAGTTGTAGATCAAGTTCTTCTATTTCGTCTTGGTCTATCTGGTCAAAGTCCTCATCGAGACTTGACGGTTCAACGAGCTTTCCAAGACAGAAGTTCTCATAGGCAGTCATGAAGGATGCCAAAAGGCTCATGTTTTCTTCTATCAACTTTAAGCAGCTTACATCTAACTTTGGAATGTTCAAGTTTGTCGCTTGAGATTTCTGAGCTCCACTAGAAGAGTACATTCCTTGATTGGAATTTGTAGTTCCACTTGAACTAACATTGTTGCTTATAAAGGCATGTTCACTTGCAGGAACTTCACTCTCTGAATATAGGGCAACACCGGCTCCTCCATTATTACCCTTATCCGTCGGTTTTGAAGCTTTATATAACTGAGGATCTTGGATCTTCTCGAAATCAGATGCTTGATCTTCCATATTCCAAGCATAACCCTTCAGTTTTTGTATGGCTTCTTCCAATGAGAGCTCCTCATAGAGAACACCTTCTCTAATCAATGCCGTGTACATATTCCATTCTCTGGGAAGACAATTTAGAAAATTCTCAACTTTCTCAAATTCAGTGTAGATACCTTCTTGACTACGATCAAGTTCGCTCAACAGATGATAAAATCGATTCACCATGTCATCGAATGATTCATTACTTAACGCTTTAAACACAACAAATTGAGTCTTCAGTCGTTCAAGACGTTGTTTCTTGTACATTGCATTTCCCTCATAGCGTTCGATCATGCTATCCCACAACTCCTTCGAATTACTTCTCTTATGGAAAGTATGGAGTATAGATTGCGTCATCGCCATCGTTATCATCGACATTGCTTTCTCTTCACAATCATAAAACTTTCTTTGGTCGTCGGTGAGCTGTCACACCCCAAATTTTCCACGTGTCACCGGTGGGCCCGGTGGGGGAGTATCGTGACGTGGTTGGCAACATAATAGTCAAACAACACAAGTATATAAATGCACAGCGGAAACAAAAGATAAGTATAACAACGGAATGTAAAGGATCCACAGGCGGATCAATAAAAGAAAACTGTTCAACAGACTTTAGGCATCTAGAACTTGCAAGATTCCCTAGTGACGCCCTGAGCTCCCAGCCAATTACGCATAGTACCTGTCACTTAACCTTTTTGGAAAATACGTCAGTTTACACTGGTAAATACAGTTAACTGACTCATTTTGGAAAAGAGTTTGAAAAGTGATTCGAGTGCAAACGGCACAAAATATCTTGACACATTGATTAAAATGCACAGAGGCAAAATTAATCTTTTATACTTGGGACAATTTTATTAATAAAAATCTTGTATCCGATTTACATGGTTGTCCAACATTTAGGGCCGGTGATTATACAATACAAGCCGTACAAGATTAATCGACACACCACAAATATAATCTCACAAGAAGATACCCTTACGAGTGAGTATACGTTATACATATGCAACAGGAGGTGTTTTGCCTACACCTTGTGCTTACGTCGTGGCCATTCACTTTTTAAAATGAGCCAAGGATATCCAGGACACGGTCATTAACCCCCAATGTTATTTGTTATCAATCAATACAGATTAAAACGGGATTATGCAATTTAATCATCTCCGATTAAAGGTTTCTACACCCGACCAAGCGGTATTTTTATAATACCGTATCCCAAGCCCGTATAAGGGAAAATAAGTTAAAAGTATTTACCTGAGCTAGCAACGCAATTTATACTCAGCCGTATATTCTTATCAGCAAGCACAAGTACTTCTACTGGGGCTCTCAATCTGGAACGAAGGTTTTATTAACCTATTAAATTCCTAACGGGTCTTATTTAAGTCGTAGCTTAGACCGGTTAGTTTTAAGGAAAGGTTTACGGTTCAAAACGCATGATTAAGCGAAGACCGGAATAGGATGTGATTTAGACCCGACAAGTTTGGAGACTTGTATAATATAGGTAAACTAAACACATCCTGGATTTTGAGATAAAAACGATAACGTTTGACCCATTTCGGCTAATTTATGCACACTAGTTACATAAACCGAACCGAACGCGAATAACGTATGACGGGTAATCATGAGAGTCATATACAGGTTTCCTAAGTTAATTATGCCTCAAATATGTTGTGACATCAGTAAGATGTCTTTCATTATGCCCAAAACGTATTTAAACACAAACTAGGCCTCGTAGGGGTAGCTTGGTCATTTAAAAGGTTATAAAAGAGTTTAAGTATTTACTTGAGTTACAGGTCTGGTATAACCAGCGAAAATACTTATTTTGATAAGTTATAACAGTAGGATAAAGTATATATGTGAAATTTATCAATTATAACCAAACTATGCACCGAAGGGGCATTTTGGTAATTTCACATAAGCTGTAAAGCTCAAAACTGAAGTCTGAGTTTATCAACCTTTGCTTACTGTTAAAATATTATAATTTGTCTCAAATATCAGTAGGTACCAACCCTTGTATGTTTAAAATAGTTTAAGTACATACTTATGCGTTAAAAACGCTTAAAAAGGCGATTAAAGGTCATTTCCGGGTTCGATACTTAAATCTGATATTTTTATATTTCCAGAAGGCTTAAAATAATTTATTTATCATATGTGATCAGTAGCAACAGGTTTGGAGTCGTTTAGATATGTAAAACTCATTTTATGGCCCGTAAGGGCAAAACCGACAATTACCGGATTAAGCCTACGACTATAGGTTAGGCTCAGCCTAATTAATTAAAAATCTTTAAAAATCCCAAAATAATATATTAGATCAGTGGGTAATAGGTTTGATATCAAAAGTAGGCTTAACTAGGCTATACGCTAGTTACGCCGTCTAATTAACATAAAGCCTTCAATTTACGCTAATGAGCATAACTCTCAATCTACACCTCAAACTGATGTCAAACTTTGCATACAAGTTTATATATCAGTAACTAAGGTTTCTACACTTTTACATTTTCATAAATCACGTTTTAAGGTAATAAGGGCATAATGGTCAATCATATGAGCAATTAACGGAAACGCGTAAACGAATGGGTCAATCAATGAACCAACCACAGAGGGTTATGCTAACATGTAGCCTGGTCCTAAGGAAGCTCTAAGGCATCCCCAAATCATACTAAAGCGGGTCAGAACTGAAGTCAAAGCAAAAGTCAAAGCTTTGCGACTTTCGGTTCCGAATCGGTTCAAAACAGAAAGTTGTCGAATCAAACAAGCTTAGACAAGTTCTTATTCTTATTATCAAGTTATATGAATGATAAAATAGGTTACACACCTTTTACATCGTTAATTATGTATTAAAAGAAAGATTACATTTCTGTTGACTTTTTCTAATCATCTTTGACTCGACAGATGACCTATTTAGGATGGGAATCAGGGGGAACCCTTTTGGGGTTTTATTACCCACATAAATACCATCTTATATCTATTTTTGATTCGAGCATTGACTGGCCATTATTGACTAATCTTGAAGTCAAACCGTAATTACGACGGTTTGACTTTTAGCCTAAATACTAAGCTAAACTCAAATAAAGAAGGACTAGCAGACTTACCAGAGTCCTATGCACGAGATATGATCAGTTGGACCTACTTGAGAGCTCCAGAATTGATCAGATTGCAAGAGAATGAAGGTGTGATCAAAGTGTTAAGGCATGAGGCCTTTTATAGTGAAATTCTTACCACAAATCCTTGACAACAAGGTCTAGCACCCACCACAATTGATCAACACTTGTTGTCTAGTGCTTAGGGATGTCTAGAGGTCGCCCACATGTGAGAAAAACCGGCTAGATGGGTCAAATTCGCGCATAACAGGCTGCTGTCTGTTTTTTTTTGGTTCTGGGCGTCCCACGCGGCCCGCCTCACCATTTGCATATCCTCACGCGGGCCGCTTGCCCTTAAAATCAGATTTTAAATTTTTATTTGTTTAGCAACTTGACCTTTGGCTTCGCGAAGGGGCAACTAAGGTTATTTCTTGCATTTTGACCCCCTTATAATTACCCACAAGGGCTTTAGGACTTATACCTACTTTGTCAAGTCCCTGAGCACTTTCGGTTAACCCGAAAAGTCTTAACTTTCAATGTTTGCACTTTAACCCCTCGCATACGAATTTGGTCATAATTTTCTCATACTATAACGAAACTTAATGAAATTTATATTGTGCATTCTAGTGAGCATAATTAACATTTAGAAAGCTTCGGGTTTGTCAAAAGATCACTCAGAGGCATCTCTTTAACATGTTGACACATTTAACCCCTGTAGTTTGTAATCTCTCACTTTTAGCTTCGTATGATCCATGATTTATCCGTCTAAGGGTATATACATCATGTAGGGTTATTGTAAAGTATGTTTATCCATTGTTGACATTTTGAACCCTTATTTTCACATACTTTCTATGTTTGTCAACTTTAGTCCCTCTAAAGTATACTTTCTCGCGTTCAAGCTGATGACACGTGTCAATACATTATAGGACGTGAATTTTCGAGGTGTTACATTAGCGCCAAATAAGTATCAATCGTTAACGTTCTTACTGGTGCGGCTCCACATCCTTTAACGATACACAACCAAATCTTGATGTCTTTCGCTCTTACATACCTTTCGAAACGCTCCTTCCACTCAGGAAAATCAAGCTCGTTTATCAACAAAGGAGGTTTGTCGTTACTCCCTACCTCAGCATTGTGCTTGAGTTTTGGCACCAATGCGGTCAGATTGTTGTTTGCCATTTCAAATGAATTGAGAAAGAAACAGAGAGTTTTGTGAAAGAAACAGTGATTAAAATAGAAAGTTTGCATTGAAAAAGTTTCTAAGTTCACAAAATTCGGAGACACAAGTGAAACTAGGAAATACTGAGTGAAAACTCGGAGAGAATCAGAGTGGTATAACCCGGATCACAATCACAACCTGAATAAAACTCAAACCCTGACAACACTCTAACCTCTAATCCAAAGAAAAACTTGTTAACTCGGAATCTTTGAAAAGTTAAACTCTGAAAACCTTAAATTTGGAAACTAACAAAGAAACTCGGATCAACTTAAAAACTCTGATAAAAGACTATACTCTGAAAACTCTGATAAAAATCCTGAATGAAACTCAGACTCACTTTAAAAACTCTGATGATAAAAAACTATACTAAAATCTGACCAACTTTGATGGTATAACTCGGATCTAAAAACAAATTTTAAACTCTGAATTTCTAAATTCCGAATTACTAAACTTCTTTTTGAAAAACTCGGACACTCTGATCAGACCTTACAACTAAACTCGGATGAGGGAAACTCGGACCAGAGAACAATCATGATCATTAGGTTTAAAAAACTCGGAGATTGTGAGGTTTAAAAACTCGGAAATCCCTTTTAAACAAGAAACTTGGAATAAACTTAATTTTGTTTTTTTTAAATAAACTCGGAACTAAACAAACAAAAATTAAAAAGTCGAACTCCTTAAAAACTCTGACTACTAGCAAGTAAACCCTAACCTTTGAAAGATAAACCTAATGTAAGCCTAAAAGGTGTAAACCCTGAAGTAGAAACTCTGAATAGTAAGCCCTGATTTTTCAAAGTAAAGCCTGACCTTTGAAAAATAAACCCTGACCTCTAAATCCTGACCATAAAGTCCTGACCTCTCAAAGAAGTAAACCCTGACATCTTAGTCCGGACAAGAGGAAATTGCTTCAAGATATCTCACAAGTGTGACTTATTACTAGTTCATCAATAATCCTGAAGCACAAACACTGAATGGAAACTCTAAAGGAAAACTCTGAAGGAAAAACACTAAAGGAAAACTCTGAACAAATTAAAATGGATCAAACACGAAATCCTTACTAACCTTCAAAAACCCTTAAAAACCCCTGATGAAGATCTTCAAGCTCTGTAAAACCCAGATGAATGTTTATACAAAAATGTTCTTTTCTAATCACAATCCATCATCCGGAATGAGTAAACACATGAATGACTAATGAAAAACACTTAAAACCCAGCAAACAACACCAAACACCCAATCAAAATGTGATCTTTCTCAACTAAACCTCTAAACCCAAACCTACAGTAGTATGAGCGCATTGCTCTAATACCACTTGTAAGGTCTCCTACCCAAGGATCTCACTCAGACAACAATCACCAGGTGTGCGGAATCCACCTAGCAATCACTACTGTATGGTATTGGATCAAGAAAGTGTAGAACAAGAATGATGAAAATGATGAATGACGTCACACATAGTAGCCGTCAATTCACACACAGTGACAATGATTAGGGTTTTTTGAAGAACAAACTTTCCACAAAAGAAATCACCACGTATAACATTCATTAAGAGTTTATATACAATGGGAAGTCCTGACTACTAAAGTCAGGACATACAAAGGCCCAAAGCCCAAGACAAAGCAAATCCTGACTAAATAAACAGCCAAAATTCGGACTAGGGGACCAACCCTAAGTCCTGACCAAAACAAGCACAAATTTCTACCAACATAATAGTTTTAACAATTTACATAAAGCACCCTTGAAGATTTGAGAGCCTGCACTTATCACACAAAGTGCATTTACATTAAGAAAGCTGATATGTTGGGGAAGAGATTAAGATAACTGATATGTTGTTGAACAACATATGTGAGGTCTTTACCAAGCAAATAGTTAGGGCTAGGGACAAGCCTATTATCACCTGTTTAGAGTTCACTAGGGAATACATGACTAAGAGACTTGTTAATGTGAAGAAGCTACAAGCAAAATCTTTTGGCCCATTGACACCTCATACCACAAAAGTCTTCAATGAGATCAAAGAACAAGCATCACAAATGCATGTTCTTATGGTTGATCCTGACAAATATCAGGTTACTGGTCCAAGATCCAGTGTGTGGTGAATGTTAAAAAAGAAGACTTGTGTATGCAGGAAGTGGGATTTAACTGGGATGCCATGCAACCATAATGTAGCTGCTATTTGGGATATGTCTAGGAATGGCATTAAGGCTGGAATACCAGAAGAGTAGGTTTCTGAGGTGTTCTGGTTGGAAACATGGAAATCAATGTACGAGAATGTCATTGAACCAATCAATGGACCTAAAATGTGGACACTTTCTCAGTGTCCAACAACTCTTATCCCAACAAAACATCATAATCAGGGATGATTTGGATATGTTTAACATTTAATGTTGTAGGTATGACTTGAAAGATATTAATTAACCTTTGTTTAGGTTGGAAGGCCAAAGAAAAAGAGAAAGAAGGGCTTGGGAGAAAGAGAGATTGAGGAAGAATTTTCCAAGGGGGGCAAGATGACTAGAAAAGGCAGCACCACCAAGTGCAGTAAGTGTGGTAACCTAGACCACAACATGAGAAGTTGCAAAGGTCAGGGTGGAAATGATGTAGCTAAACAACTGCTTCACAAGAATCACAAACTTCCACTCAAGGTGCCCCAATTCAAAGTCAAGATGTTTAGTTGTGCCTCTCACGATGTTATTGATGTTTTAGACAATGTTTGGTTGATGTTTTCTGTGGTTTCCAATTTGACAGTGTTTTAGACAATGTTTGCTTGGTGTTTTAGACAATGTTTGGTTTATGTTTCTATTTGTTGAATTTGACATGTTTAATGTTCATGGATGTTTTGATAATTCATTCCAGTGTTTGCTTTATGATGTGTGTGCAAGAAATTAATAGTCAGGCAAGAACTGGAGTAAACAAACATCACATGTTCATTAGAATACTAGTCTAATACAAAGTCAAGGAAACATCATACACTACTCAAAGTTAAACATTACACATAGTCAATATAGTCATTACAAACTAAGTTGTATCCACTGACAATCATCCAAACATGACCCATCCGAATCCGAGCCATGCTCCCCTTCATATGGATTGAAGTACCAATCATCCTCTTCATCTTGAAAGTTGTAATCCTATGAAAGTTTAAACACTTCGGGTCGTAGTCTGTTGTCGGATCTTCATAACATTCTTCGGGTGTCCTTTCATCTTGTAAATAAGGTCGGATTACCTCAAAGTCTTGATCCTCAAAGAATACATAACTTTCAAGTTTCATAGCCTATTTTCCAACATTTTCAACATCCATACCCTCTAATCCAGAATCCTCAACCTGCATAACCTTTTTTGCTACAACAATAGGTTCATCTTTTTCATTTTCAGCAGTTGTATCATGCTTACAATGTGGCTACCAAAATTAAATTATAACCATCAATCAGAACTTGCAGATGAAGATAGACCATTACATTAACCTATCGATAGTGACTTGTCCTATTGACAATTTTATATAGGCTAAATCGAAGGTCTATGTGAGATATACTTCATCGACAATTCATTGTATCCATGCATGGTAATCGATAGTGGCATGTGAATATTGGGCCTTTACATAAACATGACCCAAGTCTTAAATGATGGCCCATGGTTTAACATCTTGCTTGGATTTTGTCGTCACTTGAATATCGAGCTTTGGGTCGAACGATAGAGTAGTGTCGTTCGACGTCGGCCGTGAGCCGAACTAACACTAGCAACATACGTAAATGCATTAACAGTATATCCCTCCAAGGTGGAATCCTTACCATGTGGTGAAATAATAAACACTTTTAACCCCCAAACAACTACAAAACGTCATTATGTAGCTTATCCAAGTTGTTAAAGGCTTTTTGAAGTGAGCAAAGGTATTTTACATATGTCTTGTCATAGAGCACAATGATGTGATCTATGATACCTAGCATATCTTTGTAAATGGAAACAGCTCCCTGCACCTGGTTATGACAAATTTGAACATAAGAACCTAACAGGTAGTAGCATAACAAGTAATCTGCGTGTAACACCCTGTTTTGTAGACAAAATAAAAATATATAAAATTTATACTTCATGTATTATCAAAGAAGTAAGTAATGAGTAAGATGGTCATTCGAAATATGAGATGTCTAGACGAATATTTAGTGTTATAAGAGACCGTTTAATAATAATAAAATATATATTATATTTGACCCTAGTCCACTTTTAACAAAACTTAGGTAAAAATGTAGAGAAAAACAAGCATGTCTTAACAGTACATTCATACTTTTATGAAACTTTTCATTTTAGAATTTATAATAGAATAACGAGTGAAGCAACTGAATTAATTGTAATAATTTAATAGTACTAGAGTAAATTGTTGTTTTGGTCCCTATGGTTTATAGCAAATTGCTATATTTTATAAATTTGAAAAATCTTGCAAATTACACACCAACGTTTTTATTTATTGCGATTCCAGTCCACATGTCTAACTCCATCCACTTTATTGTTAACTCCATGTCACATGTTAACCATGTGATTGGCATTTTCATAAAATTACATCTCAATTGAAAAAGGTAAGTATTATTAAAAAATTGAGTAAACTTCCGTTTTGCTTCCTGTGGTTTGGTCGTTTTAATGGTTTTGCCCCAAACCTTTAAAAATAGCCATTTTACTCCCTGATCTTTCTAACTTATCTCTATTTTAATCCACCCTCCAAACGACATCCATTTACAACGTTAAAAATAGTCATGTGCCCCTCACATGAGGGGTATTTTGGTCTTTTTCCATCCTTCCTTATTATTAATTATGTGTATATGTTTATATTAATGTAAAGAAAAATCACTGGTCATATCTCACCCCTCTTTCTCCTTCTTCCTTCTCTACCACCACCCTAACCCCCACCATAACTCCACCAGCCGACCACCCCCACCCACTCTACACATTCTCTCTCTTAACAGTAACCACTACCTCCATCGCCGCCTGTCAACACCCACCAATATCTCTGCGCGTTGCTCTTCTAAACCCACATCCATGGGCGAAGGATAGTGGGGGCGGGAGGGGGCGGCTGACCCCCCGAACTTTTCGCTCAATAGTGGAGAGTATATAGTTTTTATATAGAATTTTTGGGTATACACGTTTTTGACCCCCCGTTTTATAGAATTTTTTTGGTATAGACGTTTTCGACCCCCCGGTTGGAAATCTCAAGCTTCACCACTGCCCACATCTATTCTGAAAATCAGTTCTGGAATCAGACCATTGAGTGTAGAAGACGGCAGGTTCAATACAAGTGGTCTAAGGGCTTTCATAGCGTAACATGGAATCGTTTTTCCACCAATTCCATGGGGTTTTTTGCCAGGTGCGATTGGGGCTTCAATTTGCAGTTTCGTAGGTGGGTGATGGTGTGCGGTTTGGTTAGATTTGTAGGTTCGTAGGTGGGCGATAGTGGCGGCGTTGATGGTGGTGGTGGCGGCTTGGTGGTGTTAGTGATGGTGGGTTTGAATGGGTGATTCAAGATTAGATGGGCTTGTGCAGGGCTTCAAGATCTGATGGGCTGTGCTGTTGAATCTTATATAAAAGACTGAAGTTTGTGTTGATATTAGGCAAAATAGAGAGAACAATGTTAGGCAATCTAGGGTTTCTCTGATTCATTCATGTTCATCAGACTCATGTGTTCAATTTATGAGTTCTGGTCATAGTATAATGTCATTAATTGCATTTATGTTCTTGTTCGCAAATTTTTATATCAGTCTTGGGAATAAAATCATTAATTTGGTAGTTTGTTATTAAATTGAAGATGCAGGGGAATGGTGTAAGGCTACACGGAATGGGGACGTCCCTACACCGTTGCGGTCTGGCCGTTGGCGACGTTCCAAAAATGTGGGCCCATTCCGAATTTGACCGTTGAAAACAAGAAAATTAAATACTTTTTAACGGCTATTTTTTTTTAATCCTCCCCCATTTCACTTCCATTTTTATAAATACTTTCACAACTTTTCACCCATTACAATCTCACATCTCTCTCACATTTTATAACCCTCTTCCCTTTTTATAAAAACTCATCTATTTTTTTACCCGCTACCACCCCTTCTCTCGCTAAAAAATTATCATGGCTTCACCCATTTCTTCCATTTCTTCTATGTCTTCATCGTCTTCGTCTGCGTGGTATTCATCATCTTCGGAAGAGGATGCTATTATGCACAACATGATTATGAACGCGGCTCAGGTGTTCATGGCGTCTGATGAAGGGTCGTTCCAACGGCTAACTAGACGAGCAAAATATGCGAAGGGAGAGCGATATACGAGTACGAGGAAAACGCGTCTACTGGAAATTCTGTTCCAGTTAGTGAGGAACAACAAGATTTGAACGCCTTCGCTCTACGTAAGGAGTACACACATCACAACCTACAAGCGGACTTGGTGGAGTACATTTGGAACAACGTTCAAAACGAACCCGGCCACCACATGGAAGACGAAGACTAGTAGCTTATTTTAATATGTTAGGATATTTTTAGTTTTTTTTTTTTACTTTATTTTTTTTAAGTTTATGTTTTTTTTTTAAATTTATTTCTTTAAGTTTAATTTTTTTTAAGTTTATGTAATGTTTTTTAATATTAATGAAAATATTTTGTTACTTTATTTGGTAAATGTTAAATAAAAGTTGAAGATTAAAAAAAATAAAAAAACATAAAAGTGGTGGAGGACTATGACTAGGACCATCCTCCCATGCCCTCTAGTTTTGGAGGATGATCCATCCTTGGGAGAACTATGACATGTCGCCTACGTGGCGGATCATCCTCCAAGGATGGACCATCACCATACCTTGTAGTCTAACTGTGTAAGACAGAAAGTGTGTGAAAATTAAAAGGGGAAATTAATAAGTTTGAGTGGAAAAAGACTAAAATGCCCCTTATGTGAGGGGCATGTGACCAAGAGTTAACGGTTGAATTGGATGGCGTTAGGGGCAGGGAGTGAAATAGACATAAGCTTTATAGATCAAGGAGTAAAATGACTATTTTTAAAGGTTTGGGGCAAAACCGTTAAAACGACCAAACCACAGGGAGCAAAACAGAAGTTTACTCTAAAAAATTAGATGGTCCAGATCTATAAAGGGCTAAAATCATGTTTATTAGTTTTATACTTTCAAAATGTTTATTAGTTGTTTTATACTTTCAAAAATGTTTATTAGTTGTTTTATTATTTTTTTGAATGAAAAATTTCATCTCATTTCGATTGTTGAACACATAGGTGTAATCAAGACACTAATTGGGAAAAACAACATATGTAATTACCTAGTTGTAAACACTCACGATACTATTGGTGGTTGAACACATGTGTAATCAACAGGGCGGACCTGACTTTGTATCAGGGCATAGCTCGGGCTACGGCTCAAGTTTTTACCAACACATGTTTACGAAATAAGCACTTTAACTATATAAACCAGCACATCAACTCCTTTACTTGTTTTAGTATGTTACGTTGAATCATAAATAAAATTATGAGATAAATAATGTTACTTAATGTTAAATAAACACACAGTTATAAAACATATGATATGATTGATGGTTGAACACAAAAGTGTTAGACTAAAGGGTATGGGGGCCGGCTGAGGCTCGGCTAGGACCGGCGCCGGTCCCCCACACCGCCCCCCTGGGCTCGGCTCGGCACAACCGGCATCCCACAGCCGGGGTAGCCGGTCCCATCTCTTTGAAAAATAGCTGTTGGTAACGGCTTTATTATTTAGAAAAAATTCCATTTCAATTTAAATAAATACCACAATCTCATTCATTTTTATACAATTCTCTCCCATTCTACTCTCATTCTTCTCCAATTCTCTTCCTTTTTTATAAAAGAGTAAACTTCCGTTTTGCTCCCTGTGGTTTGATCACTTTAATGGTTTTGCTCCAAACCTTTAAAAATAGCCATTTTGCTCCCTAATGTTTCGGTTTTTTTGCCAGTTTGCTCCCCGCCTCTAACTCCATCCAAATTGTTTGTGTTTCCATTTTGCTCCCCGCAGGGAGCAAACTGGCAACAAAACCAAGATATCAGGGAGTAAAATGGCTATTTTTAAAGGTTTGGGGCAAAATCGTTAAAGTGACCAAACCACAAGGAACAAAACGGAAGTTTACTCTTTATAAAAAACACTCCATATTTTTTATACAATTTGCTCTAATTATGAATCCATTCAACCCAAACAACCCCAACCCAAACAACCCCAACCCGAATAACCCCAATCCGAACCAAGCTAATTTTTTTCGAGTCCCGCTTACACTCCGACTATGGATCCTTCGTGGGGGGCTTCGCAATTTCCGTTTTCGGGTTTCCAACAAACACCCAACGCCTTCTCACAAATGTCTTAACTTCAACAAATGCAACAATACCAAGCACTCCAACAAATCATGCAACGCAACACGTTTGAACAACTCCAATCGCAACCGCAACCCCCGGTTCAACTTGACGATGATGATGAAGAAGTCGTCCCCGAATCGCCACCGCAAGAGCTCACGTGCAAAAAAAAAACAAGGGGAAGGGAAAGAAGGTTGAAAACGTACCCGAAACCGCGCCAAAAAGCGGTTCGGGAGCAAAGGGGAGACCTTGGACGAAAGTAGAGGAGGAGGCGCTAGCAATGGCGTTTGTTAAGTCCTCTACTTGCCCGATAGTCGGTATGAACCAAACTTTTAGTTTAAATTTTAAAACATTTATTTTTTTTTTTACTAATGCAATATTTTTTAAAATTTAGGAAACAACCAAACGGGTAGTAGTTTTTGGAAGAAGACAACGAATAGATTTAACACGATTATGGAGCATGGTCCGGCTCGTGATATCGAATCCGTCTCGGGCAAGTGGCAATAAAATGATCAAGGTCATCAATGCCTTTAACCAGATTTATAACCAAATTTACCTTTCTCCTCCTAGCGGGAGTAACGACGAGGACATTCTTAACCTTCCTATCGCCAAGTGGGACTCTCAAAATTCAACGCCTTTCCCGCACTTCCGAGCATGGAACGTTGTAAGGAAAGAACAAAAATGGAAGCCGGTTCCAAATGAGGTCGCAACGGCCAAACAGACTAAAACTTCCGAGTCCGGAAGTTATAGTGCGGGAGGCTCCACCGCTCGTTGTCAAATCGACATAAACGACGACCCGGAAGATGACGAGGATGTGTTGCCCGTTCACGAGTCGGAACGTCCCACCGGGAGGGACAAAGCAAAAAAAGAAGCGGCCGGAAAGCGAAAAGGGGCCGGCTCGAGTGGAGGTGGGGCCTCGAAGGCATCGTCGAAAATGGACGACTTGATAAATGAATTCCATTCGTTCAAAGAGTTCGCGGCCGAAAAATATACTCACAAGAAAACCGTGTCGGCCGACTATGCTCGAGCGGAGGATTTTAGGATTATGAGGTTGGATCTCGAGTCGGTTCCGGATGATGAACGCGAGGTTTATCGGAGGATGAAAGAAGAGGTGAAAAAAAATGGACGTCGTAGGTTGTCTAGTTTTTTAATCGTATCGTATCGTAATTTTTTTTTCGTTTTTTATGTTTTTCGTTTTTAGGATTACTAATTTTTATTTTTAGGAAATGTAATTTTTTTAATGTTATGAAATGAATTTATTTAGGTTGTTTTATGTTGTAATTTTTAATGTTTTTAAAGTTTTTATTAAATTAACAAAAAAAACATAGGAAATTATAAAATATTAAGATGGGGTCTCATCCTCCACCCCCTCAAAAGTGAAGGAGGCCTATCCCCCACGAGCCGGTGATATGACGCCTAGGTGACGGCCCATCCTCGTGAGGATGGACCTCACCATACCCACTAGTCTTAGCAGCACATTAATTTGGGCAAGTAGTACATTTTTAAGCAGCACATTAACTTTGACAAGTAGCAAATGTGTAAGCAGTACGTTAAATTCAAAGAAAAACCCAAAGAACACATATACAACTCCTAAATTTGGTTCATATAAAATGACTGAAGAAGAAAAAAAAAGGGGGATAAACCTTGTTTAAAAATCAAAATTGCATGATAATAGGGAATTGAAATTTCCATAAATACTCTTGCAAATTTTGAAAAGCTAGTTTATAGGAATTTTTCCATAAATATTGAATCTTCTTTCTATACTAATTGAAAATCTTTTTTGGACAGTGTCCGGTGTTTTTTCATCTTATTTTCCTATTTATCTTTTATATTAAATAATTAGGTTATAACTCTGTGTATTACACGGGTTGATTAAATAAATTTTATATAATAAATAATAAAACAATATATCTTTAAAAACATCCTTTATTGCATGGTTTGACTAAATAATAAAACAATATATCTTTAAAACTTCCTTTATTGCATGGTTTGAATAAATGTAATTTTATATAGGGTTAATTACACTTTTCGTCCTTTATGTTTATACCGGATTGCAACGGATAGCCTTTAACTTCAATAATTAGAGTCATAATCCTTTATTTGCAAAACTCGTTACACTCTACGTCATTTAGTACTAAACAGGTTAAAATTTTCAATTAAGTTTATTCACTTAAGGGTATTTTGGTCAATTCATGTTTTTATTTAAATGTTTAATAAATAAAACAAAAAAATGCATATACACTTCATCTTCCCCAATTTCCTAACCCTAAAACTCTAACCACCACATCTTGCCGCCGCCACCACCACCTCATCCTGTCGCCACTACCAACACCACATCCTACCGCCATTTGGGAGCTGCAGCATTGGCAAGTCCCTTGTTTGTGAATGCTTGAAGGGGTTTGAACCCAAATCCCCTTATCAGTAGAAGATTACAAATTGGTCACAAGGGTATTTCAAATTCCCATGGTAATTATATATATCAATAGTGGAACGTTGAATGCCATCATACTCTTGTTATGAACAAGTGTATAAGCCAAACTAATAAATTACAATAGCATAAAAGAGAAAGATTAATTCTTATTATATGTACCTTTTGAAGTCTATGCAACAAATACGTCTTAAATTGGCGAACACCACGTCTAGTAGATTTACACCAACTGCTAGCTTGCAGCATTCTTCATCTTCTATACGATAAGATTGTGTATATGACAGCTTTAAGAGCCTTATATATTTAGTGGTTGCCTTTGAGTTCTGGACTCACTTTGTTTAAAGATTTATGGTCACCATCATCATCAATCAGCAGAAAGAGATTACTATTTCTACATGTCCAAAACTAGTAATTCCAGTTTCAATTTGAAAAACATTTTTAGTGTTTACACTTCAGTATGTTTCTTTTGTGAATGCTCTGTATTTCTTATAACTAAATGAGTCAAAATTTCAAAGTATAAACTATATCGACACCCTTGTGACCAATTTGTAATCTTCCACTGATAAGGGGATGCGGGTTCAAACCCCTTCAAGCAAACAGGGGACTTGTCAATGTTGCAGCTCCCAAATGGCGATAGGATGTGGTGTTGGTGGCGGCAGGATGAGGTGGTGGTGGCAAGATGTGGTGGTTAGGGTTTTAGGGTTAGAAAATTGAGGAAGATGAAGTGTATATGTATTTTTTTGTTTTATTTATTAAACATTTAAATAAAAACATGAATTGACCAAAATACCCTTAAGTGAATAAACTTAACAGGAAATTATAACCTGGTTAGTACTAAAGGACGTAGAGTGTAACGGGTTTTGCAAATAAAGGATTGTGACTGTAATTATTGAAGTTAAAGGCTATCCATTACAATTCGGTACAAATATAAATGACGAAAAGTGTAATTTACCCTTTTATATATTAAATAATAAAAAATTATATCTATAAGAACCATATGTGTTGTACGGGTTGAATAAATGTAATTATATATACCAAATAAAAAAAATAGTTATATCTTTAAAACCTTGTGTATTACACAGGTTGAATAAATGTAATATTGTTTACCAAATAATAAAAAAGTTATATCTTTAAAAACCCTCGTGTATTACATGGGTTGAATAAATATTATTTTATATACCAAATAATAAGAAACTTATATTTAAAAAACTAATGGATATACTCGGTATGCGATAGATATGGTGATTACGGAGATGATTATTGAAAAGAATATACAATGGTCAAACATATCATTCAAGAAGCAAATAAGTAGCCATTTGAGTGATAAAATATAAATTATATTTAAAAAACCCGTAATAAATCTAATTTTATATATAAAGTAATCTTGGAAGTTATATACAATTTGTTTAAAAATTATGTAATAAAATCAATATAATAATTTTTTTAATAACGAAAATTAAAATAAATGATATATTATCACAAAGTTTGGTTTTGGTGATTAATAATTTGGCTATTTAAAAATTTCTTAAATTAACAATTTAATTTAACAATAATATTTTATTAGAAAAATAGAAGTATTTTATTCGACCTTTAAAGTAGGATAAGATTTAATATTAATTTTTTTATTTAGTTAATATAAGATAGAAAAAAATATGATTGAATAGTTGGGGTAAAAGGAAACTAAAAATTGTAACTGTTATATAACACGTTGGGTAATATAAACAATGAATATAATATGATATGGAAAATCAAATAAATAACATTATAATGAGAAGTATACATTAAATTTAAACTAAATAATAATAATCTATAGCTAAGTAGAAAAAAATAAACTAAATAATATTCAGTAGGAGAGTTATCTATAATTAATTAGAAGAGATTAAACTAAATAATAATTATCCATAAGAGATTAAACTTAATAATAACTAGTATTAAGTCCCCACGTTGTGGTGGGGGCGTAAAACCGTGATAAATAGCACCAATGTCACAGTACCATCAGCAACCACCAACACTTAAGTTGCGGTGTGTTAATACGGATAAATTAGCCCGAAACATAAAACATAAAAAATAATAACTAAGTCGATTTAGGACCTGCGTATTACAACGAACCTATCAAACGGGAAAAAAATAGGCAACATAAAACGTCGAACCACACACACACACACATTGCGTTAGTTGACTACAAAATTTAGAACAAAGCGTAAAACAAAACAAAAAAATGTTGAACCACACACGAACATTACGCCGTGTTAACTCACAAAATTTAGAACAAAACGTAAAACGAAAATTTTGCGAGATATGAAACGTATAGGGGCCAAAGTTAAAAGTAAAAAACTTGCGAAGTTAAATTGGAAAAATAAAAAAACTTTTGATTTAAAAGTAAAAAATCAAAGTAGTGTTGGGTTAAAAGTGTAACATCCATATTTTTTTTGAAGACCTCCCTAAGCATAGTGTACACCTTCTCTATGCAACAAAGTGTTGCTAATTTAAAATAGGTAAATTATCCGTAGAAAAAACACTATTTTAAAATATAATAATTCTATACTCCATTCAAAGATAATTTAATTCTCGATTTTATGGTATAATTCATAAAAATGATGAAATATACAAAAACAAAGAGATCGATCTCCACCTTTTTGTACCGTAAGTTCTTTTGAATATAAATTTAAGACGAGTGTTTTATGAATGAAATAAACAAATAAGCATGAAGGTGTATGAAACTAACTAAAATAATTGTATCTCATAATATGAATGAATCATAAAAACGAGATTCAACCTCATGTAATACATGTGTTTTTAACCTAATAATAAAAAAAAGTAAAATATTATAATAAGTAAATCGTACATCAAAGTTTATTTTTAAAAGATAAATCTTGACAACTGTATCTGTTAACATATGACATTATATTTAATTCAACACATCTATTATATATAATAAATGAAAGTTATTTGGGCCACGTATTACTTAATTAGGGCATCCTCAGTTCTCTTTTCCCGCCCAACAGTACCACTGCCCTTTTCCTTATATAATCTCTCTTCTCACTTCTCCTCTTTCTTTACAAATGCCCAGGGTTCTTTCTCTCTCTATATTCCGGCGATTCAAATTCAAATTTCATAAACCCTACAAACCTTAATCTTCTTGCAGACGCCACCATAAAATCTTCTTTTGTTCATCGATTACTTCATCAAAAGGTTTGTTCTTCTTTTATTTAGTTGAAATACTTTCATCATTTCCTCTTATTTACAATAATCCTAATTTCTACTCGTAATCTAATCATATGGTTCCAGGGTTGTTGTCATCGATTGTCATCAAAGTTTAAATCAGCTTAGCTGCTGATAGATTTCTGCCATAAGCTGGTATGTTTGAATATGTTCAGAAATAAGCGTTTTTTTCTCATTGGTGATGATATGACTATAACATCTGTTGATTATTGATGTTTGAGTATGTTCAGTGATTATTCTGTCTGAAATTAGGGTTTCATTTCCAGTTCTCGAGGTATTATCTGTTTGTAACAGCAGTGGTTCAGCATCTACAGTGGATTCAACATCAGTTGTTTGCTATTATTGTTTGATGTTGTTTGCCATTATTGTTTGATGTTGTTTGCTATTATATTGATCATCACATTATTGATGAGTACTCGGGAATATTAGATAGTTTTATTAGTTTTATTTTTGGTATTTTTTTATGCAGTTGAAGGGATCATTTGAGTGAAATCAATGTTGATTTATCAGAAGATGCAGTTGAAAATATCTTAATTAAGGTAATAATTGTATTACATCCTGTTGAAAAATAGAATTGATAAATTTAGGGAAAGTGAGGTTGAAAGATGATAACCCAACAGTGGAGCATTTCATTCTACAGGTTTGATAAATTAAAGGTATTCTCATATAATTCTTCCTCGATTGATCCAATGAAGTGGCACTTTGGACATCTGTTGTCTTCAAACTTCAAACTTCTTAGATAATAGATGTTTGAAGAACAACAGATTTCCAAAGTGCGGATTCTTTGGAAGCAGCCATGAACCATTATATGAGAATACCTTTAATTTATCGAACCAGTAGAATGAGATGCTCCACCGTTGGGTTATCATCTTTCAACCTCACTTTCCCTAAATTTATTAATTCTATTTTTCAACAGGATGTAATACAATTATAAAGACTGATGGTTATAACAGCTGATCATGCTAAGGACTGTTATAATTTACCACTGCTCCTTATAAAGACTGATGGGCTTAAATACTGATGAGGCCTATCCACTGATGTAGACAAATCTCTGTTAAAGTTCCATGTGCTAAGGACTGTTATAACTAACCACTGCTCCTTATATAATCATCGTTCCAGTATCATTGTTCCAACATCGTTGTTTCAATGAAGCTTCCCATCACACATCAATCTTTCAATATTGATGTTGCAATATAATTGTTGCAACATCGTTAAAGGTTGTATGTGCTACCTTCTTTGATGGGAGAGTTGTGGTTTCCCTTGATAATGGTATGTGTTTTTGTTTTTGTTTTTGATTTTTACTGAAGTTTTGTTATATGAGTTGTGACTAAATTATGATTGTGAATGATCTGCTGCAGATGATGATGATGATGATTGTTTTACTGTTGTGAATGAAGTGGCACTTTGGACATTTGTTGTCTTCAAACTTCAGACTTCTTAGATAATAGATGTTTGAAGAACAACAGATGTCCAAAGTGCGGATTCTTTGGAAGCAGCCAGGAAGAATTATATGAGAATACCTTTAATTTATCGAACCTGTAGAATGAGATGCTCCACCGTTAGGTTATCATCTTTCAACCTCACTTTCCCTAAATTTATCAATTCTATTTTTCAAGAGGATGTAATACAATTATAAAGACTGATGGTTATAACAGCTGATTATGCTAATGACTGTTATAATTAACCACTGCTCCTTATAAAGACTGATGGACTTAAATACTGATGAGGCCTATCCACTGATGTAGACAAATCTCTGTTAAAGTTCCATGTGCTAAGGACTGTTATAACTAACCACTGCTCCTTATATAATCTTCGTTCCAGTATCATTGTTCCAACGTCGTTGTTTCAATGAAGCTTCCCATCACACATCAATCTTTCAATATCGATGTTGCAACATAATTGTGAGCAACATCGTTAAAGGTTGCATGTGCTACCTTCTTTGATGGTAGAGTTGTGGTTTCCCTTGATAATGGTATGTGTTTTTGTTTTTGATTTTTACTGAAGTTTTGTTATATGAGTTGTGACTAAATGATGATTGTAAATGATCTGCTGCAGATGATGATGATGATGATGATGATGTAGAAGCTGCAGTACTTCCTGCTAAAGTATTTGGTCTTTCCTGCCTTCTTTGTATTTAAAGAAGCATAAAGTTTGTTTTATCGCAGATTTTTATGAACAAAGTTAACTATCAAGTATATGAGGACAGGGCTACTCTTCCACAGCTGAATAAGTGTTTTCGTATACTGCATGTTGGTTTGTTCACGAGAGATCAGGTTTCCATAAATCCTGCTGGAAATGCATTGAGTACTTCCACGGAGTTCATGGCGATTGTCGAAGATATACTTTGATGGAGTTTAAAGCTAAAAGCACTAAGTTTTAAGCTAAAAGCATTAAATTTTTGTTGTTAGGTTCCTAAATTTATTGGTGTTGTTCTTATATTTTAAATTGTATGTAATTTTGTAAAGTACAATAACAAACAATGGTTTAACATCTGTTTGCATTTTGGTCAATAGATAATGGAAACCCATGTTAGGTTGAACACTGTTTTTAAGTTAAACATCTGTTAAGTGTTAAACAGATGTTTGGCCTTTAACATCTGTTTATGGCCAAACTTCTGTTTATGCTCAGACCTTTGTTTATGTTAACAGTGTTTATATGTAACAGTGTTTTTCACATTAGAGTTTTATAGTCTGTTTGGTTGATAAATGTTATCACCTCAGTGTTTTATATGTAACAATTTAGTCACGACAATATTTATATGTAACAGTGTATATCCCAACAGTGTTTATATGTAACAATATTTATCAAATCCCTACATTGATTTGATCTGTAATATAAACTGAACAGTTGTTTCATTTTTATACTAATAAATAAAATTAAAGTATACTTGGATGATTATTAAGCTCCTGATTTTGATTGTTTTGGTATAGTATTCTTGAAATTGGTCTTTTTTTGCAAATAGATGTTTATGGGCAAACATTTGTTTTAGCTCGAAGTTTTGTTTATGGTCAAAAATCTGTTTATGGCCTAATTTCTGTTTATTGCCAATCATCTGTTTAAGTTCAAAGTTTTGTTTTGAGTCCAGGCAACTGATATATAAGGCGAAACATCTGTTTAAGCAACAACATCTGTTTAAAAGCCTGTTACAATCGCTGTTTTGGTTGAAACAGTTGATTGTTAAAACTTATCTACTGGTGAAATATAACCTTTGTTTTTTCAATCTTCGTGTTGACCACTGACTTACCAAATGTCAGTGTTTAAAAAACTGTTCGGTATCCACTGATAGGATAAAATAGCCACTGGTCACTTTTTTAGTGTTGACATCCATTGATATTGACCATCAACGGTTTTCTTACAATTAAAATGAAATTACCATTTTACCTAATTGTTATATTGCAATGTGATAAGAGTTCCTCCAACATTATTTTCGTGATGAAATTTAATGTTAAATTAAAAAAAAAATACTTTTTGACTATTTGTTGCAAATCTAATTAATAATTAATGGTAATTTCTTGAGCTTTGAACTTTTAAAATATGCAAAATATGAATTTCAAACTGACGGTTATTATCTCTTAGTTAATAGTTAAAGTTAAAATAAAAATTAGAAAAGTCATCATGACAATTGCTTTCAAATCAGATCACTGATAATATCAGTAATTTTGAAATTTTGAAATAAAAAATATGTAAGATGGTAATTTAAAATTGACGTTCTCTTTTTTTTTTCCTACTTTGCATATCAGTTCCCAAAAAACATCATCACAATTGCTTTCAAATCAAATCAGTAATTACTAATTAATATCAGTAATTTTTAAATTCAAATTTCAAACCATATATATTTTTATCCTATAAATAAGATACAATTATCTGATTTCACATTCAAATCTCGCTCGCTCATATATGTGAGCGTATCTTTCTCTCTCAAATGCATCTTTCTTGTGATTTAGCAGCTAATTTCCCATTACACTTCTTTGTTCGAATGTTTATTGATAATGTTTACATGTTATCGTTCCTGTATCATTGTTCCAACATCGTTGTTTCAATGTAAATTCGCATCCCACATCAACCTTTCAATATCGATGCTGCAGTATCATTGTTGCAACATCGTGAAAAGTTGCATGTGTTACCTTTTTTGATGGCAGAGATTGTAACATCCATCAAAATCGGTTTCCAAAATCCGACCCGTTTTGAATTCGGATCCTAACCCTCAAAACTCGAGAGCTTCGCAAAGTAATTAATCATTTATCCTTAATTTTATTCGCATAGAAATGGTTATTTATTTATCCATAGGTTTAATTAACTAAATTGATAATTTAAAAGTTTTGTTTTTTTTACTTTTGTAAAGAAAAAAAACAACCTAGTTAGTAATTTAAACTAACCAAGTTAGTGTTAGATTAAGCTAAGTTAGTTAATTCCTAAAGTTGAAGGACCCATTGAAACTTCAGGGTTGTTTTGTAAACTTCATGAAGGGTGCAGACCTTAACAAATTTGCCGCCCAAATCGAATGCTAGAAATACCTTAGTTGTCGATTCCCCTTCCCTGATGTCTCGATATATTGAATGACTACTCGTTTCCTTTTATTAACCCAATCATGAAACTAGCCCCTTTATAATACATATACAACTAACCATCAACTTGTTTACATACTCTCATCACTCTTTTACCACACACAACCTGTTCAGAACATCACACACCCACTCGAACCACCCTCACGCTTCGAGCTTCGCCGGAGAGATTAGACGCGGTCTAAGAAAAACGTAAACCGTCGGAATCCCCACGTCGCCGGAGAAGAACCTGTAGCACTAGAGGTCTCCAAAAGGAGCCGAAACTTCGCCGGAAACCTGCAAGTGACCGGAACTCGAAGCCGCTGGAGTCGCGGAACGACGTTCGGAGCTTACGTCGGATCCACGCCTAGCATCGTGTCGGTATACTTCTTTCTCACCGATACGGCGATACATCATGGGTGCTTATGGAGACAGATTCGGAGTTCGACGAGTTCGCCGGAATATTTGATGAAGTCTACAAGCTCTGTGCCCGGTATACCCTTTTTCCTTTCGTATAAATCATTCTTCTTCTTTTTTTTTATCTCCTGTTGATATAAAGAAATTCTTGTTCCATTCAGTTTGTTCGGCTAGTATCCACTACATAATCCTTTTTGAAGTTTAACAAAATAAGCAGACCATTCAGTTTATTAATCCATGGTTCTTTTGTTTTTGCAATTTTGTATAATACAAGACTGTTACTTATTTAGTAGTTAAAGAAACATCAAGCTAATATATATCTGGTATGTACATAAATGCCGTTTATTTTTTTTTAGGCACTAAGAAGATGACCTCCATAATCTCCTCCATTATCATGTACCAAGTTCTATTTTCATGGCTCTGCTTGTATGTCAGTGGCGGATTTAGAAAAAACATAAAGGGACAACGTTTCTATAAAAAGGGGCAACGAAATCGAAAAAACGTCAAATTTTTCCAAAATTTACACTAATTTTACACTACCGCAGGAGCGTCAAGGGGCAACGGGGGTTGCCCCTTGTTCTATGCTAGGTCCGCCCCTGTTGTATGTTCCTTTTTTTTAAGGAAGATGATAACTTAAAATGTTAGAAAAAGCATTTTGTTGATGTTTTTTTTTCTAAATGAAAGATAATGATTGAGTTCATTTCATGTTCACTAATTTACAAAAGACAAACTGCCAAGGCCATGTTTAAGGCTAATAGAAAACGTTTTTCGCACAAAAGCGGCTGAGATTGTTGCTGATAGTCAAGAGGTTGCGGGTCCGAGACCCGGCCTCCCTAATAGTCGCGGACTTTTTGTTATTTCCTTTTACTTTTGTTACTTCCTTTTTAAATTCCTTAAAATAGTTTCATCTATTATTATTTTTTTTTTCATTTTCAATTAAACCATTAAACTTAATACTAATAATTAATAATTCATTTTAATTCCTTTAATAATTTTTAAAGGTTAATAATGGAATAAATTTGTGGTATCTAAATGATTTGTAAACATTAAACGTTAGAAATCATATTTAAACTATAAATATTAATGGGATCCTTATGTGATATTTGAACATTTAGGATAAACCGTACGTTCGTTCTCTTGGTATTCTCTCCACATTTACTCGTGCGTTATTTCGAGGGATTCTTATACGCAACCAATGTGAGTATACTCGTACTTTTCCCCTTTTTACTTTTACCACTTTTGGGGTGTAACATGTTTACCTATTGAAACTTACACATGAACTTTTGTCTAAACACATGAACATTCCTATAACATGCTTGTATATGTGATGGCTTGATACTTTAAATTTGGGTGATTCTTATGTGTTGAACTTATCATTAACTTCGTACGAGCCAAACCTTGACATATGTAGCGCTATAGGATTAACGACCCGCCTCTACTGAAACTTTGGTTATGTCATGAGCAAGTTGCGTTTTCTTGGTTTGATATGTTAGACACATGCCATATTTAATGTTTATCTTGAATCGCATGCTTGCTATGAGGAATTGTTCACACTTTTATCTTATGCTATGTATGTACCAAACTTGTATACTCGCCTTTGCTTTTGCATTGAATTGTATTTTAAACATGTTACAGGTTGATGATGACGATGCTATGAAAAGAAGTAGCGTTGATGCCTAGATACACATATAGACGTTTAGGTTTAATATGTCGTATCAATTTTGCTTATGTTATCATGTATTTCTTTTGAAGTTGTTGTTGAGTTATGTAATGTTGACAATTTGAAGTTATGAAATGAAATGGGAATTATTTAATTATCGTCACAAATAGTGTTATGATGTCTCGAGCAATCTTCACACTTCGTCTCATCCCGATGTTTCCGCCATTGGTTGGGGTGTGACAGAGATGCAACTTTAAAGTTACATGTGCCATTTTTTTTATTTCTGTTAAATCCAAAGTCACATTTTCTTGCGCCAGGAAGATTTTCTTCTTTTAAAGAAAGTATAGATTCGTCCAATATCGTGAAAACTCAGATGTGCAATAAAAATGAAAAAGAGACGTTTGCATTTTAGGTTAGTTTCTTATTCTTATTTGTGTTATCAGTAATATGGAGTGTGGTGATAGACACGTGCAGTTTATGGCGATTCTGAAGGACATACATCAAGAGGTTCAGCAATCGATGTAGTGGAAACTAAAGTTTATTAATTCTTGCTGTATTCTTAGATTTGAACTTTAATATTGTTCAGTATGTCATGTAATTATTGGACTTCTAATTTTAAGGTCCTGAATAAATTTAATTCTATGAATCTTTATTGTGTTTTATTTTTATTTATTATTTATTGTTTCAGTAATATTTAGATTATGTTGATGTTGATTTGTGTCTGAAGATCTGTTTGGTAAGTCAACAGAGGCTTAATAGTGTCAAGGATTTGTTTAATGGTCAACCTCTCAAAGAGTTATGGTGTGGTTATAACAGCTGATCATGCTAAGGACTGTTATAATTAACTCTTGCTCCGTATAAAGACTGATGGACTTATTGTCTCATGAGGCCTATGCACTGTTGAAGGCAAAGTCCTGTTAAAGACTAGCACTGTTGGTGTAGTTATAACAGCTTCTACAGCGGATTCAACTTTAGTATTTATGTATCAGTCCTTCTTATGTAACAGTGTTTAGTGTAGCAGTGGTTCTCTATACTTTATTTCTCGAGACAAACCTATATAAACTCAAAGATGAACCACTGCCCAACAACAAAAGTGGTTCATCATCAACAGTAGATATTCTATCTTTGTTTTTGTTAACAGTATTTATATGTCCAAACTGTAGATATTATATCTCTGTTTATGTTAACAGTATTTAGGGGGTGTTTGGGATTGCGTTTTCAACCTGATTATTTGATTATTGTGTTTTGAAATCGCAAAAAATCTATTTTGAGTGTTTGGCAAAAAATTAATAAAAAGTGATTTTTTACGTTTTGTAGAGTTTAAAACGTGATAATCCATAAGTAGGTCACCCCTTGCTGCAGGAAAACGTGATAATCCAAAAACTGATTTTTTACGTTTTCACTTATGTATTTTTTTTAAAATATATATACTTGCCAAACACTCAAATAGTTGATTATCTGATTATTGTGATATCAAACAACATAATCAAATCCAAACAATGTTGATTATCTGATTATTATGATATCAAACAACATAATCAAATCCAAACACTATTTTTCTGCAGCACGTTTTGTTACAGCTAATTATCTGATTCTGATTATTGAAAACGCATAATTTATTTTCAAAACTCAACCCCAAACACCCCCTTAATTTCAAACAGATGTTTGAGGTCAAATATTTATTTAATTTCAAACATTTGTTTATGTCCAGATTAGATATTTAACAGTATTTAATTTAAAACATTGTTTTAATGATAAAATTTAAAGTTAAATTACAAAATAAAAAAAATCCTTGATGACTATTTGTTGCAAATTAAATCAATAATTAATGCTATTAGAAAACTCATCATGACAATTGCTTTCAAATCAGATCAGCAAACTACTGCCCATAACTAAGAAAGTATAACTTAGCAGATATTTCCTTTGGCAAACATATACCATAGCAGTGGTTTTGAAATTGCCGGTAAATTCAAATTCAAAATGCCTTGGGATATATACTTTGCAATTAATGCACGTTAAGCAATCACTTCTGTCTTATGCTAAAGGCGTGTTATAGGTAAATGAATAGGTTAATTGTAATTATAATAACGTGTTTAATTTTATATTTTTCCCATGTAAATGCATTAAAAGCCTAATGAGCGTCGCATGATATTCTTTCGTCTGACGATGTATTTAGTCATAGCATTCTTCATTGGGTATATAAAATACATTTGGCATAGGTTTTGATCATTACCATTTTCATCTATCTACTAAATCATCTTCAAAAATTTTGTTGACGAGATTTTCACAAGGCTCTCTGCAGGATGGAAAAATTTGGGTTTCAAGTGATTGTTGACGAGGTTTTCTCAAGGCTCTCTGCAGAAGATATTTGCCGTTTCAAATGTCTTTCCAAGAATTTTTATACGGAATTGTCAAGTCATGCATTTCAGATGATGCATGCTCTCCGAAGTGGAGATTCAGTAGAAAAGAAACTATTATCCTTTAAAGACACGTCAATTGTCATTGACGACGTAGTTGGTGGTAAGTTGGATGTTGTTAGTAGTAAAACCTTAAGTTTTCCTAACAATGTCCACTCTAGCTTCTTACGTATTCTATCTTTATTTAATGGGTTGTTGTTAGTTTCCAATGAAGGGATTTGCTGTCAGTTGATTCTTTGGAATCCTACTATTAGGCAGTATAAGGTTTTGTGTGATGACTACTTTAATTACAATCATCATCGAAACTCTGATACCGGTGGAATTTATTTTGATCAGTTCAATGATCTGAAAGTGCTGAACATCAGATGTTACCGTAATGTAACTGCTGCTCGTGTTTACTCACGACGTCGTGAGTCATGGACAACAATAAATTCCGGTATCGTAAACAATTATAGTTCAAGTCGTTATTCATGGTCTACAGGAGTTTATGCTGATAAAACCATATATTTTATGGTTTCAAATTATGGGTATCCACTAGGTGAGAGGAACATCGTTTGTTTTGATGTTGTTAGTGAGACTTTCAGAATGCTTCACTTTCCTGAGAGTATTGTAGTCAATCCTTGCCAAGGGCATTTTTTGACCATTGCAAAGAGGTTGTATTTAATTGTTATTGGAAAGTCTGCTGAGCTAACTGCTGATTTGCTCAGATATGAAGAAGAAGGCTGGAAGAAGATGTTTGTTTTCAATAATCCTCGTGTAGTTGATTATGTTGATGCACGCCGAAGTACTAATATAATTGAAGACAACAAGTGGCTGATAACAAGCATCTAGGAGGATATGATTGAAGTTGATCTGACCAATGAACTTCAGAAATACGTCCAACATGTTGACAACTACAATGGTCCGAAAGGAGCTTTACTTATCGAAACTACTGTTTCACCAATAGATTAGGAATTAGGATCCTGTATTTTATTGAATGCTATTATCTGTTTTGACAATTGTATTTTTTTTATATAATTAGTTGTGTTAAAATTATTAATAATGTTTGTTATTAAAATTAAGTAAATGAATATTGATGTTTGAGAGTGTAAAGTCTTGTAATATTGGCAAAGCTCTGTTTAAATGATCAAAGCTCTGTTATTGAGAACAGATGTTTCAAAATTAAACAGTGGTTGATACATCTGTTGAATTGGGTCAACTGATGGATGAACTTTGTATGCTGTTTAACACTTGTACTTTTTATAAATATTTAGGTTTGATAGTGTAAAAGCTTGTAATATTGGCAAATGTATGTTTAAATGATCAAAGCTCTGTTATTGGGGACAGATGTTTGAAAATAAAACAGTGGTTGATAAATCTGTTGCTTTGGTCAACAGATTGATGTCCACAGATGTTTGGAACTACTGTTCAGAAAACTGTTGTTGAAACCGCTGTTTGGTTAAGATGGTGGTTTAAAACCACTGTTGGGTTAAAACTGTGGTTTGAAACCGCTGTTTGGTTAAAACGGTGGTTTGAAGACAGTGTTTTTAAATAACTTTCCATGTTAGGTTCAACAGTGTTTTGAAGAGGAAAACTGTGTGAGAAGACAGTAGATCTTAACAAGTTAAACATCTGTTAAGGCTTAAACAGTTGTTTGGCCTTTAACAGATGTTTGTCTTTTATATCAGATGTTTGGACTTAAACAGTTGTTTGACCTTAAACACATGTTTGACCTTAAACAGATGTTTTGCCTTAAACAAATGTTCTCCTTCTATATCAGATATTTGGACTTAAACAGATGTTTGGCCATAAACAGATGTTTGGCCTTAAACCAAACATCTGTTTAAGCTCAACATTTGTTTGACTATTTGTGAATATCTTATTGACTTTTGTTCAACATCTGTTTCAAATTTGGTCAACATCTTATTTTGTAAAAGAGGTAAAAAAAACAAAGATTTTTTCAAAATCCCAAATCACCCTATCATGTAAGTGCATTGAAGTAAAAGTGGAAATGATATTATTCATATGGTCCTGTTGTGCTTTTGTTTGTCCTCTAATATGAGTTCATGATCTAATCCGGTGATTTAAAGACATTGTTGTTTAATCGAATTAGATGGTTGATGTAATGTGGTCGTATTACAATCAAATAGTAATTAAGTGATCTAAATAACTTTCCCGAGCCCAGGAAGCAATCCCGGGTAAAAACCTAGTCTTTACTATATAATAAACGAAACCACTTTAGGGACACTTGTCATCACATTAGACCATCTCTTATAGATAATTATTATTTTAGTTTAATCTTTTCTAACTAATTATAGATAACCCTCCTACTAAATATTATTTAGTTTAATATCTTATATTATAGATAACCCATCTACTAAATATTATTAGTTTAATATCTTATGGATGATTATTATTTAGTTTAATCTCCTTCTCATTTATATTATTATTTATTTGAATTAATTATATTTGAACGTTTTGTTTAGTTTGGTATCTAATAGATTTTACGAAACTTAAAATAAAATTAACTAATATTATTTATTATTTATACATTTACGGAATTTTAAATAAAGGGTTAAATTTATCGAGACTTCGTTAACAAATTTTGCAACAACAATATGATAATCTATTTTTATCACGAAAACCAAACTTTGTATTAATATATTAAATATTTTTTATTTTCACTATATAAAATTACATTTACTCGACCCATGTAATACATGAGGTTCTTTAAGATATAACTTTTTATTATTTGATATACAAAATTAGATTTATTCAATTCGTACAATACACATGTTTTTTAACGATATATTTTTTTATTATTTAGGATAGAAAATTACATATATTCAAACCGTGTAATGCGCATATTTTTAAAGATGTAATTTTTTTTATTTTTTTGGTATATAAAATTACATTTATTCAACCCGTGTAATACACGTGGTTTTAAAAATATAACTTTTTTATTTTGTATATAAAATTACATTTATTCAACCCGTACAATATGTTTTTTATAGATATAACTTTTTATTATTTAATATATAAAATTATATTTATTCAACTCGTGCAATAAATGAGGTTTTAAAGATATATTGTTTTATTATTTAGTATATAAAATTTATTTATTCAACCTGTGTAATACACGGGGTTATAACCTAGTTCAATATACGAGTATTTTTAAATATATATTTTTTTATTATTTATTATATAAAATTACATTTATGCAAAATAAAAAATAAAGTAATATGTTATAATAAGTAAATAGTACATCAGTGTTCATTTTTAAAATATAAATCTTGATACTGTTTGTGTTAACATATAACATTATATCTTGTTCAACACGTACAATATACGAGTTTTTTTAAAGATATGTATTATTTATTATATAAAATTACATTTATCCAACCAATGTAACACACGAGATTCTAACCTAGTGCAGCAAAATACAAAAATACCTTTGTTGATAATATTGTTAAGTTTTGCAAGGTGTCTCATTTCTATTGGTTCCTATAGTTTTTATGTTCAAGATAGTTTGTATTTGATCCCAAGCCATATGTAGAATGCCATTTGAAAATTAACACATAGATCACCAACATCTAATTGTCTTGCACTTGTTTAGCTTAATTACATTGTTCTTGTTTTTTAGTGGTAAACCCGCATAATAACAAAACAACATTAAAGTAGTCTAACTTGTGATTATATTGGGACATTTAATAAATAACAAACATGTAAATATGACCATATAAAATGAACCGATCAACCCACTATTTCATGTCTCCATGAGATGACAATATAACTTGAAAATTATTGTCACTTCGTGAGATCAAAAGCTTACTGATGAGGCTGGGCCGTCAAGTCTAATGATGACTTCGTGTTTACAAACCCTTTTAGAGGTCTTGAGTTGAATATATGTAGAGGTGCAAAAAACCCAGTTACAATAAGTGTAACCGGTTATTAAATAAATCACAATCGGTTTGTAACTAGTTTAGGTTAGAAAAATACTATAGGTTAGGAAATCGACTTGAGATTTTAGAACAAGAACCGGTCAGTAACCATTTTTTTTGTTAACCTGTTATTTTTAATTGTTATAGGTTTTTTAGCTCATTTACATGTACACATACATATAAATAAAATAGATACGAATTTTATTGAGTTTATATTATATATTTTGGTATTTTTTTATTTTGTATGTTTTTTTTTTTACTTTTTTTGATTATTTAAATAGGTTAAAACAAACCCTTTTAACCTATTATAGGTTAATCGGTTTTTTCAACCTAATCGGTTATAGGTTTTCACCACGCAAAACCGGTTATTAACCTAACCGGTTATTTTTCTAACAAAAAAAAAGCAGTTTAACCGATTTGTAAAACAATAACAACAACAATAACCAAACCCATTTCTACAAATAACAAAGTTACTGGTAGGGTCTGGGGATGGTGATACACCTCTAAATATATGTGCAACAAGCCTTAGAGAATTTGATATATACGCTTAACTTAATGGGATTAGAATATATCAATGTTAGGCCCATTAGCATTCGAGGAGCATTTAATATAAGAGAGGAAATGTTAGAATATATCAATGTTAGGCCATTAGCGGATTTGTGTTCTGTCTATGAATTGGAGTTTGGAGTCAAATGTTGAACATCCTTTTCAATTACCAACACCTCTAATTAAATATTGTTCTTAGTTTGTAATTCCTCTTCAAACGGTTAACTCTTTTAAAACCATATTCAATATAGAGGTTGCAACCATATTATTCTAATGTCATATGTTTTGTAAAATATTTGTGTCACATATATAAAAAATAAATCTATGAATTAACAACCCTGCAATTCTTCCTAATCTCCCCAGAAGATCCTGTAAGTGGTTGAATATTCCCCAGTTTCACCATGGAATGCTTAAAATCATCCAAGAAAATCTGCCAGTTTTTGCTGTAGAGCTCAACAAGACTTCGTGTAGTTGAGATAGCCTCATCACTCGAATACAACACTTGATCAGATTCAAGAAGTCCACGCCCGTTGACCAAGTTTCGAAAGTAATGGTTGTCAAAATTCTCAGTCGAGTTCCAGTCAAGAGCTGTCGTTTGCCTACCATCTCCATTCACCGGACATAGATTTTGTAGAACCGATACCATACTCGAGTCAAGTAACGTACTATCAGGTGCATTCGTTCCAGAGAAGTTGAATAATCTGTTTCTAAATGTTGCGCAACTTGCTTTCCCAAATGTATGTGCACCTACACAGGGTTCAAATATAAAAATATTTTTATCATTTAACCACTTTTGTTCTAGACACCTAAAAAACAATTCATACACCACTCACATGTCATACGAGCCTGTATCGCATGGATAAAATGGTCATATGGCGGTATGACATGGAAAAAAATGGCGATATTAATCGTACGAGGGCCAATCATACAACCTATATGATATATAGACCGACAAAAAATTGACTGATGTGACAAACAAAGACTTAATGTGACCACTAGCAAACCAATATGGCATGTACGAACTTTTTTCACCGTGTCACGTGGCCCATATGATGTGACATGTGGGCTAGCGTAGACTGATAGGGGTGGTGTATGTTTAACAACGCCCATTTGGTATCAGATCCAACTATTTTTTTTTTTATCAAACCTGAAAGTATGACGACATCAGTGATATTGAGGCCCACAGCTTCAAACTTGCGAGTAATGTTACCCAGAGTCTCAAAGGGTGCAGGTAACATTAGGTTAGCCCCCGTTTGGTTTGCCACAAGTCCATCTCTTCTTCCTAGTGGCACGTCATATCGTCGTCCTCCACTCTGCAAACCATTTCTAGTTAGTTTTTGGGTCGGTTTTTGAAGATCAATAATCAAGTCCATCCGAAACGGTTACGGGCCGGTATCTATTATTATTTGTTTAGTTTTCTTATTGGGTCGAACAATTTAAGTGTTTTATGTTTATGTCTTGAATATGGGCCGGAGGCCATATGTTATGTAATGAGTCAAACACTAGAAGTCCATTAGGTTTAACAAGTTGGGTTTGGGCTGTGCACAAGATGAAACGGTGCGAGTATGATTAGTAACCGTATGTACGGTTATCATGCAAACGACATATCTCTTTGTGAAGAGACGCAACGGTTGAAGAACACACCGTTTCATCTCGTATATATACACGACACAATCCAGATTTGATGTACATCAGATTTCGTTTTATAAAGTTCAGTTCGTATTAGTTATTGTTATTCAAAGTTTGCGGTTAGTTTGAAGTTCAAGTTTGTTCAGTTCGATTCACAGTAAGTTCATAATCATTCTGCATATATTCGGTTAGATTGTTCATGATGAAGTATTGTGATTATTGTGGGTTGTTTGAAAACGATTGTGTGTGCGGTCACAACACCGTCCGTTCCGAATGGTCCTGGGTTTCCGATGACGATGATACCAACATTGGTATCAGAGCCAAAGGTTTAACAGGAAGCGGAAGGAGTTGTGATCATGATGGGAACCGGGTTTGTGGAGACAAGGGAAAATCGGTGGAAACCGATTACGTTGAAGATATTGTTCGTAGTGGAAAGTGCGGCCGGGCGGCGGAAGAGGATGAGTACGCGCAGGGGAAGCCAACCATGCGAACCGGGAAGTCACCGGTGAAGAAGTTTCCAAAGAAAATGGTTCCAAAGGGATTCGTGAAGAAGTCCGGTAAGAAAGCAAATGCACCGGTGGGTAGGCCAAGGAAACCGGGAATCCGTTGCTTCAAGTGCAAGGAATTTGGTCACATCGCCTCGATTTGCCCAATTAAGTATATCAAGTTATCGCCGTTACCAATTGAAAGTGATTATGTGGTTAAAGACACTTGTGGTGGCAAATGGGATTCAATATGGGTTGTTGATCCTACGTTCAAAACACATATGACAGGAAACCGGAATATGTTTAAGTGTTTCAATAGACACTTTGGGGTTGTGACAAACGAAAGTAGGAAGGATTTTTCGTTTGTGCATGGTATAGGAGAAGTTAGAGTGCCGGTGGACGGCAAAGACAAGACGATCCCGTGTGTAAGTTATGCTCCAAGTCTAAACAAGAACGTGTTAAGTCTAGAACAACTTTTGTTTCAAGGGATAGAAACGGTTACAACGGGGGAAACGTGTGTGTTAAAGAAGATGTCTGGATGTCGCTCGAAAGGGTTCGACATTTATGAAGATAAGTCGGAAGTCGACTTGGAACAAGATTATCTCAACGCTTTCTATGATAATCTTGGCGTTGACAACGGATACAAGAAGGAAAAGAAAGAATTCCAAGAGTGTTTGGGTGAATACTACGAAAAGGAATTCGAGAAAGAAAGAAACAAGAAGAAGGTGTACGGTGAAAATTCAAGGGCAAGAAAGAAGGAAGTCGTGTATTCCAAGAAAGCAAAGAAGGCGCTTTTGATTTACATTGAAGGCGAAAAAGATAACCCGCGTCAATCAAGAGAAACGCTTCGGGAACGAGCGTTAATTCTCTCACAACTCGAGGAAGACGTCATCGAAAGAAACATGATTATGGAAAGTTGTGTAGAACCGGGAGATCTTATTACGTTGCACGAGGAAATAAAGAAACACCAAAGGTTTTTCGAAGCACCGTTCAAAGAAGTCTTGATTTGGTTTATTTCGGATTTTCTTGGAATTGTATGTGAGAAAGCAATGCCACCCGAGTTGATTGATGGCCGAGACCTTAGTCTCATATTGTTACATCGCATTGTAAAGCACAACGGAGGGTTTAAGGAAGTGATGGAGAAGAATATGTGGGATGTAATCGTGGCCAAGTACGGTTATGAACCGGATGATGCATACGAGATGAAAGTCGCCTACATCTATTACTTGGAACTAGTCGAGTGATACTTCGACTACATGAAGAAGGAGCGTGGAAAAAAGGAAGATGTCATGGCTCGAAATTCAAGTAACAACTGCGGTTGGCTCGAAGAATCAAGCGACGACGAAGTGGTGGTCAAGATAGAGGTCACCAACAATCGCAAGGAGTGATCACGGCTAGAGACTCGGATGTTCTTGCTTAGGGCGGTGAATGAAGATCAATAATCAAGTCCATCCGAAACGGTTACGGGCCGGTATCTATTATTATTTGTTTAGTTTTCTTATTGGGTCGAACAATTTAAGTGTTTTATGTTTATGTCTTGAATTTGGGCCGGAGGCCATATGTTATGTAATGGGTCAAACACTAGAAGTCCATTAGGTTTAACAAGTTGGGTTTGGGCTGTGCACAAGATGAAACGATGCGAGTATGATTAGTAACCGTATGTACGGTTATCATGCAAACGACATATCTCTTTGTGAAGAGACGCAACGGTTGAAGAACACACCGTTTCATCTCGTATATATACACGGCACAATCCAGATTTGATGTACATCAGATTTCGTTTTATAAAGTTTAGTTCGTATTAGTTATTGTTATTCAAAGTTTGCGGTTAGTTTGAAGTTCAAGTTTGTTCAGTTCGATTCACAGTAAGTTCATAATCATTCTGCATATATTCGGTTAGATTGTTCATGATGAAGTATTGTGATTATTGTGGGTTGTTTGAAAACGATTGTGTGTGCGGTCACAACACCGTCCGTTCCGAATGGTCCTGGGTTTCCGATGACGATGATACCAACAATTTTCATTTTCATGTATATATTCATGATGCTTACAAAGACAACTGAATAACGAGCGGCTACAGCCAGAATATCTGCACAAGAAACTACTCCACTGCATGAACTTTCCACAGCACTTTTGATCGAATCCACCAACTCAAATCCCCGAGCCGAATTGATGTTTGGTAAAGCAAACTTCTCTCCATCGGCTCCATCGAGTAAGATCGATGCATCACATCCCTGATTACTTGAAATATTGCAAATGTTAGAGCAACACATGAATGTCTAGGTAGTTGATTTCAAATATGCATGTATATATGTAATTTTTTTTATATATTTTATATAACCGTGAGAACAAAAACTTAGTGTCCACCAATGCCCTGCTAACCAATGAGAACATGTTAAACGCAACTTGTGATGGGCAGGTGACCTTCAAGAGGTTAAAAAAAACCCAATTAAAGCTGCATTTAAACTTGAAACCTCCACTAAAGGGAATTACCACAACGCCGCCCCCTTGAAGGTTATATATATTATTGATTAGAAGTTAGAGGAGGACTTACATTTACAAAACAATCATGGAAGTGTAGCCGAAGCAAAGAAGCTGCCATTCTTGGTTCAGTTTTAATCACCTTAGTAATTTGGTCACGTACAATGGTGCGAAGATTAGGACATGTCTTTGAGTAGAAATCAGTTGTTAGTTGAGAAGTTGCAAGCAAACACAGCATTGAGATGGTTATAAACCATGCAAAATTAATGTTGTTTGAAGTCTTCATGGGTACAAGTGATGTTTTCTTCAGAGAAATTGGTGTGAAATATAGTTGGAGATTCACTATATTTATAGTCTAGTCAATGACAGAATGGTTGGAAAATATAGAATTACTTAAGATGCAGCTTCACAAGATTATAGAGGAAGATAAAAAATGGAAAAGTTTGAACCAACCAAATTGTTATTTAACGTAGATAAAACTTAAGAGTTAATTATATTTTTCGCCTTACAGTTTTCGAACTAACGGATATGATGTTGGCCTTAATTGTGTGATCAAAGTTTGACTAGAAGTGCAAGGGTTGATTATCACTAGTTTAAAGTTATTTAGACGGCGGTTACAAGGCGGTTATAAAGTTCGGGGGGTGATTATGTCATTTCAGAAGTTTGTAACCACCACTCAAGGAATCGATGTGTCTCTTGGAGACACACCTCTAGATCGACGGCCACAAGGAAGACAAGAAGAGACGTGACTTTTGGATCAAGAGACGCAACTCTACAGAATCATTCTCAACCACATGTTTTAGAGACGTGACTATTCGTGAAAGGACACGACTCTACACTCGCACCCATTGAAGTCTATAAATAGTTTAGGATTTTCTTTTGTTATTGTAATCTGGAATCTTGTATCTTGCATCTTGTAACAATCAGGTTCTATTGTTCATTTATTAATACGATTGCGTATTAGGGTTAATCCCTCTCTTCTTGTTCTTTGTTCGATTATTATTTTGTTCTTGATTGATGGGTTGAATTCATGGTCTCCTGGGATCTATATATGATCCCTATTATACATTTCCAATAATGTAAAGGTGTTCGTGGCTTTGTCCGTTACATTTTTAAAGGAGAAAGGTATCACTTACCCTTCAGACCTTCACACGAAGATAATTATGTTTTGTTCGATTAGATGATTAATAAATCAAACTCTAGTGTGTTTGAGAAGCTAAAGAAGACACAAAAAGATTAGACATCATCAATCATTCTTCTGATGCTTATATCGCAAGCTTTATAGTAATCCGTATAGGCTTGGATATCTCCAAAATCGTTGGGAAAACTTTCAGATTGAAATATTTTGCTGGTACTTCCAAACTTTAATTGTATAATTCTAAAAAAAGAGAGTAACAAGAACAAAGATGCACGTTTTGTCCTGAAAACACTTACCGAAATTAAACTAAAGACCTTCGTTACATAGTGGAAGAACAATCAACGTTTCATATACTGGTATTACTGCTAACACTGTAGGTCCCTCTCGGAGGATGAGATTCAACCTTAACCTTGTTATACTAACACACTAGCAAGTGCGGAATCCAAGCTAGTGAGCAAACCGGGATGAAACAAGCACAAACATAAACACACAAAGATTCACCGATTAACACCACTTGTATTAATGCGAATGAAAGGTTCCGGTTACAAGCACAATGTTTACAAATCAGTTTTGCAAACCCTCTAGTGTGTGTGTGTGTTCCTGGACAGAATGCTCTCAATATCTTTCTATCTCTCTGTGTGCATCTATCTAAGTGTCTCTATGAAACCAACACACTGCATGGGTATTTATACCCAACATAGCAAGTCTGGTCGAAAGATCATCTGTCGATCACAAAGCCATCGAAGAATACACATATACTTCGAAGGATGGCATATCCTTCGAAGTCCATCTGTATTCTTCGTGGTATATCTTTCGAGCTCATCGAAGGATAGAAACAATCCTTCGATGGCCCAACCTTCGACACAGGACACATTACAACCATTTAACAACTGTTTGGCCAAGTCAAACCGGAGGATGGTTGACTTGGTCAAACTTACAAGACTAACAGGAACATCGTTTTACATCGTGACCGAACACAGACAAAGTACAGACACAAGTGCACCAACAAACTCCCCCTTGGCTGTAGCTTTGTCTCGATCTTCGATGGGTGCAGATTTGTCTCGATCTTGATCATCGTTGATCTTCATGTCTTCAAGACTCTGATGTCCTTCCAAGTCTTCAATGTCGGAGGATCTTTAAAGTCTTCACGTCTTGAAAGCAGAGAGTGTATCAGCAAACTACCCGTATCATGTAGGAAGTGTGTTGACAAACTCCCCCTTAACATAAGCTCCCCCTTGAGTTATGCTCGTGGATGACTTTATCTTTATAGTTTGAGATCCTTGTGGTGTTGATGATGGTCCGCGGCAACTCGATCATCTTCATCTTTTGAGTGCCTTCGCGTCGTGTCTTCATTCCGAAGCTTGTCATCGACCATGTTCTCCTAGCCTTTAGAATCTGCACATGCAAGAAATCTAAACGCGTAATGAGAACAACTGCTTGGAATAGTTAGCATAAACAAAAGACACACGAATGACCATGTCACAATCAAACACCGTCCGACAGTTTGAAAGTTTAGTAAATTTGTCAATTTTAGACTTTAACTTTCAAAACATGCAAATTTTGACCGTTTATGAAGTTTTAGTCAATTCGGTTTTCGTTCAGGTTTCAGGTAACGAAGACTCGAGCTCCAACATCGTACGATCGAAAATAAAGTAGTAATAAAATCTTTTTGGCTTTTACAAAGTTTATATTAAAATAGATTTTAGGTGAGTTTTAATATTTCGAAATGTAAAGACTGAAAGCAGTAAATAAATATATACAGACATTCTTTTTGCTAGTTTCGAGGGTAAGAGAATCATATCAGTGTACGGTCATGCCAAAACACTCTTGTTGTTCAGTTAGTTAACATTAAGAAAAGCATCCTATAACAATTATCGGTATTGTTGTCCACTTAAGCTCAACTTATCAGATGTAATCATGGCGAGGGGATACGTTAAGGTATGATTTATACTTACCGACCGGTGTTCATCCATATCACGACACATTCCCGTATCAAGGTATGCACGAGGGTTCATCTTAACGGTGAGTATACCGATTATCATCTGTTTGACCGTATATGATGTGAGATTCTCACTTATTTTGATTTGAAAACAAGCCCTATGTGATATAATCACTTATTGATGAGGAACTTGATTTTCATATGCATGAGGGCACAGGAGCAAGTCCGTGAACAGGTCAGTACTTCCGTACAGCAGAGAGACGAACTTGACTCCCGGAAAAATGTGATATATTATCACTTATTTTGATATGGACATGTGATTGTTTATCACTTATTGAGGTCGAATGCAGTATGTAATATGTACACGTATGTATAGTATCATGGAAGATCTAGACTTGCGTCCCCGTTATTTTTCGGTAAAAGATACAACCATGATACCCAGATGATAAGCAGCATAAAGACCGAATATCTCAGAACCTCGGCAATCTCTCAAACGAAATTTCGGTACTAAGACCATATGCCAATGAATGGTTCCCACCTGATCTTCAGTCGATTTAAGTTTATATCACCCTGCACACTTTAAAATGATTGTGAGCCTACCGATACATCTTATATAGAGCTGCTTATCGTTTTGCATTTTAGGTTTAAAGAGGTTTGGATAGACCACTGATGTACTATCATTTTCTCTTTTGCTCGCCAGGAAACTCATTTTTGTTTTTCTATTGTTTTTGTGTTTTTGAAATTTTTCGATGTTTTTGGATTTTCGATTTTTGGATTTACTCCCCCTAAAATCAATAAACTAAGACAAATTTAAAACACAAAGGTATGTACAAAAATGATTTTCCGATGTTGATTTTACTCTTGCTTGACCTTAATGTCGTTTACCAATAATAAAAAGTCAAATCTTGATTTGTCAAAAGCTTTGGTAAAAAGGTCAGCACGTTGGTCATCGGTGTGGACCTTAACAACATCGATTAGCCTTTTCTCAAAGCAATCACGTATGAAGTGATATTTGATTTCGATGTGTTTGGTCTTTGAATGCTGCACAGGATTTCTAGTGATCTGTAATGCAGCAGAATTATCAACGTAAATAGGAGTAGTTAGGAATTCAAAACCGTAGTCCCGCAATTGTTGTTGGATCCACAGGACTTGAGAACAACAACTCGAGGCAGCAATATATTCAGCTTCGCATGTCGATGTAGCGACGCATGTCTGCTTCTTGCACTGCCATGTGACTAGGCGATTTCCTAAAAACTGACATCCAGCCGTTGTGGATTTGCCGTCGATTTTGCATCCGCCAAAATCAGAATCACTGAAAGCGACCAATTCAAAGTTATTATCCCTAGGGTACCATAGACCGGTGTCAGGGCAACCCTTCAAATAACGAAAAATCCTTTTTACAGCTGCAAGATGTGAGGCCTTCGGGTTGACTTGATATCTGGCAAGCAGGCACGTTGGATACATTATGTCTGGTCTTGATGCTGTGAGGTACATAAGAGATCCGATCATTGCGCGATAGTGTGAGGGGCTAACAGCTTCACCCTTCAAGTCTGGAGTAATTCCGTGATTTGTCGGTAATGGGGTACCAATGGGCATTGCATCTGACATCTGGAACCGGCTCAAGATGTCACCAACATATTTAGTCTGATGGATGAATATCCCAGACTCAGTTTGTTGCACTTGTAGGCCCAAGAAGAAGGTCATTTCCCCCATAGCACTCATCTCGAATTTATCCTGCATAATGCGCTCGAAATTCCTACACAAGACATCATTAGTAGAACCAAAAATAATATCATCAACGTATACCTGTACCAGAAGAAGATCTCCATCTTGTTCTTTGATGAAAAGAGTACAGTCGATAAGACCTCTGCGAAAACCGTTCTCCAGTAGATAGTGAGATAAGGTTGCATACCAAGCTCGCGGTGCTTGATGAAGACCATAGAGAGCTTTGTTGAGCAACCAAACCCGATCGGGATGGATAGGATCTTCAAAACCTGGAGGCTGTTCGACGTATACCTCTTCTTCAACCACACCATGTAAGAATGCACTTTTCACGTCCATCTGATAAACCTTGAACCCTTTGAAGGACGCATAAGCCAGAAAGATCCGAATTGCTTCCAGACGTGCAACAGGTGCATATACTTCGTTGTAGTCGATCCCTTCAATCTGACGAAAACCTTGAACGACTAAACGTGCTTTGTTCCGGATAACAACTCCGCGGTCATCCTTTTTGCATTTGAAAACCCAACGGGTACCAATCTTCTTGTATCCAGCAGGTTTCTCTACGAGTTTCCAGACACCAAGCTTCTGGAATTGTTGCAGTTCTTCCTGCATTGCTTCAACCCAAGAGTTATCTTTCAAGGCTTCTTTCCAAGTTCTTGGCTCTTCCTGTGAAACATAACACGCGAAAGACCAATCGTTTTGTTGCCCGGATTCTCGAATAGCTGCATACAGGCCTGCATTGTTGTTGTTTCGCAACATGTTTCTTGTTTGAATGCCACTTTGCACATTTCCAATGATGTTTTGTTGAGGATGGGTATTATGAATCCTTGTTTCTGGATTATCTGGTACTGGAATGTTTATACCCAGGTTGTTGAGATTGAGATCAACAACTAAATCAATGCCCGGAATTGACGAAGAGGATGATGCAGTAGCTTCAGCTGTTCTAGGGGCATCCACGGAGGAGTACCCTCTGAAGTACCATGAACTGCTGTTGTTGGAGCTTCTTGATCTGCATCTAGAAATTCATCATCCTCTGAAGATTCGTTCAATTCGGCAGCATCGTGAAAATCCTCATTGTCGAGAGTATTATTGTTCACCGAAGATGGTTCTTGATTGACAAGAATTGGACGAACCACTGGTGAAACTGTTGCATTGTCACTCTTGAAAAACATCCTTGCCGCAGCACTTTCTTCAACGGCTTCAACATTGATCGAATTGAAAAAGTCATCGTACTCAAACATCCAAGGCTGACCAGGACATTTGACTGGCAAAGTGTGCCTTTGTACTCTGACCTCAGACCATTCCTCGACCCTTTTAGTCACTAGATTCCAGACTCGTAAGTTAGGGGTGGCATACCCAAGAAAGTATCCATCAATTGCTTTTGCCCCAAACTTTCCATTAGGATCGATGATTGTGCATGGAGCTCCAAACGGTTCAAGATAAGACAAATCTGGTTTCCGTTTTTGAAGAAGCTCAAAGCAGGTCTTATTGTGCCTTTTGACTGTAAGGACTCGGTTCAATGTGTAACATGCAGAGGCCACAGCTTCAGTCCAGAATGGAATGGGCAACTGCGACTCTACCAACATTGTCCTAGCAGTCTCGATCAATGTGTGGTTCTTACGTTCAGCGACACCATTCTGTTGAGGAGTATAAGCTGTACTAAACTCATGAAGAATACCCTTTGAAGTGCAAAACTCCGCCATGGCATGATTTTTAAATTCAGTACCATTGTCGCTACGTATCCGCCTAACCTTTAACTTATACAAATTCTCAATCTGAATGATCAAGTTTTTGATAATACCAAAGGTTTCACTCTTGTGTGCCATGAACGCCACCCAAGAAAATCTTGAATAATCATCAGTTATCACGAGGCAGTATTGATCACCCCGAATGCTCTTGTGCTTGACAGGACCGAACAAATCCATGTGCAAACGTTCAAGAGGAACTGCCACCGTGTTGATCTTCTTTGTAGGGTGCTTCTTCTTCGTTTGTTTTCCCTTCTGGCACGAAACACAGACGTCTTGAAGATGGAAGTTTTTGAGGGGAACACCATTCACCAATTCATTTGAAACCAAATGATTCATTTTGCGTAAGTGAATGTGACCCATTCGCCTGTGCCAAGAGATAGTGTCCTTTTCTGTGGCTTTGGAAACGAAACAAGTTGCTTGTGCAGACGTAGTAATAGCTTGGCTCATATCAAGGACGTACAAATCATTTATCCTTGGAGCTGACAAGAGAATCCATTCTTTTGGAATTTTGAAGCCGGGTTTCAGCACATAACATCCATTAGCATCAAAGTGTACTGAGAATTGCTTGTCACAAATTTGAGAAACACTAAGAAGATTGTGATCAAGTTGTTGCACAAAGTTGATCTTGTCAAAGCTGACAATCCCGTTGGATATCATTCCTTCACCCGTTATATAACCACCCTTATCTCCAGCAAAAGCAACATAACCTCCTCTAATAGATTTGACGTCGTAGAGAAGCTTCATGTTGCCTGTCATGTGCCTGGATGCCCCACTATCAACAATCCAATGACTACTGATAGTTCCTCCTGGAACACCCTGCACATGAACTCAATTGATTAGTTGGAGATGGGCACCCAAGCCATTGTGGTCTTGGGTCTTCCATTTTCATCAATAACAATAACTTCTTGTCTTTGATGGTTGGTGAATTGTGATGTTCCCCCTGATTCATTAACCGTTTTTGGTTTCCAGGTCTGTTTTGTTTTACCAGTGTTGTTCTTTAAAATTTTAACTTCATGATTGTCTGAAGTTTTTGAATTGTCTGGTTTTACAGAAACAGATGTTTTGTTAACCACATCGGTTTTAATTGCCTTTTCAATTTTCTTGACCTGTTGGCGTTTCTGTTTCTTTTCCCTTTCTTTTACAAGGCGGGGATCTTGTTTTGCAGAAATAGTTTGCCTGCGGTCAGCTTGGTCACGGGGAACATCAACCTTTTCTTTTTGCTTATGAAGATATGGACAATTTCTAATTATATGTCCAATTGTTCCACACTCAAAACATGATCTTCGTTCAACAAACCCCGAAGTATCATGTGATCGTTTAGCCGATGATGTTGAACTTTGTGAACCCGAGGTACTAGGCTTTGAACTGTTTTGTTCATTTCTTTTCAGAACAGTAGCTTTCTTGACAAAATCCAAGTTAGATTTATTTTCAAACGTTTCAATTTTGTCCGTTCCCGTCGATTTCACAAAGTTTACATTCTTGTTTTTCTTCTGATTCGGCTTCTTTTGCGTTTGAGCCGGTGATTTTCCTTTTGGCTTGGTGTGATTTTGCTGTTTCTGCACTGTTGGTAATTTCTTGTTGCCATATTGTTTTCAAATTTCGTTCTTTGGAATAGGAGGACACTGTGTAACTGTAACACATGGTCCAGTCTTTCCCAAAAACTTACTAGTCGAATTCTCAAAGACTTTACTGATTAAGGATTGATTCACATTCTTAATAGGAAAATCTTTGTCAGAGTAGATTTTATCATCACCAACAAGAGTGTACAGCAAGTTCACACTCTCCGACTCTTCTGCAGATGAGGACTTGATTGCAACAGTCTTAGCAGGTTTTGCAGGAGGATCACATAGAATATGATTCTCAAGAGGTATGTCCTCATTTTTAACTACCGCATCAGACTTTGCTGAATCAGTATCATCAGATTCATCATCAGAAGAATCAGCATCCTCAATCACAACTGGAGGATCCTGATTCTGTTCAGCAGTTACAAATCTGCTGACACATCTGAATCTGAGGATACTTCTTTCTGGTATCCGAGTCCTGCTGCAAACTCTTTCACATCTAGAGGCACAGATGGTTCAAAGAACACTCTGTCCTCTTCATCCGGCATGGCATCATAATTATGTCTCACTGGTGGTGGACAATTCTTATAGCCTATGCACGTGACATCCCTTTTCTCCTTTTGGACATCAATGATGTGATCCAACACATAGCTAGAACTCAAATAACTATCTAACTTGAGTTGGATTGCCTCACTTTCCGTTTTTACACAAGCCATTTCTTTTTGCATTGTCTCAAGACGAGATATATACAAATTAATGTCCGTTTGTTTTCTGGAAACCATTTTAGTTAGTTCGGTTTTATCTTTCTTTAATTTCTCGATTACCGACTTAAATTCCTTTTCATGGTTTTCGTAAAACATGTTGGCTTCAGTGCATTTGGAAAGGTCCACAGTCAATTTCTGATTGTGGATAAAAGTCATATCATACTTTTCTTGCAAAGCTTCATGCTTACTTTGCAAGTCACACAACTTCTCATTCACTGTAGTATGTTTGTCTTGCAAGTCAAACAAACTAGCTTGTAAAGCATCATGTTTGCCTTGCAACTCAGACATACTTTTCTCTACATCAGCACATCTAGCACGCAATCTATCACATTCATCACAATTAACAACAGTGGGTTCATCGACACATACCTGACTTGATGAACCGTCGACATTAGCCATAAAGGCTGAATGGAGAGAAGACGAAGTATAAGCAGCTTGATCCACCAGAATAGATCTTCTATCACTTAGTGCTGCAGCTTCCTCCAAGAGCTCATCAATATCAGCATCAACCGAAACATTTGCTGTCTCACCCACATGATCATCACCTGAACTTGAGGATTCTTCATCTGAACTCCTGCTATATCCCGAAGAGTCTTCATCCTCAGAAGATTCACCACCATTGGCGGAAGATTCTCCACCACTGATGTGAACTACATCCTTCACAACTTGAGCAAAACATGCTGTTCCATCTGGAGCATCACCACCCAACTGGATTGACCAGTCACAACCTTCATCCACCTGAACCGTAAGTGCCCGGTTGGTTTGGTTGTTGACGGGCACCAATGCACGCTCATTGTTTCTGTTCTGGTTCTGCTGGTTGCCTTGGTTTCTGAAGGGGTTTTGGTTCCCGTGCTGTGCTGGCTTTGTACATTCCCTTTTAAAGTGACCCCGTTCACCACAGTTGAAGCACTTCACTGCCTGTTTATCGAACCCATACTTGGTGTCTCTCTTACTCTCCAAGCTGGTTCTGCCCGTACTTTCCATCCAATCCTTTGCCCTTCTCACAGCACTAGCAAAGGCCCACTTGATATCCATCAAGTCCATCTCTTCTTTATCAATCTGCCTATAGTCTTCTTGTGTCAGATTAATGTTGCCAATCTGACCTTCTATTAACCCATAGTACGCGCTTACTACAGTGTTAAGCAGCTCCATGTGTTCCTTAGCTACTTCTACACTGACTTTAGAGAAACTTGAAGTGTCGAGCTGTACTGTACTTGGCTTTGATTGCTGACCAGCAGATGATGTTCCTCCATAACATGCACGTTGTTGTTGAGCAGGAGGAGGAGGAGGTGGTTGTATTGGATTTCCATACATGTCTGTGGTGGGATGTGGTTTAACAGGAACTTGCACTGGATTGCCATACATATCCGTGCTTGTGACAAACGCCGTTTGTAGTGGAGCATGTGGACCGGTTCTTGCAGACGAAGTACTGGAAGTTCCATAATACATTTCTGGATTTTGTGGCAGTGGAACTCTCTTCGCCTTTAATGTTTCCTCCTGATCCTTGTTTTCCAAAAGCTGCACGAAGTCGTTGATATTTGTAGTTCTCAACACTCCGTTATACTTCAGGATTTCCAAGAAACTACTCCACTGGGGAGGCAAAGCATCAGCAAACTTCTTCACCACTTCTGCTTGAGTTGTTGCTACACCAAAATTATTCAACTCAGTAAGCAAATGATAAAACCGGCTTGTCATGTCTCCCAAAGACTCCTTATCCATGCACGTGAAACAGTCAAATTCTTTCTTGAGCAGATCATGACGCAATTGACGTGTTGCTTCATTCCCTACTCCTCTGGTTTTCAACCCGTCCCACAGCTTCTTAGTCGTCTTGAAACTGACAAACTGGTGGTAGATATCCTTGCTCAACGCCTGAGTGAGAATGGCGTATGCTTTCTTTTCCAGATCATACGTTTTCTTTTGATCTTCAGGAAGATCTGCAAACGTAGCAGTATCTGAAGCAGCAACTTCTATAGCTTGATCGAAATCTGTAGTGAAACGTATCCACAGTTCGGTGTTTTGACCAAGAACGTATGTACGGAATCTATCAACCCAGCCCGGATATTCATTTAAATGCATCAACTTCGGAGGTCGATTCAAACTTCCGGTTTCGCTTTCGCTCAATAAGATACTTTGGATGCTCGGAGTTTGATTCGATACTAATGCCCATTGACTTGAAGATATGGCATTTGCTTGTGAAGATGTAGACACCGGAGACTCGGCCCATGAAGGTGATAGACTTGTACACGTGTACTTTCCACTATCAGGAGCCGGTGTACCCCACCATGAGGGAGTGGAACCTGAACTTGTATATTTTCCACTGTCTGGAGCCGGAGTTCCCCACCAACTCGGATTCATGTTTTATAAATTGAATTCCTGAAAATAACACTCAAAACAACTAAACGATTATAGTGACCAGCCGAAAGATCCAAGCTCGAAGGACAGAAACTTATTGAACTAAAACAGACCACAATCGAAGGATCAACACTTGTTCGAAGGATCAACAGTGTTCGAAAGATCACTGTTGAATTTCGAACAGTGATTTCGAAAGATTCACAAACTCGAAAGATTCACAATTTGAAAGATCCTTATCTTTCGAATATATATCCTTATCTTTCGAACAACTATCCTTCGAATAGATTCCTGGATCGAAGGATAAGACTCTGACTTCGAAGGATGGGTCGAAAGATGTATATCTATCGAAGCTTCCTTGATCGAAAGATGATTTTTCGATGTCGAATGATATCCTTCGAATACTCCTGACACACTGACACTGATATGACAGGTTGGTGAAAAGGTGATGGGTTGGTGAAGTCAACTTTCAGCAAAAGAGTATGGACAGACCATGCCTTTTCTACCAACTTTGATTTTGAAATAAAATATTCCCAAAAAGGAAAACCTTATCCAGAAAATCCGGTCACCGGAACCCACCGGAATTATGGCCGGAAATCACCAAATATCTTAAAAACAAGTTTTAAGTTACCCAACCCGCCTTAGAACACACCCGAAAGGTTTAGAACACGTTTTTATGCCAAGAAATCCAAGAAAATCACTAAAAACGGGAGCTAAACCAAGTGTCCAAACACACCAAGAACTTGAACAAACCCGGTTTTAAACAAGGTAAAGAGCCACGGCTCTGATACCACTTGTAGGTCCCTCTCGGAGGATGAGATTCAACCTTAACCTTGTTATACTAACACACTAGCAAGTGCGGAATCCAAGCTAGTGAGCAAACCGGGATGAAACAAGCACAAACACAAACACACAAAGATTCACCGATTAACACCACTTGTATTAATGCGAATGAAAGGTTCCGGTTACAAGCACAATGTTTACAAATCAGTTTTGCAAACCCTCTAGTGTGTGTGTGTGTTCCTGGACAGAATGCTCTCAATATCTTTCTATCTCTCTGTGTGCATCTATCTAAGTGTCTCTATGAAACCAACACACTGCATGGGTATTTATACCCAACATAGCAAGTCTGGTCGAAACATCATCTGTCGATCACAAAGCCATCGAAGAATACACATATACTTCGAAGGATGGCATATCCTTCGAAGTCCATCTGTATTCTTCGTGGTATATCTTTCGAGCTCATCGAAGGATAGAAACAATCCTTCGATGGCCCAACCTTCGACACAGGACACATTACAACCATTTAACAACTGTTTGGCCAAGTCAAACCGGAGGATGGTTGACTTGGTCAAACTTACAAGACTAACAGGAACATCGTTTTACATCGTGACCGAACACAGACAAAGTACAGACACAAGTGCACCAACAGCTCAAACTTGTTTACTAGCCTAACAAATTTCTATAGTGCCTATATTTCTATATTAGACACTCGCAGCTCAAACTTGTTTACTAGCCTAACAAATTTCAATTGAATATTCAATGGTAACTCAAATGTTACATATGATGATTGGTCTGTGAGTTACTATTGATCGCCTAAGTTGATGTTGAGAGCCTCAGGTACTATTGACTACAGTTACTATTGATAGTAGCATACCAATTACTACATATAATATACTTTGATCATACTTGCTACTCACAAGAAGTAACTTATAAACCAAGCAAGTAGACTAGATCATAAGCAATTCCCTAAAGCTTTTAACATTGTAATCGATTTTTTCACTTGTCGTCGGCCTTGGAATGGACCATGTCAAGGGAGCAATGCTCTTGGAACTCCTTGGTCACTAGGCGCCCCGACCCGTGAACCTCGGTTGGTTGCTGCCAAAAGTTCAAAATAATCCTGAACAAGTACACCTAACTTGTATCAATGTTGTTTATTGAGGTTTCACTTTAGTCTTAAGTAAATCAACTAAACTAAAATGAGTTTATAACACTAAAATCATTAACTATAACTAAGGTAAAATAAAATAGTGATAGTAATAGTAATAGTAATAATAATAACAACAAATAAAATTTGTAAAAAAATAACTGCGAAATAAAAAAAAACTTAAAACTATTAAAAATATACTTTAATTTAATAAAACTTAAATACATTGCGTAAAAAAGTTTTAAATGAATTATAAAATAAATGACAGGAGTGGATTCCGAATGACAAAGCATTAAAATTGCAGTGGTGTGTGGCATATATTAGAGTAAAGTTTGCAATCAGAAGGCTGCATAAATTGGATCATTGTTTTTATATTGCTAAAAGCAATACTTGGTTAAATAATAATGGCTTAACTCTACCAGATTGTATAAAATATATACATGGATTACTAACAATTTCATAAGTCAAAGTAAACTCAACCTTATCATAAAGCTGGTAGCCATTGCCACCCCTTAATCTCCACTATCTATTTTTATGCATATTCTTTGCTCAGTTTGAATCAACTTACTACTAAGTGATGGCTACCATCACCAACTTTGTTTGTCAAAAGCGCACGCTTAGGCGCAGAAACGCAGTGGAGCCCACCTTGTGCATTGCGTCTGGACTGGAAAGTGGAAACGTGACCTTTCAGGCTCTAGGGCGCAAGTTCATGCCAATTATCGGCCAAAAGTGGTAAAAGCCCCTATATAAGGCTAGAATCAACCTAAATAACCACAACCTAAAACAGCCTAAACTAGCCTGAAACATGTCTAAATGTTCAATTCTTTACTCAAACATGATAGAAACAAGAAGGTGGGGTCGAATTTGTGATTGTATAACCCTTAAACCCTCTCTGGTAATCTCTATTTAGCCCTATGTTTATCTAGCAAGGGTAATTATGGCAACAATTACCAATTAATGATATAGGGGGTAATACAGTTAATGATCATTTATTAGATATATGATAATAAGTGTCATATTTAATATACTTAAAAAATATCTATATAATCTATAATAAGAGATGAGAAGCTAATGTAAGTTTGCATATGTGTCAACCTCTCAGGCATGCCACATGTCCATGCTGATGTCATAATTCCGTTTTTATATATATAAATCTATATAATCTAATAATTTTGAAAATGCATTGGGATATGAAATGGGCATTGAATGCACCTGTGAAAAGTAATCATATCTCAAATCTCTCTTTCTTCTCTCTCTTTCTTTTCACTCTTAATCTCCATTTCTTTCCACCTCTTTCTTCTTCACACTTTCTTCTCATTTCAAAATCTCAGCCGATTCTAGGGTGATACACCTCTAAATATATGCAACAAGCCTCAGAGAATTTGATATATACGCTTAACTTAAGGGGATTAGAATGTATCAATGATAGGCCCATTAGCATTCGAGGAGCATTTAATATAAGAGAGGAAATGTTAGAATATATCAATGTTAGGCCATTAGCGGATTTGTGTTATGTCTATGAATTGGAGTTTGGTGTCAAATGTTGAACATCCTTTTCAATTACCAACACCTCTAATTAAAGATTGTTCTTGGTTTGTAATTCCTCTTCAAATGGTTAACTCTTTTAAAATCATATTCTATATAGAGGTTGCAACCATATTATTCTAATGTCATATGTTTTGTAAAATATTTGTGTCACATATATAAAAAAAAAATTCTATGAATTAACAACCCTGCAATTCTTCCTAATCTCACCAGAAGATCCTGTAAGTGGTTGAATATTCCCCAGTTTCACCATGGAATGCTTAAAATCATCCAAGAAAATCTGCCAGTTTTTGCTGTAGAGCTCAACAAGACTTCGTGTAGTTGAGATAGCCTCATCACTCGAATACAACACTTGATCAGATTCAAGAAGTCCACGCCCGTTGACCAAGTTTCGAAAGTAATGGTTGTCAAAATTCTCAGTCGAGTTCCAGTCAAGAGCTGTTGTTTGCCTACCATCTCCATTCACCGGACACAGATTTTGTAGAACCGATACCATATTCGAGTCAAGTAACGTACTATCAGGTGCACTCGTTCCAGAGAAGTTGAATAATCTGTTTCTAAATGTTGCGCAACTTGCTTTCCCAAATGTATGTGCACCTACACAGGGTTCAAATATAAAAATGATTTTTATCATTTAACCACTTTTTGTTCTAAACATATAAAAAACAATTCATACACCACTCACGTGTCATACGAGCCCATATGGCATGGATAAAATGGTCATATGGGCCGTATGACATGGAACAAAAAATGGCCACGTTAATCGTATGAGGGCCAATCATACAACCTATATGATATATAGACCGATAAAAAATTGACTGATGTGACAAACAAAGACTTAACGTGACCACTAGCAAACCAATATGGCATGTACGAACTTTTTTCACCGTGTCACATGGCCCATATGATGTGACATGTGGGCTAGCGTAGACTGATAGGGGTAGTGTATCTTTAACAACACCCATTTGGTATCAGATCCAACAATTTTTTTTTATCAAACCTGAAAGTATGACGACATCAGTGATATTGAGGCCCACGGCTTCAAACTTGCGAGTAATGTTACCCAGAGTCTCAAAGGGTGCAGGTAACATTAGGTTAGCCCCGGTTTGGTTTGCCACAAGTCCATCTCTTCTTCCTAGTGGCACGTCATATCGTCGTCCTCCACTCTGAAAACATTTCTGGTTAGTTTTTGGGTCGGTTTTCATTTTCAAGTATATATTCATGATGCTTACAAAGACAACTGAATAACGAGCGGCTACAGCCAGAATATCAGCACAAGAAACTACTCCACTGCATGAACTTTCCACAACACTTTTGATCGAATCCACCACCTCAAATCCCCGAGCCGAATTGATGTTTGGTAAAGCAAACTTCTCTCCGTCGGCTCCATCGAGTAAGATCGATGCATCACATCCCTGATTACTTGAAATATTGCAAATGATAGAGCAACACATGCATGTCTAGATAATTGATATCAAATATGTATGTATGTACTTATTTTTATTTTCATATTTTATATAACCATGAGAACAAAAACAAAGTGCCCACCAATACCCTGCTAACCCATGAGAACATATTGTTAAACGCAACTTGTGATGGACAGGTGACCTTCAAGAGATTAATAAAAAAACAATTAAAGGGAATTACCACAACGCCGCCTCCTTGAAGGTTATATATATTATTGATTAGAAGTTAGAGCAGGACTTACATTTACAAAACAATCATGGAAGTGAAGCCGAAGCAAAGAAGCTGCCATTCTTGGTTCAGTTTTAATCACCTTAATAATTTGGTCACGTACGATGGTGCGAAGATTAGGACATGTCTTTGAGTAGAAATCTGTTGTTAGTTGAGAATTTGCAAGCAAACACAACATTGAGATGATTACAAACCATGCAAAACTAATGTTGTTTGAGGTCTTCATGGGTACAAGTGATGTTTTCTTAAGAGAAATTGGTGTGTGAAATATAGTTGGAGATTCACTCAATTTATAGTCTAGTCAATGATAGATAATAGTTGGAAAATATAGAATTACTTAAGATGCAGCTTTACAAGATTATAGAGGAAGATAAAAATGGAAAAAGGTTTGAACCAACCAAATTGTTATTTAACGTAGATAAAACTTAAGAGTTAATTATATTTTTCGCCTTACAGTTTCCTAACTAATGGATATGATCCCTATTATATCAATCAATCAATCATACCCAGTAAAATCCCACAAATAGCAGAGCTATTGGTAGGGTCTGGGGAGGGTGGGATGTAGGCACACCTTACCCCTATCCCTAGGGATGTAGAAGCTGCTTCCAGTGAGACCCTTGGCTCCAAAACACCCAGGAAAGAAAGGAAAAAAAATAGAACATGAGGTGTATGTGTGTGTGTATGAAGTTACCAATATAACATGAGTGGTGAAAGAGTGCATGGTAAACAAGACAAATATAACAACACAGACAGCCTATACAAATAGATACATATCTACGACTGTACACTACCCCTAAAAACACAATTGAACCCTATCCTAGAAATTTTTAACCTTAATCCTACGTCTCCACGAGCTCCTATCATGGACCATGTTCTCAGAGAGGTGCAATTTTTGCAAATCCTGCCTAATCCGCTCATCCCAAGTGATTTCGGGTCTGCCTCTACTCCTCCTCCCCTCCACCTCGAGAGTTTCAACTACTCTAACTGGCTCTATCGTCTGCCTCCTCTTCACATGCCCAAACCATCTCAATCTTCTCTCCTTTATCTTATCTGATATACTAGCTACTTCTAACCTCTCCCTAAAAACCTCATTTCTTATCCGGTCTAACCTTGTGTGCCCACACATCCATCTTAGCATTCTCATATCTGCCACCTCCATCTTGCGTGCTTGTAAAGGTGTTTGTGGCTTTGTCCGTTACATTTTTAAAGGAGAAAGATATCATTTAGGGGACTGGGGTGGTCCGTGATGACACCCCCATCTAGGGCTGTTCAAAAAGCTCGCGGGTCGGAGCTCGCTCGAAGCTCGCTCGGATTTAGCTCGGAAAAAGCTCGCTCGATTTGGCTCGGTTTAAAAGTGAGCCGAGCCGGATCGGCTCGGTTAGAAAGTGAGCCTAGCTCGGCTCGGCTCGTAACGAGCCGAGCTGGCTCGGTTCGGCTCGCTTTGTAGCTCGGCTCGGTTTAGCTCGAATTATTTTACTTATAATAAGTTTTAATTTTATATACATTATAATATATTACAAAAAAACTGATTATTATTTACATGTATATAGGTTTGTAATTTGATATTTATGGCATATTTGAAGATTGATTACCATACTAATGAACTAATATTGTATTTTATTGAAATTAAAACTTATTTTGCGTTGTTAAACTTGATTTTGGTTTGAATTGTATTAGGTTGAACTTATTTTGAAAATATTCTTTTAAATTATTGAATAATATTTTAGGCAATTAAATTTTAAGAGGTATATATTAGTTTTTTTTTTTTATAAAATCGAGCCAAACCAAGCCGAGCCGAGCTAGCTCGGTTTAAAACCAAGCCGAGCCCGAGCTTAGATTTTCAGCTCGGTTTCAAATCCGAGCCGAGCCGAGCCAGCTCGGTTTATAATCGAGCCGAGCCCGAGCTTAGCCTGGCTCGGCTCGGCTCATGAACAGCCCTACCCCCATCACGCGTTAAACAAACTTGCACACCGCCGTCACCGATAAAAATCACGCGTGAACAATTCAACGCGTTGAAAATATCACGCGTTTAAAAAGAATATGACCGTTTCCTTTTTTGACCATTTGGCACAAAATTGAACGTTGGGATTTAATTTTTTGAGAGTTTTTTTATATAAAATCGAAATCATTCCCCCACTCAATCAAAAAAATAAAAAAACTCTCCAATTCAACTCAAAAATTTTACAACATGGAAGGTTCAAGCAAGAGAGGTGGGGATTCGAAAAAAAGAGGTTCGGGTACGAAGAAAAATCCCGTAAGACCCAAGGTTCGAGCGAATCTTGGCGAGCCGACGCGCTTTAGATTGCAAGACGAACCCGAGCAAGTCCCACATTTTCAAACCCAACAATATCCACCGTTTCAAACACAACAATATCCACCCTTTCAATCTCAAACGTATCAAAACCAACCGTTCGTTCCACCGTTTCAACCTCACCAATTTCAACCCCAATCGTTTCCACACTTTCAAACCCAACCCCACCAACTCGACCCACTACTAGAAGATAACACCCTCATCCGTCAATTTGCAAATGCGTATTGTGAACCACAACCAAGTCTCGACGACGATGAAGATGATGATTACGTTCAAGAAGAAGAAAAAGAAGAAGAGGAAGAGGAAGAAGAAGAAAATGATGACGTTCAAAAAATTGTCCCGTCAACCGTTCGAAAACATTGGACGAGCGAGGAGGAGGTGGCCTTGGTGAAGGCGTACTTGCACATCTCCGAGAACAAGAAACATTCCAACGAGCAAAGAAAGGATATGTTTTGGAGGCGGGTCATTAATCATTTTAGCCAACTTCCCGGTTCAAAGGAACGAAACATGGACCAAATGACGTCGAAATGGACGGATTTGAACGGGAAAATTAGTAAGTTCAACGGTTGTTTCATTCTATGTTTTTTTATAAAGTTTAAATCTTTTTTTTTTTAAAAACTGTCTTTTTACCCTTTAGGCCTTCACACGAAGATAATTATGTTGTATCAAATTACAGTCTTTTTATTTTATTGTTGAAACCACACATTGTTTTGTTCGATTAGATGATCAATAAATCAAACTCTAGTGTGTTTGAGGAGTTAAAGAAGACACAAAAAGATTAGACATCACAAATCATTCTTCTGATGCTTATATCGCAAGCTTTATAGTAATCCGTATAGGCTTGGATATCCCTAAAAGTGTGGGGAAAACTCCAGATTGAAATATTTTGATGGTACTTCGAAAATTTAATTGTATAATTCTAAAAAAACAAGTAACAAGAAGGACGATGCAAGTTTTGTCCTGAAAACACTTACCGAAATTAAATTAAAGAACTTCGTTACATAATGGAAGAACAATCACAACGTTTCATATACTGGTCTTACTGCTAACACTTAACCAACCGCTAGTTAGTTACGGGTTTACCTGAATTACAAAAGTGCCTATATTTCTATATTAGACACTCGCAGCTCAAACTTGTTTACTAGCCTAACAAGTTTCAATTGAATAATCTAAAGAGAAACAAGAACGAGTATGGGATATACTAGTATGAAAAATGTGTACCAGAAATGGACCAGATCTGGTATTTTATAGTTAGGGAATCATCAAAATGTTTAGTTGAAACAACACAAGACTGCTTGAAAAATTGTGTTAACAATTAATATGGCTGACGGTTTTGTTTGCCTCAGCTGTAACTCTGCCTACAAGAAGTACTTCAATGGTAACTCAAATGTTACATATGATGATTGGTCTGTGAGTTACTGTTGATCGCCTAAGTTGATGTTAATAGCCTCGGGTACTATTGACTAGAGTTACTATTGATAGTAGCATACCATACTTGCTACAGATAATATACTTTGATCATACTTGCTACTCACAATCAGTAACTTAATTATAAACCAAGCAAGTAGACTAGATCATAAGCAATTCCCTAAAGCTTTTAACATTGTAATCGATTTTTTCACCTGTCGTCGACCTTGGAATGGACCTTGTCAAGGGAGCAATGCCCTTGGAACCCCTTGGTCACTAGGCGCCCCGGCCGGTGAATCTCGGTTGGTTGGTGCCAAAAGTTCAAAATAATCCTGAACAAGTACACCTAACTTGTATCAATGTTGTGTAGGACCGTGTTTCGGGATCGATTCCGTGATTTTCATGATTATGTTCAAAGATGGAAGAGATAAAGAGATGATAAACAAACAACTTTGCATTAATCCGGTAGTAAAACATTACAAGTCGGCCCGATTACATGATAACCGAACTAATACCAAAGAAGTATACATCCAGGGAGAAATCAAGTGATGATTTCTCCCGGTGAGGACTCAAACCTCCTATCACTCTCTTGCACACACTTGTGCTCTCACTCTTGTGTTGCAAATGACAAGGTGTTGGTATTTATACCAAACACAGGTTGCACGGTCGAAGGATTAAACTGACTGGTCGATAGATCATCTGTCGACCATCCAGCTTTCGAAAGATACACACATACCTCGAAGGATGCCATATCCTTCGAGGTCCATCTTCAACCTTCGATGGATATCTTTCGAGCTCATCGAAGGATACACAATCCTTCGATGCCTTATCCTTCGACACCAACATATACAACCATAATTTGTCTAGCAAACACACACGGTCAACCGAATAACCCTCTCGTTTGACCACTTCAAACGAGCGGGTCTATACACGTTCGATAGACCGTTTCACTAACTATTACAAATTCAGCGTAAAATAATAACTAATCTATTCGACAAGCATCGGACACAAAATCTGCATCAACAAATTCCCCCTTGTCCGTTGCTGTCGAATGCTGAAAATGCAACTGCAATCATCGATCTTCAGTCAAGTAATCATCTTCTCTGTGTAAACAAATTCCCCCTTGACCGATGATCCAGGTAAGTAGTATCTTGATACTCATTGTATAATATTTCCCCCTCAGAGTACGCGCATCCGTGTTGAGTGTTGTGCAATTTCCTCAAAAGGCTCAATTGACCGATCTTCCGCTGATCTTCCAATACTCCAACCGGCATTTGATAAGGGTTCCATTCTATAACAACTGCATCAAGTCTTGATCTTTAAGCATACCTATGATTGCGTTTAGAAATTTACCGAAGAAATTCAACATATGAAAATTTTTTTTTTATCCCCCCATTTCTTTGGTAAAATCTCTAAACCTTAACAGAATCTTTCCACTTCAAAGAAACTGTCGTCAAATGTTCACCAATTCCCTCCACTGAGCAGAACTGTCGTCAATCTTCATTGAATGACGAGCGGAAGCGAACATACCGTGTTGTTTTGGCCCATAATAGTCGCGTTACCATTTTTGTCATTGCATCGGTAACCGTGACTACCCCACATTTTTCAACAATCAAATTTTCATCATCTCTTGTTTTCATCGTACCGCATCATCCCGCGCGCTCCCAAAACCCATACGAATTTTGACCTTGATATTAGGAGCGCGATTTAACCAAACTTCACGAACACCCGATCCCACTTCATGTCTCATCTAAAAATTTGGTCCATGATCCCAATGCCAAACATTGAATTATTGATTTAAAATTCAAAGTTGAATTCATAATCAATAATATTTATTTCCCTTCGAAAATAAATAGATCATATATCATGATCCATATAAGACATCATGGCCCATCTTATATGGCCATATCCATACGAATCAGCCCAAATAAAATTGTCCACATCTATTCACGGCCCACTATGCAAACTGATTAAATAATGGGCCCCAAATGAAAAACCTAGACAACTATAAACAATCATATCTTGTCAACTACAACCTAGTACAGCCGTCAACCTTTCTCAATCTCCTTTCTCTCTCTTCGAAACACAGTACCAAACCCCAAGACAAAATTTCAGCCCTTTTGACATTTCTTACTCCCTCCGTTTCCACCTCAAACAAACAAAACCCCAAAGATTCCTGCTTCAACTCTTGAAGCCGATCCAGACCAAGACATTTTGACCGATTGTGTATCCTTCGATGTATCTTTCGGTGAAGCAACAACGGCGGCCAGATCTGGATCCTTCGAAACAGTTGTATCTTTCGAAGTTTGAAGAGGTGGGATAAGTAGATGTTGATCATTCGAGGCTGTGAGATGAGATGTCCCTTCGAGCAGATTGAAGATCCTTCGAAGAACAGAATGATCCTTCGAAGAACAGAATGATCCTTCGAAGAGCAGAAACAACTCTTTGATCTTTCGAAATTGTTGGTTGGTAAAGCTGATCTTTCGAAACAAAAGGTGACCTTTCGTATTCTTTGTTGATGACCCTTCGAAGCCAAAGCAATGAACAGGGCTGATCTTTCAAGAATAACAGTTTGGTTGACCCTTCGAAGCTGTTGTTGACTGATCCTTCGAAATTTTTTTTTTGATGAAAATGACCTTTCGAAGTTGTGAAGTTGACTTTTCTGGCACATGTCAGATCTGGATCTGACACACATCAGCTGCTATCATATCAGAACTGATTTTTAAAAAAAAAATTTGACCCTTCGAAACAAAGAATGATCCTTCGAATCATGGAAGGATGACCCTTCGACTAAAGGACTGATATTTCGAAGACCATCTGACCTTTCAAAATTCTTCACATCTTTCAAAACATGAAGATGTGAAGAACATCAAGAACATAGCAACCTGGGTAATCTGCAGATTCGATGAAAACGCTCGTACACGATTTTTGATGAAGAAAATTTGAATATTTAGGAGAAAAACATAAAACCCAACACTCGTTTTATCACAGATCTGAATATTCGGGTCCAGATCTGAGTTTTTCTCATTTTCACCATTTTTACATCTTGAACAAAAACCCACAAAAATCACAGATCTAGAGCACATGTGACTTAGTAAACGGTTAGTTTTACTAAATCGGGCACCATGGCTCTGATACCAATTGTAGGACCGTGTTTCGGGATCGATTCCGTGATTTTCATGATTATGTTCAAAGATGGAAGAGATAAAGAGATGATAAACAAACAACTTTGCATTAATCCGGTAGTAAAACATTACAAGTCGGCCCGATTACATGATAACCGAACTAATACCAAAGAAGTATACATCCAGGGAGAAATCAAGTGGTGATTTCTCCCGGTGAGGACTCAAACCTCCTATCACTCTCTTGCACACACTTGTGCTCTCACTCTTGTGTTGCAAATGACAAGGTGTTGGTATTTATACCAAACACAGGTTGCACGGTCGAAGGATTAAACTGACTGGTCGATAGATCATCTGTCGACCATCCAGCTTTCGAAAGATACACACATACCTCGAAGGATGCCATATCCTTCGAGGTCCATCTTCAACCTTCGATGGATATCTTTCGAGCTCATCGAAGGATACACAATCCTTCGATGCCTTATCCTTCGACACCAACATATACAACCATAATTTGTCTAGCAAACACACACGGTCAACCGAATAACCCTCTCGTTTGACCACTTCAAACAAGCGGGTCTATACACGTTCGATAGACCGTTTCACTAACTATTACAAATTCAGCGTAAAATAATAACTAATCTATTCGACAAGCATCGGACACAAAATCTGCATCAACATGTTGTTTATTGAGGTTTCACTTTAGTCTTACGTAAATCAACTAAACTAAAATGAGTTTATAACACTAAAATCATTAACTATAACTAATTAGGTAAAATAAAATAGTGATAGTAATAGTAATAATAATAACAACAAATAAAATTTGTAAAAAAATAACTGTGAAATAAAAAAAAAACTTAAAACTATTACTAATATACATTAAAAATATACTTTAATTTAATAAAACTTAAATACATTGCGTAAAAAAGTTTTAAATGAATTATAAAATAAAAGTTAGACAGGAGTGGATTCCGAATGACAAAGCATTTAAAATTGTAGTGGTGTGAGGCATGCATGTATATTAGGGTAAAGCTTGCAATCAGAAGGCTGCATAAATTGGATCATTGTTTTTATATTGCTAAAAGCAATACTTGGTTAAAAAATAATGGCTTAACTCTACCAGATTGTATAAAATATATACATGGATTACTAACAATTTCATAAGTCAAAGTAAACTCAACCTTATCATAAAGCTGGTAGCCATTGCCACCCCTTAATCTCCACTATCAATTTTTATGCATATTTTTTGCTCAGTTTGAATCAACTTACTACTAAGTGATGGCTACCATCACCAACTTTGTTTGTCAAAAGCGCACGCTTAGGCGCAGAAACGCAGTGGAGCCCACCTTGTGCATTGCGACTGGACTGGAAATTAGTGGAAACGTGACCTTTCAGGCTCTAGGGCGCAAGTTCATGCCAATTATCAGCCAAAAGTGGTAAAAGCCCCTATATAAGGCTAGAATCAACCTAAATAACCATGGAATCAACCTAAAACCGCCTAAACTAGCCTGAAACATGTCTAAATGTTCAATTCTTTACTGAAACATGATAGAAACAAGAAGGTAGAACGTGTGTGCTTGCTGATCCTGAAATCGTAGAGATGGAGGTAGACATGTTCTTAACTGATCGAGTTCCCATTTAGGATGACTAAGGTGACCGTTGATGATCACAAATTTAGAGAGAGAGAGAGAGAGAGAGAGAGGAGGGGACAAATTTGTGATCATGTTGTGATTGTGTAACCCTTAAACTCTCTTTGCTAATCTCTATTTAGCCCTATGTTTATCTTTTTTTTTTTGAAAGATAAATTTCATTAAACCAACCTCCGACCCAAACGGGCAAAAGGCCAAACAAACAACAGCGCCCCCCCCCCCCGACCCAAACGGGCAAAGGGCTAAAAAAAAACAAGCTACATATACAATGGATATTTACACCAGTCCGCCCAATTAATATAATTACATGGGGATCTATTTCTAACCCAAGCATACCCTCTCGATTTAATCTCCCCTATGATGTCTTGCGAAGTGCACCCGATCTGATTAAATACCAAATCGTTCCTTCCTTTCCAAATGCACCAGCATGAGATAATAGCCAATTCGTATATGATCTTCTCTGCCTTCTTACCACTTTTAATACCTTTATGAATGTCAAGAATGTCTTTGAACTCAAAAAAGAAAAGCGGCGGTAGTTTGCACCAAACACTGAAAGCCGACCATACGCGAATCGCCATTGTGCAAGTAGTGAATAGATGATCCACCGATTCCTCGTATTCGTCACAAAAAGGGCACATGGCCGAGCTAATATCCACATTCCTTTTTTTAAATTAATTCTCGTGGGAAGCCTATCCAAATTGCATCTCCAAGCCATAATGTTGCATTTGATAGGCACCCATTTACACTAACCAAAATTAGGGGGTGAGTAGAACCTCTATCCTTAATCATAGTCATTTTGACCGACTTGACCGAAAAATTGTTGTGACTATCCTCGCTCCAATACCATGTGTCCTTCTCGTTTGAGAGTCTCACCAATCTGATAACCTCAAGACAATCCTGCCATTCCTTTTTCTCCACCTCAGACACAGGCGGTCTAGACCAGTGCCAAGTAAAAGTCCCGTTATCTTGACCCGCTTCCACTCTCTCTGCGACCTTGCACATTTTAGACAACTCCAAATCAAACAAATGAGGCCATCTTTTCATGAAGAGAAGATCGCCCATCCAAGTGTCAATCCAAAAACGAGTGTTCTCCCCATTCCCCACCTTGCTCATGATGAGCTGATTTAACCCCTTCCCATTTAATTTTAATTTGGAAATCAGATTTATCAAGTTTTTCCAACACCCCGCAATATTATCGTTGGGAAGAAGGAAACCTTTTTTATTTTTCTTACCATGACAAGCCTCCACCACTTTATAGCACAGATTATGATTATCAACCCTATATCTCCACCCCCATTTAACAAGAAGAGCCTCGTTGACCTCTTTGAGTCTGTTAATTCCCAACCCACCCATGATCTTAGGCCAAGTGACCCAGTCCCAAGCCACCCAGTTCATTTTATGATTATTGCTAGAACCCGCCCACAGGAATTTTCTCATTTTGGCTTCTAGGGACTTAATAACCCCCGCTGAAGCCTTATATAAAGAGAAATAGTAAATAGGAAGGCTCTCCAAGACCGACTTTATCAAAGTAAGCCTCCCCCTATCGACAGAGTTTTAGCCTTCCAATTTGACAACCTTTTATCAAAAACCTCAGTCAGTCACTGGATACCTATTGTTGATACTGTTCATATTAGCCCCCACCCTTATCCCCAAGTAAGTAAGCGGGATATCATCCGACTTACACCCAATCACTTTAGCCATAACAGACACTTCACTATTACCTACCCCTAACCCGTAAATGTTAGATTTTTGGAGGTTGATTTTTAAACCCGGACATAGATAGAAGATTCTCAAGCATCTCGCCATGTTCTCTACATTAACCCTATCCCACTCCCCCATCAAAAGAGCATCATCAACGAAAAAAAGATGCGAGAGGACCGGACCGTTATTAGGGGTATGTATTCCTTTGAAAAGCCCTACAATCCTAGCTTTGCCTAGAATACTGGAAAGGGCTTCCATAACCAAAAGGAACAGAAACGGCGATAACGGGTCTCCCTGTCTGACCCCTTTAGAGCATATAAATTCGAACGTAGGAGACTCGTTCACAAGAACCGAGGACCTAGCCGAAGTTAGGATCCCTTTAATCCATTTACACCATAAAACTGGAAACCCCATTTGCCCCATGATGTCCAACAAAAATCCCAACTAACATTATCGTAAGCTTTTTTCGAAATCGATTTTTGTTGTTAAATTTTTTAGCCTATGCAATTATTTTGTTAAGAATTAACGGACTGTCCAAAATGTACCTCCCTCTAAGAAACGCCGTTTGGTTCTTCGAAATGATGGTCCCTATGACCCTTTTGAGGCGATTCGCTAGAATTTTGGAGATAGTTTTGCTAATCACACCATTCAGGTTGATCGTTCTGTACTGTCTCAGCCCCACCGGATCTTTATTTTTAAGGATAAGGGTTATGAAAGAAGAGCTACATCCCACCGCAGTAGTCCCTTTGCTGTAAAAGGAAACCAACAAATTATAGAAATCAGTTTCAAATAAATTCCAATACCTTTTGACGAATTTTAAGTTGAAACCGTCCGGCGCTAGAGCTTTGTCAGACCCACATTCAAACACCGCATTTTTTATTTCTTCTTTGCTAAAAGGAGTCGTCAGGGATGCCGCGTCAACCTCCGAAAGACGCCTAACATTATGACATGTGAGTTTTGGTCTATCTTTGATTTTTTCCTCGAAAGCTTTTTTGAAGAATCCCATTATTTCTTTTTTGAGCAAAGAAGGTTTAGTGGTCCACACTCCGTCAATCATAAGGCCCAGAATATTGTTGAAAGCCCTTCTACTTTTGATATACCCATGAAAGAACGTAGAGTTTTCATCGCCTTCCAAGTCCCATCTAGCTCTAGCTCTATGTTTAAGATCTTTAATTTTATAACCTTCGAGATCCTTTATACCTTTTTGGCATTCCATTTTGGTCCATTCCTCCTCCTCTGATAATTCTCTCCCTTCCGACATCTCATCCAAAATGTCTAATTCTTCCTTAAGAGCCATTTCCATTTCCCCATCTTTGGATAGAACCTCTTTTTTCCAAACTTTAATAGCCTCCCTGATCTCCTTTAATTTTTTCATTAAACGAACATCTGACTCCCCGACCCCAACAAAATTATCACACGCTTTTTGAATCACCTCATCGAAATCTTTTCTCTCCAACCACGAGTTGAGACATCTAAACGGTTTTGGACCAAAGTTCTTATCCAAACAAGTCAAGACAAGAGGGCAATGGTCCGAGAGAAATCTAGGCAACGCCCGAAGACAAGCCACGGGCCATTCCGAAAAGAATTCATGACTGACCAAGACTCTATCAATCTTGCTATGTTTGTTACCAATCTCATTGAGATAAGTGAATTTCCTACCTTTCATTTCATATTCTCTTAACCCATTATCTGAGATAAATTTATCAAAATTAAAAGCACCTTTTTTATTAAAAAAATAGAGTTCAGCCTCTCGTCCCTATTACGCACAGAATTAAAATCATCCATGATCACCCACCAACCCGCATGATTTCCCTTAACCTCCCCAATGACATCCCACAGAACCTTTTTAAGGGGAACTTTTTGCGGAGCATAAACGTTAATAATATTAATGGCTTAATTGCTCCCCTTTAAGGTCCCCAATGATAACAAAAAATATCATGTACCTTAAGGACGCTCAGGTCCCACATGCTGACCACCCCTCCAGATCTTCCAGCTGCCGGCATGTGATCCATCTCGAAATTGCCTGCTCCCCAAAATTACTCAAATTCGATACCTGAAACGTCACTAAATTGGATTTCTTGCAACGCGATGAAGTAAATACCATTCTCACTTTTCAAGTTTTTTATCCACCCCGCTTTGTTCTTATCCCCTTCCCCTAAACCTCTAATGTTAACAGAGAGAAAATTCATCTATCTCCCTTTTGAATTCCTTCTTCTCTGATCACTTCTTTAATCAGAGTCTCATGGTTCTGTAGATTCACTCTCACAAGTCCCCTATGACAGATGTAAACTGCATTTCCATATTAATATTTTCCTCCTTCTCATTGGGTTTCAAATTTAGATCGTCTACCACCTCCTCCATTGTTTTCTTTTTGTTACTTGACTCCTCCTGTTGGTTTCTCCGTCTCCTGTTTTCCCCAAAAAAATATCGTCTTACTGGTTCCTGTTCTTCATAATTTTCGCTGCCCTCCTGGATCCCGATTACTTCATTTAAGTCAAACGGGTCGTTATTTCTCACCCTTTTCCTAGGCCTAATAAGTCCACCAACATCCTCCACAAAGGTCTTATTTTTATTGGGCTTCCTATATTTTTTACTCTCTTTACTTTTTCTTTTTTGAAGGTATACTTCATTAACAGAACACCGACCCAAAACGGGCCGGCACAAAAACGCTACAAGGCTTACATATACACAGCTTTACACCAACTATCCCAAGAAACATCCTTCTGTTTAGATCTAGACGAGAACCACAAAAAAACCTAACACCTTTATATCGTTAAAAATATTCTCTATCTTGACAGGAGTCGAGTCAAAGACCAGAGCGTTCCTCGCCTTCCAAATGCACCAGCAACCGATTAAGATCAGCCCATGGACAAGGACCCGCCTACTATACGGAATACCATACCGTTGTGAAGCTCTAGGAGATCCCGAATTGAAAAAGCATAGAAATGAGGGACCTTGCACCAGAGAGATAACTGTTGCCAGATGGACGAAGCGACCCAACAGCTAGTGAATAAACGTTTGGCCGATTCATCACCAAAATTGCACAAAGGACACTGCACATTATTGATGCCGATATTCCTTGACTGGAGGGCAGATCTCGTCGCGATCCTTTCCTGGTCGCAACGCCAAGCAAAAATGTTAACTTTAAGAGGGACCCACCTGCACCACTCCATAACAAAGTTGTTACTCGGGATGGGCCGGGACCCGATAAAATTGCGAACACTCTTAACCGAGAAATCCCCGCACTCTCCGCCAATCCAAACCCACTTGTCATCAGCATCCGAGAAGCCCGCCTCCGATAACAGAACACTAAGCTGGTTAAGATCTTGAATAAAAGTGGTCGGGACTTGGGACTTCCACTCCCACATCAGAACCTGATCAAGACCGGAACCACGAACCCGATCACAGACCTTACATTTTTTGTTAGCTTCAATCTTGAATAGGTCAAGGAACTTACTTTTGAGAGGGTCATTAGTAATCCAAGGATCAAGCCAGAACACGATACTATCCCCTTTGCCGACAACCCCTTTAAAGCAATGACGAATCGGAGTACCATCTACCACTGTCTTAGCCAAAACTTTGACGATATTACTCTAGGCCCCGTTAAGAGTTTTTTTGAACTGAAAACATTCCCATCCCACCTTACTAGAATGGAAGGACTCAATTATCCTTCGCCAAAAACTAATATGTTCCGTTTTGTACCTCCAACCCCATTTCGACAAAAGGGCCACATTAATATCCTGAATTTGCTAAGGCCAAGACCTCCCAAGTTTTTATGCTTCGTTACCCGATCCCATGCAACCCAGTGCATTTTCCTTTCTTCTGACGAGCCACCCCACAAGAAACTTTTCATCATCCTCTCCAAATCGGCAATTACCTTTTTCGGTGCTTTATAGATAGAGAAATAGTACGAAGGGAGGCTTTCGAGAACCGATTTTATCAGCGTAACACGCCCACCAATGGATAAGAAACGGGATTTCCAAACTGAAAGACGACTTTGAAACACCTCGTAAACCGGATACCAATTACTAATGGGGTTCATGTTGGCCCCCACTAAAACACCAAGATATTTAAATGGAGGAGCACCCGGCTTACACCCAACCTTCGTCGCGACCACTTTGACCTCCTCCCAATTGACTCCGATCCCGTAGAGATTTGACTTTTCGATATTGATTTTTAAACCCGAGCTGATGTGAAAACAACGAAGAACACGAAGCATATTTTTTACCTCCTCTGTCGACCACTTGCCAATAATAAGAGAGTCGTCCGAGTAAAGAAGGTGAGTGATCACCGGCCCTTCACAGGGAGTAGCGATCCCTTTAAGAGAACCAGCCTCATTAGCCTTAGATAGCATACACGAGAGCACTTCCATGACCTTTAAGAATAAGAAAGGGGATAGAGGATCATCCTGTCTCAACCCCTTCTCGCAACTGAACTGGAAGGTTGGCGAACCGTTGACCAAAACTGAGGACTTTGCAGAATGGAGGATACCTTGAACCCAATAACACCAACGAGGCGGAAAACCCATTTGAAGGAGGATACTGTCCACAAACTTCCAATTAATTTCCAATTGATGTTGTCGAAAGCCTTTTCAAAGTCGATTTTGAACAAAGCCGTTTTCTGCTTTTTTGTTGATCCAGGTCATAACCTCGTTAATTATTAAAGGCCCATCTAAAATAAACTTTCCTTTCTGAAAAGCCGAATGCGAATCAGAAATAACACTACCGATCATCTTTTGCATTCTTTTAGCTATCACCTTCGAAACCACTTTACTGATAACACCAACCAGGTTAATGGGTCTGAAATTATTTAAAGAAACTGGGTCCTTAATTTTAGGCACAAGTGTGATAAAGGACGAGGAGCTATCACGACTCAAACAGCCAACTTCGTGGAACCGATTAAAAATGTTCATAAAGTTATCTTCAAAAATAGGCCAGAAGTGTTTAATAAACTTGAAGTTTAGACCGTCCGGTCCCGGAGCCCGATCACTACCAAAACCAAAAACAGCCTCTTCTTAGAGAAATGTTGGGTTAGGAAAATTTTATCCTCTTCTTTAATCTGTTTCAAGTTGTCTAGCCTGGGAGAAGGGCGAATATGATGCTCCTCCTTGAACTTGTCGCGGAAAAATGAAAACACATGTTTCTTCAATCTCCATTCATAACGAACCCATGAATTCTGTTAGACGCTTTCCTTTTATTAATCACAGAGTGAAAAAACTTGGAGTTCTCGTCTCCATCAATAGCCCTTTTCAATCTCGACCGTTGTTTGAGATCCGCAATTTTCCTCGCTTCCACGTCTTTAACAATCTTCTTAAACTCGCACCGGATCCACTCCTCTTCTTCACAAAGATCCCTAGACTCCATCTCTAATTCCAACCGCTCGAGTTCCGTCACAGCCTCTGTAACCTGCTCGTTTTCATGTTTTAGAAAATCATCCCTCCATTTATTAGGAACGACCGGATCCGACCGAATTTTTTTGACAGAGCTGAGTCCGGAGGACCAGGCAGCCGAATTCCCTCGGCAGCCACATGAACAGCCTCTTCGAATCCACTCCTGCCAAACCAAGAACTAAACACACGAAACGGACGAGCCCCAAAGTTAGAGTTCACAACCGAAAGCCTAATGGGGCAGTGGTCCGAGTGGAGGCACGAAAGAGCACGGACGCAGGCATCCGGCCACTTAGAGAAAAAGTCATTGCTCACAAGTAACCGGTCGATTTTACTTAGCTTCTTCCCGTTATCACGGACACAAGTGAAACTCCTTCCTTGCATCGTGATATTCTAACAACACTTGGTTATAAATAAAGTCATTGAAATACCTAGCACAAGACGGTTTGAATTTAGAATTCTTTCTCTCCAGAGGAGATATCACCGCATTGAAATCACCGCATAACACCCACAAACCGTTGGAACCTGCCAATTTCTCCGCTAAATCTTCCCAAAGTCTCCTTTTGTCGACTGCCCTTGTGGAGCGTATACGTAGATCAAATTAATCATTTCCCCACTACCAACGAGGTAGCCGGAGATGATAAGGAAGAACCTAGCTTTGAAAACACTTTCCACTTTCAAAACATTTGGGTCCCACATCCAAACCAGACCACCCGAGAGACCAACAGATCCAATGAAATCCAAACCAAAAGTTCCGGCACCCCAAAAATTAGCCAGCAAGGACTCCGGCACTGTTTCCTGTTTGGATTCTTGTAACGCAACAGCCGAGATACTGAGCCCAGAAGGCTTTAGGTTGACGTTAAAACAAGTTTGAGTAAAAGGATTCATTTTGTCGCCACTTGCCTTGCCTGCTGTACTCGAGAAGCCCCCCTTTTCCCCTTTGATCCTTTCATAATATCTTGGAAAACCCATGTTCACAAAAGGATCCAGCCGATTATAATCCCCCAAGTTACCGTTGTTGACTGTTTGAAAACCACGTTCATTAAATACTTCTGTCTTTTCAGCTTCTTTGATACCCTCCCTTCTGGCCGTGGTCCTTCTCCGGCCCCGCGACTAACCGCTGAAGACGGAGATAACTTTTCATCTCCCCCGGTCGCCGGCATATCGTAGTGAAAGACGTCATCCCTATTTTTTTTTCCAAGTTAGCTAAAATTTAGACATTCTAAGACATTTCTGCGGAAAATTATTAAGTTAGTTAAACTTGATTCATCGGTCAGCGGTGTATTGCGGTGTATTGATGGTTGTATTTAACTGCTTATATCCAATGTTTAAGGATAACAATTTTTTATTTTTTATTTTCAAGTTAAATGTTCGTTTGCATTCATTTTTATTTGTTTGTCTTCGAGACCAGTGTTCACAAACTGTTCGTGAACAACTGAATTTCCTTAACGAACAAACACGAACATAAACTTATGTTCGTTATGCGTTCGTAAACAGTTCACGAACATGTTAATTTTCTTAAGAAACGAAAACGAGCATGGCCTTGTTCGTGTTCGTGCAGTTCGTTTACAGCTTAAACATACATATACATTTTTGGGTGGCCTATAAAATAGTAATGATGAGCCTTCATGAAAGAAGTAGAATAATTTGTTTAAGTTTCAGGCATACATAGCAGGCCAAGAGCATAATGTACATGAAAACACAAAAGAATAATTTCTGAATACAGATAATACATAGGCACTGCTGTGTTCATAAGCTTAATGCACAATTAAAGAAAATTAGCTACCAACCTACCAAAAAAATGCAGCATAACTCGGGCCTTGAAACAGTTACTGCATTTTGTTACAAAATCACTACTCTTTGTTCCTAGCTGACCGATCTTTCCTATGTCCACCAAGAATACGCGATATTTGCAGACCTCTACTGAAGGCTTGGTTGAAGAGCATACGTGTTTGGAATTCTGAAACAAACGGAAACCATGCAAGAAACGCAACTGGTGTGAACAGAAGTAGGCCCATCACTATCTCGTAACCTCTCGCAAGTGTCTTCACCGATCCCCAGAATCCAGCTGACTTCACTACCGGTTTGCATGCTTGTGCAATCTGAACAACAAAAAAACATATTCGTCTCACTTACTGGATCTTCTTTTTCCGAGCCTTGTTTGGCATAAAAAGGGCAGCATGCTTATGTGTTAAAAAAATGTTTTGAGATGACTACTTTTCAGTTAAAAGGTAATAAATAGGCCCGTAAACGAACCGAACGTTCATGAACTGTTCGTAAACTGGTTATGCGGGAAGTTTGTTCATTTAATTAAGTGTTCGTTCATGTGAACGTCCGTTTATGTTCGTTTCAATTTAAATACATAAGTAGTTATATTATACTATAACTTAAAAGACAAAGTCGGTGGAAACCCCACCGGCTTTGCTTCCCCTTCCCCCATACTTTTACGATGTTGCAATTTTAGCCCTTTGACTTTGCTACCTTCAAAGTTTCATAAAATGGCAAATTTAGTCCCTAAACTACTACTCCATTTTACAAATAGTTTGCTTTTGACACCCCAACTTTGTCGTAGTTTCCTTTTCAGCCCCAACTTTGTTATAGTTTCCTTCTTACCCCAAAACTTTATCAACTTTCATCTTTACCCTTTCTTAGCCCTTAAGTTTAGGAAATGCAATTTTTAACCACTTAACTTTTTATGAACTTTGTAAATGCCACTTTGACCCCCTCGAGAGTTTTTGGCTTGACGATATAAATTCGAGTTAGTCGGGTCGCGTATAATACGTTATGATTGTACGATATAAATTCGATTTACGTTACATTTTGATCCAATCGCAATGCAACTATAGGATACATTGAGTTCAATCGGATACGTCAAAACGTGGGTGTTCATATGGTTAACATGTCACATAACGCTTGGACTAATCCGTTCGATATTTGCGAACGCGGGTCTTATTACTAGTTTATATTAATACTAAACATAAAAGATAAAAATATAACTAATTGGTCATTGGGCTTTCTAGTAATAAAAATGGGTTTTCCAGTGGAATATGTCGTAATTAACCACTAATATATATAAAAAAATACTTTATGTTCATTAATTTAGTAAATTATGCTGATATGTGTTTCTTCAATTATGTTCATTTGTGTTGTTTATTGTTTTAGCCCCGCTTGCTGTATGCACATATAACGTATATGTGGACGCTCGAGGGGCAAAAGTGAAAGTGCACTAATTTTAACGTTATATTACTAATTTCGTGGTGGCGTTGATAGCCGAAAGACAAAAGGGGGGGATGGTTAACCATGCATCATGTGGTGGCGTTGATAGCCGAAAGACAAAAGGGTACATGCACTAATTGGCCTTTGTCCCGATTGTTAAGTGTTATGTGCCTTGTGTCCAAGGCTTGATGCAAAACTACTATTGAGCCAGGGGTCTCACTGGAAGCAGCCTCTCTATTCCTACGGGGTAGAGGTAAGGTTGTCTACATCTTACCCTCCTCATACCCTACCTTAACTTTGCAATTGATGGGATTTACCGAGTATGATGATGAATTGATGATGTGTTGTTTATTGTTTGTTAAATTATGTTCGTTTTTGTTTGTTTATGTTCGTGAACTGTTCGTTTAGGTTTCAAACAAACATGAACAAAATAATGTGTTCAATTATATGTCCGTGTTCGTGTTCAGTTAAAGCTAAATGAACAAACACGAACATGCCTCTCTTCGTGTTCGTTTGGTTCATTTACAGGCCTAGCAGCAAACATCTAAAAAGCTTCGAAAAGGATAATTACGACACTTGTACTAACCAGTAGTAAACCCCAGCCAGTTGGCATGAAGGCAAGAATGCACACAAAGATGTCTTGCAGGGTCATATGAGGAAGGGCAATCAAGATCACGAGAATCGAGACAAACATGACGAAGATCGCCCCTTTGATTAGCCGGAAAACGAGTTGAAACTTTGCACTGAACTTCATCCGTCCAAATGATACAGCCTGGAAGATTAAATACAATAAACTTTACTTTCTGGTTCGCGATAAATCGTCAATATATATATTTGTTGTATGCTCTTAGCGAGCTAAAATTCCTCACCTTCACCACCAACAAAATGGCAAAGATCACCACCCATGATATACCATAAACCTGTCATATATATAAAAATCACTTAGCAACAATATTTTAAAGGGAAATTCACGAAAATGACCTTTGAACAAACAACTTTACGAAAATAAACATCGTTTGCGTCTGGGAGAGACGCAAACACGGAAATAAATGCAGGTTTTGCATCTGAGGCTCAAAGTTTGCGTCTGAGATTGTGCCATGGATTTCCGCGCCTACTTTTTTTTATTTTCCACCACGATTTTTAAACGAGCATAACTTTTTCATACGTGTCAACTTCTTATTCGCTAGGATTCATGAGGCTAACATAGACGCAATCTCTAAGGATTGAGGCTACCACAGACGCAAAGCATGTTCATTTTTTGTAATTTTGACCAGTCAAGGTCCATTTTCGTGATTTTTCCTATTTTAAAGTCGCAAAAGAGTCGAGAACACGGTTGGACAAAACACATACCAGAACACTCTTCTGATGCTTTGTCATAGTTAGATGATAAACAAGCCCATATTGATAAATGAAAAACCTTAACGATAACAAGATCTCGACTATAACACCGCGCTTTCCAGAATAATGTAGATGTTCTTGTTCTTCTTCCCACCAAGATTCCCAACTCTTCTCAGGAGGAACCCCGATACCACCTTGGTTGTTAATCCACTTATTCCAATCAGACCAATCATCGACAATCTTTTGCCACTCAAAACCCGAAGGATTGAAAAGAAACGGAGCGAACAGCCACGTGCCAACCATAAACCATATTGAGATCGTGATCAAAAGGTAAGCGATCGCCCCTCTGTACGACTGACCAAAAATTTGATACACAAGAAGCAATATCATAAGCTCGATTCCCTTGACGAAATGGCTGCGCGAGTAAAGACGGTAGTTTTCGGCGAACTTTGCGTGAAAGACGACAAACCCACGACCTGTTGCTCTGTACTTTGCACCTCCGTGAAGTAATGTTCTACCGTAGTAGTGAGTCTTTGTTCCGAGCGAGAATGTGAAGAACACTGGGGCGAGTTGTAATTGCATGAGAATGAACTCGCTTAATGCGGTTCGGAAACCTCGTTCGAGACCTATTTCCATCATCATAGGCAATGCCATTAAGAATCCGATTTGGACAAATGATTGTGAAGCGAGAGCCACTTGAAGTGGTTTATTGTGGCGAATGGCGGGTTCAGTACTTAGCCCTTGCTCAAGTCCACTAAGTACAAGATAAAGGCGCCCGTAGAGGAACACGTATACGGTCAATACAGTTATCTGCAAACGAAAATTGTAACTAGCTGAAAATTCAATAATGTAACGTTATTACCAAGAGGTGACCCTTTTGTCTAGGGCTGTAATCGAGCCGAACCGGGCTGACCTCGAGCTCGAACTTAAACGAGCCAGCTCGGCTCGGCTCGGCTCGGCTCGGCTCGGCTCGGCTCGTTTGTTTTATTCTGAGAAGTCGAGCTCGGGCTCGGTTTGTTACATGTTCGAGATGGCTCGTTAATTTTTTTACAAATATTGACATAAAAAACAAGAAAAAAAAATAAAAAATACATATATATCTTTAGAGGCTGGTTAACGTACAAAATGCCTTATTGAACATCATGCGTTTTGGGTTATTTTTTATAACATGCGAACATGGTTTTCCCTTAGAGCCTATCAACATGCGAAGATTACTATAGGATAATACACATGTGATTTACAGATTTCTTGTTATACGCATGCGATTTATAGAGATTCCTTTAACCAGATTTCTTGTTATACACATGCGATTTATAGATTTCTTGTTATATACACATGCGATGTGAACATGTGAACTTCTGAAATTTGAACATGCGATTTCTTGTTATAACGTGCGATTTCTAATCGCGTACGTAATGTATGTTAAGGCCAATTGTACGATACACTTTTTCTATATCTTTATGTATTATTTTTATTTTTCTAATATTTTAAAGATCAAAAGGCATATTAAAAGTATTATATGTATAATTTTTGTTTATTTTCCCATATTTTTATATTTTATTGATTAATTAATCTTTAAATATTAAAACTTCAACCCCCCCCCCCACATTTTTTCTTTAATACATTTAAAATTAAATTAAATCCATATAAAATAAAAATAATTCGAGCCGGCTCACGAACCGAGACAGGCCTAGCTCAAGCTCGGCTCGTTTACAAATCGAGCCGAACCGACTCGTTTACAACCGAGCTTTATTCGAGCTTTTTCCGAGCGAGCGCGAGCTAAGAGCTTTTTTAACACCCCTACTTTTGACTTATTTACAGGTTAATGGTTCAATTTGAATTGTTTATGAAAAAAACTATACTATATATCTTATAAAGGAGATTGTTTGAACTTTGAAATATTTACATTTTGGCCAGCTCAACTCAACTCTCCATACAAAAAGTTCCTGTTTTGACCTGTTACCCAATTTTCCACCTCTCATACTATGTGAAGAGAACGAATACAGTGAGTAGGTTTACCAAAGTACTAAAGTAGAAACCGATTGTAGTGAAGTAACACGATAACATTCTGAAAAAGTCAAACCGATGCCCAAGCCGGTATAGATCGCGGCTAAGTGTTTGTTCCCCATTTCCATTGGCGATTTTTGCCTCAAACAGAGAAATTTGATTTAGACCGACATCCCGACCTTTACCAACTTGTATATACTCATGATGCGTGACATTGCCTTCACGGAGTGTAGAATTAAAACCTATACACATAGAAAGAAATGGTTAACTGAGTCAAAAACAGTAAAGCATAATTAGTAAACGGAGTTAAAAAATACCAGCAAATATGTCCTCGCTGAGATTTATAATCTTGGAGGCTTTGCTCACACCCCCTCGTGTAAGATGAAAAAGTCTATCAAAGACATCTGGATGACCATAGTGAAAACGAACCCTACAAGAATCAACAAGTGTAATTAGATAAACTATAAATATGCCATTTTTTCAATATCAAATAACTTTGGCCCTTCAACTTTAATAATAAGCAACTTTAGCACCTCAACTTTAATAATGATATGTTTAGACCCTCAGCTTTAATAATGACATGTTTAGACTTTAGCCCCTTAACTAAAACAACTTTAGCACCTCAACCTATAATAATAAACAACTTTAGACTCTCAACTTTAATAACGACATGTATAGCCTCTCAACTTTAATAATGACATGTATAGTCCCTCACCTGTAATAAATACACGTTTAGCCCCTCAACTTAAATAAATACATGTTTAGCCCCTTAACTATATCAAACAACTTTATCCCCTCAACTTTAGTAATAAACAACTTTAGCCCCTCAACTTTAATAATAAACAACTTTAGCCCCTTAACTTTAATAATGACATGTTTAGACTCTCAACTTTAATGATGACACGTTTAGCCCCTTAACTAAAACATCAAACAACTTTAACTCTCATGATTTGCTTATTTTTATCTACTTTTCGAACCCGCACCCACTAGTTGACTATTAGTTATTAACAGACAAGTATATATGCAACTCAAGTATGTAGGGGACCAAAAGAATGATCTTAATCTTACTTCAAAGGGTTGGCGAGTAATCTCTGACCAATTGTTACAAAGCTTGTTTCTTGATTGGACATAAACCATGCAAGAGAAGAAACACTGCAGCAAGAAAGTGAATTGATGAGCTTATTGAACAGAAAAAGAAACACAATATTTTACGATTTCTGCTATACCTTCCAGTAAAAATATGCTCCCGAAGTCCCAATATCGTAGGATACCTCACATCATTATGCTTTTTAAGAAATTCTTGAAGCAGGTTCCTCATCTTTAAGGCTTCTTCCATGTAATTGTCCTACAAATGGATGTTTGATTAAAATTAAGGACTTCTCGTTCATTGATAAAAATAAAAGACCATTTGACAACATACCTGGTTCATGTCTATAGTCTGCAAGCCTTCTCCACGTGTGAAGATGATAGCGTGATTCTGATTCTCAGGCTTTCCTTCTCCCAGAATTGCAGGTCCGGGTAATTTTATCTTGTAAATAACCTACCCATAGAAATCACGTCTATAGTTACCAACCCAGTTAATGTCGCATTAGTGCTTACTGCTTTTTCATAAATTTTGAGGAGTAAAATGCCATTTTCGTTCCTGAGGTTTGGCAAGTTTTGCGACTTTCGTCCAAAGGTTTGTTTTTCCGCATCTGGATCCAAAAGGTTTAAAATCTTGCCATTTTCATCCGGCCCGTTAACTATATCCATTTTTATCCATTGAGTCGGGGGTATTTTCGTCTTTTTACCTACTTGTTTTTTGTTTATTTAGGGTATTTTGAATACTTGTTCATTATGCTAAATGCTTGTACATCATCATCATCATCATCATACTCAGTAAATCCCACCAATAGCAAAGCTAAGGTAGAGTCTGAGGAGGGTAAGACGTAGACAGCCTTACCTCTACCCCGTAGGAATAGAGAGGCTGCTTCAGTGAGACCCCCGGCTCGAATGCTAAATGCTTGTACATAAGTGAAAAAGACCGAATTGCCCTTTAAGTTAACAAAAAAGACGGAAATACCCTTGACCATAGTTGTTAATGACGAATAGCGATAAATAGTGGGCGGCTATTTTATAAATATTGATACACTAGAGAAAATTTATATGTATATTATATCAAAATACCCTGGTATATATGCTATTTTACATGGATATTTAACAAAAACCTAAAATCCAGCTATTTTATAGCTATATTTAATTGTTATTTATATTAAAAAAAATTGTCGCTATTATCGCTATCTATCGCTACAAACCTAATAGCAAGCCTAGACCTATACGCTACGTAGCGCGCTATAGCGATCGCTACGCTCGCTATTGACAACTATGCCCTTGACTTAACAGAGAAAAATGGATGGAGTTAACGATCTGGATGAAAATGGCAACATTTCAAACCTTTTGGATCCAGATCCGAAAAAACAAACCTTTGGACGAAAGTCACAAAACTGGCTAAACCTCAAGGGACGAAAATGGCATTTTACTCAATTTTGAGACTAAGATATATTCAAAACTATATCAGTTCTGTCCAGGTTAACGTCGCATTAATGTTTTTACCTGATCCAAGTTCTGTCCCGTCTCAGAAGCATTGGAATTTGGCATAGCTTTGACAAGAGCAGAGTAATAAACTTTCTGGTTAATCTTTTTAGTTGCATCTTTGCTAGGCTCCTCAACCTCATCAATATAAGCAACACGAAGAGATGGGTACTCAGTCATTAGCCTCAGAACATTTTGTGCACGAGGATCACCGGATCGCTTTTGAATACCATATTGTTGGCATGAAACCACATATGTAAATTTCATATCAGCTACGGCTTGACACTGGGCCCACAATGACCTTTCACCCTTCATCTGATCCTCATTCAACTCAATCGCCTTATACCCTTCCATCAGATCTGCTCAAACCCATAACAAAACACCAAATCAACTACTGTTTATGTTAACTTGAAGAGTAAAATGTTATGTTCGTCCCTGAAGTTTGGCCGGTTTTGCGACTTTCATCCAAAGGTTTGTTTTTCCGCATCTGGATCCAAAAGGTTTGAAATCTTGCCATTTTCATCTGACCCGTTAACTCCATCCATTTTTAACGTTAAGCCGGGGATTCTTTCATCTTTTTACTTATTTGTTTTGTTTATATATATTTATATAGTATTTTTGAATCAACAGAGGTGGATCTTTATTTCTTGTAGTGTTTTTTAGTTTAATTAAAAAAAAGTCTAAAAAGACGGAAATACCCCTGACTTGACTTAACGGAGAAATATGGACGGAGTTACTAGTCGGATGAAAATGACAAGATTTCAAAATACAAACCTTTTGGATCCAGATGTAGAAAACAAACCTATGGATGAAAGTCGCAAAACTGGCCAAACCTCAGGGACGAAAATGGCATTTTACTCTACTTGAAACTTCATTTATAATCACAAGACGGCTATGTACCTTCATCTTTAGCCATATCAAGGAATGCCTGAAGTTCCAATGCTTTACGATAATACATCATTCCCCTAACTGTCAGAAATTAAAGAGGATTAGTCAAAGGTCCTTGGACTAAGTCAAATGAGGTCAAATTTACCAGTTTTGGTCAACGTTTGTCCTCTATAAGAAGCCCAAAGACGCAGCTGATCTTCTAATTGATCGCTTTCCTTTAGGTCGTCTTCACTGGAGCAATTGACTCTCTCAAGAAAGTTGTTCCACTCATCTATATGGGTCATCCATCACTAGTCGGTAATCGATACATACGGTGGTGCAACGTAAGCACATGAGAATATACATACCTGGGAAAATCTTCTGCAAATAGAAGAGGATTGATACCCCATCCTCATTTGGAACTTCCAAATCATGCAATGAAAAGAGAACCTCCTCGGTGTAATACGGGGTGAGTACACTGCCATGAAAAAGATATTATGCACAAAACAAGGTATAATGTTCCAGCATATAACAAGTAAGCGAAAATATTGAATTTCAAAAAAATACGAGTTGTAAAAAAAGCAAATAAAAGAAATGAGTTCACAAGTCACCGAACTTGTATGCAACAAGTCTGAATCAACTTCCATGACTATGAAAATAGAGACAGTGGCAGTGGTGTAAGAATTGGTAGGCGCTAGTCGGTCGGTGAGGTACTGACTAGCGATTAATCAAAATTAATCTGTAATTTTTAGTTTTATATATGCACACACATTTTTAAATGTAATTTTTTTTAAGTAGACATGTTTTTAACCCCTCGCTGACCCATTTTTTGAGTAATTGAAGGAAATTATAAGGTTTGGTCAAAATTTGGCCGGAATCTGGCCGGGATATGACCACCATTGACCGCCTAGCGATTAATCGGGCATTTCTCAGTGAACCTCCTATTAGTGATTAATCGGCAACTAATCGGAGCCTAGGCGGGATTTTTACAACCATGGACCCTGGTTCTTACAAAGAATTTTATAATTGTCAAGTTAGCCCCATACAGAAAGGTCTAGAAGACAAGTTAAACAAAGCCTAAAAACCTAAGCAGTTAATGCGGTAAAAAATTGGATATTGGTCAAGGACCGATATGAGATGTCAATTATCGCGGTGGTATATCCGTAATGGGGAGGGCTATCTTGAGAACGCTAAATATTGCGAGAACCGTGAGAACGAATGAGAAAACCAATCAAAATCGAATTTTTTAATACAAACCTCATTCTAATTAAAATACAACATCAAAAAAGAATTCACAACATCAAATAATTCATTTCTCCTCTCAAAATCACTCTTACTAGATTTTTTACACATGTGTAAATATAACAAATTTACACATGTGTAAATGGCAAACTTACACATGTGTAAATTTTCTTTATTTACGAATTCACGAAAATTTAAACGTGTAAATTTAATTTCTAACATTGTATTCGAATAATAATGATAAGTGCAAAAAGAAATTTTGAATTTGGATTGTTTTTGACCAAGTTCTTGTGGTTTTTCCATTCATTCTCACGGTTCTCGCGATATTTAGCGTTCTCATTTAAACTCTCCCCTATCCGCAATTTTAGTATCATGCACAATTTATATATATATATATATATATATATATATATATATATATATATATATAGGGTAGGGTTCATGAGTGAACAATGATTTATTTGTGAACAAAATGAACTTATCTTGACCATTGATTTTGTAGATCTAGATTTTTTCTTTAATGGCAAGATTGTAATTATTTTTTGTAACTTACAAGTATTTTAATAGACACAAGGGTATAATTGTATATTTCTATCTTCATTTAATTAATTAATTTTTTCTCTCTCCTGATTTCTCTTTCCAATTAAAAGAACATTTAATTACATTCTCTATATTTTTTTTCTCTCACATATTACCTAACTTAATATTTCATAATTTAAAAAAAAATACAAACATTATCAAATATTGTTCCAGCTAGAACACAATTAAAAATATTTAATTACATTCTCTATACATATATGTATTACATCAATGTTTGATGAAAAGACGTATAGTGGAAACAATATGTAGTAATACACAAGTGTATAAGTCTGATATATATCGACATGTATACGCTATGTACTTGAATAATACACAGGTGTATACGTCTGGTATATACCGACCCGTATACACATATGTACTTGAATAATACACAAGTGTATAAATCTGGTTTATACTAACCCGTGAAAACAAGATGTAATAATACACAAGTGTATAAGTCTTGTATTACTGACCTGTATACACACATATGTTAAAAATCATAATTTAATTAGGTTTAATATTTAATTTTAAAAGGAACATAACAGTTTATTTAAAAAAAATTAGCCCTTCAATCTCTTATAATTAAAATAATAGAGAAATAATAAAAAATGAGAGAGAGAGAGAGTTAAGAGGGGAGAAAATTAAGGGATTTTAATTAAAAGTAATTGCCTAATGTCAATCTTATCCCTTTAATCTAAAAAATGATAAAGGGCCAAGATTAGTTCACTTAGTTCACTCTCAAGAAGTTGTTCACTCATGATCCTAATCCTATATATATATATATATATATAGCAATTTAACACTAACAATTCAATATACTCCCCTACCATTAACAAATTAACCTTTTGCAACTTGCAAAACACTAACAATTGTAGCAAGTAGGAACTGATTAAGACTTAAAACACTAATAGCAGCACGAAGAAAGACAAATGGTAGAACTAAGAAGAAAGATACTGATATCGGGAAAATAGGATAGGTTATATATCGGTCAAGATCCGTCCAAACAGGTCAATATCGCCGATAATATCGATACCGATATTTTACATGGGAACCGATAACTGGGGATATGTCACCGATATCAACTGCATAGCTAAAAATAGATTGTCCCAATATAAGTGCTCTAAATAAATTAAGAGATAAAAAAAACTTACGAGAAGGAAAGCATATTGCGGACTTTGGGGGCTGAGGGCATGTCCATAAATAATGAATTGGAGAAGAAAGATATACGTCGTCTAGCTTCCAAGTTTGAAGGCACATCCATAGCAGATTCCTTCACTGTAAGCAATAGGTACAACCTATTGATCTGGAAAAAGACACCATGTAAGAAGAATACTAAATTTGAAATTATATTTTAAAATTTTTATTAAAATTACTTTCTCCTTCCAAGCTTCTGATTCTGGAGTCGGGAACATGATTGCTCCTGCAGGTTGAAATAGCTGAATCTGTTCATCAACCTCATCTTCTTGCCCTTCCAAACTATTTAAAAAAGAAACAATACACAAATGTAAGAATTAATATTAAGTGATAAAGACAGATGCAGGAAAAGGATTCACTACCGTTCTTCCATTATGTCTCTTGTCACAACTTCATGCATATCCTGGAAAAGAATTACAACTTGATCCCGGTCCTCCTGCTTATTTGTTAGCTGCGAATAAAAAAGTCGAAAACCATATTGTGTTAGCGTATTCTTACAAACTTACAAGATTTTCAAAGAGCTACTGAAGTACATACCAAGTATTTAAGAAGCTTGACAACATGATCGTAGAGAATAGGCAGGGCACTCATTTTGAAATCTCTAACTAGATCACCATTATCAATATGTTTGTCAACTTCCTCAAATATATCATCAATTACCCTGAAAAGATTAACCGAGTTATACATATCTTTCCCATGATAAGAACTTGTTAAACAAAATATACTAAAGCGGACTTACTTCCTCTCACGACTGCCACGAACCAAAAACTTAATAATATTGCGAAACGAAGCGTAGCATTCACGAACAGCACAAGACATATAACTGTCATTCTCGATCCTCTTTTTCAGCTCACGGTCTTTTCCATTGCTGTCTTTCGCCATATCCAATGCAATAGGGATCTATCCATTAATCGGAAAACAATAAGCATTTTCATAAGCTTCTAGAAGGATGTATCAATTCCTATATTTACAGACATACCATGCTAGCAAGCAGAAACGGAGGCCACTGAATTAGGCCCAAGTCTCGGTCAGCCCAATACGGAACAAGCAAGAGGTTCATTTCCCTGTAGCCACAATGAACTTTACATTAAATAAAACTAGTAAATTTCTCCTGTGTGTTGCGGCGGCGTCGAAACGTTAACCGTCTAATGAAAAAGTAGTATATTTGACCTGACTCGTTTCAAAACAGGATTTACGTCAAAATGTGGACCAACTAAAAACGTACATGGAAATAAGCACAAAAACGTTTTATATTTGACCCGACTTGTTTCCTAATAAAATTACATCGAAACGTAAAGATTAAGGAAATAGTGTTTTTTTAAGTTAAAGGATGGTACCGTGTTGCGGCGGCATTGAAACGTAAAGTAACTCGAATTTATACCGTCTAATGAAAACGTATTATATTTGACCGGACTCGTTTCCGAACAACATTTACGTCAAAACGTAGACAATTGAAAATGTACATAAAAATATGCACGAAAATGTATTATATTTGACCCGACAAAATTTAAGTCGGAATGTAAACCAACTTGAATTCATACAGACACGTACATACATAAAAATAAGCACTTAACACTCGAAGTGGTCAAAATGACGTTTCATAGAGTTTTTAGAAAGTTAAGGGGTGTAAGCGTAAAAACTGAAAATTAAGGTGTTAAAGTAAAAAAAAAAAGACAGATAAAAGAGCGTATTTATAAATATTTATAAAATATCATAATTACCGATTATTAATAAGATCTTCCTCTCGGAAACTTGTGATAATTTTGTTCCATAACTGAGCAAATCTTGCAGCCTCTTTCTCTTTGGAATAGGAAATCTGCAGCAATAATGAGAAGCATAGCCTCAATATATGGCAAAAAATCAAAATTCATCCATTAAAATAGCAATGTTACATTTGGTGTGCATGGTACTAAACTATAAGTTCCAGTAAATATGTTTATAGAAGATATCGTCTAAATTCATCTTAGGAAATTATAAACTTACTGCATCGTAATTACGAGACAAGGTAGCCTTAAGTCCTTTCTTTCTCACTGGATCACTTTTCTCGGGAGGAATCAAGCAACCATTAAATGCTCCAGGTAACGACTCAAAACGGGACCGTAACATCCCAAGGGTTCGAATCTGCATAAAACATAATATTTAGATCATAATGTATATCAGTGAGACGTATTCTTTTCCATATAAAAGCACAAACCTCTCCAAGACGACGGAACGCCCCATAAACACCTCCAAATATTGTAGAGAAAATAGCATACCAAATTTGGGTATCCATAAAATACACCTGTACGCAATTGGGGTGTTAATAGCTATGCAAAAAAGAATTAATGAAATATACATGTAAAGATAAGATGTGTAATCCTACAAGAATAATTGGAGCCCAGAGTGCAACCACCACACCAATATTGTTCCTTGCTGCAAAACCGCACAATCCAATTTCAGAAAACAAATATAAGGGTAACTCATATCTGAGTCTTGAACTTTTCATAATTCATTTAATAATCTCATTATTACCCTGAGGGAAGAACTCATGCCATGCGTAAGTTCTGATATGAACACGCATGATAGCTTTTGTAGGACCCACAAGTGGCTTTATCTGCAATAATAGTTTACAACTGTCATCACAAAATATAAAATTTGTCCAGTTAGACCAGATCTTAAGAATATGGGAGTACAGAACCTCTAAATAGTAACTGAAAGCCAGCTTAGTGATAATGAGCAGAATCCAAAAGGTTGTGTACCTGAAATATTAAAATCGATAATGTTAACGTATCTGGCCACGTGATTCTGATAATTAAATAAAAAATCATTTTTTTAATCTTACTTGAAAAGTGAAAATGTGCTTTCGTGCATTCCCCTCCCAACATAAAGTCGAGGCTGTCATATTTCATTATATATATATATATATATATATATATATATATATTAAGGTTAGCAATTTCTTAACCAATAATCGAGTTGTAGACCTCAAAGCAGATGAAAGTTGAAAGGCGTATACAAAAATCATACCTGAGACCACCACATCATGAGCATCATAATTCTGTAGTCTGAACTCTCAAGGTAACGACGTATGAAGGGGAACAGAAACAACACCGCAGCCAGCATGTTTGGTGACAAGTATATAACAACAGCCAAAATGAACAATGATGGAGAACCTTGGCTGTTCCCAAACCAACCTTTAATTGTTTGAGCAAGTCCAGCTGGATCTTTTGACGTGTACGCGTAAGTAACTGGTAAGACTATCACCCAGGCTGCAGCTGATACAACCTTTAAAAGGTATCGCAGTTTGACATAAAAGGGCATGCATTCTCTTGCCTTCCAATTTAGTACCACATCTAAAACAGCTGCAAAACAAATAGTATTTTTTTTTTGTTTTATATGCACTTATCGACTCAAAAAGCAGAAAAATTACATTACGGAGCTCAACAGTCAACATACCTTGACCAAGCTTCAATATTGAAGCGGTTATAAATACACTAAGTACTTTCTGAAAAACGTCAGAGTTAAATATTGAGGTTGGGTTACCATCACCATTCCAAGCTATAATAATCATAGCCTGAAAAAGAAACAAATTGTTAACAATTGTGTCTCATCGGGTGATCAGAACCGACATGCTAATTATAAATATAAATCATCATCATCATCATCATCATCATCATACTCTGTAAATCCCACCAATAGCAAAGCTAAGGTAGGGTCTAAGGAGGGTAGATGTAGACAGCCTTACCTCTACCCCGTAGGAATAGAGAGGCTGCTTCCACCCCCGGCTCGATTGTAGTTTTGTATCAAGCCTTGGACCTAAGACACATAACACTCAAACAATCGAGACAGAGACTGACTGGTGCATGTACCCCCGTGTCTTTCAGCTAACGTCACCACATGATGCATGATTAACCATCCGCCGCTTTTAACGTTATTTTCACAAAGTTAGTAAAATAACGTTAAAGTTAGTACCATTTCACTTTTGCCCCCTAAGCGCCCACACATATATACATTATATGTGCACACCTATATAGATTAATTATAAATATAAATATATACTATAATATAACTTGTGTGCTACAGTAACTTTTTGTGTTTTTTTATTTTTCAAGTTTCAAATTCACCCCTTGCACTATAAATCATATACGTCTTTAACCCAATAGTTTTATTTTCTCCTATAACTTTGGCTCGTTCGTTAGTTTTTTTACAAAAACTAAATACGTGATATATATTTTTTATAACGGATCGACCCGATACACTCCAAAAAACATCAGTACTAGCATTGGTATTATTAGAACCGTTAATGTCGTGTATTATGGTTTTCAAACAATGTAAAACACGTGTCGACATCCATTTGGCCTTATAACGACTTTATTTTAACCTTTTTCTTTCGGTTGCAATATCGAGTGCGGTACCGTATGGATACCATAATAAACCAAACCAATATTGACCGGATTCCCGCCATTAACGTTATTTTTACCAATGCGTCTACGTTTCCATTTAAAATTTATTATCAACCAGGTCGTCCCCGCCGCGGAGCGTTGGTCTAACCCACTAGTTATAATAAATTGTAGATGTGATTATGTGAACATTATTAGTAGTAGCAGCAGCATCAACTATCAAATAAAATAAATGTTACCTGTAAGCACAATATAAAAAAACTCCACATTCTGTCGAAGCTTCTAAAAACATGCCAATACGATCTTATCTCAACAAAATTGACTTTGGCGACCCGTCGATGTTTATTATTTGGTTTGCCATCCTGAAGCATGAGATAAATGAACAAGTTCTAAACTATGAAGAAAAAAAAAGTAGATAGTGCATTAATGCTATTGCTTACTGCTTACCCCATTTTTTTCAGACTCGCGTAACTTCTCAGGATGAGAGAAAAAATCAGCATCAGCACGCATTGGCCAACCTAACCGGAAACAATCTACAGACCTGTGATGCTCAAGTTAATCTTAGTAGCAGCATTAGATAAAAACAATCTACGCATTGGCCCGCTATAAAATCATACCAAAAATACTCATTTAGATCATCATAGTTTCTCCATTGAGAATGTTTTGATCTCCCTACTTTGCTCCAGGCAGCTTCCTATGAAACAGTAGTCGTATATAAATAAATAATGAATTACATCACAAGCAAACAAAACTTCCAAATCATGGTGAGCAAACAGCAGCTGGATACCCTTTTAATGACTTCATAGATAGGAGTAACCACTTTTGTCAAAAATGCTTCCTCGTCTCCTCCATAAGCTGGTTTTACATTCTCGCCAGTCATTAGACTGACATTGCCGGCTAGCATACCGTACAGCTCAAAAGCCATCTAAAAATACAACAATTAATGTCATAACAGAAGTAATCATATTACGAGGTAGAGTTGAAATAAATCATATACATATTATAATACGTAAAGCATACATGATGATAGATGTAGCAGAGGCACTCGGGCATAAATCTCAAGTTAGCAGCCTCCCCCCAAATGAGAAGATAAAGACCCATATACAGTAATTTACGCTGTTGAACTTCTTGTTGTATGGTTGGCAACCTATTGTTAGCACAAGAGAAAACTAAATGAGTACAACAAAATGACTTCATTTTCACCTAAATAACACCAGGTTATTAAGGCTGAAAAAAGGTGCATGTGAAGCCTCACCAAAGACTGCTTTTTCGGTCCAAGTACTTGCACCATTTCTTGTAGTTCTTGAAAAGTTTCTTCATCACTTCATTCAATGCGCGCTCCTCCAGCTAGTGAAACAAACAAATAATACACAAAAGAAAGTAACATCAGATAGAATGAAGTATAAAAACAAATAATGTACATTGATGTGCTCTTTTGAGCATTGCCTACACAGTTTTAACTAAGAGCACAATATCATATAATCATAACGTAACTGCCTATTAACTCCACATTTGTGCTCCTGTGACTCTGTGAGTACAGTTTCTATATCATGTTGTGACAGTATATGCTTTTGAGTCAACAGTCATGTAATTCTATTTCCAAACATGTATGGCTAGTTCAAGTTCAGGAAAACTGACACGTTATAAATAATCATTTAGCGGATCCTCATTTTATAACACCGATTAACTGCACAGTGATTTAATGTGTGACTGACCTTGGGCTGCTGGTCAGGTTTAGGAATTTGACGAATATGAACATTTGCAAGCAACAAAATCAGATGCTCCCGCTGGTTTGCCACATTATCTTTCTGCGAATGGGAAGAGTCAAGTAACAGTCACAATAGAGGGATTTATTATTCACGTCTTTTAGTGTAGACTTCGTGGAACATAATATGTTTGTTACACTACGATCAAACTTACGTTACCAACATTATAACATCATAGAAATGTATGGTACCTGAAACCCAAACATAGCTTGAAGCCAATCTAGAATGTCTTCTTCATTTTTCTTCTTATATTCCCTGGGCCATGGAAGACCCCTCGTGTTACGAAGAGCAACAACAGCAGCTTGAATCTGCAAACCAAGTAAGCATTTTCACGACACTATTGAAAACAGGTACAGAAAAAAGTAGATAGAGGTTCATATATAACTATATACCTCCGGGTATCTCATGATGGCCTGATTGGCACTATCCGGATCAAGAGGTAGTATATTGTACGGGAGATAGATCTCTGTCTTTTGTGCAACTTTATCATGCGTTTCCAGAATCTGTGACAGTTATTTTATATAAAACCAAAACAACTATTTAGAAATATTCTTAACGAAACAAGCAGAAAATTTTCCTTTGTACCCACCTCCCGGTCAACTTCCACTGCTTGTGTTTGATTAACAGCCTTTAAAACCTCAAAGAGAACATTAGCAGTTTGGTATGCTTTGGTAAGCTGTGCACTGAACATATATAGGAGTCAAGTATGGGTAAACGAGAAAAAAAAAACAAGTTGCAAAAGGCAGCAATGGTGCTGCGTAGTGCTTTGCTTTCAACCACTTTGCATTGTTAAACACTCACCGGTCTGCCTTGTCAGCAGCACTTTGCAAAGCTTGGATGTACTTTGAGTAGTAGTGTCGATAAAAGCTTTGCATTTCACGCGCATCGCTTTTCTTCATCCTCCCAATCAAGGTCGGATCATTTTCCTGATTAACAATAAAAATGATGATTCATTGATCGAAAGGCAAACGAAAAAAGAAGGGAACGAAAGGAGTGCCATGAAATGACCCAGATGCCACATCATCACATGAGTGAAGTTATATCCCAACAACCCAAAAAACCATCTAGAGAGTACTCACTCTTTCAAGCCGCTGAAGAAGGGCAGTTTTGAATTGACGAACACCACGTCCACTAGAAGTGGGGTCAAGCCTATGGGCTTTCTCAAATGCGTAAAACCGACCTGCAACAAAACCATCATCAAAGAAATAGTACAAGAAAAATGAAAAACACATCACTCTGCAAACGCTAATAAGCATGAGCCTGAAAGAAAAACAAGATAAATTTTGATGTTTTGGCCCACAAGCATAGAGAATCTATATGCCCTAAGCATGCCAAACCATCAACCACATATACCATAAATAAACAATGTCCCAAATGGACCGTGAGTTACAATCCAAGTCGTGGAAACAACTCGATATAGCTTCTCAAAAGTTCGAGAATCATCAAAGAAAAAATATGACACTCATCATGACAAACTCAAAAAATGGAATCAGGACCTCAATGTAGATTTTTTGCAGTTTAAGTAAGATAATAACTAGTCAACTTTATGGTCAAGTTATTACCTAGTTTCACTTACTTGGTTTTTTTGTCCTTTTTGGACATTGCCTACTTAAGACCTAAATAAAATGCCAACTTGTAACATATTAATTCTTAATACGAATTCCAGGAGCAGAGGACCTTACACTTAACAATAAACTCAATCTTAATTGATGTCAAGAATAACATGATAAAGCTCGTAATCTCCCACAATATTATTACTGTCCATCATCCATTCACTTTGCAGTGATTGAAATTAAATTCTGATAAATACACGTGTATTCTGAGCCTAGATAACCTGTAATTTTTTAAAACAAAATTTTAGCGGTGTATAGCTCTCGATTCTTACAAACAAGAAACTTATTAGTTCAGCTACATGGGAAATGGCAGGTCAGATGGCTAACATATCTAGAAGATAAACGATTAGAAAGAAAACATATTCGGATATTCCCTTTGCAACATTGTAACCATGGCTAAGAAAATAGGTACTGGACATTATTTGAGCACGTATATAACCAATTATTTACTGGGTTGATATGCAATTTGGCGTTTCATACTTTCATTTCAAGTCATTCAAAATCCACAGGTTTAGAACTCCAACACTTAAGAGACGCTATATGGTGCTAATGTAAAATATATAAGAGTGAATAATTACATAAAATTGGCACTTCTACTAAATTGTAAACCTACAGCCCTATTTATGCATGCTTCTCACTGATTCAAAACCCAGTGTTAAGAACTTGACTAAAATCAAAATCAGTTGGATCTATCAAACAAACAATGCAAAACACTCTTCTTCAAACCTAGAGAGAAATGATGCATGTCAAATGGATTGGTAGAAACCTACAACAACTATCGGCATGGGAACTGAGGAAATGCCATGCAACCTCATTTCAATTTTCGAGTACACCTAAAAATAAAAATATAATTTACAAACTTTCTGCTAAGATTATAGATGGTATGTTCACATTAACCAGCCTTCAAGATAGCAATAATGATAATGACATTATGCGTCTATCAGGCAGCAGTAAATTGACATTGCCCAGATTTACATAAAAACGACTTTCTTTGGCAGAAAGAAGTTTTCCCGTCTCGTCTCCCCTACCATCAATCCCACATTGCTCAGATCCCCATTAATTTAGTTTTAGGCATAAAACCATCAAGAGGACAAGAGCTGATCAAAACTTAAAGATCCAAAAACGATGAGTAAAAAACGAAAAGGCGGCAACCATTCACAGGGGCTTCTAAGACTAGTGAGACAGGCGTCTGTAAGCAGATTTTCCCTTTAATTTAGCATACGGTCACAAAATAGAAGACAAAAAAACAGCAAAACTTCACTACTCCACTAATCAACCCGCAAAGAAAACTAAGCATTGTTAGCATCATTAACAACACATCTGTATCATTCTGGAACAGAAAACTTACAAAGATAAGCAACCCTAGGGTTACTCGGCTCAACTTCATTAGCCACACGAAGAATGGGAGCAATCTCCACCAACGACGATGGCACCACCTCACTATCAAATATTGACTCCCCAAGATTCCCCGCCGTCTGAGTCCGCATGATCCGCCGCTGCGGCGGCGTTGGCTGATCCGACGAGCCACTAGCTCCGCCCCTTAACGTCATTATACCTTCACTTCCAAATCACCAACTCCTTTTTAGCAACCAAACTTCAACATCAAACTTCAAACCTACTTCACAGTTCAGTATCAACAAACAAAACAGCAAGAATCAACTCAAAACGTTCACAGATTCAATTACACAGCAACAAAAGCCAACAAACACCAATAAAAGGATGCAATATATGTACAAATCAACAAACTACCAAATCACCAACTTAAATCTAGCAACCAGACTTCAACATTGAGCTTAAAACCTACTTCAATGTTGAAAACCAACAAACAAACAACAAAAACTAACTCAAAACATTCACACATTCAGTTACACAACAACAAAAGCTAACAAACACCTATAAAAGGATGCAAATATGTACAAATTACCAAATCACTACAACATCAAACTTCAAACCTACTTCAAAGTTCAAAATCAACAAACAAACAGCAAAAACTAACTCAAAACGTTCACACATTCAGTTACACAAGATCAAAACCTAACAAAACATCAATAAAAGGATGCAAAATATGTACAAATTACCAAATCACTACAACATCAAACTTCAAACCTACTTCAAAGTTCAAAATCAACAAACAAATAGCAAAAACTAACTCAAAACGTTCACACATTCAGTTACTCAACAACAAAAGCTAACGAACATCGATAACAGGATGCAGAATACGTACAGATTGACAATGGAAGATGAGGCAGTTGAACTGCATTCGATCACGCGAGCTTCGTGTGGAGTTGATTTAGCGAATGGAGTAAACCCTAGGAGAGAGAAAACATGAAAAAGGTGAGATTTATAGAGGTGGTGAGATGGGAGTGTGTACTGCAACTTTAAGCTACTTCGAATGTAAGGAAACTGGAGGCAATATAAAATTTGGAATCTACTATTGCTGAGAATGCGAAATGGCCTTGGTTTTCTGGTAATTTACGAACATGCCATGTATGGTCCTTGGTTTTAGCCTTTAGGGTATAAGGAGTGGTTAAACACTTTAAAGTGGCAAACCAAAAAACCGACCAATGAGAGCGCGCCATGTCAATTAGGCAAAAGTGTTTAAACTTGGGTGAAAAATGTTGGCAATGGTTTAAACACTTGGTGAAGTGGTAAACTATTTTTTTAAAAAAAAGGAAAAAGGTGTGATTGGTTGAGATTGGAATGGACCCCACCCCATACCCCCCTCTCTCTTTCCTTTCTCCTTTCCCGCATCGGTAAAGCTTCACCGCATGAAACCAAACTGATCGGTAAACTTTGGTTGGCAATGGTTTGCCATTTCGGTAAACCAAGTTTACCGACACCAAAAGTTGCCACACCGTATCCCCTTAGGGATGGAATTGGTATCGTATCCGTATTCATAATATCGATATCGAATTTGAACAAAACTGGTTATCAATAAAATCGATACAAGTACCAATACAATACGAGTACTAAATAGGTATAATTAGTACAAGTACCAATACGATACGAGTAACAAATAGGTAAAAATCAATACGAGTTGCATAAATACCATAATACGAAATAAAACATAATATAAAAAAACTTTTAAAGTACTATATAAAATTCGGTATCAGTACCCGTTTTTACTCGTACCGATACCGAAAGTACCGAATACCAAAATCAATAAAAGCAGGTACCGATACATGTATCGAATACCTAAAATCGGTACGAAACAGGTACGAGTACGGATATTTGGAGAAAAAGTTCATCTCTATCGGCTTTAACGTAATCAATTTATAGCTTTTAGTTTTTAACTTGGTTTGTATTGTATGGTTTTATTTTTAACTAATTGTTTGTATTTTTATGTCAATCATTCGCTTAATAGTGCATTTTACACTGTTATCGTGAATCATTAAGTTAATGATGTTTTATTCAAGTGTAATATTATTTTTTTTACATATATGTAATCCTGTTAGATTGTGTGGTATGGTTATGACTCAAATGATTACTACCATACTCCAAGTCAACTCAATGTCCACCCACTTTCATCAACCACTCTATATGGTATGAACCATCACCTCACTATCTTCCCCCATCAATTAAAATCCCCTGATTAATAAAAAAGGTCATGGTCCACCAATTAAAATCTGCTAATTAATTAAAAGAGGGTCATGGTTGCTATGGATTAAACCGTGCGAACTACCATGGTTTGGGAAGGGGTCCGTATACCACAAGAACCATGTCACGTATCGCAACCCATGATCCACTTTGTCACACCCAAAACCGATAGCGGAAACATCAAGGCGAGACGTAATAGATTGCTCAAACACATAATAACACTAAATTTGCGATATATAAATTAAGATTCAAAATTTCATTTCCATATAATCGAATAACACATTACATTGTTCAAAAAGGAAATACAACAAGCGGGAATTTCATAACTAAAAACACCAAAATGCATAACTAAATTAGGTGAGTATCTAAATCCACCCTAAGTCGTTTCTTGTGAATAGCATCATCAAACATTTCCTGCAATATGTATACATTATCCGTCATCACAAAAATATGCCAGTGAGCATACTAGTTTGATTACATAGCATAAGTAAGAATGAGTCTGAAATCCACATGTTTATAGCATACTAAATCATGCAACATACTAGCATGCAATAGAGTAAATACAAATCCAAAGTTTAGCACTAGCGTAACCTTATCACCAAAGTAAGTAAGGTTGTGAAAAATAACTTAACAGTGACCCACCAAAATGGGCAGTGTGCTAATCCTATAGTGTTATACATATTAATGTAGGGCTTGCAAAGTTAAGGGTAGAGAGTTAAGCATAAGTATTTTTCTAGCATGTATTCACATTTAGCATAACAAATAAGCATGTTTAAGGATTAAGTGTTTGCATAAGTTTATTTGTATAGGTGTGTATGTATATTTAGTATGGATACATGTTGCAACCCAAATAGTGTATAAAGCGTAAAAGGGTCTAGTGTGAACTCACGTTTTGTGAAGAATTTCCACAAAATGCGAGTGAGCGAATTTAAAGGATAGAATCACTAGAGTCACACTAAAAAGGTAAACAAAGATGTATGAGTATGAGGATTTGGAGATTAGAAAGTAAACGAAATTTACGAGTACGAAATTACATAAAACATGTCTTGTCTATACACTTATTTGGATACCATTATTAATGTGTTCTTCAGGGGTGTTAAACACCCATTAGAAGCCCAAAACAAGGAATCTAAGACTAAGATATTCTCCACCTTATCAGCTAGTATTCAAATATGGGTTGGTTGATATTATGGTTTGGCTTTGGAGTAAGTATTTATATATATATATATATATATATATATATATATATATATATAGTCAAGCATTATATGTATGATAAATCCATTAACCTCGAGTTCACCATTGCATTAAATCACCAACATAGTTGATGATTCGGATGGTCATGAATACAACTAAGAACTGCATAAGTAAACTATCTATTTTGCTAAGTAACGAAGTGAGAGATGGTGAAGCTTTAGTTGTAGAACCAAGGTCCTCACAACACCATTCATAACCTACACGAGTGCTTCCAACATTGTGTGATTGGAGACTTGGTGTGGTTTCACTCACTTTATTGTTTTGCGGGTTACTTGGTGTCACACCCTGACTTTTGCGGAAGCGTGATTATGTGTGACTTGCTTAATATCATCGCATTCAACCATAACAAACAACTATATGATAAAACCAAGATGTTCATCCATAGATAGTTTTAAAAACATTACATGCAACATTGTTTTAAATCCCATAACACAGACTTCGCATTAAGAATACAACACCAACAAGTTTTAAGTTCCATAAGGACTTCACGAAAGACACTAATGAAAACTAGGCTTTGGAATATGTATCCTATCCAGGATAGGATACACACTCCAAACCATTCGACACCGGATGACATCTTTTATTCCAAACAACACTTGAAAACTTGAACGCCCGCCAGATCCATACTTAGTTTCTTGAAATACATGTAGTTTGAAAACATCAACAAAAGTTGAGCGAGTTCATGTGTTTATTGTGTGAGCTCGAATAAACTTTGTAATCATTATAAGTAAGTATGTATTTGTAAACCCTGGTATGAAAGCAAACAAGGAAACAGATCAATTAATGGTTTGCAAGGCCATTAACATGTGTGCAACGGCGTAGGAAGGCTCAAACCTAGCAGATTTTGTACCGGGCTTCCGGCTGTAAGACATAGTCACCTCATGGGCCAAACCCCGGTCCACATGGGTGTGGGCTCGCTACACCCAAATAGATCTATCACTCATGTCCATCGGTCCATAAACGAGGATTAATGGTCTTAAGTGTGCGCCTACCCATTCACATGATCTACAGTGCATTCCTTAGCTAACCATACCATTTGTAATCATTTGTAAACAATTTGTAACATGTACTTCACCCCCAAAGTTATAAAACTGAAAATAGTTAAAAGAAAAGGGGGACATGAACTCACAGTTTTGCGTTATTCAATTCAATCCGACGTAACTCACAGCTGATACTCGTTTACACGACTTCCTACAAACATGCTATGGTTTATTAGACGAGCGAGTCGTGCCTTGATTTAGTATTTGTTAGTGTCTTTGAGTTACGTTTCATTGTGTCTTCGATATTATTCCAAGTTATATAATTATATGTTAAAATAATAAATATTTTAACTTAAATTATATTTATTAAACTAGGTTGTTACCCGTGCCGCGCGTTGCGGCGGCAACATCAGTTTGTGATTTCATTACGGTTTTACCCATAAGATATTTTTGTTAAGAAAAATTAGGGTTCAAGACTATCTTGTCCGTGCAGGACATGAATTCTAACTAAAGCAACAAACTTACTACTTGCAGAAAGAATTACATAGTTGAAAGAACTCACCGTTGACTCCAAGAGTATAGGATAGCCGCTTGTTGTGCGATCTAATCGTCTCCAAACTTTCAGCGAAAATCGAGTACTTGTGCTTCATTTCCTCACTACTTTGGTACTTCCTCCCGTACCTGTTCGTTCCATAATTCAAGAAGAAAAAATCAAACATCAATCTATCCATTTTTAAGTGCTAATTAATGGAAAGCAGTGCAGATTCATGATTAACAGTAACTAACCTGTTAGCAAATCGAGCAAAGGTGAGATCATGAGATTAGCTTAACGTATTACGTGTTCATTAGATTTCATGAAGCAAAGTCGATTGCATTATATTACAAACTTCAGATCTTTACCTACGACATTATGAGACACCAATAAGTCAACGGACACAAATACTTGGTAAACATACGCATGTCATCTTGGTCATCTTAGGACCCAAGTTGCCCTTTTTACCATTTAATTCAGAAAGCTTCCAGTAAAAGAAAAGATAACCACAATGTATGTGGACACTGCATAGAGATATGCATAGCAATAAAATTAAAATATAAACATATAACAAAAAGAGACTTTGCCATCACCGATGCTCCGGAATTCATGCATGTGCCACTAACTGCATTGAAAAAATCTAATCTATGAAGTGGTAACCTAGAATTAAAAGAGGTCCTAACTCCCAAATGTATGTTTTTTTTTAATGGCTAACGTTACTCTCCCAAACTCCTATATTTACAAATAACTCACCCTTGCTTGGGATTGAACCCAAGACCTCCCACTAAGAGGTAAGAGCCTCTACCAAGTGAGCTAGCCCCACTTGGCAACTCCCAAATGTATGTAAGCTCCTTAAATTTAAATTATTCTTCGGCTCACATATTGGTGCATTATTAGACGGAAATGTCAAGAATAAGATACTCAATTTGTCAAATATTAACTACTGTACAACCCATAGTGAGTGAAGGAACCAAATTAATACAATTTGTTAGACATTATTTCACATTACAGTTTCTATTATAGCAGTTAACCACAATAACCATGTCTCTTATAGCAATTAGTCCATACTGTTGACATAGTTGACTTAATCCATAAATACCATGTCATGTACCGTACTTGAATTTTCATCATTACATAATACACATTACTTTCTCTAGTTTCTCTTTCTAGATTTCGGTTTACTCTGTAGATTAGAGTAGAGTACACGGATAGTCCCTGTGGTTTTTCAAATAAGAAGCATAAACAGAACTAAATCCGAATAGACAAAATAATACAAATTCCTAACTTACCGACATTGGAGACAACTCAGAGAGGCCAAATTCCAATATGTAAATAACGAACCCAAATGAGCACTGATATAAGCATAAATCAAACAGGGAAGGAACACCAAAAGATGAAAGAAGATAAGAAATACAAATATTGTAAGTAAGAAAGAACGATCAAGGAGCACATAACCATCAACGTAGAGCGGTCTCAACTTCCCGTAGACCATCAGACACCACTTGTCTGATCGGATTTTCATCGGCAAAGATGGATTCGATCCCTGTCGAAGATTCGCCGACGGCACAGGCTACGACGACTGCTCGATTTGAAGAACAACTGGTGACAAATTAATTAATTGATGAAATTGGAGGTGGATTTACCTGCATTTGGATTACGCGCGAACAGTGGCGAGCCGATTGAAGGATTTGAGAACGCTTTGTGAGAGGATTTGAAGGAAATTGAGAGTTGAAATTTGGGGGTTTAATTCGAAACCCTAGATAAGAAAAGAAGTGGAAGACTGGAACGTGTATAGTAAAAGAGAAGGGGCAGTTTTGTAATTTGTTGGATGCTTTGTCTTATTACCACCGACCTTTCATTTTAATGTTATATAAATTTTGTAATAATTGCTAAAATAATATATTTTTAACTTGACACCTTTATGAATGTATACATGTATAACTTCCTAAGGATGGATGTATTCATACTCGTATTCTTATCCTTACGTATTTTTGCCAAGTATCGGTGGCGTATTCCGGTGTATTTATACGTACAAGAATACGTATTTTCTTGTAATTATTAAGTATCCTTACACTTAATTTTTGTGTTAACTTTTCCAGAATAACATTTATAATAAAAATCCATCAATATATTTTTCCCAAAATATATTTTAAGAATATTACATAAAAAAACTATTTATAATTTTTCCCTTGGCAAAAATATTTATAATTCTCATATAAACCTTAAAAATAATATATTTTCAAGTTTAACTTGGAAAATATATATAAACTCATTTTTCACAAAAAATAATATATTTTCTAATAATTCCAAGAAAAAATATATATTTTAACTTACCAAAAATAATATATTTTCTCCTTGTAAAAAATATGATATATTTTGTAATAATTGTAAAAATCATATTTTTGTTCTCTTGGTGTCCAAAATACTAATTACCAAAATATGCTTATGAATTAAATTTCCGGAATATTGTTGTGAGTTATATTCCTTGTTCGGTTTCTCCAATATTTTGGGTGTAATTTATATATTCATTTCTTGGAATTTTGGTAATATTTTGGTATGGTAATTTTTGGTAGTTTGGTGAGTTATATTATTTCAAGTCCTAAAATAATATAATTAATACACATAATATACAAATAATCACACACATGGTGACTTCTAAATATATATTTCCTAAATACATAATTAGTCATTTTTATTTACAAAACCAACCTCCAATATTTATAATTTTTGTAACAAAATTTATGGCAAACTTTATATATAAAAATTCATGGTTAAAATATACTTGGAAATATTTGTTCAAAAATATTTTTCTAAGTACTAAATTTCTAGAAAAATTTTGCCATAGTTTCCCCTAAAAATGGAGGTTTCCATGCTTTCAAAGCATATCATTTTCTTTAATAAATCAGCAGAATCAACCATAAACCAATCAACACTTACCAATTTGCCAAAATCAAGCATAAATTACTACTTCATGAACTTGAAAATTTACAAAAATTTGTAGTAACTTACTAGTGTGTTTAGTAAGATTAGTTACCCTTTAAAGTGTGGTTGTTTATTTAAAAACATCATTTTTGAAGAAATTAGTTCTTTACAACTTGTAATTAAATTTTCTAAAAATGTTTCTTCTTGAGTTTTTCTTGTTACATATATATTTCTACACTTGATTAACCACCTAGAATATGGTTAATTTTTTAAGAACCAATCTTAAGTAAACTTTATATTTTTAACTTGGTTTCTTGAAAAATCATTCTTGAAATCATAGATTTACAAGACTTTACATTCACTTTGATCATCACTTTACAAGAAAAAACAATTTTCACTTCAAGTTCATGATTTATATATGGATGATTACTTTGATCTTAACATAATCATCCTCTCATCTTGCTAGATCATGTCTTTAATCACCATCTAGCAAGATTCACATGATGTTTAACATCATAAACATGAGCAATCAACCAATCAACAAGCATAACAATACTTAAACCACTTGATTTCTTATGATTTTAGTCTTATGTATAGTTTCATGTTCAAGATTCATAGTGTTCTTCAAGATTAACAACTTGTATCATTCTTTAACCAACTTAAGAAGATGTAAAAATAGGTGTAGATGATCTTCCTACTAGCTCAAGGCTAGGGATGATCACTTAGATGAAAATGAGGTGGATAAAAGCTTGTGTGAGTGGTCCTTCAACTTCCAAGAGCTCCAAGCTTCCTTATACACCTTCTTACACCTCTGTATATGTAGAGATTGGATGAAACTTGAAAGATGATGATGGATGTATGTGTGTGGGTGTTCAGCCAAAGGTAGGAAGAGAGGGAGGAGAAAGATGAGTTCAAGTGTTGAGTGAAAGAATGAATGGGTTATGATCTATAGGTTTAACTTATAATACTTCAATACTTCAAGTCCATTGGTTCTTATGTCTTTAAAAGTTATAACAAGATCCAATAAATAATCCAAATAAAATCTATGGTGGGCCACCCTTATTGGGGCCGTAGGTGGGGGGTGTAGAGTTGGAATGTAATGGCTAGTTAGGTTATAAGGTTGAAATCTAATGTTATAGTTAGGTGTTTTAGTTATGTGTTTATATAGTGTGTTATGATGTTCGGGGACCATAACTAGCTTGGTAATGTTAAAACAATGCTTTTGGTGAAAATTTGGTGTTTCGGGTAGTGTCCGGTTGTTCGGTTGGTTACCGGTTCGTTAAGGTGCTAAACTATGCAGTTTAGTGAGCTTTATGTTACCTTTGTGACAGTTTTGATTCCTGACACTTAGGAAAGTATTCTAGACCATTTAACCATGTTTCTGCATGATATTAAAGTGTTTAAATGTAGAATTTTGCTGAATTCTGCAGAATTCTGCAGTTTATGTAAGTTTTAGGCACTTTCCGGCACTTAAATTATTACTAGGAAGGCAGTTTTATGATCCTTACTTTCCTACACACTATACTAGTGTAACTCTTGGTTTCTGGCTCATTCTGTATCTCAATACCATGTTTGTCTAGGTACTGAACTTCGTCAGCATTTTTCTGATTTGTCTGATAACTGTGTTAGCTTTGTTTCGTGCATCATTTGAGTCAATAAAGAGTTGCATGTAATAATGACATGTCATTTGCAATATATGATGCACTTGTATGTATAATAACAATAATCAGAAAGCAATTCAAGTCATAAATTGTAAATCAACACAGTCATTAAGCATTAATCATTGTCTAATTTGTGACACTTCGGGTTTTCCCGAGCAACCATTTCTGTATTCAACCTACTTGTATATTTATAAGCGCGAGTTATATTAAATGAAAGTTTGTGAACATCGTGGCGTGCTAATTGAGATAACATGTACGTATTAATATGTGTATGTATATATATATATATATGTGTGCATGAGTGTGTATATATAATTGATAAGGGAGTCGCAACCATGAGTCAACTCGAAACTCTTGGTCTCGAGTGAACAGTACGCATATTAAGGGCCGGTTGCCGGTTTGGATTGGGCCATATGGAAGCCCAAGTCGCAACCACACCCTAACCCACTCGTGACACTATATAAACCGACCCTCCCCTCCCTTAACCATTTTTTTTACAACACTCCTCTCACACCCTCCTCTCACACTTAAACCCTAAAACCCTACAAACACCCACATTCACCATCTTCCTCTCATTCCCTCTTGAACTCTACCGGAGACCACACCCCTCGGACCAAGCCGGCAACATCAAGCTCTCGAACACAAGCTCTCACTCTCACACGGGACACTTGGAACTTCCTTCAACCACTTTCCATACCTCCATATCCATCCGGTTAGTTTGTGGGTGTATGTCTATATAATTGATAAGTGCTAGAGCTTTTAAATGAGACAAATTATGTGAAAAATATGCTTAGATGTTACGGATGAGCTTGTATGAATTAAATGATGGATTTATGCCAAGAAATGATAGAGATCTTGTTTTCATGGTATTCTTGCTAGTTGCCTTGATAGTTAGATCATGTGTTGATAATTTTGATGACCTTAGTGATTGCATAACTACATATTATTCTTGATAATAGTTACGGATAAAACAGTTTAGTGAGAGTCAAGATAGGTTTATTTTGGCTGAAAGAATGAATATTATGATGAACAGCTTGAATGTCACATGAATATTTGAAATTCTGCTTGTTTGATCTGTTTTGGTGTATATTCAGACAACAAAACATGTTTAGTGGGAATAGTACACAAACTACATGAAAATGCAATATCATTGGATCGTACAATAGGACAGGTTCTAGAAGAATCAGTGCGCGAAATCGCGGTTGCGAGTCGGAACCTTTGGTTGCGACTCGAGACCAGAATGTGATCCGTCGAAATCTCCTAGTTGCGACTCGAGATTGCGACTCGCAAGCAGCACACTCGAGACCAGGCATGATGAACCGAAACCAGGGTTGCGAGTCAGCATTCCTTGGTTGCGACTCGAGACCAGGCATGATGAACCGAAACCAGGGTTGCGAGTCAGAATCCCCCGGTTGCGACTCGAAACCATGCATTACGAGTCGAAACCACCCTAGTCTCGACTGGGCTGCCTTAGTGTCATTGGGCCGAAAGACTTGTTGGGCTAACTGTTGACTGGACCGCATGTGTATCTGTTACTGTTTGTTGTGTAGATGTTAGGCAGGCCCAATAACCCAACTGTTTGTATGTTGGTATGCTAAATGTGTTTATACGTGTTACTGTACATGATTACTTGTACCCCGACCTGACCTATACTGGTAACCATGCTAGGACGTGGTGACCGACATACTTGACCAAGTAAAATACATACCGAGCAACCCAAGGTGAGTTCACAACTTAAAAGCATGCGTCCCGGTGGTTTGGGACACGAGACTAAAACAACCCTACCCCCTTGTAAAGGGGATACCATTTACATTCCTTCCCTAGTTACTGGGAACAAACTTACTTTTCCTTCCCTTGTCCTTGGGAAACCTTTTAGTTAATTACTGTTTATACGGAATGCAACCAAACGGCACTAAACGCAACTCTATCACTCAAGTCCCTACTACATAATACCGATTAGTCGCCGGGGCCAGGCGAACGGGTTATTAGTTGATAGCGCTATTTAGGTTTTACCAACCTCACACCGTGCCATGGTATGGGATCGGTCGTGAACTAATGTACTCAGGCATCCGTCAATGATGATAGAACATTGACATCGGGGCATCCTGCGGAAACGTAAACGGTTACCTAGTGTTCGGTATTGGAAAAACAGTTTAGTCGCTAACTTTTGGGGTAGCTCCCCATGGCATGTATAAACGGATAAATTAACTAGTGAAACAAGTTTTTTTTGGTAATTAAAACTGGACAACTAGTGAACTCACTCAGCATTATTGTTGACCCCTTACTGCATGCTTTGCAGGTAACCAGTGACTGAGGAGCTGCGGCTTGGGGATGTGTAGTGTTCGTCAAAACCCGTGTGTTGGGTTTTACTTATCTTGAACCATGAACTATCTTTTAAAACTATTTGGTTTATGCTTCCGCTGTTTTGTTTAAACTTACTATCGAACTTAAACTAAGATGTTGCTAAACTACTCAAGATAGCAATTTACTTTACTAATAACCAATGCTTAGTATAATTGGTGGCTGGATCCTGGTCAGTCACGCCCTCAAAGCGGGTGTTATCCGCAGGTGGATTTTGGGGGTGTGACAGATTGGTATCAGAGCCATTGGTTATAGTGAACTTGGTTTTAAAAAGTGGAAAATTTTTTTGAGAAAAACCAGACTATAACCCGTGACTTGTGACGACACTACACTCCAAGTGCAAGGCTCGACTTATCTGACCTCCTAGCTCGGACCCTTATATACTTGCTTATTTGTCTTATGCTTTCTGCTTTACTATACGTACTAGTTTGCCTGATTAGATAGATACGCCTCCCCTCTTCTATCTCCTTCTCGCTATATTACGACATCACACTCATACTATGTTTTCTGGTTATGAAGACAATGAGTGGACGCGGACGAGGAAACGTCAACATGACCCAGGCTCAGTTCACTAACCTGCTCAACACAGTGGCTGCAGCTTTCGCAGCTCACCCTATAGGTAAGCTCGTTGTTTTAGGATGTTTAGATCCTACCGCCACATCGTCTTTTCGCCTCTAAACCTATTTCGCTTCACTCCTCACAACAGGTCAGCCTGCGCCTGTGCAACCACGTGTCTGTACCTTCAAGACCTTCATGGATTGCAAGCCTCTTCCATTCAGTGGCACTGAGGGTGCCATAGGTCTCCTGCACTGGATCGAGAAGGTCGAAGCTGTCTTCGCTGTCTGCGAGTGTCCCCCTGCTAATTGGGTAAAGTTTGCTACTGGCACTCTTGAGGGAAGCGCACTTTCGTGGTGGAAGGCGCAAATTCAAATGCTTGGTTTGGAGACTGCTAACGCTACTGCATGGGAAGATTTCAAGGATATGATCAAGGAAGAGTACTGTCACAGGGATGATATCCACAAACTCGAGGACGAGTACTATGAACTCAAGATGGTTGGGTCAGAGATTGAGACCTACACCAAGCTGTCCAACGACTATGCTGCTCTTTGTCCAAACATGTCCCGACCCATGTACCGAAGGATCGAATTGTACATCAAAGGCTTAGTCCCAGAAATCAGGAGCCATGTGACCTCGGCCAACCTCACTACCATACAGCCTGTGGTCCGTCTTGCCCATAAACTCACCAACCAGGCTGTGGAGGAGGGCAGGTTGCCCAAAAGGATCAGTGCTGCGGAAGGAACTTCTAGTGATGGTAAACGAAAATGGGATGGAAATCAGGGCAAGGATGCTAACTCTACTCAGGCCCCAGCCCAGCAAAGGAAAACTGACAACAACAAAGGCACTCAGCAACAGGGTGGCTACCGGGGAAGCTACCCTAAGTGCAACAAGTGTAACAGGCACCACAATGGGGCATGTAACAAGGGCCAGTGTCAGCGATGCCACAAGATGGGGCACGAAGCCAAGGATTGTAGAAGTCAGTTCCCAGCAAGGCAGAATCAGCAACAACCTCAACAGCAACAGCAGCAGGGAAACAACCGAGCATGTTTTAAATGCGGGGCAACAGGGCACATGCGAAAGGATTGCCCTGAACTGAATCAGAATCGCAACAACAATCAGGGAACTGGGAACAATGAGCAAAACAACAATGCTGGGAATGGTGCAAGGGGAAGAGCTTTCGTGATTGGAGCTGGAGAAGCAAGGAACGACCCCAACGTCGTGGCGGGTAAGTTCCTACTTGATGATCGTTATGTTTCTGTGTTATTTGATTCCGGTGCCGATGCCAGTTATGTATCCCTTCGCGTTAGTAAGAAACTTAAGCACCCGCCTGCATTATTAAGTTCTAAGCACATCGTCGAGATAGCTAATGGTAAGAACATCAAGGCCACGCACGTGATCCACGACTGCACGCTAGAATTGTCTGGTCACACGTTTAGTATTGATCTTTTCCCCGTCAAACTTGGAAGCTTCGACGTCATCATCGGTATGGATTGGTTATCCAAGCATCGCGCTGAGATCCTCTGTCAAGAGAAAGCGGTTCGTATTCCTCGCCGTTCTGGCCAACCCCTCATCGTCCAAGGCAACAAAGGTGGAGAAGTCACAGGCATTATCTCGCTCCTGAAAGCCCAGAAGTGCTTACAGAAAGGGCACACCGCTATCCTAGCACTGGTCACCGACACTCACGAAAGGGAAAAGAGGATTGAAGATTTTCCTGTAGTACGTGACTATCCCGAGGTATTTCCTGAGGAACTACCTGGACTCCCTCCCCACCGTCAGGTCGAATTCCAAATCGAGCTAGCTCCTGGAGCAGCACCCATAGCTCGTGCACCTTACCGTCTAGCCCCTGCAGAACTGAAGGAACTTTCTACGCAACTACAAGAATTACTGGATAAAGGATTTATCCGTCCTAGTTCATCACCCTGGGGAGCCCCAGTACTCTTTGTCAAGAAGAAGGATGGCACATTCCGAATGTGCATCGACTATCGTGAGCTGAACAAGGTTACCATCAAGAATCGTTACCCTCTCCCGCGCATCGACGACCTATTCGATCAGTTGCAAGGATCGAGCTACTACTCCAAGATTGACCTGCGATCAGGCTACCATCAGCTGAGAGTTCGTAATGAAGACATCTCCAAGACGGCGTTCAGGACTCGTTACGGTCATTACGAGTTCCTCGTTATGCCTTTTGGAATGACTAACGCACCTGCGGTTTTCATGGACCTCATGAACAGAGTGTGCAAGCCTTACCTCGACAAATTCGTGATTGTGTTTATCGACGACATCCTGATCTACTCGAAAAGTCAAGAAGAGCATGAACGACACCTACGCCTTATCCTCGAACTCTTACGCAAGGAGCAGTTGTACGCCAAGTTCTCGAAGTGCGACTTTTGGCTTCGAGAGGTCCATTTCCTTGGACATGTGGTCAACAAGGACGGAATTCACGTCGACCCCGCTAAGATCGACTCGATAAAGAATTGGCCTACACCCAAGACTCCAACCGAAGTTCGCCAATTCTTGGGATTGGCAGGATACTACCGCAGATTCATCAAGGGATTCTCAAAGATCGCGCAACCCCTCACGACTCTTACTCAGAAAGGCATTGTTTACAAGTGGAATGAAGCTCAGGAGTCGGCCTTTCGAAGGCTAAAGGATAACCTCTGTAGCGCTCCTATTCTTTCGTTGCCTGAAGGCACTGACGACTTTGTGGTTTACTGCGACGCGTCTATTCATGGGCTCGGTTGCGTGTTAATGCAACGCGAGAAAGTTAGACGCCTCTCGACAACTTAAGACGCATGAAAGGAACTACACTACGCACGATTTGGAACTGGGAGCAGTGATCTTTGCTCTTAAGATATGGAGACATTACCTGTACGGTACCAAGTGCACTATTTACACCGATCACAGGAGTCTCGAGCATATCTTTAGGCAAAAGGAATTGAACATGCGACAGCGCCGCTGGGTCGAACTCTTGAATGATTACGAATGCGCCATCAAGTACCATCCGGGCAAGGCCAATGTCGTGGCAGACGCCCTCAGCCGAAAGGACACTATACCAAAGCGCGTGCGAGCATTGCAACTTACCATCCAGTCTAACCTCCCTACCCAGATCCGAAATGCTCAAGTTGAAGCATTGAAACCGGAAAACATCAGGGCTGAGTCTCTGCGAGGGTCGAGGCAGCGACTAGAACAGAAGGAAGATGACGCTTACTATGTAACAGGGCGCATTTGGGTCCCTCTCTATGGAGATTTACGTGAACTCGTGATGGATGAAGCCCACAAGTCCCGCTACTCAGTACATCCTGGTTCGGACAAGATGTACCACGACTTGAAGACTACATATTGGTGGCCTGGCATGAAGGCCCACATAGCAACATATGTCAGCAAATGTTTGACTTGCGCGAGAGTCAAGACAGAATACCAGAAGCCAGCAGGCCTACTCCAACAACCAGAAATCCCGAAATGGAAATGGGAGCAAATTTCCATGGATTTTGTTACAGGGCTACCTAGGTCTCAACGCGGAAATGATACTATTTGGGTAATAATAGATCGATTGACCAAGTCCGCGCACTTTCTGGCTATTAAAGAAACAGACAAGTTTTCTACTTTGGCGGAGATTTACTTAAAGGAAGTAGTTTCGAGGCACGGAGTGCCAACCTCAATTATTTCCGACCGAGACGCTCGTTTTACTTCGGAATTGTGGCAAGCTATGCACAAATCCTTTGGCTCACGTTTGGACATGAGCACTGCTTATCACCCGCAAACGGATGGACAGTCCGAACGCACCATCCAGACTCTAGAAGACATGCTTAGAGCATGTGTGATCGATTTTGGCAAGAATTGGGAGAAGCATCTACCGCTAGTAGAGTTCTCCTACAACAATAGCTACCACACTAGTATTCAGGCAGCACCTTTTGAGGCATTGTACGGTCGTAAATGCCGGTCACCTCTCTGCTGGGCGGAAATCGGTGATAGTCAAATCACGGGCCCAGAGATGGTGGTAGATACAACGGAAAAGATCGCCCAGATCAGACAACGCATGGCGGCAGCTCGTGACCGTCAGAAGAGTTACGCTGATAAGCGTAGGAAACCATTGGAATTCCAGGTCGGTGACCGGGTTCTACTTAAAGTCTCACCCTGGAAGGGGGTGGTTCGCTTTGGTAAACGGGGCAAGCTTAATCCGCGATATATCGGACCATTCGAAATTACCGAGAAAATTGGTAAGGTTGCTTATAGATTGAACCTGCCCGAAGAACTGAGTGCGGTACACAACGTTTTTCACGTATCTAATCTGAAGAAGTGTCTTTCAGATGAAACGCTCGTAATTCCTTTCAAGGAACTAACTATTGATGAACAGCTACACTTTACTGAGGAACCGGTTGAAATCACGGATCGAGAGATCAAAACCCTCAAACGTAGCCAAATCCCTCTTGTACGAGTCCGTTGGAACTCGCGACGTGGCCCAGAGTTTACTTGGGAGCGGGAAGACCAGATGAAGCACAAGTATCCCCAGTTGTTCCCAAACGAAAACCCCAGCACTGAAGCTACAACTGAATTTCGGGACGAAATTCCCAACTAACGGGGGGATGATGTGACACCCCGTTGAAACGTTTTTACTTACACTAGCTTACCAGTGACTGCCTTAACTTTCGGGACGAAAGTTCTTAAAACTTGGGGATAATGTGACACTTCGGGTTTTCCCGAGCAACCATTTCTGTATTCAACCTACTTGTATATTTATAAGCGCGAGTTATATTAAATGAAAGTTTGTGAACATCGTGGCGTGCTAATTGAGATAACATGTACGTATTAATATGTGTATGTATATATATATATGTGTGCATGAGTGTGTATATATAATTGATAAGGGAGTCGCAACCATGAGTCAACTCGAAACTCTTGGTCTCGAGTGAACAGTACGCATATTAAGGGCCGGTTGCCGGTTTGGATTGGGCCATATGGAAGCCCAAGTCGCAACCACACCCTAACCCACTCGTGACACTATATAAACCGACCCTCCCCTCCCTTAACCATTTTTTTTTACAACACTCCTCTCACACCCTCCTCTCACACTTAAACCCTAAAACCCTACAAACACCCACATTCACCATCTTCCTCTCATTCCCTCTTGAACTCTACCGGAGACCACACCCCTCGGACCAAGCCGGCAACATCAAGCTCTCGAACACAAGCTCTCACTCTCACACGGGACACTTGGAACTTCCTTCAACCACTTTCCATACCTCCATATCCATCCGGTTAGTTTGTGGGTGTATGTCTATATAATTGATAAGTGCTAGAGCTTTTAAATGAGACAAATTATGTGAAAAATATGCTTAGATGTTACGGATGAGCTTGTATGAATTAAATGATGGATTTATGCCAAGAAATGATAGAGATCTTGTTTTCATGGTATTCTTGCTAGTTGCCTTGATAGTTAGATCATGTGTTGATAATTTTGATGACCTTAGTGATTGCATAACTACATATTATTCTTGATAATAGTTACGGATAAAACAGTTTAGTGAGAGTCAAGATAGGTTTATTTTGGCTGAAAGAATGAATATTATGATGAACAGCTTGAATGTCACATGAATATTTGAAATTCTGCTTGTTTGATCTGTTTTGGTGTATATTCAGACAACAAAACATGTTTAGTGGGAATAGTACACAAACTACATGAAAATGCAATATCATTGGATCGTACAATAGGACAGGTTCTAGAAGAATCAGTGCGCGAAATCGCGGTTGCGAGTCGGAACCTTTGGTTGCGACTCGAGACCAGAATGTGATCCGTCGAAATCTCCTAGTTGCGACTCGAGATTGCGACTCGCAAGCAGCACACTCGAGACCAGGCATGATGAACCGAAACCAGGGTTGCGAGTCAGCATTCCTTGGTTGCGACTCGAGACCAGGCATGATGAACCGAAACCAGGGTTGCGAGTCAGAATCCCCCGGTTGCGACTCGAAACCATGCATTACGAGTCGAAACCACCCTAGTCTCGACTGGGCTGCCTTAGTGTCATTGGGCCGAAAGACTTGTTGGGCTAACTGTTGACTGGACCGCATGTGTATCTGTTACTGTTTGTTGTGTAGATGTTAGGCAGGCCCAATAACCCAACTGTTTGTATGTTGGTATGCTAAATGTGTTTATACGTGTTACTGTACATGATTACTTGTACCCCGACCTGACCTATACTGGTAACCATGCTAGGACGTGGTGACCGACATACTTGAACAAGTAAAATACATACCGAGCAACCCAAGGTGAGTTCACAACTTAAAAGCATGCGTCCCGGTGGTTTGGGACACGAGACTAAAACAACCCTACCCCCTTGTAAAGGGGATACCATTTACATTCCTTCCCTAGTTACTGGGAACAAACTTACTTTTCCTTCCCTTGTCCTTGGGAAACCTTTTAGTTAATTACTGTTTATACGGAATGCAACCAAACGGCACTAAACGCAACTCTATCACTCAAGTCCCTACTACATAATACCGATTAGTCGCCGGGGCCAGGCGAACGGGTTATTAGTTGATAGCGCTATTTAGGTTTTACCAACCTCACACCGTGCCATGGTATGGGATCGGTCGTGAACTAATGTACTCAGGCATCCGTCAATGATGATAGAACATTGACATCGGGGCATCCTGCGGAAACGCAAACGGTTACCTAGTGTTCGGTATTGGAAAAACAGTTTAGTCGCTAACTTTTGGGGTAGCTCCCCATGGCATGTATAAACGGATAAATTAACTAGTGAAACAAGTTTTTTTTGGTAATTAAAACTGGACAACTAGTGAACTCACTCAGCATTATTGTTGACCCCTTACTGCATGCTTTGCAGGTAACTAGTGACTGAGGAGCTGCGGCTTGGGGATGTGTAGTGTTCGTCAAAACCCGTGTGTTGGGTTTTACTTATCTTGAACCATGAACTATCTTTTAAAACTATTTGGTTTATGCTTCCGCTGTTTTGTTTAAACTTACTATCGAACTTAAACTAAGATGTTGCTAAACTACTCAAGATAGCAATTTACTTTACTAATAACCAATGCTTAGTATAATTGGTGGCTGGATCCTGGTCAGTCACGCCCTCAAAGCGGGTGTTATCCGCAGGTGGATTTTGGGGGTGTGACATAATTATTGTTTAATAATTGTACGGATACATGCAAATTTATCGATTGTCACATTCTCCCCCTGTTAAGAAAATTTCGTCCTTGAGATTTAGACTACGTCAACTCCTTTGGATTACGTTACGCGTAGATAGATATGAATAATACCAAAGTGATTAACCATGAAACCGAATCAAAACTTATTCGAATCAGGTGAATCCAAGGACATACTACAACAATAAGAACCCAGCAGTTAAAAGGTATGTGTTTCAGAATTTGATGTCAAAGGATGCGAGACGTTTAGATGTATAACCTAGTGTAACTTAGTTAACAGGGGTTCAACAAAAGAGGAGTTTCGACCGATAGAATTCCAAATGATCGCTTACAATATACAAATGAGTTCTAGAAACAATAACATCCGCTAGATGAACTCAGAATCAACAAGCTCAAATGTAATAGTAACATGAAAATGATCCGTCAACTTCCGAACAAATAAATGAATAAAATTAGTGCGTTGACATTATTGAATTGCAAGAATACACCGAAATGAAATACAACCGAATCGGGTGTATCGTTGTCTTAATACATAGTTGCATTAAGAGTGTTTAAATGACGAGTCAAAAGTAAAATATATGTAGTTTTGCATGAAATGGTTGACCATGATTAGCACAAGCTACAAGTTTATACCGACACCACAAGGTGCCGTAGTGAACGACTTAATTCAATAATAGCAGTGACCGAACAAGTTCACCGTGTTTGAAATCAAATGAAAGCGCACTGAAACAAATCTGAAGATTTGATTTAAACAATGTCATAGGATTTTCAATTGAATATGGAACATCAAAGAACTACTGTTTTCGACCGAAGATGAAAAGGCAATAAATACTGCAAGGCATTCGATCGATAATGAAAGAATCATTAGGAGGTACACTGGAATATAAAATGAATTTATGTACCATCGTCTTAACACACGATTGTGTTAAAACTGCTTTAGTCATGATAAGTCAGAACGAATTTAAAGCAAGCCAATGAATAAATAATTAAATCCGTGCATGAGATGCGTAAACGAGATTAGCGCAGGCTTCAAATTAACGAGACACCACCACAAGGTATTGGAACCCACAGACGACTTAATGGAGCCGTAGACCAAACAAGTCTACTACGACTCGGGACAAAGGAAACACTTGCAAAAATGAATTTGAATATGATGCTCTCAATACATCATATGGTGTCTTGAAATGAATATGCGAAATGGACAAGTTCAAGCAATTGAACTTGGTTCCAGCACAATTCAACAATAAACGTATGTATCGACAAGGGAATTTCGGCATGGTTACAAGGATAACCTATGTATGCAACTGGAAAGAAAGAAATTTCAAGAAAGTTTTGTTGACTCGATATCAAGGAGTTGATACTTACAATAATGCAGATTACCCGAGACACAAGGCAATAATTGGATATAACGAAATGCTATTTGTAGCTTTGATGGAAACAATCATTAGAAGGGAAGCCACATGCGTAACAAACGATGCATGTGTAACATATGAAATGATCAAGTGCCGAAACAAAGGAGTGTTTGCTCTAATGAGGAAAATTGTCATGATGCAACTACCATTAAGAGGAGTAGAGATGTAAAAATTTACTGGCTAGGTGCAAAAGTGGAAATTTCAATATAAATATTTTGAGTACTTCACCTGTTCGGTTAACTAAAATAACATATACGACAGAATAATGGTGTTCGCCCGAGTTAATAGACGTAGTTCCTAAGTGGTAACCTTTAATGAGATTTGGCATAAGTTCCCGAAGGTCCTAAGTACATGTTTCCTAGATTCTCAAGGTTTTGTATTCTATGTCTAACTGTTTTGTGTACTGTGTAGAAAACACAATATTAGCGTATATTTAAAACAAATTATTGACTCATTGTTCCTTGGTATACTTTCTTCCTGAATCTGCAGCTGGCGATAACCTAATCGAAGATCGATCTGGGAATAGCAGTTGGATCCTTGTAGTTGGTCGAATAAATCGTTAATCCTCGGCAAGGGATACTGATTTCTTGATGGTTAGCTTGTTCAGTTCCTGGTAGTCAATACCCACTCAAAAACTACCGTCCTTCTTCTTGATGAACAAAACTGGAGCTCCCCAAGGCGAGAAGCTTGGTCTTATGAATCCCTTGTCTAACAACTCCTGAAGCTGCGTTGACAACTCTTGCATCTCTGAAGGCGCAAGTCAATAAGGTGCCTTGGCTACAGGCGCGGCGCCTGGAACCAAGTCAATGTGGAATTCGACTTGTCGTTGAGGAGATAATCCTGGCAAGTCTTCGGGGAAGACTTCAGGATATTCCCTTACCGTAGGGATATCTTCTAGCTTTGGTTCTTCGGCTTCTTTGTCCACGACATGAGCTAGGAAGGCAACACACCCTTTACGCAAAAACTTCCGTGCCTTCAAACAACGAATAATCCGTAGAGGTGTATCCTGCTTCTCCCCATGAATCACGATCGTCTCTTCATTCGCCATCAGGATGCGGATAATCTTCTCATGGCATACAATCTCCGCTCGATTACTCGACAACCAGTCCATCCCAACTACTACGTCGAAGCTTCCTAATTCAACTGGCAGAAGATCAAGCATAAACTCACGCTCTCCAAGCTCTATCACACAGCCTCTAATCACTTCCTTGGCTTCTACTAGCTTCCCATTAGTTAGTTCTATCGAATACGGGATATCTAACTTACTTGCAACTAAACCAAGTATATTCTTAAACTCTAGAGATACGAAGCTATAATCGGCACCGGTATCAAATAGCACAGATGCAAAATGTTGATTAATAGGGAACGTACCAGTGACTACGTTCGGATCCTGGCAAGCTTCCCTAGCTCCAATGTTGAACACTCTTCCATGTGCTTGGTTATTCTTAGGGCAATTTTTCCTAAAGTGCCCCACGTCCCCACATTTGAAGCAACCTGGAACTTTACCATTAGCGTTTCTGTCTAGGGTGTCGTCATCATTTCCTCCTTGTTTGGAATACTTCGCCCAACAGGCATCCTTGTTGTGTCCTTCCTTTCCGCACCTATCGCACCAAGGCCTCAGACATCGACCTTCATGGTGAAACTTGCACTCATCACATCTCGGCTTAGTCCCCAAGTAAACCTTCCTGAAATGCCCTATGCCACCACAGTTAAAACAACCTTGACCTTGTTCTCGATCATTACTATTTCCGTCCTGATGGACGTTGTTGTTGATTCCTCCGTGATTTCCGCTACCATCTTCACCTTCATTTCCATGTCCAGCTCCGTACCAACATGTCTCCTAAATATGCCCCACTTTGCCACAGTTATCACATTTTCCATATTTACATCGCCCGGTATGATGACGTCGACAATTGTCGCACTTAGGTAGGTTACCCATGTGCCCTTTTTCCTTTTTGGCCTTATTGTGTGTATTCTCCCGAGTACCTTTTAGGAAATCAGTGAGCTTCCTTTTGTTTTTCCCAGACGACTCCGCATGAGTCTCCTTCTTCTCGTCGGGGGTTGAAATTTTTTTCCAATCTAATTGCTTCTTTAATGAGCGCCACACTTACGTCAATCGGATCGATAGTTGTTGGAGGCGTTGATTCCGTCATCAAGCTCAGAATCTGAGGCGCCAATTCCCAAATGAATTGTTCTATCCTCTTAAACTCTGGTTCCACCAGATATGGAACAACTCGCGATAAATCATGAAGTCTCTGCACATATTCCGCCACCTTTGGACCTTCCCTCTTCACGTTCCAAAATTCAATTTCTAGCTTCTGGATTTCCGCCTGAGAATAATACTTCCTACGCATCAATTCTTTCAGCTCATTCCATGTTAAAGCATACGCAACAGCCTCACCCAACGTCTGAACCTGAAGGTTCCACCATGACAGAGGCCCATCTTGGAACAGTCCAGAAATGTACGTGACTTGTTGCCCTAGAGTACATACTGTTAGGATCGGAGGCTGTGATGATTGTGCTTGTGTGTAAGAATTTGACAAATCAATGAATATAAAACAATGTAAAGTGCAGCGGAAATGGAAGCAAACTTTGTAAACACAATCAAAGAAGAGAATAGTTTGATAAACACATGCTTTCTCATTAAGTTGAATGATTACAATTAAAATCAAAAGATTAACAAGCATGCTTACATATCTAAACTCCCCCTCAGCCTAATGCTCCAAGGTTGGTTGTACAAGATGAAAGGATTGGACTAAAGAAGAAGAATCCTCTCGGTCAATCAAATGTAACAATACAGAGTACTGTTACATTTATAGACAGACCAAACCACTGAAGCATCTCAGCTGATGTCACCATGAAAGTGACGTCTAACAACCTAACAAACTCTATCTACTGATCTATACAACTACTGCTTTGCTAACTACTGATATTGCATAATATTACATAAGACGAATAAAACTGTTGCTGCATCATTCCACTGTTGTGAACCCAGCAGTACTTGTCATGATCAGCAGTGCTTGACTCAAGGCAGCAGATTGAACAGCAGGGCTTTTAGCCTTCATCAGTCCTTGAGTAGAACAGCAGTTGTAGGTAAGCAGATGTTTATAGAGGCAGTACTTTGGAGCATGTCAGATGTTTGAGCCACTTCCAAGGGGAAAGCAAAGTGTAAACTGCTGCTTATTGTGAGTCCACTGTTGTGATCCGGTTTTGGCTTTCATTATCTGTTCCTCTGGTAGGGTTCAATCCCAACAATTTCCCCTGGAACAGATAATGCCAAAACCCTTCATTATTCTGGGCCTTTATTTCTCATCAAGAGTTCTTTAGCTTGTCTTTTAAATTCAGCTTCAAATTCCTTGGAACTCAGGTCATCTTCATCCCTACACAGTGTAAGTTCAAGGAGATCCTGCAAATCTTCAACACTAAGGCCTAGTGCTTCTTTCCTTGATATGTACTTCACTTCACCATTGGTTCTGACCAGAGTCAATACGTGGGTATTTTGATCAGATATCCACTTTAGTATTTTTAAACCTAATGGGTTTCTTGGGAGAGATTTATTCTTAGATGAGTTTGGAGATGTTGGCCTTGTGAAAACTTGCAGACTTTCAGACATTCTTTTGAAGGCCATCTTAATGACTTTGTTGGCTGCAGCTATGTCTTCTGCAGTCTCTTTTTCGATCAGCTCTTGCCTATCAAAGTCTGTCATGCCTGTCGAAGTGTTTGGTGATGCAGGCTTGGTTAATACCTTCTTAAAAAGGTTCTGAAGCTTTGTTGAGTTCTCTTCTTTTAGACCCATTTTCATGATGGCATCATTGAAGTACTCAGCTTCCTTTTCTTTGACCTCTTCTTCAGACAGTTGTTTTCCTTCTTCTTGGTCTGTCACAAGAGTAGGATTATCTGCTGATTTGAACAGTGTTTTAAGGCTTTCAATCTGCTGTTCAAGCTTCATCATTTGTTCATGTTTCTTTGAAGCGCCTGAAACAGTTATCTTTCTTTTCTTCAGCCTTTCATAGGCTTCATCAGTCTGCTGTTTTGACCATTTTGATATGGCTTCAGCAATATCCATTTTTGCAGCCACCAGCTCCTTTTTCTTTCTTTTGTACTCAGCAGTTAGGTCAGCAATGAGCTTTTTGTATTTGCTCCAGTTTGGAGCATTCTTCTTCTTTGTAGGATCATTCTTGATTCTGTCAATCTTATCTGCCTCATGCTTTAGAGCGACCATTGGCCATTCTTCAAACTGTTTTTCTTCAGCAGGATAGAATTTTTCTTTCATGTTGTAGGCTAGATATTGTTTTCTTAACTTTTTTCGTTGTTCAGCCTTTTCTTTGTTCAGTTCTTGTGCAAACTCTTCTATCTGCTTTACTTTTGAGAGGAAGAACTCCAGTCTTTTAGCAATGCCTTCGTCACTTAAACCTTCACTTTCACTTTCAACTTTAGCTCTTATTTTAGCTTGCCTTGCCTTGATCTTGAGATAATCATCCATATCCTCTGGTGCCATGTAGCCTATGATTGGGGAGAATCTTCTTTTTGAAGGATCTTCTTCTGTACAGAATTGCCTCATCTCATTTTTGATAGCTTCAAGTTCCAGTGGATATTTTGTAGCATTAGGATCATGTATGCCCTCATTGGCAGATATTGGCTTTCTTTTTCTGTTGAAGAGCTTTGGTTGTGATGTAGGAAAGGTGAGAGCAGTGGTGGATGGTTGACTAACAGTGGTTGAAACAACTGGTGTCTCAACTGCTGTTGTCATTACAACTACTGATGTATCAGCAGATGTCTTATGCTTTTGAGCAGGGGTTGTGATGGCAGGGGTTTGAGTGGTGATGAGTGGTTGACTAACAGCAGTTGAAACAACTGGTGTTTCGACCACTGTTGCCATTACAACAGATGTAGTAACATCTGTTGTCTTCTGCTTTTTGGCAGGAGGTGATGATGGGGTGGCAGATTTTGATGGTGATGATGATTTTGATGTTATAGACATAGATGGTGGTGGAGCAGTAGTTGTGGTGGTGTGTGGTGATGTGGTGTGTGGTGATGTGGTGTGTGGTGATGTGGCGTGGTGATGTGGCTCAACATATATACCATCATCAATTCCCTTTTTCTTCCACTTGATCTTCTCCCCCTTTTTGGCATTATCTGGGAAGAGTTCATTCATGAAGAGAACAGTGGAGGGAACTTTTCCAGAGGCACTTTGAATGTGAGCTTTGATAGCTTTGATATCTGCCTGGGTATCTTTGAATCTTGATTCCACCATATTTGTCAGCTTTTGAACATGTATGGCATGCTGCTGATCTGCCATCTGCTTTTGTCTTTCCAGCAGTGGTTGGAACATGTTCCATAACCCATTTGCAGCAGGTGCTGGTTGAGCAGGTGCTTGAGCTGGAACAGCAGTGGATTGGGCTTTCTAAGCTTTTAACAGCTGCTGCACCATCTCCTTTATTTCAGCAACTGAGGTTTCCAGGTTTTCAACCCTGCCCGTCAATTCCTGATATTTTGAATCATCACCTGAATTAACAGGATCATCTGAATCCCCACCAGCAGCGGTTGTACCAATGTGTGACTTTGGAACTGAACCCCAGAAGTCATTCATTGATGCCCCTTGTTCTTGGTATTGGGGACTTCTTTCTTCAACACTAGATAACCTTTTGAGGGTACCAGAGGGCAATACATACTCACTGGTGGTTATCATAGGTGTTATTGTAGAAATTGCCTTCAAGGGAGTCTTACTAATGAAACAACTACCCAAATGCAGATATGTTGATCCAACATTTGTAGTTGCTGCTCCGCTTGAACTACTGACAGGAGTTACTTGTAACTCCTGCAGTGTTACCTCCTCAGTTGTTGCTGGGATAGCAGAGATGTCAACATCAGACCCAGTCACATGTGGAAGTATACTCTCAGTGATAGGTAATTGAGAAGAACTAGTTTGTGTCTGAGTAACATCAGCTGCATGCAACAAGGGTATAGTGGATGGTGGTATTATGAGGGGTGAGGGTAAAGGGGTTGAAAGAGACATGTCCTTGGGATCAGGACTGTGGAATATGGATCCGAGTGGGTCCAGAGCTTCATATTGTGGGGTCCCTGTGCTTACAACCTGATCCTTTTGTGAGGATGCAGGAGGAGTTTGAGGCAAGGGTTGAGATCTTTCTTCCATCTGCTGCGAGGAAGTAGCAGCAGTGGTTATTGGTGACTTTTGTGCTGTCACTGGCATTGACTCTGGGATCTCATCTTCCAGAGGTGCCTTTGTTTTGGGTTTGGTGGGCTTTCTGGATATTTTCTTTTTGGTCTTTTTAGTGGTGGCAGGTGTGGGTTTCAAAACAGTGGGTGTACTGCTTTGATCACCTGGAGCAGTGGGCTCAGCAGCAGATACCTGAGGAGCAGTTTCATCTGCTAAATTCTGCTCAGGCACCTCTGCTTTTGTTTTTATTGGTGCCAACATTCTAGAAAATGTTTCAGGTGTTAAGCAGTTTATTTTAAAAGAAGCACTTTGTTTGGGCAAGTCTGCATCTTTCTCTACAAATTTTTGTTCAAAATAGTAGCTTAAAAATCTTGGAAAGAGCAGAAATGCCTTATTATCAACGTTTTTTTTACCAAATCATCAAATATTTCCTGGGAGTAATTAAAGTTTTCATTGTTTAAAATTGCATACCCCAGGCATTGAATTTTTGTTGGTATTTCATTAAAAGACGTTGTTTTATTAGAGACACACATTAACAGTGTGTGAAATAAAAATCTGGGTGCAGAAGGGAAATAACCCTTTTGTAAGGTATCCCTTTTTGGTTGCTCTGCATAACCCCTGTTTATGAAGTCCTTTTTCAACTTGGCTTTAGAAAATGAGGTTTTACCTTTTAAATCATCGAGTTTGAAGACTTCTGAAATGGATTGTGGAGTGATTTGGATCTTTTTACCCTGTATCGAGGAGTTGATGGCTGTGACAGTGTCTCCTTGTTTTTCAAGGGTGGCATTGTTCCAGAACTCTCTCTGGGTTTTTAGATAGATGGGAGCGTCTGCTGTTATCAAAGTTTTATACTTTGATGCAGATAGGGTATCAAGGATGGAGTCGAAGGTGTTGTCGGTTGTGGGTTTTGTGAGTATACCCACATAGTTGTGAGGGGCTTTGTAACGGATTTCTGTGGTTTCAGCAGCCATTTGAGTGGCGTCTGTTGGGGTGGAGGAAGAAGATGGTTTTGATTTTGACTTCGATTTTGGTTTCGTCATTTTTGATAAAGACGATCGAAGAAATTTTTTGTGAAGAAGAGTGGGAAACTGCTTTGAGAAGAGAATTTTGGAATTCAATTCGACAGTGTGAGCCCCTATTTGGGTTTAATCAGGGTTTTATTTTAGGGAAAAAGTGAATGCTGATATGGCAGCGGTTATAACGATCTGACGACTAAAAAGCTGACCACGTGTCAACACCTGATGAAAGAGTAAATAATGGAGGACAGTTGTTTTGACAGCCACTGATGGATCAACCATCAGTAGTTACAACGGTAACAAAATAAGGCAGTGGATGATTTTTACTATCAGTGGATAGTATATCAGTGGATAGAACAATGATTTTGAACATCAGTGTTTTTCAAGATTTTCAAGGAGCAGGGGTTGACTTTCAGCAGTGGACAGACTTTAGAGAGCAGATGTTGATACACAATAGCATTTAAGGTACAACAGTGGTATAAAGCAATAATGAGGGTCATTAGTATAACAACTGTTTGTGCAGCAGTGTTTTGACTTTTGACAAATAATTTTAGCATCTGTTTGATCAGAAGTGGGTATTGATTTTGTCTTGTGTAAACACAATATCATGTCCAACATCTGTTTAGCTTCAGAAATGCTATACTCAACAATTTACATTTTGGATGTAAATTCTCAAGTTTAAATTGCCAGCAGTTATCACAGAAATCTTTGTTCAAGGCTTTGCCACATGTTCATTATTCCTGACAGTGGTTCAGCATCCCAGATGATGAAGTCTTTTCTACCAAGGCTACTCAATTTGTGTCTAATTATTTGAATTAGAACATGAGGATCTCAGTAGTTGAAAATCAATTTGCAATCAATTTTTGATCTGTGACAAACAAACTTGAGCTTAACATGACTTTGACATGTGTGCCATTTCCTTTTGATCAGATTTAGGGATAGAAATTTCACACAAAAATAAGGAAGTTATATCCTGACCGGTGAGAAAACTTTTACTATCAAAAATGAGTAAAAGTCCAATATATTATTCGAAAAAAAAATGAAGTAATATATCCGGTTTTATTTGAGAAAAACACCTTAAGAAATAGTTAAAGGATGTTTTGAAAACTAATATCAAAAGGACCTGACAGCTTTTCAAGTAAAAACATGATCATATCATTCTCAAGTTATTTTGACCCTTGTTTAGAGTCATTTTCTTGACAATTGATTGTAAATTCTTCTTTTAAGGTCAATCACTGGAAATGCCATTGTTACCTGAACGATTCCTGTATTTGGTGAAAGCACACAATTGCATGATGACCACTGTTTACCTAACTTTTGACCTCACAAGTGTTTTATGCTTATACTCTTTTTCTTTTGGTTTCAAGAGCTTTGAGATAAGCACACTTTTGAGTTTTGTTCATTTTCTTCTTCCCTTTTTACCCTTCCCATTCATAAGTAATAAATTACTTATTGGGAGGTTTTTATGAAAGAATCCTCAATCCAAAATCATTTTCAGCAATGTTTTGAGAGATATGGCCACATTTGTACATGTTTTATTACCAATTCTCACATTGTCACACCCCCAAACACCACCCATGGAAACCCGACTTAGGCGTGTGACAAACCAATAACGAGCCACCAATCTTGTTGAACTCATAACAAGTTTATAAATAAAAATGCAAAGTATTAATGAATTGTACCAATATTAAGTTTAATATAATCCAACAAATTCTGCGGAAGCAAATAAATGAAATCATAGTTTGATTGTTTCAAAACAATCGTGTCATATCAATACTTCCAACACATGTATCCATCCAGTTCGACCCATGACCACTCCAGCTACACCAGACAGCAAGTTCCAATCCAAGATATTTAATGACCTGCGAGCATGCAACAAGTGTATCAGACAACGCTGGTGAGTTCACAGTTTTAGAAAACGTTTGTTACCAGTTGTATCTAAAACAGTTCACTGACGAATGCAAGTAATATTGTTAATATCTCAATTCCGAACAAGACGGCTCCTGATGTACATGACTGCCCTTTCTCACGTACTCCTATCCAGTACTGGGCCCGACTGGGTCATTAGTTCACATCCGTCCTATCTAGGAGCGGTGTGAGGGTGCCAAACCTAAGTAGCGCTACGAACTAATACCCGTTACCCTCCAGGTAACAACATAAGGGACTTACAAGAATGATAGGTGAGAATATTAACCAATATACCCGTTTTTACCCAAAAGACTTATCCCTCCACAGGATACCCACTGACTGTCCCCAACCACTGGGACGCATGCTCGAATGTAGTGAACTCACCTTAGTTTTTCTCAGTAAGATTACAGAACGTGTTCCCAGTTGGTCAATTAACCCCTATTGTGATTATCAATAACAGTTAGTTTCGGTTACACGCGGAACATGTATTCTTCGCATTTATCACAAGTTTTAAATAAGCAAAACGCATAACAATACACAAATCTTAGCAGGTATCTGGTCCTACTTACAACCACCATACAAGTTCGTATCATGCCTTATCACAAGTTGTTCAGTTCACCTTTGAGTATACACGTATTGGTTCGTAACCCGCTTCACATTCTCAATTCACGGTATTGTGTAACACGTTATAAGGTAAATATCATGTCATGTTTTCACCAAACAATATCTAACTTGTTATTACGGTTTCTCAAACCTACACTGCCCATTCTAGCTCGGCCCAAACGAGTTATGCACGTGTGACGGGCCAAGGGTGTACGGCCAGCTCGGTTTACTCACACCCAGCCCATCATGAACTCAAGTAGGTGGCTGACCAATTTTTCATGCGCCCCAATGCTGGCCAAACACCAATACCTGGTGTGCGGCCCAAATGGTCAACACACCTCATTAGTGCTATCTAATTATGTTCCTGGTCCAACTAGTGCAATTATCCTAGTAATACACAACAGTTTATGATCCACTTGTGGTTTGGTTCTTGAAACACACTAACATGAAATCATATCATCGAAATCAGCACAAGCACAATCAATGACCTCCTAATTAAAATACCCATATAGTTTGATTAGACCAAGACCACATGGCCGCCACTTTTATTTAAGATTATCATATCACTTGTCAGACCACTCATCTTCATATGTATTGGACCACATTAGGCTATTGATACTCATAATCGGTTGCTTGGCTCCATGTGACTTTAGTGGACCACTTTACTTTGCATCATCCTATGTATTATAATATCATGTCATAATCATTGAACATCAACTTCCTAGCATCATTAATACCCATCTACCATTTTAAATGCACCACCTAAAGCAAGCAAGACATATTAAACAAATGTTGTCACACTCACACTTCACAGTGATTGCATGAAATCACATGGATTATGACAGTTGAGAATCAACAAACATGAGTGGCCGACAATTATTATATGTACATGAATATTATTGGGCCGATGAAGGTAGTGGCCACCATTTCATTTATTAACACATGAATTCCTAGCATTGACACACAGTTGCACAGATTTAATCGAAAGCCTAATCATATGTCTAATCATTCAGTTAACACATTTTCTAAAGCATGAGTAATGGGTGAATGACTTCTACGTTGTGCAATCATCATCATCACAGTTTTCATTTGTTTTCATTACATAACAAACCCTAATATGAACAATCATCATTATCGATCATCAGTATCATTCATCCTACAAGAATTAATATATATTCAGATCAGACAACACAAACATTATCTATTACGGAACCCTAATTCATTTGCCAGTTCTCTTATTCCCAAACGCAACACTAAAACACATAGATCATAGCATGTAAATCAATTTGATGTCTCTTATTCCCAAACGCAGCACTAAAACACATAGATCATAGCATGTAAATCAATTTGATGATGAGTGTACTAACCGGAGAATTGAGTTTAACAAACTCAGGAGAGATAAGTCTGGCAGGAAAGAAAGCTTCGAGAGTGGGAGGGGTAACTGCCGTCGATCAGGAGTGTGGGTGAGTGTCTAGGGTTTCTAATATTTTTGTGCATTGCAACCATAAGGAGGCCATTAGCCTATGCATGAAAACGTGAATCGCCACTATGTGGGTTGGGCTCGGTTTGGGTTTGGTAAGGGTTTGGGCCTATATAAACGACTGGTGAAGAAGTGTGTGACCAGAAATAGTGTGCGGCCCACTATGTAACAACAACGCTAGCATTTCACAAATAACAATCATGCACAATCAATTTACATTTATCCACCTTACACGACGCATCCCTAATTACCACGTAAAACAGAACATGAAGAGTACGAAATGAGTTAAATGTTACGAGGTTAGGCGATTCTAACCTTGGAAGTTCGGGTTGTCACATCATCCCCAACTTGAAAGAAATTTCGTCCCGAAATTTGATAAGTAACCCAAAGCGGCATGATGTTAAATCAGGATGACTGTGGATTTCTCCCAGGTGCCACATCATCCCCAACTTGAAAGGGAATTTCGTCCCGAAATTCGCTAATGATATTAGAAGTTGATACAACCGTTTGAACAACCGAGGATACTAGAGCTTACCCCAATCATCGCGTTCCTACGTGAAGCCCGGTCCACGTCTTGAGTTCCAAGAACTCTCACGATTTGTAATTCGACTACGCTAACGAATCTTGATGTCCTGGTCCATGATTTCAGTAGATTCCTCAACAACTGCAACTTGTCGTTAACCTCCGACCCTAATAGGGGTATCACAAGTGTTTCATCGGACGAACACTGCCTTAGATTCGCGACATAAGTGATATCACACACCTTACTCAACTCGACAGGTAATTCAAGCTTGTACACCACCTGCCAACATGTTTCCAGAATTTTGAATGGCCCGACATAGCGTAAGTTAAGCTTGCCACGCTTCCCAAGACGTACTGCACCCTCCCAGGGTGAGACTTCCAATATGACACGTTCGCCTGCAGCGAACTCCCAGTGTTTCCTAAGTTATCAGGTTTCCTGATGATCACGCGTTGTCGCCACACAATTTCTAATCTAAATAATCTTCCCAAGAGTTTCGAGTACAAATCCTGGATCTGTGATTAGTTTGTCACCCACCTTAATTCTACAAGGAGATTAGCGTTACTGACCATGCAAGGCCTCTAACAGAGTTATCAGAGTACTAGGATGGTAACAGCTGCAGTAGGACTCATCCTGAGGTAAGTGTTCTTCCAATCTTTACTAAAGTCAATCGCACGTACTCGCAGCATGTCTTTGAGTGTCAGGATGGTTCGTTTACTCAGACCGTTTGTCCTATGGTGATAAGTAATGCACATGTCTATACGCGTGCCAATAGTGTTGTGTAGTGCCTGCCATAAATCAGGTATGGATCAAATTCAGGAATACAGGAGTTGGCACCTCATGCCTAAATAGCCGCCTTTCTAAGAGAAACGTTCACAAGCTGTGAAGGCTCGTCAGTTTCCTTGATTGCAAGAGGGTGTACTTGTTAGATGAGACAATCAACGATCACCCATGTGATATTGCTTCCGTTTCGAGTTGTATGTAGACTAGCGACGGAATTCATGGCTGTCTGTTCTCGTTTCCAAATGCGTGTTTCTGGTTGCTGATTCTTCCCCTTGACTTTCCCCACAAGTTCAACGTCATACTCATACATGGTTAGGTGAGTTTTCATGCCCAATTACCGTTACCAGGTCTGTAGGTCCCAATACCTCCTATCAAAATCCAAGCGACTAGAATGTCAAGGCTGGTGCGCTTCACTCATCACAAGTTCCCTAAGATTGCTGTATAGCGAGGTCCACCTTCATTCCATGAAGTAGCTAATATCATTCAGTCTTGCCCCAAAAGTTGCTCTTCCATGCCTCGCATGGACTCAACTTGAAAATTCTCTTCTTTTAATGCTTCGGTTTGAGCAGGGTAATTCCGATCAGGTAAGTTAAAGTCGATGGTGTGCTGCGAGGTTCGTACACGTCTAGGTTCACAGTTGAAATAATTCAAAGGTTCCATCCAGCGATGGCATTTCATGTTTTAGCTCCTTCTAAACAAGGGTACACGGGAGGCCCTTGTGATCGGTCTAAGTAGTGCGTTTGGTACCGTCCAAGTAATGCCTCCAACTCGAATCCCAAGACCATGGGTTCCACCGCAGGTTGGGTCTCGTGTAACTCTTCTTGTAAATCCACTATGTAAGCCATCACTTTCTCGTGTTGCATCAATGTGTAGCTGGGACTCTGATTCGAACCCTTAAGGTATACCAGTAGATCACTTGCACCCTCGGGCGAAGACGATGCTCAGTGCATTGCAGAGTTGGGATTCGAAAGATTAAAAGACGCTCTCCTGTTTTGTCTCCCACGAACACAACACCCTGTTGTGCTTAAGGGAGTTAAGCTGTGCGATGTTCGAATATCCTGTGCTGAATCTACAACAGCATCCACCGAAACCAAGAAATTGTTGTACCCCCGAAGGAATCCTTGGTGTCAATCAGCTTCTAACAAAATGGATCCTAGCACAACCCACATGTATCCCCACTTCGTTGGTTACATGATCAAAATGCATCTCTCGAATCTGGATGTTACATTAAACAAGGCTTCACACGTAATGACTCCTCCCTCAGGAACTCTAAGATAAGATATAGGTGTCGTCCATGATGTCCCTTTCTCTTGGAAATAATCCAGAACGTCATTGATAAACACGATCAATTCATGTGGTCCATAAAACTGCTGGTGTGCTGATTAACCCAATGGTTATAGTGTACAAGATCGCACTGGCCGTATTGCGTTTGATATGTCGTTCCTGGAACACCCTTCATTTGGACTTCTATCTGATAATAGCTTGTTCGTAAATCAATCCTCGAATGGAAGCTTGTCCCTCGCAACTGGTCAACAGGTTGTCATTACAATGGTCGAGGCAAACAGTTCTTGACTGTTGCCTTGCCGAGTTCTGGATAATCAGTACACATACAAAAAGGCTTATCTTCACAGATATAACTGGGGCTCCCCAAAGCGAAAAACTGGGTCCTACAAACTCCTGTCCAACAGTTCCTGAAGTTGATTAGACAATTCTTGCAATCTATCATGGCGCAAGACGGTATGAGTACAAGTAAGCAGGGTTGCCCCTGGCGTGAGGTCAAACTGAGATTCTGCCTAACAGTTGTGGAAGCAAGTCCGAAAGCTCCTCGTGTAGCACGCCGAGAGGAATCACGAACAATTGGTGGATCCTCGATCCTCTTTTCCTTAGCCTTAACATCAGTAACGGTTGCTAACGCTGCGGGGTAATCCCTCCGTAGACACTTCTGGGCCTTTATTGCTCATATGATGCTAACCCTTACACCACTCTGACACTTCAAAGTATAAAGTGACGCAAGGATAGTAAAAAGGTAGGTCGATGTCTAACACTTGTCCCACAAGGTCGAGCTTGCATCCCAAAGAGCATACCAGGCTTCAATTGACTTGCCATCAGCCGGTTTCAGAACAGGTTTGGTTTCGAGAAGCATCAGGGTTAAACGGAATCGAGAAGAAGCGATTAGCTACCCATGCAAGCTACCATGTTGTTATTATGCCTGGCGTCGCCTACGCCAATCCTAAATGCCCTTCCACAAGCACCACTATCGGTGTTGTTGTTACGATCACGCGGATTCCCAATACGGTCATCGTTCCCTTGGTTGTTGTCGTTTTGATTTTATCAACGGCCAATCCATGCCGTAGGCACCTTCATTTCCATATTGTAGGCCACCATTACAAGTACCCTGGTGTTGCCATGACTGTTGCCTCTAATGTCGTTGCTTGAAACGGAACCCTACGATCTTTCACCAACCAAGTCCATCTTTCCACATTCGGTGCCACGCCCTAAAGCGCTAATCACTGTGCTGGTAGTCACACATTCCAGACTGTAATCAGTTGTCACCGCTTATGTCTCAATTGATTTGTAAGAGTCGACTCCCCTAAGTCGCTTACAAGGGTTAAAGATTCGATTTGCGTCAAACTACTGATGTCCGTTGCTGGTAATCAGGGTCGTCCAATACCAAGGTTGGTAAGGCACTACGCTTGCCCTCTTGTCCATCGTTCTTGCAAGTCGACCAGGGTAATACACGGTATGTTGCTAGAGTGTTACAGAAGTGATCGCACTTCGGGTTCTAAGGCGCCAATATACTAAGTTCCAACCAAAGAAAAGGAGTGAGAAGGGTATCGACCAAATATTCGACGCTGCGACATCCAACTCAGGGATGTCCGTACAAGCACCTAACATTCTATCCAGTTTGCTAGGCATTCAGATGTGTTATCAGGTGATACTCGATAGCATCGAGATTCGTAAGGATTCAAAAAGGGGGTGAAAAGATCATGTTCGAGTAGGAGACAATCACTGCTATGACTCCTATAGACCGCTGAGTTCTAACATAACATCCATTAACAGAGCGGAACCCCTCACACACTCGTTAAGCCTCACTGGGACTCACACGCACCCCACATTATTATTATGTGTGCACCCATAATAATAAGGCAATTTGCATGCTCATCTCAGTGCCTCTTAACTTGCGCAAAAAGTTTCCCCTCATCCAAACAGCAAACGAAGGGTATTACAGGGTTAAGAATCACAATCAGCAATGGGTAGTGTCACACTAACAGATCACATAACAGGGGTTGGTAACATAAGGGCTCATAGTGTAGTGTCAGGTGTGCATTCACGTGTAATGTTATACATAAGTGTACACTAGATATACTATGCAGTAGTAAATGAGAAACGAACCTTGCAGTCTAGAGCTGAGTGTCATGGTCGATTTCGGAACTGTTCGGTTATAGTCTGGTTTTATGAAAACGATTTAAAACCAAGTTCACTATAACCCGTGGCTCTGATACCAAACTGTCACACCCCCAAAACACCACCCATGGAAACCCGACTTAGGCGTGTGACAAACCAATAACGAGCCACCAATCATGTTGAACTCATAACAAGTTTATAAATAAAAATGCAAAGTATTAATGAATTGTACCAATATTAAGTTTAATATAATCCAACAAATTCAGCGGAAGCAAATAAATGAAATCATAGTTTGACTGTTTCAAAACAATCGTGTCATATCAATAATTCCAACACATGTATCCATCCAGTTCGACCCATGACCACTCCAGCTACACCAGACAGCAAGTTCCAATCCAAGATATTTAATGACCTGCGAGCATGCAACAAGTGTATCAGACAACGCTGGTGAGTTCACAGTTTTAGAAAACGTTTGTTACCAGTTGTATGTAAAACAGTTCACTGACGAATGCAAGTAATATTGTTAATATCTCAATTCCGAACAAGACGGCTCCTGATGTACATGACTGCCCTTTCCCACGTACTCCTATCCAGTACTGGGCCCGACTGGGTCATTAGTTCACATCCGTCCTATCTAGGAGCGGTGTGAGGGTGCCAAACCTAAGTAGCGCTACCAACTAATACCCGTTACCTTCCAGGTAACAACATAAGGGACTTACAAGAATGATAGGTGAGAATATTAACCAATATACCCGTTTTTACCCAAAAGACTTATCCCTCCACGGGATACCCATTGACTATCCCCAACCACTGGGACGCATGCTCGAATGTAGTGAACTCACCTTAGTTTTGCTCGGTAAGATTACAGAACGTGTTCCCAGTTGGTCAATTAACCCCTATTGTGATTATCAATAACAGTTAGTTTCGGTTACACACGGAACATGTATTCTTCGCATTTATCACAAGTTTTAAATAAGCAAAACGCATAACAATACACAAATCTTAGCAGGTATCTGGTCCTACTTACAACCACCATACAAGTTCGTATCATGCCTTATCACAAGTTGTTCAGTTCACCTTTGAGTATACACGTATTGGTTCGTAACCTGCTTCACATTCTCAATTCACGTTATTGTGTAACACGTTATAAGGTAAATATCATGTCATGTTTTCACCAAACAATATCTAACTTGTTATTACAGTTTCTCAAACCTACACGGCCCATTCTAGCTCGGCCCAAACAAGTTATGCACGTGTGACGGGCCAAGGGTGTACGGCCAGCTCGGTTTACTCACACCCAGCCCATCATGAACTCAAGTAGGTGGCTGACCAATTTTTCATGCGCCCCAATGCTACACCCAGCCACAAACAGCGTGTGGGCCAAACACCAATACATGGTGTGCGGCCCAAATGGTCAACACACCTCATTAGTGCTATCTAATTATGTTCCTGGTCCAACTAGTGCAATTATCCTAGTAATACACAACAGTTTATGATCCACTTGTGGTTTGGTTCTTGAAACACACTAACATGAAATCATATCATCGAAATCAGCACAAGCACAATCAATGACCTCCTAATTAAAATACCCATATAGTTTGATTAGACCAAGACAACATGGCCGCCACTTTTATTTAAGATTATCATATCACTTGTCAGACCACTCATCTTCATATATATTGGACCACATTAGGCTATTGATACTCATAATCGGTTTGCTTGGCTCCATGTGACTTTAGTGGACCACTTTACTTTGTATCATCCTATGTATTATAATATTATGTCATAATCATTGAACATCAACTTCCTAGCATCATTAATACCCATCTACCATTTTAAATGCACCACCTAAAGCAAGCAAGACATATTAAACAAATGTTGTCACACTCACACTTCACAGTGATTGCATGAAATCACATGGATTATGACAGTTGAGAATCAACAAACATGAGTGGCCGACAATTATTATATGTACATGAATATTATTGGGTCGATGAAGGTAGTGGCCACCATTTTATTTATTAACACATGAATTCCTAGCATTGACACACAGTTGCACAGATTTAATCGAAAGCCTAATCATATGTCTAATCATTCAGTTAACACATTTTCTAAAGCATGAGTAATGGGTGAATGACTTCTACGTTGTGCAATCATCATCATCACAGTTTTCATTTGTTTTCATTACATAACAAACCCTAATATGAACAATCATCATCATTGATCATCAGTATCATTCATCCTACAAGAATTAATATATATTCAGACCGGACAACACAAACATTATCTATTACGGAACCCTAATTCATTTGTCAGTTCTCTTATTCCCAAACGCAGCACTAAAACACATAAATCATAACATGTAAATCAATTTCATGTCTCTTATTCCCAAACGCAGCACTAAAACACATAGATCATAGCATGTAAATCAATTTGATGATGAGTGTACTAACTGGAGAATTGAGTTTAACAAACTCAGGAGAGATAAGTCTGGCAGGAAAGAAAGCTTCGAGAGTGGGAGGGGTAACTGCCGTCGATCAGGAGTGTGGGTGAGTGTCTAGGGTTTTTAATATTTTTGTGCATTGTAACCATAAGGAGGCCATTAGCCTATGCATGAAAATGTGAATCCCCACTAAGTGGGTTGGGCTCGGTTTGGGTTTGGTAAGGGTTTGGGCCTATATAAACGACTGGTGAAGAAGTGTGTGACCAGAAATTGTGTGCGGCCCACTATGTAACAACAAGGCTAGCATTTAACAAATAACAATCATGCACAATCAATTTACATTTATCCACCTTACACGACGCATCCCTAATTACCACGTGAAACAGAACATGAAGAGTACGAAATGAGTTAAATGTTACGAGGTTAGGCGATTCTAACCTTGGAAGTTCGGGTTGTCACACACATTACATATGATTTGGACTGTTTTGACCCCTTATTTTCTTAATGTGTTTTGACAAAGTTGATTTGGTCCTTTTGAGGATTCTCAACCTGCCTTTTAGCACATAAGAGATTTTGACTAAAGCTCTATTTCCCTCTTTCTATGTTAGCATAACACTAATGTTTATATGAACATAGGTTTAGCTAATCTGAGGTACATACTTTAGTACGAAATATGATGAAATCATCACAAATTCCATAACAATAGTTGAAATCAATTTTGAATGAAGATAGACATATCATAGTTACCAGATAAGTTTCCAGATCTGGGGACTATGAGTGATTTATGCATGATATCACTAGTTGTTTGAGATTTGTGAATCTTATGACATCTTGGTTGTTTTACAGAGTATCTGATTCATCACTTTGAATCATGATTTCTCATTTCTCTGTTTTCCAACTAAATACAATCAACCTTAGTATCAATGAATTTCGAGCTGAACTGTTATGTCAAATTGATTGTTAGATCGAATTTGACTGTCCAAGCTCTGATACCAATTGTTAGGATCGGAGGCTGTGATGATTGTGCTTGTTTGTAAGAATTTGACAAATCAATGAATATAAAACAATGTAAAGTGCAGCAGAAATGGAAGCAAACTGTATAAACACAATCAAAGAAGAGAATAGTTTGATAAACACATGCTTTCTCATTAAGTTGAATGATTACAATTAAAGTCAAAAGATTAACAAGCATGCTTACATATCTAAACTCCCCCTCAGCCTAATGCTCTAAGGTTGGTTGTACAAGATGAAAGGATTGGACTAAAGAAGAAGAATCCTCTCAGTCAATCAAATGTAACAGTACAGAGTACTGTTACATTTATAGATAGACCAAACCACTGAAGCATCTCAGCTGACGTCACCATGAAAGTGACATCTAACAACCTAACAAACTCTATCTACTGATCTATACAACTACTGCTTTGCTAACTACTGATATTGCATAATATTACATAAGACGAATAAAACTGTTGCTGCATCATTCCACTGCTGTGAACCCAACAGTACTTGTCATGATCAGCAGTGCTTGACTCAAGGCAGCAGATTGAACAGCAGGGCTTTTAGTCTTCATCAGTCCTTGAGTAGAACAGCAGTTGTAGGTAAGCAGATGTTTATAGAGGCAGTACTTTGGAGCATGTCAGATGTTTGAGCCACTTTCAAGGGGAAAGCAAAGTGTAAACTGCTGCTTATTGTGAGTCCACTGTTGTGATCCGGTTTTGGCTTTCATTATCTGTTCCTCTGGTAGGGTTCAATCCCAACACATTCGCTCATTCGCAAAACAAAATCCATATTCTCGACCCATCTCACAAAAGCTAAGGCACCTCCAGTGCCGTCGAAGTTTAGTGGCTTGCAGTCCAAAAACTGCTTGTAGGTACAGCCGTTAGGTGGGTTATTCCCTGTGGTACCTCCGATGTGTCTGTAGCGAAGAACCTCGTGCTGTGCGATGGCCTGTGTGATTCGCGCTTGTAATTCTGCCTCGGTCATGGGCAGTGAATGTTCCTTCGAGGAGGTATTCTTCTTCTAATAAGAAGATCGGATTGGTTAGGTCTTATTTGTAAGTAAATAAGTAATTGTCTAGAGGTCATAAGTACATATATATAAACAATCATCATATCAAACAATCATGCAACGACACAACCATAGCATAAACAAGTAATCCAATAATGTGTTTAGTGAGAACATGACGATTGAGCTTTCATTAATTATCGACCTTAGTCACATTGTTTACAAGGTGTATCACATCAAAAGGGATACAGGGTCACACTACCCTTGTCCAATAAGTCTGTCAATATACAAAATCATACGATCAAAAGGTGGTCTTAAAAAGGCTTCACAAGCTCGGCTCAATAGTGATGCTCTCACCAAAAGTAATGCATCTACATAAAACCAAAAACCTACTGTACTGATGGCGGAGGAGGAGGAGGGAGGAAAAGCAAACTGAGAACATGTGCGAGCTCCCCCTCGAGCTCGTGCACACGACGAAGCAAGTAACTGATCTGTTGCTCGATAGTAAAGAGACGAGCATCAAAACCCTAAATGGGTGTAGCAAGAGATGGATGTGCAAAAGGAGACGGTGATGAGTATGGGGGAGCAAAAGTAGGCTGACAAGGACACGGTAGGGGACGCGGATTCAGCTCAAGCTCCAAAACTCTACGACTCATAAACTCAAACTGAAGCTGAAGTGAGAAAAGCAACTCATCCTGTGTATAACCAACAAAATGGGAAGGATGATAGGGATTTGAGATCGGCATAGAATACGGTGAGAACCATCGGAATGGCTCATCAAATGGTGAAGAAGTGAAAGGAGCAAATGGTGCAGACTGAGGGATCTGTGGAAAAGCTGCTGAAACAAAAGGATCATCACGCGGGTGATGACCAGAAGTACCTTCCCCTGGACGGGGTGCAGGGATTGTCACACCCCCAAAATCCACCTGCGGAGTATCACCGCTTGGGAGCGTGACTGACCAGGATCAAGCCACCAATCATATTGAACATGTAATTAATATCAAATATGACAAATGTAAACCAATCATTCAATACGATAGGTGATCAAAACATAATCATAGTTTTTAAGTAGCGGAAGCATAATCATGAAACCCAAAGTATGTAATAAGTTTAAGTGTTATAAAGTTTAGCAAAACATCCACGATCCATGCTCCACAACGACCTGCTCCTCCCTGTGCAAGCTCCATATGTACCTAATGTCCTGCAAGGCATGCAGCAAAGAGTCAACAACTAGTTGAGCGAGTTCACAGTTAACAGTTCAGTAATTGTATAGTGTGAGTAGTAATATGTTCGTTCGTTATGTCATGTATCGTATTAGTTTCCATCGCGGCCTCCCAGGCATGTATGCGAAGATATTAAGGGATGTTCATCCCGAGTATTCTAGACTAGGTTTATCTGTATCGCGGCCTACCAGGCAGGTGTGCGAAGATTAGTATATTTCAGTTCGCGGCCTTCCAAAGGCAGGTGTGCAAAGTCAAAGTCATAATATCGCGGCCAACCCTTGGCAGGTGTGCGAAGATCAGTTCAAAAAGTGTTACTAGTCTAGTCGTATCCTTATCGTTAGGTTCTATCAACTGAGTACGTACAATAAAGTAATCCAATCCCATTCCCACCCTGGGAACCCCATGCCTTGGCTGTGTGAACTCACCTTGGTTTGCTCGGTATGCTTAACTATGTGCTTGCAATTAATCACTCGAGTCCTATAGTATGCATGTATATTAAATCAGTTCATGTTCGTAACGATGTGCAGATAATTTATGTCACAAGGCGTTTGACAGTTATCATCATGTATCACATAAAAAGCTAATCACATCTATGCAGCTTAAGCTTTACAATCAGGGTTGTTCTCAGCCGTTTTAACTCGGTTATTCATCAACAGTCTTAGTAATTTTAATCGTGTTATATCGTTGCTCAGAATTACAGGACTAGCAAGCATAGTAGCGTTAACACACGTAACAGGTTTAACACATCAACAGGGTTAACATACTAACAAGGTTAGTGTGCTTTAATAGTTGCGGCTCGAACTTGACCTCATTGAAACTAGCTAAACCTTTCAGCTTATGAAACCCGATTACCACACAAGGCCCAACAGAGTATATATTTCGACAGTTTACACATCAACACAAACCATCAAGGGTCCGATTTCACCATTTGTTATACTCATACTAATCAATATTTGATATAACCTTAATGCATAATTACCTGAATAATTCTTGCTACACATTATTAGCATATACTGTTAATGGCATATACTAAATTAGTATCATTTATCAGTTAATATTAACACAAAATAAATACATTTGAGTGGCTTTGGGTGCGGCCCAATTAGAGCACTTGGCCGACCATATTCGTTTTTTTTATTAAATAACAAAAGTCACCAAACCATCTAAGTTGCAAGAATTCTGATTAACATAAAATATTCCTGACAATGCACATGATGGCCGCCCAAACTATTGCTAGCTCACACGGGATTGGGCCGATTCTATGGCCAATACCCTTCTTTGGCCATCCACTACTACCAATAATATAGCTCCTCAACATTGCTTCTATCACTATATATACTTTATAATATTCACATCAATGTCTGACATTATTTACCATGAACATTTTGTGATGGCACCATAATATGCAAACACATGAATTATCAAATCACTAATACACATCATCATTCAAATCGGCAGTAGACCATGCCCAACCATCGACCACCGATTTGACCCACTCACTTAAAGTGAACCGACCATTAGTGGCATTTGACCTAATATAAGTGACAACTCCCTGCTATTGGACCGATTATAAAGGTGGGTCAATTCTCAATAACCTAGCCGACAACTCCTATAACTTTTCAATAGGTCACATGTTGATCAATTTAATAAGATCTAATAGATTCATGCAAATCAATTCAATCATATGTTCATACATATCTAATAATAGCCGTTAATACAGAATGTCAACAACAAGCAATAATGATTTCGATGACTAACCGAAATAGAAGAGACAATAATTTGGTTGATGTACGGCTCAAGTCTTTCACAGCTGCCGTTCGTTTTCAAGGAGAGAGAGAGAATGCGAGAGATGGGGTGGTTAGGGTTTTAGAAAGTTATCAACGTCGTGCACGGTTTAAAACCAAACTCTTATCCGATAGCCACTGGGCTGAGGCCCATATATTGTTTTCGTTGGTGAGCAGCGGACGAAAACACTTAGATGTTTTCGGACATGATGTGTTTTCGGGTGGGGGCATTTGAGTTGGGATGATTTCGTGATGGATGGTGTTTTCATGAGGGATGTTCGGCATGTGCTCCATTAATACTCAAACAACCCATATATTAACCAACATACAACCTTATATAAACACAAAACAACACTTGCATTGCACATCAAGTATAACATATCAATCACAATATGATTTAACGTATCACACACGTGTACAGTTGTGAAATAAACAAGTCGTGTCAACTAACAACTTACACGATTAACGTGCAATAGTGCGAAGACGGAAATCTTGGAAACTCGAGTTGTCACATTATCCCCAACTTGAAAGAAATTTCGTCCCGAAATTTGGTACGCACTCACTGAGGAAGCTAGGTAAATTGTATCGTTTACTGGTTTCCCTGGGGTGTCACAGGGATGTCCTGTAAGAAAACGATAGGCAAATCAGTGCGATGTACATCTGACTCTACAGGAGGGAGAGGAGCAACATCAGTGGGTGCGAGTGCGGGTGGAGGAATAAATGGCTCAACAACTGGAGGATCAACGGGTGCTGGAACTGGGTCAGGTATGAGGGGTGCAATGTCTGGTAAACCAAATGGTACATGGTCTGGATCGGGTATCGGCTCAGGATCAGCAGGTGCAACATCAGGCTGATCAAAAGGAACAAAATCTAGCTCAGGATCAAGCTCGGGGTCGTGTGGAGGAGATGGTGCAGCTGACATAGCAGTGTTATCGTTAGAATCAGTAGCATAACGCTGTAATCCGACCGCCCGTAAAGCTGAAGACGTCACAGACTCAAAGGAGTCTGAAACAGAGTGCAAACTAGAATCAGAGGATAACTCAACGACAGGAATCTTAGGAAGTGGGACCGAAATGACATCCTCAGCTATCTCTCCATCACCTTGGGCGTCAACTGGAGGACCGTCAACAAACAAATCAACGTCATCGTCAAATAGATCGTCAAAAGGCCAATCCTCGGGAGGAATGTGTGACAACCTGAACTTTCAAGGTTAGTGTCGTTTATCTAGCGATTCTAAAATCCTCATAATTTGCTTCCATTGTGCATTACCCGAATTAGGCGCGTTAAATGTTTTATGTTTACTTTGATCGTAAGTGAAAACTAATTGCGTTGTGGGCCGCGAGTAATTTGGGCCACAGTCTTCCTAGTTACATGTTATTTTAGGCCCAAATCCACACAAGTCCGATCAAAGCCATTGTGGGCCGATTAGTTGGATTTTGTTACTTAAGCACCGAAGTTATGTTGGGCCGGGTATAGCTAGTGTAGTCCAAATGAATTAATTGTTTTGGGGCCGGTCATTGTAGGATTTATACTTGCACTAGTAGTTCGTAGATTGTTAGCACAAACATCTTAATCTCACAACTTGAACCCAATTTGGCCCAAGCCCATGTCGCATGATTACGTAGGTAGAATACGTATTAGGTGTGATCCCAAACTTTAAACAAAACCCTACCCTCCTCTCAAGAACAGGCATGGCAACAGTAAACCCCCCCTCATTCGAGTTAGCATCTTATTAAGTTAGAATCTTGGTTAGTGGTTCTTGTCTATTGTTATTCATATTTGCATGACATTGTTTATATGTGTTATTGAATGAGATTTGATGATTAACTATTTGGTGATAGTATGTGATGTTGATTATACAGTTATAAGATGGATATGCTTTGTAGTTGTTTAGTAGCGATCAAGTGGCACATAATATATGCAAACTGTAAATTGAACCATGTATAAATATATGTATGTACGTCGATGTATGATGGTGTTGTATACTTGTGTATGTGAAACTCTAATGTGAAAATCCTATAAACCTTAATCGTATGCGCATGTGCGGTGTAAATAAAATAAATCTGATGTTGTTGGCTATTTTGTTTACGACCGAGGCATAACTAATATCTATAACAATAGGCAAATTATTGAGATCTATGGGTAAGGGTGATTTAAATTAATGATTGGTCACACACATAACCGGGCTCCATATATAAACTAGGCTGTGTAATTTAAATTGATAATTGTTTATGTATTCAAGAAATAGTTGTCATGCATTAAAAAAAAACTAAGAGGACAGATGATCGAGATGATCATCAGGTTATGTGAATTGTTTGGGGTAATGGGCCGCATCTTCTCTCGGTGTAGGTTGGGCCAGCTAAATCATTGAGCTGATGAAATAATCATATTAGTAATAGTTCACATTAAATTGTGTTAGTATTAATTGGGTCTTGTGTATATACAAAAATCTCATGAATGGGGCCGCACACCTTATGATAATATCTGTTGGGCCGATATCAGGTGGGCCGAGTATTAGGTGCTTAGGCTGGGCTATACACGGAATTAAACATGGATCACTTGTGACCCAAATACTCACTTGGTAATGATACGGGGTATAACGATACGGAGATTGTGTTGCTTGATTTCGGGTTACAATTTGCATATACACTTGAATAGGAACTAGACTGCTTGACATGTGATATGGTGTGTTATGAACTTGTGTTGTGGTTGAAAGTGGGATTCGCATCGCTCTTAATCGAAATCGAAACGACAAAACTCGTCAAAACAAATGACTGATCGATCAGGCAGCTGACCGATCGACCAGCTGTCCGATCGAACTGCAGTTTGATCGACCAACCAGTCGGCCGGCTTGCCAACCGAACGACCAGCCCCTTTCCTCTTTGGGTAACCCTATAAATACCCCTTGTCACTTTCATTCTTTCTACTTTTGGCGACTGACGTCCGACCAGCACGCTCTCCTCACCTTTTCTCCGATTTCTCTCGATTCCGGTAAGATCTCGTCCTAAATCTTGTACTTCCTTAATCTACACGCACTCCTACACCTTTCTATCTTTTAAATCTTAACTTTTAAACGTGAAATCATCAAGATTCAAGGTGTTCTAGGATGACTTCATCATGTTTTCTTGAAGAACTTCATGTGTTGGCCTCAATCCACCAAGAACAACCTAGATCTAACCGATTTCCACATAAACAAACAAAGATCTTTCACCAATCTAAACATATTCACAATGAAAAGGATTGAAAAATGGTTTTCCAACTTTCTTTCAATCGTTTACACTCAATGCACTCAAAATCGGTGGAATCGGAGCTTGTGCCGACCTACTACTCATTCTTGTGGTTACGTTGGTTCAAGATCCGTATTCTATCAACGAGATTATTGATTCTGGGTTAACCAAGAACAATCGTCTTGAACCGGTTGACTGACTGAACTTGGGTGGTTCCTGTTCAATCGGGCCACTAGAGCTTAGGATGGGGTTCTGTTGGTCGACACGATATCAACACATCTAGATAAAACGACAAACTATCAAAACAACCAAGTGTAAGACGAACGGGACGACCAGGACGGAATGCCGTCCGATCGGACTATTGTCCGAACGAATTGTCACTCGTTCGATCCACACCTTGGGTTCCACACTTAACCACTTTTGCCAATATTTGAAGTCTGAGTGTTGAACGAATTGTTGACCGATCGGACTACCATCCGATCGAATTGCCATTCGAATCATGAGACATTTAAACTTCCACACTTAAACAATTTTCAACATGCTCAATGCACTAGGGCTGCCACCCAATCGAACTGTTGTCCGATCGAGTGACAACCTGCTGTGAACTTGTTCTCGCTGAAGTGCCCAACGAATCGGATTGCCGGCCGATCGACCGACCGTCCGATCGACCGACCTGAAAGGTAGAGATACTTCAATGGTTTCAAAATGCTATAACAAAAACTTCAAAAGTCAAGCCATCATACACAAACACATCTTTCCCAAAGGAAGTAACAATCCACTCGAACGGCCATCCGACCGGACAGCCGTCCGAACGGACTGTCACTCGTACGATCAGCTGTCCGATCAGACTACCATCCGATCAACCAATTGTTCGACCCATCAACACTTGTTTCGTTTTACGTGTCGCTTATCGTTATGGTATTCAATCTGATCAGGCTAACCCTACTCTCTAGCGCTCCCTTCAATCCATTAATCGCTGTGAGTATACTCGATCCCTTTTTGCTTTACGCACTTTTGGGTGTTACATACGTTACTTATACTAAATCACATCGAACACACTACGCAATACATTAAACGCTAACCGTTACCGCATGTTATACGTGACTTAATGAATGCTTGTTTGTTATGTTTACACATGGAATGCTGTCTACCTGCCTTAGCAACGATAGTACTATAGGTTGGACTCAACACCTGCTCACGCATGGGTTGTTAAGGACAATTATTTACATGGATTACAGTGGTGATCATGTATTACGAACTGCCTTGGGCAGTCAACCCGTAGTCATTGGTATCGATAGGTTCATGTCAATAACTAACATGCTTCGTTTTACTCAGTGTACGTGCTGGTTATGCGTAAACTATTTCGAACTCTATATGTTATTATCAAACTTGTATGCTCACCTTTACATTTTGTGTATTGACTTTTATTTTAACGTATGTGAGAGGTGCTTAAGATGCCTATTTGCTTGGAAATCAAGGCTAGGAAAGAGTCCTAGAAACCAACAAATAGTTGTATGTACTAATGAAACCTGAGTTGTCGAAACAGAACAATTTTCCTAGATCCTTTCTGTAACAATTGTATTATCTTATATGATATGGTATGGTATGGGACGTGTTGTTTTAAATATTTGGTAAATATAGTTGTTATGGAAACTTTTGGACAATCTGTTTCGCTTAGTGCCGCGCCCCGATGTTTCCGCCATCGGTTGGGGTGTGATAGATTGGTATCAGAGCCATAACTATAGGGAATTAGGCAAGACTCGACCTAGTCCGGGTCGATGTCTTAGAAACCTAGTCTATAGTTAGGACCCAATCGACCGACTCGTGCATGTCCAGTAAGGATCATGTATGAGTTTATTGCTATTTCTCACAATTCTCGCCTACGCTACACTATCACTACACTCGAATTTTCAATTGTAAATAAGTGATTAAGTCGAGATTAGGTGTGAAAATCTCAAACTCTCGATTAAATTGCTTAATTGATCTGTATTTATCTATAAAACGCGAGAATTCACGTTGAACCAGGAGTGAAATCCATACTTTAGCGCAGATTTTCGTCCCTATTTCTATTAAAATAGGAAGGAAGTTGTTAAGACAGGGGTGAAACCCTAACCTTGATGATTTGTTCCGACTTTTACTTGGTTTTACAAAACTCTCACCAAAGTCTCGATGGACTCCAACGACCTGAAGTCACGGTATGACTAAAGGGACACATGCCGAACACCCAAGAATCGAGGCAGAAGCACGATCCTAAAAGTCAAAATGTGTACAACAAGTCCTTGAGAATAATCGAATCACTTTGGATAGTCAATGTCTAATAGCCGTAGACAATCTATTTCACGATTTTTATGTGTTTCGATTCTGAGCCCGCAACTGCTGACTCTGATGATTTGTCGATTTTATGTGTTTAGTGTATTTACCTGTTTATGTGTTTAAATTTTGGAGAATTATTCGATTTTTGCTACCACTTCGATCGACACGCATGACTCGCATGACTCGCACTGCACTTCTATCTCAAAATGCTGACAAATCGCTAAATGATGGATGAACTATGCCATGTTATACGCTTATAGTATACTACTCGCTATGTTCTTCGCAATCGCTACTCTCGAACTCTCGCGATTTTGAATAATAGGTTTCTGTATTCTGACTCCTTCTGTGTGCTTCTAGGAGAACTATGTATTTATATGTGCTTCTGTGATTCTGTGTCTTACGTGTTTACATGCTTCTATGCCTATGTGAATCGGTGATTATGTGCCTATGTGTTGCGTGATTTTACGTGTTCCTGAGCTTTAGCAGTATTAGACGTGTGAGGTGAGAATCGGTTAAATTATGTCTGAGACCTATGACGATGTCTGTTGCAGACAATGTTGTCATCTGGACCTCGTCACCCACAACTTACTCGCCAAGAACAGAGGGACAAACGCCTTGCTGCCATCCTCGCTAAACAAGTGGCCAAGGTTGTGCCTCAGATCGTGAGTGAAATTTACGAGAATGTTAGCAAATCGTCTGAGGAGTCTAGAACCGAAGTTCCTAAAGTTGCTACCAAGACTGCTTTTAGCTTCAAGCAATTCAAGGCTTGCGATCCAAAGGAATTCACTGGAGAAGATGGCCCAGCGGCTATGTTTCAATGGTTCGATTCCATCAAAGTCACTCTACGCCAGAGCGGATGTCCTGAAAATCTCCGTACCCTAAACGCTACCGGCGTCTTCCAGTCCCGCGCATTAGACTGGTGGACGGCCGAGAGAAACAAACGCGAGAATGATGCAGCTTATGAGCTGATCTGGGAAGAGTTGAAGGCCATCATGATGGATGAGTTCTGTCCTCCCCATGAGCGCCAAAAGCTGGAGGACGAGTTCTGGAATATTAAGCAGAAGGAAGGTGACAACGCTGCCCTGACTGCTCGCTTTAAGCAGCTCAGCATCATCTGTCCCGATCAAGTGAAGACGCCCGACATGGCAATCAAGAAGTACATCCAAGCCCTACCCGACTGTGTTGCGGATTTTGTGCATGCCACGAAAACAGCAACGATTGAAGAAACCTACTTGCTTGCCGCCGAAATCAATGACAAGCGAGTAAAATCTGGCTTTTGGGATAAGCCTTCAAAGTCTCTGCATCAAGCGACCACCGCACCAACCACCGAAACCGCCGCCGCTCAATCGTCAAAGTCCTCACGCCGCAGGAAGAAGAGCAACAACAGCAGCTCCAGCAACAAGAACTGTGCTGTCACCACCACTGCTACTCCACTTCAAGCCGTACCGGCTCAGCAACAGTCTCACCACCGACTAGCACCAGTTTCATATGCACCACCAGCAAAGCGTGCATACACAAGCCCCCACCCTGCTTGTCCAACATGCTCCTATCATCACCCGGTGGGTTTCGCGTGTCGTTTCTGCACCCACTGCAATATGTACCGTCATTTTACCGCTAACTGCCGTACTGGTCCTTGTCAAGCGCCATCTCAAGCCACTGCTCATCAAGCTCTGCTCCCAGCCCTACAAGGCCAACAAACGGCTCAGGCACCCGCGGTCAACGCTCGAGTCTGCTTCGCATGTGTTGATCCCAACCACTTTGCGAACATGAGCCCGAACAGGGTTGTGAAACAAGAGCCCCAGCAGCAGCAACACTAGCAGCAACAGCCTCAGCAGCAATAACAAGCCACACTCGCCAGAACGTTCAACATCAATGCGCGCCAAGCCCAGGCTGACAACAACGTGGTCAATGGTACGTTCCTTGTGAATGGTATTTATGCTTCATGTTTGTTTGATACTGGAGCCGATAACTGCTTTGTGTCGTTTGAATTCGAGAAGCTCCTTAGTCGTAAGCGCTCCCATCTCCCCTCGACGTTCGATGTTGAAGTCTCCATTGGAAGAACTGTCGCCGTTAACTCTGCTCTTCGTGATTGTACTCTTGAGCTCAACAACCATATTTTTCCAGTCGACCTTATTCCGATGCAACTCAGAAGTTTCAACGTCATAGTAGGCATGGGCTTTCTTCGCGAAAACCATGCTGAAGTTATGTGCTTCGATAAGATGATCTGATTCTCGCTGGGGAATGGTGATTTATTGTGTGTCTATGGTGAAACTGCTTCGAAAGGTCTCAAACTTATGTCATGTGTCCAAGATAGCAAGTATCTCCGCAAGGAATACAGAGCTTTCTTGGCTAACATTGCAGTAGCGGAGAAGGAAAAGAAAGGAAGGACTGAAGTCAAAGACGTTCCTGTGGTCCGTGAATTTCCTCAGGTGTTCCCTGATGATCTTCCTGAACTTCCACCAAGTCGTGATATCGACTTTCGTATCGACCTCATTCCTGGAGCCAACCCTGTTGCCAAAGCTCCTTACCGACTCGCACCGTCCGAAATGAGAAAGGCTTCATTCACCCGAGCACCTCTCCTTGGGGTGCGCCAGTCCTTTTCGTTAAAAAGAAGGATGGGTCGTTCAGGATGTGCATCGACTATTGGGAATTGAATAAGCTAACCATCAAGAACCGCCATCCCCTACCCCGCATTGATGATTTATTTGATCAGCTGCAAGGTGCTACGTGTTTCTCGAAGATCGATCTACGCTCAGGCTATCATCAGTTACGCATCCAAGAGGAGGATATACCCAAAACCGCTTTTTGCACTCGTTACGGCCACTACGAATTCGTTATTATGCCTGTTGGTTTAACCAACGCACCCGCGGTTTTCATGGATCTGATGAATCGCGTGTGTAAGCCATATCTCGACCGTTTTGTCATCGTGTTCATCGACGATGTCTTGATCTATTCCAAATCGAAAGCTGAACACGCGCAACATCTACGTTTGGTTCTCGAGCTACTCCAGGGGAATCAACTCTATGCCAAGTTCTCCAAGTGTGAATTCTGGCTAGAGGAGGTTCAGTTTCTGGGTCACATTGTCAATAGTCAAGGTATTCATGTCGACCCCGCGAAGATTGAAGCAGTCAAGAGTTGGATTATGCTGAAGAACCCATCTGAAGTCCGTTCTTTTCTCGGACTAGCAGGCTATTATCGACGATTCATCGAAGGATTCTCAAAGATCTCTGTGCTGCTTGTCGCCCTTACGCATAGAGACAAGCCTTTTGTTTGGGGAACCAAACAAGAGTCTGCTTTCCAAACCCTCAAGCACATGCTTTGCAATGCTCCTGTTCTCACATTGCCCGACGGAAACGACGACTTTATTGTCTATTGTGATGCTTCCAACCTTGGTCTTGGTTGTGTCCTTATGCAGCGAGACAAGGTTATAGCTTACACATCTCGTCAGCTCAAAATCCACGAGAAGAACTATACAACCCATGATCTCGAGCTAGGCGCGGTTGTTTTTGCGTTAAAGATTTGGCGACACTACCTGTATGGTACCAAGTGTACGATCTTCACCGATCATAGGAGCCTACAACATATCTTTGATCAGAAAGAACTTAATATGCGTCAACGCCGATGGGTAGAACTTCTCAACGATTACGACTGTGAGATTCATTACCACCCAGGCAAAGCAAATGTCGTTGCCGACGGTCTCAGCAGACGGAGTTATTTGCTCAGCATTCGTAATACCCAAGCCTAATACGATCTCGAAACCCTCATCCGCGAAGCCCAGCATGCCTGTTTCAATGAACGCACTCTGAAGAAGGAAAGAATCTATCACGATGGAGCTCAGCTTGTGAATAAGTCAAATGGGATATTTCATTTTCTGGACCAAATTTGGATCCCTAAGCGGACCAAATTGCGAAAGATTTTGATGGACGAAGCCCACAAATCCTGATATTCTATTCACCCCGGTGCCGATAAAATGTACCAGGATCTTCGCTACAAGTACTGGTGGCCGAGCATGAAAAGGGATATTGCTCTCTACGTTGGGAAGTGGCTGACTTGTGCAAATGTCAAGGCTGAACACCAAAGACCCTCTGGCTTACTCGAACAACCGCCGATCCCTATGTGGAAGTGGGAGAGTATAACTATGGACTTCATAACAAAGTTTCCGCACACGTCATCAGGTCACGACAGCATTTGGGTTGTTGTTGACCGTTTGACCAAATCAGCCCACTTTTTGCCAATACGAGAAGACTGCAAGGTAGAACGATTAGCCCGAATCTACACCAACGAGATCATTTGTAATCATGGGACGCCTCGCGACATCATCTCTGACCGTGATGCTCGGTTTACCTCGCGACTGTGGGAAACGTTTCAAACGGCTCTCGGTACTACGCTTAATCTAAGTACCGCATTCCACCCTCAAACCGACGGTCAGACTGAAAGAACGATCCATACTCTTGAAGACATGCTCCGTTCGTGTGTCATAGACTTCGGTGGTAATTGGGATACATACCTGCCGCTAGTCGAATTCTCGTATAACAACAGTTATCATTCCAGCATTCAGATGGCACCATTCGAGGCTTTATACGGAAGAAGATGTCGATCGCCTATTGTGTGGCACGAGATCGGTCACTCGCAATTAACCGGTCCTGAGCTATTGTAAGAAACAATTGACAAAATCCTCCAAATTCGAGACAACTTGTTGAAAGTTCGAAGTCGACAGAAAAGTTACGCCGATAGACGACATAAGCCCCTTGAATTTGACGTTGGCGACTACGTACTCCTAAAGGTATCACCTTGGAAGGGTGTGGTCAGATTTGGCAAGAAAGGGAAACTAGCGCCTCGATATGTTGGACCTTTTAAGATTCTGGAAAGGATCGGAAAAGTCGCCTACAGACTCGAACTACCGGAGGAACTTAGTAATGTCCACCCGACTTTCCATGTGTCAAACCTCCGGAAGTGCCTGGCTGAGCATGATTTAATTGTACCTCTCGATGACCTTCAAATAAACGAAACACTACACTTCGTGGAGAAGCCTATCGAAACCATGGACGCAAAACCAAGCAGCTCAGACGCTCGCGCATTCCTATTGTGAAAGTCCAATGGGAAGGCAAACGAGGCGCAGAGTTCACTTGGGAACTCGAAAGCGACATGAGGGCGAAGTACCCGCAGTTGTTTGTTACGGCTTCGGCCTAATTTCGGGACGAAATTCCCTCAACTAGGGGAGGCTATAACACCCCGTGTTTCGAAGTCAAAGTCAAAGTCAAGATTGAAGTCAAAGGAAGAAAAGATTGCTAATTGCGATCCGTCTCTCCTTGCTCGATTCCTGTTTTGACTTCTTTGACACGTAGATTAGTCTATTTTATTTTTGCTTTAGTTATATTATGCTGAGTAATTGTTAAGAATCGCAATAATCGATGTATACTTATCGCTACGAATCACTTTACGATTGTGAATAATAGGAAGTAACAAATGCGATAAAGTCGACTAAACGATAATCAATCTAATTTCATCAACATCGAATCACAATCGAACTCGCAACTCAAACTACGCAATTTTGGTTAATTATATATGTGTGTGTGTGCCTTTTATGTTACTTGTGCATGTTTAATTTATGTTATGTGCGGGAATCAATCGAAACGCAATCGAACTCAATCGCAAATCGAAATGCTATGATAATTGGTAGAGAAGAGATAGTGCGTGATATGAGTAGTTGGGATTAAAAGTAATTTGAATAGAAAACTCTATCGCATTCGCATCGCTCTTAATCGAAATCGAAACGGCAAAACTCGTCAAAACAAATGACTGATCGATCAGGCAGCTGACCGATCGACCACCTGTCCGATCGAACTGCAGTTCGATCGACCAGCCAGTCGGCCGGCCTGCCAATCGAACGACCAACCCCTTTCCTCTTTGGGTAACCCTATAAATACCCCTTGTCACTTTCATTCTTTCTACTTTTGGCAACCGACGTCCGACCAGCACGCTCTCCTCACCTTTTCTCTGATTTCTCTCGATTCCGGTAAGATCTCGTCCTAAATCTTGTACTTCCTTAATCTACACGCACTCCTACACCTTTCTATCTTTTAAATATTAACTTTTAACCGTGAAATCATCAAGATTGGTGTTCTAGGATGACGTCATCATGCGTTCTTGAAGAACTTCATGTTTTGGCCTCAATCCACCAAGAACAACCTAGATCTAACTGATTTCCACATAAACAAACAAAGATCTTTCATCAATCTAAACATATTAACAATGAAAAGGATTGAAAGATGGTTTTCCATCTTTCTTTCAACTCTTTTACACTCAATGCACTCAAAATCGGTGGAATCGGAGCTTTAGCCGACCTACTACTCATTCTTGTGGTTACGTTGGTTCAAGATCCGTATTCTATCCACGAGATTATCGATTCCGGTTAACCAAGAACAATCGTCTTGAACCGGTGGACTGACTGAACTTGGGTGGTTCCTGTTCAATCAGGCCACTAGAGCTTAGCACGGGGTTCTGTTGGTCGACACGATATCAACACATCTCGATAAAACGACAAACTATCAAAACAACCAAGTGTAAGACGAACGGGACAACCAGGACGGAATGCCATCCGATCGAACTGTCGTCCGAACGAATTGTCACCCGTTCGATCCACACCTTGGGTCCCACACTTAACCACTTTTGCCAATATTTAAAGTTTGAGTGTTGAACGAATTATTGACTGATCGGATTACCATCCGATCGAATTGCCATTCGAATCATGAGACATTTAAACTTCCACACTTAAACAATTTTCAACATGTTCAATGCACTAGGGATGCCACCCGATCGAACTGTTGTCCGATCGAGTGACAAACTGCTGTGAACTTGTTCTCGCTGAAGTGCCCAATCAATCGGATTGCCGGCCGATTGAACGACCGTCCGATCGACCGACCTAAAAGGTAGAGATACTTCAATGTTTTCAAAATGCTACAACAAAAACTTCAAAAGTCAAGCCATCATACACAAACACATCTTTCCCAAAGGAAGTAACAATCCACTCGAATGGCCATCCGACCGGACAGCCGTCCGAACGGACTGTCACTCGTACGATCAGCTGTCCAATCGGACTACCATCTGATCGACCAGCTGTTCGACCCATCAACACTTGTTTCATTTTTTGCGTCACTTATCGTTATGGTATTTAATCTGATCAGGCTAACCCTACTCTCTAGCGCTCCCTTCAATCCATCAATCGCTGTGAGTATACTCGATCCCTTTTTGCTTTACGCACTTTTGGGTGTTACATACGTTACTTATACTAAATCACATCGAACACACTACGCAATACATTAAACGCTAACCGTTACCGCATGTTATACGGGACTTAATGAATGCTTGTTTGTTATGTTTACACATGGAATGTTGTCTACCTGCCTTAGCAATGATAGTACTATAGTTTGGACTCAGCACCTGCTCACGCAGGGGTTGTGAAGGACAATTATTTGCATGGATTACAGTGGTGATCATGTATTACGAACTGCCTTGGGCAGTCAACCCGCAGTCATTGGTATCGATAGGTTCATGTCAATAACTAACATGCTTCGTTTTACTCAGTGTACGTGCTGGTTATGCATAAACTATTTCGAACTCTATATGCTATTATCAAACTTGTATGCTCACCTTTACATTTTGTGTATTGACTTTTATTTTAACGTATGTGACAGGTGCTTAAGATGCCTATTTTCTTGGAAATCAAGGCTAGGAAAGAGTCCTAGAAACCAACAAATAGTTGTCTGTACTAATGAAACCTGAGTTGTCGAAACAGAACAATTTGCCTAGATCTTTTCTGTAATAATTGTATTATCTTATATGACATGGTATGGGACGTGTTGTTTTAAATATTTGGTAAATATAGTTGTTATGGAAACTTCTGGACAATCTGTTTCGCTCAGTGCCGCGCCCCGATGTTTCCGCCATCGATTGGTGTGTGACAAGAGCCACTGGTTATAGTGAACTTGGTTTTTAAACATTTTTATGAAACCAGACTATAACCGAACAGTACCGAAATCGACCATGACACTCAGCTCCAGACTGCAAGGTTCGTTTCTCATTTACTATTGCATAGTATATCTAGTATACACTTATGTATAACATTACACGTGAATGCACACCTGACACTGCAATATGAGCCCTTATGTTAACAACCCCTGTTATATGATCTGTTAGTGTGACACTACCCATTGCTTATTGTGATTCTTAACCCTGTAATACCTTTCGTTTGCTGTTTGGGTGAGGGGAAACTTTTTGCGCGAGTTAAGAGGCACTGAGATAAGCATGCAAATTGCCTTATTATTATGGGTGCACACATAATAATAATGTGGGGTGCATGTGATTCCCATTGAGGCTTAACGAGTGTGAGAGGGGTTCTGCTCTGTTGTTTGATGTGAACTCTGTAGTCTGTAAAAGTCATTAGGAGGTTTGACTCCTACCTTATTTCGACTCGTAACCTTTTCCCTCTTCTCCTATAGAATCATGAGCGGACGAGGCCATGGACGCGGTCACATTGCTATGACTCAGGTTGAATTACCCAGCCTGATCAACACTCGTGTAGCTGAAGCCCTAGCGGCTTACCAGGCTGGTACGATATGTGCCAATTACTTTCTATCCTTGTGTTGTATACTCGAATCTTACCTGTGCGTTGTACGTTCTTTCGTTTTAGGTCAACCTGTGAATCAAAACAATCCACCTGCTCCACCTGCTTATACGTACAAGATGTTCATGGATTGTAAGCCACAGACCTTCAGTGGGACTGAAGGAGCTGTAGGACTCCTGTGATGGTTTGAGAAGGCAGAATCGGTATTTGCAATGTGTAACTGTCCTGCTGGGGACAGAGTGAAGTATGCTACGAGCACACTCGAGGATAGTGCCCTGACATGGAGGAATGCCCAGGTTCAGATGTTGGGTATCGAAATGGCAAATGCCACCACTTGGGAAGACTTTAAGGAGTTGATGAGGGAGGAGTATTGTCCTCGTGATGAGGTTCAGAAACTGGAGAACGAGTACTACAATCTGAAAATGGAGGGATCTGAGATTGAAGCATTCACGAGGAGGTCTAATGATTTAGCAACTTTATGCCCCAACCTGTCTCGACCCCTACATCGGCGAATTGAGTTGTATCTCAAGGGTTTAGCACCAGCTGTTAAGGGGTATGTTACTGCTGCAAACCTAGGAAATCTGCCCTGTATCATCCGTCTGGCACATAAGATTACTGACCAAGAGGTTGAACGTCACAACTTGCCGCCACGTTTTTCTGCTACTACTGCTACTACAACTACAACTACTGCTCCCACTACTGACAACAAGCGTAAATGGAATGATGTGGACAAGACGTCCAATTCAGTGCAGTCACAAAAGAAACCAGACATGGGCAACAATCGCAATTTCAGCCAGTCATCTTTTGTGAACTAGAATCAGAGAAACAATTCAAATCAGGGTTCTTACGCGGGAAAGCCACCAAAGTGTAATAAGTGTATGTTCCACCATCGCGGGCCGTGCACCCAGGTATGTCACAGGTGCAACAAGGTGGGGCATATGGCTAAAGATTGTAGGGTCTGGCTTCCTAAGCAGCCGCAGCAGCAGCCACAACAACAGGAGAGGCAGCAGCCTCAACAGGACCAGGGTAATCGAAAGGGGTGTTTTCAGTGTGGTGATGAGGGTCATTTTAAGAGGGATTGTCCTCAGCTTAATCAGAATGCTGGCAACAACAACAATACTGGGAATAACAACAACAGGAACAATGGTGGGAACGGGGCACGTGGAAGAGTTTTTACTATTGGTGCTGGGGAAAGCTCGCAATGATGGCAATGTTGAGACCGGTACGTCTTATTTGAATGATCTTTTTGTTTCTGTTTTATTCGACTCTGGTGCCTATTGGAGTTATGTGTCTTTGGGGTTCAGTCGTCAGTTAGGACTGACTCCCACCCCTCTTGTAAATAAGCATGTAGTAGGATTAGCTGATAGTAAATCGATAGAAGCATCTCATGTTCTTTTTGGTTGTAAACTTGATCTCATGGGTCAAGTGCTCGACATTGACCTACTTCCCGATACTCTTGTAAGTTTTGACGAGGTCGTTGGCATGGATTTAGTTATCTATGCATCAAGCGGAAATTCTCTGTAAAGAGAAAATCGTGCGTATCCCTCTCCCTAGTTGTTAATCCTTATCAGTTCAAGATCATCGTAATGGTGCCATGGTTGGCATCATCTCAGCCATGAAAGCCCAAAAGTGTCTATGGAAGGGCTACCCTGTTATTTTGGCTCTCGTCATCAATTCGCAACTTAAAGAAAGGAAGATCGAGGATCTTCCAGTTGCTCGTGAATGTTCTGACGTGTTTTCTGAAGAGTTACCTGGTTTACCTCCACATCGTCAAGTGGAATTTCAGATTGACCTTATGCAATTTTAGATTCCTTTTGGGATACAGCCATCCCTTGGGTTCGCTGGATACTATCGCAGATTCATAATGGGACTCTCGAAGATTGCGCAACCTCAACCTCTTTAGCACAGCGGGGAGCTGTGAATTCATGGGAAATAAAACAGGAGAACATCTTTTCGGCTTATGAAACCTGACCCTGCATTACACCGAGCATCGTCTTTACCCTAGGGTGCGGGTGATCTAGCGGTATACCATGATGCTCCGAATCAGAGTCCCAGTTACACGCCGACACAACACGAGAAAGTGATGACTTACGTAATGGTGTTACGAAGAGGAACTGCATGACATACAATCTGCGGTGGAAACCGTGGTCATTGGATTTAAGTGGGAGGCATTACTTGGACGGTACCGAATGCACTACTTAGACCGATCACAAGGGCCTCCCGTGTACCCTTGTTTCAAAATAGCTAAACATGTGATGGCATCGCTGGATGGAACTTTTGAATGAATACGACCATGAAACCCGGACGTGCACGAGCTTTGCAGCTTGCTATCGACTCTAACATACCTGATCAGAATCGCCTTGTTCAAATTGAAGAACTGTAGGAGGAGAGTTCTCAAGATTGACCCATGCGGGGCATGGGGAAGCAACCTTTGGCAGGTCGGACGATATTTGCTACTTCATGGAACGAATATGGACCTCACTATACAACAACATTAGGGAACTAGTCCAGGCGAAGCACACGGGCCTCGATATCCTATTCATCTGAGTTTTGCTAGGAAGTATTAAAACCTGAAGACCATGTACGGGTGACCGGGCCTGAAGGCCCACATAGCCACGCATGGGAACGAAGTTTGACATGTGGGAAAGTCAAGGTGGGATATTAGCAACCAGAAACACATGTATGGAAAAGAGAACAGACTGCCATGGATTTTGTCACTAGTCTACTTACAACTCGAAACGGAAACATTATCACCTAGGTGATCATTGATGGACTCAAGTTACCAGTACACTTTCTTGCAATCAAGAAAACTGACGAGTCTTCACTGTTGTGAATGTCCCTCTGATAGAGGCGGCTTTTAGGTACGAGGTGCCAACTCCTGTTACCTCTGAATTTGATCTATGCATGATCTAGGTCAGGCAATACATAACACCCTTGGCTCACGTAAGGTCCAGAACAATGCTTATCGCCGTTGGGCAAACAACCAGAGAAAACGAACTCTCCTGGCACTCGATGTGACATCTCGTATTTTCAATCTTTCCATTTTTGGCAAGTCTGCTTGTACTTTCTATTTTTGTAAGTTGTACCTTTGTCGTATTTGATTCTATTTCCAAATTGTACTCGAGACTTGAAATCATAATGAAAATGCATGATTTTATCCATATTTGTGTTTGAATGCTATGTATTGTTGAAACAATTGATATTATGTTGAAACTATGTTAAACACGTAAAAACAGAGAAATTCCATCTTAATCTCAGCTCTTAAATTCATCGTTGCCAAGAGATTACCCTAAACCGTACAAAATTGGGAATTTATACGCTAATTCGGTAAAAATATTGAAGTTTGGGTTAAATTTGATTTTTATATTATTTTATTATTATTTTAAATGAATAAAATAATAATTTAAATTAAATAAATAAATATTTTCTAAATTTTTATTGGGTTTTGAACATTTTTGTTAGTAAATCTAACCCCGTTAGTGAAAACCAGGTTAAATCAGCCTAACCTAGTTAGTTTTATTAAAGAACAGCACTAACTGAGTTAGAAAACTCAGTTAGTGGCTAACCCAGTTAGTTAAAACTAACTGTATTAAAAAAATGGGATTTTGTGCATGAACCGGGACTCGAACCCGCGACCAACAAGAACTCAAACAGCGCACAAACCAACTGGACTATCTCGCAACATGTTAACAAGTTGGATCTGTTTTGTATTTAAGCATTCATTTATTGCGAATTTAAAATCAAACAACAAACCGCCAAACAGCTTCATCTTCTACGTCCATTCGTTTCTTCTTCTTCTTCTTCGATTGTTACGGGTGACCCTTCTGTTTCTGTAACCGAACACCCTCATTCCTTTATAAAACCCAATCAAAACTTCATCATATCGTTCCTTTCAAACGAATCAAACCCGAAACGAAACCGAACTACATCTCCGTCACCTCTCGCCGCCGGAGTTCACCACCACCGGTCCACCTTCTCCGGCCACCACCTCCGACCGTCTCCGACCATCCGGTAACATTTTCCGCCTTCTTTTCTTTCTCCGATCGTTGAACTGTTATAGGATTATTATTGTTATTATTATTATGATTATTATTATTATTATTATTATTATTATTAATATTATTATTAATATTACTATTATTATTATTATTATTATTATTATTATTATTATTATTATTATTATTATTACAATTATTATTATTATCATTATAATAAAACAGATTATTAATATTATTATTTATAAAATCAGATTTATTTAAATCTGAAATAATTATTTATTCAGAATTATATTTCTATTATTTATTTTTCAGATATATATATTTCAGAATTTTATTTAATTATTTCAGTTTATAAAATCAGAATTTTGAAAATCAGATTTATATTTTATTAAAACAGTTTTATTATTTCAGAATTTTATTTCTTGTTTATTTGAATCAGATTTATAATTACATTTATCTATTTAAATCAGTTTTATTAATTCAGAATTATTCTTTGTGTTATTTATATAATTCTGATTTATTATTTAAAAATCCGAATTATTTATAATTAGAATTGTTATTATTATATATACTTAGTAAATCAGAATTTTTATTTTATTAAAAACAGAAATTTGTATTACACATATTTAATTATTTCAGAATTTTTATTGTTTATTTATTTAAAACAGAATTATTATTTTATATGCATCAGAATTATTGTTTATATATATTAAATCAGAATTTGTAAATTAATAAAAACAGAATTTATATTGCATTTATTTATTAATTCCAGAATTTATTATTTAATTTTTTTTTGATTTATTATCTTATTTTATATAACTAGAATTTTATAAATAGATTTATTATTTATAGAATTGTTAATTGATACTAGATTATTTGTTTAAGATTGTTAATCTAAAATAATTATATACATATTTAAATTTTTATTTATTTAATCCAACATTTTGGAAATTCTATTTGTGATGTTTTGGTAAGATTAGTATTTATTTTACCTATTTAATTGTCATATTATAATTCCCAAAATTCCCAATATTTAATAAAATCCTTCCAACTTAATAGGGTAATCTTCTTGTGCACGCCTCTTGGGAAATCTATTATTCTATTATTCTATCTTATTCCAAGAATACGCAACGCACTCTAAGGTGAGTATACTTGACCCATTTTCCATTTTACACTTTTGGGTGTAATATGCATTTCCTATATCAAAAACACTATGTTAATCATTTTTGCACAATCTATCCATACTATTGTGAATCTATTTGACTCATGTTAATCATGTTATGCTAATGTTAAACATTTATGGCTGTGTGTTCATTAACTTTGCAAGCCTCCCCTAACAATGGCAGCGCTGTAGGTTGTAACGCCCCTCCCATAATATTATGGGTATTGTTAGGATTTTTAACTCTATGTTACCACCCTTTCGAGGGTTAGGCTATGTTAATTGCGTTAAACTATGGTTTGAACACATAGTTTCATCGTTACGAGTATAACTGTTAATATGAATTCAAGTATTCACGTGGACTAGATCCTGTTAAACTATTTTAACTCTATTATGCTATGTACAAACTTGTATACTCGCCAGCATTATTTGTTGACTTTATTTTAAATGCATACTGCAGGGTGATGATACAAGAAGTGAAGAAATAAATAGGATGGCTTAGAAACCCACCTACGAAATAAACTTGTTTAATGTTATGTTATTTCTTTTTGAGACTTTGTATGAAACTTTGAATTATTAATAAATGGAATTTTAATTATTGTCACATTTAGTGTTATGATGTCTTTGAACAGTTTGTACGTCTCATCTCGATGTTTCCGCCATCGGTTGGGGTGTGACAGATTGGTATCAGAGCCATAACTATAGGGAATTAGGTAGGATTGCCTTACTTTTCCCTAGTCTATATAGTAGGAGTACTCTGATACCAGATTGGTATCAGAGCCATAACTATAGGGAATTAGGAAAAGTAGGAATGCTTTTACCTAGTCTATAGTTTAGGAGCTTTCTCATTTATTTGCTGTTTAAGACAATATTCCCTTCTCTCTTCCTTGCTTCCCTCTATTCTTTTGGACTTCTAATATACAAGCCTTTCCTAAGGCTAACACAATACACACATGGAAGCTTTGAAGACACTCTTACAACACAATCAAAATGATTCATCAAAACAGGGGTGATTCCCATATTTGGTGATGATTTTCACTCAGCTATACTTTGATTTTTGCACGAAATCTACCCTCAAGTTAGGAGTGATATCCAAACCTTGTTGGGAGTTTTCCATTTCATATTCTAGTGGACCCTTATCTTAGGATAAGTACCAACCACATTAGGGTACGATGTTATCAAGTTAGAGGTGAAACTCGCATCTTGTTAACTAGTCCCATTCCTTGATTTTCGATCTCGCCAAAGTTTCGATTTTCCCAATCGATTAAGGACGTGTAGTAACTGGAAGGACAAACATCGTTAGTCGCTCCTCGATGAGAGTGTTTGTCTATTAGGCCAAAGCACGTCTCCTTAATTCGAAAAGGATTTCGACTCACTTTGGAATAGTCTTATGTTACGTTCCGTGACAATCCATGTTTTTATGATAAATCTCTTTTTACGTTATCTCAATTACTATGTTTTACGTTAAATCTCTTTTTATGCTATCTTAATTTTCTTGTGTTTTACATTTGTATGTTTTTCATTTCAATTTAATACATGCATACTAATATGTTATACTGGATTCGTGATTACTGGGTTATTCTTATGTGATGAACTTGTCTTTTAACCCACACCTTAACATGTATAGCACTATGCGTAGTGCTATAGGAGTAGCGCCCGCCCGTATTCTAGTGGTCATGTTAAGTCTTTCAATTGCGGTACACGATGGGTTGACATGTTTATTCACATGCCAGTGATACGTTAATCTTGTTAACTAAGTGTGTCATGTGGATTGTTCTAAATTTTATGCTAATATCATCAAGATAGGAGTGATTTCCTTACCTTGACAATTAGCTTCGCTCAATTTTCAACTCCACCAATGAGCTAGGGGTGATTTCCTTACCTCAGAAGTAGTTGCCAACTCTTTTTCGTTTCCAACGAAACTTTATATTTGAGCGTTATCTTCATTTCAAGTTTGGGAACACGAATCAGTCTTCTTTTTAAGATTTCGAGGACGAAATCTCCTAAAGTAGGGGAGACTGTGACATCTCGTATTTTCAATCTTTCCATTTTTGGCAAGTCTGCTTGTACTTTCTATTTTTGTAAGTTGTACCTTTGTCGTATTTGATTCTATTTCCAAATTGTACTCGAGACTTGAAATCATAATGAAAATGCATGATTTTATCCATATTTGTGTTTGAATGCTATGTATTGTTGAAACAATTGATATTATGTTGAAACTATGTTAAACACGTAAAAACAGAGAAATTCCATCTTAATCTCAGCTCTTAAATTCATCGTTGCCAAGAGATTACCCTAAACCGTACAAAATTGGGAATTTATACGCTAATTCGGTAAAAATATTGAAGTTTGGGTTAAATTTGATTTTTATATTAATTTATTATTATTTTAAATTAATAAAATAATAATTTAAATTAAATAAATAAATATTTTCTGAATTTTTATTGGTTTTTGAACATTTTTGTTAGTAAATCTAACCCCGTTAGTGAAAACCAGGTTAAATCAGCCTAACCTAGTTAGTTTTATTAAAGAACAGCACTAACTGAGTTAGAAAACTCAGTTAGTGGCTAACCCAGTTAGTTAAAACTAACTGTATTAAAAAAATGGGATTTTGTGCATGAACCGGGACTCGTACCGGCGACCAACAACAACTCAAACAGCGCACAAACCAACTGGACTATCTCGCAACATGTTAACAAGTTGGATCTGTTTTGTATTTAAGCATTCATTTATTGCGAATTTAAAATCAAACAACAAACCGCCAAACAGCTTCATCTTCTACGTCCATTCGTTTCTTCTTCTTCTTCGATTGTTACGGGTGACCCTTCTGTTTCTGTAACCGAACACCCTCATTCCTTTATAAAACCCAATCAAAACTTCATCATATCGTTCCTTTCAAACGAATCAAACCCGAAACGAAACCGAACTACATCTCCGTCACCTCTCGCCGCCGGAGTTCACCACCACCGGTCCACCTTCTCCGGCCACCACCTCCGACCGTCTCCGACCATCCGGTAACATTTTCCGCCTTCTTTTCTTTCTCCGATCGTTGAACTGTTATAGGATTATTATTGTTATTATTATTATGATTATTATTATTATTATTATTATTATTATTATTATTATTAATATTATTATTAATATTACTATTATTATTATTATTATTATTATTACAATTATTATTATTATCATTATAATAAAACAGATTATTAATATTATTATTTATAAAATCAGATTTATTTAAATCTGAAATAATTATTTATTCAGAATTATATTTCTATTATTTATTTTTCAGATATATATATTTCAGAATTTTATTTAATTATTTCAGTTTATAAAATCAGAATTTTGAAAATCAGATTTATATTTTATTAAAACAGTTTTATTATTTCAGAATTTTATTTCTTGTTTATTTGAATCAGATTTATAATTACATTTATCTATTTAAATCAGTTTTATTAATTCAGAATTATTCTTTGTGTTATTTATATAATTCTGATTTATTATTTAAAAATCCGAATTATTTATAATTAGAATTGTTATTATTATATATACTTAGTAAATCAGAATTTTTATTTTATTAAAAACAGAAATTTGTATTACACATATTTAATTATTTCAGAATTTTTATTGTTTATTTATTTAAAACAGAATTATTATTTTATATGCATCAGAATTATTGTTTATATATATTAAATCAGAATTTGTAAATTAATAAAAACAGAATTTATATTGCATTTATTTATTAATTCCAGAATTTATTATTTAATTTTTTTTTGATTTATTATCTTATTTTATATAACTAGAATTTTATAAATAGATTTATTATTTATAGAATTGTTAATTGATACTAGATTATTTGTTTAAGATTGTTAATCTAAAATAATTATATACATATTTAAATTTTTATTTATTTAATCCAACATTTTGGAAATTCTATTTGTGATGTTTTGGTAAGATTAGTATTTATTTTACCTATTTAATTGTCATATTATAATTCCCAAAATTCCCAATATTTAATAAAATCCTTCCATGTTAATAGGGTAATCTTCTTGTGCACGCCTCTTGGGAAATCTATTATTCTATTATTCTATCTTATTCCAAGAATACGCAACGCACTCTAAGGTGAGTATACTTGACCCATTTTCCATTTTACACTTTTGGGTGTAGTATGCATTTCCTATATCAAAAACACTATGTTAATCATTTTTGCACAATCTATCCATACTATTGTGAATCTGTTTGACTCATGTTAATCATGTTATGCTAATGTTAAACATTTATGGCTGTGTGTTCATTAACTTTGCAAGCCTCCCCTAACAATGGCAGCGCTATAGGTTGTAACGCCCCTCCCATAATATTATGGGTATTGTTAGGATTTTTAACTCTATGTTACCACCCTTTCGAGGGTTAGGCTATGTTAATTGCGTTAAACTATGGTTTGAACACATAGTTTCATCGTTACGAGTATAACTGTTAATATGAATTCAAGTATTCACGTGGACTAGATCCTGTTAAACTATTTTAACTCTATTATGCTATGTACAAACTTGTATACTCGCCAGCATTATTTGTTGACTTTATTTTAAATGCATACTGCAGGGTGATGATACAAGAAGTGAAGAAATAAATAGGATGGCTTAGAAACCCACCTACGAAATAAACTTGTTTAATGTTATGTTATTTCTTTTTGAGACTTTGTATGAAACTTTGAATTATTAATAAATGGAATTTTAATTATTGTCACATTTAGTGTTATGATGTCTTTGAACAGTTTGTACGTCTCATCTCGATGTTTCCGCCATCGGTTGGGGTGTGACACTCGAAGACGTGCTGCGAGTATGTGTGTGACTGGCTTTGGTGCAAATTGGAAAGACTCTTACCTATGGTTGAGTACTACAGCGGCAGTTATCATCTTGGCAACCAGACAGCTCTGTTGAGGCATTATATAGATAATAATGCCACCCTTCTTGCTAGACTGAAATGGTTGACGACTTAATTACTGGTCAAGGACTGGTACTCGAAACTCTTGGGAAAGTTGTTTGGATCGGGAGTCGATTGGCGGCAACGCGTGACCGTCAGGAAAGCTGATAAACTTAGGGAAACGCTGGAAGATCGTTGTAGGCGATCGTATCATGTTGAAAGTCTCACCCTGGGAGGGTGTGGGATGCTTGGGAAGCATGGCGAGCTTAACTCGAGTTACCCGACGAATCGGGTAACGTACGCGATGTCATTTATGTTTCGGATCTAAGGTAGTGGTTGTCTAATGAAACATGTGCGATACCTTTACTGGAGGAATTTATCGAACACATGGACCAGGAAGTCAAGGTTCGTTAACTTAGTCGAATTCTAATCGTGAGTGTTCGTTGGAACTCAAGACGTGGACCGGAGTTCATGTGGGAGCGCGAGGATCAGATGAAGCTCCAATATCCTCAATTCTTTCCTGTTGACTAATCAAATTCGGATACTACTGCTGAATTTCGGGACGAAATTCCTTTTCAAGTTGGGGATGATGTGGCACCTGAGCGGAATCCGCAACAATCTTGATTCCTCACTTCACTCTTCTGTGCTTACTTGTCAAATTTCGGGACAAAATTTCTTTCAAGTTAGGGATGATGTGACAACCCGAACTTTCAAGGTTAGTGTCGTTTATCTAGCGATTCTAAAATCCTCATAATTTGCTTCCATTGTGCATTACCCGAATTAGGCGCGTTAAATGTTTTATGTTAACTTTGATCGTAAGTGAAAACTGATTGCATTGTGGGCCACGAGTAATTTGGGCCACAGTCTTCCTAGTTACATGTTATTTTAGGCCTAAATCCACACAAGTCCGATCAAAGCCATTGTGGGCCGATTAGTTGGATTTTGTTACTTAAGCACCGAAGTTATGTTGGGCCGAGTATAGCTAGTGTAGTCCAAATGAATTAATTGTTTTGGGGCGGTCATTGTAGGATTTATACTTGCACTAGTAGTTCATAGATTGTTAGCACAAACACCTTAATCTCAAAACTTGAACCCAATTTGGCCCAAGCCCATGTCGCATGATTATGTAGGTAGAATACGTATTAGGTGTGATCCCAAACTTTAAACAAAACCCTACCCTCCTCTCAAGAACAAGCACGACAACAGGAGACCCCCCCTCATTTGAGTTAGCATCTTATTCGGTTAGAATCTTGGTTAGTGGTTCTTGTCTATTGTTATTCATATTTGCATAATATTGTTTATATGTGTTATTGAATGAGATTTGATGATTAAATATTTGGTGATAATATGTGTTGAAACACGGAATCACCGCCGGGATGATTGGACCGCTTTCTCAATGAGGGTGAAGAATCACACCTTGTTCTTCCTCTTGAACCTAGATCTGCAAAGGAGAAGACAAGAAAGTGTGGCGGCTCCATATCTTGTGCCCTAATAATGAGGTGAACACCTCTTTATATAGGAGATATAGGCCTCCCCTAACCTCAATGGGCCAGGCCCAGTTAGGGGTTATCTCTACAAGCCCACAACCTAGTGTAGTATAAACAACAACGCGCTAGGCTTCGCGGGTTAGTACGCAATAATAATAAATATTATAATAAAAGGCAATAAGTAACGGGTATGTCCGGTCATTCGGGTTGGGTCTAGTACTATACCCCATCATGTCCCCAGTCTAGTGCTGCTCCCGCGTGCAAGTGTGGGAGGAGTACTAGACTTGTTAGTAGTGCACGAAAGTAAAGATTGAGTTTTAGGTTTACCTGTCGCCCAGGTGCGGGAAAGTTGTTGGCCATGCTTGTTGCGTCTGTCTTCAGCTGTGAGTAGAGATAATGGAACAGTGAATATCCCACGTTTGTTCATCGTGGAAATTGGTTGGGTAAACCTGGCGCATGCTGATTGGTTGCAACCAGTTGCCATTTGTACTGGCGCATTACCATGAGCTTGTTAAGGTTGCACGTACGTGGTTGGGTCTTGTGCACGAGTCTTGGAACTGGTGAGTTTTGACGGTTGAGTGTGGTTAGGGCCCAACGTGCGTATGACTGATGCAACATTTAGGACCATACCACTTCAGGTCCCCCCTAGTCCAGTGTTGCTCCCACGCGCGGATAGTAAGTGGGTGGAATTCTGGACTAGATGAGTGTCTTCCCTTCGGATGATTTTCGAGTGTGGCCCAGCTTTAGTGGTGCGCACACAGTCATGTGGCTACTGTAAAATATTCACCCTTTGGTGTGACTTCTGTTGGTTAACGCAAGGCGCGCGCGTGTTTAACCTTATGGAATACGTATACTTGGTGTTTAAATCTTTGTAAACTGTTGTCTACAATATTTGCACGTGTTAATCCACTTTGAGTAGGTTATCGCGAATGAGAATTGGCATAAAGTTGAGTCAAGATAATGAAGTGGAGACCCGAGCCTGCGCTAATCCTCCGCTGTGCCACAACAACAATGTGGCGTGAAGCAAGGAGATGTGGCTTGTCGTGAAGATTGTAGGTGTAAATGAAACTTTATTTTAGCCAATGTGTTTTTGTGATACAGTTATAAGATGGATATGCTTTGTAGTTGTTTAGTAGCGATCAAGTGGCACATAATATATGCAAACTGTAAATTGAACCATGTATAAATATATGTACGTATGTCGATGTATGATGATGTTGTATACTTGTGTATGTGAAACTCTAATGTGAAAATCCTATAAACCTTAATCGTATGCGCATGTGCGGTGTAAATAAAATAAATCTGATGTTGTTGGCTATTTTGTTTACGACCAAGGCATAACTGATATCTGTTACAATAGGCAAATTATTGAGATCTATGGGTAAGGGTGATTTAAATTAATGATTGGTCACACACATAACTGGGCTCCATATATAAACTAGGCTGTGTAATTTAAATTGATAATTGTTTATGTATTCAAGAAATAGTTGTCATGCATTAAAAAAACTAAGAGGACTGATGATCGAGATGATCATCAGGTCATGTGAATTGTTTAGGGTAATGGGCCGCATCTTCTCTTGGTGTAGGTTGGGCCAGCTAAATCATTGAGCTGATGAAATAATCATATTAGTAATAGTTGACATTAAATTGTGTTAGTATTAATTAGGTCTTGTGTATATATATAAATCTCATGAATGGGGCCGCACACCTTATGATAATATCTGTTGGGCCGATATCAGGTGGGCCGAGTATTAGGTGCTTAGGCTGGGCTTTACACGGAATTAAACATGGATCACTTGTGACCCAAATACTCACTTGGTAATGATACGGGGTATAATGATACGGAGATTGTGTTGCTTGATTTCAGGTTACAATTTGCATATACACTTGAATAGGAACTAGATTGCTTGACATGTGATATGGTGTGTTATGAACTTGTGTTATGGTTGAAAGTGGGATTCGAATACTTACTATGACTTGTGTAATGAATGCAAAGAACCCATGCGTTATGGTTGCACGAAATTGACTAATTTGGTAACCACAGTAGGGGTTAATTGACCAACTAGGAACACACACTTTCATCTTACCGAGCAAACCAAAGGTGAGTTCATCTCTCTTGAGCATGCGTCCCGGTGGTTGGGACAGTCAGTGGGTATCCCAGGGAGGGATAGGTCTTTTAGGTAAAAACGGGAATGTTGGACAATATACTCATCCTATCACCTTTAAAGTCCCTCCGTGTTGTTTGGTTACCTGAGTGGTAACATGGTATTAGTTAGTAGCGCTACTTAGGTTTGGCAACCTCACCCCGTACCTGGGAGGACGAGTGTTGAACTAATGACCAAGTCATGACCAATGCTTTGATATGAGCATTGGAGAAAGGGCAATGTAAATCAGGAGCCGTCTTGAACTCAGGGTATTATCAACATTATATTTAATGGACTAAACTAAACACTTGGTAACCAACGTTTTCGTAAAACCATGAACTCACCAGCGTTGTCTGATACACTTGTTGCATGCTCACTGGTCGTTAGGTATCTTGGATTTGGGAACTTGCTGTCTGGAGTAGCGGGAGTGGTCATGGGTCGTACTGGATGGATTCATGTGATCGAATTATGGATAGCTTACATTGGTTTTGAAATGGTTTAACTTTGGTTTACTATTTGCTTCCGCTGAACATGTTGGATTTTAATTAAACTTATTGTTGAAACTTTTATTTAATAAGTGATGATTTCATTTGGAAACTTGTATGGGTTCAATGTAATTAGTGGCTCGTTATTGGTATGTCACACGCCTAGCAGGGACATTCCCTAGGTGGTATTTTGGGGGTGTGACAGAATGACCACGAGAGAAACATGATCGAGGACCGGAGCCACGATGTGCTCACCATCGGGATGCCCAATTGTCACACCCCAACCGATGGCGGAAACATCGGGATGAGACGAAGTGTGTATAGATTGCTAGAGACTTCATAACACTATGTGACAATATTTAATTAAATTCGAATTTCATTTCAAGACTAATTGTCATACAAGATTCAAACAAAAATAACAACATTGTTTCAACATAAATCATAACAATAAAAGATAGATTAATCTAGGTCTGTATCTAGCCCACCCTAAATCTTGTTTCATCGTGTAACATCACTTCATCAATTAACCTGCAACATGTATTAAAATAGAGTTCAATGCAAAAGCAAAGGCGAGTATACAAGTTTGACTACATAGCATAATAGAATAAAAACTCATATCCAACATGTTACATAATGTGTATATTACTAGCGATGCAATTTTTGGCGTACAATATGATCAAACCCAAGAGTACAACGCATAACAAGCCTAATCCCAAAAGTTTAGCGGGGTGGTAAAGTTTAACTTAACAATACCCAAAAGTGTAACGGGCGGGGCGTTAATCCTATAGCGCTATAATTGTTAAGGTGGGATAGCAAAGTTAATGAGCATATAACGTTCCAAATCGTTCATAGAGCATACAAGCATAGCAAAGATTCACAATAGTTTCATGTTTCGTTTATAGATAGAGTATGTTTTGTTTAAGCATAAAAGTTGTTTTGAATCGGTATACATGTTACATCCCAAAGTGTAAAGGGGAAAAAGGGATCGAGTATACTCACGGTTTACAAGTCTTGACTTGGAAGATCCGAGAGTAAGCTTGGTGGATGATTTAGCTTGGAGCACCTAGTCCTTATACACGAGGAACGTAGGTGTGTGAGTTTGGCATTTACGGAAGATTAAGAATATGGAATAACTTAGCATAAAGAAAATATATACGTGTACAAAAATAATCATCTTTTAAACCTTTTAACCATCATATGACACTAGGTAACCAATATGGTTATTTAATGTTTTTCATGGGTAGTATACCCATTAGAATCATATTAAGGTTTAGGTCTTGGATGATGTTCTACTTCTTTAACATGTAAACATAAGTTTAACATCAAAGGTTCGAAGGAGTATGTGCTTATACTTAGGTTAAATATTACATATTATTTAGGTCCAATATTTCAAGTAGGAGGTAGAAGAATAAATCTTCATTTAGGCACCTCTAGTTACAAAGATGTCATGTATGGGGTAGGAAGACTAAGCTTCCATTTAGGCACCCCTTTGATGTTCACCACTTCACTTGATGTAAAGACAACCAAGGAGGGTCACGAACTAAGGTTTATACAAGTATGTAAAATAAACTAAACTAATAGAAATCATCAAATCATGTGAGGATTGTGTGTTTGGACAACCCAAGTTGTTCCATAATCACTCATGCATCAAAGTCTAAGTTTGACATGACTTGCGGGTTAAAACCCTAAACAAAACACCAAGTTTATGAGGTTTAATCCTCTGATTTTTAAGTGTCTCAACCTTGTTTTTAAGCTTAACCAACCACGAGAAGTGTTGTAAGCATTAGGACATAGGTGTGAGATGAGTAAGCTCAAGTTTGATAAGAAATAACAAGTTGTTGAATAATAATAAACAAAACAGAAAGTTTCAGTCCATTTTAGGGCAAATCCAAGCATGATTCTTCCAAGGAAAAACCAAGGATTCAAACCCAAGGACATAACAAAGCAATAGGAAGAAGAACCAAGTGATTTGGTTGAGAAATGAGCAAGTTACACTTACTTTTGTAAAGCTTCACGAATCTGTCCAAAACTCAGATTCTCAGCTGATTAGAGAGTAGTTTAGTGAAGATTTAGGAGTTGTGAAAATGTCAAATGGGATGGAGAAGGTGGGTATTTACAATGGAGGAGTTATAAGATGATTGGAGGTGATTAGAGGTGGATTAAAGGTGATTGGGTGAGTTGGATTAATGGGATTTCGTGCACAACAGCTCAAAGAAACACATTCTGCCGAAACAAGGCCCTAGCGTGACGCGAGGGACCTTGGCGTCACGCGGCGCCCTTGTTCCGACAAGTTTCATCTTTTTTGTACTTTGGCCCCTAAAGTTTATGTTTGATTCAATTAGATGCCTTTTTAATAGTTTAGGGACTTGTTTGGTCATAAAAGCATAGTATAAGGTGAAATCAAGTACGACGATCAAAATCAAAGTATAATTAAGCGTATAAATGTCATAACCAAATATCGTTCTCGTTCAAAACACGTTCAATGCATAAGTTTAGTTTAATTACAAGTTTAGCACATAGTTTCCAGGAATAACGTTCAAGCACAAATTGATTCACCAATCGAACATACGAGTATAATTAGAGTGCGTACATCATAAATGTAACAAAATACAAGTTTCATTAATGATCCAAGTCTCGATTTAACAATGATTACAAAGAAAGAACGATTACAAGAATACAAGGTTTCCAAAAATAGAAATACGAACAAAACTTTCTATAAATGGAAAGTACAAAAGAGCCGGGCGTTACAGTGTCCCCTCCTTTAGGAAATTTCGTCCCGAAATTTAGGAAGTAGTAGGGAAGAGATGAGGATACTTCGACTTCATATCCTTTTTGAGTTCCCAAGTAAATTCGGCGCCACGTTTCCCTTCCCATCTAACCTTGACGATAGGAATTTTACTGCGCCTTAATAACTTGACTTCTTGGTCCACGATTTCTACCGGCTTTTCCACAAAATGCATAGTTTCGTTGATTTGAAGATCTTCGAGAGGAACTTGGAGTCCTTCATCAGCGAGACATTTCTTTAAGTTTGAGACGTGGAACGTTGGATGAACGTTGTTGTGCTCAGGAGGTAAATCGAGTCGATAAGCCACTTTACCAACTCTTTCGAGTATCTTGAAAGGACCAACATAGCGAGGGGCAAGTTTTCCCTTTTTACCAAAACGAACCACTCCTTTCCAAGGGGACACCTTGAGTAGGACAAGGTCCCCAACATTGAATTCGATTGGCTTGCGCCTCTTGTCAGCATAGCTCTTTTGACGACTTCGAGCCTTGAGTAGATTGTCACGAATTTGGAGAACCTTATCCGTCGCTTCTTGTATGATCTCAGGGCCAGTAAAATGCTTGTCACCAATCTCATGCCAGCTTAAAGGAGATCGGCATTTACGACCATACAATGCCTCGAAAGGAGCCATTTGAATACTGGAGTGGTAGCTATTGTTGTACGAGAATTCGATCAAAGGTAAATGCACATCCCAACTACCACCAAAGTCGATGACACAAGAACGGAGCAAGTCCTCTAGGGTTTGGATAGTACGTTTAGTCTATCCATCCGTTTGAGGATGAAAAGCCGTACTGAAATTCAAATGAGTACCCATAGCGGACTGAAAAGTTTGCCAGAGACGCGAAGTGAATCGACCATCACGATCAGAAATGATGTCGAGGGGAACACCATGATGGCGTATGACTTCATTGGTATAGATACGAGTAAGTCGTTCAACCTGGAAATCCTCACGAATGGGAATGAATTGTGCGGACTTGGTCAAACGATCAATGACCACCCAAATGCTATCGTAACCAGAAGGTGTACGAGGGAGTTTAGTTATGAAGTCCATCGCAATGCTATCCCATTTCCACACGGGGATTTCAGGTTGTTCGAGTAGGCCAGAAGGTCGTTGATGCTCGGCTTTGACTTTCGAACAGGTAAGACACTTGGAAACGTACACAGCAATGTCTCTCTTCATACCGGGCCACCAGTAGGATGTACGTAGATTGTGGTACATCTTGTCAGCGCCAGGATGAATTGAGTACCTAGATTTGTGTGCTTCGTTCATGATGAGGTCACGAAGATTGTCACGATCTGGTATCCAGACGCGATCACAACAATAGAGGAGACCATCAGGTTTCGAAACGAGTTGACTTTCAGATGCTCCACGTATTTCTACAGACATGGAACCTTCGTTGATAGATGAGTACTGCGCTTCACGAATGCAATTGTGAAGATCGCTCGAGATATGGAAACAACGAATAACGTCTACATGAGCCTTACGACTAAGTGCATCGGCCACGACATTCGCTTTACCAGGGTGATAGCGAATCTCGCAGTCGTAGTCGTTGAGTAATTCCACCCAACGTCGCTGTCGCATATTGAGTTCTTTTTGGTCAAAGATGTGTTGTAGGCTCTTATGGTCAGTGAAAACCACACACTTAGTACCGTAAAGGTAGTGTCGCCAAATCTTCAACGCAAAAACAACTGCGCCAAGTTCGAGGTCGTGGGTAGTATATTTTTCTCATGTATTTTGAGTTGGCGAGAGGCGTAAGCGATGACTTTGTCTCGTTGCATGAGCACACAACCAAGACCACGATTTGAGGCATCACAATACACCACGAAATCATCATTCCCATCAGGGAGAGCGAGGATAGGAGCGTTGCAAAGCAACTCCTTGAGAGTTTGAAAAGATTCCTCTTGCTCAGGACCCTAAGCAAAAGGTTTCTCTTTTTGAGTCAACGAAGTGAGAGGAACGGCGATCTTTGAAAAGCTCGAGATGAACCGGCGGTAATAACCCGCCAATCCTAAGAAGGAACGGATTTCAGAAGGATATTTAGGCGCGGTCCAATTCTTCATGGCTTCGATTTTTGAAGGGTCGACATGGATTCCTTTTTCACTAACAATGTGTCCAAGGAACTGAACTTCTTTGATCCAAAACTCGCATTTAGAGAACTTAGCGTATAAACGTTCAACACGCAAGAGTTCAAGTATAAGGCGAAGATGACGTTCATGATCGGCTCGAGATTTAGAATAAATGAGAATATCATCAATGAAGACGATCACGAAGCGATCCAAGTAAGGCTTACAAACACGATTCATGAGATCCATGAACACAGCGGGTGCATTGGTCAAGCCGAAAGGCATAACCACGAACTCGTAATGTCCATAGCGAGTGCGAAAAGCGGTTTTGGGAACGTCCTCTTCGAGGACTCGAAGTTGATGATAACCAGAACGAAGATCGATTTTGGAGAAACAGGTAGCGCCTTGAAGTTGGTCAAAGAGATCGTCGATACGCGGAAGAGGATAACGATTCTTAACGGTGAGTTTGTTGAGCTCACGATAGTCGATACACATGCGGAAAGAACCATCTTTCTTTTTAACGAAAAGCACAGGAGCACCCCAAGGAAAGGTACTTGGACGTATAAAACCCTTATCGAGGAGTTCTTGAAGTTGCGAAGATAATTCTTGCATCTCGTAAGGTGCAAGACGATAAGGAGCCTTGGCAACAGGAGTCGCACCAGGTACGAGGTCAATACGAAAATCAACAGATCGAGGAGGAGGAGGACCGGGTAAATCTTCAGGAAAGACGTCAGGGAAGTCGCGCACCACTGGAACATCACTTAAACTTTTTCCCTTGCCCTTTTCTTCCACAACGTGGGCTAAAAAGACAAAGTACTGTTTGCGTAAGTACTTGTTCGCTTGTGTGCAAGACATCAACTTTAGTCCCTTTGAAGGTCGGTCTCCATAAACGTGCAAAACGTCACCGGATGGAAGAGGTAAGCGAAAGAATTTCTCGCGACAAGCGATTTCAGCATGGTTCTTTTGAAGCCAATCCATGCCTATGATGACGTCGAAACTACCCAATTGCATGAGTATAAGATCGATAGAGAAAGCGTGCTCGTTAAGAGTAAGACGACAATCGAGGAGAATGGAATCGACTAAGATAGACTTGCCATTGGCGACTTCAACGGAAAACGACTTAGGTAGCTTAGAGCGTGCACAATTTAACAATGATTCGAATTCTAAGGACACAAAGCTTTTGTCCGCACCAGTATCAAATAGTATCGAAGCATAAAGATGGTTAACAAGAAACGTACCATTAACGACATCATTGTCGTTGCGCGCTTGATTTGCGTTTAAGTTGAAGGCACGTCCACGAGGAGGCTGCTGCTGCTCTTGGATCCATTGAGGGCATTGGGGACGAAGATGATTAACATCCCCACATTTGAAACATGCCCTAGGTGGTCTTGCGTTCTGAGGGGCAGGCAGAGCTTGCTGAGCTTGAGGAGCTGGAGGAGCTGGAGGCGTTTGTTGATAGATAAGGCAAAAGGCGGTATCATGCCCATAACGATGGCAACTGTCACAACGACGACACCTAGCATTTGCGGGATGATGGTAGTTACAAGTGGCACACTTGGGGTGAATCCCAGTGTACGACTTGGGGGCATCAACAGGAGCAACAGGGTTCGGGTTAACAGGCGGCACAATCGCGTTGCAAACGGGGTTGGATTGCTTTCGCTTCTTCCCCCTCTTGTTATTCGATTGTTGGGTGATTTGGTGGGCTGGCTTGGAAAGCACAGGGTTCGCGGCTTGTTTATCACGGATACGGTTGTTGTTCAAGGATGCGGCCAAACGGTAAATGGTTTCGATGCTATCGAGTTTGGCTGCCTCGATCGTATCACGCATGCTAGGGGGCAAACCATTGATATACTTGCTCTTCTGGCGCTCAGGGGTCGAAACAAGATGAGGGGCTATGAAACTGAGTTGCTTGAACCGGGTGGTATAGGCTAGGTTATCATCTCCCACTTGCTTAAGAGCCCAAAATTCTTCCTCTAGTTTTCGTTGCTCATGAGGCGGGAAAAACTCGTCCATCATCAAGGCTTTGACTTCCTCCCAAGTCAACGCATACGCCAGCTCGTTCGACCGGATGTTTCTTTCGCTCGTCCACCACTCAAGAGCTCGGGCTTGGAATACCCCAGTCGCACTACGCGTTTTGAGCTCTTTAGGGCAGTCACTGTTGATGAAAGTGACCTCAATGCTATCGAACCACGCGAGCATGGCGGTCACCCCATCATTGCCAGTGAATGGCTTGGGATTGCAAGACGAGAAGTGTTTAAAGTTGAACGAAGCGGGCTTGCGTGCTTCGACCTTAGAGTCAACGGAAGAGTGAGGAGTTTCAGAAGCTCGAATCTCGGAAATGACTTTGGGGACGACAGGCGCAAATTGATCGGCCATGAAAGCCATCATCTTCTTGGTGGAGCGAGACTTTGACTTCTTAGACGCGTTGGAGTGACGAGAAGACATCTAAGATTCAAAAGAACGAATAGGTGAGACTTAGTCATAATGTTTGTTTAAGAAAAGAAATTGATCACATAGCATAAAGGGTTACATAGCATAAAAGGTTCACTTGATTCACATGGCATAAAATGTCATATAGCAATTCAGCCTGTTGAACGCATTCATTAAAATCCCGGAATATCTCAAACGATCCAAATATTATTGTGAGGACAAGCAAAAATTCAAGTGTGGGGGGGGGGGGTGGCACCTCGATCGGGTGGCCATTCGATCGAGGTAATTTTGGAACCGTTTCCATTTGTACTGAGCTTTTCCCATCAATGAGAATCCTGCGACATCAAGCATCTTAATACTAGATTGTCACATGATTGGTGGCTTGATCCTGGTCAGTCACGGCAGAAGACAGCAGTTGTTATAACTTCCCTCATCACTCGTTCTCATCAACAAAATACCGCCGCCACCCGCAGGTGGATTTTGGGGGTGCGACAAAATGGCCCGAAGTCAAACCACTTGCCACAATGTATTTCCTGCACAAACATCCAACACTGTTTATTTGAAATTTTTAACAAGCCCTTGACTTCAATAGTTTTGGCAAACCGGGTTGTGAAACAAGGACCCCAACGCTTGAAGATATGCTCGAGACTCCTATGACGTTGGATGTAACTCGCATCAAATCATCTTCATGCACCACCACCACTTAGCGATAAGACCTAAGTTTAAATCCATTGAACCGTGTAAACCAATTGTATCCATTTTACAAACAGATTCATTTTTCATACACCTATTTTTCCTACAATGGTCCCCCGTGGAGTATCAATGCAGTGAAAAATTTGTGTTCCCAAGGCCTTGGTAGAGACGTTTTTGAAGACGCAATTCGACTGGCCATCCTTATCCTTTCCAAATCCCAGACAATTGTTTTCAAATCAGGTCAGTAACACCCGCTGAAGCTTGAACTAGCAATGCTGTTGGGTTAGGAGTGAAACAAAATTCATATTTGATTGACCAGTTTATGGTCAATACGAAGTTCAATACTGACCTGATTTGAAAACAATTGTCTGGGATTTGGCAAGGATAAGGATGGCCAGTTGAATTGCGTCTTCAAAAACGTCTCTACCAAGGCCTTGGGAACACAAATTTTTCACTGCATTGATACTCCACGGGGGACCATTGTAGGAAAAATAGGTGTATGAAAAATGAATCTGTTTGTAAAATGGATACAATTGGTTTACACGGTTCAATGGATTTAAACTTAGGTCTTATCGCTAAGTGGTGGTGGTGGATGAAGATGATTTGATGCGAGTTACATCCAACGTCACAGGAGTCTCGAGCATATCTTCAAGCGGGCATGGTCACCATACCAATGACTGTTGGCAAAAACATTTTGCCATAGGCCTATGGTAGGACCTCCTTCAATACCCAAAGGTATTGGATGGGACGTCTCACATAGTATAATCACGGGTTTCACATAGCATAACATGGATAAGGAAAGCACTGTAAATTTAGTTTGTTCACGAGAGGGATTATTATTGTTTGCGATTGCGATAACGTGCAACATGATTAAAACGATATTTGGAAATGAACGAACGTTCAAGTATAAAATCACATATAAATTGAGATACATAAAAGAGAGGCTCAATAAAACATTAGATTGTTTCGGGTAGAGAAACGTCGACTATTCCAAAGTGGGTCGAAAGTTCTTTCGAATTAGAGATATTGTGCTTTGGCCTATAAGTAAGATACTCTCGCTGAGAAGCGATTAACGGTATCTTACCCTTCCGGTTACTACACATCTCTAAATGATTGAAAGATTCGGGACTTTGGCGAGAATAAAAATCGAGGAATGGGACTTAATCGACGAGATGCGGGTTTCACCCCTAACTTGACGATTTCGTACCCTAAGTGTGGTTGGTACTCGTCGATCAAAAATAAAATTTTGACACTTTGACGAGGGTCCACTAGAGTTGAAATGGAAATTACCATTAAGTTGTGGATTTCACTCCTAGCTTAATGGTGCAATTTCGTGCAAAAATAGTTTAAGGTAGAATGAGAGTCGTTTACCAAATTGTGGGTTTCACGCCTATTTTGGTAAATTCTTCTCATTGATGTTACAAGAGTATAAAAATAGCATAAGTGTATTCGTGTTAGCCTTAGGAAAGGCACATATATTTAATCAAAAGTATAGCTAGGAAGCATGCATGGTAGAGTACAAAAGTTTTAAACAACAAATAAGAGGCAAAATTCCTATAACTATAGATTAGGGCAAAAGCATGGCAATTTTTCCTAATTCCCTATAGTTATGGCTCTGATACCAATCTGTCACACCCCAACCGATGGCGGAAACATCGGGATGAGATGAAGTGTGTATAGATTGCTAGAGACTTCATAACACTATGTGACAATATTTAATTAAATTCGAATTTCATTTCAAGACTAATTGTCATACAAGATTCAAACAAAAATAACAACATTGTTTCAACATAAATCATAACAATAAAAGATAGATTAATCTAGGTGTGTATCTAGTCCACCCTAAATCTTGTTTCATCGTGTAACATCACTTCATCAATTAACCTGCAACATGTATTAAAATAGAGTTCAATGCAAAAGCAAAGGCGAGTATACAAGTTTGACTACATAGCATAATAGAATAAAAACTCATATCCAACATGTTACATAATGTGTATATTACTAGCGATGCAATTTTTGGCGTACAATATGATCAAACCCAAGAATACAACGCATAACAAGCCTAATCCCAAAAGTTTAGCGGGGTGGTAAAGTTTAACTTAACAATACCCAAAAGTATAACGGGCGGGACGTTAATCCTATAGCGCTATAATTGTTAAGGTGGGCTAGCAAAGTTAATGAGCATATAACGTTCCAAATCGTTCATAGAGCATACAAGCATAGCAAAGATTCACAATAGTTTCATGTTTCGTTCATAGATAGAGTATGTTTTGTTTAAGCCTAAAAGTTGTTTTGAATAGGTATACATGTTGCATCCCAAAGTGTAAAGGGGAAAAAGGGATCGAGTATACTCACGGTTTACAAGTCTTGACTTAGAAGATCCGAGAGTAAGCTTGGTGGAAGATTTAGCTTGGAGCACCTAGTCCTTCTACACGAGGAACGTAGGTGTGTGAGTTTGGCGTTTACGGAAGATTAAGAATATGGAATAACTTAGCATAAAGAGAATATATACGTGTATAAAAATAATCATCTTTTAAACCTTTTAACCATCATATGACACTAGGTAACCAATATGGTTATTTAATGTTTTTCATGGGTAGTATACCCATTAGAATCATATTAAGGTTTAGGTCTTGGATGATGTTCTACTTCCTTAACATGTAAACATAAGTTTAACATCAAAGGTTCGAATGAGTATGTGCTTATACTTAGGTTAAATATTACATATTATTTAGGTCCAATATTTCAAGTAGGAGGTAGAAGAATAAATCTTCATTTAGGCACCTCTAGTTACAAAGATGTCATGTATGGGGTAGGAAGACTAAGCTTCCATTTAGGCACCCCTTTGATGTTCACCACTTCACTTGATGTAAAGACAACCAAGGAGGGTCACGAACTAAGGTTTATACAAGTATGTAAAATAAACTAAACTAATAGAAATCATCAAATCATGTGAGGATTGTGTGTTTGGACAACCCAAGTTGTTCCATAATCACTCATGCATCAAAGTCTAAGTTTGACATGACTTGTGGGTTAAAACCCTAAACAAAACACCAAGTTTATGAGGTTTAATCCTCTGATTTTTAAGTGTCTCAACCTTGTTTTTAAGCTTAACCAACCACGAGAAGTGTTGTAAGCATTAGGACATAGGTGTGAGATGAGTAAGCTCAAGTTTGATAAGAAATAACAAGTTGTTGAATAATAATAAACAAAACAGAAAGTTTCAGTCCATTTTAGTGCAAATCCAAGCGTGATTCTTCCAAGGAAAAACCAAGGATTCAAACCCAAGGACATAACAAAGCAATAGGAAGAAGAACCAAGTGATTTGGTTGAGAAATGAGCAAGTTACACTTACTTTTGTAAAGCTTCACGAATCTGTCCAAAACTCAGATTCTCAGCTGATTAGAGAGTAGCTTAGTGAAGATTTAGGAGTTGTGAAAGTGTCAAATGGGTTGGAGAAGGTGGGTATTTATAATGGAGGAGTTATAAGATGATTGGAGGTGATTAGAGGTTGATTAAAGGTGATTGGGTGAGTTGGATTAATGGGATTTCGTGCACAACAGCTCAAAGAAACACATTTTGCCGAAACAAGGCCCTAGCGTGACGCGAGGGACCTTGGCGTCACGCGGCGCCCTTGTTCCAACAAGTTTCATCTTTGTTGTACTTTGGCCCCTGAAGTTTATGTTTGATTCAATTAGATGCCTTTTTAATAGTTTAGGGACTTGTTTGGTCATAAAAGCATAGTATAAGGTGAAATCAAGTACGACGATCAAAATCAAAGTATAATTAAGCTTATAAATGTCATAACCAAGTATCGTTCTCGTTCTAAACACGTTCAATGCATAAGTTTAGTTTAATTACAAGTTTAGCACATAGTTTCCAAGAATAACGTTCAAGCACAAATTGATTCACCAATCGAACATATGAGTATAATTAGAGTGCGTACAACATAAATGTAACAAAATACAAGTTTCATTAATGATCCAAGTCTCGGTTTAACAATGATTACAAAGAAAGAACGATTACAAGAATACAAGGTCTCCAAAAATAGAAAGACGAACAAAACTTTCTATAAATGGAAAGTACAAAAGAGCCGGGCGTTACACCAATGATGAGATGATCATGGACTGGAACAGGAATGAGAAAAGGATCCTCGTCTGGAATACCATCAGCAAGCGGTAAATCATCGCCATAGTCGGGCAATGCGAATGATTGAAAGTCATCCTCGTCATCGGATATCATGTCAGGGTCACTCTCAGTGTCTGACGGAAGTATCTCCGGCTCGGGTGCACTCTCACTATCAGAGACGAGGGCCATAGGGTCATCAACATCTGATAATTTGTTCTCTAAAGAAGACATAATACCTGTAACATAACAATCATAACAGGTGCACATATATTAACTACTAACACTTAGTATGCAATAAAGACATGTGTCACTTAATCATGTATTCACATTATCCTTCATAAACTTTCTATCCTTCCCAGTCTATCCCAGACTAAACCACAAATGTGACCTTGCAATCGTGTTTCGTGTCTTTCCTTTTGTAAAAACGTTTGTTCCATGGATCTGGGCGTTTCGTGTATTAAATGAAAACATGTTGTAAAAATATTTTCATGAGAGCCCTAATGATTGTAGTCTAGACTCGAGAAAGAATCGTAGTTTGCTACAATCGAAGCTCTGATACCAAACTGTCACACCCTGACTTTTGTGGAAGCGTGATTATGTGTGACTTGCTTAATATCATTGCATTCAAACCTAACAAACAACTATATGATAAAACCAAGATGTTAATCCATAGATAGTTTTAAAAACATTACATGCAACAATGTTTTAAATCCCAAAACACAGACTTCGCATTCAGAATACAACACCAACAAGTTTTAAGTTCCATAAGGACTTCACAAAAGACACCAATGAAAACCATGCTTTGGAATATGTATCCTATCCAGGATAGGATACACACTTCAAACCATTCGACACCGGATGACATCTTTTATTCCAAACAACACTTGAAAACTTCAATGCCCGCCAGATCCATACTTAGTTTCCTAAAATACATGTAGTTTGAAAACATAAACAAAAGTTGAGCGAGTTCATGTGTTTAGTGTGTGAGCTCAAATAAACTTTGTAATCATTATAAGTAAGTATGTATTTGTAAACCCTGGTATGAAAGCAAACAAGGAAACAGATCAATTAATGGTTTGCAAGGCCATTAACATGCGTGCAACGGCGTAGGAAGGCTCAAACCTAGAAGATTTTGTACCAGGCTTCCGGCTGTAAGACATAGTCACCTCATGGGCCAAACCCCAGTCCACATGGGTGTGGGCTCGCTACACCCAAATAGATCTATCACTCATGTCCCTCGGTCCATAAACGAGGATTAATGGTCTTAAGTGTGCGCCTACCCGTTCACATGATCTACAGTGCATTCCTTAGCTAACCATACCATTTGTAATCATTTGTAAACAATTTGTAACATGTACTTCACCCCCGAAGTTATAAAACGGAAAACAGTTAAAAGAAAAGGGGGACATGAACTCACAGTTTTGCGTTCTTCAATTCAATCCGACGTAACTCACAGCTGATACTCGTTCACACGACTTCCTACAAACGTGCAATGGTTTATTAGACGAGCGGGTCGTGCCTTGATTTAGTATTAGTTAGTGTCTTTGAGTTACGTTTCATTGTGTCTTCAATATTATTCCAAGTTATATAATTATATGTTAAAATAATAAATATTTTAACTTAAATTATATTTATTAAATTTTGGAATAATTGCTAAAATAATATATTTTTAACTTGACACCTTTATGAATGTATACATGTATAACTTCCTAATGATGTGTGTATTCATACTCGTAGTCTTATCCTTACGTATTTTTGCCAAGTATCGGTGGCGTATTCCGATGTATTTATACGTACAAGAATACGTATTTTCTTGTAATTATCAAGTATCCTTGTACTTAATTTTTGTGTTAACTTTTCCGGAATAACATTTCTAATAAAAATCCGTCAATATATTTTTCCCAAAATAATTTTTAAGAAATATTACATAAAAAAATTATTTATAATTTTTCCCTTGGCAAAAATATTTATAATTCTCATACAAAACTTAAAAATAATATATTTTCAAGTTTAACTTGGAAAATATATAAACTTATTTTTCACCCAAAAATAATATATTTTCTAATAATTCCAAGAAAATATATATTTTTACTTACCAAAAATAATATATTTTCTTCTTGTAAAAAATATGATATATTTTGTAATAATTGTAAAAATCATATTTTTGTAATTTTGTTCTCTTGGTGTCCAAAATACTAATTACCAAAATATGCTTATGAATTAAATTTCTGGAATATTGTTGTGAGTTATATTCCTTGTTCGGTTTCTCCAATATTTTGGGTGTAATTTTTATATTCATTTCTTGGAATTTTGGTAATATTTTGGTATGGTAATTTTTGGTATTTTGGTGAGTTATATTATTTCAAGTCCTAAAATAATATAACTGATATGCGCAAAATGCAACATATAAATTATATCAAATGTGGCATAAAACTAACCCTTTTTTAGTACTAATGTTGAAAAAGTGTGTTTTTGTCTTCCTTTTGTATTTTCAGGATTAAATGAGCTCAAATTAACAAAAGAAGTAAAAAGACAGCAAAATCTAACATAAATACAAGAAAAGGAGCTAAACTGGAATGCCCGACCCCTCAAAGCATCTTCCTAAGCAAAACCAAGAAAACAGAAGACTGAACACGCCCCGTGCCCAAGAAGCAGCAGAAAAGACAAACCTTTAGAAGCTTCTATTGCCCACCACGGGGCCGTGCCCAGCGGACACGGGGGCGTGGTCAGACTCCTACAGGCGCATTTATTGTAATTGCGAATTACAATTAATGAGGAGAGAGACAAGGATGGACACGGGGCCGTGCCCAGCGGGCACGGGGCCGTGTCCGAGCTTCTGTTCAGCCTATAAATAGGAGTGCTTGGAGACATTTCAACTCATCCCTTGGCACACCACCTCTCTCATACTTCACCCACCACCCACCACCACCATAACACCATCATCCACCACCATCATCCATTGTCCATCATAGAGTGTGTGAGTCGTCTCGGGATCCAAGATTGATCGTAAGAGTTCTTGATAATCAAAGTCCATGTTTGCCTAAGTCTCTTACATCACTTGGTGAAGACAAGTGTTTAGTGTAATACTTTTTATTTTTAATCTTTTGCACTTTTTAATTGGTTTTGTATTAATGACTTTAATTACTAGTTTCTTATGTTGAAGGTGATTCTTCCTTATCGTTTGTCCGTGGTGTCTTGGCATTATTTTACTGTCTATATAAAATAAAAGATTTCCACCATTCATATCTCCACGGTCTATATGGAGGTATGTTGGCTACCTGGTCGAGGGTTAAGGGAACGGTTTGGTAAGAGTGTTGCCGTTGTTCAGCGTTTAGAGATCCTGCAAGGGACCTGGGTCAAATTTAGTAGGACCTCCTTCAATACCCAAAGGTATTGGATGGCGGGGGTCCAAACTCTTTGATCCCCTCATAAGTTAACTACTATTAAAACTTTAACCCAGCTACTTAGGACTGTATCCCTGCTGACTCAGACTACTTAGCTGAGGGTAACGTCACATTCAAAAGAGGGGCCTACCACATTATGCATTAATAACTTAATTAATTATCTTTCAATAATCCGACCCTTTAGGATTGTATCCTTGCTGACTCAAACTACTGGGTTGAGGGTAACGTCGCCTTCAAAAGAGGGGCCTACTACAATAACTAAGATAATCTCTTAAATAAGTGCAAAAGTGCGAAAATAATCAAAGGTTACACTAACACACGAGTCGGATCCAAGTGATTCATCTTGTCTATCTGTTTTTATTTTTTATTTTTATTTTTAGCATTTTAGTTAGTTTTATTTTCTTAGTTTAAAAATCTTTTTCTAACATTTTTGGTTTGATTAGACATTGGGGATAAACCGGTACTAAAAGCTCTTGTGTCCTTTGACGACCTCGGTATCTTACCAACACTATACTACGTCCACGATGGGTGCACTTGCCCATATGTGTGTTTAGTGTTAGTAAATATCGTGTTTTATAAATTTAAAAACTTGGCTAAAAAAGTGTAAAAGGGCTTAAAATATATACCTAAAAACATATATACACTAACACGCATCAATAACTAATACACATAATATACAAATAATCACACACATGGTGACTTCTAAATATATATTTCCTAAATACATATTTAGTCACTTTTATTTACAAAAACCAACCTCCAATATTTATAATTTTTGTAACAAAATTTATGGCAAACTTTATATATAAAAATTCATGGTTAAAATATACTTGGAAATATTTGTTTAAAAATACTTTTCTAAGTACTAAATTTCTATAAAAATTTTACCATAGTTTCCCCTAAAAATGGAGGTTTCCATGCTTTCAAAGCATATCATTTTCTTCTATAAATCACCACAACCAACCATAAACCAATCAACACTTACCAATTTGCCAAAATCAAGCATAAATTACTACTTCATGAACTTGAAAATTTACAAAAATTTGTAGTAACTTACTAGTGTGTTTAGTAAGCTTAGTTACCCTTTAAAGTGTGGTTGTTTATTTAAAAACATCATTTTTGAAGAAATTAGTTCTTTACAACTTGTAATTAAATTTTCTAAAAATGTTTCTTTTTGAGTTTTTCTTGTTACATTATATATTTCTACACTTGATTAACCACCTAAAATATGGTTAATTTCTTTAAGAACCAAGCTTAAGTAAACTTTGTATTTTTAACTTGGTTTCTTGAAAAATCATTCTTGAAATCATAGATTTACAAGACTTTACATTCACTTTGATCATCACTTTACAAGAAAAAACAATTTTCACTTCAAGTTCATGATTTATATATGAATGATTACTTTGGTCTTAACATAATCATCCTCTCATCTTGCAAGATCATGTCTTTAATCACCATCTAGCAAGATTCACATGATGTTTAACATCATAAAAATGAGCAATCAATCAATCAACAAGCATAACAATACTTAAACCACTTGATTTCTTATGATTTTAGTCTTATGTTATAGTTTCATGTTCAAGATTCATAGTGTTCTTCAAGATTAACAACTTTTATCATTCTTTAACCAACTTAAGAAGATGTAAAAATAGGTGTAGATGATCTTACTACTAGCTCAAGGCTAGGGATGATCACTTAGATGAAAATGAGGTGGATGAAAGCTTGTGTGAGTGGTCCTTCAACTTCCAAGAGCTCCAAGCTTCCTTATACACCTTCTTACACCTTTGTATATGTAGAGATTGGATGAAACTTGAAAGATGAAGATGGATGTATGTGTGTGGGTGTTTGGCCGAAGGTAGGAAGAGAGGGAGGATAAAGATGAGTTCAAGTGTTGAGTGAAAGAATGAATGGGTTATGATCTATAGGTTTAACTTATAATACTTCAATACTTCAAGTCCATTGGTTCTTATGTCTTTAGAAGTTATAACAAGATCCAACAAATTATCCAAATAAAATCTATGGTGGGCCACCCTTGTTGGGGCCGTAGGTGGGGGGGTGTAGAGTTGGAATGTAATGGCTAGTTAGGTTATAAGGTTGAAATCCAATGTTATAGTTATGTGTTTTAGTTCTTATGTGTTTATATAGTGTGCTATGATTTTCGGGGACCATAACTAGCTTGGTAATGTGAAAACAATGCTTTTGGTGAAAATTTGGTGTTTCGGGTAGTGTCCGGTTGTTCGGTTGGTTACCGGTTCGTTAAGGTGCTAAACTTTGCAGTTTAGTGAGCTTTATGTTACCTCTGTGACAGTTTTGATTCTTGACACTTAGGAAAGTATTCTGGACCATTTAACCATGTTTCTGCATGATATTAAAGTGTTTAAATGCTGAATTTTGCAGAATTCTGCAGAATTCTGCAGTTTATGTAAGTTTTAGGCACTTTCCGGCACTTAAACTATTACTAGGAAGGCAGTTTTATGATCCTACACACTATACTAGTGTAACTCTTGGTTTCTGGCTCATTCTGTATCTCAATACCATGTTTGTCTATGTACTGAACTCCGTTAACATTTTTCTGATTTGTCTGATAACTGTGCTAGCTTTGTTTCGAGCATCATTTGAGTCAATAAAGAGTTGCATGTAATAATGATATGTTATTTGTAATATATGATGCACTTGTATGTATGATAACAATAATCAGAAAGCAATTCAAGTCATAAGTTGTAAATCAGTACAGTCATTAAGCATTAATCATTGTCTAATTATTGTTTAATAATTGTACGGATACATGCAAATTTGTCAATTGTCACACTTGGAGACTTGCAAGATATGAAATGGAGGTATAAAAAGTCTACTAAAAATCCTAACTTGGACCTCAAAAATGGTGGTTTACCTTGGTAAACAAGTGGTAATATGTAACGCTTCGCATTTTGGAACTTTCCCTATTTAGAAAGTTTGTCTATATTTCTATTTTTGGAAACTTGTAATCTCTTTGTATTCGTATTTCGTTTCTAACTTTGTAATCCGAGACTTTTATCGTAATGAAATTCGTTCTTTATACATATTTGTTATACATGCAATCAGACGATTAAATACGTGCTTGATACTCATTATACGTGCAAATATTTATATATGCATTCACGATACTCGAATTATAGTTGCATACATTTTACATACTTGAAACGTGCTAAAATGGAAGTTATGGCATAAAATAATAAGAATATCAAAGTTCAGGGGCCAAAGTGTAAAAAAATCAAAGTTTCTGGACAAGGGTAGCGCCGCGCTACGCCAAGCCCTTCCCCACTTCTGGTCACGCGACGCCAAGGTCCTCAATTCTCAGAAGTTGGTTTCTTGGCTGCGGGTTGACCAACTTTTATCACATTTTTCTTCCCCAATCACCTTTAATCTTCATTTAACACTAAACCCTAACCAACCACTATATAAACAAGCTTCCTATCACCCATTTTCACTTTCCAAACTCATCTACACTCTCAAATCACTCCCAAATCAGTTGCAAACCTTAGAAAAGGCAGATTGTTCTAAGTACCAAAGTGAGCACTTTTCTCACTTTTTATCATCTTTTCTTCATCCCTTCTTCCTCTACAAAGCTTGGAACACCTTTAGGAGTGTTTTCACAGGTTTACCATGGTAAACCAAGGTGGAACATCACCATTTTGAGGTCCAAACTTTATGTTTTGGAAGATTATCTTGTTAACTTTTATAAAACTTATGATTTCTTATGCAATCTTGTACCTACCTTACTTTTAACCAAGTCTATGGTTAGTGAGCTTGTGTATCGTTGATTCTTATGAGTTTAGAGGTGCAAACACCCTCTAAACTTTCTGTTTTGATAGGGTTTAGACAACCCACAAGTGTGGAAACCATCCAAGTCTACCATAGTTCATATGGTAAGACTTGTGTTTTGGTGAAGGTGTGAACCTTGGAAGCCATGGCTATCCTAACTTGTTCCACCACCTCACTTGATGTTTTATCTTGCTATTCCAAGTAGTTTCCTAGTCCTAAAGTAACACAACCCCGCCGCAACTTCAACATTTTCCATGATAGGTATGAAACACCCACGTTGATCTTACTTGGCTACTTGATGAACTTGTAGCTAGTTGTATTTTTCACTTTCATTCATGACCATCCAAATCATCCTTGTGTTGATTTGTGCATTGGTGAATTCATACAATTAGGTTAATCTTACCTCCATGCTCGACTGATATGATATATATGACATTATTGATGGACTTAGTTTTAGGTTTACTATAATATATCTATACTCTCTATTAAAGGAGCTTAGATGATGACCTCACTTTGCTTACGTGTTAACTTCTTAGGTATGCCACGTAGTCCTCGCTGATGTCATAATTACGATTTATTTATTATATATAAATATTAAAATCAGATTTTATTAATATATACAAACTAAATTTTTAAGGAGGCAAATTTGAATTGCATGGGGAGTTGTATGGCCATTTAATGCACATCATCAGATAATCAAATCAACTCTCTTTCTTCTCAATTCAAATTAAGAGTTCATTTCTCTCTTTCTTCTCTCTTCAAACTGACTTCTCTCTTCTCACTTCTGGCGATTTGTAGGGTTTCTCTTTCTTCTGAATTCAAAAAGCTTCAAGTTGAAGAATGTATTCGGCAAAGAAGTCCGATGGTTCTGTCACTCGGCTATGATGATCTCAAAAGTCTTTTACCAGTTGATTTTGGGATGGCAATGATGGCGGATGGTAGGGTTTGACCTGCAACCCACCTTGCAGCCATGATTTCTGGTAGATCTGAGCCACATCGTTTTGTTGTACTTTTCGAGTCTTGGCTTTCTTGAAGCCATCTTCATCACTGTAGTGAAACCCTAACCGTCGTCACCATAGGTTTCTGCTGATAATACCTGAAACGGTAAACCCTGGCCACCACTTGGGGTGTGACTGTTGACTATCGCTGTGGTGACTGAAACCCCATTCGTCTGCATGTGTGCGACTGTTGACTATCGTTGTGGTGACTATCGCTATGCCTCTGTTTCTGGTCTGGAGATGTCTGGTGGCCTAATAGGAGCTGGCTGGAAATGCAGCAAGAGACAAAAAGATGAGTTCTCTTTCAAACCCTAGGTTATCTCGGTTCCATTCCAAAAATGTTCCGCCTGTTGGTTTCGTGCAAGGAAGTTACAGGATTGGAAACTTCTGTAGATCCGCATGTTAAGGTATGGGTTAAGTGATTGATTTGTGTGTTTATCGAACAGTGTTTGTTAGCAGATTTTTGACCGAATTTGAGTGTGAAAATAAGTCTAATTTCATTATTCTTTTGTATTACATGAGTTGAAACTTGAAACTGTGTATTGTTATTGTTCACATTTTTCTGTTGAAAGGCTGAGTTCCATGAAGAAATGCGTTTTCGGATTGGGTTCTGCTCAGGTAACTACAAATAATTTGCTCTATACATTTTGTGTTGTGCTACTGTTTTTTTTATTTTTGTTGGTGATACGCTGATACAGGTGTTGGTGACAACTATTGTGGTGGGATTAGTTGCTCATATTGTAGCAGACTGCCAGGATCTGCTGCAATTGTCATCGGTAATGGGTTGGCATTATCTTCTACAGCAGTTGTCATGCAGGTAATAATTTATGTCTCATATTGTTTAGGGTTTTTGTATTTTGTGTATATCTTTTGATTTGTGTGTTTGATTTTGGGTGTGGTTGAGTGTTTGTTATGGTTTAGGGTGATGAAGGGAGATTAGAGGATGAGCTCGATTTGCCTACGTGTCACATTCTTAGCTATTGAGGGAGATTAGAGGATGATATCTGTTGAAGAAGCAACCAGTGAGAGTGTTTTGGTTGAAAATTTGGAGGGGTCGGTGACGTTGTCGAGGGTTGTCAGGAAATGCTAAGTGATAGCATTTCCTGACAACCCTCGACAATGTCACCGAACCCTCCTAAAAATTCCATCAAAACACTCTCACTGGTTGCTTCTACACCAGAGGGTTTCTTTTTACTACCTGAACCTGTATCATCTCAATTGTGTTGACTGACCCTGTATGTGTTTTTACATTAAGATTCAATTAGGATTTTTTTTGACGGTGAAAATTGATCGGTTCAGTTTTGATCACCTTATATGCTTTTGTCATCTCAGGCTATGATGCCGAGATCTGGCGTGTTGTTGCAACATGCCCTAGTCGTTGCCGGTTGCCGTTCGCGGCTGTTCTAGGTAGCGTTGGGTGTAATTGATGTTTGGTTGATGATAATTAGATCGATGTCACCTAAGGCATATTCAGTCAATGATGTTGATGAGATGCTTCTCACCTGAGACTAAAACTATGATAAAGCGAACGTCTGCCCGAATATAAGCGAGGTTTGACATTTTCAAATCATTTGTATTACTTTAGCAAATCATTTAGTGTTGACTGTGTTGATGAATAAAAATGAATTCAAAGTGCACTTTTCTTGTGCTTTCAACATGAGGCTATGATGATTTTGCAAACTGTGTGAAAATTGAATGAAGATAGCATTATGGTATGGCAAGGTTGTAGGATGGCAGTTGTTCATGTAACATCTCTTGCAGCTATGGTGTTGTCATCTTTATGCACAATCTGAGCCTGACAGTTTGACAATATAAATGTTTTGCAACTTCACCATGAATAGAGAAGAAAAAGAGAGTTGGAAGGAGAGATGATTAGTTCTGAGTGCATTAAATGGCCAAAACAACTCCCTATGCATTTCAAATTTTGCCTCCTAAAAAAACAGATTATTACCTAAAGTTGTATCATCTGAATTTTGAACTGTTTTGATTGAACCTGTATGTGTTGTTACATTAAGATTCAATTTTGAACTGTTTTGAAAATTGATCGGTTCAGTTTTGTTCATCTTAGATGCTTTTGTCATTTGAGACTATGATGGCGAGATCTGGCGTGTTGTTGCAACATGCCCAAATCATTGTCGGCTGCCGTTCGCGGCTGTTCTAGGTAGTGTTGGGTGTAATCGATGTTTGGTTGATGATAATTAGATCGATGTTACCTAAGGTATATTCAGTCAATGATGTTGATAAGATGCTTCTCAGCTGAGTCTAAAACTATGATGAAGGAAACGTCTGCCCGAATATACGCAAGGTCTGACATTTTCAAATCATTTGTATTACTTTAGCAAAGCATTTAGTGTTGTCTGTGATGATGAATAAAAATGAATACAAAGTGCATTTTTATTATCCTTTCAACACGAGGCTATGATGATTTTGTAGATCTCAGTAAAAATTGAATGAAGATGGCATTATGGTATGGCAAGGTTGTAGGATGGCAGTTGTTCATGCAACCTCTCTTGCAGCCATGGTGTTGTCATCTTTATGCACAATCTGAGCCTGGCATTTTGACAAAATATTGTATATAATGATTTTGTATATTAAAGTGTCCTTTCAAGATGAGTCTATGATGATTTTGTAGATTAAAATGTCAAGAAGAAAGAGAGAGATGTATATTTGATTACTTCTCACATGTACATTTAATGCGCAAAACAACTTGAATGTATCTATTCAGACCGATGAAGATGAATTTGTCATCTGAGGTTACGATTGTGAGATCTGGCGTACTGTTGCAACATATAAAGCATTGTTGTGCTGCCGTTCGCGGCTGTGCTAGGTAGCGTTCGCTGTAATCCATGTTCGGCCGATGATTATGCCATTGCTGTCACATAAGACAACGTTTTTTAATAGCACGCGATATTCAGTCAATGATGTTGATGAGATGGTTCTCACCCGAGACTAAAACTATGGTGTTTTCCAAGAATTCTATGTTTGACGGTGCTCCCAAAGTGGTGATATATCTATCTATCTATCTATCTATTGCTATCTATTAAAGGAGCTTAGATGATGATCTCACTTTGCTTACGTGTTATTATATTAGGTATGCCACATTGACTCCGCTGATGTCAAAATTCCGAATTTTTTATAATATTACGTATATATAATCTGTTTTTTATTTGTTATTAAATTGAAGAAGTTTTCTTTTTTTTAGGAGGCAAAATTTGAAAATGCGTGGGGAGTTGTTTGGCCATTTAATCCACTTCAGAAGTAATCATTTCAACTCTCTCTTTCTTCTCGATTCAAACTTATAGCGCACATTTCTCTCTTTCTTCTCTATTCCTCTCTTTCTTCTCTATTCTTCATCACAGGCGATTTCAATTCAAACTCTAGGGTTTCCTTTACAAAGCTTCCACAGAGGGTTTTGGTAGTAAGCCAGGTTTCCAGGCACTTTATGGTAACTTAGATGCGTTTCCGTTGAAGGAAATGCCGGCCTGAATATACACGAGGTCTGACATTTTGCAATCATTTGTATAGTTTAGTAAATCATTTCATGTTGACTGTGATGGTGAATAAAAATGAATGTGTAACACCTCGGAAATTTACGTCCAATAATGTATTGACACGTGGCATAGGCTTTGGATATGTGAAAATATGCTTTAGAGGGACTAAAGTTGACAAACAGTGAAACTATGGAATATAAGGGTCCAAAGTGTCAACAATGGATAAATAGACTCTACAATAACCCTACATGGTGTTTATAACCCTAAACGGATAAATCATGGATCATACGAAACGGAAAAATGCACGAAAGTGAGGAATTACAAACTACAGGGGCTAAAAGTGTCAACATGTTGAATTTATACCTCTGAGTGATCTTTTGGCAGCCCCGAAGCTTTGTAATGATAAAATATACTCACTAGAATATGTGGTAGAAATTTCATGAAGTTTCGTTATCGTATGAGAAAGTTATGGCCAAAACCGTACATGAAGGGTTAAAAGCGTCAACGTCGAATTTCATGACTTTTCGGGTGAGCGCAAAGTTAACCGAGGACTTTACCATGTTTGTAAATGTCCCAAGGACCATAAAAATCAAGTTTGAGGGTCTAATGAGCATGATTGATAGCCAAAACCCCGTAACAAAGGACCAAGGACCAAAACTTCAACATTAAAAGAGATTTGAGGATCAGATGGGGCTAGGTGTCACACCTAGGGCCCTAGGCATGACGCGAGGCCTGCCCAGCGACAGAAATCGGGTTATTGCAGTTAAGGGCCTAATTCCAAGTTGTTTACAGCTAATACCACCTCCCAATTCCACCAATCGACTCTCATGCATGCTAGGACACCTGTAACACTCTTACCACTCCTGAATCACCTTATATTCAGATCAAAATCACCACAATTTGGGTCTTGAGTAGTAACCAAGAACACTTACAACTTTCAAAAAATTCACAAGAAGGATTCTGGAGCTTTCTGGTCGGCAAGGCTGCTTCAAAGTGATCTCTAAGCTTCATTAGGACTCTTGTAAGCATTCATAACCCTCTCTAATTCGTTCTAGCTTAGATTATTAGTCGAAAGTCAATCCGTCGTAACTATAGTTTGACTTTTTGATTAAACGAAAATGGCTCAGTCATTTCTCAAATTGAAAGTACCTACAGGTTGGTATTTATGTGGGAAACAAACCCCCAAAAGGGTATTTTCTGATTCCCACTCTAAGCATGATTATTGTCGAGTCAAAGATGTTCTTAAAAAGTCAACAGAAAGTGTTTTTGCAAAATCTAGCATAAATAGTAATGTAGATTACATGCAATCAGTTTGATCATCAAAATAACTTTGTAATGAATGTAAGATTATGTTTTATCATGATCAACTCGACAATTTTTAGTATAAACCCGGATTGGAACCGAAAGTCCTACAAAATGACTTTTTCTTTGACTCTCGATTCGGATCCGTGCATGCATGTTTGAGATCTGCCTTAGAGCTTAATTTGAACCATTTTTATTTATGTGCAACTCTCTGAGATTTTAAGACTTGATTCAACTCTTGTCCGATTCATATGCATGTTACCGGTTTATGCTTAAATATGACTATTTTGCCCTTTTTGCTATAAAACGTGATTTTTGGAAAAGTGAAAGAGTAGAAACCTTTATTACTGATTTATAAACTTGCACCGAAAATTTGATATCAGTTGGAGGTCCAGATTTAGAGTTATGTCCGATATCGTAAATCTAAAGCTTTATGTTGAATAAACGGCATAAATAGCATATAACCTATTTAAGCCCACTTTTTTATACCAAACTTTTTACCCACTGATGTTATATAATATTTTGGGATTTTTGAAGATTTTTATTTAATTTTTGGCTGATCGTATCATAGGTCTCTAAGTTCGATTCGGTTAATACCGGTTTTGACCTTTTAAGCCATAAAATGAGTTTTATAAATCTTTTTGACCCCGAACCTTTTTCTACTGATTTTATTTGTTAAATAAATTATTTTGAGCATTCTGGAAATATGAAAATATCAGCTTTCTTTTTAAAACCCGGAAACGGCTCTAAATCGCCTTTTTAAGCGTTTTTAACGCATAGTATGTACTATAACCATATTAAACGTATAAGGATTATACCTACTGATGTATTTAGCATATTTTTATATAATAACAGTAAGTATAAGTTTTGAACTCAGATTTCCAGTTTTGACCGTTTAAACCCTTGTGAAATTACCAAAATACCCCTAAGGTGCATAGTTTGATTTTAAATGATAAGTTTCATAAATGGGTCATACCCTACTGTTATGATATGTCAAATTAAGTATATTTACTGTATAAATCAGACCTGTAACTCAGATTTCCAATTTAACTCTTTTATAATCTTTTAAATGACCGAAATGCCCTTATGAGGCATAAATTGAGTTTAATTCCGTATGGGGCAAAATAGAAGTTATCTTGCTGATATTATAACATATTTAAAGCATATTATCTCAGGGAACTTGCATATGACTCTTGTGGTTACCCGTAACGCTCTTTTAGCGTTCGGTTCGGTTTATGTAACTAGTTTGCATAAATTGACCGAAACGGGTCAAACATTATCATTTTTGTCTCAAAATCCAGAATGTATTTAGCATACCCATATTATACAAGTATCCAAACTTGTCGGGTCTAAATCACATTCTATCCGGTCTTCGCTTAATCGTGCGCTTGAACCGTATCGTCCTTAAAACTAACCGGTCTAAGCTTAGGCTTAAATAAAGACCCGTTAGAAATCTAATAGGTTATTATAAACCTTTGTTCCAGAATAGGAGACCCAGTAAAAGCTACCTTCACTTGCTAATTGTGATTCATACTTACCAAGGTAAATACTTTTAACTTATTTTCCCTATACGGGCTTGGGGTACGGTATATAATATACCGCTTGGTCCGGCATTGAATTCTTTAATCGAATAGTGGTTAAATTTATTGAGATGACCCTGTTTTGAAGGTGTTTTATTGCTTGAAGCCTTTGGGGGGTTAATGACCATGTCCCGGATATCCTTGGCATCATCTTACGAGATGGCCACGACCTGAGCACGGGGTGTAGGCGTACACCCGTCAGTGTATAACTCTATATTGTGGTGTGTCTATTAATCTTTAACCCGGTCTACGGATCGGGCTACTGAACGCGGAGTAACATGTAAATCCCTTACAAGTTTATATTGTATAATTATCCCAAGTTATAAAAATATTTTATGCCATGCGCATTTAAATCAATTTTCAATCATTTTCAAAATGAGTCAGTTAAATTGTATTTACCAGTGTAAACTGACGTATTTTCCCAAAAGGTTAAGTGCAGGTACTACACGTAATAGGCTGGCTGTCTTCTAGAGCGTCCACAATAAGTCTCGCAAGCTTGGACGACAATAAAACTGTTGAACAATATCTTATTTTATTTTGATCCGCCTGTGGATCCGTTTCAACTATCAGTGATATTTAATATTACATTTTATTAAAGTTGAAATGAATCTATCTTTGCTTCCGCTGTGCATTATTATATTGTGTTGTTTGTCTATGATGATGCCAACTACGTCACTATACTCCCCACCGGGCCCACCGGTGACACGTGGAAATTAGGGGTGTGACAGGTTGGTATCAGAGCCAACATTGAGTGAATTAAACACTAGCTTTTTGTGTTTAATCTCAATGACACGATAGCACTTTCTTTGACCTTCCGAGTCTAGACTTAACATAGGAATACTCTTGACTCTATTCAGAGGATTGTTACTTTCAATTATATATATTTTAACATGTCGCCAAGCAAGGAGCTGTAGTAAAATTTCTCCCCATTTGAAGCCTAGGAAAGGCCGAGCTTCGTATTGCGACTAGGATTAATGTACAACCTATAAGAAGGCATTCAGAAATAAAATAAAGAAGAAACTCATTTTGCTGAAGTTCGTTTCCTTAGTAAGTCCTTGTAAGGACATTTTTATCTTTCAGTCTCTTTGAGGACAACATCATTTCTTTTAAGTCCCTTTTTGGGCAATTCAGTATTTTTAGAATCATTGGAATGCTTTATCAAAATTTCATTTATTCAATATATATGAATATAATATATGAAATAAATTAAAATAACATTCCTTTTGCAAGATCTACCATTATAATAAAATGGCAAAATCTAAAAGGACAAGACCTAGCCTCGTGTCATATTAAGACCCGGCCAAGATGGCAGTTCCTCAATTTAGATTCAGATCCTTATTAACATTTCAATTTAAAATTTGTTCTGCGTTAATTATAAACTAAGAATCTTAAGAGTAAAACCTAGCCTTCGGGTCAATTATAAGACCGGGCCAAGATGGTAAGACCTGTTTAAAAGATTCTTATCCCTGTTAACATCTGAAAACATGTTAACACTCCTGGCAGACATGATCCATTAAAATCACACACGTCACTTTTATATAAAAGGATCTTTCTAAAGATTCCTAACCCAATCTTATGATCTCTGAATCATGGGTTTAGGTCATCAATTAAGATGATCATATTTTTACCATACGTGGTAATATAGTGCCTACGGGCCCTGCTTATTTCCATATGAGCCAAAAGACAGTGGTAGCGATGACTCCCTGTCAGAGAAAGGTAATGAACTAGGTTCAAACCTTCATGTTTTGATTCTCTGAAATCATAACTTATAAATTAAATTGTCCATGTGACTAGGCCTTTTGTGCCACAAATAAAACTATTATTGTTTTATAATTAGGATAAATTATTATAGAAATCTTAAATATGATTGATAAATTAACCAAATATGGTCTCTGCTTACCATGATTAATGAATTTCCCTAAAGGGCAATCCCGTAATAAACATCCCTTATAAGGGAAGTGCCTACGGGCTATAATTAATGTCCTCTAAGACTAAAGGCAGTGGTAGCCTACAGCTCCCTGTCAGGAAAAGGTAATGAACTTTGATTCAAACCTTAATGCCACGATTCTCTGAAATCATGGCTTAAAAATCTAACTTGTCTACGCGACTAGGCCATTTGTGCTATTATTAACTTATAAATTAGGGTTTATGACAAAAATCCTGAATAAAATAAATATCCTTCCTTCCCTGTCAGTATGCATTTTAAAAAGAATCTTAAAGGTGAGACCTAGCCTACGTGGCCAAGATGGTGAAATCTACTCAAGGGATTCAGACCCTTGTTAACACCTAAGAACGTGTTAGCACTCTTGACAAATGTGATTCGAAAAATCACAACAGTCATCCTTATATTGGATTCTTCCAATTCTCTTGTCTAGCCTAGCAATTAGGAATCATGGCTTATGTCATTCTATAAGATGATCATATTATAAACATCCGTTAGTGATGAAGTGCCTACGGGCTAAACTTGTTGTCCAATAAGACAACACAACGGTTGTGGTCTACGACTCCCTGTCTAAAAAATATATATTGGACTAGGTCCAAACATAATAGTCTATAAAATCAATGCGATCATGACTAATATCATCTAATATGATGATCATGTTATTTAACATCCCTTAGTGATATTTTGCCTACGGGATATAATATATTGTCCAATAGTGACAAGGCAATTGTAATCTTTTATAATTCTTTGCCCAAGGGGGTGAGCTATGCTCAAACCCTAACAGTCTATATGATCAATGCGATCCTGACCAGTATCATCAGTATGGTCACCATAATATTAACATCCCTAGTGATGAAAAGCCTACGGGCTATATTTTGTTCTATTTGAGATAGGACAAAGCTAGTGGTGGTCTTATGATCCCCTGTTCAAAGTGGTGGGTTATACCCAACCCTAACAGTCTATATGATCAGTGCGATCTTGACTAATATCATCTGATACGATGATCATATTATTTTATAGGATATTGGAAGTACAGTCTTGGGCCTTCCTATCTTCATAAGGAGATTTCAAGAAGTACTTTCCGACTCAATGGTTATGATTATATGCATCTTGACGGTGATTTAGATAACGAAACTAGAGTAATACAATAAACACATGGTGGATACGCTGCTGGTAATTCCTATATATAAGTGTGTTTATTGTACTACCCTTCGTGGTGTTATCCTGAATCACCGATAAGATCTATATCACCCACGGGTTGTATATTATATTGTCCATTAGAGACTTTGTCAGATATGACCATTGTGGTACATCGTCGAAGGTGATGGGCAATGCCCAAGCCTTAAAGTCTATGAGATCGATAAGATCATGACTAATATACTCAATGATGATAATCATATATATACATATATGTATATATGTAAACATCCTTTAATGATGTCCTAGGATTTGCCTATGTGACAAAAATAAATCGCCTTTCAAGACGATGACAATGGTAGCCTATGACTCCCTGTCCAATGGTGAAGAACTAGATTCAAATCTTAAAACCCCTAATCTAACAAGATTACGGATTATAAATTAATGTACTCTATGACAGGCATTTGTTGCCATATCTTATAACGTCCTATGCAACAAGGCCTCCGTGCCATATGATTATTTATGTCCTTCCTGACAGACTAATGTTTCATATTTTAGAAAGCCATTATGGCAAGCCTTCGAGCTATCTAAAATCATCTATATGCCAAAGACAGCTGGGACATTTTGATCCCCTGTTAAAAGGGTAACGGACTCGGTCAAAACCCTAAAGGCCATTAATGATCCTTTTGTGTCTTAGGCTGAATATGATTGATGTACAATCAAATAACACTCCTTAGGAATGTTTATATGGTTTAATAATACCATGGTTAATGTATGATAAGTCATCAGAACGATGACTAGCTGTTGAAATGCACACAATAAATTGTTACATTTGGTATTTAATACCAAAAGATTCGAGTATGGAAAACTCATATAAGACAAACAACAGTCGCAATGCTAGAGATGCGAAAAATATTAACGGTGCATCAAGAGTGAACCTCAATGTTAAAGGAGTTAATCTCCAAAACCAAAGTTAACGCAGTTGTTAGAAAGGTTATGAGAAAACACATGAGATGATTCAAGAAGCCAAATATTGTTTACTCTAAAACACATGTCGCTACTCAAAATAAGAGTTTTATTCATACTCCATATGCGAAGAATGACCCAAATAAAATCATATGTGGCAAGGAGCCCATTCTTTTTAGGATGTACTTAAAAAAAAGTACTTCGTCTCTTGGAAGTCAAGAGACTTCAATAGTTAAAAGGGGCCATTGATTGCAAGGAATTGTTAAAAGAAGTAGAAACCATTAGGTATAACAGTGGTTATTCTGGAAAGCACGCGGTAAGGTGTACGTCCCAATCATTCGGTGGTAATACCCTTGATTTGTGAGGACACTAATGGAGTCCCCTTATACAGTATGGGATGGTCCAAATTTTAAGGACCTTATTAGAAAAACTTGGTATCCGCTTTGCGAAGTGGAAAAGATGGAATAAGAATTTTTCCGACCCCCATAAGAGCTATAAACTATCGGCAGTAGGTTGCAAACATTGATTCATTGGTTGAAATAGTGCTCTTATTCGGTTAACCTAGAATTTAAGCATAATGCATAATATATATATATATATATTATGATTAAGCATCAGCAATAAGAGGGCACATTAAGGTTTCAAAGCCTGCTTACTATGAATCCATTATAGATCCACCTCAGCTACTCACGTTTTATAGATTAAGGAATAACCAGTCAAGGTCTAAACTGCCCTACAAATTGTCAAAGATCTTATAGCTAAGTTTAAAAGGATTAAGAATGGAGGCGTTTAACCTTCCTGATGAATAATTAGAGGCAGTTCACATTAATAATGACGCCAGATAAACCCTTATTGTGATTCTTTTGGTTAAGGGTTACGTTTGGATTCAGGTACTGCTAAGTCTCTCATAATATTTTAAGCTTAGCAAACTTTTAGAAACTTTACCGTAAGAACCCCAGATATTAAGTGTAAGGTAAGACTTACAGGCGAAATTATAAGAACCATTTCTCCTGTTCCTGTTAGAAATCTCTAACCATGGAATTTTAGAAGTACCCTCTCTCTAGAAGGGGTGCGTCAGCCTGTATAGTTGATATCTCTTTGATCTCTATCGATTGCGAATACCAGATGGTATGATAAAAGCGCCACATGAGGATTGGTGTATCTTAATATGTTCCATAGATTGCTTCCATGCCTGATCAGTATGGAGGTTTAATGCATGGAACCGCAAGGATATTCTAATAGTCATATGGTACTAAAGTCAACTAATGGTATTCAAGGAAGATATCCAGGATGGATTTGCCAAAGTAAATGTTCCCGATTAAGGAATTCATGGACTTGTGACATAAATGTGTCACTTATCTGACACAGAATATGACAGATGAACTGGAGCCTGAGATTTGGAAAATCTCTGTAACCTCATTGTATCTTGATTACCCTGTTTACCTCCTGAGAGGCAGGTAGAATTAAGATTTGTATCCCATTTAGGGTTGCATTTTTACGAAATCTCCAAAACGGCTAGTGCCATTATTGGAAGAATCCAAACCCCAATTAAATAAGTTTTGAGAATAAAGAATTCATATAGCCTAACCCTATATTCTAAGAATTCGGTATTGTTAATTAAGAAAGACGGTTCATTTTGCTTATGCATTGAATACCGCAACCCAAATTAGGCAACAATTAAGAATTTCCAACAGCTGCCCAGGATCGTCGATTTGTTCGACCAACTATGAGGATTGACTATCCCTTAAGATTAGTTTTAAGTAATGGTTGGAATAACCATTTCACATTAAGATAAGCTTTTCTATAATAGTTGATGTATAAGTATCAAGGCTGCTCCTTTGGAGACCTTGCTTAGATGGAATGTTGAATACATATTGTTAAATAGAAGATTGGTACGTCCAACCATTGGGATCTGAAAATTTCCTTGGAAACAACGAATAGGATCATACCAATCCATGATCATCTGTAAGATTGCCAGTTTTGGCAGAAAAATCAAAGATTAATGAAAATAGCAACCCTCCTAAGTCCTTGTAAAGGAATAAGGTTCAACAAAGATATCACTCTGGAAGAGTGTGCCAATTTGTTAATTACCAGACTAGTTAAGCTCTGAATATATAAAATCATTCGAAGGAATCGAATGTATCAAAGATCAAATAACTTATGAGCTAAAACCTATTTAAAGAGCTTGGTGGAGCTCGCAATGTATTACACCCTAAGGATTAAAGGATATGTTTCGCCAATAAGTCAAGAAGCACTATCACATAACGGTTGGCAGACTGTCACACCCCGATTTCCACGTGTATCACCGGTGGGCCCGGTGGGGGATTACCGTGACGTAGTTGGCAACAATATAGTCAAACCACACAATTTTATGAATGCACAGCGGAAGCAAAAAGATAAATATAATTCAACCTTTTAAATGTAATATCAAGTGTATTACAGAAGTCGAATTGTATCAACAGGGGATCAAAAATAATAATAAAATATTGTTCAATCAGACACAGCATCAAGCTTGCGAGACTATTCGTGATGCTAGGAAGCTATTACCAGCCAAATTTCGTGTAGTACCTGCACTTAATCTTTTGGGGAAAATACGTCAGTTTACACTGGTAAATACGTTCAACTGACACATTTGAAAATGTTTATTAAAATTGATTTGAATGCACGAGGCACAAACTCTTTTATAACTTGGGAAAATTATTAAAATCTTGTGAACGAATTACATGTCCTTTTATGCGTTCAGTAGCCTGGATCCTGTCCGGGTTAAAGATTAATAGACACACCACATTGCGTAAAACCGTAGTGTAAAAACCAACGGCTACGTCTTTTAATAATAATAATGTCGACATAATATACCGGGTGTACGCCTACACCGGGATGTCGAGGTCGTGGCCATTTCGTAAAATGATGCCAAGGATATCCGGGACAACGGTCATTAACCCCCCAAAGGCTTTTTAAGTAACAAGACTGTTTAAATGAGCCGATCACATTATTCAATTAACCACCTAAGCGATGGAAGATATGATGCTCAATCAAGCGGTATTAATATACCGTATCCCAAGCCCGTATAAGGGAAAATAAGTTAAAGTATTTACCTTTGCAAGTATATTCCTTAATTTGATTAAATCACCGATAGCTTTTACTGGGGCTCCTATTCTGGAACGAAGGTTTTAATTAACCTATTAGAATCCTAACGAGTCTTTATATTGGCCGTAGCCTAGACCGGTTGGTTCCGAAATGTGAATACGGTTTAATCGCGCGAAAAGGCGAAAACCGAGAATGGAGTGTGATTCTGACCCAACAAGTTCAGAGACTTGTTTTAGATGGGTTTAAGGTTCACACTCTGGAATTTGGGGTCCAAATAATATAATTTGACCCGTATCGGCTATTTTATGAAAACTAGTTTCATAAGCCGAACCGTGCGCGCAATAGGCGAAACGGTTAACCATGAGAGTCTTACGCTTATTTCCTAAGTCAATATGCCTTAAAGAGGTTGTGGTATCAGTAGGATACCTTCCGTGATGCCCGTAACGAGTTTTAGTTAATATATCGCCCCGTAGGGGTTTTTCGGTCATTTTAAAGACTTTTAAAGAGCTTTTCGAGTTCTACAGGAAATCTGAGTTTCCCGAACAGTTTATAAAGTCTAAAATACTTTATTTATTATTTAAAATCAGTAGCAACTGGAATCGGATCAAAAGACCTTGTAGAACTCAAGTTTTGGCCGAAAAGGGCATATTCGGTATTTACCGAACCGTAGTCATAACCGCAGGTTATGAGCAAGGTAAAAACTTTTAAAATCTTTAAAATTCCAAAAATATTATTTCATAACAGTGGGTAAAAGTTTTAGTGACGAAATCTTGGTTTAGATAGGTGTTATGCTAATTGCGCCGTTTATTACAAAAGTTTACTTTAATTGCGCTATTTAGCATAACTCTCATTCTAGACCTCGGATTGACGTGAAACTTTAAGGACATGCTTATAATTTAGTAAGCAAGGTTATGGTCCGTTCACGTATCCGAAATACTCGTTTTATTTTAAAAAGGGCGTTACGGTCAACTTTTAGGCGATTAACGGAAATGCGTAAAAGACTCAGACAAACAATGAACCGGTCACAGAGGTTTATACCATCGTGTAACCTGGTCCTAATAGAGTCCTAAGGCATATCTATACCTCCCTAAAACGGGTCAGAACTGAAGTCAAAGCAAAAGTCAAACTTTTGCGACATTCGGCTCCGAACCGGGTCAATATAGCAAATGGTCGATTCAAACGAGCGTAAACAAGTTTATATACTTAATATCATGTTTTATGAGTGTCTAAACAGGTTGCATATCATTTATGTCACAGATTATGCAAGAATCGCAAAAATAGCTTTCTGTTGACTTTTTAAGCATTCGTTTGACTCGACATTTGAGCTAGTTAGAGTGGTGATCAGAGGGAACCCTTTTTGAGGTTTATTACCCACATAAATACCAACTCATAACTACTTTTGATCCGTCATAAGCCTGAGCCATTACGGATTTATTTTGAAGTCAAACCGTATTTACGACGGTTTGGTTTTTTAGCTATTTACTAAGTATAATTCAAACTACAAAGGATCTAATGGACTTACAGCAGTTGAGACTTGCTTAGAGAACAAAGAAGAATGCTTGAGAGCTTTTGGAATGACCAGTGAAGTGTGGTTGAGTTGTGATGAAAGTTATGAACACAATGTGCCTATTTATAGTCAAAGGCAAGGTCCAAGATCATCACACACCACTCTACAACTGATCATGGATGGATGGCATGTGTCCTAGAGAGTTATGGGTCGAGTAGGGGGCGCCCATGACCCTGAGAAACCCATAAATTCATGTTTTGCCGCTTAAAACAGCCAACAGCCAACAATCTGTCGCTGGGCGTTGCTTACGGACCGTATGGCTTCGGCCTTGCGGTCCGTAAGCCACAGGCGGATCTGGTGCAATCATTCCCCCTCCTTACGGTCCGTAAGGCATACCCTTTATGGTCCGTAAGGGGTTAAAAATGGATCTTTTTAAATCTTTTAGTAATGATTAGAAAATCTTGGTAATTAATAACCTGACCTTTCGGGTTTGAAGGGGTAACTTTGCGATATGGCCCTCGGTTAATTACAATTAAGGACCTCGCGTTATTTACCTGTATCGTTAAGCCCCCGGTTAATTTATTTATTATCCGGAAAGCCTTAAATTTTATTATTGACGCTTTTAACCCTTCTCGTACGAATTTGATCATAACTTTCCTGTTTTAAAATGGAACTTCGCGGAATTTATACAGTATATTCTAGTGAGCGTATAATATTGTTACAAAGCCTCGGGAACGTTAAAGGGTCACTCAGAGGTATAATTTAAACATGTTGACATGGTTAACCCCTGTAGCTCGTAATCTCTCACTTTCTTCCGCGTTTCGCTTCCGTACGATCCATGATTTATTCGTTTGAAGGTACGAGCATCATTTTAGGGTTACCATACAGTATATTTACCCTTGGTTGACATTTATAACCCTCGAATTTACATACTTTCAAGGTTTGTCAATATTAGTCCTTTATTTAATATCAATGCCACGTGTAATCAAATGACACGTGTTAACACATCATTGGACACAAAAATTCGAGGTGTTACATCCTCACCCCCTTAAAATAAATCTCGACCCGAGATTTACTCAAATAAATAAGGGTATTTTTCTTTCATTGTGGCTTCGACTTCCCACGTGTATTCGGGACCTCTACGAGCATCCCATTTGACCTTTACAATCGGTACGTGTTTTCTTCGAAGCTTCTTCACCTGTCGATCTTCAATCGACAAAGGCTTCTCTACAAACTTTAAGCTCTCATCTATATGCACATTTGTGTGTGGGATCACCAATGATTTATCGGCGAAGCACTTCTTGAGATTGCAAATGTGGAACACATTGTGAATTCCATTGAGCTCTCCAGGCAAGTTCAACTTATAGGCGACTGACCCGACACGTTCAATGACCTCAAAAGGCCCTATGTATCTCGGACTCAGTTTGCCTTTCTTGCCGAAACGCATCACCCCTTTCCAGGGCGATACTTTAAGCAATACTTTTTCACCCACTTCGAAGTGAAAATCCTTACGCTTCGGATCAGCGTAACTTTTCTGCCTATCTCTGGCAGCCTTGAGACGTTCCCGAATCTGGACAATCTTGTCCGTTGTCTGGAAAACTATCTCCGGTCCTGATAATTGGACCTCTCCTACTTCCGCCCAACACACAGGTGATCTACACTTCCTACCGTATAATGCCTCGAAAGGCGCAGCCTTTATGCTGGTATGGTAGCTATTATTGTAGGAGAATTCGATTAGGGGTAGATTCTTATCCCAGTTACCACCTAAATCGATCGCACATGCACGAAGCATGTCTTCTAGCGTTTGGATAGTACGCTCACTCTGACCGTCCGTCTGTGGATGGTAAGCCGTACTGAAGTTCAAACGCGTGCCCAAAGATTGCTGGAAACTCTTCCAGAAATGAGACGTGTATCTAGTATCCCTGTCGGAGATAATAGACACAGGTATGCCGTGTAAGGCTACAATCTTATCAACATAAAGTTGGGCTAACATATCGGAGCTATACGTCTCCTTGATGGGTAAGAAATGAGCTGATTTAGTCAGCCTATCGACTATGACCCATATTGTATCGTTTCCTTTCCTTGTTTTGGGTAACTTGGTTATGAAGTCCATAGTTACGCATTCCCACTTCCACTCGGGAAGTTCAGGCTGTTGTAGCAAGCCAGACGGCTTTTGGTGCTCGGCTTTGACTTGAGCACAAGTCAAGCACTTTGCTACGTGGGCGGCTACAGACTTTTTCAAGCCTATCCACCAGTAGTTTGCCTTTAAGTCATGATACATTTTGTCGGCTCCGGGATGGACCGAATATTTGGAACTATGGGCTTCCTGGAGGATAACATCCCGTAGCGCTCCATAAATCGGAACCCATATTCGTCCGTTTAATCTAAGGATTCCATCCTTGCTAAGAGTCAACTGTTCTTCAGTTACTCCTAACTTTTCCTTAGGATAATTAGCTTCCAACACAGCCTCTCGTTGTGCAGCTAATATTCTCTCAATCAAATTGTTCTTGACTTCAATGCTCTTGGCATTGATTCGAATAGGTTTTACCCTTTCTTTTCTGCTTAGGGCATCAGCGACTACATTCACTTTACCGGGATGGTACCTGATCTCACAATCATAATCGTTCAAGGTTTCCATCCAACGGCGTTGCCTCATGTTCAACTCCTTCTGGTTGAACAGATGTTGGAGGCTTTTGTGATCAGAATAAATCACAAATTTAATACCATAGAGGTAATGCCTCCACAATTTCAGTGCAAATACAACGGCACCCAACTCCAAATCGTGGGTGGTGTAATTCTTTTCGTGCACCTTTAATTGCCTGGAAGCATAGGCAATAACCTTGCCTTTCTGCATAAGCACACACCCCATGCCAGTGTGCGACGCATCGCAGTAAACTACGAATTCATCTGTACCTTCCGGTAGTGTCAACACAGGTGCGTTGCATAGCTTCTGCTTCAGGACTTCGAAAGATTCTTGCTGCTTTGGGCCCCAAATGAACTTTTCTTTCTTCTTGGTTAGGGAAGTCAAGGGCGCAGCAATCCTCGAAAAATTCTCAATAAATCTCCTGTAGTATCCTGCTAACCCCAGGAAACTACGAATTTCGGTAGGCGTCTTTGGCTCTTGCCAGTTCATGACCGCCTCTACCTTAGCGGGATCCACTTGGATACCACGCTCGCTTACGACGTGACCCAAAAATTGAACCTCTCGTAGCCAGAATTCGCATTTAGAGAATTTGGCGTAGAGTTTCTCACGCTGTAGCAATTCGAGAATACAACGGAGGTGTTTCTCGTGGTCAGCTTGGTTCTTTGAATATATGAGGATATCGTCGATGAAGACTATGACAAATTTGTCCAAGTACGGCTTGCAGACGCGATTCATGAGATCCATGAACACAGCCGGTGCATTTGTGAGCCCAAAAGGCATCACTTGGAACTCGTAATGACCGTAGCGAGTCCTAAATGCTGTCTTGTGCACGTCTTCATCTCGGACCTTTAGCTGATGATAGCCCGACCTTAAGTCGATCTTCGAAAAGTAGCTCGCTCCTTGCAGCTGATCGAACAGATCGTCGATCCTTGGCAAAGGATATCTATTCTTTATGGTAACTTTGTTCAGCTCACGGTAATCGATGCACAACCGCATCGATCCGTCCTTCTTCTTTACAAATAGGACAGGTGCTCCCCAGGGAGACGAACTAGGTCTGATAAAACCTTTTGCCAACAGTTCATCCAACTGGGTCCTTAATTCCTTCATTTCCGTCGGAGCAAGCCTGTAAGGCGCTCTAGCTATAGGAGCTGCTCCAGGTATGATATCTATTCTGAATTCCACTTGTCTATCTGGTGGTAAACCAGGTAGTTCTTCGGGGAAAACCTCGGGATATTCAGAAATAACAGGAAGATCCTCTATCTTCGGCTTAGGTTCTTCAATTATCACCTGAGCCATGTAAATGACACAGCCTCTGTTCAAACACCTAGAAGCTTTGAGCATAGATACATCTTCGGGCAACCCATACTGCGTGTCTCCTCGAATGGTAAGCGATTCACCACTCGGAGTCTTTAGCACTATAAGCCTTTTGTTGCAAACGATTTGGGCCTGGTTACGGGATAACCAGTCCATGCCTAGAACTATGTCGAAACCCGCCAGTTTGAAGGGAAGTAGAGATAGAGGAAAAGAATGGTTCTTAATGGACATTTCACATCCTTCTAGAACAGTGGAGACGGTTTCTATCGTGCCGTCTGCTAACTCTACCTCGTATTTCACATCTAGGGTTTTGATAGGCATATTCAATAGTTCGCAAAATTTTTGGTCTACAAAGGATTTATCAGCGCCTGAATCGAAAAGTACTCTTGCAAATATATTATTTACGAGAAAAGTACCTGTAAGAACATTGTCGTTCAGCACTGCCTCCTTTGCATCCATACGGAAGACTCTCGCATTCGTCTTCTTGTTCTCTTCTGGTTTCCTGGCATTCTTAGGGCAGTTACTCTTGATATGCCCCTTTTCATTGCAACCATAGCATGTTGCATCCTTGATTTTCTTGCAGTCTACCGTCTTATGGTCCTTGGACTTGCATAGTCCACAGGCAAAAGACTTTGGCTGGGATTGTGAATTCGACCCAAACCTACATTTTCCAGAATGGGGTTTCTGGCAGATTTTGCATTTGGGTTTTCCCCAGCTTGCCCATCTTTCTTTGCTTCAGTCCCTCTCTTGCCTTCACCGTTTCCACGGTGTTTCTTTCCTGACCTACATGAGGTGTCGTCCTCACGTTTCCTCTTTTCCGCCTCCTTGCTCCTTAGTGTCCTCAGACGCACATCATCTAAAGTGAGAGACAAGGAGAGGTCAGTTACTGACCTGAAGGTCGTCGGCCGAGAGGCCTTCACACTAGCCTTTATCGCAGGCTCTAATCCCCCAATGAAACGAGCGATTCTTTTGGACTCTGGTGTCACAAGGTACGGAACCAGGCGAGACATCGTATTGAAGCTCGTCAAGTAGGCCTGGCAGTCCAGGTTTGTCATTACCAATGACACAAAATCAGACTCGATCTTCTCCACCTCATGCCGAGGGCAGTAGTTCTCCTTAATGAGAGCAATAAATTCCTCCCATGTCATCTGGTATAGAGCAGACGTACCGGATGCCTGTACCAACCCTCTCCACCACGCTAGGGCCTCGCCCTTAAATGATTGTGACACAAACTTCACCACATCCTTCTCCGCACACCCACTGATGTCCACAATAGTGTCCATCTCATCCAGCCAGGTGATACAATCCACAGCACCATTCTCCCCTGTGAATTCCCGGGGCTTACAAGACACGAAGTACTTGTAGGTGCAGCCCTTGGCACCGGACGCATCAGTATATTCTCGTTCACGACGAATACTATTCTCAGCGGACGAGTGGTTATCGTCATCTTCCTTGGGTTTGGAGAGTGGTTTGGATTGTGACTTTGGTTTGGAGGGTGGTTTTGATACGGTTCTGCCTTGGGACTCAGTATATTGACGATCCAGAGCTGCCTGAACAGCGTTGTCAATCAGAGCCTTTAACTGTGCGCCTGTCAGATGCACTTGCGCATTATCGTAGTCATCTTCGTTTGTATGGCTGTTTTCTCCGTTGGGATCCGCCATTGTAACTTGAATCTGTCACAGAAGATAACAAAATTTTATTCAGGAGATTATTATAGAATTGTCTTTTATGACAATTCGTTAACCATGGTAACGGAGACCATATTTGGTTAACTTATTACTCACTTAATATTAGGATTTGAATATATCCTATTTTAGCTATAACAATAATATAGGCGGCGTAAAGCCTAATCACGAGGATGTTTTATAATATTAGCCGAGATTTCAGAGAATCAAAGGCATAGAGGTTTGAACCGTAGTTCTTTTACCCTTTTCTGACAGGGAGTCATAGACCACCACTGTCTTCTGTCCTTATAAGACAATTATTACGACCCATAGGCACTACACCACTAATGGATATTTTAATAAGGTTGGCCCGTAGGCACTACATCTCTAATGGATGTTTTAACAAAATAGGCCCGTAGGCACTACATCGCTAATGGATGTTTTAATAAGGTTGGCCCGTAGGCACTACATCTCTAATGGATGTTTTAACAAAATAGGCCCGTAGGCACTACATCGCTAATGGATGTTTTAATAAAGTTGGCCCGTAGGCACTACATCACTAATGGATGTTTTATAAATGATCATCTTTATTGATGATTTAACCCATGATTTATAAATCATTTATTTGGGTTTTGTAATCCCTTCAAGGATTATTGTATAAGAATGACGTGTGTGATTTTAACGGATCACATCTGCCATGATCGTCAACATGCTTGCAGAGGTTAACAGGGAATCTGAATCTTTTAATTTGGTCGTACCATCTTGGCCGGATCTTAAAAGACACCAGGCTAGGTTTCACCCTTAAGATTCTTTATTTAGGCAGATCAATTTAAAAGGAATGGTTTTGATTTATTTCATATATAGTGATAACAAAATGAAATTCATAATATAACATTCCAAAATATTAATACGATTACATACCGCCCTAAACGGGTCTTTTAATTAGTACATTCCTCCATAGAGGTTTAAAAATAAGTGACAAGTCCACGCAGGGACTAACATAAAATAAGTGTCCATGCAAGGACTAAAAGATAAGTCCACGTAGGGACTGAAATACGATAAATGTCCACGCAGGGACTTCTTTCAAAGTAGAAATTACATTAGTACAACTATTAAGGGCTAGTGGTCACGTTTCTTCTTTTTGCCCTTTAGTAGGTTCGCCAAGCCCTTGAGAAATCCTCGGTGGCTCTTTTTCTCTTCCTCGAACTCTCTCTCCACACGATCTAGTCATTGGAGTATCTCTTCCTGTTCAGGAGGAGAGAAACGTGGTTGTGGCGCTTGTTGCGGAACTGGAGGTCTGGGAGGTATTGGATACCCATGAGCTGAGTAGTCCGGTGCTCCCATGTTCCCATGAGCTCCGTCGGGATATCGTGCATTATACCTAGCCGACACCACATATGGGTCGCGCTCATAATTGTAGTTGTAATGTGCTTGTGATGACGGTTCGAACGGGTTGTAAGCCGTTGGACCCGTGTAAGCAGGTATGGGTTGGTCATACCCAAATGGTGGCGAATTTGGTGCAGCTGGTGCGGAGTTCGCCTCCTGTATAGGACTTGAAGGTCCTTCTTCTTGTAGTGGCGGATAGTGGCTACTACTAGAGTGTCGAGGGGTGCTGAAGTGGATACCCCCTCCTCCTCGTGTGGACATACGAGCATTTGTCCTCCTACGCCTTGGCGGATCAGGCATTACTGGTTGCGCCGGTGGCGGAGGTGGTGGCGTAACTGCCACGAAGCGTGAATCCTCAGAGGGATCTTGCGGATGTCGCGGTTGTTGTGATGACTGCTGAGGTGGCGTGTAGTACCACTCATGTCGGTCGAACAACGCTTGAAAGCTATCAGGTCCCTGATAGGGTGTGCCATGGAAGGATGACCCATCAGAGACTTCTGTTGGATGCGTGGGCGTACCACGAGCAGGTTCTGTCGGATCAGTATCTTCATCCATATGATCTTCGGAGAAGTGATCTTGTGGCCCTAATGGAACAAAGCCTGAAGGTTCCTGTATGTAGTCAGCTGGATTAAACTGACCTATGAAGTATGGAGTAGGGTCGTCATAATTCCGGTGCGATACCAAACGTTGTAGAGGTATGAAGGAGGGTTGCGGGTTGTTGGGATCATTCTCGGAATTTGGCCCGAATGAATGCCTGTATGATGGCGTCGAGCTGTGCGAGGTGGAATGCCTCGCAGGTTCGTAAAGGTCTCTTCGTCTCTGCGGTTCTTCACTCCTTGTAGTCGAAAGAGCTCGCGTACCTGAAGGCCCGGCTTCGTGATCGTGATGAGTAACGATCTCGCCTCTGCCTCTTCTTCCCCTTCCTCTACCTCGGAAAATCACTGGCGGCATATTTCCTGCTTTATAAAACTTTAAATACCAATAATAAAAGAAAAAGACAAAATTGGAATAACAATTCGAATTTGTCCTAAGTTCTTGTCTAGACTCAAGTAAGTGCAATTGTGTCACTGAGATTAAACACATTAGGATAGTGTTTAATTCACTCAATGTTGGCTCTGATACCAACCTGTCACACCCCGATTTCCACGTGTATCACCGGTGGGGGATTACCGTGACGTAGTTGGCAACAATATAGTCAAACCACACAATTTTATGAATGCACAGCGGAAGCAAAAAGATAAATATAATTCAACCTTTTAAATGTAATATCAAGTGTATTACAGAAGTCGAATTGTATCCACAGGGGATCAAAAATAATAAAAAAATATTGTTCAATCAGACACAGCATCAAGCTTGCGAGACTATTCGTGATGCTAGGAAGCTATTACCAGCCAAATTTCGTGTAGTACCTGCACTTAATCTTTTGGGGAAAATACGTCAGTTTACACTGGTAAATACGTTCAACTGACACATTTGAAAATGTTTATTAAAATTGATTTGAATGCACGAGGCACAAACTCTTTTATAACTTGGGAAAATTATTAAAATCTTGTGAACGAATTACATGTTCTTTTATGCGTTCAGTAGCCCGGATCCTGTCCGGGTTAAAGATTAATAGACACACCACATTGCGTAAAACCGTAGTGTAAAAACCAACGGCTACGTCTTTTAATAATAATAATGTCGACATAATATACCGGGTGTACGCCTACACCGGGATGTCGAGGTCGTGGCCATTTCGTAAAATGATGCCAAGGATATCCGGGACAACGGTCATTAACCCCCCAAAGGCTTTTAAGTAACAAGACTGTTTAAATGAGCCGATCACATTATTCAATTAACCACCTAAGCGATGGAAGATATGATGCTCAATCAAGCGGTATTAATATACCGTATCCCAAGCCCGTATAAGGGAAAATAAGTTAAAGTATTTACCTTTGCAAGTATATTCCTTAATTTGATTAAATCACCGATAGCTTTTACTGGGGCTCCTATTCTGGAACGAAGGTTTTAATTAACCTATTAGAATCCTAACGAGTCTTTATATTGGCCGTAGCCTAGACCGGTTGGTTCCGAAATGTGAATACGGTTTAATCGCGCGAAAAGGAGAAAACCGAGAATGGAGTGTGATTCTGACCCAACAAGTTCAGAGACTTGTTTTAGATGGGTTTAAGGTTCACACTCTGGAATTTGGGGTCCAAATAATATAATTCGACCCGTATCGGCTATTTTATGAAAACTAGTTTCATAAGCCGAACCGTGCGCGCAATAGGCGAAACGGTTAACCATGAGAGTCTTACGCTTATTTCCTAACTCAATATGCCTTAAAGAGGTTGTGGTATCAGTAGGATACCTTCCGTGATGCCCGTAACGAGTTTTAGTTAATATATCGCCCCGTAGGGGTTTTTCGATCATTTTAAAGACTTTTAAAGAGCTTTTCGAGTTCTACAGGAAATCTGAGTTTCCCGAACAGTTTATAAAGTCTACAATACTTTACTTATTATTTAAAATCAGTAGCAACTGGAATTGGATCAAAAGACCTTGTAGAACTCAAGTTTTGGCCGAAAAGGGCATATTCGGTATTTACCGAACCGTAGTCATAACCGCAGGTTATGAGCAAGGTAAAAATTATTAAAATCTTTAAAATTCCAAAAATATTATTTCATAACAGTGGGTAAAAGTTTTAGTGACGAAATCTTGGTTTAGATAGGTGTTATGCTAATTGCGTCGTTTATTACAAAAGTTTACTTTAATTGCGCTATTTAGCATAACTCTCATTCTAGACCTCGGATTGACGTGAAACTTTAAGGACATGCTTATAATTTAGTAAGCAAGGTTATGGTCCGTTCACGTATCCGAAATACTCGTTTTATTTTAAAAAGGGCGTTACGGTCAACTTTTAGGCGATTAACGGAAATGCGTAAAAGACTCGGACAAACAATGAACCGGTCACAGAGGTTTATACCATCGTGTAACCTGGTCCTAATAGAGTCCTAAGGCATATCTATACCTCCCTAAAACGGGTCAGAACTGAAGTCAAAGCAAAAGTCAAACTTTTGCGACATTCGGCTCCGAACCGGGTCAATATAGCAAATGGTCGATTCAAACGAGCGTAAACAAGTTTATATACTTAATATCATGTTTTATGAGTGTCTAAACAGGTTGCATATCATTTATATCACAGATTATGCAAGAATCGCAAAAATAGCTTTCTGTTGACTTTTTAAGCATTCGTTTGACTCGACATTTGAGCTAGTTAGAGTGGTGATCAGAGGGAACCCTTTTTGAGGTTTATTACCCACATAAATACCAACTCATAACTACTTTTGATCCGTCATAAGCCTGAGCCATTACGGATTTATTTTGAAGTCAAACTGTATTTACGACGGTTTGGTTTTTTAGCTATTTACTAAGTATAATTCAAACTACAAAGGATCTAATGGACTTACAGCAGTTGAGACTTGCTTAGAGAACAAAGAAGAATGCTTGAGAGCTTTTGGAATGACCAGTGAAGTGTGGTTGAGTTGTGATGAAAGTTATGAACACAATGTGCCTATTTATAGTCAAAGGCAAGGTCCAAGATCATCACACACCACTCTACAACTGATCATGGATGGATGGCATGTGTCCTAGAGAGTTATGGGTCGAGTAGGGGGCGCCCATGACCCTGAGAAACCCATAAATTCATGTTTTGCCGCTTAAAACAGCCAACAGCCAACAATCTGTCGCTGGGCGTTGCTTACGGACCGTATGGCTTCGGCCTTGCGGTCCGTAAGCCACAGGCGGATCTGGTGCAATCATTCCCCCTCCTTACGGTCCGTAAGGCATACCCTTTACGGTCCGTAAGGGGTTAAAAATGGATCTTTTTAAATCTTTTAGTAATGATTAGAAAATCTTGGTAATTAATAACCTGACCTTTCGGGTTTAAGGGGTAACTTTGCGATATGGCCCTCGGTTAATTACAATTAAGGACCTCGCGTTATTTACCTGTATCGTTAAGCCCCCGGTTAATTTATTTATTATCCGGAAAGCCTTAAATTTTATTATTGACGCTTTTAACCCTTCTCGTACGAATTTGATCATAACTTTCCCGTTTTAAAATGGAACTTCGCGGAATTTATATAGTATATTCTAGTGAGCGTATAATATTGTTACAAAGCCTCGGGAACGTTAAAGGGTCACTCAGAGGTATAATTTAAACATGTTGACACGGTTAACCCCTGTAGCTCGTAATCTCTCACTTTCTTCCGCGTTTCGCTTCCGTACGATCCATGATTTATTCGTTTGAAGGTACGAGCATCATTTTAGGGTTACCATACAGTATATTTACCCTTGGTTGACATTTATAACCCTCGAATTTACATACTTTCAAGGTTTGTCAATATTAGTCCTTTATTTAATATCAATGCCACGTGTAATCAAATGACACGTGTTAACACATCATTGGACACAAAAATTCGAGGTGTTACACAGACAGACGGACAGAGTGAGCGTACCATCCAAACATTGGAAGACATGCTTCGAGCATGTGTGATTGATTTAGGTGGCAGTTGGGATAACCACCTACCCTTGATAGAGTTCTCCTATAACAATAGCTACCATACTAGTATTAAGGCTGCGCCTTTCGAGGCATTATATGGTAGAAAATGCAGAACACCCATCTGTTGGGCAGAAGTAGGAGAAGTTCAATTATCAGGACCAGATTTGGTTTTTGAAACAACGGACAAAATTGTCCAGATTCGCGATCACTTGAAAGCTGCCCAAGATAGGCAGAAAAGCTACGCTGATCCAAAGCGTAAGCCTTTTCACTTCGAAGTAGGTGACAAAGTATTGCTTAAGGTATCACCCTGGAAGGGAGTGATGCGATTTGGTAAGAAAGGTAAGCTAAGCCCGAGATACATAGGACCTTTTGAGGTTATCGAACGCGTCAGATCAGTTGCTTATAAGCTAAACTTACCGGAAGAGCTTAGTAGTATACATAATGTGTTCCACATCTGTAATCTGAAGAAGTGTTTCGCTGACGAATCACTGATCTTACTGCATACAGATATACACATTGATGAGAGCTTGAAGTTTGTGGAAAAACCATTGTCGATTAAAGATCGACAGGTGAAAAAGCTCCGAAGAAAGTACATACCTATAGCTAAGGTCAAGTGGGATGCCCGTAGAGGTCCCAAATACACATGGGAGGTAGAATCCACGATGAAAGAAAAATACCCTCATTTGTTCCAGTAAATCTCGAGGTCGAGATTTCTTTTAAGGGGGTGAGGATGTAACACCTCGGAAATTTACGTCCAATAATGTATTGACACGTGGCATAGACTTTGGATATGTGAAAATATGCTTTAGAGGGACTAAAGTTGACAAACAGTGAAACTATGGAATATAAGGGTCCAAAGTGTCAACAATGGATAAATAGACTCTACAATAACCCTACATGGTGTTTATAACCCTAAACGGATAAATCATGGATCATACGAAACGGAAAAATGCACGAAAGTGAGGAATTACAAACTACAGGGGCTAAAAGTGTCAACATGTTGAATTTATACCTCTGAGTGATCTTTTGGCAGCCCCGAAGCTTTGTAATGATAAAATATACTCACTAGAATATGTGGTAGAAATTTCATGAAGTTTCGTTATCGTATGAGAAAGTTATGGCCAAAACCGTACATGAAGGGTTAAAAGCGTCAATGTCGAATTTCATGACTTTTCGGGTGAGCGCAAAGTTAACCGAGGACTTTACCATGTTTGTAAATGTCCCAAGGACCATAAAAATCAAGTTTGAGGGTCTAATGAGCATGATTGATAGCCAAAACCCCGTAACAAAGGACCAAGGACCAAAACTTCAACATTAAAAGAGATTTGAGGATCAAATGGGGCTAGGTGTCACACCTAGGACCCTAGGCGTGACGCGAGGCCTGCCCAGCGACAGAAATCGGGTTATTGCAGTTAAGGGCCTGATTCCAAGTTGTTTACAGCTAATACCACCTCCCAATTCCACCAATCGACTCTCATGCATGCTAGGACACCTGTAACACTCTTACCACTCCTGAATCACCTTATATTCAGATCAAAATCACCACAATTTGGGTCTTGAGTAGTAACCAAGAACACTTACAACTTTCAAAAAATTCACAAGAAGGATTCTGGAGCTTTCTGGTCGGCAAGGCTGCTTCATAGTGATCTCTAAGCTTCATTAGGACTCTTGTAAGCATTCATAACCCTCTCTAATTCGTTCTAGCTTAGATTATTAGCCGAAAGTCAATCCGTCGTAACTATAGTTTGACTTTTTGATTAAACGAAAATGGCTCAGTCATTTCTCATATTGAAAGTACCTACAAGTTGGTATTTATGTGGGAAACAAACCCTCAAAAGGGTATTTTCTGATTCCCACTCTAAGCATGATTATTGTCGAGTCAAAGATGTTCTTAAAAAGTCAACAGAAAGTGTTTTTGCAAAATCTAGCATAAATAGTAATGTAGATTACATGCAATCAGTTTGATCATCAAAATAACTTTGTAATGAATGTAAGAATATGTTTTATCATGATCAACTCGACAATTTTTAGTATAAACCCGGATTGGAACCGAAAGTCCTACAAAATGACTTTTTCTTTGACTCTCGATTCGGATCCGTGCATGCATGTTTGAGATCTGCCTTAGAGCTTAATTTGAACCATTTTTATTTATGTGCAACTCTCTGAGATTTTAAGACTTGATTCAACTCTTGTCCGATTCATATGCATGTTACCGGTTTATGCTTAAATATGACTATTTTGCCCTTTTTGCTATAAAACGTGATTTTTGGAAAAGTGAAAGAGTAGAAACCTTTATTACTGATTTATAAACTTTCACCGAAAATTTGATATCAGTTGGAGGTCCAGATTTAGAGTTATGTCCGATATCGTAAATCTAAAGCTTTATGTTGAATAAACGGCATAAATAGCATATAACCTATTTAAGCCCACTTTTTGATACCAAACTTTTTACCCACTGATGTTATTTAATATTTTGGGATTTTTGAAGATTTTTATTTAATTTTTGGCTGATCGTATCATAGGTCTCTAAGTTCGATTCGGTTAATACCGGTTTTGACCTTTTAAGCCATAAAATGAGTTTTATAAATCTTTTTGACCCCGAACCTTTTTCTACTGATTTTATTTATTAAATAAATTATTTTGAGCATTCTGTAAGTATAAAAATATCAGCTTTCTTTTTAAAACCCGGAAACGGCTCTAAATCGCCTTTTTAAGCGTTTTTAACGCATAGTATGTACTATAACCATATTAAACGTATAAGGATTATACCTACTGATGTATTTAGCATATTTTTATATAATAACAGTAAGTATAAGTTTTGAACTCAGATTTCCAGTTTTGACCGTTTAAACCCTTGTGAAATTACCAAAATACCCCTAAGGTGCATAGTTTGATTTTAAATGATAAGTTTCATAAATGGGTCATACCCTACTGTTATGATATGTCAAATTAAGTATATTTACTGTATAAATCAGACCTGTAACTCAGATTTCCAATTTAACTCTTTTATAATCTTTTAAATGACCGAAATGCCCTTATGAGGCATAAAATGAGTTTAATTCCGTATGGGGCAAAATAGAAGTTATCTTGCTGATATTATAACATATTTAAAGCATATTATCTCAGGGAACTTGCATATGACTCTTGTGGTTACCCGTAACGCTCTTTTAGCGTTCGGTTCGGTTTATGTAACTAGTTTGCATAAATTGACCGAAACGGGTCAAACATTATCATTTTTGTCTCAAAATCCAGAATGTATTTAGCATACCCATATTATACAAGTATCCAAACTTGTCGGGTCTAAATCACATTCTATCCGGTCTTCGCTTAATCGTGCGCTTGAACCGTATCGTCCTTAAAACTAACCGGTCTAAGCTTAGGCTTAAATAAAGACCCGTTAGAAATCTAATAGGTTATTATAAACCTTTGTTCCAGAATAGGAGACCCAGTAAAAGCTACCTTCACTTGCTAATTTTGATTCATACTTACCAAGGTAAATACTTTTAACTTATTTTCCCTATACGGGCTTGGGGTACGGTATATAATATACCGCTTGGTCCGGCATTGAATTCTTTAATCGAATAGTGGTTAAATTTATTGAGATGACCCTGTTTTGAAGGTGTTTTATTGCTTGAAGCCTTTGGGGGGTTAATGACCATGTCCCGGATATCCTTGGCATCATCTTACGAGATGGCCACGACCTGAGCACGGGGTGTAGGCGTACACCCGTCAGTGTATAACTCTATATTGTGGTGTGTCTATTAATCTTTAACCCGGTCTACGGATCGGGCTACTGAACGCGGAGTAACATGTAAATCCCTTACAAGTTTATATTGTATAATTATCCCAAGTTATAAAAATATTTTATGCCATGCGCATTTAAATCAATTTTCAATCATTTTCAAAATGAGTCAGTTAAATTGTATTTACCAGTGTAAACTGACGTATTTTCCCAAAAGGTTAAGTGCAGGTACTACACGTAATAGGCTGGCTGTCTTCTAGAGCGTCCACAATAAGTCTCGCAAGCTTGGACGACAATAAAACTGTTGAACAATATCTTATTTTATTTTGATCCGCCTGTGGATCCGTTTCAACTATCAGTGATATTTAATATTACATTTTATTAAAGTTGAAATGAATCTATCTTTGCTTCCGCTGTGCATTATTATATTGTGTTGTTTGTCTATGATGATGCCAACTACGTCACTATACTCCCCACCGGGCCCACCGGTGACACGTGGAAATTAGGGGTGTGACAGAATGCAAAGTGCATTTGACAAAAGTCCTTTCAAAATGAGGCTATGATGATTTTGTAGATCTGAGTAAAAATTGGATGAATATAGCATTATGGTATGACAAGATTGTAGGATGGCAGTTGTTCATGCAACCTCTCTTGCAGCTATGGTGTTATCATCTTTATTCACAATCTGAGCCTTGCATTCTGAAATTGCAAATGTTTTGCAACTTCACTATCAATTACCTTCGCTGACATTGTGTTGTTGATTAAGGTTTTGAAAAGTGATCGTGTATAATTGTTGTTACATCTATACAAGAAAATGGAGTTTGGTTGGTGTGAGATGCCTATTTAGCTGTATGTGATGATGCCGGTAAGTTTTCCAATTTTTTATTTGTAGATCGGTCATATAAATTGAGGTGTATAATTGTTGTCACATCTATACAAGAAAATGGATTTTGCAAAATGTCAGAGATGCCTAATTAGTTAGTATTCGAGGATGTCGGTAAATTTTTCATAAAGGTTTCATCTTTTCTCAAGAATTTGTTTTTCATAAAGGTTTCATCTTTTTTGGTACATAAAGGTTTTCGCCTGAAGATGGAGAAAGGTCTGCTTGTTCTTAGTCGTGATTGGTAATTTCAAGAATTTGTTTTTCATAAAGGTTTCATCTTTTTTGGTTGGTTTTGTTTGTGGTGATGATTTTTTTTTTGACGTAGATGATGTTTATAGTAAATGAAGGCAATCTGAAAGATGTTTATAGATTCAATGTCGTTTCTTTGTTTTTCATTCAGTTTACTTTTCTCTTAAACGTGTTTTGATGATAACGACAATTTGCTGATTACGATGACGGTTAGTTTCATAAGCAACAAATTGGTGTACACATGTGGATGCTGTGGTGCAACACTTCAAGATTGGTAGCATATAACTAACTATTTATGTTTTGTTTTTTTTGGAGCATTTTGTTTGCTTTTATGTTTTAAGATTTTAATGTGTTAATACAACGAAGAAGCGGAATAACAATACAATTGACACCACATTAAACAGACTGGACAACAATTCTTCAGGAAAAACCGGTTAGTGCATTCAGAAGTTAATAATCTGAATTATGGATTGTTATTAAGATGGTTGTAAATTGGTTCTTTGTTGTTAGGTGATGTTGAGATTCTTGAATCAGTGAGAATCCAGTGCCATATAATTAAGTACATGTTATACTTCAAGGTTTTTCAATCTCTTTGCAGGCGGATAGGTGGCTTTGCAAGGTATGAAAAACAGAATTGATAAATTTAGGGAAAATGTGATTGAAAGGTGATAACGCAATAGTGGAGGATCTAATTCTACAGCTTCGATAAATTCAGGTGTGTTTTCAAATAATGCTTCCTAGATGTTTGAAGACCGACAAATGTCCAACGAAGCAGTACTGTGGACATTTGTTGTTCTTTGTCGGTTTTCAAACATCTATGAACCATTATTTCAGAACACCCCTGCATTTATTGGAGCTGTAGAATTAGATCCTCTACTGTTGGGTTATCATCTTTCAAACCCATTTTCCCTAAATTTATCGATTTTGTTTTTCATGCAGGGATATAATTTGTTTTTTAGTATTTGACCGTGGATGATGACCCATGTTCAAGGATGCTTTATGTTTCAGAATATACCAAGATTGCCTCTTGGTTATCATAAGGTTAAATTTTAAATTAATATGGTCTCATTTGTTAATAAGCTTAAAATTATTCTTAAGCCATCACATTCTTTTTTGTGAGGTCTCATTGCATCTAATCACAGCAACAACCGTTGAGCCATCACATTCTTTCCGTTTACATCTCAGGTAACGGTTTTCCTTAATATATCTCGAAACTTAGGTTGTTTTATATGATTTTTCAATCACATTGCGTTGAAACTTACTGGATAGTAATTGTCAATTTTAGGTAGGTTGGGGGTTGAAATCAAGAAATTCAACGCCACTTGCAGATATGGTTTCATGGTCAATATTTGCTTGAAACAGAGACAGAGGAATTTTGTTTCTGAATGTTTTGTAGCTTCACTTATGACTTATAAAATTTGAAATTCTCAATTCATAACTATAATGCGAATGTGATGTTCTTGTAATTATTTACTCACATCAGATTTTATATAGAGATGTAGGAAAAAACTTTGCACATTATAAACTACTAAGTTTATTTCTATATCAAACATGTACACTAACACATACTGTCTTTAACATTGTTTTATAAAGATATGTAACTAAACACAAAGAATTTAAATAATATATTATAATATGTTTTTTAGTATTTGATTCCGATCGTTATTAGAACAAACCCGTGTATTCACACGGGTGTACACCTAGTATCTTTTTCTATATAATAAAGCAAAAGTTTTGGTAGACACGTGTTATCATGAGAGCTGCTTTTACCCTTTTTATTCCCGCTCAATGCCCGAATGCTTATACGGGTCAACACGCGGTACTTTGGATTGCACATAACCCTACCCGTTTGGTATGCTTCATTTAGACTTCACAACCCTAACCCCCTTTAACAATCACCACTGCCAATATCTTCTGCTTGCGTCGATTACATCTAAAGTTCATACACCTAGACTCAATGATTTCTATCTTCTCACTGCGCCCCCTTTTCGTCAACCATTACCCTGGCTGTTCGATTTCTTCTTCTTCTTCAATCCTCTGGATACATAGATTCGAGGTAACAATCTCATCGGAAAATTAACGGTTGTTGTTATTTCAGCCGGATGTTAAGGTTGATCTTACTATTCTTTATCTTCATCAAGAAGTTGAACTTACTATTATGTTTCTTCGTTTTAGTGTTTGTTTCAGCGATTTCATGTTAGGATTAGGGTTCAGTCTGTATGTTCAAATCAGTGTTTGTTTTGTTTCAGATTTGTTAAAATTATGATTTTTTTTCTCCGATTTGTTAATATTATTCCTTTCTATTTTGTTACGATTAGGGTTTCACGTTTTGTTAATCACAACATTAATTCGATTATCAATTCAGATTAGGGCTTTTTTGGTTCATGTTAGAATTTTGAAAGGTGTGAAGTCTGTATTTGTTGGAATGTTATGTTTATTTTACTAGCTGTCATGAAATTGAGTAGGTTATGTAGAGGGTTCGATACTTCTTTGGCTTTTTTATATGTTTGTTTGGTTATTATTGTTCTTGTGTTAGAATTTTTAATAACTAGAAAGAAGTGAACTGACTTTGTTTAGTGTTTATAGAACAATGATTAAGATAAGATTATGGATTGTATTGTATGCTTGGAAGTCATAGGAGCTAAGCGCACTTAAGGTGCAAAGTGCGAGCCTTTATATTTTATTTCATTACTGTTAACTGTCATCATATTCAGATTTTTTACTATCATCGATGTTCATGATTTTGAGTGATTGTATGAACTTATGGTGAACCGAATAAACAAGAATGGTATTGAATTAGTTGGTTTTTTATCAACATGAATTGCTATTATAATGTTTAATAAACTGATCTTTTAACGAGGCCATTTTACAATTTATTGCTATTTTTTAACCTATGATTTTTTAAGGTAATTTTTCTAATTATAATTTTAATTCACAGTCTTGACTTCTGTTATAAAGTTTAAAGTAATGTTATGTTTTTTTTTCTGTAGGTGGATTAACCAACGGTTATAAAAGCCACATTGCAGAAAAAGAATTAACCGATGAGACTTACAGTCCGGATGATGCTCTAAGCATCATGATATTCGGAACTGCAATGCATAAATATAAAGTTGTTCATCTACAACAAGTAAGTATAAAAAGAGCTTTTAAAATATAGGAATTTGTTGTTTATCAAATTTGACATTTTATAGCACCATATATACATAAGTTAAGTCCGTGTTTTTATTTGGGTTTTCGAACTTATAATCTGATTTTTACAAATTTCTAGCAATCGTAATCATATTTGACTAAGCAACGTCGTAATCATATTTGACCAAGCAATTTTTGCTTCTTTTTTACCCGATTATTGAAGGGATAAATATTGGATTACATTTTGTTTGTCATTTGAACTATAATTGGGTTAACTGAATTGCAGCTAGAGTCTCTTTTCTATGGTTGCTGGAGTTTATTCCAATGATATTAAGTTGCAGCCGGAAACATGGTAGCTGGGTAGGAATAAAATCGCTCCGACGTTTGTTCACCTTTAATAACTTGATCTTTCTCTAGGTCTTGCTGGAGTTCCAGTTGTGGTTGACCTTGCCTATATGGAAAATGCCATGAGCAAGCTTGGTGGAGACTCTAAGAAGACCAACCCATTGGTGAGTAATTTCTATTTTATTTTTTATTTTTAAAATGAAGTCTTCATTATTTGGATATATTGACCTCGATGGAGTTGCAAGAGAATTTAGTGTCCGGTGGTCGGGACATGAAGGAGTTCACAGTTCTGCCCCTACTTTCATGGGTAAAGGAGAGTAAGATGGGTTGGGTTAGGAAACGCCTCATAACAAATTCGAACTGAAATGGGATGGTTTTGGTATGGGTCATCTAACTTCCATCCATTTTGCAGGTCAAACCTTCATGCTTTCACTAAAGTAGAAACCGGATATTTATCAAAGCACATTCAAGATGATGGAAACGAATATGTAACATTATTTGTGGACACACAATAGTTTGGTATTTAGCGACATTTAGTTCATGTTTGCTTTGGCTTTGCTTATATCACATATGTGTTATGTTATATTATGCACATCTTTACTTAATATTTTATCTTTTGTTCAACCCGTGTAGCACACGGGTCTCTAACCTAGTGTGTGTGTATATATATATATATATATATATATATATATATATATATATATATATATATATATATATATATAGGGTAGGGTTCATGCGAGAACCACCCTTATTGCGAGAACCGCGAGAACCAATGTGAACAGGGGGCAATTTTGTAAATACCAAACAACTTTTAAAATATCTGCCTCCACTATCGGACTTCAAACATAAATTAAATTACACTTAATAAACACTTTCACGTCCACACTCAGAACTCAATTACATCCAAATCTTTCCACATTTCTCAACCTGATTATCTCAACAATTCTTCGATTACAATCGATTACATAATCGTCTCGAATACATCTACAGTTCGCCATCATCATCGTCGATTACAATCGATTACATAATCGTCTTGAATACATCATCAGTTCGCCATCATCAGTTCACCATATCGAAGCATCTGGATTGAGATTTTATCTCAGATTTGAGATTTTACCAGAAGATATTTCATATTTCGTCAGATAATCGAGGTTAGTTCCCCAAATTCGTACAAAATTAGTCGTATAATCTATATTAGGAACATAATAATTAGGGCAACATTGTGGATTTTAATCCGTTCGTAATTAGGGCAACGTGATTATAAGAATAGATGGTTTAATGAGTGTGTCACTACGACGGTATCGCCGGGAATCAATCGCCGCCGGTATTAGGTGTACATATGTATAGTTATGCACATGTGCATATCTTACCATAATAGATTTGTTAATGATTAATGTTATATATGGTTAGTGATAATACGAATTTTGATTTGGTACAGGTTAAAGTTTATTATTGAAGTAAGCTTACGAATTTTGATTTGGTACAGGTTAAGGTTTATTATTGAAGCAAGCTTGCTGATAAGGTGAGTCATGTTAATGCACATATGTATGGTTTGCTAGATTAAGTTAATAAGGGTAGGCATATGGATGCAAATGTGCATAGTTATGTACATCTGCATACTTTGACAAAATGGGTTATTAAGGTCATTCATGCTGATGTACATGTGCATAATTCGCCAAAATATATTAATAAGGTCGTTTATGTTGATGCACATGTGCATATTGTATATGGTGATGATAAAGTTAATGTTAATGCACGTATTCATTGATAAGTTATGTTTATTTCTCTTTTTGAAACCAAGGGATGAAAGGTCAATTAAAATGCCGAATGGAATGGAATATGATTACGCGACAGTTAAACAAAAAGGTAAAAAAGGTTGATTAATGTTTGACGATCCAGATGGGAGTTTATGCACATGTGCATCCCTTTATTAAATTCATGTTAAATGATATCATTTATGTAAACACATTAAATATATCGTGCAGGTCCGCAAGAAGAAATAAACACAAAAAAGGCAGACAATTAAGCGAACTCGTGATGAAACCTCAAAAAAAGGAGGTTACGTGATGAAACACAAAAAAGGAGGTGACGGAGTGCGTGCGGTAAAGAACAAGAAGTTGGCAAGATCAACGGTAACAGCGGCGGTTGATACTAATGGCCATATTCAACATAAGGTATCCAATATAGCGTGCCATTAGGTGTAGAATGTACAATAGTTGTAATTATTCCTGTAGTGTAGAATGTACAACACTTGTAATTGTTCATGTATACATAAAAAGTAAAGCATATAACATTCTAATTAATAAGGTATATGGCGTGTTTACGCACGTGTTCAACATTTATTCGGTGATGATTACGGGGCGTTGGTAATGTGATGCACATGTGCGTAACATTATGTACTGATGGTTAACAGTTTATTTGCGATGATCATGGATTGGTATCAACATAATGCACATGTGCATGATTATGTAATATATGAAAATAAAAGTAATGAATGTAAAAAATAACAGTTATTTGTTTAATGTTTATTATTGATGATTATTGGGTTGTTAATAATGTGATGCACATGTGCATAATTATGTATTGTTGGTTAACAGTTTATTTTTTTGATGATTACAGATGGTTGGTAACATAAAGCACGCAGGTGCGCAAGAAGAAATAAACACAAAAAAGGCGGGCAATTAAGCGAACTCGTGATGAAACCTCAAAAAAAGGAGGTTACGTGATGAAACATAAAAAAAGGAAGTGACGAAGTGCGTGCGGTAAAGAACAAGAAGTTGGCAAGATCAACGGTAACGGCGACGGTTGATACTGTTGGTGCACTACATCTGTTGATTTCGTCTTAGATCGAGTCTTTCATTGTATTGTATAGATTAGGGCGCGTTTTACGAGAAAACTGGAGAGTTTAGGCTTTTTAGAGTCTTGGACCGCTTATTCGGACATGCCGAATAAGAGGTCCACCTCACAACTTCCTGGACCCCTTTTACGGACATTCCTGGCCCTCTTATTCGTCACGTCCGTATAAGAGGTCCACAATTCCTATAAATACCACAAGAGAGGTCCACAATTGTAACTTCCGAAATTCCATACCGAGGTGCTGCCGGTGTGAGAATCGATTGTAAAAGGTGTCAAATTAATGAGAAAAGAGAATTAAAGAGATATCTAGCTGTTTCTACGTCAGGTACTTGTTTTCCGCACCTGTATCTGATCAAACTCCTCTGATTGACTCGTTCGGGTCAGATTCCGATCCTACAAGTGGTATCAGAGCTTCAGGAGGAGGAGTTCTATTGAAATTTGCTGGATTTCGTCACATTTTCTTCTTCTACACCTTCTTTTTTACATCAGACCAAGATTTCACGGTCCGTTTTGGCTGATTTTTGGATATGTTGTGCGCGTATACATGATCTAAAACCCTACCAAGTTTCAGCTTGAAACTCCAAGCCGTTTTGGAGATATCGCGATTTTTCGGTTCGGTTTTTCGTCAAAAAGTATGAACCGCTTATTTGAACAGTTATGAACCGCTTTTTCGTCAAATTTTAGGACCGCTCATAATGTTTTGAGTTGATTCGCTCTTGTGAACAACTAAGGGTCGCTCATACGAACACATGTGAATCGCTCATAAGTCAACTATGTGAACCGCTTTTGTGAACAGGTTGTATCGATTTTGTGAATCGCTCCAAAGGTTTCAATTGTGGGTCGCTTTTAAGTCAAGTATATGGATCGCTCATAAGTGTTAGTGTTTGAATCGCTCCAAAATCAGTTGAGCTTATATGAACCGCTTATATGAATCGCTTTTTCGAACATATGGGAATCGCTCATAGGGATTTAAAAAGGAGAGTTCGCTGATTCGTCAATCGTCACCTTTTTATTTGCCGCCCATTAGTATCTCTTCACAAACCATTATTACAGCCATTTAATTAGTTGTAGTGAGCCGTCCAACCTTTATACTAGAGGTCCAATGAAAACATAGTGCCGAATAGTGATAAAGATAATTAGTTGTAGTTAGCCATTTAAATAGTGCCGCCCATTTCATAAAATATAATTACCGCCTCTTTTATAAATTGGACAAATATTAGAATGATAATTGATAATTGAATTTGATAAAAGATAAATACATAATATTTGCATTTGATCCCAGTTCACAGATTCGATTCAATTGAATTCAAACTTGTCAGTTTGTCAGTGTGTTCAGGTCGCTTGAAAAGTCATCATTTCATTTGAAGATAGTTTCAGTCCGTACGATTTGGAGGTAAAAAATTGTTCACGTTGTCCGAAAGTTCATCAGTTCGCACATACCGAGTTTGTTTGTTGAAAATTGATTCGAGTCAAAGCTGTCCGCTCAGTGTGTCAACCCTCAATCTGCACAGAATTGATCATCAGTTCGAGTACCAGTTCGCTTTTATTAATTGATAATACCGTAAACTGATTGTGTTGTTTGTTTGTCTTTCAGGTATTTTCCCGAAGCATTACCGTATTTCCCGAAATATCATCTGATTCTTGAAGCATGGATTCTGATTTTTACAACGCATTCGCTACTCCGAGTACCCCAATCACTGCTGTTCAAACCACAATGCTCGAAAACGAAACCGGAACGATGCAAAAACCTCCCAAGTTAATGAGCATTGAGGAATTTCAACATTGGGAAGGTCGGTTTGAGAATTGGGTGCAAGCTAATTATCTTGATGCTTGGGAATGTGTCGAGACAAAGTATATCAGACCAATGAATGATGATGAAGAGCCAGTTCCAATCAAAGATCTTAGAGCAGATGAGAGGAAGAAGTACAAAAATGAGAAAATGATGCTAAGTCTTCTTCAACAGGCAGTGAAAGAAGATATCATGGTTCTGCTACAGCACAGTGGAACATCTTACTCAATCTGGAAAGCATTAAGTTCAAAATTTAAAGGAAGTGATGAAATGATTAAAAGCAAAAAGTCACTTCTAAAGAAAGAGTTTGATCTGTTCCATCAGAGAAAGAATGAAAGCACAAAAGAGCTCATTGAACGATATTGCAATTTGCTTGCTAGTATGAAAAGATTAAGTATTCAGAAGAGCAATGAGGAGTTAATCGAAAAACTTGCTGATGCCTTGCCATATGAGAGTTGGGGGACATACTTGTTGATGCTTAGAAATAAAAAGGGTTTTAACAGTTTGACACTCAGTAAATTCATTGAAAAGATAGAAGCTTATGAAATAGAGCAGCGTAAAGTGATCAGAATGAGAGACTTCGATGGTGAACAAGATGTCGGGTTATATTACAAAGCTGGAGTTAATGAAAAATCATCGAATTCATCTCCAAAGATTGTGACAGGGATGAGTGCCAAGAGTTTATCTGAAAGCCCATCATCTGGATCAAGCAGCAAAACCAGCTTTACTCCATTTTCATCTTTTGATCCAAACATCTCAGCAACTAAGAATGGGAAAAAGTTACAGTGTAACATTGTACTGAATCTTGAGAATGATCAAGATTATTCTGAGGATATTGCCAAAAACCAAATGTCTTTATTAGGAATGGTTTTGGAATCTTATACTTGTTTTGTTGCAGGTCGTATCGGCAATCCAATGCTAACCAAAGAAGACTATGATCAGATAGATGCTGAAGAGATGGAGCTGATGGACATAAAGTGGTGTCTGGCGAGTGTGTTACGGAGAGCTGAGAAGTTCAAACAAATCACGGGGAGAGATGATCTTCGTGATGCAAATGTTTCTACTTTAGGTTTTGACAAATCTAAAGTCACTTGTTTTCGGTGCAGGGAAAAAGGACACTTCAAGAGGGAGTGCACAAACCGAGAAGCAAGTGGAGCTCAAAATCCGTTCAACAACAACAACGATTACTATCGCAAAGCCATTTATCACCAAGTTGGTCAATCATCTCAACAACAAAAGCATCAAGCTCAGACTGCACATGGAAGAGATGTGATTGAAGATACCGGAAAAAAAGCTTATTTGATTGATCAAGAAGATGAAAAGCTTGCAGAAGGTTTTAGCTGGGCAAAGTTCACTTGGGATGATTATGTTTCTGATCAAACTACAGCTTATACTGCTTTTGCTGCAAAGATTGAAGATGATAGTGATGATGATACAGAATATTGGGCAAGAAAATACAGAGCTGATATGAAGTTGGTTGCTGAGAGTGAGAGTGAAGATGATAGGGTCAAGAAGGAGAAGAAAAAGAAGAAGATCAAAACACCGGTTAGTAGTGATGATGAAGAAGGGTCGTTGATGAGTAGTGATGATGAAGAAGTGCTGGTGAGTAGTGATGATGAAGATGTGCAAGTGGTGAGAAAGAAAAAGATGACAGAAGTGCAAAAATTCAAGATTGATGAAAAAGTTGATGCAAAAGAAACTCAGGTGAAGTGTGAAAACTGTGAGATTGTGAAAAAGCAGAACAGCACGTTGATTAACAACTTAAACAGACTGAAGGAGTCTTATGATGTGCTGAACAAGACAATGAATCAGTACGATCAAACGAGTGAAGAACAAGCAGTTGCGATGAGGACTCTTCAGGGAGCATTCATGACAAAACAAAAAGTTGTAAACAACTATATTGAAAAGTGTGCTGCGTTAGAACAAAAACTTGAGCTGCAACGAATCGAAACAGAACGAGTGAATCGTTTATTGAAAAGTTACTCATGTACTTCCTATGTGATTGACAGGATCTATCCGACTGTTGAAAGCATGAAGGTCTGGGAAGAAGATGAGTCAACTCAAGAAAAGGCAGCTGAAGTGAGTGTTGGAGAAAAGAATGCTGACAAGAAGAAGAGTGACAGGAAGAAGGATACTGAAAAGACTTCATCTGGTAAGAAGAAAGGTGTTAGTTATAACAGATGTCCACCTCCACTGGAAAACGGATATTTGCCTAGACATCCTAACGATGAAAGAGTCAAAAAGGCTACAAATTTACAGTGGGAGTCAGAGTCGTCGGTCAATCTTCCCGAAAGTATTGATGTTGTGTTTACATCATCTGACACTGATCAACAGTCTCAATTGATGAAGAAAGTCGTAGATCATGTGTTAGATAGTGATGACAGTGAAGAGTCAAAGTCGGAGTCCGCGTCAGAATCAAAATCTGAGTCAAAAGTTCCGAGTCAAACAGAAAAACAGGGAAAATTGGTTTATGATAGAAAATTCCTGTTATCAAAATCTAATTTGGATGATGGATTGTTTAAAGTTGCTTATACTTTGAATAATTCGGACAAATTATATTCTGATGAGGAATTTCCTATAAGAGGTGTTAAAACTGAACTGATTAAAAAGGTTTTTATACTCTCGGAAATCAATATTTCTGAAATCAAAGGTTTATGTTTTAATGAAAAACCAAGACTTTACACCTCTAGAGTACAACAAAGATTAAACAAGAAAAAGAAGTATAGTTCTGGTTCTGGTTTCCAAAAGAGATCAAACCATAGCGATAATTTTAAAAAGAAAGGATTAGGTTTTACTCCGACTGAAAAACAGAAAAATGAAAAATATGTTCGTGATTTTAAGTCCAAAATGTCGTTTGTTGCAGGTACTTCAACTGATGAAGAAGAAAAGACAAGTTTCTGGAGGGAAAAGAACAGTGAGTTTTGGAAGAAGAAACAAGCTGAACAAAAGAAAGACTCAAGAACCTGTTTCAAGTGCAACAACGTTGGTCATATCGCCAAAGATTGTACTCAGGCGATACAATCAAAACAGGGAGTTTTTCGTACAATTTCAGAAAAGGTGTATGCATTCGAATCACCACTGGATAGAACAAAATTGTTTAAAGATTCTATTTTTGAAATTGGTGAGAGTTCGACCAAGTTTTACAAAAAGAGAGCCAAATTTAGCAACCAGAAATGGGTTGTGAAGAATGGTGGTGAAAGCTCTAGCGATGATTCTGATAGGGTGAAATCAGAGGAGCTATCTTCAGGCAATGAAACTGATTCCACAAAGTCAGTTGAGCCACAAGTTATTTCAAAATGTGAAGCTGATATAAAAGTTGAAAATTCAGTTCCGAGTGTTAGTGATGATGAGTTTCCATCACTTCGGGCTGAAAATTATAAAAAGAAAATTGGTAAAGTTGAGATTTCTAACCAATTTTATCATGATGAACAGGAATTTGATGCTGAAAAGGTCTTTAACCCCAGGGTAAAACATATCTTTGGCAAAATGATTGATCGAAAAGTCAAAGGGGTTAAAGAATTCTATGAGAAGAAGACAAAGAAGGAAAAAGTTGAACCATCCCTGGTTTGTGACTGGGATGGTACATATTTCGAACAGTAAGTCTCAGGACTTGCCGGAGATCCCAAGTTTATATCGTGGATCAGGAATCGGCATCTTTCATGTTTAATTAGGATGATTTGAAAAAGTTTAAAATTGTCAAAATTTTACAGGATGAAGGACTATGCCGGAGCTTCCAGGTAGGTAAGCGAGGAGCAGGTATCAGCATCTTTCTTAAGGAATTTGCTACGGTAATGTCAATCATGCAAATGGTAAAAAGGTTTGTTGTTTTGTTTACAAGTGATTAGGAGAATTGATTGTGCATAACTTGTGTATATGGTAAATCAAGGACATTAATTTGTACTTGCATTTTCCTACAATTGATTGAGAGACAAGATGATGAACCACATCCCCGAACTTAGTATTAAAATCAATTAAACTTATTTTCCGGAACAATCATTTTGATTAAAACAAACTTAAGTGTTTTGAAATCTAAATGAGAAAATAGTTTGTTGATAGGGGGAGTTCTGATTGTTTATGCCAAGTGAATTGCGAATTGATGCGATTTGATATCGGTTGTCATGTTTTTGTACAGTTTGTTTTCAATTTTCGTTAATGTGTTTGCATTTTAGGGGGAGTAGAAAATTTCAGAAAATCCAAAAACATTAGAAAATTTGAAAAAGACAAAAACATGATAAATCTAAAAAATGAGTTTGTTGTGAAAAAGAGGAAATGATAGTACATCAGCAGACTATCACAACATGCTAAAGATTTGGAAAGTTTAAAAGTGTTAAACAATCTTACTGTGGATATGTTAGTAGATTTTTACACATTTAATAAACTGTGACGAGATATAAACCTAAAACAAACTTGCTTGATTTGTGGGTAACTATTCTTGGATATATAGGTAACCCCTGAAATCTCGTTTGAAAGGTTTCTTTTTCTGATATACTAGGTTTCTATACTCTGTGATATCTGGGGTATTATCCCGGGACTTCTGCTGAATGGAAGTTCTGACCTAGTCCCCGGATAATACTTGCTTCAAAATGCTTGAAACATAGCATAAAGCCCTCAACTGTTTAGACAATAAAATTGATAATCAGTTGTTGTAGCCAAAAGATCTCCTAAAGGGGACACACCGAAAAGTCGAAGCTGATATCTCTCTGCGCATACGGAAGTATCGACCTGAGATCCCTCAGCCCTCGCATATCCCCTAATTTATATACAGATATCAGTTGTAGTATATTTACCTGTAAATCTGAACATTGAGATCTGGATACGGGAGTATATTCAAGTGGAGTGATACACAATTAAGTTCAAGTCTCTAAAACACTAATATCGTATCTCTGATCAGTTGAACTTTGTGTGAAAATTATTCTGACAATCTAGGTAAATTGTTTAAAACTTAAAATGAAATCAAAGCTTAACGGTGTTAGTGATTTGTCTCAAAAGCTGATATGATCCTCTTACACAATCTCTCAAAAATATTTTCTGTAAATATTTCTTTGCTGCATTTTATTTCTCTTACGTCAAAAACCCAAAAAGATTTTCAGTGTCTTTTAGCATAAAATTTTGAAAAGTCAAAAAGATTTTCGACAACTGGTATTGAAAAGCAAATTTTCAAAATTCCGAGTACTAAACAAGATGAGCAATATTTTAGGGGGAGTGTGTGTGTGAAGTTACATGTTTTCACAATTTAACCTTTCAAGTGGTTCATCAAGATTGTCACTGATAACGTCTTTATTCTAAAACTGTAAAACTTATGTTTTGGGTAGAGAATTTGCAGGATAAGATGAGAAACTGTTAAATGAAAAGATAGACAACGATCCTGAAGATGTTACTGAAGAGCAAAGGAATGCCAGTAAATCGAGAGGAGGAGTCTGAAGACAGAGAGAAAGGAAAGCCCAGAGGCTGATCAAGACTGAAGATGTGAAGACATAGCATTGTTGTGACTCGATAGTCGACTCCATCAACATCTGAGGGGGAGTCTGTTGGTGCACTACATCTGTTGATTTCGTCTTAGATCGAGTCTTTCATTGTATTGTATAGATTAGGGCGCGTTTTACGAGAAAACTGGAGAGTTTAGGCTTTTTAGAGTCTTGGACCGCTTATTCGGACATGCCGAATAAGAGGTCCACCTCACAACTTCCTGGACCCCTTTTACGGACATTCCTGGCCCTCTTATTCGTCACGTCCGTATAAGAGGTCCACAATTCCTATAAATACCACAAGAGAGGTCCACAATTGTAACTTCCGAAATTCCATACCGAGGTGCTGCCGGTGTGAGAATCGATTGTAAAAGGTGTCAAATTAATGAGAAAAGAGAATTAAAGAGATATCTAGCTGTTTCTACGTCAGGTACTTGTTTTCCGCACCTGTATCTGATCAAACTCCTCTGATTGACTCGTTCGGGTCAGATTCCGATCCTACAGATACTGATGACGATATGGTTGTATTCAGATTCAACATTGGGTATCCAATATAGCGTGCCATTAGGTGTAGAATGTACAATAGTTGTAATTGTTCCTGTAGTGTAGAATGTACAACACTTGTAATTGTTCATGTATACATAAAAAGTAAAACATATAACATTCTAATTAATAAGTTATATGGCTTGTTTACGCACTTGATCAACATTTATTCGGTGATGATTACGGGGCATTGGTAATGTGATGCACATGTGCATAACATTATGTACTGATGGTTAACAATTTATTTGTGATGGTTGGCAACATAATGCACATGTGCAGGAAGATGGTTGGCAACATAATGCACATGTGCAGGATTACATGATGTATGAAAATATAAGTAACTTATGTAATAAACCAATTGTTTGTTTAATGTTTAATGATAAAAAAGAAAAGGGTTAATAATTAAACATGGATTATGGTGTATTGGCAAAATAATGCACATGTGCATTATTATGGTGTGATTGTAAATAAATGTGATTTACTTGATGAGAGAATAATGAAGCATGTAAGAGTAAACTATGAAAAAACACTTTAAGGATATAAAAATGAATCATGTGAGTGTAAACTTCGAAACACATATAAATGTATAATGCCTTTAATCTCAAAACATATGAATTGCAACTCTTGTTGATCTAAATTTGTAGATGTTACTTATATAAAATTATTCATAACATTTAGCAAGGTGCTACACCACAATTACATCCACCAACAGAAGGAAAACTCATACAACAAAAAACAAACAGAATACTATACTGGAAATACATTAAAATTGTTCCAGGCCGCCCAAGTTAAACTCACCTCCTTCGATCTATTTTTTACCCATAACTAACTCATGTTCTTGATCTTCTCGACTACCTTCTGCACCGACAATAGACTTTGATTAAAAACCATCTTGTTCCTCATTCGCCAAACGCTCCAGAGGTAGATAAGGGACACCGCATAAATCGCCTTTTTTCTTTTTTGCAGACCCTTGGACAATATTATGATATTCCAGCAAATCTTTGAGAATGAAAATAAATGCAGCCGGGCCTTTACACCATTGAGTAATTACGGACCAAACTGACATGAAACAAAAATATGTTCACATGTTTCTGGGGAATCGCTGTAGAAAACGTAGCAGTTTGACTGTGTTTGGATGACTCTTGCCTTAAGTGCCACCTTTGTTGGGAGTCTCTCGACTAAGGCTATCCACCCGACCAAACCAACTTTTTTAGGTGTCCAATTATTCCATACAAATACCTGCTCGGGAACCTCCTTATTATATGTTTGTAGCCTAGACTTCAAACTCCGAACAGAAAAGTCTCCCGACGTGCTCAAACACAAAACTCATAAATCTTTTCAAGTCTCTCCCAGTAGTCATTTCCATTAATTATAAGCAGGCCTAATTGATCTGGTCCATCACAAAGAGAGCAATAGCATAACAAATTTATTGGGACAATGTAATATCATGAAACTTTGGAGGAGACTTATCAAAATTAAAGGTAAATCAAGCAAGAATATTGAAATTTTAATTTGTCAGGAAACAATTGGTCAGCCTGGATACGGAGCTATAGATACCAAGGTGATCAACTCACCTGTTAACAAAAGAAGACAAATTGGATCACAAGAACAATATGGCCAGAGTAAGTATTAGAAAGTGGCACAAAAAAATGGAAGAAGATGGTAGCCTATCCTCTCAAACAGAAGCCATATGACAGTTGTAGAAACAAAAAATGGAAGAAGATGCAATAGTTGTATCAACTGAGTATGTCGCTTATGGACACACAAATCCTCTCTAACGGTTTTAACATTGAAAGTCAACTTATTTTTCCGAGTGCCAACCCCACCCATATTGACCTGTCTTCATTCTGGTGTCTCTCAGCAGCGCCAAAAGCTACATAAACTCCACCCATGCCTCCCCGGTTGTCGGATTGTTATTCCATTGCCAATCCCACACAGTCACCTCCCCCTTTTTTTGTTCGCCACCCAAGCCCATTTGTTTGCTGCCATCCTGTACATAACTGGATAGTCATCCATAAGGCACTTGTTCAGAAACTATACATCAACGACATAGTCTAATTTTCAACATAATGCACATGTGCATATAATTTAATACATGATACAATCAACATAATGCACATGCGCATATAATTTAATACCACATCATTTACAGTAAATATAATGCACATGTGCATATCGTTTAATATAATACCATTTACAAAGTATATACATCATTTACAGTCAACATAATACCTTTAGTCACAAATCGAATGAATTGCAACTCTTGATGTTCTCTATTTGTAGGTGTTGTACCAGTCGAATTAGTGTCAAAAGATAATGAACGATCAGATACATTGATTATAAGACAACATTGTTTGATGTAAAGATAGATTCAAGAGTCTGAATTTCAAAGCCATGAAAGGTATGTTGACTTACAACAGTTTTAGACATAATTCTGTGACTATCAACGGGATGGACAACAAATGGACCACCAAAATCGGCATCAGATGTTGTATGAGGATGATATTCAGACAGTGTATGAGGAGGATCATCAGATATACGAGGATCTACAGGTGACGAATCAGGAGACACCATATGTCGCCATAAACACCATGCCAACTGCAATCATCGTGAAATGCGTGAACGCCGACTATCGATATGCCGTGAAAACCACCGTGCACGGCTCTTCGCCGCCGTGAAACCGCCGTGAATGCCTCTCAAACGAGTGTGACGGCCATGAACTGGTGAACTACTGAAACCCTAAAATGGAGATAACAGTGACATAAAGAAAAAAGAACAACGCGTGTTTTTTAGTAAACATAATATAATTACAAAAATGCCATGTGTTCACACTGGTTCTCACGGTTCTCGCAATAAAGGGTGGTTCCTTACGGATCCTTATCCTATATATATATATATATATATATATATATATATATATATATATATATATGCGCGTGTGTGTATACATAGCCGAATTCATGATGCTAATTTGTTTATTATTATGTGTCATGAACTTAGGTTATTTTATCTATTGTTCTAAGTTCCTCGTTTTCAATTTTAATGGGCAAGTTAGGACCCATAAAATCACATAAAAACTTAGTGCCAAAACGAGTACTTAGACAAGATATATTTTATGCATACATACTTTTTGTACTTAAATTCCAATCCGAATCCTTCGTCAAAATCCGAATACTCACACACCTTTGTTTACCCCATGTAGGGTGACCTCGGTGTTCCAACCTCCAACTCATCAACTCGCGGAAATAACAAAGGAAAGCTTTGCAAAACCGTCAGTATACTCGAATGCCCTTTTTACGTTTTACACTTTTGGGTGCAATATGTTTACTTATTAAACTTACATAATCACACATACTTTTTGCAATGACACAAACAATCCAGTCATGCATGCTTAATACATTATACTTGATTCGTGCTACTAGAACATTCTTATGTGATAAACTTGTCATTAACTTCGTACGAGCCTCCCCTTAACATGTATAGCGCTATAGGAGTAATGCACCACCCGTAGTCTTGTGGTCATGTTAAGTTAAAACATAACGGTCCTATCATTGCTACGATAGGATTACGCTAGCGGTAATCTTTGGGTTGACACTTTAATCGCATGCCAGCTTTTACATTAATCTAGATAACAAGCTTGCCATGAGGATTTGTTTAAACATTTTTATACTTATGCTATTATCAAACTTGTATGCTCGCCAATACTTGTTGTATTGAACTATAGTTTAAACATGTTGCAGGTTGATGATATTGATGAACATGGAATCTAGTAGGGATGACTAGATTCACACTTAGACTTCTAGCTTATGTAGTTGTATTTTGTTTTGAAACTATGTTGTAATTTGCTTCATGTTGTACTTTGATTTCCAAATATTGTACTTGACAATTTGAGATGAAATGAAATCGGTTTTGATTAAATACTGTTGCAAATAGTGTTATGAAGTCTCGAGCAATCTCGTTTTCGTCTCACTCCGATATTTCCGCCATCGGTTGGGGTGTGACATAATAATCCTAGAGGTGTTCCAAGGGAGGGGACGAAGAAAAACAATAAAGAAAGTGCTAGAAAGTAGCCAAAACTCACTATCTTGGTTCTTGAACTTTCTGCCCAAAGTTGGAAGATTTAAGGATTAGAGAGTGTTAGAGAGAGATTTGGAGGTGGTGAAAGTGTTTGGAAGGTGTTAAAAGTTGGTATTTAGGTGGGATAAGTGGTTGGAGCTGTAAAGAAGGTGATTGAGAGTTAGGAGGAGGGAAAATTCAAAATACAACCAAAATTCACGTATTCTGGTGTCAGATGGACCCCTTGGGGGCCGCAAGGGAGTCCACATGATCCGCAAGGACCTAAAAAACATCAAAAATTTTCATTTTGGTCGTTGTGGTTATTTGGTGCTATAAACGTATAGTTAAGCATGTTTTGAGTATTTTAAGATGTATGTAAGTATATAAATGATAATAATAGGTATGAATATAATCTCGATGTATGATTCGGTTTCGAATAAAAATGTGTATTCGTGATTGTTTACGAATCATGGAAGAATAATTAGGCAAAAATGATATAAAAAATGTTTTCCTTTATGATCAAGTCTTGAATTACAAGGGATTGATGTGAGAGTACGAATTACATTAAAATGGAAAAGAAAGAAATAGACGGAACGTTACACAATTACCCTCATACCCCATAGCCTTAGACACACAACCAATACACAATACAATGCTTTAGTTTATCTTTACATATGAGCCAAAAAAACCATAATTATCACTATATATGACAGACATCGTCTCACTCAAAGAGAAGTGACATGCGCTTCTAAACCCTAGTTGTCATCATTATACTTATAAATGGTCATAACCCTAACTGCCACCACTTAGCATAAACAAGTCGCTATCCTATTGTGGGCAATTCACAATAACTATTGGAAATCTAAGCAAAAACAACATGCTATCGCTATAGTTTAATAGCAAAAACAAACTGCTCTTTCACAAACAATCGCTCATAATAGCCTTGGTAATCTTACCATAAAAAACACCACTCTCTTCAGGGTCTAGTAGCAAAAACAAACATGCTCTTTCATAACAATCACTCATAATAATCGTAAGAAAAAACCCTACTAGAATATAACACTAATCTTGCTAGGGTCTATTAGCATAAACGACCTACTAATCATCACCACATGCCACTTCTCAACATCAACCTATTTGTCAGCAAAAACTGACCAAAACAAGATTGTTCTAACCAAAACCCATTGTTGACGTCACCAATTGCCAAATCTTGTTAAAAAAAAATTATCTTTACATTTCAAGATGGTGTTTCCATTCTTATCTCTTGTGGAGAGACTAAGTTTAAATTTTTGGGAGGTGTAATTATTTAAGGGAAAAATAAGCCGTTAAAATAATAATAATAATAATAATAATAATAATAATAATAATAATACCCCAATTAAACACATAGTACATATAGGGGTGCAAACGAGCCGAGCGGCTGGCGAGCTACTCGAGATCGGCTCGAGAAAAAGTTCGAAATGAGTCGAGCCTTATCCAGCCCGAGCCGAGCTTGAGCCTCAAAACAAAGCTCGTTTGTTTATCGAGCTCGAGCTCGAGCCTCGCATGTGAAGCTCGTTAGGCTCGTCGAGCCTTAGTGTAAACAAGCCGAGTCGAGCCGAGCTTATTTCAACTTGTTTACAAGCCGACCTCGAACCTAAAAATAAGCTTATTTAGTAAACGAGCCCGAGCTTCACTTATCGAGCTCGTGAGCCTAAATGTTGGTGCATACGTCTGTCGACTTTGTCTTGTATCGAGTCTTGTTGTGTACATGGCACGAAGATCAAGAAATCAAGAGAGAAGTTAATTCCGCTTGAACTGCTTAATTCCACATGAAGATGTTAACTAGTAATTCCGCACGGAATTACAATGTAATTCCGTGTGAGAGTGCTAATTCCGCTTGTAGACGTATTTCCGTGTGAATTGTAATACTGTTTGAGTCTTGTTCAAACGGAATTAGGATCTCTATAAATAGGTGTGATCTCGTTTCATTTGTAACTGAATTAAGAAGAGTGTTTCCGATGGCGAAGCTCTGTCGAGGTGTCTACAGACCTATAATTGTTACCAGATCAATATAGAGACAGTTTAAAGTGATATTCTAGCTGAATCACACACAATATATCTGTTTCCGCCTTTCATATTGTGTAGAACGCCTCTGATCGACTCGTTTCGGGTCCGCGCTTGATCCTACATGTGGTATCAGAGCTCAGGAGGAGGAGTTCTGCAGATTTCAGCTTGATTTCATCTCATTTTCTTACTTCTACACCTTCTTTTCTCAATTGAACAAGTTTTAACGGTCAAAATGATTTGAATTTCACATATCATAAGCGAAATGGTGTTTTAACAAATCCTTGAGAAAATTGGACCTTAATTAGACTTAAATCTGCTAAAATAGATAATTCCGCTTGAAATTCAGATCAGATATGCTGACATCATCCTAATTTCATTTGAAATTGCACCATAATTCCGCACGAAATTACGACATTTGTTTAATTCCATTTGAATTTGCTGCTAATTCCGCTCGAAATTAGTATTTCCGTTTGAATCCGTTCAAACGAAATTATAATTTCGTTCCAAAACGTATTTCCGCTTGAAACTGATTCCTAATTCCATGCAGAATTAAATCTCGTTTGTCAGTTCAAACGAAATTAGGTAATTTTGTTTGAAAATCTTAATCTCGTTTGAATCTTTAATTCCGTTTGAAGTTTGTGTGCAGGTAATCCCGTTTGAAGGGGTAATCTCGCTTGAAAGTAATTTCGTTTGAAAGACTAATTTCGCTTTAAATTGTCTGGTTTGAGAAACTTGTTACTGAATCATGAGTGAAGAATTTTACAACGCATTTGCCACATCCCCGACTACTTCGGCTGTCATTGCTCAAAACATGAACTTGGAAAATGAGACCGGAACTATGCAAAAACCCCCCGAAGCTAATGAGCATTGAAGAGTATTATGGTTGGAAAGATCGGTTTGAAAACTGGGTTCAAGCTAATCATTTGAGATCTTGGGAGTGTATTTTGAAAAAGTATGTTCCACCACGTACTGAACTGCAAGTTGAAAAAACAATCTCTGAATTCATTGACAAAGAACGAGACATGTACAAAGCTGAAAAGATGGTGATTAGTCTACTTCAGCAAGCCATTAAAGAAGACATCTTTGTATTGCTTCAACATGAAAAAACTTCAAAATCAATTTGGGATGCTCTTAAAATTAAATTTGAGGGAAGTGAGAAGATGATTAAGAGTAAAAAGGCACTACTTAAGAAAGAATTTGATCTTTTTACAAGTTTGCCAGGGGAAGATACAAAGAAATTGATTGAAAGTATTGCCACTTAGTGCGTTCTATGTCAATGTTAAGCATAACCAAAGAAAGAGAGGAATGGGTCGACAAATTAGCTGATGCTTTACCTCAGAAAGAGTGGGGTACATTTTTGATGATATTAAAAAATACTGGAGAATATGATGGTTTGACGATTTCTCAGTTCATCGAGAAAATTGAGGGTCAAGATCTTGAACAACAAAAGATTGCGAGGATGAGTAATCCGAGTGGTCAACAAGATGTGAAAATATATTACAAAGGCAGTGTTCAAGAGGCTGAAATGAATCCAAAAATCCAAACTGCTTTTAGTGCTGGAAACTCATCTGGAAATGTTGATCAAAGTCCAAACAACAGCAGTGGATTTTCTTCATATCCGAGTGTTAATCCAAAGAGTTCAACTTCAAGTTTTCATTCTCAAAGTTCAAAAAGTGGAAATGGTTGTGTGATACAGTGCAACATTGCATTAAATCTTCCAGATGGTCAAAGTTTTTCTAAAGAAATTGCAAAAGATCACATGGCGTTACTTGCATCTGTGCTACAATCCTATGAAGGTTTAGTTGCAGGGAGGATCGGAAATCCTATGCTGATGAAAGAGGATTACGATCAGATAGATGCTGAAGAGATGGAGCTTATGGATATCAAATGGTGCTTAGCTAGTGTTCTGAGAAGAGCTGAAAAATTCAAAATGATTACAGGAAGAAATAATTTTCTGGATGCACATGTTTCTACTTTGGGTTTTGATAAATCTAAAGTTACTTGTTTTCGATGCAGGGAGAAAGGTCATTTCAAGAGAGAATGCAAGAATCAGGAAGCTAGTGGAGCAAAGAATCCGTTTGGAAAAGATGATTATTATCGGAAAGCAATATATCAGCAGGTTACTCACCAACCGCATCAACAAAAGGAACCACAAACTGCTCATGCTAGAATGATCGAGGATGCAAATAAGAGAGCTTATTATGGTATCATTGATCAAGATGATGAAAAAGTGGCAGAAGGTTTCAGCTGGGATAAATACATTCCACCTGATTCAAAAGTTGTAGCTATGATTGCAGAAATTGTTCAAAAGCCTGATTTGTTCACAAAATGGATGAGAATGATTGGTGTTAATGATTCAAGTCAAGAAGAAGAGTCTGATTTATCTGATGAAAGTTCAGAAAGAGCAACTATTTTTGATCAAACACCATCTGATTCTGGTTCTTCTGATGATAGTTCTGAAAAGACAATAGATTTTGATCAATCACCAACTGAAGACAGTAGTGATTATAAGGAAGAAATGCATATTGATGTTGCAAAAACTCATTTATCTCCTGAAAGTTTTCAATTTTATTTTGCAGATCGCTTGGAGAAGTTGAAGAAGAAACGAGCAGTAAAAGAATTGAAAAAGGTGAAAGTTGAAGATGTTTCGGAGACAAATAAAAATGAAACATGTGAAGAAGTTAAAGTCACTGACAAGCTGAATAAAGTTGAGAAAGTTGTTGAAGTCAAGAAAATGATTGAAGTTGAAAAGATTGTGGAAGTCATCAAGCCTTGCTTAAAGTGTTTAGAATCTTGCAAGGAATGTGCAGCAAAAGATGAAAAGTTGGCTGAGTTTGAGAAGATGAAAGAACAATTATTGTTCAATCTCAATTATGTGAAAGAGTCCTATGATGTGCTAAATAGGACAGTAACTGGTCTTCAAAAGACAAATTCTGAAAGAGAAGATGCATTGACCATGATGAATGCTGTGATGATGTCGAAGCAAAAAGCAATAAATCATTACATTGAGGAATGTACCAAGCTAAAACAAGAGTTGGAGACTGAGAAAATTGAAAATGAAAGAATTAGAAGACTGTTGCAAAGTTATTCTAGTTCTGATTATTTGATTGATCGAATTTATCCAACTGTTGCAGGTTTTGAAGCATTTCAAGATGATAAGAAGCCAAAGAAGAAGGATACTCGTAAGAAACAGAGTGTTAGTTATAACAAGTGTCCGCCACCGATTTGGGAAGGGTATTCGCCTAGAAAACCGAATAAGGAGCAAGTCAAAAAGGCTGTCAACATAAAGTTAAAATCCGAAATAACTGATGAATTACCAGAAAACATTGACGTCACGTTCACATCGTCTGACACTGATCATGAGTCTGAGTTAATAAAAAAGGTGGTCGATCAGGTGTTGGATACGGATGAGGAGTCTGAGTCAAAGTCCGAGTCTAGAAGTTCAAGTTCGTCAGTCAACAGTCCAAAATCGTCGGTTAAACGGGTTTATAGTAAAGAGTTTTTGCTATCAAAATCTAATTTGAATGAGGAAACATTTGAAGTTGCATATACTTTGAATGATTCTGACAAATTATATTCTGATAAAGAATTTCCAATAAGAAGTGTGCAAATTGAAAAGATCAAAAAGGTTTTCAAATTAACATAAATCAATATTTCTGAAATAAAAGATGTAAATCTTACTGCAAAACCTAAAAAATACACTTCAAGAGTACAACAACGTTTAAACAAGAAAAAAGGTTATAGTTCTGGTTCTGGTTTTCAAAAGAAACCAAATCATAACGGTAATTTCAAAAAGAAAGGTTTAGGTTTTATTCCACCTGAAAATTATAAACATGAAAAAACTTATAAACCAAATACAAAATTTGTTGCAGGAACAAGCTCGGAAGAAGAAGCAAAAAGCCCATTCTGGAAACAATCGAATAAAGATTTCCTTGCGAAGAAGGAAGAAGTTATGAAGAGTGGAGCTAGTCAGCAAGAAGAGACAAGAACTTGTTACAAATGCAATGAAGTGGGTCACATTGCATGAAACTGTTCAAAAGCAACAAAGACAAAACAAGAAGGTGTTTCTAAACTTAAAGAAAAGGTTATTGAGAAAAATGAACCACCAACTGAAAAATTCAACATATGAAGTTGGTGAGTGTTCAAGGACACATTTTTATAAAAAGAGAGCTAAGTACAATCAAATGTGGGTTGTTAAGAAGTTTGATGAGAAATCTGGCGATGAATCTGATTCCACAAAATCAGAGGAGCCACAGGTTGAGGTTAAAGAAGAAAACTCAGTACCTCCAATGGATGATGTAAATTTTCCACCATTGAGAGCTGAGAATTTTAGAACAAAAATTGGTAAGGTTGAGATATCGAATCAATTCTATTCTGAAAAGAAAGAATTTGATGTCGATAAAGCGTTTAATGGAAATGTGAAAAAGATTTTTGGAAAAATGGTTGAGGGAAAGGTGCAAGGGGTAAAAGAGTTTTATGAAACAAAGAAGGCAACATACACCCTGACTGAAAGTGAACTTGATAAGCTAACATCCAAGCTTGCTGAGGCTTGGATGTCTGTGTTTAATATGTAAAAATCTGACTTGCCGGAGCTCCCAGGATGGTAAGAGTGGAGCAGGAATCGGCATTATTCTTTATATCAGGTTTGATTGTGCTTATTTATAAGTGGTACAGAGGTTTGTTCTTACAAAGTGATTAATCAAGGTCATTAATTTGAACTTGATGTGATCCTCATACAAGTGGTTGAAAACAATGTGATGAATTAATCCCCAACCTACAAGTGGTAAAATCAACAAAACTTATTTTCCGGAAAAACCAGTTTGATTAAAACAAATTTAAGTGTTTTGAAATCATAATGGGAAAATAGTTTGTTGTAAGGGGGAGTTCTGATTGTTTATGCCGAGTGGATGGCGAATTGAAGCAATTCACAACAGTTGTCTTTTTGCTTGTACAGTTTATTTTCAATTTCTTTAAATTGTTTTTGAAATTTAGGGGGGGTAAAAAATTTCAGAAAATCCAAAAACATTAGAAAATTTGAGAAAGCCAAAAACATGATAAATTAAAAAATGAGTTTTGTTGTAAAAAGAGGAAATGATAGTACATCGGTGGACTATCACAACATGCTAAAGAAATGTAAAGTCTAAAATGTGATAAACAATCTCACTGTGGATGTGCCAGTAGGTTTTTACACATTTAGTAGATTGTTTTCGAGATATAAACCTAAATTTCAAACTTGCTTATTTCGTGGGGAACATTATGGGTAACCCCCGAAATCTTGTTTGAAAGGTCCCTCTTTCTGAGATACTAGGTCTTTATACTCAGTGATATCTGGGGTATTATCCCGGGACTTCTGATTTTGCGGAAGCAATGGCCTAGTCTCCGTATAATACTTTGCATTTGCTTGAAATAAAGCATCACCCTCAGTACAAAAATGATGAAACATTGAAAAATGCTAATCATGTGCTGTTGAAAAAAAAGATTCTCTAAAGGGAACACATTAAAAGTCGAGTCGTCATCTCTCTGCTGAACGGAAGTTCTGACCTGAGCTCTCACGGTTTCGCAATAAACCCTTTTACAGATATCATCTAGGTATACTCACATGTAAGACTGAGTATTGGGATCTGGATATGGGAGTATATTCAAGTGGTGGGACACTCGAATAAGTTCAAGTTCTTAAGACTCTAATCTCGTATCTCGAAAAAATTGAACTTTGTGTGAAAATTTAAGACGACCAGTATACTGACAATCTAGGTGAATTGTTTAGAACTTAAAATGTTTAAAGCTTAACGGTGTTGGTGATTTGTCTCAAAAACTGACATGATCCTCTTGTACAAACTCACAAAAAGATTTTCTGTAAATATTTCTTTACTGCTTTTTATTAAAATTAAAATCCAAAAAGATTTTCAGTGTGTTTTAGCATAAAATTTTGAAAAATCCAAAAAGATTTTTGACAACTGTTGTTGAATAACTGATTTTCAAAATTCCTAGTGCTAATCACGATGAACATTTTGTGAGGGGGAGTTGGTTTAAAATGAGAAAAGTTTTTGAATGTTTGTTTACAAGTGGTTCATCTGAAATTATTATTGATTAAATCATTCTGGGTAAATTTGAGGGGGAGTCTGGATATATATAAATTTTGTCAAATGTTAAATTTGTGAAATTTATTGTGAGATAGAGGATGTGCAGAATAACCTGGATTCTGAGTCTAAGAATAGAGCCAGGTTACGATCCTGATTCTGTGAAAGCCAGACTGCGATCCCAGCATATTGAAAGGGGGAGTCTGAAGACATCCAAAAAGATGAAATTGTTCGAGGGAGTGTGTTGATGCTGAAGAAAAGAGAGCAGTCAGACTGATGAAGACTGAAGACGTTGAAGACTCGACACTTAAGACTCGTCAACATCCGAGGGGGAGTCTGTTGGTGCATACGTCTGTCGACTTCGTCTTGTATCGAGTCTTGCTGTGTACATGGCACGAAGATCAAGAAATCAAGAGAGAAGTTAATTCCGCTTGAACTACTTAATTCCGCTTGAAGATGTCAACTAGTAATTCCGCACGGAATTACAATGTAATTCCGTGTGAGAGTGCTAATTCGGCTTGTAGACGTATTTCCATGTGAATTGTAATACCGTTTGAGTCTTGTTCAAACGGAATTAGGATCTCTATAAATAGGTGTGATCTCGTTTCATTTGTAACTGAATTAAGAAGAGTGTTTCCGACGGCGAAGCTCTGTCGAGGTGTCTACAGACCTGTAATTGTTACCAGATCAATATAAAGACAGTTTAAAGTGATATTCTAGGAATCACACACAATATGTCTGTTTCCGCCTTTCATATTGTGTAGAACACCTCTGATCGACTCGTTTCGGGTCCGCGCTCTGTTGGTGCATACGTCTGTCGACTTCGTCTTGTATCGAGTCTTGCTGTGTACATGGCACGAAGATCAAGAAATCAAGAGAGAAGTTAATTCCGCTTGAACTGCTTAATTCCGCTTGAAGATGTCAACTAGTAATTCCGCACGGAATTACAATGTAATTCCGTGTGAGAGTGCTAATTCCGCTTGTAGACGTATTTCCGTGTGAATTGTAATACCATTTGAGTCTTGTTCAAACGGAATTAGGATCTCTATAAATAGGTGTGATCTCGTTTCATTTGTAACTGGAATTAAGAAGAGTGTTTCCGACGACGAAGCTCTGTCGAGGTGTCTACAGACCTGTAATTGTTACCAGATCAATATAAAGACAGTTTAAAGTGATATTCTAGCTGAATCACACACAATATGTCTGTTTCCGCCTTTCATACTATGTAGAACGCCTCTGATCGACTCGTTTCGGGTCCGCGCACGATCCTACACTAAAAAGTCTATTATTTATATTATTTTTATTTAATATACTAATTAATAGATAATAAACGAGCCGAGCCCGAGCCGAACTCGAGCTTGAGAAAATACAAACGAGCCGAGCTCGAGCTTTGAAAACGAAGCTCGAATCGAGCCGAGCTCGAGCCCGAGCTCTTATAAGTTAATCGAGCTCGAGCTCGAGCCTGGTCGAGCTCGGGCTCGGCTCGGCTCGTTTGCACCCCTACTGATGACCAAGTACATAATATAGTACATGATTTATAGAATCTTGCCCATGCATCTTAATCATACCTTAACTAGAAGTCAGCTATTATTTCATTTAAGTATTTAACGACTAGTTAAGGGTGTCTGTTTTTTGTGAAAAGCACTTCATAACCTGTTATGCCAGCCCCATGCAGACCACGCGCAGACATTTGAGTTTGCGGCGTGTTTGTTTTTTGGAAGTGATTTCATTAAAAAACCTCTTCTACACCTCTTCCTCGCGCAAACCTGGTCTCACATCTTCAAGGCTCTTCTATACCTCTTCCTCTCTGCTCTTTCAAAACATATCTAAAAAAACATAGCATCCAGCCGACACCTCCCTTGATCTCCACCTCCGTCAACCTCCACCTCCTCCCAGCCGACACCACACATGTATGTTCTTAACTTTTAATTTTTGTCAAAAAATTGTTCTTTTTATTGTTTGTTGTTTGTTTGCAAGAATAATTAGGGGTTAAACCCAAATGTGCATGAGTTAATGGTATTAGTTTATAGTGATTTGATGCAGTAAAATACATGATCGTGTCTTTGATGATTTTGAGTAATGTTTGCTGTCATGTGATATCTCAGACTTGAATTTTGGTTTGATGGTGTTGATAGGACTATTTTTTACCTATAATTTAGGTTCATAAGTTTGTTAAACTATGAGAATTGTTCGGAAAATGATCATGTTAAACTGTGAGAATTTTTTGGAATTTTCAGCAGATCTTTGCTTTGTTAAGTTAAAAAACAAATAGTCTTCTTCTTGCAGACTGCAGATGTTTGGTCCACTTCTTCAACTGCAGATGTAGTCCGCAGACTGCAGACGTTTTACCTCTGAAAAAACAACTTTGTTTGATAAGATATTAATTTATTGAAACAATGACTCACATCCCTCGACTCTTATAAATTTGGATAAATTTCAGAAATTTGCTTTAAAAAAAGTTATATCTATCGAACTTTAACAATTAAAAGTTATTTTAGCAAACTACTATCATTCTTCAAAATCTTTTTTTTTTCTCTATTCGCCATCAACAGGAAAACGACTTGCTCTTAATTGATTTATTTTAATTGTTGGTCCCATAAACTAGAAAAAGACACAACATGATCATATTGATGGGCCATATTATATATGTTCGATTACCTTAATGTAAATAAGAAAAACAGACGTGGGCATAATTGGAAACATGAAAATTCAAAAGACAAGATTCGGTAATATCCAAAATCTATAATCTTGCACCCAGAAACTAATTACCAATAAAGTAGCCGTTTTGAATATGCTTTTTTTTTTTAATATTATATACTTTAGTTTTCATTTTATCCCTCGATCTTTTGTTTAAATAGCAATATCAACCCAACCGAGGATTAGATGATGGATTTATTAACCCATAAATACGTGTAATTTTGTCCTTATACAGTTTGTTTTTTTTTTCAATATATGACTGTCTTTTTTTCAAATTAGCTTATAAGAATTCAAATTAGTAAATAGTAATGAGATACTAATAAACTAATTTACATTAAATACTATTTTTCTTACAGGCTAAGTGAAACTCAACACCTAAATATTACACCCTTGCCTGGGAATTGAATCTGTGATCTCCTTTTTAAAAAAACTAGTGTCTCTATCATTTGGGCTAGCCATTTGAAAATTTAGCTCAGGGTTAAATACTATTAAAATGTTACTTTTATACTTAGAAAATTTGTAACTTACAAAAAAAAATAAAAAATCCCAGTCAGGTTATATTAAGTAACCAATGTATTAAATTTAAAGTGTTGATGTTGCTAGAACGAAGTATGCCGAATGAGGTCTTATAAAGCGTTCACGATTATTTCCAAATCCAGATCTAAGATGCAATATTTAAATAAAGAAGTTAGATGACTCGAGGCAATTAAGTTTGTGACCTAAATAAACCATAAGTTTCAAGTCTCAATTAGGTGCGAACCTAATAATAGTGATAGGTGGGCAGACGTACCCCTTAAAAAACATTTAGTGTATTTTATAGGGTAAAACTAGTTTATAGACCCGTGTATCACACGGGTTCAAGGATATAAATTATATAACTTAACAATGTATGCATAATTATTTTTTTTGCAATTTGCTTATATATATCACCTAGATGTTTACTTTTTTTTCAATCAAATATCGCAAACATATGATAGTCATCCCATATTTAACCGTGACTAAAATCATTTCAATTAATAATTTTCAAACCTATTTCCTTGATTATAGAAAATTATTTGCCATTTCAAATTATTTTGCATGTTTTTAAATTTTTAGCCCGCGAAACACTTCTTATAAATATATATAATCATTTATTATAAGTTGACATTAAGGCACGACCATAAATAAAGTTTCATATCTGCTACCTCCGTTACCTCTCAATTTATATGTATGAAAATAATTTAGCTATATAAATTTGTGCGTACATTACTAAATGATATATTTTCTTATACTCAAACCCGTGTAATACATAAGTTCATAACCTATTACTCAAACCCGTGTAATTCACAACAAAATTTTGAATAAAATTTATATCGAACATAGATTAAATTAAATATGTTGCAACACTATACTTATAATTTTGGTAAAATATAATTTTTTAAAGTTATAAGAGAAAAATATAGGTTGAAAATTAATTCTCCTATATATTAATAAACGAACTTAATCGACAGTAGAATATGGCAATTTTGTAATTTGGTTCTTTAATAGGTTTAAAAGGTTGAGAAAAGAGAGAGCACTCTCCGCTTCTGGTCACAAAGAGAAGAAATATCTGGAAGGGGAGAGGCCTGGCACGGCGGCGCGCGGCCAGGCTGTGGCGGAGCAAAGGCGGCAATACCGATTTCCGTCGAGTGCACAGTTGGGATTAAGTAAACAGAAGACAAAGAAGCTTATGGTAGCATCGGTTAGGTCATTGTATTAAAAAACCCCTCCCCTAAAACCACCACCTGTATATAATTGTTACTTCGAAAGTTTATAATTTAATAGTTACAAAAAATACAAAAAGAAAAAAGTTAAAACATTGAATAGGATAAAATAGATAAACAATTATTTTGGTTTTAATGATAAGAAGTCTATATATATATGATAAAAGATTGTGTATTCGGTTTTAATTAAAAGAAGTCAATATAAATTATAAAAGATTGTGTTTAACGATTTGATGATAATTCTATAAAAAAAAAAAAACTCAAAAGTCTATATATATTATAAAAGATTGTGTATTCTGTTTTAATTATAAGAAGTCAATATAAATTATAAAAGATTGTGTTTAACGATTTGATGATAATTCTATACAAAAAAAAAAAAAAAAAAAAAAAAAAAAAACTCACGATTACTTTTTATATATTAAAGTGAAAATATAAGATATGAATGATTATAAATGTGATCTTGGAAAATTTAAATATAAAAATAAAATAATAATAAAAATATAACAAAACTTAATAAAAAAAAATTAGATTGTAGGAGATGTTGTCATGTGACATTTATTGGAGTCTTTTATTGGAATTTAGATTGTATTATTTCTATACGGAATAAACATGCTAATCACATAACACATACAAAGCATTCAAACTATATATATATATATTTAAAGAAATTGACTACGCAACTTTTATTAAATTGTTTGCATTATATAAAGTTAAAAGCTAAATTAAATATGTATAAAATATAGTTTATTCTCATTATCCATTGATATTTCGTTAACTTATTCAATTTAATTTTTTAGCATGTTTCTAGATATATTATATTTATTCATTAATAGATAAATATTATATCTGATATGGTACTAAACGTTAGAAAAATATATTATTCAATTTAATTTTTAGCATGTTTCTAGATATATTATATTTATTCATTTATAGATAAATGTTATATTGAAATAACTTATAGTAAAAGTGATAAAAAGTGAATTATTTTCTAAAAAACTGTTAATAACGGTAAATTGATTACTATTTTTTAATAATTTTTGAAAAAAACTAATAGATTAAAATAAACTAAAATATCGATAATATTATAATTTATATTTATTACTTTTTCATAATTAATGCTTGTTTTAAAAGCATTTGTTAGTTTTAAAAGTTCACACATTATCTCTTCAAACTATAAAGAGAATTACCGTGAATATTTAACAAATATATTATTAACACCCAATACGCTAAAATATAATAATTAACCAAATTAAATAAGAAAGCTCTCATGTGTTGACAAGTGTCCTTAAAACGGTTTCTTTTATTATATAGTATAGATGTAACACCCCGTGTTTTCGAATGTCAAAGTCAAAGTCAAAGTCCAAGTCAAGTTTAACTTCTTTGACTGTAACTAGTCATCGCTTTAGACTAAAACTTTTCATCAGTAGGTTGCTTTTAGTATATACAATTTTACGTGGTTTTGGATCTGATGATTACACAATGATAAAGGTGTTTTGATCTTTATGACGGTACAATCTTTTCTTCTTATTTGTTTGAATGTTTTTTTTTAAATTTCTTGTATTGTGGATTAGGTTCGTCAGTATTTGATGTTCAATCGATCTTCAGTCATCTTCGATCTTCATCTCGCAGGTATGACTTTTGATTTTAATTTTATGCAGTCGATTTGTGTGGTTGATGGGAGTAAGTTGGTGGTGACGAGGGAAACGAGATCCGTAGTTTTTGAAGGGGTTGCTTTGTGAAGGATTGAATCCTATGAAATAAGGGTCTGTTTGGTATGGGGTAATGGAATGGACGAAAGAATGGAATGGACGAGGTAATGGAATGGACGAGGGAATGCAATGAATCATTACCATTTCATGTCTTGTTTGGTTACCATGTGAATGAAATGAATTATTATTATGTATTGTTCGGTAGGCAAGAAAAACGGAGTAATAAAATTAGCGGTGAGTGGTGGTGGTGGTCGGTGGTAGTGATTGTGGGTGGTTATAGGTGGCGGTGGTGGGTGTCGGCGACGACGACGGGCGGTGGTGGTGGCGGCGATGGGTGGTGGTGGTGGTGGCAGCGCGTGGCGGTGCGGCGGTGACAACGAGTGGTGGTGGCGACAAGGTGGCCGTTGGTGGTGGGTGGCAGCAAAGGTGGCGGTTGGTGGCGGCGGCGGCGGCGGTTGGTGGTGGCGGTGGTGGTGGCGTCGACGATGGTGGTGGGCGGCGGTGGCGAGTGGCGTTGGCGGTTGGTCGCAGCTGTGGGTGATAACGGTGGCTAGTGGGTGGCGGCGGCGGCGGTGGCTGTCGGGGTGAGATGGTGGCGGGTGGCGGCGATGGCGTCGGTGGTGGGTGGTGGTGGTGGTGGGTTGTGGCGAAGGTCGTGGGTTGTGGTGTTGTTGATGAATGGTGCAAGAGGGGATGGAATGGAAAAAAAACATGGGGGGTGGAAGGAATGAATTTGAGGGAATGGAATGCCTTTTGGAATGGGTGATTCCATTCCATTGACCAACCAAACACTCTTTACTTCATTCCCTTGTAATCACTCATTCCATTCCATCTCTCATTCATGCATACCAAATACTACCTAAGAGATACGATTGAATGATGCGGTTGATTTTTTTTTTTTTTGTTTTAAAGTATATTTTTTAGCATATGAAATTCGAAGATTTAATATCTAGATAATCAATTCTAATATTTGATGTTTGACATTGATGTTTTTCGTGTTTTTTTTCAGATACGGATTTTATTTCATCGCCACTGAAGACGAGCCTCTCAAGACTCATCCCTCCGTTTGTGAGTCCTGTTCACAAATCAGATTTGACTTCATGGCCATTCGATTCTTGGCTTTCATCTCTCAAATCTTCTTCTCAAATCGTAGGTAACTTTCATGTGGTTTCTTGGCTTTCAATTTTTTTGTTATTTATTATTGATATTGATATTGATTTTGACTCGCTATTGATTCAAGTGAACCATTTCCAACGATTCATGGTAATTCTGGTTTTGATTTCCATGTTCTTTTCTTATTATATTTTTGGTATACATTTAATAATTTAAAGCTTTTTGCAGAAGTTGCTAATGGTTTATAGTAATTGGGGTTTTGTTTTCCCTTTTTTTTATTAAATGTGTTTTTGGTGCTTTTGAATTTGATTGAACTGGTGTACTTTAATTCATTAAGTTAGAGACCTTATGTCTCCATGTAAGTGCTTAGTGTTGGACATTTCACCAATGAATTATGTCGTACAACTCAATTTGAGGACTTTATAAGAATCTCTTTTTTAGTTTCTTCTTCTAATAATCTAACCCATAGTTAAATCCAGCACAACCATTTTTTCTAGAAACTGAATTTTCTAATAATATAACTTATTGTTACATCTTTTATATTGATCAAAGTTGTTCCCAGGTTCATTTCTTAGGCGTAAATATCTAATTTGTGTTTTTAAGTTTGCATTTTATGTAAAAGGCTTTTTTATATAAATTATAACAAAAAACTTATACGCGATTTTAACTTATGGAAAAATGGAAAATATATTTTTATTAAATTTAATAAGTAATATAAAGCATTAACAAAAAATTAAAGATTTTTAAATAATATACCTAAAAAAAGTTATATAAATAATATCCAAGAATTTATAAAAAGTAAAATACAAAGAGTTGCCATTTGGGCTACTGACTGGGCTTTCGGGCTTAATCAGGCCTAGGGCCAGGCTTGGACTGGACCCGGTTTTGGAAAATATATTTCAACCCAAATTGGCTTTCAAGCTTAAGCTGGCTTTGAGGGTCCCGGGCCAACCGGTCCTTTTCTCGATGGGCTAGACGGGTTCAAGCCCAAGCCCATTTGTGATTTGTGAACCTCTACTTATAGTCTAGACTATAAAAAACCATTACAAAACAGCTAATGTTGTCATATTTCCCTGTTCTTATGACAGTTAATGCATCTGTTAATATTTTATTATGAACTAGGGAAGCAGGAGACACTCACCTCTTAAACAACCTACCGCTCAGCAAGTACTAATCGAGATGATATCGAATGGACCCATTAGTCTATTAGTAATAGGAGCACACACAAACATCGCTATTTTTCTTATGACCAATCCACATTTAAAGAGAAATATTGAGCACATTTATATCATGGGTGGTGGTGTGAGGTCAAAGAACCCAACTGGTGGTAATCATGGTAATTTATATACATGCTTCAAAAGCAATCCTTATGCTGAGTTCAACCTTTTTGGTGACCCTTTTGCTGCATACCAGGTAACTAACTATAGACCCTCTTTAAAATTAGTACTTATTAGGTGGGCTCCAGGTCAAGAAATGTATGGATATTACATTCTGTGTGTTAACTAGAGCTGGTAACCATTAACTATCAAGCACAATAATCAAACTACTGCCACAACCATAACTTTTAACTTTCTAATTACTTACATTCAGTGATCTATTTTGTTGCTTATCATGACGCTGAATGGGGGGTTCTTGCTCTTGATGATACGTAAGCACCCGAAACTTGTGGATAACACGTTTTTTATTGGAATCAACTGTTGTTTATGGGTTTGATTGTGGTTGTCAAGGTTGTTGTTTGAATTATTGGTGCTGACTGGTGCTCAAGTTGGATCAGATTGGACTTCTGTTTTGAAGAAAAAGGGAGCAAGTTAAGTAAGTCTTTAACAATGTTTTTTGTATTAATCCGACTCGAGATACTTGGTTTGACGATCCAATTATATGTTTTCATTTGATCATGTTATGTTTATGCACATAAGGTGTTCGATAAAAATCTTTATGCTCAAATTTGTTATTGCATTCAGGTAATGAACTAAAGGACAATAAGGATGCAAATCATTCCTTTACTGGTGAAATTTTGGACTATGTAAAGTAAAATGTGAAAGTAAGAAGCAATGTTATTCACGATAATTTCTTAAGAACAAAAGATATGTCCAATCATACAACTCCCAAGATTCTTGTGTTGTACATATACTTCCTTGGAAGGTACTTGTCTCGATCGGGCCTTTAATAAGTGAACGGGTTAAAATTGCCAGCTCTACCTATCATGCTTTCCTTTTTAATGTTTACAGGGTTGCTAAGCAGAGGTCAAGAGAAGCTAACCTACAATTAGTAGATTATCTCATGTCGCTTATATGGCAGTTTAAGTTTAAAGGTATTTTAGGAAAAACTTCCTAGACTGATTTTTTTGTAGTTCTGTTTTCTACTTAATTTAAGCTTCATGAATGTATTACGTGTGTACAGCTTGAAATTAGGTAACATGGTTTCCGGCTTAGAACTTATAGAATTAGGGGTATTTGTTGTCATGTTATCATACAAATAAACTTGTGTAATAATTGCATTCATCTACCTTAAAGTGACACTGCTCTTGAAACACACATTACACTATTGTAGAATCAGTAATGCATAATATGCTTCTTATTTTAAGAACTGAAAACATTTGAAGATGTTACAACTTACAAGTAAGTAGTACCTGCTTATTGCACCAACAACTTCTTTTCTGTGGTTGTATATTTTTCAGACAAGATTGATCACAGATCATTGTAGCAAACTTCGATTCTTTGCCGAGCATTGGATTTCCTAGAAAATGAGATCCCCATAGTCATTGTTGTTTTTGCCGTTGCCATTGTTGCATTCTTACTTTTTTCCAAGAAACCTAAAGGTTCATCATGAACTCACTTTCAATTATTATTCTCCTGTGTATTTCACCACTGGTCTTTTTCTTTAACATCAACGGTTAATAAAAATAATATGGTTTGTTTTCAATAAGCAAACAAACACTTAAGTAAGCAATCCCGAACACCCACTTACATTTCTGCTATAATTGTTTGAATTCAGTTCTGTGTGTAGTTCATTTTGCTGAAGTGTGAACTTTTGGGGATAATGTGGTTTATATTCGGAAACGCCCCGCTTGCAGTATGCGCATATAATGTATATGTGTGTGGGCCCTCGGGGGGCAAAAGTGAAAGTGCACTAATTTTAACTTTATTTTACTAATTTCGTGAAAATAACGAAAAATTGGGGGACGGTTAATCATGCATCATGTGGTGGCGTTGATAGCCGAAAGACTAGGGGGTACATGCACTAATCAGCCTTTGTCCCAATTGCTGGGTGTTATGTGCCTTATGTCCAAGGCTTGATGCAAAACTGCTATCAAGTCGGAGGTCTTACTAGAAGCAACCTCTCTATTCCAAGGCTTGATGCAAAACCCTATATCGCTCATCCTCACTGTGTAAAGTTTAACCTGTTTCTTTGTTTATAGTGTTTTTTTCTTTGAAATGTTGTGAAGATGCATTACACATAACTATAAGCGCATCATGGATGGATTTTATAAGAAATAAGAATTCATACCAACCTGACCTAACTAATATGTTAAGGGAATTTTATGTTTTGTGTTTTGTTTTATTTTTTATTTAAAACGCCCCTAGACCCTGCTAACGGGTTATACGTACAGTTCCCTCGAGAAAAAGAGCAAATACGCTTCACACTTAAACGTGAGGTTCAGTTTTGATATACTCTTTTTGCTAAATATTTTTTTTTGCATCAACTGAATTTTGTTGTTTCTTTACAATTTTGTAGGTGGATGGTTCAATGAGACTGTAGGTTGTCCATACTACATGGATCCCAAGTTCCTAAAAAGAAATTATGGCCTGGAAGTTGTTGTATGGAATGTTAGAGTAATCCTACACATAATCCCTTGTGGTGTCTCGCCATTTTAGGCAGGTTGAAATGTTTTATGATTTTGAAGTGAACTTCAAAAGAGAAGTTGGTGAAAACAAATAAAAGAAAGGATAAAATAGAGTTTTTAGAAGATGGATGTAGATGAACATTGAAGGAGAAGGAAAAGAAAGACAGAGAGAGATGTTGTTTTAGACATGAGATTTACTTTTTGTTACAAGATTTTAGTGTTTAGTTTTTTTGTGGGTCTGTAAAAGTTTTAGGAGAGAGATATTTCAACACTTTCTTTTCAAAGAAAACGGTTTAGGAGTCTTTACGCATTAGAAATACACTCTGGTGCCTTATGTTTGTGGGTCTGTAAAAGTTTTGAACTTGGATACTATTCGTATGTGCATTTTTTCTTATTCTTTATAAAAAGTTGCTAAAATCAACAATGATTTGGGCCTGATATGTAGGAATGAGTTTTGAAGAGGGGTAGTACCAGCAATAGCATCCTGAAATTGGATCAATGAGTTGTTTTCACAGGCGTTCTAAAAGGTACCTACTTATGGCATTGGTAACAAGTTAAACTTTTGAGTAAAAAGGTAAAACTGCCATTTTTTAGAACCAAATGTACTCTTTTGGAGAATAACTAAACATCCTTCTTTTTTACCAGAGGTGTCAATTTTGACCCGTTTATTGGAGATTAATTAGAGATATAAAGAAGACGGCTTATTGGTGGAACTTGACTTAAGATCCAAAAGGAAAAACATTTCATAGGGAAGCTGGCTAAATGGGGTTGAAGAAAGAGACTTAATGTTACTATTTACATTGCTTTGGTTGTGTTTGCTTTGTTGTTTTTAGCATTTTGGTGATTTGATTTTGTAACAAACGTGTTGTATCAATTGGTGCGGCAGGCTTAGTGCGTTGCTAAGTTGGACGTTGTTTGTCTAATAAATATCCTTGATTGCCACTAAGAAAATATGATGTCCAACAAGTATTTATTTGGCCATCTAGATATATCATGAACTATAATAGATAAAAACTTATATCTATGTATTCTATCAATACATTAATATTTACAGCATATGTAATTCTATTATTAGTAACTTAATTTTGACATTTGTCTCAGGGAAACAATAAAGAATTTATCTAAAGAAAACGTCATATTCCAAGCGTTACGAATGATGATGTTAATACCAGTTATGATATCAATAAAATCAACAAACATAAACTGGTTGACGTCTACACTCTTCAACTCCAAGTAATGTCAAGGATTCGGAGAAAGCAAGAAAGAGGCTTAGCTCCTATCTCTATGAATTTAAAGCAGGTTATATGATTTTTACGTTTTAACCAATGTTTTTTTTTGAATATTTCAGTTTGTTTGACGTGGTTGTTTGATCTTTATATGATTTTTTATATATATCAATAAATCTATCCTTTTTAACCAATTTTTTTTCCTTTCAATTTAATCAACTTATCATTTGTCGTGTAAGAATTTCATCACAATGATCAGAGTACTAACTTTAACATTAATCGATGAGTCATAATAAAAGGGAAAAAAAACTAAATACATATAATTTCATAAAACACGTTTATAATATGTTTATGAATTTTATTAGTTGAAAATTCAATTAAAAGAATAATATTAAATCTAAAAACAAACAATATAACATTTTGTATCGGTTTACGAAACATTTTTTAACTGAGATCTCATTAAAAATTAAAAGGTTATTAGTATTACATGAAAACTATGAAAACTACGAATACACATGGAGACAAATTTAGGATACTGATGAAACGGAACAAATAAATTATTGTGGGAAGGGAAAGAAGATACTAATGACTTTCAAAATGTTTTTTATGTATCTTTTATTATTGAAAACTAAATTTTCCTAACCCGGGATGTTCCCGGGTGATAGCTTAGTATTTAAATAAAGAAGTTAGATGACTCGAGGCAATTAAGTTTGTGACCTAAATAAACCATAAGTTTCAAGTCTCAACTAGGTGCGAACCTAATAATAGTGATAGGTGGGCAGACGTACCCCTTAAAAAACATTTAGTGTATTTTATAGGGTAAAATGTAACACCCCGTGTTTTCGAATGTCAAAGTCAAAGTCAAAGTCAAAGTCCAAGTCAAGTTTGACTTCTTTGACTGTAACTAGTCTATTCTATGTTTTAATTGTATTATGTGGAGTAAGTGTTGTTAATCAGAGAAATCGAAGTAATCGAATGTTTAATCGATGCAAAACGATTTACGTCTGTGAATAGTAGGAAGTAACAATGTGATAAAGTTAATCACTCAACAATCAAGCTAATCGAACCATCAATCAAACTCGAAACTCGAATTATGCGAATTTGGTGTTATATTACGTGTGTGTGTGCCTTATGTGTTACCTGTGCGTGTTTTCTTTATGCTATGTGTGGTGATCAATCGAATCGAAACTCGAAACTCAATCGAAATCGAATATGGAATGTAGATGCTTGTATGTAGATATAGTGGTTGGGATTAAAAGTAATTTAAATAGGAAACTCTATCGTATTCGTATCGTCTTCAATCGAAATCGAAATATCAGAAATCGTCGCACCGAACGCTCAAAGCAGGCTGTGGATCGATCAGGCTCCTAGCCGATCGAACAGCCCAGCCGATCGGACGGACTGTCCGATCGAGCAGGCTGTCCGATCGGGATGCCTGGCCGATCGGCCAGCCCTTTCCCCTTTTGGAAGCCTATAAATAGGCCTGCCATTTTCATTCTTTCCACTTTTGGAAACCCTCTGACCGACCAGCTCGTGTTCCTCACTATTTCTCAGATTTCTCTCAATCCCGGTAAGATTTCATCCTAAATCTTGTACTTTCTTGATCAATACATGCTCCTACGCCTTTCTATCTTTCAAGTCTTGATTTCTAACCATGAAATCATCAAGATCTAAGTATTCTAGGATGATGTCATCATGGTGTTCTTCAAGATCTTCATGTTTTGACCTCAATCCACCAAGAATCACTTGGATCTAGCCGATTTCCACATAAACAAACTAAGATCTATCATGGATCTGAACGTTTACATGGTGTGAAGGATTGAAAGAATGATTTCCAACTTTCTTTCAACTCTTTTACACTCAATGCCTTCAAACCGGTAGAAACGGAGCTTGAACCAACCCACTAAACATTCTAATGGTTGGGTGGTTCAAGATTCGGATTATGTCTACGAGGTTCACCGATTTCGGGTTAAACATTAAACTACCGTTCCGAACCGTTCACCGGCCGGACTTGGGTGATTCCTGTTCGAGCAGGAGAAACAAGTAAGACGAAGGTTCCATGGTTCAGCTCGTTGTCAAAATACCTCGATATAACGTCAAACAATCAAGACAGCCAAGTGTTAGGCGAACAGGCCGACCAGGTCAGAATGCTGACCGATCGAACAGGCTGTTCGAGCGAACGGCCCAATCAATCGGACATGTCAGCCGATCGACCAGGCCAGCCGATCGGCTAGCACATGGCCCCACACTTTGACAATTTCATGATGTATAGTATTGAACGAAGTGATGTTCGATCGAACGAGCTGTTCGATAACATTACTCATCGGATCATGAGATACTATGCTTCAACCCTTAATCGATTTTGCAACTCGTTCGACGTATTGGAGTTCCACCCGATCGAACATGCTGTTCGATCAGGTGACATCCAGCTTAGGACTTACTACCGAAGTGTCTAACCGATCGGTTAAGCCGGCCGATCGAACGGCCCGTACGATCGATCGACCTGAAAGGTAAGAACACTTCAATGTTCTCAAATACTACAACGAAAACTTTAAAAGGACAAGCCATCATACACAAACACATCCTACTCAAAGGAAGAAACAATCCACTCGAACAGTCCAACCGATCGAGCCTACCGGCCGATCGAACAGGCTGTCCGAACGGACTGCCTAACCGAACGAACAACCCGTTCGATCGAACCTACCGTTCGATCGACCAGGTTGTTCGACCCATCATCACTTGTTTCCATTTTACGCGTTACTCATCGTTATACTATCGAACTATTCAGGCTAACCCTACTCTCAAGCGCTCCCTTCAATCCATCAATCAATCGTTGTGAGTATACTCGAACCCTTTTTGCTTTAGCACTTTTGGGTGTTACATACGTTACTTATCAAAAATCACAATCGAACACACTACTCAATTATTTAAACGCTAACCGTTCTGCATGTATTACGTGACTAAATGAATGCTTGTTGTTATGTTTACACGTGGAATGTTGTCTACCTGCCTTAACGACGTAGTACTATAGTTTGGACTCAGCACCCGTTCACACGGGGGTTGTTAAGGACAATTACTTGCATGGATTACGGTGGTAATCATGTATTGCGAACTGTCTCGGACAGTCAACCCGCAGTCATTGGTATCGATAGATCCATGTCGATAATTAACATGCTTCGTTTTCCTCTGTGTACGTGCTGGTTATGCGTAAACTATTTCGAACTCTATATGCTATTATCAAACTTGTATCCTCACCTTTATATTTCATGTATTGACTTTATTTTAACGTATGTGACAGACAATTAGGATGCTTACCTGCTAGGAAGGCGAGCTAGGAATAAGCGTCTAGAGCATAGTTGTTTGTAGATCTTGCAGATCGAGTCTCTAGAAGCAATTGAACAATATTTATATTTTTATTTAAATCTGAGTTGTCAGAACAGTATATTTGACTAGATGCTTATCTGTAATAACTTGTTTTATTATTTGGGATACGGTATGGGACGTATTATTTAAACTAAATAGTAATGATAGTTGTTGTGGAAACTTCTGGACAATCTGTTTCGCTCAGTGCCATGCCCCGATGATTCCGTCATCGGTTGGGGTGTGACATAAAATCTCATCCGTACCTCTTGAAAATTTGGTTAAACCACTCATCCGCACCCTTTGAAAATATTTTCTTGGTCTGCCACTGGTCTCAACCATAAAGAAGTAAATATATAAGACCATCACCAATGCATAGCATTTACATTGTATTTGATGAGTGTGAGATGAGGTGGATGATGATTTTGAAGAGAGAGAGAGATGAGAGAGAACAAAATGATTTTGAAGAGAGAGATGATGATTAATGAAAAAAGAGATAGAGAAATTAAAATCTATTAAATTTGATCTAAGATCAAAAACAAAAGAAAAGTTTGGAGATGAGAGTGGTGTTCTAGAGAGAAAGTTATGTGAGAAGCTCAATCTATAGGTGAGAAGTAGGGAGGAGCCCCTATCCAAGTTGTTGCGACTTCCTAAAAAATTAGGGAGGGCGTGGGAAGATTAGGTTGAAGCAGGGACCGATCTATGAGTATCTCAGGGGTTGTTCGGGATACCCCTTAACTTTCTTGACGAATTGTAAAAAAACATAAAAAATTATTTGTTTTATGTATTGGATACCCCTAACTACAAAGATAAGAAGAAGATAATGTGATTACATGACCAGAATTTTTTTCTCCGATGGATTGTGACTCAACGACGACAGTTTAGAAGTGATTAGGGTGGAGGGTATGATTCAAACACTTTAGGGTGTTTGAGTTTTCGCTATCCAATAATCTCATGCCATGTCAATTCCCTCCTTCACTCTCCATTTTCTACTCAAACACTAGGAGTGATTCAAACACCCACTCAATTAAAAAAAATAAAAAATTTGATTGGTTCTCTCTCTCCTCTCTACTCTCTCTCTCTCCTCTCTCTCTCTCTTCTCCCTTTGTTTTTCTTCACCTTCCGTGAATACTCACCGAAAAAACCTCTTCTCTCCTACTCCCCACTCACCGATCCACCACCCGGTATCATTCCCCCGCGGCAACCCCACTCCCCGCATCCACTCACCGATATCACTCCTACCACCCTTAGGTTTAGATGATGAAGATGGCACAAAAACAAAAGACTGCTCCCTATTTTGTTAGTACATGGGCTTTTTCAAAGTCATGTTTGTGGCCCATATCAAATTATAATAAATCACCTATTTGTGAAATGTTATTTGGGCTGGACTTGAACGTTCAAACACTTAACATTTAACATCATTGGTGTATTTGACATTCATTTTTTGTAGGTATATATTGCGAACTTAAAGAACATATAACAAATCTCAACTTTAATTTATGTATAATATTTTCTCTCATTTAGTGTTACAAAAATATGCATTTATTTTGTTTCGTTATTGTTTTCATTTTATTTATTTACTCTATTACCGTTAATATTTAATACATTTAATTTAATGTAGATATATTTTTTAATAAACTTTTATAAAAACCTCAAAACAAATATTGATTGGTAAATATCTAGCTTACACAGCACCTTGATTGGTAAATATCTAGCTTACACAACATCTTAATATGACTTTAGTGGTCGCAGTATGTCGCAGCCCCCGACCCTTACCCCGGCGGCGGGCGCCGCGAACATCCAGATGGGTGGTATCGGTGTTTATTAATTTAGCAGCGGAATACATCAGGACCGTAGTTAGGAAATATTTTTATCAGAGTTAAACACCAAATTTTTTATAATAATAAATCATTGGGGTAAAATCCAAGTTCATTTGACAATACATTTGTAGGGATAAACCCTATTTATTGAAAACAAAACTCCTTTTTATTTAGGTAACTTTTATAGCCACTTTTCCAAGCCTTCAGTGTTCTCCAACTGGCTTCTATTGGCTTTCACATTTTGTTACCTGAAACGCGTTTAAAAACATTTTATCAGCATGAAATACTGGCGAGTGCATCCCAGTTTAATCAAAACAGTTTTTATTATTTCATAGTATTGAGAGCGATTACAATGTTTATATCTACACAATTACTCATTTAGTACTGTCAATCCTGACTGGTGGGTCATATTACTCATTGGCTAACTATTTGTCCAATGGTAACGTCTTTCATATTTTGTATACAAAACCCCAACATACCGGCAGTAATTGAAGAATACATAGACTCAATCACTGTTAATTATATATAAAACATTTGAGGTTTTGTAAAACAATTTGGTAGAAAAAGAGAATGACTCACATTGTTGACTTAGGTCATACTATTATAGCTTCCTGGTTATTAACAATGCACACGTGTTAGTAAAATAACCCAAATCACATTAACCGTACAACTCGAGACAGAACTTCAATGACTGAGTCAGGCAGAGCCTTGACATGCATTACGGAGTCCTAGATCAATCGGGTGTAACACGAGACAGAATTCCAACGAATGAGTCGGGCAGAGCTAACATGCATTATGGAATCCTAAATCGATCGCGTAGGGTAATAGCAGGGTTATAGTACTTACAACGAGGCAGAGTTTCGCTTTATAGTGGGTATTATGCCTGGGTATTATTTCTGCTATTTAGAAATTGAGAGAGAAATCACAGAATTGAACGGTTTGGAAATGAGCCTGAGCCCCCCATTTATAGGCTGGTCGAGGGGTCCCTCGCGCCCCGCGAGGACCACCTCTTCCTCCGTCGCGGGCCGCCAGAGCCAAAAAAGGCGGTTGTAGGCTAGGTGAGTCAAGGGGTAGGCTTGCCACGAGTGTCGACACGTGGCTTCATTGTGTGCCGGGTAAGCAAGGGTCGTCGCGCCCCGCGAAGGATTATCCTTCGTCTGTCGCGGGCCGCGAGCGACATAAAAATCTTGCTTTCTTGATTTTCTAAGTATAAGGGTATTTCGGGTCCGTTTCTCGCGCACGGGGTATATTTTAAGACATCTAGGGTCACATTAAGGGTTCTAGGAGGGTTGTTATATAATACATCCTAAAAATAATAAATGAATATAATTTTGTGTATATCAAGGTTACATTGCTAACCCCAAGTCATAAATGTGTGGTTCTGTTAGAGCAAAGGTATTCTAGCACAAGAGGGACCAAATTGGATTTTAGGTTAAGGTTTAGTTGCTAATTTTAGTTGTATGAATGTACGCTATTTTTTAACATTGAATGAATGTACGTTAAAAAAAATTGAGATGTCTCTGAATTTTTCTTCTAGTTCCGCCACTGGGTCGAAGGAGTTCCATAGACCACTTATGATTTTTGGTTTCAATCTTGTGAATTTGGTTTCATGTTATACCGTTCTTGGTCATCAGTGTGTTCTACACATACTGGATTTATTAAGGTAATTTACTTGTTTATTTGCTTACCTCTTTATTTAAAGTTTGTCTTCAATTTTCAGATTTGCTTACCTCACTATTTAAAGTTTGCCTTCAATTTTCAGGTTTGTTTATAGCATTTTGCCTATTCTCTTTTTATGTTTATTTAAATAATCTCGTTGTTAGGCTACATGTGTGACAACTCGAGTGTTTGACTTTCACTTTCGCATTTATTGCGCGTTGACTTTGACTTTGACTGTTTAGTTGTTGGATTGTGGACTTGAATTATACGAGTTGTTTGCCTATATGTTACTATTTGTGGTGATAGAAAATAATATTAGAATTGTTATTATTATAATATTAACTTTAACCTAGCCCTCGAAGGATGACATGTAGTTCGAAGGATTCGAAGGACCACGAAGGATAACCTTCGAGCACGAAACATATCCTTCGAGCACGAAACATATCCTTCGAGCACGAAACATATCCTTCGAGCACGAAACATATCCTTCGATATGTTTCGGCCCAGTCTTTCCAATGGGCTTGGCCCATTACTGTGATACGTATATATGGGAATGCATGAAATCAGTGGTTATTTTTCTAAAAACCCTAGAGCATCTTTACTTGTGACGGCAACCACAAACTTACGGAGACTTCTTGCTGATCAATTCCCTGTTTTCAATATCGGTTAGTGTTTAATGTATATGCTTTCATGATTTATCGATCGCCTTACAATATGTTGTTGATCGGACTTGTATGCTAATCGATTATGTATGTTAATGGGATATGAATGTTATAATTGCCTAATCGTTTTGCAATATGTGTTTTTATGATCGGTTAGTATGGATGTTTTGAAAGATACTAGGGTTGTATGTTAATCGGTTGTGCATATTGGTAGGATTTGGATGTTCATCGGTTTTGTATGCAAATTGGATCTGTTGTGATTAGGGTTAATGATAAGGCTTGTGGATTGGTTGTGATGTATACACTACGGATTGTTATTGTTCACTGTTCTTGAAAACGGAATCGTATAGGATAAAGTGTTATGCTTGTTAATCAAATTAGGGTTCTTGAGTGAAACCTTGTGATTATGCTTGTTTGATCCTGTTGACAATAACTGATTAGTGAAATTGTGTTAATGGATAAAACGTAACTGCCATGACCGAAAGATAGCAATGGCCCGAACCATGGTAGTTTGACCGAACCATAATCTGATCGAACCATAGTTGACCGAAGGATACTGGTTGACCGACAGATAGTTGACCGGAGGATACTGGTTGACCGACAGATAGTTGGACCGAAGGATAGTTAGGACCGAAAGATGTCATGGTCCGAAACATGACATTCGGCCCGAAGGATCATTGTGACACTTGTTTTCGAAAGATGATAGTATGAGTCGAAGGATACTAGGGTTTTGAATAATGTTTGAACAGTGGAACATACGTTGATTTAATTGACATGCCATGCTTAGTGATGAACGTGCAATACTACGTGCCGTGCTGATATGCAAACTGACTGCAATGTGAACAATTAATTGCATGCGTATCATTTTGAACATGAACTGATTTGTTATACGTGCATACACTAGGACGTGATTAATCACTTGTGAGTGCATAACCTAGCATACCGAGCAAACCAAGGTGAGTTCACACTCCTACTAAGGCATGGGATTCCCGGGTTGTGGGAATGGGTTAAAGGTTGTTATTGAAAGGAACGTACATATGCTTTACTAGACTGTCACCTATCATGTCCTCGGATGTCAGGACGGTTCCGTAGGTTGGGATAACACCTACGTGGTCATATACTAATTCCGTAGGTTGGGATAACACCTACGTGGTTCCGTAGGTTGGATAACACCTACGTGGTCATATGCCATTACTGCCTCGGATGTCAGGCACGCACGTAAAACCTACGTGTACGCATTACTTACTTCTTCCGTAGGTTGGATAACACCTACGTGGTCATATGCCATTACTGCCTCGGATGTCAGGCACGCACGTAAAACCTACGTGTACGCATTACTTACTTCTTCCGTAGGTTGGGATAACACCTACGTAATTACTATCCTCGATGCAAAGGATACGTGCTACGCACACCTCATACGCGCTACTGTTCTCGGACGAAGAACAGGGATAATACGAATAGTCTAGTGGTCACATAACATGGGAAGCCCCCACCTATATAACTTACTATCGGCCCAGTAGAGCCAACCTGTACTTACTGTTACGTACTTATTTACTGTGAACTCGCTCAACTATTTTGTTGATCCTTTCTTTTACATGCCTTGCAGATCGTTAGGTACTGGGAGCTTGCACTGGAGGCGCGGACGTTGTGGACTTGGATCGTGAACGTCATATGAAACCCATATGATACTTGATACACATTTACATTGGATCTTTTTATATATACGCTTCCGCTAAACATTGATAACTGACTTATGTTTTGGAAACACCTTTCATATGGATTTGTTTTGAATTATATTGCAATTACTTCTACTTTATACATTGTTCTATATGATTGGTGGCTTGATCCTGGTCAGTCACGCTCCCAAGCGGTGATACTCCGCGTGTGGATTTTTGGGGGTGTGACAGATTGGTATCAGAGCCATTGGTTATAGAGAACTTGGTTTTAATATGGAAAAACGTTTTTATTAAAACCAGACTATAACCAGAACAGTGCTCTCAACGATCCACAACGACGCTTCGCTCCACGTGCAAGACTCGACATCCTAGGTAATAAGGTTTATGTTTATTACCTGCTTGCTAGAACTGCATAGAACTTTGCTCGTAGTATGCTTACATTACTTTGCTCACAACTTGTTATTGCTTGAGAACACATACGTGCTTACACTCTTCTGTCATCGCACTATTCGTGAACCATTCTTACTTATGCTACCTTTACTGTTCGATCATGTCTGGACGTGTTGACATGACTCAAGCCCAGTTGACGGCTCTCATTAACGAACAAGTTGCTGCGGCACTTGCAGCCGCACAAGCAGGAGGTATAACCTGCTATCCCAGACCTATTCTAGGATGTTAGATCCTACTCTCGTGACCCAACTTTCGCGCTTAACCTTGATCTATCTTTCTCGCGCAACGGGTCAGAACGCACACATTCCAGAACATCATGGACTGTCACTCAAGCACATTCAGTGGCACATTCAAGAACTTCATGTGTGAACGCCCTGAGGTCCGCAGGGGTCAAGTACGCCACTGGTACTTTGGTAGGAATCGCGCTAACCAGGTGGAACGCGCAAGTACAGATACTAGGGTTGGCAGCTGCTAACGCCACCCCCTGGAACGAATTCAAAGAACACATTAAAAGGGAATACTACACGCGTGATGACATCCACAAGTTGGAAGTGGAGCCTTACCATTTGAAAATGACGGGGTCAGAAATCGAAGCTCATACGAAACGATAGAACGAACTGGCCATCTTGTGTCCAACCATGGTGGACCCTCCAAACAAGCGTATCGAATTGTACCTCAAGGGTCTAGCCTCAGAGATTCAGAGCCAAGCTACATCGGCTAACCTCGACAAAATCCAAGACATTCAGTGTCTTGCTCATCGCCTCACGGATCAGGCAGTGGAACAGAACAGGCTGCCTAGTTGTATCAGCGCTATTACTACCGCTACCACTTCTGCTACTCCCGCTACTCCTAGTGACAACAAGCGGAAATGGGATGGGTATTCCAGCAAGGGTTCAGCTACCGTTCGGTCTCAAGCACAACAGCAGCGCAAGATTAGTGATCACCAGAGCACAGCAGAAGCTAAGGATTCAGGAGTCCACGACCTGCAAATCGGAATCGCCGGCAGCAACAGCCAGCAGCAATCCTATGCAAAGAAAAGATTGTTCGCATTCCTCATTCGGGTCAAGAACCTCTCGAAGTACAAGGTGACAAAAGTGGTGCTGTGGTTGGCATCATCTCTTACTTGAAGGCGCAGAAATGTTTACGAAAGGGGCATACTGCCATTCTGGCTCTCGTTACAGATGCATCAGCAAAGGAAAAGAAGCTGGAGGATATCCCAGTTGTACGTGACTTCCCTCAGGTGTTTCCTGAAGATTTACCAGGCTTACCGCCTCATCGCCAAGTCGAGTTTCAGATCGAATTGGCACCTGGAGCAGCGCCAATAGCCCGCACACCATATCGTTTAGCTCCAACCGAACTGGAAGAACTGTCGAAACAGCTGCAAGAGCTCTTGGAAAAGGGCTTTATTCGTCCAAGCTCTTCGCCTTGGGGAGCTCCAGTGTTATTTGTGAAGAAGAAAGACGGTACGTTCAGGATGTGTATCGACTACCGTGAACTCAACAAGGTGACGGTGAAGAACCGTTATCCTCTTCCACGCATAGATGACTTATTCGACCAGTTGCAAGGGTCGTGTTACTATTCCAAGATCGATTTGAGGTCAGGGTATCATCAGCTGAGAGTCCGGGATGAGGACGTCTCCAAAACTGCTTTCAGAACTCGCTACGGTCATTACGAGTTTCTTGTCATGCCATTCGGGCTTACGAACGCGCCAGCAGTCTTCATGGATCTCATGAACAGGGTGTGCAAACCGTATCTTGATAAGTTTGTTATCGTTTTCATCGACGACATTTTGATTTACTCCAAGAGTCAGGAGGAACACGAGCAGCACTTACGCCTGATCTTGGAACTTCTTCGAAAAGAGCAACTGTACGCAAAGTTTTCAAAATGCGACTTCTGGCTTCGTGAAGTCCACTTCTTAGGCCATGTGGTAAACAAGGATGGGATTCATGTCGATCCATCCAAGGTAGATTCGATCCGAAACTGGCCTGCACCGCGTACACCGACAGAAATACGTCAATTCTTGGGTCTGGCAGGTTACTACAGACGGTTTATTAGAGACTTTTCAAAGATCGCGCAACCACTTACGCTACTGACACAGAAGGGTGTTACCTATCGCTGGGGAGAGCCCCAGGAGACTGCTTTTCAGCACCTAAAGGATAGACTTTGCAATGCACCTATCCTCTCATTGCCGGAGGGCACAGACGACTTCGTGGTTTATTGTGATGCATCCATTCGGGGACTGGGATGTGTGTTAATGCAGCGCGGCAAGGTTATCGCTTACGCCTCTCGTCAACTCAAGGTTCACGAGCGCAACTACACGACGCACGATTTAGAGCTGGGAGCTGTTGTTTTCGCGCTTAAGATATGGCGACACTACCTGTACGGTACCAGGTGCACGATTTACACCGATCACAGGAGTCTCGAGCATATCCTTAAGCAGAAGGATTTGAATATGCGTCAACGACGATGGGTCGAGTTACTTAACGATTACGAATGCGCTATCAAGTATCATCCAGGCAAAGCCAATGTTGTGGCGGATGCCCTTAGTCGAAAGGACACTTTACCACGGCGCGTGCGAGCGCTACAGCTTACGATTCAGTCTAGCCTTCCTGCTCCGATACGAGCTGCTCAGACAGAAGCCCTGAAGCCCGAAAACGTCAAGGCTGAAGCCTTACGCGGCTCACGACAACAAATGGAACAAAAGGCGGACGGCGCCTACTATGTCACGGGCCGGATTTGGGTCCCTCTCTATGGCGGTTTACGCGAACTCGTAATGGACGAAGCACACAAGTCTCGCTACTCGGTACATCCAGGGTCGGATAAAATGTACCACGACATCAGCACTACATATTGGTGGCCTAGTATGAAGGCCCACATTGCTACGTACGTTGGAAAATGCTTGACCTGTGCGAGAGTCAAGGTCGAATATCAGAAACCAGCTGGCCTACTTCAACAGCCTACGATACCACAGTGGAAATGGGAAGAAATTTCCATGGACTTTGTTACAGGCCTACCGAGATCTCAGCGTGGGAACGACACAATATGGGTGATCGTGGATCGACTCACCAAGTCTGCACACTTCCTGGCTATTAAGGAAACGGATAAGTTCTCCACTCTCGCAGATATCTACCTCAAGGAAGTTGTTTCGAGGCACGGGGTGCCCATTTCTATTATTTCGGATCGGGATGCACGATTCACGTCAGAACTACGGCATGCGATGCACAAAGCGTTTGGCTCACGTTTAGACATGAGCACAGCATATCACCCTCAGACGGATGGGCAGTCTGAGCGAACTATTCAAGACATGCTTCGAGCGTGTGTTATTGATTTCGGCAACGGCTGGGAAAAACACCTCCCTTTAGTGGAGTTTTCGTACAATAACAGTTATCACACCAGCATTCAAGCCGCTCCATTCGAGGCATTCTACGGACGTAAATGCCGGTCACCTCTCTGTTGGGCAGAGGTGGGGGATAGTCGAATTACGGGTCCAGGGATTGTAGTGGACGCTATAGAAAAGATTGCACAGATACGACAACGCATGACGGCAGCACGCGACCGTCAGAAGGCCTACGCGGGCAAGCGTAGCAAGCCTTGGAATTTCAGGTCGGGGACCGGGTTTTATTGAAAGTCTCACCCTAGAAGGGTGTGGTTCGAATTAGTAAACGAGGCAAACTCAATCCACGGTATGTTGGACCATTTGAAATCACTGAAGGAATAGGCCCAGTAGCCTACAGACTGAACCTACCAACTGAACTCGGTGCAGTTCACTATGTACTTCACGTGTCGAATCTGAAGAAGTGTCTGTCAGATAAGACCCTCATAGTTCCTTTAAGGAACTGACTATCGACGAGCGGTTGTAGTTCGTCGAGGAACCAGTTGAAATCACGGACCGGGATGCTAAGGTCCTCAAACACAAGAGAATCCCTCTTGTTCGAGTTCGTTGGAACTCCCAGCGTGGCCCGGAGTATATATGGGAACGCGAAGACCAGATGAAAGAAAAGTACCCCCAGCTATTCGAAACCAATGCATCCACTTCTGAGGCTGAAGCTACTACTACTGAATTTCGGGACGAAATTCCAAATCAACGGGGGGATGATGTGACACCCCAGGAAAACCAGTGAACGATACTTAGCTTCCTCAGTAAGTGCGTACTAAATTTCGGGACGAAATTTCTTTTAAGTTGGGGATAATGTGACAACTCGAGTGTTTGACTTTCACTTTCGCATTTATTGCGCGTTGACTTTGACTTTGACTGTTTAGTTGTTGGATTGTGGACTTGAATTATACGAGTTGTTTGCCTATATGTTACTATTTGTGGTGATAGAAAATAATATTAGAATTGTTATTATTATAATATTAACTTTAACCTAGCCCTCGAAGGATGACATGTAGTTCGAAGGATTCGAAGGACCACGAAGGATAACCTTCGAGCACGAAACATATCCTTCGAGCACGAAACATATCCTTCGAGCACGAAACATATCCTTCGAGCACGAAACATATCCTTCGATATGTTTCGGCCCAGTCTTTCCAATGGGCTTGGCCCATTACTGTGATACGTATATATGGGAATGCATGAAATCAGTGGTTATTTTTCTAAAAACCCTAGAGCATCTTTACTTGTGACGGCAACCACAAACTTACGGAGACTTCTTGCTGATCAATTCCCTGTTTTCAATATCGGTTAGTGTTTAATGTATATGCTTTCATGATTTATCGATCGCCTTACAATATGTTGTTGATCGGACTTGTATGCTAATCGATTATGTATGTTAATGGGATATGAATGTTATAATTGCCTAATCGTTTTGCAATATGTGTTTTTATGATCGGTTAGTATGGATGTTTTGAAAGATACTAGGGTTGTATGTTAATCGGTTGTGCATATTGGTAGGATTTGGATGTTCATCGGTTTTGTATGCAAATTGGATCTGTTGTGATTAGGGTTAATGATAAGGCTTGTGGATTGGTTGTGATGTATACACTACGGATTGTTATTGTTCACTGTTCTTGAAAACGGAATCGTATAGGATAAAGTGTTATGCTTGTTAATCAAATTAGGGTTCTTGAGTGAAACCTTGTGATTATGCTTGTTTGATCCTGTTGACAATAACTGATTAGTGAAATTGTGTTAATGGATAAAACGTAACTGCCATGACCGAAAGATAGCAATGGCCCGAACCATGGTAGTTTGACCGAACCATAATCTGATCGAACCATAGTTGACCGAAGGATACTGGTTGACCGACAGATAGTTGACCGGAGGATACTGGTTGACCGACAGATAGTTGGACCGAAGGATAGTTAGGACCGAAAGATGTCATGGTCCGAAACATGACATTCGGCCCGAAGGATCATTGTGACACTTGTTTTCGAAAGATGATAGTATGAGTCGAAGGATACTAGGGTTTTGAATAATGTTTGAACAGTGGAACATACGTTGATTTAATTGACATGCCATGCTTAGTGATGAACGTGCAATACTACGTGCCGTGCTGATATGCAAACTGACTGCAATGTGAACAATTAATTGCATGCGTATCATTTTGAACATGAACTGATTTGTTATACGTGCATACACTAGGACGTGATTAATCACTTGTGAGTGCATAACCTAGCATACCGAGCAAACCAAGGTGAGTTCACACTCCTACTAAGGCATGGGATTCCCGGGTTGTGGGAATGGGTTAAAGGTTGTTATTGAAAGGAACGTACATATGCTTTACTAGACTGTCACCTATCATGTCCTCGGATGTCAGGACGGTTCCGTAGGTTGGGATAACACCTACGTGGTCATATACTAATTCCGTAGGTTGGGATAACACCTACGTGGTTCCGTAGGTTGGATAACACCTACGTGGTCATATGCCATTACTGCCTCGGATGTCAGGCACGCACGTAAAACCTACGTGTACGCATTACTTACTTCTTCCGTAGGTTGGATAACACCTACGTGGTCATATGCCATTACTGCCTCGGATGTCAGGCACGCACGTAAAACCTACGTGTACGCATTACTTACTTCTTCCGTAGGTTGGGATAACACCTACGTGGTCATATACTAATTACTATCCTCGATGCAAAGGATACGTGCTACGCACACCTCATACGCGCTACTGTTCTCGGACGAAGAACAGGGATAATACGAATAGTCTAGTGGTCACATAACATGGGAAGCCCCCACCTATATAACTTACTATCGGCCCAGTAGAGCCAACCTGTACTTACTGTTACGTACTTATTTACTGTGAACTCGCTCAACTATTTTGTTGATCCTTTCTTTTACATGCCTTGCAGATCGTTAGGTACTGGGAGCTTGCACTGGAGGCGCGGACGTTGTGGACTTGGATCGTGAACGTCATATGAAACCCATATGATACTTGATACACATTTACATTGGATCTTTTTATATATACGCTTCCGCTAAACATTGATAACTGACTTATGTTTTGGAAACACCTTTCATATGGATTTGTTTTGAATTATATTGCAATTACTTCTACTTTATACATTGTTCTATATGATTGGTGGCTTGATCCTGGTCAGTCACGCTCCCAAGCGGTGATACTCCGCGTGTGGATTTTTGGGGGTGTGACAACATGGTATGGTATAAAGCCCTTATGGGCTTTATTGCACCAAATCAGCGTCACCTCACTGCAACGTCACACAGGGGGCTTTAAAGCCCCTTCGTTTAACTTGTATGCAATAGTTTAAAGTCTCCATCATCATTACCTAATTACTTATTATTTATTTATATATTTTATTTTTTAATTTACATGCAAATTTTAATAACTAGAAAATTAAAAAAAAAAACATAATTTCATTAAAATAAAATAAAACATCACAAAGTCCTAAAAAAATGCAAAGTTAAAAAATAAAGTACTAGAAAATAAAAACTAGATATATTTCACTCGAATTTGTGCCTTACGAGCCTCCAAAATGACTCGGTTCTCCTCTGCTAGATGTGATTGCGGTACTTTATTCCCAAAATATATTATGTAACACAGTTTCTACTAACGTTTTAGACTTTTAATGTAAAAATATAAGTGTGAATACAAATAATAAAAAATAAATAAATAATAACATATAACAATATAGTTTAAGTTATTACTCTAACAATCTATAATATGTAATTTTTTATAATAAAGGGTTGAGTTCATTTCACAACTTTCAATGATTGCAAAACTTTTAGAACTCTTAAGAAATAATCATTTTATTTATACATTCCGTCTCTTTCTCATGTTAAATATTCGATATCACGTGTCAACTTCTAATGAATTATAGATTTTAAGAACAATATGCATGTTATTTAAGATTAATATTTTTTTCAAAAACATTTATTCAATCTGTGTAATACACAGAAAGTAATAATAATAAGAGTAAACTGCAATTTTACCCCCTAGAGTTAGCGCCAATTGGCACTGTGAGCCCCTCCCAGGGAAATTTCGCACTCTAACCCCTCAACTAATGAGAAACCTTGCAATATTACCCCCTGCTGTCTAATTCTGTTTAAAGTCAACATAAGTTATTAACGGTCAAAGAGTATAATCATCTTTTCCACTCTAGTTTTATATCTTACTCAACATAACACCCTACATATATCACACACGCTGCAATCTTACCCCCACCTATTAAGCTCTCATTCGTTTCTTCTCCGGCGACATCAACTGCGATGTTTTTCTGTATTCCATTTGAAGCTCCAGTGACAATGAGACGATTAGGTGGCGTTGTATGGCTGAACACGACGGTCGCCGTCGTCGCCACGGCGGCGATGTTGACCAGTTACATCTCTGTTTTACACATACTTTGATTTGATTTGCGCAAACTTTTTGAATTTGTAGTAACTTCTTCCGATCTCAGCGTAAACTTTTGCATATTCCTCCAATACGTAGCATTTTTTCTGTTCAATCATTACTTAAATCCATAATGTGTTCATTTACTTGCATTTGTTCACTTTTTTGGATGATAAAGTGATTCATCTCTTCATCTAAATCATAATTTTATTTAGAATGTTCTGATCTGTTTTGAAACTTTGTGCAGATTTTGTGTACGACAAGCATTTGTTCAATGTGTTGGAGGTAAACGAAACAAGCTACAGCAACTCCACTGACCAAGGATTCATCTTCAACATCACGAGAGGCGCAGGACGTGATGTGTTTGAGCTCACTCAGCCTAAACCATACTATTTCCTTGCAAGTGGTGGTTACTGCTACAATGGCATGAAAGTCGCTGTAAATGTGGTTGAATTCGTTCCTGCTCCTCAACCTTCTCCGGCAACAAGCGGTTGCTATATGATTAGCTAGACTGGCTTGATTAGCTAGTAGTTGATTATCATTAGTTATAACATTGATCTAGAAATCAATTATAGTTTGAGTTGGATTAAGAAAATCTTAGACTGGATCTGATTGACCCATGGATTAGTGTGCTTGATTATCTTTTACTTAATTAAATGCATATTATTTTTGATGTCAGTGTTCTTTACTTCTTGTTTTCTATTATTGATAAAACCTAGTGTGAGGTTCATTGGGGAACACTAAAAAAGTGGGGAACAGTGGGGAACTGACTCAAACGACCTCCGATTGGACTCATTCTAGCGGCATTGGAACCGGCTCGTCGAACCCTAACTAGGATCTCTTAACCCTAAACCCTAAATCATAACCCCTAAACCCTAGATATATTAGGGTTTGGCTTTTAGGGTTTAGCTTTAGGGTTTAGCTTTAGGGTTTAGTTTTAGGGTTTAGCTTTACGGTTTAGCTTTAGGGTTTAGCTTTTAGGGTTTATAGGTTAGATTTTACGGTTTAGCTTAGGTTTTACCTCATTTTTTAGTTGTAGGGTTTAGAGTTTAGGATTTAGGGTTTAGGGTTAAGAGATCCTAGTTAGGGTTCGACGAGCCGGTTCCAACGCCGTTGGAATGAGTCCAATCGGAGTTCGTTTGAGTCTGTTCCCCGCTGTTCCCCACTTTTTTTGTGTTCCCCAATGAACCTTCCCCATAAAACCTATTATGTTTTCATATTATTAATTATGAATTAAATGCATATTAATTTTTGATGTTAGTATTTTCTACTATTGATAAAATCACACCAAATAAACAATTGGGATATTCCTTTCACCAGTCTTGAGAGAGTTAATCATGAGTCAGATGGTTAGATTAAAAAGGCCCTAACTATCTACACACTTGGTGTGTAGATAGTCAACCTAAAAAGATGGTTTTTGTCCTTATATGCACACCTTGTAGTGTCGAACTGTGGCTAAAACGTAGCGTTTTGGTCCGGTTAACCAGATAAAGAACGAGTCTGTTGACCGGACCAAAACGCCGAGCTTTGGCCGCGTTTTGGTCCTGCAACCAGACCGGGTGTCAGTCTTTTGTCTTTGTCTGGTTGACAGGACCAAAATGTGGCCAAAGCTCGACGTTTTGGTCCGGTCAACAGACCCGTCAGTCTTTTTCTAGTTAACCGGACCAAAACGCCGCGTTTTGGCCACAGTTCGGCACTGCAGGGTGTGCATATAAGGACAAAAAACACCTTTTAAGATGTGTATATAGGCAAATGGGTGTGCCAATAGGTACACCCTTAAAAAAAGTGATCATAAAAAGAATTTGATTTTTCTTTTTCCTTTCGTTCACATGTCAATGGCTAATAGTTTTTTTTTTTTTTTTTTTTTTTTGGCAGGGGTTAAGGTTTGCAAGAAATATTTAACATCGGGGGGTAATATTGCAGAGTACAACAAATCATAAGGGGTAACAAGAAAGGGTAATATAGTCATTTCACACCGGGGGTAATATTGCAGAGTAGAGCAAATCATAGGGGGTAAGAAGAAAGGGTATTGTAGTCATTTTACATACCATTTAACAGAACTGTTAAGTTCTTTTAACGGCAGGGGGTAATCTTGCGACAGAACAACAATGTTGGGGGGGGGGGGCAAATTGCAATATTTTCCAGGGAACGGGTCAGAGTGTCAATTGGTTTAAACTCCAGGAGGTAAAATTGCAGTTTACTCTAATAATAATAATTAAAGAGTTTAAGGGATTGAATATGCATTTAATTTAAATATAAAAACTATAACATCAACATTCTTCAAAACTAGTTGACAAAACACTATTATTATATAATAGATTCAGGTTCAAATTGTTGGTTAATTTCGTTAGTTTAGTTTGAAAGTTTCGTTAGTATAGTTAGCGCTTAAAGTGTAACCATCGTAAATAATAGGGTTAGATATGAAACTTATTTGTAAAATTAGGGAACCGAGGTGTTCTTTGTGAACCTTCGTGTCGTTTCTTCCGGTGACTATAAATAGAGTCACCGGCCACCATTTGTTATCATCCGTTCAATGAAGAAATCATTTGTTCTTCACAAATTGTGTTTATGCAAGTTTGTTATTCACAATCGTGTGTCATAAATCGATCCTTGGGGCCATCACAAATTTATTTGAATTAAAAAATAAAACATTTTGCTCAAAACCGGTCTAATCACTAAACCAGGTCACCATTTCAACGCTGCTCATTAAAACCCGACAAATCTGACCTCTAGATGTTCAAACGAAGCAACCCGAACTGGGCCCAATTCCCTATCCAACCTCCTATTTTGCAAAACACCACCTCTTATTTTGTGATAAACATATATAATTCTCATGGTTTTTATATAATTTAAAGAACACATAAGATACAATTTGGGCTTTTACATTTTCACCTTCCTAGTAAAAAGGTTTAAGTTCCATACTTCATGATGTTTTGAGTAAACAATACAAAAGTCCAAGGTATAACTATAGAAATGGCAAAAGATCTCGTGGGACAGTGTGTGCAAAGGCACAGAGGTACGACCCCTTTCAAAACACGTGAGCGGTACTACTAGCGCTGATAGTTTTAATTTTTATGTTTATAAATTATTTCTTTCGAACTTTAGAACAGGGTAATTGGTAGGGGTGTTCAAAACTATCCGTATCCGAATATTTTAAAATTCGGATAGTGATTTTAAAAATTTTCGGATATTTCGGATATCGAAATATCCCAATTTTTTTTCGGATATCCGAAGTATCCGAAAAGTATCCCCGAAAAATATCCGAAATATCCGAAAAGTATCCGAAATATCTGAAAAATATCCAAAAACTTATATTAGATATCCGAAACTATCCGAAATATCCGAATATAAGTTTTCGGATATTTCAAATTCACTCTAACCCAAATATCTACTAGTATCTGGTAATTTGACTGTCATGGTCATTAAAAAGGGCACACAAACCATTTGAAATTCACTCTAACCCAGATATCTACTAATATGGGTTAGAGTGTATTTCAATTTTTTTTTTTTTTTTTTTTGGTAAAGAGTGTATTTCAAATTTTGTCCATTATCATCATACCTTTTTTTCAGGCGGTGTCCTTTGTCTTTAAAATTGATGAGTCTTGTACTTAATGCTCCCAAATCCTACACGTTATGTCCTTTAAACCTAACCCAGTTTATTTTTTCAGTTAAATCTGGTCATGCGCCATGCACATGAGATTTTTTTTTAATTCGCTTTGCAGGGACTAATAGTGTAATAACATAAATATCCAACCTTTTTTAAAAAATTAAAAAAGGACTTTAAACAAAAGTTAAAAAAAAGATTATATATACATACATAAATAAACTACTCTCTCTCTAAATCTGATTTCTCACATCTCTCTCAATCTCTCCCACACCACCACCATCCACCCCACACCACCACTACCATCCACCTCACATCAAGTACGACCACCGCACTATTCCAACCACCACCCGCTGCCTCCACCTGCCAAACAACCACCGCAGCAGACTCCTTCTTATCAGCAAGGTAGATCTCTGTGTTCTCCCAGTTTAGCTTTGGTGGAAACTTTTTTTGGAGACCTTCTTCTTGCACTACAGAAGTCCATGAATTTTTTTAACACAATAGTGTCCTTCCACCTTACAATTGAGCTTTTAGGAGCCCATTCAACATGTATTAGCTCCTGCCTCATCTTGAAGATCTTTGTTGCCTCTTTTGGATATGGTTGTCTTTTACTGTCAAGCTTCCAATTTAGAGGTGTGACCTTTATAGTTGGATCAGCCAACATCTTTTTAACTCTGGCAACTTCACAGGGTAAGAGACATTTTTCTTGAGCCACTCTATACTTTCTTACTTTGAAGCATTAATAGTGGAATCTTGGAGAGCTTCTATGATTCTTGGAACATGTGTTGTTCATAGTTTCTGATCTCCCTTATCCTCCTATCAATAATGAATTGGGCTTTCCTGTATGTCATCTTGCCCCGATTCTCTGTAAACTCCTTGCCAGCTTCCTGTTCCGAACCGGGTCAAAACAGTAAATGGTCGGATCAAACAAGCTTAAACTAGTTAATATACTTATTATCATGTTATATGAGTGTTAAAACAGGTTACACGCCATCTACATTACTGATTATGCATAAATTCGCAAAATAGCATTCTGTTGACTTTTTCTAAGCAAGTTTGACTGGACAATCAGACTAGTTAGAGTGGGAATCAGAGGGTGCCTTTTTAGGGGTTTAAAGCCCACATGATTACCAACATATAACTACCTTTGATTCGACAAACCACTGGACCATTTGTGATTTATCGTAAAGTCAATCGTAACGACGGATTGACTTTTAAGCTACACTATGTAAAAACTAAACCACAAAGGGTTAGGCAAACTTACAGAAGTTTGGTGCACGACCAGAGATGTTAGAAGAATGCTCTTGAGCTCCAGAAGTGATCAAGAAAGCAGGTTTGAGGTGTGTTTCAAATGTGTGCACTACATGGCCTTTTATAGTGAAAATTTGAGCACAAGATCATCACAACTAAGTCTATGATTGCTCATGGATGATCAGCAGGTGTCCCTGAGTGCTAGGGGACTTGTAGGGGGCGCCCATGCTGCCATAATTGCACCCAAGGTCGGTTAAAACATCAAACAGTGAATCTGTGCATGTTTTCTGCCTCTGGCGGTCTGACGCGGCCCGCATTAAGGATCAGGCTACGCTCACGCGGGCCGCCTGAATCCTTATGTCAGACACCGGATCTTTACATGGCTCGCGGCCCGCATGAGCTTCCTTGTTTCTCTAATGCGGCCCGCCTGAGGCCTGTAATTCAAGATTTTCAAATCTTTTGCCATTATTAGCCTGACCTTTCGGTTTCGAAGGGGTAACTTTGCGATTTGGGCCTCGATTATTTACGAATAAGGGCCTCGTGACTTTTACCCGCGCCGTTAAGTCCCCGGTTAGTTTAATTACTATCCGGAAAGCCTTATCTTTCATTGTTGACGCTTATAACCCCTTGCATACGAAATTGATCATAACTTTCTCGTTTTAAAACGGAACTTCGCGAAATTTATATCGTATATTCTAGTGAGTGAAATTTACTATTACAAAGCCTCGGGTATGTTAAAGGGTCACTCAGAGGTATCACTTAAACATGTTGACACCATTAACCCCTGTAGTTTGTAATCTCTCACTTTCTTCCGTATTTCGTTCCGTACGATCCATGATTTATCCGTTTGAAGGTACGAGCATCTTTTAGGGTTACTGTACAGTGTACTTATCCCTCGTTGACATTTTTAACCCTCGAATTTACATACTTTCCATGTTTGTCAACTTTAGTCCTTTATTCTGTATTTAATACCACGTGTAAACTCAAGACACGTGTCAATACATTATTGGACGCAAAATTTCGAGGTGTTACACCCTCTCTCACAATTCCAAACTCCACATTCCTTTGGAAAACGATGTACCAGAATCGACGAGTTTGTAGAAACTTACTATGAGATATGGTAACATTCATATGGAAATTTTTGATCTAGAGAAGACATATGACAAGTTGCTAATGGGTGTTTGGATGTGTATTTTGTAACTAATTATTTTGACTATATAATGCTTGAGTTGGATAAATAGTTATAACAAAGGATAGCTTTTAATGTTATGTATCATGATTGGATTTTTCAAAGAGTAAATAATTTATTATAAACTCTCTTGATTGTAAACAAGTAGTGGAATGCCCCGTCCGTATCGTGGGGCGCTAAACCAAGTATTTCTCACTTTGATGACACTTACGTTTTTATTTGGGTTACTTGTACATACTATTTATAATGTGATCTCAATAAAATAACATGGGGTCGTAGATAAAAATACCATCATCAAAGGAAAAAACCATTTATAAACTTTAGGAACTATAGAGTAACTTTATTAAAGTCGAGCAGTAGTAGCGTAAACTGAGTTAAAAAAAAACAGGGTAAAGTTGAGAGATATTAAATAACATTTTCAGCAAAAAAAAGGATAAAACTTTGCCCTTCCCAAGTTTCGACGAGACCACTTCTCTAGCTTTAGCATAAATCAACCACTCCACCAGACACCATTTTAATGCTAAGTTTTGCTTTCAACTAAATAAATATTGATACGGAAAACGGAACAATTTTTTTTAACAAAAGACCTAGTGGATGCCACATGTCATCCACTGGTTGGCTGCCGTCTTTTTTCACCAATAAAAACACTTTGCCACCCCTTTTAACTAATAACAACGATTTACTGTTTCCTGACATGTGAAATATAATATAGGAGATTGCTTTTAGTGAATTAGAAGTTAAAGTAATCAAACCTAGTAACATATCACTCTTTAGTTATATATTTTATCGAACATTTAACACATTAAATTAAATTAAACTAGAAAAATAAACTTAATCCAAACATATCTTACACATAAAAAACTATGACTTACAACTCTTTTTATTCTGTCAAATATAAACCTTTGTTGTTGGTCCCAAACATGAATAAAGTAGAAGGATTTATATTTTATAACAATGAAATTTAGAAAACGCCCCAATTTTTTTATCTTGCTTACGCATCCAAAGTGGTTAAGGGCTTTATGCGTCCAAAGCGGTTAAGCCGCTACTGATACAACCTTAACTGATTGCTCGAATGCCTCGTAGGTCCATTCAACATAAGTCACACACTCTATTAGAGATAAGGAAAGTAGATATTCGAAATATCATTTTCATTATCCAATATCATAGAAGAAGACAGCTAATACAAATAGTCGATATAAATAGTGAGTTTAACCAATCACAAACTGAAGCATAAAAGATGACCCGATGAGAATAAATGTGGAACCCATCGAAGAATAGTGTAAATACACAAAATTAATAATAATATTTAAAAGGTTGATGTGTTAATACTTCTAGATTTTAAATTAATTATCGAGTTTAAAGCAAAGGACAAAGTGTGCATGATTTTAAAACATAAAATACAAAACTAATCAATTTTAAAGAAAAAATGAAAAATAAAGGATAAAACTTGCAATTCACTCTTAATTATCATTATCAAACTAAATTAACGTTTTATTTACTTATGTTGACTTATAAGTTTGTCTCCAAATAAATCCATATGAAAAAAAAAGTGTTGGGAACCGAAACGGTTTACAATATGAAGCAAACCCGATTTAATAACCGGTTTGGACCTGACCAGAACTGTTTGGTTGAGACAAGGTTGATTAACCCTTGGTTGAAACCAGTAAAACCTGAAATGAACCAATTCCAACTCGAATCATCCTTTTTCCCGTATAATTTGGTTTCAACCCAATCCGCTTTGACCCCCCCCCCCCCCCCAGTTTTGGCTATCTTTGAATGAACCCAAACCAGTATTAACCCAAGATAATTTGTGACCACAACCCGAATTATACACCTCTTGCCCCACAAAATGCAACCCATTACTAGAAAAATACACTTAGTTCTTTTGTTCACAATCAACTAGGTTATCTTTTCTTCTAAATCAACTTAAGTTTCTATGTCCTTGCTCCCCTAAGCTTCTCTGTCTGTCTTCATCTTTCTGTTCTTTGATTTTTTTTTTATTGAAGGCTTGTCCTAAGTTTTCATCTTTTCTACTTGGCCTACTACAAAACCAAACAGGCCTAAACTAAATTATTGCCTTCATTTTTTTCACATATGTTTAGTGGCGGATCTATGAACTTTTTCCAGTGGGTTCCTTTTGGTAGATTATCGTTAATTCTCACTATTTTTTTTTTCCAAATCGTACAAGATTCTCACTAATTTTTTTCTTTTTTTCCAAACCGAGTGGGTTCCCAGGAACCCACAAAAGAGGACTAGATCTGCCCCTGCATATGTTTGCTAGATTTGAGTGAGGCATTTCTCCTAATGGGCATCGTATAAATCCACCACTCGTATACGTATTGTACCTGTATGTAGCATACTGAAATTATTAATATCTTTAAATGCACCAAACATGTAAATTTTACTAATTTATATAGTGGATCCCTTGAAAATAAGGACTTTAATCGTTTGTTTTAATTTTATATTTATTTTAATTGGCTTGATTTTTTTACGTATGTTAGCTATATTTGAGTGGGGCAGTTCTCCCATTGGACATTATATAAACTCGCATTTGGTATGTGTATTGTAACTGGATGTAGCATACTTAAATTATAATCTTTAAATGCACCCAAAATGTAAATATTACTATTTTATATACTTGATAGTTTGGAAAAAGAAATTTAAAATTGGTTCTTATTTTTCTTTTCTTTTGTTTTTAGTTGTCTTTACTTTTTTCAAATATGTTTAGCTAGATTTGAGTAGGGCATGCATTTTTCCTGATGGTTAGTTGTCTTTACTTTTTTCAAATATGTTTAGCTAGATTTGAGTAGGGCATGCGTTTTTCCTGATGGACATATTATAAATCCGTTACCGAGATTTGAGTGCCAAACGTAGCAACAAATACGTAAATACACATACACCATCTCCTAGGTGCAATATTTTTCGACACCCCCATGGAATCTTCGTGTTAGACCTGAAAGAACATACACACGAAGCTTATGAAAGCATGGCCCTATAGGAGCGTGTTCAAATCAGAATAAAAAAGTTATACTTTAAAAGGCTAATATACAAAGAAGTCACTCAAATACTCAATTTTTAAGGTCACGCAACTATTATAACTACTTTTTGGACCCCACCCAAATATGTATTTTGTTTTCTTTTGTTTATATACCAAATTTGGTAATTTCGTAAGTAAATACACATAACATTCTACCTGAAATATTTCAAAAGTAGATCCAAAATATGTTGTAATTCACATACAACCCTTTCCATATTCGTTCGTTAGGACGGGAATCCATCGAACATCATGCTTCCTTCAGGGGCGCGACTTAAGTGGGCCGGGAGGGGGCGACCGACCCCCCGAACTTTTCGCTCAGTAGTGGAGAGTATGTAGTTTTGTATAGAAATTTTTGGGTAAATACGTTTTCGACCCCCCGGTTCTATAGAAATTTTTGGGTATATACGTTTTCGACCCCCGTCGGAAATCTCAAGCTTCGCCACTGGCTTCCTTGAATCTTGATTGTTAAAGCCAGACATTCTTCAATTTTTTCTGCATTTGCTTCCTCATTTTGCGTAGTAACTTCAGCTTCTTGATAGACGTTTAGCATGTTAACATCTTTTACATTATCTAACCATGGGGCTAAGGCCTTAATTACGTGTGTCTTGAGTCGTTCCTGGTCATTAAATCCGGTAATAGTATTCTAAAACTGTAGACATCCCCACTACTTGTCATCGTGTTCCCGAGACCATCCTCTACAATTGATAATCAACTAGTTGTTTTCCTTCGGCGCGTTGCGCCGTGTGCTATGACAGAGATTTGGTTAGCGGTGGCGAAACATGAGATTTCCGACCGGGGTGTCGAAGACGTATATAACAAAAATTTTCGAAAATTTCTATACGAAAACTACATACCCTCCACTACTGAGTGAAAAGTTCGAAGGTCGGCCGCCCCCACAAAACTATGCCCTTGTTGGTTAGCATCGCATATTGGTGCGCTCGTTATAACATATAAAAAGAAAACACAAAAATAAATATAATTGAAATATGGCTAAAAGGGATATAGAGATTCAACCATCGAGCTACGATGTCACTCGACGCTAATTACACATTTGTATGCAACCAATACAACTTTCTTGGAAATATTAACCATTTTTATAAATGATCATATGTATTCCAACCATTCTCGTAAAAATCCAGTGTACTATCGATATCTATATGAGTGTCGTTACCCATCAGTTACCATGAATTAAAAAGATTATGTACCTTTTTAACATCAAAATTAGATAATCCCTACTTCTATAACCTGATCTCTCCTCAAGAGACAAAAAGCATCTACCACCCCACAAAGCGGTGATGGCGATTATCTGCCATCTAATTTGTCTTTAGACCATATGTAGTGGGGCGTTTTCTTTAAAAAAATTTCAAAAAAAACGCCCTATAACGCCCAAAGCACCATTACACTAGGCGTTATTTTTAAAAAAAATTTCAAAAATTTGGTTTTGGCGTTATGAGGAAAACGCCGTATGAAATTTGACTATCCAATGTTTGCTTTTTCCAAGTTTGACTATCCAATAGTTGGCAGGTTGCTTTTTCTTTTTAATAATTGAAAGGGGCATTATTTGGGCATTATCCCCACTACACCACTTTATGCTATAATGCCCCATGCTGACTGGATTGCCACGTGTTGGATAATGCCCCATAATGAGGGCATTATAACAAGTTACCACTACACATGGTCTTACAAAATATAAACATATAGACAATAAAATAATTACTTTCACTGAATACAAATACCATATTTAAAAAAGAAAAAAATAAATTGATTATTACTTCCTATGTCTATACCAACCACCCTACCTTCTTCTTCTTCTCTCTAGAAACTCTGAAACTCTCTCTTCTGCTTCTCAACTTTCGCCTCCAATCAACCCATCGCGGTTCTTGTCACTTTCAGGCCACAACACACTACAACAAAAAAAATAAACCTCAAATCCATCGATGTTATCATCTTTTTTAACACTACCTTTGTCTCCGCCGTCTAGCGGCGGAACCCTAGCCACTGCCGGCGTTTCTGTTGGAATCGAGGGATGTCCAGGTAATTGAAGATGGAAAACATAAAAAAAACCATGACATGACCTAATACGATGAGACGCCAACGCTACAGCTTGGTGCCGCCGTCGTAGATGGGGGTTTCAACTGGTGGTTGACTGGCCTAATGTTTTGCCGTCGGATGCAGATTATTCACTAAGCTTTGTAGTGGTAATCTTCTTAAGGGGCCAAAGTTGTAACCACATGGAAAGTGAACCAGCAAAACGCCGCCGTGAGCAGAGCGGATCTGGTTTCGTATCGTCTGCTTCATCAACGCAAACCCGGCTGTGGTGCTTAACCGTGGCGGCGGCGACTTCAAAGGGTATTTCGATTACCTCAAAATCACCAAATCCCGGTTCTTTAGCTGACCCAGGTTCGTGCACTCCGGTAATTATTGGTTCCTCGCCGGCAAGATTGCGTTTTGCTCCGGTCGTTTTTGGGTAGCCATCGTCAAAATCTTTGAAGGGCAATACTGAACCACGTTCTTACCAATGTTGTTTATATAGGTGCCGGAAGTGAACTAACAAAAAAAATCTGTGGCCAAAGTCTAAAGGCGAAGACTACACTGGCGCAAAGCAACGATATCAATTGATATATATAATAATAATTATATTAAGAAAAAACCTATGAAACTTTAGTTTACGAGGACCAACATAACTAACTTCTTCACTAATTAAGCATGAAAAATAACCAAAGTTATACCTTAATCAAGCATATACACTAGTAAACTACAATAAATCAAATGAAATAAATCTAATTAGAACATGAAAATCGGATTTTGGAATTAATAACAAGTTAAAAACGAAATAAATTAAATTGAATTATGAACTTTTACCTGAAAAATTTGGTGGTAGATTGGCAGCAGGTTGCTTATTTTTTTAGTTTTTGATTTGGAACATTGCCGCTAACAATAGGATTATTTTTTTAGAGCTTAAACAATTGGGCTAAGAGACATAGAGGTAAACAAACAAACAAACAAACAAACGAAACTATGGGCTTCTTTATTTTACTTGCTTTGGGCTTTATACTAGTGTTTCTTGATTCTTTTCACATATTTTAGTTTTACAAGTCTCAACGTAGAGTGAAAATATCAACCGATGACGTTAGTTTCAAATTCGACTTTGTATATGATATTAGGGTTGTTCAAAACCGGATATCTGAAATTTCGGATATTCGAATTTCGGATATCCGAAATTTTCGGATACCAGATTTCACTATCCGAATCAGTATCCGAAATTTCGGATACGGATTCGGATAATGAATCGGATATCCGAAAATCCAACTTTTTATTTAATTTTTATTTTTCATTGTTTTTTTCATATTCGGAAACAAATATTTTGGATAGTTTCGTATATCCAAATATAAGTTCGGATATTTTTCGGATACTTCGGATATTTTCGGATATTCAGATATCCGAAAAAAATGAAAATTAAATTTTCGGATATTTCGGATATCCGAAATATCCGAAAATTTTGAAAATCACTATCCGAATCCGAAAATTTCGGATATTTTTCGGATATTTCGGATTCGGATATCGGATATTTCGGATCGGATTTTCGGATACGGATAGTTTTGAACACCCCTAGTCAAAACTCATCTCTTTGTTATATCACCAATTGTCGTTAGGGGTGTTGGCTGTCCGGTTTGAACGGTTTTTAAGTTAAACAATGAACCAAACCGTTAGTTGTGGTTTTCTATCATTGGAACCGAAACCAAACCGTTGAAAGTTGAAATCAAACCAAACCGAACCGTTACTAACGGTCTGGTTTTACAGTTTGAACTTGTTACGCCTTTATAATAAAAATGATAAAAACAGAAAATATATAAACATGCCTAAATGAGTTTGATAAAAAGATGCGATAGAATAATGATACTTTAGCTCATTGTTTAGCGAGATATATATATATATATATATATATATATATCTTTTTGATTTTTCTAAATCTAACAGTAACCTGAATATTAATTTTGTAAAACTAATAGTCAGTGTCATGGACATGAGAGAAATTGTTAGTTATGCACAATAAGGAAGATTGAATTGAGTTAACAGATGCAATCTTACGATGCCTTAACTTTATATCAACCCAAAATTTATTTGAATTTAAGCATGTAATGTATGAAAGATTGAGAACTCATCTCTCTGTTATATCTCAGATTGTCGTGCTTTCGGCCCTACTCACAGATTGGTAAGTTTTTACATTGATTGAGTTGTTCTGTGTTATGGTTTGGGTTTGAAACGTCGCTTAACGTCTAACTTTGGGCTCTTGCAAGCATAACAACAGATTGTAGAAAAAAACTAGTTCATTTTCCACTGGTCCGGGGAGAAGAAAACTACAAAGGTTTGTTCTTTAATTCGCTATTAACTTACAAATAGTTGAGCTGTTTCGCCAATTTCTATATGTACTCTGATTATGGTGTGGGGTATTAACCATTGATGGTGTCACGGTGCAGATAACAAAGCAAAGAGGCGAGCATTTAGTCATCATCGATGAGCAACAGGAAATCAACATTGAGGTTGGTTCAAGTTCAAGTTCAAGTTCAAGTCTACCACCACCGAACCTGCCTTGTCAAGATCTAATTAATGGTAAATTATTACTTGGTGACATCTTCAATCCAAAAAATAGGATGACATACTTTCCAAGCTTTTTGAACAACCAAAAAAGAAAAAAAAACTAAAGATTACACAAAAAATTACTTGTAAAAAAACATCTTATATGCTAGCTTTCATTGAATTTGATCACCTGGACGTAACTTAGTATAAAGAATATTGAGACGCAAACAATACTAACTATTTTCATTGGAACTATTTTGAAGGACCTAGAGAATCATACATTCAAATTGGCGTCCCTCTATACGAGGCATCTATAACATGTGACTGGGAAGCGGCGGAAGCCATTTTTGATAAGAACAGGGAGTTAAAGCTTGAAACATGTTCCATAACTGAGAATGGGGAAACACCCCTGCATGTTGCTGTATCTTCGAAAGGTCACAAGCATGCTGAGCTCTTTGTGAAAAAACTGGTGGAAAGGATGCAAACGGCTGATCTTGAGCTACAAAACAAGAGTTACAACACCGCGTTATATTTGGCAGCTGCAGCAGGAAACATTAAAGCTGTCAAAATTATGGTGGAAAAGAACATGGCCTTGCTAACAATTGCCGGTGGTAACAGAAAGATGATGCCCTTGTATGTCGCAACCTTGTATGGAAACGAGGACGTCGTGAAATACATGTACAATCATTCAAATAATTTGTGTGATGGTGGTTGGATGCCTCTGAATCGTGGGTGGCTGCTTTTGAAATGCGTGGAGAATGATATGTTTGGTAAGCATTATAGTTTGTATTGATAGTGATTACATTATTTTTCATATAAGAAATGATTATGAACCTTAATCCTTATTAATAAAAAATCAATGTGTTGTTTGGTTTTTTTAGTATATATATGCATAATTCTAAAAAATAAATGTTGTGATTAAATTATTATTGAGAAACCCCCCCTCACAAAGTTGTTTTCAAATTTGTCTTAGATGTTGCTCTAAAGATTGTGACAACTTATCCCGACCTTGGCACCGGGAGTGTTCTCGAAGTTCTAGCTCGGAAGCCGGAAGCATTCCGCGAAATGAAACTAAATGTCATCTCGAGAACCATCAGATGGGGTAAAATTTTATACTCCAAGATGCTTAGTACGCCTCAATGATCTCAAATTGAGAATCCGGAAGTTGGTAGGGAAAGTGGACTCGAAGATTCATCCCTAGGCCTTGAACCCTTTCTTGAAAAACGTACTAGCATGATCGATAGAATCATCAAGTCAGGTAAAGATCTTTTCTATTTAATGATGTTCATCACACGTTATTTGTACTGAAAATAAATTACACACGACATACGCTAGTGTTATCCAGATCTAATTTGGCTTTTTTTGTTGTTTTTTAGAATCTATGAAAAAGAAAGATAACGCAATGAAGTTGCTAAGACTGATTTGGGGATATATTGCGAAAAAACCTAAGAAAGAGATTGACGATATACTGCGTGGTCCTCGAGATGTGGTAATGCAAGACGACAAAGAACCGGTTTCTTTGGAAAAAGCAACGTACTCGTCTCGTTTACTTTTAGTTGCTGCAGAATTTGGCAATCGTGAATTTGTTGTTGAGCTCATCCGGCTATACCCGGATCTCATATGGAAAGTAGATGACAACAACCAAAGCATATTTCATGTTGCTGTGGCGCATCGTCATGAAGGTATCTACAACCTTCTATATGAGATAGGCTCCATGAAAGATTTGATCTCCCCTCTCAGAGACTGGAATGATAATAATATGTTGCATTTAGTTGGAAAGTGTGCAAAGCAAAAACGACTTGAGGATGTGTCAGGAGTTGCTTTAAAAGTGCAACGAGAGTTACTATGGTTTAAGGTATATATATCTCTCGACCATGTGGCCATGCTTATAATGAGTATAAAGTCTTTTAAAAATTGTATTTTTTTTTGTTGCAGGAAGTTGAGGCTATGATCCCTCCTGCTTATAGGGAACGTAAGAACAAAGATGGTTTAACACCATACGAGTTATTCACAAAAGAACACAAAGATTTGGTTGATCAAGGGGAGAAATGGTTAAAAGATATGGCTAACCACTACATGGTTATTGACTGTCTTATTACAGCCATGGTATTTGCTGCAACTTATACTTTTCCAGGCGGATATCGCCAAACAGAAGACAAATACAATGGCTTACCCGTCTTTCTTTCAAAACCATCTTTTTTTGGTTTTTGTTTTAGCGGATGGCGCTTCTTTTTTGTTGTTATGTGCTTCGATTGCCATCTTCTCATCTATCAACACACCTCGCTTTGCTGAACGTGATTTCCTACAGACTCTACCAAAAAAGCTGATGTTTGGTCTAGGAACTCTTGTCCTCTCAATGATGATGTTGACAATCGTTTTTAGTGTCAGCTTTTTTTTGTATGTTACGCCAAGAAGGGTTTCTTGGCGATGTCGATTATTATCGCTGTGGTTGCTGGGTTGGTAGTCCTCCTATTTATAAGGTTGCATTACCGTCTGATTTATGACGTAGGTCGATCGTTATTTGGCTCTAGATACCTTTTTAAACCCAAAAAAACCTGTTCTTTCCTACAAAAACCCTATGGTGTAAGCTTTGTCATTTTTTTATTGGGAGAAAGGGTAGGATGTTGATAGTGAAGATGTTATATGTAGGGGTGTTCAAAACTATCCGTATCCAAAAATCCGATCCGAAATATCCGAATCCGAAATATCCGAAATATCCAAAAAATCGGATATCCGAAATTTCGGATATCCGAAAATCGGATATCCGAATTTTTCGGATTCGGATTCGGATAGTGATTTTCAAAATTTTCGGATATTTCGGATATCCGAAATATCCGAAAATTTAATTTTCATTTTTTTCGGATATCCGAATATCAAAAAATATCCGAAGTATCCGAAAATATCCGAAAAATATCCGAAAATATCCGAAAAATATCAAAAACTTATATTCGGATATCCAAAACTATCCAAAATATCCATTTCCGAATATGAAAAAATAATAAAAAAACAAAAATTAAATAAAAAGTTGGATTTTCGGATATCCGATTCACTATCCGAATCCGTATCCGAAATTTCGGATATCCGAAATTCGGATATCCGAAATTTCGGATACCCGAAATTCGGATATTCGAAATTTCGGATACGGATTCGGATAGTGAAATCTAGTATCCGAAAATTTCGATATCCGAAATTCGGATATCCGAATTTCCGGATATCCGGTTTTGAACACCCCTAGTTATATGTATGTGATTATGGCAAATATTGTAATTAATAATATGATACAACTCTTAGATGTGTTAGGGGCTGTTTGGCAATTTCTGAATGGTTAAGTGTTGAACCAGTAAGAGATCTGAACCATTAAGTGCTAAACCAGTAAGATGCCTAAACCATTAAGAGTCAGTATAATGCTTAACCGTTTAGAGGCAAATGTCTGATCATTTCAGATTATAAGTCTTAACCATTCAGATTCAGTATAATGCTTAACCATTTAGAGGCAAATGTCTGAACCATTCAGACATATGCTCGTGAAACAAACAGTCTAAACCATTAAGTGTTAGACCAGTAAAAGATTTGAACCATTAAAAGCCCAATTAAGAGGTAAACAAACAACCCCTTAGGCTTATTGTGGAGACAGCTAAACCGTATTGGGGGTCCTAAGCAAAAAGAAAAAAGATAAAGAGGCATTTTCTATATGTGAATGCATGATCCTTTTTGTGATTCAATCGAAGCTTCCCATTTATTTTTTTTATTTCTTTGCCTTTTCACATATTTAAATTTGTATGTGTGGATTCTTATTTGACATTACATTATTTGACATATGCAGATTAGAACAGATCAAGAAGGAGCCGACAATTATTTATAAAGACAATGCTGCTTGCATAGCTCAGATCAGAGAAGAAGGTTACATCAAGGGTGATCGAACAAAGCACATCTCACCAAAGTTCTTCTCAATATATGACTTGCAGAAAGAAGGGGAAATTGACGTTCGCTAGATCATGTCAAGTGAAAATTTAGCTGACCTGTTCACAAAATCTTTACCAAGAAGCAGTTTCGAGCAACTATCACACAAGATCGGTCTCCGCATATTGAAAGATGTTTGTTGAATTCAGGGGGAAAATTATACACACTGTACTCTTTTTCCCTTAACTAGGTTTTGTCCCAATGAGTTTTCTTAGTAAGGTTTTTAATGAGGTAGTACAACTGATCCAGTAGTATCAATTTATTTATTTTAGGTCCTGAAGTACCTATCTAACATCATCCCGAAGTATGTTGTTAACCGTGTATAATAAATAATAATATATATCTGAGGGGGAGTGTTATAAATTCAGATATATCCTCTCCTGATTCTTCTCCTAGGTTGTTATGTTTCTATTATATCTTTTGAACTACATCTTTTGTATATCTTTTGACTACCTCTTTAATTTTTAAGGTGAGAGTATTTAAATAAACGTTAAAGAGAATCTTTAATTTTTAAGCTAAGCTAAAAAAAACAACTAAATTACCTTAATAAATCCTAGAGGTGGGAAACTTTGATAACCAAGAACTGTATAACATGAAACCAAATTCCCAGGACTGAAACCAAAAATCATAGGCGGTCTATGAAACTCATTTGACCTAATCCTTTTGTGTTTTAAAAACCGGTTTTTAAATCATGCCGGATTGGGCTTAAAGATGGTTCAACCAGCTGAACCGGGTTGTATCGGGTGATTCAACCAAGTTGGCTAGTTAACTATATAATTCCATAATTACGATATCAACTCAAATAATAATCCAAACATGCATGATTACATATTAAAAGATAATCCAAAATTATATAAACATCAATTATATAAACATACTACACAACACATCATTTGTATAAACATACTGTGTTACTATATTTTCTAAAAATTAGAGTTAATTGCCTGGATGGTCCCTGTGGTTTCACGTTTTTTCACGTTTAGTCCCCATCTTTTGAAAATAGCAGGTATGCTCCCTATGGTTTGTTATTTTGTTACTCGGATAGTCCCCTGAGTAGATGTCAGTTAGTTTGGAAATAGCAGGTATGCTCCCTATGGTTTGCATTTTGTTACTCGGATAGTCCCCTGAGTAAATGTCAGGGGACTATCCGAGTAACAAAATGACAAATCATAGGGAGCATACCTGCTATTTCCGAAATGTGGAGACTAAACATGAAAAAACGTGAAACCACAGGGACCATCCGAGCAATTAACTCTAAAAATTATAAATAAAACAATCTAATACTAATAAAAGACTCCATTAAATGCCACATGTCAATTTTTCCTACTTTTTCTCAATCTTATACCTACAATAATCAAAATTTTGATAAACGATTCTAATTAATTTATATTATTTAGTTTTGATTTTTATATTTTGAATTCTTAAGATCACATTTATCTGTAAATCATCCTATCCTAAATTCCTTTTGCAAACGTACTTTTAAAGTTTATCCTAACTTATTATTATTTAAACCTAAACAATTGTTTATTTTTTAATTTTATTCAATATTTCAACTTTTTTCTTGATATTTGAAATTTGAAAATTATTAAATTACAATCTCTTGAAGCAGTAGAGTATACACATGGTGGCTTTAGGTTTTTGTTTTAAATTACTTTATTATTCTAATTAACGTTTAACCTATTTTATTTTTTTATAACTTTAAAATATTATATGTTACAAAATTTTGAGTATAGTGTTGTAATATGTTTATTTTAATTTACGTTCGATATAAGTTTTATTTAAAATTCTGTTGTGAATTACACGGGTTTGAAGACTAGGTTATAAAATTGGGTATTACACGAGTTTAACGATAAAAATTTTATAATTTAATAATGTATGCACAAATCTACATAACTAAATAATTTTCATACAACTTGAGGGGTAATAGAGGTAGCAAGCAATGTAACTTTATTTTTGGTCGTGACCTCTTCTAAATGTTAATAAATAATAAGTACAATTAAAAAAATCACTCTAATATTATAGTTTTTATATGTGAGAAAAATAAAACATACTAATAAAAAAGTTACAATAATATGTAAAAGTTATGTATAACATAAATATAATCAAAATCAAATTTTAACAAAGACAAGCAATGTAAAAAATATAGCAGCACCAAGCGAGCGTGGATCTGTAGTGGCTTAGCAGCTCCACAATAGATAAGAAAGTAAGATGATGTCATAATTGTTTTATAATGGATGACTTATTAAAAATGATTTAGACATATTTATAAGAAGTGTTTCGTGAGCTAAAATTTTAGAAGCACGACTAATAATTTGGAAAGACAAGTAAAATCCCGTAGTGAAGGAAATTGGTTTGAAAATTATAATTGAAATGACTTTAGTTATGTTTAAATATGGTACGGTTATCATATACTTGCGATATTTGATTAGAAAAAGTGAAAAATATAACATCTATCATAGACATGTATATGAGCAAACTGCTAAAAAACAGTTGTGCATACGTTATTAAGTTATATAATTTTTATCCTTAAACCCGTGTAACACCCGGGCCTATAACCTAGTAAATACGAATATAAAAATCATCATCAACCTAATAATTCAGTCGTAAGAGATGAAGTGATGATAGTTTTGAATTTTGATTATTCATCGATGGGTTTTACGTGAGGGAAGACTGAAAGGCGTTTTAGCCTCCTAAACGGCTTAGGGTTAAAAGTTGGAGATGGGCCATTAAAAATCGTAAAAATCCAAAGTTTCAAACCATAAGATTACCTTGGACCGGTACCGTTATTACGGTACAAACCAGTAATCCGAATTTAACCATCGGTACAACTCTTGTGACGTTTCACTAATTTACCAGGATGTTTTGTACTGAATTTACATTCGATGCAAGTATTACCAGCCGGTATTTACCTTTTTTTAAAACATTGCTTCCACACGCCCTTCCTCATTTGTAAAAAAGTGCCAACAACTTGGATAGTGGCTCCACCTACCCCACTCCTGTAGATTGAACTTCTCACATGAGTTTCTCTCTAGAACACCACATTGATAGTTTGATACATAACGAAATTCATATTTGTATTGCAAATATGTAAATTAATTTATTAATATCTCACTACTAGTTTGAATCTTTTAAGCTGACTTGAAGAAAGACAGTCTTCGTACATAATTAAAAAAATCAAACAAATTGTATAAGGACAAAATTACACGTATTTATGGGTTAATAAATCCATGATCGAATCCTCGGTTGGGTTGATATTGATTTTTAACAAAAGATCAAGGGCTACAATGAAAATTGAAGCATGGTATCTTTAAGAAAAACATATTCAAAACGGCTACTTGATTGGTAATTAATTACTTACTTTTGAATTTCATGTTTCCAATAATGCCCACGTCTATTTTTCTTATTTACATTAAGGTGCTCGAAGAGGTGAACATAATATGGCCCATTAATATGATCATGTTATGTCTTTTTTTCTAGTTTATGGGATCAACAATTAAAATTAATAAATCAACAGCAAGTCGTTTTCCTGTTGATGGTGAAAAAAGAAAAAAAAAAGGATTTTGAAGAATGATAGTTTTGATAAGATATAATTTGTTATTTATTTTGTTACTAAAAATCATCTTAACGTATACATATACCTTAATCTATAAGAGTCGAAGAATGTGAGACATTGTTTGAATAAATTAAATTTTAACATTTTCTCATTCAATTTAAAAGGTTGTCCTTGGAAATATATAACAGGTGTGCCAATGTAGGAGCCTCAAAAAGATGACACATGTACTTTAAGCCATGGGTATAATGGTTCATGTAAATATATAAGACTAAGGGTATAAGGAGTGGTTAAACACTTTAAAGTGGCAAACCAAAAAACCGATCAATGAGAGCGCGCCATGTCAATTAGGCAAAAGTGTTTAAACTTGGGTGAAAAATGTTGGCAATGGTTTAAACACTTGGTGAAGTGGTAAACTATTTTTTTAAAAAAAAAGGAAAAAGGTGTGATTGGTTGAGATTGGAATGGACCCCACCCCATACCCCCCTCTCTCTTTCCTTTCTCCTTTCCCGCATCGGTAAAGCTTCACCGCATGAAACCAAACTGATCGGTAAACTTTGGTTGGCAATGGTTTGCCATTTCGGTAAACCAAGTTTACCGACACCAAAAGTTGCCACACCGTATCCCCTAAAGGGTATGGAGATGATGGGCTTGGAGGGGATGAGCCGTCACGTAGGAGTGGCTTGGAGAGGATGGACCTAGGGGGGTGGGGGATGAACCCCTTTGTGTATATATATGTATGTATGTATAGGTATATGTGAGAGAAGGAATGAGGAGAGAGGACCGGCTACCCCGGCTGTGGGGTGCCGGTTGTGCCGAGCCGAGCCCCAGGGGGGCGGTGTGGGGGACCGGCGCCGGTCCTAGCCGGGCCTCAGCCGGCCCCCATACCTTCTAGTCTAATAGGGTGTCACAAAAGTATGTCTAGTACGTACGTAATTATGTAGTGTTACTTAATGTAACATAGTCAGGTAGTGTTACGTAATTACGTACTAGTACATACAAAGTTATACTTGTTTTAAAGTAAAAGGAAATGGCATATTAGATGATTACGTACTGGTAATGTTATACAAAAAATGCGTAATCACGTAGCTTGTAAAATAAAAATAAGAAAAAACTATAGCAATAGCCTACTAAAATTAAAGATAATAGAATGCTTGCTTTTGTGGTTTGTTTTTTAAACAACATATGAAAAAACATTATGGGTGTCTAAAAATCATGGGGAAAGTGAGTTTAAAAGTCAATAATAGAGACTCTTCCTATTTTTTCATTTCCTGAGTTGTATTTTGAATAGTGACAATTGTATTGTAACCCATGAGATTGACACGATTCTTTTGTGTTTTGGTATTTGGTACGATAATCGCTTGCCAAGCGTATATCCATCATGGTTACTAGAGTTGTATTTTAGTCATGTTTGGCATTGTTGATCTGCGATTGTTAATTGTGTATTTGCTACTCTATAGCATGAATTTTGCCTAGCAGATGGGTGATTGATACATGGTTGCATCGTGTATTGACAACAATGACGTTGTTTGGATTTTATGTCTTTGTTTCAGACAACTTGTTTTTTTTTTCTTTTTTTTTTTTATATCTTTTTGGTTTGACCAAATGGGATACTAGATTATAAAAATATGATAATTTACGATTAGGTTTAGTTCAAATATTTGTAAGTTTGATATGTCAATAATACCTAGGCAACATCATATTTTTCCCTGGAAAATAACAATATATGCAATGATAGATTTATATACATTTTATGCAAATGATGCTATTTATGGTAAGAAACATAAAAGTATCTAGAAATTTGTAACAAGAAAGAAAAATAACACGATTTGGGTTATTGAGTATAGGAAGGATTTTGTCATTTTTCTTGTATCCTTTTCCTCACAAGTAAGAGTTCACAAGAAAAATTAAGAATGTAATCAAAATAATTGACATAAAATACAAACATTAAGGGGGGGAGGGGACGAGGCGCCCGTGGTGAACGAAAGATCATGCGTGGAAACGCGTTATACACCATCGTCAGTCATCACGAGCACGTGTGAAAAATTATAAGCGTGATCACGAGCACGCGTTGTAAAACAAAACAAAATCAATTACCTAAGCCACGTGGTTGGTTTTGCTTCGTCGGAGAGGATGGATTTTTGGCCGGAGAGCTAGATTTTTGGTCGGAGATCTGGATTTTTGGCCGGAGGGGATGTTTTCGGCGTTGGTCGGAGATTTAGATTCTTGGGGGAGGAAGAAGACGTAAATAAAATTGAAAATATTCATATCCCCCCTATAGTTTATGTAAAGTTAAAAAATGCCCCTTTTCTTTTTAAAAATGCCCTTTTTTCTTTATTTTTTTTTAATATTTTAATGTTATATAAATTTAATTATTTTATCAAAATATATTATATAATTCATATTTCAATTAGTTTCATTTCAATAGTTTATTAAGTTTTTTAAACTTTATTGTTGTATTTATTTATTTAAATTTTATTGTTATATTTATTTAAATATTTAAGTAAAAAAAACATCACTAGTGATGGAGATTTCCACTAAAATCCATCACTAGTAATGGAATAATGCTCGATGACATGACAGAACTTGATTAGATGTTGTAAGTAATGAAATTCCATACTAGTGGAACGCACCTACCCCTAACTCAAAACTAAAACCATAGAAGCCGATTTGATCAAGTTGAAGCCAAGGACTATGGCATGTTCGTAAATTACCGGAAAAACAAGCCCATTTTGTAACGAATAGTAAATTCCAAATTTTATATTCGAAGGAGCTTGAAGTTGTAGTGCACACTCCCATCTCACCACCTCTCTATAAATTTCACCTTTTTCACCACATCGCACATTCGAAGTAACTGAATGTGTGAATGTTCTGAGTTAGTTCTTGCTGTTTTGTTTGCTGATACTGAAATGTGAAGTAGTAGGTTTGAAGTTTGATGTTGAAGTTTGGTTGCTAAAATAAAAGGAGTTGGTGATTTGGAAGTGAATAAGGTATATATAATGACGTCAAGAGGCGGAGCTCGTGGCTCGTGGGATCAGCGGCGGATGATGCAGACTCAGACGGCGGGGAATCTTGGGGAGTCGATATTTGATAGTGAGGTGGTGCCATCGTCGTTGGTGGAGATTGCTCCCATTCTTCGTGTGGCTAATGAAGTTGAGCCGAGTAACCCTAGGGTTGCTTATCTTTGTAAGTTTTCTGTCCTAGATACAGATGTGTTGTTAATCATGCTAACAATGCTTAATTTACTGCTGCCTGATAGACGCATAAGACCATATGTAATGGGGCTTTATAAGGGCATAAAAGATTTTGATAATGCCCTTACACCATTACTCATGGGCATTATAGGGGCATGAAGAGTGAGGGGCATTTCTATAATAATGCCCAAAGAGAAGAAAAATAATGGAAAGTAATAAATGAAATGGTGATTAACCATTACACCTTTTTTAAAAGGGCATTATGATGATGATGTGGTGAAAAATGCCCCTTAGTGGGCATTAACCATTACCTATGGTCTAATGTCATTATTATTATTGCTAACCTGAAGGCTGGCTAATGTGAACATACCATCTATAATCTTAGCAGAAAGTTTGTAAATTATCTATTTATTTTTGAGTTAAATGTCATTTTAGTCCCTGTGGTTTGAACTGTTTTGCTAGTATAATTTAAAGGTTTTATTTTTCGCATCTGGATCCAAAAAGGTTTCATCGTTGCCATTTTGGTCCAACTGACTTAACCCCATTCATTCACCTCTGTTAATAAGTCAGAGGCAAATTTGTCATTTCTCTTATTATTTTAATTCAACTGACTTAACCTATGCTTTTAAATCTTATAAAAATTAAAAAAAAAACCTAGATTATTATCGATACTCTCTCTCTCTGTACAAATGACTTTCTCTGTCTTACCACCATCATCAAACAAACCCCACCACCATTAATCATCCACCCATATCTTCCCCTTTTTCAGATCTGGCAGATATGAACAACCACCATCACAGCCGCGATGAACAACCACCATACCAGCAGCTCCATCTACTCGGATCTGATTTCAGTTTTTTTGTTTCAGATTTGGTGATACCAGATCTGATTTCTCCTCCCCGTATTATAGTTTTATGCTTCAGATCAGTGGCGAAGCTTGACATGTTTGACCGGGGGGTCGAAAACGTATATACCCAAATATTTCTATAGAACCGGGCGGTTAAAAACGTATATACCCAAACATTTCTATACGAAAACTACATGTATAACACAACTGAGCGAAAAGTTCGGGGGGTCGGGCGCCCCTCCCGGCCCCTTCAAAGCTTCGCCAATGCTTCAGATCGAATGTGGTGGTGGTGGTGGTTGAAGTAATGTGTAGGTTGTTGGGTGGTGGTGATGGTAGTCGAATGTGGTGGTGTTGGGTTCTGGATCTGGTCGGGTTGTGGTGGCGGGTTTTGGATCTAATTGGGTTGTGGTGATGGTGGTAGGTGGTCGGGTGGTGGTGATGGTGGTTGGCGGTTGTGACGTCGGAGCTTGTTGAAGAGTGGTGGCGGCCATTGATCCAACAATTATAAGATAATGGAGTTGAGTGAGGAAATGATGATATTAAATGAGTTAAGAGATGATGTATTTGATGGATGGATGATTGAGTTTTGAGGTGGAAGTGAACGACGGTTGAGATGGGATTAAGAAGTTTGTGAATATGGTGGTGGTGTGAATTAATTTGTGTTAGCTTTTTTTAAGGTCGAAGATAAAGAAGGTTAAAAGGGGATGGTTTAATAGATGAATCATTATAAAAAATAGAAAAAGAAATTTGCCCTTGACTTAACAGCGGTGAATGGATGTGGTTAAGTCAGTTGGATCAAAATGGCAATGATGAAACCTTTTTGGATCCAGATGTGAAAAATGAAACCTTTGGACTATACTAGCAAAACAGCCCAAACCATAGGGACTAAAATGGCATTTTACTCTTTATTTTTAGAGTTAAATGCTTGGTTGGTCCATGTGGTTTGCAAAAATTGCAGACTTGGTCCTAGTGGTTTACTAATTACACACGTGGTACCAAAATTTGTCAAAAATAAACTCGTTTGGTCCTCAAGTCTAACATCAGTTAAATATCTATGTTAAAACACCTCATGTGCTTGACATGTGAGGATAACTTGGTCCTTTCAGTCTAGCCCATTATAAAAAGGTTATACATGTTTGTGGTTGGTCCCACCCCACCCCTTCTTCTTCCCCAAACCACCACCACCGTCTCATCTCCTCCATCGAATACCCACCACCACTGAACTCCCACACACCACCGCCATTGCTGCTGGAAAACGAGCCCACCACCAGACCGCCGCCTTCACCGGAGAAACTCGCCGGAGTAAAACGAAAATGGCAATTGCAGGAAATAAGAAGCAGATTTTGGAGAAGGATGAATCAGGGGAAGCCTCTGAAGCGACAAGTAGCAAGCGGTAAGTCAATTGACCTATCAGTCCTTATTTAGTCTACTCAAGCTCGTCAACATACTAGGATTCCTTTTATGTTTAATTTAATTTGAATTTCCAAACACAGGAGTACCAAGACACAAGAGGAGAAAGAGGTCCAAGCAAGATCAAGCAAAACAAGAACCAGAGTAAGTGCTCTTTGTTCTTTTCCACTCCACGTATTTTTGAAAACCGAATCAGAAAAGTAGTTGAAAAGGAACCAGATCAAGCAAAACAAGAACCAGAATAAGTGCTTCTTATTTCCTGCAATTGCCATTTTCGTTTTTCTCCGGCGAGTTTCTCCGGTGAAGGCGGTGGTGTGGTGGTGGGTATTCGGTGGAGGAGATGACATGGTGGTGGTTGTTTGGGGAAGAAGAACGGGTGGGGTGGAACCAACCAGGTATTTAACTCTTTTTATAATAGGCTGGACTGAAAGGACTAAATTACCCTCACATGCCAAGCACATGTGATGTTTTAATAGAGATATTTAACTGATGTTAGGGCTGAGGACGAAGCGAGTTCATTTTTGACAGGTTTTGATACCACGCGTGTAATTAGTAAACCACTATGAGGTTGAAATGAGGTTCCCATGGCATTTCCTCGGTTCCCATGCCGATAGTTGTTGTAGGTTTCTACCAATCCATTTGACATGCATTATATAGCTTCTCTTAAGTGTTGGAGTTCTAAACCTGTGGATTTTGAATGTGTGACTGTAACACCCTAACACGTAATTAACGAAAGTTGCAGCGGAAGTTCATGCCATAAAAATTCTTTCATTATAAACCTTACGTCTTACTTGAAAGTTCACTTTTATAATAACTCTTTTATATTGAATACGACAAACTGACTCAATTATAGAATAAATCATAGCTTATGTACAACAATTTGCATCCTTAGACAACCCCGTACAATCCCTTATGTGACTCGTTCTTCGATCTTTATTCCTCGATGATCCTCCGTGACCCGCACAACCTGCATTCACCACATACATTCAAAAACATTAGCACACGATGTATAAACAAGATCATTCGCATACACTTTACATCTCGTTCTTTATCAAACTTCAAGCATTTCATCTACGTATCCATTTCCTGGCGAGGCTTCATGAATGTACCTGTATTACTTATCATTCTTAAGGTACACCATTAATAACGTTAATCCTCAATGTGTCTAAATCATACACATATACGTATTTACATACCCACATACATATACATCTACATACGTACGTACACTCATACATACCCTTATACATATCTACATGCACAGCTACGTACTTACATATCCTTCCTATAACTAGACATACATTCAAACACTCATGCATATTATTAAGCATAACTACATAACCCACTACATACGTACACTTGGAGTTATAAACATACATACCTTTCCTTTATCAAAAATGCATCAGAAACTTGATTTTGGTCCATTCGGGAGCTTAACGGAGCGCCGGGACACGAACTGGATCAACCGGGTTCACATATGGAAGAAAACAGAAAACATAAACTCTGGGCACCGTCGCCGACGCCCATAATGGCCGTCGGCGACGCACCTCCGTCGTCCAAAAGCTCCGTAGACAGGAAACTAGGCCGTCGGCCAAAATCCAATTCCCACATGCCGTCGGCGACGGCCCCTCGTTTATTCATTTTCCTGCAGTGTTATTTCGTTGTTCGCATAAACTAAAATTCGCATAACTTTCAACCCGTTTACCCGTTTAACCTCCCGTTCCTTTCTACATGCTTGTAAATTCACCGTTTATCATAAGAACCCAAAACCCAACATCCGGATCAAGGAAATACTTGTCTTACACGCTCTTGGCTTATTATTCACTTATGAATTATTCGACCCGTTATGAGCATTTATACATTAAAAGGTCTATAACATACATAACCCTATACTTCGCTTTCATACTAAACCAAGACATCACTCTAATCGAATAACTCACTTCCAAATGACTTTTAAGGTCGTTTACCCGAAATCCCCACCAAGGGCGTTTTAGTCAACCTTGCCCCATTATTAACAACAAGCACTACCTTGCATAAGCAACCAATCCTACTACCTAGTTACGATTCTCAATCACGCATACCTTGCTCGGATCAAAGCTGAGATCCGTTTAATACTTCATCGATATCATACCATTTGTTCCTATTCGATCTCAATTATCATACCTAGTTAAGTTGCATATAACTTTACATAAATAACTAAGAAGTGATTACGGAATCACTTACCTTGTGCATCCGTGTTCATACCCGCTTGCTTGCCTCATCTTGACCCGTTAGTCTTTCGTGCTTGAGTCCATGTCCACATGATCCCTAATGCTTTCATATTACCGCAATCACATCCTTGTTAGTGTACATGATTTCACATCTAAATGATCATATCAAGAGCGTAACTCACATTTGACTTTCATGGTCAAGTCTAATAAACATAAAGCATACATCCAAAAACCACATCTTTTTAGACTCATGCAATCCATCACGTTAACGCATAAAACACATATTAATTTAGCACCTACCATACGACACTATGTACATTTCGTACTTATGATGCTAAAGTACCTACAACCACATGATCACATAATCATACTCGCATACACATTTGCTTACATATACTTTCACATATCATACACCTTCGCTCTTAATTACCTTGATATCAAGCACATCTAATACAAGGTGAGCATTACACTATTCAAGCACAAGGTACAAACTCCTAATGCATAATTTTACCAAACCATATATTCAATCCAAATTCTCATATGGACTCCACCTTAAGCACACTTAACATATTATTTTGCTAACGACTACACCATAAACACCTTCTATACATACTACCCACAACTTTCATACGATTTCACAATTTTGTTCTCTTAGGCATTTCATCGAACACTTGGCGGGTATCACATTTGTAAAACATTATGTACAAGCTTTTAAAGCGTGATTCCTACTAATTCTTCACATAACTTATTAACAATCAATCAAGCTCATAACAATATTTCGCCCTAACTACGGACATATGGTTGTGACACCAATTATTCGTAACAAGATCACCAAAAACAATCAAATTAACACATAGAAATCTTAATGTTTCTAGCCATTCCTTGACATGCAAGTGGGTTTAGCCTAATCCATGTTCATATTCAAAATTTAACATATCTCGATGTCTACTCAGCCATTGCAACCATCATTCATACTGGATTTAGCATTATATTCATGAATTACACTAAACCCACTAAATCAAACATCACCAAATTGCAAAATTCGACTTACTTGATGTAGGAAATGCTTAGATGATCACCATTCTTAGTTTATGCAGTCAACTAGCCTTCGATTTCCCTTTTAATTTGAAGATTTTGAAGAAACTAGGGTTTGAACCCTTTTCTTCCTTCCTGCTCATCGACACACACACACACTCTAAGTGTGTGTGTGGTGTTTAATTTCTTTTTTTATAAAATCATGTTTCCCACTTAACGGTTTTGGTCCCTCTAGTTTCATTTCGGTTAATTAAGAGATTAAAACTTATTTGTTTACATCAACCGGGTTTTTAATTTACCAAACCCGTTTTTGGGGCGTTACAAGTCTACCCCCCTTAAACGAGGTTTCGTCCCCGAAACCTTTCTCATTCTTAGTAGACTAAAACTACTCTTATTTTCCATCTATTCATTCACGATGCTCATCATAACATGAATATATTCGGGATCTTGGTCAGAAGTTCGTTTCATACCTAAACATGATCGTACGCATTGTCCTTACGTTCTTAAATTATATAAGTTACTTCCACCATTCTTACTACAACCTAAACGCATTCGGGATCTTGGCAAATGTTTTATTCGTGCATGAACATAATTGTACACCTCGTTCCCATGCCCTTATATTAAGTAAATTACTTTCATAATTATACTTACGTCAGACTCTTCTCCAGAGCTCTTATTAGTGTCTTTTACTTTATATTACTAGCTCTTAACACATAGCATTACTACGTTTCTTTCATCGAATTTATTCCAATTGTATACAATTATTAATTGTACAAACCTAAGTATCCGACTTGTTTCTTACTCCCTATTTAAGCATATCATATTCATTTATTTGCTAATCAAAATAAATCGATTTACTTTATACTACTCATTCATCATATACTATCCTTCATTTTGTTCGCTATGAGCTATCCTACACATTCCATTACTCTCATTACCTCTGATTAGCTTTAAGCTCATAGGAAGGGTCGATTTATTATCATACGCCTACTGCAATCATTCGAAGACTTATTATTACAACCAAGTCACCCTTTTTACACCTACTTATCCGTACTTAATATGAAGACTAAGCATTATTTCCATGGTTACTATTGTTATCTATGTCATGCATATCTTTTCTACCATGCCTTGTTCAAATGAACATGGCCAACAAGCCGAGCATCAAGGTTAGCATTTCTTATCGATACTTGCCGTTTCGTATATTCTATCATAATTTCCACCGTTATGATCGTTCAAGTTCAGTACCACCAGTTCACATAAAAGCATCATTCAATATGTAACTTTCTATTTAACATCCACAAGTTAAACCATTTACTAACCTTGCTAATTTGGCACCGTCCAACGTGTAACAACCCGAGTTGACTCGCTCCTTCACGAATCCGTATCTTAACAGGGTTGATCTTGTCCATCTGGTATCACGAGCTTTCATTCATGAGCATTCTTTCACCGTTCTCGGTAGATTCATTGCATCATGATTTCTGCCAATCTCATTATAAAATTAAGGGTTTACACACTTCATTCGATTTTATTTAAACATGATGTTTATCACCTGACCTCGTTTTTACATCAATACTTTATTAATTCCTTCTTAAGACATTAGTGTGTTAGACCTATTCATAACAGGTCAATACATGGCCATTTCTTAATATATCATTCTTGTTATTTATATATATATACGTATCGAGGTACATGTTTTAAATCCGTCCCACGGTTTTAAATGTAACATCCATACCCCTCATTCCTTCTATGTTTGAATCCATCTAGCGGCTTCAAACATATCATTCGTACCTTTTCTTCCTTACATGTGTTTTAACAAAAACTTAAAGTTTTACCTACCTTCAGCAACAAGATTTTAAAGTTAGTCATCTCAGTTGTCGAATCATAATCACTTCATTTTAGTTCCATCCACATATGAGCTTTCTTCTTTCTTACACATTCGACTACCCAAGTAATTGGGTTCGGCATAAACACTCTCAAAGAGAGTTAAGCATACACATTCGACTACCCAAATAATTGGGTTTCGGCATAAACACTCTCAAAGAGAGTTAAGCATACACATTCGACTACCCAAATAATTGGGTTTGGCATAAACACTCTCAAAGAGAGTTAAGCATACACATTCGACTACCCAAATAATTGGGTTTGGCATAAACACTCTCAAAGAGAGTTAAGCATACACATTCGACTACCCAAATAATTGGGTTTTCGCATTTAATCATAACTTCTTCTTTCAATCCGTATAACGGATTAAGCTTCTAACATTCATTAGAGCATTCAAAATCACCCGTTCAAAACGGATGGTAGCTTATTCTTATTCGACTTGTTCGCCAGAACCGGTCGACTCGCATAACTTTTCATAACCTTCGTCAGCATAACCAAATCCGCAATGGATTTGCTATTTCGCATTCGCTACAACATAGCGCCCACCTGCTACCCAGTTCTACCGGACATACCTGCAATAATTGCCACGGTCTCACGAACGTCATATGCTTCTTGCGTACTGGCCAGGTGCGCAATTCACACACTAGTTTCGTGCCTTCGTGTAATCATCGCCTTATGCCCGAGAAATGGGTTTCAGTTTCGTGCACATTTCTAAAACTTCCCCAAGACCACATCATTGTCTTTCGTTTAATAATTTCTCTCCCAAGGAGACCCCTTCCTTTTTCTTTTGACATCGGTACTCATACATATTAGTAGTGTGTACCTGGGGTTAATTTGCCTATTTGCACCATTGCCCGCCTTAGCATTCATCCTATTCTGTATTCACGGATCATCCTCTTCACGCTCTTAAGCTTACCTTGCACATAACACACTATTAGTTTCCTTCAAGTACATAATCTAATACATACTTACATTCGCCCTTGCATTTAGGCCTCGATCGAGTCTTGGATTGTACGGGTTCTTGATTACGAGAGCACACCGGTTTGAGTTCAAGCATTTACTTTCTATTACTTGATTCTCTCAAACCAGGGCTCTGATACCAACTTGTAACACCCTAACACGTAATTAACGAAAGTTGCAGCGGAAGTTCATGCCATAAAAATTCTTTCATTATAAACCTTACGTCTTACTTGAAAGTTCACTTTTATAATAACTCTTTTATATTGAATACGACAAACTGACTCAATTATAGAATAAATCATAGCTTATGTACAACAATTTGCATCCTTAGACAACCCCGTACAATCCCTTATGTGACTCGTTCTTCGATCTTTATTCCTCGATGATCCTCCGTGACCCGCACAACCTGCATTCACCACATACATTCAAAAACATTAGCACACGATGTATAAACAAGATCATTCGCATACACTTTACATCTCGTTCTTTATCAAACTTCAAGCATTTCATCTACGTATCCATTTCCTGGCGAGGCTTCATGAATGTACCTGTATTACTTATCATTCTTAAGGTACACCATTAATAACGTTAATCCTCAATGTGTCTAAATCATACACATATACGTATTTACATACCCACATACATATACATCTACATACGTACGTACACTCATACATACCCTTATACATATCTACATGCACAGCTACGTACTTACATATCCTTCCTATAACTAGACATACATTCAAACACTCATGCATATTATTAAGCATAACTACATAACCCACTACATACGTACACTTGGAGTTATAAACATACATACCTTTCCTTTATCAAAAATGCATCAGAAACTTGATTTTGGTCCATTCGGGAGCTTAACGGAGCGCCGGGACACGAACTGGATCAACCGGGTTCACATATGGAAGAAAACAGAAAACATAAACTCTGGGCACCGTCGCCGACGCCCATAATGGCCGTCGGCGACGCACCTCCGTCGTCCAAAAGCTCCGTAGACAGGAAACTAGGCCGTCGGCCAAAATCCAATTCCCACATGCCGTCGGCGACGGCCCTTCTGGGCGTCGGCGACGGCCCCTCGTTTATTCATTTTCCTGCAGTGTTATTTCGTTGTTCGCATAAACTAAAATTCGCATAACTTTCAACCCGTTTACCCGTTTAACCTCCCGTTCCTTTCTACATGCTTGTAAATTCACCGTTTATCATAAGAACCCAAAACCCAACATCCGGATCAAGGAAATACTTGTCTTACACGCTCTTGGCTTATTATTCACTTATGAATTATTCGACCCGTTATGAGCATTTATACATTAAAAGGTCTATAACATACATAACCCTATACTTCGCTTTCATACTAAACCAAGACATCACTCTAATCGAATAACTCACTTCCAAATGACTTTTAAGGTCGTTTACCCAAAATCCCCACCAAGGGCGTTTTAGTCAACCTTGCCCCATTATTAACAACAAGCACTACCTTGCATAAGCAACCAATCCTACTACCTAGTTACGATTCTCAATCACGCATACCTTGCTCGGATCAAAGCTGAGATCCGTTTAATACTTCATCGATATCATACCATTTGTTCCTATTCGATCTCAATTATCATACCTAGTTAAGTTGCATATAACTTTACATAAATAACTAAGAAGTGATTACGGAATCACTTACCTTGTGCATCCGTGTTCATACCCGCTTGCTTGCCTCATCTTGACCCGTTAGTCTTTCGTGCTTGAGTCCATGTCCACATGATCCCTAATGCTTTCATATTACCGCAATCACATCCTTGTTAGTGTACATGATTTCACATCTAAATGATCATATCAAGAGCGTAACTCACATTTGACTTTCATGGTCAAGTCTAATAAACATAAAGCATACATCCAAAAACCACATCTTTTTAGACTCATGCAATCCATCACGTTAACGCATAAAACACATATTAATTTAGCACCTACCATACGACACTATGTACATTTCGTACTTATGATGCTAAAGTACCTACAACCACATGATCACATAATCATACTCGCATACACATTTGCTTACATATACTTTCACATATCATACACCTTCGCTCTTAATTACCTTGATATCAAGCACATCTAATACAAGGTGAGCATTACACTATTCAAGCACAAGGTACAAACTCCTAATGCATAATTTTACCAAACCATATATTCAATCCAAATTCTCATATGGACTCCACCTTAAGCACACTTAACATATTATTTTGCTAACGACTACACCATAAACACCTTCTATACATACTACCCACAACTTTCATACGATTTCACAATTTTGTTCTCTTAGGCATTTCATCGAACACTTGGCGGGTATCACATTTGTAAAACATTATGTACAAGCTTTTAAAGCGTGATTCCTACTAATTCTTCACATAACTTATTAACAATCAATCAAGCTCATAACAATATTTCGCCCTAACTACGGACATATGGTTGTGACACCAATTATTCGTAACAAGATCACCAAAAACAATCAAATTAACACATAGAAATCTTAATGTTTCTAGCCATTCCTTGACATGCAAGTGGGTTTAGCCTAATCCATGTTCATATTCAAAATTTAACATATCTCGATGTCTACTCAGCCATTGCAACCATCATTCATACTGGATTTAGCATTATATTCATGAATTACACTAAACCCACTAAATCAAACATCACCAAATTGCAAAATTCGACTTACTTGATGTAGGAAATGCTTAGATGATCACCATTCTTAGTTTATGCAGTCAACTAGCCTTCGATTTCCCTTTTAATTTGAAGATTTTGAAGAAACTAGGGTTTGAACCCTTTTCTTCCTTCCTGCTCATCGACACACACACACACTCTAAGTGTGTGTGTGGTGTTTAATTTCTTTTTTTATAAAATCATGTTTCCCACTTAACGGTTTTGGTCCCTCTAGTTTCATTTCGGTTAATTAAGAGATTAAAACTTATTTGTTTACATCAACCGGGTTTTTAATTTACCAAACCCGTTTTTGGGGCGTTACAGTGACACTCTAGGTTTTTCCGAACGAACACCTTGTAATATTTTGTGTATATAAAGGTTATTAAATGAAAACGTGATCTTTATTTGCATAATGTGTGTTGTATGTACGTATTATATATATTTATGAGAGCCGAGACCACGACCCGAGACCATGACTCGCAACCACTCGGTTGCGAGTGGGCCACTCGGTCTCGAGTGGGCCTTTGGGCCGTAACCGGTTTGGGCCGAAACCCCTTAGCCAACTTGACACTTGGTATATAATCCCACCTTTCCCCACCTTCCCTCATTTTACACACACAAACACTTCTACTCTTTCTCTCAACTAGAAACCCCAAACAACAACCCATTTCTCTTCTTCTACTTTCGGTTCAAGCTCAAGGATCTCGGACAAGAAACTCGGTCAAGACCATCACTCGGACACTCCATCTTCTCGGTTCCTTTCTCTTTGTTTTCGGCTCCTTCTTCACAACCGGTTAGTGATTGTCTTGTGCATAAGACTTATGTATGTTGAATGGACTAGAAAATGCTTGATTAGTAGTATTATGCATGATCTTTAGGATGATTTGTGAAGTTTGACTATGTGTAAACTTTTATGTGTAAAATGCTTGTAACATGTTAAAATGGCTAGAAAATGGTAGTTTAAGAATGACTTTGGCCAACCAATCTATGCTTCATTGTTTCTTGCAAAATGGTGTTATTGAACATAAGATTTCGGCTACAAAAGTGTATGTTTCTTTGTTCTTGCATGATAATCTTGTAAAATATGTGAGTTTTTGGTTCAAAATGCATGATTATGTTAAAGATGAAAACCCTAGAATTTATGAACTTGTGATGAACTAGTTGAATATGACTTGAAGATTCAAAAATGGCTAAGTTTGATCTATTTTTACTAATAGTCAGATTAGGAAAAGTTGTTAGTTGAACCTCATTGGCTGTTTCCCGATTTGGGCCTGAATACATGGTACAAATTGGACTGATGCATCTGCATCATCACGTGTACATGAAAGGGACAGCATTCCGACTCGCAATCGCACCGTTGCGACTCGCAACCAAGGCATGGCAACTCGAGACCACGTAGTTGCGACTCACAACCATAGCATGACAACTCGAAACACACGATTGCGACTCGAGACTACGACGGTTGCAACTCGCAACCACAACGTGACAACTCGAGACTACGACGGTTGCGACTCGCAACCACAACGTGACAACTCGAGACCACACGGTTGCGACTCGCAACCACAACGTGACAAGCCGAGACCTCCTGGTTGCGACTCGAGACCATCTGGTTGCGACTGGGCTGTTCACTTTGGTTATTGGGCCATTATGTGTATATGGGCTACCTGTTGACTGATCTGCGTGTTACTGTTTGACTGTTTAAATACTAGGGCCGGCCCAATAACCCACTGTCTATATTTTTATGCATGCAACGTGATAGTTATGTGTAGATTTTACGTGACTGCTTATACACCAAACCTGACCTATACCGGTAACCATGTTAGGACGTGGTGACCAACGTGTTTGACAAGTAACCCAATCTGCCGAGCAACCCAAGGTGAGTTCACACACTAAAAGCATGCGTCCCGCGGAGGGACACGAACAAACTACCAACTTTGGGAAAAACATTTTGGACCCATTACTCCGGGGGAAACAGAATGGGTAATTACTATCTCCGGGGGAGATACGTTTGGATATTATTTATAGATCACAACTAGCCATGCTAAACGAAACTCTATCACCTTAAGTCCCTGCTTACATTACCGATTAATCGCCGGGGGCGAACGGGTTATTAGTTGATAGCGCCATTAGGTTTGACAACCTCACACCGTGACCGGGGGGATCGGGCGTGAACTAGTAGACCTTGCAAACATGGTCAATGACGATAGACATTGACTCGGGGCACGAATATTTATATTCCGTCAACAGTTTCGGTATCCACAGTTTAGTGAGCTTACAGATGGGGTAGCTCCCCACAACGTGATTATAAATGTTTTATCTAAACAACTTAAGTTTTTGGTAAACTAAAACTGGACCACTAGTGAACTCACTCAGCATTATTGTTGACCCCTTACTGCATGCTTTGCAGGTAACCAGTGACTCAGGAGCTGCTGCTTGGGAACGTGTAGTGTCTGTCCACCCTTGCGTTGGGTGTTACCTTATTTTGAACTATGAACTTGTTAAACTACTACTTTACTTATGCTTCCGCTACTTATTACTGTTTGAACTTAAAGCCTTAAACTCTGAACTTGATATTTGCTAATCTAATGGCTAGTAAGTATTACTTTTGTTATAAATTTAATTATTCAGTATAATTGGTGGCTGGATCCTGGTCAGTCACGCCCTCAAAGCGGGTGATATCCGCAGGTGGATTTTGGGGGTGTGACAGATTGGTATCAGAGCCATTGGTTATAGTGAACTTGGTTTTAAAAAGGGGAAAAATCTTTTTGAAGAAAACCAGACTATAACCTGTGACTCGCGACGACACTACACTCCAAGTGCAAGGCTCGACACATTTGACCTCATAGCTCGGACCAGTGTTTACTTGTTTGCTTACCTTATGTTTCCTGTTATGCTATACGTACTAGTGTGCCTAAATTAGATAGATACACCTCTCACTTCTATCTCATTCTCGCTACATTACGACCTCACACTCATACTGTGTTTTCTGGTTATGAAGACAATGAGTGGACGCGGAAGAGGAAACATCAACATGACACAGGCTCAGTTCACTAACCTGCTCAACACAGTGGCTGCAGCTTTCGCAGCTCACCCTATAGGTAAGCTCGTTGTTTTAGGATGTTTAGATCCTACCGCCACATCGTCTTTTCGCCTCTAAGTCTATACGCTTCGCTTCTCACGAACAGGTCAGCATGCACCTGCGCAACCACCCGTGTGTACTTTCAAAACTTTCATGGATTGCAAGCCTCTCCCTTTCAACGGCACTGAGGGTGCCATAGGTCTTCTGCACTGGATTGAGAAAGTTGAAGCTGTCTTTGCTGTCTGTGAGTGTCCCCCTGCAAATTGGGTGAAGTTTGCTACTGCTACACTTGAAGGAAACGCGCTTTCTTGGTGGAAGGCGCAAATTCAGATGTTTGGTTTGGAAACTGCTAATGCTACTGCGTGGGAGGATTTCAAGGACATGATTAAGGAGGAATACTGTCACCGAGTTGACATCCACAAGCTTGAGAATGAGTACTATGCGCTTAAGATGGTTGGGTCAGAGATTGAAACTTACACCAAGCTGTCCAACGACTATGCTGCTCTTTGCCCAAACATGTCTCGACCTATGTATCGAAGAATCGAACTGTACATCAAGGGTTTGGCTCAAGAAATTCGAAGCCATGTAACTTCAGCCAACCACACTACCATTCAGCCGATCGTTCGACTTGCTCACAAACTCACTGATCAAGCCGTAGAAGAAGGCAGGTTGCCCAAAAGGATCAGTGCTACTGTCGGAACTTCTAGTGACAACAAGCGTAAGTGGGAAGGAAATCAAAGCAAGGATGCTAACCCCACTCAGGCCCCAGCACAGCAAAGGAAAACTGAAAACAACAAGGGTACTCAACAACAGGGTGGCTATCGCGGTAACCACCCCAAGTGCAACAAGTGCAATCGACATCACAGCGGGCAGTGTGTGAAAGGTCAGTGTCAGCGCTGTAATAAAATGGGGCATGAGGCCAAGGACTGTAGGAGTCCACGTCCCGTGGGGCAAAACCAGCAGCAACAACATCACGGGAACGCTAAGGGTTGTTTCCAGTGTGGAGCCGAGGGGCACTACAAGAAGAATTGCCCTGAACTAAACCAGAACCGCAACAACAATCAGGGAGCTGGAAACAACGATCAGAACAACAATGCTGGGAATGGTGCTAGAGGAAGGGCTTTTGTGATTGGAGCTGGAGAAGCAAGGAACGACCCCAATGTCGTGGCGGGTAAGTTCCTACTCGATGATCGTTATGTTTCTGTATTATTTGATTCTGGAGCCGATGCTAGTTATGTGTCTCTACGTATTAGTAAGAAGCTTAGGCGTCCGCTTTCGTTACTAAGTTCTCCCCATATCGTCGAGTTAGCTAATGGTAGAAACATCGAGGCCTCACATGTTATCAAAGGCTGCAAACTAGAATTGTCTGGTCAGACATTTAGTATCGATCTTTTCCCTGTTACTCTTGGAAGCTTCGATGTCGTTATTGGTATGGATTGGCTATCTAAACATCGCGCTGAAATCCTTTGTCAAGAGAAAGCAGTTCGTATTCCCCGCCGTTCTGGCAAGCCTCTCATTGTACAAGGTGGCAAAGGCGGAGAAATCTTCGGTGTTATCTCTTTCTTGAAGGCCCAGAAGTGTTTACGAAAAGGGCACACCGCTATCTTAGCACTTGTCGCCAACACGCAGGAAAAGGGAAAGAGGATTGAAGATTTTCCGGTAGTACGCGACTATCCCGAAGTATTTCCTGAGGAATTACCTGGACTCCCTCCCCACCGTCAGGTTGAATTTCAAATCGAGCTAGCTCCCGGAGCAGCGCCTATAGCTCGTGCGCCTTATCGACTAGCCCCCGCAGAATTGAAGGAACTCTCTACTCAACTACAGGAACTATTGGACAAAGGGTTTATTCGCCCTAGTTCATCACCCTGGGGAGCACCGGTACTCTTTGTTAAGAAGAAGGATGGCACGTTCCGAATGTGCATCGATTATCGTGAGCTGAACAAGGTTACCATCAAGAATCGTTACCCTCTTCCGCGAATCGACGATTTGTTTGATCAACTGCAAGGATCGAGTTACTATTCTAAGATTGACCTGCGATCAGGCTACCATCAGCTAAGGGTCCGTAATGAAGACATCTCCAAAACTGCATTCAGAACTCGCTATGGTCATTATGAATTCCTCGTTATGCCCTTTGAAATGACCAACGCGCCTGCAGTGTTCATGGATCTTATGAACCGAGTGTGCAAACCTTACCTTGACAAATTTGTGATCACGTTTATAGACGACATCTTGATCTACTCGAAAAGTCAGGAAGAGCATGAACAGCACCTACGCCTTATCCTCGAACTCCTTCGCAATGAGCAACTGTATGCCAAGTTCTCGAAATGCGACTTCTGGCTTCGAGAAGTCCATTTCCTTGGGCACGTGGTTAACAAGGATGGAATTCACGTCGACCCTGCAAAGATTGACTCAATAAAGAATTGGCCTACCCCTAAGACTCCGACCGAAGTCCGCCAATTTTTGGGACTGGCGGGATACTACCGAAGATTTATTATGGGATTCTCCAAGATCGCTCAGCCTCTCACGGCTCTTACTCAGAAGGGTATGGTTTATAAGTGGGGTGAAGCTCAGGAAACTGCATTTCAGACACTAAAGGATAACCTCTGTAGCGCTCCTATTCTCTCGTTACCTGAAGGAACAGATGACTTTGTGGTCTACTGCGATGCATCCATCCATGGGCTTGGTTGTGTGTTAATGCAACGCGACAAAGTTATTGCTTACGCCTCTCGACAACTCAAGACACACGAAAGGAACTACACTACGCATGACTTGGAACTAGGAGCAGTGATCTTTGCGCTTAAGATATGGAGACATTACCTGTACGGTACCAAGTGCACTATCTACACCGATCACAGGAGTCTCGAGCATATCTTCAAGCAAAAGGAATTAAACATGCGACAACGTCGATGGGTCGAACTCCTGAATGATTATGAATGCGCCATCAAGTACCATCCGGGCAAGGCCAATGTCGTGGCAGACGCCCTCAGCCGAAAGGACACTATACCAAAGCGCGTGCGAGCATTGCAACTTACTATCCAGTCTAACCTCCCTACCCAGATTCGAAATGCTCAAATTGACGCTCTGAAACCGGAGAACATCAGGGCTGAATCGTTGCGAGGATCGAGACAACGACTAGAGCAAAAAGAGGACGGTGCCTACTATGTGGCAGGGCGCATTTGGGTCCCACTTTACGGAGATCTACGAGAGCTTGTAATGGACGAAGCCCATAAGTCCCGTTATTCAGTACATCCTGGTTCAGATAAGATGTACCACGACTTAAGGACCACTTACTGGTGGCCTGGCATGAAAGCTCACATAGCAGCTTACGTCAGCAAATGTTTGACCTGCGCAAGAGTCAAGACTGAGTATGAGAAACCAGCAGGCCTACTCCAGCAACCCGAAATCCCGAAGTGGAAATGGGAGCAAATTTCCATGGATTTTGTTACGGGGCTACCTAGATCTCAACGCGGGAATGATACTATTTGGGTGATAGTAGATCGATTGACCAAGTCTGCACACTTTCTGGCCATTAAGGAAACAGACAAGTTCTCTACCTTAGCAGAAATCTATTTAAAGGAAGTAGTCTCCAGGCACGGGGTGCCAACTTCTATTATTTCCGACCGAGACGCTCGTTTTACTTCCGAGTTGTGGCAAGCTATGCACAAATCCTTTGGCTCACGTTTGGACATGAGCACCGCTTATCACCCACAAACGGATGGGCAGTCTGAACGCACCATCCAAACCCTGGAAGACATGCTTAGAGCATGTGTGATCGATTTTGGCAAGAACTGGGAGAAGCATCTAGCATTCAAGCGGCACCTTTTGAGGCATTGTACGGTCGTAAATGCCGATCACCTCTTTGCTGGGCGGAAGTCGGTGATAGTCAACTCACAGGCCCAGAACTGGTGGTAGATACAACGGAAAAGATTTCCCAGATAAGGCAACGCATGGCGGCAGCTCGTGACCGTCAGAAAAGCTACGCTGACAAGCGTAGGAAACCGCTAGAATTCCAGGTCGGGGACCGGGTTCTACTTAAAGTCTCACCCTGGAAGGGTGTGGTTCGTTTCGGTAAACGAGGCAAGTTGAACCCACGATATGTTGGACCATTCGAAATTACCGAGAAAATCGGTAAGGTTGCTTATAGATTGAACCTGCCTGCAGAGCTGAGTGCAGTGCACAATGTCTTTCACGTGTCTAATCTGAAGAAGTGCCTGTCAGATGAAACACTCATAATTCCTTTCAAGGAACTCACTATTGATGAACAGCTACACTTCACTGAGGAACCGATTGAGATTACGGATCGAGAGATCAAAACCCTCAAACGTAGCCAGATACCTCTCGTGCGAGTTCGTTGGAACTCACGACGTGGCCCAGAGTTTACCTGGGAGCGGGAAGACCAGATGAAGTCCAAGTATCCCCAGTTGTTCCCAAACGAAACCCCCAGCACTGAAGCTACAACTGAATTTCGGGACGAAATTCCAAACTAACGGGGGGATGATGTGACACCCCGTTGAAACACTCTAGCTTGACAGTGGCTGCTTTAACTTTCGAGACGAAAGTTCTTAAAACTTGGGGATAATGTGACACTCTAGGTTTTTCCGAACGAACACCTTGTAATATTTTGTGTATATAAAGGTTATTAAATGAAAACGTGATCTTTATTTGCATAATGTGTGTTGTATGTACGTATTATATATATTTATGAGAGCCGAGACCACGACCCGAGACCATGACTCGCAACCACTCGGTTGCGAGTGGGCCACTCGGTCTCGAGTGGGCCTTTGGGCCGTAACCGGTTTGGGCCGAAACCCCTTAGCCAACTTGACACTTGGTATATAATCCCACCTTTCCCCACCTTCCCTCATTTTACACACACAAACACTTCTACTCTTTCTCTCAACTAGAAACCCCAAACAACAACCCATTTCTCTTCTTCTACTTTCGGTTCAAGCTCAAGGATCTCGGACAAGAAACTCGGTCAAGACCATCACTCGGACACTCCATCTTCTCGGTTCCTTTCTCTTTGTTTTCGGCTCCTTCTTCACAACCGGTTAGTGATTGTCTTGTGCATAAGACTTATGTATGTTGAATGGACTAGAAAATGCTTGATTAGTAGTATTATGCATGATCTTTAGGATGATTTGTGAAGTTTGACTATGTGTAAACTTTTATGTGTAAAATGCTTGTAACATGTTAAAATGGCTAGAAAATGGTAGTTTAAGAATGACTTTGGCCAACCAATCTATGCTTCATTGTTTCTTGCAAAATGGTGTTATTGAACATAAGATTTCGGCTACAAAAGTGTATGTTTCTTTGTTCTTGCATGATAATCTTGTAATATGTGAGTTTTTGGTTCAAAATGCATGATTATGTTAAAGATGAAAACCCTAGAATTTATGAACTTGTGATGAACTAGTTGAATATGACTTGAAGATTCAAAAATGGCTAAGTTTGATCTATTTTTACTAATAGTCAGATTAGGAAAAGTTGTTAGTTGAACCTCATTGGCTGTTTCCCGATTTGGGCCTGAATACATGGTACAAATTGGACTGATGCATCTGCATCATCACGTGTACATGAAAGGGACAGCATTCCGACTCGCAATCGCACCGTTGCGACTCGCAACCAAAGCATGGCAACTCGAGACCACGTAGTTGCGACTCGCAACCATAGCATGACAACTCGAAACACACGATTGCGACTCGAGACTATGACGGTTGCAACTCGCAACCACAACGTGACAACTCGAGACTACGACGGTTGCGACTCGCAACCACAACGTGACAACTCGAGACCACACGGTTGCGACTCGCAACCACAACGTGACAAGCCGAGACCTCCTGGTTGCGACTCGAGACCATCTGGTTGCGACTGGGCTGTTCACTTTGGTTATTGGGCCATTATGTGTATATGGGCTACCTATTGACTGATCTGCGTGTTACTGTTTGACTGTTTAAATACTAGGGCCGGCCCAATAACCCACTGTCTATATTTTTATGCATGCAACGTGATAGTTATGTGTAGATTTTACGTGACTGCTTATACACCAAACCTGACCTATACCGGTAACCATGTTAGGACGTGGTGACCAACGTGTTTGACAAGTAACCCAATCTGCCGAGCAACCCAAGGTGAGTTCACACACTAAAAGCATGCGTCCCGCGGAGGGACACGAACAAACTACCAACTTTGGGAAAAACATTTTGGACCCATTACTCCGGGGGAAACAGAATGGGTAATTACTATCTCCGGGGGAGATACGTTTGGATATTATTTATAGATCACAACTAGCCATGCTAAACGAAACTCTATCACCTTAAGTCCCTGCTTACATTACCGATTAATCGCCGGGGGCGAACGGGTTATTAGTTGATAGCGCCATTAGGTTTGACAACCTCACACCGTGACCGGGGGGATCGGGCGTGAACTAGTAGACCTTGCAAACATGGTCAATGACGATAGACATTGACTCGGGGCACGAATATTTATATTCCGTCAACAGTTTCGGTATCCACAGTTTAGTGAGCTTACAGATGGGGTAGCTCCCCACAACGTGATTATAAATGTTTTATCTAAACAACTTAAGTTTTTGGTAAACTAAAACTGGACCACTAGTGAACTCACTCAGCATTATTGTTGACCCCTTACTGCATGCTTTGCAGGTAACCAGTGACTCAGGAGCTGCTGCTTGGGAACGTGTAGTGTCTGTCCACCCTTGCGTTGGGTGTTACCTTATTTTGAACTATGAACTTGTTAAACTACTACTTTACTTATGCTTCCGCTACTTATTACTGTTTGAACTTAAAGCCTTAAACTCTGAACTTGATATTTGCTAATCTAATGGCTAGTAAGTATTACTTTTGTTATAAATTTAATTATTCAGTATAATTGGTGGCTGGATCCTGGTCAGTCACGCCCTCAAAGCGGGTGATATCCGCAGGTGGATTTTGGGGGTGTGACAGAATGACTTGAAATGAAACACCAAATTGCATATCAGCCCAATAAATAATTGGTTGTACACCTACTCAAATAATGTCCAGTACCTATTTCTTCGATGATGGTTTTGTTGCAGGTCGGTTTTACGCATTTGAGAAAGCCCATAGGCTTGACCCCACTTCTAGTGGACGTGGTGTTCGTCAATTCAAAACTGCCCTTCTTCAGCGGCTTGAAAGAGTGAGTACTCTCTAGATGGTTTTTTGGGTTGTTGGGATATAACTTCACTCATGTGATGATGTGGCTGTGGGCCATTTCATGGCACTCCTTTTGTTCCCTTCCTTTTTCGTTTTGCCTTTCCATCAATGAATCATCATTTTTATTGTTAATCAGGAAAATGATCCGACCTTGATTGGGAGGATGAAGAAAAGCGATGCGCGTGAAATGCAAAGCTTTTATCGACACTACTACTCAAAGTACATCCAAGCTTTGCAAAGTGCTGCTGACAAGGCAGACCGGTGAGTTTTTAACGATGCAAAGTGGTTGAAAGCAAAGCACTACGCAGCACCATTGCTGCCTTTTGCAACTTGTTTTTTTTTTCTCGTTTACCCATACTTGACTCCTATATATGTTCAGTGCACAGCTTACCAAAGCATACCAAACTGCTAATGTTCTCTTTGAGGTTTTAAAGGCTGTTAATCAAACACAAGCAGTGGAAGTTGACCGGGAGGTGGGTACAAAGGAAAATTTTCTGCTTGTTTCGTTAAGAATATTTCTAAATAGTTGTTTTGGTTTTATATAAAATAACTGTCACAGATTCTGGAAACGCATGATAAAGTTGCACAAAAGACAGAGATCTATCTCCCGTATAATATACTACCTCTTGATCCTGATAGTGCCAATCAGGCCATCATGAGATACCCGGAGGTATATAGTTATATATGAACCTCTATCAGTATCTACTCTTTTCTGTACCTGTTTTCAATAGTGTCGTGAAAATGCTTACTTGGTTTGCAGATTCAAGCTGCTGTTGTTGCTCTTCGTAACACGAGGGGTCTTCCATGGCCCAGGGAATATAAGAAGAAAAATGAAGAAGACATTCTAGATTGGCTTCAAGCTATGTTTGGGTTTCAGGTACCATACATTTCTATGATGTTATAATGTTGGTAACGTAAGTTTGATCGTAGTGTAACAAACATATTATGTTCCACGAAGTCTACACTAAAAGACGTGAATAATAAATCCCTCTATTGTGACTGTTACTTGACTCTTCCCATTCGCAGAAAGATAATGTGGCAAACCAGCGGGAGCATCTGATTTTGTTGCTTGCAAATGTTCATATTCGTCAAATTCCTAAACCTGACCAGCAGCCCAAGGTCAGTCACACATTAAATTACTGTGCAGTTACTCGGCGTTATAAAATGAGGATCCGCTAAATGATTATATATAATCCTTAACTTGAATTAGCCATACATGTTTAGAAATAGAATTACATGATGGTTGACTCAAAAGCATATACTGTCACAACATGATATAGGCAGTTGCATTATGATATTGTGCTCTTAGAACTGTGTAGGCAATGCTCAAAAGAGCACATCAATGTACATTGAGTTGCTTTGTTTTTATACTTCATTCTATCTGATGCTACTTTCTTTTGTGTATTATTTGTTTGTTTCACTAGCTGGAGGAGCGCGCATTGAATGAAGTGATGAAGAAACTTTTCAAGAACTACAAGAAATGGTGCAAGTACTTGGACCGAAAAAGCAGTCTTTGGTGAGGCTTCACATGCACCTTTTTTCAGCCTTAATAACCTGGTGTTATTTAGGTGAAAATGAAGTCATTTTGTTGTACTCATTTAGTTTTCTCTTGTGCTAACAATAGGTTGCCAACCATACAACAAGAAGTTCAACAGCGTAAATTACTGTATATGGGTCTTTATCTTCTCATTTGGGGGGAGGCTGCTAACTTGAGATTTATGCCCGAGTGCCTCTGCTACATCTATCATCATGTATGCTTTGCGTATTATAATATGTATATGATTTATTTCAACTCTACCTCGTAAGATGATTACTTCTGTTATGACATTAATTGTTGTATTTTTAGATGGCTTTTGAGCTGTACGGTATGCTAGCTGGCAATGTCAGTCTAATGACTGGCGAGAATGTAAAACCAGCTTATGGAGGAGACGAGGAAGCATTCTTGACAAAAGTGGTTACTCCTATCTATGAAGTCATTAAAAGGGTATCCAGCTTCTGTTTGCTCACCTTGATTTGGAAGTTTTGTTTGCTTGTGATGTAATTCATTATTTATTTATATATGACTACTGTTTCATAGGAAGCTGCCTGGAGCAAAGTAGGGAGATCAAAACATTCTCAATGGAGAAACTATGATGATCTAAATGAGTATTTTTGGTATGATTTTATAGCGGGTCCGTGACTTTTTAAGGTATCGGTTTTATCTAATACTGCTACTAAGATTAACTTGAGCATCACAGGTCTGTAGATTGTTTCCGGTTAGGTTGGCCAATGCGTGCTGATGCTGATTTTTTCTCTCATCCTGAGAAGTCACGCGAGTCTGAAAAAAATGGGGTAAGCAGTAAGCAATAGCATTAATGCGCTATCTACTTTTTTTTCTTCATAGTTTAGAACTTGTTCATTTATCTCATGCTTCAGGATGGCAAACCAAGTAATAAACATCGACGGGTCGCCAAAGTCAATTTTGTTGAGATAAGATCGTATTGGCATGTTTTTAGAAGCTTCGACAGAATGTGGAGTTTTTTTATATTGTGCTTACAGGTAACATTTATTGTATTTGATAGCTGATGCGCTACTACTACTAATAATGTTCACATCTTGGTTTTAAAAAGCGAGAGGCGCACAAAAGCGACGAGGTCTAAAATTGAAGCGCGAAGCGCAAAGCGCAAAAGCGGTGGGCTTTTCATACCCGAGGCGCAAGATGTTTATATAATTTTTTTATATATCCCATACATATCCCATAGGTTTTTAGCTTTTCTTTAACCAAAATATAGCTATAAGTAAGGCGTTTATACCATTTTAATTACATGTACAAGTCAAAAAACCCAAGGTACAACATTTTTATGCAGTAAAATGCCTAAGGTACATGAGGCGTGTGCCTCAGGTCAAAAAGCCCACAAAAAACATTAAAATTTGCGCTTTTTGGTCGCTTCCTGTAAAAACACAAGGCGAGAAGCAAAAAAGCCCCAGACCCTGCGCCTTGTTGGGCCTTGCGCCTAGGCGCGCCTAGGGCGCGCTTTTTAAAACCAAGGTTCACATAATCATATCTACAATTTATTATAACCAGTGGGTTAGACCAACGCTCCGCGGCGGGGACGACCTGGTTGTTAATAAATTTTAAACTAGTTTTTTATATCGCGCGTTGCGGTGAAACCGAGCAAATGATAATATAAAACAAAGGTGATTTGAAAATAAAGCATGTTGTTTAGAAAGTCAAACAATTAGAACGATTTAGTTTATAAGGCCAAATGGATGTCGACATGTGTTTTACATTGTTTGAAAACCATAATACACCACATTAACGGTTCTAATAATACCAATACTAGTACTGATGTTTTTTGGAGTTTATCGGGTCGATCCATTAAAAAAATATATATATCACGTATTTAGTTTTTTGTAAAAAAAACTAACGAACGAGCCAAAGTTATAGGAGAAAATAAAACTATTGGGTTAAAGACGTATATGATTTATAGTGCAAGGGGTGAATTTGAAACTTGAAAAATAAAAAAACACAAAAGTTACTGTAGCACACAAGTTATATTTCAGTATATATTTATATTTATAATTAATGTATATAGGTGTGCACATATATTGTATATATTTGTGGGCGCTTGGGGGGCAAAAGTGAAATGGTACTAACTTTAAAGTTATTTTACTAATTTCGTGAAAATAACGTTAAAAGCGGCGGATGGTTAATCATGCATCATGTGGTGACGCTGATAGCTGAAAGACACGGGGGTACATGCACCAGTCAGTCTCTGTTCCGATTGTTTGAGTGTTATGTGTCTTAGGTCCAAGGCTTGATACAAAACTACAATCGAGCCGGGGGTGGAAGCAACCTCTCTATTCCTATAGGGTAGAGGTAAGGCTGTCTACATCTACCCTCCTCAGACCCTACATTAGCTTTGCTATTGGTGGGATTTACAGAGTATGATGATGATGATGATGATGATGATGATTTATATTTATAATTAGCATGTCGGTTCTGATCACCCGATGAGACACAATTGTTAACAATTTGTTTCTTTTTCAGGCTATGATTATTATAGCTTGGAATGGTGATGGTAACCCAACCTCAATATTTAACTCTGACGTTTTTCAGAAAGTACTTAGTGTATTTATAACCGCTTCAATATTGAAGCTTGGTCAAGGTATGTTGACTGTTGAGCTCCGTAATGTAATTTTTCTGCTTTTTGAGTCGATAAGTGCATATAAAACAAACAAAAAAATACTATTTGTTTTGCAGCTGTTTTAGATGTGGTACTAAATTGGAAGGCAAGAGAATGCATGCCCTTTTATGTCAAACTGCGATACCTTTTAAAGGTTGTATCAGCTGCAGCCTGGGTGATAGTCTTACCAGTTACTTACGCGTACACGTCAAAAGATCCAGCTGGACTTGCTCAAACAATTAAAGGTTGGTTTGGGAACAGCCAAGGTTCCCCATCATTGTTCATTTTGGCTGTTGTTATATACTTGTCACCAAACATGCTGGCTGCGGTGTTGTTTCTGTTCCCCTTCATACGTCGTTACCTTGAGAGTTCAGACTACAGAATTATGATGCTCATGATGTGGTGGTCTCAGGTATGATTTTTGTATACGCCTTTCAACTTTCATCTGCTTTGAGGTCTACAACTCGATTATTGGTTAAGAAATTGCTAACCTTAACATATATATATATATATAATGAAATATGACAGCCTCGACTTTATGTTGGGAGGGGAATGCACGAAAGCACATTTTCACTTTTCAAGTAAGATTAAAAAAATGATTTTTTATTTAATTATCAGAGTCATGTGGCCAGATACGTTAACATTATCGATTTTAATATTTCAGGTACACAACCTTTTGGATTCTGCTCATTATCACTAAGCTGGCTTTCAGTTACTATTTGGAGGTTCTGTACTCCCATATTCTTAAGATCTGGTCTAACTGGACAAATTTTATATTTTTGTGATGACAGTTGTAAACTATTATTGCAGATAAAGCCACTTGTGGGTCCTACAAAAGCTATCATGCGTGTTCATATCAGAACTTACGCATGGCATGAGTTCTTCCCTCAGGGTAATAATGAGAATATTAAATGAATTATGAAAAGTTCAAGACTCAGATATGAGTTACCCTTATATTTGTTTTCTGAAATTGGATTGTGCGGTTTTGCAGCAAGGAACAATATTGGTGTGGTGGTTGCACTCTGGGCTCCAATTATTCTTGTAGGATTACACATCTTATCTTTACATGTATATTTCATTAATTCTTTTTTGCATAGCTATTAACACCCCAATTGCGTACAGGTGTATTTTATGGATACCCAAATTTGGTATGCTATTTTCTCTACAATATTTGGGGGTGTTTATGGGGCGTTCCGTCGTCTTGGAGAGGTTTGTGCTTTTATATGGAAAAGAATACGTCTCACTGATATACATTATGATCTAAATATTATGTTTTATGCAGATTCGAACCCTTGGGATGTTACGGTCCCGTTTTGAGTCGTTACCTGGAGCATTTAATGGTTGCTTGATTCCTCCCGAGAAAAGTGATCCAGTGAAAAAGAAAGGACTTAAGGCTACCTTGTCTCGTAACTATGATGCAGTAAGTTTATAATTTCCTAAGATGAATTTAGACGATATCTTCTATAAACATATTTACTGGAACTTATAGTTTAGTACCGTGCACACCAAATGTAACATTGCTATTTTAATGGATGAATTTTGATTTTTTGCCATATATTGAGGCAATGCTTCTCATTATTGCTGCAGATTTCCTATTCCAAAGGGAAAGAGGCTGCAAGATTTGCTCAGTTATGGAACAAAATTATCACAAGTTTCCGAGAGGAAGATCTTATTAATAATCGGTAATTATGATATTTTATAAATATTTATAAATACTCTCTTTTATCTTTGTCTTTTTTTTTTACTTTAACACCTTAATTTTCAGTTTTTACGCTTACACCCCTTAACTTTCTAAAAACTTTATGAAGCGTCATTTTGACCACTTCGAGTTTTAAGCGCGTATTTTTATGTATGTACGTGTCTGTATGAATTCAAGTTGGTTTACCTTCCGACGTAAATTTTGTCGGGTCAAATATAATACGTTTTCGTGCATATTTTTATGTACGTTTTCAATTGTCTACGTTTTGACGTAAATGCTGTTTGGAAACGAGTCAGGTCAAATATAATACGTTTTCATTAGACGGTATAAATTCGAGTTACTTTACGTTTCAACGCCGCCGCAACACGGTACCATCCTTTAACTTAAAAAAAACACTATTTCCTTACGTTTCGATGTAATTTTTTTAGGAAACAAGTCGGGTCAAATATAAAACGTTTTTGTGCTTATTTTCGTGTACATTTTTAGTTGGTGCACATTTTGACGTAAATCATGTTCTGAAACGAGTCAGGTCAAATATACTACTTTTTCATTAGACGGTTAATGTTTCGACGCTGCCGCAACACACGGGAGAAATTTACTAGTTTTATCTAATGTAAAGTTCATTGTGGCTACAGGGAAATGAACCTCTTGCTTGTTCCGTATTGGGCTGACCGAGACTTGGACCTAATTCAGTGGCCTCCGTTTCTGCTTGCTAGCATGGTATGTCTGTAAATATAGGAATTGATACATCCTTCTAGAAGCTTATGAAAATGCTTATTGTTTTCCGATTAATGGATAGATCCCTATTGCATTGGATATGGCGAAAGACAGCAATGGAAAAGATCGTGAGCTGAAAAAGAGGATCGAGAATGACAGTTATATGTCTTGTGCTGTTCGTGAATGCTACGCTTCGTTTCACAATATTATTAAGTTTTTGGTTCGTGGCAGTCGTGAGAGGAAGTAAGTCCGCTTTAGTATATTTTGTTTAACAAGTTGTTATCATGGGAAAGATATGTATAACTCGGTTAATCTTTTCAGGGTAATTGATGATATATTTGAGGAAGTTGACAAACATATTGATAATGGCGATCTAGTTAGAGATTTCAAAATGAGTGCCCTGCCTATTCTCTACGATCATGTTGTCAAGCTTCTTAAATACTTGGTATGTACTTCAGTAGCTCTTTGAAAATCTTGTTTGTAAGAATACGCTGACACAATGTGGTTTATCGACTTTTCTATTCGCAGCTAACAAATAAGCAGGAGGACCGGGATCAAGTTGTAATTCTTTTCCAGGATATGCATGAAGTTGTGACAAGAGACATAATGGAAGAACGGTAGTGAAACCTTTTCCTGCATCTGTCTTTATCACTTAATATTAATTCTTACATTTGTGTATTGTTTCTTTTTTAAATAGTTTGGAAGGGCAAGAAGACGAGGTTGATGAACAGATTCAGCTATTTCAACCTGCAGGAGCAATCATGTTCCCGACTCCAGAATCAGAAGCTTGGAAGGAGAAAGTAATTTTAATAAAAGTTTTTAAATATAATTTCAAATTTAGTATTCTTCTTACATGGTGTCTTTTTCCAGATCAATAGGTTGTACCTGTTGCTTACAGTGAAGGAATCTGCTATGGACGTGCCCTCAAACTTGGAAGCTAGAAGACGTTTATCCTTCTTCTCCAATTCATTATTTATGGACATGCCCTCAGCCCCCAAAGTTCGCAATATGCTTTCCTTCTCGTAAGTTTTTTTTATCTCTTAGAGCACTTATATTGGGACAATCTATTTTGTTGATATCCGTGATATATCACCGATATATCTGTATCGGTCCCCATGTAAAATATCAGTGTCATAATATCGGTACCGAAATTGGACCGATATTGACATATATCACCGGTTTTCCCGATATCAGTATCTTTCTTCTTAGTTCTACCATTCGTCTTTCTTCTTACTGCTATTAGTGTTTTTAAGTCTTAAGTGTTTATTGTTAGTGATAAAAGTAGTGTTTTAAGTCTTAATCAGTTCCTACTTGCTACAATTGTTAGTGTTTTGCAAGTTGCAAAAGGTTGATTTGTTAATGGTAGGAGAGTATATTTGTTAAATTGCTATATATATAAATTGTTCATGATATTAAAATTACGGATATACCACCGCGATAACCAATATCTCATCTCGGTCCTTGACCGATATCCGTATTTATACCGCATAACTGCTTAGATTTTTTGGCTTTGTTTAACTTGTCTTCTAGACCTTTCTGTATGGGGGCTAACTTGACAATTATAATATACTTTATAAGAACAGCTGTTCATGGTTGTAAAAATCCTGCCTAGGCTCCGATTAGTTGCCGATTAATCACTAATCGGAGGTTCACCGAGTAAATCCCGATTAATCGCTAGGCGGTCAATGGTGGTCATATTCTTGCCAAGTCATGGCCAGATTCCAGCCAGATTTTGACCAAACCTTATAAATTCCCTCCAATTACTAAAAAAAATGGGTCAACATGGGGCTAAAACATGTCTACTTAAAAAAATTACATATAAAAATGTGTGTGTATATATAAAACTAAAAACTGATATGTACCAATTGGTTGATAGATAATCCGTTGAGTGGATCAAACTCAAAAGAAATTAGCAAGAAGCAAGACTTGAGATAACTCTCTAATATTTTTCATTCATATCCTTTAATTAAACTAAACATGGCTTATATAGCCTTACAATCAAATGTAACTACTGACCCACTAAGACCACTAATCTACTAACTAACTCCACTAACATAATAGAGGTAACAATTAACTAGAACAAATGTAAAATAATATGCATAGGTAAATAAACGTGGGTAGCAAATAAATACATTGGAGGAATGGTTTCCGCATGGTATGGCAACGTGGGGTGTGGACTCAAAGGGGTTGGCACATAACAAAAACTACATGTAAAAATCCCAATCCGATTAATCGCTAGTCAGTACCTCACCGACCGACTAGCGCCTACCGATTCTTACAACACTGCCACTGTCTCTATTTTCATAGTCATGGAAGTTGATACAGACTTGTTGCTCACAAGTTCGATGACTTGTGAACTCATTTCTTTGATTTGCTTTTCTTACAAGTCGTTTTTTTTTTCGAAATTTAATAGTTTTGCTTACCTGTCATATGCTGGACCATTATACCTTGTTTTGTGCATAATATCTTTTTCATGGCAGTGTACTCACCCCGATTTACACAGAGGAGGTTCTCTTTTCATTGCATGATTTGGAAGTTCCAAATGAGGATGGGGTATCAATCCTCTTCTATTTGCAGAAGATTTTCCCAGGTATGTATATTCTCATGTGCTTACGTTGCACTAGCGAATGTATCGATTACCGACTAGTGATGGATGATCCATATAGATGAGTGGAACAACTTTCTTGAGAGAGTCAATTGCTCCAGTGAAGACGACCTAAAGGAAAGCGATCAATTAGAAGATCAGCTGCGTCTTTGGGCTTCTTATAGAGGACAAACGTTGACCAAAACTGGTAAATTTGACCTCATTTGACTCAGTCCAAGGACCTTTGACTAATCCTCTTTAATTTGTGACAGTTAGGGGAATGATGTATTATCGTAAAGCATTGGAACTTCAGGCATTCCTTGATATGGCTAAAGATGAAGGTACATAGCCGTCTTGTGATTATAAATGAAGTTTCAAGTAGAGTAAAATGCCATTTTCGTCCCTGAGGTTTGGCCAGTTTTGCGACTTTTATCCAAAGGTTTGTTTTCTACATCTGGGTCCAAAAGGTTTGTGTTTTGAAATCTTGTCATTTTCATCCGACTAGTTAACTCCATCCATATTTCTCCGTTAAGTCAAGTCAGGGGTATTTCCATCCTTTTAGACTATTTATTTATTAAACTAATAAACACTACGAGAAATAAAGATCCACCTCTGTTGATTCGAAAATACTATATAAATGTATATAAACTAAACAAATAAGTAAAAAGTCGAAAGAATCCCCGAGTTAACGTTAAAAATGGATGGGAGTTAACGGGTCAGATAAAAATGGCAAGATTTCAAACCTTTTGGATCCAGATGCAGAAAAACAAACCTTTGGACGAAAGTCGCAAAACTGGCCAAACTTCAGGGACGAACATGACATTTTACTCTTCACGTTAACATAAACAGTAGTTGATTTGGTGTTTTGTTATGGGTTTGAGCAGATCTGATGGAAGGGTATAAGGCGATTGAATTGAATGAGGATCAGATGAAGGGCGAAAGGTCATTGTGGGCCCAGTGTCAAGCAGTAGCTGATATGAAATTTACACATGTGGTTTCATGCCAACAATATGGTATTCATAAGCGATCTGGTGATCCTCGTGCACAAAATGTTGTGAGGCTAATGACTGACTACCCATCTCTTCGTGTTGCTTATGTTGATGAGGTTGAGGAGCCTAGCAAAGATGCAACTAAAAAGATTAACCAGAAAGTTTATTACTCTGCTCTTGTCAAAGCTATGCCAAATTCCAATGCTTCTGAGACGGGACAGAACTTGGATCAGGTAAAAACCTTACGCTATGTTCCCGAGTTAACTTAATGAGGGATAAGAAAAGAAAGCAAAAGTGAGAAAGGAAAGGACGAGAAAGGAAAAGAAAAAAAGATGTATTTCCCACCGTTTCCTCCCAAATCGGAAGGAAAGAAAAATTAAAGAATTTAGCCTAGTTTTCCTGTCATTTCCTTTCTTTTCCTTCCTTAAATGAAACTCGGGAACACGACATGTTTTATTTTCCTTTCTTTTCCTTCCTTAAATGAAACTCTGGAACACAAAATATTTTTACTTTCTTTTTGTTTCCTTTCATTTCCTTCCGTTAGTAAACTCTGGAACACAGTGTTAATGCGACGTTAACCTGGGCGGAAATGATATAGTTATGAATATATCTTAAGTCTCAAAATCGAGTAAAATGCCATTTTTGTCCCTTGAGGTTTAGCCAGTTTTGCGACTTTCGTCCAAAAGGTTTGAAATCTTGCCATTTTCATCCAGATCGTTATCTCCATCCATTTTTCTCTGTTAAGTCAAGGGTATTTCCGTCTTTTTTATTAACTTAAAGGGCAATTCTGTGTTTTTCACTTTATGTACAAACATTTAGCATAATGATCAAGTACTCAAAATACCCTTACTAAACAAAAACAAGTAGGTAAAAGAACAAAGATACCCCTGACTCAGCGGAGAAAAATGGATATAGTTAACGGGCCGGATGAAAATGGCAAGATTTTAAACCTTTTGGATCCAGATGCAGAAAAACAAACCTTTGGACGAAAGTCGCAAAACTGGCCAAACCTCAGGAACGAAAATGGCATTTTACTCCTCAAAATTTATGAAAAAGCAGTAAGCACTAATGCGACATTAACCGGGTTGGTAACTATAGACGTGATTTCTATGGGTAGGTTATTTACAAGATAAAATTACCCGGACCTGCAATTCTGGGAGAAGGAAAGCCTGAGAATCAGAATCACGCTATCATCTTCACACGTGGAGAAGGCTTGCAGACTATAGACATGAACCAGGTTTGTTGTCAAATGGTCTTTTATTTTTATCAATGAACGAGAATTCCTTAACTTTAATCAAACATCCATTTGTAGGACAATTACATGGAAGAAGCCTTAAAGATGAGGAACCTGCTTCAAGAATTTCTTAAAAAGCATGATGATGTGAGGTATCCTACGATATTGGGATTTCGGGAGCATATTTTCACTGGAAGGTATAGCAGAAATCGTAAAATATTGTGTTTCTTTTTCTGTTCAATAAGCTCATCAATTCACTTTCTTGCTGCAGTGTTTCTTCTCTTGCATGGTTTATGTCCAATCAAGAAACAAGCTTTGTAACAATTGGTCAGAGATTACTCGCCAACCCTTTGAAGTAAGATTAAGATCATTCTTTTGGTCCCCTACATACTTGAGTTGCATATATACTTGTCTGTTAATAGTCGACTAGTGGGTGCGGGTTCGAAACGTAGATAAAAATAAGCAAATCGCAAGAGTTAAAGTTGTTTGATGTTTTAGTTAAGGGGCTAAACATGTCATCATTAAAGTTGAGGGTCTAAACATGTCATTATTAAAGTTAAGGGGCTAAACTTGTTTATTATTAAATTTGAGGGGTTAAAGTTGTTTATTATTAAAGTTGAGGGGCTAAAGCTGTTTGATGTAGTTGAAGGGCTAAACATGTATTTATTTAAAGTTGAGGGGCTATACATGTCGTTATTAAAGTTGAGGTGCTAAAGTTGCTTATTATTATTATTATTAAAGTTGAAGGGTAAAGTTATTTGATATTGACAAAATAGCATATTTACAGAATATCTGATTACACTTGTTGAATCTTGTAGGGTTCGTTTTCACTATGGTCATCCAGATGTCTTTGATAGGCTTTTTCATCTTACACGAGGGGGTGTGAGCAAAGCCTCCAAGACCATAAATCTCAGTGAGGACATATTTGCTGGTATTTTTTAACTCCGTTTTCTAATTATGCTTTACTGTTTTTGACGGGTGATTCTATTTACACCCAACTTTTTGCTATTTAAATTAATTCTAATTTGTGTTTTTCTTTTATAACTTTCGATATATGATGTGCTTATTTTTATCTACGTTTCGATATAAATTTTATAAAAAATGGAATATAAAATTTTATAACGACATATAAAACGTTATATTTGATACGGCTCCGTTTTTTTATAAAATTTATATCAAACGTAGATAAAAATAAGCACATCACAAAACCATATTCGTTTTGTTATAAAACACTATATATCGGAAGTTATAAAAGAAAATTACAAATTTGAGTTAATTAATGTCACATCACGTGGTGTAAGTAGCACAAAGTTTGGTGTAAATAGTAGGACCCTTTTTGACTCGGTTAACCATTTCTTTCTATGTGTATAGGTTTTAATTCTACACTCCGTGAAGGCAATGTCACGCATCATGAATATATACAAGTTGGTAAAGGTCGGGATGTCGGTCTAAATCAAATTTCTCTGTTTGAGGCAAAAATCGCCAATGGAAATGGGGAACAAACACTTAGCCGTGATCTATACCGGCTTGGGCATCGGTTTGATTTTTTCAGAATGTTATCATGTTACTTCACTACAGTCGGTTTCTACTTCAGTACTTTGGTAAAACTACTCACTGTATTCGTTCTCTTCATATAGTATAAGAGGTGGAAAATTGGGTAACCGGTCAAAACAGGAACTTTTTGTATGGAGACTTGAGTTGAGCTGGCCAAAATGTAAATATTTTAAAGTTCAAACAATCTCCTTTATAAGATATATAGTATAGTTCAAAAGGAGGGGTGTTCAAAAACCTCTTAGCACGCGGCTCGCTCGAAAAAAGCTCCGTTGTAAACGAGTCGGTTCGGCTCGATTTGTAAACGAGCCGAGCTCAAGCTAGGCCTGGCTCGGCTCATGAGCTCGCAAGCCGGCTCAAATTATTTTTATTTTATATAGATTTAATTTAATTTTAAACGTATTAAAATAAAAAAAAATGTGGGAAGGGGTTGAAGTGTTAATATTTTAAGTTTAATTAATCAATAACATATAAAAATATGGGGAAATAAACAAAAATTATACATATAATACTCTTAATATGCCTTTCGATCTTTAAAATATCAGAAAAATAAAAATAATACATAAATATATTTTTGTAATTTTTATTTTTTTCTTGTTTTTTATGTTATCAATATTTGTAAAAAAAATAAAAAATTAACGAGCCATCTCAAACATGTTACGAGCCCAGCCCGAGCTCGACCTCTCAGCTTGATAAAATAAACGAGCTGAGCTGGCTCGTTTAAGTTCGAGCTCGAGGTCAACCCGGCCTGGCTCGATTACAGCCCTACACAAAAGGGTCACCTCTAGGTAATATCGTTAAATTTTCTTTTGCAGTTAACTGTATTGACCGTATACGTGTTCCTCTACGGGCGTCTTTATCTTGTACTTAGTGGACTTGAGCAAGGGCTAAGTGCTGAACCCGCCATTCGCCACAATAAACCACTTCAAGTGGCTCTCGCTTCACAATCATTTGTCCAAATCGGATTCTTAATGGCATTGCCTATGATGATGGAAATAGGTCTCGAACGAGGTTTCCGAACCGCATTAAGCGAATTCATTCTCATGCAATTACAACTCGCCCCGGTGTTCTTCACATTCACGCTTGGAACAAAGACTCACTACTACGGTAGAACATTACTTCACGGAGGTGCAAAGTACAGAGCAACAGGTCGTGGGTTTGTCGTCTTTCACGCGAAGTTCGCCGAAAACTACCGTCTTTACTCCCGCAGTCATTTCGTCAAGGGGATCGAGCTTATGATTTTGCTTCTCGTTTATCAAATTTTCGGCGAGTCATATAGAGGACCGGTCGCTTACCTTTTGATCACTATCTCAATATGGTTTATGGTTGGCACATGGCTGTTCGCTCCGTTTCTTTTCAATCCTTCGGGTTTTGAGTGGCAAAAGATTGTCGATGATTGGTCTGATTGGAATAAGTGGATTAGCACCCAGGGTGGTATCGGGGTTCCTCCTGAGAAGAGTTGGGAATCTTGGTGGGAAGAGAAACAAGAACATCTACGTTATACCGGAAAGCGCGGTGTTATAGTCGAGATATTGTTATCGTTACGGTTTTTCATTTATCAGTATGGGCTTGTTTATCATCTAACTATGACAAAGCATCAGAAGAGTGTCCTGGTATTTGTTTTCTCCAACGGTGTTCTCGACTCTTTTGCGACCTCAAAAAACTGTCGCTAAGTGATTTTTTTTTGGATTACAGGTTTATGGTATATCATGGGTTGTCATCTTTGCCATTTTGTTAGTGGTGAAGGTGAGGAATTTTAGTAACAAAAATTATATTGTTAAAGATTTATCACAAACAAGAAAGTAAAGTTTATTGTTTTTAATCTTCCAGGCTATATCATTTGGACGGATGAAATTCAGTGCAAAGTTTCAACTTGTTTTCCGGTTAATCAAAGGGGCGATCTTCATCATGTTTGTCTCGATTCTCGTGATCCTGATTGCACTCCCCCATATGACCTTGCAAGACATCTTTGTGTGCATTCTTGCCTTCATGCCAACTGGTTGGGGTTTACTATTGGTCAGTACAAGTGTCATAATTATCCTTTTTGAAGTTTTCTAGAAGTTTGTTTTGTTATCTTTTAACTATTTGTGTCTTCATTTTGTTTTTTCAGATTGCACAGGCATGCAAACCGGTAGTGAAGTCAGCTGGATTCTGGGGATCGGTGAAGACACTTGCAAGAGGTTATGAGATAGTGATGGGCCTACTTCTGTTCACACCAGTTGCGTTTCTTGCGTGGTTTCCGTTTGTTTCAGAATTCCAAACACGTATGCTCTTTAACCAAGCGTTTAGTAGAGGTTTGCAAATATCGCGTATTCTTGGTGGGCATAGGAAAGATCGGTCAGCTAGGAACAAAGAGTAGTGATTTTGATGTACATTATACTCTTGGCCTGCTATAAATTATCCATAAAGGCATAAACACTCTTTTGTTAGAATTTGATTTGGTAATAACTCAAAAAAAAAAAACGGAATCTTGTGTTGCAAAAAAACGGCCTAATAGCAACCGATATATGATGTATGTAAACAAGAATTATAGAAGATCATATAGAGAGAAAGATAGAAAGAAGAATCGAAGAACTCATTCTTATTGATGTATCATACAAATACAATAGCTAGTATTTATAGTGCTTGACATTAATACAAATACAATAAAGAGATGAGAGTTAAGCATGTGGAAAGTCGCGCTAACATCCAGAATCCACAGAAAGTTGCGTCTAGCTCCATGGTTGGTCAATTTTGTGTTTCCTTGATGTGTTTCTTGCATTAAAACACCACCTAACTCACCCTAAACCTCACCTATATAACACACCTCAATTCCACACTTCTTCCACTTTGCAAACACTTCATTCTCACTCTCTAATCACTCTAAATCAGTAGCAAAACTCAGTTTAATCTCAGTTTAAGGGCAGAAACTTCTAAGTGCAAAAGTGAGTTCAATCTCACCTTTCTTCTACCTTTCTTCACTTATTTTTCCTCAACAAAGTATGGAACACCTCTAGGATTGTTTTCACAAGGTTTTTCATGGAAAACCAAGGTGAAACATCCCATTTTTGAGGTCCAACTTTCTGTTTTGGAAGAAAACTTATTAAAACATTCTTTAAACTTGTGTTCTTCTTCAACAAACCTATGTCCTTATGCTCCTAATCAAGTCTATGATTAGTAAGCTTAAAAACAAGGTTGTTACATACAAATCGGAGGTGTTTATCACTCCAAACTTTCTGTCTTGTAAGGGTTTTAATCCACAAGTGTTGTATCCACCAAGCTTTTTCTTGAAACAAGACTTATGTAGGATGTGTGTGATTATTTGGAAGCCTTGGCTTTCCTACCTTCAATCCACCACCTCACTTGATGATTTTTCCCTTGAGTAGTTAGTTCATTTCATTTTCATTTTTATGAAATTCATGACCATCCTTGTTGTTCTTGTAACAGCTTGTGCATTGGTGAAAAGACAAAAAAGGTCTTAAATGGAAGGTTATCCTCCTACCTCCTTGCATGACTTATATGAGATTCTCATAATACATATTGGACTAACTTTGACTTTTGCTTTGACTTCAGTTCTGACCCGTTAAGGTATGATTTAGATATGCCTTATGACTTTCTTAGGACCAGGTTACATGATGGTATAACCCTCTGTGACCGGTTCGTTGTTTGTCCGAGTCTTTAGCACATTTCCGTTAAATGCTTAAAAGTTGACCGTAACGCCCTTTTCAATTTAAAACGAGAATTTTTGACATGTGAAAGGACAATAACCTTAGTCACTGATTTCTAAGCATGTCCCTAAAATTTCACGTTAATCCGAGGTCCAGAATAGGAGATATGCTAAATAGCGCAATTACGGAAACTTTAGTAATTAAATGGCGCAATTAGCATAACGCCTATCTAAACCCAAATTTCGACACCAAACCTTTTACACACTGATGTAAAATAATATTTTAGAATTTTTAAAGATTTTTAATTATTTTTAGCCTGCTCATAACCTGCGGTTATGGCATCGTTCGGTAAATACCGAATATACCCTTTTCGAGCATAACTTGAGTTCTACAAGGTATTTTGACCCGATTCCAGTTGCTACTGATTTTAAATAATAAATAAAGTATTTTGGACTTTATAAAATGTTCGGAAAACTCAGATTTCCTATAGAACTCAGAAACCTCTTTTATGATCTTTAAAATGACCGAAATACCCCTACGGGGCACATATTAGATTAAAACTTGTTACGGGCATCATGGAAAGTATCCTACTGATACCACAACCTCTTTAAAGCATATTGACTTAGGAAACTTGTGTAGGACTCTTACGGTTACCCGTTACGCCTTTTGCGCGCACGGTTCGGTTTATGTAACTAGTTTACATAAACTAGCCGAAATGGGTCAAACCTTATTGTTTTGACCTCAAAATCCAGAGTGTGGTTATATTACCCATATAAAACAAGTCTTCAAACTTGTTGGGTCTAAACCACATTCCATTCCCGGTTTTCGCCTTTCACGCGATTAAACCGTAATTATCCTTCGAAACCAACCAGTCTAGCTAAGGCTACATTAAAGACCCGTTAGGATTCTAATAGATTGTTATAAACCTTCATTCCAGAATAGGAGACCAGTAAAAGATACTTGCATTTATTTGATTGAGGATATTACTTGCAAAGGTAAATACTTTTAACTTATTTTCCGTTATACGGGCTTGGGTTACGGTATTTAAAATACCGCTTGGTCGGGCAATTGACCCCAACTCATTAGTAGTTGGGTATTATCAATGTGACCCGTTTAAAAACTTGTTTTGTTGGCTTTACGCCTTTGGGAGCTTAATGACCATGTCCCGGATATCCTTGGCATCATTTTACGAAATGGCCACGACCCCGACACACGGGTGTAGGCGTACACCCGTAATGTGTCTATATAATTAAAGGTATAACCATTGGTTTTCCCGCCACGGCTTTATGCTTTGTGGCGTGTCTATTAACCTTTAACCCGGCACGACCCGGGCGACCGAACGCATAGTAAACATGTAATTCTTTTACAAGATTAAATTATAAATTATCCCAAGTTATAAAGAGTTTGTACCTTGTGCATTCAAATCAATTTATTAAACCTTTTACAAAAGTGTCGGTTGAATGTATTTACCAGTGTAAACTGACGTATTTTCCCAAAAAGATTAAATGCAGGTGTAACACCCCGTGTTTTCGAATGTCAAAGTCAAAGTCAAAGTCCAAGTCAACTTTGACTTTCTTTGACTGTAAATAGTCGATTTTATGTTTTAATTGTATTATGTGGAGTAAGTGTTGTAATCAGCAAGAATCGAAGTAATCGAATGTGTTTTAACGCGAACCGATCTACGACTGTGAATAGTAGGAAGTAACAATGCGATAAAGTTAACTAATCAGTAATCAAACCGGTCTAACAATCAATCGAACTCGAGACTCGAATTATGCGAATTTTGGTATTGTTATACATGTGTGTGTGCCTTATGTGTTACTTGTGCGTGTTTACTTTATGCTTGATGTGGTAATCAATCGAAAATCAAATCGAAACTCGTAAAGCAATCGAACTCAATCGAACCGACATCGAAATGTGACTTATAGAAGATTGTATGTTAGATATAGCGGTTGGGACTGAAAGTAATTTGACTAGGAACCCTATCGTATTTCGTATCATCGTCCATCGAAATCGAAACGTCGAAAATCGTCGCAAAATACCCAAAGTGTGTCGCGGATCGAACAGGAAGGCAACCTGATCGAACAGGCCAGCCGATCGGCTAGCATCTTGCAAGCCGATCGAGCAGCCCACTCGATCGGAGCTCCTGGCCGATCGGCTGCCACTTTCCTCTTTGGGAGCCAATAAATAGGGCTGTCATTGTCATACTTTCCATTTTTAGAAAGCTCCACTTTCCTCTTTGGGAGCCAATAAATAAGGCTGTCATTGTCATACTTTCCATTTTTAGAAAGCTCTGACCGAACCAGCCATCTTCTTCACCTTTTCTCAGATTTCTCTCAATCCCGGTAAGTTTTCACTCTAATTCTTGTACGATCTTGATCATTACTTGATTCTACAAAACTTGAATTCTAACCGTGAAATCACCAAGATCTAGGTGTTCTTGGGTGATGTCATCATGGTGTTCTTGAAGAACATCATGTTTTGGCCTCATTCCACTATGATTAGCTTAGATCTAACCGATTTCCACATAAACAAGTTAAGATCTATCAAAGATCTAAACATCCACAAGTTGTGAAGGATTGAAAGAAGGAATTCCAACTTTCTTTCAACTCTTTTACACTCAATGCCTTCAAATCAATAGAAACGGAGCTTGAACCGGCTAACTAATCATTCAAATAGTTAAAAGGTTCAAGATTCGGGTTCTATGAACAAGGTTCATCGATTTCGGGATTAAACTCTAAGCCGACGTTCCGAACCAATCAACGGACGGATTTGGGTGATCCCTGTCCGAGCCAGAGAGACGGGTAAGGACGGAGGTATCATAGTTCAACTCGTTATCAAACTACCTCGATATAATGACAAATAAACGAACAGCCAAGTGTTAGACGAAAGGCCGACCACGTCAGAAATGCTGGCCGAACGGCTAGGCTGTTCGAACAGCCCAGCCGATCGGACACACCAGCCGATCGACCGGGCCAGCCGATCGGCTAGCACATGGCGTCCCACTTTTCCAACCTTTTGAGGTATAGTATTGATGAAGTAGTGTTCGATCGAGTATGGCACTCGATCGGTGAACATTACTGTTCGGATCATGAGATACTATGCTTCAACACTTAATCGTTTTCACAACTCGTTTGTAGTAGGGAATGCCAGCCGATCGAACAGACTATTCGATCGAGTGACATTCAGTTGAGGGCTAACTCTGAAGTCCTAGCCGATCGAGTGAGCTAGCCGATCGAGTGAGCTAATCGATCGAGCGAGCTAGCCGATCGAACGAACCGTTCGATCGATCGACTTGAAAGGTAGGAACACTTCAGTGTTCTCAAATACTACAACAAAAACTTCAAAAGTTCAAATCCTCTAACACAAACACACCAGAGGAAGAAACAATCCACTCGAATGATTCAACCGATCGAGCCTACCGGCCGATCGAACGGGCCGTTCGATCGAACCTGCCGTTCGATCGACCAGCTGATGTGTGTAAAATGCAACATATAAATTACATCAAATGAGGCATAAAACTAACCCTTTTTAAGTACTAATGTTGGAAAAAGTGTGCTTTTGTCTTCCTTTTGTATTTTCAGGGTTAAAAGAGCTTAAATGAACAAAAGAAGCAAAAATGCAGCCAAATCCAACATAAATACAAAGAAAAGGAAGAAACGTGGCATGCCCGACTCCTCGACAGCATCTCCCAAAGCAAAAACAAGAAGAAAGCCGAGCATGGGGCTGTGCCCAGCTGAGCATGGGGCTGTGCCCAGATGAACACGGGGTTATGTCCAGTGGACACGGGGCGTGTCCAGCTCAACACGGGGCCGTGCTCAGCGAGCACGGGGCAGTGTCCAGAATGGTCAGCCCTGGCACAAAAGACAAAGTGGTAGAAGCTTCTACTGCCCACCACGGGGCCGTGCCCAGCGGACACGGGGGCGTGGTCAGAGTGCTGCAGGTGCATTTATTGTAATTGCGAATTACAATTAATGAAGAGAGAGAGTGTCAGACGGGCACGGGGCCGTGTCCAGCGGACACGGGGCCGTGCCCAGGCTTCTGTTCAGCCTATAAATAGGAGTGCTTGGAGCCATTTCAACTCATCCCTTGGCACACCACCTCTCTCACACTTCATCCACCACCCACCACCACTATAACACCATCATCCACCACCATCATCCATTGTCCATCGTAGAGTGTGTGAGTCGTCTCGGGATCAAAGATTGATCGTAAGAGTTCTTGACAATCAAGGCCATGTTTGCCTAAGTCTCTTACATCACTTGGTGAAGACAAGTGTTTAGTGTAACAACTCTCATTAAAATTTATAATTAGAATGATAATTAGTCAATAAGAAAACCCTAATTGAGACACCCAAGTAATTCTGCACTAACCCTAAAATTTTCGGAACAATCGGAATTAGGATCAGGGCCCCTAAAACTCAAGGGGGGTTAAACCCTAGTGATAATTATCTTTAAAATTTCGTTGTACAGATGAAATTCGATTTTTGAGTGAATCAGCTAAGCTAGTCCCGTAGCCAGCAAGTCTACATAAATAGACTGCACCCCTTACGGACCGTAAGGGGAAATGCCATACGGTCCGTAAGAGTGTCCCAAAATTCACTATAAATAGCAGACCTTGGCAGTAGCTTTTAGAAGTTGAAACGACGTCCCAACTTTCTGTATACGTCGAATTAGCACAGAAATACTACAATTAAACACACACTGCACTCGAATCACTGCCGCAAAACAGGGTAATTACTCGATCGCTATTACGATTCATTTTCCGAGATCAATATATCCAAAGAATGTTTAAGTGCCGCCCACATTGGGTTATACTTTGTCGTTCGTCGTTAAATCGATGAATGTTTAAGTATTGCACTTTGTCGTTCATTGTGAGAATTTGATTTCGTGAGTTATCGTGACTGCTGTATTGATCACTAACCCGGTTTTGTGTGCATTATTATTTAATTAGGTTAAACAAGGCTAAATCATATTCTGCCCGTGTTAAATCTGCAATGTGAGTCATTCTCTTTTCATCAAATGTTTTACAATACTCCAAATTATTTTCAGAATTATAATTACAGTGATTAAGTTTATGTAATCACCAAATTACAGCCAGTATGTGGGGTATTGTGCACATTACTACAGTTTTAATCACATTAGGTGGGCGAACCTAAAATTAAGTGATATACGTCATTCATTGGGGCAGCCAATGGTGATATGACCACAGTCACAGATCCGGTCGAGTGACAAATACTGTGGGTAGCTGGTTGATAATAAATATATGTAAAAACTCTTAATACTGTGAATTATAACAAATATGTCATTTTTAGTAAATAGAATGATTCACTCAGTATTTCCCCGCTGACAAAACCTTTTTCAAACATGTTTCAGGTGCTCTACTGTAATTCAGGAAAAGTGCCGGAGAGCATTTCAAGCTTACGATAGTGGCTCAATATAAAATAAAGAAACATGTTTTGAAATAAAGATTTATCAGAAAAATCTTATTATTGTAAATTATCGGGGTTTTAGCCCAAATTGTGAAATAAAATAATCGGGAAAAGTTTTTAGCTTTATAACGATCCTGATGTTAAAGAATTCCGCTGCTAAAATCACATAAACAAATATCACGGGATTTCTGTCCCACGACTCCTGAAACGGGTCAAACCGGGTCGGGGGCCGTGACAGAAATAAGGTGGTATCAGAGCCACTGAGTTAAGCTAATTAAGTATTTAAAAGATACTTAATTTTTCCTGATTACTATTATGTGATTATGTGTTTTATTAAACTGACTATTTGTTAGTTACAGTATGGGTAAGCAAAAGTTGCAAGATATCTATCTTAAATTAGATAGGTCAGTCTACGAAGAGGGAAGTTCATCCAAAACTAAATTTTCAAAGCTCCCTACAATTCCTGAAGAAGGAATATTTGTGCGAAAAGCACAATATGAGAAACCGCTTTCTCCTAGAAAAAGGAGTATGATTATTAAGAAAAGTAAAGAGCAAATCCGAGAAAAGAGGATTAAAAAGGAAACCCAGGAGTTCATCAATAAATCACCTTGGGAAGATAAGCTAGATGCGAAATGGGCAAATTTATATATGCTAGCCACTGTAGCAGAACATGCAAATCTTTAAAATACCCTAAGTCTAGTAATAACACTTCTCAGTAAATAAATAAATAAATCTGAGTGTGTTCTTTCCTGTTATTTTGTACAAATAGTGTGCAATAAAACTTCGATGTTTATTTGTTAAACTTTGTTCCAAAGTTTTAACTTAGCATTTCTGTGCATTTTGCATATATGCTACACAGCATGAGCGAGATATCTGAAGCTTTTCAGAACCTCAATCTTTACCCGATGAATATAGAAGTTTCCCAAGAGTTTACTGGATACTTCGCTGATGTGGACCAACCTGTAGAATTCCATGCTCCACCTTTGACAAAGCCAAAACGAAAGAAAAAGAAGAATTACGTGTGGGAACATCGTATCCGTAGGAAAAAGCCAGTCCCGAAACTTCCTAAAATAAACAATCCTTTAGAAATAGCAAAAGAAACTGGTAAACAGCCGGAAATGGAAATTGAAGTTAAGAAAGATTCTAGGCAAATGGAGATACAGTTTGAGGAATATTCTAAAGAAATGGAAATGGAAGTAGGACAAGGTTCTAGACCAACTCAGATAGAGATCGGAGAGAGCTCCAATCGAAATCAGGGAACAACTTTTCAAGATGAAATAGATTTTTTTATTAGAAAGCTGTGAGACTATTCAACCTGTCAATACTAATATTTTTACCTATCCTATCGAAAATCCAATCCCTATGAATTTTGCACCAGCAATCCCAGAACCAATAGTTCACGCTCAACCTATAGAAATGGAAGAATGGTGGACGAATGATTGGTAATTTCAAAATATTGTCAACGACCCTTATTCCTTCCTTCCGTAATTCGATCCAGAACCCCTACCTAATCCACCAATGAGCACTGAGAATATGGCTGAACTTCGCCATTTCGGTGAAGAATTGATGGATGCAGGAAATAGAATCAGGGAGATAAGGGGACAGATTGCCTGGAAATATGATGAAAGGGAAATGCGTTTTTAGAACAACAAATGGTGAGGGATAGGAAGGTGGTAAAACTATAGTTGTGTAATAGTATAGTAAATAGTGAAATCAGTCTGTAACATAACTTCGAATAAAACTTTGTAAAATATCTGTGTGTAGTGATGCATACTATAACGGATATAAAATGGAATTGAGAAATCGATAGTTTTGACTTTACGTGCATTGTGAATTGTCTGATTGTTTGTGTATAAATTGCTAGGTATCTTACCAACACTATACTACATCCAGGATGGGTGCACTTGCCCATATGTGTGTTTAGTGTTAGTAAATATCGTGTTTTATAAATTTAAAACTTGGCTAAAAGTGTAAAAGGGCTTAAAATATATATTAAAAATATAACACACTTCACGCACATCAAGTTTTTGGCGCCGCTGCCGGGGAGACAAGGATTTTAAGAAAGCTTAAAATCGACGGCCTAATAAGTTTTTTCAAAACCTTTTCAAAACGCGCGCACATTTTTCTGCATTTTAGTTTAGTTTGCATTTACAGTAGCCTGAACACGGGGCCGTGCTCGCTGAACACGCCCCCGTGCTGCAAAACTCATGAAGCTTTGAAAAACCGGAAGTACAACAATCTACCTCTTTAATTAGGGGCATTCAAAAGGAGCATAGATCTTGAGCACTCAATGAAATATCCTTTTGGCAATGACGACCCCCTAATTGAAGATGAGCCAGAGCCACCTGATAAGGTGGGTCTAGCCAAGGACCCTTATAAACGTGGCGCACCACGGAGGCATTCCGCGAAACTATCCGTAGTTTAGTTTAGATTAACCTTTATGTTTTCTAGTTTAGTTTTTAATTTTCAGGAATAAAACACACTCGGGATGGTGAAGGACACTAAGGGAAGCTTGAACCAACACCCCAAGCACAAAAACAGAGCCTCTCGACAATTTTTCTTCATTACAGCAAGTTCAGCACGGGGTCGTGCTCAACCCAACACGCCCCCGTGCCCAAAACTCTGCAGAAATGCCCAGTTCAGGTACCTGGACACGGGGCCGTGCTCACTGAACACGCCCCCGTGCCCAGCCTTCTGTTTACTTTTGGTACTGGCAGTCTGGACATGGGGCCGTGCTCAGCCAACACCACCCCGTGTTCAGCTACCCAGTAACATAAAATCTTGTTTTTAACCCACTTTTACACATTTTAATCAACCGAAAAACTTATTCTTTGGAACACATTGAGGACAATGTGTAATTTAAGTGTGGGGGGATGCTAAAACCTTGAATTTTGCAAGTCCTAATTACAAGCCTTTCACAAAACTCTATTGGAACCGCTAATCACCCCAAATTTTTTCAAAAACTTTTCGTTTTTTTTACTTGTCTTGGTTTAATTTGGGAATAACAAGTTCTAAAAAGGTTATATTTTTACAAATTTACAACCGATAGCGTCGTGATAAAAAGAACCAACATAAGAAAATTATGAAACGACATGACAAATCTAGTTAAAATTTGATTATATATACTTGATCACATAAAAACCCATTCCCACAAAAATTGAGTTTTGAGCCTTTATTGAGCATACAAATATACATCTTTAAACTAAATGCTCATTTTTCGTTTCTTGTGTGAATAGCCGCTTGGTTTCTTACGACTCTAGAACTTGCCACGACGATACATTCCCGGTCCTTACCAACTTAAACCCGAGTAAGTAAATGATGGAGGCATTAGGACTAACCCCTTTTTATTTCTACACCATTATTTTTTTTACCACCTACCCAAAATCCCCCTAGTTAACCCCTTTGAGCCTAAACCTTTTCATTTCTTAACCCAAAACAAACACCCTTTTTTCCCACCAAAACCCCTTTTTCATTTTAAACCCTTTATTTTAGTAACAAAGCGCGGTTTTTCTTATGACTTCCTTATCAAAAAAAAAAAAAAAAAAAAGAGAAAAATGATGATAATAATGAAGCCAAAAGAAATAAACAAACAAGTTTATCAAAAAGAACTTTGTTTGAAAAAAAAATTGCTTCATTAAAATAAAAAGTCAAAAAAAAAGTGTCTTACGAAAACCGACGCTTTTTACGCTTTTCGCCCTTTTACTAACCACTAACCCAACCACCCACCTTTAGCCCAAGCCTAACCCTTCACCCAAAAAAGTCCTCTTGATATTTACAAAGGTATAAAGTTAAAAAGGAGGAAGATTGATTGCTTGGCAAGCTTATGGTAGGAATAAGTTCCATGCCGCTCTCGAGTGATTCACTAAAAATACACCTTCGGCCGAGTGTTGAGTGATCCCCCGTGAGGTATGTGAACTTGTGTATAAATGGAATTTTAAAAAGGCATGCTATGCCCAAATAAGTAATTTATCTTATGAAACGTTCTAAATAAATCATAACGAATAGGATTGTAAATTGTATAAAAATAAAACCCAATAAAGATCTTGGATTCCCGACACTCAGAGACAAGCCCAAAACCTTCTCTTCTACCCATTCCATTTGGGAGTGTAAGCCACATATTAAAGAGTTTTGCTTGAGGACAAGCAAAGATTCAAGTGTAGGGGTATTTGATGTGTGTAAAATGCAACATATAAATTACATCAAATGAGGCATAAAACTAACCCTTTTTAAGTACTAATGTTGGAAAAAGTGTGCTTTTGTCTTCCTTTTGTATTTTCAGGGTTAAAAGAGCTTAAATGAACAAAAGAAGCAAAAATGCAGCCAAATCCAACATAAATACAAAGAAAAGGAAGAAACGTGGCATGCCCGACTCCTCGACAGCATCTCCCAAAGCAAAAACAAGAAGAAAGCTGAGCATGGGGCTGTGCCCAGCTGAGCATGGGGCTGTGCCCAGATGAACACGGGGTTATGTCCAGCGGACACGGGGCGTGTCCAGCTCAACACGGGGCCGTGCTCAGCGAGCACGGGGCAGTGTCCAGAATGGTCAGCCCTGGCACAAAAGACAAAGTGGTAGAAGCTTCTTCTGCCCACCACGGGGCCGTGCCCAGCGGACACGGGGGCGTGGTCAGAGTGCTGCAGGTGCATTTATTGTAATTGCGAATTACAATTAATGAAGAGAGAGAGTGTCAGACGGGCACGGGGCCGTGTCCAGCGGACACGGGGCCATGCCCAGGCTTCTGTTCAGCCTATAAATAGGAGTGCTTGGAGCCATTTCAACTCATCCCTTGGCACACCACCTCTCTCACACTTCATCCACCACCCACCACCACCATAACACCATCATCCACCACCATCATCCATTGTCCATCGTAGAGTGTGTGAGTCGTCTCGGGATCCAAGATTGATCATAAGAGTTCTTGACAATCAAGGCCATGTTTGCCTAAGTCTCTTACATCACTTGGTGAAGACAAGTGTTTAGTGTAACAACTCTCATTAAAATTTATAATTAGAATGATAATTAGTCAATAAGGAAACCCTAATTGAGACACCCAAGTAATTCTGCACTAACCCTAAAATTTTCGGAACAATCGGAATTAGGATCAGGGCCCCTAAAACTCAAGGGGGGTTAAACCCTAGTGATAATTATCTTTAAAATTTCGTTGTACAGATGAAATTCGATTTTTGAGTGAATCAGCTAAGCTAGTCCCGTAGCCAGCAAGTCTACATAAATAGACTGCACCCCTTACGGACCGTAAGGGGAAATGCCATACTGTCCGTAAGAGTGTCCCAAAATTCACTATAAATAGCAGACCTTGGCAGTAGCTTTTAGAAGTTGAAACGACGTCCCAACTTTCTGTATACGTCGAATTAGCACAGAAATACTACAATTAAACACACACTGCACTCGAATCACTGCCGCAAAACAGGGTAATTACTCGATCGCTATTACAATTCATTTTCCGAGATCAATATATCCAAAGAATGTTTAAGTGCCGCCCACATTGGGTTATACTTTGTCGTTCGTCGTTAAATCGATGAATGTTTAAGTATTGCACTTTGTCGTTCATTGTGAGAATTTGATTTCGTGAGTTATCGTGACTGCTGTATTGATCACTAACCCGGTTTTGTGTGCATTATTATTTAATTAGGTTAAACAAGGCTAAATCATATTCTGCCCGTGTTAAATCTGCAATGTGAGTCATTCTCTTTTCATCAAATGTTTTACAATACTCCAAATTATTTTCAGAATTATAATTACAGTGATTAAGTTTATGTAATCACCAAATTACAGCCAGTATGTGGGGTATTGTGCACATTACTACAGTTTTAATCACATTAGGTGGGCGAACCTAAAATTAAGTGATATACGTCATTCATTGGGGCAGCCAATGGTGATATGACCACAGTCACAGATCCGGTCGAGTGACAAATACTGTGGGTAGTTGGTTGATAATAAACATATGTAAAAACTCTTAATACTGTGAATATTTGTGCGAAAACCACAATATGAGAAACCGCTTTCTCCTAGAAAAAGGAGTATGATTATTAAGAAAAGTAAAGAGCAAATCCGAGAAAAGAGGATTAAAAAGGAAACCCAGGAGTTCATTAATAAATCACCTTGGGAAGATAAGCTAGATGAGAAATGGGCAAATTTATATATGCTAGCCACTGTAGCAGAACATGCAAATCTTTAAAATACCCTAAGTCTAGTAATAACACTTCTCAGTAAATAAATAAATAAATCTGAGTGTGTTCTTTCCTGTTATTTTGTACAAATAGTGTGCAATAAAACTTCAATGTTTATTTGTTAAACTTTGTTCCAAAGTTTTAACTTAGCATTTCTGTGCATTTTGCATATATGCTACACAGCATGAGCGAGACATCTGAAGCTTTTCAGAACCTCAATCTTTACCCGGTGAATATAGAAGTTTCCCAAGAGTTTACTGGATACTTCGCTGATGTGGACCAACCTGTAGAATTCCATGCTCCACCTTTGACAAAGCCAAAACGAAAGAAAAAGAAGAATTACGTGTGGGAACATCGTATCCGTAGGAAAAAGCCAGTCCCAAAACTTCCTAAAATAAACAATCCTTTAGAAATAGCAAAAGAAACTGGTAAACAGCCGGAAATGGAAATTGAAGTTAAGAAAGATTCTAGGCAAATGGAGATACAGTTTGAGGAATATTCTAAAGAAATAGAAATGGAAGTAGGACAAGGTTCTAGACCAACTCAGATAGAGATCGGAGAGAGCTCCAATCGAAATAAGGGAACAACTTTTCAAGATGAAATAGATTTTTTTATTAGAAAGCTGTGTGACTATTCAACCTGTCAATACTAATATTTTTACATATCCTATCGAAAATCCAATCCCTATGAATTTTGCACCAGCAATCCCAGAACCAATAGTTCACGCTCAACCTATAGAAATGGAAGAATGGTGGACGAATGATTGGCAATTTCAAAATATTGTCAACGACCCTTATTCCTTCCTTCCGCAATTCGATCCAGAACCCCTACCTAATCCACCAATGAGCACTGAGAATATGGCTGAACTTCGCCATTTCGGTGAAGAATTGATGGATGCAGGAAATAGAATCAGGGAGATAGGGGGACAGATTGCCTGGAAATCTGATGAAAGGGAAATGCGTTTTTAGAACAACAAATGGTGAGGGATAGGAAGGTGGTAAAACTATAGTTGTGTAATAGTATAGTAAATAGTGAAATCAGTCTGTAACATAACTTCGAATAAAACTTTGTAAAATATCTGTGTGTAGTGATGCATACTATAACGGATATAAAATGGAATTGAGAAATCGATAGTTTTGACTTTACGTGCATTGTGAATTGTCTGATTGTTTGTGTATAAATTGCTAGTTATCAAATACTAATAAAAAAATTATTATATATTATCAGATGGCAAATAGTGGTAATGAACCAGTAAATGAGGTTAATCTGTCGGAGCAACATCCAGGGGATCAATATATGACTCGACAAGATATTGAAAATATTGTTGCTCAAGGGATAGCCAATGCTATTCCAGCATTCGTTGCTGCTGTAAAAAGTCCAATCGAACCGCAACATATCATTCCTAGTAAACGTACTACTGAAGATAACTTCAGTAATAGTATAAACGGTGGCCATAATCATGTTAATCATGATAATGAATCCCAGCACACGCCGCTTCCTAAGAAACAGAAGGCTGCAACACCTGGTTGCACTTTCAAAGAATTCCTTGCTTGTAAACCCACTGAATTTGCAGGCAATGAAGGGGCAACTGCATCACTGCGTTGGTTAGAGAAAACCGAAGCAGTAATTGCAATAAGTAAGTGTGCCAAAGATGATCAGGTCATGTACGCATCAAATCTGTTTAAAGAAGGAGCACTCGAATGGTGGAACACTGTGTTACAAGCTAAAGGAAGAAATAGGGCTTATGCTATGACTTGGGAAGAATTTAAGAGTCTGGTAGAAAGAAAATTCTGTCCTGAATATGAAAAGGAACAAATGGCAAATAAGTTCCCAACTCATCGGATGTTAGATGTGGATTGTCGTGGTTATACTTCGACATTCTTCAAATATGCTAGAGTGGTACCTAACCTGGCTTCGCCAGAACCGGTACTCATTTCTCGCTATATTTGGGGATTAATTAGCGAAATTCGAAATATCGTTAAAGCTGCGAGACCTCGCACTATTGACGATGCAGTAGAATTAGCTAACACCCTAACTGATGAACTGATACGCACAAGAGATGAAGATAGGAAGAAGGAACTAGCCCAGAAAATTACCCAAGGATTTAGGGTGGGTAATAATAGTAATTTCAAAAAAAAAAAAAGGAGCAGGGCAATCTTCAGCACAGCCATTCTGCAAAATTTGCAAAAAGAAACATTTTGGAAAATGTAACAAACTTTGCAGTTTTTGCAAAACGATAGGACATCGTGAAGAAAACTGCAGGAAGAAATCCATAATTTATTACAATTGTGGAGAAACCGGACATTTCAAAACAGAATGTCCTAAGTTAGCTAACCCAGTAGACAATAAACCCAAGGCAGCCGAAGGAGCTACTAAGAAGAATGCCAGAGCATTCCAGCTAACCACTCAAGAAGCAGAGCTCATTCCGGATGTCATAGCCGGTACGTTTTTAGTTCACAACGTTTATGCAAAAGTATTATTTGACTCTGGTGCAAACCAAACTTTTATCAATACTTCATTCTGTCGAGCTCTTAAGTTACCCTTAACTACCGTTAGGCAAATTTTTACAGTCGAAACTGCAGATGGGAATTCAGTAAAAATCAATCAGGTTTTGCAAAAAGTAGAAATAAAACTCTCAGGTCATAAATTTGCTGCAAACCTATTACCTATGAAATTAGCTGAATTTGATGTTGTGTTAGGAATGGATTGGTTAATAGCCAACCATGCTCAAATCATTTGTGATAGAAACTCTATAGAAATTCAATCACCTATTGGGAAAGTAATCATTATTACAGGAGATAAACCCCGAAAGCCGCTAAAGTTCATATCAGTAATGAAAGTTGCTAATTATGAACGCAAACAAGGAATAGTATATATGATTTCAGTAATCATTTGTACTAAAGGAAAAGAACTTAAGGAAATTCCTGTAGTCTCAGAATACCCAGAAGTATTTCCGGAAGATTTACCTGGGTTACCACCAGATAGGGAGGTAGAATTTAGGATTCATCTAATTCCAGGAACTACACCGATAGCCAAGGCACCCTATCGATTAGCTCCTACCGAAATGCTAGAATTAAAGAAGCAATTAGATGAATTACTAAGCAAAGGATTTATACAACCTAGTTCATCCCCTTGGGGTGCACCAGTGTTGTTTGTGAAAAAGAAAGATGGATCAATGAGAATGTGTATCGATTATAGAGAGTTAAATAAGGTTACAATTAAGAATCGATACCCATTACCTAGGATTGATGATCTTTTCGATCAATTACAAGGCGCTAAATATTTTTCTAAGATAGATTTGCGCCCCGGATATCATCAATTAAAGGTTCAAGAAGAAGACATACCTAAAACTGCTTTTAGAACTAGGTATGGACATTATGAGTTTACAGTCATGCCCTTTGGGTTAACTAATGCACCTGCAGCATTTATGGACATGATGAACAGAATCTGTAAACCATATTTGGATAAATTTGTAATTGTTTTCATAGACGATATACTTATTTATTCAAAAAGTCAGGTCGAACATCGTCAGCACTTGCATGCACTCTTAACTTTGTTAAGAAAAGAAAAGTTGTATGCCAAATTCTCGAAGTGTGAATTTTGGCTACAAGAAGTGCAATTCTTAGGACACATGGTGAATCACGAAGGTATTCACGTAGATCCTGCTAAGATAGAAGCAATTACCAATTGGAAGGTTCCGCAAACTGCAATGGAAATTAGAAGTTTTATAGGTTTAGCTGGGTATTATAGACGGTTTATTAAGGATTTTTCCAAGATAGCTATACCATTAACTAAGCTAACCTGTAAAGCCACTAAGTTTGAGTGGGGACCTAAACAAGAAGAAGCCTTCAGAATCTTAAAGCAGAAATTAACCAATGCTCCAATCTTAGCCTTACCAGAAGGAACAGAAGATTTTGAGGTATATTGTGATGCTTCAAAATTTGGATACGGATGTGTGTTGATGCAACGCAAGAAGGTAATTGCGTATGCTTCCAGACAATTGAAAAAGCACGAAGAAAACTATACGACTCATGATTTAGAATTAGGAGCTATAGTTTTTGCCCTTAAGATATGGAGACATTATCTGTATGGAAGTAAGTTTACTGTTTATACAGATCATAAAAGTTTAAGGTATATATTTGGGCAAAAAGAGTTAAACATGAGGTAAAGAAGATGGATGGAAATCCTGAGTGATTACGACTGTGATATTCAATATCACGAAGGAAAGACAAACGTAGTCGCAGACGCCTTAAGTCGTAAGTACCATGAAAAGCAAAGACGAGTCCGTGCTCTTAGAATAAATCTACAAGTAGATTTAATGGAACAATTGAAGGAAATTCAAGAAACGGCAATCAAGGACGATGCCGAAGGAATGAAAGGTTACCTAAAAGAATTGGAACAAGGAAACGATGGAATTTGGAAATTCCACAAAAGCAGAATTTGGGTACCTAAACAGGGAAATTTAAGGTCAAAGATTTTAGACGAAGCTCATAAATCTAGGTATACTGTACATCCAGGAAACAATAAGATGTACCAAGATTTAAGAAAGAATTTCTGGTGGATAGGAATGAAGAAGGATATAGCCGAATACGTATCTAAGTGTCTAACTTGTTCACAAGTTAAAGCCGAACATCAGAAACCTCCAGGACTACTACAACAGTTAGAAATGCCTGTATGGAAATGGGAACTGATAACAATGAACTTTGTTACTAAGTTACCCAAAACCAGAAAAGGTAATGATGCCATTTGGGTGATCGTGGACCGATTAACCAAATCCGCTCATTTTCTACCAATAAAGGAAACCTTTAGCATGGAAAGGTTAGCTAAGTTGTACGTAGATGAAATAGTATCCTTACATGGAGTTCGACTCTCCATTCTATCGGATAGAGATAGTCGTTTCACTTCCCGTTTCTGGACGAGTTTCCAAGAAGCAATGGGAACCCGACTCAATCTAAGTACTGCATATCATCCACAAACAGACGGACAAAGTGAAAGGACAATCCAAACCCTAGAAGACATGCTCCGAGCATGTGTAATTGACTTTGGAGGTAATTGGGATAACCATTTACCATTAATCGAATTCTCCTATAATAATAGTTATCACTCAAGTATCGAAGCCGCTCCATTCAAAGCACTGTATGGACGCAAGTGCAGAACTCCCGTATGTTGGGCGGAAATAGGAGAAAGTCAATTATCAGGTCCAGAAATCGTGCAAGAAACCACAGACAAGATAACTCAAATCAAGGAAAGATTGAAAACAGCCAGAGATCGCCAGAAAAGCTATGCAGACAATCGCCGCAAGCCACTAGAATTCCAGATAGGAGACAAAGTACTGTTGAAAGTATCTCCTTGGAAAGGAGTAGTACGATTCGGTAAAAAAGGAAAACTGAGTCCAAGATATGTTGGACCATTCCCAGTGATTCAACGAATCGGACCAGTTGCTTATCGCTTACAACTACCAGAAGAACTAGCTGGAGTACATGATGTATTTCATATATCCAATCTCAAGAAATGCCTATCAGACGAATCCTTGGTAGTACCTCTTCAAGATGTGGAGGTAAATGAAAAGCTGATATTCATAGAGAAACCCTTACAAATAGAAGATAAGAAAAAAGTTTCTCAAACACAAGCGACTAGTACTGGTGAAAGTCAAATGGAATTCAAAGAGAGGACCAGAATATACTTGGGAACTGGAGTCAGAAATGAAGCGGAAATACCCTCATCTATTTCAATGAATCTCGAGGACGAGATTTTTCTTAAGGTGGGGAGGATGTAACAACTCTCATTAAAATTTATAATTAGAATGATAATTAGTCAATAAGGAAACCCTAATTGAGACACCTAAGTAATTCTACACTAACCCTAAAATTTTCGGAACAATCGGAATTAGGATCAGGGCCCCTAAAACTCAAGGGGGGTTAAACCCTAGTGATAATTATCTTTAAAATTTCGTTGTACAGATGAAATTCGATTTTTGAGTGAATCAGCTAAGCTAGTCCCGTAGCCAGCAAGTCTACATAAATAGACTGCACCCCTTACGGACCGTAAGGGGAAATGCCATACGGTCCGTAAGAGTGTCCCAAAATTCACTATAAATAGCAGACCTTGGCAGTAGCTTTTAGAAGTTGAAACGACGTCCCAACTTTCTGTATACGTCGAATTAGCACAGAAATACTACAATTAAACACACACTGCACTCGAATCACTGCCGCAAAACAGGGTAATTACTCGATCGCTATTACGATTCATTTTCCGAGATCAATATATCCAAAGAATGTTTAAGTGCCGCCCACATTGGGTTATACTTTGTCGTTCGTCGTTAAATCGATGAATGTTTAAGTATTGCACTTTGTCGTTCATTGTGAGAATTTGATTTCATGAGTTATCGTGACTGCTGTATTGATCACTAACCCGGTTTTGTGTGCATTATTATTTAATTAGGTTAAACAAGGCTAAATCATATTCTGCCCGTGTTAAATCTGCAATGTGAGTCATTCTCTTTTCATCAAATGTTTTACAATACTCCAAATTATTTTCAGAATTATAATTACAGTGATTAAGTTTATGTAATCACCAAATTACAGCCAGTATTTGGGGTATTGTGCACATTACTACAATTTTAATCACATTAGGTGGGCGAACCTAAAATTAAGTGATATACGTCATTCATTGGGGCAGCCAATGGTGATATGACCACAGTCACAGATCCGGTCGAGTGACAAATACTGTGGGTAGTTGGTTGATAATAAACATATGTAAAAACTCTTAATACTGTGAATTATAACAAATGTGTCATTTTTAGTAAATAGAATGATTCACTCAGTATTTCCCCGCTGACAAAACCTTTTTCAAACATGTTTCAGGTGATCTACTGTAATTCAGGAAAAGTGCCGGAGAGCATTTCAAGCTTACGATAGTGGCTCAATATAAAATAAAGAAACATGTTTTGAAATAAAGATTTATCAGAAAAATCTTATTATTGTAAATTATCGGGGTTTTAGCCCGAATTGTGAAATAAAATAATCGGGAAAAGTTTTTAGCTTTATAACGATCCTGATGTTAAAGAATTCCGCTGCTAAGATCACATAAACAAATATCACGGGATTTCTGTCCCACGACTCCTGAAACGGGTCAAACCGGGTCGGGGGCCGTGACATTTAGTATAATACTTTTAATTTTTAATCTTTTGCACTTTTTATTTGGTTTTGTATTAATGACTTTAATAACTAGTTGCTTATGTTGAAGGTGATCTTTCCTTATCGTTTGTCCGTGGTGTCTTGGCATTATTTTACTGTCTATATAAAATAAAAGATTTTCACCATTCATATCTCCACGGTCTATATGGAGGTATGTTGGCTACCTGGTCGGGGGTTAAGGGAACGGTTTGGTAAGGGTCTTGCCCTTGTTCAGCGTTTAGAGGTCCTGCAAGGGACCTGGGTCAAATTTAGTAGGATCTCCTTCAATGCCCATAGGTATTGGATGGCGGGGATCCAAACTCTTTGACCCCCTCATAAGTTAACTACTATTAATACTATAACCCGGCTATTTAGGACTGTATCCCTGCTGGCTCAGACTACTTAGCCGAGGGTAACGTCACCGCCAAAAGCGGGGCCTACCACAATTTGCATTAATAACTTAATTCATTATCTTCCAATAATCCAACCCTTTAGGATTGTATCCTTGCTGACTCAAACTACTGGGTTGAGGGTAACGTCACCTTCAAAAGAGGGGCCTACTACAATAACTAAGATAATCTCTTAAACAAGTGCAAAAGTGCGAAAATAATCAAAGGTTATACTAATACACGAGTCGGATCCAAGTGATTCATCTTGTCTATCTGTTTTTATTTTATTTTTATTTTTCAGCATTTAGTTAGTTTTTATTTTTCTAGTTTAAAAACCTTTTTTCTAACTTTTTGATTTGATTAGACGTTGAGGATAAACCGGTACTAAAAGCTCTTGTATCCTTGGACGACCTCGGTATCTTACCAACACTATACTACGTCCACGATGGGTGCACTTGCCCATATGTGTGTTTAGTGTTAGTAAATATCGTGTTTTATAAATTTAAAACTTGGCTAAAAGTGTAAAAGGGCTTAAAATATATATTAAAAATATAACACACTTCACGCACATCAAGTTTTTGGCGCCGCTGCCGGGGACACAAGGATTTTAAGAAAGCTTAAAATCGACGGCCTAATCAGTTTTTCAAAACCTTTTCAAAACGCGCGCACATTTTTCTGCATTTTAGTTTAGTTTGCATTTACAGTAGCCTGAACACGGGGCCGTGCTCGCTGAACACGCCCCCGTGCTGCATATTTTTAGTTAGATACCCAGATACAGAGTCTGAACACGGGGCCGTGCTCACTCAACACGCCCCCGTGTCCAACGTGACCAGTAACTTTAATTAAAACGCCCAGATACAGATCCTGACCACGGGGCCGTGTTCACCCAACACGGAGCCGTGTCCAGCTTCTGTTTCCATCTTTATTTTTGTTTTCTGGTCCCAAGACTCAGTTGTGGTCTGTTGAGTGATTCTTATGGATCAATACTCAGGAGGTTACAACTACACCTATGATGAGGATGATTATAGGGGTAATTATTGCACTAATTGTCGTAACACACGCTCGGTTCAATATAATAACTCATATCAACCATCCAATTCATACAACCATTATGAGGAGCCTAGGTACGAGCCATCAACTTCATACACATCCTATGAAGACCAAAGGTATGAACCTCCTCCCTCATACTCATATTTTGATGAACCAAGGTATGAGCCTTCATACTCATACTTTGAAGATTCAAGATATGAGCCACCACCTTCATACACTTATTATGAGGAACCATGGCGTGAACAACCCACATCATATGAGTACTATGAAGAACAAAGTTTCGACCCTTATCCGTCATATACTTACAATGAAGAGCAATGGTGTGAACCATCTACTTCATATGGGTACTATGATGAACCAAGGATCGAACAACCGGATTCAAGCCTTGAGGATCCCAATTCTTTTTCTCTCACCGAAGTAACCAATAGGATATTAGAACACATTAAAACTATCGAACGTTGCATAAAAGAATCTCGCGCAAGGGAAGAGGAGTCCCGCGCAAGAGAAGAATTAAATTGTAATAATAACGTAGAGATAGTTGAAAATGTAAAAATGGAAGAACAAGAAAGTGAAAAACCGACACATGAGTTAAACAACGAAAGGGGTGAGGTCGATAACGTTAAATTACAAGAAGAGTCTAATTTAGGAGAAATTAATCTCTTGTCGCCTACTTTCGAAAATCATTGTTTAGTAACCCCTCATGCTAAGTTTTTAAAAGAGCTAAACACTAATGCTAAAGTTAAAGAAATGGTAAGCGTTAAGTTAACTAATGATCAAACCTCGCTAATAAAAGAAGATCCTTTTGAAATTAACATTACACCGGTTCCATGTTTCTTTGAAAATTCCTTTACTAGTAATATCACCATTGATAAAGATCTTTGTGTTAACATAATGCCTAACTACGTTTTCGAAAAATTAAGTATTAGTGATTTTGCTCCACTTCAAATACCCATTTTTCTATCTAATCGGAAAATAATAAAATCAATCGGTGTAGTTGAGGATATCTTGGTTCAAACAAATCAAATGGTAATCCCAACCGACTTTGTCATCCTTGATGACGCTCCTCTAGTGTTGGGACGACCTTTTGTAAAAACTCATGAAGCTTTGAAAAACCGGAAGTACAACAATCTACCTCTTTAATTAGGGGCATTCAAAAGGAGCATAGATCTTGAGCACTCAATGAAATATCCTTTTGGCAATGACGACCCCCTAATTGAAGATGAGCCAGAGCCACCTAATAAGGTGGGTCTAGCCAAGGACCCTTATAAACGTGGCGCACCACGGAGGCATTCCGCGGAACTATCCGTAGTTTAGTTTAGATTAACCTTTATGTTTTCTAGTTTAGTTTTTAATTTTCAGGAATAAAACACACTCGGGATGGTGAAGGACACTAATGGAAGCTTGAACCAACACCCCAAGCACAAAAACAGAGCCTCTCGACAATTTTTCTTCATTACAGCAAGTTCAGCACGGGGTCGTGCTCAACCCAACACGCCCCCGTGCCCAAAACTCTGCAGAAATGCCCAGTTCAGGTACCTGGACACGGGGCCGTGCTCACTGAACACGCCCCCGTGCCCAGCCTTCTGTTTACTTTTGGTACTGGCAGTCTGGACATGGGGCCGTGCTCAGCCAACACCACCCCGTGTTCAGCTACCCAGTAACATAAAATCTTGTTTTTAACCCACTTTTACACATTTTAGTCAACCGAAAAACTTATTCTTTGGAACACATTGAGGACAATGTGTAATTTAAGTGTGGGGGGGGTGCTAAAACCTTGAATTTTGCAAGTCCTAATTACAAGCCTTACACAAAACTCTATTGGAACCGCTAATCACCCCAAATTTTTTCAAAAACTTTTCGTTTTTTTACTTGTCTTGGTTTAATTTGGGAATAACAAGTTCTAAAAAGGTTATATTTTTACAAATTTACAACCGATAGCGTCGTGATAAAAAGAACCAACATAAGAAAATTATGAAACGACATGACAAATCTAGTTAAAATTTGATTATATATACTTGATCACATAAAAACCCATTCCCACAAAAAGTGAGTTTTGAGCCTTTATTGAGCATACAAATATACATCTTTAAACTAAATGCTCATTTTTCGTTTCTTGTGTGAATAGCCGCTTGGTTTCTTACGACTCTAGAACTTGCCACGACGGTACATTCCCGGTCCTTACCAACTTAAACCCGAGTAAGTAAATGATGGAGGCATTAGGACTAACCCCTTTTTATTTCTACACCATTATTTTTTTTTTACCACCTACCCAAAATCCCCCTAGTTAATCCCTTTGAGCCTAAACCTTTTCATTTCTTAACCCAAAACAAACACCCTTTTTCCCACCAAAACCCCTTTTTCATTTTAAACCCTTTATTTTAGTAACAAAGCGCGGTTTTTCTTATGACTTCCTTATCAAAAAAAAAAAAAAAAGAGAAAAATGATGATAATAATGAAGCCAAAAGAAATAAACAAACAAGTTTATCAAAAAGAACTTTGTTTGAAAAAAAATTTCTTCATTAAAATAAAAAGTCAAAAAAAAAGTGTCTTACGAAAACCGACGCTTTTTACGCTTTTCGCCCTTTTACTAACCACTAACCCAACCACCCACCTTTAGCCCAAGCCTAACCCTTCACCCAAAAAAGTCCTCTTGATATTTACAAAGGTATAAAGTTAAAAAGGAGGAGGATTGATTGCTTGGCAAGCTTATGGTAGGAATAAGTTCCATGCCGCTCTCGAGTGATTCACTAAAAATACACCTTCGGCCGAGTGTTGAGTGATCCCCCGTGAGGTATGTGAACTTGTGTATAAATGGAATTTTAAAAAGGCATGCTATGCCCAAATAAGTAATTTATCTTATGAAACGTTCTAAATAAATCATAACGAATAGGATTGTAAATTGTATAAAAATAAAACCCAATAAAGATCTTGGATTCCCGACACTCAGAGACAAGCCCAAAACCTTCTCTTCTACCCATTCCATTTGGGAGTGTAAGCCACATATTAAAGAGTTTTGCTTGAGGACAAGCAAAGATTCAAGTGTAGGGGTATTTGATGTGTGTAAAATGCAACATATAAATTACATCAAATGAGGCATAAAACTAACCCTTTTTAAGTACTAATGTTGGAAAAAGTGTGCTTTTGTCTTCCTTTTGTATTTTCAGGGTTAAAAGAGCTTAAATGAACAAAAGAAGCAAAAATGCAGCCAAATCCAACATAAATACAAAGAAAAGGAAGAAACGTGGCATGCCCGACTCCTCGACAGCATCTCCCAAAGCAAAAACAAGAAGAAAGCTGAGCATGGGGCTGTGCCCAGCTGAGCATGGGGCTGTGCCCAGATGAACACGGGGTTATGTCCAGCGGACACGGGGCGTGTCCAGCTCAACACGGGGCCGTGCTCAGCGAGCACGGGGCAGCGTCCAAAATGGTCAGCCCTGGCACAAAAGACAAAGTGGTAGAAGCTTCTACTGCCCACCACGGGGCCGTGCCCAGCGGACACGGGGGCGTGGTCAGAGTGCTGCAGGTGCATTTATTGTAATTGCGAATTACAATTAATGAAGAGAGAGAGTGTCAGACGGGCACGGGGCCGTGTCCAGCGGACACGGGGCCGTGCCCAGGCTTCTGTTCAGCCTATAAATAGGAGTGCTTGGAGCCATTTCAACTCATCCCTTGGCACACCACCTCTCTCACACTTCATCCACCACCCACCACCACCATAACACCATCATCCACCACCATCATCCATTGTCCATCGTAGAGTGTGTGAGTCGTCTCGGGATCCAAGATTGATCGTAAGAGTTCTTGACAATCAAGGCCATGTTTGCCTAAGTCTCTTACATCACTTGGTGAAGACAAGTGTTTAGTATAATACTTTTTATTTTTAATCTTTTGCACTTTTTATTTAGTTTTGTATTAATGACTTTAATAACTAGTTGCTTATGTTGAAGGTGATCTTTCCTTATCGTTTGTCCGTGGTGTCTTGGCATTATTTTACTGTCTATATAAAATAAAAGATTTTCACCATTCATATCTCCACGGTCTATATGGAGGTATGTTGGCTACCTGGTCGGGGGTTAAGGGAACGGTTTGGTAAGGGTCTTGCCCTTGTTCAGCGTTTAGAGGTCCTGCAAGGGACCTGGGTCAAATTTAGTAGGATCTCCTTCAATGCCCATAGGTATTGGATGGCGGGGATCCAAACTCTTTGACCCCCTCATAAGTTAACTACTATTAATACTATAACCCGGCTATTTAGGACTGTATCCCTGCTGACTCAGACTACTTAGCCGAGGGTAACGTCACCGCCAAAAGCGGGGCCTACCACAATTTGCATTAATAACTTAATTCATTATCTTCCAATAATCCAACCCTTTAGGATTGTATCCTTGCTGACTCAAACTACTGGGTTGAGGGTAACGTCGCCTTCAAAAGAGGGGCCTACTACAATAACTAAGATAATCTCTTAAACAAGTGCAAAAGTGCGAAAATAATCAAAGGTTATACTAATACACGAGTCGGATCCAAGTGATTCATCTTGTCTATCTGTTTTTATTTTATTTTTATTTTTCAGCATTTAGTTAGTTTTTATTTTTCTAGTTTAAAAACCTTTTTTCTAACTTTTTGATTTGATTAGACGTTGAGGATAAACCGGTACTAAAAGCTCTTATGTCCTTGGACGACCTCGGTATCTTACCAACACTATACTACGTCCACGATGGGTGCACTTGCCCATATGTGTGTTTAGTGTTAGTAAATATCGTGTTTTATAAATTTAAAACTTGGCTAAAAGTGTAAAAGGGCTTAAAATATATATTAAAAATATAACACACTTCACGCACATCACCAGCCCATTCGATCCATCCATACTTGTTTACTTTTCCGCGTTACTTATCATTATGCTATCGAACTATTCAGGCTAATCTTACTCTCAGCGCTCCCTTCAATCCACAAACAATCACTGTGAGTATACTCGATCCCTTTTTGCTTTTAGCACTTTTGGGTGTTACATACGTTACCTATCAAATCACAATCAAACACAAACTATTTGAACGCTAACCGAATACATGTGCTATTTGACTAAATGAATGCTGTTTATTATGTTTACACGTGGAGTGCTATCTACCTGCCTTAGCAACATAGTACTATAGTTTGGACTCAGCACCCGTTCACACGGGGGTTGTTAAGGACAAATACTTGCATGGATTACGGTGGTAATCATGTATTGCGAACCGTCTCGGACGGTCAACCCGCAGTCGTTGGTATCGATGGTCCCATGTCGATAATTAACATGCATCGTTTTCCTCTGTGTACGTGCCTGGTTATGCGTAAACTATTCGAACTCTATATGCTATTATCAAACTTGTGTGCTCACCTTTACATTTTATGTATTGACTTTATTTAACATATGTGACAGGTAATTAGGATGCTTATCTGCTAGGAAAGCGTGGCTAGGATAAAGCTCTAGAGGCCAATGAATAGCTATAGGTAGTGGTCTACCTAGGGGTCTCTAGAAGCAAATAAACAATTGCCATGGAGCCGTTGGAGTTGTCCGATCCGGGGTCTATGGCATTAGCTGTCTGTAGATCTTGTCCGGATAGGTCTTGATGACTTCAAGCAATACTTTTGTTTATTTGGTTTGTAATAATTAAATCTGAGTTGTCGGAACGGAAATTATTTGCCTAGTTGCTTTCTATGATAACTTGTTTATTTATTTGGGATACGGTATGGGACGTATCATTTAACTGAATTTGTAATAATATTTGTTGTGGAAACTTCTGGACAATCTGTTTCGCTCAGTGCCGCGCCCCGATGATTCCGCCATCGGTTGGGGTGTGACGGATTGGTATCAGAGCCATAACTATAGGGAATTAGGCAGACACGACCTAGTCCGGGTCGCTGTCTTAGAGACCTAGACTATAGTTAGGAACCATCAGACCAAGTTTATGTGCTTATTCTGTAATTTTTCACTGTCATTACACTCGAATTTTCAAATAAAGTCGGAGGATTTAGTTAGGAATAGGTGTGAAAACCGCAAACTCCCGACTAAATTTCCTGACTTATGAGGATTTTACTCCTTCATCTCGACATTTTTGCTAATAAACGAGGAGAATTATACCAAAACAGGTGTGAAACCCCCATTTTGATGAAAATTCTTCTCGATTTTACTAAAAACAAGGAAGAAATTACTAAGCCAAGGGGTGAGACCCTAACCTTAGCAGTTTGTCCTGTATTTTATTCATCTCACCAAGGCTTCGACGGACTCCAACGACTTGAACTCACAAGTATGACCTAGGAAGCGCGTGCGGAATGCCCGAGAATCGAGGCAGAAACACGACCTCCAGAGTCGAAAGTGACGACAAGTCTACTGCGAATAGTCGAATCGCCTTGGGTAGTCGATGTCTAGTAGCCGCAGACGATCTACCTCTCGATTTTATGTGTTTCGATTTTGAGAACCGCAACCACATACTCTGATGACTCGTTGCTTTCATGTGTTTATGTGTGCTTTCTCTGTTTTGTGTTATATTTGCTTTCTCTGTTTTATTTTGAGGTAATATTCGATTTTACTACCACTATGATCAACACACACAACTCGCAATTGCCGATTCTATCTCAATTCGACACCCAGTTATCACAACTCTAAGACGATATCATACTATATGCTATGCTATACGACTAAGTTAGACTATACTATACGATGCTACTCGATATGTTATACGAACGACACGCGAGCTTTGAAGGATAGGTTTCTGTTTTTTGACTGCCTCTGTGATTAAGTGGTTACGTGCTTTTGTGTTCATGTGACTCTGTGCTTATGTGCTTCTGTGCTTATGTGTATCTGTGATTATGTGCCTATATGTTACATAATGTTTGACTCGACGTGATTCTAAGCTTTAGTAGTCTAGACGTGTGAGGTGAGATTCGATTTCGTTGTGTTGAGTCTCGTGACGATGTCTAATGCAGACCATGTCGTCGTCTGGATCCCGACACCGAACCCCACTTACCCGCCAGGAAAAGAGGGACAGACGTCTCGCTGCCATCATCTCCAAAACTGTGGCGAAAGCTGTGAGTGAGGTGTATGAAAACGTTAGCAAGTCGTCTGAAGAATCACGAGCTGAAATCCCTAAGGATTCAAGCAAGGCTGCTTTCAGCTTCAAGCAGTTCAAGGCATGCGGACCGAAAGAGTTCACTGGCGAAGATGGTCCAACAGCCATGTTTCACTGGTTCGACTCGGTCGAAGTCACGCTGCGCCAGAGCGGATGTCCCAAGCATCTCCGCACTCTCAACGCTACAGGCGTCTTCCAGTCCCGTGCTCTATACTGGTGGACGGCCGAACGAAACAAGCGCGGAAACGATGCAGCTTACGGGCTATCATGGAAGGAGTTGAAAGCGATTATGATCGAAGAATTCTGCCCTCCTCATGAACGCCAAAAGCTGGAGGACGAGTTCTGGGGAATCAAGCAGAAGGATGGAGACAACGCTGCTCTCACTGCTCGCTTCAAGCAGCTTAGCATCATATGTCCTGATCAAGTCAAGACCTCAGATCAGGCCATCAAGAAGTATATCCGAGCCCTACCCGACTGTGTAGCCGACTTTGTTCGCGCCGCCAAGCCAGCAACTATCGAAGAAACCTACCTACTCGCCGCTGAGATCAATGATAAGCGAGTGAAGTCTGGTTTTTGGGATAAGCAAACCAAGTCTCTGCATCAAGCCACTGCAACACCCACCGACTCATCTGCTCAATCCTCCAAGTCTTCAAGAAGAAGGAAGAAGAACAACAACAACAGCTCCAGCAACAAGAGCTGTGCTGCCGCAACAAATGCCACTCCTCTGCAAACGACACCAGTTCAACAGCAGCAACACCAGCACTCAGCTCCAGCGATCAATGCACCGCCAGCGAAGCGTGCATACACAGGCCCTCACCCACTCTGCCCGACATGTTCGTATCATCATCCAGTGGGTCTAGCTTGTCGTTTTTGCGCTCACTGCAATCTGTACGGTCATTTCACTACGAACTGCCGCTATGGTCCCCGCAAAGCCCCAGTTCAAGCCACTGTCAACCAAGCTCTACTCCCTGCTCCTCAAGGTCAACAAGCAGCTCAAGCACCAGCAGCTAATGCTCGAGTCTGCTTTGCATGTGGTGACCCTAACCACTTTGCCAACAGATGCCCGAACAGGGTAGTTAAGCAAGAGCCCCAGCAGCAACAACCGCAGCAGCAACAACAACAGCCTCAGCAACAGCAGCAAGCAGCCCATGCCCGAACCTTCAACATCAATGCTTGCCAGGCTCAGGCGGATAACAACGTGGTTAATGGTACGTTCCTTGTGAATGGTATTTATGCATCATGTTTGTTTGATACTGGAGCCGATAACTGCTTTGTGTCATTTGAATTCGAGAAGCTCCTTAGTTGTAAGCGCTCTTATCTGTCCTCGTCATTCGAAGTCGCTACAGGAAGAACCATTGCCGTTAATTCAGTACTCCGTGATTGTACTCTCGAACTCAACAATCACATCTTCCCAATCGACCTTATTCCGATGCAACTCGGAAGTTTTGATGTGATAATAGGCATGGACTTTCTTCGTGAAAACCATGCTGAAGTTGTGTGCTTTGAAAAGATGATTCGATTCTCGCTCGCAAATGGTGATCTTCTGTGTGTGTACGGTGAAACAACGTCGAAGGGTCTCAAGCTTATGTCGTGTGTGCAAGCCAGCAAGTATCTCCGCAAGGAATATCGAGCCTTCTTGGCCAACATCGTAGTAGCGGAGAAGGGAAAGAAAAAGAAAGTTGAAGTCAAAGATGTTCCAGTGGTTCGTGAATTTCCTCAGGTGTTCCCTGACGATCTGCCCGGACTACCACCAAGTCGTGATATCGACTTTCGTATCGACCTCATTCCTGGAGCTAACCCCGTTGCCAAAGCCCCTTATCGACTCGCTCCATCCGAAATAAGGGAACTCTCGAACCAACTCCAGGAATTACTCGAAAAAGGCTTTATTCGCCCAAGCACCTCTCCTTGGGGCACGCCAGTCCTTTTTGTCAAGAAGAAGGATGGATCGTTCCGGATGTGCATCGACTATCGGGAGTTGAATAAGCTAACCATTAAGAACCGATACTCCTTACCTCGAATTGACGATTTGTTTGATCAGCTACAAGGTGCAGCATGTTTCTCCAAGATCGATCTGCGTTCAGGATATCATCAGCTACGAATTCAAGAGGAAGACATTCCTAAAACTGCTTTTCGAACCCGTTATGGCCATTACGAATTTGTTGTTATGCCCTTTGGTCTAACCAACGCGCCCGCGGTTTTTATGGACCTAATGAATCGCGTGTGTAAGCCTTACCTTGACCGTTTCGTCATCGTGTTCATCGACGATGTCTTGATCTATTCTAAATCGAAAGCCGAACACGCGCAACATCTACGTTTGGTTCTCGAGTTACTGCAGGGAAACCAACTCTATGCCAAGTTCTCCAAGTGCGAGTTCTGGTTGGAGGAGGTTAAATTTCTGGGTCACATAGTGAATAGTCGAGGTATCCATGTCGATCCTGCGAAGATTGAGGCTGTCAAAAGCTGGATTACGCCTAAGAACCCGTCAGAAGTTCGTTCTTTTCTCGGACTAGCGGGCTATTATCGACGATTCATTGAAGGATTCTCCAAAATCGCTGTGCCGCTTACTGCTCTTACGCATAAGGACAAGCCTTTCGTGTGGGGAAACGCGCAAGAGACTGCCTTTCAAACCCTCAAGCATATGCTGTGCAACGCACCGATTCTTACGCTGCCCGACGGAAGCGACAACTTCATTGTCTACTGTGATGCTTCTAACCTTGGTCTCGGCTGTGTCCTCATGCAGCGAGACAAGGTTATAGCCTATGCATCTCGTCAGCTCAAAATCCACGAGAAGAACTATACAACCCATGACCTCGAGCTAGGCGCGGTTGTCTTTGCATTGAAGATTTGGCGGCACTACCTGTATGGCACTAAGTGTACGATCTACACTAATCACAGGAGTTTACAACACATCTTTAATCAGAGAGAGCTTAATATGCGTCAACGCCGATGGGTAGAACTTCTCAATGATTACGACTGTGAGATTCGTTATCACCCAGGCAAGGCGAATGTGGTTGCTGACGCGCTCAGCAGAAAGAGTTACGTGCTCAGTACTCGAAACATACAGCACAATCTCGAAACCCTTATTCGCGAAGCTCAACATGCTTGCTTTAACGAGCATACATTGAAGAAAGATAGAATCTATCACGATGGAGCTCAGTTAGTAAGTAAACCAGATGGGATATTCTATTATCTGGACCGAATTTGGATCCCTAAGTGGACCGATTTGCAAAAGATTATCATGAACGAAGCCCACAAGTCTCGATATTCTATTCATCCCGGTGCAGACAAGATGTACCAGGATCTTCGTTATAAGTACTGGTGGCCGGGTATGAAAAGGGATATCGCCCTATACGTTGGAAGCTGTTTAACATGTGCAAGAGTCAAGGCTGAACATCAAAGACCTTCTAGCTTACTCGAACAACCGCCGATACCTATATGGAAGTGGGAGAGTATAGCTATGGATTTCATAACGAAACTTCCGCCCACGCCATCAGGTCACGACAGTATTTGGGTTATAATCGATCGTCTAACGAAGTCAGCCCACTTTTTGCCGATACGAGAAGACTACAAGGTGGAACGACTAGCCCAAATCTACACCGACGAGATCATTCGTAATCATGGTACGCCTCGTGACATCGTTTCAGACCGTGACGCTCGGTTCATTTCGCGATTATGGGAAACGTTTCAAGCGGCGCTTGGTACGTCGCTTAATCTAAGTACTGCATTCCATCCTCAAACCGACGGACAGATTGAAAGAACGATCCGTACTCTTGAAGACATGCTCCGAGCGTGTGTCATAGATTTTGGTGGCAGTTGGAACAAACACCTGCCATTGGTAGAATTCTCGTACAATAATAGCTATCATGCCAGCATTGAAATGGCACCTTTCGAGGCTTTGTATGGTAGAAGATGTCGATCGCCTATTGTGTGGCACGAGATCGGTCACTCGCAACTAACCGGTCCCGAGATTCTACAAGAAACAACTGACAAAATCCACCAGATTCGAGACAACTTGGTAAAAGCTCGGAACAGACAGAAAAGTTATGCCGATAAAAGACGCAAGCCCCTTGAATTTGAAGTTGGTGACTACGTACTCCTAAAGGTATCACCTTGGAAGGGTGTAGTCCGATTCGGCAAGAAAGGGAAACTAGTGCCTCGATATGTTGGACCTTTTAGGATTCTGGAAAGAATCGGAAAAGTCGCCTACAGACTCGAATTACCGGAGGAACTCAGTAACGTCCACCCGACTTTCCACGTCTCTAACCTCCGAAAATGCCTTGCTGATCATGATCTAATTGTACTGCTTGACGATCTTCAGGTCAACGAAACGTTACACTTCGTGGAAAAGCCTGTCGAAATCGTGGATCGCCAAACCAAGCAACTCAGGCGCTCTCGCATCCCGATCGTGAAGGTCCGATGGGAAGGCAAACGAGGCGCGAAGTTCACTTGGGAACTCGAAAGCGACATGGAGGCCAAGTACCCGCAGCTGTTTAAATAAATAGATCTGAAGCATCAAATTGGTAAATCACGGCATTGTGTAGCCTTCGAGCCTAATTTCGGGACGAAATTCCCTAAACAAGGGGAGGCTGTAACACCCCGTGTTTTCGAATGTCAAAGTCAAAGTCAAAGTCCCAGTCAACTTTGACTTTCTTTGACTGTAAATAGTCAATTTTATGTTTTAATTGTATTATGTGGAGTAAGTGTTGTAATCAGCAAGAATCGAAGTAATCGAATGTGTTTTAACGCGAACCGATCTACGACTGTGAATAGTAGGAAGTAACAATGCGATAAAGTTAACTAATCAGTAATCAAACCGATCTAACAATCAATCGAACTCGAGACTCGAATTATGCGAATTTTGGTATTGTTATACATGTGTGTGTGCCTCATGTGTTACTTGTGCGTGTTTACTTTATGCTTGATGTGGTAATCAATCGAAAATCAAATCGAAACTCGTAAAGCAATCGAACTCAATCGAACCGACATCGAAATGTGACTTATAGAAGATTGTATGTTAGATATAGCGGTTGGGACTGAAAGTAATTTGACTAGGAACCCTATCGTATTTCGTATCATCGTCCATCGAAATCGAAACGTCGAAAATCATCGCAAAATACCCAAAGTGTGTCGCGGATCGAACAGGAAGGCAACCTGATCGAACAGGCCAGCCGATCGGCTGGCATCTTGCCAGCCGATCGAGCAGCCCACTCGATCGGAGCTCCTGGCCGATCGGCTGCCACTTTCCTCTTTTGTAGCCAATAAATAGGGCTGTCATTGTCATACTTTCTATTTTTGGAAAGCTCTGACTGAACCAGCCATCTTCTTCACCTTTTCTCAGATTTCTCTCAATCCCGGTAAGTTTTCACTCTAATTCTTGTACGATCTTGATCATTACTTGATTCTACACCTTTCTATCTTTCAAAACTTGAATTCTAACCGTGAAATCACCAAGATCTAGGTGTTCTTGGGTGATGTCATCATGGTGTTCTTGAAGAACATCATGTTTTGGCCTCATTCCACTATGATTAGCTTAGATCTAACCGATTTCCACATAAACAAGTTAAGATCAATCAAAGATCTAAACATCCACAAGTTGTGAAGGATTGAAAGAAGGAATTCCAACTTTCTTTCAACTCTTTTACACTCAATGCCTTCAAATCAATAGAAACGGAGCTTGAACCGGCTAACTAATCATTAAAATAGTTAAAAGGTTCAAGATTCGGGTTCTATGATCAAGGTTCATCGATTTCGGGATTAAACTCTAAGCCGACGTTCCGAACCGCTCAACGGACGGATTTGGGTGATCCCTGTCCGAGCCAGAGAGACGAGTAAGGACGGAGGTATCATAGTTCAACTCGTTATCAAACTACCTCGATATAATAACAAATAAACAAACAGCCAAGTGTTAGACGAAAGGCCGACCACGTCAGAAATGCTGGCCGAACGGCTAGGCTGTTCGAACAGCCCAGCCGATCGGACACACCAGCCGATCGACCGGGCCAGCCGATCGGCTAGCACATGGCGTCCCACTTTTCCAACCTTTTGAGGTATAGTATTGACGAAGTAGTGTTCGATCGAGTATGGCACTCGATTGGTGAACATTACTGTTCGGATCATGAGATACTATGCTTCAACACCTAATCGTTTTCACAACTCGTTTGTAGTAGGGAATGCTAGCCGATCGAACAGACTGTTCGATCGAGTGACATTCAGTTGAGGGCTAACTCTGAAGTCCTGGCCGATCGAGTGAGCTAGCCGATCGAGTGAGCTAACCGATCGAGCGAGCTAGCCGATCGAACGAACCGTTCGATCGATCGACTTGAAAGGTAGGAACACTTCAGTCTTCTCAAATACTACAGCAAAAACTTCAAAAGTTCAAATCCTCTAACACAAACACACCAGAGGGAGAAACAATCCACTCGAATGATTCAGCCGATCGAGCCTACCGGCCGATCGAACGGGACTGTCCAATCGGATATACCAGCCGATCGAACGGGCCGTTCGATCGAACCTGCCGTTTGATCGACCAGCCCATTCGATCCATCCATACTTGTTTACTTTTTCGCGTTACTTATCATTATGCTATCGAACTATTCAGGCTAATCTTACTCTCAGCGCTCCCTTCAATCCACAAACAATCACTGTGAGTATACTCGATCCCTTTTTGCTTTTAGCACTTTTGGGTGTTACATACGTTACCTATCAAATCACAATCAAACACAAACTATTTGAACGCTAACCGAATGCATGTGCTATTTGACTAAATGAATGCTGTTTATTATGTTTACACGTGGAGTGCTATCTACCTGCCTTAGCAACATAGTACTATAGTTTGGACTCAGCACCCGTTCACACAGGGGTTGTTAAGGACAATTACTTGCATGGATTACGGTGGTAATCATGTATTGCGAACCGTCTCGGACGGTCAACCCGCAGTCGTTGGTATCGATGGTCCCATGTCGATAATTAACATGCATCATTTTCCTCTGTGTACGTGCCTGGTTATGCGTAAACTATTCAAACTCTATATGCTATTATCAAACTTGTGTGCTCACCTTTACATTTTATGTATTGACTTTATTTTAACGTATGTGACAGGTAATTAGGATGCTTATCTGCTAGGAAAGCGTGGCTAGGATAAAGCTCTAGAGGCCAATGAATAGCTATAGGTAGTGGTCTACCTAGGGGTCTCTAGAAGCAAATAAACAATTGCCATGGAGCCGTTGGAGTTGTCCGATCCGGGGTCTATGGCATTAGCTGTCTGTAGATCTTGTCCGGATAGGTCTTGATGACTTCAAGCAATACTTTTATTTATTTGGTTTGTAATAATTAAATCTGAGTTGTCGGAACGGAAATTATTTGCCTAGTTGCTTTCTATGATAACTTGTTTATTTATTTGGGATACGGTATGGGACGTATCATTTAACTGAATTTGTAATAATAGTTGTTGTGGAAACTTCTGGACAATCTGTTTCGCTCAGTGCCGCGCCCCAATGATTCCGCCATCGGTTGGGGTGTGACAGCAGGCACTAAGCGTAATTGGCTGGATATTTCTCCTTAGCATCAATAAAGAGTCTCGCAAGCTTAAGATGCCTACGTTTGTTGAACAATACTTATATTTTATTTTGATCCTCTGTGGATTATATTTCGACGATTGTGATACTCTGATATTACATTCAATGGTTGAAATATATTTATCTTTATGCTTCCGCTGTGCATTTATACATTGTGTGGTTTGACTATATTGTTGCCAACTACGTCACGGTAATCCCCCACCAGGCCCACCGGTGAAACACGTGGAAATCGGGGTGTGACAGGTTGGTATCAGAGCCAACGTTGAGTGAATTAAACACTATCCTTATGTGTTTAATGTCAATGACACAATTGCACATACTTGAGTCTAGACAAGAACATAGGACAAATTTGAATTTTTATTCCAGTTTGTTTTTATTGTTTATTATGATTTAAAGATTTGTTAAGCAGGAAATATGCCACCAGCAATTAGAAGAGGAGGAAGAGGCAAAGGGCCGATCACTACTCATAATGATCACGAGGCCGGACCTTCGAACATACGAGCTCCTTCCAGCACAAGGAGCGAAGAACCTCAGAGACGTAGAAGAAACCTCTTTGAGCCAGCAAGACGGTCTACCTCACATAGTTCGACACCTTTATACCGTCACTCTTTTGGATCAGATTCGGAGAACAATCCCAGTAACCCTCAACCTTCGTTTATACCTCTCCAGCGATCTGCTTCGCACCGTTCCTATGGCGATCCTACTCCTTTCTTCCAGGGCCGATTCAACCCGGCTGATTACGTCCAAGAACCAATAGCTTATAACCCTTTAGGACCTGAAGACCATTTCTCCGAAGATAATGCGGTAGATATGGATGAAGACACGGATCCCATAGAACCTGCAAGAGGTACTCCCAACCATCCAATCGAGATCTCTGATGGGTCATCCTTCCATGGAACACCCTATCAAGGTCCCGACAGTTACCAGGCGAGGTTTAACCAGTGTGATTGGTACTTCATACCTTCTCATCACTTCTCGCCTCATGAGCAACAGCAGCAACAGGATCCTTCCGAGGATTCGCATTTTGTGGCAGTTACGCCACCGCCTCCTCCGCCACCAGTTCAACCAGCATCTCCTGATCCGCCAAGGCGTAGGAGATCAGGCACGCGGATGTCCACCCGAGGAGGCGAACTCCCCTTTAGCACCCCTCGCCACTCGAGTGCAAGTCACTTTCCGCCAGTACCTGAAGAACCACATTAGGGGAACCTTCTGGTCACCCTGCAGAGGTGAATTCTGCACCAGTTGCACCACCTCCGCCACCATTTGGGTATGATAACCCTATACCAGCGTACCCCAGTTCCACCGTGTACAACCCGTTTGAGCAGCCGACTCACACGCGCTACAACTATAATTATGATGCCGACACATACGTGGTAGCGGCTAATTACAATGCTCTCCATCCTGACAGAGCTTATGGAAACCTTTGGGGAACAGATTACTCAGCTCATGGGTATCCAGTACCTCCCTGACCTCCGGTTCAACAACCGTCGCAGCAGTCACGTTTTTCTCCACCGGAGCAAGAAGAAATCCTCCACCGTCTAAGCCGAGTGGAACGAGACTTTGAGCAAGAACGTAAAAGTAATCGTGGATTCCTTAAAGGCCTAGCAAACTTACTAAAAGGGAGGAAGAAACGAGATCATTAGTCTCTTCATGTACTATAGTATTTACTGTTACAATCAAGTCCCTGCGAGGACATTTGCCTTAAGTGTTTTAGTCCCTGCGAGGACATTTATCGTGTTTAGTCCCTGCGTGGACAATTACATTTCAGTCCCTGCGTGGACTTATCTTTTAGTCCCTGTGCGGACATCTATCTATGTATTTGGTCCCTGCGTGGACTTGTTTTCTGTAGACCTCTGCGTAGGTATTTAGTTATTTAAAAGTCCCGTTTAGGGCAGTGTGTAACCATTATTATGATTAATGGAATATATGTTATAAATTTCATTTTGTTATTATATGCAATAAAACAAAGATCATTCCTTTTAAATTAATCTGCCTAAATAAAGAATCTTAATAGTGAAACCTAGCCTGGTGTCATTATAAGACCCGGCCAAAATGGTAAGACTTAATTAAAAGATTCAGATTCCAGTTAACCTCTGTAAACATGTTAACATCCTTGGCAGATGTGATTCGTTAAAATCGCACGCGTCATTCTTATATACGAATCCATTAAGGGATTCCAAAACCCAAATTAATGATTAGTAAATCATGGGTTAAATCGTCAATAAAGATGATCATTTATTTAAAACATCCATTAGTGATGAAGTGCCTACAGGCCATACTTATTGTCATATAAGACAAAAGACAGTTGTAGTCTATGACTCCCTGTCAGAAAAGGTAAAAGGACTACGCCATGCCTTGATTCTCTGTAATCCAGGCTTATATTATAAAAACGTCCCTGTGACTAGGCTTTCGTGCCACTAACAATATTATTTGTAATTAGGATAAGTTATATTCAAATCCTAAATAAAAGTAAGTAACAAATTAACCCAATATGGTCTATGTTTACCATGGTTAATGAATTGCCATAAAAGACAATTCCATAATAAACTCCTAAATAAACCTTTGTCATTATCTTCTGTAGCAGATTCGAGTTAAATGGCTGAACCAAGTGGAGTTAATAGTCATTCGAAGGAGGATGACAATGATAACGCTCAGATTCATTTAACGGGCGCTGAACTAAAAGCTTTGGTAGACAACGCTGTTAAGGCAGCCTTGGATCGGCAGTATGAAGAATACACCGAGTCCCGAAGCAGAACCCTATCTACACCACACTCAAAACCAAAAACCCACTCTAAATCTCACAACAAACCACCCTCAACTCCGTCTAAGCCTAAGAAGGACGACGATAGGCACTCATCTAATGAGAATAGTGTCCACCCTAAAAAGAAAGTGGTCGATGATACACCTCGCGTTAGGGGTTGCACGTATAAGTATTTCGTATCTTGCAAACCCCGAGATTTCACTGGGGAAAAGGGCGCTGTGGATTGTATGACCTGGTTAGATGAGATGGACACCGTTGTGGACATCAGTGGTTGTGCTGAGAGAGACTTGGTGAAGTTTGTTTCCCAGTCGTTCGAGGGTGAAGCCCTAGCATGGTGGAGATCTCTGGTTCAAGCCTCTGGGAAGGCTGTTTTGTATAGCATGACATGGGAAGAATTTATGGCTCTCATCAAGGAAAATTACTGCCCTCAGCACGAGGTCGAGAAGATAGAGTCTGACTTCTTATCGTTGGTCATGAAGAACCTGGATTGCCAGGCGTACCTCACGACTTTCAACACTCTGTCGAGATTGGTTCCGTATCTTGTAACACCGGAACCCAAACGGATTGCGCGCTTCATTGGGGGCTTGGCCCCAGAAATAAAAGCTAGCGTAAAGGCTTCTAGGCCTGCTACTTTCAGATCCGTGGCAGATATATCTCTGTCCCTCACGCTTGATGCAGTGAGGCAGAGATCGTTGAGGAATGGTGATAGTGAGAAGAGGAAACGTGAGGATGATGATTCACGTAGATCCAGCAAGAAGCATCGGGGCAATCGTGACCACAAGAGGGGGTCAGAGAGCAAGAAAAATGACCGACAGTCGGGCGATAAGCCCTTGTGCAAGATCTGTCAGAGGCACCATTTTGGAAGGTGCAGGTTTGAGAAGAAATCCCCACCGAAGCCGTGTGGGATATGCAAGTCCTCGGAGCATAGGACTCTTGAGTGCAAGAAACTCAAGGATGCAACTTGTTACAGTTGCAATGAGAAGGGGCATATCAAGACGAACTGCCCAAAGATAGCGAAAAAGGCTGAAGATGGGAAGAAGACCAATGCGAGGGTCTTTCAGATGGATGTTAAAGAGGCTATTCAGAACGACAATGTCATAACCGGTACGTTCCTTATCAATGATGTTTTCGCAAGAGTCTTATTTGATTCCGGAGCAGATAAATCCTTTGTGGATGACAAGTTCTGCGAGTTATTAAAATTGCCTGTTAAAACCTTGAATGTAAAATATGAGGTCGAACTAGCTGATGGGACTATGGGGACAGTTTCAACTGTTTTAGATGGATGTGCTATATCCATTAGGAATCACTCATTTCCTTTATCCCTGTTACCCTTTAAACTCGCTGGTTTCGACGTAGTGTTGGGTATGGATTGGTTATCGCATAACCAAGCCCAAATCGTGTGCAACCAGAAACAAGTGGTAATCAAGACTCCGTCTGGAGAACCACTTACCATCCAAGGAGATACTCGTCATGGATTGCCGGCACATGTATTTATGCTAATGGCATCCAGATGTTTGAAGAAAGGGTGTGTCATTTATATGGCACAGGTAACCATCGGTGAGGAGAAACCCAGAATTGAAGACATTCCAGTCATCTCTGACTATCCTGAAGTTTTCCCAGAAGAACTGCCTGGTTTGCCACCAGACAGACAAGTGGAATTCAGTATCGACATCATTCCAGGAGCCGCACCTATCGCGAGAGCGCCTTATAGATTGGCACCCACGGAAATGAAAGAATTGAGGACGCAACTAGATGATCTGCTGGCCAAAGGTTTTGTTAGACCAAGTTCATCTCCTTGGGGGGCGCCAATCCTGTTCGTCAAAAAGAAAGATGGTTCGATGCGCTTATGCATCGACTACCGTGAGCTGAATAAAGTGACGATCAAGAATAGGTATCCTTTACCCAGGATCGACGATCTGTTCGATCAGTTGCAAGGTGCGAGCTACTTCTCCAATATTGACCTACGGTCAGGCTACCATCAATTGAAGGTCAAGGACGAAGACGTGCACAAAACTGCGTTTAGGACTCGATATGGTCATTTCGAGTTCCTAGTGATGCCTTTTGGGCTCACCAATGCACCTGCCGCATTCATGGATCTCATGAATCGCGTATGTAAACCTTATTTGGATAAATTTGTCATTGTCTTCATCGATGACATCCTTATCTACTTGAAGAGTCAAGCTGACCACGAAAAGCATCTTCAATGTATCCTTAAACTACTTCATCAAGAAAAGCTTTATGCCAAGTTCTCTAAATGTGACTTTTGGCTACGAGAGGTCCAGTTCCTTGGACATGTAGTCAGCGAGCGTGGTATCCAGGTGGATCCCGCTAAAGTTGAAGCCGTCATGAACTGGCAGGAGCCGAAGACACCTACGGAAATTCACAGTTTCCTAGGTCTAGCAGGATACTACAGACGCTTCATCGAAAACTTCTCAAGAATTGATGCACCCCTAACTTCTTTAACTAAAAAGAAGATAAAGTTCAACTGGGGCCCTAAGCAGCAAGAAGCTTTTGATATCCTCAAACAAAAGCGGAGCAATGCTCCAGTGTTGACATTGCCAGACGGAATGGAATAATTCATCGTGTATTGTGATGCATCGCACACCGGTATGGGTTGTGTGCTTATGCAGAGGGGCAAGGTGATTGCCTATGCTTCGCGACAATTGAAAGTGCATGAAAAGAACTACACCACCCATGACTTGGAGTTGGGTGCCGTTGTATTTGCACTAAAACTTTGGAGGCATTACCTGTATGGCATTAAGTTTGTGATCTATTCTGATCACAAAAGCCTCCAACACCTGTTCAATCAGAAAGATCTGAATATGAGGCAGCGACGCTGGATGGAAACTCTGAACGACTATGACTGTGAAATAAGATACCATCCGGGCAAGGCCAATGTAGTCGCAGATGCCTTGAGCAGGAAAGAGAGAGTGAAACCGATAAGAATCAATGCCAAGAGCATTGAAATCAAGAACAGTCTGAACGAACGATTGTTAGCAGCACAGAAAGAAGCTGTGTTAGAAGCTAACTATCCAAACGAGAAGCTAGGGGTAACTGAGGAGCAGCTATCCTATGGCAAAGACGGAATTCTAAGATTGAATGGAAGGATATGGGTTCCTGTTTATGGAGGTCTTCGTGACGTTATCCTCCAGGAAGCCCACAGTTCCCGATATTCCGTTCATCCTTGTGCTGATAAGATGTACCAGGACTTAAAGGCGAATTTCTGGTGGATAGGCTTGAAAAAGTCTATAGCCACCTACGTAGCAAAGTGCTTGACTTGTGCGCAAGTGAAAGCTGAGCATCAAAAGCCGTCAGGCTTGCTACAACAGCCTGAAATTCCCGAGTGGAAATGGGAAATGGTGACGATGGACTTCATCACCAAATTACCAAACACTAAGAAGGGAAACAATACAATATGGGTAATAGTTGATAGACTGACCAAGTCAGCACATTTCCTACCCATAAAAGAGACTCATAGCTCCGATATATTAGCCCAGTTGTTTGTAGACAAGATTGTAGCCCTTCATGGAGTGCCTGTGTCTATCATCTCTGATAGAGATACCAGATACACATCACACTTCTGGAGAAGCTTCCAACAATCTTTGGGTTCACGTTTGAATTTCAGTACGGCTTACCACCCTCAGACAGATGGACAGAGTGAGCGTACGATCCAAACGTTAGAAGACATGCTTCGTGCATGTGCAATCGACTTAGGTGGCAGTTGGGATAACCACCTACCATTGGTCGAATTCTCCTATAACAATAGTTACCACACAAGCATTAAGGCTGCACCTTTTGAAGCTTTATATGGTAGAAAATGTAGAACGCCCGTTTGTTGGGCAGAAGTAGGAGATGTCCAAATGACAGGACGTGATATAATTTTTGAAACAACGGACAAGATTGTCCAAATTCGCGATCGATTGAAAGCTGCCCGAGACAGGCAGAAGAGCTACGCATATTTGAAGCGTAAGCCTTTCAATTTCGAAGTAGGCGACAAGGTTTTGCTTAAGGTATCACCCTGGAAGGGGGTGATGCGATTCGGTAAGAAAGGCAAACTAAGCCCGAGATATATTGGACCTTTCGAGGTAATCGAACGTGTCGGATCGGTTGCCTACAAATTAAACTTACCGGAAGAGCTCAGTGGTATCCACAATGTGTTCCACATCTGTAACCTGAAGAAGTGTTTCGTTGACGAATCACTGGTTATACCGCATACAGATGTACACATCGACGAGAGCTTAAAGTTCGTTGAAAAACCTGTGTCGATCGAGGATCGACAGGTTAAGAAACTTCGCAGGAAGTATATACCAATAGTGAAGGTAAAATGGGATGCCCGTAGAGGTCCCGAGTACACGTGGGAGGTAGAGTCCACGATGAAGGAGAAGTACCCTCACCTATTCCAATAAATCTCGAGGTCAAGATTTCTTTTAAGGGGGTGAGGATGTAACACCTCGAAATTTTGCGTCCAATAATGTATTGACACGTGTCTTGAGTTTACACGTGGTATTAAATACAGAATAAAGGACTAAAGTTGACAAACATGGAAAGTATGTAAATTCGAGGGTTAAAAATGTCAACTAGGGATAAGTACACTGTACAGTAACCCTAAAAGATGCTCGTACCTTCAAACGGATAAATCATGGATCGTACGGAACGAAATACGGAAGAAAGTGAGAGATTACAAACTACAGGGGTTAATGGTGTCAACATGTTTAAGTGATACCTCTGAGTGACCCTTTAACATACCCGAGGCTTTGTAATAGTAAATTTCACTCACTAGAATATACGATATAAATTTCGCGAAGTTCCGTTGTAAAACGAGAAAGTTATGATCAATTTCGTATGCAAGGGGTTAGAAGCGTCAACAATGAAAGATAAGGCTTTTCGGATAGTAATTAAACTAACCGGGGACTTAACGGCGCGGGTAAAAGTCACGAGGCCCTTATTCGTAAATAATCGAGGCCCAAATCGCAAAGTTACCCCTTCGAAACCGAAAGGTCAGGCTAATAATGGCAAAAGATTTGAAAATCTTGAATTACAGGCCTCAGGCGGGCCGCATTAGAGAAACAAGGAAGCTCATGCGGGCCGCGAGCCATGTAAAGATCCGGTGTCTGACATAAGGATTCAGGCGGCCCGCGTGAGCGTAGCCTGATCCTTAATGCGGGCCGCGTTAGACCGCCAGAGGCAGAAAACATGCACAGATTCACTGTTTGATGTTTTAACCGACCTTGGGTGCAATTATGGCAGCATGGCGCCCCCTACAAGTCCCCTAGCACTCAGGAACACCTGCTGATCATCCATGAGCAATCATAGACTTAGTTGTGATGATCTTGTGCTCAAATTTTCACTATAAAAGGCCATGTAGTGCACACATTTGAAACACACCTCAAACCTGCTTTCTTGATCACTTCTGGAGCTCAAGAGCATTCTTCTAACATCTCTGGTCGTGCACCAAACTTCTGTAAGTTTGCCTAACCCTTTGTGGTTTAGTTTTTACATAGTGTAGCTTAAAAGTCAATCCGTCGTAATTAACGATTGACTTTACGATAAATCACAAATGGTCCAGTGGTTTGTCGAATCAAAGGTAGTTATATGTTGGTAATCATGTGGGCTTTAAACCCCTAAAAGGGCACCCTCTGATTCCCACTCTAACTAGTCCGATTGTCGAGTCAAACTTGCTTAGAAAAAGTCAACAGAATGCTATTTTGCGAATTTATGCATAATCAGTAATGTAGATGGCGTGTAACCTGTTTTAATACTCATATAACATGAAAATAAGTATATTAACTAGTCTAAGCTTGTTTGATCCGACCATTTACTGTTTTGACCCGGTTCGGAACCGAAAGTCGCAAAACTTTGACTTTTGCTTTGATTTCAGTTCTGACCCGTTAAGGTATGATTTAGATATGCCTTAGGACTCTCTTAGGACCAGGTTACATGATGGTATAACCCTCTGTGACCGGTTCGTTGTTTATCCGAGTCTTTAGCACATTTCCGTTAAATGCTTAAAAGTTGACCGTAACGCCCTTTTCAATTTAAAACAAGAATTTTTGACATGTGAAAGGACAATAACCTTAGTCACTGATTTCTAAGCATGTCCCTAAAATTTCACGTCAATCCGAGGTCCAGAATAGGAGATATGCTAAATAGCGCAATTACGGAAACTTTAGTAATTAAATGGCGCAATTAGCATAACACCTATCTAAACCCAGATTTCGACATCAAACCTTTTACAAACTGATGTAAAATAATATTTTGGAATTTTTAAAGATTTTTAATTATTTTTAGCCTGCTCATAACCTGCGGTTATGGCATCGGTTCGGTAAATACCGAATATACCCTTTTCGAGCATAACTTGAGTTCTACAAGGTATTTTGACCCGATTCCAGTTGCTACTGATTTTAAATAATAAATAAAGTATTTTGGACTTTATAAACTGTTCGGAAAACTCAGATTTCCTGTAGAACTCAGAAACCTCTTTTATGATCTTTAAAATGACCGAAATACCCCTACGGGGCACATATTGGATTAAAACTCGTTACGGGCATCATGGAAAGTACCCTACTGATACCACAACCTCTTTAAAGCATATTGACTTAGGAAACTTGTGTAGGACTCTTACGGTTACCCGTTACGCCTTTTGCGCGCACGGTTCGGTTTATGTAACTAGTTTACATAAACTAGCCGAAATAGGTCAAACCTTATTGTTTTGACCTCAAAATCCAGAGTGTGGTTATATTACCCATATAAAACAAGTCTTCAAACTTGTTGGGTCCAAACCACATTCCATTCCTGGTTTTCGCCTTTCACGCGATTAAACCGTAATTATCCTTCGAAACCAACCGGTCTAGCTAAGGCTACACTAAAGACCCATTAGGATTCTAATAGGTTGTTATAAACCTTCATTCCAGAATAGGAGACCAGTAAAAGATACTTGCATTTATTTGATTGAGGATATTACTTGCAAAGGTAAATACTTTTAGCTTATTTTCCGTTATACGGGCTTGGGTTACGGTATTTAAAATACCGCTTGGTTGGGCAATTGACCCCAACTCATTAGTAGTTGGGTATTATCAATGTGACCCGTTTAAAAACTTGTTTTGTTGGCTTTACGCCTTTGGGAGCTTAATGACCATGTCCCGGATATCCTTGGCATCATTTTACGAAATGGCCACGACCCCGACACACGGGTGTAGGCGTACACCCGTAATGTGTCTATATAATTAAAGGTATAACCGTTGGTTTTCCCGCCACGGCTTTATGCTTTGTGGCGTGTCTATTAACCTTTAACCCGGCACGACCCGGGCGACCGAACGCATAGTAAACATGTAATTCTTTTACAAGATTTAATTATAAATTATCCCAAGTTATAAAGAGTTTGTGCCTTGTGCATTCAAATCAATTTATTAAACCTTTTACAAAAGTGTCGGTTGAATGTATTTACCAGTGTAAACTGACGTATTTTCCCAAAAAGATTAAATGCAGGCACTAAGCGTAATTGGCTGGATATTTCTCCTTAGCATCAATAAAGAGTCTCGCAAGCTTAAGATGCCTACGTCTGTTGAACAATACTTATATTTTATTTTGATCCTCTGTGGATTATATTTCGACGATTGTGATACTCTGATATTACATTCAATGGTTGAAATATATTTATCTTTATGCTTCCGTTGTGCATTTATACATTGTGTGGTTTGACTATATTGTTGCCAACTACGTCACGGTAATCCCCCACCGGGCCCACCGGTGAAACACGTGGAAATCGGGGTGTGACAGAGGGTGAATGTTTTTGTTGTTCAAACCTCAATAGTCGAATGTAACAATCAGTGGTAGGCCTAGGAATTTTTCTATGGGGGTGCGGAACATTTTTTAAAAATTTTAGGCCCCAATGTATATAAGTAAAAAATCGGTTCGTATCGGGTCGGGTCATGTAAAACAAAAGAACATCGAACTAAATTTATATAATCATAAAAAATATGTCAAATCTTGTTACAAACATAATTAAAACATCACCCTACGGGTTTTCATTTTTTAAAGGGTAAATTACACTTTTCGTCCTTTATGTTTGTATCGGATTGCAACAGATAACCTTTAACTTTAATAATTACAGTCACAATCCTTTATTTGCAAAACTCATTACACTGTACATCCTTTAGCACTAACCTGGTTAAAAAATTTTGTTAAATTTATTCACTTAAGGGGTATTAAGGTCAATTCATGTTTTTATTTAAATGTTTAATAAATAAACAAAAAATAATTTAAATGTTTAACTCAACATCATATCCTTGTCACCGTCTTCTTCTTGAGAAACCATTGTCTGTAGTTTCTTCATCATACAATCGATAATATTCATCATACAATCGATAATCTTTTGCAGTTAATTCAACAGCTTTGTTTAATGGCAACAAGTCCTTACCGGAGTTCTGATCAACATCTCTCATCGAAAGCGGCAATTTCTGACCCGAAACAGAAATCACCTTCACGAAAACCTTTTGATCGAGTTTGACCGCATCTTTTGCATTTAAAACTCTTCTTGTAGACATCTGTGACACATGAACCAGACCCTCTTTACCATCAATATCACCAATCCGAACAAAGCAACCGCTATCCATTACTGTTGACACCCTCCCTTCGTACACCCACCCGATACAGTTCAGGCTCACCGGATCGTTTCACTGTCTTGTTTCACCGTCGTTCAGATTCTCGTTCTCTGTCTCTATCACGGTGGTCACGGTCGGAGCGGTGGTGGCGGGAGGAGTCGTCGGCGGAGGGTGAGGGGTTGGAGGATGAGGGGTTAGGGTTTGATTGTTCGGATCGGCGCTTTTTTTTGTTCGAATTCTTCTTGGCGACGTTTGAGGGCGAGTTGTTCTCGCTCTGCTTTGCTGAGGAAGACGGGCTTCTCCTTCTTCTCGATGAAGGAGATTAACGCTAGGGAAGGGGATCGATGAGGGAGTTGCAGAGGTTGGGTGGATGATGTGGTGTGGTGTGGTGTGGTGGTGGGTAGCGTTTTAGGAATTAGGGAAGAAGATGTGCATATCTATTTTTTTTTGTTTTATTTATTAAACATTTAAATAAAAACATGAATTGATCTTAATACCCTTAAGTGTATAAACTTAACAAAATTTTTTAACTAGGTTAGTGTTAAAGGACGTAGATTGTAATGGGTTTTGCAAATAAAGGATTGTGACTGTAATTATTAAAGTTAAAGGTTATCCGTTGCAATCCGGTACAAACATAAAGGACGAAAAGTGTAATTTACCCTTTTTTAAAATCTATCCAAAACATGGCTCCATAACATATTACATAATATATCAACTATTCAAGCCCTTTAAATCATAATATAAATAACCCTAAAAATCATCTAAACAACATATACACCATAAAAAGAAAAGGCCAAACATTCTTCACTAATAAATATAACCCACCAGATCTACTGTGTGGTGTATGCGGCTATAAAAAAGGCAAAATATCATCACTAACAAAATATAACCCACCATATAAGATAGTGAAAAACAAAACGAAGCACATGTCTACTGTCATGGTTAGTATGCGGCTAATATCAACCAAAAAATCAACCAAAATTCATCAAAAATAACAAAGAAATTTACTTGTGTTCGATCGGCGGAGGTATGGTGGCTGATTACGGTAGTATGCGGTTGCTAGCTGTTCACTGTTGTCCCTGATGTTCTGATCGCTGGCGTGCAGGGAGGATAGAGAGAGCGGGAGAGAACATGTAAGGGTTTTGGGCTTGTTTATTTTATTTTAGTTTGAAATATTGTTGATATGTTGGATTTGTTTATTGGGCTAAGACTTAGTAGTGGGCTAGTTAAAGGTATTGGGTATTTGGGTTTAGTTATTTAGGTATTAAAAGTTATATAATTTAGGTAGTATTTAAAAAAAATAAGTGTTTACAAAAAAAAATTAAGATATAAATTGATAACAATTTTTACGTAAGGGATGCTGATGAAAAATTCCAAGTGGTGCGGACGGAAAATTCCAAGGGGTGCGGACGAAAAACTCCAAGAGGTGCGGACGAAAAATTCCAAAGGTTGCGGACTAAATTTTCGACGGAACTTAATACTAATTTTTTTTTCTAGGGTTGCGCCCGTCCACCTTGGCTTTTTCTTAAATCCGCCCCTGGTAACAATCATTTTTCAAATTCTGAAGTCACTGTCGATCAAATGCCTTGATATTCGCCTCCTTAAATTGCAACGCCTGCTAGCAACAAATTTAGGGTGTGTCACAAGCCGCTAATTCACGTGGTCACGCCTCACAGCCCTTTAGAGGCTATACAATCAGATGATACAAGGTACTAAATGACATGTTTTGTTTTAGTAAAAATAAAAAGGGTTTCATTTGTAAAAATGGGATCATATTAGGTAACAAATGTACACATACCAAATTCAAATCAAACATGTCATACCGATGTACCCAATTTCCAACAAACTTCGGTTAATTACAAACTGATGCATGGTACCTAGCCCAAACATCTTATCAGATATTCGTGTAAGTAGATAAAAGTATCACAGTAAGGTCACCCGTAGTGGGGCGTTTTTTTTTTTTAAAAATTGAAAAATAACGCCTTAAAACGCCCATCCCCCCATTACAGGGGGCGTTATTTTAAAAAAAAAAACTGAAAAAATGTTGCCCGGCGTTTTAATCATAACGCTGTGGGGGAATTGCTTTAACCAATGAATTCCACTTTTGCTTTGACCCACCAATCAACATCTCTTTGTTTTTTTTGTTTTTAAATGATTGGAAGGGGCATTATTAGGTATTATTCCCACTACACCACTTTCGCAATAACGCCCCATGCTGACTGGGATGACACGTGTCGAATAATGCCCCATGGTGGGGGCATTATTTTTCTCTACCACTACACATGGTCTAATCTACTCCCGAAACAAAACAAAAATATTTACTTTTCCTACGATCGATCCGCTTATTACAAGAGGAAACCTTACAATCCTCCAAAAAAAATTATATATTAAAAAAAGAGGCTGGAGAGGGGCTTCTTGCTTTTCAAATTTAGAAGAAAGTGTTAGGAGCATTCCCTTGGAGATAAGTTCACAAAGGAAATGTAGCACACCCCAGCTATGTTGAGCTGTTTATGTTTGTACTTTTAGAATCTTTTTAGTTTGTAAATTTAAGATTTTAAACACACAAGAGGGTGACTAGTATCATGTGTTGAAGTCACATGATCACACATGTTATTTATTATTCTATAAAGATTTCTGCAAATTGTGAGGAATATCACTATTTGTCAAATCTGATTCACATGACAACCTCCTGAAAGTTTCCAACTTCTTAAAAAGATAACAACATATGACTCACATATGTCACACTAGTCAAACCACCACCCTCTTTCAGTCTAGCTTACACACTTCTCTTAATCATTGATCATACCATATATTCCTCTTTAAACATAATTAATTACCAAAATGCCCCTAGACAGACACCCTTTTATACCAAGTTTCATATCCAAATCTAGAAAGCCTATACAACATTGTTCAAACTACTTTTATTTATTTTACTATTTTTTCAAATATCTTTATAATAATCCAAATAACACATGATATGTCAGATTGAGCACAAGCTGCATCCAATAAACATATTTTTCCTTCTTTCTTAAGAAGAGACCTTGTAACTTCTCAGTCATCTTCTTTCCTTAAAAACCATCATCAAGTATCAAAATTCAACTCCAAAAACACACACAAAAAACCATGAGTTTCAAGCCAGTGTTCCTCATCTTTTTCTTGATCTTCTTCCATTTTTCGGTTTCATCGTTTGGTCATGAACAACCGCGTGTTCTTAGAGCAAGATTTCAACCAAGAAGACTGATGGCAGGTTCATCTCTTACATCACTTTCTATAGATCCATCTAAGCTCAAGGGTGCAGCGATGAACGATACGCAAGCATCGGTGGAGGATAGTTTGAGGAAGCGACCGCCTAGCAAGTCGAACCCGTCACATAACTAGTGATCCATAGATTGTAATAGTACTTTGTGTAGAGATCAAGAACACAGATAATTGATCTCTTTAATTTCCTCAAGTTGGATTATTTTAGCTCTTTTTCTTATAGGGAGATTTCAATGTAGAAAGTTTTGAATGTAACCCATATGTTATTTAATTCATAATAGTTAATGTGATTTATTTTAGCTATTTTGATGCAATTATTTTGTGCAGATGCAAGTGATTATGATTGAAATCAACAATAATCACTGAATATATTATTGCAAGACTTTTTGTTATGAATAATGTCTTCTTCTTTTTTTTTTTCTTCCTTTTAAAAAAAATAAAATTGGTAGATATGTTCTTGAGCTTTGTGTTTCCATCCTCCAGATCTGCCATGCTAGTCAATATGTAAGCCATGGTTTCCTGTCTGCTACTTCAGCAATTAATAATGTACAATTGTTCAAAAGGGAATGTTTTTGCATTGAGTCATTTTAACAACACATGTAATGTCTATACAAATATCTTATGGCTGTCACCACATGTTACGGACAGTTTATAAACACTACTACAATTTACAAACCTTTGGGATTTACTCGCTAAAAACTCAAATCAAGCCAAATTTAATAAATAAACTCGCTAAGACTCATTTAATAAACGAGCTTGAGCCTAAGATTAATACACAAAATTTAAGCCTGATTAGATTCACGAGACTAGACAATCCTACTATTTATTTAAATATTAAATTATTCATATAATACACAATATAATTACATAAAAAATATTAGAGTTAAATGCCATTTTAGTCCCTGTGGTTTGGGTCATTTTGTCAGTTTAATCCAAAGGTTTCATTTTTCGTCTGTGGGTCCAAAAAGGTTTCATCATTGCCATTTTAGTCCACTGGGTTAACTTCAACCATTTTTTCTGTTAACGAGAAGGGCAATTCGGTCATTTTATATGTAATTTTGTTAACTAGAAGGGCAATTCAGCCATATATAATGACCGAATTGCCCTTCTGGTTAACAGAAAAAATTGATGAAGTTAACGCAGTGGACTAAAATAGCAGTGGTGAAACCTTTTTGGACCCACAGACGAAAAATGAAACCTTTGGACTAAACTGGTAAAATAACCCAAACCACAGGGACTAAAGTGACATTTAACTCTAAATATTATATATAATTAAAGAAAACCTAATAATATACATATGTTATACACAAACATTATTAAACGAGGTTTGGGTTCCGCTAAAAAGCCATTTTACCTAATGAGTATAAAAAATATATATTATGGTGTTTTAAAATTTAAAACACTAGTGAATAAATCAGCCCTATTAAATACATATGAATAACTAAAATACTTAATAAATAATAAACTAGCTTTGCTAAACTTGCTGATAAAAAATTACTCACGTGTCAATATCAAACTCTAGACATAGAGTTCAAAACTGACCAAATGCGACTATGCGAGCTCTGTTAAGTTAAATGAGTTGAACTTAGGCTCAACTCAACTTGTTTACACCCCTAATGGAACCCACTTTTGAATACATCCCTACACTGCAACTAGTTTCAATATAGTTTGTGTTATCTTTGTACCCGGATACCATCTCCATTCTTAGCTCTTACATAAAGGTGTTCTAATATATATAGATAAAAAAATTCTTAACGTCGATTTTAGATAACAAATATAATCTTAATTGTAGGGCAGTAGCAAATAAGGGGCCGGAAATATTACACGTAAAAAAAAAAAAACTTTTTCACCAAATAACGACCATAGATCCCTGTAGAAAAAAAATGGTTCTTACATAGAGGTGCGTTTTAGATTGTTAGTGGTGGAGTTCTTTTTTTTTTAATCTAATTATACATAAACACATATGATATATATGAATTACACGATTGAAAGCAATTTTTTGTTGACGAAATGAGCCCCAATATTATTATCTTCGGCGTTGACCCTCAACAAAATGCTTGAGACGGTCTTGTTTTAATGTAACAAAATTTAATGACAATATATCAAAGGCTTTATAGTCTAATAGTATCAAAGTATGTAATAAAAGTATGTAATAAAGGTATTTATCATCAAATGTTTGAGTTAGGCGTTCTTAAAAAAACATATTTATCTATAATAGTAACGATATTTGTATCTTATGTGCACGTACGTTGTTTCCAACGCTCTGAGTCCCACGTTTGGGCAATGTCGGACCTATTATGTCGTTTAACAACAGACCATCGGCAGAGATGGGAACCAGAATTCTTGGTCTGCAGAAAATGTCCACTAGTTTAAAGTTTTTGCCTTGTTGGCTCTTTGCACAAAAAGTGGACCGATTTGACACTAGTTTTTCTTTTCAAACATTTCATAATTTGAAATATTTATTTTTCGGTGATAATGATATTTTGAATACTACACGCGGGTAAAGAATTATAAAACTTAAGAAAACATAGTCTAATCAGAGTAGGGTTAGAGTCCTCTGTTTAGAAGGGTGTGAGATCTCTCTCACAACAAGTTAAAGATTATCACCATTCAAAAAAAAATTTAACTAACTAGTGTTAAGTCTCCGCGTTGCGGCGAGCGTAAAACCATGCCGAGTAGCACCAATCCCACACCACTGCAAGAGATTACGAATACTGAAAAAGCTCGTAAATGTGTCGAAAACGCGGATCGATAGGACACATGCATTGCAACGAGGCCGTAAAATGGAAAAGATAGATGTGAAAAAGTTGAACAACACATGCACGTGGAGCATGTTAACTCGCAAAATGTAGACCAAAATTTAAAATGAAAAAATTGTGAAAGATAAAAAGTAAAAGGGACCAAAGTTAAAATTTAAAATGCTATGATGTTAAATTACAAAAGATGAAAAGATGTGGGTTAAAAGTAAAAAAATCATTTAAAAGAAACACCCACCCTAAGCATAAAGTACAACACTATTATGCATTAAAAAGTTGCTGGTTAATGTTATGTAAATAAATAAGAAACTGTAAAAACCACTTAAAAACATATACGTTATATCTATTAGAACAATGATAGTAGAGCCGGTACACGGTTATATAAATAACTTATATATCATAGTTCAATCATTTGTATTCATCATCGTCCTCCACGTATTAGAAAAAGAGGGTTATGGTTCGAACCAAGGGCGGAGGTTAATGGTGGCTCGGGGGTGCCCTGGCCTCACCGATTTTTTCGCTTGTAGTGTTAATTTTACCGAAAATTTTCAAAATTCTTTATGTATTGTAAAATATTGAATATATAAGAGTCTAGCCTCACCGATCTGATTCGAACATCATCTCATTCACTTCTGGGGCTCCGGTTACCCCCTTAGAATGTCTCGTCTTCGTCGTGACTAAGATGTTTTGATTTGCATGCAGAGGGTTCAGACGGAGTGTTGGGTTCCATGGGTGTTACTAGAGGTAAGGAGTCAGTGGTGATAATTGTTGTTGGAGGTTGAAAGGAGAAGAATAAGTGTTCGTGTTCCTTCGTTTTTTTCTTTTTAGTTTATTAATTGTTTAATTACTAGTTAAAAAACTGAAAGAGAAAAAAAAGAAGAAGAAAGAAAACGTAATCATAATTAAAAGAAATTGAAAGAGAAAACAAAAAAAGAAAACGTAACCATAGAAGTGGACATTGTTGTGTGGTTGGGTGCATTATATTATAATGAGTAAGAACTAAGAAGAGGTGGGTTGCATAAAATAGTACTACATCAAACAGTTATATTAAAGTTCGTATTATTTTTGTGATTTGGAATAGTAACATGTTACATCAAACAGTTCTAGTTCGTATAATAGTAACATGTTACATCAAACAGTTCTAATTCGTATTATTTTTGTGATTTGGAAGGTAATACATATCTTTTTTAACCTATTCTTAAAAAAACATTTTAATACTTAGAATATACTATTTTTTAAAGAAACAAAAGTAAAATCACTTTTTTATCTCCCTTTTTAGTAGAATTCTTCATGAAATACCCCATGACATGATTGTTAGACAAAAAAGCTGTTTTTGAGTGTTTATGTGTATCACATGCCCAAGATTTCCTTCTCACTATCCTAACAGATGGGCTAGATCAACATATGTCGTTGGTAGAGTACCATACTATCATTAAGTATCGCTTCATGATTCCCGTATTTTCGGTTGACGAGATATACCTTGATTGTCATAATGAGTGTTAGGACTCCTTTTGGGAGCATGCAATACATTGTAGATAGCTCGCGGTGTTCAAATATCGACATACTTTTGTTAGGGATGTTCTTTTTGGCATATTCAGGCGTGCCGAGTTTTCTACCAAGAAGGAGGCCCAAATGAATTTCTTAACTGACTCATTGGAAGGAAGATCAACACTGAGACCAACTAACATTTTGGTCTTTAAATGTATATGATAAAAACACACGTGTGTGGATCTAACAGGGATTTCCCCTCTAGTGGGCTTGAGGAGTTGTGTTTTCACGATGGGTTAGGCTGCTTCAGGCAAACTGACCAAACATGAGAAAGTGTGTCTTGACAATCAACACATATTTATACCATTTGCTTTTAATACTTTTGGTTTCCTTGCACCAGAGGTTGTGGAGCTACTTAGTCGAGTCCAACGGGTCATGCGTAGTAATGTTATGACTCCAAGGTCTATGAATGTTGTTTTTCTGTTAAAAAAAAAGTTACTGGTGCAACTTGTTGCTTGTTTGCCTTCTATTTCGATCTAATTTCCTTTTAGGGTGTTTAAGTGAAATGTAATTGTTTTTATTCAATGAAAAGAACTTGTACTCATATCTTATATATAGTTGCTTAACTCTTTAGTGGGTGTTTGTTCACTGAATTTTGTTTAAAGGACGTAAATGTTAATATGAGGCGAAGTTTAAGAAATTGAATTAGACAAGCTTGAGTTCGGTCCATTTACAACCGTAATAACATTCATTTTGTTTAGTTCAACCAAAGCAACCATTAAGTTAGAAGCTCATTCATGAACACTCTTTCAGAAGTTCATCTGGTAGCTCTTGATCTAGAAGTTCGTCGACAAGTTTCTAATTCATATGTTCACGAGTTATAAATCCAAGGTGGTGGTAATAATAGGGAGACTAGTAGACTATTAGGTTTAAGTTTATCGTTAATATAGTCGCATATAAAAAAACATATTATACGTTCTTTCGGTTTTATAAAATTAAAAAGGGAAAATTACTTTTTGAGTCCCTGTATTTTACGGGTTTTAACCACTTGAGTCCAAAATCAAAATGTTTAACGCCATGAGTCCCTATAGCCGCTTTTTATAACTCTTTGAGTCCAAATTTTTAACACCGTTAGAATTTTTTTATTAACTGTTGTTAAATCACTAAATTACCCCTAGTTATAAAACTAATTTATTAATTAGATTTCTCTATCTTATATATCTTTTTCTCCCTTATCTCTCTCTCTCTAAAAGAACATGCAACTTTCTCATCTCCTTTTTCTCTCTAAACCACCTCCATCCTCCCACCACCACACCTCCACCATCAACACCACACCACCACTACACCTTCACCTCCACCTCCACCGTCACCACCACACCCTACCATCGTTGCACCTCCATCGTCACCACTACACCACCTACAACCACTGCACCACCGCACCACCTCCATCGTCACCACCACTACACCTCCACGCACAACCGCTGCACCATTACAATAGATCACTCAATTTCACTAAATTCCAACAGAATTAGGGTTTCAGCTGTTCGGATTTCATTGTACTTGAATATATTTTGATTAATATTGATTTAGGATCACGAAATTGATGTGAATCGGTTCACTGTGTGTGTATTTCATCTTCAATTGCTTAGGCACATGCTTTTTCGTTATAATATTTATGCTGATGATTGTGTAGTAGGTGAGCTCAAACTGCATGTTTTGTTTGATTTTGTAGTTAGAATTTGGGTAATTTTTGGTTTTATCTACTAGATTGCTTGGTTTGAACACCCACCACTACCACTTTCGCACAACCCTCTCTCCCTCTCGTGACTCTATCTCTTGCTGCCGGTACAAAGGTGGGGATGATGGCAATGTAGTGGCGGGGATGGTGGTGGTGCGGGGGTGGTGGTGAAGCCGTCGGGGATGGTGGTTGTTGGGGTTTCGAAAAGATGGTGATGTTGGTGGTTGTTCAGAGGTGGAGACAGTTGGATGGTGGTGTTGGGGTTTTAGTGGGATGGTGGTGGTAGTGTTGGCGGCAGTGGAATGGTAGTGGTGGGGATGATGCGGTGGGGATGATGGTGGTGCGTTGGTGGAGGGTGGTGGTAGGATGTCTAGAGAGAGAGTGTGTGTGTGCAGTGTGTGAAATTGATTTTATATATAATACTAAAATTATTATGCATCAAAGACTTGTCCATTATACTCTTGTGCATATAAGAGCTGTACATTGTGTCTAAAAGACTAAATTGCCCTCGTATTTAACATACTAGGTGGATGGAGTTAAAAATTTAGACTCAAAGGATTATAAAAAGTGGTTGTATGGACTAAGGGCGTTAAACATTTTGATTTTGAACTCAAGTGGTTAAAACCATAAAACACAATGACTCAAAAAGTAATTTTCCCAATTAAAAATAAAAACATTTGATTATATACTGATCGTATGTGTAACTTTATTGCTAATTTAGCCATATATCAAAAAACTTATTAAACGTTCTTTCGGTTTATCAAATTAAAAAAATACATTTTTAAGGACCGTACGTGTACATTTATCAATAATATAGTCATATATCAAAAAAACTTATTATACGTTCTTTCGGTTTATAAAATTCAAAAAAAAAAAAAATAATAATAATTACATACGGACTGTATAACATTATACGACCCGTATACATGTGTTAAAACCTTGAAACTTGATAAAAAATCCTTCAGATTTATCAACTTTGGCCGTATAACATTATATTGGTCGTATACAACAAGTCAAAACAAGACATTCCATTGCATTTAATTTTGTGCAACCACATTCTATACGGGTCGTATAACCCCTATACATATATGAATGTGAAAATAAGATTATAGTGGTATAGGATTAGTATAAGCCTTTCTTAAATATGATGTTCAAAATACTATATTTATTATCAATATTGATGTATTTATATTACTAGTGGGGAGCCCGCGCGTTGCAGCGGAGTCGACAATACAGACGGGAATATAAATCAAAAAATGGTTCCGTATACCATGCCGACCCGTTTATAATCCTTAATTCAGCTGCACCAACCATTGGGTCTGCAGCGAAGAAATGCTAACTGTCCCAGCATGTCCCTGTGATCAATAGCCACGAACAAACTGGGTGATAAAAACATATTTAATGATTGATAGGATTACTACATAACTACTTGATTGAATGACAGAAGTTAAAAAGTATGACATATATATGAAACTATGAAAGATCGAAAACCATATTTTGCGTACATCTGCACTCAAATATTTCCACTTCTCTCCAGCAGGTTTCCCGACCTATACGCGCAAAAATATTACACATAACATGTAAAACCAACCAAAAAAAACCACCAGCAGTTATGTAACCTTGATAGGAAGTACTTACAGCTGAAACAACTTTCACATTTCGATTGTCTTTCTTGAACGTCTTCCTGAACTCTTCGTTGTAACCATGTAGAAGTGTACACCCTTAACCCACCTTATTTTTTATGATTATTTGTGAACATGAATATATTTACAGCTTTTTTGGACTCATTTAGGTTGTTTTTAAGTAGGTGGTGCAAACAACCCGACCTACTCGAACTCGGCTCGAAAACAAGCTTAACCAGGCCGAGCTTAAAACAGCGCGACTCGAATCCTAAAAAATACAAACACGCTCGTTTAGTAAAGCCCGAGCGACACTTATCTACCACAATCTGGGCCACGAACCTAATTGAGCCCACAATCTATATAACTTTTACTAAATAGTTATAATTACTAATTATAATATAAGTTATTAAAAAACAACAAAATTATATATAAAAACTAATTAAAATCTAATATAAAGTTATAATTTATAAACAAGCCAAAGTGGAGCCGACGTTGAACTTGAAAAATTATCGACCAGCCAACCTCGAGCTCGAGCATTCATAACTTAAACTTGAACTGACCTTCATCTCATCGTCAAGTGGCTGTAATTTTGCGTTATTAACGCAATAACTTCTCTTTTTTTTTTTTGTTCTTTCTGTACCAGAAATACCATTTTAATAGCCTCATTTGCAAGACTTGAGCGTCCTAGTTTGTTAAATCCATTCTTTTTGCTCAAAGTGAAAGAAAACTTAGGTCGTTGAGTTAACCGGTAATGATTTAAGTTTTTCTGATAAAACAATTATGAAGTTGCATGCATTAGAAGTACGCTTTACTATTAAAAAAAACCGAGTTAAAACAAAACGGGCCGAAAATAGATTGTTACTGAAATAATATTACTCCTGTAACAAAGAAGATAGATTATAAAACTGTAAAGATTTCTAACAAAAAAATGTTTCGGCTCAACCCAACTGGCTTCGACCCGTATCCGACAATGACCCGTTTTGACCCATTACGCAACCCGCCCGACCCATGTCCCCACCTGTAGTAACTGTATTCATACATTAAACTCATACCTGATAGCAACATTCAACTCCTTGGCATCAATGGTACCTACATTTTAAACAGATTAAAGCACTCAACTTTAATAACTTTAACTAAAACAGTATACAATAATGAATAAACAACATACCAGACCCATCAATATCAAACAACTCAAATGCCTCTTTGATCTCTTGCCTACAGAATATTATCAGCAGCAATAACAATGGATTAACGCATGATATTACAGTTAAGAAAAGGCAATCTTGCATGTGAAAAATTGTTCAAAAGCAAACTGGTACGGACCTAAGGTCTCGCTCGACACCTCGGACGCCGCTTGCCTCGATGACTGTTGTGTCTCCACTTCCAGGTGACGAACTCACCGATACAAAACTCAAATTGCATCTTGGTTATTAATCAAAAGCTTCCAAGAAATCAAAACTTTGGTACAATCTTCACTAAAAATTTACTAAAGTTAGTCAGGTCTGGTCGGGTGGGGCCACAGAGTATATCATTACAAAAATAAATATATATTATTGAATAAAACTATTTAGAAGGTGGCATAAATTGAAATGGGCCAGTGTGGGTTGATGGAGACAACCCTTTCTAATGAAATGGGTCAGAATGGGTCGGTGTTATATTTCAAATGGGTCAGCATGGGTTGGTATTATTTTTCAAACCGGGGAAAACTGTGTGTTTCTTTCTGCGCATATCAATGAATAAATTGAGATGGAAGAAGATAAGACCTTTTGAACAAATCCAATGTCGCAACCCGGTGCAAGCGTAGCCCAGAACCGCACAAGTCGAGCGTTGGGTTAAGCGCTCGAGCCCGACCCGAACAAAAGTAACCCTTACTGAACCAACCTTTTTTGAATTACCCATTCTGACCCGCATCTCAAACCCGCCCGGCCCGACCCGTTTACCATGCCTAATGCCTAGTTCTGTAGAGTAAAATTGAGGTTATCTAACTACATGAAAGTTGTTGAGTTTGAGTAGAAAATCATCAATCAACAATATAAATATCATCACTGAACGCCAACTGAGTGGTTTTATATTTGGCTGATAGGTACATTTATGAGCTATTGGGTAAATCTAAGTTTTAAGAGACACTGCACAAACACTTTTTGACCATAGCTTTGCTTGACTGCAGACATAACTCTTCAAGTAAGTCATAATACTCCTACATAAATGATAGAAAAGAATAGGCATGATTAAGATAATACTAAATCTGGACAACTTCCAGGACCCTAGTTTAGTGCGAGTAGTCTTGATGTACCTTTCGAGTGGCCCTGTTTTGTGTGAGACCAATATAAAACTCATCAAGCAATAGTTTTTGGTTGTTAATCCCCACATCAATGGTGATAAGCAAGCATTACATAATCCCCAGGAGTTGGTTGCGTCACAAGTTTTTTCTTCAATATCGACCTGCACGCGTACTTTTGACCCGTCAACTTCTCCATGTTTATGAAGATATATGCTTCCAGCCACGAATGACACTTCTTTCTGGGATTCCAAGTCTTGGTTGCTGTCTACTTCGCAAGCCGTTTGACATAACACCAATAGACATATGCCTATTCATGTTTGTTATTCACTAAGTAGAAAATAATAAAACGGTATAATATATTAATATAACTGATAAAAAACATACCTGAGCCAAAGATCCTTTAATTATGTGATGGAAAAAGGATCCCTTGTAGTGCAGGGTCTTCCAGTTTTCTTCTGACCATTCCCCTTTTCTCCTGAAATTTAATTAAGCATGCATTACTATAAGTTGATGAAATAAACAGTCCCAAAACCCGCCAAACTTAATAATAACAAAGGCCTTATAAACCTGACCTTCAAATTTTATACTGTATATTCATCAGTGAAGTAAAAAAAATATAGTTGACCAAATCATATATGTTCAAGATTATATAATGATAATAGATCAGAAATGTCACAAAAGTTTCAAAACACGAGTACCAAGATATGGTGTAAATATTTTACCAGTACAAAGTGCCCGAAAATTCTCATCAGTTTTAGAACAGTACCTGAGAAGAGCTGCAAAACCATACAGAAAAATAAGTTTATAGCCATTGCAATGCCTTAACAGTAATAAGTTGGCATTTATAGCATTACTATGTAAATGACAGATCAGAAGTAAATATACATCATGCAAACTGAAAAAAGAAACAAAAAAAATTGTCATTCAGGGCACAAGAAACACCTGAAAACCCATTAAAAAATAAATAACCGGTCACGGCAACATCTAAAAAACAAATAATATTAATAAAAACTGGCCATGGCACAAAAAGAACACCTCAAAAACCATTCTTTCAATAGGATCTCCATCTATAGACACGTCCAAGTATACAAGTGGGTTCTTCTTGCTCATCTTCCTTGTATTTGAGTTAAGTCAATCCAGCACTCCTGAAGCACTCTGCGAGAAAACACAAGAAAATAATACCTGTCGATCCAATAACATCGCATGTAGCCAATAGAGTTAGCATAGCAGAGCCAGAATTCGATTGGTTTGACCCCAATCGGGATGGAGATCCTGCTCTGACCCCATTCCACCTAAAATATGGCAAAACCCTAGCCGCCGCTCGCACATACCAGCTTCCTCTGCTCTACGGGGAATCCAAATCAAGTTGTTGATTACTGTGTTGTTTAAGAACATCTTCCATCACATTTAGCTACCGAGAATGATAGTGCCATCAATTTCAATGATTATCAATTAGATTGGCTTGAATTGGGGACAATCAAAACGCTTGGGTTTCTTGAGAACTGCTGGGAAAATATGATTCCGAGAATGACCCTGTAGGCGTCTTAAAATGACTCTTCAATTCCAATTGTGTTGCTTAAATGTACATGCTGCTTAAGAACTTGTATATTTGGTGAAATTACATTCTTATCCACCACTTCTCCTTTTTATAATAGTATAGATAATTAAGAATATAAGGTGTACTTAAAATGTACCGATCAAACTTCCTTCTGTTGGATATAATGTTCAATTGTCGATTACAATTCAATGTTGTCGTCAAGGTACGACCCAAAGAGTTACACTTTGGGCAACGGACATATAACGGTGTTTTAATCGTTAATCACCGGATCACGAAATAATAAGTATAATGAAGAAACGAGTAATTATTTGGAATAATTACGGAGAGCCGATTAATATTATAATAAATCGTATTTATATATTGTTAATTATCTAGATAATTAACAAGAGGGATAATTGTTTTAATTATGAGATAATTATGAAGGAGTTGTATTTAGAATACAATTGGTTTAAGATAAAAGATATATATGTATATCTTTTGTATAATAACTTCCATATAACTCTCAAAAGATAACTCTCAATCCATATAGGTTACGTAACTTTTAATTAGTTGAAAGTATATATGGAACTTTAATTGGTAAATGGTGGGTGCTGCTTCTCAAAAGGTTCAAACGGAAACAGAGAAAAAAAAATATAGATTTTTCCTGTTTTGTTTCTTGGCCGTCAAAAAGAGAAAAGGAAGAGAAGGAGCAATTATTCGTGAAGTTTATTTGGCTAGTAAAACGAATCCTTTTGTTTCTTCAATTACGCAAAAAGGTAAGTAAAGTTTTTGAACTTTATTTTTCTTTAGTTTAAAGGTTTCGTTTGAAATCGTTTCAAACGAACAAATATGATTTCGTGGTCAACGATCATCTAGCGAGATCGTTCGTTGAACCAAGGTGTCTTTCTTGGATGTCACGATTCTTTAATTTTATTATAACCTATTTTGATTATAAAGAGATCACTGGTGGAAACGGTTTAGAACCGAACCTCGTGTACATGTTTTCCGCTGCGTTCAGTTTGTTTGACAAATTGATAAAATTATTTTCCAAAAGTTACACGAAACTTCCAACAGTGGTATCAGAGCCACCTTACAAATCAAAGTAGGCTAATTTTATTATAGTGTTTGTAGATCTATAAAATAGTTATAGGATTGCATGCTTAAAATCGAGTACATTTGGCATAGGATCCTGTCACGTATAATAGTTATAGGCAAGTTTTATTAAGGCCAAACATGAACACTTGTCAAAGTACTCTTTGACAAAATACTTGGCCTTAACCTATTTCGTTTAGCTTAATGATCGTACTATGCAAATCCGGGTATAGAATTTTTTTTTTTTTTTTAACAAGCGTACTAAATTAGTTTTTTGAGCTACGCGCGTTAAATTAAAGAAAATATGGAATATTAAAATAATGATTTTAATATCATCAAACTTAAATTAAGAAGTGTAAATCATAAAAAAAAAACTTTATTTTGAAAATAAAATTAAAAAGTTGTTCTAACTTTTCGGTTACAGTATTTAAAGCAATTAGTTTTTTTTATATAAAAGTTTTTTTTGGATTTGATCCAAGATTAAGTGGGAGTACAAAAGGGTTTGTGCTACACTTAATGGGCTCGGTTCATGTTCTTGGGCTCGAATGAACCGAACATAATCTGAACCCGGAATTGCATATTTATTTATTTTATTATGTGTTTTGCCATGAGATGTTTGTTACGTACATAAAATTAATAATTAATACACGATCATTAAAACGACAATTTTAATAAAAGGTTTATTAAGTATTGGATAGGTAATTAAAATAAACAGTTTATTTTAAAATACAAAAATCAAAATTGGTTTTTCAAAAATTAAAAGTTAATTTGAAAACCGTAATTAATAAACGTTATTAATTAAAATAAATTTGCGACACGACCAACTTAGATTAAATAGGGTATTTAAAATTAATCGGTCGAGTGATTGAAAGGTGTTTCAAGTCGTCACAAATTAAAACGTAAAATTGATTTTTACAAAGCAATTGTATAGCCTATGTTCATGCCATAGGCCGTACAAGTATTTTAAAACGACCCAAACTGGTAATTTTAAAATATAACCCAAATTAAAATCGATATTCTACACCACCCTAAATTAAGAACACCCGAACTGATCTATCCGAACCCCTGGTGCTAGTGTTTACCCTGCATCCAGGCCTACGGTTTTGGTTAGGGGTAGTTCCGCGATTTCCATGCTTACATGGGCCGGGCTACAGTTCTGATTTGAGGACAAATATCGCTTTTACGACACGAGAGCGAATGTTAGTGTTTACCCTGCATTCGTCTTCTACGGTTGTGAAAGTGGGTGTAGTTGGGGTTAACGTACCAATGCTTGACAATACTCGTCATGCGACCCCAAACCGAGAATTGTGTAGTTGACACAATTGGTGATCGTCACCTACCCTTCAATCTATGCCAGTGAAGAGTGCTAAGTCCATTCACTGAGTTATGGGGAGATGGGATCTCATCCTAATTCCTAAAATTTTGTATATCTTGGGTCAAAATTGAATTAGGTTAATGCATGAAAATTACTAATAAAATTTTCTTCTAAATTCTACAGATGTCTACAAACAATTCTGATAACACCAAATTCTCGCTTAAGTCCATCCTTGAAAATGCTAAACTTGATAATTCTAACTTCATGGATTGGTACCGCAACCTGAAAATTGTTCTCAGGGCGGAGAAAAAGGCTTATGTCCTTGAAGGACCAATTCCCGAAGCACCTGCTGCTAATACGGGTGCAGCCCGTAGGACATGGGAAAAACATGTTGATGATTCCCAAGATGTGACATGTCTTATGCTTGCTATGATGATTCCAGAACTTCAGAAGAATCTGGAAAACTTGGGAGCATATGAGATGAGTGAGCAGCTGAAAAACATGTTTCAGCAGCAAGCTCGTCATGAGCGTTTTGAGGTGATGAGATCTCTCATTACATGTCGCATGCAGGAAGGTACTTCGGTCAGTGCTCATGTACTGAAAATGAAGTCTTTCGTTGATCAACTGGAGCGTCTGAACGCACCCCTTAGTAATGAGTTAGCTACGGATGTGATCCTTAACTCGCTACCCAATTCATATCATCAGTTCGTAATGAACTATAACATGAATGGGTGGGAAAGAACGATCCCAGAGTTGCATCAGATGCTAAAAACTGCTGAGACAAACATCCCAACTAAGGGCAATCCAGTGCTAGCGATCAGGGAAGGAAGAATTACCAAGAAGAAGAAATCCAAGGGAAAAGGCAAGGCGAGTAAGCAAGACAAGGGCAAAGGCAAAAACGTTGCCACTCCGAAGGCAAAGCCTCATAAAGATGCCAAGTGTTTTCACTGTGATGAGATCGGGCATTGGAAGAGGAATTGTCCCAAGTACCTGGCTGAGTTGAAGCTTAAGAAGCTGCAGATTGGAGAATCCTCAGGTATACATGTTATTGATCTATTTTCCTTTTCGAGCAAATCTTGGGTGTTTGACACTGGATGTGGTTTTCACATTTGTAATGATTTGCAGGGACTAAAAAGGATTAGGAAGCTGAAGCAGGGTGACTTAGAGCTGCACGTTGGGAACGGGCAGAATGTTGCTGTGAAGGCAGTTGGAGAATTTATTCTTGAATTACCTTCTGGATTGTTTATTACTTTAGACAATGTTTTTTATGTTCCTAGTTTGACTAAGAATATTATTTCTGTTTCTGCTTTAAGAGAACAAGGTTTTAATTATGCTTTTGATATTGTTAATGGTAGCATTTCTGCATTTTTAAATGGTGTGTTCTATTTTGAGGCTAAGCCTCACAATGGTGTCTATGAAATAGATACTTCTAACAGTAGATCAAATAATATAGTATGCTCTCTTTCCTCTAAACGTGTTAAAACTAGCTTTAATCAAACATATCGTTGGCATTGTCGTCTTGGCCATATTAACATCAATCGCATGAGGAAGCTCCAGACCGCAGGGATTCTAGAATCCACGGGTCAAGAGACTTATGATTTATGCGAATGTTGTCTAAGTGGCAAGATGACTAAGGCCCCTTTTACCGGAACTAGTGAAAGGGCCAAAGACCTGTTAGGACTCATACATACTGATGTATGTGGTCCATTCAGGACTATGTCAAGGAATGGGGAAAGATACTTCGTTACATTTACTGATGATTATAGTAGATATGGATATGTTTATCTTATGAAGTTTAAACATGAAACCTTTGAAAAGTTCAAAGAATTCCAAAATGAAGTACAGAATCAACTAGGGAAAACGATTAAGGCACTTCGATCCGATCGAGGTGGTGAATACATTAATCAAGAGTTTGATGAACATCTCAAGAAGTGTGGGATTATATCCCAACTAACTCCACCCGGAACACCACAACTCAATGGTGTGTCTGAGAGGAGAAATCGAACCTTATTAGATATGGTTCGATCAATGATGTGTCGTACAAACTTACCACACTCCTTTTGGAGTTATGCTCTTGAAACTGCTACACGTCTTGTGAATATTGCTCCTACTAAAAAGGTAGAAAAGACACCATATGACATGTGGCATGGTAAACCACCTAAAGTCTCTTACCTTCGCATATGGGGATGTAACGCTTATGTTACCAGTGAGTCTTCGGACAAACTTGATCCTCGCGGTGAAAAGGTTGTTTTCATTGGATATGCATATCCGGTTGGTTATTATTTCTATAATCCTGCTGAAAATAGAGTTTTCACTAAGCGTCGAGGAACATTCCTAGAGGATGAGCTTATGGCGCGAGGAATTGGAGATAATCTTGTGGATCTTGAGGAAATTCGAGAACCACAAATTAATCAACCAATAGTCGAATCTGCCTCTCAACAAAATATTGTTGAACCTGAACCTGAGAGGATTCAGGAATCTGATGTAACACTAGGCGTCCGCAGAAGTACGAGGGATCGTCATGAACCTAATCGGTATTCACCTGATAGGTACGTCTTGATAATAGATCAAGAAGAGCCCTCAACCTACAAAGCTGCGATTTCAGGCAACGAATCTGAAAAATGGCTCGAAGCCATGGGCGTCGAGATGCAATCCATGTATGACAACCAAGTCTGGGATTTGGTTGAACTTCCTCCCGAATGTCGGACTGTAGGAAGTAAATGGGTTTTCAAGTTGAAAACAGACATGGATGGAAATGTGCAAACCTATAAGGCTCGTTTGGTTGCTAAAGGTTTTACTCAGACTCAAGGAGTTGATTATGAGGAAACCTTCTCGCCAGTAGCCATGCTTAAGTCTATTAGGATTCTACTTGCCATAGCCGCGTATTATGACTACGAGATATGGCAAATGGATGTCAAAACCGCGTTCCTAAATGGACACCTTACAGAAGATGTCTATATGGAGCAACCTGAAGGTTTTGTAGATCCTAATAATCCTAAGAAAGTTTGCAAGTTGAATAAATCCATTTATGGATTGAAACAAGCATCTCGAAGCTGGAATCTTCGTTTTGATCAGAAAATCAAACAATTTGGTTTTATCAAAAATGAAGATGAGCCGTGTGTTTACAAAAAGGCAAGTGGGAGTTCTATTACTTTTCTAATCCTGTATGTAGATGACATACTTCTCATTGGAAACAATATCCCGATGCTGCAGGACGTTAAATCCTGGCTTGGTAAATGTTTCTCAATGAAGGATCTTGGAGAAGCTGCTTATATTCTAGGAATAAAGATTTATAGAGATAGATCTAAACGGCTACTTGGACTTAGTCAAAGTACGTATATCGATAAGGTCATTCGGCGTTTTTCGATGCAAGATTCCAAGAAAGGTCTCTTGCCAATGGCAAGTGGAACCATACTGAATAGTCATCAGTGTCCCAAATTGGACAAAGATAAAGAGGATATGAAAAAGGTTCCATATGCCTCTGCTATCGGTTCCATCATGTATGCCATGTTATGTACTAGACCGGACGTATCGTTTGCTCTGAGCTTGACTAGCAGATATCAACAGAATCCTGGTAAAAGTCACTGGATTGCTGTGAAAAATATCCTAAAGTACTTAAAAAGAACTAAGGATATATTTCTGATATTTGGCGGTTTGGAAGAAGAGCTGAAAGTAAAATGTTACACTGACGCAAGCTTCCAAACGGATCGTGACGATTCACGATCTCAGACAGGCTATGTTTTTAATTTAAATGGTGGTGCTATAACTTGGAAGAGTTCTAAGCAAAGCGTGGTGGCCCAGTCGACCACTGAATCAGAATATATAGCGGCTTCAGAAGCTGCTAAGGAGGCTGTTTGGATGAAAAAGTTCATTGCTGATCTCGAAGTTATACCAAGCATACAGAAGCCTATCGAGATATTTTGCGACAATACAGGTGCGATTGCTCAGGCAAAGGAACCAAGGTCGCATCACAGCACGAAGCATATTCTCAGAAAATTCCATTACATACGGGAAGTTTTGGAAAGAGGAGACATCGTAGTAGAGAAAATTGATACTGATCAGAATCTAGCGGACCCGTTTACTAAGCCTATACCTCAAGTGAGACACGAGAAGCATGCTTATTGTATAGGTCTTAGATATGCTAGACAGTGGGTCTGATTTTGTAGTTTAGTAATTTGGTGCATTTTGAACTGTAAACAGTATTTTATGTTTATTTGAATTTAATGGTTGAATGTCTTTTAAACTATTATATCTGTGTTCAAATATTAGTACGTTAAGTATCTATGAATATTGTATTCTAAAATGTCCGTAGTCTATCAGATTCGTGAGAACCAATCTGGTAAAAGACTATTGTGAATTAGATGGTTGATCCATATCAGGGATACTCAAAGTGTTGAGAACCATATTCACTGATATGATTAGTTGAATCATATTGGGCGTAACTCGTTTCAAAATGATCTTCATGGATCTTAGTCATAAGACGTTTTGAATAGGTACGATCATTGTATCCTTAGACCTGCGGTACATACTAGAACTAACTTAAATGAATGGTTGCTCTTTGATTCTATCTAACGCTGTACGTAACTGGCAGTAATAAGGATAGTTTTGGGAATGATCTGAAGTTTAGTGGGAGTTGTTTGTAGCCAAAGGGATTTGTGCTTCTATACTTAGAAGAGGAACACTCTGGCGCCTTTCGTTGGTTTGAACTGGTGTTAACGCGTGGCCACGCTCGAACTAGTAGTAGTTTGATAAACCACTTCAAATCAGGAACGAAATTACAAATGGTTGAATAATATATGAGAATGAATTGGATCCATGTCTCATGTTCAACAAGTGTTCAATACAGAGGGATAAATGAGTCGATAACCAGGGCTATAGTATTTGCATAACCAACGGTTTGATTAGTGCAAAGAATTAGTTGACATAAATTTGTCATACCTTGCCGGGGGCAATATGATGCAGCTAGGCACCCACTATTGTCTACATTGAAACTTAATCGGCCAATCGACCAAGTGGGAGATTGTTGGATATAATGTTCAATTGTCGATTACAATTCAATGTTGTCGTCAAGGTACGACCCAAAGAGTTACACTTTGGGCAACGGACATATAACGGTGTTTTAATCGTTAATCACCGGATCACGAAATAATAAGTATAATGAAGAAACGAGTAATTATTTGGAATAATTACGGAGAGCCGATTAATATTATAATAAATCGTATTTATATATTGTTAATTATCTAGATAATTAACAAGAGGGATAATTGTTTTAATTATGAGATAATTATGAAGGAGTTGTATTTAGAATACAATTGGTTTAAGATAAAAGATATATATGTATATCTTTTGTATAATAACTTCCATATAACTCTCAAAAGATAACTCTCAATCCATATAGGTTACGTAACTTTTAATTAGTTGAAAGTATATATGGAACTTTAATTGGTAAATGGTGGGTGCTGCTTCTCAAAAGGTTCAAACGGAAACAGAGAAAAAAAAATATAGATTTTTCCTGTTTTGTTTCTTGGCCGTCAAAAAGAGAAAAGGAAGAGAAGGAGCAATTATTCGTGAAGTTTATTTGGCTAGTAAAACGAATCCTTTTGTTTCTTCAATTACGCAAAAAGGTAAGTAAAGTTTTTGAACTTTATTTTTCTTTAGTTTAAAGGTTTCGTTTGAAATCGTTTCAAACGAACAAATATGATTTCGTGGTCAACGATCATCTAGCGAGATCGTTCGTTGAACCAAGGTGTCTTTCTTGGATGTCACGATTCTTTAATTTTATTATAACCTATTTTGATTGTAAAGAGATCACTGGTGGAAACGGTTTAGAACCGAACCTCGTGTACATGTTTTCCGCTGCGTTCAGTTTGTTTGACAAATTGATAAAATTATTTTCCAAAAGTTACACGAAACTTCCAACACCTTCTATATCCTAAGCTATATAATCAAATTTAAATTGTTTTTAACCAAATCCGGTTGTCAATGCAAGACAAAAAAATCCAACTTCACCATGACGTCAAATTATCCATAACAACATCTATTACTGATAATCTATATTATAAAAGATTCAAGAGGTTAAATAAATAATAGAAAATAAAATAAATACATAAATAAATTTATTGTTGTAAATTTTCAACATGACTCGAATCTAATACAAAATTAATTGGTTTAATATTAGCTCAATTCTGGGTTGAATCTACAGACACTTTTAACTAAACACATCAATCCCTGGTCGATCTGATGGGTTTGAGCTTGCAGGTTACTTGTTTATTTTTTTTCATTTTTAAAAGGTTCTTTGTATCTAAAAAACTGATTATTATTTTATTTATGTTAAAACAAGTTATGAAAAAAATCTATAATCTTAAATCATTATGTGAACTTCGAAACACTTATATATCTTGTTACCTGATAAAAAGAAGGTAAAGTACAAAACTAAAAATCTTTATGAAATAGGCCCAATTATGAGCAATGGATTGTTATTGGGTAGCCCAAACCAATAGATATTTTTAAAAGGTCCTATTACAGGCACACCTAACTCCCTTAAATCGATACCTTTAATACGGGTCGTATAGATCTATACGGTTCGTATTGGTTAAGTTTTTTTTTGTCTATTTGACTGGACCTATAGGGTTGTATGACTTTTTCAATTTCCAATAAACACTGATGTGTCAGAGTTTTTTGTCTATTTGACTGGACCTATACGGGTCGTATTGGTTAAGTTTTTTTTTACAATTTTTTTATACATTTGTTTATGGTTTTAACAAAGTTTTCTAAAAAAAATATTTATTTATTTTAAAGAAAAACTTCCCTAATTTTTTTAAGAATACCATGTACAATGTAGTATAGTATAGATGAGGTATAGGTCCTGGATGATCATATATAGGTGTAGTAGAGGTCCCGTATATGTATCGCATCTGTTAATTTGTAATTTTAAAGATATTTTGTTTGTATAATGTATTTAAAGTGTTTTTTATTTAATGGATACAACATGTAAAGTAACCGACAATATACGCCAAAATTGTAGGATCGCGATCTGACCCGAATGAGTCGTTCAGAGAAGCTCTACTCTGTTTCAGGTGCGGAATAACAAGAAACAAAGCTAGAAACAGCTGATTCTTCACTTTAACTGCTGATTGTATTGATTGGAATGCAATTACAAGCAGTCTTCACACCGGCAGCACCTCGGTATGGAAATCGTACAACTGTTCCTACTGATTTCGCTCTTGAACACTATATATAATGTTGTGATTTCGCTCCAAGAGACACAGGGTCCACATGAGCGAAATCAGAACATGACCACATAAGCGAAATCAGACTCCTTAAGACCCTATGAGCGAAATCAGGGTCTAATACACATACATTCTCCCATTTTCTCGTAAAACGTGCCCTAATCTATACAAAGCAATCTAAGACTCGATACAAGACGAAGTCGACAGATGTAGTGCACCAACAGACTCCCCCTCAGATGTTGACGAGTCGTCCGTCGAGTCTTTGACAATATCATGTCTTCACTTCTTCAGTCTTGATCAGTCTCTGGGCTTCTCTTCTGTCTATCTTCATCAACAGACTTCTCTTTTAACAATATCTACTTGAATATCTTCAGACTCCCCCTCCCGATTTGCTGGCATTCCTTTGTTCTTCAGCAACATCTGCTACAGGATCGTTGTCTGGCTTTCACAGGTCCAAGACTATTGCCTGGCTTTATCTTTCATCACAGAATCGGAACCTGGCACTTGCTCTGTTCACAAACTCTTCAGGATCGATCAGCCTGGCTTTCTTCAATCAGATTTCTCAGGTATCGTAACCTGGCTCTCGACTAGCTTAGATCTCAGGATTGAATTAACCTGGCTCATCTTAACCTGCATAAACTCTACCTCAAAGTAAGATTTTAACAATTTAAGTATAAACGTATGCACCAACACTGACTCTCCGTCAAATCACTTTCTTTATGATGAACCACTTGTTGATTTAAAAACACGTTTGATGTTCAATATACACTCCCCCTCACAACAATGTCATCATGTTTAGCACTGTAGGATCGCGATCTAACCCGAATGAGTCGTTCAGAGAAGCTCTACTCTGTTTCAGGTGCGGAATAACAAGAAACAAAGCTAGAAACAGCTGATTCTTCACTTTAACTACTGATTGTATTGATTGGAATGCAATTACAAGCAGTCTTCACACCAGCAGCACCTCGATATGGAAATCGTACAACTGTTCCTTCTGATTTCGCTCTTGAACACTATATATAATGTTGTGATTTCGCTCCAGGAGACACAGGGTCCACATGAGCGAAATCAGAACATGACCACATAAGCGAAATCAGACTCCTTAAGACCCTATGAGTGAAATCAGGGTCTAATACACATACATTCTCCCATTTTCTCGTAAAACGTGCCCTAATCTATACAAAGCAATCTAAGACTCGATACAAGACGAAGTCGACAGATGTAGTGCACCAACAAGCACTCGGAATTTTGAAAATCAGCTTTCCAACATCAGTTGACGAAAATCTTTTTGACTTTTTCAAAGTTTATGCTAAAACACACACAAAATCTTTTTGGATTTTTCTTAAAGAAAGTAAATGACACCACTTGTAAAATCAGAATAATGCAGAAATGAAATATTTACAAACAATATTTTTGTGAGTTTGCATAAGAGGATCATATCAGTATTTGAGACATGTCACTAACACCGTTAAGCTGCGATTTCATTTTAAGCTCTAAACAATTCACCTAGATTGTCAGTATATTTGTCCACTTAAATTTTCACACAAAGTTCAACTGTTTCGAGATACGATATTAATGTTTTAAGCTCTTGAACTTATTCGTGTGTCCCACTTCTTGAATATACTCCCGTATCCAGATCCCAATATTCAGTCTTACAGGTGAATATACCACAGATGATATCTGTAAAGGGGTTAAATGCTAGGGCCGTGAGAGCTCAGGTCGATACTTCCGTATACGCAAAGAGATAACGGCTTCGACTTTTCGGTGTGTCCCCTTTAAAGGATCTTTTGATTACAACAGCAGCGACTATCAATTTTATTGTTTTATCAGCTTGCTGAGGGCGTAGCTATGTTTCAAGCTATTGCAGAAAGCATTATCCGGGGACTAGGTCAGTACTTCCATACAGCAGAAGTCCCGGGATAATACCCCAGATATCACTGAGCATAAAGACCTAGTATCTCAGAATAAGGGACCTTTCAAACAAGATTTCAGGGGTTACCTATATATTCAAGAAATTGTTAACCCACAGACCAAACAAGTTTGAAATTTTAGGTTTATATCTCGTCACAATTTACTAAATGTATAAAAATCTACTGACACATCCATAGTAAGATTGTTTATCACATTTTATCTTTACATTTCTTTAGCATGTTGTGACAGTTCACTGATGTACTATCATTTCCTCTTTTCACAACAAAACTCATTTTTGATTTTACCATGTTTTTGACTTTTTCAGATTTTCTAATGTTTTTGGATTTTCTGAAATTTTCTACTCCCCCTAAAATGCAAACACATTAACGAAAAATTTGAAAACTATCTAAACTCTTGACCCACTTTGAAAAAGATTCAAAACAAACTGTACAGAATCTTGACAACTGACATCGAATTGCATCAATTCGCCATCCACTAACGCATAAACAATCTGAACTCCCCCTCTCACAAACCATTTTTCTCATTTAGATTTCAAAACACTTAAGTTTGTTTAAATCAAAATGATTTTTCCGGAAAATGAGTTTGTGTTTATCACTTGTAAGTTTACCACTTGTTAAGTACGGGGATGTGGTTCATCATCTTGTTCAATTTTATCATGTGTAGTAAATCAAGTACAAATTAATGTCCCTGATTTACCAGTTTGCATTCAAGCAACCACTGTACCAATTGTAAGATCACAAACAATACCACTTGTAGGTATAACCAAAGAATACCAATTGTAGGAATGTTACGTCTACATGAATCATTTTACCAATCAGGATGCCGATTCCTGCTTCACACTTACCAACCTGGAAGCTCTGGCGTAGTCCTTCAACCTGTAAAATTCAAACATTTTTTCAAATTCATTCAACTTCTCATAAAAACATGAATAATGCCGATTCCTGATCCACGATATAAACTTGGGATCTCCGGCATAGTCCTAAGACTTCAAGGAAAACAGACTTCTGTAACACCTCGAAAATTCCTGTCCAATAAAATAAAGACACGTGTCATGTGGGATAAACGTGCCAGGGACCCGGGTCAAATAAAGATGTATGGTAGGATTCAAAAAGGGCGTCATGTTATTAAAAATACCTCTGAACGACCCGAACCATAAATCCCAAGATCCTTAAATCGTTATGATAAACATCTAGCCGGTTGTTTCTAAATAAATAAAGTTCCATCTATTATATGGAAAGTGGATGATTAGGAATGTTACTACTAAAATGCTGAAATTAAACCTTTGTATAAAGGGAATTGGGCTAGCTAAATAAAACATGTTTAACCTTTGTGAGAATCCAAGATTTGAATCCTTGAAGTTTCCGTCAACTTAAACTTTTACAAGAATCCAAAGTGAAGTGGAAAACATGTAAGGCATATGCAAGCATGCAATGGCTGAGCAAGAAGGTCCCACAACTGAGAAAGATGGCATGGATTCGGGCTTGTGTGATTGCATGGTCAAGGCTTGAAAGTTTGCAAATTTTTGTCCTCTGACCATCGGTTACGGACCGTAAGGGTCATGGCTTACGGTTCGTAAGGTGCATCCCTGGGCGATTTCAGCAAAGGTCTGTTACGGACCGTAACTGTTTCAGCATATGGTCCGCAAGAGGAGCTTACGGACCGCAAGAGCTTAGGCTTACGGTCCGTAAGGCTGTCGCTGGCAGCAGGTTTTGGACAGCTGCCTGTTCAGCCTGTTACACCGACTTAAAGGGATGGTATTCGAAACCAGGGACTTGCTAGGCAGTATTTAGCCACATAGGGGCACCTGGAACCATCTCACATCAATTGTAGGGTCACTTGGCATGATCTTGAGCCATGAGGTGCACTATATAAGAAGCTTGAGTTGTGACCATTTGAACTTGCTCACTTGCATTCTTGTTCAAGCACCTTGGAGCTTCTCTGGACAGCAACCAAGATTCCCTTAAGTCTCTAATCCTATTTAGGACCATTGTAAGTGATCCTAATCCTCTTTAATCCATTTTAGCTTAATTAATTAACTAAAAGTCAAACCATCGTAATTAAAGTTTGACTTCGAGATTAGTCCATAATTACTCAGTTAAATCTCGAATTAAAAATACCTATAAGTAGGTAATTATGTGGGTAACAAACCCTTAAAAGGGTATTATCAGATTAACGCATAATTAGCAATGTAGGATACATGCAACCTTTTTGATCATTAATATAACTTGATAACTAATGTAAGAACATGTCCCAACATGTTCAAGTCGACAATTTTCTGTTTAGACCCGGTTTGGAACCGAAAGTCGCATAGTTTGACTTTCGCTTTGACTTTCAGTTCTGACCCGTTTTTAGTCAAGTTTAAGATTGCCTTAGAGCTTCTTTTGGACCTAGTAACATGTTAGTATAACCCTCTGTGATTATACGGCTTAGTTCACTAGTTGCCTAACTATTATGCAAATTTCCATTAAATGCCCATATGTTGACCATTATGCCCAAATGTCCATAAAATATGATATTTGAAAATGAAAAAGGGTAGAAATCTTAGTTACTGAATTATAGACTTGTACCCGAAATTTGACATCAGTTTGAGGTCTAGATTAAGAGTTATGCTCATTAGCGTAACTAGAAGCTTTCTTAGTAATTAATTAGCATAATTAGCATGTAGCTTAGCTAAACCCGATTTTTATATCAAAACTTTATACCCACTGATATATAATAATATTTTGGGAATTTTAAAGATTTTTATTTATTTTTAGACTGAGCATAACTTAGAGTTTTAAGCTTAATTCGGCTAATGCCGGTTTTGCCCTTTTGGGCTATAAAATGAGTTTTATAATTCCTTTTGACCTCAAACCTTTTTCTACTGATTTGTTATATTAAATATATCATTTTGAGCCTTCTGGAATTATAGAAATATCAGCTTTTCTTTTAAAACCCGGAAATGGCTCCAAATCGTCTTTTTAGGCAATTTTACGACATAGTCTATGTCAAAACTAGTTTATATGTATAAGAGTCAATACCTACTGATATATTTAGTAAAATTTTATATTATAACAGTAAACTAAGGTTTCAAACTCAGATTTCCAGTTTTGACCTTTTAGGCTTATGTGAAATTACCAAAATGCCCTTTCAGTGCTTAAGATGGTTAAAATTAATAAAATTCACATATATTTGATACTATACTGTTATAACATATTAAACTAAGTATATTTTCTGATTTATTCAGATATATAACTCAGGTTACTAGTTTAACTCTTTTATACCCTTTTAAATGACCAAAATGCCCTTAGGAGGCGTAATTTGAGTTTAAAATCATTTGGGGCATAATAGGACATATCTTACTGATACTACAACATATTGGTGCATATAATCTCAGGAAACTTGTATATGATTTATATGGTTACCCGTTACGCACTTTCGCGTTCGGATCGGCTTTTGTAACTGGTTTACGCATATTAGCCGAAACGGGTCAAACCATATCATCTTTGTCTCAAAATCCAGAATGTGTTTAGTTTACCCATATTATACAAGCCTCCAAACTTGTTGGGTCTAAAATCACATTCCTTCCCGGTTTTCACCTTCCATGCGATTAAACCGTATTTATTCCTTGAAACTAACCGGTCTAAGCTTAGGCTATATTAAAGACCCATTAGGATTCTAATAGGTTATTATAAACCTTCATTCTAGAATAGGTGTAACACCTCAAAATTTTGTGTCCAATAATGTGTTGACACGTGTCATGAGTTTACACGTGGTATGAAATACTAAATAAAGGACTAAAGTTGACAAACCTTGAAAGTATGTAAATTCGAGGGTTAAAAATGTCAACGAGGGGTAAATATACTGTATAGTAACCCTAAATGATGCTCGTACCTTCAAACGAATGAATCATGGATCGTACGGAGCGAAATGCGGGAGAAAGTGAGAGATTACAAGCTACAGGGGTCAATTGTGTCAACATGTTTAATTTATACCTCTGAGTGACCCTTTGACGAACCCGAGGCTTTGTAACAGTAAAATACGCTCACTAGAATATACGATATAAATTTATCGAAGTTCCGTTTTAAAACGAGAAAGTTATGATCAAATTCGTATGCGAGGGGTTAAAAGCGTCAACAATAAAAGTTAAGGCTTTTCGGATAGTAATTAAACTAACCGGAGACTTAACAATGTGGGTAAAAGTCACGAGGCCCTTAATTGTAAATAATCGAGGGCCTAATCGCAAAGTTACCCCTTCGAAACCGAAAGGTCAGGTTAATGATTACAAAAGATTTGAAAATCTTGGAAATCAGACCTCAGGCGGGCCGCGTGAGTGAAACCATCAAGCTGATGCGGGCCGCGCGCCTTATGTTGATTCGTTTACTGACATGAAGATTCAGGCGGCCCGCGTCCATGTTGCCTGAATTTTAATGCGAGCCGCGTACGACATACAGATGCAGAAAGTTTGGACAGATTCAATGTTTGAGCTTGTAAACGATCATTGATGCATTAATTGAAGCATGGGCGCCCTCTACATGTCCCCTAGCACCCAGGGACACCTGCTAATCATCCATGAGCAATCCTAGAGTGAGTTGTAATGAACTTGTGCACCATAATTCACTATAAAAGGCAAGGCATTGCACCAATGTGAAACACACCTCAAACCTGCCTTCTAGTTCATCTCTGGAGCTCTAAAGCATTCCTCTATCATCTCTAGTCGTGCACCAAGCTTCTGTAAGTATGCCTACCCTTTTATGGCTTAGTTTTTGCATAGTTTAGCTTAAAAGTCAATCCGTCGTAATTAACGATTGACTTTACGATAAATCACAAATGGTCCAGTGGTTTGTCGAATCAAAGGTAGTTATATGTTGGTAATCATGTGGGCTTCAAACCCCTAAAAGGGCACCCTCTGATTCCCACTCTAACTAGTCCGAATGTCGAGTCAAACGTGCTTAGAAAAAGTCAACAGAAATGCTATTTTGCGATTTCATGCATAATCAGTAATGTAGATGGTGTGTAACCTGTTTTAACACTCATAAAACATGATAATAAGTATATTAACTAGTCTAAGCTTGTTTGATCCGACCATTTACCGTATTGACCCGGTTCGGAGCCGAAAGTCGCAAAACTTTGACTTTTGCTTTGACTTCAGTTCTGACCCGTTAAAGTATGATTTAGATATGCCTTACGACTCTTTTAGGACCAGGTTACATGATGATATAACTCTCTGTGACCGGTTCGCTGGTTGTCTGAGTCTTTTACACATTTCCGTTAAATGCTTAAAAGTTGACCGTAACGCCCTTTTTAATTTAAAACGAGAATTTCGGACATGTGAAAGGACCATAACCTTGGTTACTTATTTCTAAGCATGTCCCTAAAATTTTACGTCAATCCGAGGTCCAGAATAGGAGTTATGCTAAATAGCGCAAATTACGGAAACTTTAGTAATTAAATAGCGCAATTAGCATAACGCCTATCTAAACCCAGATTTCGACACCAAACCTTTTACACACTAATGTAAAATAATATTTTGGAATTTTTAAAGATTTTTAATTATTTTTAACTTGCTCATAACCTGCGGTTATGGCAACGGTTCGGTAAATACCGAATATACCCTTTTCGGCCATAACTTGAGTTCTACAAGGTCTTTTGACCCGATTCCAGTTGCTACTGATTTTAAATAATAAATAAAGTATTTTGGACTTTATAAACTATTCGGGAAACACAAATTTCCTGTAGAACTCAGAAACTTCTTTATAAATCTTTAAAAACGACCGAAATACCCCTACGGGGCATAAAATGAACTTAGACTCGTTAGGGGCATTATGGAAGGTATCCTACTGATACCACAACCTCTTTAAAGCATATTGACTTAGGAAACCAGTGTAGGACTCTTACGGTTACCCGTTGCGCCTTTTTGCGCGCACGGTTCGGCTTATGTAACTAGTTTACATAAACTAGCCGAAACGGGTCAAACCATATTGTTTTGACCCCAAAATCCAGAGTGTGGTTATTATACCCATATAAAACAAATCTTCAAACTTGTTGGGTCCAAATCACATTCCATTCCCGGTTTTCGCCTTTCACGCGATTAAACCGTAATTATCCTTTGAAACTGACCGGTCTAAGCTACGGCTAAATTAAAGACCCGTTAGGATTCTAATAGGTTATGTTAAACCTTCGTTCCAGAATAGGAGACCAGTAAAAGCTATTTGCAATTTATTCGATTAAGGATTTATACTTGCAAAGGTAAATACTTTTAACTTATTTTCCGTTATACGGGCTTGGGTTACGGTATATAGCATACCGCTTGATCGGGCATCAAATTCTCCACCGTTGAGTGGGTAATTGAATAAATTTGATTGGCTCGTTTAAACAGTCTTGTTACTTAAAGCCTTTGGGGGTTAATGACCATGTCCCGGATATCCCTGGCAGCATTTTACGAAATGGCCACGACCTAAGCGCGGAGTGTAGGCGTACACTCGTCAGTGCATAAATAGTTGATGTGGTGTGTCTATTAATCTTTAACCCGGACAAGATCCGGGCTACTGAACGCATAAGGAACATGTAATCCGTTCACAAGATTATAAATTTAAGTAATTCTCCCAAGTTATAAAAGAGTTTGTGCCTTGTGCATTCAAATCAATTTTAATAAACATTTTTACAAAAGTGTCGGTTGAATTTATTTACCAGTGTAAACTGACGTATTTTCCCAAAAAGATTAAATGCAGGTACTAAGCGTAATTGGCTGGCTATTTCTCCTTAGCATCAATAAAGAGTCTCGCAAGCTTAAGATGCCTACGTCTGTTGAACAATACTTATATTTTATTTGATCCCCTGTGGATACTTTTCGACTATTCGTAATACATTGATATTACAAACAATGGTTGAAATATAATTATCTTTATGCTTCCGCTGTGCATTCATATATTGTGTGGTTTGACTATATTGTTGCCAACTACGTCACGGTAATCCCCCACCGGGCCCACCGGGCCCACCGGTGAGACACGTGGAAATCGGGGTGTGACAGGTTGGTATCAGAGCCAACGTTGAGTGAATTAAACACTATCCTTATGTGTTTAATCTCAATGACACAATTGCACATACTTGAGTCTAGACAAGAACATAGGACAAATTCGAATTGTTATTCCAGTTTGTCTTTTTATTGTTTATTGTGATTTAAAGTTTTGAAAGCAGGAAATATGCCACTAGCAATCAGAAGAGGAAGATGAGGAAAAGGCAAAGGGCCGATCACTCACAATGATCATGAGGCCGGACCTTCGAACATGCGAGCTCCTTCCAGTACAAGAAGTGAGGAACCACAGAGGCGAAGAAGGAACCTCTTTGAACCTGCAAAACATTCTACCTCGCACAGTTCGACACCTTCATACCGTCATTCTTTTGGACCAGATTCGGAAAACAATCCTAATAACCCTCAACCATCATTTATACCTCTCCAGCGATCTGCTTCGCACCGTTCTTATGGCGATCCTTCTCCTTTCTTCGTAGGACAGTTTAACCCGGCTGATTATGTTCAAGAACCAATAGGGTATAACCCTTTAGGACCAGAGGATCACTTTTCTGAAGATAATGCAGTGGATATGGACGAGGATACAGATCCCGTCGAGCCTGCACGGGGTACTCCCAACCATCCAATCGAGATCTCTGATGGGTCATCCTTTCATGGAACACCCTATCAAGGTCCCGACAGTTACCAGGCGAGGTTTGACCATTGTAATTGGTACTTCACACCTTCACATCATTTCTCGCCTCACGACCAACAGCAACAACAGGATCCTTCTGAGGATTCGCGGTTTGTGGCAGTTACGCCACCGCCTGCGCCACCAGTTCAACCAGTACTTCCAGATCCGCCAAGGCGTAGGAGATCAGGCGCGCGGATGTCCACCCGAGGAGGGGAATTCCATTTCAGCACCCCTCGCCACTCGAGTGCAAGTCACTTTCCGTCAGTGCCTGAAGAACCACAGTTAGGGGAACCTTCGGGTCACCCTGCAGAGGTGAATTCTGCACCAGTTGCACCACCTCCGCCACCTTTCGGATATGACAATCCGATACCAGCGTACGGCGGTTCCACCGCGTACAATCCGTTTGAGCAGCTGACTCACACGCACTACAACTATAACTATGATGCCGATCCATACGTGGTAGCGGCTAATTACAATGCCCTCCATGGAACCTCTTGGAGACCAGATTACTCAGCTCATGGGTATCCAATACGTCCTAGACCTCCGGTTCAGCAACCGTCGCAGCAGCCACGTTTTTCTCCACCGGAGCAAGAAGAAATCCTACACCGTTTAAACCGTGTGGAACGAGACTTCGAACAAGAACGTAAGAGTAATCGTGGATTCCTCAAGGGCCTAGCAAACCTACTAAAAGGAAGGAAGAAACGAGATCATTAGTCTCCTTAAGTATTGTTGTATTTACAATTTAGTCCCTGCGTGGACATTTATCGTATTTCAGTCCCTACGTGGACTTATCTTTTAGTCCCTGCGCGGACATCTATCTTGTATTTGGTCCCTGCGTGGACTTGTTTTTCTATTAAGCTCTGCGTAGGTATTTACTTATTAAAGAGTCCCGTTTAGGGCAGCGTGTAATCATTATTATAATTAATGGAATGTTATGTTAAAAATTTCATTTTTGTTATTATATATGAAATAAATCAAAAAAAATCATTCCTTTTAAATTAGTCTGCCTAAATAAAGAATCTTAAGAGTGAAACCTAGCCAGGTGTCACTTTAAAACCCGGCCAAGATGGTAAGACCTGATTAAAAGATTCAGATTCCCTGTTAACCTCTTTAAACATGTTAACGTTCTTGGCAGATGTGATTCGTTAAAATCGCACGCGTCATTCCTATATTAGAATCCTTCTAAGGATTCCAAAGCCCAAATTAATGATTTATAAATCATGGGTTAAGTCGTCAATAAAGATGATCATTTATTAAACATCCATTAGCGATGTAGTGCCTACGGGCCAAACTTATTAAACATCCATTAGCGATGTAGTGCCTACGGGCCAAACTTATTAAACATCCATTAGCGATGTGGGGCCTACGGGCCAGACTTATTAAACATCCATTAGAGATGTAGTGCCTACGGGCCATAATTATTGTCATATAAGACAAAAGGCAGTTGTAGTCTATGACTCCCTGTCAGAAGAGGTAAAAGGACTACGGTTCAAACCTTAATGCCTTGATTCTCTGTAATTCCGACTTATATTATAAAAACGTCCTTGTGACTAGGCTTTTGCGCCACTAACAATATTGTTTGTAATTAGGATAAGTTATATTCAAATCCTAAATTAAAGTGAGTAACAAATTAACCAGATATGGTCTCTGTTACCATGGTTAATGAATTGCCATAAAAGACAATTCCATAATAAACTCCTAAATAAAACTTTGTCGTTATCTTCTGTAGCAGATTCAAGTTACAATGGCTGATCCAAATGAAGTGAATAGTCATTCAAAAGAAGATGAAAATGATAACGCCCAGAATCATTTAACGGGCGCGGAGTTAAAAGCTCTTGTCGACGGTGCTGTTAAGGAAGCCTTAGATCGACAATACGAAGAGTACACCGAGTCCCGGAGCAGAACCATATCTAAACCACACTCAAAGCCAAAAACCCACTCAAAATCTCACAGCAAACCACCCTCTAAGCCAAAAAGGGACGATGATAAACACTCTTCCAATGAAAACAGTGTACGTCCTAAAGAGAAAGTGTTTACTGATGCATCTCGCGCCAGGGGTTGCACCTACAAGTATTTCATATCTTGCAAAACCCGAGACTTCAATGGGGAGAAGGGCGCGGTAGATTGTATGACTTGGTTAGACGAGATGGACACCGTGGTGGACATCAGTGGTTGTGCAGAGAAAGATGTGGTGAAGTTTGTTTCACAATTATTCAAGGGCGAAGCCCTGGCTTGGTGGAGGTCGTTGGTTCAGGCCTCGGGGAAGGCTGTTTTGTACAGCATGACATGGGAGGAATTCATTTCTCTCATCAAAGAAAATTACTGCCCTCAACATGAGGTTGAAAAGATAGAGTCTGATTTTCTATCGTTGGTTATGACAAACCTTGACTGTCAAGCTTACCTCACGAGCTTCAACACAATGTCTCGGTTGGTTCCGTATCTGGTAACCCCGGAGCCAAAGAGAATAGCTCGTTTTATCAGTGGTTTAGCCCCTGAGATAAAGGCAAGCGTAAAGGCCTCTCGGCCAGCTACCTTTAGATATGTAGCTGACATATCTTTGTCCCTTACTCTGGATGCGGTCAGACATAGATCGCTGAGGAACAAAGAAGCTGAGAAGAGAAAACGTGAAGACGATACTTCACGAAGATCGAGCAAGAAGCACCGTGGAAACGGTGACAACAAGAAAGGGTCTGAGTCAAGGAGAGATGGGCAACAATCTGGTGAGAAGCCCAAGTGCAAGAATTGCAAGAGACATCACTTTGGAAAGTGTAGACTCGAATCAAACTCGCAGACTCAGTCAAAGTCATTTGCTTGCGGGATATGCAAGTCCAAGGACCACAAGACCTTGGATTGCAAAAAGATAAAGGATGCAACTTGCTACAGTTGCAATGAGAAGGGGCACATTAGAACCAACTGCCCTAAAAACGCCAAGAAGCCTGAAGAGGCCAAGAAGACGAATGCAAGAGTCTTCAGGATGGATGCGAAAGAAGCAGTGCTAGACGATAACGTGATCACAGGTACTTTCCTTGTAAATGATGTCTTCGCAAGAGTACTTTTTGATTCAGGCGCTGATAAGTCTTTCGTAGATCATAAATTTTGCAAATTGCTGAATATGCCTGTCAAAACCTTAAATGTGAATTATGAGGTAGAGCTAGCAGATGGCACCATAGAAACCATCTCCACTGTGTTAGATGGATGTGTGATATCCATTAAGAACTACTCTTTTCCTCTATCTCTACTTCCCTTTAAATTGGCCGGTTTTGACATAGTATTGGGTATGGACTGGTTATCTCACAACCAGGCCCAAATCGTCTGCAACAGAAAGCAAGTGGTGATAAAGACTCCGTCTGGTGAATCGCTTACCATTCGGGGAGATACCCAGTATGGATTGCCTGAGCAAGTGACTATGCTCAAGGCTTCAAAATGTTTAAAGAAAGGTTGTGTCATTTACATGGCACAAGTGATATTTGATGAGCCTAAACTGAAGATAGAAGACATTCCCGTCATCTCTGAATACCCAGAAGTTTTCCCTGAAGATCTACCTGGTTTGCCACCAGATAGGCAAGTGGAATTCAGGATTGATATCATCCCTGGAGCAGCACCTGTTACTAGAGCACCTTACAGGTTAGCACCAACCAAAATGAAGGAGTTGAGGACCCAACTAGATGAACTGCTAGCTAAAGGTTTCATCAAACCTAGTTCGTCTCCCTGGGGAGCACCTGTCCTATTTGTTAAGAAGAAGGACGGATCGATGCGTCTATTCATCGATTATCGCGAGCTTAACAAAGTCACGATAAAGAATAGGTATCCTTTGCCGAGGATCGACGATTTGTTCGATCAGTTACAAGGGGCAAGTTATTTCTCGAAGATTGACTTGAGGTCAGGCTACCATCAACTGAAAGTCAGAGATGAAGACGTACATAAAACCGCATTTAGGACTCGTTATGGTCACTATGAGTTCCTAGTGATGCCTTTTGGGCTCACTAATGCACCGGCTGCATTCATGGATCTCATGAATCGCGTTTGCAAGCCGTACTTAGACAAATTCGTCATCGTTTTCATCGACGACATCCTTATCTACTCTAAGAACCGAGCTGACCATGAGAAACACCTTCGCTGTATTCTCAAACTCCTGCATCATGAGAAACTCTATGCCAAATTCTCTAAGTGCGAATTCTGGCTTCGTGAAGTCCAATTTCTAGGACATGTTATCAGCGAGCGTGGTATCCAAGTGGATCCCACTAAAGTAGAAGCTGTCATGAATTGGCAAGAGCCAAAGACGCCTACAGAGATTCGTAGTTTCCTGGGGTTAGCAGGATATTACAGGCGTTTCATTGAAAATTTTTCAAGGATTGCTGCGCCCCTAACTTCCTTGACCAAGAAGAAAGTAAAGTTCGTTTAGGGTCCTAAGCAGCAAGAGTCCTTTGATATTCTGAAGAAAAAGTTGAGCAACGCTCCTGTACTAACATTTCCTGAAGGTACCGAAGAGTTCGTAGTTTACTGCGACGCATCACACACTGGCATGGGATGCGTACTTATGCAGAAAGGCAAGGTTATTGCCAATGCTTCAAGATAGTTAAAGGTGCATGAAAAGAATTACACCACCCATGACTTGGAGTTGGGTGCCGTTGTGTTCGCACTAAAACTGTGGAGACATTATCTGTATGGTATCAAGTTTGTGATCTATTCGGATCATAAGAGCCTTCAACATCTGTTTAATCAGAAGGAATTAAACATGAGGCAGCGCCGTTGGATGGAGACTTTAAATGATTATGATTGTGAAATCAGATATCATCCCGGCAAGGCGAATGTAGTCGCTGATGCCTTAAGTCGAAAGGAAAGGGTGAAACCCATCCGAATCAATGCCAAGAGCATCGAAGTGAAGAATAATTTGATTGAAAGGTTGTTAGCTGCACAGAGGGAAGCTGTGTTGGAAGCTAACTATCCTAAGGAAAAGCTAGGAGTAACTGAGGAGCAGTTAACTCTTAGCAAGGACGGAATTTTACGATTAAATGGACGAATATGGGTTCCAATTTATGGAGGACTACGAGATGTTATCCTCCAGGAAGCCCATAGTTCCAAATATTCCGTTCATCCTGGAGCTGATAAGATGTATCAGGATCTAAAGGCAAATTATTGGTGGATAGGCTTGAAAAAGTCTGTAGCCGCTTATGTAGCCAAATGCTTGACTTGTGCGCAAGTCAAAGCTGAGCATCAAAAGCCGTCAGGCTTGCTACAACAGCCTGAACTTCCAGAATGGAAGTGGGAATGTGTAACTATGGATTTTATTACCAAGTTACCCAAGACGAGGAAAGAAATGATACAATATGGGTTATAGTTGATAGACTGACTAAGTCAGCACATTTCTTACCCATCAAGGAGACTTATAGCTCCGACATGTTAGCCCAGTTATACGTTGATAAGATTGTAGCCTTACATGGCATACCTGTGTCTATTATCTCTGACCGAGATACTAGATACACGTCACATTTTTGGAAAAGCTTCCAGCAATCTTTGGGCACACATTTGAATTTTAGTACGGCTTACCATCCTCAGACAGACGGTCAGAGTGAGCGTGCTATTCAGATTTTGGAGGACATGCTACGTGCATGTGCGATCGATTTGGGTGGTAGTTGGGATAAGAACCTACCACTAATCGAATTCTCCTACAACAATAGCTACCATACCAGCATTAAGGCTGCGCCCTTTGAGGCATTATACGGTAGAAAGTGTAGATCGCCCATGTGTTGGGCGGAAGTTGGAGATGTCCAATTATCAGGACTAGAGATAGTCTTCGAAACGACGGACAAGATTGTCCAGATTCGAAACCGTCTCAAGGCTGCCCGAGATAGGCAGAAAAGTTACGCAGATCCAAAGCGTAAAGATTTTCACTTCGAAGTAGGTGATAAAGTGTTACTTAAAGTATCACCCTGGAAGGGGGTGATGCGTTTCAGTAAGAAAGGCAAACTAAGCCCGAGATACATAGGACCTTTCGAGGTTATCGAACGTGTCGGATCGGTTGCCTACAAGTTAAACTTACCGGAGAAGCTCAATGGAATTCACAATGTTGTAACACCCTTAAATTTTTCACTTGATTTTAGAAATAAAATACACCATTTCAACTAAAATATTGGTTACGTAACAAAACATTCCTTAACGGAGTTCATAAGTACGTCAACTTTAGTCAAGTAATGACTAAGTTGGAACTTTTTAAAAGTTGATTAAGAAATTGTTTACAACCCATGAACAAAGTCTAAGTAAGATTAAAACATTGCGGAAGCTTCAAAAGTCGTGTTCGGTTCTTCTACGTTGCTTGACCGTCATCCATAAGATCCACCTCATCACCTAGGATCAAAACCGTTAAAATATTAGTTTTGACATTGTTATACAACACATAAACATGAGACCCGACATCAAATATTAGATAAATAAAATAAATAAAAGTTTTTCTGGTTCCACCGTAACTTACGGTGTCACCGTAAGTTACGGTGAGCCCTGGAAATCTTTTGGTCCACCGTAAAACAGGAGTGAACCACCGTAAGTTCCTGACCTCTACCGTAAGTTACGGTACCACCGTAACTTACGGTAGTACCTGGAAATTCATGTTTTTGTTTGGTTTGGTCATTACACTAAAACCCAACTCTCGGATTTCAGTTTCTAGGATGCCAATACATTAAATCTCACAATTCTAATATGTTATATATTATCCATTATCAAAGATTCAATCCATCTTAATCCGGAGCATTAACCATGTCGTACTTGATTATTCGACCCGTTTGGCTCGTCTAAGGAATCCTCCATTGTGACGACTACCAACGAGTTCCAACCAATTTGATCCATTATTCAATATAGCGACATCACCGCTTAAATTCAAAACAACCCTTATTTTAAAATCCAATTACGCATTTAATAATCATCCAATCTACTTAATGTAACGGGTCAAGTTACATACCTTTAGAGCAAACCCTTCAACCGCAAATCACCACCAGCTTGTCCACTTGACGTTCCGGTATCCTTTCCTATAGAGTTCAATTCAAGACATGTTTAGAACTCTTCTTTAACCTTATTTCGCATAGCACACCGAAACATCATAATTATGCGTTAAATCTTTAAATTCCTATTATAAGCCTTCTTTAGGGCATTTTTACAAACACCTTAAGGGCAGATTTTTCACATGATTATATGACAAGTTTCTAGCTTATCATTTAGCCCTAATTTCATCTCAATCAACACTTTACAAGATGGTTAACTTCTAAATTCCTGAAATCACTTCAAAATAGTCAATTTACTAGTGTTTATCAATTTACACATAGTTTCACTAATCACCTACAATGGTGATCATAGTTTCCACTAAAATTTCACATAATTTCAGCTTGTGTTTGTCTAGGGTTTGTCCTTAGACACTATAGTTGTTCCTAGATCATCATAAGACACACATGCAACTAACAATTCAGATTTTCCCAATTACATGAGAAATTCAAGTTGAGAGATTTCATGAAATTTCACATACCTTGTAACCCCCTTGTGATGAGGATCACGAATCTCTGTTCAGATTTCAATTTGGGACAAGGATTAACCTTCAATTGATCAAATTTGTGAAGCTAGGGTTTTGAGAGAGTGGGGATCGCCCCTGGCGTGCTTGTTCGACCAGACACCTCCTTTTGGGGGTGTTTGGTTTGTTTTACTAACTTAATTAAGCTTAAGTTTCAATTTGTTCAACTTAAGCCCCTCACTTAGGTTAACATTAAGTTTAGTTGCATTTAACCCTCCTTTAAGTTATTTCTAGACTTGTAACTAACTAGGTTAAAATTTCTAGTTAGTAATTTCTTTGTTTATTTATACTTTATAATTCTAATATAAAGTTTTATAGTTTCGGGGTGTTACAAGTCCACCCCCCTTAAAAAGGGTTTCGTCCCCGAAACCGAAGTACGTACCAAATAGTGTAGGGTGGAGACGTCGCATCTCCTCTTCGGACTCCCACGTAGTGTCCGAACCCTTTCTGTGCTCCCATTTGACCTTGACTTGATTAATCACCTTGTTCCTCAAACTTTTCTCTTTACGATCTAAAATCGCAATTGGTTTTACTGCATAGTTGAGGCTGTTATCCACCTCGATATCATCGTAGTGGATATGAGCAGTTTCGTCGGCCAAACATTTTCGGAGATGTGACACGTGGAATGTGCTATGAATCCCACTCAACTCTTCGGGTAATTCAAGACGATAAGCTACTTTACCAACCCGTTCAGTGATTCTGAATGGCCCAATAAATCTCGGGCTTAGCTTCCCCCTTTTTCTGAATCTAATAATGCCCTTCCATGGGGAAACTTTTAGCATAACCATGTCGCCAACCTGAAATTCAATTGGCCTATTCCTTTTATCCGCATATGCCTTTTGCCTGTCTTGAGCCGCTTTCAAGTGTGCCCGAACTATGTCAATTTTCTCATTCGTAGTTCGGATCATATCAGTAGGTGCTAACCCTCGTGGACCCACTTCTCCCCAACATACCGGAGTTCGATATTTTCTGCCATATAACAGTTCATACGGGGCCATCTTAATGCTCGCGTGATAACTATTGTTATATGCAAATTCGACCAAGGGTAGATGGACATACCAACTACCTCCGAAGTCAATAATGCAAGCCCGTAGCATATCTCCCAACGTTTGTATTGTTCTTTCACTCTGTCCATCCGTTTGAGGATGGTACGCAGTGCTGATGAACAACTTGGTTCCCATTTGCTCTTGGAAATCCCGCCAGAAATTTGAAGTAAACCGGGTATCCCTACCAGACACGATGGATACCAGCACTCCATGACGTGCTATTATTTCATTAGTGTAAACTTCTGACATCTTTTCTGACGTATAAGTCTCACGAATCGGAATGAAGTGAGCACTTTTCGTCAATCTATCCACCACTACCAATATGGCATCGAAACCATGATTCGTCTTAGGCAACTTGGTTAATAGGTCCATTGTAATATGTTCCCATTTCCAAACTGGAGTTTCTAACGGTTGTAGTTTGCCGTATGGTTTCTGGTGTTCCGCCTTGACTTGTAAACATGTCAAGCATTTTTCCACATGCCTCACCACATCCCTCTTTATTCCGGGCCACCAATAGTTTTGTTTCAAATCATTGTACATCTTGGTCGCACCTGGATGAATTGAATAACGGGATTTATGAGCTTCATTAAGTAGAAGCGCCTTCACTCCACAGGTATGTGGGACCCATATCCTTCCGGATCGAGTCTTCAACCCGTTATTCCCATCCGACAAATCTTTCAACTGACCTATTATTCTTTCTTTCTTCCAATTCTCTTCTTTCATTGCTTCTAATTGCGCCTCTCGAATACGTTCAAGTATACCCGAGGTCAGCACGAGTTGCATCGATCTTACTCGTATTGGGACATAGTCCGCTTTTCTGCTCAGAGCATCCGCCACCACATTAGCCCTTCCGGGGTGATAATGTATTTCACAATCGTAGTCTTTTACCGTTTCCAGCCATCGCCTTTGTCGCATATTTAACTCCTTCTGATCGAAGAAGTATTTCAAGCTTTTGTGGTCGGTGAATATGGTGCACTTTACCCCATACAAGTAATGCCTCCATATTTTTAATGCGAATACCACCGCTGCCAACTCGAGATCGTGCGTGGGATATTTCTTCTCGTGTATCTTCAACTGTCTCGAGGCATAGGCTATTACCTTGTCCCGTTGCATCAACACGCAACCTAGCCCTGATAATGAAGCATCCGAATAAACCACCATGTCTTCAACTCCGTCCGGCAATGTCAATACCGGAGCTTGAGTTAACTTTTCTTTTAGCGTTTGAAACGCTTTTTCTTGATCGACACCCCAAATGAACTTTTCTTTCTTTCGCGTTAGCTTTGTTAGCGGTGACGCAATCTTGGAGAAATCTTTAATGAATCTCCTATAGTATCCCGCGAGTCCCAAAAAGCTTCTAATTTCCGAAGGGTTCTTCGGGGGATTCCACTTTGACACAGCCTCGATCTTGGACGGATCCACCAATACTCCGTCGGCGCTTATGACATGGCCAAGAAATTGTACCTCTCGTAGCCAAAAGGCACATTTAGAGAATTTTGCGTATAACCTCTCTCTCCTAAGTGTCTCCAATACCTCTTGTAAATGATGTGTATGCTCCGCTTCACCTTTCGAATACACCAAGACGTCATCGATAAACACGATGACCGACTTATCCAACATTGGTTTGCAAACCCGGTTCATGAGGTCCATGAAGGCCGCGGGTGCATTCGTCAGCCCAAATGACATTACGAGAAATTCGTAATGTCCGTATCTCGTACGGAAAGCCGTCTTCGGCACATCTTCTTCTTTGACCTTTAATTGGTGATACCCCGATCTAAGGTCAATTTTTGAAAACCAGTTCGCACCTTGTAGTTGGTCGAATAAATAATCTATCCTCGGGAGCGGGTATCGGTTCTTTACCGTGAGTTTGTTTAACTCCCGGTAATCGATACACATGTGCATGCTCCCGTCTTTCTTTCTCACGAACAATACCAGTGCGCCCCAAGGTGACACACTCGGCCTTATGAATCCCTTATCAAGCAAGTCTTGAATTTGGGACATCAGCTCTTGTAATTCCGACGGTGCGAGTCGGTACGGGGCTTTTGCTACGGGTTTCGCGCCCGGAATCAATTCGATCCCGAACTCTACTTCCCGTTCAGGCGGTATCCCCGGTAAATCCTCCGGAAACACATCTTCATAATCTCGCACTACCGGTACCTCTCCAATCTTTCGTGATTCTTTTTCGGGCTCATTAGCGTATATTATGAATGCTTTGCATCCCCGCTTCATAAGCTTGTGAGCTTCCAACATTGAGCATACTATAGGGTTGCCTCCTTTTTCGCCATAAATGGTGACATGTTTCCCGCTCGGAGATGTTAGTTTTATCTCTTTACGAAAACACACTACCTTTGCATGGTATTAAAATAGCCAATCCATCCCAACGACTACTTGAAATTCTCCCATTGACATCGGGATTAGGTTTATCAAATATTCTTCGTCGTCAATGCTCAGTTTACAGTTTTTACATACATCACAAACAATAAAGCTCTTGTTATTACCTATCTCTACTTCTAAGGGTACAGGTAATTTTGTTAGAACAAATGAAGGATGTCGAATAAATCCATATGATACAAAGGATTTATTCGCACCCGTATCAAACAACACGTGTGTAGGAATTGCATTTACAGCAAATATACCTGAGACCACGTCAGGTTCAACCTTTGCTTCTGCGACGGTTAGTTGAAAAGATCTTGCCTTTGCTTTCGGGGCTTCACCCTTCGGTTCCTGCCCATCCTTCTTTCCAACCAGTTTCGGGCATTCCGACTTCTTGTGACCCGTTCGATAACAATTGTAGCAAACCGTCACTTTCTCCGGGCACGATATAGCCATATGTCCCGTTTTCTTGCATATGGGACAAGGCTTATCCTTGTAACGGCATTCGCCTTTATGACCCTTCCCGCAGATCCTGCAACTTGGCGACCCGCCTTTCGTATCAGATTTCTTTGCGCTTTCGTTTGTTCGTGCCTTCTTAGTAGGGCTTGGGTTTACATCTTGTGCTCTCCGTTCACCCCTTTCGATGCTCTTTTTCAGTTCGATCTCCCTTTCCCGAGCAGCATTTATGATCTCGGTAAGGGTCTCGTATTTGGAATGGGTGATAAATTCCCTATATTCAGCACTCAACATGTTATGGTAGTAGTATATCTTTTGTTCTTCATTCGTCACTAGATCGTCACAAAACTTCATCTTATCCATAAACGTTGCCGTAATCTTGTCTATGGTCTCACTCTTGTGCCTAAGTTGCATGAACTCTTCCTTGATTTTATTCATAACTGCTTTGGGGCTATGATGCTTAAGAAATGGCGTCTTGAATTCTTCCCAAGTCATGACCTTAGCAGCTTCAATACCGATCTCTCTCTTTTTGTTATCCCACCAATCTTTCGCTTGACTTCTTAGTTGACCCGTACCATAGGCTACGTAGTCATCTACGTCACAATGGGTCCTCTCGAATACCCCTTCGATATCACTTAGCCATCTTTGGCACACTATTGGGTCAACTTCCCCATTATATATTGGTGGTTTACAAGCCATGAATTCCTTGTATGAACAAGGCTTTCGTCCTCCATGCTTTTCCTTTGCTAAATTTGAATCATCTTCTAATTTCTTGATTCTATCTTCTACCATTGATAAAACCGTGTTTTGAATTTTATCAATAAAGCTCGACAAACTGTTTTCGATCGCCTTTCCAACCTCTTCGGCAATCACTTCCCTCATTTGTTCGGTGACTCTTGGCACCGCATCATCATTACCTCCATCTGCCATCTCTATTTCTGAAATGTTTACATAGGTTGTTAAACATTCCATTCATAACACATGCTTTACTTGTTTGATTCAATCAAGTTCATAACTTGATTTAATCGTTCTTGCTTTGATTCAATCAAGTTCACAACTTGATTTAATCGTTCTTGCTTTTTGATTCAATCAAGTTCACAACTTGATTTAATCGTTCTTGCTTTTTGCATTTCTTGTATTTGAATGAGCTTACTCGCTCTTTTCATGCATATTTGTTCATTTCTCATTCTTTACATAATACATAATTTATTAACAAAAAGTTAATTCTTACCGGACGATCGATCAAGCTTGAACCGAACACTTTGTTGACAACCTTAGGCTCTGATTACCAACTTGTAACACCCTTAAATTTTTCACTTGATTTTAGAAATAAAATACACCATTTCAACTAAAATATTGGTTACGTAACAAAACATTCCTTAATGGAGTTCATAAGTACGTCAACTTTAGTCAAGTAATGACTAAGTTGGAACGTTTTAAAAGTTGATTAAGAAATTGTTTACAACCCATGAACAAAGTCTAAGTAAGATTAAAACATTGCAGAAGCTTCAAAAGTCGTGTTCGGTTCTTCTACGTTGCTTGACCGTCATCCATAAGATCCACCTCATCACCTAGGATCAAAACCGTTAAAATATTAGTTTTGACATTGTTATACAACACATAAACATGAGACCCGACATCAAATATTAGATAAATAAAATAAATAAAAGTTTTTCTGGTTCCACCGTAACTTACGGTGTCACCGTAAGTTACGGTGAGCCCTGGAAATCTTTTGGTCCACCGTAAAACAGGAGTGAACCACCGTAAGTTCCTGACCTCTACCGTAAGTTACGGTACCACCGTAACTTACGGTAGTACCTGGAAATTCATGTTTTTGTTTGGTTTGGTCATTACACTAAAACCCAACTCTCGGATTTCAGTTTCTAGGATGCCAATACATTAAATCTCACAATTCTAATATGTTATATATTATCCATTATCAAAGATTCAATCCATCTTAATCCGGAGCATTAACCATGCCGTACTTGATTATTCGACCCGTTTGGCTCGTCTAAGGAATCCTCCATTGTGACGACTACCAACGAGTTCCAACCAATTTGATCCATTATTCAATATAGCGACATCACCGCTTAAATTCAAAACAACCCTTATTCTAAAATCCAATTACGCATTTAATAATCATCCAATCTACTTAATGTAACGGGTCAAGTTACATACCTTTAGAGCAAACCCTTCAACCGCAAATCACCACCAGCTTGTCCACTTGACGTTCCGGTATCCTTTCCTATAGAGTTCAATTCAAGACATGTTTAGAACTCTTCTTTAACCTTATTTCGCATAGCACACCGAAACATCATAATTATGCGTTAAATCTTTAAATTCCTATTATAAGCCTTCTTTGGGGCATTTTTACAAACACCTTAAGGGCAGATTTTTCACATGATTATATGACAAGTTTCTAGCTTATCATTTAGCCCTAATTTCATCTCAATCAACACTTTACAAGATGGTTAACTTCTAAATTCCTGAAATCACTTCAAAATAGTCAATTTACTAGTGTTTATCAATTTACACATAGTTTCACTAATCACCTACAATGGTGATCATAGTTTCCACTAAAATTTCACATAATTTCAGCTTGTGTTTGTCTAGGGTTTGTCCTTAGACACTATAGTTGTTCCTAGATCATCATAAGACACACATGCAACTAACAATTCAGATTTTCCCAATTACATGAGAAATTCAAGTTGAGAGATTTCATGAAATTTCACATACCTTGTAACCCCCTTGTGATGAGGATCACGAATCTCTGTTCAGATTTCAATTTGGGACAAGGATTAACCTTCAATTGATCAAATTTGTGAAGCTAGGGTTTTGAGAGAGTGGGGATCGCCCCTGGCGTGCTTGTTCGACCAGACACCTCCTTTTGGGGGTGTTTGGTTTGTTTTACTAACTTAATTAAGCTTAAGTTTCAATTTGTTCAACTTAAGCCCCTCACTTAGGTTAACATTAAGTTTCGTTGCATTTAACCCTCCTTTAAGTTATTTCTAGACTTGTAACTAACTAGGTTAAAATTTCTAGTTAGTAATTTCTTTGTTTATTTATACTTTATAATTCTAATATAAAGTTTTGTAGTTTCGGGGTGTTACAAATGTGTTCCACATCTGCAATCTGAAGAAGTGCTTCGCTGATGAATCACTGGTAATACCACATACAGATGTGCACATAGATGAGAGCTTAAAATTTGTGGAAAAACCTTTGTCGATTGAAGATCGACAGGTAAAGAAGCTTCGAAGGAAGCATGTACCTATTGTTAAGGTCAAATGGGATGCCCGTAGAGGTCCCGAATTCACGTGGGAGGTTGAATCCACGATGAAAGAAAAATACCCTTATTTGTTTCAGTAAATCTCGGGTCGAGATTTATTTTAAGGGGGTGAGGATGTAACACCTCGAAATTTTGTGTCCAATAATGTGTTGACACGTGTCATGAGTTTACACGTGGTATGAAATACTAAATAAAGGACTAAAGTTGACAAACCTTGAAAGTATGTAAATTCGAGGGTTAAAAATGTCAACGAGGGGTAAATATACTGTATAGTAACCCTAAATGATGCTCGTACCTTCAAACGAATGAATCATGGATCGTACGGAGCGAAATGCGGGAGAAAGTGAGAAATTACAAGCTACAGGGGTCAATTGTGTCAACATGTTTAATTTATACCTCTGAGTGACCCTTTGACGAACCCGAGGCTTTGTAACAGTAAAATACGCTCACTAGAATATACGATATAAATTTCGCGAAGTTCCGTTTTAAAACGAGAAAGTTATGATCAAATTCGTATGCGAGGGGTTAAAAGCGTCAACAATAAAAGTTAAGGCTTTTCGGATAGTAATTAAACTAACCGGGGACTTAACAATGCGGGTAAAAGTCACGAGGCCCTTAATTGTAAATAATCGAGGGCCAAATCGCAAAGTTACCCATTCGAAACCGAAAGGTCAGGTTAATGATTACAAAAGATTTGAAAATCTTGGAAATCAGACCTCAGGCGGGCCACGTGAGTGAAACCATCAAGCTGATGCGGGCCGCGCGCCTTATGTTGATTCGTTTACTGACATGAAGATTCAGGCGGCCCGCGTCCATGTTGCCTGAATTTTAATGCGGGCCGCGTACGACATACAGATGCAGAAGGTTTGGACAGATTCAATGTTTGAGCTTGTAAACGATCATTGATGCATTAATTGAAGCATGGGCGCCCTCTACATGTCCCCTAGCACCCAGGGACACCTGCTAATCATCCATGAGCAATCCTAGAGTGAGTTGTAATGATCTTGTGCACCATAATTCACTATAAAAGGCAAGGCATTGCACCAATGTGAAACACACCTCAAACCTGCCTTCTAGTTCATCTCTGGAGCTCTAAAGCATTCCTCTAACATCTCTAGTCGTGCACCAAGCTTCTGTAAGTATGCCTACCCTTTTATGGCTTAGTTTATGCATAGTTTAGCTTAAAAGTCAATCCGTCGTAATTAACGATTGACTTTACGATAAATCACAAATGGTCCAGTGGTTTGTCGAATCAAAGGTAGTTATATGTTGGTAATCATGTGGGCTTCAAACCCCTAAAAGGGCACCCTCTGATTCCCACTCTAACTAGTCCGAATGTCGAGTCAAACGTGCTTAGAAAAAGTCAACAGAAATGCTATTTTGCGATTTCATGCATAATCAGTAATGTAGATGGTGTGTAACCTGGTTTAACACTCATAAAACATTATAATAAGTATATTAACTAGTCTAAGCTTGTTTGATCCGACCATTTACCGTATTGACCCGGTTCGGAGCCGAAAGTCGCAAAACTTTGACTTTTGCTTTGACTTTAGTTCTGACCCGTTAAAGTATGATTTAGATATGCCTTAGGACTCTTTTAGGACCAGGTTACATGATGATATAACCCTTTGTGACCAGTTCGCTGGTTGTCTGAGTCTTTTACACATTTCCGTTAAATGCTTAAAAGTTGACTGTAACGCCCTTCTTAATTTAAAACGAGAATTTCGGACATGTGAAAGGACCATAACCTTAGTTACTGATTTCTAAGCATGTCCCTAATATTCCACGTCAATCCGAGGTCCAGAATAGGAGTTATGCTAAATAGCGCAAATTACGGAAACTTTAGTAATTAAATAGCGCAATTAGCATAACGCCTATCTAAACCCAGATTTCGACACCAAACCTTTTACACACGAATGTAAAATAATATTTTGGAATTTTTAAAGATTTTTAATTATTTTTAACCTGCTCATAACCTGCGGTTATGGCAACGGTTCGGTAAATACCGAATATACCCTTTTCGGCCATAACTTGAGTTCTACAAGGTCTTTTGACCCGATTCCAGTTGCTACTGATTTTAAATAATAAATAAAGTATTTTGGACTTTATAAACTGTTCGGGAAACACAGATTTCCTGTAGAACTCAGAAACCTCTTTATAAATCTTTAAAAACGACCGAAATACCCCTACGGGGCATAAAATGAACTTAAACTCGTTACGGGCATTATGGAAGGTATCCTACTGATACCACAACCTCTTTAAAGCATATTGACTTAGGAAACCAGTGTAGGACTCTTAAGGTTACCCGTTGCGCCTTTTTGCGCGCACGGTTCGGCTTATGTAACTAGTTTACATAAACTAGCCGAAACGAGTCAAACCATATTGTTTTGACCCCAAAATCCAGAGTGTGGTTATTATACCCATATAAAACAAATCTTCAAACTTGTTGGGTCCAAATCAAATTCCATTCCCGGTTTTCGCCTTTCACGCGATTAAACCGTAATTATCCTTTGAAACTGACCGGTCTAAGCTACGGCTAAATTAAAGACCCGTTAGGATTCTAATAGGTTATGTTAAACCTTCGTTCCAGAATAGGAGACCAGTAAAAGCTATTTGCAATTTATTCGATTAAGGATTTATACTTGCAAAGGTAAATACTTTTAACTTATTTTCCGTTATACGGGCTTGGGTTACGGTATATAGCATACCACTTGATCGGGCATCAAATTCTCCACCGTTGAGTGGGTAATTGAATAAATTTGATTGGCTCGTTTAAACAGTCTTGTTACTTAAAGCCTTTGGGGGGTTAATGACCATGTCCCGGATATCCCTGGCAGCATTTTACGAAATGGCCACGACCTAAGCGTGGAGTGTAGGCGTACACTCGTCAGTGCATAAATAGTTGATGTGGTGTGTCTATTAATCTTTAACCCGGACAAGATCCGGGCTACTGAACGCATAAGGAACATGTAATCCGTTCACAAGATTATAAGTTTAAGTAATTCTCCCAAGTTATAAAAGAGTTTGTGCCTTGTGCATTCAAATCAATTTTAATAAACATTTTTACAAAAGTGTCGGTTGAATGTATTTACCAGTGTAAACTGACGTATTTTTCCAAAAAGATTAAATGCAGGTACTAAGCGTAATTGGCTGGCTATTTCTCCTTAGCATCAATAAAGAGTCTCGCAAGCTTAAGATGCCTACGTCTGTTGAACAATACTTATATTTTATTTGATCCCTTGTGGATACTTTTCGACTATTCGTAATACATTGATATTACAAACAATGGTTGAAATATAATTATCTTTATGCTTCCGCTGTGCATTCCTATATTGTGTGGTTTGACTATATTGTTGCCAACTACGTCACGGTAATCCCCCACCGGGCCGACCGGTGAGACACGTGGAAATCGGGGTGTGACAATAGGAGACCAGTAAAAGACACTTGCATTTGCTTGTTGTGGTTTATTACTTACTCAGGTATATACTTTTAACTTATTTTCCCTTATACGGGCTTGGGGTACGGTATATAAAATACCGCTTGGTCGGGCAATTGACCCTAACTCATTAGTAGTTGGGTATTATCAATGTGACCCGTTTAAAAAGTGGTGTTGTTTGTTTTACGCCTTTGGGAGTTTAATGATCATGTCCCGGATATCCTTGGCATCATTCTTGAAATGGCCACGACCTTGACACGCGGGTGTAGGCGTACACCCGACAATGTGTCCATATTTATTTAGGTATAATCCGTTGGTTTCCCGCCACGGGTTTATACTATGTGGTGTGTCTATTAATCTTAAACCCGGCACGAACCGGGCGACTGAACGCATAACGAACATGTAATTCTTTTACAAGTTTAGATTTGATCAATTATCCCAAGTTATAAAAAGTTTTGTGCCATGTGCATTTAAATCAATTTTTAAAACATTTTCAAAATGAGTCAGTTAAATTGTATTTAACAGTGTAAACTGACGTATTTTCCCCAAAAGATTAAGTGCAGGTTCTACACGAAATAGGCTGGCCTCTCCTTAGCATCGTTTAGTGTCTCGCAAGCTTGGATGCAATGAATCTGTTGAACAATTTTCCTTTTTATTTTGATCCGCCTGTGGATCTGTTTCGACTACTTGTGATACTTGGATATTACAATTTGTTGGTTGAAATAAATCTATCTTTATGCTTCCGCTGTGCATTTATAATTTGTGTTGTTTGACTATGATGATATCAACTACGTCACGATACTCCCCCACTGGGCTCACCGGTGACACGTGGAAGATAGGGGTGTGACAGGTTGGTATTAGAGCCAACACTGAGTGAATTAAACACTAGCCTTTTGTGTTTAATCTCAGTGCACGAATTGCACATTCTTCGAGTTCCGAGTCTAGACATCGAACATAGGACAAACTCTGTTTTGTTTTGTTATTCGGTCTTTTATTTTATATTTTGGTCGTTATCTTAACCATGTTTGCAGGTCAAAATGCCGCCGAGATTTCTAAGAGGTCGTGGCAAGGGCCCAGTTACGGGTCACGATCATGAAGCCGGGCCCTCACACCGGCGAACGCCTTCCATCACCATGAGTACTAGCCCGCAGGAGCCATGGAGGCTCTACGTTGAACCCGGTAGGCGGTCAGTCTCCCTTAGTTCCTCACCTTCGTATCAGCATTCTTTTAGGCCCCAATCAGAGAACGAGCCCAACAACCAACCACCTTCTTTCGTACCCTTGCAGAGGTCCAACTCTCACCACTCTTTTGGTGACCCTACCCCCGCATTCCAAAGCCGGTTCAACCCGGCTAACTACCTTCCAGAACCCGTGGGTTTTAACCCACTAGGACCTGAGGATCACTTCTCAGGAGATCACGCGGACGACATGGACGAAGACACGGATCCCGTGGAGCCTGCGTCCGGAACACCGAACCACCCCATCGAAATCTCCGATGGGTCATCCTTTCACGGATCACCTTATCGTGGTCCCGACAGTTACCAAGAGAGGTTCAAACAGTGGGACTGGTATTTCTCGCCTTCTGAACACTCGTCCCCATACCAGCGGCAGCAGCAGCAGCAGGATCCTTCTGAGGATCACCGATTTGTGGCAGTCACTCCGCCACCACCACCACCAGTGGAACAGCAACCGCCTCCGGAGCCACCAAGGCGGAGAAGGTCAAACGCACGGATGTCCGTGCGAGGAGGGATTCGCATTAGCACCCCTCAGCCCTCGAGTGGCCGTCATTATCCGCCACTCCAGGAAGAAGAAGAACCGCAGATGGGAGGTCCATCAAACCCCATCCCAGAGATCAACTCTGTAGGATCGTGTTTTGACCCGAACGAGTCGTTCAGAGGTGTTCTCCTATGTTTCAGTATTGAAGAATTTCTCAAACAAGCTTTCAAACGAACTGGTTCACCTCGTAAGACACCTGACAATCAATCAAACAAAAACACAATCAGTTTTAAAGATTTATCAATTAATAGTAACAAACTGGTACTCAAAATGATGAATATTCTGAGTGGACTGAAAGTTGACACACTGTGCGGACAGCTATGACCCGGATCAAATTCAAACGACCTTTTTCGAATGACCTGGCTAAACCACACGACCTGGAAAAAATTTGAATTCAAATGAACTGAACCATCTCTTGTGAACTGTTTCAAGCAACTTTGAACCGTATGACTTTGATGCGATGTATGACCCTAAGATTAATACAAACACAGTCTTTTGCAAACAAGATTAATAACCAACAACTACTTGAATCACGTGGACTAGTAAATGTCCGTCTGACAATTAAAGAATTCAAGAGAATTTAATATGGGCCGACATACTTAATTGTTTCACATGGGCTCTTTTAATGAATGATTTTGATTGGGCCGAAACCTTGAACAAAGATATTACTCACATGTACAACTTACACACATCCACTTAGCCAACAAACTCAATATATTCTCATGTAAAGTTCACATGCCCATACTGAATATCTTAATATCTTGATTGTACCAAACACATTATCGAAACAATTATCAATGTATTGAGAATATCAAGTGGCCGACACCTTTACTTTACATCACATGCAAGACATCTTGAAACCATTAATCCACTAATCCGACAACCTTTATGTATAAACACTTAAATCGTAGCTGATTGGGCCGCTAATTTTGTAGTGGGCCGACAAAATGCTTTTTCAACAAAAAGCACAATTGATTTTATTGGACCTCTGATGTGTGTAAAATGCAACATATAAATTACATCAAATGAGGCATAAAACTAACCCTTTTTAAGTACTAATGTTGGAAAAAGAGTGTTTTTGTCTTCCTTTTGTATTTTCAGGATGAAATGAGCTCAAATTCACAAAAGAAGCAAAAAGACAACTAAATCTAACATAAATACAAGAAAAGGAACAAAAGTGGATTGCCCGACCCCTCAACGGCATCTTCCCAAGCAGAATAGAGAAGTCAGAAGACTGAACACGCCCCGTGCTCAGCCAGCACGGGGCCGTGCCCAAGAAGCAGCAGAAAAGACAAACCTATAGAAGCTTCTATTGCCCACCACAGGGCCGTGTCCAGTGAGCACGGGGGCGTGGCGAAAGTACAGCAGGCGCATTAATTGTAATTGCGAATTACAATTAATGAAGAGAGAGAGTGTCAGACGGGCACGGGGGCGTGTCCAGCGGACACGGGGCCGTGCCCAGCCTTCTGTTCAGCCTATAAATAGGAGTGCTTGGTTTCATTTCAACTCATCCCTTGGCACACCACCTCTCTCACACTTCATCCACCACCCACCACCACCATAACACCATCATCCACCACCACCATCCATTGTCCATCATAGAGTGTGTGAGTCGTCTCGGGATCCAAGATTGATCGTAAGAGTTCTTGACAATCAAGGCCATGTTTGCCTAAGTCTCTTACATCACTTGGTGAAGACAAGTGTTTAGTATAATACTTTTTATTTTTAATCTTTTGCACTTTTTATTTGGTTTTGTATTAATGACTTTAATAACTAGTTACTTATGTTGAAGGTGATCTTTCCTTATCGTTTGTCCGTGGTGTCTTGGCATTATTTTACTGTCTATATAAAATAAAAGATTTTCACCAGTCATACCTCCACGGTCTATATGGAGGTATGTTGGCTACCTGGTCGGGGGTTAAGGGAACGGTTTGGTAAGGGTCTTGCCCTTGTTCAGCGTTTAGAGGTCCTGCAAGGGACCTGGGTCAAATTTAGTAGGATCTCCTTCAATGCCCATAGGTATTGGATGGCGGGGATCCAAACTCTTTGACCCCCTCATAAGTTAACTACTATTAATACTATAACCCGGCTATTTAGGACTGTATCCCTGCTGACTCAGACTACTTAGTCGAGGGTAACGTCACCGCCAAAAGCGGGGCCTACCATAATTTGCATTAATAACTTAATTCATTATCTTCCAATAATCCAACCCTTTAGGATTGTATCCTTGCTGACTCAAACTACTGGGTTGAGGGTAACGTCGCCTTCAAAAGAGGGGCCTACTACAATAACTAAGATAATCTCTTAAACAAGTGCAAAAGTGCGAAAATAATCAAAGGTTATACTAATACACGAGTCGGATCCAAGTGATTCATCTTGTCTATCTGTTTTTATTTTTATTTTATTTTTCAGCATTTAGTTAGTTTTTATTTTCTTAGTTTAAAAAACCTTTTCTAACTTTTTGATTTGATTAGACGTTGAGGATAAACCGGTACTAAAAGCTCTTGTGTCCTTGGACGACCTCGGTATCTTACCAACACTATACTACGTCCACGATGGGTGCACTTGCCCATATGTGTGTTTAGTGTTAGTAAATATCATGTTTTATAAATTTAAAACTTGGCTAAAAGTGTAAAAAGGGCTTAAATATACATCTAAATTATATTACACTTCGCACACATCAAGTTTTTGGCGCCGTTGCCGGGGACACAAGGATTTTAAGAAAGCTTAAAATCAACGGCCTAATCAGTTTTTCAAAACCCTTTTAAAACGCGCACATATTTTTCTGCATTTTAGTTTAGTTTGCATTTACAGTAGCCTGAACACGGGGCCTTGCTCGCTGAACATGCCCCCGTGCTGCATATTTTTAGTTAAGATACCCAGATACAGAGTCTGAACACGGGGCCGTGTTCACTGAACACGCCCCCCCCCCCCCCGTGTCCAACGTGACCAAAACTTTAAATAAAACGCCCAGATACAGATCCTGACCACAGGGCCGTGTTCATCCAACACGGGGCCGTGTCCAGCTTCTGTTTCCATCTTTGCTTTTGTTTTTTGGTCCCGAGACTCAGTTATGGTCTGCTGAGTGATTCTTATGGATCAATACTCAGGAGGTTACAACTACACCTATGATGAGGATGATTATAGGAGTAATTATTGCACTAATTGTCGTAACACACGCTCAGTACAATATAATAACTCATATCAACCATCCAATTCATACAACCATTATGAGGAGCCCAGGTACGAACCATCAACTTCATACACATCCTATGAAGACCAAAGGTATGAACCTTCTCCCTCATACTCATATTTTGATGAACCAAGGTATGAACCTTCATACTCATACTTTGAAGATTCAAGATATGAGCCACCACCTTCATACTCTTATTATGAGGAACCATGGTGTGAACAACCCACCTCATATGAGTACTATGAAGAACAAAGTTTCGACCCTTATCCATCATATACTTACAATGAAGAACAATGGTGTGAATCATCTACTTCATATGAGTATTATGAGGAGCCAAGGATCGAACAACTGGATTCGAGCTTTAAGATCCCAATTCTTTTCTCTCACCGAAGTAACCAATAGGATATTAGAACACATTAAAACTATCGAACGTTGCATAAGAGAATCTCGCACAAGGGAAGAGGAATCCCACGCAAGAGAAGAATTAAACTGTAATAATAACGTAGAGATAGTTGAAAATGTAAAAATGGAAGAACAAGAAAGTGAAAAACCAACACATGAGTTAAACAACGAAGAAGGTGAGGCCGATAACGTTAAACTACAAGAAGAGTCTAATTTTGAAGAAATTAATCTCTTGTCACCTACTTTCGAAAATCATTGTTTAGTAACCCCTCATGCCAAGTTTTTAAAAGAGTTAAACACTAGTGCTAAAATCAAAGAAATGGTAAGTGTTAAGTTAACTAATGATCAAACCTCGCTAATAAAAGAAGATCCTTTTGAAATTAACATTACACCGGTTCCGTGTTTCTTTCAAAATTCATTTATTAGTAATATCACCATTGATAAAGATCTTTGTGTTAACATAATGCCTAACTACATTTTTGAAAAATTAAGTATTAGTGATTTTTCTCCACTTCAAATACCCATTTTTCTATCCGATCGGAAAGTGATAAAATCAATCGGTGTAGTTGAGGATGTTTTGGTTCAAACAAATCAAATGGTAATCCCAACCGAATTTGTCATCCTTAATGACGCTCCTCTTGTCTTAGGAAAACCGTTTGTACAAACTCATAAAGCTTTGAAAAACCGGAAATTCAATAATCTACCTCTTCAATTAGGGGCATTCAAAAGGAGCATAGATCTTGAGCGTTCAATGAAATACCTTTTGGCAATAATGATCCCCTAATTGAAGATGAAGATGAACCACCCGATACGATTGAAGAGGATGACCACTTTGTTGAAGAAGAGATCGCCATAGAACAAACCTTTAAGGTTCTTGATCTAAATGAGCCACAAAATAAGGTGTCTTCTAAAGACCCACCCATTGAGCTCAAAGAACTTCCTAAAGGTTTGGAATATGCTTTTCTAGACAAAGATGGTAGTTTACCTGTAATTATTTCTTCCAAATTAAGTAGCATAGAAAAAGAGAAATTAGTCAGTCTTCTTAAAAAACACAAAAACGCGATCGCTTGGAAGCTTGTAGATATTAAGGGAATAAGTCCTTCCATGTGCACGCACAAAATTCTAATGAATGATGATTACAAAACAGTAATTCAACCACAACGAAGAGTAAATCCCAATGTACAAGAAGTGGTTAAAAACGAAGTCATCAAGCTACTTGACGCCAGACTAATCTATCCTATCTCCGATAGTCCATGGGTAAGTCTCGTCCAAGTAGTCCCAAAGAAAGGAGGTATAACGGTAATAACTAACGAGAAAAATGAATTAATACCGACAAGAACCGTCACAGGATGGAGAGTTTGTATAGACTATAGGCGATTAAATGAAGCAACAAGGAAAGACCACTTTCCTTTGCCCTTCATTGATCGAATGTTAGAACGACTATCCGGTCATAAATTGTATTGTTTCTTGGATGGTTTTTCAGGTTACTTTCAAATACCAATAGCACCAGAAGACCAAGAGAAAACAACTTTCACATGCCCCTATGGAACTTTCGCATATCGACGCATGCCATTCGGTCTATGTAATGCACCTGCAACATTCCAACGTTGTATGGTAGCCATTTTCCATGATATGATAGAAAAGACAATGGAAGTCTTCATGGACGACTTTTCTATCTTTGGAGACTCATATGACCAATGCCTCGATAACCTCGAACGAATGCTATCCCGATGTGAGGAAACTAACCTCGCCCTTAACTGGGAAAAATGCCATTTCATGGTAACGGAGGGAATAGTACTCGGTCACAAAATCTCAAGCGAAGGTATGGAAGTTGATCGAGCAAAAATAGAAACTATTTCTCGATTACCTCCACCATCCTCCGTTAGAGCAATCAGAAGTTTCTTAGGGCATGCCGGATGTTATAGAAGGTTTATCAAAGACTCTTCAAAAATTTCAAGACCTCTAACAAAATTACTTGAAAAAGATGCGCCTTTCATCTTTGACAAGGAATGCAATCAAGCATTTCTAACCCTCAAGGAAATGCTAGTCAATGCACCTATCATGATAGCGCCCGATTGGAATGTGTGATGCAAGTGACTTTGCCGTTGGAGCAGTCTTGGGACAAAGAAAAGAAAAGCATTTCCACCCAATTTATTACGCTAGTAAAATGCTTAACGATGCACAAGAAAATTACACAACTACAGAAAAAGAATTACTCGCAGTGGTATTTGCTTTTGATAAATTCCGTTCTTACCTTGTTCTTTCTAAAACTGTAGTCTATACAGATCATGCAGCTATCAGATACCTCTTCAAGAAACAAGACGCAAAACCCCGTTTGATCAGATGGATTCTACTCCTCCAAGAATTCGAAATCGAAATTAAGGATAAACGAGGAGCAGAAAACACTGCTGCAGATCACCTTTCACGCCTAGAAGACCCAGCTTTGGAGGCGACCAGGGACAAGCAAATCAACGAAAAATTTCCCACAGAATCCTTGGAAATGATGGAGAGTAGACAAGAACCATGGTATGCCGACTATGCTAATTATCTAGCTAGCGGTATAGTCACCAAAGGATGGCCGCATCACCAAAGAAAGAAATTCTTTGCTGATGTAAAGCATTACTTTTGGGAAGACCCTTATCTTTTCAAAATGTGTGCCGACCAGCTCATCCGAAGGTGCGTCCATGGTAATGAAGCACGAAGAATTCTCCGTCATTGTCATGAAGGTCCATACGGAGGACATCATGGTGCCGCTAGTACCGCACGAAAGGTATTTGATTCAGGATTTTATTGGCCAACCATTTACAAGGATGCACAAAACCTTGTAAAGGCATGTGATGCTTGCCAAAGATCAGGTAATATTTCTTCCAAAAACGAAATGCGTCAAAACGGTATTCTCGTTTGTGAAATTTTTGATGTGTGGGGACTCGATTTTATGGGACCTTTCCCACCGTCAAAAGGAAACAAATATATACTTGTGGCAGTCGATTACTTGTCTAAATGGGCGGAGGCCGAAGCTCTTCCAACAAATGATGGAAGAGTAGTGGTAAAATTTCTGAAAAAAATTATTTTCTCGTTTTGGAACACCAAAAGCTTTGATAAGTGATAGAGGTACCCATTTTTGCAATTATCAACTCGAAAAAATATTAACAAGGTATGGGGTCTATCACCAGGTCTCAACAGCGTATCACCCTCAAACAAATGGGCAAGCCGAAGTGACTAACCAAGGTTTAAAACGAATACTTGAAAAAACCGTAGGTTTAAATAAAAAGGAATGGGCTGACAATTTGGACGATGCTTTATGGGCCTTTCGAACTGCTTATAAGACCACTATAGGCACAACCCCGTATAAGCTCGTCTATGGAAAAAGCTGTCACTTGCCGATAGAAATAGCTCACAGAGCCTACTGGGCAATAAAAAATGTAAACTTAGACTTAGAAACTGCCGGTAAAAACCGATTTTGTCAAATGAATGAATTAGACGAATTAAGAAACTATGCATACTCTAACTCCGAAATTTATAAGGAAAGAATGAAAAATTTACATGATAAATATATTAAGTCTAATGAATTTCGGGTGGGAGATCAAGTTCCGTTGTTTAATTCACGACTTCGATTATTTCCTGGTAAACTAAAATCTAGGTGGTCAGGACCTTTTTCCGTCACCCATGTTTTTCCTCACGGTGCAGTAGAAATTAAAGCTCGAAATGGGATACCATTTAAAGTCAATGGCCAACGGCTAAAACTCTACCGAGGGTCCATTGAGGATGAAGAAGAGGAGATCTCACTTCAAACGGTTAACGAATGAAAAGCATCCACATCATACCCAACATGTTACGAACAAGCGAGAGTACATCAAAAACCGGTAAGTCTTCTAACCATTTTTCGGAAAAAGGGGCATGCACACGAGCACGTTAAAAAAAATTATTTTTGCTCGGCACGAGGCCGTGTCCGCTGGACACGGGGCCGTGTCGAGGCAACTGTCGGGATAAAACCCTCTTTTCATAACAGTTACCTCATTCCACACGCCCCTTTTTGCCAAAACGCTCTGGTTCCAGGCGATTTTCCGCAGATTTTCGACGTTACCTCCACGTTTAACAACATCAAGGTATGATTCTATCATCATTAGTAGTTAGATTAGTTACTTGCATGTAGTTAAACATCAAAAATTTGGGAAAAATCTAGGGTTCTTCAAGTTCATCCGGATCGAACTTCAAATTTTTGATGCAATCTGTTAGTAGTAGTTTAGATTAGTATGATAGGAAGTAAATTCACTTGAATTGTTGATAGGTTTGTCCGATTTCTCACTAAAACCTCAAACCCTTGTTTTTGAACCGAAAAAGATGAAATTGGAAGGGTAAACGGGTTGTTTTGGGAAAAACGACACTTAGGGTTTCATTTTCGGGGAAAACCGCAACTAATGGGCTAAAAATTTTCAGATTTTCGGGACCGGGACGAAAAATGAAGTTTTTAGGTTACAGACGCCTGGACACGGGGCCGTGTCCGCTGAACACGGGGCCGTGTCCTGCCTACTGTTTGCAGTTTCTTTAAAAATCTCATTGTTTCGTGCTAATTTTTGGTGTATTCTTTCAGATGGCCAAGTTCACAAGGTTCAATGCAAACGAGCTCGATGCTAGGGCAAGATACGAAATACTTCAAACGAGACCCGAGGAGTACCCCAGACTGTAACACCCCCAAAATATCACATGCGGGAACTCCGCGAGGCGTGTTACGCATCAGAGTCCGAGCCACCAATCACATTGAACCAACAATAAATATTTAAATAAAACATGTCGTTAATCACCAATAGAAAATGTTAAACATATTATTAATGCCCAAGAGTTGTATAGCGGAAGCATGTAGTAAATCGTTTAACAACTGTTTCATAATAATACTCAAAACCATTGTATCAACTATAAGTTAATCCAAGAGCCTCGATCCATGACCACTCCAGCACTCCAGATAGCAAGTCCATATCACGAATTCTAACGACCTGCAAGCATGCAGACAAGTGTGTCAAACGGCGCTGGTGAGTTCAAAGTTTTGTTTACGTATGATGTTACCGAATGTCTGTTAAGCCGATTCAACGTTATGATACGATGTTGCTTATAACATGCTAGATACCCTAGTGAGTGTGCCCATATGTATCCGGGGAGTGTGCCCCTTAATAACCTGGAAGTGTCCAGACCCCAATGCCCCTAACCAAGCATTGGTAATGATGCCCAGATAATTAGTTCACGCCCGTCCTTACAGCCCGGTGTGAGGTGTCAAACCTAATAGCGCTATCAACTAATTACCCCATTGCCCTACAGGCAATCCGTTAATGATTGATTCCATGTTCAATAACCAAAACCCAATTTAAATGTTTACCCAAGATTCCCTTCCAAATGTTTACTAGTTGTCCCAAACCACCGGGACACATGCTTGAGAAATGCAGTGAACTCACCTTGGTTTGCTCGGTAAGATACACAAAAGGTTCTTGAACTAAGGGTGGTCAACCACGTCCTAACAGGGTTACCATACAAGTCAGGTTTGGTTCAAGTAAAGCATGTATGGTTACACAGAGTTAACACGTTACAAACACGTATAGATCATGGCAACAATTTAACAGTCGATTAACTCAACTTGTGCGATTTGAAATAAGCCCAAAGTAATCGGCCCAACATGTTGTGCGATCCACAACATGTTGTGCGATCCAACAAATCCCGGCCCAACTATAATTAAGCCCAACATAAGAGAAGTCCAAACATAAAATACTCGGCCCATGTAAAGGCCTTGTGCGATCCGGATGATCTTGTACGACCAGTCTTATTACCCAGCCCAATATACAACATACGGCCCAAATAACAATTAAACAAACAATCATGTGTGGTCCAGTTAGCCTTGTGCGAGTGGACACTTGGGCTGCCCGGCCCAGCAGCTTATTCCTTTGTGTGTGTGTGGCCCAACAGGAAAAGGACCTGATTTACACTTGTGCGATCCAATTCGACTTGTGCGATTGGATCAGCTTGTGTGACTGGACTCCTTATGCGAGTGACTAGTCTTGTGTGATGGGGCCTCTTGTGCGACCAAGAGATCTCGTGTGCGATCAGTTTAAATATCCGGATTACATGCAAGTCGGTTACACATTAATAGTTTCCAATTTTACATCAATCAATCAACATAATTTCCAATTATTCGATTAACATACTTTCGATCAAACAAGGTTTTCTAAGCAAATTCTTATGAACCCTAGCATGATCATCATCATAAACCATAACTTATCAACACATAAGGTTCGGTCCGATTACTTGAATATTCAACCGATTACAATCATTCAATTCTAAAATCATCGCATAAATAATCAGAAAGACAGGACATAGTGATCTAGTAACAGCAATCGATTTTTGGTTAATCTTATGAAACCCGATCTCATGAATCATAACCTCATCACTAAACATAACCCAAACCATTCGGATCAAAACCCCATATAAATCGAATACAATCATTCAAGGTTAATCACATAGCATTCAAATCAATAACATCAAATCACTAACCGGTTTAAAGGAGAATGGGATCGATCCGAGTACAAGGGCTTCGAAGAGTGGTTGCCGTCGGGTTCGTGAGGGAGAGAGAGAGAGAGGAAGCTAGGGTTTTTGTGTGTGTGTGTTTTTGCCAAATATCCCAAAAAGGTTACAACCATTCTAAGTGTTATACGTGCAAGGGGTAGTGGGCCGAACCCAAAACCGGGTTGCCCCTTTGATCCGAGTACAATGGATACGGCCCCAAGTGGGCTTGTGTGATCGGGTGTGTGTGTTGTGCGATCGGATCATGTTGTGCGTTTGGGCCATTACATACATACATACATTACACAAAACACAACATCATAACGTTTAATAATCATAACAATTCACATAAGCACGTATCATTACATAAAGTAGGTTCGAATTACGAGTTGTCACAGTATCCCCAACTAAAAGGAAATTTCGTCCCGAAATTTGATACGCACTCACTGAGGAAGCTAGGTAAGTTATATCGTTCACTGGTTTTCCTGGGGTGTCACATCATCCCCAACCTTAATGGGAATTTCGTCCCGAAATTCACTAGTTGCATCAACATTAGGTTTGCCAGGTCTTGTCTTGTCTTTGGGGAACAAATGTGGATACTTAAGTTCCATCTGATCCTCGCGTTCCCACGTGAACTCTGGACCACGTCTTGAGTTCCAACGAACTCTCACAATCGGTATACGGCTGTGTTTACGAACTTTAACTTACCGATCCATAATCTCAATTGGTTCTTCGACAAACTGCAATTTGTCGTCTATCTTCAGCTCTTGGAATGGTACAACTAGTGTTTCATCAGCCAAACACTTCTTTAACTGCGATACGTGAAACACATCATGGACACCCAACTCAGCAGGTAATTCCAACCTGTAGGCCACCTTTCCAATTCTTTCCAGAATTTTGAATGGCCCCACATAACGAGGGTTTAGTTTGCCGCGTTTCCCAAAACGCACCACACCCTTCCAGGGTGAGACCTTTAACATGACTCGATCATTAACTTTGAATTCCAACGGTTTACTACGCTTGTCCGCGTAGCTTTTCTGGCGGTCGCGAGCTGCGGCCATACGGTTTCGGATCTGCACAATGTTTTCTGATGTCTCAAGCACAAGTTCAGGGCCTGTGATCTGACTATCACCCACCTCAAGCCAACAGAGGGGTGAACGGCATTTCCGTCCGTACAGTGCTTCGAACGGAGCTGCCTGTATGCTAGTGTGATAGTTGTTGTTGTAGGAGAATTCTATCAATGGCAAGTGTTTCTCCCACCCTTTCCCAAAATCGAGTACGCATGCCCGAAGCATATCTTCAAGTGTCTGGATGGTGCGCTCGCTTTGACCATCCGTCTGCGGGTGATAAGCGGTACTCATGTCGAGTCGTGAACCGGACGACTTATGCATTGATTGCCAAAGATCAGAAGTGAAACGCGGATCTCGATCCGAAATGATAGAAGTTGGCACCCCGTGCCTAGAAACTACTTCCTTAAGGTAGATCGCTGCCAGTTGCGAAAACTTGTCTGTTTCTTTGATTGCCAGAAAATGCGCTGATTTTGTGAGACGGTCGACAATCACCCAAATGGTATCGTTCCCAGCTTAAGTTCGAGGTAACCCTGTCACGAAATCCATGGCGATCTGTTCCCACTTCCATGTGGGTATCTCTGGTTGCTGCAGTAGACCCGAGGGCTTTTGATGTTCCGCTTTGACTTTAGCACAAGTCAAACATTTGCTGACGTAGGTTGCTATGTGAGCCTTCATGCTAGGCCACCAGTATGTAGTTTTCAAGTCGTGGTACATCTTATCTGATCCAGGATGTACGGAGTAACGTGACTTATGTGCCTCCTCCATTACAAGTTCTCGTAAGCTGCCAAAGAGTGGGACCCAGATGCGTCCGGTTACGTAGTAAGCACCGTCTCCCTTTCGTTCTAGTCGTTGCCTTGAGCCGCGTAAAGCTTCAGTTCGAACGTTCTCTGGTTTCAACGCTTCTAACTGAGCGTCTCGTATCTGGGAAGGAAGATTGGACTGGATCGTGAGTTGCAATGCTCGTACACGCCTAGGTGCATTATCCTTTCTGCTGAGGGCGTCAGCTACAACGTTCGCCTTGCCCGGGTGATACTTGATGGCACATTCATAATCGTTCAATAATTCAACCCATCGCCGTTGCCGCATATTCAATTCTTTCTGGTCAAAGATATGCTGAACACTCCTATGGTCGGTGTAGATGGTGCACTTGGTACCGTACAGATAGTGCCTCCAGATCTTCAACGCAAATACCACCGCTCCTAACTCCAAGTCGTGTGTCGTGTAGTTTTTCTCGTGAATCTTCAACTGTCGCGAGGCATAGGCTATCACCTTCTCGCGTTGCATTAACACGCATCCGAGACCCTGAATCGATGCATCACAATAGACCACAAAATCTTCGGTACCCTCTGGTAAAGACAAGATTGGTGCACAGCAAAGTTTCTGTTTTAGTACTTGGAAAGCCTCTTCCTGCTTCGTTCCCCAAGAGTACGCCGTGTTCTTCTGTGTCAGCGAGGTGAGGGGTTGCGCGATTTTCGAGAAATCTTTAACAAACCTCCGATAATATCCTGCGAGACCAAGAAATTGTCGCACCTCAGAGGGAGTCTTTGGTGCCGCCCAATTCTTAACCGCATCTACTTTTGCAGGATCCACATGTATCCCTTTTTCGTTAACAACGTGGCCAAGGAAATGTACTTCTCGAATCCAAAAATCGCACTTAGAAAACTTCGCATACAACTGTTCCTTTCTCAAAAGTTCCAAGATGAGACGTAGGTGACGCTCGTGATCCTCCTTGTTCTTTGAATAAACCAAGATGTCGTCAATAAACACTATAACAAACTCGTCGAGATATGGCTTACATACGCGGTTCATGAGATCCATGAAGACCGCTGGTGCATTTGTCAACCCAAACGGCATAACCAAACACTCGTAGTGTCCGTAGCGCGTTCGAAAAGCAGTCTTGGGAACATCCTCCTCCCTAACCCGCACCTGATGATAACCCGACCTTAAGTCGATCTTTGAATAGAAACTTGACCCTTGCAACTGGTCAAACAAGTCGTCGATGCGTGGTAACGGATAGCGGTTCTTAATGGTTACCTTGTTGAGCTCTCGATAATCGATACACATACGGAATGACCCGTCTTTCTTCTTTACAAACAGAACTGGGGCTCCCCAAGGCGAAGAACTGGGTCGAATGAAACCTCTATCCAACAATTCCTGTAGCTGATTAGACAATTCCTGTAGCTCCCCAGGGGCCAACCGGTATGGAGCTCGAGCAATTGGGGCCGCTCCCGGCGCCAGATCAACCTGAAATTCTACCTGACGATGAGGAGGTAACCCTGGTAGCTCCTCTGGGAACACATCAGCGAATTCTCGCACCACTGGTAGATCCTCGATCTTTCTCTCTTCAGACTGAGCGTTGGTAACTAACGCTAACATTGCAGGATACCCCTTTTGTAGATACTTCTGCGCATGCATGGTCGAGATAATACCAAGCATCGTCCCACTACGATGCCCTTGAACTAATAATGACTCCCCATCTGGGAGAGGAATACGCACAACTTTTTCCTTACACAAAATTTCCGCGTGGTGCTTAGACAGCCAATCCATGCCTACCACTATATCGAAACTACCGAGCGTAACGGGAAGAAGGTCAATATCAAACACCTGACCCACGAGATCTAGTTTGCACCCGAAAAGAACATTCGAGGCCTCTATCGTCTTACCATCTGCTAGTTCTACTACTTGTTTAACTTCTAAAGGTGTTGGGGTTATCCCTAATCGTCGACTAAATTCTAGGGACACATAACTCCAATCGGCACCAGAATCAAACAACACAGAAGCAATATGATTGTTTACAGGAAACGTACCAGTCACGACATTGCCGTCATTCCTAGCATCCCCTGCCCCAAGCTGGAACACTCTGCCTCGGGCACCATTACCCCCATTGTTGCCATTGTTGTTGTTGTTCCCAGCATTGTTATTATTCGGGCGGTTGTTGTCGTTAGCGTTCTGCTTTAGCTGAGGGCAATCCCGCTTAAAGTGACCCTCGTCACCACACTGATAGCACCCCTTCCTGAAGCCCTGATTCTGCTGGGGTGGTTGTCCCTGCTGTCTCTGGTTCTGCTGGTTCTGTTGCTGCTGGTGTTTGGGCTGTGGGGCCCTACAATCCCTGGCCTCATGGCCCGCCTTACCACACCTGTTACATATCCGACCACACGGCCCGAAATGATGATAGCCACACTTGTTACACCGTGGCTTCCTCCCCGCATACTGACCCTGACTTTGGCTACCCCCTTGGCCTTGATTGACAGAAGACGACTGATTGATGCTGCGATTGCTATAGTTGTCTGGCCTTTTCTGAGTCTGACCCGCACTAGATGCTTTGTCGTAATCGTTCCACTTCCGCTTGTTATCATTAGCGGACGCAGTGGCAGTGGGTGCAGCAGTAGTAGTGGTTGAAACACGCGGTGGTAACGAGTTACTCTCTACTTCTTGATCCACAATCTTGTGGGTCAAACGGACAATCTGTGTCAAATCATTGAGATGGGTTGCAGTGACCAAACTCTTCACACGCGGAGGCAGCCCCTTGATAAACAACTCAATCCTCCGAGACATGGGCCGTGACAAGTTCGGACACATATCGGCCAATTCATACGATCGCTTTACATATGCCTCGACTTCAGATCCTACCATCTTCAAGTCATAATACTCGTTTTCCAACTTTTGGACCTCGTCCCGAGGACAATACTCCTCCCTGATCAGTTCTTTAAAGTCATCCCAAGTTGTAGCATTCGCTGCCTCGATGCCCAACAGTTGAACTTGGGCATTCCACCATGTTAGGGCACCATCCGCCAAGGTACCCGCAGCATATTTCACCCTGTCCCCAGCGGGACAGTTGCATATAGCAAACACTGACTCTGCTTTCTCGAACCATCTCAGGAGTCCCACAGCCCCTTCAGTCCCGGTGAAGGTCTGTGGCTTGCAGTCCATAAACGTCTTAAACGTACAAGCAGGCTGGTTGTTGTGGGGTTGCGCGTGTTGACCTAAAGGACGAAAGGAAACACATTATAGGAGTGAAAAGACGTGTACGCGGTATAAGAGTAGGGAGTACTTGGTACATTCCGTACCAGCTTGATAGGCTGCTAAAGCCTCAGCCACACGGGTGTTGATTAGGTCAGTCAACTCAGCCTGAGTCATGTTGATGTTGCCACGTCCGTGTCCTCGTCCACTCATGATTCTATAGTTGGAAATGAACCGATTCAGGAAATCGAAACGAGATGGAAATCAAGTATCACGTTGATATCTACGTACTACCAAATTCAGACATAATAAGGCAGAACCCTTCTCACGCTTGATAAGCCTCACTGGGACTTGCATGCACCCCACGTTATTATTAAGTGTGCACCCATAATAATAAGGTGGTTTGCACGTTTATCTCAGTGCCTCTTAGCTTGCGCTGGAAGTTTCCCCCGTTCAAACAACACAACGGATGGTATCACAGGTTTATGATTCACATGAGTCGAAGAGTAGTGTCACACTATCGAGTCACAATAGTATCTAATGTATCGTTTCATGTAAGTTGTGAGTGTGTGACTGCTAAGCAAGTAATGCATAAAGTGAGAAAGACGAACCTTGCAATCTGGAGCTGAGTGTCATGATCGATTTTTGAAGGTGTTTGGTTATAGTCTGGTTTTACAAAAACGTTTTAATACCTAGTTCACTATAACCAGTGGCTCTGATACCAAACTGTAACACCCCCAAAATATCACCTGCGGGAACTCCGCGAGGCGTGTTACGCATCAGAGTCCGAGCCACCAATCACATTGAACCAACAATAAATATTTAAATAAAACATGTCGTTAATCACCAATAGAAAATGTTAAACATATTATTAATGCCCAAGAGTTGTATAGCGGAAGCATGTAGTAAATCGTTTAACAACTGTTTCATAATAATACTCAAAACCATTGTATCAACTATAAGTTAATCCAAGAGCCTCGATCCATGACCACTCCAGCACTCCAGATAGCAAGTCCATATCACGAATTCTAACGACCTGCAAGCATGCAGACAAGTGTGTCAGACGGCGCTGGTGAGTTCAAAGTTTTGTTTACGTATGATGTTACCGAACGTCTGTTAAGCCGATTCAACGTTATGATACGATGTTGCTTATAACATGCTAGATACCCTAGGGAGTGTGCCCATTTGTATCCGGGGAGTGTGCCCCTTAATAACCTGGAAGTGTCCAGACCCCAATGCCCCTAACCAAGCATTGGTAATGATGCCCAGATAATTAGTTCACGCCCGTCCTTACAGCCCGGTGTGAGGTGTCAAACCTAATAGCGCTATCAACTAATTACCCCATTGCCCTACAGGCAATCCGTTAATGATTGATTCCATGTTCAATAACCAAAACCCAATTTAAATGTTTACCCAAGATTCCCTTCCAAATGTTTACTAGTTGTCCCAAACCACCGGGACGCATGCTTGAGAAATGCAGTGAACTCACCTTGGTTTGCTCGGTAAGATACACAAAAGGTTCTTGAACTAAGGGTGGTCAACCACGTCCTAACAGGGTTACCATACAAGTCAGGTTTGGTTCAAGTAAAGCATGTATGGTTACACAGAGTTAACACGTTACAAACACGTATAGATCATGGCAACAATTTAACAGTCGATTAACTCAACTTGTGCGATTTGAAATAAGACCAAAGTAATCGGCCCAACATGTTGTGCGATCCACAACATGTTGTGCGATCCAACAAATCCCCGCCCAACTATAATTAAGCCCAACATAAGAGAAGTCCAAGCATAAAATACTCGACCTATGTAAAGGCCTTGTGCGATCCGGATGATCTTGTACGACCAGTCTTATTACCCAGCCCAATATACAACATACGGCCCAAATAACAATTAAACAAACAATCATGTGTGGTCCAGTTAGCCTTGTGCGAGTGGACACTTGGGCTGCCCGGCCCAGCAGCTTATTCCTTTATGTGTGTGTGGCCCAACAGGAAAAAGACCTGATTTACACTTGTGCGATCCAATTCGACTTGTGCGATTGGATCAGCTTGTGTGACTGGACTCCTTATGCGAGTGACTAGTCTTGTGTGATGGGGCCTCTTGTGCGACCAAGAGATCTCGTGTGCGATCAGTTTAAATATCCGGATTACATGCAAGTCGGTTACACATTAATAGTTTCCAATTTTACATCAATCAATCAACATAATTTCCAATTATTCGATTAACATACTTTCGATCAAACAAGGTTTTCTAAGCAAATTCTTATGAACCCTAGCATGATCATCATCATAAACCATAACTTATCAACACATAAGGTTCGGTCCGATTACTTGAATATTCAACCGATTACAATCATTCAATTCTTAAATCATCGCATAAATAATCACAAAGACAGGACATAGTTGTAACACCCCGTGTTTTCCAAAAGTCAAAGTCAAAGTCAAGTGTTGACTGTTATTGGAATTAAAGATTAATAAAGATTAATTTCATTTTAGTTTCATTTTGATTTTCGTATTATTTGGAGTAAGTGTTGTATAATCAAACTAATCGACCGATAATCGAACTGTGAATCAACGATCGACTGTGAATAATAGGAAGTAACAACGCAATAAAGCTAGTCAATCAATAATCAGGCTAATCAAATCAAATCATCGAACTCAAGTGTGGATAATTTTAGTATTTTTATACGTGTGTGTGTGCCTTATGTGTTACTTGTGCATGTTTATTTTTATGTTATGTTAAAGTGTGTGGTGAATCAATCAAATCAATCAAGGCTCAAAGGTGAATCAAACTCAATGGAAATCGAACCCGAAATGGTTGTAAGGATGCTTGTATGTTAGATATAGTAGTTAGGACTAAAAGTAATTTGATTAGGAATTCTATCATCCTCAAATCATCGTTCATCAAACCCGAAATATCAAGAATCGTCGCAAAACACTCAAAACCAGGCAAGCCGATCGAACAGGGCAACCTGATCGAACAGGCTAGCCGATCGAACAGGCTGTTCGATCGGACAGCTGCTCGATCAGGGATGCTGTTCGATCAGCTGACCCTTTCCTCTTTTGGAAGCCTATAAATAGGGCTGTCTTTGTCAAGCTTTCCACTTTTGGAAAAGCTCTGACCGACCAGCCTCTTCTTCTCACTAAATCCCAGATTTCTCTCAAACCGGTAAGTATTTCGCTCTAATCCTTGTACGTTTTTGTTCATTAATCGATTCTCCATCTTTCTATCTTTCAAAACTTGGATTTCAACCATGAAATCACCAAGATCTAGGTGTTCTTGAGTGATGTCATCATGGTGTTCTTGGTGTTCATCAAGAACTTCATGTTCTTGACTTCATTCAACCATGAATAAGCTAGATCTAACCGATTTCCACATAAATAACCTAAAATCTTCCAAAGATCTTAACATTTCACGGTGGAAAAGGATTGGAAGATGGGTTTTCATCTATCTTTCAACTCTTTTACACTCAAAAAAAAAAAAAAAAAAAAAAAGGTGAAAACGAGACTTGAACCGATTTATAAACCATTCTAAACAAACACATGGTTCAAGATTCGGGTTTTACCGGGGGATATACCGATCTCGGGTTAAACGTTAAACTTAGGTTCCAAACCGTCTCTGACCGAGTTTGGGTGATTCCTGCTCGAGTCAGTAGACTAAGTAGGGACTTCAGCTTTGTAGTTCAACTCGTAGTCAAAATACCTCTAAAACATCAACAATTCACGGGAATAAACAAGTGTTAAGTGATAGGTTAACCAAATCGAGAAGCTGGCCGAACGGCTAGGCTGTTCGATCGAACAGCCCAACCGAACGACTATGCCAGCCGATCGACTAGGCTAACCGATCGACTAGCACTTAGACCCACCAACTCACAAAGTGTAGTATTGACGAGGTACTGTTCGATCGACTACGCCACTCGATTGTAATCATTACTGCTCGGATCATGAGATACTATACTTTAAAACACTTAGACTTTTTGAAACAATGGAACGTCACCCGATCGAGCATGCTAACCGATCGAGTGACATCTTGCCAAGGCTGCAATGCTAACCGATCGGTTGGGCTAACCGATCGAACAGCTGTTCGATCAGCCAACTTGAAAGGTAGTACAAGCCATCATACACAAACACATCCTTCACATCAAAGGAAGAAACAATTCACTTGAAGGAACCAGCCGATCGAGCCAGCCGGCCGATCGAACGGATGTTCGAACGGACTTTCAAACCAATCGAACAGCCCACTCGATCGAACTGCTGTCCGATCGAATGGCCTACTCGATCCAAGTACATTGTTTACTTTTTCCGCGTTACTCATCGTTGTGTTATCGAACTACTCAGGCTAACCTATTCTCAGTGCTCCCTTCAATCCACAACCAACCACTGTGAGTATACTCGATCCCTTTTTGCTTTCAGCACTTTTGGGTGTTACATACGTAATCTATCAAATTCACAAACAACACAAACTATTTGAACGCTAACCTACTCGCATGTATTACTTGTCTAAATGATTGCTGTTTATTATGTTTACACGTGGAGTGCTATCTGCCTGCTTTAGCAACGTAGTACTATAGTTTGGACTCAGCACCCGTTCACACGGGGGTTGCTAAGGACAATTACTTGCATGGATTACGGTGGTAATCATGTATTGCGAACTGTCTCGGACAGTCAACTCGAAGTCGTTGGTATCGATGGTCCCATGTTGATAATTTACATGCATCGTTTGCCCTTGTGTACGTGCTTGGTTATGCGTAAACGATTCGAACTCTATATGCTATATCAAACTTGTGTACTCACCTTTACATTATATGTATTGACTTTTATTTTAATGTATGTGACAGGTGTTTAAGCTACTAGCGTGCTAGGGAAGCGAGGCAATAATAAGCTTCTAGGAGCCTGTGACCTTAGGACAGTGTCCACGTATCTGTTCCAGGGCCATAATTATCTGTAGATCTTGTACTGGCACCTGTAGTCAGTAAGATTTACGGATAGCCGTCTTGTGGTCTTAAAACAATAATTACATTCGGTTTGTAATAATTCAGAATTTGAGTTGTCGGAACAGTTCCCATATTGTTTAGTTGATTTCTATGATAACTTGTTATTGTTTGGGACACGGTATGGGACGTGTTATATAACTGAATTGTATGATAGTTGTTGTGGAAACTTCTGAACAATCTGTTTCGCTCAGTGCCGCGCCCCGATGATTCCGCCATCGGTTGGGGTGTGACAGATTGGTATCAGAGCCATAACTATAGGGAATTAGGTTAGACACGATCTAGTCCGGATCGCTGTCTTAGAGACCTAGACTATAGTTAGGAACCAAAAGACCAAGTTTATGTGCTTATTTTATGTTGCTTCCTTCTATTCTATCATTACATCCGAACTCCGAGCCAAATTTTGTAATTTGGACGGGATTAGGAGTGAAACCCGCCAATTCCTGCCTAAATTACAAATTTTGCCAATTATTATGTACAAATTTCTATCAACAAACGGGGGAGAATTATACCAAAACAGGGCTGAAACCCGTAATTTGATGAAATTTTCCTCTAAATTTTCTTAAAACAAGGAAGAAATTGCTGAGCTAGGGGTGAAACCCTAACCTTGGCAGTTATTCCAACTTTAATTTTATCTCGCCAAGGCAATTGACGGACTCCAACGACCTGAACTCACGAGTATGACCTAGAATGCGCATGCATAATGCCCAAGAATCGAGGCAGAAACATGTCCCCTAGAGTCGAAAGTGACGACAAGTCAACTGTGAATAGTTAAATTGCCATGGTTAGTCAAAGTCTAGTGGCCGCAGACAATCCATTTTCCGATTTTGAGTGTTGTTTTGTTGATTTTATATGATTTACCTGTTTACGTGTTTTAAGATTTGTTGGTTACTCCATTTGTTATCAATCTGCGTGACCTTTGTTGCTATCCAATTTCGATTCAAATCCCTGTTGATGTGATCTAAACGAAACCAGTGTGCTATACTACGCTATACGACTAAGTTAGACGATACATTGTGATGCTATCCGATACGCAAAACGAACAACACTCGACTTGTGGTTATAGGTTTCTGTTTTCTGACTACCCCTGTGATAAAATTGCGTATGTGTTTAGGAAATTAAGTGCTCTACTTGCTTAATTGCTTATGTGCCCTAATTGCTTCTGTGCTTACGTGCCCTAATTGCTTCTGTGCTTATGTGCCTCTATGATTATGTGCTTATGTGATTATATGTGTCACGTGACGAGAGATGCGACGTGATTCTAAGCTTTAGAGATCTAAGAACGTGTGAGAATCGAATTCGTTGTGTTGAGCCTGTGACGATGTCTATTGCAGACCATGTCGTCATCTGGACAACCTAGATCACACTCGCGTCTTACCCGCCAGGAGAAAAGAGATCGACGTCTGGCTGCTATCATCTCTAAGACCGTGGCGAAAGCTGTCAGTGATGTGTTCGAGAACGCAAGCAAGTCATCTGAGGAATCCCGAACCCTCACGCCCAAAGATTCCAACAAAGCTACTTTTAGCTTCAAACAATTCAAGGCATGTGGGCCAAAAGAGTTTACCGGTGAAGATGGCCCTACGGCTCTGTTTCATTGGTTTGACTCGGTAGAAGTCACCCTTCGTCAAAGCGGGTGCCCAGATCACCTCCGTACTCTCAATGCTACCGGTGTCTTCCAGTCGCGAGCTTTGGACTGGTGGACCGCGGAAAGGAACAAGCGCGGGAACGACGCTGCATACGAGCTGACGTGGAAGGAATTGAAAGCGATCATGATGGACGAGTTCTGTCCTCCCCACGAACGCCAAAAGTTGGAGGATGAGTTCTGGGGTATCAAGCAAAAGGAGGGAGACAATGCTGGTCTCACCGCCCGTTTCAAGCAATTGAGTATCATATGTCCCGACCAGGTCAAGACTTCTGACATGACCATCAAGAAATACATCCGTGCTCTTCCGGATTGTGTCGCAGATTTTGTTCACGCCGCCAAGCCCGCAACGATTGAGGAAACCTACCTACTCGCTGCCGAGATTAACGACAAGCGAGTTAAGGCTGGCGTCTGGGATAAGCCATCCAAATCGCTGCATCAAGTTACTGCCGCATCGACCGATAACACCACTGCCCAAGCCTCCAAGTCTTCGAGAAGAAGAAAGAAGAACAAGAATTGCGCCGCCGCAACCAATGCTGCTCCACTACAGTCTGTACCAGCCCAGCAGCAACAGCCACAGCGTTCAGCGCCAGTGATCAATGCGCCGCCAGCGAAGCGTGCGTACACCGGCCCCCACCCACTCTGTGCTACATGTTCCTATCATCACCCGGTGGGTGTGGCCTGCCGATTCTGTGCCCACTGCAACGTTTACGGGCATTTCACTGCGAGTTGCCGCTATGGTCCCCGTCAAACGCAAGCTCAGGCTGCTGTTAACCAAGCCCTGCTACCTGCTCCTCAAGCTCCTCAAGCTGCACAGGCCCCGGCAAACAATGTTCGGACCTGCTTTGCATGTGGTGACCCTAACCATTTCGCAAACCGGTGCCCGAACAGGGTGGTGAAACAAGAAGCTCAACAACCCCAGCAACAACAACAACAGCCTCAACAGCAAGCAGCTCACGCCAGAACCTTCAACATCAATGCACGTCAGGCTCAAGCTGACAACAACGTGGTCAATGGTACGTTCCTTGTGAATGGTATATATGCATCATGTTTGTTTGATACTGGAGCCGATAACTGCTTTGTGTCCTTTGAATTCGAGAGACTTCTTAGACGTAAGCGCTCTTATCTTTCGACACCCTTCGAAGTAGAAATCGCTACCGGAAGAACCATTGCCGTCAATTCTGTGCTCCGTGATTGTACTCTCGAACTCAACAATCATATATTTCCGATTAATCTCATTCCAATGCAGCTCGGAAGTTTCGATGTCATAGTAGGCATGGACTTTCTTCGTGAAAACCATGCTGAAGTTGTGTGTGCCGATAAGATGATTCGTTTTGTGTTAGCTAGTGGTGATATTCTATGTGTTTACGGTGAAACTACTGCGAAAGATCTCAAGCTCATGTCCTGTCTTCAAGCTCGCAAATATCTCCGCAAGGAATATCGAGCCTTCTTGGCCAACATTGTTGTAGCAGAAACGGACAAGAAAAAGAAAGTTGAAGTCAAGGATGTTCCTGTTGTCCGAGAATTTCCTCAGGTGTTCCCTGATGATCTTCCTGGATTACCTCCTAGTCGTGATATCGACTTTCGAATCGACCTGATTCCAGGAGCCAACCCAGTGGCCAAAGCTCCGTATCGACTCGCTCCATCTGAGATGCGAGAACTCTCAAACCAACTCCAAGAGTTACTTGAAAAAGGCTTCATTCGCCCGAGCACCTCTCCATGGGGCGCACCAGTCCTTTTCGTCAAAAAGAAGGACGGGTCGTTCCGAATGTGCATCGATTACCGGGAATTGAACAAGCTGACCATCAAGAACCGATACCCCTTACCAAGAATCGATGACCTGTTTGACCAACTACAAGGTGCTCAGTGTTTCTCCAAGATCGATCTACGCTCAGGCTACCATCAGTTGCGGATTCAGGAGGAAGACATACCCAAAACCGCTTTTCGAACCCGTTATGGCCACTACGACTTTGTTGTCATGCCTTTTGGTTTGACCAACGCACCCGCGGTCTTCATGGATCTGATGAATCGCGTGTGTAAACCGTTCTTAGACCGTTTCGTCATTGTATTCATCGACGATGTCCTGATCTATTCCAGATCGAGGGCCGAACATGCGCAGCACTTGCGATTGGTACTCGAGTTGCTTCAGGGAAACCAACTTTACGCCAAATTCTCCAAGTGTGAGTTCTGGTTGGAGGAGGTTCAATTTCTGGGTCACATTGTGAATAGTCGGGGTATACACGTTGATCCTGCAAAGATTGAGGCAGTCAAGGGATGGGTTACGCCAAAGAATCCGTCGGAAGTTCGCTCTTTTCTCGGATTAGCTGGTTACTACCGGCGATTCATCGAAGGATTCTCAAAGATTGCTGTACCACTTACCTCCCTTACTCATAAAGACAAGCCTTTTGTGTGGGGAACAGCGCAGGAGACTGCTTTCCAAACCCTCAAACACATGCTGTGCCATGCACCAGTTCTTACACTGCCGGACGGAAGCGATGACTTCGTTGTCTATTGTGATGCTTCAAACCTTGGACTTGGCTGTGTGCTCATGCAACGAGACAAGGTTATAGCTTACGCATCTCGACAGCTCAAAATCCACGAGAAGAACTATACAACCCATGACCTCGAGCTAGGCGCAGTTGTCTTTGCCTTAAAGATTTGGCGACACTATCTGTATGGTACAAAGTGTACGATCTTCACCGATCACAAGAGCCTACAACATATCTTTAACCAGAGAGAACTCAATATGCGTCAACGCCGATGGGTAGAACTTCTCAACGATTACGACTGTGAGATCCGTTATCACCCAGGCAAGGCGAATGTAGTTGCAGACGCCCTCAGCAGAAAGAATTACGTGATAGGTGTTCGAAACATCCAGGCTCAGTATAACCTCGAAGCTCTCATCCGCGAAGCACAACACGCTTGCTTCAACGAGCGTACGTTGAAGAAAGAACAAATCTATCACGATGGAACTCAGCTCGTGAGCAAAGCCAACGGGATATTCTACTATCTGGACCGAATCTGGGTTCCGAGGAGGACAGATTTGCGAAAGATCATCATGAACGAAGCCCACAAATCCCGATATTCCATTCATCCCGGTGCGGACAAAATGTACCAGGACCTTCGCTACAAGTACTGGTGGCCTGGGATGAAAAGGGATATTGCTCTATATGTTGGTAGCTGTTTAACTTGTGCAAGAGTCAAGGCTGAACACCAAAGACCCTCAGGCTTACTCGAACAACCGCCGATACCCGTATGGAAGTGGGAAAGCATAGCTATGGATTTCATAACTAAGCTTCCGACCACGCCATCAGGTCACGACAGTATTTGGGTTATAGTCGACCGTCTAACCAAATCAGCCCACTTTTTGCCAATACGAGAAGACTATAAGGTGGCCAAGCTAGCCCAAATCTACACCGACGAGATCATTAAGAATCATGGTACGCCTCGAGACATCATTTCGGATCGCGATGCTCGGTTTACATCGAGATTGTGGGAAACTTTTCAAGCAGCTCTTGGTACGACGCTGAATTTGAGTACCGCATTCCACCCGCAAACCGACGGGCAGACTGAAAGAACGATTCGTACTATTGAAGACATGCTCCGTGCGTGTGTTATCGATTTTGGTGGAAGTTGGAGCAAACACCTACCATTGGTCGAATTTTCGTACAATAATAGCTATCACTCCAGCATCGAAATGGCACCTTTCGAAGCCTTGTATGGTAGGAGATGTCGCTCGCCTATTGTATGGCACGAGGTCGGTCATTCACAATTGACTGGGCCCGAGATTCTGCAAGAAACGACTGACAAGATCCACCAGATAAGGGAAAATTTGGTAAAGGCCCGGGACAGACAAAAGATGTACGCCGATAAACGACGCAGGCCCCGCGAATTTGCAGTTGGCGACTACGTGCTCCTAAAGGTATCACCTTGGAAGGGAGTAGTCCGATTCGGCAAAAGAGGGAAACTTGCGCCTCGATTTGTTGGACCTTTTAAGATTCTGGAAAGGATCGGTAAAGTTGCCTACAAACTCGAATTACCGGAGGAACTCAGCAATGTCCACCCGACTTTCCATATTTCAAACCTTCGAAAATGCGTAGCCGACCACGACGCAATAATACCACTCGACGATCTTCAGGTCAATGAGACGTTACACTTCGTGGAAAAGCCTGTCGAAATCATGGACCGACAGACCAAGCAACTCAGACGCTCTCGCATTCCTATTGTAAAGGTGCGATGGGAAGGCAAACGAGGCGCGGAGTTCACTTGGGAACTCGAAAGTGACATGAAGGCCAAGTACCCGCAGTTATTCAGATAGATCTGAAGCATCAAATTGGTAAAATCACACGGCGATGTACGGTTCTCGGCCTAATTTCGGGACGAAATTCCCTAAAGGAGGGGAGACTGTAACACCCCGTGTTTTCCAAAAGTCAAAGTCAAAGTCAAGTGTTGACTGTTATTGGAATTAAAGATTAATAAAGATTAATTTCATTTTAGTTTCATTTTGATTTTCGTATTATTTGGAGTAAGTGTTGTATAATCAAACTAATCGACCGATAATCGAACTGTGAATCAACGATCGACTGTGAATAATAGGAAGTAACAACGCAATAAAGCTAGTCAATCAATAATCAGGCTAATCAAATCAAATCATCGAACTCAAGTGTGGATAATTTTAGTATTTTTATACGTGTGTGTGTGCCTTATGTGTTACTTGTGCATGTTTATTTTTATGTTATGTTAAAGTGTGTGGTGAATCAATCAAATCAATCAAGGCTCAAAGGTGAATCAAACTCAATGGAAATCGAACCCGAAATGGTTGTAAGGATGCTTGTATGTTAGATATAGTAGTTAGGACTAAAAGTAATTTGATTAGGAATTCTATCATCCTCAAATCATCGTTCATCAAACCCGAAATATCAAGAATCGTCGCAAAACACTCAAAACCAGGCAAGCCGATCGAACAGGGCAACCTGATCGAACAGGCTAGCCGATCGAACAGGCTGTTCGATCGGACAGCTGCTCGATCAGGGATGCTATTCGATCAGCTGACCCTTTCCTCTTTTGGAAGCCTATAAATAGGGTTGTCTTTGTCAAGCTTTCCACTTTTGGAAAAGCTCTGACCGACCAGCCTCTTCTTCTCACTAAATCCCAGATTTCTCTCAAACCGGTAAGTATTTCGCTCTAATCCTTGTACGTTTTTGTTCATTAATCGATTCTCCATCTTTCTATCTTTCAAAACTTGGATTTCAACCATGAAATCACCAAGATCTAGGTGTTCTTGAGTGATGTCATCATGGTGTTCTTGGTGTTCATCAAGAACTTCATGTTCTTGACTTCATTCAACCATGAATAAGCTAGATCTAACCGATTTCCACATAAATAACCTAAAATCTTCCAAAGATCTTAACATTTCACGGTGGAAAAGGATTGGAAGATGGGTTTTCATCTATCTTTCAACTCTTTTACACTCAAAAAAAAAAAAAAAAAAGGTGAAAACGAGACTTGAACCGATTTATAAACCATTCTAAACAAACACATGGTTCAAGATTCGGGTTTTACCGGGGGATATACCGATCTCGGGTTAAACGTTAAACTTAGGTTCCAAACCGTCTCTGACCGAGTTTGGGTGATTCCTGCTCGAGTCAGTAGACTAAGTAGGGACTTCAGCTTTGTAGTTCAACTCGTAGTCAAAATACCTCTAAAACATCAACAATTCACGGGAATAAACAAGTGTTAAGTGATAGGTTAACCAAATCGAGAAGCTGGCCGAACGGCTAGGCTGTTCGATCGAACAGCCCAACCGAACGACTATGCCAGCCGATCGACTAGGCTAACCGATCGACTAGCACTTAGACCCACCAACTCACAAAGTGTAGTATTGACGAGGTACTGTTCGATCGACTACGCCACTCGATTGTAATCATTACTGCTCGGATCATGAGATACTATACTTTAAAACACTTAGACTTTTTGAAACAATGGAACGTCACCCGATCGAGCATGCTAACCGATCGAGTGACATCTTGCCAAGGCTGCAATGCTAACCGATCGGTTGGGCTAACCGATCGAACAGCTGTTCGATCGGCCAACTTGAAAGGTAGTACAAGCCATCATACACAAACACATCCTTCACATCAAAGGAAGAAACAATTCACTTGAAGGAACCAGCCGATCGAGCCAGCCGGCCGATCGAACGGATGTTCGAACGGACTTTCAAACCAATCGAACAGCCCACTCGATCGAACTGCTGTCCGATCGAATGGCCTACTCGATCCAAGTACATTGTTTACTTTTTCCGCGTTACTCATCGTTGTGTTATCGAACTACTCAGGCTAACCTATTCTCAGTGCTCCCTTCAATCCACAACCAACCACTGTGAGTATACTCGATCCCTTTTTGCTTTCAGCACTTTTGGGTGTTACATACGTAATCTATCAAATTCACAAACAACACAAACTATTTGAACGCTAACCTACTCGCATGTATTACTTGTCTAAATGATTGCTGTTTATTATGTTTACACGTGGAGTGCTATCTGCCTGCTTTAGCAACGTAGTACTATAGTTTGGACTCAGCACCCGTTCACACGGGGGTTGCTAAGGACAATTACTTGCATGGATTACGGTGGTAATCATGTATTGCGAACTGTCTCGGACAGTCAACTCGAAGTCGTTGGTATCGATGGTCCCATGTTGATAATTTACATGCATCGTTTGCCCTTGTGTACGTGCTTGGTTATGCGTAAACGATTCGAACTCTATATGCTATATCAAACTTGTGTACTCACCTTTACATTATATGTATTGACTTTTATTTTAATGTATGTGACAGGTGTTTAAGCTACTAGCGTGCTAGGGAAGCGAGGCAATAATAAGCTTCTAGGAGCCTGTGACCTTAGGACAGTGTCCACGTATCTGTTCCAGGGCCATAATTATCTGTAGATCTTGTACTGGCACCTGTAGTCAGTAAGATTTACGGATAGCCGTCTTGTGGTCTTAAAACAATAATTACATTCGGTTTGTAATAATTCAGAATTTGAGTTGTCGGAACAGTTCCCATATTGTTTAGTTGATTTCTATGATAACTTGTTATTGTTTGGGACACGGTATGGGACGTGTTATATAACTGAATTGTATGATAGTTGTTGTGGAAACTTCTGAACAATCTGTTTCGCTCAGTGCCGCGCCCCGATGATTCCGCCATCGGTTGGGGTGTGACAATAGTGATCTAGTAACAGCAATCGATTTTTGGTTAATCTTATGTAACCTGATCTCATGAATCATAACCTCATCACTAAACATAACCCAAACCATTCGGATCAAAACCCCATATAAATCGAATACAATCATTCAAGGTTAATCACATAGCATTCAAATCAATAACATCAAATCACTAACCGGTTTAAAGGAGAATGGGATCGATCCGAGTACAAGGGCTTCGAAGAGTGGTTGCCGTCGGGTTCGTGAGGGAGAGAGAGAGAGGAAGCTAGGGTTTTTGTGTGTGTGTGTGTTTTTGCCAAATATCCCAAAAAGGTTACAACCATTCTAAGTGTTATACGTGCAAGGGGTAGTGGGCCGAACCCAAAAGCGGGTTGCCCCTTTGATCCGAGTACAATGGATACGGCCCCAAGTGGGCTTGTGTGATCGGGTGTGTGTGTTGTGCGATCGGATCATGTTGTGCGTTTGGGCCATTACATACATACATACATTACACAAAACACAACATCATAACGTTTAATAATTATAACAGTTCACATAAGCACGTATCATTACATAAAGTAGGTTCGAATTACGAGTTGTCACACAGACGAGCATGCACAGACCTGTTAACCATGGTGAACCAACTGGACCGATTCAACAACATCGTTACAGGACCACTAGCAGTTGCATTGAACACTCGGCTTCGGTCGGTGCATCAATGCACCATGGAGTTCTACAGTACTTTCACCTTTACTTCGAGGTGTGACCCGTTCGACAATGAAGTGGTCGCATTTCGGTGTGGCGGGACAAAGTACTCGATCTCCATGGCACAGTTTGGATCTATAATAGGACTGTACGGGGAAGAGGAATCGGGAAATGAGGAAAATACCGGGGGATTACGAGACTTGGATGAAAATGAACGTCAAGCCGCATGGGCTCAAATCGGTGAAGGAATCTACAACCCTAGCAGCACCAAGAGTACTAAGCTGAGGGACTCGCTCTACCGCTAAATTCACAGGCTCCTCACCTACTCTCTTAACCAACGTCACGATAGTAGTGGCGTTGTAGGGTTGAAAGACTTGGTTGTCCTTCACTGTATCCACAAGCGGAAGCCTCTCGATGTTCCATATCTCCTGTTACGAAACATGCATCTCAATCGCCTTGCTCGCGCTCCAACACCTATCTTCTTCGGGGGGTGGGTGTACCGTCTTTTCAAGCATTTCACGAGAATTCCGAGGTCCTTTGAAAGAAGTCCATGGTCGGGACGAGTTGACTACCACATTTGCCGAGCCATGAACTTACTTTATTAGGCGGAAGACGGGACGGTGAGCTTCCAAAGGGCACAAGGCTATGCATGGAACCCACAGGAGGCCCTAGTTCTTCACGCACCACCTCCCCACTACCAGTACCAACCCCATGGTGATCCGGGTCAATACTCCTCACAAGGAGGTGGTTTTCCTAACTTCCAAAGCTTACATGATCTTTTGCAGGAAAATCTCATGTGTACCAGGAATACCTACAACCTCGCCAACAACACATACCACCGGGTCGGAGCTATGGAACGCAACATCAACGATATACAAGACGATATCGGTAGCATCCGGGAGTATATGGCGGGGCATGGGGATGGAGGTGATGATAGCGATGAAGACATGGAGTAGGAGGTTTGAAGGAACAGAAGCGGGTTGATGGCGAGCCCACAGGTTTAAGTCCCTTTTTCTATCGAACAGTTTATGGCCTGCGTGCCAAGTGTTGAACAATTTACTTTCCTTGACTACTTTTATTTTCCGTTTTATTTTTCTTTTACTTTATGCTTGAGACAATTAACTATGGTAATGTAGGATGTTTGTGTTGCTTGGTGTGGTATTAAGTGATGAAACAGGTACAAACCGAGGCTTGGAGGGCTAGACCTTAGCACTTATACGCCCAAAATGGAGAAACCGGGGGAAGAAACCTGTCTTTTTAGGCTTACAGACTGTCCACACGGGGACGTGTCCAGCCGACACGCCCCCGTGTTCACCTCCCAGACCTGTTGTTTGGTTACTGTCCTGCAAATTTTTTCCAGGCACGGGGCCGTGCCTAGCCAACACGCCCCCGTGTTCGCCTTCTGTAAGTTTTTGTTACTGGCAGTTCACCACGGGGTCGTGTCCAGCGGACACGGGGCCGTGTCTAGACTGCTAGTAACATAAATCTTTGCTTTTTAACACCACATTACACATCCAATCAACCTAAAAAATTATTTTTGGGACACATTGAGGACAATGTGTAATTTAAGTGTGGGGGGGGGGGAAGCTAAAACTTTGAAATTTTGCAAGTCCTATTAACAAGCCTTACACAAAACTCTATTGGAACCGCTAATCACCCCAAAATTTTTTTTTCAAAAACGTTTCGTTTTTTTTACTTGTCTTGGTTTAATTTGGGAATAACAAGTTCTAAAAAGGTTATATTTTTACAAATTTACAACCGATAGCGTCGTGATAAAAAGAACCAACATAAGAAAATTATGAAACGACATGACAAGCTTGGTTAAAATTCGATTATATATATATTTGATCACATAAAAACCCATTCCCACAAAAGTGAGTTTTGAGCCTTTATTGAGCATACAAATTTACATCTTTAAGACTAAATGCTCATTTTTCGTTTCTTGTGTGAATAGGCGCTTGGTTCTTACGACTCTAGAACTTGCCACGACGATTCATTCCCGGTCCTTACCAACTTAAACCCAAGTAAGTAAATGATGGAGGCATTAGGACTAACCATTTTTTTTCTACACCATTATTTTTCAATTTTTTTTACCACCTACCCAAAATCCCCCTAGTTAACCCCTTTGCGCCTAAACCTTTCATTTCTTTACCCTAAAATCCTTTTTACCCACCAAAAACCCTATTTATTTTCACCCTAAAAGCTATTTGCAATTTATTCGATTAAGGATTTATACTTGCAAAGGTAAATACTTTTAACTTATTTTCCGTTATACGGGCTTGGGTTACGGTATATAGCATACCGCTTGATCGGGCATCAAATTCTCCACCGTTGAGTGGGTAATTGAATAAATTTGATTGGCTCGTTTAAACAGTCTTGTTACTTAAAGCCTTTGGGGGGTTAATGACCATGTCCCGGATATCCCTGGCAGCATTTTACGAAATGTCCACGACCTAAGCGTGGAGTGTAGGCGTACACTCGTCAGTGCATAAATAGTTGATGTGGTGTGTCTATTAATCTTTAACCCGGACAAGATCCGGGCTACTGAACGCATAAGAAACATGTAATCCGTTCACAAGATTATAAATTTAAGTAATTCTCCCAAGTTATAAAAGAGTTTGTGCCTTGTGCATTCAAATCAATTTTAATAAACATTTTTACAAAAGTGTCGGTTGAATGTATTTACCAGTGTAAACTGACGTATTTTCCCAAAAAGATTAAATGCAGGTACTAAGCGTAATTGGCTGGCTATTTCTCCTTAGCATCAATAAAGAGTCTCGCAAGCTTAAGATGCCTACGTCTGTTGAACAATACTTATATTTTATTTGATCCCCTGTGGATACTTTTCGACTATTCGTAATACATTGATATTACAAACAATGGTTGAAATATAATTATCTTTATGCTTCCGCTGTGCATTCATATATTGTGTGGTTTGACTATATTGTTGCCAACTACGTCACGGTAATCCCCCACCGGGCCCACCGGTGAGACACGTGGAAATCGGGGTGTGACAATAGGAGACCAATAAAAGACACTTGCATTTGCTTATTGTGGTTTATTACTTACTCAGGTAAATACTTTTAACTTATTTTCCCTTATACGGGTTTGGGGTACGGTATATAAAATACCGCTTGGTCGGGCAATTGACCCTAACTCATTAATAGTTGGGTATTATCAATGTGACCCGTTTAAAAAGTGGTGTTGTTTGTTTTACGCCTTTGGGAGTTTAATGACCATGTCCCGGATATCCTTGGCATCATTCTTAAAATGGCCACGACCTTGACACACGGGTGTAGGCGTACACCCGACAATGTGTCCATTTTTATTTAGGTATAATCCGTTGGTTTCCCGCCGCGGGTTTATACTATGTGGTGTGTCTATTAATCTTAAACCCGGCACGAATCGGGCGACTGAACGCATAACAAACATGTAATTGTTTTACAAGTTTAGATTTGATCAATTATCCCAAGTTATAAAAAGTTTTGTGCCATGTGCATTTAAATCAATTTTTAAAACATTTTCAAAATGAGTTAGTTAAATTGTATTTAACAGTGTAAACTGACGTATTTTCCCCAAAAGATTAAGTGTAGGTTCTACACGAAATAGGCTGGCCTCTCCTTAGCATCGTTTAGAGTCTCGCAAGCTTGGATGCAATGAATCTGTTGAACAATTTTCCTTTTTATTTTGATCCGCCTGTGGGTCTGTTTCGACTACTTGTGATACTTGGATATTACAATTTGTTGGTTGAAATAAATCTATCTTTATGCTTCCGCTGTGCATTTATAATTTGTGTTGTTTGACTATGATGATATCAACTACGTCACGATACTCCCCCACTGGGCCCACCGGTGACACGTGGAAGATAGGGGTGTGACAGGTTGGTATCAGAGCCAACACTGAGTGAATTAAACACTAGCCTTTTGTGTTTAATCTCAGTGCACGAATTGCACATTCTTCGAGTTCCGAGTCTAGACATCGAACATAGGACAAACTCTGTTTTGTTTTGTAATTCGGTCTTTTATTTTATATTTTGGTCGTTATCTTAACCATGTTTGCAGGTCAAAATGCCGCCGAGATTTCTAAGAGGTCGTGGCAAGGGCCCAGTTACGGGTCACGATCATGAAGCCGGGCCCTCACACCGGCGAACGCCTTCCATCACCAAGAGTACTAGCCCGCAGGAGCCATGGAGGCTCTATGTTGAACCCGGGAGGCGGTCAGTCTCCCTTAGTTCCTCACCTTCGTATCAGCATTCTTTTGGGCCCCAATCAGAGAACGAGCCCAACAACCAACCACCTTCTTTCGTACCCTTGCAGAGGTCCAACTCTCACCACTCTTTTGGTGACCCTACCCCCGCATTCCAAAGCCGGTTCAACCCGGCTAACTACCTTCCAGAACCCGTGGGTTTTAACCCACTAGGACCTGAGGATCACTTCTCAGGAGATCACGCGGACGACATGGACGAAGACACGGATCCCGTGGAGCCTGCGTCCGGAACACCGAACCACCCCATCGATATCTCCGATGGGTCATCCTTTCACGGATCACCTTATCGTGGTCCCGACAGTTACCAGGAGAGGTTCAAACAGTGGGACTAGTATTTCTCGCCTTCTGAACACTCGTCCCCATACCAGCAGCAGCAGCAACAGCAGCAGGATCCTTCTGAGGATCACCGATTTGTGGCAGTCACTCTGCCACCACCACCACCAGTGGAACAGCAACCGCCTCCGGAGCCACCGAGGCGGAGAAGGTCAAACGCAAGGATGTCCGTGCGAGGAGGGATTCGCATTAGCACCCCTCAGCCCTCGAGTGGCAGTCATTATCCGCCACTCCAGGAAGAAGAAGAACCGCAGATGGGAGGTCCATCAAACCCCATCCCAGAGATCAACTCTGTAGGATCGTGTTTTGACCCGAACGAGTCGTTCAGAGTTGTTCTCCTATGTTTCAGTATTGAAGAATTTCTCAAACAAGCTTTCAAACGAACTGGTTCACCTCGTAAGACACCTGACAATCAATCAAACAAAAACACAATCAGTTTTAAAGATTTATCAATTAATAGTAACAAACTGGTACTCAAAATGATGAATATTCTGAGTGGACTGAAAGTTGACACACTGTGCGGACAGCTATGACCCGGATCAAATTCAAACGACCTTTTTCCAATGACCTGGCTAAACCACACGACCTGGAAAAAATTTGAATTCAAATGAACTGAACCATCTCTTGTGAACTGTTTCAAGCAACTTTGAACCGTATGACTTTGATGCGATGTATGACCCTAAGATTAATACAAACACAGTCTTTTGCAAACAAGATTAATAACCAACAACTACTTGAATCACGTGGACTAGTAAATGTCCGTCTGACAATTAAAGAATTCAAGAGAATTTAATATGGGCCGACATACTTAATTGTTTCACATGGGCTCTTTTAATGAATGATTTTGATTGGGCCGAAACCTTGAACAAAGATATTACTCACATGTACAACTTACACACATCCACTTAGCCAACAAACTCAATATATTCTCGTGTAAAGTTCACATGCCCATACTGAATATCTTAATATCTTGATTGTACCAAACACATTATCGAAACAATTATCAATGTATTGAGAATATCAAGTGGCCGACACCTTTACTTTACTTTACATCACATGCAAGACATCTTGAAACCATTAATCCACTAATCTGACAACCTTTATGTATAAACACTTAAATCGTAGCTGATTGGGCCGCTAATTTTGTAGTGGGCTGACAAAATGCTTTTTCAACAAAAAGCACAATTGACTTTATTGGACCTCTGATGTGTGTAAAATGCAACATATAAATTACATCAAATGAGGCATAAAACTAACCCTTTTTAAGTACTAATGTTGGAAAAAGAGTGTTTTTGTCTTCCTTTTGTATTTTCAGGATGAAATGAGCTCAAATTCACAAAAGAAGCAAAAAGACAGCTAAATCTAACATAAATACAAGAAAAGGAACAAAAGTGGATTGCCCGACCCCTCAACGGCATCTTCCCAAGCAGAATAGAGAAGTCAGAAGACTGAACACGCCCCGTGCTCAGCCAGCACGGGGCCGTGCCCAAGAAGCAGCAGAAAAGATAAACCTATAGAAGCTTCTATTGCCCACCACGGGGCCGTGTCCAGTGAGCACGGGGGCGTGGCGAAAGTACAGCAGGCGCATTAATTGTAATTGCGAATTACAATTAATGAAGAGAGAGAGTGTCAGACGGGCACGGGGGCGTGTCCAGCGGACACGGGGCCGTGCCCAGCCTTCTGTTCAGCCTATAAATAGGAGTGCTTGGTTTCATTTCAACTCATCCCTTGGCACACCACCTCTCTCACACTTCATCCACCACCCACCACCACCATAACACCATCATCCACCACCATCATCCATTGTCCATCATAGAGTGTGTGAGTCGTCTCGGGATCCAAGATTGATCGTAAGAGTTCTTGACAATCAAGGCCATGTTTGCCTAAGTCTCTTACATCACTTGGTGAAGACAAGTGTTTAGTATAATACTTTTTATTTTTAATCTTTTGCACTTTTTATTTGGTTTTGTGTTAATGACTTTAATAACTAGTTACTTATGTTGAAGGTGATCTTTCCTTATCGTTTGTCCGTGGTGTCTTGGCATTATTTTACTGTCTATATAAAATAAAAGATTTTCACCATTCATATCTCCACGGACTATATGGAGGTATGTTGGCTACCTGGTCGGGGGTTAAGGGAACGGTTTGGTAAGGGTCTTGCCCTTGTTCAGCGTTTAGAGGTCCTGCAAGGGACCTGGGTCAAATTTAGTAGGATCTCCTTCAATGCCCATAGGTATTGGATGGCGGGGATCCAAACTCTTTGACCCCCTCATAAGTTAACTACTATTAATACTATAACCCGACTATTTAGGACTGTATCCCTGCTGACTCAGACTACTTAGTCGAGGGTAACGTCACCGCCAAAAGCGGGGCCTACCATAATTTGCATTAATAACTTAATTCATTATCTTCCAATAATCCAACCCTTTAGGATTGTATCATTGCTGACTCAAACTACTGGGTTGAGGGTAACGTCGCCTTCAAAAGAGGGGCCTACTACAATAACTAAGATAATCTCTTAAACAAGTGCAAAAGTGCGAAAATAATCAAAGGTTATACTAATACACGAGTCGGATCCAAGTGATTCATCTTGTCTATCTGTTTTTATTTTTATTTTATTTTTCAGCATTTAGTTAGTTTTTATTTTCTTAGTTTAAAAAACCTTTTCTAACTTTTTGATTTGATTAGACGTTGAGGATAAACCGGTACTAAAAGCTCTTGTGTCCTTGGACGACCTCGGTATCTTACCAACACTATACTACGTCCACGATGGGTGCACTTGCCCATATGTGTGTTTAGTGTTAGTAAATATCGTGTTTTATAAATTTAAAACTTGGCTAAAAGTGTAAAAAGGGCTTAAATATACATCTAAATTATATTACACTTCGCACACATCAACCTCAAATATTCATCCCTTTAATGATTGGGCCAACTTATTAACATGTGACCCTTTTAAAAAAATGCCGACAAACTCTGATGAACTACAACAACTATTGGGCCAAGAACTTCAACTTTCAACACAGTGGTAAAGAATATTCCGATAATAATGATTTAGTTATATCACATGCAAACAACGAGCGGACATCAATTTTGTCAGAAAAGCGAACCAGATTGACTTTTAAAGCGAACTTGATGATTTGACTAATAAGCGGACCTCAAAATAATGCACAATGAGCGAACCTACTGATAAGGTGACAAATGGGCGGACCCCCAGAATTATGTGTCACAGAAGCGGACTTGTTTGGTCAGAAAAAGCGGACCTAATGAGCGGACCTATCACATTAAATGACACTCAAGCGGACTTGAATGCAATTTCAAGCGAACCTAATGCACTTTGAAGCGGATCTATCACAATTTGGAGCGGACCTATTACACTTTGGAGCGGACCTACTCAAATTTGAAGCGAACCTGTGATGTCACAAGAGCGGATCTACCAACTGACCGAAAAAGCGGACCTACTTCCGAATATAATTTCACCCAGTTTTCATCCAAATTTCAAACTCAAACTTTCAAGGGTTTATCTATGAGCAATTACCTACAACACGTGAACTTTTGAGCGGATTCCGACCGTTAAATCTCGTTCTGATGAAGAAAGAAGGTGTAGAAGTAAGAAATGATGATGAATTCCAGCTATTCTCTGTAGAAAACCTCCTCCCAAGCTCTGATACCACTTGTAGGATCGTGTTTTGACCCGAACGAGTCATTCAGAGGCGTTCTCCTATGTTTCAGGTGCGGAATAACAAGAAACGTAGGTAGAAATAGCTTGTTCTTCACTTTAATCTACTGATTTATTGATTTGACAATGTTTACAGCTCAAGTTACCAATGAGATCCGCTTATGGGGTATATATAGTGCAGGTAGGTCCCCACATACGAACATGTCCGTATAAGCGGACCTGCCATAAAAGCAGACCTCCTATGTCCGTATAAGCGGACCTGACACAAAAGCGGACCTACTATGTCCGTATAAGCGGACCTGACACAAAAGCGGACCTACTATGTCCGTATAAGCGGACCTGACACATAAGTGGACCTCCTATGTCCGTATAAGCGGACCTAGTCTCTAAAACACCTATACTCTCCAGTTTTCTCGTAAAACGCGCCCTAATCTATACAATACAATGAATAACATGATCTAAGACGAAATCAACAGATGTAGTGCACCAACAAACTCTGCGCCTATGGCGCCACCAGTGGGTTTTGACAACCCAATCCCTGCTTACGCCGGTTCAGCGACGTATAACCCCTTTGAGCTACCGGCGCATACCCATTACAACTATGCTGACATAGACCCATACCAGGAGGCATGGGACTACAATGCTAGTCACCCAGAGGGACCCTATGGTGGTCTTTGGACCACTGGTTACCCAACTTATGGGTACCAGCGTCCGCCACCTCCTCAACCTCTGTACCAGCCGCCGCAGCCGCAGTTGATCCCGCCTGAGCGCCAACAAGAGGTCCTTGAAAGATTGGACCGATGTGAACGGGAAATCCGAACAGAGCGCAGTAACACTCGAGGCTTCTTCAAGGGATTATCAGACTTGATCAAAGGGAAGTCCAAAAGAAGGGTTCATTGAAGACCTTTTTGTTGTTTATTTATTTAGTTGTAATCAAGTCCCTGCGTGGACTTTTTACTTCAGTACTCAGCCCCTGCGTGGGCTTGTCATTGTATTCTGCCCCTGCGTGGGCATGTCTTTTAGTTGACCCCTGCGTGGGTTTGTTTTGATTTTCGCCCCTGCGTGGGCATTTATTTTCGTAGAAGTCCCGTTTAGGGCAAATGATGTACTTGTTTAAACAATTTATGAGACGTACTAGTTAAATTTTATTTATTATTGTTAATTATGTGCATAAAACATGAAAATAAATAAAAATAATTATAAGATCTGCCATTATACTAAAATGGTAAAATCTAAAAAGGGACAAAGACCTAGCCAAATGTCATCATAAAACAAGGCCAAGATGGCAGTTCCATAATTAGATTAAGGTCTATATTAACATCTCAATTTAGGACTATTCTGCGTTAATTATTAAAGGAATCTTAGAGGTAAAACCTAGCATATATGTTGTTGCAGACAGGGCCAAGATGGTAGGACCCACATAATAGATTCCAATTATTGTTAACATCTGTTAGTATGTTGACATTTTTGGCAAACTGTGAATCAGTAAAGTCACACAGGCCGTCCTTTAGAAAGGGTTAATTTAAATTCCCTTAATTGTATAACCGCCCCTTGTGGACGAAGTGCCTGTGGGCAATAATTAAATGTCCTCTGGGACTAGAAACAGTGGTAGCTTATGACTCCCCGTTAAATAACAGACGACGAACTGTGGTTCAAACCTGAATACCGGGACTTTGTAAAATTCCTGGTTTATTATTAAATTAAAATTGTCCTTGTGACTAGGCCTTATGTGCTAATATTAATATATTTTAGGGTAATAATAAAAAATCCTAAAATTTTAACAAATTAACCTAAAATGGCAATTTAAAACCATGGTTAATAAAATACTGTAAAAACCTCTTAATATAACCTTGCCCATTATTCTATATGTAGCAATTAAAGCTACATGGCTGGGTCGGATGAAGTGAATAGCCATCCGGTGGAAAACCACGATAATGCCAGAATCCAGTTAACTAGAGCGGAGCTTCAAGCATTAGTGGATAATGCAGTTACAAAAGCTTTAGATAAACAGTACAGTGAGTCCTCTGGGACCCGAAGTAGAACCCTGTCTACACCTCATTCCAAACCAAAAACGCATTCTGAGGCTCACAGCAAACCATCACCTACCCCACCTAAGTCTAAGAAGGATGAGTCTAAGAAGGATGATGACCGACATTCTTCAAATGAAAACAGTGTTCACCCCAAGAAGATTGTGTTTGATGATGCCCCACGTGCTAAGGGTTGCACGTATAAATATTTTGTGTCTTGTAAACCCCGGGATTTTACTGGGGAGAAAGGGGCAATAGACTGCATGACTTGGCTGGATGAAATGGACATTGTTGTGGACATTAGTCGTTGTGCTGAGAGGGATATGGTAAAGTTCGCATCCCAGTCATTTAAGGGTGAAGCCCTAGCATGGTGGAGGTCATTGATCCAAGCCTCTGGAAAGGTTGCCCTGTACAACATGTCATGGGAGCAATTCGTTGCTCTTATCAAAGAAAATTACTGCCCTCAGCATGAGGTTGAGAAGATAGAATCTGATTTCCTATCACTGGTCATGAAGAACCTGGATTGCCAGGCATATCTCACAAGCTTCAACACCCTGTCTAGATTGGTTCCGTACCTCGTGACCCCGGAACCCAAAAGGATCGCACGTTTTATTGGGGGTTTGGCCCCAGAAATCAAAGCTAGCGTGAAGGCCTCTCGGCCCGCTACTTTCAGATCCGTAGCTGATATATCTCTGTCCCTCACTCTGGACGCAGTGAGACAGAGATCATTGAGAAATGCTGACTCTGAGAAAAGGAAACGTGAAGATGATAATTCACGTCGGTCAAGCAAGAAGCATAAGGGGAACCGTGACCACAAGAAGGGGTCTGAGACCAAAAAGGGTGATTAGCAGTCGGGCGATAGGCCCAAGTGCAAGGTTTGCAAGAAGCACCATTTCGGGAGGTGCAGGTATGAACAGAAATCCCAGCCGAAGGCGTGTGGGATTTGCAAGTCCACAGAGCACAGGACTCTTGAGTGCAAAAAGTTGAAGGATGCAACTTGTTTTAGTTGCAATGAAAAAGGGCATATCAAGACCAATTGCCCAAAACTGGCGAAGAAGGCTGAAGAAGGAAAGAAGACCAACGCCAGGGTCTTTCAGATGAATGTTCAGGAGGCCATCCAGAACGACAATGTCATAACCGGTACGTTTCTCATTAATGATGTTTTCGCAAGAGTATTGTTTGATTCTGGAGCAGATAAATCCTTTGTGGATATTAAGTTTTGCGATTGTTAAAATTGCCTGTTAAAGCCTTAAGTGTGAATTATGAGGTAGAATTAGCTGATGGGACTATGGAAACAGTCTCGACTGTGTTAGACGGATGTGTCATATCCATTAGGAACCACTCTTTTCCTTTATCCCTGTTACCTTTTAAGCTAGCCGGTTTCGATATAGTATTGGGTATGGATTGGTTATCGCATAACCAAGCCCAGATCGTGTGCAACAAGAAGCAAATGGTGATCAAGACTCCGTCCAGAGAACCACTTATCATTCAGGGAGATACCCACCACGGATTGCCAGAGCAAGTGGCTATGCTAAAGGCATCCAGATGTTTGAAGAAAGGTTGCGTCATTTATATGGCACAGGTAACCATTGGTGAGGAAAGACCCAAGATTGAAGACATTCCCGTTATTTCTGACTACCCTGAAGTTTTTTCGGAAGAACTACCTGGTTTGCCACCAGATAGACAAGTGGAGTTCAGAATCGACATCATTCCAGGAGCAGCTCCCATTGCAAGAGCACCATATAGATTAGCACCAACAGAAATGAAGGAATTGAGGACGCAACTAGATGATCTGCTAGCCAAAGGTTTTATTAGACCTAGTTCATCTCCATGGGGAGCGCCAATCTTGTTCGTCAAGAAGAAAGATGGTTCGATGCGTTTGTGCATCGATTACCGCAAGCTTAATAAGGTCACTATAAAGAATAGGTATCCTTTGCCAAGGATCGACGACCTGTTCGATCAGTTGCAAGGAGCGAGCTACTTTTCTAAGATTGATTTGAGGTCAGGCTATCATCAATTGAAGGTCAAGGATGAAGATGTGCACAAGACTGCATTTAGGACTCGTTATGGTCATTACGAGTTCCTAGTGATGCCTTTTGGGCTCACTAATGCACCTGCCGCATTCATGGATCTCATGAATCGCGTCTGCAAGCCTTATTTGGATAAATTTGTCATTGTCTTCATCGATGACATCCTTATCTACTCGAAAAGCCAAGCTGACCATGAGAAGTATCTTCGATGTATTCTGAAGTTGCTACATCAAGAAAAGCTCTATGCCAAATTTTCTAAATGCGAGTTTTGGCTTCGAGAAGTCCAATTTCTTGGACACGTAGTGAGTGAGCGTGGTATCCAAGTGGATCCCGCTAAGGTTGAAGCTGTCATGAATTGGCAGGAGCCAAAGACGCCTACAGAGATTCGCAGTTTCCTAGGACTAGCAGGATACTACAGACGCTTTATCGAGAATTTCTCAAGAATTGCAGCACCCCTGACTCTTCTAACTCGCAAGAATAGCAAGTTCAATTGGGGGCCTAAGCAGCAAGAATCCTTCGATATTTTGAGGCAGAAGTAGAGCAATGCTCCTGTGTTGACATTGCCTGATGGGATTGAAGAGTTTGTAGTTTACTGTGATGCATCACACACTGGGATGGGTTGTGTGTTAATGCAAAAAGACAAAGTCATGCCTATGCTTCACGACAGCTAAAGGTGCACGAAAAGAATTACACCACCCATGACTTGGAGTTGGGTGCCGTTGTGTTTGCACTTAAGCTGTGGAGGCATTACCTGTATGGAACTAAATGTGTGGTCTATTCTGATCACAAGAGCCTTCAACATTTGTTCAATCAGAAGGATTTGAACATAAGACAGCGACGCTGGATGGAAACTCTGAACGATTATGATTGTGAAATAAGATACCATCCAGGCAAGGCCAATGTAGTCGCAGATGCCTTGAGCAGAAAAGAAAGAGTGAAGCCAATAAGGATCAATGCCAAGAGCATTGAAATCAAGAATAGTCTGAATGAAAGGTTGTTAGCTGCACAGAAGGAAGCTGTGTCAGAAGCTAACTATCCTAATGAAAAGCTGGGAGCAACTGAAGAGCAGTTATCCTATGGCAAAGACGGAATCCTGAGATTAAATGGAAGAATATGGGTTCCTGTTTATGGAGGACTTCGAGACATTATCCTTCAGGAAGCCCATAGTTCCAGATATTCCGTTCATCCTGGAGCGGATAAGATGTACCTGGATGTGAAGGCAAATTATTGGTGGATAGGCTTGAAGAAGTCTATAGCCACCCATGTAGCCAAATGTCTGACATGTGCTCAAGTCAAGGCTGAGCATCAGAAGCCGTCAGGTCTGCTACAATAGCCTGAAATTCCCACTTGGAAATGGGAAATGGTGACGATGGATTTCATCACCAAGTTTCCTAAGACGCATAAGGGAAATGATACTATATGGGTCATAGTTGACAGATTGACCAAGTCAGCTCATTTCCTACCCATTAAGGAAACTTACAGTTCGGACATGTTGGCCCAACTATATGTTGATAAAATCGTATCCCTGCATGGGGTACCAGTGTCTATTATCTCTGATAGGGATACTAGATACACTTCGCATTTTTGGAAGAGTTTCCGACAGTCTCTGGGGACGCAATTGAACTTTAGTACAGCTTACCATCCTCAAACAGATGGGCAAAATGAGCGTACCATCCAGACATTGGAGGACATGTTGCGTGCATGTGTGATTGATTTAGGAGGTAGCTGGGATAGGCACCTACCTCTGGTCGAGTTCTCCTACAACAATAGCTATCATACCTACATTCAGGTTGTGCCTTTTGAGGCATTATATGGCAGGAAGTGCAGAACGCCCATTTGTTGGGCAGAAGTAGGAGACACTCAATTGTCAGGTCCAGATCTAGTTTTTGAAACGACGGACAAGATTGTCCAAATTTGTGACCGCCTGAAAGCTACCCGAGATAGGCAGAAGAGCTATGCTGATAAAAGGCGAAAACCCCTCAAGTTTGAGGTTGGTGATAAAGTTTTGCTCAAAGTATCACCCTGGAAGGGGGTGATGCGATTTGGTAAGAAAGGTAAATTAAGTCCGAGGTACATAGGACCATTCGAGATCATCGAATGTGTTGGGTCAGTGGCTTATAAGTTGAACTTACCTGAAGAGCTCAGTGGTATTCACAATGTGTTCCACATCTGCAATCTGAAGAAATGTCTAGCTGATGAATCACTAGTCATACCACACACAGATGTGCATATAGATGAGAGCTTGAAATTTGTGGAAAAACCTGTGTCGATTGAGGATCGACAGGTAAAGAAGCTTCGAAGGAAGTATGTGCCTATTGTCAAGGTCAAATGGGATGGCCGCAGAGGTCCCGATTATACGTGGGAGTTAGAGTCCATAATGAAAGAAAAATACCTTCAATTATTTCAGTAAATCTCGAGGTCGAGATTTCTTTTAAGGGGGTGAGGATGTAACACCTCGAAAATTCATGTCCAATAAAATAAAGACACGTGTCATGTTGGACAAACGTGTCAGGGACCCGGGTCAAATAAAGATGTATGGTAGGATTCAAAAAGGGCGTCATGTTATTAAAAATACCTTTGAACAACCCGAATCATAAATCCCAAGATCCTTAAATCGTTATGATAAACATCTAGCCGGTTGTTTATAAATAAATAAAGTTCCATCTATTATATGGAAATTGGATCATTAGGAATGTTACTACTAAAATGCTGAAATTAAACCTTTGTATAAAGGGAATTGGGCTAGCAAAATAAAACATGTTTAACCTTTGTGAGAATCCAAGATTTGAATCCTTGAAGTTTCCGTCAACTTAAACTTTTACAAGAATCCAAAGTGAAGTGGAAAACATGTAAGGCATATGCAAGCATGCAATGGCTGAGCAAGAAGGTCCCACAACTGAGAAAGATGGCATGGATTCGGACTTGTGTGATTGCATGGTCAAGGCTTGAAAGTTTGCAAATTTTTGTCATCTGACCATCGGTTACGGACCGTAAGGGTCATGGCTTACGGTCCGTAAGGTGCATACCTGGGCGATTTCAACAAAGGTCGGTTACGGCCGTAACTGTTTCAGCATACGGTCCGCAAGAGGAGCTTACGGACCGCAAGAGCTTAGGCTTACGGTCCGTAAGGCTGTCGCTGGCAGCAGGTTTTGGACAGCTGTCTGTTCAGCCTGTTACACCGACCTAAAGGGATGGTATTCGAAACCAGGGACTTGCTAGGCAGTATTTAGCCACATAGGGGCACCTGGAACCATCTCACATCAATTGTAGGGTCACTTGGCATGATCTTAAGCCATGAGGTGCACTATATAAGAAGCTTGAGTTGTGACCATTTGAACTTGCTCACTTGCATTCTTGTTCAAGCACCTTGGAGCTTCTCTGGATAGCAACCAAGATTCCCTTAAGTCTCTAATCCTATTTAGGACCATTGTAAGTGATCCTAATCCTCTTTAATCCATTTTAGCTTAGTTAATTAGCTAAAAGTCAAACCATCGTTATTGAAGTTTGACTTCGAGATTAGTCCATAATTACTCAGTTAAATCTCGAATTAAAAATACCTATAAGTAGGTAATTATGTGGATAACAAACCCTTAAAAGGGTATTATCAGATTCCCACTCTAACCATGTTAATTGTCGAGTCAAAGTATACTTTAAAAAGTCAATAGAATGCTTAAATCCGAATTAACACATAATTAGCAATGTAGGATACATGCAACCTGTTTGATCATTAATATAACTTGGTAACTAATGTAAGAACATGTCCCAACATGTTCAACTCGACAATTTTCTGTTTAGACTCGGTTTGGAACCGAAAGTCGCATAGTTTGACTTTTGCTTTGACTTTCAGTTCTGACCCGTTTTTAGTCAAGTTTAAGATTGCCTTAGAGCTTCTTTTGGACCTAGTAACATGTTAGTATAACCCTCTGTGATTATACGGCTTAGTTCACTAGTTGCCTAATTATTATGCAAATTTTCGTTAAATGCCCATATGTTGACCATTATGCCCAAATGTCCATAAAATATGATTTTTGAAAATGAAAAAGGGTAGACATCTTAGTTACTGAATTATAGACTTGTACCCAAAATTTGACATCAGTTTGAGGTCTAGATTAAGAGTTATGCTCATTAGCGTAACTAGAAGCTTTCTTAGTAATTAATTAGCATAATTAGCATGTAGCCTATCTAAACCCGATTTTTATAACAAAACTTTATACCCACTAATATATAATAATGTTTTGGGAATTTTAAAGATTTTTATTTATTTTTAGGCTGAGCATAACTTAGAGTTTTAAGCTTAATTCGGCTAATGCCGGTTTTGCCCTTTTGGGCTATAAAATGAGTTTTATAAATCCTTTTGACCTCAAACCTTTTTCTACTGATTTGTTATATTAAATATATCATTTTGAGCCTTCTAGAATTATAAAAATATCAGCTTTTCTTTTAAAACCCGGAAATGGCTCCAAATCGCCTTTTTAGGCATTTTTACGACATAGTCTATGTCAAAACTAGTTTATATGTATAAGAGTCAATACCTACTGATATATTTAGTAAAATTTTATATTATAACAGTAAACTAAGGTTTCAAACTCAGATTTCCAGTTTTGACCTTTTAGGCTTATGTGAAATTACCAAAATGCCCTTTCGGTGCTTAAGATGGTTAAAATTAATAAAATTCACATATATTTGATACTATACTGTTATGACATATTAAACTAAGTATATTTTCTGATTTATTCAGATATATAACTCAGGTTACTAGTTTAACTCTTTTATACCCTTTTAAATGACCAAAATGCCCTTAGGAGGCGTAATTTGAGTTTAAAATCATTTGGGGCATAATAGGACATATCTTACTGATATTACAACATATTGGTGCATATAATCTCAGGAAACTTGTATATGATTTATATGGTTACCCGTTACGCACTTTCGCGTTCGGATCGGCTTATGTAACTGGTTTACGCATATTAGCCGAAACGGGTCAAACCATATCATCTTTGTCTCAAAATCCAGAATATGTTTAGTTTACCCATATTATACAAGCCTCCAAATTTGTTGGGTCTAAAATCACATTCCTTCCCAGTTTTCGCCTTCCATGCGATTAAACCGTATTTATTCCTTGAAACTAACCGGTCTAAACTTAGGCTATATTAAAGACCCGTTAGGATTCTAATAGGTTATTATAAACCTTCGTTCCAGAATAGGAGACCAGTAAAAGACACTTGCATTTGCTTATTGTGGTTTATTACTTACTCAGGTAAATACTTTTAACTTATTTTCCCTTATACGGGCTTGGGATACGGTATATAAAATACCGCTTGGTCGGGCAGTTGACCCTAACTCATTAGTAGTTGGGTATTATCAATGTGACCCGTTTAAAAATTGGTGTTGTTTGTTTTACGCCTTTGGGAGTTTAATGACCATGTCCCGGATATCCTTGGCATCATTCTTGAAATGGCCGCGACCTTGACACGCGGGTGTAGGCGTACACCCGACAACGTGTCCATATTTATTTAGGTATAATCCGTTGGTTTCCCGCCGCGGGTTTATACTATGTGGTGTGTCTATTAATCTTAAACCCGGCACGAACCAGGCGACTGAACGCAAAACAAACATGTAATTCTTTTACAAGTTTAGATTTGATCAATTATCCTAAGTTATAAAAAGTTTTGTGCCATGTGCATTTAAATCAATTTTTAAAACATTTTCAAAAAGAGTCAGTTAAATTGTATTTACCAGTGTAAACTGACGTATTTTCCCCAAAAGATTAAGTGCAGGTTCTACACGAAATAGGCTGGCCTCTCCTTAGCATCGTTTAGAATCTCGCAAGCTTGGATGCAATGAATTTGTTGAACAATTTTCCTTTTTATTTTGATCCGCCTGTGGATCTGTTTCGACTACTTGTGATACTTGGATATTACAATTTGTTGGTTGAAATAAATCTATCTTATGCTTCCACTGTGCATTTATAATTTGTGTTGTTTGACTATGATGATATCAACTACGTCACGATACTCCCCCACCGGGCCCACCGGTGACACGTGGAAAATAGGGGTGTGACAGGTTGGTATCAGAGCCAACACTGAGTGAATTAAACACTAGCCTTTTGTGTTTATTTCAGAAATATTAATTTCTGTCATTTTGAAAACCTTTTTGATCATGTCAAAACGAACACTTCTTATTGGAAATTCTTTGTCAGAATATAATTTGTCAGAATCATTTAAAGTGTATGCGACTTCAAATGTTCCATCATCCAAATTTGCTTTTAATAACAAAAATTCTTTACTGTAAGACCGTTTAACCGACGACTTTTGACTGTTGACTGACGAATTTGACCCTCCAGACTCAGACTTTGACTCGGACTCCTCATCAGTATCCAACACCTGATCGACCACCTTTTTGATTAACTCAGACTCATGATCAGTGTCAGACGAGGTAAACGTGACTTCAATGTTTTCTGGTAATTCATCAGTTGTGTCGGTTTTTAGCTTTATATTGACTGCTTTTTCAAGTTGCTCCTCATTTGGTTTTCTAGGAGAATACCCTTCCCAAATCGGAGGCGGACACTTGTTATAACTAACAGTCGGTTTCTTACCGGTATCCTTCTTCTTTGGCTTCTCATCTTGAAAAGCTTCCATACCTGCAACAGTTGGGTAAATACGATCAATGAGATAATCAGAACTAGAATAACCTTGTAGTAAACGTCTAATTCTCTCATTCTCAATCTTTTCTGTCTCCAACTCTTGCTTCCACTTAGCACTCTATTTGATGTAAAAGTTGATAGCTTTCTGCTTTGTCATCATGATTGCATTCATCATCGTTAGTGCTTGTTCTCTTTCTGAATTTGTCTTTTGGAGACCAGTTACTGTTTTGTTCAATACATCATAAGATTCTTTCACATAGTTGAGATTGAACAGTAACTGCTCCTTCTTCTTCTCATACTCAGCAATTATATCGTCTTTTGCTGCACATTCCTTGCATGCTTCCAAACACTTTGTGCAAGGCTTGACAACTTCAACAATCTTTTCAACTTCGATTGTTTTCACCACCTCAACCACTTTTTCTTCTTCTTTCACCTTCTCATCTTTAGCAATCTCCTCAGCAGCACTTTCTTCATTCTCATTCTGAACAACATCTTCAGTTTTCATTTGTTGTTCTTTAGCAGCTCGTTTCTCCTTCAGTTTCTCCATGCGATCTGCAAAATAGAAATGAAAACTTTCAGGAGACAGATGAGACTTAGCAACATTGATATGTTTCTCTTCCTCATCATCACTACTGCTATCATCTGGAGGTGACTGATCAAACTGTACAGATTTTTCAGAACTAGCATCTGATAAACCAGAATCAGACGGTGTTTGATCAAAGACAACTTCTTTTTCTGAGCTAACATCGTTTTGTACACTCTCATCTGAACTCTGTGAGCTTTCATCAACATTTTCAGAACTTTCATCAGAAACAACAGACTCTTCATCCACACTCTTTACAGTCTCACCAATAGACTTCATCCACGTGGCAAACATGTCTGGTTCTCTGACAATCTTAGCAATGAAAGCTTTGAATTCTCCTTTTTCATTAACAAACATATCCCAGCTGAAGCCTTCAGGTAGTCTTTCATCATCTTGATCAACTATACAAGCTTTGCTTTCATGTGATATGTAGTTGTTCCAGTTGAAGTCTACCAAACACGCTCTCTTGGAATCCTCAATCTTCCTACCATGAGCCGTCTGTGAGTCTTGTGATTGACCAACCTGCTGATAAATGGCTTTCCGGTAGTAGTCATCTTTTCCAAACGGATTCTGAGCTCCACTAGCTTCCCTGTTCTTGCACTCTCTCTTGAAATGGCCCTTCTCCCTGCATCGAAAACAAGTAACTTTAGATTTATCAAAACCTAAAGTAGATACATGAGCATCGAGAAAGTCATTTCTCCCAGTAATAAGTTTGAACTTTTCAACTCGTCTGAGAACACTCACAAGACACCATTTGATATCCATTAATTCCATCTCTTCGGCGTCTATTTGATCGTAATCCTCTTTGGTGAGCATGGGATTCCCGATCCGACCAACTACTAGACCTTCATATGAGAGAAGTACAGAACCAAGTAAAGCCATGTGGTCTTTAGCAGTTTCTTCCGAAAAACTTTGACCTTCTGGAAGATTTAGAGCGATGTTGCACTGAATCACATAACCATTTCCTGTCTTTGTGCTCTGAGAATGAAAACTTGTAGTCGACTCTTTCGGATTAACACTAGGAAATGATGAGAATCCACTGCTGCTTTTGTTTGAACCCTGATCAACCTTTTCTGTTAAATCTCCAGCACTAAATGCAGTCTGTATTTTTGGACTTCTTTCAGATTCTGGAACCGGAACACTGCCTTTGTAGTACATTTTAACGTCCTGTTGACCACTCGGACTGTTCATCCTTGCGAACTTCTGCTGTTCCAAATCCTGACTCTCGATCTTTTCTATAAATTGAGAAATCGTTAGCCCATCATAAACACCCGTATTTTTCAAAATCATCATATACGTTCCCCACTCTTTCTGCGGTAGTGCATCAGCAAGCTTGTCTACCCACTGTTCACGATCTTTTGTTATACTCAGCATTGACATGGATCACACTAAGGGGGTGTTTGGGGTTGAGTTTTGAAAATAGATTATGTGTTTTGAATAATCAGAATCAGATAATTAGCTGTAACAAAACGTGCTGCAGAAAGATAGTGTTTGGATTTGATTATGTTGTTTGATATCACAATAATCAGATAATCAACATTGTTTGGATTTGATTATGTTGTTTGATATCACAATAATCAGATAATCAACTATTTGAGTGTTTGGCAAGTATATATATTTCAAAAAAATAAATAAGTGAAAACGTAAAAAATCAGTTTTTGGATTATCACGTTTTCCTGCAGCAAGGGGTGACCTACTTATGGATTATCACGTTTTGAACTCTACAAAACGTAAAAAATCACTTTTTATTAATTTTTTACCAAACACTTAAAATAGATTTTTTGCGATTTCAAAACACAATAATCAAATAACCAGGTTGAAAACGCAATCCCAAACACCCCCTAAGTGGCAATAGCGTTCAATCAGCTTCTTAGTGTCTTCACCTGGTAGACTGCTAAACAGATCAAATTTTTTCTTTAGTAGTGCCTTCTTGCTCTTTATCATGTTCTCACTACCCTCGAACTTAACTTTAAGTGCATCCCAGATTGATTTTGCAGTTTTGTCATGCTGTAGCAGAATGAAGATGTCTTCTTTGATGGCTTGTTGAAGTAGACTGATCATCATCTTTTCGGCTTTATACATGACCCGTTCTTGATCCGTAAACTCTGATAACTCTTTGAGAACTTGCAAATCTGTTCGAGGCAACACGTATTTCTTCAGAATACATTCCCAAGACCTGAGATGGTTTGCCTGAACCCAGTTTACGAATCTATCTTTCCACCCGTAGTATTCTTCAATACTCATCAGTTTCGGGGGCTTTTGGGTGGTTCCCGTCTCGTTTTCTAAACTCATGGCTTGTGCAATGATAGACGGGCTAGACGGTGTTGCAAATGCGTTGTAAAACTCGGTATCCATGATGACTTATCACGTTTTTCAAAATCAGTGACTTATGAGCGAAATTAGATATGAACTTCAGAAGCGAAATCACTAAAGTACGTTGGAGCGAAATCACTAAATGCACTTGGAGCGAAATCCCAACTTAATTCCCTTGGAGCGAAATTAGATGTCTGTAGGAGCGAAATCACTTAGAAACTGGACTCTCGAGCGAAATTAGACTGTACTCTTGAGCGAAATCCCAATCTTATGTGTCACAAAAGCGAAATTAAGCTGCTTTTAGAGCGAAATCAGATGTTTGTGCAGCTATGAGCGAAATCAACACTGGCACAGGAGCGAAATCACTGGACGTCCATATGAGCGAAATCAACTCGAAGAGTAATTTGGTCCATTTTTAGTCCGAATTTCAGTGTCAAACTTTCAGGGATTTGTCTATGTCCAATTGTCTATAGTCTGTGAAATTTTGAACAGGTTTTGTCCGTTAAAACTCGTTCTGGTAAAGAAAGAAGGTGTAGAAGTAAGAAAACTTGATGAATTCCAGCTAATCTCTGCAGAACTCCTCCTCCTGAGCTCTGATACCACTTGTAGGATCGTGATCTGACCTGAATGAGTCGTTCAGAGAAGCTCTACTCTGTTTCAGGTGCGGAATAACAAGAAACAAAGCTACAAACAGCTGATTCTTCACTTTAACTACTGATTGTATTGATTGGAATGCAATTACAAGTAGTCTTCACACCGGAAGCACCTCGGTATGGAAATCGTACAACTGTTCCTACTGATTTCGCTCTTGAACACTATATATAATGTTGTGATTTCGCTCCAAGAGACACAGGGTCCACATGAGCGAAATCAGAACATGACCACATAAGCGAAATCAGACTCCTTAAGACCCTATGAGCAAAATCAGTGTCTAATACACATACGTTCTCCCATTTTCTCGTAAAATGTGCCCTAATCTATACAAAGCAATCTAAGACTCGATACAAGACGAAGTCGACAGATGTAGTGCACCAACAAAAATACGTCACCGTATAGCCATAATACGGAACAATACGACAAGTAGAGACATACTACGCCATAATACGCAATAACACAACACGTATAGACAATCTACACCCTAATACGACACTTTCAGGCAATAAACGTGACAATACCAAACGTCACCGACACGACCCGTACGACCAATATATGCCATAATATAGAACATATTGACAATATACGTCATAATACGACATTTAACGACAAAATACGCAACTAATGATATTCTAAGACACGTATACATATAACACGACACATTAGAGTACAAGTGGATTTCAAACAAAATTGTACGTAATCATACAATACGATAATCACACGCAACCGAACGTCACCGAAACGACGCATGTTGAAGGTATACTTCATAAAATGACAAAATACGTGAAAATTCATCAAAATACGACACGTATACGTGTCGAACCGAGGAAAACACGAAAAAAAACAATTTTTGCTATTATGGCCAATACGATCATATAGGCCTATACAATGCGTATTACCCCCTGATTTCTCAAAAAATCAGGGGGTCCTTTGAAAATTCAGGGGGTAATACGCATCGTATAAGCCTGTATGATGCGTATTACCCCCCTGAATTTTCAAAAAAAAAAAAAAAAAAACAGGGGGTTATTACGCATCGTATGGGTATAACGATGCGTATTAGTATGCAAAACGATACAATTTTGGCCTATACGATCGTATTGTCCAAAATACCAAAACATGTATTTTTTTTGTTTTTCTCTGTTCGACGCGTATACGTGTCGTATTTTGACGAATATTAGCGTGTGTGTCATTTTATGAAGTATACCTTCAATACGCGTCGTTTCGGTGACGTTCGGTTCCGTGTGGTATCGTATTCTATGATTACGTGTTTGGAATCCACTTGTACTCTAATGTGTCGTGTTGTATGTATACGTGTCGTACGATATCATTACTTGGCGTATTTTGTCGTATAAGTGTAGTATATAATACAATTATAAAATGGATAGTATAGTATAATAAACATGTACCAAACCTATACGACATGATAAATTTTTAAAAAATGTTTTTTGTTTAAAAATAAAAGAATTCTTTTATTAAACTTTTTTTAAAACTATGATTAAATGTATACAAAAAAATGTAAAAAAAAGTGTATTATATAATACGATTATAACATAGATAGTATAGTATAGTAAACATGTATCAAACCTATACGACATGATAAATTTTTAAAAATGTTTTTTTTTAATAAAAGAATTCTTTTATTAAACCTTGTTAAAACTATGATTAAATGTATACAAAAATTTGTAAAAAAAGTGTAGTATATAATACGGTTATAACATAGATAGTATAGTATAATAAACATGTACCAAACCTATGCGACATGATAAATTTTAAAATTGTTTTTTGTTTAAAAAATAAAAGAATTCTTTTATTAAACTTTGTTAAACCTATTATTAAATGTATACAAATATTTGTAAAAAAAAAACAAAACAATACGACCCGTATTGGTCCAGCTAACCGCCAGACAAGGACTGACACATGCAGATTTGACTTCTGGCTTTTGAACCTGTACGACCCATATAGGCCTATACAACCCATATTGAAAAAGTAAAGTGTGCGGATTGATTGGCTGGTGTGCCAGTAGAATTCCCCTTTTAAAAGCACGCCAATGTTAACCAACGGATCGATGAATACATACATGTATCAAAGCAAGTGAAATTAACATTATCCGTGGATATCATCGACGATTTTGGCACAAATCTACCATAGATCGCCATTATAGGAGTTCGAATCTTCTTATACTCGCAAATGTCCTACTACAATTATTAATAAATTAAAAAAAAAAGTAGAGTAAAACGGCGCCAAACATTTTTAGGACCTAAAGCGCTAGTATTTTTTATAGCTAGTGGCCGACAACCGGACCAACTAGATAGTAGTGTTTTTTTTTTTTCTTAATACCTTTCAAGATTCTGAAATGCATGCAATTTAGGGGTGAGCATGGTGTAGTTCGGTTTGGTTATTGCCTAAAACTGAAACCATAACCGCATACCTTGGTTATCAAAAATAATAACCGTTCGGTTTCCATTAATGCGGTTTTAGCTAATCAGTTATAGGCGGTAAATGCGGTTTCGGTTCGGTTACAGGTCGGTTTTTTTCATTGTTTCTAAAGTTGGGTTTTAAATGTGTGGGTCATGCAAAATTAATGCGCAAACACTTAAACACTTCAAAAAAAACATATGGATTGGGTTGTGGTTAAACACTTATATACTAACTTAAAAACCTACTGTGTGACTTGAAGATTTTGAATCATTCAAATGGAATCTGATGATGATTATTGTAACAACTATTCTTAGGTCAGTGATTTTGATTTTTTACAGCATGATTCCGGTAGGCCCGGTTTGATACTATCTTGTTAAACCTGTTACATTTGGTTTGATCTCCATATCTGCTGCTGCATAAGCATGACTTTTAATGTCAGCAAATAAAGCTAGAATCAGGTGTGATCTGCACACATCAGTTATATATCAAAGTAAATCTCAGTTCTGAATGGTATCTGTGTATCTTATTTCATATTAACTAATTATTTAGTAAATAATAATAATTAAAGGTGTATATAAAGAGAAGGAGAGACTGAGCATTGAGGGTAGGTTGAGTCCAGCAGTTGGTATTGAACCCATGAAACCTTTCCTACGTGGAAAATTTATTATCATAATTAAATAAATTAATTAATTAACTATAATATTGTATTCACATTTAATAATTGATTAGTTCCTTTTACACAAGTAGTTAGATGCTTACATCTCAAAGCTTATAAGACTATGTGTAGTGGTTTTAATGAATAATGCCTCACCTTTGGGCGTTATTTATCACGTGGCATCCTTGTAAGCCAAGGGACGTTTTGAAAAAATGAGCGTAATGGGATAATGCCCCACCCTTGGGCGTTGTTCGACACATGTCACTTCCATAATTACCCAATTTTGTTTTAAAACAAATAATATTCTAGTAATTAAATAAAAATTACATAAATAATAAAACAAATACACATAATATTTTTAAAACTAATAAAATTTTATTAATTCTCGTCTTCGCTTTCGCCATTTCCATCATCTTCGTCTTCTTCGTCATCTGATTCTTGCTCTCCCTCGTTTGGAATATGTCGAACCGACCACGCGTGTTTGACCAAATCAAGCGCTAACTCACTATGTGCGGCTTCAGACCGCAATTCATGTGCATTCTTCACTCTTTCTTTCATTGTTGATTGGGGATACTCCCGAACGTCTTCCGGTACATAGTTCTGACATATTGTTTTTCCTTCGTCTTCCAAAATCATATTATTAACCTATAAATAAGCAAGTTATATATGCATAAAAGGTTGTATCTTTAGCTTTGGGAGTCTTTAAAAAAATAGGAATTTTTCTTTTTAACCCTAAAGTTTTAATGTTTGACAATTTAAGTTTAAACTTCTAATCTTTGTTTCCTTTTTAACCCTAAAGTTTTAATCTTTGACAATTTACCATAAAGTTTTAATCTTTGACAATTTAAGTTTAAAATTTTTAATCTTTGTTTCCTTTTTAACCCTAAAGTTTTAATCTTTGACAATTTAAGTTTAAAGTTTTAATCTTTGGTAATTTAACCTCTTTAATTAATTTGATTTTTTACTTCTAATTCAAAAGTTTCCATCTTTTGCGATTTAACCACTTTGATTTTTTTTACTTATGTGTTGTAATCTTGGCTTTGGAGGTTTTTTAAAGAAAAATTGGTTATGCATATGGTTGTTGTAACCTTGTCTTTGGGGGTTTTTAAAAAAAATGATTTTTTTACTTTTCACCCAAATGTATTTCATAAATTACTTTTAACCCAAAACTATTTGTTTTTTTTTTTTACTTTTAACACAAAACTTTTTATCTTTTGCAATCTATACTCACAACTTTTTTTACTTTCAACTTTGGTCCTTTACAGTTTTCATTTTCCGCAAAATTTTCGTTTTATGTTTCGTTCTAAATTTTGTGACTTAACACATCGCAACGTGCATCTTTGGTTTAGCGTTTTTACGTTTCGTTCTAAATTTTGCGAGTTAACACGACGCAACGTGCGTGTGTGGGTGAACGTTTTTACATCGTCTATTTTTTTCCCGTTTGACAGGTTCAACATAACGTGCGCGTCCTAAATCGACTTAGTTATAACTAAAGAATCCCTGCCGCATTGCGGCGGGTCGTAATTCTAGTTATGCATTATTATACAAGCGTACATACCATCTCTCATTTTTTCTTTGCTCCATGCACGACAAGGATTTCTCAAATAATGCCACCGTTGTTGAAGAACCCCAAAGCATCTCTCAATATCCTTCCGCGAAGACTCTTGAACCTTTTTAAAGTGAGCTCTTTTTTCCAAGGTATCTCGCGTTGTTTTCTCGGCCATTTTTAAATATTCGTCATTGATGTCCGTCATGTTTCCGTACCCAAGGACCCGTAGAGCTGAAGTACACTTTTGAATACCGTTGAATCCAAGTGTCCCTTTCGCATCAACTATTTGTTTAAAATAATTATACGTGTTTTCCAAGTCTTCAACGATGCATAAAAATAAACGTTTACTCATCCGGAAACGACGCCTAAAAACTTCGGGGTTTGGGTAAGTAGGCGCTTCAGCGAAGTAATCTTTAATGAACCGGTCGTTTGCCACTTGTCGGTCTCGTTGGATACATTCTCTTGGTAAAATCTCACGTTGAGGCTCGCTATAATGTTTCATATAACGAGCCGCTAGTTCGCACGCACTCGTAACCGCTTCTTGCTCGACCTCCTCATCGGTCGAGTCACCCTAATTTGCTAAGAAATTTTTGTAGTAATAATTTGCAATGGACGACAAGGAGGTGGGGGAATCCAGTTTTTTATAAAATGGGTGAAGGTTGTATAAAATTTTGATGTTTGAAGTTGTGGGTGAAAGAGTTTTTTGGTTGTAGTTTGTATAAAATGGATGAGGGTGTGGTAGTATTTATATAAAAAGGTTAAATTAAAAAAAAAGAATATAGCCGTTAATTATTACCGTTGCCAACGGTAATTGGGCAATTGAAATTCGATCCGACGTGGAATAAAAAACGCTCCAAACAAATTTTGCCAAAAAACACCTACGGGGGCGGCATGTCAGGCGTTGTCTGGCGTTTTCATCCAAAAAAAGGCCCAAAAATCAACGTGTACGCATGGTCTAACCTTCACACTGTCAAGCCTAAACTTTTTCAGTCTTCATATTATTATTATTATGGTTTATATATTAATATGTGTGCGTTTTGTACATGTATAAACTGTTAAGTTTTATTATTTTCTTATGCAAAAATTATATATATATATATATATATATATATATATATATATATATATATAGGGTAGGGATATGTTAAAAAGTGTCTAAATTGTAAGAAGGGTAAGAAGTGTTTTAAACCATTGGATATTTGATCTAATGGTTGAGATCAATAGGGTATCAAAATGTAAATTGTGTTTTAATTAGAAGGGCCTTATGTAAAATTGAAGGGCAATAGTGTCTTTTACAATGTTTCAAATATGGTAACCGTATCCTACACAACCAAAACCCCCTATCAATCTCCTAAAAACAAGCGACGTTCCCGTAAAAGCTAAATTTTGTATATTTTCCGTCAATCTAACTACAGAGCAGGAAACATAGAAGGGTTTTATAGGTAAACGGTGCACATTGTTCGACGCCAAATTCCTGTTGCACTAAAGTGTTTTATATTTCACTAATCACATTACATTCTTGTTCTGTTAACAGTAGAATCAATAATCAAAGGAGGGTTTTATGGATTCAAAAAAAGGAACGATGAAGCCATCGGGTTTGAAGAGGAAGCGAGAATCAACAATTTCGAAACCAGGTTAGTGTTTTATTGGGTATTTGATGTTCGGTACAGTGCATGGTTGTCAATGGTGTTTATTGAAATTTGGGATGTTGTTAACAACCCGGTTAGCACTTTAGGGTTTTTTAAGGGATTTATTGGGTGTTATATGTGATGTAGATGGGGTGATAGTGTAATATAAGTAGATATAAGGTTGTTTTAAAAGGGGTTAAATTTTAAATCGCTCTCTTCTGTGTTTTCTCTGTTTTGATTATTGAAGGGTGTTTTAAATGGGGGTTTTACAAATGTAGTGTCTTTTGCAGTGTTATATGAAAGAATGAAGGGGGTTTTAATGGGGGTTCTATTTTAAATTGGCCTGATTGCAAAAAACACTTCAAGCCTGATTCTGTCATAGTGTTATATGTAAATGGTGGTTATGGATGACAATATTGCATAAAACACTAAACTTCTGAAGTAGTTGGTGTTTTCTAAACACTTTATTGCATAAAACACTACATTTCTGATTAAGTTGGTGTCTTCTAGTGACTTTATTGCATAAAACACTACACTTCTGATGTAGTTCGTGTCTTCTAATTACTTTATTGCATAAAACACTACACTTCTGATTTTGAGAGAGTGTTATATGGAGATGGTGTCTGTTGAATACTTTATTGCATATAACAATACAAGTCTAAACTATGTTATTGCAAAAAACACTACAAGTCTGATTCTGTCATAGTGTTATATGTAAATGGTGTTTGAGAATGACAACATTGCATAAAACACTACACTTCTGATGTAGTTAGGGTCTGCTAGTGTCTGCTAATCACTTTATTGCATAAAACACTACAAATCTAATGTTGGGAGAGTGTTATATGTCGATGGAGTCTGTTGAATACTTTATTGCATATAACACTACAAGTCTAATCACTTTATTGCATAAAACACTACAAGTCTGATGGTGACATCATTGCATATAATTTGGAATTCCTGGTTCGATAACTAATTGTAAAAAGGATTTAATTTTAGTCCGGAGAAGCAGCCGAATACCCAAATTCAAAATGGGAAAGGGATTCCATAACACAATTGGGCAAAGCATCCAGTTGAGCGATTCGGATAATGATAACTTAATGCAAGAAGGTATATGTAAAATAGAAAACTACGCATGTAAAAAACAGTTTGATGGACAATTTACTTTTAGAAATTTGTTATGCACTATCACGTTTTGACGAAATTCTTGCACCAAGTCTCACCAAAAAAATACGACGCTTTAATTTTAGTAATTTGCTGGTTTAAAATAACAAAACGTGTTCGATTTGCAGCTACAACAGCACCCGATGCAAACAGCGATGATGACTTCGAGACACCGCTTCCGGTACCATTCGCGGAAGGTAAGTAGTTGATTAATTCAAATGAAATGTCGGGGTTTTTCGTATGATAGGGATCATAGTATAACACAATATAGATATTTTTTTAGTTTCAGAAAAACACCCTACACCAGCTGATACAACACACCGTGACACAGCCGACGACGACTTCGTGACGCAACCAGAAATGACAAATCAATCAGGTAACTTTGCACACAAAATTTGTAACCAAATCAGTCTTTTCATTTCATTGTAAATATAGTCTAACTGATGTGAATATATGGGTTACAGCTGCCAAATCACAGCCGGTCCGCGACAATGTTGACCACCAACAACCATGCGACGGAAAAAGACGTAAGTCAACAGCGAGTAGGAGGAAGTCGACGAGACCACCAGCGTCATTTCCATCAAAAAAATATGAGCCCTTCACCGGGCTAAAAATTAAACTGAAGACGTCTTCGGAGAACCTTGTTATATTGGTCAACAACTTGAATAAACCACAAAAAAAGAAGGTCATAGAAATGGGATTCGGTACATTGCTGAATTTCAACATACGACATGTACCGACGCGGCTTGCATATTGGCTGGCGAGCAACTATGACGACAACGCAGGAGTGTTGAACTTTGGTGAAACCCGTTTACGGATCACAGCAAATTTGGTGAATACAATATTCGGAATACCAAACGGGGGGATAAAGATTGTAGAAAAAATAAGAGCGAGGGACAACAATCCGGTTGTAAAAGAATGGAGGGACCAATTCAATGATAACACTAAAGTGTCGCCACTCGGGCTGAAGGACATGATGGTTACAGACACTTCAAGTGACCGGGAGTTTGAATTGAACTGGTTGGTGTTGTATAATACTATACTTGGGGAGATAAGCGCATGCAACACAGTTAATCAGCGATTCTTGGGATGCGTGGACCCAAATGTTAAAATATCGAGCTTTGATTGGAGCAGCTACATGATAACCTGTTTAAATCGCACGGCGAATGCATGGAACCGGAAGAGGAATGACCCTTTTAGAGGCCCGATCGTGTTACTAGCGGTATGTGAGTCTACTCTATTGTTCATAATATGAGACTGAAACACTACATGCATAAAACACCACAAAAACTTTATTTAACAACATAAAATTGGTTACATCAGCTACAATTTCATACAAAACCATTAAAGTCTATTAAAACACTAATACACTATGTTACTATGTATAACACTACAGTCACATGTATTAGATTACAAACAAGTCTGTTTTGGAACAATACATTGGATATATTGTATTCTATAGCATATTAAACAGTACAATCATAATAAAACACTACATTTACAGACAGTTCACTACGTAAAATGCTACAGTCAATAGTATAACACTAATACACTATGTTACTATGTATAACACTATAGTCACATGTATTAGATTACAAACAAGTCTGTTTTGGAACAAATACATTGGATATACTGTATTCTATAGCATATTAAACAGTACAATCATAATAAAACACTACATTTACAGACAGTTCACTATTTAAAACACTACAGTCAATAGTATAACACTACAATAAGCATGCATACCCATTAACATGACTACATAATTCTTAGAATTGAATGCTTATATGTGCAGGCTGCATACGCGTACGACCAAATGGATGTTTTCAAGCGTCATAAGAAGGGATCTCATCCGATTGAGTTTATAGATGACGAAATGCTCGATGAACTGCTCGGAAAGCTTGACGACATACTTTGGGCAGACCACATAAAGCATAACACCCCAATGATACCTAAAATTCATGTAGATGAAGATAAGCCGAGGAGTGAAAAGGTTACAAAGATACCTGAAGAAAAAAAATCATCATCCACCAGCGCTAAAAAAGTTGAAACGGCATCTGAAAAAAGTGCGGATGACAATGAGGATGGGGGCAACGAAGACTACGGACCGTACGATGAAAGGGATGACGGCCATCTGGGAATATACAAACATTGCAAAAATTATCTGTTATCACAGCCAAGTACACAGGAGTTGCCGTTTGTATGTCAAGTTGGGGCAGACGACGAGTTTCGGATCCCAATGGTATCACAGTATGGGACGCCGCCCGTCTACTCACAAGAAGAAAAAGATAGTGAAGAGGTACATGACTTGATAACCTTTTTAACGTTTGGTATAATATCATACCTATTTATAATTATATACATCTGACAACGGTTTGGATGACACTTTATAATTTGGTTAACAGGATCAGGAGAAAAAACTGGATGATGCATTTAAGGAATTTGAAGATTGCATTGAGAAGATCAAAAATACAATGACGGAAGCTTTACGTTTGCACCCAAACAGTGAAATGATATTGAGTAGGAAAACGTCATGGATTGCGACGGTCCGCAAACATCTGAAGGACCTTGCGGATAATGAGGAAGGCGATGTTGTGTCAGAAAAAACCCCCACACCTGTCAAAAACACTGGACTATTGACACAAGGTAATCAATCTCCTTTCTCGCCCATGACTTCATCACTTTGCGCAGAAGTAGATGAACTGATATCTGCAATACAATCCATACGACACCCAGGCACACAATCGAAAGCTGAGGGGATCCAACCAGTAAACTTGCAAAGTGAACTGGACAACGTCGCAACAACGTCAAGTATTCCAGACACTGAACAGGAAGGAAACACCTTACTGCAATATAAACTCTAGAGGCCAAAAAGAAACACCAATCTTCCAGATGCGCTGAGGTCACCGTACGTGCAGCGTGTGGTTTCATTAACAGATAAACAAGAACAATTGGAATCTGCATTGGCTAGTTGTATACTCAGCACAACGGGAAACAAATGGTAAGTATCGACAACAACAAAAAAATTAAATAATTGAACGAATCTACTTGTTAATTAATGATTGTGTTTCGTGTTATTACGTAGGGATGTTATATTCGATTGCCCAGCAGGTGTCTCGATTTTGAGAGGCTCGTTTGAGACGATCTACCCGGAATTATGCTTGGATGCAGATATTATATCAGCATGGGCTGCAGTCCTTAACCACGAGGAGCGGTTAAGGGCACCGGGTACCCCCGCGAGGCTGTTTTGCAATGCCGGAATGTTGGTAAGGAACATTTCACACTTTATAAAACACTATTTGATAATGTAGGACAGTTTATAACACCACAATACTAAAAATAAATTAGAAAAAAACTACTTGTAACACTATATGTTGCAATCAACCAGCTTATGAATATCGTCAAAATATCGAAGGGACAAAGTAGCTTATATAAACTTAAATGTGTTATTTATTATGAAACAGGTGGCAACTGATTTTGAAGGGACCGAGGAATACAGAATCTCGATGTTCTGTAGCCGGATGGAAGCAATATTAGGCCAAGCAGATAGCATGGACATCAGAAACTTCCAAATGGTATTCGTGCCGGTGTTGTATAATAAACACTACATTCTAGTGTTCTTCAATCTAGCACAATACCAAATATTGGTGATCGACAATATCGAGGGTGATGTCCCTATCAACATACGATACAGCGGCTACGTAGAAAAAGTTGTAAGAACACTACCAGCAAAATAATAGTTGACATACAATATCTATAACTTTTAAAATACCCCATTTGACGTCGTAAATTTTACAGATCAATGCATTCTGCTCGTATGTCAAAAACCACTCGCCTGCTATCGCTAAAAAACTGCGATCAACATCACCGGTTAGTCTGAAGTTCCCGTGGCAAACATTGTATAACGGAACAGATTGTGGAATATTCGTCATGCGTCATATGGAGACTTTTAAAGGTGTTTTTGTAGTTATAGTTTTATTATTAAAGTTGAAACTGGCATGTACGCTAATTTGATTTGTATTTCTGTTCACTAGGGACAAGTGTGCGCGAATGGAACTGCGGACTATCGCCAGAGCGAGACATCGTGGGGGAGGTGTTGAAAGATCAATCGAAAGAACTATGTGACTTGCGAATAAAGTACTTATCAAAAATCTTGTTAAGTGACATAAACTCACTGCGATCTAAAATGGAGAAAGAAGTACATGAGTACGCAAATTTGAGTCAAGATGAAAGAGTGGAAAATGCTAAAACTGCAAAGCACAGGATCGAGTTACGATTGAATGAAGAATAGCACATAGTTTCGTTACAATTGATAATGTTTTGATACATGTCTTATTTTAGATATTAGCCTGGTTCTGAAATGTTTTGATACACGTTATAATTTAGATATTAGACTGGTTTCATTTTGTCTGGTAAAACGGAACACACTGTAGAAAGTGATGGTAATGGTATATTTTTCTTAATATAACACTATATTTCAGTATAAAACACTGCATGTATAATGTGACAGCATGTAAGTGTTTGATTCACGTGATTATTGTTGTCATAGTTGAAACTATAATGTAACACTACATTTAAATATAAAACACTATATTATAAAAAAAGAATTCATTTAGATCAATTTAAAAAAAATTACAATTTCTATTCATCTTGACAATGTACAAATTCAAAAACATATAACACTATAATTATACATAAAACACTATAAGTAAATGTCAGACTTTAAACTAACTGCATATCACAATAACACCGTGTATATTACTGCATTTAATACAGATTACCAGCATGGACACATTTGATTCATGTTATGCGAAATCGAACCTATAATATAACACTACAATTCAAATATAAAACACTATATTTAGAATATGATAAACGAATTTACGAACAAACAACGTAAAAAAATATTATGTTTTCCCATTCATGGCCAACATGAAAATAAAAGACAAGTTCGAAATCTATAAACTCCAACACAAGGAATCCAACAAAAAATTAAACGTCATTAAAAAATAGAAAAAAACTCAAAGTTTGCATAATTTAGTAATCAACTACTCCTGCTCTTCATCTTCTAGCTCCTCTTCGTCGTCTCCTTCACCCGCCGCATCTTCTAGCTCCTCTTCGTCGTCTCCTTCAAGGGTCGCTTCATCACTTTCTGAGGAGTCGTCGGCCTTTTCCCTTGCCGGGTACGTGCAGGTACGTATATTATGCCCCCGATGTTTGCAATTGCTACATTCACGACCCTTTTTTTCTTCGCAGATTGAATAATGGCAATTTCACGATTACTCTTCATTCTGGAAGGTTTACCCATACCTTTATATCTAACGGTTTTCGGCATGCGAACAGTTACAGGTGTTTCTTGCGTGTATCCAGTTATTTCAGCAAACCTATCGCGACGACTCCTAGGGGGTGCGTTTACGACTGCCTGATCAGCGGTCGATTGATACTGGACAACATGGTCCCTGAAAGCGCACAACGCATCAAAGTTATGAACCAACTTGTTAATAAGAGACTCGGCTGACCTTGTTATCTCCCTTACAACACCATTAACTTGCTGGTACCGATCATCACTTTCACTAATCCCTAATATCGCTCCAGGGGCACTATTAGGAACAGCTGCCCTGGTCCACCGTCGCATTATATACCTTTCAGGGAACTGCCTGATATCAAGAAACCGCAAAACGCAAAAAATGTGCGCACACAAAAGCCCAAACTGTTCATACCTATTGCATGAACAACTCACGGTCATGTCTAGCTGTCGCATCATAACCTATTACATAAAAACAAAAAAAATGAGAACAAATATATATACTCAATTAAAACTATAAGATAAAACACCATGGACAAGAAAAATTATAAACAAACAATTGTTACATTCTATGGTTACCTGAAAAAATGTAGTACACGTTTGAGAAAAGTCCTTCACAGAGATGTTCACAAAGTTATCCTCTCTATCATCCCATTTTCCAATACCACACTTGTGAATGGCTGTCTGAATTTCAAGTTGCGCATCAAAGAAAATTGTCCGTGTGTATATGTTTGCAGCCTGTTGTTCTAAGACAAACTCTTTTGCAAATATTTGGGGTTCGTGTGCCTAGTATCGTGATCATTCTTCTTGTGCTCGTGTCTTTGGGCTTCAATTGCAGAATCAAAATGCCCCAAGAATTCAACAAGCATACAGTTCAGGTTGCAAAACTGCCCAAAGAAATGGTTCTCACTCTCCGAACGTGATGACGTACGCATCAGCCCAGACATGTGTTGATCACGATAGTACGCAGGGATCCATGTATCCCTAATCTGATAAATTGACTGTAACCATTCATGATTCACCAAATCAAAATCAGCTAATATAACACCCCAATTGGTTTCAAACTGTTCTGGTAGTAATGCATCGGTCCAAACAATATCACACAACCTCTTCTTAAAACCGGTGCTATTGCATAGGTTGGCGCCAACCTAATAAACAACTAGTCAACAATAAAAAAATTAAATATACAAAATACATGATAAAACCTGATAAAACATTATATAAAAGTAAAACAACATCGATAAACAAAAAACGACATATTCAGATATAAAAAAGTATAAAAAACCAACAAAACAAGTCCAGTAAAACAATAAACGTCGTAAACCATAATTTTGGTATTTAATAAACCTTGGTAGTAAGTTTCTCCATTATATGCCACATGCAAAGCCTGTGCCTACTTTCAGGCCAAGTATCTTGAATAGCTTTCCTCATCGCTGGGTCTTGATCAGTTACAATCACAGGTGGTGCGCGCCCAAACGCCTGCCGAAATGTGTTAAGCAACCAGCTATATGTTTCAGCAGTTTCATCCCCTATTATAGCAGCACCCAAGGTAACATAACGATAGTGATTGTCAACGCCGGTAAAAGGTACAAACATCATATTGTACCTACACAAAAAAATATAAAGTTAACGAGTCTTTTCATGCATATACCACTACAATAAAAAAATTATCATGGTGATAAAACACTATGAAATAGATCTATTATGGATGTAATGAATCTAAAAATAAAGGTAGGATACGAACTTGTTACGACGATAAGTAGCATCGAAGGACACAACATCCCCAAAAATATTAAAATTTCTCTTTGTATCACCATCGGCCCAAAACAACGCACGTAAAACGCCATCGGCAGTTGTAAGGTATTCCATAGAGAAATTGGGCATAAATTCTTTCTTCCTTCTTAGGCGTTTGATAACCATGTCAGCATCGTACTCAGCTATATACCTATTTAAGTCTCTCTTGAAGTTTTTGAAGTCAACTTTAGTGGCACCTACCTTATCAAAACCTCCATAAAGAGTCCTCATAATGTTAAACGCTCTAACTAGACCAACGTTTATGGCACTCAAAGCATTCACGGCTTCTTCCTGTACGTAATTCATAGATCTGTTTTCAGGAAGCAAGTACCTGTCATCTTCAGCAACAAATGAGTGATTATGCGACTCCTCGAAGTAATAAACCACGTAAAGATTATCCGGGGTTAACTTAACCCGAATGCACGCTTCACATTAGGTCCTTATAGAAGGAACCCTGCGAGTAATCTTAGACTTTCGAGTTAACATTAGAACTACCAGCAGCTTTCTGGGTCGAGTCAATCGCCTTTAAGGGTTTAGTACCCTCTTTTGAGCATACGAACCATTTATTATGTATTACACCCTTTCGAGGCTCGTATTGAGTACCCTTCCTAGCTGTGAAACCTCCCGCCTTAGCATATCTTTGGTAAAAAAGAAAGGCATTTTCCAGCGAATCAAACAGCATATGCATCTGAGGTTTAATCAAATCATCAACATCTGGAATAAATGTCCTCCTTCCAGAATTTGGGGATATCTGAACATTACCAACGGGCTGGTATGTAGGAATATCTACAACGAAAAATCGACACATCAGTCGTTTATAAAAACAGTTATAAGAACATGTTTCTAAATTTGATAAAAAAAACACTATATGAAGAAATAACACTATCTGTTTCCTGTAAAGACACTATACAGCTTAATTAACAAATAATCTGTTGATTTAAAACACTTAATAATAATAAAACTCTATGTCAAATAAAATAAATATGTCTGCACAGAATATAACAGTATTGGTGTGGGGTAAAACACTATGAAAAGAAATTAAGATTGCTGTACATAATATAACACTATATATTATCAAAAAACAAATTAAATAACTCTGTTAATGATAAAACACTACAACATACAATTCAATGTATAAAACACTATGAAGGGGAATTCAGATGTGTGAATAGAATATAACACTATTGTTCATACATATGACACTATACACCTAAATATGGAAAAAAATATCTTTATTAATTATAAAACACTACAAAACTTACTAAAACAAGGGTAAACAATTCAATGTATAAAACACTATGAAAGGAAAAATAAGATGTGTGAACAGAATATTGATCATGCATGTAACACTACACATCTAAAAAACTATAAAACAGAATATTGATCATGCATATAACACTACACTATAAAACACTACGGATCATGCATATAACACTAAACATCTAAAAAATCAAACGAAAATAATAAAAAAAAAGTGATCAAGAAAAAACAGTAAAAGAACAATACCCTGAACAACTTAATGTATAAAACACTACATACACACAAAATCAAACCATACTAATGTCCTGTAAAAACGGCATACTAAAAAACAAAACGTCGAACAAATAACACTAATTATCGGAACATGATAACTATTAAGAGATTAAAATACTATGATACACATGTACCTGCATCGCCGGACTCCATTGGAATTGATATAAAACACCAGAATCGAAGAAGGGCGCAGACGTTAAACAACTGTATTGTGTCTATCGATTTGATAAGCCTTGTTGTATTTATAATTGATGATGAATGATACGTATATAACAATCGTATTGTATCTTGCAAAAAAAATACAAAATTCGATCCAATCCCTAAACAATCTCACTGACAGTTATTTTTTTTTCAGTTATATTGTAAATCAATTAAATGACAAAAATGTACAATTACTAATCTACCCTTTTGAATTAATTAAGAGGAGGGACACTTGTCATTCCAAGATTATTTCTTACACTTCTTACAAAAGATGGACTTTGTACAGGATCCTTTACCTATATATATATATATATATTTTATACCAGTGTAAATATTATTTTACCCTTAAACTCATCATCTTATACATTTGGTAAAATTGTGAAGATTTACTATGTTTATCATAGGGTTTTTCTTTTATTTAAAGTATAACCAAGTTTTTTTGTTAATAAAACCTCAAAAACATTTGAAACATTTCCTCAACATGTTTTAGAGTGTCCTAATGATGATAGGTTGTATGTGTCATGAATGCCTACTTATCACGACAACACGCTAGTTGAGAGTTAAGAAGACTCTCCTTATAAGTTTAAGGTGTGACGAAATTAGTAATATCGATTATACAGGGGACATAATGCTAGTAGATTATACAAAGGGTAATATGTTGAAACATCTGTATAAATGTGCTCCTATTTTTTGTGGCTGGTTTGTTCTAATATCTCTTGTTGTTATTTTGTGTGAGGTTTGGCTCGTGTTTGCTCCTTGGGCCGCTCCCCTTGTGTGTCGCTGGCCTGCTTCTTCCTGGGCTCCTCACATTGGGCTCCAGCTGTCTCTCTTGAAGATCCAGCTGTTGGTTTATGCTAGGGTTGTTCACCCCTTTTAAGGACGTGGTTGGTAGCTGCTTTCACATCATCGAGCATCATCAGCTCTCTACTACTTCTTGGTGTTTCTCATCTTTTTCATCTTTCTCACAAGTAAAATACGTGAGAAATCTTGAAGCCTTTTAGTATTTCTGTTTGGTCTTGTTGAATCTCTTGTATCACCAGTCAATCTGTGATGACTGGATGACTGCTTTGCTGTAATCGCTTGTTAATTTGAATAAAGTGGTGCTGTGCCTTTGAATCTAAGTTTGTGACATGGTATCAGAGCCCCAAGGTTGAGATCGGGCTCTGGTTCTTCTTCCGCTGCGGTTCGTTGCACAGGTCGTCCTTCTCTTGTCCGATCTAGGGTTTCTCCCCTGACGACATCCTGTGGTCTGACTTTTTGTTTCCGGAGTGCTTCCTGCTCAGAGGAGACGGTACAGATCTTGTGGGTATGAAACCCTAAGATCTAGGGTTTGGTTCTGTTGGTGCCTGGAATCCAGTTTCGGCGTTACTGTGTCCTGTTGAAGAAGAAGATCCTTGTTGGTCCCATTAGGGCAAACCAACAGGAGGTGTCCACCGGGTTTTTTGATCTGTGACTTACAACCCTAAGTGAAGGTTGCAGTCCTGGTCCCCTTCTCTGCCAAACACCCACTGTGAGATTGTTCCTTTCCTTATCTCTCTTTTTTGTTTATTGCATCGTTGTGTCGTGTGTCTAGGCATCCTTGATACCGGATTAGGCAAACCGGTTTTGATTATTGGGACACAGAGAGGGTTCACTCTGTTGCATTGTGTCTGGTTGTTGGTCTATTAGGTTGTAGCTCCCTGGTCATTGTCTGCGGAGGCACCTTTGAGTGATGAACCTCTGATCGGACCTTTGTCCAGGCTTCGCCGGTGTGTGATTGGCTTTGTTCTTAACTGTTTTGGTTGACTCTTGACTGTTTATCTGTTTGGTTCTGTTATCTGTTTTTGGGTGTTGACTGTTCTGCTTTGTGCTTCTTTATCTTGCCACTATGCCTGATAAAACTGAAACTGCTGTTACCCTGATTAGCAAGCTGGATGCCAGTGACCCACTATACCTACATGCTAGTGATTCTAGTGGGCTCACAATTGTTAGCATAAAACTAAAAGGAACAGAAAATTACGTGGTCTCGTCTAATGCTATGAAACTTGCCTTAATGGCCAAAAACAAACTAGGTTTTGTTGATGGAACTTGCATTAAATCTAAGGATAATGATGTGCTTGCTAGTCAATGGGATCGATGTAATTCTATTGTCCTTACCTGGATTTTGAACTCTGTTTCTGATGAATTATATGTTGGTCAAGTCTACTCTAAACTTGCCTCAGAAGTTTGGGATGATTTAAAAGACACCTATGATAAGGTTGATGGTTCTGTTATGTTTAGCCTATATCAAAAAATTAACTCAGTTAGCCAAAATGGCTCCAATGTGTCTGAATACTACCATAAAATAAACACTATGTGGAAACAGTTTGATGCTATGCTACAACTGCCTTCTTGCACCTGTAATGCTTCTGCTAAATTTAATGAGTTCAGTCAGTTAATTAAGCTTATGCAGTTCTTAATGGGTCTTGATGATGTTTACCAACCTGTTAGAACAAATCTGTTAACTAGGGATCCTCTGCCCACCATAAAAACTGCCTTCTCTATCATTTCTAGAGAAGAATCACATAGAGGATCTAATGGTGGGTCAAAGATTCCCAATGTTGGTTTTGCTGCTAAGACAAACAATTTTTATGACAACAAAAAGAGATTTAACAAGGGTCTCAACCCTAACCTTAAATGTTCTCATTGTAATAAAATTGGGCACACTATGGAAAAATGTTTTGAATTGCATGGGTATCCCACCAATTATAGACAAAAACAGAATCAAAATGGTCAATGGTCTAAGTCTAACAATTCTACTAATAGTAGTAATGGCCCTTCAGTTAACAACTCTATGAGTGATACTGGCTCTTTGAATTCTCTGTCTGCTGATCAGTTCTCTAAGTTGCTAGGTTTGCTGAATGAAAGTAAAACTGAAGACTCAAATAAGTCCAATGTAGGAGGTAAATGCTTTAACTCCTTCTCTTCTCTAGGTGGTTACAAAAAACACCTTTTGTTTCAACTCTACAAACTCACCATCTCAGCTGTTGAACTGGATCATTGACTCTAGTGCAAACCAGCACATGGTCATGACCAGTGAAAACATGTTCAACTTAGTGGATGTCTCTGAATACAATATAACAATAAAGCATCCTAATGGGACAGATGCTAAAGTCACACAAATTGGATGTTTTAAGCTATCTGACACTGTGATCTTAAAAGATGTCTTTGTTGTGCCTGAATACTATGTGAATCTTATTTATGTGTATAAGCTTGCTAAAGATAACAAACTTAGAGTTATATTTGATGAACATACTTGCTATATTCAGGATTCCTGCACAAAGAAAACCCTGGTGACTGGTAGACAAACTGAGGGTTTGTACTTTTGTGGTAATCCTTTAGGCACTAATTTTTCTTGCTTAAGTAAGACTGAAAATGTAAAGCTCTGGCACTCAAGGCTGGGACACCCAGCTGAACAAGTGTTAAAAGTGTTACAAATTAAAACTGAGTTAAATGACACTAGACCCTGCGACATCTGCCATAAGGCCAAACAGCACAGGGTACCCTTTCCCCTAAGTGATCACATGTCAACTAAAGTAGGGGATCTGGTTCACTTAGATGTTTGGGGACCCTACAAGGTTACTAGCATAGACGGGTACAAATATTTTCTTACAATTGTTGATGACTTTACCAGATCTGTATGGGTCTATCTTATGAAGTCAAAATCTGAAGTGTTTGAAAACATACAAAGTTTTTATAATTTGGTAAAAACCCAATTCGAAGTGAATGTCAAAATTTTTAGAAGTGAAACGGGTCTGAATTCATTAACTCGCAAATGACTGCCTTTATTAAAACAAACGGTATCATCCATCAAACCTCGTGCACTTACACTCCTCAACAAAATGGTGTTGTGGAAAGAAAACACAGACACCTGCTAAATGTTGCAAGAGCTTTATTATTTCAGTCCAAAGTCCCTCTTAAATATTGGTCTGAATGTGTGCTTACTGCTTCCTACTTGATTAACAGGCTTCCCTCTTCTGTGTTGCATGGTAGTTCCCCTTATGAAAAACTTTTTGGCTTTAAACCTTCTCTTAATCACTTGAAAGTCTTTGGCTGTCTCTGTTTTTTTACTGTTTTGGATAACACCGATAAACTTGAAGAACGTGCTGAAAAATGTGTCTTTATGGGGTATTCCAACTATAAAAAGGGCTATAAAGTCTGGAGTTTAGATCAAAAGAAGTTCATCTTTTCCAGAGATGTCAGCTTCCATGAAACCATTTTTCCGTTTGAAAATAAAAACAACTCTCCAGATCGTGTCATAATAAATGATTTAAACCAAATCAATTTTTTCGACAGCATTGAGACTTCAAGTGATACAAATCCCTATGATGAAGAGAAGGACATTTCTGATTCTCCTGTTGCGACACAGCAACACAGTGACGAGGCTGAGCACACTGCTGATCAGCAGTCATCAGGATCTAATGGTGAGAACCATGATTCCACTAGTGCTGAACCTGGTCCTGTGAGGGTTGAGTCGAGCAGCTCCAATGATGAATCAAACCTTCCTGAGGGTACCCAAACCATTAGGAGATCGTCTAGATCTGTGTCTGCACCTAAGAAATTTAATGACTTTGTTGTTGGGAACGCCAAATACAGCTATGATAAAGTAGTAAATTACTCTAACCTGTCTAGGGAAAATATCTGTTTAGCTGCCAATGTCAACAAAACCGTCGAACCATCCACCTATAAAGAAGCCATCAAGGACAAGAGGTGGATTGATTCGATGAATGAAGAGCTCACAGCCCTTCACAGGAACAACACCTGGGACATAGTTGACCTACCTAGTGGAAAAAAACCCATTGGGTGTAAATGGATTTTTAAAGTCAAATATAAATCCACGGGTGAGATTGATAGATTCAAAGCCAGACTCGTTGCCAAAGGGTATAATCAACGAGAAGGGATCGACTTTGAGGAAACATTCTCACCAGTGGTTAAAATGGTCACAGTCAGGTGTGTCATTAGCTTGTCGGTGCACAATAACTGGCCTATGTACCAACTTGATGTTAACAATGCCTTTCTCTATGGTCATCATAAGGAAGAAGTTTATATGACTCTTCCGGAGGGTATAGGTGTAAAAGATCAAAACAAAGTCTGCAAACTGAACAAATCCTTGTATGGCCTCAAACAGGCCCCACGCATGTGGAACGAAAGACTTGTTCAGGCTCTTGTTAAATTCGGATTTATTCAATCAAAGTGTGACCATTCTATGTTTACAATGTCCACGAAGGACATCTTTGTTGTCTTGCTTGTCTACGTAGATGATATTGTTATAATAGGGAATAATGAAGGAAAAGTGACCGAAGTTAAGAATTTCTTGAAAACTGAATTTCTAATTAAGGACCTTGGGCTCTTAAAAATTTTTCTTGGCATTGAGGTCATAAAAACTGGGGATGGGGTGTGTCTATCTCAAAGAAAGTACTGCATGGACCTTCTAAATGAATATGGGATGAGTGGGAGCAAACCCATTGGTTGTCCTATTGACCAAAATCATGTTCTAACACACTTAGTAAAAAAGGAAACTAATTCAGTTGACGTTACCCAATATCAAAAACTAATTGGTAAATTGATTTATTTATCTCACACTCGCCCAGATATAGCATACTCGGTACATTATCTGTCTCAGTTTATGCATCAATCCACTGAAGCTCACACTCAGATTGCCTTCAAGGTGTTACGATACCTAAAAGGGGCACCTGGAACTGGGATTATGTTTAAAAAATCTGATACTTTTCATTTAACTGCCTATTCCGATTCGGACTGGGCAAAATGCACTGAAAGTAGAAGGTCTGTAACTGGATTCTGCATCTTTCTTGGGGGCTCGTTAGTCTCTTGGAAAAGCAAAAAACAAAGCGTTGTGTCCCGGTCGTCTGCTGAAGCAGAGTACAGGTCAATGTGCAATGCGACATGTGAAGTTTTGTGGCTGGTCAACATTCTTAGGGAGCTAAATGTTGAGGTCTCTCTCCCCATTACACTAAAATGTGACAGCACCGCTGCCTTATCCATTGCTGGTAACCCTGTGTTTCATGACAAGACTAAGCACTTTGAAGTTGACTTGTTCTTTTTACGGGAAAAAATAGCTTCGGGACAAATCAAAACCTGCGGTGTCAAAACTGAACATCAGCTCACTGATCTGTTTACCAAGGGGCTTTTACCTACAACTCATGCTCATATGTGTAAGTCTATTGGCCTTCTTAACCTGTTTGCACATTTAAACTGTGGGGGGGGGGGTGTTGAAACATCAGTATAAATGTGCTCCTATTTTTTGTGGCTGGTTTGTTCTAATATCTCTTGTTGTTATTTTGTGTGAGGTTTGGCTCGTGTTTGCTCCTTGGGCCGTTCCCCTTGTGTGTCACTGGCCTGCTTCTTCCTGGGCTCCTCACATTGGGCTCCAGCTGTCTCTCTTGAAGATCCAGCTGTTGGTTTATGCTAGGGTTGTTCACCCCTTTTAAGGACGTGGTTGGTGGCTGCTTTCACCTCATCGAGCATCATCAGCTCTCTACTACTTCTTGGTGTTTCTCATCTTTTTCATCTTTCTCACAAGTAAAATACGTGAGAAATCTTGAAGCCTTTTAGTATTTCTGTTTGGTCTTGTTGAATCTCTTGTATCACCAGTCAATCTGTGATGACTGGATGACTGCTTTGCTGTAATCGCTTGTTAATTTGAATAAAGTGGTGTTGTGCCTTTGAATCTAAGTTTGTGACATAATATTTTTTTTGATTCCGATGAACTTGTAAATATAAGTTAACAAAACATAGGTGGTTCCTAAATGGACATATGGAGAAGTGACATATTTTTTTAAATGACAAACGCACACCCCTAAAATCTATTTATTCCTCATGTTGCGGGACTCGAGCCCATACTACTTTAATAAGGATAAACACCCGGTATCACTAGACCAAAATACCAATAGCAAAGGAGTGACATAAGTAATCAACATTTTGTATTGCGTGAACTATCATATCTTGTTGATAAATGATTTATGAAAGAGAATTATGGTAGGATTTTTGGGCAATGAAATTATGGTTTCGTGTATTGATAATCCTTGTTGTATTTAAAAATATCAACTATTTAGAACTTAGAAGCATAGAGAAAGTAACACTAATATTATTATTAGAATTAAATAATGTAAAATTATAACATAAGTTGTTGAAGAATTTTGTTGTTCCATTTCCGTAGAGTTGCTAAGAAGTTGGTGGGTGGTTACAACCTCACCAATTGTTGTACGTAATAAACTAATTAATATCTTAAACCCATCTAGCACTTAAGTTGATTAAGAGGAATTATCTCTTATGGGGAGACCAATATTGAATCCTTAGAAGGTGTAAGTATTTAAGATGAAAAAATTAGCCGTTCAAAAAAAAATCTTAAACCCATCTAACACGCCAATTTATAACTTTTTTTATGGTAATACAATAATAACTTCTGGAATAATACTAACGTCATACATAAAATGTACATCATAAAAGATATCTGGCGTAATTATTGAACATAAGAAAATACGAAAAAATGACACAACTTACATTATCCGAATGATAAGAGAACACCAATAAAGACCACGATAAGATTTGTTGTGCCGATTATAACTTACATACATTAGAATACAACATAATGCATATAGTATGTACAAACAAAAGTGACATAATTACATAAAGAAGATCTCTAACTCCTACGATATATCATTGCCATTTTCGCCTTTTCCGTACGTGTGTAACTTTCCTTTAATTGTAAATCTTTAATACATCACGACGTGTGTGGAGAAACATAATAACTGGACCGAATCAAACAAAACATATAATTGTTAATTTAATATGTAAAAGATGTATAGATTTGTGTATACACATTATGTCTAGTGGATATGGATATAATCGGGTGGTTCCGATGGTGACATGATGATACTCCAGTGGTCCGTTAGTAATACAAAGCTTGTCGTTCAAAAAAAAAAATTAATATGTAAAAGATGTATAGATTTGTAAAAAATGTAAGTGAAAATGTATAGATTTCAAAATTTCGATAAAAGACTTTGGAATCTTAGAACACCCGTACCGGTAGAGGATTTAGACGTTTTTTTGCCCCCAAACGCCCCACCACGTCCAAGTACACCGCCCCTTCAGGGCGTTTTCCTTCAAAAAGTTGGTTGAACGTTTCCTTTAAAATGCCGGAGAACTTTTGCTTTAGCCAATAGGAAATTTCCAAGTATTCCATATAGGGGGTGTTTGGGATTGCTTATTTTAGTGACTTATTAGCTTATTGAATTTTTGAAAAGTTAAAAGGTGTTTGGCATGAAATTGTTATGTAAGAGAAGAAGTCATAAGTCACTCCATTGTGACTTATTAACTTTTCCAAAAAGTCATAAGTTGTTTTGAAAAGCTAAGCCAAACATGGTCGTAATATTATTTGTTTTATTTTTTAAAAAAGATAATAATAATGTAATCATGGAATGGGATCAAATACAAACACTTAAGTTTGTAAGAACCATAAGAACCAATACATAATTGACAAGTGTCCATCAATAAAAAATTAGTTTAGGGGTAATTTAGACTTTTTGACCATATTTATTTATAACTAATTAAAAATAATTACAAAAAATATAATCAGCACAACACTATATAATTAGCACAACATCATTAATCGTTCTTCATTATCAGCACATCGTCCTCGAATCGTTCTCCATTATCAACATAAACGACATTAGCACAACATCTTCAATCGTTCTCCATTATCAGCACACCAGATGTGCTGATTATATCTACTTTTGGTGTTTGTTTGTATTATTTTGTAATTAACACATAATCAGCACCTTATTAGCACAAATATAGAACACCTTTTGTTAACTTTTTTTAAAAAACACTTTTATAAATACAAAAAGGTATAGCAATATGGTACTCATATTAAAGATAAAAAAATACTTGATTTTATGGTATATATTTTAAAAAAAAAATAATGAAGTATATAAAAGTTATTTTAGTTTAAAAAACTTTGGTGGAATTTGTATTTAATAGAAAATGGTCAAATGACTAGCAATTTTACAAAATTACCCCTAATTTGTTAGTAGTAATTTTTAATTATAAGAGTTTTATTTATAATCAATATCAACCCTTGATTTAAATTAACAATGGTTCAGATCTGTTCTTACGGTTCTTATAATTAGCACTGTTTGTACAGGATCTCAACCCATGTAATCATTGTTGGGGCATTATACTACTACACCCCCTTTTTAACTTCAAGCTCCATAATGCTTATTTGCTAACTAGGACGCCACATGTTGAATAATGTCCAAAGAAGCGACTTGAACAGTTGAACTTCAAGCCCCGCTACACATGTTCTTAAAAAATAAAGGTACACTTTTAATAATACTGTATTAATGTATTAATGACATGAATAATATAAAGTGTTAAGTATCTTAACTCTTAAGCCATATATTTGATATTAACTTTTTTCAAAACAAGATATACAACTTTTAAATACAAGTTTTATTAATTAAAAATAGAATTACATCATATGCATATACATCCACATAGTTTGCCCATTCCTGGCAGGTAACTTCATTCTTACATAATTGAAAATCCCCCCTATTCCATGCAATAATCTGTCCATTTCCCCCTAAAACATCCCTCAAAAACTTCACAAAAAAACAATAACAATTTGCTACAAATTTCACAACAATCTAACCCTTTGACCCATAATAAGATTCACCATGCAACGTCCACCACCGGAAGAATTTGCACTCAAAGAAACCGCCCCAAAAATCGCGGGATCAGGCAAATACGTCGGCGACAAGCTCACCAGCACCTATGATCTCGTCGAACAAATGCAGTATCTCTATGTTCGAGTCGCCAAAGCCAAAGATCTGCCACCAAAAGATGTCACAGGAAGTTGTGACCCTTATGTTGAAGTCAAGCTAGGAAACTACAAAGGGATCACTCGACACTTCGAAAAGAAATCAAACCCCGAATGGGATCATGTCTTCGCGTTCTCACAGGATCGGATTCAAGCGTCGTTTGTTGAGATTGTGGTTAAGGATAAAGATGTGGTTATGGATGATTTTATTGGAAGAATATTGTTTGAACTTATTGATGTTCCGAAAAGAGTCCCTCCGGATAGTCCCCTTGCGCCGCAATGGTACAAGTTGGAAGATAAGAAGGGGGAGAAGCTTAAACACGGTGAGATCATGCTCGCCGTGTGGAGAGGAACCCAGGCGGACGAGTGTTTCTCGGACGCCTGGCATTCGGATGCTGCCACGGTTAACCGCGAAGGCGTGTCGAAGATTCGGGGAAAAGTTTATCTCTCTCCGAAACTATGGTAAGTAATCTAAATACAATTAGAATAATTACAAAGGAAATCTGATCCTACGGTAGAGGTAACGTTGTCTACATCTTACCCTACTCAGACCCTACCTTAATTTTGATATTGGTGAGATTTACTGAGTATGATGATAAGGACAAAAAAGGAAATCTAATAAAAAAGGGAAAAATTATCCAACGGAAACAAATGTTTTACTAAAGTCACTCGATTTTTTTTTCATCCAAAGTTGCTTAATTTTCATCTGGTGTTACAATCTTATGAATATTTTTTTTATAAAATGTTGTTAGTTAAGGTTGTGTGTTATGGTTTGCTAAATTTTCACGCCCCCTCCCACTTCAGCAAAGTCACACCCTCTACACCGCTCCTTCCCTTCGTGAATGGGCGTTAGCTCCACTACGCGTGAAGCCGCACACGCTCCTCCCATCTCCCTTTCCTTTGTTTCAACCAATAAGCTTTGGGCACATCACAATCGATTTTCTAAAACAAATTATTGATTAATTTAAATATTTTTTTATGCGTGATGGATAACGAAACCATTACACAACCTAGTGAATAAAAGTGAGTGAAAGTTTCTGGGTGATGTGACAATCACCTTTTGACGTGGTCATAAAAACCAGTGAAACCGTAACACATAGACTAAGTGATATTTTCTTTCAACTAACTTGAAATATGAGGTAATTGTTCATGACAAGTCAAATTAGGAAAAGATAATCACTAAATGTTTATATGCTTCATTTGCATTTCTTAATTATACAGTTTCATAACATTTATAAAAAAAAGGCATATGGTTGCAACAACTACTGGAAGTTGTTGAGACATTTAGGAACTACTCAAATCATATGTTAGAATATGTTACAGTCGATTACAATAAATCCTAACTAATATATTTTGACAGGTACGTTCGAGTTAACGTAATCGAGTGTCAAGACTTGATCCCCAGCGACCGCAACAAACCGGTCGAGGTCAGCGTAAAGGTGGCATTGGGTAATCAAGCATTCAGGACACAAATATCTCCTGTAAAAACAATAAACCCAATATGGAACGAAGATCTAGTGTTTGTAGCAGCAGAACCCTTCGAAGAAGCGTTAATGTTAACCGTAGAAGATCGAGGTAACAAAGATGAGATCCTAGGAAAATGTTTGTTGCCATTGTACTCCGTTCATCGAAGATGGGATAATAAAGCCGTACATTCGAAATGGCACAATCTTGAGAAACATACGGTGATTGATGGTGAGAAAAAAGAAGCAAAGTTTGCGAGTCGAATTCATCTACGAGTGTGTTTGGATGGTGGGTATCATGTGTTGGATGAGTCGACGAATTATAGTAGCGATTTAAGGCCGACCGCGAAGCAGATATGGAAACCGAGCATTGGGATTTTGGAGCTTGGGATTATAAGCGCGAAGGGGTTGTCGCCAATGAAGACACGAGACGGTCGTGGGACAACGGATGCGTTTTGTGTGGCGAAGTATGGGAATAAATGGGTTCGGACGAGGACGATTATTGATAGTTTTTCGCCGACGTGGAATGAACAGTATACGTGGGAGGTTTTTGATCCATGTACGGTGATAACGATTGGTGCGTTTGATAATGGGTTTTTGCATAAGGGGAGTAACGATTCGAGGATTGGGAAAGTGAGGATCCGGTTGTCGACGTTAGAGACGGAACGAGTGTATACACATTCGTACCCGCTTATTGCTTTACACACTTCGGGTGTGAAGAAAATGGGCGAGGTGCAATTGGCTGTGAGGTTTTCGTGCACTTCGTATATTAATATGTTGCATAAATACTCACAGCCGATTTTGCCTAAGATGCACTATGTGCATCCGTTGTCAATGAGTCAAACCGATAGGTTACGGCACCACGCGACCCAGATAGTCTCGACTAGGTTGGGCCGTGCCGAGCCACCGTTGAGGAGAGAGGTGGTTGAGTACATGCTAGACGTTTCTTCGCACTTATGGAGTGTTCGAAGAAGTAAAGCGAACTTTTTTCGAATAGTAAATGTGGTTAGTGGTTTTGTAGGGTTGATCAAATGGTTCGACTCGATATGCCACTGGACCAACCCGCTCACGACGCTTCTAATCCACGTACTTTTCGTGATACTGATACTGTCGCCGGAACTAATCCTACCTACAACTTTCCTATACTTATTTGTGGTCGGGATCTGGCGATACCGACGGAAACCGAGGCACCCTCCTCATATGGACATCCGATTATCACACGCGGATGCAGTGAACTTCGACGAGTTAGACGAGGAGTTCGACACGTTTCCAACTTCTAAAGGGCCACATGTGGTCCGAATGCGATATGATCGGTTAAGAAGTATTGGTGGTAGGATCCAGACCGTGGCGGGTGACTTGGCGACTCAAGGCGAGAGGTTCCACTCGTTGTTGAGTTGGCGCGACCCAAGAGCATCCGCATTGTTTGTGACATTTTGTTTGGTCACCGCGATTGTGTTGTATGTGATACCGTTTCAAGTGGTCGCACTTCTTTTCGTGTTTTACGTGTTGAGACATCCGCGGTTTCGAACCAAACTGCCTTCGATGCCTGCAAGTTTCTTTCGAAGGCTCCCATCTGGTGCAGATAGCATGTTGTAGTCGAGGAAATTGTATTTTCTAGTCTACCTTATTATTTGTATTTCACTATTTCCTTTATGAGTGTTATTGATTTGGAATGGAATGAGAAATATGGTAAGTCAAGTTGTAATATTTGTTAATCTAATCTAATGTGTAGAAATTAAATTATTTCAAATTCTTCTTCTTGGTTTTGAAAAAACTTAAGTTGTTTGACTCTCCGGATGCCAATAATTGTTCAAAATATTCGGATCCCATCAGTTCAAAAAAGATTTTGCATTTTCAATTAAATAATCAGCTTGAGGACAAAACGGAAAAAAAAAAAAAAAAAAGTTAACCAGATTAATATATGGGTTATGACATTAGGGTGGGGGTGGGGGGGGGGGGGTATGGATTCGGGGACTCATTCGGGGAAGTGGAGTCACCGATCGGTAACCACACCGTAGTGATTGAGTTAGGGTGTTTGAGTAGGAGAGAGAGAGAGAAATCGGTGAATAGTCACCGAAGGTGGAGAAGAGTGATGGAGGAGAGAGAGAGAGAAGAGAGAGTAGAGAACAACAAATCAAAATTTTTTTATTTTTTAATTGAGTAGGTGTTTAACCATACCTAGTGTTTGAGTAGAAAATGGGGAGTGGAATGGAGAGTTGACATGACATAATATTATTAGGTAGAGAATCACTCAAACACCCCTAGAGTGATTAACCATACCCCCACCCTTAGAGGCATATACATAAACGAGTCGAGACAGGGCGGGCTCAAGTACAAGCTTGAAATTAAACGAGCCAACAACCCGAGCCATGAGTCGAGCTTGGCTTGAGTTCGGCTTGGTTACAAAACGTTTTAGCTTGTTTTATTCAAACTCTTTTTAAGCGAGCTGCGAGTCGCGAGCTTTTTGAACAACCCTAGGCAGACAAGTGTATGTTTTTAGCTATACTACTGTTGCTACAAAACTTGTCGCAACCCGAATAGGAGTTGTGTAACAAGATAAATTCATCAACTAGATGAACACGAACTCTAAAACAGATCCAGAAATCAGAGCTATCAACGAGAGAGAATCGAAAGACTAATGAAATGAAACCCTAGAAGTTTCCTTTTATATTTGACGCATAGGGTTTTAGAGCGTTCACATCCCTTCCCCTAGTTTTATGTGAGTGGGTTCTGCATATTATAAAAAGTGGTTGTGAGTGGAGAAAAGAGAAAATGTTGCTGTTCATCCGTAAATTTGGGAGATACTGTTCACCCCATTAATTTTTTTATACTTATTGAAAGTGATTGTGAGTGAATGAGCGAGAGAAAAAAATAATGATAAATGTATAAAAAATGTTATTTAATTGAAAAAGAGAGAGAAACGATAATGATTTTTAGTATAATTATAGGAATGAAGATAGGGTAAGGGATATGAATCAACAAATTCCTAAAGAAGCCCAACCAGCAATAAGCCCCTAAGCCCTATTTTAAATAAATCTCCGGTTCATTCCAGCCAGTGGTGGACCTAGGATTTTTCTCTAATGAGGTCCCTTTTATTCAGTATTCTGATTTTTCACAACCGAACGTTAGAATTTTCGGGTCGATCGTCGTTCGGGTCGGGTCGGGCCAGGCTGGGGAGAGGAACATAATAAAATACAATATCATAACAAAAATATATAATCATTACATATAAGAAAACACACGATGACATTTGAAATGAAAAGAAATCCAAATTTTAAAGTACTTTATTTTTTTTTTTGAAAAGAGACTTTCATTACGAACCAGCCGCACCCGAAGACCGGGACGGACGAAACAACAAAACAGAACTACATAATTACAAAATTACACCAATCGCTCCAAACTATAGAACGAAAGGATGATCTAACCTTCAACCAGAAAAAGCCCAAAGACCTAACATAACTAAAAACATCTTCCACTTTAACCCGGGAACCCGTAAAAACCTTTTTATTTCTGGCCAACCAAATACACCAACATGTCGTAATTATTATACCTTGCAAAATCTTCTTTTTCATAGACCCCAATACGTAAACTTGTGAATTTCCAGGAGGTCTTTAATCGAGAAAGCGAAGATATCCGGGATATGGCACCATCTACTAACCTTCTGCCAAAGTAAAGAAGCGAACTGACACGAGATAAAGAGATGCTCTGCTGTTTCGTCTTCAAAACCGCAAAGAGGACACATCCCCACTTCAGACAAAATACCTCTCGCGACAAGGGCATCCGAGGAAGGAATGCGATTCAGCTCCAATCTCCAAACAAAGATATTACATTTTGCTGGAAGAGTGCAAAGCTCTGGACTGTATTAAATATGGCTCTCAAGATTCCATTGTAAAACTATTAATTTTAATGCTGAACTAATTGTGATAAATCTTGATTACAGAATAACATGAAAACTATTAATTTCATGCTTCAATCTACAATATCAAAGTAGAATAGGTCTGTGATAGATGACCATCAATGCCAAACTATAAAAATTACAAAAAGCATAAAATCTGAATGCATGTGTCTAACTGTAAAATTTTATGAATCAAATCACAAATACAAGATAACACAAGAAATAGTGACAAAACGGTGACAAAATCTTATTTATCCAACCCTAAAAGATTTGCCCCCCAAAATACCCAAATGATCTTACAATAGTAAGATCAAACAATACAAAGTACAGAAAGTACATAGATGATCATCAACTGATGATCAACAATACAAAAATACAAAGAATAATCTCTCAGATACAGATGAGAGATTATTCGTATAATCTCTGTCTCAAAACCCTAATGAAGAACAACAAGAGAGAGAAAGTGAACTGGTGAAGTGAACAAAGAGAGAGGAGATCAACTCTTTTATATCATGAAACTTTGTAAGTTTCATCTCAGCCCAGCACTTACAATCCAAAACAGCTTCAGTCCTCATATTTACACAAACCCCCTTAGATATTTTATCACCTGTTACAACAACTTAACAACCGTATTAGCCCAGTAACAACTATAGTAACAACCTTACTTAACAGGCCCAATCATACTCAAGTCCAACCAAACCAAGTGAATGATAATAAGCACACAGGCCCAATAATTTTAACATCCCCCCTTCATTCAATTGGTTTGAACATATCAATTAAGCCTAACTGTTTACAAAACTCTTCATGTTGTAAAGCATTTAGACCTTTTGTAAAAATGTCAGCAAGTTGACTTTCAGAGTCAACTTTAGTAGGACTTATAATGCCAACAGCCACTTTTTCTCTTAAGAAATGAAGATCCAATTCAAAATGTTTAGTTCTTTCATGAAACACTGGATTAGCTGCTATTGACATAGCAGATTGACTATCACAATTCAAAATCATTGGTAATTTACAGTTAACACTCAATTCAGACAACAAGTTTCTTAACCACATAATGTCACACCCCGATATTTCCACGTTGACCGGTGGGGAGTGGGGAGTATCGTGACGTAGTTGATATCATCATAGTCAAACAACACAATATATAAATGCACAGCGGAAGCAAAAGATAAATATATTACAATCCGAATATAAAGTAATATCAAGCATTACAACGGAAAGTAAAGGATCCACAGGCGGATCTTAAAACATAAACATTGTTCAACAGACTTTAGACGCCTAGATCTTGCAAGATTCCTTATTAACGCCCTGAGCTTCCAGCCAATTACGTTCAGTACCTGTCACTTAACCTTTTTGAAAAAATACGTCTGTTTACACTGGTAAATACACTCAACCGACTCATTTGAAAAGAGTTTAAGAAAATTGATTTAGATGCACCAGGCACAAAATATTTTGACACTTTGATTAAAATGCACAAGGCAAAATTAATCTTTTATAACTTGGGACAATTATATAAATAATCTTGTATACAGATTTACAGGTTCGTTATACGTTCAGGGCCCGATGTAGAAACCGAGTCAAGATTAACATACACGCCACAAGTATAAGCCCACAAGAGAGTGAGATACCGTTTCCCTTTAAGCAACTTTCAGTGTATGCCTACACCTCGTGCTTAAGGCGTGGCCATTTTATAATACAATGATATCAAGGATATCCGGGACATGGTCATTAACCCCTAAAGGCTTTTATTTCAAACAATACAGATTAAAACGGGTTACCTCAATAATTTAATCACAATACGATTAAACATTCAATACCCAACCAAGCGGTATTATTATAATACCGTATCCAAAGCCCGTATAGGGAAAATAAGTTAAGAGTATTTACCTGAGCTAAATATAAATTCAATCCCAGCCGTATATCAATTCAGCAAGCACAAGTACTTCTACCAGGGCTCTTAATCTGGAACGAAGGTTTTTAATAACCTATTAGATTTCTAACGGGTCTTTAATTAAGCCTATGCTTAGATCGGTTAGTTTTTAAAGAGGAAGATACGGTTCAAACGCATGATAAGGCGAAGACCGGTTTAGAATGTGGTTTTTGACCCGACAAGCTTGTATGCTTGTTTAATATGGGTAACTTACACACATTCTGGATTTTGAGACCAAAAAGATATGGTTTGACCCGTTTCAGCTAATTTATGCAAACTAGTCACATAAGCCGATCCGAACACAACAAGCGCATAACGAGTAACCATAAGAGTCATATACAGGTTTCCTAAGTTAATATGCCTTAAATATGTTGTGATATCAGTAGGATACCTTCCAATATGCCCAAAACGAGTTAAATCTCAATATAAGCCCCGAAGGTGTATTTTGGTCATTTACCTAAGGCATATATACTACCTGTCATACAACTAACTAAACGTCGTGACCATAAGGTATAACCTCGGAAGGTTATTCCCTATATACTATGGTCACCTAATGTGTTTGGTCGGATCCTAATGATCGACCAAACGGGTCGGGTTCGAAAGTATAAGCGATTGTTTAGATCGCTTACCTTACGACCCTACATAAGCACTAAACTAAAAGTGACAAGCTAAGCATGTTAAAACAGGTTTGGTATCAAAACAAACGGTTTTGATACCTAAGAGTAGTTTGGTTACAAAATACGCAAGAATATGCATTTTGGCCGAAACTACGACTCGTCACTGAGCCTAGATAACGTGATAATCAGTAGGTATAGTCACTAGGGACTATAGCCATCGTGATTACGCTCACGTTATGAAGTTCAAACGAACTTCGCATTGACCATAAACTGGTCAATGCAGAAAGTCAAACAAGGTTTGACTTTAACGCTAAAACGAATAAAAGAACGAAGGAACACTTACAAAGGGTCCCCGAAAGCTAATCTTGATCCAAGTAACTCAGGTATGAAGCAATGGCTTCAACTTAGAGCATTCTTAGATCAGATTTGTGGGTTTTGAAAGTGAATGGTTTGGGTATTTATAGTAAATGGACAACCGTTAGGATCGTTTCTCGAATATCGTGCTTTGATCTTGCCCCTACACTTGTTGCAACACCTTGGTACCCAAGTTTGGCCCCCTAACATCAGGGATTAACATGTGGCATTGGCCTTCGGAGTGTTTAGAAGCTATTTACAATTTATTAAACAACTTTTTCTGGTCTGAAGGGGCCTCGCGTGACGCCAAGGGGGCTAGGTGTCACGCTAAGGTCCTTCTGATCAGCAAACAGTTTCCAAAGCTTCCATTTCAGTCCCCGTTGAGTATTAAGGCCATTTCCGACATGTTTAAGGCTCGTTAAGTTAACTTTAAGGCCCTAAAATGATGCCTAAACTTTGTGGACATGAAACATGCTCAAAAATATCCCGGATTTCGGTTCGTTTGGTCGTACGATTGCGATGTTCGCTTAATTACGACGGAATGCGCATAAACGCGAAAGACGATCCAAATTGCGTGACGAATGGGTTTTTCTTATGCCAAACACTAAAATAAAATATTTTAGTGCTTACATAAAATTTTGGATGTCCGGGTGTATTCAGAACGTAAGTTATGCGCGAAAATGCAAACTCATGCACTTTTTGACGCTTTTAGTCCCCGAATGACCCACAAGTTTATTTTAGCACACCGAACCCCTTAAAGCCTATTTCTAAGCTATGTATAGGATATTTATGGTATGTTTAACTTATGGTCATGTTCCGGAATGTCCGTTATAGTTCAAATTGGCATATTTTCGCAGTTTGTCAATTTTAGTCCCTGGTCCTTCTACACTTGATCTTAACATGATTTCTTGCACTTTGAGCCCTCTAACTTGACTTTTAAGGGCCTTAAGACATAACCAAACTTTGTTAAGTCCTTGGGTAACTTTATGGTTACCCGAAAAGTCATAAATTTCAACGTTGACGCTTTTAACCCCTCGTATACGAATATTGTCATAACTTTCTCATATGATAGCGAAACTTGGTGAAATTTTTATCATGTATTCTAGTGAGCATAATTGATCGTTACAAAGCTTCGGGTTTGCTAAAAGGTCACTCAGAGGTATACTTTTAAACATGCTGACACATTTAACCCCTGTAGTTTGTAATCTCTCACTTTCTTTCACAATTAGTTTCGTATGATCCATGAATCATTCGTTTTAAGGGTATAAACATCATGTAGGGATATTGTAGGGTACATTTATCCATTGTTGACATTTTGAACACTTATATTCACATATTTTCCATGTTTGTCAACTTTAGTCCTTCTAGAGTATTCTTTCACACGTTCAAAGCTTATGACACGTGTCAATACATTATAGGACGTGAATTTTCGAGGTGTTACACATAAGCTCACAAGTAGCTGAGCACATAGCTCTGTACTCAGCTTCTGCAGTGGACCTTGAAACAGTGGCTTGTTTCTTGCTCTTCCAAGAAACAAGACACTCTCCTAGAAAGACACAATACCCATTTACTGATTTTCGAGTAGACAAACATTTTGCCCAATCTGAATCAGCAAATCCATATAGATCCAGGTTAACACTCTTTTTAAAACTTAATCCTTTACCAGGATTCTGCTTCAAATACCTTAACAACCTTAAGGCTAAATCTAAATGCACTTCTTTTGGGGTATGCATGAACTGAGTTAAAAACTGCACTGTATAACTAATATCAGGTCTTGTAAGAGACAAGTAAATCAATTTTCCAATAAGTTTTTGAAAGCCAGTAACATTTTTAAGTAATTGGTGATTTTTATCAATTTTAGAAGTGACCAAAGAACTTTGTTCTATTGGTGTATTAACAGGTTTACACCCTAAATAACCAAACTCATTTAAGAGTTCTAAACAATATTTTCTTTGATTAAGACAAACAATGTGTTTATCATATAACACTTCAATACCTAGAAAATATGTTAGAACTCCTAAATCTTTGATTTTAAAAGTTTCATTTAAAACATGTTTAACATTTTTAATCTCAATATCAGAATTTCCAGTAATCACAATGTCATCAACATACACCAACAGAAACACAGTAACACTTTCTTTGGACATAACAAACAAGGAATGATCACATTTGCTTTGCACAAAACCAATACTTAACAAGACATCAGTTAACCTTTCATTCCATTTCCTAGGTGCATGTTTAAGGCCATACAAAGATTTAACAAGTTTGCACACTTTTGATTCATTTTTTGAATAATATCCTTGTGGCAATTTCATATAGACATCTTCAGTTATAGAACCGTGTAAAAAAGCATTATCTACATCAAGTTGATACAATGGCCATTCAAAATACACAGCTAAAGTTATAACAACTCTAACAGAGACCATTTTAACTACAGGTGAGAAAGTCTCTCCAAAGTCAAGACCTTCTCTTTGATTAAAGCCTTTTGCAACAAGTCTGGCTTTAAAACGTTCAATTTCACCATTAGACTTATATTTAACTCTATATACCCATTTACAACCAATAGCGTTCCTACCTTGAGGAAGGTCAGCAAGAACCCAGGTGTTATTTCTAAACAAAGCCTCCATTTCTTTGTTCATAGCTTCTACCCACCTGGGATCTTTAGAAGCTTCCTCATAACAAGAAGGTTCAACAGTTTTATTTAAAGAAGCAGTAAAGCACAAATTATCAGCAGACAAGCATGAATAACTAACAACTTTATCTAAACTGTATTTAACTTTACTATTAAGCACAAAATTTTCAAATTTTTTAGGCACAACAACTTTCCTATTTGATCTCCTATGAGAAGAACTTGTTCCCTCAGATGGGCTGATCTCATCATGTGAGGTACTAGTGTCCTCTGCCCTACCAGATCATTCTCTATCACTACTTTCAACTCCAGTCACAGAATGTTGATGTTCAACATTACTTGGAGTGGCAGATGTAGAGGGGATTGGTTGCTGATCATCACCAATAACCTCATGAGATTCATGACTCCCCTCTTCATCATCGGGAACTACAGGATCAGTTGTTAATACTTCAACACTATCAAAAAAAGTTTAAATGATTTAAACTATTAGACAAAGTTTTATCTTGATTGGTTAACTGAATTGATTTATAAGGAAACATTGTTTCATAAAACTTTACATCTCTAGAATAAAACTCTTTTTTATTATCTAAACTCCATAACTTGTAACCTTTTTTAACATTTGAATAACCAATCAAGACACACTTTTCAGCATTAAAAGACAATTTATCTAAATCATTCAGAATAGTGCTAAAACACAAACAACCAAATATCCTAAGATGTGCAAGGGAGGGTTTAAAACCAAACATTAACTCATATGGACTTTTGCCTAGAAGAACGGATGAAGGTAACCTGTTAATTAGATAAACAGCAGTTAAGATGCAATCAGACTAGAAATTAAGAGGAACACCACTTTGGAACAACAGAGATCTTGCCAAATTTAAAAGATGTCGATGTTTCCTTTCAACCACACCATTTTGTTGTGGTGTATAAGAACAAGACGTTTGATGTAAAATACCTTTAGTTTTACAAAAATTATCCATTTTACTATTAACAAACTCAGTTCCATTATCACTTCTAAATATTTTAACCTTTTTCTTAAACTGAGTTAGTATTAACTCATAAAAACTTTCAATATTTTCGAAAACTTCCATTTTGTTTTTTAAAAGATAGCACCAAACAACACGAGAATAATCATCAACAACAATTAGAAAGTATTTAAACCCATCTCTACTAGTTACTTTATATGGTCCCCAAACATCTAAATGAACAAGATCACCTACATTTTTGGTTTTATGTTCACTTAATGGAAAAGGAACTCTAACTTGTTTAGCCCTATGACAAGTTTCACACGGATTTTTTACAATATCAACAACACCTAGATCACCTTTTAAGATTGACAAGATCTGATCAGCAGGATGTCCTAATCTACTGTGCCATAAATTACTGTTGTTCAAACTATTAAAACACAAATTAGCAAGATTACCACCTTTGTTAACAAAGTATAGACCATTATCCTGTTTACCAGTCACCAGGATTCTCCCTGATTTCGAATCCTGAAGCAAACAATTGCTTTCATTAAACACAACATTGATTTGATTATCTTTAGACAACTTGTAAACAGATAAGAGATTAACATTGTAAGTTGGAACAAAAAACACATCATTTAAAATGACATCTTTAGCAAGTTTTATACTTCCAATTTTAGAGACTTTAGCTTTGGTTCCATTAGGATGAGAAACAGTTAGATCATACTCAGACACATCAATACAGTTAAACATATCCTTATCAGTTTTGACCATGTGCTGATTAGCACCAGAATCACAAATCCAATTATAATCAAACCCAAAATTGATCAAACTAGAACAACAAACAAATTCTCCTAAAGAATTAAACACACAGCTAGACTCACCTCCCATATTAGAAGGTTGAGACTCAGTACTTGTTTTTTCACCCACAAGACTCAGAAGTTTAGCAACCTGTTCTGGAGTAAAAGGAGACACAGATGGAACAGATGACACATTTGACCTAGAGTTTGAAAATTTTTTCCCAACCTGACCTCCAGGTTTCTTTTTGAACCCTGAAGGGTACCCAACCAATTCAAAACATCTATCAACAGTGTGACCAATCTTATTACAATGAGTACATTTAAGGTTAGGATTAGGTCCTCTAACTTCTTTTCTTTTTTGTTCAAAAGTTTGATTTGTTTTAGAAACAAAAGACACATTTTGACTTTTTGATCCTGCACTTGTGTTTCTATGTGATTCTTCTCTGGACACAATTGAAAAAGCAACCTTGACTGAAGGTAATGGCTCTCTAGTTAACAAATTTGTTCTTACAGGTTGATAGACATCATCTAAACCCATAAGAAACTGCATAAGTTTGATTAAAGTAGAAAAGTCATTATAATCTTTAGCTGCTTGACATGAACAAGTAGGCAGTTGAAGAACAGCATCAAATTGTTTCCACATTGTGTTTAGTTTATGATAATATTCAGAAACTGAACTGCCATTTTGAGTAATACAGTTGATTTTTTTTTATAAAGATCATACACTATAAGGCCATCAACTTTATCATAAGTTTCTTTCAAGTCTGTCCAGACTTCAGAAGCTAATTTTGAAAAAACTTGTCCTAAGTACAATTCTTCTGAAACAGAGTTTAATAACCAACTTAAGACAACAGAGTTACATCTGTCCCATTGACTACTTAAAACAGGATCATCAGTATTCTTTTTACATTTACCATCAATGAAACCAAACTTATTTTTAGCTTCAAGAGCCAATTTCATAGCACTAGACCAAACCCTATGGTTCTCAGTACCTTTTAATTTTATACCAACAATTGTTAAAGAACTTGAATCACTAGGATGTAAAAACAAAGGGTCACCAATATCTAACTTGTTAATCAAGGTCTGAGATGAACCAGCATTATCATCTTTACCAGTCATGATTAAACAATCACAGATCACAAAATACAAACAACAAATGTAGCTCAGATAATATTAATCAATACAAGTATAAGACTCAAAGGCGAAGCTGTATCAGTGTCAAGATTCCAGGTTCATCACTTATAGTGCCTGGACATGTCTTAATACAGGAGCCAAACAAAAACAACAATTCAAGAAAGAAAAACACAACAAATACAATCAAATAAAATGCCGGTCCTCATTACCCCGACTTCAACTAATCCAATCAACAGAAAATAAAGAGAGGAGAGATAGAACAATCTCACAGTGGGTGCTAGCAACTCCAAAAAACCCAGATCTAAAGTTCACAAGAACTTGTAGATCCAAATCAGTCAACAACAAGAGCGATACACTGGTCAGTTTGCCCTAAATCTTCAAGGATTTAGAGACTAACACAGAGTATAGCAAACACCAGAAGAGAGGAGATCTTCACCACTTCCAAGAAACCCTAGTTAGGGTTTCAACGTCTCGGATACAACGGGATCTAACACTAACAGACAACAGATCTGCACACTTGAAGCAGACCTAACACAAGAACAACAGAAACAAATCAGATCAACAGCGGAAACAAGATCGAATCAAGAGCTAAAGCTCTGATACCATGTAAAATTTTATGAATCAAATCACAAATACAAGACAACACAAGAAATAGTGACAAAACGGTGACAAAATCTTATTTATCCAACCCTAAAAGATTTGCCCCCCAAAATACCCAAATGATCTTACAATAGTAAGATCAAACAATACAAAGTACAGAAAGTACACAGATGATAATCAACTGATGATCAACAATACAAAAAATACAAAGAATAATCTCTCAGATACAGATGAGAGATTATTCGTATAATCTCTGTTTCAAAACCCTAATGAAGAACAACAAGAGAGAGAAAGTGAACCGATGAAGTGAACAAAGAGAGAGGAGATCAACTCTTTTATATCATGAAACTTTGTAAGTTTCATCTTAGCCCAGCACTTACAATCCAAGACAGCTTCAGTCCTCGTATTTACACAAAGCCCCTTAGATATTTTATCACCTGTTACAACAACTTAACAACCGTATTAGCCCAGTAACAACTATAGTAACAACCTTACTTAACAGGCCCAATCATACTCAAGTCCAACCAAACCAAGTGAATGATAATAAGCACACAGGCCCGATAATTTTAACACTAACAAAGAACAATGGGGAATTTACCTATATATTAAAAAACGAAGTAAATGAACAGTAGTAAATAATTAAATATTAAAAAGAGAAATTAATTAACAGTAATAAAAATATAAATGAATTACTAGTATTGGGTACCGGTATCGGTATCAAATTTACCAAACTGAGTGTATTTTCGGCATTCGTTCGGCACTGGTATTCATCGGGTTTTACCCTCAAATATCGGTGCCATACCAGTATCGACCGTATCAAGCCGTACTGTGTCAGGTATATTCGGTACCGGTACCCACTTTTGGGGATTTCGGTAACGGTATTTTCGGTACCGGATGGTACCGAGCTCATCAAGACCTGTAGCAACGTAGCAATGCAAGTAATTAAATATTAAAAAGAGAAATTAATTAACAGTAATAAAAATAGAAATGAAAACTGAGTGTATTTTCGGTATTCGTTCGGCACCGGTATTCATCGGGTTTTACCCTCAAATATCGGTGCCGTACCAGTATCGACCGTATCAAGCCGTACTGTATCAGGTATATTTGGTACCGGTACCCACTTTTGGGGATTTCGGTAATGGTATTTTCGGTACCGGATGGTACCGAACTCATCAAATCCTGTAGCAACGTAGCAATGCAAGTAATTAAATATTAAAAAGAGAAATTAATTAAGAGTAATAAAAATAGAAATGAATGAATAGTATTGGGTACCGGTATCAAATTTACCAAACTGAGTATATTTTCGGTATCCGTTCGGCACCGGTATTCATCGGGGTTTACCCTCAAATACCGGTGCCGTACCAGTACCGACCGTATCAAGCCATACTGTATCAGGTATATTCGGTACCAGTACCCACTTTTGGGGATTTCGGTAACGGTATTTTCGGTACCGGATGGTACCGAGCTCACAAAATCCTGTAGCAACGTAGCAATGCAAGTAATTGCACAGTTTAGCTTACTTTTCATACACACAGTAAATAAACTGTATTTCGTTTGAATTAGGTTTTATATACACAACAACTCATTTTGCTTTATTTTTTGTCTTTTTACGTAATGAATGAATTGTAGCATGTAAAATTAACTTGGATATTTAGATTATTGATGAGCAAATCGTATCAAATCCTGTAATCAAACCGGTATCGTATCGGTACCAAATTTACTATACCAAATCATTTTTGGTACCCACCTTTTGGCATTTTTAGAATCGTTACTTTCGATTCGACACCGGTCTAGCACGATACCTATATTTATTGATTTTTACCTTCAAATACCATACCGTATTGTACCCAGCATTTTCGGTGCCGGTACCTAATTTCGATGATTTTCCGGATCGGTACTTTCGGTGCAGTTACCGGTACCGAGCTCATCCATATTTTAACGTGTTAGCACCGTAATAACTGAACTGAAAACAACCGAATTTCCAACGTGTAGCACGTGTGGGTCCTATTATTATATATTAGGTTATTTAAAATCGCTTCTTTTAGGACGGATTGACTATCCTTTTGACGACATTTTTATTTATGTTTTGATATTCGGTATTCGGTATCTGCTTGCCGTTACTGACACACGTTTTGCAGTCATTGAGTCCCCCGCAACGCGCGAGTGGAATTTAACTAGTTGGGGATAATTTACTAAGCTTAAAACCTTTAAAAAGAAAACAAATAAATAACAAAAAGGCTGAAAAGAGTGAATCAAAAGAGCTGAACGGTTTATTGCATTAAAATTAGATTACGATTTTGCCCCTATGGTTATATTACTTTTACCCTTTTAGTTCAAAAAGAATCTTTTAACATCTGAGCCCTCAACGTCTTTTTTTCTAACTCTTTTGGCCCCCAACGTCTTTTTTCTAACCCTTTTGGCTCCTAAAAGTGAATGGACGAGGTTAGTGTTAGGGGCCAAAATGGTTAGAAAAAAAGACGTTGGAGACTCAGATGTCAAAAGATTATTTTTGGGTTAAAAGGGTAAAAGTGATATAACCACAGTGGCCAAAATCGTAATTTACTCATTAAATTATGTTTGATTATGTTTTAAAAAAATACACACACACACAAAAACCGGCGTACAATAGCCTGAACTCATGACCTCTTTGTTATTTAATAAAGGGATTTATCACTACATCAGCTTTACTATTAATACTATGGGGTCCAATTAAATGTCATCGTGTGTTTTCTTTTAGCCTTTTTGATCTTTTTTATTAGTAATAATAATTATGTATACATACATATTAATTCATAACATGTTAAAGAATAGTTGTTTTGTCTTGTATCTGGTTTTTTTTTTTTTTTTTTTTTTTTTTTTTTTTTTTTGCGTTTCTAATAGTAAATTTTATGTTTTTCAATTATGTAACAAAATTTAACTTTTATAATTTGCCACGAAGGTTTTACCTCTTAATATTCTCATACGTGTCGGTGTAAAATTGATTTTGTCTACACTTTACATCACATGTTATAAATTAATATGTACACATAATTTTATGATTTTCATTTTTTGTAACAAAATTTGACTTTTTATAATTTGCCATGAAGGTTTTACCTTTTGACTTTCTAATACGTGTCAGTGTAAATTCGACTTTGTCTACTTTTTACGTTGCATGAATCACTTAGTGTTAGAAATTCATATATTTATTTTACGTTTTTTCCGGTTTTGATTGTCGTTCGATTGCCGATTTTACGCCCCACACTGCACTTAGAAAGTTGAGGGCACTAGGTGTTTTTCCATCTCCTCACCAAAATAGCTAAAACCCCAAAACCCACCGCCCATACAAGGCCTAGGTTTCCACTCCGCATCTCGCCGCCGTGAACCGCCATGGCCTCTCCACTCACAAAACTCCTCCTCAAATCCACCACCGGAAACCTCATCCTCCGCCGCGAACTCCGGCGAGCCAAATCCGACTCCACCACCAAAATGCAGATAATGATTCGATCGTTCGAGTCAATCGACAAAAACCTTCACTGGCAGCTTCCACCGGACACTCGTAAGATCGGACTACCGTCAACGAGATCATTATTCACCGTGTTAAAATCACCTCATGTTCATAAGAAGGCGAGAGAACAGTTTCAAATGAAAATCAACAAGGAGATGCTTGTTATGGAAACGAAACGGCATGAATTGCAGAAGAAGTTCTTCTGGCTGAAACGACAGCGTATTTTTGGAGCTCAGTTTGAGATCCTATTTTCGTTCAAAACGCGATTGGATAAACAGAAGTTGCAGAGTGTGCTTCTGGAGTCTGGATCTAAACCTCGAGTGAAGGAAGGTTCTGGAAGCGATAAGGTTGAAGAACGTGATGTGTTGAAGGCGATTAGTTCGTTGTTACGTGACGGTTTGTCTTCCGAGGGTTTGGATTGTTCGGTTAATGAGATTGAGGCTTCTGTTGATGGAATCAGTGGTGGATTGTTTCCTCATGGAGTTGCTATGATGATTCCTTCCGTTGTAAGTTGTTTTTGATTGATGTTTTGTTGAAATGAGTTTTTAGGTTGTTGATAACTGTTTTTTAGGGTTTAGATGAGGTTTTAGGGTGAAATTAGGTGTTTATAATGAGTGATTTGAAGTTTATATTCATTCTGTTGCTTGGTTTTATAAAGCTAGAGGCGCACAAAAGCGACGTCTAAAACCGAGGCGCGAAAAAGCAGCGAGCTTTTCGTACCCGAGGCGCAAGCTAATTATATATATTTTTATATATCCCATACGTTTTTAGCATTCCCTACCCAAAATATAGCTACAAGTAAGGTTTTTAGGTTTTTGTATGATTTTAGCTGCATGTACAAGCCAAAAAAACCCAAGGTACACCAGTTAGGTGCATAAAAACGCCTCGGGTACAAGAGGCACGCGCCTAAGGCCAAAAAAGCCCCGAAAAATCCCAAAAAAGCGTGCCTTTTTGGGGCTTCTTGTAATTACTCTAGGCGCTGAGCGAAAAAGCCCCAGGGTGTGAGCCTTGTTGCGCCTCGCGTCGCGGTTAAGCGCGCCTGAGGCGCGCTTTTTAAAACCAAGTTCTGTTGTAAGATGTTTTTGATTGTTGTTTTGTTGAAATGAGCTTGTTAGGTTTTGATAATCGATGTTTTAGTGTTTAGATGAGTTATTTTGGGTGAAATTAGGCGTTTGCAATAAGTAATTTGAATTTAATTTTTATTTTGTTGTAAGATAGTATTGATTGTTGTTTCATTGAAGTAGTCAGGTGTTGTTTGGATTGCTTGTTTAAACATCTTTGAAAGCTTATATAGGGTGAAATCTTGGTTTAAAAAAGCACGCCTTAGGTGCGCTGAAGCACAAAGTGACCCTAGGCGCAAAGAGTTGCGCCTTGTGTGACATAAGGCGAACTCTATACAAAAGGCGAGCTTTTTTGGAAAAAAATCCCACTGAGGCGCGCGCTTTTGTACAAAAGGTGTTTTTGTGCTTTAAAGTGTTATACATGTTGCTAAAATGGTTGTACATTTATATGATTTATACATTAAATCATATATAAACCTTATTTATAACTATATTTTGCGTAAGGGTTGCTAAAAGCCTATAGGATATATAAAAAATATATATAAGCACCTTGCGCCTCGCTTACGAAAAGCCCTCCGCTTTTGCGATTTGCGCTTTGATTTTAGACCATGTCGCTTTTGTGCGCTTTGCGGTTTTATAAACCAAGGGTGAAATTAGGTGTTTGCAATAAGTAATAATATGAAATTCTTTTAAGGAGATTTAAGGGTGAAATTAGGTGTTTACTAATTTCGACTATTTGCATCTCTATATTACTTTTAAGGATGACAATGCTTAGTTCTTTGCCCGCATTACTTATCAATTCTATGATCCCGTTTCAAGTAGGTAGAGATTTAGTTGAATTAGGGCTTTTGATTAGTGACGTGACTATGGCTTCTGGAAGTCAGATGGATATTTAGGTCATATTTATTTTTGTTTAGCCGTAGGTCTACTGTTGTTCGTTTTACAGTTAGTTGTTTTCAATCAATGTCAAAACTCAACAGTTACTGTATCAATTTTGATATTAAGAATATACATTTTGAAGGCGGCAGCAAATCCTCTCGGACTCAATTTTGGGCATGATTTGTTTGTTATACAATTTTGATTGCCTCATTTTACTTCTGTTACACTTGCAACTGAAGTAAACTTCATTATTTGAAATTGCCACCTTAATTACTTGTAAGTTGTAACAATATCACATAACCTAAAGTATTTTATAAGTGACTACAAAAGAGAAAACATTACACCATAAGCTAATTTCATCATATTTTAGCTTGTTAGGATCGTAAGCAAAATTCATGAAAGGGCCCCATATTAGGATTTGCTTTGGGCTACTGAAAAGGTTGGGGCACACTATGTTTTCTAATGATTATGTATTTTGTTATGATATTGTATTTTATTATGTCCCCAACCCGACCCAACGATCCGGCCCGAAATTTGTAACTTTTGGTTGTGAGAAACTTGACCACCTAAAAAGGTGAACCCATAGGGAAAAAAAATCCTGGATCCGCCACTGCTTAACACTTTTATTTTAAAACTTCAGAATGTTGTTATTTACCTATGTGTTTTGATATTTTTTTTAATAGGCGATGCCGGTTCTGAAAGCTAGAGTAGACAGTGAAGGATCAAAGGCTTCATCTGGTCAATTGATAGAAAAGTTTATTTTGAATAATCCTCAGCGTCCAGCTGTTGAGCTCCAGGTATCGTTTTGTTCAACTCGGATTATAAGTTGTTAAGTGTGCAAATGCTAATGTGCATCTTTTGTATGCTCTAATCAGTCTAACGAATCAGTAGAGAAATATAACTTTGAAAAACTCAGAGTATCCATGACTGAAAATGATCTTACTGAATTGTCTCGTGTGACACGTGATCTACAACTCAACCCTCCAAAAGTTCAAAAAGCTGTTCCAAACTTATCCGTGCAGAACATTAAGAAAAAACATATGGAAACTCCGACAGAGGTAATAGTGTAACACGTAACATCTTTTTCATATATTGTATGCATTGTTTCGTGGCTTGATGATCGTTATGAAACATGAATATTCGGAATGCTTGTAGGTTGGAGATATCAATGGGGTAAAAGTATTGCAGCATGAACTCTTTACGAATGATGTTCTGTATGCTGATTTAGCGTTTGATATGACTTCACTTAAGCCTGAGCTTCTTCCGCTAGTTCCACTTTTTTGGTAAGATATTGATTTGGAGTCATAAATCAAGTTTTCACATCAATCAGACATCATCTTACGCCAAATTGTTTTTTTAATATTATTTTGTAGTTTTTTAATATTATTTTACTATATTGTTGAACAGTCAATCATTACTTGAAATGGGTACAAAAGATCTGAACTTCGTACAGCTTAATCAGTTGATTAAAGAAAAGACAGGTGGAATATCAATATACCCTTACACGTCATCAAAGCAAGGTTCAAAGGATCCTGTTAGTTATATAATGGTTCGATGCAAAGCCATGTCAGCAAGCACTGAAGATTTGTTTAATCTGGTATTTTCACTTTGTCAGTTTCAGTTTCATTCGGTGGAGTGCATACAAGTATAAAGTGTTTATAGATTTATTTTTTTGTAGATAACGTGTGTTCTAAAAGAAGCCGAATTCACAAATCAAAAGCGTTTCAAGCGGTTTGTCTCGCAAAGCAAAGCAAGATTAGAGGTATTTATCGAAGCTGTCGACCGTTTTATATCACAACTATTTCTACTAAGTGGTTTCATTTCATAGTTTGTTATTTTTTTGTAGAATCAATTAAGGGATGGTGGTCATCTTCTTGCAGCTGCACGGCTAAATGCAAAGCTAAATCATGCAGGATGGATTGCTGAACAAATGAGTGGTATCAGGTATGACTTTATGGGTGTAGTGATGTACACCTTTATTAACGTATGGTTTAAGATTTTTTTACAGTGGATATATAAACAAGAGTAAAATGCCATTTTCGTCCCTGAGGGTTGGCCATTTTTGCGACTTTCGTCCAAAGCTTTATTTTTCTGTATCTGGATCCAAAAGGTATGAAATCTTGCCATTTTCATCCGGCTCGTTAACTCCGTCCATTTTTCTTCGTCCAATTCGGACTTTTTCACTAAATACCCGTGAAAAAAGACCGAATTGCTCTTTAAGTTAGCAAAAAAGACAGAAATACCCCTGGCTTAACGGATAATGATGGATTGAGTTAATGAGTCAAATGAAAATGGCAAGTGAAAAAGACCAAATTGCCCCTTAACAAAAAAGTCAGAAGTACCACTGTCTTAACGAAGAAAAAATGGATGGAGTTAACTAGCTGGATGAAAATGGCAAGATTTCAAACCTTTTGGATCCAGATGTGAAAAAACAAACCTTTGGATGAAAGTCGCAAAGTTGGCCAAACCTTAGGGGCGAAAATTGCACTTTACTCAATAAACAATAACAAAACAAATATTGATCCTGATTCATGTTAACATGTTAATTAGAATTTAGCATACCTGTGCAGTTACTTGGAATTCTTGAAAGATACGGAAAAGAAAATCGAAGAACAGTGGAGTGAAATTTCTGTTTCCCTTGAAGAGATTCGAGGAGCCATGCTCTCCAAGAAAGGCTGCCTTGTAAATCTCACTTCTGATGGAAAAAACCTTAAAAATGCTGAGAAATACGTACGAAATTTCCTTGACTTTCTTCCAACTACTTCCCCGCTTACCACATCGTCTATTTCAAATGCACTACTTTCGTCTGAGAATGAAGCATTTACGATACCTACCCAGGTTAGTTTGTGTTTCTTGGTCAATTGGTTATTTTGTTAGAGGTGGCAAAATAGGCTGGTCACATGGATCGGATAATGGGTCAAAATGGGTAATTTTTATGCTATGCAGTTAATGCACTAAAATATTGGATATCGGTCAAGGTCTGATATTTTGAGATATAGGTTATTGTGGTGGGATATTGGTAATTTTAATATCATGCTGAATTGATATATATATATATATATATATATATATATATATATATATATAGCAATTTAACACTTAACAATTCAGTATATTCTCCTACCAATAACAAATTAACTTTTTGCAACTTGCAAAACACTAACAATTGTAGCAAGCAGGAACTGATTAAGACTTAGAACACTAACAATCTAACATGTAACACTAACAATTAACACTTAAAACACTAACATTTAACACTAACAATTAATAATTGAGACTTAAAACACTAATAGCCGCAATAAGAAGAAAGACGGATGGAAGAACTATGAAGTAAGAAGAAAGGTACTGATATCGGGAAAATCCGTGATATATCGGTCAATATTGCCGATAATATTGGTACCGATATTCTGACCGGTATCTGACACTAATATTTTACATAGGGACCGATAACCGATATATCAGTGATGTATCACCGATATTAATTGCATAGTGAAAGTTATATAAATTCAAGAGGTTTTAAGCTAATCCTTTTTTTACTCGTTTGACCTGTTAGAGGTGGACCATAACCCGGACTGACCTACTCACAAGTAAATGAGTCAAAATTGCCGACTCTAGTTTCTGTCTTTTGTTTGTTAAACTTGAAATCTTGTTGCAGGTAAACTACGTCGGAAAAGCAGCTAACATCTATGAAACTGGTTACCAACTTAAGGGGAGTGCTTATGTTATATCTAAATATATAAGTAATACATGGTTGTGGGATAACATTCGAGTTAATGGTGGGGCGTTTGGAGGCTTCTGTGATTTCAACACTCGTTCAGGTAGTTCCTTATACGATGTGTTCATGTTTCGCTAGTAGCAATTAGCAAAATGGGTGTTTTTTTTTTTTGTTTATGCTGTTCTGAATGGTTTGGGTGATCTAAACTATAATATCAGCGTAATGATCTTATTTTTAGAGTAAAGTACACAGATGGTTCTTGTGGTTTGTCAAAATTTTTGATTTGGTCCCTGGCTTTCCAAAAGTACACAGATGGTCCCTATGGTTTGCATTTTGTAACGCATTTAGTCTCCAGCCAACAAATCTAAAGGTTTCAGCACGTCCAAGTTAGGGACTAAATGCGTTACAAAGTACAAACCACAGGGACCATCCATGTACTTTTGGAAAATGCTGGGGACTAAATACGTTACAAAGTGCAAACCACAAGGACCATCCATGTACTTTTGGAAAGCTAGGTCTAAATCCAAAATTTTGGTAAATCACAGGGACTATCCGTGTACTTTACTCTAATTTTTAAAATAAAACAATTTAGAAGGTTTTTATGCATTTTAGAAATGCCTTTTGGTTTCTTTGACCTGCTTTTCATGTTATCTAATTTGTAAAGTTTTGCCCATTTGACTTATGAGATCAAATATAACACAAACGTAATATAACTTACCTTTATATACAGGAGTTTTGTCATTCCTATCGTATCGGGATCCTAATTTATTGAAGACACTAAATGTATACGATGGAACATCGGATTTTCTACGTCAACTTGAGATTAATGATGATGCTCTTAAAAAGGCCATTATTGGGACTATTGGTGACCTAGATTCATACCAACTACCTGATGCCAAAGGCTATACTAGGTATTCATCTTTTTCTTATATTTACCAAAAAACACATTTTCTTTAATGATGGTTTTCTTTCTTTCTTTTATGTTGGGGGTCATGGGCGTTGTAAAATTGATGCGCTCGCTTGTTTTGCAGTTTATTGCGATACGTATCAGGGGTTTCGGAAGAAGACCGACAAGCAAGACGTGAAGAGGTGTTATCAACAAGGTAAAATCCACAATCTTTTTTTAGATTGCAGTTGTTATTGAATCTATATATTAGCAAAGAACTTATTGCAAAAAAACTTATGCTTATACATCTTTTTACCAACTCTACGAAAGGCCGAGCGACTTTAAGGAATTTGCGGACGTAGTTGATGCCATCAAAGATAAAGGCGTGGTTGTTGCGGTGGCATCGGAACATGATGTTGATGCTGCAAACAAGGAATGCTCAAACTTGTTTCAAGTGAAGACATCCTTATTATAAGGTCTTCTTTTAAAATCATTGTTTTCTTCCTTGGGTTACTAGTTATAGCACGTCTCGAAAGCATGCGGCACATAATGGTCTGCGTTTAGTAGACATGGCAGCCGTTCGGGTTCAGGTCAATTTTGCCGCATTAATCGACAGTTATTCAAGTGATATTTGTAAACATTATATGTAGCTTTTTTTATTTATTTTTTTATTTTGGGCTTTTGGAGGTAGCCCTTAGATTGGGAAGGGAAAGAGCCTTTTGTCAGTTGGGCCTAACTAAAAACCTATTCTTCACATTGTCGTTCGTGTAGCCCATTGGGTTTCTTGCTGTTTTGGACCTTTTATGTTGTCATAAAATGATCCTGATCGGTTCTAATTTAGATCCATTCTTAAAAGATTATTTCTATATTTTTATATATACTGACATTTGTAACATTATTAAGTATTCTCTTTGGCTCTATAATTTCAATCATAATGGATTCATATTTTGTGGTTATATTATATATTCATAAATAATATTTGTTTTATAAACATATATTTGAAAGTTAAGTTATGGAAAGATGAAAAACTTAGAAATATCGACATCAAATTCTAACAAATATGTACTACGTATTCGAAGACATGCCTTTAGCATGAAGAGAAATTTGATAAGCGAGTGAAAGGTGATATGTGATTATTGGTCACGTACGACATTCATTATAGCTGGAGATATGGAGTTAAAAGTCTATATTCGCTTGCAGTTCGCGTATATGTGCTTACTGAAGTAACTTACTAAAACTATGTTCATTTTGTGCAAATTTCTCAAGAGTGATCGTAGGCGGAATGTTACTCATTGTGTACACACCTCTTATGGCGATTACAAAGTGTTAGTTCGACACGTATATGGAATAATCTTTTTTTCTATAACATCCAAATACTTGTACTATTTCCAAATTTTTATATAATACAACGATAAAGGAGTTCAAATGTCTATTGAATACCTTGAAGTCTTATAAGAAAATTAAGAAAAAAAAATTCAAGATGCTAATTATTTAGATAAATATTCTATAACGTATTATTTGATCACATGTAAGACTTGATTATTATATCTAGTGAGCTCCTTTGTTTCCAACTCCAAACTTATTATTTTAACATTTTCTCTGTTAACAGTCGTAGGAATTTTGCATAAAATATTATGTGTTCATTTAGTTTTTTTAAATATAATTTTTCTCTAAGATGTTACATGTTTTTTTTTTAAATATTATGTGTTCAATTAGTTTATTTAATGTTCATACGTGACTGAAATTCGGTGTACATTTACATATGAGGTGCCACTTGCTTCACATGTGATTTATACATACAATTAATAACATTTGTTTAAATGTGAACGAGTGTTAATTAACTATTTGAATTCGGCTAGATTTTTAATATTCGTATCCAATTAAAGTTTAATGTAAATTTACATATGAAGTATTATTTCTCATTGTGGATTTATATATTGAATTTACATAGTCAACAACATTAGCTACCCATATCTAATGATCTAGTGGTTTAGTGTACGTTCCCTATAAAAATGATGCGAGTTCAAATCATTTCAAGTGAAGATTAAATGATATTTAGGTGAAAAAATTTGTTATCAAAAAAAGAAAACTAAAATAAAACATGCGATTTAAGCTATAAATTTATGTGTTGTTAACATGTTATCTTAATAAAAAGAATATTAGTTAGATGCATGTTTGAAATATATAAAATGCTTTTGATAATTTTTTGTTCTTTAATGTTTAAGTATAACTAAAATATATCATTTTGAAATTAAAACAATATAATTGTTTAATTAATTTAGTCCTCATTCATTGTGATCACTATTTGTCGCCAGTATGCTCGACAGGGGACATCACAACAACGTACACAGTGATGCCATTCATCTTTTTCCCTTTGAAAAATATAGAGTATTAATACGGGTTCATTCAATAAAATATTAAATATTTATTAGCATAAAAATTAAAAGGAAGTAGTTTTTTTATATCGCGCGTTGCGGTGAAATCGAGCAAATGATAATGTAAAACAAACGTGATTTGAAAATAAAGCATATTGTTTAGAAAGTCAAACCATTAGAACGATTTAGTTTATCATCGTACCGTTTTATGATACCAAATAAATACTTTATTTTGAGTATAACCTCGTTTCTAAGAAAACATATAACGGAATGTCAGGGAAAGAAATCAAGCACAACTACGTACTTAAGTTTTTAGAAAAAAGTTATAAACATAACTTATTAAAGAAGTATCAAACTAATCGATATATTAATATATCTCAAAAAAAGAAAAAAAAACAAATATTAAAAAAAGGTAAACGAAATATATGTTTTAAAAAAGAAAAATACGTTATTAAAAGTAAATATAATAATAAATTATTATATTATAATATGTAAAACAATAAAATAATAAAATAATAAAAAAACTATATATTATTATAAAAATAAAGTTACTATTCATCATCCTTCGAAAACAATATATATATAATATATATATAATATATATATAATAGTTGAAAAAAATTAAATTATTAAAACATTCATAAAGTAATTATTAATAAAGAAAATAATAAATAGTTCAGAAACAATGAAGGGAAAGAATTTCATTTAGTTACGTATTTAGTAGGTAAAGCTTGGGCTAACAAAAAAAATAAGCGAGAAATTTTCAAACGGTTACAAAAATAATGGGCACACAAAACTGTGATACGTAGCTTAGTTCCTTATTTATTAGGTATAGCTTAGTATTAAAAATGAATAAAAAATTATATTATTCTGATTATAATATAACAATCAAAATATATTTATTTGCATTAAAGTTAAACTTAGGACGACTTTCAAGTTTCAATTGATCTGTCTTTTCATCGTAGGCTAGTTTTATTAACTTTTTAACCGTTTGCCCCACTAGAGATAAAACATAACTTAAATCAACTAACTTAAGACAATGAGTTGAAATTGCCATCTCTACAAAACACAAATAAACTTACACAAAGAGCTAAAATACGCCATGATATAAATCGAAATGAGAATAAAAGAAAATAATCATTTGAATACTTTTGGCTATAATGACTTACATGACAAAAAATACAATAAGATTCAACAAATCGTAGAAAAATTAGATCTTTGAATCTTAAATATATATGGTTGACTATTTTTTTAATTGGATCGTAAATGTTTATAAAAGTTGTTTTCAGTTTGTATAATTCATGATTAAACAATTTAATTAATAAAAAAACAAAACATTGAATTAAAAAATTCTATAGACAAAAATTGAAACAATTGATTAATCTAGTTATTTAAAATAGTGGAGCTGATTAAATTGTAAAACTAAAGGGGTTAGACAAGGAGACTCGTTGTCACCTTTTCTGTTCCTTCTGGTTATGGAGGCTTTATCTAGCATTTTCTGTAAAGCGGGGGATGAAGGTTTATTCAAAGGAATTCAAACGCCTAATAATGGTCCGAAAATATCTCATTTGTTTTATGCGGATGATGTTCTTTTGTTGGGGGAGTGGGACAGGGTTAATGTTTTAAATGTGGCGAGATGTTTGAGAGTTTTTTGCTTGTGTTCGGGTCTTAAAATTAACCTCCATAAATCTAATATATTCGGTCTGGGAGTGGAAGAATGAGAGGTTAGGGATATGGCTATGGTGGTGGGGTGTAATTCAGATAAAATTCCGCTCTCGTATTTGGGAATTACGGTGGGGGCTAACATGAACAGAATCAATAATTGGAATCCGATTATTGAGGTGTTCGATAAAAGACTGTCGGTTTGGAAAGCTAAAACTATTTCGATGGGGGGGGGGGGGGAGACTTACTTTGATTAATTCTGTGATGGAAAGTCTTCCTATATATTACTTTTCGTTATATAAGGTACCGGTTGGAATTATCAAGATTCTTGAAGCGAAAATGAGAAAGTTCCTTGGGGGGGGGGGGGGGGGTTACAGATGAAATTAAAAAAATAAACTGGGTGGCTTGAGATTGGATCACGTGGCCTAAATCTAAAGGAGGGTTGGGTATAAACAGACTTAAAGAGATTAATTTGGCCCTTCTTTTTAAATGGGGATGGAGATACATGGTCGAAAATCAAAATTTATGGAGAAAGGTGGTGGAAGCTTGCCATGATAAAAACAATCAAAGGAGCTTCCTTCCTATAAATGGTAACATTAGGGCTGGGTCCAAGTTTGACAAAATGACATTTTACACCCCTAAATCTTCATATTTACATGTTTTATGGGGTTTTCAAGGTGTTTTGAGCATTTTAATCATAGTTAAGGGTATGAGATGTAATTATATCATATACTAAATAGAAAGCAAGTACAAACGTGTATAATTGTCGTAAATAAGTGTCGAAATTGTATAAATGGGGCATATAGATCATAAGTTTGCAAGTTTGACATATTTAGCCAAAGTATGAATAAAGTGTCGCATGAATGATATTTTTGAATGTATGAACATGTATAAGGCGTATATAACATAAATGTAACGAAAACACGAATTTCATTATGATTCAATTCTCGAATTTTACATCGATTGCAATGAAAGAACGATTGCAAGAGTACGAAGTTTCCAAAAATAGGATTACAAGCAAGGGTTTCCAGATATAGAAAGTATGGAAACGCATGGCGTTACAACCGCCACCCTCCGCCGACCACACCACCATCCTCCGCGGCCACCTCCCGCTACCGGCGACCACCACCCGTCGTCGTTGTCACCACTACCATCGACCACCATCGCCGCCACCCGCCACCACCGACCACCGCCACCCCGAGCACTACCGCCACGCTCCGCCGACCACCACCACCATCCTCCGCGGCCACCACCCGCTATCGTCGACCACCACCACCCACCGTCGTCGCCACCACCATCAACCACCATCGCCGCCACCTACCACCGCAGACCACCGCCATCCCGACCATCGCTGCCACCATCGCTAACAACCGACACTCACCGACCACCGCCACTAGCCGCCACCACCCATGGCCGAATTAATTCATTCCTTTTTCTTACCTACCAAACAACACAAGGTAATGATTTATTCCTTTCCTGCATGGTAACAAAACAAGAGTATGGAATGTAATGATCAATTTCATTCCTTTTTCCATTGCATTACCTCGTCCATTTCATTACCTCATCTATTCCATTATGTTATACCAAACAGACCTTTAAGGTGCCTTTGGTTCGCAGGAATTCAATGGAATTGGAATTTGAATTCCATCTCTTAAGATGTTTGGTTCATAGAATTTGGTAGAATTGGAATCCCAATGGGATTCCAATCTTTATGTGTTTGGTTGAATGGAATTGGAATTGGAATTAGGCATGGATTCCTTCAAATTCCTTTAACTGAAGGAATTAAAGTAAATTCATTGGAATCTTCGACCGTTTCGACCCGCACCGTTTCGACCCGTACCGTTTCGACATGAACCGTTTCGACGCGACCCATTTCGACCCACACCTTTTGGAATCAAACCGTTTTGACGCTAACCGTTTTGACCCGAATCGCTTCGAATTGAACTGTTTCGACGCTAACCGTTTTGACCAGTACCATTTCGACAAGTACCGTTTCGACCCAAACCGTTTCGAATGGAATCGTTTCGAATGGAATCGTTTCGATGCGAACCGTTTGACGCGAACCGTTTCGACCCGTACCGTTTCGACCAGTACCGTTTCGAATCGAACCACTTCGACCCGAACCTTTTCGACCCGTACCGTTTCAACCCGTACCATTTCGACCCGAACTGGTGGTTGTGGGTGCCGTGGTGATGGATTCCAATTCATTTGACAACCAAACACAACAAAAATGGAATTGAGATTCCAATTCCAACAATTTCCAATTCCAATTGGAATGTTTAAATTCCGAATCCAATTCCTTCAAATTCAAATTCCTATACAAATTCCAATTCCAATCCCAAATCATTCCGCGAACCAAACACACTCTTAGTATTTGGAGTAAGCTTTTTAAAATGACTTTTGTTTGTGTATATCAACTCCATTTTATAATTACTTTTCTAGATTGCCTAACATGGCATCAATTTATGTTTGCTGACAAACATGTAATGCACAAATGTTAGTATTTATATTAAAGTTAAATGTGACAAAATAAAAAAAACGAGGTATAAAAGTGCATCTACGAATATGCTTATTGTGTCTTCTTGCTTTAGCCTTTAGTGCCCTACCTTCGATCATATCTCTAGTTTTATCATTATATGTATAGTGACGTATTAGGCAAATCCAAGAAGTTGTCCCCCAAAGTAGTAATTTTCACATTGTACAAGAAAACAAAATGTTATTATTTATAATATCATAAAGAAGATAAGATGATAAACAATACAACGCGGCATTCATTCCTTATGTTTGTAACACAACCTTTATTTGTCTATTGTGCCCCCTTCTTGCTTAAACCATAAAAGCATATTCACATATAATATCATTTTTTTTGTAGCGTATCTCCACAACAAGCTATTATTGGTGTTTTTTTTGTTGGTTTGAGATATATGATTTTAGGTGGTGCCAACCCTAAACTATATATATATATATATATATATATATATATATATATATATATATATATATATATATATATATATATATATATATATATATATATATATATATATATATATATATAGGGGAAGGATAAATCGAAAACCCACTTGAGTTGAGAAAACTCAGAAAACCTTTGTAAAAAAACCATGTAAACTCAAGAAACATTTCTAAAAAAAAATAGGAAATGTAATATACATATATTTGAACATTTTAAAAAAAGAAACACAAAAAAACACCAAGTAGTTTTTTTTTTAAAAAATGTTACAAAATTTCAGGATACATAATATATATGTCCAAAAAAAATGTAACATACAAATTTTCAACATTAAAAAAAAAATAGTAAGCGTTTTTTACATTTTTTTTTTCATAAATAGGTCCGTGTATATTTATATTACATTCCCTATTTTTTTTAGAAAAAAATAAAAATGTTACATAGGGTTTATTTGGGTTTTCTCAACTCACATGAGTTTTCGATTTATCTTTCCCCTATATATATATATATATATATATATATATATATATATATTATTTTTAAACTGATGAATTGTTCTTTCTTCTTGTGAGTTTGTTCTCTCTTGAAATTTTGTTAGATATCATTTATTCTAAAAAGAACTCATAGCATATATCTTGAATTTTTTTTGACTTTGTGCTTTAAAATATTCGAAGTAATATATCCAAGAAGTAGTAGAACTAATTATGCAATTTTCGAAGGGAAAGAAAAGAAAAAAGTAGAACTAATTATGCTAGTCATTCATCAACTATTAAAACCGCAATATCTACTCAATCATGTTGGAAACCGAAAAACAAGCATTCCTTGTAACCATCCTACGACATGATAATAAGTATTGCTTAAGAAGAATAAATAAGTGTTTGTTAAGAGTGAGAGAGTAAGGGAGCCGATCCTTGAACTTGTGGTTGAAGGTTGGTATTTGTAGCCGAAGAGTGTGAAGAAGGAGATGAGCCTTAGGCCAGGCGTCGCCAACAAGGAATATCTGTTACTGTCTTTTTGTACTATTGGGTCCTTTATGATTGATCATCGTGGGGCTTGTTTAGGCAGAGCCTGGCGCACACTGATTGGTTGCAGGTTCCTACCATTTGTACTATCTGTACTTGTACTGCTGTCATTACCGTGTGTGTGCGGATAAGGTCCGGGCAGGAACTCTAGGAGCAGCTGAGTGTTGTGTTGATTAAGTTTGGGTATGGTCCTCTGCGCACATGGGTTGTAAGGCCTTACACAGGATTTGGGACCATACCCCTTCAAGTCCCCCAGTCTAGTGCTGCTTCCATGCGTGGATGGCAAGTAGGAGGAACTCTCAAATAGATAAGTGTTGTCTTTATTCGGATGTGGGTTGGCGTGAGTCCAGCTTACCTCTTGGATATTGCAAAGTCGTGCGCATGAACCTTTTGCTTCCTTTTATAGTAGCTGGAGCATGGCATATAACACTTTACTTCGTTGGAAGGAAAAGGTCTGGGTTGCGCATGTGCTAGAGATTTGAATTTTGGAAAAAAAGGAATATTTTAAAGATACGGTTTGGTGAGAAGTCAGGGTGCTGTGATTGCTGACACTGTGCAGGGGAAATCGTCACATTGTCAGCCACACTCTTTCGCCGCTGTGTCAGGCGAGTGACTGCCACGTGCGCCTGGTAACTGCTGCTCCATTTTTTACGCCTGATGTGTCACCCTGTGATTGGGCCTACACCACAAGTTATGGGCATACTTACCCATCTCATTAAATGTGATGGGTATAAATAAGGGATATGGGGTTTTGGAGAAAAATTTTTCTTCAAATTCTCTTCCAATTTTCTCTCAATTCCTCAAACTGTGATTGGGCCTACACCACAAGTTATGGGCATACTTACCCATCTCATTAAATGTGATGGGTATAAATAAGGGATATGGGGTTTTGGAGAAAAAATTTCCTTCAAATTCTCTTCCAATTTTCTCTCAATTCCTCAAACTGTTCATCTTCGTGTTTGAAGTTTTTCTTCAAATCATCAAGTTCCTCATGACAACTTTGTCTTCTTCCACATTCACCTGATTATGTGAACCCCTACGCAACCAGTATCTGGGGGAGATTTGTTAAGCGCCCGACCAGACTGTTGCCGATGGCTCAGCAGGCTTTATCACCTTATATTCTGACTTGTTTCATGAAATTAATTTCCGGTTTCCAATCACTTAGTTTTTTTGGTGAGATTGACTATTCTGAAAAGTGCGGAGTGGTACAAGAACTTAAGCGTGCTGCCAAATAGGTCCTTTGGTGAGAGAGCTCTTGTTGCTGCTGGTATGAGTGCGCGTTGGAAGCCGAATAGTCGAGATGTGCCCATCTATACAGAGAATGGCATTGGTAAGTGTACGCTTTTACCTTTGTTATAGTTGTTTGCGTGATGTATTTGTTTTGATGACTTAGTTACTTTGCACAGAGAACCCCCTTTTCAATATTGCTTTTGAGAACCATCTGGGGGTTATAGGGGTTAGGACGATTAAGGCAGGTGAGAAGCTTTGGTACGACTGAATAGTAGGTAACTTCATGTTCCCCATGGTTGAGTTGTTGGTTGTGCCGCTGCCCCAAGGTCAATGTGCGTAGATTCCCAACCCTAGACCTTGTAGGGCCATGACTCCTACTAGGGAGGAAGTTATGATTCTTTCAAGCAAGGAGTCAGTGGCTTCATCTAGAAATGGACTAACTCCTCCCCATCGTGCTTCATGTGAAGGTTCACTACGTGACTTAGGCATTGGCCTCGACACTGGAAAAGTTGAGAAAGCCCCCAGGAAGAAAACTGTTAGTGCAATTGGTCCGTCTAAGAAGAAGAAACCTGAGTAAGTTATTATTGTGCTTAATGCTGGGTTGAGGAAATGTATAGCCGCGTTTGAAAGACTTCTTCAGACGATTGCATTATATTCTATGATACTCTTGTTGGACTCGACGTTGCAGGTGGGAAAAAGAGCATGAAAGGTGGGTCGTCTTTTTCTGTTGTGGGTGTCGGAAGTGCGTTGACTGCGGAGAGTCCTGCAAGCGCAATGCCGACCTATGTTCCTAAAGACTTGGAGCAGAGCCCTGTGCGGGAGGTGAAGAAAAGAGGTTTGGGCAAGAGGCCACGTGCTAGAGATAACGTACCACCAGTGTCAGTAGCTAAAAAAGTTTCTTTAAGGTACCTGCTATTGACAAAAAGGGTGACTTACAGTCCCTTATGTCAAAGATTTCTCCTATTGTGTATATTTGCTCAATGTCTACTTGATTTTTTTGGTGTATTTGCGTGTTAGATTTATTATTGTGTGATCAAGCACGCGCCCTACACAACCAAGATTTAAGTTTGTCCATTCCAAAGATCCTAAGGCAAGTGACTTGCCCTCTCCGCCTCCACCTCCACTTCCATATGTCCAATCAGAGGATAAACATGTTGAGGGGTTGCAAGAGGAGGGTGGCGCAGAGGTAGAAAAGTTGAAAAAGCAGGCGTGAGACCGAAACTGTTCTCGTTGTCTTGGAAATTGCAAAAGGACCTTCTATGAATTTTGAGGAGCCTGTTGAAACCGTTAGAGTGGAAACACTAGTTGGTGGGAAAGATCTACGTACTGGTGAGCCAGAAAAGATTGTCGAGACTGCTAATAAACCATTTGTCGAAGGTTATGCTATTCATGCTTCCCATGAGGAAGGCAAAGAAGAGGAGAATGTGTCTTTGATTGGGCGCACCTCTCGGGGGCGCCGAATGTTGTTGCATCTACTACTGCGGATGTAGGCGCAAGTGGTAGTGGAGTTAAGGTTGACGATCTGGAAGTGATGGAGCTGGTAATTTGGATGTTGAGCAAGAAGACATGCCTTCAATGCTACTCAACGAGACTTTGGGGGATTATTATTATCGCACCTATAGTGCGCATCATGCCGAAATTGTTCATGCCCCTGTCTAGAAACACAAACAAGGTGTTACTTTTGGCACGATGGGTGCTTGTCAAGAATGGTTCAAAGGGGACTTTCCTCCAACAAAAAATGTGCATCAACGTGGTAGGGGCCATGGGAGCTTGTATCATGCTCACTTTTTTGCGCAAGCAAATTCTGTTTCCACGAGTAACCAGATTATGCGCGAGTGGCGCATGACGCATAGGGAAAGGGTTGCTTTTGAAGAGACTGGGATTCAGTTGGCTGCTAAACACAAGTTGTTTCTAGCAACCCAAGCCCAGCTGGCGGGAAAAGAGGCCAAGTTTGAAGCAGAGAAAAATATGAGGAATGGGGGGGGGGGTGGGGTTGCTTGGAGCTAAGAAAAGGGTTGAAGTGCTTGAGAAGGAACTCTCTGATGAGCACAAGCGTTGGTCTGAAACTTGTAAAAGATATAATATAGTTTTGCATGGTATTCGCACAGAAAATACCAATCTCAAAGTGCAAAATGAAATCCTTAGGAAACTAAATGAAGAGTTGCAGGCTTTGATTGATGAAGCTCGATCCCACCGTGAGCACGACGAATAGCGACAAGTTGAAACTGAAGCTACGTCTAGAGTGAAAGATAGAGAAATTGAGAAACTTACTGTTGATTTGTTTGAACAGGAAGAAGTTGCGAGTCATTTAGCTGCGAGAGAGTGAGATATATATATATATATATAGAGAGAGAGAGAGAGAGAGAAAGCGAGAGAGAGAGAGAGAGAGAGAGAGACTTTGCTCCAAGGATGTCGAAATTGCCGAGCTTAAACGTCACTTGTGCGAAATCCAGGATAAATGTGAGTCTCGGGAGGTGGATGTTTGAGCGGAAAAAGTTCAGGCGGAAGTAGCTGAGGCGGAGCGGGATATTGCTCAATCTGATTTGAACATTGCTCAGAAGGCACGCGCTAACACGGAAATCATGCTGGAGACTTTGATGAATAACACTGTGTGGTTGAAACAACGTGGTATCCTGCAAGTGAGTACTTGAACTTTTCCTTATGCTCTTAGTTTGACCTTGTGAACTCCGTTTTATTTCTTGTGTGGTTGCAAAATCTATGCTGGACTCTATTGAACTCGATATCGTCGTTGCAACACTGACTTTGGTAGCACACAATGACGGTTATAGGGAGGATTACCTGGAGTGTGTGGCGCATGTTATTGAAGCGTTGAAGGTGTAATGGGATGACCAGTATTCAGCTATCCATGGTAGGAAAACTGGGGATGAGTCGGTTGTTACCCAAGAGGCATATAACAACCTTCGTCTCCTTGTGATGGATTTGGTGATGGAAGCTCTTCAACATGATAACTATGTGGATCACTTGAAAGATATCTTTGAGCTACCGGTGCACCCGGATGATGTTGAAGCAGGTGGTGAAGGCAACGATGAAGAGGATGCTCCTAAAGCCTGAAGAATTCCAGCCTGCGTGCCGCGTATGGGCTTCTTGTCCTTGTAATAGTGTTAGGTTTAACGGATAAGTTCTACCCCATGCTGCCTTTGTTGGGGCGTGGGTTTACAACATGTTTTATTTTCCCGGCCTGTGTGCCGAGGATTTGACCTTTCATGGGCATGAACAAGTTTCACCTTTTCCACAGTCTCTATTGATTGTGGAAAAGTCAACACTGTTTTGGCGCATCGTGTGGTTATTTTTCAGCTTATTGGGCGTAAGTAAATAGTAACTTAGTATGTTAAATTGTTTGTTACAATATTTATGTGTATATTACTACTTTGTGCAGGTATCGCGAATGCAGATTGGCTCAAATTCAAGTGGGAACAACATACAATACGGCCATGCGCCTGGAGTGCGACTAGCCTTGAAGATCGTTCGTGTTCATGAAGTTGTAGTTTAGCCAATATGTTTTTACGTGTACCCAAAATGGTGCGCGTATTTGTAATATAGTTTATATGAATGTAAGCATTGAAAATATGTGACACCCCATGAAAATCAGGAAAACCACGCAACTTAACTAGCTTCCTCAGTAACCACGTGCTAAATTTCGGGACGAAATTCTCTTAACAAGGGGAGAATGTGACAACCCTAAAAAATTTCATGTAACCGTACAATTTATTTATGTTAATTAAAGTGCTTGATGACTGTGTGGAATTACTTAACTGCTTTCTGGTTACTACGTCATACCTACATGTGCTTGTTAACATACTAGTCTTGTGCAAAGAAGCTACTAAATAGTCCTGTATGCTTTCCTAGGTGCCGGGAATTAATTGTGACACAAAAAGTTATATAAAAGACACTTTACGGAATAATTAAGCACTTTAACGGAACGATACCCAACCGAAATAATGCTAGAAGCATTGTTTCTATTTTTCTAAGCTAGTTAGGGCCCCCGAACACCCTAACACACTATATACTACACAACACACCATAAGAAACTAACTAAACTTTTGAATTCCAACCAAATCACTAACTAATAGTTGAAACCCAACCCTATACCCTCCTTGGCGACGGTCACCATGGGTGGCCCACCCATGGATTTGTTTCAATATTAAATTATGATCTTGTTGCTAGTATGGGAACATATTACACATAAGGTATTAACATGTTGAGGAGTTATAAGTAGTAACCTTAGGTTCATCATCCTCTCACTTCTCAACACCCATTTCACTCAAACACTCCTCTCTGATACGTGGTCAAAAACCGGTGCTTGTAATTGCTTAATTTGATGTTATTACACAAGTTTTAGTTTCGAATGGCCTACTTTTGATTAGATATGTATTTTGCAGGTCTAGCGGAGTTAAAGGAGCTTTTCGGGAGCTTTACGGGTCACCGAGATGAAAAACGAACCACCGGGAAGCGAAACGGGTCAACCGGGGACAAGGAACGCGAAAAACAGAAAAGACAGTTTATGGGCACCGTCGCCGACGCCCATATGGGCCGTCACCGACGGTCGTTGTATGTGTGCGTCGCCATAACCCTCCGTAAGCAGCAAGTTAAGCAGTCGGCAACAAGTCACAATACATGGACCATCGCCGACGGGGCATCAGGCCGTCGGCGACGGCCCTCCAATTCTGTTGCGCGATTGTTTCTTGTTTTGGGTCAAATAAACAATCAAATAGGCAATGTTGGTCATCAATTCGGGGAGTTACACTTGTTTTTCAATTTTGAACATCATCTTGGAGCCACAATTCATCATTATTCACCCACCAATTCCATCATCATCAAGATAGAACCCGAATCAAGAATCACCTACCATCACCATCTTCACAATCAATCCATCATCCACAAACCCTAATCCTTCTACCATCATCATCTTTCACCAAACATCATCATTCACCATTCTCAAGGCTTCAAGATGTTTAATTTCGAGTTCTCAACATCCGGTGATCAAGCTTCTTCAATCATGAGCGGCTAATCATCTCGGTTTCACCCCGGTGTAGGTAGTTGTTAACTTTAGGGTTTCGAATTGTTCTTGTTTCAACTTAGTGACAATTTGTGTTTGATTTTTGAAACCTTTGACAATAGTTTGCATTTGTTTCGTATTCGTAAATTATCGAACGATGTTAAAAGTTATGACTTTACGAAATGGTTATGTGTAGTATGCATTGTCTTGGTTAGGTTTTACTTTTGTTGATCATAAAGTGTATTCTTTTCCGTTTCTCAAAACGTTGATAGTTATTAGCACCTAAGTCATGGTATACTAAATCCGCTAATCATACACAATTGAGTTGGATCTAAAAACTTGTAGAAACCCTAGGTTGAAAATTACCGAAACCGGGTGTGAACCCTTTTTCTCATTAGCGTTTATTAATCAAATTTTTGTGCAATCGTTAATTTTTAGTTGTCAATCAATTACACCAATTTCTTTAGATTAAATTCACATCTCTCAATTAAACAAAATACAAAAACATTCTAGTAAGCTTCATAAGTTGTGACACTCTTGATAATTCAATCGAATCCATTCACAAACCACATACTCTTCGTTGTTCGACCCCTTGCTACCACTGACTATTTGTTAAGGGTAATTTGGGCTTATAAATATTATCTTTGACCCGAGCGCGACACTCCGATCAAATTTTGGCGCCATTGCCGGGGAGTGCGTGCGCTTTGTGTTTGGATATTGTTTGAATTTGTGTGATTAACTGTTTAAATTGCATAATTTCTTTTCTTGTACTTTGTCTTTTTCTTTGTTACGCGGGGTGTGTTACTTGTGCAAGTTACAGGTAGTGCATGTATACGCGGAACTCCGGGAGGACTTCACCTTTAGTGTACGAACCGGAAATAGAAAGAGTCGCAAGGAGAAATTAAGCAAGCCGATTAGAGGCAACACTTGCTTCTAATCAAGCCACCACAACACCACCACTCACACCAACCATTGAAACCGATTCAATGGCAAACCAAAACTCCAACCAAAACCAAAACCAAAACTCGAACCAATTCCAATATCGAGGCAACTTCAATCCCGCCCAAAACGTTCAACATATGCCTCAAGGACAACATGGTGGTAACAACAACAATACCGGACCACCTACACCACCTTTTCAAAATCAAAATCCCAAAAACACCCAAAGAACACCCCAACATCAAAACCTTCATCGACAAACCTCCTTACCCCTCAATCTTGATGATCGGAATGTCAATTCCGACCGTCGAGGCAACCGAGATCGTGGCAATCCCGCGAACGAAGACCCCTTCTTCAACATAGACGATTTGAGAAACACCATCCCCGATGACGAACCATATAGTGTTCCTGGTTATCAATGGCCGGAACACGTAAGTGTTCATACAGAAAATTCAGACGATGGGGGTTACTATGATGATCGGGCGAATGATGACGAAGATTGGGGATATGTGAATCAGGGTAATTTTTACAATGCAAGAGGGTATGACGATGAGGAGTTTGGTTACCAAAACGCCAATTATGTTGGGGATGAAGACTACGGGTATGGAAATAGAAGGAATGACGGTTACGAAAATAACCGCCAACCACGAAATAACAACCAAAGGAACCGAAATGACGGGTTTTACAACAACAACAACAATGGCAACCCTAATCGGATTCCTCGTTTCGTGGGAGGGGGTAACCAACGGGGTAATCAAGGTGGAAATCGAAGAGATGATAGAAGAGGTGATAGGGGCGGTGATCGAAGGGACAACCGAAGGCCGGTCGATCAAGAGGTTAATGGTCCACAACGTCGTCAACAACCTCCACGGGGAGTGAATGACCGTTTTCGACCGATAGTTACCGAAAATGACTCTCCGATAGTGTGCGAACGGAGAATGTTTGATTGTAAACCGCATTACATCAATATACTTCCCCACTTCAATGAGAGGTCTAATGATGAGCCGTATACGCATTTGGCGGAGTTTTCGTCCATTTGCAACACTATTGGGGGGCACAACTTCGTACTAGAGGAGGTCAAGCTTCGTTTGTTCCAATTTTCGTTGAAAGACAAGGCAAAGCAATGGTTTTTCACACTTCCGGAGAATAGCATCCGGACATGGGGTGAGATGCAACAAGCCTTTTTAGACGAATATTACTCGATGGCGAAAACTGACGACGCTAGGGATGAAATAAGGTCATTTCGGCAACTATCGAGTGAACCATTGCATGAAGCGTTCACTCGATTTAAGGAATTGATGCGGAGATGCCCACATCACCAAATAGAAAAGTGGGAATTGGTGAAGTGTTTTGTACGTGGGTTGGATGACACAACATGGAATCTTCTCGAATCGACGAGTAACGGGACTCTTTTGAGCAACCATGAAGACGATGATTGGGAGTTTTTAGAGCGGATGAGTAAACGGTCAAAAGAGAAGGAATCGGCCGATCAAGCTAAGAAACATCCCATTTCCCAGTCGCTTCCCGATCTAGATTCTAAGGATCAAATTTCTACCTTAGAGCAGGAAATGGCTCGCATGAAGAAGAAGGAAGTGAACGCGGTACAGTTTGCGGTGTGTGAAGAGTGTGCAGATATTGGGCATAGCACCGAGCAATGTCCAACGGGATCGAGTGACTACACCGAGGAGGTAAACCAAGTGTATGGGGATCGAAAGCACTATGACATGAACTCCAACACTTACCATCCGGGCTTGAGAAATCACCCTAATTTCCGGTATGGTAATGCCTCGAATCAAATGAACACGAATTTTCAATCGGGTAATCAAGGAGGTCAAGGTGGGTCATCATACAACAATCGTCAAGGTGGTAACCAAGGGGGTTACCAAAAGAATTACAACCAAGGTGGTAACCAAGGGTATCAAAACCGTGAAGGCAACTACCAAAGGAATTACAACCAAGGTGGAAATGGGGGTGGTGCATCTAACTCCCAAGGTGATGATTCGATTAATTCGAAACTAGATGCCATCCTGTATACTATGAGCACTCTTACCAACTCACATCAAGATCTCATGAATTCAAATCAAGAAATTAAAGCTGAAATGCGGAAAGAGTTTGAAGTGAGGGATAAATCCCAAAAGGCATTAGAGAAACAAGTAGGCCAACTCGCGGAGGAAATGGCTCAAGTGAGGGGAAGCATGGGGAAGCTTCCAAGTGACACAACGGTGAACCCTAAGCATCAAGGGTCAAGCTCAAGGAACACACGTGAGGTACCAATTATTAAAATTACTTTACGTAGTGGTCGAGTCGTTGATAATGGTGTCAAAACACCATCACCCTAGTTTGTTGAAGGGGTGGTGGAAGATGCTAGTGAGGATGAGAATGAGAATGGTCAAACGGGTCAAAATAAAAATAATTTGAAAAAGAATAATGACACTCCCGTTGTGACCATACCGGTCCCTAAGACTAAGGAAACGGGTGTGGAGGTTAATACCGCCCCTTATCCCGAAGCATTGAAGGGACCCATTAAGAAAGTTGTAAACAAAAGAGGTCCACAACAAGAAGAGTCGTTGGAAATTTTCAAACAAGTAAAAATAAATCTACCTCTTTTGGATGCAATTAAACAAGTACCGTCTTATGCTAAGTACTTGAAAGAATTGTGTACCCAGAAACGAACTCATAAATTTCCAAAAAAATTAGACTTAACCGAAAATGTGAGTTCGATTCTTTCGGGTGCACTTCCACCTAAGCTCCAAGATCCGGGTGCGCCTATCATTTCAATTCAAGTAGGCGATTTTAAAATCAACCGGGCACTTCTAGATCTTGGTGCTAGCGTGAGCATTCTACCGGGTAGTTTGTATGACCAATATGAGTTTGGTCCACTTCAATCGTCAAACACCACTGTGGTGTTAGCCGATTTGACACCTAAACTACCTCGTGGAATTGTTTCGGATGTGATAGTAAAAATCGAGGATTTTTACTATCCGGTGGACTTTTTGGTACTTGATTATGTGGCCAAGGACCCAACCAAGCAACCTATGGTGATTTTGGGTCGACCGTTCTTAGCAACCGCAAATTCTCAAATTGATTGCAAAACAGGAACGGTTGATATGACATTTGGAAACCGAAGGTTGAGGTTGCATATTTTTTCCGGACTTATGAACCCTCCAGTTGATGATGAATGCTATATGGCGGACATTGTTGACACGTGTATACCTCTTTGCGACACAGTCGTGGATGGGGAAAACACAATGGAGGACTGTTATATGTTTGACAGGTCACAGGTGGAGGTGGAAAGGAGCATAGACGAAGAAGTGAAAATCTTGGAGGTAAAAGTGTTTATGGTTTCGTATTATTGATGATCAGAAACAATACATGAGGGCCCTTTATATAGGGAAGAAACATAACCCTAACCTAGCACCTAATTAGGAAAAGATAAAGTTTCCTAATTTACAATGGTTATCTATTACAAAAATACAAAGTATCTAAATAAGATATGGTGCTAATATTCCCCCGTAGTTTGAACGGGCGGAGTACAAACGCTTAAACTAGACCGAAAAGACTAAAATAATTCCCTAGGAAGGCCCTTTGTGAAGATATCAGCATACTGAAGTGCAACAGGAACATGAAGAACCCGTATATGACCAACACGAACCTTCTCTCGAACAAAATGAATATCAATTTCGATATGCTTGGTCCGTTGGTGTTGTACTGGATTATCGGATAAGTAGACCGCTGAAACATTATCACAATAAACAACCGTAGCTTTCTGTAAGGGAACATGTAAGTCACACAACAAATTGCGTAACCAAGTGGATTCGGCAACGGCATTAGCGACCCCGCGACATTTAGCCTCAGCACTAGAACGGGAGATCGTCGCCTGTCTTTTAGAAGACCAAGAAATTAAATTATCACCCAAAAAAGTGCAATAGCCACTTGTAGAACGCCGAGAATCCGGGCAGCCACCCCAATCAGCATCCGAATAGGCAATTAATTCGTGCGACGAGCTTTTAACAATCCGAAGACCATACTCCAAAGTTCCCTAGAGATAACGAAAAATACGCTTCATGAAAGCAAAGTGAGCCTCCCTAGGCTCATGCATAAATAAGCACACTTGCTGCACCGCATACGAAATATCAGGACGAGTGAACGTGAGGTATTGTAATGCACCTGCTAGGCTTCGATATAAAGTAGGATCATCAAACAGTGGACCTTCTGTAGCACTAAGTTTGGCGGATAAATCCACCGGTGTAGTACAAGGCTTGCATGCAGTCATAGATGCCCGTGCCAGAATATCCTTCGCATATTGCGATTGAGATAAAAACAAACCATGTTGGTGCCGAGTAACTTTGACTCCAAGAAAATAATGCAAAGTACCCAAATCCGACATAGCAAATTCCCGTGATAGGACCTGAATAATATTATTTAAAAGAGTAGTACTAGACGCAGTGAGAACGATGTCGTCTACGTAGAAAAGCAAATAAGCCGTGTCGGCACCCTTGGTATAAATAAATAATGAGTTATCACAAGCACTGTTGCGAAAACCATGCTGCAAAATATACGAGGTAAAACGGTTGTACCATGCCCGTGGTGCATGTTTAAGGCCATATAAAGATTTCTTCAACCGGCAAACAAAAGTAGGGTGACGGGTATCAACGAACCCCGTAGGCTGATGCATAAAGACTGTCTCGTTCAAGTGACCATGAAGAAAAGCATTTTTGACATCCAACTGACGAATAGGCCATGAACGGGAGACTGCCAGAGAAAGCACAGTTCTGATAGTGGCCGGTTTAACTACCGGGCTGAACGTATCATCACAATTGACCCCCACTGTCTGTGATTTTCCATTAACAACCAGTCTTGCTTTGTAACGTTTCAATGACCCATCTGCTTTAAATTTGTGGTGAAAAAGCCACATACATCTAATAACCGGTCTGTCAGCCGGACGGGGAACCAATTCCCAAGTGTCGTTTTCCTGTAACGAATTAAATTCTGTTTGCATGGCATGCACCCAATTAGGGTCGGCAAAAGCTTTTGAATAAGTGGTGGGGATTGGGGAGATAGAGGTGGTCAGAAGAGTCGGGTAAATGGGTGGTTTCATAGACCCAGTTTTGGACCGAGTAGACATTGGGTGAGTATTGGTTCGAGGTGTAGGCGTCGGGACTGGTGTAGATGTGTTAGGATTTGGTGGAGGTGGGTCGGGTATGGAGTGGGCAGGCTGTGAAGCTGTGGGCTGAGTTGGGTTAAAGGTTGAGACTGGGTAGGGTTGGGCTGTGGACGACGAGAATAGGTGAAGGTATATGGGGCCGTAATGTTAGGCTTAGGCATAGGGGTTGACCCGAATTGAAACATGGGTGGTAATGGGTCGTCTAAAGAAGAGTAGATGTTCGAGGGGCGGGTATGGTATAGGGGAAGGTTTGTTCATCAAAAGTGACATGTCGGGAAATATGGACCTTGCCCGTGGTAGGGTCTAGACACCGGTAGCCACGAAAGTCGGGCAGGTAACCTAAGAAAATACATCGAATGGCACGGGGATGTAATTTATGTGGCTGGGTGGCGGAAGTATTGGGGTAACACACACAACCGAACACCCTAAGGTGGTCATAGGTTGGGTGTCGGAGGTAAAGAGTGAATGTAGGGGTGAAGAAATTAAGTCGTTTGGTAGGCAAGATATTGTGGAGGTAAGTGGCAGTGTGAAGAGCTTCAACCCAGAACGTGGGTGGTAAGTGGGCATGGATTAGGAGGGAACGGATGATATCGTTTAGTCGTCGAATCATCCATTCTGCACGGCCGTTTTGGGAAGAGGTTTGTGGACAAGAGAACCTGAATAGGAGTCCATGTTGTTGGGCAAATTGTTTAAACATGTTATTATCAAATTCACCGCCCAAATAGCATTGGAATGTTTTGATGTGACGATTGAATTGGGTAAGGATGAGACGATGAAATTTAACAAAAGTAGGGAAGGTCTCAGACTTATATTTTAATGGGTAAACCCACACAAAATGTAAAAAGTTATCAATGAGGACCATGTAATATTTATACCCGGTTTTGCTAACAACCGGTGAGGTCCACAAGTCACAATGAATAATATCAAAAGGTGAAAAAGTAAAAGAACTGGACGTATAAAAAGGCAAACTTTTACTATTAGATAAATGGCATGAATTACAAAAACTAGAAGACGTGTCTTTATTGCATAAAACATTAAATTTGCGACTAAGAATGTCTAAGACTTGAGTGCCAGGATGCCCAAGTCGATCATGCCAGGGTAGAGAGGTGGTGGTGATGAAACAGGCTTGTGGCGGAAGTTGTGGTGGTGTAATTGGATAAACGTCCCCAGTGCTATTGTGGCGGGAAAGGCTGCGTCCAGTTTTGAGATCATTCACAGAGAAACCAAAAGGGTCAAATTCAATAGAGACATTATTATCACGGGTGAAACGTCTAACGGAAATTAGGGTTTTAATGACGGATGGGCTATAAAGGATATTTGGTAGGATGTAGGTACGGTTATGGATTTTGTAAAAGCCAGTGCCAGACCCATGTATTGGAAGGCATTGCCCATTGCCAATAAGAATTTTAGTGTTTACTGAAAACGAGTTGGGAATAGAGATCATACCTGAGTTCAAGGTGACATGAGAGCCTGCGCCAGTGTCCATGACCCCGGGATCCTGATGTTGCTGATTGAGTTGCATGGCTGAGAAGGCAGCCTGGAGATCAGCCGGGTTTAATGCATCGAAGCCTGTAGGAGGGGCCTGGTAGGCCTGTTGTGGGCTGATTTGGGCCTGAAGGAGGCGGTGCGGATGGTCCAGAAGTAGGCTGATTGGGATACCAGGCTGGTTGCGTTGGGTAGGGGCAAGGAGGAACATTCCACCAAGCCCATGTGGGATAACTAGGCGGCTGATTGGTCCATGCTGGAGAGTTTTGACTGCGACCAGATCCACGGCCGCGGCCACCTCGACCATTTCGGTTCCATTGGTTACGGCTGCGCCCTCGTCCCCGGTTATTGGAAGGAGATGAGGTATTATAAGTAGGCTACGGCTGGGAATTCGGGCCATAATTGGTGTGAGAAACCTGATTAGAAGCGGCTGCAGCAACCATGACAGAGGATGCAGAGTTCTGACGACCTTCGATGCGGATGACTTCATGTAACACCTTGAATTTTTGTGTCCAATGATGTGTTAACACGTGTCAGTTGTTTACACGTGGCATCTATAATAAATAAAGGACTAATTTTGACAAACCTTGAAAGTATATAAATTCGAGGGTTATAAATGTCAACAAGGGTAAATATACTGTATAGTATCCCTAAATAATGCTTAAACCTTCAAACGAATAAATTATAGATCGTACAAAAACAAAACGCGGAAGAAAGTGAGAGATTACAAACTACAGGGGTTAACTGTGTCAACATGTTTAATAATACCTCTGAGTGACCCTTTAACGTTCCAAAGACTTTGTAACGGTATTATACCCTCACAAAAATAATATATATGAATTTCGCGAAGTTTTGATATGAAACGAGAAAGTTACGATCGAATTCGTAGAAGAAGGGTTAAAAGCGCCAACAGTGAAAGTTAAGGCTTTCCAATATAATTAATAAATAAACCGGGGACTTAATAATGCGGGTAAATAACACGAGGCCCCTATCGGTAAATAACCGAGGGCCAAACCGCAAAGTTACCCCTTCAAAACCGAAAGGTCAGGTAAATCATTACGAAAGATTTCGTTATTAATGGCCAGATTCTGTAATCATAACAAAAGATTTTAAAATTCTGAAATCTTAACCTCTCGCGACCCGCGTGAAGGTTATGGGTAAGTTGAGGCGGGCCGCGAGCCACCTCAAATATGCGCCTGATTTCTTAAACTCAAGCGACCCGCGTTAAAGTGCATGGGAACTCCCATGCGGGCCGCGTGAAGTGCCCAGATGCAGAAAGTTGTAGTTTCTTGCCTTTTGGAGCTTTTGAACGATCAAACAACCAATTAATGGAGCATGGGTGCCCCCTACACGACCCATACCACTTAGGGACACCTGCCCGTGATCCATAATCAATTGTAGACTGTTGTGTAATGATCTTGAAGGCTCTTGAGCACTATAAATAAGCTACATTGGCTCATAACATTCACACAACTCAAAAATACATCTCTGATCATTCTAAGGAGCTCTCTAGCATCTTTCTCTGTCCATAAGCAAGAACACAACTTCTGTAAGTGATCTAACCCTTTGTGGTGTCACATTTCCTTAGTAAATGGCTAAGAACCAAACCGTCGTAACTACGGTTTGACTTTACAATAAATCAGTAATGGTTCAGTCTTATGACGAATCAAAAGTGGTTATGAGTTGGTATTTACGTGGGTAATAAACCTCTAAAATGGTTCCCCCTGATCACCACTCTAACTATGTCAAATGTCGAGTCAAATGTGCGGTTAAAAAGTCAACAGAAAGCTATTTTAGCGATTTATGCATAATCTGTAATATATATGTTATGGAACCTGTTTTGATAATCATAAAACATGATAATAAGTATATAAACATGTTTGCGCTCGTTTGAATCGATCATTTACTATATAGAACCGGTTCGGAGCCGAATGTCGCAAAAGTTTGACTTTTGCTTTGACTTCAGTTCTGACCCGTTTTAGTGAGGTATAAATATACCTTAGGACTCTCTTAGGACCAGGTCACATGTTGGTATACGCCTCTGTGGTCGGTTCATGAGTTATCCGAGTCTTTTACGTATTTCCGTCATTCGCCTAAAAGTTGACCGTAACGGCCTTTTTAAAATTAAAACGAGTATTTCGGACACGTGAACGGACCAAAACCTTGCTTGTTAAATTATAAGCATGTCCTTAAAGTTTCACGTCAATCCGAGGCCTAGAATGAGAGTTATGTTAAAAGGCGCACTTTTAAGAAAGTTTTGTAATTAACGGCGCAATTAGCATAACACCCATCTAACCCAAGTTTTCGTCACCAAAACTTTTACCCACTGTGGTAAAATAATATTTTGGGAATTTTAAAGATTTTTAATAATTTTTACCTTGCTCATAACCTGCGGTTATGGCTACGGTTCGGTTAATACCGAATATGCCCTTTTTGACCAAAACGGGAGTTCTACAAGGTCTTTTGACCCGATTCCAGTTGCTACTGATTTTAAATAATAAATAAAGTATTTTAAGCTTTATAAGCTGTTCGGGAAACTCAGATTTCCTGTAGAACTCGAAAAGCCCTTTTAAAGTCTTTAAAATGACCGAAAAGCCCCTACGGGGCATAATATTAACTTAAACTCGTTACGGGCATTACGGAAGGTATCCTACTGATACCACAACCCATTTAAGGCATATTGACTTAGGAAATAAGCGTACGACTCTCATGGTTAACCGTTTCGCCTATTGCGCGCACGGTTCGGCCTATGAAACTAGTTTTCATACATTAGCCGATACGGGTCAAAATATATTATTTGAACCCCAAAATCCAGAGTATGAACTATAAACCCATATAAAACAAGTCTCTGAACTTGTTGGGTCCAAATCATACTCCATTCTCGGTTTTCTCCTTTTCGTGCGAATTAACCATATCTATATATCGGAATCAACCGGTTTAAGCTACGGCTAATATAAGGACCGTTAGGATTCTAAGAGGTTAATTAAAACCTTCGTTCCAGATTAGGAGCCCCAGTAAAAGCTATCGGTGACTTGATCTAAATTAAGGATTAATACTTGCAAAGGTAAATACTTTAACTTATTTCCCCTATATGGGCTTGGGTTACGGTATATTAATACCGCTTGATTGAGCATTATATAATTCCATCGCTTAGGTGGTTAATTGATTAAATATGATCGGCTCATTTAAACAGTTTTGTTGCTTATAAGCCTTTGGGGGGTTTAATGACCGTTGTCCCGGATATCCTCGGCATCATTTTACGAAATGGCCACGACCATCGACATCCCGGTGTAGGCGTACACCCGGTATAAAGTGTCGACATTAAAACTAAAAGACGTAGCTGTTGGTTTTTATACTACGGTTTTACGCAAACGTGGTGTGTCTATAAATCTTTAACCCGGCACGACCCGGGCTACTGAACGCATAAAAGAACATGTAAAACGTTCACAAGATCATTATGAATTTTCCCAAGTTATAAAAGAGTTTGTGCCTTGTGCATTCAAATCAATTTTAATAAACATTTTCAAATGTGTCAGTTGAGTGTATTTACCAGTGTAAACTGACGTATTTTCCCCAAAAAGATTAAGTGCAGGTACCTAAACGTAATTGGCTGGTATTAGCTCCCTAGCGTCGGGATAAGTCTCGCAAGCTTGATTGCAGTATCTGATGGAACAATACTTTATGGTTATTTACGATCCACTGTGGATATATTCAACCCTGTAATACATTTTGATATTACAAATCAGAGGTTGAAATTTATATATTTATCTTATGCTTCCGCTGTGCATTATATAATTGTGTGGTTTGACTATATTGTTGCCAACATCGTCACGGTAATCCCCCACCGGGCCCACCGGTGAGACACGTGGAAATCGGGGTGTGACACTTCATCAGCGAGCATAGATCTTGCGAGATCCCAATCGGCATTATTGGAGTTGATAAGCGAGGCTGTAGTGTCGAATTCTTGAGGCAGGCCGCGAACTAACTGAAGGACGAGTCGAGACTCTGTGATTGGCTGATCAACATCTTCAAGTTGATTAGCCAGCTCCTTCAATTTTTGACAATAATCATCGATGGAAGAACACGCGGCAAGAGTCAAGTTGACAAATTTGGTTTCTAAAGCAGCGGCCCGTGCTTTCTTGTTGCTGAGGAAGATCTTTTCCAGCTTAATCCATGCGTCCCGAGCAGTGGAGTCGGTTTCGAGAACCCGAACTAACAAGTCGTCAGATATGGTGCTATATATCCATTGGAGCACCAATGCGTCGAGTTCTTTCCATGCGTCGAAGGTGGGATCAGTTTTCTCCGGGGCTTTAATTCCATCAATGTGGTTCGATACCTTGTATGCAACAACGTGCAGTTTGAATAACTTAATCCATGAGGAATAAGTAACCTTCACACCATCTAAAGTACGAATTTTGGTTTGTATATTCGTGACAGAATAGGCTGGATGTAGTGGGGTTTGTTTCGGTGATGAATCAGAGGATTCAGGGGTATCTGATTTAGGCATAGCGACTGGGGAAGAGACCGAAGACGGTTGGAAAAAGAATGAGGGTTCAGAACCGAGGCTCTGATGTAGCTGTCGGCTGGAAAAAAAAGAACAAAATTTAGGGTTTCAGAACCGAGGTTCTGATACCATAAAAGTGTTTATGGTTTCGTATTATTGATGATCAGAAACAATAAATGAGGGCCCTTTATATAGGGAAGAAACATAACCCTAACCTAGCACCTAATTAGGAAAAGATAAAGATTCCTAATTTACAATGGTTATCTATTACAAAAATACAAAGTATCTAAATAAGATATGGTGCTAATAGGAGGTGCTTGCGGTTAGAGAGGGAAAACCGACATGGACGCACCAAATTGAGAGTTTACTGGAAAGCATTGATACTAAATTGAAGCCGTCATTAGTAAAGCCTCCGGAGGTCGAGTTGAAGGCATTGCCGAAGCATCTCAAGTATGCTTATGTTGGTGAAGGAAATACACTCCCGGTTATCATTGCATCAAATTTAACCGTGGAGCAAGAGGAGAAATTGATGGATGTTTTGGTCACCAATCGGGCGGCGATTGGATGGACCATTGCTGATTTGAAGGGTATTAGTCCCTCGGTGGTGATGCACAAAATCATCACGGAAGAGAGTGTGACTCCCGTTCGAGATGCACAGCGATGATTGAATCCGAATATGCGGGAGGTAGTGAAGAAGGAAGTGCTGAAATGGCTCGATGCGGGTATCATTTACCCGATCTCGGATAGCCAATGGGTGAGCCCAACACAGACGGTTCCCAAGAAAGCGGGTATACAAGTCGTCAAAAATGACGTAGGTGAAGAGGTAGCCACTCGGCCAGTAACCGGGTGGCGAATTTGTATTGATTATAGGAAGTTGAATACCGCAACTTCCAAAGATCATTTTCCTTTACCGTTCATTGATCAAATAGTTGAGAAATTGTCGGGGCAAAAATTTTATTGCTTCTTAGATGGCTATTCTGGTTATAACCAAATTGCTATCCATCCGGAAGATCAATCAAAGACCACCTTTACTTGTCCTTTCGGTACCTTCGCATTTAGGCGAATGCGGTTTGGATTATGTAACGCCCCCGCCACCTTCCAAAGGTGCATGACGGGTATCTTTTCAGATATGGTGGGGAAGTCTTTGAAAATTTGCATGGATGATTTCTCAATTTTTGGGTCATCATTTGAGGCTTGTTTGGACCAACTAGATAAAGTATTAAAAAGGTGTGTCGAAACTAGTTTGGTCCTAAGTTGGGAAAAGAGCCATTTTATGGTTCAAGAGGGAATCGTGTTGGGACATGTGGTGTCAAGTCGTGGGATAGAGGTCGATCGTGCAAAGGTACAAGTTATATCTACTTTAGCGTATCCCACGACTGTTAAAGGTGTTAGGACATTTCTAGGTCATGCGGGTTTTTATCGGCGGTTTATTAAGGGTTTTAGTGACATAACCAAACCCCTATGTAACTTGTTGTTAAAAGTTCAACCGTTTGATTTTAACAAAATTGTCAAAACGTTTTTAACAAATTGAAAGAAAAGTTAGTTGAAGCCCCAATCTTGCAATCACCTAATTGGTCTTTACCTTTTGAAATTATGTGCAATGCAAGTGATTATGCGGTGGGGGCCGTGTTGGGACAACAGGTTGATAAGAAACCCGTTGCCATATACTACACGAGTAAGACTCTTTCAGATGCACAATTGAATTACACCACTACCGAAAAAGAGCTACTCGCGGTGGTATATGCATTGGATAAATTTCGGTTATATATATATGGGGTAGTAAAGTGATTATTTATTCTGATCACACTGCAGTTAGGTACCTAATGGAGAAGAAGGATGCAAAACCGAGGTTAATCCGATGGGTGTTGTTGCTCCAAGAATTTGATTTGGAGATACGGGATAAAAAGGGTATTGAGAATGTGGTAGCTGACCACTTGTCCCGATTGATGGTCGAAGAGGATCCTAAGTCATTAGAGATCAACGAGTCTTTTCCCGATGAGCATATTATGAAATTAGATAAGTTACCGTTGTATGCTAACATTGTGAATTATCTTGTTACAGGTGACATGCTGGGACATTGGGATAGACGGAAGAGGCAACACTTCATGTCTCAAATCAAGTATTACCGGTTGGAAGAACCGCACTTGTGGAAGGAGTGTGCGGATCAAGTGATAAGAAGATGCATAGATGATGAGGAAATTCCAAGCGTGTTGCAGCATCTACACTCGTTCGCATGTGGTGGCCATTTTAGTGGTCACAAAACGGGTCATAAAGTGTTGAATAGTGGTCTTTATTGGCCTACTATTTTTAAAGATGCAAATGAGTTTTCAAAGAATTGCATAGAGTGCCAAAAACTAGGGGGTATTTCAAAAAGGGATGAGATGCCCATGCAACCAATCCTCGTAGTCGATGTTTTCGATGTGTGGGGTATTGATTTCATGTGCCCATTCCCCAATTCTTATGGCAACTTGTACATCTTGGTGGCCGTTGACTACGTGTCAAAGTGGGTCGAAGCAATAGCCACCAAGACAAACGACCATTCCGTAGTGTGTAATTTTGTTCAAACCAATATTTTCTCAAGGTCTGGGATTCATCATGTCATCATAAGTGATGGAGGATCTCATTTTAAAAATTTTCGGTTTGGGAAACTTCTAAAAAGGTTTGGTGTTGACCATAGAATTGCTACCCCCTATCACCCGCAAACAAGCGGGCAAGTTGAGGTGTCAAATACGCAAATCAAAGAGATTTTGCAAAAGATCGTGCGGGCGGACCGTAAGGATTGGTCAATTAAGTTGAACGATGCTTTATGGGCCTACCGTACGACACATAAGACACCCATTGGCACCACACCTTACCGGTTGGTTTACGGTAAGAATTGTCATTTACCGGTTGAACTTGTGCACAAATCATTATAGGCTATTAAAGAGGTTAATATTCAATATGATGATGCAGGTAAGGAAAGGAAACTCAAGCTATGCGAGTTGGAGGAGTTACGGGAAATGGCATATGAATGCGCATCCAAGTACAAAGATGGGATGAAGAAGGCGCATGATACCAAGTTGAGAAAGAAAGAGTTCGAGGTGGGCCAAAAAGTGTGGGTTTACAATTCGAAGCTCAAGTTCTTTCCCGGGAAGCTCCGGAGCAAATGGATGGGACCTTATGTTATCACCCGGGTCGGACAATTGGGTGATGTTACCATCGAGGACCCGAAGGATGGGATACGACAATCGGTAAGTGGTTATCGGCTAAAACCGTTTCTCGATGGTAATGAAAAGGTGGATGAAAATAAGGAATCAGTGAGCTTCGTGGTAAGCATCCCGGTTTATGAGGTCGAATGAAAAGGACCGGTAATGAATTTTGTAAAGTTATGTACAATTATTTAATTGTTTGTGTGTTTTTTGTGTTAATCGTCTTCGTTTCGTACTAATCCTCTTGATTGTGTGAAGTTCGGATATCACGAACAGGTCTTGAAGACAAAAGGTATGTTTTTAGACCTATTTGTGTGTATTAGGGACAATACACGACTTTTCGGGGGGGGGGGGGGTGATAGGGCCGTTAAAGGTTTTTGCGTTTTCTAAATTTTAACTTATAAAAAAATCACAAAAAGATTTTTAATATTTTTTAGGAAATTTTAATGTACATAGTCCCTTTGGAAAAAGTTCATAAAATTCCTCATATTTTTCATAAAAAAATGGTTTTATAAGAGCCGTCGCCGACGGTGTGTTTGCTCGTCGTCTACGGCCCCTACAATGTGTCCGTCGCCCATTTTTCACTGTAGGCAGCGAGTTAGGGCGTCACCCAAAATGTTGGTTTCCCGTAGCCATCGCTGACGGACCTTCTGACCGTCGCCGACGGTCCCTCAAATACTGTCCGACGCTGATTTATGTTTCAAGCATAGATTCGAACCCAAAGTCTTTGATACACCTTCAAATACAAACCGAACATGCTTAGACTACAAATCCGAACCAGGGGTCCACAATCTGATCCATCCATACCCTAATACCACAAATCTTCTGCATTCATCACCACCAAAACTTTTCACTCCATCTTCTTCTCCAAAGCTTCCTCTAGAACCCTAACCTTCTTCTATTCTTAACCAAATCACTTGCTTCTTGAGCCTATCTTGAGTGATTTTCTGAGAGGAACAAAACCCACATAATGGTTTCCATTAATCTTGCTCATTTGCAAGATTTCTGGGCGTGAGTTTTTAGGGTTTTGAAGAGTGTTCATCCAAGTCATTTGCTTTGCACTTTTTCTTAGTTCTTCTCGTTATCTAACATCAAAGGTATGAATTTTCAGTAAATTTTTGCATGATTATCATATGTATTGTTGATTTCTTCCGAAATTTTAAGCATATTGTTTAAGAGTAGGTTGTTTATCATAATGTATGATGTTTTAGCATAAATTTAAGAGTGTTTGCTTGATTTGGGTGGGATTTGAGCATGCTCTAGTCTTGGTGATGTGATTACACTAGATTTTTGCATGATTGAACATAGTAATGATGTTGAATATTGTTGAAACCATGAAATTTTGAGAAATCTTATGAATAAACATGTTAAATTGATATGTAGATGTTAAAATGTGCGGCTTTGGAAGCTTAAAAAGGCGATTTTACATCTAATTATTGATTGAAATTCTACATTGCGTATGTTCAAAGTTTGAGATTGTTTGAAGGTTTGGGGTATACTAATTGTTGTTTTCTTTGTCTTTTGATTGTAGCCATGTTTTGAGGAAGCAAGAAAGCAAAAACCTCCGGGCAAGGTTCATCTTCGGGAGCCGGTTCAGGCTAAGGGATATATCAAAGGCGTTGGGAACAATTAAGCAACGTAGAAGAAGATGATGGGCAACTTTACAGACAAGATTGGGATTGGGAGGAGGCCAAGAATAGTAGGCCGGCTTCGGTATGGAAAGATGAAAAACTGAAACCTCTTTCCAAATACCGAAACAAGAGACTAGAGGCGAAGATGTGGAAAATGAAGATGGTTACGGGGGTTTCGAAGCCCGTACCCGAGAGGGCAGTATGTGAACGTACGGTGAATGTCGATGAGTTCCGAAAAATTGGCATAGTCCAAAGGTTTGCGAAGATTGGGTGGGAACGAGTGCTTGACTGGTGCGATGATATCACCACCCGGGTGTATTTGGGGGAAGTTTGTGAATGGTTGTCTACTCTCCGTTTTGAGAATTCTGACGGGTCGGCTCCCACGTGGCAGTTAATCGGCAATATTGGAAAAAAATCAAATGATCATGTCATTCGAGCATATGAATGCTATTGCAAGGTTTGCTTCGCTTGGGATTAAAGCGTATGATTACTATGGGTATGATTAGTTCTTGGATAATAAAAGAAACGGCGCTGACGGAATGCAAATGCTAGCATCCGTATTGCCAGGTTCTGGGGGAGCAGGGGATTCGAGAAATGATTTGTCTTTGATGGGCAAGATACTACAGGGTATTTCATTAGAGAATGTTATGGTGCGGTTTGGGGACCGTGGAACGGTGAAGGCACCCGGCTGTCGGGTTTTGCATGCGTTGTTATATGGGACGCCCAAGCTACCATGGCGTCAAATTGTGATGATCAATACATGGGACACAAGGGAATCATTCAAGTGGAAGATCATTCCTTATGTGAGGTTGATTAGCGTAATGATTTTGCAACAAAATGCATTGCCCCAGGAGTCACTTTGGGTATCCAAACCCATCGATCAGTTCAACTTCGCCTCCATGAGGCGACATTGGAGGATAACGGTGAAGACTTTTGGTCATCTTCACACAGTTGAAGATGAACAAGGAGATAGTTACCGATTCAATGAACAGAGAGAGGGTGATGAAGAAGAAGGCGATGAGGAGATGCCTGATGTTGAGGAGGAGACGGATCCTTCCGGTCCGTGGGGACCGAGGCGGAGGTATAGGAAGCAGCATAGGGAAATCTCTGCCAATGTGGCAGATTTTGTGAACCAAAGGCAGATACCGTCATACCGGTTGTGGACTCGTGGGCAACAAGCGGTTTACGATAATGTATCGGCAGGCATTGGTGAAGCGAGAGAATACCATGCGAGCAGGAGAGAATGGGAAGAGGCGCAAGGGGCGTACTCGCAAGAGCAATGGGGTTTCCAAACATCCTTCCGTGAGAGGGTGGAGAAACAGATGGAGGAGCAACAACTGCAACAAGCGTTACAACAGTCACAAATGGAATGCTTGTTACAGTTGCAAGAGGAAGAAAAGGCCCACAGACGGGCATGGGAAGAAGAGGAGGCTAGGCGTCAAAATGCACAAAGGGAATTGGAGCAACGCCGATGGGGAGCGTTGGCTTTCTCTAACCAAATGGCGATTAATAACGCCAAGGTGCTCCACGATCAAGAGCGCCATCAAAGAGATTATCAAGCCGGTCTCCCTTTTGCCGAACATTCGGGGTGGACCGATTACCCCAACCTTCCTCATCCGCAAGGCCCATCCGATCCAACCCCTCATTGGCCTGAGGCAGTCGGCTCTAGTTTCATTCCGATTCCTTACCAACCGCCACCTCAGGGAGAGTCGAGCCCACTAGATAACTACAGGGATATGTTTGAGGCCCTCACTGGTTATCCATACCAGCCGAACCCGCCAGTGAACCCTAATGAGAGATATCAGCGGTAGAGGCAAGGTATGTTTTTCTTGTTGTTGTTGTTGTTGTTGTATATTATTTTGTTTTCGTTTTTTTTTGTTTCGTTTAATTTAAATTTTTGCCTAGTTAAATGAACGTTGTGGGTGTGTTCCCTATATATCCCTCACGAGACCTCTCGTCCTCCCAAGCTATTGGGAGGTTTAAAAGGGCTTGTTGCATAAGCTAAATGCAACCGTGATTCCTACGAAAGTGAGTTAGGTTTGTTGTTGTAAATTATTTTTCCACATAAATCAAAGTAAAATAAGGTATGACTTGGTAATAATTTCATAAAAGTGGTAGAACTAGGTAATTAACAAATTTTGATGGTTGTGAGAAGCATGCTTCTACACAAGGGTTAATATTTGTATGTACATTGGGTTCGTGGGACAACCACTTTCATGAAGAGAAGAGGAGCACACGAGGAATGAGCTCAGAAATCAGGTGCATACGTTTCTTTTTACTTCTGATTTTTAGTTAGCAAATAAGTGGAATGTAAATTGTATATTATTTGTCCGGGGTGAAATTTTGAGGGAATTAGCCGTGTCACATCCCTTGTGCGTTGAATACTCTAGTTCTTACACATTGAGGACAATATGTACTTCAAGTGTGGGGATGGGGGAGTAGAAAAAAATTTTCGTTTTTGACCCGTTCATTTAAACACTACACATTGAGGACAATGTTTACCTCAAGTGTGGGGATGGGGGAAAATTTCAAAAATTTTTCAAAATATCTTGTTTCAAAAGCGATCTTAAAAGCACAAGTAACTAAGTCAACGAGGGATGTCACAACCCATTTGGTCTTTTGTCATGGTCAAGTTCAAGTTAATAGCATAACGAGTATTTAGCGGGTGGTTACTTGGGAATAATCCGCCTAAGAAACTAGTATTTTATGCATGTCACATACTATACCTTTTCTTTTAGATATGTGAGGTTTTGAGCCACTTTTATATCATAGATTACATACCTATATTTCTTTGTTTGAGTGGACCATTAGTCATATATTGTAGAACTTGCAACTTTTGATACGTTTGAGACTATAGACCGAATACAAGCACGAGAATGATTAAGGTATTAGGTAAACCTTTTCTCTTAAAACCATTTATCTATCCTTACCCAAATAAATCCCCTAGTCGCCCATTTTGAGCCTAAACCTTTCGTTTGACTACCTTATACCCCATAACCGTTAAACCTTTTCTCCTAAACCCGTGTGATGAAAATTCGATTATAGGAATCGTATTTGTATTGTTTCTTTTGATTGTTTACATAAAAAAAATTAGAAAATGTTATGAAAAAGAGTTGAAAAAGCATTGAGAAAAACACAAAAAGAAGTTTTAGTAGTTGTTGAATAAAAGGGTGAAAGATTATTGCCCATAGTTGATGTTTATATTTAGTTTTGTTTAAGTTAGTGGTTTGTAATAAAAATCGAATTTTCATCGCCTTAGCCACTTTAAAAATATTCTAATTCCTACCCTTAGCCTAGCCCCGTTACAACCCTTACAAGACCTTATGACTTGTGCTTAGTGTTCGTGATCAATGGTGGAGAATGATTGAGTTGCAAGCTTATGCGGGTATGTGTTCTTATCGGTTTTAAGTGAATAGTCTTTGAAGTGCTAATACATTATAAATATTAGCCAATTTACAAGCCGAGTGGAGAGAACATTGTGAGGGATGTGCATGAATTGTTGGTTTCACGGGCGGGTTAATCTTGGATAACCATTGGTGTATGTGAAATCACATTATCGTTAAATATATTGAAAACTGTAAAGAGTTTGAACTTTAGTATGACATTGGACCTTAACCTTCATATCGGGAATGGGGAGTGTATTCGTTGTTCGACACACATGAAAGTGAAAAACAGATTTGCTTGAGGGCAATCAAAAGACAAGTGTGGGGATGTGATACGTGGTCGAAAACCGGTGCTTGTAATTGCTTAATTTGATGTTACTACACAAGTTTTAGTTTCGAATGGCCTACTTTGATTAGATATGTATTTTGCAGGTCTAGCGGAGTTAAAGGAGCTTTTCGGGAACTTTACGGGTCACCGGGATGAAAAACAAACCACCGGGAAGCGAAATGGGTCAACCGGGGACAAGGAACGCGAAAAACAGAAAATACAGTTTTTGGGCACCGTCGCCGACGCCCATATGGGCCGTCGCCGACGGTCGTTGTATGTGTGCGTCGCCAGAACCCTCCGTAAGCAGCAAGTTAAGCAGTCGGCAACAAGTCACAATACATGGACCGTCACCGACAGGGCATCAGGTCGTGGGCGACGGCCCTCCAATTCTGCTGCGCGATTGTTTCTTGTTTTGGGTTAAATAAACAATCAAATAGGCAATGTTGGTCATCAATTCGGGGAGTTACACTTGTTTTTCAATTTTGAACATCATCTTGGAGCCACAATTCATCATTATTCACCCACCAATTCCATCATCATCAAGATAGAACCCGAATCAAGAATCACCTACCATCACCATCTTCACAATCAATCCATCATCCACAAACCCTAATCCTTCTACCATCATCATCTTTCACCAAACATCATCATTCACCATTCTCAAGGCTTCAAGATGTTCAATTTCGAGTTCTCAACATCCGATGATCAAGCTTCTTCAATCATGAGCGGCTAATCATCTCGGTTTCACCTCGGTGTAGGTAGTTGTTAACTTTAGGGTTTCGAATTGTTCTTGTTTCAACTTAGTGACAATTTGTGTTTGATTTTTGAAACCTTTGACAATAGTTTGCATTTGTTTCGTATTCGTAAATTGTCGAACGATGTTAAAAGTTATGACTTTACGAAATGGTTATGTGTAGAATGCAATGTCTTGGTTAGGTTTTAGTTGTGTTGATCATAAAGTGTATTCTTATCCGTTTCTCAAAACGTTGATAGTTATTAGCACCTAAGTCACGGTATACTAAATCCGCTAATCATACACAATTGAGTTGGATCTAAAAACTTGTAGAAACCCTAGGTTGACAATTACTGAAACCGGGTGTGAACCCTTTTTCTCATTAACGTTTATTAATCAAATTTTTGTGCAATCGTTAATTTTTAGTTGTTAATCAATTACACCAATTTCTTTAGATTAAATTCACATTTCTCAATTAAACAAAAATACAAAAACATTCTAGTAAGCTTCATAAGTTGTGACACTCTTGATAATTCAATCGAATCCATTCACAAACCACATACTCTTCGTGGTTCGACCCCTTGCTACCACTGACTATTTGTTAAGGGTAATTTGGGCTTATAAATATTATCTTTGACCGGAGCGTGACACTCCGATCACTCTCTTCCTTTGTTTCGGCCACCAACCACCATCACCATACCACTACCTTCAACTCATTTTCCATTCATTCCACAAGCATACATAGGTGTTAAAGTGCATACAACGAAGCTCGGTGTGTTCGGAAGTTCAAGGACCTCTCTGGATTTCTTTTATCTACCCGTTTTCTCTAGTGTGTCTTCCCTAGCTTAAAAGCTAGTGGTAAGCTCCTTTGATCTTCATTTGCTTCATATTTTTGATGGTTAATAGTTAGGTTATGATGAAAACTTAAGAACACTAGAAGATCATATGCAAAAGTATTGAACTAAAAGCTAACTTAATGATGAAATATTGTTAAAATGAAGAAGTGATGATATGAATGATGTTGTCTTGTATTATTGATGATTTCTTGTTGCTTGTTGCTTGTTTGATGATTACTAGAGATATGATGTTAAACATCATGGTTAAAACTTGTTAAAGTAATATTAAAAGCTTAAGTTAACAAGTTAGGAGGTGATTAGTGATTTCCATAAAAGAATCACCTCCATGTTTAAGCATGAACTTGGTAACAATATGTTTTCTTGAAAAATTAGTAAACAAATTAAGTTGGTGATCATATGGATCCGAGGCTTACGAATGGTTTTTCCTAAATAAACCAAGAGTAGAAGATAATTTTTGAAAGATTATGACTTTTGTAAAACCTACACTATTTTAGTAACAAAATAAGCGTAGAAATATTGTTAGAACAAGAAGATCCAATAAATACACATTTTTGCAAAATGAGTTTACAAGTTGTAAACATCTAAAAATCCCGAGGATGAGATTTTAACAAAAGTAAACACACTTTGGAGGGTAACTAAACCCACTAAACACCCCACTAAGTTACTACGCGTTTTTACTAAAAACCAAGTTCATGTTATTATGTAAAGTGCATTGTTTTGCACTTGACTAGTGTAATATTGTTTAGTAACTTGTTATTGATTGTTGAATGATTTTTGGAAAAGAAAATGATATGCTTATGAGCATGGACACCTCCATTTACAAAGGAAACTCTGGCGAAATTTTCTAAAAATTCCAACACTTAGAAAATATTTTTCTAAACAAGCGTTACAAGTATATTTTAAAACTAGTGTTTCGAATATAAACTTCGCCATAATTTTTGGTAACAAAATACAAAGTGTCGGAGGTTGGTTTTTGTAAATAAAAATGGGTAAATATATATTTAGAATATATACCTTATATTAGAACACTTGTGTGGATACTTGTTTATTTTGTGAGATAGTTATATTATTTTAGGGTAAAATAATGTAACTTAGCAATATAACTTGACATTTGAATTGTGTGGTATGTGGTAGAAGTAATGAGTAAATAAACCGTACGTAGGATACGTGTTGTGCATGAGAAACTGATTGTTATCTGTACCTTATTAGGACGTGCTTGATTTCCTGATTAATAGAGTAATTAATCTAACCGAGCAAACCAAGGTGAGTTCACACACTTTCTAAGGCATGGGATTCCCGGTGGTTTGGGAATGGGTTAAAGAATTAAAACGAACCCTACATATCCTCCTTGGTTAGGATATGTACGACCATCCTCCATAGGTAGGATGCCAATATTAATCCTGCGTATTCTCCTTGGGTAGAATACGTACGTTCGTCCTCCGTGGGTAGGACAACAACCTTAAAACTTACTAGACAAAACTCTATCATGAAGTCCCACATTTTATATCGACTTAATCGCCGAGGCCAATGGCGAGCGGGTCATTAGTTAATAGCGCTATTAGGTTTAACAAACCTCACACCGTGCCAGTCGGGCGGGCGTGTACTAATGGACTATGGCAAACTGTCAGTGATGATAGACACTGATGTAGGGCACAACTTATTTTCTTTAGTAGTCGATATGGTACGGTCTAGTAGTTCACACGGGGAAGCCCCCACAGATCATGGATATGGTTTGGGTAATATAGAAGGAACTGGTTAATCATACTTTCAACTATGGGGTAACCCCCATGACAATTAAGCCAACGAAAGACAAACCATGTTTTCGAAAACAACTTAAAACTAAACAACCAAACGTGAACTCACTCAACTTTGTTGTTGACTCGTTGTTACATGCGTTACAGGTCGTTAAATGCTTATGGAGCTTGCACGAGGAGGCGGTTGTTGTGGAATATGGATTGTTATGTTCCGTGTTACACATTTAATCCTTATGAACTTATTAAACCTACGTCTTGGACTTTAAACTTATGAACTTTGAACTTATGTTTTGGGTTGTACCTTTAATGCTTCCGCTGTTTAATTTGAACTTGGTTAATTAGCTTTTGGTCACCAATTGTATTGTGGTTAGTTTTATTTACTTAATTTCATTGTTCAAAATGATTGGTGGCTCGATCCTGGTCGTGTCACGCCTCCAAGCGGTGATACTCCGCATGGTGGATTTTGGGGGTGTGACAGATTGGTATCAGAGCCATTGGTTATAGTGAACTTGGTTTTAAAAGGGGAAAAACTTTTTGACAAAACCAGACTATAACCTGTACAGTGCTCAACGATCCGCAACGACGCTTCGCTCCACGTGCAAGACTCGACACAATAGGTGGTATGATTTATATTATATTGTCGGTTAGATAGTTCACACTGTGCATTAATTAACGTGATAATTGCTATTTGAACCTTGTGTGCTTACTTTCTACTGTCGTCCCACACTTACGCACTTTCGCGGCACTTTTCCTCACTTACGTTGCTTCGTTGTGAAGATCATGAACGGACGCGGAGGACGTATCAACCTAACTCAAGCCCAGTTGACGGCTTTGATCAATGAACGAGTTGCTGAGGCACTCGCAGCTGTCCCTGCAGGAGGTATAACCTGCCATATCAACCCATCTTAGGATGTTTAGGTCCTACCCTCGCGGACCAACTCTTGTGTTTAATCTTGTCTTTTCGTTCTCGCGCGACAGGTCAACCTGCACAGCCTCCTGTGTGCACGTTCAAAACATTCATGGATTGTCGACCTAGTACTTTCAGCGGCACAGAAGGAGCTGTAGGTCTTCTCCACTGGTTCGAGAAGCTTGAGTCTGTTTTGAGATGTGTTAATGCCCTGAAGATCGTAGGGTGAAATTTGCTACTGGAACGCTTGAAGGTGCTGCGTTAACCTGGTGGAAAGCACAGGTTCAACTGCTTGGGCTGGCGGTTGCTAATGCCACCCCATGGAATGACTTCAAAGAACTGATCAAAGAAGAGTACTGTAGTCATGACGACATCCACAAGCTAGAGGTGGATTTTTTCAATCTGAAAATGACGGGGTCGGAAATTGAGGCGTACTCAAAGAGATCAAATGAATTAGCCATCTTGTGTCCCACTATGGTGGACCCTCCCATCAAACATATTGAGCTTTACCTCAAGGGTCTTGTACCAGATATTCAGAGTCACGTGACTTCAGCTAACCTGGGTAACATTCAGCAAATCATCCGGTTGGCTCATCGTCTCACTGATCAGGCAGTTGAGCAGAACAGGTTGCCCAAGCGTATTAGTGCTACTACTACTAATGCCCCCAATGATAACAAGCGAAAGTGGGATGGAAATTCGGGCAAGGGTTCTACATCAGTTCAGACTCAGTCCCAGCAGCGAAAGACAGATGAGTACAGGAGCCCCAGTCAGCAGTCTTCTGGGAATCAAGGTCAGGGTGGATACAAGGGAAATCACCCTAAATGAAATCGATGTAATTTGCACCACAGTGGGCCGTGCAACAAAGGTCGTTGTCTGAGGTGTAACAAGCTGGGTCATGAAGCCAAGGATTGCAGGAGCCCACGTCCTGCGAATCAGAATCGCCAACAACAACAACCAACTCCACAGAACCACTAGTAGCAGCAACAGCAGGGAAACAAAGGATGCTTTCAGTGTGGCGCTGAAGGCCACTTTAAGAGGAACTGCCCCCAACTGAACCAGAATCAGAACAACAACAACTAAGGAAACGGGAATAACAATGGAGGCAACAATGGAGGCAACAACAGGGGTATCAATAATGGCAATGGCGCCTGAGGTCGTGCCTTCGTGATTGGTCAGGGTGATGCAAGGAACGACCCCAATGTTATGATGGGTAAGTTTCTTCTGGACGACTTCGTTGTTACTGTTTTATTTGTTTCGGGTGCCGATACTAGTTATGTGTCCTTAAAAGTTAGCCAAATGCTTAAGCGCACTCCAACACCTCTGAACACCAAACACACGGTAGAACTAGCAAACGGTAAAAGTCTTGAAGCCACACACATAGTTAAGGGCTGTAACCTCGTCTTAGCTGGTCAGACCTTTTCTATCGACCTCATCCCTATCGTTCTGGGTAGTTTCGACGTCGTTCTTGGAATCGATTGGCTATCTCAACACCAAGAGGAGATTAATTTCAAGGAGAAAATCGTCCGTATCCCTCGTTCTGGTAAAAAAAACCCTAGAAATTCGTGGCGACAAGAGTGGTGCTGTTGTGGGAATCATCTCTTTCCTTAAGGCCCAGAAGTGTTTGCAAAAGGGCCACATCACTATTCTAGCCCTCGTTTCTGATGCCTCCTCGGAAGAAAGGAAGATAGAAGACATACCTGTTGTACGTGATATTCTTGAGGTATTTCCTGAGGAATTACCTGGTCTTCCGCCTCATCGTCAAGTTGAATTCCAAATCGAGCTAGCCCCTGGAGCAGCGCCTATAGCTCGAGCACCTTATCGTCTAGCCCCATCAGAACTTGAAGAACTGTCCACGCAACTACAAGAACTCTTGGAAAAGGGTTTCATACGTCCTAGCTCTTCGTCTTGGGGAGCTCCAGTGTTATTCGTGAAAAAGAAAGACGGTACCTTTAGAATGTGTATTGATTACCGCGAACTCAACAAGGTGATCGTGAAGAATCGTTATCCTCTCCCACACATTGATGACTTATTCGACCAGTTGCAAGGGTCGAGCTTCTATTCCAAGATTAACCTAAGGTCAGGCTACCATCAACTGAGAGTCTGAGAAGAGGATGCCCCTAAAACAGCATTCGGGACTCGGTATGGGCATTACGAGTTTCTGGTTATACCCTTCGGATTGACGAATGCACCTGCGGTCTTCATGGACCTCATGAACCGAGTGTGCAAACCTTACCTGGAGAAATTTGTCATAGTCTTCATCGACGACATCCTGATCTATTTTAAGAATCAGGAGGAACACGAGCAACATCTGAGGCTTATTCTGGAACTTCTTCGAAAAGAGCAGTCGTATGCCAAGTTTTCGAAATGTGAATTTTGGCTTCGCGAAGTCCACTTCCTAGGCCATGTGGTAAACAAGGATGGAATTCATGTGGATCCATCTAAGGTTGAATCGATCAAGAACTGGCCTGCACCCTGTACACCAACAGAAATTCGCCAATTCTTGGGTTTGGCAGGCTACTACAGAAGATTCATCAAGGATTTCTCTAAGATTGCGCAACCTCTCACTTCACTAACTCAGAAGGGTGTCATCTATCGTTGGGGTGATGCACAGGAGTCCGCATTTCAGCACTTAAAGGATAGACTTTGTAGTGCGCCTATCTTCTCATTGCCTGAAGGCACATATGATTTTATTGTTTATTGCGACGCTTCCATCCAAGGACTTGGTTGCGTGTTAATGCAACGTGACAAGGTCATTGCCTACGCATCGCGCCAACTTAAAGTTCACGAAAGAAACTACACTATGCACGACTTAGAATTGGGAGCAGTTGTCTTCGCACTTAAGATATAGAGACATTACCTGTACGGTACCAAGTGCACCATATACACCGATCACAGGAGACTCGAGCATATCTTCAAGCAAAAGGAGTTAAACACGCGACAACGCCGGTGGGTCGAGCTCTTGAATGATTATGAATGCGCTATCAAATACCATCCGGGCAAGGCCAATGTTGTGGACGACGCCCTTAGTCGAAAGGATACTATACCTAAGCGTGTACGTGCGTTACAGCTTACCATCCAATCTAACCTTCCCGCTCAGATTCGCGATGCTCAGGTTGAAGCATTGAAAGCAGAAAACATTAGGGCTGAGTCCCTACGAGGATCGAGGCAACGGCTAGAACAAAAGGAAAACAGCGCCTACTATGTTAACGGGTGCATCTGGGTTCCACTGTATGGAGACTTACGCGAGCTTGTGATGGATGAGGCACATAAGTCTCGTTCTTCAGTACATCCTGGTTAGGATAAGATGTACCACGATCTAAAGACTACATACTGGTGGCCTGGTATGAAAGCCAGCATAGCAACCTACGTTAGTAAATGTTTGACTTGTGCTAGGGTCAAGGTCGAATACTAGAAACCATCAGGCCCACTCCAACAACCAGAGATCCCGAAATGGAAATGGGAGCAAATTTCCATGGATTTCTGTCACACCCAGATTTCCACGTGTCACCGGTGGGCCCGGTGTGGGGTACAGTGACGTAGTTGGCATCGTCATAGACAATCAACACAATATAATAATGCACAGCGGAAGCAGAATAGATACATTTCAACTTTTAAATAAATTGCAATAATAACTATCACAGTAGTTGAAACGGATCCACAGGCGGATCAAATAAAAATAAGATAAAATTGTTCAACAGTTATTTGTCGTCCGAGCTTGCGAGACTATAGTGGACGCTCTTAGGAAACAGCCAGCCTATTTCGTATAGTACCTGCACTTAACCTTTTGGGAAAAATACGTCAGTTTACACTGGTAAATACAAATCGACTGACTCATTTTGAAAATGATTGAAAATTGATTTAAATGCACAAGGCATAAATATTTTTATTAACTTGGGATATTTATGCAATATAAACTTGTGAACGAATTACATGCACTCGTATCTTTGGTGGCCCGGGATCTACTGTCCGGGCTAAAGATTAAATGACACACCACATTAAAGAGTTATACACGCCGAGTGTACGCCTACACCCCGTGCTCTGGTCGTGGCCATCTCGTAAGATAATGCCAAGGATATCCGGGACACGGTCAATAACCCCCCAAAGCCTAAAGTAAGACAAGACTGTTTAAACGAGTCGCACAAGCTATTCAAGACTGTACACCCATAAGGTGCAGGACTTGTGCGCCCGATCAAGCGGTATTTTAAATACCGTACCCCAAGCCCGTATAGGGAAAATAAGTCAAAATGTATTTACCTGAGCAAGTACAAGTCACAAATGATAAGTGTTGGTAGCTTTTACTGGGCCTCCTAATCTGGAACAAAGGTTTATAATTAACCTATTAGATTTCTAACGGGTCTTTTATTTAAGCCTTAGCTTTGACCGGTTAGTTTTAAGGACGATACGGTACAAGCGCACGATTAAGCGAAAGACCGGATAGAATGTGATTTAGACCCGACAAGTTTGAATACTTGTATAATATGGGTATACTAAATACATTCTGGATTTTGAGATAAAAATGATAACGTTTGACCCGTTTCGGTCAATTTACGCAAACTAGTTACGTAAATCGAACCGAACGCAAAAAGGGCGTTACGGGTAGCCAAAAGTATCAAATGCAAGTTCCCTGAGATAATATGCTTTAAATATGATATAATATCAGTAAGTTATGTTCTATATTGCCCGGAATAATTTTAAACTCAATTTATGCCTTAGAAGGGCATTTTGGTCATTTAAAAGATTATAAAAGAGTCATATTAGAAATCTGAGTTTCGGGTCTGGTTTATACAGTAAATACACTTCATTTAACATGTTATAACAGTAGGGTATGACCCATACACCAAACTTAACATTTAAAATTAAACTATGCACCGTAGGGGTATTTTAGTAAATTCACAAGGGCTAAAAATGTCAAAACTGGAAATCTGAGTTCATATACTTATACTTACTGTTATTATATGAAAATATGCTAATTACATCAGTAGGTATAAGTCTTATATGTTTAAAATGAGTATAACGCTTACTATGCGCTAAAAATGCTTAAAATGCGATTTAACGCCGTTTCCGGGTTTTCAAAATAAATCTGGGATTTTTATATTTCCAGAATACTTAAAATAATTTATTTAACATATAAAATCAGTAGGAAAAGGTTTCGGGTCAAAAGAATGCATAAAACTCATTTTATGGCTTAAACGGTCAAAACCGACATAAACCGAAATAACTAAGCGATCTAAGATCCGTTCAGCCAAAAATAAATTAAAAATCATCAAAAATCCCAAAATATTATATAACATCAGTGGGTAAAAAGTTTTGTATCAAAACGTGGCCAGAAATGGGTTATACGCGAAAAGGGCCGTTTATGTAACTTAAGAATATAGTTTTACGCTAATGGCCATCACTCAAAATCTGGACCACCAACTGATCCGAAATTTTCGGTGCAAGTTTATATATTAGAAATAAAGATTTCTACTCTTTCACTTTTCCAAAAATCACGTTTTATATCAAAAAGGGCAAAATAGTCAACTTTTAAGCATAATCGGAAACATGCAAATGAATCGGCTAAGTATAGACTCAAACAACAAAAATTCCAGAGAGTTTTACCAAAATAAAAATGGTCAAAAATACTCTCCAATACAGATCTCAAACATGCATGTACGAATCCGAATCGATAGTCTACGAATTAGTCGTTTTACAAGACTTTCGGTTCCGATTCGTATCTATACTAAAGATTGTCGAGTTGATCATGGTAAAACACATTCTTATATTCATTATAAAGCTATCTATGATGATCAAACAGATTGCATGTCATCTACATTACCATTTAAGCTATTTTTCACAAAAACCATTTCTGTTGACTTTTTAGAAACAAGTTTGACTCGACAATTAACATGCATAAAGTGGAATCAGAGAATACCCTTTTGAGGGTTTGTTTCCCACATAATTACCAACATATATCTGGTTTCAATTTGAGAAATGACTGAGTGAAACTCGTTTAATCAGAAAGTCAAAGTATAAGAACAATCAGTTTGACTTTTACAAATAATCGATGCAAGAACGAATTAAGGACTGAATTAGAAGCTTACAAAGGTCCTATTGATGCTTAGCTAACTCTAGGATTCGGCCTTGATGTTCAGATTTGCTCCAGAAGTTGCTTGTGAAGTTCTTGAAAGTTGAGAGCTTCTTGGTTACTATGAAAATGCTCAAGAATTGGTCTTTTGATCTGATTTAAAGCTGGATTCAGAGGTTACTGTTGTCCTAGCCATGCAAGCAATTTTATTGGAGCAATTGGAGGTGAAAAACAGCTGGTTAGCACTCAAATTCGGACCCAAATAACCCAATTTCGCGAAATCTGTTACTGGTAGCCCCACGCGGCCCACCTGGGCATGTCCAGGCGGGTCGCCTGACCCTCTGATCAGCCAAACAAGTTTCAAACATGGCAGATTTGGTCCCTGAACTTGCACGCGATGTTTCGGCTACTTATTTTGACTCGTAAACCCCCAAACTTGGTTTCTAAGAACCTTAGGACATTTACCAACATGGTAATGTCCTCGGATAACTTTGCGCTCAACCGAAAAGCCATGAAATTCGACGTTGACGCTTTTAACCCCTCAAGTACGGTTTTGGCCATAACTTTCTCATACGTTGACGAAACTTCACGAAATTTTAACCACATATTCTAGTGAGTATATTTTCGGATCTCAAAGCTTCGAGTCTGCCAAAAGTTCACTCAGAGGTATAAATTCAACATGTTGACACTTTTGGCCCCTATAGTTTGTAATTCCTCACTTTTAGGCATTTTCCGCTTCGTATGATCCATGAACCATCCGTTTAAGGTTATAAACATTATGTTGGGTTATCATAGAGTCTATTTATCCATTGTTGACACTTTGGACCCTTACGTTCCATAGTTTTCACAGTTTGTCACTTTTAGTCCCTCTAAAGTATACTTTCACATACCGGAACCTTATGACACGTGTCAAGACATTATTGGACGAAATTTTTCGAGGTGTTACAATTTCGTTACTGGCCTGCCTAGATCTCAACGCGGAAATGATACCATTTGGGTGATCGTGGATCGACTGACAAAGTCTGCACATTTCCTGGCTATCAAGGAAACGGATAAGTTTTCTACTCTAGCAGACATTTACCTAAAGGAAGTAGTATCAAGGCATGGAGTGCCAACCTCCATCATCTCTGATCGAGACCCACGTTTTACATCTGAATTGTGGCAAGCCATGCACAAATCCTTTGGCTCTCGATTAGACATGAGCACGGCATATCATCCACAGACGAATGGGCAATCTGAACGCACCATCCAAACCCTTGAAGACATGCTTAGGGCATGTGTAATCGATTTTGGTAACGGCTGGGAAAAACACCTCCCGTTAGTGGAGTTTTCGTATAACAACAGTTACCACACCAGCATCCAGGCCGCTCCGTTCGAGGCATTGTACGGACGGAAGTGCCGATCACCTCTTTGTTGGGCAGAGGTTGGCGACAGTCAAATCACTGGCCCAGAACTTGTAGTAGATACAACCGAGAAGATTGCTCAGATACGACAACGAATGGCGGCAGCTCGTGACCGTCAGAAAAGCTATGCTGATAAGCGAAGAAAGCTACTCGAGTTCCAGGTTGGGGACCGGGTGCTACTCAAAGTCTCACCTTGGAAAGGTGTAGTTCGTTTTGGCAAGTGAGGCAAACTCAACCCGCGATATGTTGGGCCCTTTGAAATCATTGAGAAAATTGGCAAAGTCGCTTACAAGCTGAATCTACCAGCCGAACTCAGCGGAGTTCACAATGTTTTCCATGTGTCGAATATGAAGAAGTGTCTGTCAGATGAGACCCTCATAGTTCCCTTAAAGGAGCTCACTATCGACGACCAGCTGCGATTCTTCGAAGAACCAGTAGAGATTACGGATCGAGATGTTAAGATTCTCAAGCGTACCAGAATACCTCTCGTCCGAGTTCGTTGGGATTTCCGTCGTGGCCCAGAGTATACCTGGGAACGAGAAGACCAAATGAAACTCAAGTACCCCCAGCTGTTTAAGAAAAGTGCAACCACTACTGAGACTGAAGCTACTGCAGAATTTCAGGACGAAATTCCAAACCAACGGGGGGATGATGGGACACCCAAGGAAAATCAGGAAAACCACGCAACTTAACTAGCTTCCTCAGTAACCACGTGCTAAATTTCGGGACGAAATTCTCTTAACAGAGGGAGAATGTGACAACCCTCAAAAATTTCATGTAACCGTACAATTTATTTATGTTAATTAAAGTGCTTGATGACTGTGTGGAATTACTTAACTGCTTTCTGGTTACTGCGTCATACCTGCATGTGCTTGTTAACATACTAGTCTTGTGCAAAGAAGTTACTAAATAGTCCTGTATGCTTTCCTAGGTGCCGGGAATTAATTGTGACACAAAAAGTTATATAAAAGACACTTTACGGAATAATTAAGCACTTTAACGGAACGATACCCAACCGAACAACCGAACATTACCCAGAATACCAAAATAATGCTAGAAGCATTGTTTCTATTTTTCTAAGCTAGTTAGGGCCCCCGAACACCCTAACACACTATATACTACACAACACACCATAAGACACTAACTAAACTTTTGAATTCCAACCAAATCACTAACTAATAGTTGAAACCCAACCCTATACCCCCCCTGGCGACGGTCACCATGGGTGGCCCACCCATGGATTTGTTTCAATATTAAATTGTGATCTTGTTGCTAGCATGGGAACATATTACACATAAGGTATTAACATGTTGAGGAGTTATAAGTAGTAACCTTAGGTTCATCATCCTCTCACTTCTCAACACCCATTTCACTCAAACACTCTCCTCCTCTCTTCCTTTGTTTCGGCCGCCAACCACCATCACCATACCACTACCTTCAACTCATTTTCCATTCATTCCACAAACATACATAGGTGTTAAAGTGCATACAACGAAGCTCGATGTGTTCGGAAGTTCAAGGACCTCTCTAGATTTCTTTTATCCACCCGTTTTCTCTAGTGTTTCTTCCCTAGCTTAAAAGCTAGTGGTAAGCTCCTTTGATCTTCATTTGCTTCATATTTTTGATGGTTAATAGTTAGGTTATGATGAAAACTTAAGAACACTAGAAGATCATATGCAAAAGTCTTGAACTAAAAGCTAACTTAATGATGAAATATTGTTAAAATGAAGAAGTGATGATATGAATGATGTTGTCTTGTATTATTGATGATTTCTTGTTGCTTGTTTGATGATTACTAGAGATATGATGTTAAACATCATGGTTAAAACTTGTTAAAGTAAGATTAAAAGCTTAAGTTAACAAGTTAGGAGGTGATTAGTGATTTCCATAAAAGAATCACCTCCATGTTTAAGCATGAACTTGGTAACAATAAGCCAACGAAAGACAAACCATGTTTTCGAAAACAACTTAAAACTAAACAACCAAACGTGAACTCACTCAACTTTGTTGTTGACTCATTGTTACATGCCTTACAGGTCGTTAAATGCTTATGGAGCTTGCACGAGGAGGCGGTTGTTGTGGAATATGGATTGTTATGTTCCGTGTTAAACATTTAATCCTTATGAACTTATTAAACCTACGTCTTGGACTTTAAACTTATGAACTTTGAACTGATGTTTTGGGTTGTACCTTTAATGCTTCCGCTGTTTAATTTGAACTTGGTTAACTAGCTTTTGGTCACCAATTGTATTGTGGTTGGTTTTATTTACTTAATTTCGTTGTTCAAAATGATTGGTGGCTCGATCCTGGTCGTGTCACGCCTCCAAGCGGTGATACTCCGCATGGTGGATTTTGCGGGTGTGACAAAATATGTAAAAGACACTTCTTGTATTAATGAAATAAGTTTGGGACGAGGCCTTGATTACCATAGCTTGTGTCTTACATGTAACATTTTCGTAACTGCTAAGCATTCCACGTGTGCGAATGATTGTGCCGTCTAGTTTTCGTAGTTTGTATGTGCCTATCTGAAAGGCGCAAGAGAATGTACCTTCATGTCAATCTCGGGGAAAGAATAGCAATCTCCATGGCACGCTTTATTCAGAACCTTATAGTCGATGCACAAGCGCTAACTGCTGTTTGATTTAGGTACCATAACTGGGTTGGCGACCCATGTGTGGTATCTAACTTCTCGGATTATAGCTGCTTTGAGGAGAACGTTGATTTGCTCATTCATTGTTTTTCTGCGCTGAGACTTCTTTTGGCTTGCACCACTAGTTTAATCGAAAGGAAATTTTTCAAAGGGTGCTTTGTAATGTCACGCAGGACACCCACCATATCTTCATGTGTCCATGCGAAAATGTCCATATTCCTGAACAATAGTTGCTTTAGGTGTGCGCGAATATTTTCAGATATGGCGTAACCAAGAGTGGTTGTTTACTTCGGGCACTTGTGGTTAAGGATCCACACTCCCGGATTTGTTTGAGGCGCAGACTTTGTCACCTTTGCTAGACGTGATTCTTCCGCGACCATGACCTCCTTTTTGGCGTAAATGATCGCCACCCCAACTTCGGTTGGGATACCGATTGTAGAATGGGGTGTGGACGTCACCATGTTGAAGTCTCCCTAAGATTCCCTTCATAACAGAATTGTCGTGACGGGAATTCACGGGTAAGACCATGAAATTAACGTCTTCTGTTCTCGATTGCTTCCCGTCAGTGAGCATAATGGGAAAGGAAATCTGGCCCAAGGGCAGGACTGGTTCGTTGCAGAAGCCTGTGAGCGGGTAGTCCATTGGCTCGAGGCACGCCTTGTCCTCAAGGTCGAACTGATTGAAACACAGTTCGTATATCATTTCAGTTGCGCTTCCACCATCGACGAAGACGTAGTCGGTTCAGTAGTGGCCTATTACGCCGGTGATGACGACAGGTAGTTTATCACGTGGTCCACCATGCACCACTGGGGCTTTCACTTTGCTGGTGTTGCTGTTTGTTTCTATTTTTCATGTTTTTCCTCAGTCCGCCTTGAACCATGTGCATGTCTAACTGGCCGATTTTCTTGTTGCTTGGACCTTCGTCCTTGTGCTCTATCTATCGTGTTTCTTTTCAAACATTTTGCAGCAAATGTGTTAAATTCATGCTCTTCAAAAGCTTTCCCGATATCCGCTCGCAAACGGATACAGTTGATGTAACCCGTATCCTAGTGATATTCGTTGTACAGTTAGGGTCTTGGCCTTTTTTGTTGCGCATGGGTTGTGCATGCTTAAACCGGTGATTCTCCGTGCTCAGAATCTCCATTGGGGTTTTCATGAAAGAAGTCTAGTTCTTTTCTCTGTTATCTTGTTTGACAGTGTTTTTGTAACTGATGCGGTTGATACTTTCACAGACATCATCTGTTGAGCTAGGCCTTTCTTCATCATGGTTTATGGATTGAATACGCTTCCAGACGGAGTTCCTGCCTTTCTTGCCCCACTGACCTTGCTCTTGATGATTGTTGTTATACTGATGACTTCTTCCTATAGTGAGGTTCCGTTCAATCTGTGTGAATACCTTTGCAGTAGACATAATTTTGTCCCAATCTTTGGGCATGCCTTCCCTGACAGATATGGTTCTGATGAGGTCGTCACAGCGCACAACCTTCGTGAAATGCGCGCACATTAAATTCTCGTTAACGCCGCCTATCTCAAGGCATTCTTTGTTGAAGCATGTGATAAAGTCTTCAATATCTTCATTATCTATACGCCATATGATATGTTCATGACGTTAATGGTGTCTTTGGCGTGGTGTCGTTGTTGGCTGAAATGTTGTAGAAATTTTGCCTTTAAGTTTGTGAAGGATTCTATCTTGCCAACAGGTAGACTTTCAAACCATGCGCAGGTCGCGCCAGTGAGGATTTGAACGAAGAGATCACACCACATGGGGTATGTCCAGCAGCTGACCACTCCTGCGCCGGTGAATAGTCAAATATGGTCATCTAGGTCTGACAAGCCTGTGAAATTTCCAACGTTTGGTGGGAGTTTTGCCTTCGCTAATGGTGCTAGCGCGATGTCTGCTATAAATTTTGATTGTTCTACAGCTGCTGTCGGCCTATACACTAAGCTGTAATTGTGTTCAACGTATGGGTTATAAACTGCGTGGGACGTGGTTTGTGGGTGGCATGGTTACCATGAACTTTGGTGGTGGGGTACACGCTCGTGTTGTCAGTGGTATCGTAAGTTTGATCATACATAGGGTAGTACGAATCATCGACCTCTTTTGTGCACGTGTCCCATTGTTCATCGAGAATAGTTCGCGGTTGCAGGAGCATGTGGACTGGTGTCCTTGCACGTGCATTGCATGAAGCATTGATGGTATGACAAGTATCCCTATCACCGAGATGAAGTCGACCCCCACTCCTGTGTCCGACCGACACATGTGATGGTGTGCTGTAAGGAGGTGGAAAGCTGGAACTTAAGGCGTGCGCGGTTGGTCCTTGTGGAGTTTGAGCGACCATCTGCGCATACAGAGCGGTTATCGCTGCTTGCTGTTTCATGAGTCAAGAGGCAGGTGTTTCACCTTCTGTTAACAATGAAAAGAGCTGCGCAATTGGGTCTGCGTATTGGATGGATGGGTCTGGATTCGCGGGTGCAGTGTTGTTGAGGTGGTGGAGAGTGCTAGTGTTGTGTTCCACTCGTTTGTAACTGCTATCATGGGCTTCGGGACCGTGCAAGGTGGCCCCTATAACCGCATATTTGGTTACCGAATCGTAAGGTGGAAGTAGTTCGTTCGGATCAACTATTTGATTAGAACGAAAAAGAAAATAAATGACAAGTAATAGTAAAAAGCGGATAGCGTTGATGAAGAAACACTAAGTCTAAACCATAGGGTTTAGGCTTATGGATAGAGTATGGTCTCGACAAGATAGTTAATCTTCGATCCCTCCTTGATCAGTGGAATATTCAGTTGGTCTCTTTTGACACGACAAATAGTGATTGCAGAGATAAAGGGACGTTGGCGTACGGTGATTGGTACCACGTGGCCTGCCGAGTGTACTTGTTGTTGAGTGTGTCATCAGTTGTAGATGGAGATAGTGGAGCAGTAAATGACGCACCCTGATTGGCTACACATCATTGTCCTTTTGTACTATTTTCTCTGACACGATTGATCATCGTGGGACTTGTTCGGGCAGAGCCTGGAGCACGCTGATTGGTTGAAGGCTTTTGTCATTTGTACTATCTGTACTTGCACTGGCTGCCATTACCGTGTGTGCCGAATAAGGTCCGCGCAGGAGCTCTGGGAGCAGCTGAGTGTTGTGTTGATTAAGTTTGGGTATGGTCCTCTACGCACATGGGTTGTAAGGCTAAGGTCGACAATTCTTAACACGACTCCAACCCGACACGAAAAAAAACAGCTTTGTGTCGACTAACACGACCCGTTTAAAAAACAGGTTGGGTTCAGGTTGAGTCGTATTAAAAACAGGTCGGGTTTGGTTGACCCATATAAAAACGGGTTGACCCGCTAACCCATTTAACTATTAAAAAAAACTTTTATACTTTTGTTTTTATTTTTTCCGTTTCTATTTTACATGGTTAGTCATAATAATATTAGTTTTAACACATTATATTTTTTATTTGTCACACTCATACTCAACGTTAAACATGTTATCGAGAAACCGCTTAAAACTCAACAATTCGCTTATAATCGTCAACTTGTATGACTCATTTTAAAATACGGGTTAAACGGGTCGGGTTGACCCGCATTTGTATGTGTGCGAGTTAGGGTTGAAATATTTGATCCAAATAATAATATGAGTGAAGTTCGGGTTTAACACTACAACCCCTCAACCCGTCAACCCATTAAAGTGACACCATTGATAACTAAAAGTAAAAAAGAAAGCGTGTCAGACCTTGGTGGCATTAGGGCGGTGCAATGGCGGTTTTCCCAACTCCATACAAACTAAAGATCCCAAAACGGTCCATTTCACAACTTCAGAAAAAGTCATCTCTTACTTTCTCTTTCAAACCATAATTGAATATTACATCTTCGACGGAGATCACAAATGGCACCTCAGCACAATTGTGGAATATCTTGTTATTCTAACACCATTAACCGTGTTACCTGCTCTTGTTGGACTAACCGCGGTTTAGAATTTACCGATCATTTGTCGTTAAATATTTGGAATTTTATGCATCAACGTTGCTATTTAAATTTCAGCATGATTTCGTCAGTTGTTACATGTTGTGGTGGTTGGTGGATTCTCTCACTACTCGTTGTGACATTTGGCAGTTGTCTTAGATTTTTGTTATTGCTGTTACGGCGATCATTTTCGGATTACGATTTCAAACTTCAAGGTTTGTTAAATACTTTAAATGAATGCAGTTAGTTGCAATATTCTATTGTTTATATTATATTTTGTTAGTAAATTCTGTTTTCTTGACCAAATGTATTGATACAGGGCATGTAAATGAACTAAATGTTTACTTAACTGTTTGTGTACTGCTCGCCATAAAAAGAATGAATACGAACACATGTTTTGTTTGTTCATTTACGTTTATGAATCTCGGTTTTTGTTCTTTTAATTAAAGAATGAAATTATTAATTTATTATATTATGTTAGTTTATTTATGTCCATTCGTTTAAATATTAATGCGTTCAACACACATTTATTTATATATATTTGTTTGTTTTATATTTTTTAATACAAAAGTTTATATTGCTTCATTTATCTTCGTTTGTGTTTGTTCATAGGTGTTCATATAAGTTCATGAATTTTTCGTTTGGAATGTTAACGAATGAACACAAACATGTTAATGTTAATTTTCTTAATGAACGAACATGAACATGCGCCGGTTCGTGTTTTTTACAAGCCGTATTGATGATGATTTGTGCATTGTGTATTGGAATTGGTAAAAGAAGTGTATTTTTTAGGGTGAGTGATTTGGCGGCAGTTTATTTAGTTATTTCTATAGTTATGGCATATATTTGGATTCATTGTATATGTGCTAGTGTAGTCCTTGTGCTTTGAGAACTTGCAACTAAGTACCTTGATAGTTTTATAACTAGTTAACTATAACATTGTGTACTCTTTAAAGTCATGTGTTTGCTAGTTTTATCGTTTGCACGATGTCGATCACAGTGTTAGGATCCATGAAGTTCGATGACAAAGGATATTTAAACATTTAACGATTGTTATATGGAGGAGTGATGAATAACATGCTAACTAGAGGTTTTGATATAAGTTAGTGGTTGGTAATGGATTTTATGCATTCAGTAGGTTGAGCTAGTTATAACTAGAGCTTTTTATATAATCAAGAAAATTATAAAACTAAAAGTTCACTTCTGTACAGGTTTTACTTGTAAATTGTTGATGTAAATTTTGATAAAAAGCTTTACCCTTGTTAATTGTTATAGTTTAGTTGGAACTAGAGGGGTGTAAAGTATGCATTTCTAAACTCAGAGGGTTGTCATAAACTTTCTCAAACCATATAGGGTAGTCAGAGAGAAAGAGAGAGATAGAGACTGATCCTATGAATAAGTACTTAGAATTTAAATTCTCTTTAAATACTCATTTCAATGAGGAGATCCTACTTCAGACTTTGTAATGTTAGAATATGTTGGAGGAAAGGAAGGCGCGATATGAGGGAGCGGTTTTGCAGACTATGGAATTCCTGTTTGTAGAACAGAATGCTCACATAAGATCTATTGCAGTTTGCAGGAGTTAACTCATTGTATTAACTAGGAAATCTTGGAGATAAAGTATACGCCATCATGTTTAAGATTCTTCTAATGTTCCAAGTACCAAATGCCGTTGTTCATGCATTACAAGAACATCTACTTACACTGGCTTGAGTTTGATTGAGAAAACTTGTTAGTCCACATTCTTCTCATCTTTATATAATTCCATTTACAAACTATTTCCTTTTCGGCAAAATTATAACCAAAATGATTTTCCTTCATATTTACGCATGTGTGTTGTCGTGTTGATGAACCTGAAAAGTTAATTATTATTACAAAATTTTTATCTTTCGGACGATTCCGAACTGCATTTCATTGTAAACATCAACAAGAACTTGGTCTTTGTCTTTGTCTTGGGTGGTGAGGTGGCCAGGAAAATACTTAATATATTCCAGTTTTAGTATCTTTGTCATTGTATTCTTTTAGCTTTGATATTGTGCATAAGACAAAAGAATAGAATGCATGCAAGCACTCTCTCTTGTAAGAATTGGACAAAGAATCTTGTGTTAATTTGCATTTTATCATGTATTAATTCTGCAAAAAAAAAAATGTAGTTATTTGTTTTAGTTAAGTGGACTTTTTTTCTGGTAGGCTGTGTGTATAAGATAATAAAGGTTTGACTTCTTTCCATATTAGTTGATGTTTATATCATTCTAGTTGTAACTCCTGGTATTAGTTACTGGATACCGTGTAATTTTATCGAGTAAATTTCTCAACCACAATGAAAATTATGTCTCACTTATTCATTTGACCTTAACAGGCACTGGCGTAAAAAAATAAGATCTAAAATATTCTGAAAAAATGGACTTAAAGCAATCAGTAGCAGACCAATTTACAAATTTGCATCCATGTATGCCTGTGAACACACGGATCGCCATATTAGGAGGTGGGCCTAGTGGTTTATCAGCCGCTTATGCACTTGCTAAGCTTGGGTATAATAATGTGACCCTTGTAGAGAAATACCACACAGTCAGCGGCATGTGTGAATCAGCTGAGATCGAAGGCAAGATGCACCTCTTTTACATTTGCAAGTTCGGTGATTAAATATCGCGGTAATTTTGTGATGTTAACGTAACTTTATAATTACAGGGAAAGTTTATGACCTCGGAGGTCAAGTTCTCGCAGCAAATAGTGCTCCCACTATTTTTCACTTAGCGAAAGAACTCGGGTCTGAACTGGAAGAAATGGACTCTCATAAACTGGCCCTAATCGACAGTTCAACCGGGAAATATGAAGACATAAAAGTTGCTGATGATTATCTCGCTGTCGTTTCATTGACCTTAGAACTCCAGGTTTATAACTTCACCTATTTCTATGTTCCAACACATTTGGTTATTTAATTTCATTTGGAATTTAAAGATTAAAAATAATACTATCTTGATGTATAATGTTGTAGGATAAGGCAAAGAATTCAGGTCGAAATGGAGTTCATGCGATTAGCGAGTTTGCTTCAGAACAAGTTCCTGAATTCCTGGAAACTAAAGGACTAAAATCTGTTCCAAATTCAGTTGTTTACGGATACACTGCTTCTGGTTACGGATTTGTTGAAGATATGCCGTATGCTTACATTCACGAGTTCACACGAACTTCGATGGCTGGTAAAATACGACGTTTTAAGGGTGGCTACATGGGATTCTGGCAGAAATTGAGTAAATCTCTTCCCGTTAATATTCAATGCAACACTGAAGTTTTAGCCATTAAACGCAACTCCTCAAGTGTGTCGGTCAACATCAAGAATAGTATCGGGGAAGTTGAAACTGTCGAGTTTGATAAAGTCATCATTTCCGGCGCTTTTCCTTTCACAAATGGGAAAATGTACAGATCACCAACCTATGTTTCACCAGGTAACATATATAAATTTTAACGGATGTATTTATTTTTTTATATTGAAATTATTATTTGTGTCACATGTTAATTAAATTGATGTTATTTTCTCTTGCAACTACAGAAACTAATAAGGGGTTGATGGATTTGAGTGATCTTGAGAAGGAGTTGTTTAGTAAAGTGGAGACGATAGATTACTATACGACCGTCATGAAAATAAAAGGGCTAGATCATTTGCCGATAGGGTTTTATTACTTTGCTGAGTTCATGAATCCTTCAACTATAGGAAATCCGGTGGCGGTTCAGAAATTTTATGCTGATACAGATATATATCTTTTTTGGTCTTATGGTAACGCTGTTGATGTTACGGGACCACGGGTCACTGAACTTGCAACTGAAGTGGTTAACAGCATGGGGGGTCAAGTTGAGAGTGTTATATTGCAGCGACGATTTAAATATTTTCCTCATGTTAGTAGCCAAGGTATGGTAAAGAAAAAGTTAATATGCTCATTTGTGGACTCCATTAAATTTTACTAACAGTTAACGCGTGTTTATATATATACAAATGCAGATATGAAGGATGGATTTTATAATAGAATGGAGAATGAACTTCAAGGTCAACAGAACACTTACTATGTAGGTGGACTTGTTGCATTTGAGCTTACAGAGCGAAATTCATCGTATTCTATGAATCTAATTCGCAAACACTTTGCGAATGATGATCCTTTGCCGAAATTTCCATACGTGAAGGTAAATTAATATAATCATTAATCGGAATACTATTACTAGAGGTGTAGAGGTGTCAGTACTCAGTATTGACCCTTTACGACATTTACTTATGAATGGATTGATCTGGGTTATGTGTTTTATCTCTTGTGAGTCAAACATGTAAATTTCTAGAAAAAAAAGTTTGAAAGGGAACCGGGCAAATGGGTTGAAAGTAGTATCGATTGTTTTTTAAATGCATACAACTTCCTAAATCACTATATTTAAAGAGTTAACTTATTGATGAAATAACATAATATTATCATATTCGACACATTATATTCAAAGTTTTTGTCCCGCCTATTTTGCCACCTCTAAGTATTACAAAACTATGTGATTTAGTCTAGAATCTGGATAGTTTTATATTTTTTGTTGAACTCACAGGGTAATATATATCCTCTCTTTTGCAGAGATTGTTTCCGCTTTTATCGGATAGTTGGGACAGGAACCCAGAACCGTTGGATGAATATCCGGGGGTAACATTCCCCGACTTAAATAGCCTTGATGGCTATTTAAAGCACTGGGGAACTCATGAACTAACTCGAGAAAAAACGCTCTACACTTGGATCAATGATGATGGCGAGGAAGCATACAAGAGGACATATGCCGAACTTAATGCCAATGCTTCTTGCATTGCTCATAAGCTGTTAACGGGCTCAAAGCCCGTTATCAGACCTGGTGACCGGGTCTTGTTGCTCCATGTTCCCGGGCTCGATTTTGTAGACGCTTTTTTCGGTTGTTTACGAGCCCGAGTACTCCCCGTTCCTGTTCTTCCTCCTGACCCCCTTCAAAGAGGTGGCCAGGCACTTTTGAAGTTAGAAAATATCGCTAAGTCGAGCAATGCAAAGGCGATATTATCGACTGTGCTTTACCATGGCGCTGTAAGGGCGGGGAACGTAAAGAACTTGATCTCGTTGTCTAGTAAAGGCGGAAAAAGCTCCGCAAAGTGGCCTAACCTTCCATGGATACATACCGATTCACTTGTGAAGAATGCTAAAGGCGCTAACTTCGACATTAAAGACGATTCTGAACCGATGAGGGACGATCTTTGTTTTCTTCAGTTTACTTCTGGATCAACTGGTGATGCTAAAGGGGTTATGATAACACATGGTGGGTTAATCCATAATGTTAAGTTGATGAGAAAGAGATATCAAAGCACGTCGAGAACGGTTTTAGTAAGTTGGCTTCCTCAGTACCACGACATGGGCCTGATCGGTGGGCTTTTTACGTCTCTTGTGAGCGGCGGTTCTGCAATTCTTCTCTCGCCAATGACATTCATTGTGCATCCGTTATTATGGCTTCAAACGATGAGCAAGTATCGCGCCACTCACAGTGCTGGCCCAAACTTCGCATTCGAACTTGTGGTCAGAAGATTAGAGGGTGCCAAAGATAAAGTGCTGGATTATGATCTTTCTTCTATGAAGTTTCTCATGATTGCTGCCGAACCCGTTAGGCAAAAAACTCTCATGAAGTTTATTCAGCTCACCGCACCGTTCGGCCTTTCTCAACATGTAATGGCTCCTGGTTACGGATTGGCCGAAAATTGTGTTTATGTTTGTTGTGCATATGGAGAGAAGAAGCCCATTTTGATAGATTGGCAAGGAAGGGTATGCTGCGGTTATGTTCATCCGAGTGACGAAGATGTTGACATTAAGATAGTTGATCCAGAAACTTGTTTAGAACATGACGAGCCCGGGAAGGAAGGAGAGATATGGATTAGCAGCCCGAGTGCGGGGATCGGGTACTGGGAGAAAGAAGAATTGAGTCAAAGTACTTTCAAGAATTCACTCGAAAACTGTTCGGGTAAAATATATACAAGAACTGGTGATTTGGGAAGGATAATAGATGGAAACTTGTTCATCACTGGAAGAATAAAAGATCTTATTATTGTTGGTGGAAGAAATATATACTCAGCTGATATCGAAAAGACGGTTGAAAGTGCTTCGGAGTTTTTACGCCCCGGTTGCTGCGCTGTGATTGGTGTCCCGGAGGAAACGTTATCAACGAAGGGGATATCGGTTCCGGATGGTTCCGATCAAGTTGGTTTGGTTGTGATTGCCGAGGTTAGAGACGGTAAACCCGTTAACAAAGAAGTGGTTCAACAAATTCAGGCCCGGGTTGCAGAAGAACATGGTGTCTCTATCGCTTCTGTTAAACTGATCAAGCCGCGAACCATCAGTAAAACGACTTCTGGAAAGCTAAAACGATTTGAATGTCTTAAACAGTTTACTGATGGAACTTTGAATCTTGTCCCGGAACCGATAGTGACCAAGAAAAGGTTGATGAGGTCGTACACAACCGGAACATGTCGAGAAGGGAATACACCCAGGCCTGATTTCGTGGCGAATCGCCCGTTGCCGGATGCTGGGCCGAGTCACAAAGAGATTGAAGAGTTTTTGAAAGGTTTAGTTTCTGAGCAAACCGGGATTTCGGTCAACAAGATCTCAACAACGGAAGGTTTGACGTCTTACGGGATTGACTCGATTGGCGTCGTTAGAGCTGCACAGAAGCTTTCGGATTTTCTTGGAGTTCCTGTTGGTGCAGTTGATGTATTTACAGCCACTTGCATTTCAGATTTAGCAAGCTTCTCGGAAAATCTTGTGATGAAGTCTCAACCGAACCAAACAACTCAACCGTTTTCTGTTGTTACAGACCACGGAGACGAAGGTAACGTTGACTTGTTGACCGAGGTCTCAACGCTACACCAGTTTGGTATCTGGACATTACAAATATTGGCACTTGTGTATATGTGCATGATGCTTGTTCTTCCGGCTTATCAATCGATTTCCATGTTCATGAAGTTTATTCCTTCTGGACATTCATGGACGGGGTATATAACTTCTTTACTTATCGCTCCCATTGTTTGGATCTTCTGCATATTCGCGACTTGCATCTCAGTGGCGTTCTTTGGTACATCGTTTCTCCAGCCAAATTACGCTTTGACCCCTGAGGTCTCCATATGGTCAATGGATTTTGTGAAGTGGTGGACTCTTTACAAGGCCCAAGATATTGCTTCTAATGTCATGGCGGTTCATTTGAGGGGGACGGTTTTTTTGAAATACTGGTTTGAGTTGTTTGGTGCAAGAATCGGTTCATCAGTTCTATTAGATACAGTCAATATTACGGATCCGGCTCTCGTTTCTATAGGAGATCAAGCTGTGGTTGCCGAAGGAGCATTGATTCAAGGACATGAAGTGAGAAATGGAGTTTTGAGTTTTATGCCAATTAGGATCGGTCAACGCTCTGAAATCGGTCCTTACGCTGTGATCCAAAGAGGAAGCATTTTAGGTGAAGAGGCTAAAGTTGGAACTTTACAGAAAACGGAAACCGGAAAGCCTGTTTCTAGATCAGGCAGGCGCAAAAACGTTCAAAAGGTAATTTGCAACTTATATACTTCTTAACGAGTCAAATAAAAATGTAGATGTTGATGTTTCATGTTTTGTTTCGTCACAGGATGTGGCGAACGATACTCAAACCGAAGCGATCTATCACCTGATGGGTATTTATGTGGTCGGGTTTCTTAGTTCTCTTTCAGCCGCAATTGCATACTTCCTTTATGTCTCTATATATCAAGAATCACCATCTCTTAAACACTTCTCATTTCTCTGTGTTGCCGGGGCTTTTCACTGGCTTCCTTTCACCATCATTGCGTATGCAGCCATGATCTTCACTACCTCGGTGCACCCACTGACCTTTGCCACAACACTATCCGCCGGTTACCTCGCTCATGGCTTGATCCTCAGCCTTTTAACCTGCACCGTCACACGGTTTCTTGACAAAGAAGACGAAAGCCCGTTTGAACAGTGGCTTCGCCACAGAATAAACATTGCTTGCCATCTCAGATTCGCTAAGCTTCTTTCTGGAACCGAAGCCTTCTGCGTGTACTTGCGACTGTTGGGTGCTAAAATCGGAAACCATTGTTCGATTCGCGCCATTAATCCGGTTTCAGACCCGAGGTTGATTTCACTTGGTGCTGGTGTTCATTTGGGTGACTTTAGCAGGATAGTCGCTGGGTTTTATGCGAGAAACGGGTTCAAAAGTGGGAATATCAAAGTCGATGATAACGCAGTGGTTGGGAGTCAAAGCATTTTGCTTCCGGGTTCAGTTGTTGAAAACAGCGTGATTCTTGGAGCTCTTTCGGTCGCTCCAGTTGATTCGGTTCTCAAACGGGGCGGTGTTTACATCGGGTCTGAAACTCCTGTTATGATAAAGAACACCATGCATGATTTAGACGACCGCATTGAAGAAATGGACATGAAATACAAGAAGATTGTCGGTAATCTAGCTGCTAATCTTGCTGCCACTACTCTTAAAGTCAAGTCAAGATACTTTCATCGGATCGGAGTTAGTGGAAAGGGTGTTCTCAAGATTTACGACAACATAACCGGGTTCCCGAATCACAAAATCTTTTACCCCGGGAAGAATTACCCTGTGATTATCAGACACAGTAACAGCTTAAGTGCAGATGATGATGCAAGAATCGATGCACGCGGTGCAGCTGTGAGAATACTAACTGAAACCGGACCTGAAACTCCGCTTCTTGACCTGACTTTGAAAAGTGGCAATGCATTCTACGCGAGAACGATCTCTGATTTTGCCACATGGCTTGTTTGTGGGTTGCCAGCTAGAGAGCAGCACGTGAAGCGGGTCCCGCATGTGCGTGATGCTGTATGGACATCTCTTCGAAACACGGATTCATTCACTAACCTGCATTACTTCTCAAACATATGCAGGCTTTTTCGGTTTGAAGATGGAAGTGAAATGTATGTGAAGTTTAAACTAAGACCTTTTGATGATAAGATCACTGAAGATTCGGGTAAGGTTGAACCGATTGGAATTCTTCCTCCAGAAACTGGTGCAATTCCAAGAGATGTTAATGACAAACGGCCACCGCTTTTCCTTGCTGATGATTTTAAAACCCGTGTGAGTCAGCCGGGTGGTGTCCGGTATATTTTCCAGTTACAGTTCCGACCCGTGCCCAATGATGATGTCACCAAAGATGTCGCCCTTGATTGCACAAAACCATGGGACGCGACAGAATTCCCATACGTCGATGTGGGAGAGATAACGATCGACCAGAACAACACTCAACAACAATCTGAGGAACTGGAGTTTAATCCTTTTCTCAGATGCAATGAGGTGGATGTTATTCGCGCCACGTCAGCTTCGCAAAGTGCTTCAATCGATCACGGCCGTTCATTGATATATGAAATATGTCAGCATTTGAGAAATGGTCAACCGCTTCCTGAGTCCTGGAGGAATTTCATAGAGCAGTCAGACGTCAAAGTTGACCTGTCGGGATGTCCAATGGCAGCCACATTAGCGACGGAAAACAAGTCAACCGAAGTGACTCTCACAAGAACTTGGTATCAAACTTCATGGACGCTATTCGGTCAACCTTTGTTGCAGACATTCTTGCCTTACTACCTTATGGGATTACTAATCGCGGGTCCTCTAAACTTAATGTTTTATGTAAAAGAAAAGAACGGGTACCCAGTTCAGTGGCTGCTGCCAGTATTTTGGGTGTGGTCTGGTATGTGGGCAGGGTTAGCATGTGTTATCGCCAAATGGGTCGTCGTCGGAAAGAAGAAAGATGGTGGGAGCGTGCTGATATGGGGAAAAGAAGTTTTCATGGACACGATATGGCAGGCGTTCAGGACATTAGTAGGGGAGTATTTTATGGAAATGGTGAGTGGTTCGTTTTTGTTTACAGTGTGGATGAAGATGATGGGATCGGAGATTGATTTGAACCAAGGGGTTTATGTGGACAGCATGGGGGCGGTGTTGAACCCGGAGATGGTGGAGATAGAGGGCGGTGGATGTGTGGGGCGGGAGGCACTGCTGTTTGGTCATATATATGAAGGTGATGGTGGAAAGGTGAAGTTTGGGAAGATTAGAATTGGGGAAGATGGATTTGTAGGGAGTAGAAGTGTTGTTATGCCAGGAGTGAATGTGGAGAATGGGGGCAGTCTTAGTGCACTCTCACTTGCATTCAAGGGAGAAATCATCAAGTCAAAATAGTTTTTGTTATGTTATATGTGGTTTAATAACATTTACATCATATAACTGATGTAACAAAATAAAACATTTCACATTTATTAAACTATCAATACAAAACATGTCCTGCAAGTGATATCATGAAACATGCCTCCTAGATGCAGTTTTTAATTAAACTAGTGTTGCGAATAATAAACATAGTACTTCAAATATTTTGAAGCATATGCAAAACATGCTGTAGTTCATACACAACTTCCTTCATATCCATCCGTTGTTGTGGAGAATCAAGAGAACATGATACTCCAATCCTGACTGTTAAAGCTAGACATTCCTCTATTTTGTTTGCATTTGCTTCATTGTTTTGCTTAAAAGTTTCATCCTCTTGATGAACATTTAGAATGTTAACATCAATAACATCGGTTACATGGTCTTGCAAGGCTGCGGAAGCAAATTTGTGAAGGCTAAGATCCTCGTTAAAGATGTTGTCAGTCGGCCTTTTCCCGGTCATCACCTCGAGTAATAATATTCCAAAACTATATACATCCCCACTACTTGTCATCTCATTTCCAAGACCATACTCTGTAATTCATAAGCAATTACTTTAAAAATAGTAATTTTATAAGCAAGTAAATATTGAACTTTGTTTTACCTGGAGCGGCATAACCAATTGTTCCTCTACTCCCGGTTGAGCTGTGTGGGTATGAAATTCCAAAAAATCTAGCTAAACCGAAATCTCCAACATGAGCCACCATATCATCATCTAGTAGAATATTGCTAGGCTTCAAGTCACCATGAACAATAAGTGGTACACACTGATTGTGAATATAATCAAGTGCAAAAGCTACATCCATAAGAATATTTATTATCTGAAGAAGGTTTAGTCTTGATGTACGTTCACCTGAATGCAACCAATTATGTAAACTCCCGTTGGGCATGAACTCGTAAACCAACGCTTTAAAATCATTCCCTTGAAAGTCGACACTCGAACATGAAGTTATTATCTTCAACAAATTTCGGTGTCGAATGTTCCGCCATACTTCACACTCCCTCATAAAGCTTCTTTGAGCTCCTTGATTTTGAAGATGTAGAACTTTTACTGCAACAAATTTATCATTATCTTCATCAAGGATTCCTTTATAAACTGAACCGGATCCGCCATTTCCAATTAAATTGGCTTCGGAGAACCCATCGGTAGCCTTGAGAAGTTGATTGTAAGAAACTTTTCTGCATTGTTTGCTTGCTAATGATTGAGCCAGTTGGCTCTTTCTTTTCCTCTTACACCAAACATATACTAAACATATTATGGTGAAAAGTGTGGATGCAGTCGAAATGACTATCATAAACACTTGAAATTTTCTTTTTACGTTTCTTAGCTTTTTGCATTTAGGTAACCCAAGTTCAACAATGCCACCACAAAGCTTACTATTCCCTGAAAACGAGAATGCACTTGCATTGACGAATACTCCTAGAATTGGTACTTCGCCCTCAAAATCATTGAAAGATATGTCCAAGTTTTCTAGCGAAAAACGTTCAAAGAATCGAGGAATCTGGCCCGATAAATTATTATGAGAAATATCAAGTACCATCAATCCTTTCAAGGAACTTAGTGATTGGGGTATCATACCTTGAAACGAATTGCCTCTTAGGGACAACCCTAAAAGGCTTGCACATCCACCAAGACTACTAGGAATGTTACCTGATAAATTATTATACGATAAGTCTAGTAGACTCAGAGTGTTGAGGTCTCCAACCTCTATTGGAAGTGAACCACATAGGTTGTTATGAGAAAAGTCCAATATTATGGATAGAGATGAAAGTTGAAGAAGTTGTGTAGGTATTTCTCCACTAAGCTTGTTGTTACTGAGCCCCAATTCTAATAGACTGTGACAATTTTTCAGACTTGATGGAATAACCCCTTCCAACATGTTTGAAGATAAATAAAGTTTGATCAACAATGATAAGTTCCCTATTGCATCAGGAATTTTCCCTAAGAGTTGGTTTTCATATAAATAAAAGACTTGTAGCTTATGAAGGTTACCTATGGTTGAGGGGATGTTTCCAGTGAACTGGTTACCTCCTAAATTTAAAACTTGCAAGCCAACTAGATTACCAATTGATCTAGGGATGTTTCCATGAAGTTGATTTGCAGATAAATGTAAAGAACTAAGCTGCTTAGAAAGATTACCTATTGATCTTGGGAGCAGCCCTTGAAATTTGCAACTATCCAAACCTAATTTTTCTAATCTTGTGCAGTTCTTCAAAGAATCAATAAACTTCATGTCATCATCTCCGGTGCTTCCAAAGAGGTTCTTGGCTAAGCGTATAGAATAGATATCTCTTAGTTTTGAAAAGTCGACTGCCACCTTCCCACTAAACTTGTTTTCGCCCACGTCAAGAAATCCTAATCTCGAACAATTCGAAATGGATGGTGGAAGAGGTCCAGTTAGTTGGTTACCATGTATGTCAAAGAAATCCAAATGACGCAACTTTGCGCCTATGGTGCGAGGAAGACTACCAATCAGTTGATTATAAGGCAAACTGATAGTAGTTAGGAGTGAAAGGTTAAAAATTGAATGAGGGATGATTCCATTTAAATTACAAATACCAGCATCAAATAACTTTAAATTTTTCCAATAGCCTAAAGTGTCTGGAATGCTCCCACCTAGTGGATTATTGACTACACCGAACTTTTCCATTAATGTAAGATTCCCCAAGAAAGGTGGGATCCCACTTGTTAACTTATTACTACCAAGTGAGAGAAAAGTAAGTTTGGAGAGGAAACTGATCTCCTTGGGTATGCTTCCAACTAACTCATTATTTGATAGATCAAGCTTTTCAAGGTTAGAACAACCAGATATGTTAACTGGAATGACCGCGTTGAATTTATTATTGTAAAGAGAAAGTAAACCTAGCCTGGAAAGACGTCCAACCTCGTGAGGGATGGCTCCTTGAAAGCTATTGTTATAGAGAACAAGAACTCGCAAGAAGCTGAGGTTCCCTACATGAGGAGACAAAAAGCCTTCCAAACCTTGTGACAACAATCGTAAAGAAGTCACTCTTCGATGTCGCTTCCCACATGTAATACCAGCCCAGTTGCAGAAGTCAAGAGAATTGTTCCATGAGGTTAGAGCTCCATATGGATCTTTGGTGATCAGCGACTTTATCTTCAACAAAGCGTGATAATCGGTCTCGTTTCCACCGCTATAGGAAGCTGAGATGGTATTGAAAGCAAGAAATATAACAAGGCCATAAAAGAGGAAATGAAAATGAGAGGAAGATGGTAAGCAAAGAACTGGTTGTTTTGAATTCATCTTTGGAAATGATAAAACTTAAGATCACAGGGATAATCTTTAGCCTTTTATCACTAGTTTTCGGATGTTATCGTGACGATTTATAGATATTGAAGCCATCCACGTTCCTTTACCACCTTCACCTACACATATACTATTGGAGACAATGCATTAAGTGACCACCTACACAGATTATTTGATTGAATATTATTAAAGATAATGCAAATAAGTAAATCCAAGTAAGCAAATAATTGGTCAATCTCATTTTATCTACTTACTAAATTTGATCATGTCTTTACTCTTTGTAGTAAATCCAAGCAAAATTCACTTTAGAAAAAAATACTAACATGCTCTCATTTAACTATTTTAGTCTTTGACATTTATACAAAAACTATGACAAATAAATAAGTTTAACAGGAATTTATTTACACCAAAATATAATCTAACTTGACACTTGCATCTACCACACTATTTAAACAAACACCATATCACTAGATTACTAACTTATGGGTATATAAAAAATACTTCTTCATTTTAGAAAATATATTTATTAAATGATTCATTTTTGTGAAATGTTATTTGTGATGTGTTTTTCGTCGTACTGTACAGACACTTCTCTAGTGTATGTGTGTAAAATTTTTAATTACTACTCCATCCGTCCCATTAAAAGTGTCTTATTTTGAATTTTCAAAGTCTTTTTTTATAAACTTTGACTTTAATTATATATTTTTTGTGTTATGTAAAACTTGATGAAAATTAACCCGATAAAAACACTTGTAAAACACACTCAAATCATATAACTTTCATCAAGTATTATCTAACACAAACAAAATTATTTAAGGTCAAAGTTTATAAATAAAGACTTTGAAAATTCAAAATAGGACACTTTTAGTGGGACGGAGATAGTATTTTTTTTCAAATAAAAGGGTACGGGTAATTTACTTAATTAACTATCACGTTGGTGGCACATGATCGAATTCTAACAACATAAATATGTGGAGTTAAGTAATTAGAGTTAGGGGAATCGAACGTTCACCGAACAGTTCGTGAACCATTTATGTCCGTTCTTTTAATAAATGAACAAACACGAACAAGAAATTTAGTTTGCTAAGTTAAACAAACGAACATGAACAGAGGTTGTGTTCGTTTGTTTATGTTCGTGACCGTTCGATAATGTGTTCATTTAAGTTTGCTTGTTTATGTTCATTTGTATTCGTTCATTTAAAGGTTTTTTATGCTATATTTCTATATTGTTGGTTTTAGTTTTTAAAAATTTGAAACCAAAGTTACACTATACGTCTCCGCCAAGATCTCTTGTTTGACCATTCAATTTCATTTTGTGTTAAAGCTTGACAAATCTTCTTACTTTTTGGGTTAATTAGGTTTATGATAATTATGTCAACTATGAAACATGCAGATTTTATTTTAACTTGTATATATAATGTTTGTTTGTGTTCATTTAGGTTCATCATTAACATTTGTTTGTGGTCATTTGCGCTTGTTTACGTTCAGGAAATGTTCATGAACATGTTCATTTCCTTAATGAACGAACAAGAACAAGAAATCATGTTCGGTAAGTATGCGTGAAAATGTTCATTTATAAATGAAGAAACACGAACAAGGTCTTGTTCGTGTTTGTTCGGTTCATTTACACCCTAATTAGAGTGAAATGGCAAGATTATTAAACTACCTGTCTTTTTAGAAACTTTCAAATAAACTGAAGAACACCACAAATTTGACAAACCCCATAGACTAAGGGTGGTGGCGTTCACCGTTGAAACACCACAACCCAGTGCCACATTTGCAATTTTGTAGTTACCTGCAGGCATCGGTAGCGGTGTTTCCGCCTACTCGCACAATTGTCTCTCTCCTTCTCATAATTGTTTACATTCAGTAAGTGTTCATGAACTACTTTCATGAACATGTTCATTTCCTTAATGAACGAACACGAAGAAGAAATCATGTGCGGTAAGCGTTCGTGAACATGTCCATTTCTCAATGAACGAATATGAACAAGACCATCTTCGTGTTCGTTTGGTTCGTTTATAGCCCTAATTAGAGTGAAATGGCAAGATTATTAAACCACCTATCTTTTAGACAAACTTTCAAATAAATAAATTGAAGAAAACAACAAATTTGATCAAACCCCATAGACTAAGGGTAGGGTGTTCGCCCCGAAACACCACAACCAGGTGCCACATTTGCAATATGTGGTTACCCGCAGACATCGGTGGTGGTGTTCCTGCCTACCCGCACAATTGTCTCCCTCCTCTCCACACACAACCCTCTCCCCCCTTTCATACCCCGATTACCTACTCACCCACCCTACCCGAAACACCAGCGGTGTGTACCCGGCTGGTGAGTGCTACCCGATTTCACATACCCGACTACACCTCGTCCAACAACCTAGAAGAGCAGTTTAGTCAAATAAAAAAATTAAACATCTGATGAGGTGGGATGTTAACAAAATTTAATACTACACTGACCAAGATAGTCACTCTAAAGCTGGACGTAGTGGGAGTCGGGGGGAATGTAGAACACACCTGGACACCAACCCCCGGAAAGGGTGCTTTTTTCCCAAAAACCGGGGACCTCCCACCGATTTCTGAGAGTTGTTGCGGATGGGTCTGATCGTAATAAAATAATAACCTAAAAATTCAAACTTTTACTCCATTTCTTTCAAAAATAATTTCTCTTTATCCTACAATCTCCACTTCTTTAAAAAAAATTATACTCTTCACCCACTTCTTAAATCCTACAATCTTCACACATGAAAATTTACACTCTTCCCCCAACTAGAATGGATCTATTCGAAATTCCAAATGTTCACCATATTTATATGATTCATCAAGCTCCAACGAATACGATGAAGAGTTATAGAATCAAGCTTTTATATTTATGAGTACCTTAGTCACATTTATAAACCAAATTCAAGACACCATGTCTTCGTCAAGAAGGTATTAACATTATGTTCTTTTTTACACGTATTATTTTTAATAACATGTTTATATTAACTTGTAGAAATATTAATTAAATGTTTTATTCAACTACGTATATTCATAGAGACGGCAGTGAAGCGTCCCATGCATGACTAACTAATGACCATTTCAACAATGATCAACCTACACACCCGAGTTGTTTCAAAGGCAGTTTCCAATGGATAAAGAATCATTTTCGCAAATCGTAGGTGATTTTGAGCGAAATTTTACATACATTCAAACGACATAACCACATATGATGCTAGAGGTCATTAGACTTTTACGTCGTTACAAAAGTACACGTTAGATATACAACAACTAGCCTACAGTAATTCTCCTGACTCGCTTGATGATTATTTTCATATACCCGAGAGAACATCACGTGAAAGCTTGCAACATTTTTGTGATGGTGTTATTAGTTTGTATGGTAAAGAATTTCTTCGTAGGCCAACTTACCAAGACATTCAACATTTGTATGCGGCAAATGAGAGACATCATGGCATTTTAGGAATGTTAAGGAGCGTATATTGTATGCATGGCCTCCGGGGAATTGCTCATGAGAATGGCGAGGTCAATTCACAAGGGGTGATCATAACGGTCTGATTATTATGCTTGAAGCGGTGGCGTCACTAGATTTGTGGGTTTGGCATACCTTTTTTTGACCCCTTGGGTCAAACAACGACATCAACGCCCTAGACCGATTGCATTTGTTCATTAATTATTTGGATGGATCGGTCCCCCATTGTCCATTCGTAGTAAATGGAGTCCAATATAGATTGGGTTATTATTTTGTGGACGGGATATACCCTACCTAAGAAAATTTAGTGATGACATTGTCGCATCCTTCTGAAAACAATGCAAAACGTTGTCGGTATAAGAAAGCACACAAAGTGGCATGAAAGGACGTTGAAACAACCTTCAGGGTCTTAAAAGGCAAGTGGCACATTCTCGCACAACCTGCAAGACCATTGCATCCCCGGAAGATCAGAAAATCATCTACGCATGTATTATTTTACATAACATGATTTTGAAACATATAGGTGTGGCGATATCTTCCGAACACATAGAGGATTCGTTAAAGGAAGGAATAGTTGAAGACAATATTCTTTTATTGTTACAATCACGAGCTATACACCGAAGCCTTAAAGCAGATCTTATCAAGCATTTGGAACATCGGCACCAACTCTACCTCCAAAGTTTACAAATCAACGACTAGGTTTATTATACTTTTTTTATTAAAAGTTTGTAGGTTTCTTTTGTAATCTTTCTTATTTATTTATTTTTTATTTTAATTATGTATTTTTATTTTATATATATATATATATATATATATATATCTTCCTATACTAATAAACGAAAATCTTTTTGTACACGTGTCACTCTCTGGTGCATCCTCCCTTTTAATAATAGCATTATATATTAATTTTATACACAAAATATAATATAATATTAGTTAATATCGTTAGAGATAAACGTCTAAATTCAAATTTGAAAAATAATTATCTATAACAAATATAAATGTATCAGATAATATAATAAGTATAATGTTATTTAATATAATTAGAGATCAAACGTATAATTTCAAATTTAATTAATAGTAAATTACTTTTTGAGTCCACATGTTTTAGTAGTTTTAACCACTTGAATTTAAAATAAAAAAGTTTAACACTTTGAGTTTCTAACCACTCATTCACACCCTCTGTGAAAAAAAAAAATTCAAAAAACCTTTTGTAAGGTTGAGTTCTCTAAGTTCCCACAACTTTTAGAAGTTTTCATTTTAATCTAACCATATATATTTGTTAAGATAAAATATATTATTCGGATATAAACTATAATTACTAATAAAGTATCAAATCACATACACAAGTAACGAAAATATAACTGTTCTTTATTTTTACTAATTCATCTAAATAAGTCATTTCATTAATAAGGATTATATACAAGTTTATAATTTACATTTTTCGTCATCCAACCCGTGTAATACACGGGGTTGTAAGTTAGTATATATATATAAAACATTTAAATATCTAAAATGTTTTAAAGTTTAAATTAAATTAAAATAGTTTAGTTTTAGGAAATTCTGTCGTACAATCTGGAAAAATCTAGAAAAAAGTGGGTGAAAAGCTAATGTGGTGCTAGCGTATTTTTAGTTTTAGCTTTTCCGAGGAGCACCCATCTTTAGTCGATGATGTCGCTTTTCAAATTTTGACACCAAGTCTAATATTTGGTGATACACGGGTCCTCAAAATCGCCGACTCGTTTGACCCAATTATTACCGATTGTTGATCCAGTCCTCAGCCCAAGTCAACTCCGACCGCCATCCAATCCTTCGTGATATTATATTTTCTATAATTCTTATATAAGTATAAAAGAATTAACCTATGTACAATATAGATTTTGTGACGCAACACTTTTTTTAAATCAAGTATAATAATGAATTAATTACATTGCAAGAAGACAGTGGTCGTTTACAAAATAAACAAAGAAACATAAGCATACGCATATAATTTATAAAACGTAGAAAGATTATAGTGATATCCAATAAAAATATTTTATTTTATTTTTTAATATAAATAAACTAGTGGGTTTCCTCACGCTTTGTGGTAGATTTCCGTTGGGTATTGATTTGGTTCATCGCTCGATATAGCATTCGAAAGAGATAAAAATGAATACATGTGCACATACAACTTTGTTTTCGACTAAATTTATATAAGTTATGAATAGTAGCGACCGACAATGGATTTATCAGTACCGATTACCATCGGTCGGAATCGGATTGGTTCGTCACGACACTGGTAGGAACATCGAGAAAAGCATAAAACGAATACAAATATCATGTGGTTCGTACGGTTTTAGATTCGGTTCGTCACAACAAAGAATTAAAAAAATCAATTATATTTGACTTGTTTTTTTAAAGTTTTAAAGAAACTTTGATAAAATAACCATGCCATAACTATACATTATTAAAATAGTGAACCACATCACTTGTAAAATACTATTCGCAACTCGATTTTAAGGAAAATTTATATCAAGTATGCACGTCGCAACGACATACTACGTTTTGCGTTTAGGTCTAATTATTTCACATTAGCATGCCGCAGCTTCAGTAGTGGTCGCCCGCAGTAGTGTGACATTGATGCTTTTTGGCACGGTTTTACACCCCGTCGCAACGCAGGTGCTTAATACTAGTGAAAATCCAAACAAAACAACCTCAAAACTCAAGTACGTGTTACATTATTCTGCTTCATCTTCATCAACAATGGAGCTTGAAGAAACTCTTCCATAGCTTCCACAGAAGAGCCTTTAAAACCTTCTTCATCTCTCATTGCTTCTTCAATCATCATCTTTATTTCAAAAGCTTTCTTCCTCATCTCCTTCCCTTTTCCATCTTCACTCATCACCTCCTCAATCTTCTCCCTCAAATCTTCACTCCACACATCAAAACTAGTCCCTCTAGCCACTTCCACACACACCTCGGCTATTTCGACCATCATTTTCGCGTTATAAAACTGCTCGGCCGCCATCGGCCACCCGAGCATTGGCACGCCACAACTGAGCGACTCCAACACCGAGTTCCACCCGCAATGTGTCATAAACCCTCCCACGGATTCGTGTGACAATATATCTATTTGTGGTGCCCATTTTTCTACAATGAGGCCGCGATTTTCGTCTTCTATTTTCGTCATGAAGTTTTCTGGTAGCCAGTCCTCGGGTTTGAACTCAGCGTTGATGTCAAACCCGAGGGGTGGCCGGACTACCCAGATAAAGCTTTTGTTGCTTTTGTCTAATGCTTTTGCTAGTTGCATCATTTGAGATGCGGTGATGGTGTTTTGTGATCCGAATGAGATGTATAGAACAGAAGAGGCTGGTTTTGAGTTCAAAAATTGAAGCCATTTTTCTGTAGAGGTGATAAAAATAACCTAACATCAATCATATTAAACGACATAAGTGAACCAAATTTGGGATGAGCGTGGTGCCGGTACCGTACCGTTACCGAAAATACTGATACCGAAATTCGCCAAAACTGGGTACCGGTACCGATACCGAAATGTTCGGTACGGTACGGTACGGTAGCGGTATTGGAAGGTAAAATTCGGTATTTTACCGGTCCCGTACCGAACCGGTACCGATATCGAAAATGCCAAAAAGTTGATACCGGTACCAAAAAATTCGGTACTCGTACAGGACCAGTACGATACCGGTCATCCCTAAAGTAAATGAGTGAACTCTATCAAAAAGTGATGGTGCGTTTTGTATTTTTTAAAAACCAAACTTTATGGTTTGGTTATGTATTTTCTAAAAACTTAACCGGAGTTTGGTTTTGTATTTACTACGAATAAATAAAACTAAAAACAACAAAAGAAAAATGGGTAAATTTTTAAATCGTCCTTAAGGTTTGAGAATAAAATCGTCCATGAAAGTTAACGATACATTTTAATTAAATTAGTAATTTAGATGGAAATGGCAATAAAAATTAAACATTGAGGGCCAATTACAAAAAAAAATCTTATTTTGTATTAAAGGCACAAAAGTGATCAAACCTCAAACCTCATGGACGATTTTGACATTTAACTCTTTTCTGAAAACTTAACCGGAAAAATATTTGTTGTTGACCGTTAATATTTAATATTTGTTGTCGAATTTGTGGATTATAGTGTTTAGTTTTTAATGTTATTTAATAATTTATAAGAAACTAGAAAACAGTGTAGCAAAAAAATTTGACCAAAAATTTAATAGTAAATTAATTATTAAGTAATAAATAAAATTGAAAAACTTTAGGCCCAATTTTTAAATTATTTATTTCCCAAAAATTCTAAGTTTAAATAGAAAAAACCAAAACCGAACAGAACCCATCGTTTTTCTTTTTTCTTTTTTTTTTTTTTGGGTTTAAGCCAAAACCAACCCAAACTGATCTTTTCGACACCCCTATTTAAAACATACCGTTTTTTCGTGTAGGAGATCCACCAGACACAGGTAAGTTAATCGGTCCGACGGCCCAAACCGGCCGGCCGAATTTTCTTCTAAAGTAGGACAAACCAACTTCATCCAACTTTTCAATAGTATTAAACAAAAACCCATCAGCCTCGGCCCATTCCGGGAGATTCTTTTTTTGAAACTTTGACCACGGGTCAACACCGGTGGCTGCTACAAGACTCGGAGTCAACTGTGTCACCTGCAACTTTCCAGCCTCTTTAAAATCCGGTAACATAAACTCACCATTTTCACAATTTTTATGAGGCAAATTAATCCAAGAAGAAAAGTAACACGCTAATCCAAACCCACTAGACCCACTAAATATAACATGACAAATTCCAAACTTATGGGACACAGCCGCCGACCAGCCGAAAAAAAAGTCAGCCACTACACAAAACGGCGGCGTTTCGGCCACAACGAGGTCGTTGAGGATGTTTTGGAAGGCGGGTTGGAGGGCGGTGGAGGCGACGAGGAGGTCGTATATTCGGTTTGGAGGGAGGGTGTCCGTGTTTTCGCAGTTTGGAGGGAGGTTGTGATCGGTGGGGTTGAATGGAATTTCAACGAAGCGAATGGTCGAGGAGGGGGGAAGGGTGCGGCGGAGATTAGCGACGTTGAGAGGGGTGTTGATGAAGGTGATTTGGTAGCCCTTTTGTTCGAGTTGAAGGGATAAGGATAGGAATGGGATGAGATGGCCTTGTGCCATGAAAGGGAACATGATGATGTTGTGTTTAGCCATTAAAGAGGGTTTGGTTTGGTTTTTGGGTTTGAAATGTTGAAGGATGTTGGTTTTGAATGTGAGTGTGTGGATATGAAGGAGGAGAAGATGGAAGAAAAGTCTTAGTAAACGCTAGAACCATATGTTATTGAATGAAGAACATGCTTTCTTTTTCTAGATTTGTTTTTGGTCAACGTAAACTCTAAAGACACTACATACATCATGTGATGCATCAATATAACGGATCTAGAATTTTAATACGTGTCGGGTTTTTCTTGATGCACGTCTAAACCTTTTGTTGGATCAGATCACATAAATAATGATATATCGTATTCGATAATACTTTTTATTTTGTTTTGAGTTAAATGTTTGGTTGGTCCTATAGTTTGCAAAAATTTCATACTTAGTATTAGTGGTTTACTAATCCCAAAAGTTGTCAAAAATGAAATCGGTTGGTCTCTTGACCTAACCTCTGTTAAATTTCTCAGTTAACTATATGTGAAATGACTATATTACCCTTGAACAATTAAAAACCTAAAACTAAGAATTAAACACAACCTGCTAACAATTGTTATGGTTCTTAGAATATTGTTCGTGAGTTTCTCATTGATCAGATCCCTTTAAATAGGGAGTGCATATACATATTATAATGGAAAATATTAACCACACAATTATCTCCTAAAATACATCAACTAAATACATAAGAGATATACATTCTAATAGTCCCCCGCAGTTTGAGCTGGAGAAGAATGAATGCTCAAACTGGACCGAAATTCTTCAAACAACGTGCGAGGTAATCCTTTCGTGAAGATATCTGCATATTGGGAGGAGGATGGAACGTGAAGAACCTTGACATGACCAATGTGAACCTTTTCTCGAACAAAATGAATGTCTAACTCCACATGTTTCGTGCGCTGGTGTTGAACCGGGTTTTCGGACAGATATACAGCGGACACGTTGTCGCAGTAAACAATTGTTGCTTTTAAGATAGGAACGTGGAGTTCGAGGAGTAAGTTACGTAACCAGCTTGTTTCAGCAACAGCATTTGCAACCCCACGATACTCAGCTTCCGCACTAGAACGGGATATTGTCGGCTGACGTTTAGATGACCAAGAGACCAGGTTGTTACCCAAGAAGACGCAATAACCTGATGTTGAACGCCGAGAATCAGGGCATCCCCCCCAGTCGGCGTCGGAATAAGCCGTGAGGGTATTAGATGAGGAGGCCGACAAATGGAGACCAAAGTTGATAGTGCCTTGAAGATACCTTAGTATACGCTTAAGGAAGGCAAAATGTGGTTCTCGTGGAGCATGCATGAATAAACATACCTGTTGAACTGCATAGGTGATATCGGGTCTAGTGAAGGTAAGATACTGGAGCGCCCCAGCCAGGCTACGATACAAGGTGCTATCAGTCATGAGTTCACCATCCGACACACTAAGTTTGGACGTGGTATCACACGGGGTGGCACATGGTTTACACCCTGTCATATTAGCTCGATGTAGGATGTCTCGGGTGTACTGGGATTGAGATAAGAACAATCCTTTAGAGTCACGAGTGACTGTAATGCCCAAAAAATGATGTAGGTGCCCCAAGTCTGTCATAGCAAATTCCCGGGAGAGCATGGTAATAATGGAACTCAACAAAGAGGAGTCCGAGGCGGTTAAAATTATGTCATCCACATACAATAATAAATAAGCCAATCGAGAGCCCCGCTGATAAATAAAAAGTGACGAATCACAAAGACTGCTGCGAAAACCATGTGACAAAAGAAAGCTGGCGAAGCGGGTGTACCATGCCCGAGGCGCCTGCTTGAGGCCATATAGGGACTTCTTGAGACGACAAACATAATCAGGTCGTGACGTATCAACAAAACCCGGGGGTTGATGCATATAAACAGTTTCCTCTAAGTGCCCGTGAAGGAATGCATTTTTGACATCCAATTGGTGAATAGGCCAGTTGCGAGAAATAGCCAGACTTAACACAGTGCGAATGGATGCTGGCTTGACAACTGGACTAAAAGTGTCATGACAATCAATACCCACTGTTTGTGATTTCCCATTCACCACAAGTCGAGCCTTGTAGCGCTCAAGAGTTCCATCAGCTTTAAATTTATGACGAAATAACCACATACACCGTATAGTAGGTGAGTTAGCCGGTTTTGGAACTAGCTCCCATGTCTGATTTACCTGTAAAGCACTAAATTCACTAGCCATAGCCTTTTGCCAATTAGGATCTAAAAATGCCTTATGATATGAAGTTGGAAGTGGAGAGATATTGGAAGCAGCGGATGTAGTGGCAAGATTAAATTTAGGGTTGGGTTTGAAAATACCATCTTTAGCACGAGTGACCATGGGGTGTGGGTTGGGAGCAGGTATTGGTGAATGGGGTTGTTGGGTAGGTATAGGCGAATGGGGTGGTGTTACAGATGGGTGGGCCGTAGGAGAAGTGGTTGTTGGGGAGGTTGTGGTATGGTATGAGCCGAGTGGGGAGGTAGTAGGATGGTTTGGGCCGGGTGAGGAGTGTGGTTGGGCTGTAGGAGTGGTTGGAATAGGATGTGGGGTCGGTGGAGGAGCCGAATAATGTGAGGGTGGAAAGGGTAAGGTGTCATCATCAAAAATTGTCTAGTCGTCCCGATGGGTAGTAGTATTAAATGGAAAATCACTCTCATCAAAACTGACATGACGAGAAATATGGACCCGACCGGTACTAGGATCAAGACACCGATAACCCCGAAAGTTTGAAGGGTAGCCAAGGAAAATACATCGGGTAGACCGAGGAAGAAGTTTATTGGGTTGGGTGGCCGAGGAGTTTGGATAACATGCGCAATCGAACACTCTTAAATGATCATACGTAGGGTGCCGTTGGTAAAGGGCAAAGGCGGGTGTGAGATGATTAAGTTTAGTGGTGGGTAGAATGTTGTGTAAGTAGGCGGAGGCATGTAGGGCTTCTACCCAAAAGGTGGGAGGAAGACGGGCATGGATGAGAAGAGCCCGAATGATATTATTAAGACGACGAATCATCCGTTCGGCTTTGCCATTTTGGGGTGAAGTTTGTGGGCAAGAAAAGCGAACAACCATGCCATTTTGTGATGCAAAATTCTTAAAATTATGGTTGTCAAACTCGCCACCGAGGTCACATTGAAACGTTTTAATAAGGCAATTAAATTGAGTGTAGACAAGTTTATGAAATTTAACAAAGGTAGTAAAGGTGTCAGATTTAAATTTTAATGGGTAGACCCAAACATGTTGGGTGAAATTATCTATGAGGACCATGTAGTAGTGGTATCCAGTTTTACTTAAAATAGGAGAGGTCCATAAATCACAGTGTATCAAATCAAATGGAGCAAAGGTAATAGAATTTGAATCATTAAAAGGTAAACGATGACTATTCGCAAGTTGACATGATGAACAAACCAAAGAAGTAGCATTTTTATTACACTGGATAAAATTATGACGCGAAAGATAATCTAAAATAGTTGCTCCTGGATGACCGAGACGGTTATGCCAAGGAGGTGGTGAAGAGATAGATGCACAAGCAAAAGAAGGCGGCGTGAAAGGATAAAGGTCCCCCGTGCTATTATGGCGCGAAAGATGGTTGCCCGTCTTGAGATCCTTCAAAGAAAAACCAAAAGGATCAAATTCGACACTAACTTGGTTATCACGAGTAAATTTACGAACAGAAATTAAATCTTTGATGACCGATGGAGAGTGAATGACATTGTTTAGGTGATAGGTGTGATTGGCAACAGTGTGAAGGCTATTTCCAGATCCTGCAATTGGCAATTTTTTGGCCGTTGCCAACAAAAATAGTACTAGAGGAAATAGACAAAGGAGTAGTTAGTTTACCGGGGTTGGCCGTAATGTGCGAAGAAGCGCCTGTATCCATATTCCAAGTCGGGTCTGGTGGACTTATTTGCATCATTGAAAGTGCAGTACCAATGTCGGTTGGGCTGAGAGCATTGAAGCCATTTGGATCGGTATACTGGGCTGTGGGAGGGGGCGGCATATTCGGCATGCTATAGACAGGTTGGGTGGGTTGTGGTATTTGGGCCTGTTGATAAGCCATGTAGGCTTGGTTATATTGTGGTTGAGAATATGGGCTGGGTGGCTGAGAGGGAGCCCATGCTTGGGACGGATAAGGGCTTGGTGGGACATGCCAGGTGCCATATTGGGATGGCGGTGCTTGCTGACTATAGGGAGCATGCTGAGTATTTTGCCACCATGTGTTTGTTTGTTGACGATTTCTGCCGCGACCACGTCCTCCCCGGTATCCTCGTCCACGGCCTCTACCACGGCTGGGGGCATAATTGTTTTGAGAGTAGCTATGGTTTTGGTATTGATCGGGTTGTGCAGGTTGCTGAGTGGGCTGATTTTGGTTAGATTCTTGGGTCGAGGAAGTGGGTTTTTGTGGCGTAACCAAAACTGATTGAGTTTGTTGTAGCTTAGCCGCCTGCCGTTGTTGCTCTCGTTGTAGACTTGTCCTTGCTTCATCCCATGTAGGTGCGTTTTGATTAATAATTGCAGCAGTAACCTCATACTCGGCTGGGAGACCTCGAACTAGTCGCATGACAAGTCTTGCTTCGCTCACCGGAAACCCAACATCACCAAGTTGATTGGCGATTTCTTTTAGCTTTTGGCAATAATCATCCAACGAGGAGCATGCTCCAAGTGTGAGAGTCGTGAAGTCATGCTCAAGAGTCGTTGCACGAGACCCTTTATTATTAAGAAAAATATTCTCCAAGTGAATCCATGTGGAGCGTGCCGTAGCATCGGTTTCGAGAACCCTCACCATGAGTTCATCAGACAAAGTGGCGTATATCCACTGTAGAATAAGAGCATCAATTTCATACCAAGAACTGTAGTTATCATCGATTTCTTCTGGAGGAGCGGTGCCGTCTATGTGATCCAAAACCTTGTAAGCTTTAGCATGCAATTTGAAGAGCTTAACCCAGGATGAGTACGTAACTTTGGTACCGTCGAGAGTATGGACTTTATTCTGGATATTGGTGACAGTGTAAGCAGGATGAAGGGATGGGGTTTTGGGATCGGAAGAAGATGACGATTTGTCGGTCATGGTTTCTGTCGAGACGGAAGAAAAAAAAAAGAAAGATGATGAATGGCTAGGGTTATGGCTCTGATACCATAACAATTGTTATGGTTCTTAGAATATTGTACGTGAGTTTCTCATTGATCAGATCCCTTTAAATAGGGAGTGCATATACATATTATAATGGAAAATATTAACCACACAATTATCTCCTAAAATACATCAACTAAATACATAAGAGATATACATTCTAATACCTGCATCTTCATCACCCTCATCATCTTCATCACCAGTGGCGGACCCAGAAATTTTTTCCTAGGGGTGCGGAATATTTTCAAAGATTTTAGGCCCCTAGCTGTATAAAAATATCGGATCATAGCGGGTCGGGTCAGATCATGTAAGACAAAAGAACATCAAAATAAAATTTATAAATCATCAAAAACACGTCAAACGTCATTACAAATTACAAACATATTTAAAATTGTGCCCTACATTTTTTTTAAATATATCCGAAATATCATCTAAAGATACTAAACACGCCATAAGTTCATTACATTCTTACTCATTGTTCCTAACACATATAATTTGCTCCAAAAGTTTATAAAACAACACTAAACACTTAAACAAAATAAACAATCATGTTCAACCATAGCCCATAAGTTTCAATTATATTTTTAAACAATCAAGCCCTAATATTAAATGTTGATTACTTGTAACTAATCATTTAAACAAACAAAGCTATAAATAAAACAACAAAATCATTTAACTACAAGTCTAGAACAACAACAAAAAAAAAATAAAAAAAATATATAAAAAGATTAAACCCTTACACATCTATATTTTCTCCTAATCATCACAAAAACTAAATAAATAAATAAATAAACCATACTAGTTCTATATTGGAATTCTGACGTAATATGGGTCGGTCCAACCGGAATTTTGGTTTTCCGGTAAAAAAAGCCACCAGGTCGTGAGCTTTGGCGTCAAGGAGCTGGGAGTTTTTTTGGGGGCGGGATTTGGAAATGGAATGGGTGGATAGGTTTGGGTTATTTTATTTAGTTCAAATTTCTTTATGTTGGGTTTGGGCTTGTGTTAATAAAAATTGATTGCAGATTGGGCTTTGATTGGATTTGAAAATTAAGTGAATAAGTGGTTAATAATTATTTTTTTTCTAAGTGGGGCGGTTGAAAATTTTCAAGGGGTGCGGGTGAAAAATTCCAAGGGGTGCGGTCGGGATTTCCAGCGAAAAATAACACTAAAAGCTATTTTTTCATGGAGTGCGCCCGCCCACCCTTGGCTTATGGTGGGTACGCCCCTGTTCGTCACCAACCCACCCCCAGTCTCACCCTACATATGCTCAAAACATAAAATGTAAGAAATACACAAATACTTGCACTCTTCAGCTAAAATCATACATTATCCAAAATTTCAACTCAACGAACACACCACTGACCTATAAACTTTGAGACAAAAAGAAGGGGAAAGGGAGTGCCCTGCTGCCACGGCTGCCATCGTTTCCGGTGGCTACAACCGCCGTCGGCCACTAGCCTCAATCCAACGAATGCCAAAAATTGGGCCTCTTTCACCTCGAGCCATTGCCGCCATTGGAGCTTCAAGCCCAAACCCTCGAACTTCCTGTGATGGTGTTATTGATGCTGTTAACGCCGGTACCCAGCACCGCCGCCGTACACGGTGGTGGTCGGCCGTATTTACAGAAGAGAGAGATTAGAAGGGGGTGTGGGTGGTGCGAGAGGGTAGGAGAATGGAGGCGGTGCGTTGAAGGTGATAATGGAGGTGGTGGTGGGTTGAAGGTGGAGATGATGGTGGTGATTGGTGAAAGGAGGAAGAAGATTAGGGGTGGACCTCATAAATCTGAAAGTTGAGATGTGTTAAGAATGGGGAAGAAGATGAAGGTGGGATGGGTGGGGCCCACTTATTTTTATTTGTTTTTTAATCTTAGGGGTAAAACAGACATTTCACACACATTTAACTGAAAAATTTAACAAAGGTTAGTGATAAGGACCACCCGAGTGCAAAAATTGCAACCAGTGTGTAACATCCCGAAAACGGGTTTGGTAATCAAACTCCATTAATACTAAAAGACGGGTAAAGTACCGTTAGTAGTAAAAATAACCCGGTAAATATTTGGATTTAAATAAGAAATCCTAATATTAAATACAAGCGAATCAAAGTTTTAAGGAATTGAGTTTATAAGAGCCCGAGTTAACGGGACTTAAAATAAAACGGGTTATAACTCCCGGGACCCACCAAGTAACTAGGAATATTAACCTAGTTAGTTAGTGTCTTGACATAATAGAACCGATATGGTTAAAATACCCTTTAAATAACTTGTGTAAAGTTGAGGGACTAAACATGGGCAAATGTAATGAAGTTTAATTAAATCAAAAAAAGTAAAACACAAAACAACACATACGTGTGTTGATGTCTGCGATTTCATCAGAGCCACAAGGAGCTCTCAAAACTCAACCCTAAACTTCAAGAAATTCATCAAATTGAAGGGGCAAATCAAGCCCGAATCGAAATCCAAGCATAGATTAGTGATCACCTCGTTAAAGGGATCATGAGGTATGCGAAATTTTACTATGTGGCTCCATCTTAAATTTTAGATGAACTTGTGAGATTCGAATCTGAGCTTGCATGTTCGTTGATTGGATGAAATTAGGGATGAAACTATGTCTAGGAGTAAACCCTAGCCATTTATTTGTTGAATTGATGTTCATGGTTGTGAATTCATGATCATACATTCATGTGTCAAGTGGGTTTTGTAGAATTATGCTAAACACTAGGATTATCTTTGTTAACCTAGTGTATTTGAGCTCCATGAAGAAAATCCAGAATTTTCGATATAAAAATTTGACATGAACATGTGACATGATGCTTAAATTTTGGCTAAATAGTTAGTCAATAACTTGATTATGAATTATATGAAATCATGCACACTAGGTGTTTGTTAAAATGCCTAAATGAAAACTAAAGTGCTGAAATTGTAAATGAAATGCGTGATTGCCAAACTCGATTTATCCCGTATGATATGGGGTAATATGAATTCTAATCATGAGGTTGAGTTAGTTCAAATGGTATTTGTTATATGGATAACGGTAGTTAACTTTTAGAAAGTTAAACTAACCAAAGATGAAGTCGAATGGTAGATTCGACATAAAATTTGTAAGACGGAATAGTCGTAGCTAATGATGACTAAACTAACCGTCTTACGGATTATGATGATAGTTTGACTCAGGACAAGCTAGATGGAGGCTTGGGAGGAAGTGGGTCAAACGAAACAAGAAAGAAGAAAAGGCGTAACTTGGATACAAGGTAAGTTAAACTTACACCCCGTTTTTAATTACTATACACTTACTAGCGAAAATTGATCGTGAATAATGTTAAGTAATTGAAATACGATGATCCGGCATGATACAATGCAAGTCGGAATGAATAAAAAGGTAGGAAATCATGAATTATGGAAAAGGGGGTAAATAGGTAAATTAGTCATGTAATGACGAACAAATAAAAATGGTTTTGAGTAAAACGAGTTTAAGGGAAAACCGGGATAGGTTTAAAGGGATGAAATGGTAACTAAATACCATCTCATACGGATAAATGGTCAATTAGGCTAAATGGGTCAAATGGTGTTGTTAACACCATTTGACAACTTCATTTGACAATTGCTTTTTGAGTGTTGTAATCACAGGAAACAACAATAAACGTGCGTTGCTTTAACTAGAAAGATTTAAAGCAAAAAGTTATGTAAACGGGTCAATACCTTGACCCGAGCCAGGTACGCATAAATAAGCTTTTAGTTAAACATATAATTTATGGTCAAATATTTAACGAAAGTCCTTCGTCGTAAAGAGAAGGACTAAAGTGGACCAAAACACCCTTGAAGGGTATATTGAGTAAACGACCCATAGGGGTTGTTTAGGAACTTGCATCAAGATTATGGAATGATTAGATGTAAGGATCTTCAAAAATGTCCCTAAATAACCCATAAATACAAAATCAGACGTTGAAACCCTACTGTTCATGAAAAATCAAGAAAAATCAAGAAAATTGGGTTCAGGCGGGCCGCGTAAGGTTAAGCCTATGGCTTACCCGGGCCGCTACAACTCGATAACTAACCGGATAAGTTTTAAGGTTTCCAGACGGGCCGCGTAAACCATAAGGTATGTTTACGCGGGCCGCGTCAACTTAAGTTTGACCGGATAAGTATTCCGGGGCCACGTGTTGACCATATGGGGACCTACTCATGACCAATCAAACCTACGCCTAGACTAGGCGGCCTCGCGGGCCGCGTAAGATGTATGTGTGGGTTTACGCGGGCCGCGTAAAACCCATTTTCAGGCTATAAATAGCCTAGCTCAGGGGCTTTCATTCCGTGTCGACGAAAACATTCAAAAACGAAGTTAGGCTGTTCAAAATCATAAATTCATATAGTGAGGTACTGCTACGATACCGGGTATTAACTCAATCGCTGTTACGATTCAATGTCCGATCGATTAAAACTATCCTATGAATGTTTAAGTGCTGCTCAAATTAGGGTTTATACTTTGTCATTCGTCGTTAATTCGATGGATGTTTAAGTATTGCACTTTGTCATTTATCGTGAGGGTTTGATCTCGTGAGTTGTCGTAAATGCTGTATTAGTTACTTACCTGGTTCGTGTGCATTGTTATTTAAATTAGGTTATCAGGATAATCAATAGGCTAAGCCTTGCCCGTATAAATCTACAATGTGAGTCGTTCTCTTTTTATCAAATTATTTCCAAAACTCTATTTATTTCAAAGTTATAATTACAGGGATTAAGTGTCACACCCCCAAAATCCCACCTGCGGAGTACTACCGCTTGGAGGCGTGACTGACCAGGATCCAGCCACCAATCATACTGAACAAGCATATAAGTAGTTATAAAAGTTTAACCATCACGATTGGTGTTCCAAAACAAATAAGTTTAAGTTGCAAGCGGAAGCATAAGTTTAAAGTTATAACATAAGTTCCAAAAGTTTCACGTTTAACATAGTCTTGTAGCAATCCCTGTCCCACAACGATCCTCCTCCTTGCAAGCTCCAGCTGAGTACCTATGGTCCTGCAAAGCATGTAGTAACGAGTCAACAACTAGTTGAGTGAGTTCACGGGTGGGCGTTCGTTTTAGTTATTCCGAAAACAGTTTCCTTTAACTGGCATCCTGCCGTGGGGGTTACCCCATAGTTTAAAAACGTGACATGTTCGTTCCCAGTTACTCCGGCACTCCGGCCGTGGGGGCTACCCCATGTAGTTATCAGGCATTTCGGCCGTGGGGGCTACCCCATGCGTACACTAGACTCGTTACCATATCGACTGCTGACTGTAGTCATGTTTATGTGCCCTGAAAAACATCAATGTCTATCATCATTGACGTGCCCCAGATCCATTAGTTCACGCCCGTCCTCTGCGGCACGGTGTGAGGCTTGTCAGACCTAAATAGCGCTATCTAACTAATGACCCGCTCGCCATTGGCCCGGCGATTAGTCGATACAAAAAGGAGGGACTTCGTGATAGAGTTTTAGTCTAGTACGTTTATCCGTCCATCCGGACGAGGAATCACATTCCTGAACCACTGACGTCCTACCCAAGGTAGACGAGGAATCCACGTTCCTTAACCCCGTTCCCAACCCAGGGAATCCCATGCTTTGTAAAGGGTGTGAACTCACCTTGGTTTGCTCGGCAGTTAATCACAGAAAGTCAATCAAGTCGCAAGTAGTCAGTTACGTCCTAGCACGGATATCGCTTATAATCAGATTCGAACCAAGTAGTGCACAAATGTTCAACACGTATGGCAAACATTGTTTAACAGTAACAGTTCTCAGTTAACAGTCAGACATAATCCACAGTCTAAGTGTGAGGCCCAAACAGTTGGGCTTGTGATAACAGGCCCAAATAACACGTTAACAGTAGCACAGAAATTCATAAGTCCGGCCCACTAACTTAGGCCCAATAGTGTGGCCTCGAGTCGCAACCGGTGTCGCAACCATGGTTTCGGTTCATCATGCTGAGGTCTCGAGTCGCAACGGGACTCGTAACCTGTGGTCTCGGCTTGTCCTGTTATGGTTGCGAGTCGCAACCGCGTGGTCTCGAGTCATCACGCTGTGGTTGCGAGTCGCAACCGGGTGATTGCGAGTCGGTATGCTGTCATTTTCACGTTCAGGTGCTGATGCAGATAGTCAGATTAATGGTACAATATAATCAGGCCCAAATCAGGAAACTACCAATAGAATTTCACTAACATGTTTTCCTAATCAGGTTATTAGTCAAAGATGGATCAAAATCACAAGGGTTTTCAATCTTCAACTATCATTCAAAGTGTTCTTCACATATTCAAACACATGTTCATCAAGTTCATAACATATTAATCACTTATTCAACCAACACTATGAACAAGCATCAAAACACTAAACATAACACACAACTCGGTTTTCATATATGTCCGATTTCATGCCAAGTGCAACCCGATTTCATGTATCATCAAGATCTAGTAGTTTAAACTCTATTTAACCCATGAACACATTCCAACACTAAACTTTTTAACACACATAAGACATCATCTCATTCATGCATCTATTTAAGCACAAGCATAACATGAACATACTATCACTAAGCATTCAACAATGATCATCAAGAAATACTAACAATAAACATCATTTCATGCATTTTATCATACATTACAAAGCATAACAAGATTAACCATAAAAATACTAACCGGTTGGTGATGTGTGTGTGTGTGCCGATCCAAAGTTCCAAATCCGAGAGTTTCTTGTGTCAACCGAGTGGATCCGAGAGTCTTGGAGGTGTGTTTGTGTTCTTAAGGCTTAGAGAGAAAAGTAGGAGAGTGTGTGTGTGTAATGTTCAACAAATGGCAAGAACTAACTAAGGTATGGTATATATATAGTCAAGTTCCAAGTGTGTGCACCCTTAGTGGGTTTCGAGTGGGGGTTCACGGCCCAAAGGCCCAACCGGCCAAAGGTTCTCGGCCCAAGTCCACTCGAGACCTCATGGTCTCGAGTCGGGTTCTTGTTGTTTCGTGTCGGGTTCTCGGTTCACATATAACACGTACACAAATATATACAATACACATAACAAAGCACTTATCACATAAAAAGGTTCACGTTATCATTTTAACTAGTCACATAACGTACAAGCAAGTTACAACGAAAGGTTCTAAATTTCGAGTTGTCACATCATCCCCAAGTTGAAAGAAATTTCGTCCCGAAATTTGATGGCACTCACTGAGGAAGCTAGTCAAGTTGTAAGGTTTTCCCGGTTATCCTGGGGTGTCACATCCACCCCCCGTTGATCTGGAATTTCGTCCCGAAATTCCGTAGCTTCAGCCTCAGTAGCGTTTGTACTGTTCTCAAACAGTTGGGGATACTTTTGTTTTATCCGATCTTCGCGCTCCCAGGTAAACTCTGGGCCGCGACGTGAGTTCCAACGAACTCGAACAAGAGGTATTCTAGTGCTCTTGAGGACCTTAACATCCCGGTCCGTGATCTCGACAGGTTCTTCGACGAATTTCAACTGTTCGTCGATCGTAAGTTCCTTCAGAGGAACTACGTGCGTCTCATCCGACAGACACTTCTTCAGATTTGACACATGGAAAACGTTGTGAACTGCACCGAGTTCTGCTGGTAATTTCAGTCTGTAGGCCACCTTGCCTATTTTCTCGATGATTTCAAAAGGTCCAACGTACCGTGGGTTGAGTTTGCCGCGTTTACCAAAACGAACCACACCCTTCCAGGGTGAAACTTTGAGTAATACCCGCTCCCCAACCTGGAGCTCAAGTGGTTTCCGGCCCTTATCGGCGTAAGCCTTCTGACGGTCACGAGCGGCCGCCATGCGTTGTCGTATTTGAGCAATCCGCTCAGTAGTGTCTACCACATGTTCTGGACCAGTGATCTGACTATCCCCCACTTCTGCCCAACAGAGGGGTGACCGGCATTTACGTCCGTACAATGCCTCAAACGGAGCAGCTTTAATGCTGGTGTGGTAGCTGTTATTGTACGAGAATTCCACGAGTGGCAGATGTCTTTCCCAGCTGTTGCCAAAGTCGATTACACAAGCGCGAAGCATGTCTTCTAAGGTCTGAATGGTTCGCTCGGACTGCCCGTCCGTCTGTGGGTGATATGCTGTGCTCATATCTAAACGTGAGCCAAAAGACTTGTGCATTGCCTGCCACAGTTCCGAAGTAAAACGTGCATCTCGATCAGAGATAATAGAAGTGGGCACCCCGTGCCTCGAAACGACTTCCTTGAGGTATATTTCTGCCAGAGTGGAGAATTTATCTGTTTCTTTGATTGCCAAAAAGTGTGCGGATTTTGTGAGTCGATCCACGATCACCCAGATAGTATCGTTTCCGCGCTGTGATCTAGGTAGTCCAGTAACGAAATCCATGGAAATTTGCTCCCATTTCCATTGTGGTATCTCTGGTTGCTGAAGTAGGCCTGAAGGTTTCTGATATTCCGTCTTGACTCGCGCACAAGTCAAACACTTGCTGACGTAAGTTGCTATGTGGGCCTTCATGCTAGGCCACCAATATGTGGTTTTAATATCGTGGTACATCTTGTCCGAACCAGGGTGTACCGAGTAGCGAGATTTGTGCGCTTCATCCATCACAAGTTCTCGTAAGTCGCCATGGTGCGGGACCCAAATGCGTCCTGTTACATAATAAGCGCCGTCTTCCTTCTGTTCTAAGCGTTGTCTTGACCCGCGTAGAGCTTCTGCTCTAACATTTTCTGGTTTCAGTGCTTCTATCTGAGCAGCTCGTATTTGCGAAGGTAGACTAGAATGGATCGTGAGTTGTAGAGCTCTTACGCGCTTAGGCGTAGTGTCCTTTCGACTGAGGGCGTCCGCCACCACATTGGCCTTGCCCGGGTGATACCTGATAGAGCACTCGTAGTCATTCAGCAGTTCGACCCATCGTCGCTGCCGCATATTCAGTTCCTTCTGCTTGAATATGTGTTCTAAACTTCTGTGGTCGGTGTAGATGGCGCACTTGGTTCCGTACAGGTAATGCCGCCATAGTTTAAGTGCGAAAACAACAGCTCCCAGCTCTAAATCATGCGTCGTGTAGTTCTTCTCGTGAACTTTAAGTTGTCGTGAGGCGTAGGCTATGACTTTATCTCGTTGCATCAATACACAACCAAGACCTTGAATTGATGCATCACAGTAAACCACAAAATCTTCTGCGCCCTCTGGCAGTGAAAGGATAGGTGCACTACAAAGTCTATCCTTTAGATGCTGAAAAGCTAACTCTTGTGCATTTCCCCAATGATAAACAACGCCTTTCTGCGTTAGTAAGGTGAGAGGCTGCGCGATCTTAGAAAAATCCTTAATGAATCTACTGTAGTAACCTGCTAATCCCAAGAATTGGCGAATCTCCTTTGGTGTACGAGGTGCAGGCCAGTTCTTAATAGATTCCACTTTGGATGGATCAACGTGAATCCCATCCTTGTTCACCACATGCCCTAGGAAATGGACTTCACGAAGCCAGAAGTCGCATTTCGAGAATTTCGCGTAAAGCTGTTCCTTCCGGAGGAGTTCCAAAATAAGTCGTAGATGCTGTTCGTGCTCTTCTTTGCTCTTAGAATAGATCAGGATGTCGTCGATAAAGACTATAACAAACTTGTCCAGATACGGTTTGCACACTCGATTCATCAAATCCATAAAAACTGCCGGTGCGTTCGTCAGCCCAAACGGCATGACCAAAAACTCATAGTGCCCATATCGAGTCCTAAAGGCCGTCTTAGAGACATCCTCTTCCCGAACTCTCAACTGGTGATATCCCAATCTCAGATCGATCTTTGAATAGTAGCTCGACCCCTGCAACTGGTCGAACAAGTCGTCAATACGCGGTAGAGGATAACGATTCTTCACAGTCACTTTGTTGAGTTCGCGATAGTCGATACACATTCTGAAGGTACCGTCCTTTTTCTTCACAAATAACACTGGAGCTCCCCAAGGCGATGAGCTAGGACGAATAAAACCCTTATCCAAGAGTTCTTGCAGTTGCGTGGAGAGTTCTTCCAACTCTGATGGCGCCAAACGATAAGGTGCACGGGCTACAGGTGCGGCTCCAGGAGCTAGATCAATCTGAAACTCGACTTGGCGATGGGGCGGAAGACCAGGTAATTCCTCAGGGAATACCTCAGGATAGTCGCGTACAACGGGAAAATCTTCTAACTTCTTCTCTTTTTCTGTGGTGTCAGTAACTAGAGCCAAAATCGCAGTGTGACCCTTTCGTAAGCACTTCTGAGCCTTAAGAAGAGAGATGATGTTCTCAACAGCACTTCTCTTGTCGCCACGAATCATGAGAGGTTCACTACCTAAACCAGGAATACGAACGATCTTCTCATTGCAAAGAATCTCTGCTCGGTGTTGGGATAACCAATCCATCCCAATGACAACGTCGAAACTACCCAAGGCAATAGGAATAAGATCGATAGAGAAAGTCTGGTTATCGAGAATAAGCTGGCAACCCTTGACTACGTGTGAGGCTTCCAAACTCTTACCATTAGCTAGCTCTACAGTGTGCTTGTCGTTCAGGGGTGTAGGAATACGCTTAAGCATCTTACTAACTTCTAGTGACACATAGCTAGTATCGGCACCCGAATCAAATAAGACTGTAACATAAAAGTCGTCGAGAAGGAACTTACCCGTCACCACGTTGGGATCATTCCTTGCTTCACCTTGACCAATCACGAACACACGCCCCCTAGCACCATTGTTGTTGTTGTTCCCATTGTTACCATTCCCCTGATTGTTGTTGTTCTGGTTCAGTTGGGGACAATCCTTCTTGAAATGACCTTCAGCTCCACACTGAAAGCACCCTTTGTTGTTACCCTGCTGCTGTCGCTGGTTTTGCTGAGGTTGTTGACGATTCTGGTTGACGGGATATGCGCTCCTGCAATCCTTTGCAACATGACCAGGCTTGTTGCACCGATGACAGTTGCCCCTGGTGCATGGCCCACTGTGGTGTAGGTTGCAACGATTGCATTTGGGGTGATTCCCCTTGTATCCACCATGACTCTGACCACCAGACGATTGCTGACTGGGGCTCTTGTGATCATCCGTCTTTCTCTGCTGAGACTGAGTTTGCACTGAAGTTGAACCCCTGCTTGAAGTTCCATCCCATTTCCGTTTATCCCCACTAGAAGCACCAGAAGTAGTTGCAGCGCCTATGCGCTTCGGTAACTTGTTCTGCTCCACCGCTTGGTCAGTGAGACGGTGAGCCAACTGTACAACCTGCTGGATGGTAGTCAACCTCGCTGAAGTCACATGACTTTGGATCTCTGGCACCAAGCCCTTGAGATAGAGTTCAATTCGCTTGTAGGGAGGATCCACCATAGTAGGACACAACAAGGCAAGCTCATGCGATCTCTTAGTGTATGCCTCAATTTCTGATCCCGACATCTTAAGATTGTAGAACTCATCTTCCAGTTTGTGAATGTCGTCACGACTGCAGTATTCCTCCCTGATCATTTCCTTAAAGTTTTCCCATGGGGTGGCGTTGGCAGCAACCAACCCCAACATCTGCACTTGAGCATTCCACCACGTGAGGGCCAAACCCTCGAGAGTACCAGTAGCATACTTCACCCTGCGCGCTTCAGGGCATTCGCACATCTCGAACACAGACTCCAGTTTCTCGAACCAGTGTAGGAGACCTACTGCTCCTTCAGTGCCGCTAAAAGTCGTGGGTCGACAGTCCATAAAGGTCTTAAAAGTGCACACCGGTGCCTGAGCATACTGACCTAAGGTAGGTGAAAGAAAAGACAGAGTTTAACACAAAGGTTGGTTCACGAGAGTAGGATCCAAATGATCCTAGAACAATTTCGGACTGCAGGATATACCTCCTGCGTGTGCAGCTGCGAGCGCTGCGGCAACTCGCTCGTTGATCAAAGCCGTCAACTGGGCTTGTGTCATGTTAACGCGTCCAGACATGTTTCTTCATAAAAGAAAGCAATACGTGTGAGAGAGGTTCGCGAAAGCACGATAGTAGGACAGAGTAAGCACGCACGTGTTCAAACAACAGTAGTTATACTAATCAAGCATACCATGAGCAATGTACTACGTAACTAACAAGTAGGCAATACACATACATCATATTACCTAGAACGTTGAGCCTTGCATGAGGAGCGAAGTGTCGTTGTGGACCGTTGAGCCCTAAACCGGTTATAGTCTGGTTTTAACAAAAACGTTTCCCCTTTATTAAAACCAAGTTCACTATAACCAATGGCTCTGATACCAATCTGTCACACCCCCAAAATCCCACCTGCGGAGTACTACCGCTTGGAGGCGTGACTGACCAGGATCCAGCCACCAATCATACTGAACAAGCATATAAGTAGTTATAAAAGTTTAACCATCACGATTGGTGTTCCAAAACAAATAAGTTTAAGTTGCAAGCGGAAGCATAAGTTTAAAGTTATAACATAAGTTCCAAAAGTTTCACGTTTAACATAGTCTTGTAGCAATCCCTGTCCCACAACGATCCTCCTCCTTGCAAGCTCCAGCTGAGTACCTATGGTCCTGCAAAGCATGTAGTAACGAGTCAACAACTAGTTGAGTGAGTTCACGGGTGGGCGTTCGTTTTAGTTATTCCGAAAACAGTTTCCTTTAACTGGCATCCTGCCGTGGGGGTTACCCCATAGTTTAAAAACGTGACATGTTCGTTCCCAGTTACTCCGGCACTCCGGCCGTGGGGGCTACCCCATGTAGTTATCAAGCATTTCGGCCGTGGGGGCTACCCCATGCGTACACTAGACTCGTTACCATATCGACTGCTGACTGTAGTCATGTTTATGTGCCCTGAAAAACATCAATGTCTATCATCATTGACGTGCCCCAGATCCATTAGTTCACGCCCGTCCTCTGCGGCACGGTGTGAGGCTTGTCAGACCTAAATAGCGCTATCTAACTAATGACCCGCTCGCCATTGGCCCGGCGATTAGTCGATACAAAAAGGAGGGACTTCGTGATAGAGTTTTAGTCTAGTACGTTTATCCGTCCATCCGGACGAGGAATCACATTCCTGAACCACTGACGTCCTACCCAAGGTAGACGAGGAATCCACGTTCCTTAACCCCGTTCCCAACCCAGGGAATCCCATGCTTTGTAAAGGGTGTGAACTCACCTTGGTTTGCTCGGCAGTTAATCACAGAAAGTCAATCAAGTCGCAAGTAGTCAGTTACGTCCTAGCACGGATATCGCTTATAATCAGATTCGAACCAAGTAGTGCACAAATGTTCAACACGTATGGCAAACATTGTTTAACAGTAACAGTTCTCAGTTAACAGTCAGACATAATCCACAGTCTAAGTGTGAGGCCCAAACAGTTGGGCTTGTGATAACAGGCCCAAATAATACGTTAACAGTAGCACAGAAATTCATAAGTCCGGCCCACTAACTTAGGCCCAATAGTGTGGCCTCGAGTCGCAACCGGTGTCGCAACCATGGTTTCGGTTCATCATGCTGAGGTCTCGAGTCGCAACGGGACTCGTAACCTGTGGTCTCGGCTTGTCCTGTTATGGTTGCGAGTCGCAACCGCGTGGTCTCGAGTCATCACGCTGTGGTTGCGAGTCGCAACCGGGTGATTGCGAGTCGGTATGCTGTCATTTTCACGTTCAGGTGCTGATGCAGATAGTCAGATTAATGGTACAATATAATCAGGCCCAAATCAGGAAACTACCAATAGAATTTCACTAACATGTTTTCCTAATCAGGTTATTAGTCAAAGATGGATCAAAATCACAAGGGTTTTCAATCTTCAACTATCATTCAAAGTGTTCTTCACATATTCAAACACATGTTCATCAAGTTCATAACATATTAATCACTTATTCAACCAACACTATGAACAAGCATCAAAACACTAAACATAACACACAACTCGGTTTTCATATATGTCCGATTTCATGCCAAGTGCAACCCGATTTCATGTATCATCAAGATCTAGTAGTTTAAACTCTATTTAACCCATGAACACATTCCAACACTAAACTTTTTAACACACATAAGACATCATCTCATTCATGCATCTATTTAAGCACAAGCATAACATGAACATACTATCACTAAGCATTCAACAATGATCATCAAGAAATACTAACAATAAACATCATTTCATGCATTTTATCATACATTACAAAGCATAACAAGATTAACCATAAAAATACTAACCGGTTGGTGATGTGTGTGTGTGTGCCGATCCAAAGTTCCAAATCCGAGAGTTTCTTGTGTCAACCGAGTGGATCCGAGAGTCTTGGAGGTGTGTTTGTGTTCTTAAGGCTTAGAGAGAAAAGTAGGAGAGTGTGTGTGTGTAATGTTCAACAAATGGCAAGAACTAACTAAGGTATGGTATATATATAGTCAAGTTCCAAGTGTGTGCACCCTTAGTGGGTTTCGAGTGGGGGTTCACGGCCCAAAGGCCCAACCGGCCAAAGGTTCTCGGCCCAAGTCCACTCGAGACCTCATGGTCTCGAGTCGGGTTCTTGTTGTTTCGTGTCGGGTTCTCGGTTCACATATAACATGTACACAAATATATACAATACACATAACAAAGCACTTATCACATAAAAAGGTTCACGTTATCATTTTAACTAGTCACATAACGTACAAGCAAGTTACAACGAAAGGTTCTAAATTTCGAGTTGTCACATTAAGTCTTTGTAATCACCAAGTTACAGCTGGTATGTGGGGTTTTGTATACATTACTTGATAACCGTCACCATTGGACAACAAGTTAGCCAAGGGGTGATATGACCACAGTCACAGACACCAATTGGACAACGAGATAGCCAATAGGTGGTCGAGTGACAAATACTGTGGGTATATGGTTGATAAACAGAAACATTGTAATCGCTCTTAATACTGTAAATTATAACTAAACATTGTTTTAACAAAAAGAATGATTCACTTAGTATTTCCCCGCTGACAAAACCTTTTTCAAACATGTTTCAGGTGATCTGTTGTGATCCAGGAAAAGTGCCGTGAAGCACTACAAGTTTAAGGAAGTGGCTCAAAATAAAATAAAGAAACATGCTTTGTAAAAATAAAGATTTCCCTGTGAAATCACTTTATTGTAAATTACAGGGTTTTATCCCTAAATTATATAATAAATCAAACGTGCATTTCAAGTATTAAAATGATCTTGATAAAGTCTTCCGCTGTCGCATTTATTAAATACCACGGGATTCCTGTCCCGCGGCTCTTGACCGGGTCAAACCGGGGCTAGGGCCGTGACAGGAAAAAGGTGGTATCAGAGCCACTGATTTAAGCTAATTAAGTATTCAGCAAAATACTTAATTTTAACTGATTGCCATTCTGTGATGATGTGTTTTATTAACTGATTATTTGTTAGTTACAGTATGGGTAAACAAAGACTTTCAGCTATTTATCATAAATTAGATACTTCACCTAAAGAAAAAGGAACTTCCTCAAAATACCCAGCAGATATGGATGAAGGAATATTTGTCCGTAAAGCCCAGTTTGAAAAGTCACTTTCTCCCAATAAAAGAAGTTTGATTATTAGGAAAAGTCAGGAGAAAGGAAAGAAATCCCAACCAAAGAAAGTGAGGTTTAATCCGGAAACCCAGGAAATAGGCAATGATCCACCTTGGGAAGACAAATTAGAGGAAAAATGGGCAGATCTTTATATGTTAGCAAAAGTAGCAGTAAATACCGACCTTTAAAAATTATCAGGACCCTGAATCAGTATTAGTACCTATACTACCCACAAACCAGAAGCTCTAAAGAAAAGTTATCCCGCAAATAAATAAGTTATGATAAACCCTAGTGTGTTTCAAATTCAGTTGTCCTTTGTATTAAATTAATTACCCGGTATGCAATAATACTTAAATGTTTATTTGTGAAATTTTGTTATAAAATTTTAACTCAGCATTTTTGTGCATTTTGCATATATGCTAAACAGCATGAATGAGTTATCTGAAGCCCTTCAGAATCTCAATCTCTATCCTGTGCCAATTGAAGTTTCCAACGACTTCACTGGTTACTTTGCCGATGTGGAGGAACCTATGGAATTTCAAGCTCCACCTCCAGAGAAAGCAAAACTTAAGAAAAGAAGAAGATATGTAGGCTGGAGAAAAGTACGTAGGAGGAAACCAGCAACTAGGAGAATTCCAAAAATAGAAAATCCTCTGGATAAAGGAAAAGGAAAAGAAATCGGGGAAAGTTCTAGGCCAGCAGGAATAGAAATTGAGGAAGAAAATAGGCAAGCAGGAAAAGAAATCGGGGAAAGTTCTAGGAAAATCGAGGAATTTCCACTACAGGAAGAATTAGATCGTATACTGGCAAGCTGTGATATCATCAGGCCTATTAACAATAACCTCTACCTTTATTCTGCTGAAACCCAACTTCCAATAAATTTGGAACCAGCTATTCCAGACCCTCTAATCCACGCCCAACCTTTAGGAGGAATGGACGAGTGGTGGACTAACGACTGGCAGTTTCAAAACCTATTAAATAGCCCTTGTACCTTTCTCCCTCAGTTCGACCCAGAACCTATACCAAACCCACCAATGAGCAACGAAAACTTAGCTGAACTCCGCCAGTTTGGCGAAGAGTTGATAGGTACAGGGAATAGGATCCGGGAAATGGGAGAACAAATCTCCTGGAAATACGACGAAAGGGAACGTCGCTACTAAAATGCCAGCTGACAAAGGAATAGTGGGGTTGGAAGGCTGTGTTTGTATAATAATAGTAATAACAAAAATATAACTTTGTAAAATAGCTTAAAAAATAAATAAAATAAAATAAAATAAAATAAAATAAAACTTCTGTAAAATAACAGTGTGTACGGACGCCTAATATAATCTATAAAAATGGAAGTCGAGAAATCGACAATTTTGACTATACGTGTGTTGAAAGATTTATGTGATTATGTGCAATTGTTTTGTTATATTATCAATTATTTAACGCTAATAGTTTACACCTATAATAATTATCAGATGGAAAACGCTGATAACGAACTAGTTAATGAAGTAAACCAATCCGAGCAAAATCAGGAAAATCAATTTATGACTAAGCAAGATATCGAGAATATTGTTGCTCAAGGGATAGCCAATGCTATTCCAGCAATCCTGGCTGCTGCTCAGAAACCTGCTGAACCGCAACAAATTATTCCTAGTAAACGTACCCAAGAAGATAACTTCAGTAATAGCATAAACGGAGGCGACACTCATGATAATCACAACAATGATCCACGGCAGGCCCCACTTCCTAAGAAAATGAAAGCTGCAACGCCTGGTTACACTTATAAAGAATTTCTTGCTTGTAAACCAGCTGAATTTGCAGGCAATGAAGGGGCAACTGTGACACTACGTTGGTTAGAGAAAACCGAAGCAGTAATTATGATAAGTAAATGTGCCAAAAAAGATAAGGTCATGTACGCCTCAAAGAAGGGGCGCTAGAATGGTGGAATACGGTACTTCAAGCCAAAGGAAGAAATATGGCTTATGCCATGAGTTGGGAAGAATTTAAGCAGTTAATGGAAAGAAAATTCTGTCCCGAATATGAAAAAGAACAAATGGCAAATAAATTCCTAACCCATCGGATGGTGGGTGTAGATTGTCGAGGATATACGTCAACTTTCTTCGAATATGCTAGAGTGGTACCAACACTGGCTTCGCCAGAACCGGTACTCATTTCTCGCTATATTTGGGGATTAATTGGTGAAATCCGTAATATCGTTAAAGCTGCGAGACCTCGCACTATTGACGATGCGGTAGAATTAGCTAACACCTTAACTGATGAACTGGTACGCACAAGAGAAGAAAACCGGAAGAAGGAGTTGGCTCAGAAAATTACCCAAGGATTTCGTATGGGTAATAATAGCAAGTTCAAGAAGAGGGGAACCGGGCAATCTTCCACTCCACCTTTCTGCAGAAATTGCAGAAAGAAACATTTTGGAAAATGCAATGAACCCTGCAACTTTTGCAAAATTGTAGGACATCGTGAGGAAGATTGTAGGAAAAAGACCAGGATCTCCTATAACTGTGGAGAAGCCCGGCATTTCAAAACTGAATGTCCCAAATTGGTTAAATCAGCAGACAACAAGGCTAAGACGACCGACGGAACTACTAAGAAGAATGCCAGAGCATTCCAGCTGACTACTCAAAAAGCAGAACTCATTCCAGATGTGATAGCTGGTACGTTCCTAGTGCATAATGTGTATGCAAAAGTATTATTTGACTCTGGTGCAAACCAAAGTTTTATTAATACTTCATTCTGCCAAGCTCTTAAGTTACCTTTAACCAATCTTAGGCAGATTTTTGCAGTCGAAACGGCAGATGGAAATTCTGTTAATATAGATAAGGTTTTGCAAGAAGGGAAGATAGAACTTTTAGGCCATAAATTTTCTGCAAACCTACTACCTATGAAATTAGCCGGATTCGATATCGTGTTAGGAATGGATTGGTTAGTAGCCAACCATGCTCGAATCCTTTGTGATAAGAATTCCGTAGAAATTCGTACCCCTACAGGAGAAATAATTTCAATTACAGGAGATAAGCCACGAAAACCGTTGAAATTTATTTCAACAATAAAGTTGGCCAGTTATTCAAGAAAACAGGCAATAGTGTATATGATTTCAGTAATCATTAACACTAAGAATAAGGAACTCAAGGAAATTCCAACAATCTCAGAATATCCTGATGTATTCCCAGAAGAATTACCTGGATTACCACCTGATAGGGAAGTAGAATTTAGGATTCATCTAATTCCTGGAACTATACCAATAGCTAAGGCATCTTATCGATTAGCACCCACAGAAATGCTAGAATTGAAAAAGCAGTTAGATGAATTACTAAGCAAAGGTTTCATACAACCTAGTTCATCCCCATGGGGAGCACCAGTGTTGTTCGTGAAAAAGAAAGATGGATCGATGAGAATGTGTATCGATTATAGGGAACTGAATAAGGTTACAATTAAGAATCGATACCCATTACCTAAGATCGATGATCTTTTTGATCAACTTCAAGGAGCTAGATATTTTTCTAAAATAGACTTGCGCTCCGGATATCACCAATTGAAAGTACAAGAGGAGGACATACCTAAAACTTCTTTTAGAACTAGGTATGGTCATTATGAGTTTACAATCATGCCCTTTGGACTAACGAATGCACCTGCAGCATTCATGGACATGATGAATAGGATCTGTAAACCATACTTGGATAAATTCGTAATTGTCTTCATTGACGATATACTTATTTATTCCAAAAGTCAGGACGAGCACTGTCAGCACCTGCATGCACTCTTAACATTGTTAAGAAAAGAGAAGGTTTATGCCAAATTCTCAAAGTGTGAATTCTGGCTGCAAGAAGTGCAATTTTTAGGACATGTGGTGAATCACGAAGGTATTCATGTAGATCCTGCTAAAATAGAAGTAATTACCAAATGGAAGGTCCTTCAATCAGCCATAGAAGTTAGAAGCTTTCTAGGATTAGCTGGATACTATAGGCGCTTTATTAAGGATTTTTCTAAAATAGTTGTGCCACTGACTAAGCTAACATGTAAAGCAGTAAAGTTTGAATGGGGACCCAGGCAAGAAGAGGCTTTTAAGATTCTAAAGCAAAAGTTAACAAATGCTCCAATTCTGGCCTTGCCAGAAGGAACGGAAGATTTTAAAGTATACTGCGATGCTTCTAAGTTAGGATTAGGATGTGTATTAATGCAACGCAAAAAGGTAATTGCATATGCATCAAGGCAATTGAAAAAGCATGAAGAAAATTATACAACTCATGACTTAGAATTAGGATCAATAACTTTTGCCCTTAAGATTTGGAGGCATTATCTGTATGGAAGTAAGTTTACTGTATATACGGATCACAAAAGCTTAAGGTACATATTTGGGCAAAAAGAATTAAACATGAGGCAAAGAAGATGGATGGAAATCCTAAGTGATTACGACTGTGATATTCAGTATCATGAAGGAAAAGCAAACGTAGTTGCAGATGCCTTAAGTCGTAAGTATCATGAGAAGCAACGACGAGTTCGTATGCTTAGATTAAATTTGCAATTAGATTTAATGGAACAATTGAAGAAAGTTCAGGAAATAGCAATCAAGGACGATGCTGAAGGAATGAAAGGATATATAAAGGAACCGGAGCAAGGAAATGATGGAATTTGGAGATTCCATAAGAAAAGAATTTGGATACCTAAGCAAGGAGAATTAAGAGATAAAATTTTAGAAGAACCACATAAATTTAGGTATACCATGCATCCCGGTAACAATAAGATGTATCAAGATTTAAGAAATAATTTCTGGTTGATAGGTATGAAAAAGGACATAGCTAGATATGTATCTAAGTGTCTAACTTGTTCACAAGTAAAAGCAGAACATCAGAAACCTTCAGGACTACTACAACAATTAGAAATGCCTGTATGGAAATGGAAACTCATAACAATGGATTTTGTTACCAAGTTACCCAAAACCAGAAAAGGTAATGATGCGATTTGGGTAATTGTGGATCGATTAACCAAATCAGCTCACTTTCTATCCATAAAGGAAACCTTTAGCATGGAGAAATTAGCCAAGTTGTATGTAGACCAAGTAGTATCCCTACATGGAGTTCCACTCTCCATTGTATCGGATAGAGATAGTCGTTTCACTTCCCATTTCTGGACTAGTTTTCAGGAAGCAATGGGAACCCGACTAAATTTAAGTACTGCATATCATCCACAAACAGACGGACAAAGTGAAAGAACGATACAAACTTTGGAAGACATGCTCCGGGCATGTGTGATTGATTTCGGTGGAAATTGGGATGATCACCTACCTTTAATTGAATTCTCCTATAACAATAGTTATCATTCAAGTATCGAAGCTGCCCCATTCGAAGCACTGTATGGACGCAAGTGCCGAACTCCAGTTTGTTGGGCAGAAATAGGAGAAAGTCAACTATCAGGACCTGAAATTGTGCAAGAAACCACTGACAAGATAACTCAAATCAAAGAAAGATTGAAAATGGCTCGAGATCGTCAGAAAAGCTATGCAGACAATCGCCACAAGCCGCTAGAGTTTCAAGTCGGAGACAAGGTACTTTTAAAAGTTTCTCCTTGGAAAGGAATCGTACAATTTGGTAAGAAAGGAAAGCTGAGTCCAAGGTACGTAGGATCGTTTCCAGTAATTCAACGAATAGGACCAGTTGCTTATCGTTTACAACTACCAGAAGAACTAGCTGGGGTATATGATGTATTTCATATATCCAATCTCAAGAAATGTCTATCAGACGAATCCCTGGTAGTACCTCTTCAAGATGTAGAGGTAAATGAAAGGTTAAAATTTGTAGAGAAGCCACTGCAGATAGAAGACAGAAAAGTCAAATTTCTCAAGCACAAAAGACTAGTGCTGGTCAAAGTCAAGTGGGATTCAAAAAGAGGACCTGAATATACTTGGGAGCTAGAATCAGAGATGAAGCGAAAGTATCCTCACTTATTTCAATAAATCTCGAGGACGAGATTTTAATTAAGGGGGGGAGGATGTAAGGATCTTCAAAAATGTCCCTAAATAACCCATAAATACAAAATCGGACCTTGAAACCCTACTGTTCATGAAAAATCAAGAAAAATCAAGAAAATTGGGTTCAGGCGGGCCGCGTAAGGGTAAGCCTATGGCTTACGCGGGCCGCTACAACTCGATAACTAACCGGATAAGTTTTAAGGTTTCCAGATGGGCCGCGTAAACCATAAGGTATGTTTACGCGGGCCGCGTCAACTTAAGTTTGACCGGATAAGTATTCCGGGGCCACATGTTGACCATCTGGGGGACCTACTCATGACCAATCAAACCTACGCGGCTACGCCTAGACTAGGCGGCCTCGCGGGCCGCCTAAGATGTATGTGTGGGTTTACGCGAGCCGCGTAAAACCCATTTTCAGGCTATAAATAGCCTAGCTCAGGGGCTTTCATTCCGTGTCGACGAAAATTTTCAAAAACGAAGTTAGGCTGTTCAAAATCATAAATTCATATAGTGAGGTACTGCTACGATACCGGGTATTAACACGATCGCTGTTACGATTCAATGTCCGATTGATTAAAACTATCCGATGAATGTTTAAGTGCTGCTTAAATTAGGGTTTATACTTTGTCATTCGTCGTTAATTCGATGGATGTTTAAGTATTGCACTTTGTCATTTATCTTGAGGGTTTGATCTCGTGAGTTGTCGTAAATGCTGTATTAGTTACTAACCTGGTTCGTGTGCATTGTTATTTAAATTAGGTTATCAGGATAATCAATAGGCTAAGCCTTGCCCTATAAATCTACAATGTGAGTCATTCTCTTTTTATCAAATTATTTCCAAAACTCTATTTATTTCAAAGTTATAATTACAGGGATTAAGTCTTTGTAATCACCAAGTTACAGCCGATATGTGGGGTTTTGTATACATTACTTGATAACCGTCACCATTGGACAACGAGTTAGCCAAGGGGTGATATGACCACAGTCACAGACGCCAATTGGACAACGAGATAGCCAATAGGTGGTCGAGTGACAAATATTGTGGGTATATGGTTGATAAACAGAAACATTGTAATCGCTCTTAATACTTTAAATTATAACTAAACATTGTTTTAACAAAAAGAATGATTCACTCAGTATTTCCCCGCTGACAAAACCTTTTTCAAACATGTTTCAGGTGATCTGTTGTGATTCAGGAAAAGTGTCGTGAAGCACTACAAGTTTAAGGAAGTGGCTCAAAATAAAATAAAGAAACATGTTTTGTAAAAATAAAGATTTCCCAGTGAAATCACTTTATTGTAAGTTACAGGGTTTTATCCCTAAATTATATAATAAATCAAACGGGCATTTCAAGTATTAAAATGATCTTGATAAAGTCTTCCGCTGTCGCATTTATTAAATACCACGGGATTCCTGTCCCGCGGCTCTTGACCTGGTCAAACCGGGGCTAGGGCCGTGACATTAGATATGAATAAAAGTTACAGGAATACACATTCATGGGTCAAATGCATAAAAATGATCATTTGCGTAAAATGACCAACCGATGGGTAAATTTTGGGATAATAGGTTAGTTATGCTTAATCCACCATAAAAATAGTTGTGGTGGAAGATCATTTGATAAATATTGCGAAAATAAGATGCTAGAAATAAACGAGTACGAATTATGCGGAAAAGTGCTTAAATACCCTTAACGGGTTAAAATAAGCTTTTAAGTACAAACGGGTTTAAGAATATACATAAACTCGTGAATTGAACCTAATATGATAGACAACATTGAAATTATAAGATTCATGTGGATTTGGGATCAAACAAACATGTTTGTTTGATAAACGCAAGAATGGGTCAAAACTTTGTAAAAAGGTATAAAGTCAAAGACTTAAAGGTCTGAAATTTTGTTATGCGAGATGTTGGATTTCAACTTCATAAGATGGAGAATTGAATTATGGACGCGTAGGAAAAAGAATCGTGTAAAACGGATCAATAACGAATGAGTTATGTCCGTTTTCGTAAAACTTGGTTTGGCTGGAAATATGCAGCAACAGGAATCAACACTCTGTCGAAATGGGGGCTAGGCGTAGCGTGACGCCCCCCCTGAATCCCAAAAATGTTTAATTTTGTTTGTTTGACCCATATAACTTGTTTAAACTTGTTATTTAACTATCAAAGCTAACTTTTAAGTTGGTTTTGATCATAGGTGATCGCCAAGAGTGCCCGGATGAAGATCAAGCTCGAAGAAGAACCGAACACACGAGATTAAAGCTTCCGCACGGCATTACGTCGTAACTTTTAAATGACGAACTTATTTATATTATGTTGAAAACTTTTAAATTGTAAAAGTTTCAAAATACTCGTATTTCTAAGGATACTTAATCGTAATTACATGTTTATTTTCGTTATTTATACGAAAACCTTTAAAATAATAACAAGGGTGTTACAAGTTGGTATCAGAGCCCTGGTTTAAGAGATTCAAGTATGGTGGGGGAAAACCACGCTTGGACTTAAACCTTATGCTCTTAATAAAGATTGGTGTTCGGTTCGAGGCTTGATCGCAAATCCAGTAAGTACATGTATATATCAATGGTTTAGTATGGTTAAAGTGTTGAGAACAACACATTGGGTTATCGTGTAATACACGTTACACCAGTCAAATCGGTAAAGGGTAGATATAGCCAACGAAACCACGTGCGTTGACACGTATAGTAAAAAGCATTGTATTACAATATGGGCGTTCATTAATGCCGAAATTTCTAACTTTTGTAAATGTTTAATTGAAGGATACTCACATCTGAAGATGACGAGAGTTGAACGAATTATGGATATGACTGTGGAATGGTCCGAGGTATGACAAGCAGAGCATACTCATCAAGGACCTAAATCACGTGACGATCGCGAACAAAGTTAAAGGCATGGAAAGCCCGTTAAGGGCAAGCATTATCAGGTGCACACTTTTAAATTTAATTGCACAAGTAATAATATGCAACAAACACGTAAGTAATGACGGTTGCATACATATATGATAGAACTTGGAAAACCTGATTTCCAAGAGAAATTTAATATAAAATGTGTTATTCACGATGATGAATAACAAATGAATAACAAGATTTGTTCATATGGAAACTTGGATTGGGGTAATTATCCAAGTGGAAAACTCTCAATTTAATGCTATTGAGAAAAGTAGCAATCACATTAACAAATGTGATTATATATTAGTTTGATAAAAAGGAAAAACATTGTATATGTTCATGAATGAAACATGTAAATCAAATAACTGTTAAATAGTAACTGAATAAATGGTTGCCAATGAAAGTCAAGAATATAGAAAGATTAGAGGCGTCACTTACATGGGGTGTAGTGCGGAAATTATGAAAAGGTCATGTGTTGATCGCTTACTCTGGCCAAGTAAGTAGTGAACACATGATGTCATGAACTTTTTATGATGGACATACTTACATCCGATGTAGTAGGGACGGGGTGAGTGGGACAAATTAAAAAGTACCCAAGTGAATCAAATGAGTAAAATATTTGGTAATAATGTAAACGCACAGCCGGGTGACGGAAGCGTATTACATTAGGATAATGAGCCCAAGTGAAGGGACAAAGATTGATATAAAATGATTTAGACATGTATTGGGAAGGAGTGTACTTACACTCGAACCCGGATAATGCAAACATGTAAAATGATTAAGATATGTATTGGGAGGGGGTGTACCTACACTCGAACCCGGAAAATGAAAATATGTCTCTTAACGGGCCGTGTTTGTAAAATGTCAAACTTGGGGACAAAGTCGGAATATAAAAGTGAAGCGAGGTCTTAATGCATACTGGGAGGGTTGCAATAATAACGACTTCGGTAAAACACCCGGTTGATGGGTAGGAATTTAAACACATGTGTAAACCAAGAGACGTGAACGCGGGTTGAAAATCATAAGACTTGGGATATGAGCTATGACTACAAAATTTCGTAAATAGAAATTTTGAATAAATATGTTCAACTATTTGAGGTCGAACCGGTTGAACAAAGAATAAAGTTGATTGTTTATATGTGATGGATTTCACACTAACAAGTTAAACAGGATGAATACAATATAATGCCGGATGACACAAATAAGCGCTAGCAAGATAAAGGTAGCGTTAAATGCAAAAGAATAATGAGCCCGGTAATGGGAACATAACCAAATAAGAATATATGCAAACCAAATGACAGCGAGCATAAGAGAAACCGATGTATAAATGACGTGAGAAGTCATAGAGTCGGTAGAATGATCCGAAATAAAACGATTACAGCCACGAACTACAGTCAAGGTTAACGGATCTTAAGCTTGAAATCAAATGATTCTTCAAACAAAAACAGGGTGCCTCGACACCAAAAGTGTATTTTAAGAACGACATGCGTAAAGAATGGTCTACGGGATCAACATAACCATTGGGGTTATAAACAATGGAAAGGTCTACGAGACTAAAACGACCCACTGGTCATGACTAGAAAGAAATAGATTATAAGGACCTCGCCTTAAAGAGGTGAAAGTCTAATAAAATAGCCTATAAGGCAAGGTGATAAAACCTACGGGTTAATTAGACAAAGCGAGGGAATAAATTGAGAATCCCCGCATAAAACAAAGACTGTAAAAGAATAAATTTTGGACTGTCAATATCCCGATATGGATAATTGACAAAAGTTAAAGAGAAGATGCTAAACTAAAACTTCAGTTTTGATAAGAAATAACGTTTTTACAAATATAAATTCTAATAGGAATTTAAATAGTAAGCATAAAAGATACAAGTCTTGACACTGATAGGCGCAAGACGATATATTCGAAAAGAGATATTTTCGAAAAATGAAAGGTTGATATAAATTAAAACATGATGTGACACGATCACGGTCAAGAAATGCAATGTGAAGTAGAATCACATTATAACCAAGCGAGTGGTAAAAAGTAACTGGACTAATAAGTCTAGTTAGTGAGACCGGTTAAGGTCATTTAAATAAATTTGGTCGCTTGTAAGCGGTGGATTCTGTATAACTGAATCGAATACATGAAATTGAAAACAAAAGAAATGGTTGCTAAAAGTGAAAGATTTCACTAAAGACCTTTAAACGGGTCAAAGTAACGGATTCATAAAGAGTTCGATAATATATAAAAGCGATGGATATCGCTAAGTTAACTAAACTAGTAGAAATAACGAAATCACGTTATTTCAAGTTGCATTATGCCGTATGAGATACGTAGATGATTAGTAACCAAAAGGATATTATCATACTTTTCGGGTAATACCAACAATTGGTTAAAATATGAGCAATGCTCAATTGATTATCGAGATCAAATGCATGGAGTTAAACTTGATAAATCATGTAAGAAAAAGGTTTCGAGGACGAAACCTCTTTAAAGGGGGTAGACTTGTAACATCCCGAAAACGGGTTTGGTAATCAAACTCCGTTAATACTAAAAGACGGGTAAAGTACCGTTAGTAGTAAAAATAACTCGGTAAATATTTGGATTTAAATAAGAAATCCTAATATTAAATACAAGCGAATCAAAGTTTTAAGGAATTGAGTTTATAAGAGCCCGAGTTAACGGGACTTAAAATAAAACAGGTTATAACTCCCGGGACCCACCAAGTAACTAGGAATATTAACCTAGTTAGTTAGTGTCTTGACATAATAGAACAAAAATGGTTAAAATACCCTTTAAATAACTTGTGTAAAGTTGAGGGACTAAACATGGGCAAATGTAATGAAGTTTAATTAAATCAAAAAAGTTAAAACACAAAACAATACATACGTGTGTTGATGTCTGCGATTTCATCAGAGCCACAAGGAGCTCTCAAAACTCAACCCTAAACTTCAAGAAATTCATCAAATTGAAGGGGCAAATCAAGCCCGAATCGAAATCCAAGCATAGATTAGTGATCACCTCGGTAAAGGGATCATGAGGTATGCGAAATTTTACTATGTGGCTCCATCTTAAATTTTAGATGAACTTGTGAGATTCGAATCTGAGCTTGCATGTTCGTTGGTTGGATGAAATTGAGGATGAAACTATGTCTAGGAGTAAACCCTAGCCATTTATTTGTTGAATTGATGTTCATGGTTGTGAATTCATGATCATACACTCATGTGTCAAGTGGGTTTTGTAGAATTATGCTAAACACTAGGATTATCTTTGTTAACCTTGTGTATTTGAGCTCCATGAAGAAAATCCAGAATTTTGATATAAAAATTTGACATGAACATGTGACATGATGCTTAAATTTTGGCTAAATAGTTAGTCAATAACTTGATTATGAAGTATATGAAATCATGCGCACTAGGTGTTTGTTAAAATGCCTAAATGAAAACTAAAGTGCTGAAATTGTAAATGAAATGCGTGATTGCCAAACTCGATTTATGCCGTATGATATGGGGTAATATGAATTCTAATCATGATGTTGATTTAGTTCAATTGGTATTTGTTATATGGATAACGGTAGTTAACTTTTAGAAAGTTAAACTAACCAAAGATGAAGTCGAATGGTAGATTCGACATAAAATTTGTATGACGGAATAGTCGTAGCTAATAATGACTAAACTAACCGTCTTACGGATTATGATGATAGTTTGACTCAGGACAAGCTAGATGGAGGCTTGGGAGGAAGTGGGCCAAACGAAACAAGAAAGAAGAAAAGGCGTAACTTGGATACAAGGTAAGTTAAACTTACACCCTGTTTTTAATTACTATACACTTACTAGCGAAAATTGATCGTGAATAATGTTAAGTAATTGAAATACGATGATCCGGCATGATACAATGCAAGTCGGAATGAATAAAAAGGTAGGAAATCATGAATTATGGAAAAAGGGGTAAAAAGGTAAATTAGTCATGTAATGACGAACAAATAAAAATGGTTTTGAGTAAAACGAGTTTAAGAGACAACCGGGATAGGTTTAAAGGGATGAAATGGTAACTAAATACCATCTCATACGGATAAATGGTCAATTAGGCTAAATGGGTCAAATGGTGTTGTTAACACCATTTGACAACTTCATTTGACAATTGCTTGTTGAGTGTTGTAATCACAGGAAACAACAATAAACGTGCGTTGCTTTAACTAGAAAGATTTAAAGTAAAAAGTTATGTAAACGGGTCAATACCTTGACCCGAGCCAGGTACGCATAAATAAGCTTTTAGTTAAACATATAATTTATGGTCAAATATTTAACGAAAGTCCTTCGTCGTAAAGTGAAGGACTAAAGTGGACCAAAACACCCTTGAAGGGTATATTGAGTAAACGACCCATAGGGGTTGTTTAGGAACTTGCATCAAGATTATCGAATCATTAGATATGAATAAAAGTTACAGGAATACACATTCATGGGTCAAATGCATAAAAACGATCATTTGCGTAAAATGACCAACCGATGGGTAAATTTTGGGATAATAGGTTAGTTATGCTTAATCCACCATAAAAATAGTTGTGGTGGAAGATCATTTGATAAATATTGCGAAAATAAGATGCTAGAAATAAACGAGTACGAATTATGCGGAAAAGTGCTTAAATACCCTTAACGGGTCAAAATAAGCTTTTAAGTACAAATGGGTTTAAGAATATACATAAACTCGTGAATTGAACCTAATATGATAGACAACATTGAAATTATAAGATTCATGTGAATTTGGGATCAAACAAACATGTTTGTTTGGTAAACGCATGAATGGGTCAAAACTTTGTAAAAAGGTATTAAGTCAAAGACTTAAAGGTCTGAAATTTTGTTATGCCGGATGTTGGATTTCAACTTCATAAGATGGAGAATTGAATTACGGACGCGTAGGAAAAATAATCGTGTAAAACGGATCAATAACGAATGAGTTATGTCCGTTTTCGTAAAACTTGGTTTGGCTGGAATATGCAGCAACAGGAATCAATATTCTGTCGAAATGGGGGCTAGGCGTAGCGCGACGCCCCCCCCCCCCCCTGAATCCCAAAAATGTTTAATTTTGTTTGTTTGACCCATATAACTTGTTTAAACTTGTTATTTAACTATCAAAACTAACTTTTAAGTTGGTTTTGATCATAGGTGATCGCCAAGAGTGCCCGGATGAAGATCAAGCTCGAAGAAGAACCGAACACACGAGATTAACGCTTCCGCATGGCATTACGTCGTAACTTTTAAACGACGAACTTATTTATAATATGTTGAAACTTTTAAGTTGTAAAAGTTTTAAATTACTCGTATTTCTAAGGATAGTTAATCGTAATTGCATGTTTATTTTTGTCACACCCCCAAACTACCACCTAGGGAGTGTCCCTGATAGGCGTGTGACGTACCAACAATGAGCCACTAACTACATTGAACCCACACATGTTTCAAAATAAAGTTCTCAATTATTAATAAAAATACCATCATCCAGTTTAAGTGAAAACCAAAGTATTCAGCGGAAGCAAAGTTTAACAGTTTCAAAACCAATGTATAGTATCAAGCAAATCAATAACATGAATCCATCCAGTCGACCCATGACCACTCCAGCTACTCCAGACAGCAAGTTCCAATGCAAACAGCTTACGACCTACAAGCATGCAAACAAGTGTGTCAGACAACGCTGGTGAGTTCAAAGTTTTGTTACCGAGTTTAGTTTACCAGATGTATATACGAAACAGTTTACCAAGTTGATTTGATGTTGTTATTAACTCGATTACCGTATGTGGCGACTTAGATGTGAATGCCCAACCCCAATGCCTCCATTTAGGCATTGGTCATGATGCCAAGGTATCAAACAACCTTGGATAGATGTAAGGGGTCTTATATATATACGATGTGAATGCCCAACCCCAATGCCTCTAACTAGGCATTGGTCATGAAGTCCAGGTAATTAGTTCACGCCCGTCCTTTCGGCCCGGTGTGAGGGTGCCAAACCTAATAGCGCTATCAACTAAATACCTCGTTGCTTCTTCAGCAACACGGTAGATGTATGGGGTCTTACATGATTTATACTGTGTTCAATAACCAACATCCCAAATAAACAGTTTACCCAGTATTCCCTTCAGAAACGTTTACCAGATGTCCCAAACCACCGGGACGCATGCTTAGAAAAGTGCAGTGAACTCACCTTTGATTTGCTCGGTGTTTATTTATGTATTCAAGTTGGCCAATCACGTCCTAGCATGGTTAACAAGGCCAATCAGTTTCACATAGACTCATGTCACATAATTTCTTAGTTTTTCAACACAAACAGTACACAAGTATTTCACGTATTATCATACGAGTCACGTTAGCTAGCCATGCCACAAAACAGTCCACTAACTTCCACAAAAATCGAGTGCTCCTGACTTACATCAATCTATACATTTGACATACAGTATGCGGCCCAATCAGCCCACGACCCAACTCAAGGTGTGCGTGTGACCCGCCCCAAGTGTGCAACCAACACATAATATGCAAATATATTCTGTACATCCTACAACACATTTAATAACCACACACAGTGGGTCGGCCCAGCATGAAAGGAGCCTTCGGCCCATACACGGTGTAGTCCACTTGAAGCCCAGTCAAGTAAACTTTTGGGCCCGTTGTGCAGCCCGTTTCTATAAGACCCGCCAAGTGGAATGTGTAAGCCCAAGTACGGCCGGCCCTTACCAGGGTGTGCGCATGTGTGAGTAACCCATGAAAGCCCGGCCCACTCTAAGGGTGCCACTGTCCCAAGCAGCATGCGGCCCAAGTAAGCTGGGTACCTTTGCTGTTTGCACAGCCTAGTAATCATACGAGGCCTAATCCCAGGCAAGTACCCAGAACCCTCAACAATTGATTATTATTTTAATTATCATACTTTACTAATGTTCGACCCACTAACAATTAAGAAATTCCAACTATAAACTTAATAGATAAACACCAAACAGTTTCTAAAAGATGATTAATCATGCTTTCTTTCACAAAAATCCTCAAACCTCCCCATAGTCACGATCAGTATGCAATAAATAAAAAGACTCATGAATTCTACAATCTAATGGTTCATTAATCCCACTCTTGTTTAACAACCAATCACTTAATATAATTAACGATCAAATACTTAGACCCTTGTTATCATTTAATTCTCAATTCAATACTAACTAACCAATTAATTAACCACATAATTCTTAATTCATACATTTGCACAGAACTCTTATAAAAGATACCAAACATGGATTTATAGTTGCAAGTCTTGTTTGGTTCGAATACAACTACCCTAATGATTTTACCACAGTTAGTTCATTATTAATTTAGAGGATTCCTCAATTGCTAACACACAAAAGTTCCATATCGTAAACCAAGATGATAAATATTCATACATAACAATGATAACTCATAAAGTCATATTCACCATAAAACATACGTACATGAACAAGATCACACAGTTAGAACTTAACGTAAATATAATATTACTAACCAAGAAGCTTGTCTCGAACGAGATGATGTTGTCTCGAAGGAGATGTATCCTCTGCCGTCGTGACACAAGTAAGGGGTGGAGGTTATTTAGGGTTAGCAACTAATCACCACATAAGTTTACGTATACAATTAGAAAAGGGAGGTTGGGCTGGGCCAAATTATTTCTGTGCGGTGGCCCAAGATATCTATGACCAGTGTGGCAGCCCACATATGTAAGTATGTAACAATTTACAAGGTTAAGATGCATTTAGGTTTAAGCGCATCGGAGTGATACTGGCACAGGATATTCCGCAGTGATACTGGCACAGGATATTCAATGCACTCAAGAGGGATAATTAGAAGTTAAGATCACGAGGTAAAACATCACTAAACTTGAGAGTTCGGGTTGTCACATCATCCCCAACTTGAAAGAAATTTCGTCCCGAAATTTGACAAGTAATCACAGAGGAGTGAGGTGAAAAATCAAGATTGTTGTGAATTTTGCTCAGGTACCACATCATCCCCAACTTGAAAAGGGAATTTCGTCCCGAAATTCGCCAATGATAACAGACGTTGACACAATCGTTTAGATAACTGCGGATCCTAGAGTTTACTCCGACCATTGCGTCCCTACATGAACTCCGTTCTACGCCTTGAGTTCCAACCAACTCTCACAATTGGAATACGACTATGTTAATCGAACGTTGACTTCCTGGTCCATGTGTTCGATAATTTTCTCCAGTGAAGGTATCGCACGTGTTTCATCAGACGTCAGTTAAGCTCGCCACGCTTCCCGAACATCCCACACCCTCCCAGGTTGAGACTTTCAACACGATACGATAGCCTACAGCGATCTTCCAGCGTTTCCCAAGTTTATAAGCTTTCCTGACGGTCACGCGTTGCCGTGAATCGACTCCCGAACTAAACAACCTTCCCAAGAGTTTTGAGTACCAGTCCTGGACCAGTAATTAAGTTGTCCACCATCTCAATCTAACAAGAAGTTTGACATTATTGTCTAGGTAATGTCTCAACAGAGCTGTCTGGTTACCAAGATGATAACTGTCGCAGTAATACACAACCATATGTAAAAGTCCTTCCAACTTGCACCAAAGCCAGTCACACACATGCTCGCAGCATGTCTTCGAGTGCCAGGAGAGCTCGTTTTCCCTGATCGTTTGCCCAATGACGATAAGCAATGCTCTGGTCCTGACGTGAGCCAAGGGTGTTGTGTATTGCCTGACATAAATCATGCATAGATCAAATTCAGAGGTAACAGGAGTTGGTATCTTGTACCTAAAAGCCGCCTCTCTCAGAGGAACATTCACAACTGTGAAGACTCATCAGTCTTCTTGATTACAAGAAAGTGTGCCGGTAACTCGAGTCCATCAATGATCACCCAGGTGATAATGTTTCCGTTTCGAGTTGTAAGTAGACTAGTGACCAAATCCATGGCAGTCTGTTCTCATTTCCATACATGTGTTTCTGGTTGCTAATATCCCACCTTGACTTTCCCACAAGTCAAACATCGATCTCATGCGTTGCTATGTGGGCCTTCAGGCCCGGTCATCCGTACATGGTCTTCAGGTTTTAATTCATCCTATCAAAACTCAAATGAATGGGATATCCAAACCCGTGTGCTTCGCCTGCACCAGTTTCCCAAGGTTGCTGTATAGTGATGTTCATATTCGTTCCATGAAGTAACACATATCGTCCGACCTGCAAAGGTTGCTTCCCCATGCCCCGCATGGGTTAATCTTGAGAACTCTCTTCCCTCAGTTCCTCAGTTTGAGCAAGGCGAGTCTAATCAGGTATGTTAGAGTCGATAGCAGGCTTCAAAGCTCGTGCACGTCCAGGTTTCACGGTCGTATTCATTCAAAAGTTCCATCCAGCGGTGTCGTTACATGTTTAGCTCCTTCGAAACAAGGGTATACGGGAGGCCCTTGTGATCGGTCTAGGTAGTGTATTTGGTACCGTCCAAGTAATGCCTCCAACTTAAATCCAAAGACCAGGGCTTTCACCGCAGGTAGTGACTCGTGCAGTCCTTCCTGTAAGTCCATTACGTAAGTCATCACTTTCTCGTGTTACGTCGGTGTGTAAACATTGCAGAGTTGGGATTCGAAAGCTGGAAAGACGTCCTCCTGTTTTGTCTTTCACGAACACAGCACCCTACTGTGCTAAAGAGATTTAAGCTGCGCGATCTTCGAAAATCCTGTGGTGAATCTACGATAGAGTCTAGTGTGACCAAGAAATTGCTGCATCCTCGAAGGGATCTTTGGTGCCGAACAATATCTAACGAAATGGGTCTTTAGCGAGATCCACGTGTATTCCCACTTCGTTGATCATACGACCAAAAAGGTATCTCTTGAATCCAGAAGTTACCTTTAACAAGACTTCGCGCGGAGTGGCTCCTCCCTCAAGAGCTCTAAAATAAGATACAAATGCCGCCCATGATGTTCCTTCCTCTTGGAAAGGATCCAAAATGTCATCCACAAATACGGTCGATTCATGTGGTCCATAAAGCTGCTGGTGTGTTGATTAGCTCAATGGTCATGGTGTACAAAGTTGCAATGGCCGTACTGCGTTCGATATGCCGTTTCAGGAACATTCTCCTCTTGGTCTTCCGTCAATACATGGTCGAGGCAAACAATTCTTGATTGTCACCTTGCTGAGTTCTAGATAATTAGTACACATACGAAAAGGCTTTATCTTCCCGAATATAGCTGGGGCTCCCCAAAGCGAACAAAAACTATGTCCAACAAAACTCCTGTCCAACCGTTCCCGTAGATAGTCCTTGCAACCCTCCTGGTGCAAGACGGTATGTCGCCCGAGTAATCAGGGCTGCCCTTGTCATGAGATCAAACTGAGATTCTGCCTAACAGTGGTGAAAGTAAATCTGAAAGCTCCTTGGGTAGCACACTGAGAGGAATCACGAACAATTGGTGGATCCTCGATCCTCTTTTCCTTAGCCTCAACATCAATAACGGTTGCTACGTAACGGGGTGATCCTTCCGTAGACACTTCTGGGCCTTCATAGTTGATATGGCGCTAACCTTTGCACCACTCTGTTGCTTTAGAACAAATAAGGGTTCTCCACACAAAATTTTCTCCTCACAAGGTATGTCTGCGCGATTTCTGAATAACCAATCCACACTAACTACTGCATTGTAACCATCAGAGGTAGTAGAGGGAAGGTCGATGTCGAACACCTATCCCCCAAAGTCGAGTTTGCATCCCAGCGAACATATAAGGCTTCAATTGACTTGCATTAGCCGACTCCACAACAGGTTCGGTTTCAAGAAGCATCAGGGTTAAACAGAACAGCGACGAAGCGAATAGCTACCCATCCAAGCTATCGTGTTGCTATTATGCCTGGTATAGCCTATGCCAATACTAAATGTCCTTCCATGAGCTTCATTTTCAGTGCTGTTTTCGTCACGAGAATTTCCAGTACTGCCGTCGTTCCCTTGGTTGTCGTCACCTTGACTTAACACAGTCAATCCTGGTCGAGGTCACCTTCGTTTCCATATTGTAAGCTACGATCACGAGTACCCTAATGTTGCCGCGACTGTTGCCTCTAATATTGTTGCCTGTAACGGTGTCCTGCATCCTTTCACCAACAAGGTCCTTCTTTTCACATTCCGTGCCACATCCTAAGGCACTACTCATGGTGCGGGCGGTTACACAGTCCGCTCTACAGTCAGTCGTCATCGATTTTGTCCTGATTGGTTCGTAAAAGTCGACTCCCATGAGTCGTTGGCTGGGGTTAAGGATTCGATTGGAGTCAAATCGCTGTTGTTCGTTGCCGGTAACTAGGGTCGTTCAAATGCTGAAGTCGGTAAGGTACTACGTTTACCCTCTTGTCCATCATTCTTGCAAGTTGACTGAGTAATACACGGTATGTCGCGAGAGTGTTGCATAAGTGATCGCACTTCGGGGTCTAAGGCGTCAACACGCTAAGTTCCAACAAACAAAGATAAGTGAGGAAAGTATAGTCCAATCATTTGACGCTGAGCCATCCAACTCAGGGACATTCGTACTAGCACCTAATATTCTATGCAGTTCGCTAGGCGTTCAGATGTGTGATCGGGTGATACTCGATAGCATCGAGATTCGTAAGGATTCAGAAAGGGGTGAAAAGATCATGTTCGAGTAGGAGACAATCACTGCTATGACTCCTATAGACTGCAGAGTTCTAACATAACATCAATTAACAGAGTGGAACCCCTCTCACACTCGTTAAGCCTCACTGGGACTCACATGCACCCCACATTATTATTATGTGTGCACCCATAATAATAAGGCAATTTGCATGCTTATCTCAGTGCCTCTTAACTCGCGCTAAAAGGTTCCCCGAATTCGAGCAATAAGACAGATGACGCCACAACATAGATCATGAAAGTTCAAGAAGAGTCGCACTCTTAATACACGTTACATGGGTTGGTAACATAAAAGTTCATACTGCAGTGCTAAGTGTGCATTCACGTGTGATGTTATTCATAAGTAAACACTAGATATACTATGCAATAGTAAATAAGAAACGAACCTTGCAATCTGGAGCTGAGTGTCATGGTCGATTTCAGATCTGTTAGGTTATAGTCTGGTTTTATAAAAAAAACGTTTTAAAACCAAGTTCACTATAACCAGTGGCTCTGATACCAAACTGTCACACCCCCAAACTACCACCTAGGGAGTGTCCCTGATAGGCGTGTGACGTACCAACAATGAGCCACTAACTACATTGAACCCACACATGTTTCAAAATAAAGTTCTCAATTATTAATAAAAATACCATCATCCAGTTTAAGTGAAAACCAAAGTATTCAGCGGAAGCAAAGTTTAACAGTTTCAAAACCAATGTATAGTATCAAGCAAATCAATAACATGAATCCATCCAGTCGACCCATGACCACTCCAGCTACTCCAGACAGCAAGTTCCAATGCAAACAGCTTACGACCTACAAGCATGCAAACAAGTGTGTCAGACAACGCTGGTGAGTTCAAAGTTTTGTTACCGAGTTTAGTTTACCAGATGTATATACGAAACAGTTTACCAAGTTGATTTGATGTTGTTATTAACTCGATTACCGTATGTGGCGACTTAGATGTGAATGCCCAACCCCAATGCCTCCATTTAGGCATTGGTCATGATGCCAAGGTATCAAACAACCTTGGATAGATGTAAGGGGTCTTATATATATACGATGTGAATGCCCAACCCCAATGCCTCTAACTAGGCATTGGTCATGAAGTCCAGGTAATTAGTTCACGCCCGTCCTTTCGGCCCGGTGTGAGGGTGCCAAACCTAATAGCGCTATCAACTAAATACCTCGTTGCTTCTTCAGCAACACGGTAGATGTATGGGGTCTTACATGATTTATACTGTGTTCAATAACCAACATCCCAAATAAACAGTTTACCCAGTATTCCCTTCAGAAACGTTTACCAGATGTCCCAAACCACCGGGACGCATGCTTAGAAAAGTGCAGTGAACTCACCTTTGATTTGCTCGGTGTTTATTTATGTATTCAAGTTGGCCAATCACGTCCTAGCATGGTTAACAAGGCCAATCAGTTTCACATAGACTCATGTCACATAATTTCTTAGTTTTTCAACACAAACAGTACACAAGTATTTCACGTATTATCATACGAGTCACGTTAGCTAGCCATGCCACAAAACAGTCCACTAACTTCCACAAAAATCGAGTGCTCCTGACTTACATCAATCTATACATTTGACATACAGTATGCGGCCCAATCAGCCCACGACCCAACTCAAGGTGTGCGTGTGACCCGCCCCAAGTGTGCAACCAACACATAATATGCAAATATATTCTGTACATCCTACAACACATTTAATAACCACACACAGTGGGTCGGCCCAGCATGAAAGGAGCCTTCGGCCCATACACGGTGTAGTCCACTTGAAGCCCAGTCAAGTAAACTTTTGGGCCCGTTGTGCAGCCCGTTTCTATAAGACCCGCCAAGTGGAATGTGTAAGCCCAAGTACGGCCGGCCCTTACCAGGGTGTGCGCATGTGTGAGTAACCCATGAAAGCCCGGCCCACTCTAAGGGTGCCACTGTCCCAAGCAGCATGCGGCCCAAGTAAGCTGGGTACCTTTGCTGTTTGCACAGCCTAGTAATCATACGAGGCCTAATCCCAGGCAAGTACCCAGAACCCTCAACAATTGATTATTATTTTAATTATCATACTTTACTAATGTTCGACCCACTAACAATTAAGAAATTCCAACTATAAACTTAATAGATAAACACCAAACAGTTTCTAAAAGATGATTAATCATGCTTTCTTTCACAAAAATCCTCAAACCTCCCCATAGTCACGATCAGTATGCAATAAATAAAAAGACTCATGAATTCTACAATCTAATGGTTCATTAATCCCACTCTTGTTTAACAACCAATCACTTAATATAATTAACGATCAAATACTTAGACCCTTGTTATCATTTAATTCTCAATTCAATACTAACTAACCAATTAATTAACCACATAATTCTTAATTCATACATTTGCACAGAACTCTTATAAAAGATACCAAACATGGATTTATAGTTGCAAGTCTTGTTTGGTTCGAATACAACTACCCTAATGATTTTACCACAGTTAGTTCATTATTAATTTAGAGGATTCCTCAATTGCTAACACACAAAAGTTCCATATCGTAAACCAAGATGATAAATATTCATACATAACAATGATAACTCATAAAGTCATATTCACCATAAAACATACGTACATGAACAAGATCACACAGTTAGAACTTAACGTAAATATAATATTACTAACCAAGAAGCTTGTCTCGAACGAGATGATGTTGTCTCGAAGGAGATGTATCCTCTGCCGTCGTGACACAAGTAAGGGGTGGAGGTTATTTAGGGTTAGCAACTAATCACCACATAAGTTTACGTATACAATTAGAAAAGGGAGGTTGGGCTGGGCCAAATTATTTCTGTGCGGTGGCCCAAGATATCTATGACCAGTGTGGCAGCCCACATATGTAAGTATGTAACAATTTACAAGGTTAAGATGCATTTAGGTTTAAGCGCATCGGAGTGATACTGGCACAGGTGTAACAACTGTCACTAAAATCCCTAATTAGGATAGTAATTAGCTATTAAGGAAACCCTAATTGAGAAACCCAAGTGATTCTGCACAAACCCTAAAATTTTCAGAATTTTCAGAATCAGGATCAGGGCCCCTAAAACTCAGGGGGGGATAAACCCTAGCCAACGATTATCTTCATAACTAATTATAAAAATCGAATTTTAAGAAACTGACAACACAGCTAGCCTACACTCACGAAGGGCTACCCTATGAAAATAGGGTGGTCACTCGCGTAGCGCGACGGCTAAGGGGGTACCCCTCGCGCTACGCTAGTGTGACAAATTTTCAGTATAAATAGCAGGGGTTGGGACTTGAATTTTGGCACTTGAACGACGAAAAGCGGAGTTCCGTAGGTCGAGTTATAAGCAAAACAGTCCAACACACACACAATTATCGAATCGCTGCCGCAGAACAGGGTAATTACTCGATCGCTATTACGATTCAGTTTCCGGAATCAATACATTCAAAGAATGTCTAAAGTGCCGCCCACATTGGGCTATGCTTTATCGTTGTCGATAATTCGATAATGAGCCGAAGCATTGTACTTTGTCGTTGTCGATAATTCGATATACGAGTTGAAGTACTATACTTTATCGTTTGTCATTTTGATAAATGAGCCGAAGTATTGCACTTGGACATTCATTATCCAAAATTGATCTCGGGGAATTATCGTAACTGCTGTATTGATCACTAATCCTGTTTTGTGTGCATTATTGTTAAATTAGAAATAATCAAGGCTAATCAGTAGGCTTATACACTGCTCGTTAAATCTGCAATGTGAGTCATTCTTCTTTTTATCAACTGTTTTACAATACTCCAAATTATTTTCAAAGTGTTATAATTACAGGGACTAAGTCATGGATATCTTGATTTATTGGTTAGTGGGGTATTGTGCACATTACTATTTCTCCCAGTTAGGTTCATTGACCTACTAGGGAGAAACGTCACTATTAGAGTTCATTAACCTAATAGTGGTATGACCATCGTCACCATTGTGACTTGTCACCATTGTGACAGAAAGCCAGATAAAATATAAGATATGAACCATTGTAATCGCTCTTATGCTGTAATTTATAACTATGAGTCATTTCCTAAAAACTGAATGAACTCACTCAGTATTTCCCCGCTGACAAAACCTTTTTCAAACATGTTTCAGGTAATCTGTTGTGAGCAAAGAAAAGTGCCAGGAAGCACTACCAGCTTAGAAAAGTGGCTCAGTGTAAATAAATAAAGGAACATGTTTTAAAAACAAAGATTTCCATTGAAATCACATTATTGTAATTTACTGGGTTTTATCCCTAAATTATATAATGAGCAGTTTTACTACTAAAGATCCTGTTTTAAAAAGACTTCCGCTGTCGCCTAAATTAAATACCGCGGGATTTCTGTTCCGCGGCTCCTGAAACGGGTCAAACCGGGTCGGGGGCCGTGACAGAAATAAGGTGGTATCAGAGCCACTTCTCAAGCCACTGATTTAAGCCAATTAAGTATTTAGAAAATACTTAATTTCCATTAATTGCTATTTTGTGATTATTTGTTTATTTATCTGACTAATTGTGTACAGTATGAGCAGATCTTTATATGTTAGTCAAATAATTTGACTCAAGTATTAGTACCTTTATTATCTACAGTCTAGAAGTCTTATCAAGAAAATCATAAAATTTTCAAATAAAACCTCGTATGATGTAAATTTCAATAGTACCCAGTAGGAACTAATGTTTAAAAAAGTTTTCTATAAATTTTATGAATTCTGACTATGTCTATTTTTGTTAAACAGCATGAGTAACTTGTCTGAGGCCCTTCAGAATTTAAATCTCTATCCAGTAAGAGTAGAAGTTTCCAGAGATTTCAATAGGTATATACCAGATATAGAAGAACCTATAGAATTCGATGCTTTACCTCTCGAGAAACCCAAGCCCAAGGAAATAGAAATTGGGGAAAGTTCTAGGCAAATTGAAAAGTTACTATCTCAGGAAGAGTTAGATTCTATAATGGCAAGCCACAATACTATTAAGCCTGTTAATGAAAATATTTTTAATCGCTCTCTTGAAACACCACTACCAATGAACTTAGAACCAGCTATTCCAAACCCTTCAATCCACTCGCAAATAGACGAATGGTTGATTAACGAAATACAGTTACAAAATCATCACTATAAGCTTTTTCCTCAAGTTCCATCTAGAACCTTTACCAAATCCACCAATGAGTAACAAGAATAAGACTGAACTTCGCTTTGGGGAAGAACTAATGGATACTGGAATAGGATCCAAGAGATTGGGGGACAAATCTCCTGGAACTACGATAAGAGGGAACACAGTTACTAGAATATCGTTGACAAAAAGAATAGGGGATTTATGAAACTGTTATTATGTAATAATAATAGTAAAATCAGTATGTGTAAGATAAATAATAAAACGGTTGTATATAGAAGCATGAAATTTTAGAAAATTTATAAAATTTTGTTCATATACGTGATTATGTGCAATTAAGTATGATATTGGATTATTTCTTGTATACTAATTATTTATCTATAACATAGTTGTCAAATGGAAAACGCTAATAATGAACCAGTTAATGAGGCTAATGATTCTGAACAACAACCGGGGGATCAATATATGACTAGGCAGGATATAGAAAATATCGTTGCTCAAGGGATAGCCAACACTATTCCAACAATGATAGCTCAAGGGATAGCCAACGCTATTCCAGCCATTGTTGCTGCGGTTAAAAATCCAATAGAACAACAACAACCCGTTCCTAGCAAACGTATTTCTGAAGATAACTTCAGTAATAGCGTAAACGGAGGCAATGATCATATTAATCATGACAATGAACCACAACCAGCGCCGCTCCCTAAGAAAATGAAAGTTGCAACACCTGGTTGCACTTACAAGGAATTTCTTGCTTGTAAACCATCTGAGTTTGCAGGCAACGAAGGAGCGACTGCGGCACTACGTTGGTTAGAGAAAACTGAGGCAGTAATTGCCATAAGTAAATGTGCTCAGGATGATCAGGTCATGTACGCGTCAAATCTTTTCAAAGAAGGAGCGCTAGAATGGTGGAATACGGTGTTACAATCAAAAGGAAGAAGGATGGCGTATGCTATGAACTGGGAAGAATTTAAAAGCTTGGTAGAAAGAAAATTCTGTCCCGAATATGAAAAGGAACAAATGACAAACAAGTTTTTAACCCACCGAATGGTTGATGTAGATTGTCGAAAGTATACTACGACATTCTTCGAATATGCTCGAGTAGTACCAACCCTGGCTTCGCCAGAGCCAGTACTTATTTCTCGATATATTTGGGGATTGATTTCTGAAATCCGTAACATCGTCAAGGCTGCGAAACCTCGCACGATTGATGATGCGGTAGATTTAGCCAATACTCTGACTGACGAACTAGTACGGACAAGAGAAGAAAATAGAAGGAAGGAAGTAGCCCAAAAGATTACCCAGGTAATCCGTTCGGATAACCATAACGATTTTAAGAAAGGAGGGAATGGGCAATCTTCTACTAGTTCATTTTGTAATTTTTGCAAAAGAAAGCATTTTGGAAGATGCAAAGGATACTGCAATTTTTGCAAAATTCCAGGGCATCAGGAAGAAGACTGCAGGAGGAAGAAATTTTCAGTTTGTTACAACTGTGGAGAAACTGGACATCTTAGGCCAAATTGTCCAAAACTGAACAAACCATCTGACACTAAAGCCAAACCTGCAGAAGAAGCAAAAAGGAATGCAAGAGCCTTTCAATTGACTGCTCAGGAAACAGAGCTCATTCCAGATGTAATAGCCGGTACGTCCTAGGATACAACGTTTACACAAAAAGTATTAACTGACTCTGATGCACACCAAAAATTTTATAAATACTTCATTCTGTCAACTTAAGACAAATCTTTACAGTCAAAACATGCAAAAAAAAAAAGAAAAAAATATAACTCTCAGGTCAATATAATTCTTCGCTAACCCAATTCCTATGAAATTAGCCAAGTTTAACGTTGTGTTAGAAATAGATTGGTTAGTAGCCAACTCTACTCGAATTCTCTGTGATAAGAACTTTATAGAAAATCCAGGTAACCGTCGGAGAAGTATTTATGATTATAGGAAATAAACCATGTAAGGTCACATGATAAATCATGAAGATATTCACTTAGATCCTGCTAAGATAGCAATGGAAGAGTTCGCAATCTTTAAATGGAAAGTAAGTATTTTGTAAAATTTAGCCGGATACTATAGGCAGTTTATTAAGGATTCTTTTAAATAGATACATCCTTAACCAAGTTAACACAGTTAATTCTAAATAAGAACCCCAAACAAAAAGAAGCCTCTAGCTAGCCTTACCAGAAGGAATAGAAAATTTTAAAATATACGGTAATGCTTCGAAGTTAAAATTTGGATATATGGTAATGCGACACAAAAAGGTAATTGTGTATGCATCAAAGTAATTGCAAAAGCACGAAGAAAGCCTTACCACTTGTAAGCCTAAAAATTAGAAACCACAAGTTATCCTTAAGATTAGGAAACATTATCTAAGCAAGCTTACTATCCATATGGATCATAAGAATTTAAGATACATATTTGAACAACAAGAATTAAACATGAGGAAAAAGGAAATCCTCGGTGATTACGACTGTGATATTTAGTATCACGAAGGAAAGGCTGAAGACAGGTAGAAGAACTATACAAATAATAAACAAAAGCCATCGAAGTCCGAGTTGGAGACAAAATGCTATTGAAAGTATTTCCTTGGAAAGGAATTTATAAATTCGGTAAGAGAAGAAGCTAAGTTTCTTATACATAGGACCATTACCAGTAATCCAACACATAGGACCAGTAGCTTATCATTTACAACTACCAGAAGAATTAGCTGGAGTACATGATGTGTTTCATATATCCAATCTCAAGAAACGTCTATCAGACGAATCCTTGGTAGTACCTCTTCAAGATATAGAGATAAATGATAGAGAAACCCCTACAAATAGAAGATCGGAAGATTAAGTTTCTCAAAAACAAACGACTAGTGCTAGTGAAAGTCAAATGGGAATCCAGAAGAGAACCGGAATACACTTGGGAATTAGAGTCAGAAATGAAGCGCAAGTATCCTCATCTATTTCAGTGAATCTCGAGGACGAGATTTTTCTTAAGGTGGGGAGGATGTAACAACTGTCACTAAAATCCCTAATTAGGATAGTAATTAGCTATTAAGGAAACCCTAATTGAGAAACCCAAGTGATTCTGCACAAACCCTAAAATTTTCAGAATTTTCAGAATCAGGATCAGGGCCCCTAAAACTCAGGGGGGGATAAACCCTAGCCAACGATTATCTTCATAACTAATTATAAAAATCGAATTTTAAGAAACTGACAACACAGCTAGCCTACACGCACGAAGGGCTACCCTATGAAAATAGGGTGGTCACTCGCGTAGCGCGACGGCTAAGGGGGTACCCCTCGCGCTACGCTAGTGTGACAAATTTTCAGTATAAATAGCAGGGGTTGGGACTTGAATTTTGGCACTTGAACGACGAAAAGCGGAGTTCCGTAGGTCGAGTTATAAGCAAAACAGTCCAACACACACACAATTATCGAATCGCTGCCGCAGAACAGGGTAATTACTCGATCGCTATTACGATTCAGTTTCCGGAATCAATACATTCAAAGAATGTCTAAAGTGCCGCCCACATTGGGCTATGCTTTATCGTTGTCGATAATTCGATAATGAGCCGAAGCATTGTACTTTGTCGTTGTCGATAATTCGATATACGAGTTGAAGTACTATACTTTATCGTTTGTCATTTTGATAAATGAGCCGAAGTATTGCACTTGGACATTCATTATCCAAAATTGATCTCGGGGAATTATCGTAACTGCTGTATTGATCACTAATCCTGTTTTGTGTGCATTATTGTTAAATTAGAAATAATCAAGGCTAATCAGTAGGCTTATACACTGCTCGTTAAATCTGCAATGTGAGTCATTCTTCTTTTTATCAACTGTTTTACAATACTCCAAATTATTTTCAAAGTGTTATAATTACAGGGACTAAGTCATGGATATCTTGATTTATTGGTTAGTGGGGTATTGTGCACATTACTATTTCTCCCAGTTAGGTTCATTGACCTACTAGGGAGAAACGTCACTATTAGAGTTCATTAACCTAATAGTGGTATGACCATCGTCACCATTGTGACTTGTCACCATTGTGACAGAAAGCCAGATAAAATATAAGATATGAACCATTGTAATCGCTCTTATGCTGTAATTTATAACTATGAGTCATTTCCTAAAAACTGAATGAACTCACTCAGTATTTCCCCGCTGACAAAACCTTTTTCAAACATGTTTCAGGTAATCTGTTGTGAGCAAAGAAAAGTGCCAGGAAGCACTACCAGCTTAGAAAAGTGGCTCAGTGTAAATAAATAAAGGAACATGTTTTAAAAACAAAGATTTCCATTGAAATCACATTATTGTAATTTACTGGGTTTTATCCCTAAATTATATAATGAGCAGTTTTACTACTAAAGATCCTGTTTTAAAAAGACTTCCGCTGTCGCCTAAATTAAATACCGCGGGATTTCTGTTCCGCGGCTCCTGAAACGGGTCAAACCGGGTCGGGGGCCGTGACAACAGGATATTCCGCAGTGATACTGGCACAAGATATTCAATGCACTCGAGAGGGATAATTAGAAGTTAAGATCACGAGGTAAAACATCACTAAACTTGAGAGTTCGGGTTGTCACAATTTTTGTTATTTATACGAAAACCTTTAAAATAATAACAAGGGTGTTGCACAGTGGGACCAAGTGTGTAATTATTGAACCCTTAGGACCAAGTCTGTAATTTTCGTAAACCACAGGGACCAACCAGGCATTTAACTCTTTTGTTTTCTTACTTTGTTTTTCATATGTAGCATATATGGATTGAGCTTTTATTAAGTAACTTGAAATATGAGGATCGACATTTAAAAATATTTAGGATCAGTTGAAAACCTGTGATATATGTCACATCAATTATCTATTTCTATTTCTATTATTATATATAATAAATGAGAAATTTTGGGTTGATGTGGCATGTTTTTAGAGCTTCTCACAATTCGTTTTGGCGGGAAACTTCTCAGGTCGTTATATGGGACGCAGAGCATGTTTTGAGGAACCCGACCCAATGTTTTCGGATCTTATTTAAACAACACGCTCCTTCACTTCTTCAATGCTCTCAAACCCTACACCCACATCTTCTACTTCACGATTCTTCCTTCTGCTTGAAGCCTCAGCAATGCAATCCAATCGATTCAATCACTAGAGACACCATTGATAAGCTACTCATCCTTCATTTCTCTTCTGTTTGTTTACAACTCGATGATACCGTATGCACTAATTATCCTAATTCTAGGTTAGTTTTCAATTAATCGTTTTTTTACCGTTCATTGGATGTTGATTTTAGGGCTTTCAATCGATTGTCTCAAGGTATGATTTTGCTACCGATTATCTTTCTTTTTTTAGAATGAGGTTTAAATTGGTGAAATCTAATTGAATTTCATGTTATATTATGGATTAATGAATATGTTATCTCCATTGTGATGCTTGATTTGTAGATCTTAGGTTCTGGGATGTATCTGGGAGAAAACACTATTCATTTCTAAACCCTAACCTCTGTTCCCTTCATGGCTCTACTGGATCATTCATCGTCTTTTTCAAACGATTTAGAAATCAGGTACCAATTCTTCTATGGATTATCTTTTATTTTTGGATCTCGCCCATAAATCATACTTACGTATAAGTTTTGATTAAGATTCTCTTAAAAAATATGTTTTAACTGAACAATGATTTGATGACTTTTAAAGGTTGTGATGATCAATTTCAATGCGTCTGAGTGAAATTGGGCAAAGATGAGATTGTCCCCATCTTGGCAGGGCAACCTGGATGGTCATGTGGTTTCACATGGCAACCGTAAGTATGCAGCCATGGCGGATTTATCCACTCTGTTTGATTGTTTACAAATCTGAGCCTCATAATCGTTTTATAACATCGACAACAGTACTGGTATACATCTGTTATGTTTTTGGTTTTGGTACTTTCAATTACTGGTATACATCTGTTTGAAGAAGTCAATTTTTTAGGAAAAGTAGAAATTGGTTACAAGGTTGCTGAATTATTGAATTTTGGAATTGGAATTCAGGTCAACGTTTTGAAAGTCTATATGAAGAGGGACGTGTTGCATATGTTGACATAGCAAATATGTTTATTTATCGATTACACCTGCAATACGTTATTTTAAAGTATTTGATAAAAGGTTTATTGTGTTTACAATTATACCATGATATTGCTCATCCCTTGACTTCAATTTCACTTGTGCATACTCAGCTGCAACATTGACAAGCTGGCATCTGTTAGTCACATTTTGTTCATTACATGTGGCATTATGGATGAAGTTCTTTGAGCACAAGCCCTTTGATTCAAGAGCTGTCATGGGCTTTGGCATATTGAATGGGATTTCCATTGGGCTTCTTAACCTCAGCCTCGGTTTCAATTCTGTTGGTTTTTACCAGGTATTCTTACAGTACCAAAAAAGAGTTGCTCAAAACCATAATTACATTCATACTTTTATATTTGATTTTGTTGGTGTTAGTTGTTAGGTACTTGGTATGTAGAATTATATCTATCTCATCAGTATAATCTTATAAAAATTAATATCCTAATAAGCTTTTGTTGAGTAACTCAATGTTTATTAATGGTTCTATTGTAGATGACAAAACTAGCTATCATCCCTTGCACTGTGCTTTTGGAGACTCTTTTCTTCAGCAAGCAATTCAGGTTAACCTTTGATCTTATTCTTTCTGCATCTGCATAACAAGTATCGAATGTTGCCACTTTCCAACTCATATACTTACCATTTGTATTCATGTTATATTTCAAATCTGAATATTCAACATTATTTACTGGTTTTGTTGAGATCTATGATTTAGCAATTGGCAATGATGCCGCCACGTCATCGCCATGCTTGGATTTTTAGAAAAAGCAAGTGAAAGAAAAAATACGAAAGAAATTAAAAACAGAATCAATTTTTTATATATCTCTAAATTATCGTATTTACGGAAAACATTATCATTATTATAAATTCAAATAACCTATCAGAGTATAATAAAAATAAATAATTAACTTAATTTCTCAATTTAATCAATGTTAATAGCCTAGGCGTCAGTTTAAATTAAATAAAATGATTTTATCAAAAAGTTTCGGTAACTGTTGGATTACTTGCTGAATCCTAAAAAAAAAAAGAAACAGAAAAAGGAAAAGCCAAGACAGAAGCGGAGGGTATGTTGGGTGCAATCTTGATTGTTCGGTCGAATGAGTAGTGGGTCAAAAGTCGATTCGGGTCAACAGGGGTTAGCAGAAGTCTTGATTTTAGGCACATGTTTTTAGTGTTTTAGCAAGTTATTGTTAGTTTAGTGTTTTAGGCACATGTTCATGGACTTGGCATTAGTTTGTTAGAGAGTTTCCTATTGAATCAGTAAGGTAATAGCTAGGGGAGTCTTTTGAGTTTGTTATTTGGATGCTACCCTATTTAAGGCATGTTTGGTATGGAATAAAACAACCAGCAGTTTGATATTGTTTAGTTTCTGTTTGTAGAAACGATGAGTTTTTGAGTTTTGAGATGTTTGTGTTGTTGATTTTGATATTGTTTAGTTTCTATTTGTAGAAGTCTGTTGGATATGGATGTTGTTAGGTTATTCCAGAAATATAGATTTTTATGTGATTTTAACTGAATAATATGTTACGGATGTTATATAGTTAAGACATATAGAGAAATTGTTTAATTTGATTTCGTGTTGTGTTTATTTACTTTCATAAATACATCTGATATAGTCATAGATGACATCATCTATATAATTGAAAAATTGGAAGATTAGGATTTTGGATATAGTCATACATGACATAGTTCAAGAAGTCTACGAAGGTATCGAGCCAAAACCTCAGATAATTGCACCGTTTTTTTTTTTACGCCAACTGGCCACCACATATATAATATTGGCCCAAGTGTGTACATTTTTTTACAAAATTAATCAAAAATATTTGATTTCTAAAATACTGAATTTGTATCATTAAAGATACTAGATCCATCTTATCTTGATGGAGAGGCTGATACATTTAAGCAACTTAAGTATAATCTTGTCACCAATGCATTTGTGTTTAGTTTTTGGTAAGCAAGTGTAAAAAGACCAAAATACCCTTGGGGAAGAGAATAATTGTTATGAGATATTGATTTGGTGTAGATACTTAGACTGGCTATGAATGCAGTTTGATCTTTTTTACAACTTTTTTTGACAGTCAGCTGTGTGTCTATTGATGAGGATCCAAATCTCATTTATTTCACTTTTTGTTTGTTTGCAAGAGAGACTGAACCTTCTGGTGGTGGTTAGCCACCGTACTCTACGGCGATGCTACATACTCCGATGCTGAACTATCTAAGGTTGCAAATTGGAGAACAAGGACGCCTTTGGTGGTATCGGTTTGGTCAAAGGATGGGCACTGGTGTTGATATCGGTGGGAGCAGCCGTCAACTCCAGCGACTATAGAGATCCATGAAGCATAAACATTGGTTGTTTTGTGTATGTAGTATGCGAAACCCAACACGCAAGATAACATTAATTCATTTTAGTATTATTTTTGTAAGTTCATTGTAATTTAATTACATAAGTTATCCTTATGTGTGTTACGAGTCCGAGGTGTAAGTCAAGCCAAGTGTTGTGACTGTTGGAAAGAAATGAAGACGCTTTGATCTTTTTCAGAGACCCATTTCTTTGTTTTTTTTTTTTTTTTTTTTTTTTTGTCATTTAACATCTTTTGTGGGTTTTGCATAACAAAACCCTTACCGTCAAGTTTATGCATTAACAAAAAATAATAATAATATGACTAACATTCTTTAGCTCGGAAGCAATCACGGGTGATAACTTAGTATAATATAAAATAAAATAAAAGTGTGGGTTCCGTATGTGTATGCATACCTACATACACAAATAAATACACATGGACATACATTTAGGCATTCATACATATAAATGTGTCGACTATATGATGAATTGATAATAGATGAGAGTAACAAAGTTTATAAAGGGTTGTAAGTATGATTTAACATCATCTCACAAGATTAACACATCACCTTGTAAAAAATAGGGACGAACTTTAGAGTAACGGTAAGATTGATCATGTAACATGAAAATTATGAATTTAAATCTTGAAAACAACCTTTTACATAAATGTAGGATAAATATGCGTAAATCAAACTCAAGTTGCCTTTAAATGAGAATAAAATAAAATCATAGTGTCTAAAGTTAATGGATCCATAAGAAATAGACAAATCATACTATAGCAAACATATAACACAAAATATGGGTCAAAACAGGGAAAATAAATAATCATTTCCTTTCAAGCTTAACAATCATTTAATAAAGTTTTGGATTATACCATGTCTATATTTTTAATCTAAAGTTGATTAAAGTTGCATAAAAAAGCAGCCACTAGAACATTTGTACAGACTTTCAATTATTTAAGGACACCTTCTAGACACAATTAAAAAAAAAATTAGTGTTAAGTTATTGTACAAATGGGTCTTAACATAAAAAAGTAAAAAGAGATGATAGATTTTTTTTTCCTGTTTTATTAAGCACGTATTTTAGTCACAGAATTAAAAAATAAAAGATATCGTAATTTTACACTAGTAGAGTAATTATAATCACTTTACAAAATTGTAAAGTAATTATTGTAGAGTGATTATAATTACCCTACAATAATTACTCTACTACTGTAAATCATGATTGTTTTTTTATTTTGCAAATAAATATCATTTTTAAATAGTAGAAAAAACATTTAAAAAAAGAAACTCTAAAATTTTCTCCTTCATTTCTTAGGTTTTTTTTTTTTTTTTTTTTTTGAACGACATTCAATAACAAAAAAAAGAGCCAGAAGGCACCAGCGAAGAGCTAGATACAGAAGAAAAAAAAATAACAATAAAACAAGACTACATGATACACAAAGGATACAAGACCCACTCACTCCACCCTTTAATCTCAGTCTTAGACCTGTGACAAATCCAGTTGAAGAGGGACGAAATGATGTCTTCACGCGCTCTGTTGGCCGACTTCCTTAAGCGCCTAAATACCGAGTCGTTCCGCTCTTCCCATATCGTCCAGATAGTCATATACATAATACACAACAAAAAATTTTTAGAGTTCGCACTAGCATCCACAAAAATTTGATGATACATGTCCTCCAGGTTGTCAAAACATGTGAAGTCCCACCTCGCCCAAACGGAGACTTTCCTCCACACTTCCATAGCAAAAGGACATTCCAGAAAAGCATGAGCGACAGTCTCGAGTAAGTCAGACCAATCAACACAATAACTTGATGTGGAGAGAATTCCCCGAGCACATAGATTAACGGCAACCGGAACACTATTTTGAAGAAGTCTCCAAGTGAAACAATTGATCTTGATGAGAACCCAACTGAGCCACTCGCATATATCCTCCTCCTGCCCATGTAAAGTTTGCTCAATACATTTGCGAGCGGACTGAACCGAAAAACCTTTTATGATATCACACCTCCAGGTCCATTTATCAGTCTCCTCACCAAAGTGAAATAGATTAAGCAAGTCAAGCAATTCAAGAATCTCCTCCTTTTCCACCTCCATAATCTTCTTCCTCCTCCATTTCCACCTAGGCGTTATAATCTTGTCGTTCACGCACTCAATTCTATCCGAAACATGACAAAGCTTGTTTTCTCCTGATCCTTTCCATTTCCCGATAATCTTGATGGGAGCCTTGAACATGGATAAAAAGAACACAGGAAGAGAGCCCAGCACCGCCTTAACCAAGGGTAATCTCCCCCCAAACAAGAGATTTAAAGCTTTCCACGAGTTCAACCTGGATTTCAGGCTATCAATAACCGGAATCCAGTTTTTGGACAAGGACATGTTGGCACCAATTGGTAATCCAAGAAAAGAAAAGGGGAGGTTGGCCTTTTCACATTTTAAAATAGAGACCAGTTTTTTAACCTCAGAATCTGCCACACAAAGTCCAAAAACTTTATTTTAGTAAAGTTAACCTTGAGACCCAAAGCCAGATGAAAACATCTGAGAATACGCGCAAGATTCAACAAGTTATTTTCACTCCAGTCGCCGACAAACATGGCATCATCAGCATATAAAACATGCGTAATGGAAGGACCTTAATTTTGAAGTTGCACACCATAAAAGATATTGTTAGCCGAAACCTACTTCAAAATCAGATTTAGGCTCTCCATGGCAATGACGAAAAGATATGAAGCAAGCGGATCTCCTTGTTTAACGCCTTGTTTTTGAACTAAAATTCTTGAGCAGGCGAGCCGTTGACTAGAATAGAGGCTCTACCCGATTTAAGACAACTAAACACCCACATTCACCACTTCTCCCCAAAGCCCGTGTGTTCCAACACTGAATCAAGTTAGGACCACTTAACCGAGTCAAAAGCTTTGTAAAAATCAACTTTAAAGAGTATACATTTCTTTTTTCGTTTTTTCACCCAAGTTATTAACTCGTTCATAATGAGATGCCCATCAAGAATATTCCTACCTTGAATGTACGCCGATTGCTCAACTCCAACTAGCTTGTGAATCACCTGCTTCAGTCTAGTGGCAAGAAGTTTGGATACAAGCCTAGACATGCAACCGATTAGATTGATAGGCCTATATTCTTTAAGCGATATCGGATCTTTCACTTTGGGAATCAAGGAAATGGAGGACGAATTACACCCATGCAATAAGAGACCTTTGTTTTCAAAGTCCTTAATGAAAGCGATGAAGTCATCTTTCACAACTTCCCAAAAACACTTTAAAAACTTAAGTTGAAGCCATCTGGCCCAGGCGCCTTGTCTTTACCACAATTTCAAACGACGTATTTTTTATGTTACAACTCATTTGTATTTGATCTTTATACAAAAAAAAAATATATATTAACAACATAATTTTGCTATAAATATTAACCGTAGATGGATTAAAAACGGAAGAAGCTCGTCACTAGTTGAGACGGAAGTAAAGACAAGGAGCTATTGCAAGGATTTTTTTTTATGTCTTTCAAATGTTTGGTGGGACTTGAAACCATTGGTCTCAAAATTAATAATTATTCTTATATTCATGAATAGTGTACCACACAGGGGCGGATTTAGAGGTAAAGACCGGGTTCCCAGGAACCCAGTCTTTTCGGAAAAAAACGATTTTTTGTAGTGTAAATCTTGTATGATTTGGAAAAAAAACGTTTTTTGTAGTGTAAACCTTGTATGATTTGGAAAAAGGAACCCAGTGATTTCTCCGGCTGGATCCGCCACTGGTACCACATTACAAATTATGTGTATGTTGGAATATTTTAGTGTAAAAATAATTAATACAGCTTGTAAGAGAATACACTAGGATGTTTTTTTCTTGTTTTTAGCCTTCAAAAACGTCATATCATCAGGTTTTACTATTGTGGAGTTTGTTTTTTCACCCGTTTTTGAGTTGTAATTCTTAGCAAAAAAAAATGGATTAGAGTGGGAGTTGGTGTGTAAATAACTGAATTCCTTGATTGATTAAGAAGATTACAAACTTATATATAATTACAAAACTACGAGTGAAATTAGGAAATACCTATAGAAACTTTGGTGCTGTTTGTTTTTCGTGAAAAGCTCTTCTAGACCTCTTATGTCTGTCCCATGCAGACCACGCGCAAATGTTTAAGTCTGCAGTGTGTTTGTTTTCTTGAAGATCTTTCATTAAAAAAGGTCTGCGAGACCTCTTTTTGGTGCAGACATAAATCAAAGTCTTCTAACCTCTTCTCTTTTCTCTTATCTTTTGCCCTCATTTCAAACACACAGGTCTAACACACACAAACCCTAATTTCTTCTCCTTCAACATTTCCTCCTCGCAGCCGTCACCTCCATACCCGCCGCCCACCTCTGCCACCTCCTCATCTGCAGCCGCCCACTGCCCCATCCGCCGCCACCCACCTCCCCATCCGCAACCGTCACCTCCCCATCCGCAGCCGTCACCTCCATACGACGTTCTCCTCCTCCACCTCCATACCCACCCTTGCTGGCGACGTGCTCCCCCACCTCCACAGCCGGGTATGTTGATGTTGATTATGATTATTCTATTTTTTCGTGTTTAAATTCTAATTTTTGTTGTTTATATTCTGATTTTGATTATGATTATGTTAATTTTTGGGGTTTAAATGGAATATAGTGTTGATGTTGATAAATTGTTTGATTATAATATATGTTGATAAATTGTTTGATTATAATTGCACATCTTGATAAATTGTTTGATTATGTTTGTTATGGAATATAGATGTTGATGTTGATAAATTGTTTGATTATAATTGTTCATCTTGGTAAATTGTTTGATTATGTTTGTTATAATTGTTCATCTTGATAAACTATTTGTTTGATTGCAGAAGTTAAAAAACAAACAGTTTTCTTATTGCAGACTGCAGAGGTTTGGTCCACATCTTCAGCTGCAGATGTCTGCAGATGTGGTCCGCAGACTGCAGACGTTTTACCTCTGAAAAAACAAATAGCACCTATATCTTCTAAAACTAAATTACAATATATACAATACGCAAGCCAATAATACTTATTATCATGGTTGCAAAAGTCGCTAGGCGCTCCCTAGTCGGATTCGGGAGTACTCGGGAGGTACTCGGGAGTATTCGGGAGTACTCGGGGAGTAATTGGCCTGGGAGAAGAGTACTCGTGCCTCGGCAACCTACCTTGTAGCGAGTACTCGGGGAGTACTCGGAGCCTAGTCGGGACTTTTACAACCATGCTTATTATTGGCTAACACACCCCCGCAGTTTGAGTCGTAGGTAATCGAAGGCATAAACTAGATCGAAACCGCTAGAAGAGATACTTGGAATGCCCTTTGTAAAACTGCCTACATATTGATAACTGACAAGAACGTGCATAACTTTGACAGTGCCAAGTCGGACCTTTTCTCAGACGAAGTGAATATCCATTTCAATGGTGCATTAATGTCGTACCGAATTTTCAGCAAGATATACAGTTGACATATTGTCACAGCAAACGATGGTGTTATGCCTAATAGGGACATGAAGTTCAAGCAGGAGATTGCGAACCCATCTGAGTTCGGCTACAATGTTGGCAACTCCTCTGTATTCAAGGTAAAACCCTATACCCACTATAGCTGTGAATTTATATAATTATTTGAGTAGATTGTAACTAGATTGCTGGTGGGATAGTTTTATCCTTTTTTTGTATTTTATCACGCTTCCACATCGGAACTAAATAATAAATTGTTATTATTTTTATAAAATTGGATTTTATAAATTAAAACGCATACCCTGTATCCCAACGTGGGTAGGGGTAACAGCTTCTCTGGCGGCTAGGCGCCTTGCCTCAAATTGGAGTTGGTCAACACCAACTTCCCAAAATGGGAGAGATTGATTGAGAATAGATGCAATAGTATCATACTCTTTGGGGAGACCGTGAATAAGATGAAGAATATATAGGGTAGTCGACCCCAGCGAGTTGATCTGACAAATCACGAATCCATTGGCAATAAACTTCAAGGGTAGGCATGGAAGCAATTGTAAGGTTCTTGAGTTCATGTTGCAATGCTTGTGCCCGAGAACCCTTGTTGTTAACAAACAAACATTTGAACTGTTGCAATGCTTCTATGTAGTCGATTCATGGTTCAAAACACGCACAAGCAGATCATTGGAGAGTGTCCCATAGATCCACTTAAGAACAACTGCATCTATCTTTTCCCCTTTAAAAGTTTGCATTATGATTTTGTTAGGTCCACGTGACCTTTTACAACCATGACGAACACCGAAAACATTGCACTTGATCAAGACGTATAACACAAAACATAGAAGAAAGTGTAGAAGAAACTCTTTCATTAGATAGTCATCACAGATTACATACCGAAAGAGTACACGTCCTCTAGACAAGCTGGTTTAGTTCACACATATCTAAACCCTAGCTTTCTCTCTCTAAGCTAACATTTTTTCTCTCTAGATGTTCACTCAAAACTCACTCCAAAGTCTAACTAAAATATACATCATAAACCATATATATATATATATATATAGGCACACTTGGAAAATACGAAACAAACTAAAGTTCTGAATTTCCTATCATATACTACGGACTAACATCATTCCGAATTACACTAAGTAATTCGGACAAGCTATAATTCGGACCATTCAGTACTCCTGAATAATAACTCGGAACAACATAGTTCCGATGTACATCAAGTAATTCGGAACAACTTCACTTTTGATTTGGTTTAACGCTTTTGATTAGAACTGATAAGCCACAGTTACCCAACAGATTACCGCACTTACAGATTTATATTTTGGTTGTAGGTAGTGACGGATTCAAAATGTAAAGAGAGGGAAAAAGGCTCCTCGTGCCGCCAATGTATAGATGATTTAATATATATGATTATCTTGCATGATGAATGGGACTTGCTTCCTCTTTATCCCGTTCTCTTTCTCTCCCACAACAGGGGTGTGGCCACCTTCATGTCACCACCCCCGAACTCTTCCCCAACCTCCACAATGCACAAGCACACAACCTTTGGGTGGAGAGTATACATACTCTCCATGCTTTGTTTATCACATCATCTATTTTCTTACATCAACGTCACATCAGAATCCGTTAATTTTAAATTTTTTCTTACTACAAGTAGGGGAGCACATATGCCTATTTATCAACTTACTATAACCAGTTTTTTAATAAGCAAGTTAAACAACAATTATATTAAATCAATCTTTATGTATACCCAAACTTGCACCTTATACCTTTCGGTTTAAAAAACGTGATAATCAACCTTTTTACTATAATTTGGTTGACAGAATCAAGCTTTTGCACAAACTCCGTTTAATTTCTTGATTAAGTCACCTCACATGCATTCATCTAAGGGTATTTTGTTCTTTTTAAAGCCTTATTAAATTTTATTTATTTGTTAATACACCACAAAACCATTAACCACTAGGTAATACCACTTTCCACTTTTGACCAGTGGCTAGAGAGGGTCTCCGCCACAGGCAACCACCGTAACAACCCTTCATCGGCATTAACCACGATCACAGTCGTTACTTCCACCACCATCACCACCATTGTTTCACCATCATCAACATCCACTACCATTATAGTTAACCACCATACAACATCACCACAACATCATTAGCTACCATATTCCCCACCGTAAGCCACCACAACCACCGTTCACCACCATCTACCATTGTCTACCATAGTGACCATTGAGCACCGCTACAACACCCTAATGTTGTATGACCGGAGTAACAGTCACAAGCACCCCATCAATATCAAGCCTATCCTGAAAAGAAATAAATCATGGAATCGTAAAAATTATCAGTGGCCGGAGTTGCCTTATACGCGGGAAAAACCATCGTTATTGCAATTCTCCGCCGGAACGACATACCGTCACCATCATGACTAACTTGAACCTTAACCACCTCTGTTGTTGTTTTTTTTCAACCACAATCACTTTGATCATTGTTTCAGTCTTTTGTTTCACCTTCTGCTTTCTCTATTTATCTTTGTGTTCCATCTTTCTCGCTCTGCCTATCTCTCCATCTCTTTCCCTCTCTTACTATCTCTCTTTCTAACCTTCTTGAAAACGAAAAAATGGGAATGTGTGTGGATTCAAAAAGGTGACTCAAAATCATATATTAAATAGGGATTCAAAAAGATCAATATAACATCACATATGTTGTATTTGAGGTAACTAAACCAATAAACTAAATGGAGTTTGTGCAAAAGGTTGATTCTGACAACAAAAAATATAGTCAAAGGTTAATTATAATGTATTTCAGTTAGTATCCCACTATCCATGTTTAGCGTGTATCATCCTAACTCTTTCAGTTAGGTCGTCTAGTTTGTTATTTATTTGACGACCCAACTCTACAACGTTGTAGAGTCCTCGATGAACCAAGCTAGTTGTTCCGATACGTTTACATTATTGTTGGAAGTTGACATACTAATACAAAGGTTTTGATGTAACCATCTGATGTGCGTGAAGTGTGTTATATTTTTGATGAGTATTTAAGCCCCTTTTTACACTTTTAGCCAAGTTTTAAATTTATAAAACACGATATTTACTAACACTAAACACACATATGGGCAAGTGCACCCATCGTGGACGTAGTATAGTGTTGGTAAGATACCGAGGTCGTCCAAGGACACAAGAGCTTTTAATACCGGTTTATCCTCAACGTCTAATCAAATCAAAAAGGTTAGAGAAATGTTTTTAAACTAAGAAAATAAAAACTAACTAAATGCTGAAAAATAAAAATAAAATAAAAACAGATAGACAAGATGAATCACTTGGATCTGACATGTGTATTAGTATAACCGTTGATTATTTTTGCACTTTTGCACTTGTTTAAGAGATTATCTTAGTTATTGTAGTAGGCCCCTCTTTTGAAGGCGACGTTACCCTCAACCCAGTAGTTTGAGTCAGCAAGGATACAATCCTAAAGGGTCGGATTATTGAAAGATAATGAATTAAGTTATTAATGCAAATTGTGGTAGGCCCCGCTTTTGGCGGCGACGTTACCCTCGGCTAAGTAGTCTGAGTCAGCAGGGATACAGTCCTAAATAGCCGGGTTATAGTATTAATAGTAGTTAACTTATGAGGGGGTCAAAAAGTTTGGATCCCCGCCATCCAATACCTATGGGCATTGAAGGAGATCCTACTAAATTTGACCCAGGTCCCAAGCAGGACCTCTAAACGTTGAACAAGGGCAAGACCCTTACCAAACCGTTCCCTTAACCCCCGACCAGGTAGCCAACATACCTCCATATAGACCGTGGAGATATGAATGGTGAAAATCTTTTATTTTATATAGACAGTAAAATAATGCCAAGACACCACGGACAAACGATAAGGAAAGATCACCTTCAACATAAGTAACTAGTTATTAAAGTCATTAATACAAAACCAAATAAAAAGTGCAAAAGATTAAAAATAAAAAGTATTATACTAAACACTTGTCTTCACCAAGTGATGTAAGAGACTTAGGCAAACATGGCCTTGATTGTCAAGAACTCTTACGATCAATCTTGGATCCCGAGACGACTCACACACTCTACGATGGACAATGGATGATGGTGGTGGATGATGGTGTTATGGTGGTGGTGGGTGGTGGATGAAGTGTGAGAGAGGTGGTGTGCCAAGGGATGAGTTGAAATGAAGCCAAGCACTCCTATTTATAGGCTGAACAGAAGCCTGGGCACGGCCCCGTGTCCGCTGGACACGGCCCCGTGCCCGTCTGACACTCTCTCTCTTCATTAATTGTAATTCGCAATTACAATAAATGCACCTGCAGCACTCTGACCACGCCCCCGTGTCCGCTGGGCACGACCCCGTGGTGGGCAATAGAAGCTTCTACCACTTTGTCTTTTGTGCCAGGGCTGACCATCCTGGACACTGCCCCGTGCTCGCTGAGCACGGCCCCGTGTTGAGCTGGACACGCCCCGTGTCCGCTGGACACAGCCCCGTGTTCAGCTGGGCACAGCCCCATGTTCAGCTGGGCACAGCCCCATGCTCAGCTTTCTTCTTGTTTTTGCTTTGGGAGATGCTGTCGAGGAGTCGGGCATGCCACGTTTCTTCCTTTTCTTTGTATTTATGTTGGATTTGGCTGCATTTTTGCTTCTTTTGTTCATTTAAGCTCTTTTAACCCTGAAAATACAAAAGGAAGACAAAAGCACACTTTTTCCAACATTAGTACTTAAAAGGGTTAGTTTTATGCCTCATTTGATGTAATTTATATGTTGCATTTTACTCACATCAAATACCCCCGCACTTGAATCTTTGCTTGTCCTCAAGCAAAACTCTTTAATATGTGGCTTACACTCCCAAATGGAATGGGTAGAAGAGAAGGTTTTGGGCTTGTCTTGAGTGTCGGGAATCCAAGATCTTTATTGGGTTTTATTTTTATACTATTTACAATCCTATTCGTTATGATTTATTTAGAACATTTCATAAGATAAATTACTTATTTGGGCATAACATGCCTTTTTAAAATTTCATTTATATACAAGTTCACATACCTCACGGGGGATCACTCAACACTCGGCCGAAGGTGTATTTTTAGTGAATCACTCGAGAGCGGCATGGAACTTATTCCTACCATAAGCTTGCCAAGCAATCAATCCTCCTCCTTTTTAACTTTATACCTTTGTAAATATCAAGAGGACTTTTTGGGTGAAGGGTTAGGCTTGGGCTAAAGGTGGGTGGTTGGGTTAGTGGTTAGTAAAAGGGCGAAAAGCGTAAAAAGCGTCGGTTTTCGTAAAACACTTTGTTTTTTTTTTTCTTCTTTTTTTTTTCTTCACTTTTTTTTTATTCTAATGAAGCATTTTTCAAACAAGTTTTCTTTTGATGAGCTTGTTTGTTTATTGCTAACTTCATCTTTTTTTTTCTTTTTTTTTTTTGTGTGTCACAAGAAAACCGAGCTTTGTTACTAAAATAAATGGTTTAAAATGAAAAAGGTTTTGGTGGGTAAAGGGTGTTTGTTTTGGGGAAAGAAACGAAAAGGTTTAGGCTCAAAGGGGTTAACTAGGGGGATTTTTGGGTAGGTGGAAAAAAAAAGGAAAATTAATGGTGTAGAAATAAAAAGGGGTTAGTCCTAATGCCTCCATCATTTACTTACTCGGGTTTAAGTTGGTAAGGACCGGGAATGTATCGTCGTGGCAAGTTCTAGAGTCGTAAGAACCAAGCGGCTATTCACACAAGAAACGAAAAATGAGCATTTAGTTTAAAGATGTATATTTGTATGCTCAATAAAGGCTCAAAACTCACTTTTGTGGGAATGGGTTTTTATGTGATCAAGTATATATAATCAAATTTTAACTAAGATTGTCATGCCGTTTCATAATCTTCTTATTTGGTTCTTTTTATCACGACGCTATCGGTTGTAAATTTATAAAAATATAACCTTTTTAGAACTTGTTATTCCCAAATTAAACCAAGACAAGTAAAAAAGATGAAAAGTTTTTGAAAAAAATTTGGGGTGATTAGCGGTTCCAATAGAGTTTTGTGTAAGGCTTGTTATTAGGACTTGCAAAATTCAAGGTTTTAGCACCCCCCCCCCCCACTTAAATTACACATTGTCCTCAATGTGTCCCAAAAATAAGTTTTTCGGTTGATTAAAATGTGTAAAAGTGGGTTAAAAACAAGATTTTATGGTACTGGGTAGCTGAACACGGGGTGGTGTTGGCTGAACACGGCCCCATGTCCAGACTGCCAGTACCAAAAGTAAACAGAAGGCTGGGCACGGGGGCGTGTTCAGTGAGCACGGCCCCGTGTCCAGGTACCTGAACTGGGCATTTCTGCAGATTTTTGGGCACGGGGGCGTGTTGGGTGAGCACAGCCCCGTGCTGAACTTGCAGTAATGAAGAAAAATTGTCGAGAGGCTCTATTTTTGCGCATGGGGTGTTGGTTCAAGCTTCCCTTAGTATCCTTCACCATCCCGAGTGTGTTTTATTCCTGCAAATTAAAACTAAACTAGAAAGCATAAAAGTTAAACTAATCTAAAACTAAGGATAGTTCCGCGGAATGCCTCCGTGGTGCGCCACGTTTATAAGGGTCCTTGGCTAGACCCTCCTTATCGGGTGGTTCAGGCTCATCTTCAATTAGGGGGTCATTATTGCCAAAAGGATATTTCATTGAGCGCTCAAGATCTATGCTCCTTTTGAATGCCCCTAATTGAAGAGGTAGATTATTAAACTTCCGGTTTTTCAAAGCTTCATGAGTTTTTACAAAAGGTTTTCCCAAGACTAGAGGAGCGTCATCGAGGATGACAAAGTCGGTTGGAATAACCATTTGATTTGTTTGAACCAAGAAATCCTCAACTACACCGATTGATTTTATTACTTTCCGATCGGATAGAAAAATGGGTATTTGAAGTGGAGAAAAATCACTAATACTTAATTTTTCGAAAATGTAGTTAGGCATTATGTTAACACAAAGATCTTTATCAATGGTGATATTACTAATAAAGGAATTTTGAAAGAAACATGGAACCGGTGTGATGTTAATTTCAAAAGGATCTTCTTTTATTAGCGAGGTTTGATCATTAGTTAACTTAACACTTACTAAGTCTTTGATTTTAGCACTAGTGTTTAACTCTTTTAAAAACTTGGCATGAGGGGTTATTAAACAATGATTTTCGAAAGTAGGTGACAAGAGATTAATTTCTTCAAAATTAGACTCTTCTTGAATTTTAACATTATTGGACTCACCTTTTTCGTTGTTTAACTCATGTGTCGGTTTTTCACTTTCTTGTTCTTCCATTTTTATACTTTCAACTATCTCTACGTTATTATCATTTTTTAGTTCTTCTCTTGCGCGGGATTCCTCTTCCCTTGCGCGAGATTCTTTTATATAACGTTCGATAGTTTTAAGTTTTTCCAATATCCTATTAGTTACTTCGGTGAGAGAAAAAGAATTTGGATCCTCAAAGCTTGAATCCGGTTGTTCGATCCTTGGTTCCTCATAATACTCATATGAAGTGGATGGTTCACACCATTGTTCTTCATTGTAAGTATATGATGGATAAGGGTCGAAACTTTGTTCTTCATAGTACTCATATGAGGTGGGTTGTTCACGCCATGGTTCCTCATAATAAGAGTATGAAGGTGGTGGCTCATATCTTGAATCTTCAAAGTATGAGTATGAAGGCTCATACCTTGGTTCATCAAAATATGAGTATGAGGGAGTAGGTTCATACCTTTGGTCTTCATAGGATGTGTATGAAGTTGATGGCTCGTACCTGGGCTCCTCATAATGGTTGTATGAATTGGATGGTTGATATGAGTTATTATATTGAACCGAGCGTGCGTTACGACAATTAGTGCAATAATTACCCCTATAATCATCCTCATCATAGGTGTAGTTGTAACCTCTTGAGTATTGATCCATAAGAATCACTCAACAGACCACAACTGAGTCTCGGGACCAGAAAACAAAAATAAGACGGAAACAGAAGCTGGACACGGCCCCGTGTTGGGTGAACACGGCCCCGTGTTCAGGGTCTGTATCTGGGCGTTTTAATTAAAGTTACTGGTCACGTTGAGCACGGGGGCGTGTTCAGTGAGCACGGCCCCGTGTTCAGACTCTGTATCTGGGTATCTAACTAAAAATATGCAGCACGGGGGCGTGTTCAGTGAGCACGGCCCCGTGTTCAGGCTACTGTAAATGCAAAATAAACTAAAATGCAGAAAAATTTGCGCGCGTTTTGAAAAGGTTTTGAAAAACTGATTAGGCCGTCGATTTTAAGCTTTCTTAAAATCCTTGTGTCCCCGGCAACGGCGCCAAAAACTTGATGTGCGTGAAGTGTGTTATATTTTTTATGAGTATTTAAGCCCCTTTTTACACTTTTAGCCAAGTTTTAAATTTATAAAACACGATATTTACTAACACTAAACACACATATGGGCAAGTGCACCCATCGTGGATGTAGTATAGTGTTGGTAAGATACCGAGGTCGTCCAAGGACACAAGAGCTTTTAATACCGGTTTATCCTCAACGTCTAATCAAATCAAAAAGGTTAGAGAAATGTTTTTAAACTAAGAAAATAAAAACTAACTAAATGCTGAAAAATAAAAATAAAATAAAAACAGATAGACAAGATGAATCACTTGGATCCGACATGTGTATTAGTATAACCTTTGATTATTTTTGCACTTTTGCACTTGTTTAAGAGATTATCTTAGTTATTGTAGTAGGCCCCTCTTTTGAAGGCGACGTTACCCTCAACCCAGTAGTTTGAGTCAGCAAGGATACAATCCTAAAGGGTCGGATTATTGAAAGATAATGAATTAAGTTATTAATGCAAATTGTGGTAGGCCCCGCTTTTGGCGGCGACGTTACCCTCGGCTAAGTAGTCTGAGTCAGCAGGGATACAGTCCTAAATAGCCGGGTTATAGTATTAATAGTAGTTAACTTATGAGGGGGTCAAAGAGTTTGGATCCCCGCCATCCAATACCTATGGGCATTGAAGGAGATCCTACTAAATTTGACCCAGGTCCCAAGCAGGACCTCTAAACGTTGAACAAGGGCAAGACCCTTACCAAACCGTTCCCTTAACCCCCGACCAGGTAGCCAACATACCTCCATATAGACCGTGGAGATATGAATGGTGAAAATCTTTTATTTTATATAGACAGTAAAATAATGCCAAGACACCACGGACAAACGATAAGGAAAGATCACCTTCAACATAAGTAACTAGTTATTAAAGTCATTAATACAAAACCAAATAAAAAGTGCAAAAGATTAAAAATAAAAAGTATTATACTAAACACTTGTCTTCACCAAGTGATGTAAGAGACTTAGGCAAACATGGCCTTGATTGTCAAGAATTCTTACGATCAATCTTGGATCCCGAGACGACTCACACACTCTACGATGGACAATGGATGATGGTGGTGGATGATGGTGTTATGGTGGTGGTGGGTGGTGGATGAAGTGTGAGAGAGGTGGTGTGCCAAGGGATGAGTTGAAATGAAGCCAAGCACTCCTATTTATAGGCTGAACAGAAGCCTGGGCACGGCCCCGTGTCCGCTGGACACGGCCCCGTGCCCGTCTGACACTCTCTCTCTTCATTAATTGTAATTCGCAATTACAATAAATGCACCTGCAGCACTCTGACCACGCCCCCGTGTCCGCTGGGCACGACCCCGTGGTGGGCAATAGAAGCTTCTACCACTTTGTCTTTTGTGCCAGGGCTGACCATCCTGGACACTGCCCCGTGCTCGCTGAGCACGGCCCCGTGTTGAGCTGGACACGCCCCGTGTCCGCTGGACACAGCCCCGTGTTCAGCTGGGCACAGCCCCATGTTCAGCTGGGCACAGCCCCATGCTCAGTTTTCTTCTTGTTTTTGCTTTGGGAGATGCTGTCGAGGAGTCGGGCATGCCACGTTTCTTCCTTTTCTTTGTATTTATGTTGGATTTGGCTGCATTTTTGCTTCTTTTGTTCATTTAAGCTCTTTTAACCCTGAAAATACAAAAGGAAGACAAAAGCACACTTTTTCCAACATTAGTACTTAAAAAGGGTTAGTTTTATGCCTCATTTGATGTAATTTATATGTTGCATTTTACTCACATCACCATCCATATTTTTATACTTTTTACTTTTAGTAAATTGTATTCGTATTTCATTTCAATACTTGTAATCTCGAGACTTTGATCATAATGGAAATACAATTTTATTCACACTTGTTTATTCATACATATACGATGTTAATCAATCACAAATACGCATTTCACGTGCAAGAACCGAGTCAAACTTGGCATTTTATATACGAACTGAATCACACTTGGTATATATATATATATATATATATATATATTACGTCCGGAATATTATTCATACACATCATACGTACATCATGCTCATCACAAGCCTATGTATGCCCTAAAATGCCCTAAAAACACTTAACACCCTAAGGAAATTGCATAATTGAACACATGACCAAGCATTGATAACAACTTTCTATATATGCTTTTTTTAACAGCTATATCACCCGGTTAGGCCTTTGGCCTTTGATCACCCAGGTCACGAGTAGTAATCCCGCGGTTGGCATATTATTGCCAGTTTGAACCGGTGCCACAGTTCGCCCCCGCAAGATTCGACCCCGAGACCTCCCAGGGAGGAACCCCACATAAGTGGGTAAACCTTCCCACCTCCCCCCAAACCAATTGGTCTGCGGATCATTGGCAACTTTTATATCTATGCTAGTAGCTAAAACTTGTATGCTCACCAATGCTTTATGTGTTGACATTTATTTTAATATATATTGCAAGAAATTGATGATGTGACGTTTTGAGAATCTAGTAGGATGGAATTAGAAACACATTTTAATTTTATGTACTTATCTTTTTGTCGTATTTTTCTATGTTTATTTCTATTTCAAGACAATGTACCATTTAGTTACCAATGAAACCGAGTTTAATTAAATATTGCCACATTTAGCAAGTTGTGATGTCTCGAGCAATCTATTTTGTCCTACCCCGATGTTTCCGCCATCGGTTGGGGTGTGACAATTAAAATGTCAGTTACATTATAACATAACCAAATAAAACATAATATAAAAAAGAATTTAAACTTATTCGTGCGTTGTTACAAATAGGTTGTAGCAATGTTGTTTTGTTAACGTGATGGTAGCCATAAAGACCATGGAAAACTGCGTACTCATCATCGCTAGTAAGATTTAGCGTTAACACATAGACGAAAAGATCCAAAAAAATATAAAATCAAAATGTGAGAGTTTATTTTTGAAGTATGAAAAAGAATAACTGGGCTCAGTAATCTGGGTATGTTGGTTGCTTTCATTAAGCCTTCATAGATTTTGTGAAACGAGATTCAAAACATCATAGCCAATATGGGTGTGCTGGTTGCTTTCATTAAGCCTTCATAGACTTGTCTTAAAAATGTATCAAAGACACCTTCTCAAGAAATACAACATACATGAAATCAGTGGCGGATCCAGGAATTTTCTTCTATGGGTTCACTTTTGTGGTGCTCAAAGTTTTCACAACCATACATTAGAAATTTCTGTCGGGTCGGGTCACGGAACTAACAAATTAGGACTTGGAACCATCCGTTGAACCTTTATTATTTATATATATTTCCTTTTTAAACCATGAAGTTTTGTGAATGTATCATACCAATGAAGTCTCTTCTATCATTTTAATACATACTAACAATTTTAAACAAAAATAAAAAATCGTTTTTAAGGGTCAGCCCACTCAGCTTGGTTCGTTATTATATGAAATCGTACGCCGAACTTTACGCTGAACACCCCTAACAAAAAAGAACATTTTAGTGACGGATGTTCAGCCTTAACAATCAAGCACCCCCTAACAAGAAAGGAACATTTTCGCCAAACTTTACATGAATACGAATGTTTAACCTAAACAATCAAATAAAGTAAGTTCTACAAGAAGATTAGGAAGAGGTATTTATTTTTACTACAAAACACAAGGCTTAAAAGTCATAAGTTCCACTTGATTACAGCTGTGAAGCTTCTTTCCTGCATCTTAATGTCTTTTTTTTTAACAGAAAACTTCATTAAACCAAAGAAACCGCTCGAAACCGAGCGGCCAACCCCAACCAACACCACAACTACGTAATCACATATTTACACCAATCCATCCAAGAAATACCTCTATCCTTCAATCTATTTCTATACAGCACATAACCGAAAGATCTAATGTCGTTGAAGACCTCGATAACTCTAAAAGGCTTCCCCGAAAAAACCAGATTGTTCCTAGCTTTCCATATCGACCAGCAGGTGAGAATGGCAATACCTTGGAAAACATCCTTCCTTCGACCATCTAAGCCGACCCACTTGTGCATCTCAAGAATATCCCGGAACGAAAAGACAAACAGATTGGACGTCTTGCACCAAGCCTGGATCTTCTGCATCTTAATGTCTTGATTACAGTTGTTTTAGGTGATGTATTTTGTTTGCAATTTGTTTTATGTTTAATCCTTGATCACCTTACTCAGGTTCATGTACTTCTTTTTTCAATGATATCGCCTTCCTCAAAAAAAAATTATTATCCAACAGTTCCCTATCTACATCTTAATGTTCCATTTATTATCCAACAATTCCCTATGCAACTAAATTTGTTTTATCCACTCCATAATAATGTGTACAATTGGACTTTTATTAGATATCATGTTTACCAAAAAAAAAAAAAAAAACAGAAACGCGGTAGAAGGTAGACTTGAACACGCGACCTATAAAGACCCAACTCATAACTTTTACCTACTGGAACAGTCCAACGGTTTGTTCTATGGGTGCACTTCCAATTTATTTATGGGTTCCATCATATTTTTTAATCTATACTCTATTAAAAATTCGAAACTCAATGGGTTCCCGGGAACCCGTAGGTTACTACGTAGATCCGCCCCTGCATGAAATGAAGAAAGCTTACATTGCTCGTGAAGTAGAAAAGCAGCTGAAAATCTTGAAATACCTAGAAAGTTGAAGAAGGAGGTGGATAAAATGATTTGGCGAAAACCCTTACATAAGCTCCACGTATCACCCTAAATTAGCATGCAAATCAGCTAGACAACGACCTGCAATCAAACCCAATAATCAACGAAGACTACATAGTACGTACAATCGATCAAAAACCTGTAAAGATCAAATATTTACAGCAGTAGAATCAATAGAAGAAGGAGGAAGGAAGAACCCGAAGGAGGAGGAGAGCGAGGGGTTAAATGGGAACGACAATTAGGGTTCTTAGATATTGAAATCGAGTAATAACATGTTTATAGGATCCAAGAAGATATTGGATCCGCAAAAACAATAAAATGGGTAGAAAAACCATGTGGACGGTAAAGTATTATTGAGGAAGAATATCAGACTAACAAGTGACAAGTGTACACATAATGTTTTCTTATATAATAAGGTATGGATAATACCAATACCAATCCAAAAAAATAAATATATATATATATATAGAAACGGGATCAGGAGAAAACGCTCAAAAGTGTCAGAACGATTAGAACGCATCCTGGCCCAATACGTGTCACGCGGCATAGAGAAGGGCGGATGGGCTTTTTTGTCCTTTCGTCTTCTGCTTTTCCAGTTCCTTTTTCCCAATATTGTTTTAATTTTGGGGGTTTAAGATTTTTGGCGTTAACCAAATTCAATAATTAATGGCGTTTAATGGTTTCATCGTATTAACATTTTGGCGTTTATGGCGTTGATGGCGCTTATTCAAATCGTATGCCATTGGAACCCAGGGGGTCAGGAAATCTATCTGAATGGCGTTTTTCAAGGTGTTTTAAACAAGATGGCCCATTGTTCTATTATTTTTTATATACATTTTGGCGTTTGTGGTATCTTAGCGTTTTACAATTGTTAGATTATATTTCAGCCACAGGAAAAAAATACAAGCGAAGAAAATAAATTAAAAATCCTAGTCGGATCTCTCTTCAGAATCTTCACAGTCATCGGTCTCTCTCTTCTTTAATAGTACAAGAACTGTCACAAAAATATGGTGTTTTATGTAAAACTTAGCAAACCCATCGGTTTGATTATTTTTCCTGCTCGTCTGTTGAAGTGGCTTTTTTGTGGATGTTTGGGGACATAGATCTATGGCGTGTGGGTGGGTTTTTCGCTTTTTCTTCATCTTGATCTTCATCTTTATAATCATCCCACTCTTCAGTGTCATTGATCTCTTCTCCTCATCCAAGCCTTTTTCAAGAACAAAAAATACAAAATGCCATATGACTGGCATCAGTATCTTTTTCTTGATTTTTTATCCATCTCATGCAGCAAAATCTTATTGAGTTACTCGCCTGTGCTAACAATTCATTCAGTGAAACTTCACGAATAACAGTACTGAATATCCAAGAAAGCATATTAGCCATCTTTGATCTTTTTATTTTTTGGCGTTTTACAGTGAGTGGTATTTAGTAGTATTGGCGTTTGTTTTTTTTTGTTTGATCAAATGGAAGTTGCTGAGACGTATCATTTTATAGGATGTCTTTTTGACGCCTAAGTTAGGCGGTGCATTATTATAATAAAATATTCGTCTTTTCAGTTACTGTTTGTAATTATTGTTTTTAACAAGCTTTATCTCTGAAGTCTGTAACACGTCCCATCTTTCAATTTTGGCGTTTTAGATTCAAATATAATAAATTTTCCCTATCTTCAGTATTACTGATTTGTAGTTATTGTTTCTAGTTACATTTTCAAGTTTGTTTTTTATTTATTTTATTTTATTTTTTTGGTTTTTTATAATACTTGTCCAAAGTAATTTTATTATGGTTTGGTAATTTTTGTGGCGTTTTATGGCATGTTGGCGTTTTGACAAGCATTTAGCTTTTTGGCGTTTTTATTAGATATGGCGTTGTTATTACATAACAATCAACTGAAAAAGAAAATTAAACAAAATAAATATTGATCTTCCAAATCTTCACTGTCACCAGTCTCTTTCTTCTTTTAAAGCATCTTCACTGGCTGTTTCGACTTTCGTATGATTTTTTTTTATTTTGGTTTTTTGAAGTAGTTTTTTTATCGCCGTTTGGAAGCACAAAGTCTGAAATCAGCCTCTTTTTCTATAATATTTATCCATCTCATGCAGCAAAATGTTATTGAGTTTACACCCTTTCAGCTAAAATGTTATCTTTTTTGGCGTTTTACCGATAAAAAGAACGCCACCAAATAAAAGCACCTTAAACCTCAAAATTTGATCATGCTAAAATCAATAAAGTGTTGTTGTATGGTGATGGACAACATTGTTAATCCTCAGTTAAGAAAGATAACTAACAAAGTTGTCCACCCCATAAAGCTAAACTTTATTGACAACAAACCTCAGTAATGTTTTTGTATGGTTTGGCGTTATAAATTGGATGGAAGTTGAGGATAAGTCAATAAGATTTTACTCAATGAAATGGACAATATCCTCACTTAAGGATTTTGTCCATTTCATTGAGCGAAATCTTACAGACAACCAAACTGAATTTCAAAAAAATGTTTTGGGTTAGAAGATATTTGATGTTTGGGTTTTTTGACGTTTCTAAGGCGAATGGGATATATTAAATATGGTGTTTGGGTTTTTGTGTGTGTTTTTAATTAAAGGTCTGAGATGTTGTATATATAGGATTTTTTTGGCGGTTTTTTTAGGCGGGATTTTACTATAATTAAGTTTGGCGTTTTATATCTAATGGCGTTTTTACTAGAATGGTGTGTGATTTTTGTTTTTGTCGTTTTATTTCATGAAATGGCGTTTTGTTTGGAGTAGTCAAAAGACCCTTTTACCCTTAATGAAGCGCGTCCACGTAATAAAATTGATGTTATTTACGAAAACGCCACCGCGCCAATCTAGTCCATAGATTGTTTTGATCGGACGATCCATAAGCGTTCTCACCGTTCTCACACTTTCTACCATTTTCTCTAAATCCCGACCCTATATATATATATATATATATATATATATATATATATATATAGTGTGAGGTTCATTGGGGAACACTAAAAAAGTGGGGAACCGACTCAAACAAACTCCGATTTGACTCATTCCAGCGGCGTTGGAACCGGCTCGTCGAACCCTAACTGGGATCTCTTAACCCTAAACCCTAATTAATAACCCCTAAACCCTAAATATATTAGGGTTTGGCTTTTAGGGTTTAACTTTAGGGTTTAGCTTTAGAGTTTAGCTTTAGGATTTAGGGTTTAGCTTTAGTGTTTAGGGTTTAGCTTTAGGGTTTAGCTTTAGGTTTAGCCTTTAGGGTTTAGCTTTTAGGGTTTATAGTTTAGATTTTACGGTTTAGCTTAGGTTTTACCCTTATTTTTTTAGCTTTAGGGTTTATAGTTTAGGAGCTAGGATTTAGGGTTTCGGGTTAAGAGATCCTAGTTAGGGTTCGACGAGTCGGTTCCAACGCCGCTGGAATGAGTCCAATCGGAGTTCGTTTAAGTCGGTTCCCCGTTGTTCCCCACTTTTTTAGTGTCCATCCCCAATGAACCTTCCCCTATATATATAAATAACAATAATAGAAAAAAAAACATAACCTACTATTATATATATATTGTTCGCGAAGGCTCATGAATAGTAACTTTACTTTTATAATAATATATAACTTTTTATTATTCTATTATTTAATATTATATAGTATATTGAATTTTAATTTAACATATTTTTATATTATTATTTTAATTTTGCAAAACCATATTTTCTTTTTCATTTATTATTTATTTTTTGTTTTATTTTTTTCTACTTTTATAATAATATATAGCATTTTAATATTCTATTATTTGATATTATAATAGTATATTCACTTTTAAGTTTAACATATTTTTATATTATTATGTTACTTTTGTAAAACCATTGTTTCTCTCATTTATTATTTGTTTATTTAGGTTATTTTTTCTCCTTAAATCATATTTCCGTTTTTGATTAGTTTAATATTTCTTTAATAACTTGTGTTCGATAATTTTTCCTAATACCATAAACAATGATTTCATTTTATAATAATATATAGTTTTCTAATATTTTATTATTTAATATTATAATAGTTTATTATTATATTTACTTTTAAGTATTAACATGCCTTTTGTTTTATTTTACTTTTTTAAAACTATATTTCTTTTATTTTTATTTTTTGCTTTTAGTAATTCATTTTCTTTTTAAATCATATTTTTATTATCAATTAATTTTAAATTTCTCTAATAATTTACGTTTGTTAATTTTTTTCTAAAAACTTAGGTACGAGTTGTGTTTAATTATTTCCCTCTACATTTTGGTATAAGTTTTGTTAAAATGAAATTGTATTCAAAATAGAGAATTTATTTGATGTCGTAAAAGGGTATGATGATAAACTAAACCGATTCTGACGGTTTGTCTTTCTAAACAACATGCTTCAATTTCAAATAACGTTTGTTTTGCATTGTCATTTGCTTCGTTTCGCTGCAACGCGTGACGTCAACGAACCTAGTAACGATAACAACACATTTTGTTTGCCTAGCACCAGTAGTTGACTCTTAACTTAACTTGTTAAACACTGACGATATCATATCCATTCTATAATATAATTGGTCATTTTTTTAATTACGAGCATACAAAAACAACACGATTTACAAAACCAAAATTAAATTACCAGCATACAAAAACAGCACAATTTAGGGGTTGTTTGGTAACTTCTGAATGGTTAAATGCTGAACTAATAAGAGGTCTGAACCATTAAATGGTAGACCGGTAAGAGGTCTGAACCATTAAGAGCCAGAATAATGCTTAGCCGTTAACAGACAAATGTCTGACCAATTCAGATTAGAGGTCTTAACTATTTAGACTCAGTATAATATTTAACCATTCAGAGACCCTGAACCATTCAGACATATGCTAACAAACAAACAGCCTGAATGTCACACCCCCAAAATACCACCTAGGGAGTGTCCCTGCTAGGCGTGTGACAAACCAATAACGAGCCACCAATCATATTGAACTCATAATAAGTTTGTAAATAAAATACCAATCATTAAAGAATTGTACCAATAATAAGTTTAGTAAATCCCAACAAGTTCAGCGGAAGCAAAATACATAACTAAAGTTAAACAGTATCAAAACCAAGTTACAATATCAAGAACCATCTCATGAATCTCTTCTGTCGACCCATGACCACTCCAGCTATTAAGGCATTCGGTCCAAACAAGAATCCCAATCATGCTTTCATTGTTCAAACAGTGATCTAAAATCACTCAAATCATGCCATCTAAGGAGTAATCAAATCATCATGCATCATTTACTCTTTTATTCCAGATTCATGTTCTAACTAATTTAAAAACATACCATTCACGTTTATCAATTTCATCACATAATATTTGTAACCCAATTATCATGTATCAATCCACTAAACAAATACTCATTCAATGTTTTTATAACCTATCGAAATAGCAGGATAACAACTAATTTTTATCATAGTCATCACCTATGTAGCACGGGAATGGGTACGGGACTGGGGTACGGGGAACGGCAAAAATTAAAAATCCAAGATACGGGTACGGCAAAGATATGGCAAAAAAAAATTATAAAAAATAAAAATATATTAAACAAAGACCCAAATAGATATATATTGATGTATACAATATATAAAAAATAATGTTATTTTTAAAATATACATAAAATAAACAAATATTTAGAAGTTGAAATTTATTTTAATGTTTATGATGTTAAAGTTATACAAAACAATTCGATGATGTTATCATGTTTTTCAAGGAGTGTTCAAATAGATTTTTTTTATTAGGATTTTAAGTGGGCCATAGACCAAAACATAAAAGGCCCACCAATAGAAAAATAGGGCTTCACTTTCGTTCATCATCAGTGCATCTTCCAAACCTAACAGAACAGCACAATGAGCAAGCGCTGCAAACCACCGGAGAAGAATATCATGGCCAGCTTACCTTCTTCTCTTCTATTTTCTTTCTTCTATGGTGAAAATCAGAGGAAGCGTCCCCGAAACGTCAAACAGGCGTCCCCACTTTCCGGAATCGTTTCGATGCCGTCTCCATTTTCCTGGAAACGTTTGGGGGACGTTCCCATGGTGTCCCCATGGCGTTTCCGTCCCCAAACCGTCCCCGGGACGGGTACTCAATGATCCAAGCCGTCCCCGTGCTTCATAGGTCATCACCATCAAGAAGTCATGTAACCAATTACATCTAACCAGTAATTCGATTAACATCATAAACAATCATAAACAAGTTCGATTGACACATCTAACCAGTAACAACATCATAAACAAACATAACTATCAACAAGTCGTTCACACATGCATGAAATCTTATACGCCTAATCCATACGTATCACAATCAGGTAGTTGAAAATTTAGCAAACATGAACTGAACTCACTAACCGGAAGTCTTGATTGATCAAGATGATATTGCGGATGGGGGGGGGGGGGGGTTCTCCAGTTGCCGCACGTAATTATGAAGGGAGTAGGGTTTGTTTTTAGTTTAGAGTTTTATCAAATCAATTATCCATATTACGTACATATAGACCTGGCAAACGGGTCGGGTTGGGTCGGGTCGGGTCATGGGTCAAAATGGGTTCGGGTCAAAACGGGTTCGGGTCAAAACGGGTCAATTAAAAAAGGGGTTGTTTTGGTTCGGGTCAAAACGGGTTCGGGTCGAAACGGGTTCGGGTCAGAATGGGTTCGGGTCAGAACGGGTTTCGGGTCGGAACGGGTTTCGGGTCGGGTTGGTTAAAAATGTTTTTTAAAGAGATTGTACATCAAGGGGCAATTTTGTTCGGTTCGAAACGGTTCGCGTCTAAACGATTCGACTCGAAACGGTTCGGGTCGAAACGGTTAAGTTCGAAACGGTACTGGTCGAAACGGTTCGATTTCAACCCTGAAGTACGATGATTACCTTCCGCGTATACATACTTATCTTTAGCTTATGAATTATATTCTTTTTACAGTAATTTCTCTATGCTCACAAGAGAAGAGATATAGCACACCTGCTATTGAATCAAGTAACTTACGACAGTAATAAATTTTGATTATTATGTGAACTACGGTGTATGGGTAAAAGATTAAAGATCCTTAAGTTAATTTTGAGGTAATGCAGTCTTCTATGTAGCAGTAATATTTATATAAGTGTATAACTATATGATAACTCAGAGTTTATCATATAGAAATAACTTTAACGCAGTAATATTTAGAAATAACTATTTGTTTCCAAGTTGATTTGTCAGCTAGTAGGTTTATTATATGTTGTGTAAACTAACTGTCATGTACTTGAGCGGCTCATCAGCATGCGATATTTTTTCTAATTATCCGTCCCCAATCGTATTACGATTATGTGATCACTTATACACTTTAAACACACACAATCATTGTCCCTTAATCTGATTTCACTGGTCGAAACGGTACGGGTTGAAATGGTTCGCGTCGAAACGGTTCGCGTCGAAACGGTTCGCGTCGAAACGGTTCGATTCGAAACCGTAATGGTCGAAACGGTACGGGTCTAAACAGTTCGATTAGAAACGGTACTGGTCGAAATGGTACGGGTGGTTCGCGTCGAAATGGTTTGATTCAAAACGGTACTGGTCCAAACGATACGGGTAGAAACGGTACGCGTCGAAACGGTTCGCGTTGAAACGGTACGCGTCGAAACGGTTCACGTCGAAACGGTTTGCGTCGAAACGGTACGGGTCGAAATGGTACGAAACTCGTCCCGACCCGAAAAACGTCTCGTGTGGAAACTCGTGTCGGCCCAAAACCCGTTACGATCCGAAACCCGTTCCCGTGCAGAAACACGTGTCGGCCTGAAACCCGACCCGAACCGACCACGTTCCGATCCAACACCTGCGTCATGCCGAAACCCGTCTCAGCCCGAAACTCAATTTGAACTGAACCCGTTCCGATCCAAAGCCTGTTTCATGTCGTAACCCAACTCGTGCGGATACTTGTGCAGTTGTGCTGGCTCGAAACCCATTCCGATCCGAAACTTGCCATGTTTCTTTAAGACACTAACCCACATCGACCCATTTCTTTAATGTTGTCGACCCGTTTTGACCCGAAAATAAAAAGATGGAATTTCAAGTGACCCATTGTGACCCATTTAGTTAAAATATCTTACCCAAACCAACCCATATAATTTTAAAAGCAACCCAAACTAACCCACTTGGAATGCTTTGGGTCAAGATTGCCCCCTCTACGTACATATATAACATGAAGGTTTGGGGCGGTTTGGGCTTTGACCGACTGGTGGGTTTGTAAAATAACAAGGAAGTCATAAATGATTAGAAGTTTGGTTATTTAAGTGGGCCGGACACAATAACTACACACACAATGCATAGTGTATTGGGCTGAGGTTAAATTGAATTAAATGGGCTGCCAAGATTAAATTAAAATAAATGGTGTATTTGGGCTCGGGTGTGAAGATGCGGCCCAGTTAATGTGCGGAAGTTATTATACCAATCAATCTAACAAGGTTATACGAATAGAACGTCTTAACATATTAAAGAAAGATAACGAGAAGTAAGGATCAAAAGATGGAACGTTACCGACCTTGAAAGTTCGGGTTGTCACACTGAACCAGTAAGAAGTCTGAACCATTAAGAAGCTTATTAAGAGGTAAACAAACAACCCCTTACAAAACCAAAATTAAAAAACACACCATTATATACTAATAAAAACAAAACTCAATGAACAGTAATTGAGTAAATTATATATATATATATTAATTAAATAAATAGTTATTTCAATTAATTAAAACAAACTAAATCAATAGTGATCTAGGAAATATAAGAATATGGGGTATGAGGCGGGGTTGTGAAGTGGGTTGAGTACAAACGCTCAAGTCACCATCCCGGGTGGGCTTGGGTTTCGGCGTAGCCCTTTGGGCAGGGGTTTCAGCCGGGGCGATGGGCGGGGCTATCAAGATGACATGACGGGATCTCATTGGCCAAGACAAGACAAGTAGCCGTTTGGGCTAGCCATTGGCCAACGGCTATGTGTTAAAAAAAAGATCTAGGAAATATTATAATATGGGGTATGGGGCGGAGGTTGTGGCATGGGTTGGGTACAAATGCCCAAGTCACCACCCCGGGTGGGCTTGGGTTTCGGCGTGGCCCTTGGGCGGGGGTTTCAGCCCGGGCGTTGGGCGGGGCTATCAAGATGACATGGCGGGATCTCATTGGCCAAGACAAGTAGCCGTTTGGGCTAGCCGTTGGCCAACGGCTATGTGTTAAAAAAGATCTAAGAATTATTAGAATATGGGGTATGGGGCGGGGGTTGTGGCGTGGGTTGGGTATAAACGTCCAAATAACCACCCCGGGTGGGCTTGGGTTTCGGCGTGGCCTCTTGGGCGGGGGTTTTAGCCCGGGCGTTGGGCGAGGCTATCAAGATGACATGACGGGATCTCATTGGCCAAGACAAGTAGCCGTTTGGGCTAGCCGTTGGCCAACGGCTATGTGTTAAAAAAAAGATCTAGGAAATATTAGAATATGGGGTATGGGGCGGGGGTTGTGGCGTGGGTTGGGTACAAACGCCCAAATCACCACCCCGGGTGGGCTTGGGTTTCGGCGTGGCCTCTTGGGCGGGGTTTTCAGCCCGGGCGTTGGGCGGGGCTATCAAGATGACATGGTGGGATCTCATTGGCCAAGACAAGTAGCCGTTTGGGCTAGCCGTTGGCCAACGACTATGTGTTTAAAAAAATATCTATTCACTATAAATACTTACACTTCTATTCATTTTTTACCACAACTACTCCACCTCTTCTATAATGATCTCTATCTTATTTTTAAAAAAAATTCTCATCCAACCACAATACGAAAAAATGAATCCTCATAATCGAGGTTTTGACCCGAAAAATCCGTGGGCATTCCAAGAAACACCTAGCCCAGCATCCAATCGTCCAATTGCTCCCTTTTTAATGCACTCCACGATGCCGGATATGACTGGTTACGCATCGTTTATCTCGAATCGTTTGAAGAATGATGTCAGTCAGTTTACTTACTGTGTGTATAAAAGGTAATCTAAACTGTGCAATTACTTGTATTGCTACGTTGTTACAGGATTTTATGAGCTCGGTACCAATCGGTACCGAAAATACCGTTACCGAAATCCCCAAAAGTATGTATCGGTACCGAATATACCTGGTACGGTACGGTACGGTTCGGTACCGGTTGGTACTGGTACAACACCGGTATTTGAGGGTAAAAATCGGTGAACACCGGTACCGAAAATACGTTACGTTTTAGTTCGAGCTACTCTTTGCTATTTGACATGTTTTGTCATTTTTATAGAACAATTTGGTTTAGCGCGCCGCAACGCGCGCGCATGATAAACAACTAGTTAGCAAAAAAAAAAAAAAAGACTTAAATGTCATTTTAGTCCCTCTGGTTTGAGTCATTTTAGCAGTTTAATCCAAAGGTTTCATTTTTCGTGTTTGGGTCCAATAGTCCCTCTGGTTTGGTTTGAGTCATTTTGACAGTTTAGTCCAAAGGTTTCATGTTTCACATGTGGGTCCAAAAAGGTTTCACCGTTGCCATTTTAGTCCACTGGTTTAACTTCATTAATTTTTTCTGTTAACGATCGAATTGCCATTATCGTTAACAGAAAAATAGATAAAGTTAACCCAGTGGACTAAAATGGCAACGATGAAACCTTTATGGACCCACAAACGAACATTGAAACCTTTAAACTAAACTGACAAAATAACCCAAACCAAAACCACGAAAACTAAAATCACATTTAACTTTTTTTTAATTAACGAAGGGTATTACTTTTTTAGGCAAAAGATCAAATACAAATAATCTTAACATACTAAACATACAAATTGAAGGAAAACCCAAAAAGACAAGGTGACATTTTTGTAATTACCACCAACTATCAAAGTTTCAACCAAAAATACCTAAAAAAACACAAATTTTTTTTAACATTTTTTATTAAAAAATCGCTACACTTCGTTAGCAAAAAAAAAAAAAAATTTTTTTTTGGCTGCTACTAAAAGTAGCGATTTTTTAATAAAAAATGTTAAAAAAATAAAATAAAATAATTTGTGTGTTTTTTTTTTAATTTTGTTTTTTTTTTTATTTTTTTAGATTTTTTTAGGTTTTTTTGGGGGTTTAGTTTTTATCATTTTAGCTTGGGTGGGGGGGTGGGGGGGGGGGTTAGGTTTTTTTTAGGTTTTTGGGGGTGGGGGGTGGAGGGGGGGGGGTTAGGTTTTTGGGGGTGGGGGGGGGTAGGTTTTTTTTAGGTTTTTGGAGGGTGGGGGGTTTAGGTTTTTTTTGGGGGTGGGGGAAGTGGTTAGGTATATTTGTAGAGTAACTTTGATAGTTATTGATAATTACAAAAATGCCAACTTGTCTTTTTGAGTTTTCCTTCAATTTGTATGTTTAGTATGTTAAGATTATTTGTACAAGAACTTTACCCTACTTTTTTATTTTGATTTTGTTATTACGCGCACAAAGTGAAATGAAAGCCTCACTTACCATATTACCAGCACACAAAACCCACACGATTTACAAAACCAAAATTAAAAAAGCACACCATGAACCAAAACAAAAAAACCCATATATGGATCTCAATCCGCGTCATTTCTTCACCAACCGTCAGATCCCACTCCAATCCAACGCTCCACCTCATTCCCAAACCCACTTCAAACCCCCAAAACTTCAAAACTTTCCCGCTCACCACAAAACCCAACCCTATAAAACCCATTCATCCCCAATTCACATCCATCAAAACCCTTACATTTCATTCTCAACAACAAATTCCTTCCAAATGGCTCGTACCAAACAAACCGCAAGAAAATCAACTGGCGGAAAAGCCCCAAGAAAACAGCTTGCAACCAAAGCCGCAAGAAAATCCGCCCCAGCAACAGGTGGAGTGAAAAAGCCGCATCGGTTCAGGCCCGGGACGGTGGCGTTGAGGGAGATTAGGAAGTACCAGAAGAGTACCGAGTTGTTGATCCGGAAGCTTCCGTTTCAAAGGTTGGTAAGGGAAATTGCTCAGGATTTTAAGACGGATTTACGGTTTCAGAGTTCGGCTGTTGCCGCGCTTCAGGAGGCGGCTGAGGCGTACCTCGTTGGGTTGTTTGAGGATACGAATTTGTGTGCGATTCATGCGAAGAGGGTTACGATTATGCCTAAGGATATGCAGCTTGCGAGGAGGATTCGGGGTGAAAGAGCTTAGAGTTAATGCAAGGATTGTGTGTTTACAGTATGGCTTTAGATCTGTGTTAGGGTTTTGTGTTTTGATGCTTATGTAAACAGATATTGTTCTTCTATTGATATGAAGGAAATTAAATTAAAACTAAAATTAAATTAAAATTAAAACTACTATAAAGAAGCAACAAAAACATGCAATAGAATTTGTACATTGTGTTTTATGAGTTTTTCAAAAAAAAAAAAACTTGATTTTTACTTTTTAGTCTAAAGATTTTTGTCTTTTGCACATTTAACCCTACACAATTTGCTTTTTTAACTTTAACACAAAACTTTCATTATTTGCAATTTATAATTTCACAACTTTTGTCGCTTTTAGTTTTCATCTTTCGCAAATTTTCGTTTTACGTATAGTTCTAAATTTTCGAGTTAATACGACGCAACGTACGACTGTGGTTCAACTTTTTATGTTTTGTTTCAAATTTTGCAAGTTAACACGTCGCAACGTGCATGTGTGGTTGAACGTTTTTACCTCTATTTTTTCATGCTGACAGGTTCGTCGCAGCACGCATATCCTGGGTCGAGTCAGTGTTGGTGGTCGATGACAGTTGTGTGGCATTAGTACTATTTGACACCGTTTTACACCCTGCCGCAACGCGGGGTGTGCTTTGGGGGTTTTCAAAGAAAAAATAGTTATGCATAAGGTTGTTGTAACCTTGGCTTTGAGGGTTTTCCAAAAAAAAATGATTTTTTTTTACATTCCACCCAAAGGTAGTTCATAAATTATTTTTAACCCAAAACTATTTGTTTCTTACTTTTAACCCAAAATTTTTTTATCTTTTGCAATCTATCCTCATAACTTTTTTTTACTTTCAACTTTAGTCTTTTATAGTAGCCTTCATTTTCCGCAAAATTTTCGCTTTATGCTTGGTTCTGAATTTTGTGACTTAACACATCGTAACGTGCGTCTTTGGTTTAACGTTTTTACGTTTCGTTCTAAATTTTGCGAGTTAACACGACGCAACGTGCGTGTGTGGGTGAACGTTTTTACATCGTGTATTTTTTCCCCGTTTGACAGATTTAACATAACGTACGGGTCCTAGATCGACTTAGTTATAACTAAAGAATCTCCGCCGCATTGCGGCGGATCGGAATCCTAGTTTAAATTATTAAGCACTTGCAATTTTTTTTATTCTAGGTTTCTAGAATAAAAGTAGTATGCCGTCATATTGATTATATTTAAAAAGTTTAAAAATTTATATTATGAGGGATAATTAAATAGAAAGTTTATTTTGACTAGTAATGATAGAAAATAATAGGTGGTTGAAGATGAAGTAGGTGGTTGACAGTGGAGGCTGAAGATAAATAAGTGGTGGGTGGGTCCCACAAATAAATAAAAAAAAATTATTGTTTTTCTTGAGTAAGGGCATTTTAGTAACTTTACATGGATTTAACGGCGAAAGCTAACGGCTATCCACTCTAGGGACTATCCGAGCAACAACTTGACAAACCAAGGGGAGCACGGGTATAATTTCCAAAAGTTGGGGACTAAAGATGAAATTTCACCAAACCATAGGGCCTATGCGGGCATTTTACTCATGTAATTAACTATTATTAGAGCATCTTAGGGTTGTTCATGAGTCGAGCCGAGCCTGGGCAAGCTTGGTCTCGACTCGATTATAAACTGAGCTACAAATCTAAGCTCAGGCCGGCTTGGTTTGGCTCGATTTTAAAAAGAAAAATTAATATGTAGCCCTCATAATTTAGTAGTTTAAACTTTATAATATTATTAAATAATTTAAAAGAATATATCCAAATAAAGTTCAACTTAAAGCTAAAATCAAATTCAACGATACAAAATAAGTTTTAAATTCTAGCAAAATACAATACTAGTTAATTAGCATGATAATCAACCTTAAATAATTTGAGCTAAGACTAGCCAAGCTACCAAGCAAGCAAATCCACTTGATGATCCAATAAAGAAGCTAAATGTATGTATATTTATTCCATTACTCAAAAAACAACTCTCTTGATTGTTTGGTATAAGCAAACACTTACTTTAGCAGTTCTATTTCTCATAAACATTAAAAGTCTTGTTGCTCTTGGAACATTGAATTCATCTATGACAATACAACTACTTCTCGAAACATTTTATCTTAAGAATGACATACAAATAGTCGTCAAATTCATTTCACGGGACTGTACTCAACTGCTCACCACATGGTTTCAATATTTTTTGTTCATTCTATATTATTTCTGTCACATATATTTTACGTATCATCTATATATTATAAAAACAACACTTTGCTATTTTTTCATGAATTAATAGGATAATTATAAGACTCACTCACCTGTGAACAAAATTTTGCTAATCGGTATTGTTGTAAGGGCCCAAAATTAAAAAGAAAAACAAAAATTGAATACGGAATTCTGTAATTTCAGTTACACAAAATGCAGATTGCAGAGTATAAAGGGTTTTTTGTTTCAGCTCTTAATGGTTCAGACCTCTTACTCTTATTAGTTCAGCTTCAGCACTTAGTGGTTCAGAATATCTGTTTCGTGAGTAGTCTGAATGGTTCAGACATTTGCCTCTGAATGATTAAACATTATACTGAGTCTGAATGGTTAAGACCTCTTATTTGAACTGGTCAAACATTTGCCTCTCAATGTTTAAGCATTATACTGGTTCTTAATGGCACAGACCTCTTACTGGTTTAATACTTAATGATTCAGAAATTTTACTGGTTCAACACTTATCTATTTAGAAGTTGCCAAATAGCTCGATTACTATGGGTATGTTTGGCAAAAGTAGCTGGTAGCTGGTTGCTGTAGCTAGTAGCTAGTAGCTGTAGCTTTTTAGATATATTTGATGTTTGGTAAAGTAGCTGGAGCTTTTAATAAAATGTATAAAATGACCAAAATGGACATAACTAAAAATGGAGAAAGTTAGTGCATTAAAAAGTTCCTTATTTTTAGTGGTTAAAATAGTCATTTTTCCCTAAAAGCTTGTAGCTCCTTCTAAACGCTACTAGTAGTAGCGTTCAACCAAAAACTTAAAGCTCCTAACCTAACACTGTGTTCCAGAGTTTACTAACGGAAGGAAAGGAAAAGAAACAAAAAGAAAGTAAAAATATTTTGTGTTCCAGAGTTTCATTTAAGGAAGAAAAAGAAAGGAAAATAAAACATGTTGTGTTCCCGAGTTTCATTTAAGGAAGGAAAAGAAAGGAAATGACAGGAAAACTAGACTAAATTCTTTAATTTTTCATTCCTTCCGATTTGGGAGGAAACGGTGGGAAATACATTTATTTTTTTCCTTTCTCATCCTTTCCTTTCTCACTTTTGCTTTCTTTTCTTATCCCTCGTTAAGTTAACTCAGGAACAGAGCTTTAAAAACTTAAAGCTCCTTCAACCAAACAAAACCTATGTCTTTAACTCTACTTTTATATTAGGAATTCAGTAGCACAAAAACACTAGCCCAATACTAACTTTGTTCCACTTGACCCGAAACACTTTGGTATCTTGAATCTTCCCAAATAATACCAAACCTACTATACGACTTCAGTTTTCTGGCCCAATAATCGACCCACCGCCGGCACTCCAACATCGCCACCGCCTCTATTCCGGTCGTCTGAAATCGGAACGCCAATCGCTTTGCAGTACCATCGTCGTTCAGTCACCTTTTATTAGCTGCAAGTAAGTATTTCGACATATTATTGAAAATACATGATTGTTGCACAATTAAACTTTATTATTATTATGTTAGAGCTAAAACAATTGTAATAACAACTAGGGTTTAGGGTTTGCAGCAATCTTTGATTCAAGATGATGGACCACTCAGATGAATGGAAATCTTTATGGCCAATCTCCTCCGTCCATTCGCCACCCCTCCTCCTCCCCCAAACCACCATCACCACCACAATCGGACCCTTGTTCTTCACCCCACAAACCCACCATCACATCTTCACTTTACCATCAACCCCAACTCAAATCCCTCCTTACCCGTCACTTACTCCCTCTAGATTCCTTCATAAATCATCATCTTCCATTCTCCCTTCAACCGCCACTTCCCTTTCCCCGCAGCTCCTCTCGTCGGTTTCGTCTAACCCCGAACAAATGCTCGCGCATAATTGTCTCCAGTTGTTGAGGTGTCCTGGCACGGATTCCACTCTCGCGTTCTTTCCCACCGGTCCCAACTCGGATCGAGTTGGGTTTGTTGTGTTGTCGGTTGAGGATTCGCGGTTGACTGTGGTAGGAGATTATGGTGAGACTGAGGTTTGTAGCTTCAAAGATGGATTAGTGCATCGGATTGTCAAGATTTCCGTTAGCCCGCTTGCGGATTATGGATATGGTTCAGGTATTTGTTATAGTTTGTTTTTTTTATAGAATATGCTTGTTGGTCTAGTCTTTCACAGCATAGTTGTCAATAGCGAGCGTAGTGATCGCTATACCGCGCCACGTAGCGTATAGGTCTAGGCTTGCTATCAGGGTTGTAGCGATAGATAGCGATAATGGCGGCAGTTTTTTTAATTGTTTTTTTAATATAAATAGCAATTAAATGTAGCTATAAAATAACTGGATTTTAGGTTTTTGTTAAATATACATGTAAAATAGCTTATATACCAGGGTATTTTGATGTAATATACATATAAATTTTTAAATTTTTTTTTCTAGTGTATCGCTATTTATAAAATAGACTCCCGCTATTTATCGCTATTCACTATGTATGCTTAGGTTACATAATTTTTTCCTATATGCTTGGGTTACATAATCTCATTTAGGGATGGTTATTGGTAATCCAGTCTCATACGTGATTGTAAAACCGTGTTCCATACCCAACACAGTACCTGTCAGGTATCGGGTATTTCTGTTAGATTTTCGGATAAACGGGTATGTATGTTTTGGGTAATCAGGTTGGGTATCGCCTAAAACCATACCCGCGGAATAATTTAAAACTATTGCCTTACTCGAATACCTGTCGTGATGTTTATTGGTTTAGCTTTTGACTTTGACAATTGGTCAACCTACTTGCTTATATGTTTCAGGTGAATATTTTGATTCTATCATTATTGGGTACTTGTTAGTTTCCACTACGAATTCAGTTCATTACTACAACGTTAGAATCCGAATGGAACATTCTGGAAAAATTACGCCTGGGTTAGAATTAGTCGATCATAAATCGTTCAAAAGTTCTGTACTTGTTCATGCTTGTTGGAGCCCACACATACCTGAAGAAAGTTTGGTCTTGCTAGATAACGGGGATTTATATTTGTTTGATCTGGATTCTTTCTCCGGACCCACAATGCCATCTCAAAGGTTGACCGGGAAGAAAGTCAACGTTTTATGGGAAGAGTATGTTGGTGTTGAAAAAGGTAGTTGGTTGAGTTGTGATTTCAGTTGGCATCCAAGAATTTTTGTTGTTGTTCGCTCGAGTGCCGTTTTTCTCATAGATGCGAGATCTGAAACTTACAGTATCATACCTTTGTTAAAACACAGTACCGAAGATGCAACAAATGATAGATTTCTTGTGTTCTCCGTTGTGGGGCCCGATCGATTCTACTTCACTTTAGCTTCAAATCACATGCTTTTCCTTTGTGATATTAGAAAACCGATGATGCCAGTTCTACGTTGGGCTCATAATGTCGCTAACCCGAGTTACATTTTTGTTTCGAGTTTGTCAGAATTAAGGTCACTATGTGAGGATGATACTTATAATTGGGCTTCTGAAGCAGGTTACGGGATCTTATTGGGCTCTTTTTGGAACTGTGAGTATAGTCTTTTCTGCTACGGCCCACCAGGACCCGATTCGTCAACTTTTTATGCATGGGGACTTCCTTCTGATCTTTCATTGGGTACCCATGAATGCCGTTGCGGTAGTTGTCTTGTAAAAGAAGATTTTTCTAAAGATCAGCTTCCCGTATGGATTAATTGGCAACAGAAGAAAGATTTTGTTTTGGGTTTCGGCATTCTTGATGAAGAAATATCGTCTAAATTGTTTGAGCCCGATAATTTCGGTGGGTTTGCGGTTATTACATTAATGGCTTCGGGGAATCTTGAATTACAGAGATATCATGCTTCGTGGGATTATTCACAAACGTCAGAAAAATGCCACGTTGACCAATCTTTTGACCTCGAAGATTATGTTTTGTTTGAAACCGGTGAAGAGGGATATAAGTATAGAAAGGTTTTTCAGTACTTGAAACTTGACTGGCTTGATGGGTACTTGAACTCGGATCTTAACCGAATCTTGAGTATAAATTTATATAAAAACAGTGACAATGACGTCCCGAGAAACGCTTCTTTTAGCCAAGAATTTCATGAGTGTATATGCAGAAGTTTGAAGGAGTACAGTTCCGGTGGGGCCCACATAAATATTATTGATATGTTTAAAGACGTTTACTTGCCAACAAGTATACATGAAATTGCTTTAAGAAGTGTGTGGGCAAATCTGCCTAAAAAGGTTCTACGGCTTGCATTCTCGACGTATTCAGATCTGCCAAATGTCCCCGCAAAGTTGAAGAACATACCGTTCGAGTTCTTGGAAGTGCCATGCGAACAACCTTCGTTACCCCCTTTTTTCTTTCGTGTTCCCTCATCACGTAGCGGAAAGTGGTCGGAAAAACATAAGCCGAGTGATCATCTAGTGGGACCCATTACTCCAGTCCCGTTCTTGATGGCTTATCATAAAACTCTCATGTTAAAAGCAGATAACCGACCCGCTGACTCAGAAATAAATCTTGAATGTGATAAAGTAACGAGGGTGGCTAATGAATTTATTGGATCAGAATCTCAAAGTTTTAATGATCATACGGTATCTCTTGCTGACGATAATGAAGACGCGCTTCATAGTTCTAATAATTTACAGCATTTTTCTTCGTACAAGACGCGTGCAACAATGGATGGTTCTGATTTTGAGGATGAGAAACATAGAAATATACTTTTTAGAGTTGGTCAAAAGGACGAGAAAGAGATTTTTGACTCGGGTTGTCTTTTACAGTTTAAATTTAAGGAACAAAACACGAGTTTTGGGGAAAAAGAAAAGAAGTTTTATAAAATATATAAGCGGCAATTTTCTGATTTTAAACAAAAATTTGATCGCTACCAGGCATACTTAACCGAGTCTAACATTGCAAGTAAGTCTTCCTTCTTAATATGATTTTGGTTTAACATTCTTGAATTATATTAGTTTATTAATTCTTTATTTCTAGGGACAATTGCATATTTCCCCTTAAAAAACTGCTTAATTGCGTATTTACCCAACTTAAAATTAAAATTGCATATATCCCCTTTTTTAACTAATAAAATTGCAAATTTATCCATTTTGATTTATTTCATTAAAAACAAGTTATATAATGATTTTTTACCCTTATTTTTACTAAAACTTAAAAAAATACATATTTATTCATTTTTACTAGTTTTTGTAGATTTTTACTAGTTTAGCAGTTTATTTCAGTGTTTAAGTTTTAGTAAAAATAGTAAAAATAGTAAAAATGAATAAATACGTATTTTTTTAAAGAATTGTTAAAAATCCACAAAGACTAGTAAAAATGAATAAATTTGTATTTTTTTTAAGTTTCAGTAAAAATAAGGGTAAAAAAGTCATTATATAACTTGTTTTTAATAAAATAAATCACAATGGGTAAATTTGAAAATATATTAGTTAAGGAAGGGGATATATGCAATTTTAATTGAATACGCAAATAGGCAGTTTTTTAAGGGGAAATATGCAATTGTCCCTTATTTCTACTGTTAATTTTGTGTTATATGGTTTACCTCATACTACCACCAGGTCATGAATAGGTCACTTGCATATCATTCATGGAAGCAAGGTCAGCCGTTGACTCGGGTACATTTATAATGATATATATGTGTGTTTGTTATATGTATATATGTATGTGTGTGTAAACTGTAATATATACGGTATTATTTATTATTTTTGAGGTTGAAATAATTTGTATGGTGAAAAGATGTAGAAAAAGGTGAGTTCTTGAAGCGAAGCCGCTTGACGTGTTGGTATTTTTTTCAAGGAAATGCAATCTGTTCTTGAGCTCTTGAAGGTAAGTTCTTCAAGTCAAATTGTTTGACTAAAACGTACACAAGAACACCTAAAACATGAGTGATTTTGGGGCCAAATTTTGCGTTATTATTGTTTTACAATATTATTGTTTTTCCGTTACCATTTTCAAAATCTGAATAAAATCTTAAAATTTTGCATAGCAGTCAGCTGTCGTCATGCCTGTTTGAAGTTGTAGATTGCTTCATGTTCATTGATTTGGGCCTGCTCATCTTGTTGAAAAGTCATATGGGTCGTCAGTAATTGGGGTGTTCTTAAACCGTCGAAACCCACCAACCCGTCTCAACGCAAGAACGTCGGCTGGTTCAAAATACTTTAAATTGTTTGGTTTGGATTTGACAGATCTGTAAGTTGGCTGAGATAAGGAAAGGGGAAGATTCTGAAGCCAGTAAAAGTGGTACATGACATATTTTTTGTTTGAAATTAACATAGCAAGCAGTAAAGGCGGAGGTGGTAGGGTGTAGATCAAATCAAGTGGGTCAAAAAATGTAAACAGTTAATGCTATTCAAAACAGGTCGGGTTGGGTCGGATTGAATGATTAAGTTATTAAATGCTATTAAGTTATCAAATGTTTATGTTAGTTTTCTCAAACAAATAATGCATTATGTTGTGGTGGTGGGTCGAGTTTCATGTTGTTGCATTTTTGGAAAGGGCGCGATGACAAGCAGATGTTCCTTGTGGATATCAGGTCCATTATTTATGGGTTAGGGATAGATTGGTCAAAATGGGTTGCTTTCGACTTTCTAATATGTGTTAGTGTAGCCATGTGTCCGTATAGCCAAGTGGTGAAATGTTTACATTTCTCTTGGGAGATGCATGTTCAACTCTCACTTGGTGCATAGTGAGGCACTGGTGGGCAATGATAGGAGACCCAGGGAAACCTGGGTTCAATGCTTGAGCCAAACGAGTTTTACCGGTAGTTTCACCGTCGTGCCTACGGGCGGGTGAGTTACTTGGTTTTCCTCGGAATTGGTGGTGGACTCGGGTTACTCTCGGAGTACTCCGTTTGGTCTAGTGTGTGCCCCGAGAGTACTCGGGATTGATATTGTTGGCCGTTCAAAAAAAAAATATGTGTTCGTATAAATTCGACTTTGTCTACGCTTTACGTCACGCGAGTTACTGGGTGTTAAAAATTTGTGTTTTTATTTTACGTCTTTTCCCGGTTTTAGTCGTCGTTTGGTTACTACTTAGCATAGTTTTATGCGCCTCGCACCGAAATGCGGGTTTTCATATCTAGCAAGTGTTACGTTCATAAAAAAATCTCTTGGTAAGTATTCAAAAACCTAGATTCATTCTATTTTAACTTAGGTAAGTGTGATCTAAATATAAAAATGGCATGGGTTATGGCAGATTGTAATTTCGTCGTGGGAACAAGGCGTATTGGGGTTGGGGTCGTTATTTGATACTAATAGAAGTCTGTTATCCAAATGGCGTTGGAGATTCAAATCGGAGCCGAACAAGTTATGGAGCCGAACAAGTTACGGGCCTAGAGTGTCGACAAAATAATGCTGTTGTCAAATGGCTATATTTAAAAAAAAATTCGATTCCCCACTTTTTAAACGGCTACTTTTATAAAAAAAAATTTTTTTACCTATAAATACACATCTTTCACCCCATTTTTTACACACTACAACCAATCTCAACTTTCTAAAATTCTTTAACTTTTATAACTTTTGCCATGGATCCATACAACCCAAACCGAAACCCAAACCCGAAAGTTTTCTGGGTACCCGGCTACTATCCTACGATGGATCCGAGTTGGTCATCCTTGCAATTTTCTCTCAACGCTTTCTCAGGTTTCCAACAAACCCCCAACGCTTTCTCTCAAATGAGCCAAATCCAATCCGTGCAACAAATGCGATCATAGCAACAAATGATCATGCCAAACTTGTTCAACTTGCAATTTCAATCGCAACCACAACCTTCGCCAACACCGGTAGAATCGTCTCCCCAACTACAACTCTTAAGATGACATTTGTCACACCCCCAAAATACCACATGCGGGAACCCCCGCGAGGCGTGTGACGTACCAGGATCTAGCCACCAATCACATTGAACTCATAACAAGATTTCAAGTAAAAGTTTCATTTATTAAAATAAATCGTACAAAACATTTCCTTGTTCAGCGGAAGCATAATAGAATAGTTAAGAATTTCATAACCAAGTGAATAAAAACCCATTAGACTCGTCTCACGATTCCATGTAACTCGACCCATGACCACTCTAGCATCCCAGACAGCAAGTTCCAATGATATGCATCTATAGACCTGCAAGCATGCAGAAAAGTGTATTAGACAACGCTGGTGAGTTCACAGTTTTGATTACCGAGAATCGTGTTACACGTTTTACTGTCAAAAGTTTAGTTGAGTTCAAAAGCAATTCCGAAATCAATGTTGATAATAACTCGATACCGTACAAGATGGCTCCAGATTATTTTGCCCTTTCCCTAATGCCCCTATCAAAGCATTGGGCATGACTTAAGGTAACTAGTTCACGCTCGTCCTCCCCGGTACGGTGTGAGGGTGCCAAACCTAATAGCGCTATCAACTAAATACCCCGTTGCCTCCCTGGCAACTAATTCGGTAGATGATGGGACTTAAGGTGATAGGAGTGAGTGTATTATCCAACATTCCGGTTTAACATTCCAGTCAAACCCATATATTCCTCCCTGGAATATTTACCAGATGTCCCTTCCCAGGACGCATGCTTGAAAAGAGCAGTGAACTCATCTTAGATTTGCTCGATATGTTACGTTACATTACCCGTTCCAAGTTGGTCAACCAAACCCTACAGTGGTTACCAAAGATGATTAGTTCGTTTGCACATAAATCACGTATTCCACATTCATGTTGTGTGCGAGAAGCACTCATTTAGCACATGTCATAATAGTTAACATCACATCCCGTTCTCATCAAGTAATCACATAACATGTATTCAGTTCTCATATACGTTCGTGCTTACATCTTTACACTCATTCTAGCAAATATAGTTAAGCATACACACTTCAGTTATTCAATCCGGGCCTATGACGTTTACAAGTTCTCAACCAGTTTGTATATGACTCGCTTATTCATGCATGTGTTCCACCACTAAACCAAATAATCATGTAACAAGTTCAGCATTGCTTTGCAAGACAAACAGTATATTGGTCCAACAAGACATGAGGCCTGAACCGGTGTGTGTGTGCGACCCAAAGTGAAGGTTGGCCCAAGAGTGGTCTAACAGCCTTCGGCCCATCTTACTGTTGTGCGATTGCTCACAAGGATTTGGGCCCAACTATATCTAAGTTCCTCTAAAACTCGTGCAGCCCGGTTACTACGCAAGGCCCAGTAGCGGCATCTCCACGAAGAACCATACTTCATAGAGTGCTCTCATGACGAAGGTTCCCACGGCGAAGAACCATTCTTCGTCTGGAAATGGTTCCGACGAAGAACCACAGTGGTTCACCAAAGGCCAGTCGACGAAGAATGATGTTCGTCAAAAGCCTAGTTGACGAAGAATGATGTTCGTCATCCTAGATTCTTTATCGCTGCATTACACAGATGATCTTGATTCCCTAAACTCTAATGATTCAGACGGTTATGCAATCGAACACTTTCCCTAATCATCAATTAATCAAACAAATAAATTAATCAGTCAACCAATTCAGACCGAATCAAACAATGCAAACATGCGTAACAGTAAATCATTCATTATGCATATCCCCAATCACCAATCTTTTAAGATAGATTTAAAATATGATTCATCGATTGACATGAACCCTAGTTTGTTCATTAACATTTGGTAATATCATGTGCCCTAACAACCTTAATCAAATCGATCGGTTCCCCTAACAAGTTCATCCATGTTTCTATCATGCATTCCTAATTATCATTCATGTTGTCACACAATCTCATGATCATTGCCACAATCCACAACAAAATCACATAGAACAGAGAGTGATTAACAGAAATTAAAATAGATATGAACACTAACCAAGAAATCATGAATGATGTGATAGAGCAGAAGAGAAGAATGCTCCGAAAGGGAAGCTTCATCGAGTTCGAATGGCCGCACATGGTTGCCGTCGTGCATGCAAAAGAGGAGAGGAAGCTAGGGTTTAGGATTGTATTTTGTGTTTGCAATGATATGAGCACCACACACTTGGCCGTGTGTGTGTATGCATCCATACTAAGCAAGCCGGCCCAGTTGGGCTTAGAGTTTTGGGCCGAGAGTCCAATTGTCCGAACAAGGAGAAGGATGTGCGGTTCAATAAATGATGCGCGACTCGGAAACTTATGCGATTAAACATTGTAGATCCTGACCCCAAAGTAACTTTCATTCACTCACAACATACACAACATTAACCAACTTTATCAATTCACATAACGAGCATGAAATTATAATGCACGACGAGATGTAATTAGAAACGGTCTGTTAGCTGAAGGACCTTGGAAACTCGAGTTGTCACAACATTGAAGAATGTGTTCCGGAGACGCAATCCCAATCCTCGAAACGGAAAAAAAAGGAAACAAGTGACGCGTGAAGCCGGTGACAAAGATCAACCTTCGAGAGCCAAGGCAAAACCTTGGACAAAGATCGAGGAGGAGGCGTTAGCGAAGGCGTGTGTTAGCACATCGAAAAGCCCCATTGTCGGTATGTAAAAATATATAAATGTCACATTTTTTAATATACTTTTGTTACATTCTAAAAATATAGGTAACAACCAAACTGGCGATGGGTTTTGGAACGAAATATTATCAATGTAGGATCGTGTTTCGACCCGAACGAGTCGTTCAGAGGATATTCTATCAAATACAAATGCGGAAAATAAGTATTTGACTTCGGAACAGCTAGCAAATCACTTTAAACTTCTACTTGTATTGATATCTGACAGTTTTACATTCAAATCTCGATCCGGCAGCACTTCGGTACGAGTTACAAGACTGTTACAAATGTTTCGCTTGTAACACTATATATAGTTGCTGAGATTTCGCTTGAATGTACATGACATTCAAGCGGAACCTTCAACTGACATTCAAGCGGAACCATATTGTGACACATAAGCGAAACCTTCTACCTATGTCACTACAAGCGAAACCTATTACAAACACTCATACAATTTCCTGTTTTCACGTAAAACGCGCTCTGATCTAACACTCTAAGACTAAGACTCGATCCAAGACGAAGTCAACAGATGTAGTGCACCAACAGACTCCCCCCTCAGATGTTGACGGAGTCGTCCATCGAGTCACGACAATGCTGTATCTTCACATCTTCAGTCTTGATCAGTCTCTGGGCTTCTCTCTCTCTATCTTCATCTCTTTCTCTCTTATCACCAACAAACTCCCTCACTTTGATGTTGAAATCTTTTAAGTTTCTCACCTCCACATTCACTCCCCCTCAAATAAAGACTTTACCTGCATAAAACTCTACCACATGCATAAGTTTTATGACAAACACTTAAGCATATAAACTATCACAAACACATCAATCAATCAGATCCTGATGAACCACTTGGAATTGTATCACTTTATCAAAACATTACAATCTCTCAAACCATCTGTTCATCATATTTAGCACTTAGAATTTTGAAAATCTGTTTTTCAATATCAGTTGTCGAAAATCTTTTTGACTTTTTCAAAATTTATGCTAAAACACACCAAAAATCTTTTTGTATTTTCTGAAATGAAATATTTACAGACAATATATTTTTGTGAGTTTGTGCAAGAGGATCATATCAGTTTTGAGACATATCACTAACACCGTTAAGTTTTGAACATTCTCAGTTCTAAACAATTTACCTAGATTGTCAGTATATTGGTCCACTTTAAATTTTCACACAAATTTCAATCGAATCGAGATACGATATTAATGTTTTAGAAACTTAAACTTAATTGTGTATCACTCCACTTGAATATACTCCTGTATATATTCAGTCTTACAGGTGAGTATACCACAGATGATATCTGTAAAGGGATTATGTGCGAGAGCCGTGAGAGCTCAAGTCGATACTTCCGTATACGCAGAGAGATGACGGCTTCGACTTTAGGTGGGTCCCCTTTAGAGGATCTTTTTGATTTCAACAACAGCGACTATCAATTTTATTGTTTCATCAGCTTGCTGAGGGCGATGCTATGTTTCAAGCATTTTGCAGAAAGCATTATCCGGGAACTAGGCCAGTACTTCCATACAGCAGAAGACCCGGGATAATACCCCAGATATCACTGAGTATAAAGACCTAGTATCTCAGAATACGGGACCTTTCAAACAAGATTTCGGGGGTTACCCATATATCCAAGAATAGTTACCCATGAATCAAGTAAGTTTGAATTAGGTTTATATCTCGTTTCAATTTACTATGTCACACCCCAACCGATGGCGGAATCATCGGGGCGCGGCACTGAGCGAAACAGATTGTTCAGAAGTCTCCACAACAACTATCATACAATTCAGTTATATAACACGTCCCATACCGTGTCCCAAATAATAACAAGTTATCATAGAAATCAACTAAACAATATGGGAACTGTTTCGACAACTCAAATTCTTAATTATTACAGACCAAATGTAAATATTGTTTTAAGACCTCTAGACGGCTATCCGTAAATCTTACTGACTACAGGTGCCAGTACAAGATCTACAGATAATTATGGCCCTGGGGCAGGTACGTGGACACTGTCCTAAGGTCACAGGCTCCTAGAAGCTTATTATTGCCTCGCTTCCCTAGCACGCTAGTAGCTTAAACACCTGTCACATACGTTAAAATAAAAGTCAATACATATTATGTAAAGGTGAGTACACAAGTTTGATATAGCATATAGAGTTCGAATAGTTTACGCATAACCAAGCACGTACACAAGGGCAAACGATGCATGTAAATTATCAACATGGGACCATCGATACCAACGACTTCGGGTTGACTGTCCGAGACAGTTCGCAATACATGATTACCACCGTAATCCATGCAAGAAATTGTCCTTAGCAACCCCCGTGTGAACGGGTGCTGAGTCCAAACTATAGTACTACGTTGCTAAAGCAGGTAGATAGCACTCCACGTGTAAACATAATAAACAGCAATCATTTAGACAAGTAATACATGCAAGTAGGTTAGCGTTCAAATAGTTTGAGTTGTTTGTGAATTTGATAGAGAACGTATGTAACACCCAAAAGTGCTGAAAGCAAAAAGGGATCGAGTATACTCACAGTGATTGATCGTGGATTGAAGGGAGCACTGAGAATAGGTTAGCCTGAATAGTTCGATAACACAACGATGAGTAACGCGGAAAAAGTAAACAATGTACTTGAATCGAGTAGGCCATTCGATCGGACAGCAGTTCGATCGAGTGGGCTGTTCGATTGGTTTGAAAGTCCGTTCGAACATCCGTTCGATCGGCCGGCTGGCTCGATCGGCTGGTTCCTTCAAGTGGATTGTTTCTTCCTTTGATGTGAAGGATGTGTTTGTGTATGATGGTTTGTACTACCTCTCAGGTTGGCCGATCGAACAGCTGTTCGATCGGTTAGCCCAACCGATCGGTTAGCATTGCATCGTTTTCAAATATGTCACTCGATCGGCTGGCATGCTCGATCGGGTGACGTTCCAATGTTTCGAAAAGGTTAAGTGTTTTTGAAGTATAGTATCTCATGATTCGAGCAGTAATGATTACAATCGAGTGGCTTGATCGATCGAACAGTATCTCGTCAATACTACACTTTGTGAGTTGGTGGGTCTAAGTGCTAGTCGATCGGTTAGCCTAGCCGATCGGCTGGCATAGTCGTTCGGTTGGGCTGTTCGATCGAACAGCCTAGCCGTTCGGCCAGCTTCTCGATTCGGTTAACCTATCACTTAACACTTGGTTATTCCCGTTAATTGTTGGTGTTTTAGAGATATTTTGACTACGAGTTGAACCACAAAACTGAAGTCTCCATTTAGCCTACTGACTCGAGCAGGAATCACCCAAACTTGGTCAGAGACGGTTTGAAACCCAAGTTTAACGTTTAACCCGGAATCGGTATATCTCTCGGTTGAACCCGAATCTTGAACCATGTGTTTGTTTAGATTGATTTGCAAATCGGTTCAAGTCTCGTTTTCACCTTTTTGAGTGTAAAAGAGTTGAAAGATAGATGAAAACCCATCTTCCAATCCTTTTCCACCGTGAAATGTTAAGATCTTTGGAAGATTTTAGGTTATCGATGTGGAAATCGGTTAGATCTAGCTTATTCATGGTTGAATGAAGTCAAGAACATGAAGTTCTTGATGAACACCAAGAACACCATGATGACATCACTCAAGAACACCTAGATCTTGGTGATTTCATGGATGAAATTCAGATTTTGAAAGATAGAAAGATGGAGAATCGATTAATGAACAAAAACGTACAAGGATTAGAGCGAAATACTTACCGGTTTGAGAGAAATCTGAGATTTAGTGAGAAGAAGAGGCTGGTCGGTCAGAGCTTTTCCAAAAGTGGAAAGCTTGACAAAGACAGCCCTATTTATAGGCTTCCAAAAGAGGAAAGGTCAGCTGATCGAACAGCATCCCTGATCGAGCAGCTGTCCGATCGAACAGCCTGTTCGATCGGCTAGTCTGTTCGATCAGGTTGCCCTGTTCGATCGGCTAGCCTGTTCGATCAGGTTGCCCTGTTCGAACGGCTTGCCTAGTTTTGAGTGTTTCGCAACGATTTTCGATATTTCGAGTTCGATGAACGATGATTTGAGAATGATAGAATTCCTAATCAAATTACTTTTAGTCCTAACTACTATATCTAACATACAAGCATCCTTACAACCATTTCGGGTTCGATTTCGATTGAGTTTGATTCACCTTTGAGTCTTGATTGATTTGATTGATTCACCACACACTTTAACATAAAAGTAAACATGCACAAGTAACACGTAAGGCACACACACACGTATAAAAGCATTAAAATCCCCACACTTGAGCTTGATGATTGATTTGATTAGCTTGATTATTGATTGACTAGCTTTATTGCGTTGTTACTTCCTATTATTCACAGTCGATCGTTGATTCACAGTTCGATTATCGGTCGATTAGTTTGATTATACAACACTTACTCCAAATAATACGAAAATCAAAATGAAACTAAAATGAAATTAATCTTTATTAATCTTTAATTCCAATAACAGTCAACACTTGACTTTGACTTTTGGAAAACACGGGGTGTTACAGTCTCCCCTCCTTTAGGGAATTTCGTCCCGAAATTAGGCCGAGAACCGTACATCGCCGTGTGATTTTACCAATTTGACGCTTCAGATCTATCTGAACAACTGCGGGTACTTGGCCTTCATGTCACTTTCGAGTTCCCAAGTGAACTCCGCGCCTCGTTTGCCTTCCCATCGTACTTTTACAATAGGAATGCGAGAGCGTCTGAGTTGCTTGGTCTGTCGGTCCATGATCTCGACAGGCTTTTCCACGAAGTGTAGCGTCTCGTTGACCTGAAGATCGTCGAGTGGTATTATTGCGTCGTGGTCGGCTACGCATTTTCGAAGGTTTGAAATATGGAAAGTCGGGTGGACATTGCTGAGTTCCTCCGGTAATTCGAGTTTGTAGGCAACTTTACCGATCCTTTCCAGAATCTTAAAAGGTCCAACAAATCGAGGCGCAAGTTTCCCTCTTTTGCCGAATCGGACTACTCCCTTCCAAGGTGATACCTTTAGGAGCACGTAGTCGCCAACTGCAAATTCGCGGGGCCTGCGTCGTTTATCGGCGTACATCTTTTGTCTGTCCCGGGCCTTCACCAAATTTTCCCTTATCTGGTGGATCTTGTCAGTCGTTTCTTGCAGGATCTCGGGCCCAGTCAATTGTGAATGACCGACCTCGTGCCATACAATAGGCGAGCGACATCTCCTACCATACAAGGCTTCGAAAGGTGCCATTTCGATGCTGGAGTGATAGCTATTATTGTACGAAAATTCGACTAACGGTAGGTGTTTGCTCCAACTACCACCAAAATCGATAACACACGCACGGAGCATGTCTTCAATAGTACGAATCGTTCTTTCCGTCTGCCCGTCGGTTTGCGGGTGGAATGCGGTACTCAAATTCAGCGTCGTACCAAGAGCTGCTTGAAAAGTTTCCCACAATCTCGATGTAAACCGAGCGTCGCGATCCGAAATGATGTCTCGAGGCGTACCATGATTCTTAATGATCTCGTCGGTGTAGATTTGGGCTAGCTTGGCCACCTTATAGTCTTCTCGTATTGGCAGAAAGTGGGCTGACTTGGTTAGACGGTCGACTATAACCCAAATACTGTCGTGACCTGATGGCGTGGTCGGAAGCTTAGTTATGAAATCCATAGCTATGCTTTCCCACTTCCATACGGGTATCGGCGGTTGTTCGAGTAAGCCTGAAGGTCTTTGGTGTTCAGCCTTAACTCTTGCACAAGTTAAACAGCTACCAACATATAGAGCAATATCCCTTTTCATCCCAGGCCACCAGTACTTGTAGCGAAGGTCCTGGTACATTTTGTCCGCACCGGGATGAATGGAATATCGGGATTTGTGGGCTTCATTCATGATAATCTTTCGCAAATCTGTCCTCCTCGGAACCCAGATTCGGTCCAGATAGTAGAATATCCCGTTGGCTTTGCTCACGAGCTGAGTTCCATCGTGATAGATTCGTTCTTTCTTCAACGTACGCTCGTTAAAGCAAGCGTGTTGTGCTTCGCGGATGAGAGCTTCGAGGTTTTACTGAGCCTGGATGTTTCGAACACCTATCACGTAATTCTTTCTGCTGAGGGCGTCTGCAACTACATTCGCCTTGCCTGGGTGATAACGGATCTCACAGTCGTAATCGTTGAGAAGTTCTACCCATCGGCGTTGACGCATATTGAGTTCTCTCTGGTTAAAGATATGTTGTAGGCTCTTGTGATCGGTGAAGATCGTGCACTTTGTACCATACAGATAGTGTCGCCAAATCTTTAAGGCAAAGACAACTGCGCCCAGCTCGAGGTCATGGGTTGTATAGTTCTTCTCGTGGATTTTGAGCTGTCGAGATGCGTAGGCTATAACCTTGTCTCGTTGCATAAGAACACAGCCAAGTCCAAGGTTTGAAGCATCACAATAGACAACGAAGTCATCGCTTCCGTCCGGCAGTGTAAGAACTGGTGCATGGCACAGCATGTGTTTGAGGGTTTGGAAAACAGTCTCCTGCGCGGTTCCCCACACAAAAGGCTTGTCTTTATGAGTAAGGGAGGTAAGCGGTACGGCAATCTTTGAGAATCCTTCGATGAATCGCCGGTAGTAGCCAGCTAATCCGAGAACAGAGCGAACTTCTGACGGATTCTTTGGCGTAACCCATCCCTTGACTGCCTCAATCTTTGCAGGATCAACGTGTATACCCCGACTATTCACAATGTGACCCAGAAATTGAACCTCCTCCAACCAGAATTCACACTTGGAGAACTTGGCGTAGAGTTGATTTCCCTGAAGCAACTCGAGAACCAATCGCAAATGCTGCGCATGCTCGGCCCTCGATCTGGAATAGATCAGGACATCGTCGATAAATACAATGACAAAACGGTCTAAGAACGGTTTACACACGCGATTCATCAGATCCATAAAGACCGCGGGTGCGTTGGTCAAACCAAAAGGCATGACAACAAATTCGTAGTGGCCGTATCGGGTTCGAAAAGCGGTTTTGGGTATATCTTCCTTCTGAATCCGCAACTGATGGTAGCCTGAACGTAGATCAATCTTGGAGAAACACTGAGCACCTTGTAGTTGGTCAAACAGATCATCGATTCTTGGTAAGGGGTATCGGTTCTTGATGGTCAGCTTGTTCAATTCCCGGTAATCGATGCACATTCGGAACGACCCGTCCTTCTTTTTGACGAAAAGGACTGGTGCGCCCCATGGAGAAGTGCTCGGGCGAATGAAGCCTTTTTCAAGTAACTCTTGGAGTTGGTTTGAGAGTTCTCGCATCTCAGATGGAGCGAGTCGATACGGAGCTTTGGCCACTGGGTTGGCTCCTGGAATGAGGTCGATTCGAAAGTCGATATCACGATTTGGAGGTAATCCAGGAAGATCATCAGGGAACACCTGAGGAAATTCTCGGACAACAGGAACATCCTTGACTTCAACTTTCTTTTTCTTGTCCGTCTCAGCTACAACAATGTTGGCCAAGAAGGCTCGATATTCCTTGCGGAGATATTTGCGAGCTTGAAGACAGGACATGAGCTTGAGATCTTTCGCAGTAGTTTCACCATAAACACATAGAATATCACCATTAGCTAGCACAAAACGAATCATCTTATCGGCACACACAACTTCAGCATGGTTTTCACGAAGAAAGTCCATGCCTACTATGACATCGAAACTTCCGAGTTGCATAGGAATGAGATTAATCGGGAATATATGATTGTTGAGCTCGAGAGTACAATCACGGAGCACAGAATTGACAGCAATGGTTCTTCCGGTAGCGACTTCTACTTCGAAGGGTGTCGAAAGATAAGAGCGCTTACGTCTAAGAAGCTTCTCAAATTCAAATGACACAAAGCAGTTATCGGCTCCAGTATCAAACAAACATGATGCATATATACCATTCACAAGGAACGTACCATTGACCACGTTGTTATCAGCTTGAGCCTGGCGTGCGTTGATGTTGAAAGTTCTGGCGTGAGCGGCTTGTTGTTGAGGCTGTTGTTGCTGTTGCTGGGGTTGTTGAGCTTCTTGTTTCACCACTCTGTTTGGGCACCGGTTTGCGAAGTGGTTAGGGTCACCACATGCAAAGCAGGTCCGAACATTGTTTGCCGGGGCCTGTGCAGCTTGAGGAGCTTGAGGAGCAGGGAGTAGAGCCTGGTTGACAGCGGCTTGAGCTTGAGCTTGACGGGGACCATAGCGGCAACTCGCAGTGAAATGCCCGTAAACGTTGCAGTGGGCACAGAATCGGCAGGCCACACCCACCGGGTGATGATAGGAACACGTAGCACAGAGTGGGTGGGGGCCGGTGTACGCACGCTTCGCTGGCGGCGCATTGATCACTGGCGCAGTGCGCTGTGGTTGTTGCTGTTGTGGCGGTACTGACTGTAGTGGAGCAGCATTGGTTGCGGCGGCACAACCCTTGTTCTTCTTTCTTCTTCTCGAAGACTTGGAGGCTTGAGCAGTAGGGTTGTCGGTTGATGCGGTAGTAACTTGATGCAACGACTTGGATGGCTTATCCCAGACACCAGCCTTAACTCGCTTGTCGTTAATCTCAGCAGCGAGTAGGTAGGTTTCCTCGATTGATGCGGGTTTGGCGGCGAACACATAATCTGCAATACAATCCGGAAGAGCACGGATGTATTTCTTGATGGTCATTTCGGGAGTCTTGACCTGGTCTGGACAGATAATGCTCAATTGTTTGAAACGGGCGGTGAGACCAGCATTGTCTCCCTCCTTTTGCTTGATACTCCAGAACTCATCCTCCAACTTTTGGCGTTCGTGGGGAGGACAGAACTCGTCCATCATGATCGCTTTCAATTCCTTCCACGTCAGCTCGTATGCAGCGTCGTTCCCGCGCTTGTTCCTTTCTGCGGTCCACCAGTCCAAAGCTCGCGACTGGAAGACACCGGTAGCATTGAGGGTACGGAGGTGATCTGGGCATCCGCTTTGACGAAGGGTGACTTCTACCGAGTCAAACCAATGAAACAGAGCCGTAGGGCCATCTTCACCGGTAAACTCTTTTGGCCCACATGCCTTGAATTGTTTGAAGCTAAAAGTAGCTTTGTTGGAGTCTTTGGGCGTGAGGGTTCGGGATTCCTCAGATGACTTGCTTGCGTTCTCGAACACATCACTGACGGCTTTCGCCACGGTCTTAGAGATGATAGCAGCCAGACGTCGATCTCTTTTCTCCTGGCGGGTAAGGCGCGAGTGTGATCTAGGTTGTCCAGATGACGACATGGTCTGCAATAGACATCGTCACAGGCTCAACACAACGAATTCGAGTCTCACACGTTCTTAGATCTCTAAAGCTTAGAATCACGTCGCATCTCTCGTCACGTAACACATATAATCACATAAGCACATAATCATAGAGGCACATAAGCACAGAATCAATTAGGGCACATAAGCACAGAAGCAATTAGGGCACATAAGCAATTAAGCAAATAGAGCACTTAATTTCCTAAACACGTACGCAATTTTATCACAGAGGTAGTCAAATAGCAGAAACCTATAACCACAAGTCGAGTGTCGTTCGTTTTGCGTATCGGATAGCATCACATTGTATCGTCTAACTTAGTCGTATAGCGTAGCATAGCACACTGGTTTCGTTTAGGTCACATCAACAGGGATTCGAATCGAGATAGGATAGCAACAAAGGTCACGCAGATTGACAACAAATGGAGTAACCAACAATTCTTAAAACACATAAACAGGTAAATCATATAAAATCAACAAAGCAATACTCAAAATCGGAAAATGGATTGTCTGCGGCTACTAGACTTTGACTAACCATGGCAATTTAACTATTCACAGTTGACTTGTCGTCACTTTCGACTCTAGGGGACATGTTTCTGCCTCGATTCTTGGGCATCATACATGCGCATTCTAGGCCATACTCGTGAGTTCAGGTCATTGGAGTCCGTCAATTGCCTTGGCGAGATAAAATAAAATCGGAATAACTGCCAAGGTTAGGGTTTCACCCCTAGCTTAGCAATTTCTTCCTTGTTTTAAGAAAATCTAGAGGAAGTTTTCATCAACTTATGGGTTTCAGCCCTGAATTTGGTATAACTTTCCCCCGTTTGTTGATAGAAATTAGCACAAGGTAATTGGCAAAAATTTGTAATTTAGGCAGGAATTTGCGGGTTTCACCCCTAATCCCGTCCAAATCACAAAATTTGGCTCGGAGTTCGGATGGAATGATAGAATAGAAGGAAACAACATAAAATAAGCACATAAACTTGGTCTCTTGGTTCCTAACTATAGTCTAGGTCTCTAAGACAGCGATCCGGACTAGATCGTGTCTAACCTAATTCCCTATAGTTATGGCTCTGATACCAATCTGTCACACCCCAACCGATGGCGGAATCATCGGGGCGCGGCACTGAGCGAAACAGATTGTTCAGAAGTCTCCACAACAACTATCATACAATTCAGTTATATAACACGTCCCATACCGTGTCCCAAATAATAACAAGTTATCATAGAAATCAACTAAACAATATGGGAACTGTTTCGACAACTCAAATTCTTAATTATTACAGACCAAATGTAAATATTGTTTTAAGACCTCTAGACGGCTATCCGTAAATCTTACTGACTACAGGTGCCAGTACAAGATCTACAGATAATTATGGCCCTGGGGCAGGTACGTGGACACTGTCCTAAGGTCACAGGCTCCTAGAAGCTTATTATTGCCTCGCTTCCCTAGCACGCTAGTAGCTTAAACACCTGTCACATACGTTAAAATAAAAGTCAATACATATTATGTAAAGGTGAGTACACAAGTTTGATATAGCATATAGAGTTCGAATAGTTTACGCATAACCAAGCACGTACACAAGGGCAAACGATGCATGTAAATTATCAACATGGGACCATCGATACCAACGACTTCGGGTTGACTGTCCGAGACAGTTCGCAATACATGATTACCACCGTAATCCATGCAAGAAATTGTCCTTAGCAACCCCCGTGTGAACGGGTGCTGAGTCCAAACTATAGTACTACGTTGCTAAAGCAGGTAGATAGCACTCCACGTGTAAACATAATAAACAGCAATCATTTAGACAAGTAATACATGCAAGTAGGTTAGCGTTCAAATAGTTTGAGTTGTTTGTGAATTTGATAGAGAACGTATGTAACACCCAAAAGTGCTGAAAGCAAAAAGGGATCGAGTATACTCACAGTGATTGATCGTGGATTGAAGGGAGCACTGAGAATAGGTTAGCCTGAATAGTTCGATAACACAACGATGAGTAACGCGGAAAAAGTAAACAATGTACTTGAATCGAGTAGGCCATTCGATCGGACAGCAGTTCGATCGAGTGGGCTGTTCGATTGGTTTGAAAGTCCGTTCGAACATCCGTTCGATCGGCCGGCTGGCTCGATCGGCTGGTTCCTTCAAGTGGATTGTTTCTTCCTTTGATGTGAAGGATGTGTTTGTGTATGATGGTTTGTACTACCTCTCAGGTTGGCCGATCGAACAGCTGTTCGATCGGTTAGCCCAACCGATCGGTTAGCATTGCATCGTTTTCAAATATGTCACTCGATCGGCTGGCATGCTCGATCGGGTGACGTTCCAATGTTTCGAAAAGGTTAAGTGTTTTTGAAGTATAGTATCTCATGATTCGAGCAGTAATGATTACAATCGAGTGGCTTGATCGATCGAACAGTATCTCGTCAATACTACACTTTGTGAGTTGGTGGGTCTAAGTGCTAGTCGATCGGTTAGCCTAGCCGATCGGCTGGCATAGTCGTTCGGTTGGGCTGTTCGATCGAACAGCCTAGCCGTTCGGCCAGCTTCTCGATTCGGTTAACCTATCACTTAACACTTGGTTATTCCCGTTAATTGTTGGTGTTTTAGAGATATTTTGACTACGAGTTGAACCACAAAACTGAAGTCTCCATTTAGCCTACTGACTCGAGCAGGAATCACCCAAACTTGGTCAGAGACGGTTTGAAACCCAAGTTTAACGTTTAACCCGGAATCGGTATATCTCTCGGTTGAACCCGAATCTTGAACCATGTGTTTGTTTAGATTGATTTGCAAATCGGTTCAAGTCTCGTTTTCACCTTTTTGAGTGTAAAAGAGTTGAAAGATAGATGAAAACCCATCTTCCAATCCTTTTCCACCGTGAAATGTTAAGATCTTTGGAAGATTTTAGGTTATCGATGTGGAAATCGGTTAGATCTAGCTTATTCATGGTTGAATGAAGTCAAGAACATGAAGTTCTTGATGAACACCAAGAACACCATGATGACATCACTCAAGAACACCTAGATCTTGGTGATTTCATGGATGAAATTCAGATTTTGAAAGATAGAAAGATGGAGAATCGATTAATGAACAAAAACGTACAAGGATTAGAGCGAAATACTTACCGGTTTGAGAGAAATCTGAGATTTAGTGAGAAGAAGAGGCTGGTCGGTCAGAGCTTTTCCAAAAGTGGAAAGCTTGACAAAGACAGCCCTATTTATAGGCTTCCAAAAGAGGAAAGGTCAGCTGATCGAACAGCATCCCTGATCGAGCAGCTGTCCGATCGAACAGCCTGTTCGATCGGCTAGTCTGTTCGATCAGGTTGCCCTGTTCGATCGGCTAGCCTGTTCGATCAGGTTGCCCTGTTCGAACGGCTTGCCTAGTTTTGAGTGTTTCGCAACGATTTTCGATATTTCGAGTTCGATGAACGATGATTTGAGAATGATAGAATTCCTAATCAAATTACTTTTAGTCCTAACTACTATATCTAACATACAAGCATCCTTACAACCATTTCGGGTTCGATTTCGATTGAGTTTGATTCACCTTTGAGTCTTGATTGATTTGATTGATTCACCACACACTTTAACATAAAAGTAAACATGCACAAGTAACACGTAAGGCACACACACACGTATAAAAGCATTAAAATCCCCACACTTGAGCTTGATGATTGATTTGATTAGCTTGATTATTGATTGACTAGCTTTATTGCGTTGTTACTTCCTATTATTCACAGTCGATCGTTGATTCACAGTTCGATTATCGGTCGATTAGTTTGATTATACAACACTTACTCCAAATAATACGAAAATCAAAATGAAACTAAAATGAAATTAATCTTTATTAATCTTTAATTCCAATAACAGTCAACACTTGACTTTGACTTTTGGAAAACACGGGGTGTTACATACTAAGTGTGCGAAAACCTACTGGCACATCCACAGTAAGATTGTTTATCACATATTTACTTTACATTTCTTTAGCATGTTGTGATAGTCCACTGATGTACTATCATTTCCTCTTTTACGCAACAAAACTCATTTTTAAATTTTATCATGTTTTTTACTTTTTCAAATTTTCTAATGTTTTTGGATTTTCTGAATTTTTTCTACTCCCCCTAAAATGCAAACACATTAAAGAAATTTGAAAAAAATATCTAAGCTCTAGACACACTTGAACACAAAACAAACTGTACAAAACTTGACAACCAATATCAAATTGCATCAATTCGCCATTCACTAGCGCATAAACAATCAGAACTCCCCCTATCAACAAACTATTTTCCCATTTAGATTTCAAAACACTTAAGTTTGTTTTAATCAAAAATGGTTTTTCCGGAAAATAAGTTTGATTGATTTTACCACTTGTAGGAACGGGGATGTGGTTCATCATATTGTCTCTCAATAACTTGTAGGAAAATGCAAGTACAAATTAATGTCCTTGATTTACCATATGCAATCAAATCATCTACCCACTTGTAATTATAACCAACAAACATGAACAAAACCTCTTTACCGTTTGTATGATTGACGTTACCGAATAAAACTTAAGAAAGATGCCGATTCATGCTCCACGCTTACCAACCTGGGAGCTCCGGGAAGTCCTGAGACTTACTGTTCATAATATGTACCATCCCAGTCACAAACCAGGGATGGTTCAAACTTTTCTTTCTTTGTTTTCTTCTCATAAAATTCTTTAACCCCTTTGACTTTTCGATCAATCATCTTTCCAAAGATATGTTTTACCTTGGGGTTAAAGACCTTCTCAGCATCAAATTCCTGTTTATCATTATAAAATTGGTTAGAAATTTCAGTTTTACCAATTTTCTTTTTATAATTCTCAGCCCGAAGTGATGGAAACTCCTCATCATTCACAATCGGAACTGATTTTTCATCTTTTAAAATAGCTTCACAATTTGAAACAACTTGTGGCTCAAATGATTTTATGGAATCAGTTTCATCGCCCGAAGATAGCTCCTCTGATTTTGACCTATCAGAATCATCGCTAGAGCTTTCACCAGCATTCTTAACAACCCATTTCTGGTTGTCAGATTTTGGTTTCTTCTTATAAAACTTGTTCGAACTCTCACCAATTTCAAATGTAGAATCTTTAAACAATTTAGTTCTATCAATTGGTGCTTCGAACTCAACTACTCTTACTTTGAGTTTACGAGATACTCCCTGTTTTGATTGTATTGCCTTAGAACAATCTCGGGCAATATGTCCAACAGTGTTGCACCGGAAACAGGTTCTCGTATCTGTATCCTCCTTAGCCATCTTCTTCAATTCATCTTGCTTCTTTGCAAGGAATTCATTGTTAGACTGTCTCCAGAAATCTTTCTTTTCTTCTTCTTCTTCTTCTTCTTCAGATGACGTTCCTGAAACAAAAGACATTTTTGATTTAAAATCACGAACATATTTTTCATTTTTCTGTAGGAGTAAAACCTAACCCTTTCTTTTTGAAATTACCATTATGGTTTGATTTCTTGTGAAAACCTGAACCATAACTGTAATTCTTTTTCTTGTTCAATCTTTGTTGCACTCTTGAGGTGTAAGATCTTGGTTTTTCATTTAGACATAAGTCTTTTATTTCAGAAATATTAATTTCTGTGAGTTTAAAAACCTTGTTTATCAATTCAATTTTGACACCTCTTATTGGAAATTCCTCATCAGAATATAATTTGTCAGAATCATTCAAAGTGTATGCAACTTTGAACAATCCATCATCCAAATTAGATCTTGATAACAAAAGTTTTCTATCATAAACTATTTTGCCCTGTTTTTCTGTTTGACATGGAGTGCTTGACTCAGACGCGGACTCCGACTTTGACTCCTCTATTTCATCGTTTTCTAACACATGATCCACGACTTTCTTCATCAATTGAGATTGTTGATCAGTGTCAGATGATGTAAACACAACATCAATACTATTTGGTAGATTGACTGACGACTCCGACTCCCACTGTAAATTTGTTGCCTTTTTGACTCTTTCATCATTTGGGTATCTCGGCAAATATCCATTTTCCAGCGGGGGTGGACACTTGTTATAACTGACACCTTGTTTCTTACTAGAATCTTTCTTGTCAGTCTTTTTCTTCGTGTCATTCTTGTTCTTTTCCAAAGTCTTTTCATCAGCAATTTTTTCAGCTTCCTTTTCTTCAGTTACCTCATCATCTTCCCATGCCTTCATACTTTCAACCGTCGGATAAATCCTGTCAATGACATAAGAAGTACATGAGAAACTTTTTAACAAACGGTTGACTCTTTCAGTTTCAATTCTTTGCAGCTCAAGTTTTTGTTCCAAAGCAGCACACTTCTCGATGTAATTGTTCACAACTTTCTGTTTATCATGAAAGCTCCCTGAAGTGTCAGCAATGCTGTTGCTTGTTCTTCACTCGTTTGATTGTATTGGTTGATTGCTTTGTTCAGCACATCGTAAGATTCCTTCAAACTGTTCAAGTTGTAAATCAGTGTGCTGTTCTGCTTCTTTATAGCTTCACAGTTCTCACACTTCACTGGAATCTTTTTCGCATCAACTTCTTCCTCAACCTTGAATTTAGGAACTTCTTTCACTTTTTGTCTTCTTGTCACTGGAACATCTTCATCATCACTGCTCACTGGTGTCTTGATCTTTTTCTTTTTCTTCTTGGCTTTTTCATCTTCACTATCACTCTCAGCAATCAGCTTCATATCAGCTTTGAATTTTCTTGCCCAATACTCAGTATCATCATCACTATCACTTTCAACCTTTACCATGAAAGCAGTGTAAGCTCTAGTTTGATCAGGAATATAATCATCCCAAGTAAAATTTTCCCAGCTGAAACCCTCTGGTAACTTTTCATCTTCTTGATCAATCAAACAAGCTTTTGCATTATCTGGAATATATTTATCCCAATTGAATGAATTCTTTTCATCTGGATTAACCACACATGCTTTCTTTCCAGAATCTTCAATTATTGGTCTACCATGTGCAGTTTGTGCTTGATGTTGATGTTGTTGTGATGGTGATTGAGCAACCTGATGGTAAATGGCTTTTCTGTAGTAATCATTGTTGTTATTGAAAGGATTCTGAGCTCCACTTGCTTGGCGGTTAGTGCACTCCCTTTTGAAATGTCCTTTTTCCCTGCACCGAAAACAAGTGACTTTAGATTTATCGAAACCTAAAGTAGAAACATTTGCCTCACGAAGATCATCTCTCCCCGTGATCTGCTTGAATTTCTCAGCTTTTCTTAACACGCTAGCCAAACACCACTTTATGTCCATTAGCTCTATTTCTTCAGCATCTATCTGGTCGTAGTCTTCCTTGGTTAGCATTGGATTCCCGATACGACCTGCAACAAAACAACTATATGATTCCAAAACCATTCCTAATAAAGACATTTGGTTTTTAGCAACTTCCTCAGAATAATCTTGATCATTTTCAAGATTTAATACAATATTGCACTGAAGTTTCTTCCCATTTTTCGTTGCTGAAATGTTTGGATCAGAAGACGAAAATGATGTAAAACTTGTTTTGCTGCTTGATCCTTTAGATGAACTTTCAGATGAATTCTTGACACTGTAGGCAGTTTCAATTTTCGGAGATAGATTTGATGATTTCTCATTCACCCCTGCTTTATAGTATAATCCAATATCCTGTTCACCATCAAAATCTTTCATTCGAATAACTTTTCGTTGTTCCATTTCTTGAGCTTCGATCTTTTCAATGAACTTGCTGAGTGTCAAATTGCTAAAACCCTTCTTGTTTCTTAACATCATAAGATATGTGCCCCAAGTTTCATATGGCAAAGCATCAGCAAGTTTTTCGATCAACTCTTCATTGTTTTTCTCAATACTCAATCTCTTCATGTTAGCAAGCAAATTACAGTATCTTTCGATAATCTCTCTTGTACTTTCGTTCTTTAACCCACGAAACAAATCAAATTCTTTCTTTAGAAATGATTTCTTGCTTTTGACCATTTCTTCACTACCATGAAACTTTGACCTTAAAGCTTTCCAAATCGAATATGAAGTTCCATTGTGTTGCAAAGGCACCATAATATCCTCTTTCACTGCTTGTTGAAGAAGACTTAGCATCATTTTTTCATCTTTGTACTTCTTTCTAGCATCAGCACTTAGATCTTTTATCGGAACAGGCTCTTCATCATCATTCATCGGTCGAACATATTTTGTCTCGACACATTCCCAAGCATCTAGGTAATTAGCTTGTACCCAATTCTCAAAGCGACCTTCCCAACCTTTAAATTCTTCTATGTTCATGAGTTTGGGTGGTTTTTGCATTGTACCCGTTTCATTCTCGAGCATTGTATTTTGTGCAAAAGTGATCGGTGTAACCGGAGTAGCGAATGCGTTGAAAAATTCCTCGTCCATTTTTCGGATTTTAACAAATTATTACAACAGCCCTTATAAGCGGAACCACCAAAGCAGTTGTACACTGGAGCGAAACCACAAGGTACAAATAAGCGAAATATCAAATTGTTCAAACAAGCGAAACAAGTAAGACCAAATAAGCGGAACCACTAAATGATCACAAAAGCGGAACTCCTTCGTTCGAATAAGCGGAACTACTGAAATGTTCACTGAAGCGAAACTATTTGGACTTTTGAAGCGGAACGTCTGATCTTTGAAGCGGAACCTCCAAAATTTGAAGCGGAACCTCTTAGCTTTGAAGCGGAATCTCCTGAACTGATGTAACAATAAGCGAAACTACTTTGTTCTTTGAAGCGGAACTATGGGGTGTCCGTATAAGCGGAACCAACTCGGAAGCTAATTTGACCCATTTTTAATGTGAATTTTAATACCAAACTTTCCAGGGTTTGTCTATATACTGTTACGTACAATCCTTGAAATTTTGAGCTAATTTTGACCATTGAAAATTTCTGAACTGAAGAAAGAAAGTGTAGAAGTGAGAAAAACTTGATGAATTCCAGCTATTCTCTGCAGAACTCCTCCTCCTGAAGCTCTGATACCAATTGTAGGATCGTGTTTCGATCCGAACGAGTCGTTCAGAGGATATTCTATCAAATACATATGCGGAAAATAAGTATTTGACTTCGGAACAGCTAGCAAATCACTTTAAACTTCTACTTGTATTGATATCTGACAGTTTTACATTCAAATCTCGATCCGGCAGCACTTCGGTACGAGTTACAAGACTGTTACAAATGTTTCGCTTGTAACACTATATATAGTTGCTGAGATTTTGCTTGAATGTACATGACATTCAAGCGGAACCTTCAACTGACATTCAAGCGGAACCATATTGTGACACATAAGCGAAACCTTCTACCTATGTTACTACAAGCGAAACCTATTACAAACACTCATACAATTTCCTGTTTTCACGTAAAACGCACTCTGATCTAACACTCTAAGACTAAGACTCGATCCAAGACGATGTCTACAGATGTAGTGCACCAACAATCAAAGTTCCTTGCGATTATGGAACAAGGTCATTATTGCGATCTCGATTCCATCTCTTCGAAGTGGCGAAAGATGAATCCGGTCGTGAACCGATTTGCCGCGATATATAATAATTTATATACTAGTAATCGTCGTAGTGGGATGAGTGACGAAGATGTTTTTAAAGAGGCGATACGTAAATACGGAGATACGCATCGGGTCGTTTTCCCACACGTAAGGGCATGTGATGTTTTGCGAACAATAACAAGTGGGCGCCGATTACAAACGAGGTTGCAATGGCTAAATGAACAAAAACCTCGGAGACTGGAAGTTATAGTGCAGGGGGCTCGGACGCACGACGCCAAATAAATATAAACGACGAGCCCGAATTTGACGAAGAAGAGTACGAAGTTCGAGAGGAGGCACGTCCCCCGGGCAGGGACAAAGCCAAAAAGGCAGCGGTTGCAAAAAAACAAGCCGCAATGGGGGCGGTTCCAAATGGGATGTTATCATAATACAATACAGATAATGCAATTACGTTATAATAAACTAGCTTTGTATCAAGTCATACTAAAATTCTTTTATGAGTAAACTGTAATTTGCATCCTGTGCTTTGGGTCAAAAAGATGTCCGACTTCCTAATTCTTAAAAATTGCTCGCTAAGTCCTTAACGTCTCTATGTTGTTACAATTTAAGAATTAGGGAGTCAGGTGACACTCTGATAAGTACAGGGACGCAAATTACAGTTTACTCTTCTTTCGTTATAACTATGAGAAAAACATTTACATATGTTATATAAACCAAAAAACATACATAAAATTATTTCACAATCAAAGGATATAACACATATTTGCACCGGTGTTATCATGGAAAGTAAATCCGCTTTCATTGAAAACTGCTTTCTAAAAAAGCTTTTGTTTTCGAAACTATTTAGAACCTAATTTTTAAATACATTTGTGATTTGTATTTTTAAAAATTTGCACCGGAATAAAATTGTTTAGCTTAACGTGTTATCATGAAGAGAAACTGTTGGACTTTGAAGATTGTATTTTAACTTATTCAAGCAAGGATGATGGATCCTTTGGGTTTTGGCTTTCATCATCAGCAGATCTTATATAATCCAACATCGGCCCTGCCACTGTGGCACACCGATTAGGTAAACACTAGTTTATATAAGATATAGCAGGGATGAGCTTGGAAAATACCGGTATCGAAATTCGTTAAATATAGGTACCCATACTAAAAACGTTCGGTATGGTACTAATACCGGTATTTTTATGTAAAATACTGTTACCGTACCAAATCGGTACCGTATCGAAAACACTGGTACCGAAAACGGTAGAAAGTGGATTCCGAATCGATATTGAAAATATTCGATACGAAAAATTCAGTATTTCAAATTCTAATCCCTACTATATTACATAGTTTTACCTAAAATTTAAATTAAATTATTTTTTATTAATTTTTTGAGTAAATTACGTTTTTGACCCCTGTGGTTATATCACTTTTACTATATTAGCCTAAAATAAGATTTTTTTAACATATATGCCCCCATGGTCTCTATAACTAACTATTTTGGCCCTTGAGTCTTACCAAACCTCAAACTCTGGTTAATTATTAGTCACATGACTAGCACATGATGGATATTATGGTAATTTCTACTCCCCTTTAAATCTGTTCTATCTTCTTCTACCTTAGAAAACCCTAAACCAAAAACACAAACAAAACTTTGCCAACTCCTCAGTTATTCACATCTCAAACACACCTACACATGAAACACTCTCCTGTTCATCCTCTTCCTTCTCGATGAAGGCCAAGAGCCGACCGACGAGACCACCGGCGGCAAGCCAGCGACAGCTATCAGCGACCACACTTCTCCGACAACACCTACACCTCCCCCGTACCCTCGTTTTCCGGCGACAAAGATCGAAGAGAGAGAGAGGGCGACAAGATGATTAGGCACCGCCGCGACGGCAGTGGAGGCGACGGCGGTGGGTTGAGGCTTCTCCGATGAGATTCATGGTAAACACCCATCCCCCTTCCTCAGTTTCGTTTATTTTTTTCAGAAAAATTGATGATGATAGGTGGCAGTCTCCGTCCACCTAAAACCCGCCGGTGTTAGGGCAAAATCACCGCTCTCTACGCTACAACTTTCAAACTAATCATCATAACAACTTCACCGGAGACGAAGGTGTGATATGGGTTTGAAGATTTGAATTTGTTATTTTTTTTAATTATTTTTTGAAGTAGAGTTTTCTATAATTGTGGTTTAATTTGAAGTTTGTGAAAGTGCGATGAATTCGTTTACTGAATCTGTTTTTTTTTCTTAATTGTATTTTGAGTTGAAGATATTGTTTTAGATTGATGTGAAATTAATGAATGTCAGTTGTGGATTGGTGTTTTTGTTATAGTAGGATTTGAGATTGAAGATTAAGTGATAATTTGTTAATCTGAAATGATTTTGAGCTTCTGGTAGTACGTGAAATAAGTGTGGGAAATGAATATATGTTAAAGATCTGGAAATTTAATTGAAGATCTGGGGATGATGATGATGGTTGAAGGCGGTCATGTTCTTGAAGATCTGGGTTTGAAGATGATGTGTTCTTGAAGATGATGATGTGTTTTTGAAGATCTAGGTTAGTAAATGATGATGTTTTTGAAGATCTGGGTTAGATTTAAAGAGGAGGAGAAATTACCATAATACCCATCATGTGCCAGTCATGTGACTAATAATTAACCAGAGTTTGGGGTTTGGTTACACTCAAGGACCAAAATAGTTAGTTATAGAGACCATGAAGGCACATATGTTAAAAAAAATCTTATTTTAAACTAATATACTAAAAGTGATATAACTAAAGGGGCCAAAAACGTAATTTACTCTGATTTTTTTTTGAGAAGTGGATATATAGATACTAGGTTAGAACCCCGTGTATTACACGGGTTGAATAAATGTATTTTTATATAACAAATAATATAAAAAAATATATATATATCTTTAAAAATCTTGTTTATTATACGGATTGAATAAATATAATTTTATTTATCAAATAATAAAACAATATATAATTAAAAATCTCGTTTATGGGTTGAATAAATGTAATTTTATGTATTAAATAATAAAAAATGTTGTATTTTTAGAAATCCCGTGTATTGTACGGGTTGAGATAATGAAAAAAGTTACATTTTTAAGAATCTCATGTGTTATACGGGTTGAGCACATGTAATTTTATATATCGAACAATAAAAAGTTATATCTTTATAAACTCTATGTATTATATGGATTGAATAAATCTAATTTTATATACTACATAATAAAAAAAGTTATATTTTTAAAAACCCCGTGTATTACACGAGTTGCATAAATGTAATTTTGTATGGTAAAAAATAAATATGTTATATCTTTAAAAAAACACATTTATTATACAGGTTAAATGAATTTAATAAAAAAATATATCTGGTGACTACTTTTCTTGGTGTACGTAATCATTTTTTCACATGATTTGCCTCCTAGGATTTTTTTTGACTTATTAACATTAATTAATTTTACCTAAGTTATTTCTAATCTCTATATTCTTAATGATATTTCCCTAACAACTTATCCATCTTTTTTCGTTAAATTTTCGTTATTAACTATTTAATATTTTATTTACTTAACTCGTGTAATACACGGGGTTATAACTTAGTTTTGATTATATTTCTAAAGTGTATTTTTATTTTAAGTTCCACTGTCTAATCCATCAACATAAAAAATATATTATAGTAACACTATGGTCTTATGTTGTTCATGTAATCCAATGCTTTATCGTCCTTTAGAGAAATTATTATTATTATTATTATTATTATTATTATTATTAAATCTGATAAATATTTTAAAATATTAGATTAATACCTATACGAATTGTTTATATTTATACTAGGTTAGAACCCCGTGTATTACACGGGTTGAATAAAAGTAATTTATATACTAAGTAATAAAAAAGGTTATATCTTAAAAAAAACATATGTATTACAGAGATGAATTTACCATTATATTACATGGATAAATAAATATAATGTAATTGGTTAAAACATGTAGGCATCATAATATAAACATAAAAATTAGACTTTGATATACTATTTGCTTATTATAACATTTTATTTTATTTTTTATTTATTCTAAGGTTAAATTGTTAAATAAATTTGAATGCCAAATGAATTATCATTAAACGTCAAGTTAATTATGAACGTCTAACTCTAGTTTTATATATGTTTGATACGAAATGTCAAGTTAATTAAGAACGTCTAACTCTAGTTTTATATTATGTATATTATTTTGTTATATGTGATTATTTATGTATTTTATTGTTACTTGTATTTTCATTTATAGTTTTAATTAAGAAAAAGATTATTTATGCTTATTTTGTTATTACTTAAATATGTTCAATTATAATTTTAATTTAAAAAATAAGGTTATTTATGCTTATTTTGTGGTTACTTAAATACGGTTCTTGCAACATAGTATTAGTTTTAGTATTGTGTAATAAAGCAAAGGCATGAGAAATTATAAATAAAAAACAAAAGGGTAAAAGAATACAAGAAGGTGAGGATGCATATAATAATTTAAATTATTATTATGTAATAAGAAAGAGTGAAATAAAAAAAAATGTGATTCTATTTATTTTCTTCTAAATCAACAACTAAAACAGGGAATTATTTTTTTTATTCTTAATTAAGTTGAACCATTATCATTGGTCCAATTCAATCTAACATTAAATCAAAATTACCTACTATTGTAAAATTAGGATACAATATCCGAAATTTAATCATAATACCCAATATTTATTAGTGATAATTGATTTATTAAATTTGGTATATTAATAATAAATTTGTTTGACTAAATAGATTCTTGGATTAAAGGTGGGTGTATATACGATTTAGGTTGTGTTTGTTTTTGCTTAAAGTGTCTTCAAAGGGCTTATGTATGCGGGCGGGCAGACATAAGTGGTTAAAGACTGTTTGTTTTTTAAAAAAAAAGAAGACCTGAAAGGGGTCTTTATTTGCTTAAAAAAAGCTATGGAATATTGCTTCAAGATCTTCACACACATCTTCACACACCACCAACCCTTCTTCTTCTTCTTCCTGCCACCACCACCTCCGCCACCACCACCGCAGAGAGAGAGAGAGAGAGAGAGATCTGTGAGAGAGAGAGAGCTGTGAGAGAGAGAGAGAGAGAGCTGTGAGAGAGAGAGAGAGAGAGCTGTGAGGGAGAGAGACCGTAGAGAGAGAGAGAGAGATCTGTGAGAGAGAGAGAGAGAGAGAGCTGTGAGAGAGATAGAGCTGTGAGAGAGAGAGAGAGAGGTGGTTCCGTGACGGTGGTTCCGATCTATTGCTCGTTTGTAGTCTGCGAACGATGACGGTCTAGGGTTTGTTACAGGGGGCTAGGGTTTGAACGATGACGGCAGGAGACAGAGAGAGAGAGAACGATGAGAACGATGACGGCGGTGGTTCGATCTGACGGCGGTGGTGGTGGTTTCGCGGCAGGAGACAGGGGGTTAGGGTTTGCGGTGGGTTCTTGGAGTGGGGGCTAGGGTTTGCGGTGGTTGTTGGTTGTGGTGGTGGCAGGTGGACGGTGGAGGAGTGGTGGCGGACGATTGTGATGGTGGTGGTGAAGGTGGTGGTGGTTGTAGAGAGAGAGAGAGTGTTTGTAGAGAGAGAGAGCAGAGAAAACTCTTGTGTGTGTTGGGTGTGTGTGAAGTTGTTTTTGAAGAAAAAAAAAACAAACCCTCTTCTCCTTGTAGACTGCAGACATTTGGGCCACATCTTCTCTTGCAGATGCCTGCAGATGTGGTCCGCAGACTACAGACATTTTACATCTGAAAAAACAAACAGCACCTTAGCCACATTTACATGTGTAAACATATAGTTGATAAATATTTGCCTATTAAAAAAATCATTATATGAGTTAAGAGTTTATCTATAATTAATTAGAAGAGATTAAACTAAAATTATAATTATCTATAAGAGATGGCTGACAAGTGTCCCTAAAGTGGTTTCTTTTATTATATAGTATAGATTAAATTTAATTTTATAATTATCTTTTAATTGATGGCTTCAATGAATGACATGTGTCCCTTTATTGGTTTTTTTATTATATAGTATAGATTCGTAGGCGGTTGCTGACGTGGATATTATCATACATTTCCATCACCATCTTCTTCCCCAATACATCCCTGCAAATTTCCATAACCGATAGTATCTCCAATTCTTCATACCATTCTGTTAACCATTCAATAATCTCACTATAATAAACTCAACACTACAATTGCTCCATCAGTGTGATGAATTCAATCCTTTGCTTAACAATCTACAATTTGTTTGTTGTTCCACCGATTAACTAGGTTAAAAATTGATAAAATGGCTGGAGAAATCTAGCTAGAAGAAAGCGGTTCTGTAAACCCTAGCGATACGGATCCTCTACTTCAGAATCACCAAAATGTTGCCTCTGATTCACCAGAATTCACAGCCGTTGCTGTTTTGGATTCAAGTGAGATGAAGTGTGAAGACGTTGAAGCTGGATCGGTTGCCACGTGTCGTATTTGTCTTGAATGCGACGGAGAAGAAGGTTGATCTTATGTTTTTCAGTAATTATAAAGTTTAATTTGTTCATATGTTGTATTCATATAATTTGTATATTTGATATGTTATTTAACCATAATCTGCTTCAACTGCTTGTGTATGTAATATGTGTTTTCTCTGATTGATGTACTTGTGATTGTGTGATTGAAATCATTTAGAGTTACCTGCTGCATACATAGTGTATTAAGGTTGCTCTAGGGAGGGATCTGCATTGGTTATTTGATCGTCGTTTCTATTGATTCGTGTCATAATTGTTGATTGCGTCATGTGATCGATGAAAAATGACCTGAGCTTTGTTGGAAATAGCGAACCTGTATCCGCACATAGGTGTATATGGAAGATCTAAGTTGACAAGTTAGTTAAGCTTAGATTAGTTTCCGTGCAATGTTATAATTAGTTATGACAATCTCTTGACTAGCAAGTTAGGGTTAGTAGATATAAACCGTGTTAGGGTTTGACACTGTAATCAACTTTTTGAGAAGTTTTACTGATCTAATAAACGTTTGGGGGTTATCCAAATAATTGTTTTGTGTTTGTTTGATACCGATTCGCCACTTTGACTTTTGATTGTTATTAATTTGTTAATTCCCTATATATTAAAATTTTCCCTTGAATTCACATGGTAGAATGCTGATTGTATAACTTCCGAAAACTCAGTTGTTAGCCTGCAGATGAAAATGGTAATGCAGTCATGTAAAAACAAGACTCACTTAACTGAAAGTACCTTGAGTTTTCCGTGAAAAGTATATGATTATGTTGCAGCTAATTGGCTGTGAATGTGATGTGGTGATGCAAGTATAATAAGTTGAGAGAGAGAGATACAATACCTTCACCTTAACTTATTAATGGCTACTCAGTACTTGTTTTGCTAGTCATGGTCTTTTGAGTAAGATTCATACAAAGAAGGTTCAAAGGGTATTGGGATACTACATTTTGTGACCGCATTGGCAGTTTTAATAATTGTGTTTTAAAGCTAAATATGCCGACTTGATGATTGATCACAGAAGATCTTCCCCAGAAAATGCTAAGAGTATGTTTATTTCCTTGGAAACTGCATTAGCTATTTCTCATTTATGTTTTTAATCATGCTGCTAGCATTTTAGATGTTTGTAAAGATGTAAAAAAAGTAATAAACATTTGTCTCAATAGCGTGTGCTTTCGACCTAAGAATCCGACAAAGTTTACTTCAACAACACGTTGAATGCTGACGGCGTAATTAATTCCATATCAGGATAGTGGTGTTGGTATCTATTCTTTTGTGCTTTTAATTTCTGACATTTATGGTAAGAATTAGATCCGATTAAGTTATTACGTTGTCATAAATTATTTTTCTTTCTTTTACCATAGATGATAATCTGATATCTCCATGCATGTGTAAAGGCACCCAGCAGTTTGTGCATCGTTTATGCCTTGATCATTGGCGATCTGTTAAGGTAAGGCCTACTGATATCCATGATGTCTTTCAGGAACAGTATATTATAAGCCATTCCAGTTTTTAAAGTTTTTACGTGTTACTTGTAATAGGAAGGGTTTGCCTTTTCTCATTGCACAACTTGCAAAGCTCAGTTTCACCTTCAAGTTGTTGTGCTAAAAGACAACTCCTGGAGGAAGATAAAATTCAGGCTATTTGTTGCAAGGGATGTTTTCCTTGTATTTCTGGTTGTACAAACGGTGAGAACTTTTATTAAAAGAAAACAACTAGCAAGCAGCTAGATAAAATAAAGAAAACACATATACATATAACTTGAAATTGAAATCACGCCATGAGTTCCAATCTAAACGGTGCATATTTGCCATGTGTTTGAGCCAAAGAAACGTTTGCCTTGAATATCTCTATAATCACCTCCATTTTTGTGAACGATCATTAAAGACCTTCTCATTGTAGCTTACCATATCGATCATAGATTGCCGTAAGAACCAACAGAAGGATTTTTTTTTGTTGACCGATGCATGCATGATAGATTTGGTGATTTCAAGTAATGATGCAATCGACCCGGAAGCGTTATCTGAATTTTCTGATGTGGATAAAGTTATTACGAGTTATATTTTGTGATAACCAAGGAACACCATCATCCTAATGTATAATGGCCCTTCTTCTATGCTATAAATGTATTACGATTATCATCTTAAATGCAGTTTGTGCATCTTTATACACCTTACTACTATTGGCCGTTATAAGTAATCAAACGTCTAACTCATACAGGCGATTGGGCTGATGGGAGGTCTTGCATACATTGTGGACAAAGATGGGTCTTTCAGAACTTCTATTAATGACAACTGGGAACATATATTGTCAATGCATCCTATACCATTCTACCATTGCATAGGTACATTTTTCTTTATATGCAAACATACAACCGTGTGTGCTAAATATAGTAGGAAACTTAAAGTAGTGAGATTATTTAGTGCTCATGTCAATAGTTAGGTTGTCTTTTTTTTTAAATGTATCCCATCGCATTCTTTAAAAGGACGGTAATAAAAAGGTCAAATACATTATAACGCATGACATCCATTCATGCTTGGATTATTATTTTGGGGATACGTGGATATAGACTTTGATCAGTGATGAATCTAGGATTCAAAGCCACATGTGTTACTTTGTATAGTTACCATCTAACATGTCTTTCTCAGTATATGACGCTGCAAAAATCACTCTTTTTATCAACTTGATGAGAATGTGGATGACAAAATAGCCTCTCATGTCTGGGATCTTTTTTTCGGGTTGTGTAAATGATTATACAAGTGTTTTTAGACATAAATGTAGACAGATAATTGTTGCATCTTCAGAAGGGAATTTCTTCTCCACTTTTCTACTGCCGTTGTGTTGTCGATCCTAACCAACCCATGAATGGGCACATCCCATGAATCAGCTTATAAAAAAATGATATTAATAAATATAACTTGTAAGAAAGTTCACTGGGATGCAGTAAAGGACATTTTATGATCAGGTCGGTTCAGGTCTTTTTCATTTTTTAACGGGTAACATAAAGATCTAGAAAAGAAATGGTGGAAATTCTCACAAAGCATATATTTAATGCACACAGCCTTCTCAATCAGTTAAAATTTACTTTTACAGGGGTCCTTTTCTTCTTTGTGCTGATTGGGTTTTTCGGGCTGCTTCTGCATTGTTCATCTTTCAACAATGATCCGCGTATGGCTGGCTGCCAGAACTGTGTGTACTGTTTTCCTTCCTCGATGGAAGCATGTTTTGGTCTTGTTATCGTTTTTGTGGTTATTTTTGTCATTCTTGGTATTGCCTACGGCTTTCTTGCTGCTACCATGGCTATCCAAAGAATTTGGCAAAAGACACTACCACATCCTCACCAAAAGAGAACTAACACAGGTATCTATTATCACTCTCGTTGTCTTTTTGGTAGGTTGCTATGCTCTATCTAAAACGGGTCAAACAGGTAAAATATAATAAATATGTTAGCTGGAAAGGAAACGAGTCAAACGTGCTGAAATAAGAACTTAGATTGTTTCCATTTTTTTCAACTCGTGTAGGAGTATGTGGTGGAGGATCTTCATGGTCGTTATACCCCTCCAAAACTCGATCGCGAACATATGCAGCGCCTAAAGATGCTCAAGCTTTTGTAATTTCTCATGGAAATGCGGGTTAAATACCAGATATATAATAATAGGAACACTTCTTGAAATATGTGTGCTTATATATGAAGCTATATAGGTCGAGTCTATTAACGCATATATATGAAATGTAGGAAACCGGGTCAAACGAACTCCGATTGAGCTCATTCCAGCGCCGTTGTAACCAGCTCGTCGAAACCTAACAAGAAACCCTAAACCCTAAACCCAAATTCTAAACCCTAAAGCTAAACCATAAAATCTAAACTATAAACCCTAAGAGCTAAACCCTAAAGGCTAAAACATAAGCTAAACCCTAAGGTTAAATCCTAAACACTAAACCCTAAATACTAATGCTAACCCCTAAAGCTAAACACTAAAAGACAAATTATAAACCCTAAAAACTAAACCATATATATATATAGAAAATATATATCGTACATTACGGCTTAACGTACTTCACGTACAACAACGTGCGTGATTTGTTCTATAACATGCGTGATTAATGTTTTCAATATGCGTGATTATTGTGTTTCAACATGCGTGATTTTGGATTTTTGAATTATAACGTGCGTGATTTTAAAAAGAACGTGCGTAATTACCTGTCGTACGTGATGTACGTTAAGCCGTAATGTACGTTAACCTTCCTCTCTCTCTCTCTCTACATATATATATACATATGAATAGGATTCAACGAGTCGGTTCCAACGCCGCTAGAATGAGGTTAATCGGAGTTCGTTTGACCCAGTTTCCTACACGTCCTACGTTAAGATTGTTTTGTATTTGATCCTTCCCCCGCACACACACACACATATATATATATACACACATACACATATATATACATAGTTACATACATATATCATCTTTTAAAGTTGTTTGTGTTCTTTTTGCCGCCTTACAATATGTAGCTTTAAATAGGTCGTGTATGCAGGTGGTAACCAACACAAACCTGAAAATATGACATGAACCGAACATGACACAACTTGAAATCGAGTCAAGACACATGAACCCCAATGCAGTCTGATTTTAGCGCGTTGTCACCAACACCACTCATTGAACTCTAAAATTGCATGTTTACAACCAAATATATAATGTATGTAAACTATAAAACTTGAATGCTCATTTTTCCTTTATCTTTTAATATTGACATAAACCACCTAATCAGTTTAAGTTATCACACAAAATACATTTTAAACAAATGTAGCTATAAAATTCAATGGGTCAACCCATGAACCCACCAGGTTGACCCAAAAGCAACCCGTTTATATCAGGAAGAAAGTTAAAGATCTATATAATTGCTTCTGCAACCCATTTATATCAGGAAGAAAGTTAAAGATCTATATAATTGCTTCTGCTTGAAATTAGTTAGAAACCGAAACAAATACAGAGATTAGAACTGATGTTGTTACTCTTGCTAATTTGATTCCTCAACCGTTGGCCTTGAATCACTAACAAATATCAAATGATCACCATCGCTAACTACTTCTATTTCATCTACTTCAGCCCCTTGTTTGTTTACAACCTTTGACGCCAGAAAACCGTACTTCTTCACGCCGATCTCCAGTAGTTCCTGAAAGCTTCTCGGGATAAAAACAAGTTTCCCTGCAACGTCTCCTTTCTCCGGACAACTTACAACCACCCTACTGGGATTCTCCCGCCCGACAACTCCATCCATTATGCTTTTAGGCCTTGGTGACACCAAGTCAATACCGGTCTCACCCTCTCGAGCAGTTGACATTATCCCAAAAAGTGAATTATGGAAACTATCAGTTGTTCGTCTCCTGCGTGACCGGCTCCAAGATCCTTCATCTGAATCCTGGGGGCCGGGCCGAGTAATTGTTGGCTCGCTTTTAAACCTTCCAAGAAACCTCACGCGTTTCTCCTCAGGAATCGAGACGAGGAGTGGTGGTTGGGTGAACGAGTGGTCTTCAGGAACCTTAACAGAGAGGAATAAAGTTTTTATATCCTCATGTCCTTGTTGGTCAGCCAAGTTTCGGGGGGTCCAACCGTGATGATCCTGTTGGTCGATGTTGGCTCCTTGATCTAATAGAAGTTTCACCATCTCGATGTTACCTTCGCAGACTGCAACGTGAAGGGCCGTTGTTCCGTCGTTTCTGCCACGAGTGACATCTCCTCCATACCGAATAATTTTCTTTATCAGATCTAAGTTGTTTTGCTCAGCTGCAAAGCAAGAATACTGGCCTGCATCACCATACGACAGGGTGGCACCGTTATCTGCTAAAAGTCCGACCACCGTCTCATGGTTACCTATTATAGCCTCCCACAATGGAACATTGCCTTCTGAATCTGTATAGGTCAATGCACAATAACTTGTCAAGTGAAAAGTAGGCTTTTATTTTCATTCAATCAAATGAAGAAAAAAGAATCACCTATGAAATTGGGATCTGCTCCATAGTCTAGCAGCAAAAGCACACAGTTGTCACTTCCTTTTGATGCTGCTATGTGCTGAGAACAACACAAAACACATACATGTTAATTTAGCAGCAAAGATTCATATGCACTCGAATATGTGAAAATGTTCAACATCCATACCAACGCGGTTCTATTATTATTGTCCGATTCATTCGGGTCAAGACCTTTCTTCAACAACTTGTGCAACAAAAGGTCATCTCCTCTGCGAGTAGCAAAGCACAGGCTTAGCGGCAAGTCCATCCTGCCATGCGCCAACATTTTCTCTGTCTCTATCAACACTCCTTCCATAAGCGGATCATTTAAGTTTTTCAAATGCTGACAAAACCAAACCAAACCAAAAACCGACAGTGTTTTAGATTATAAATCATGCTAAACAACTATATAAACAATAAACCCTGAGATGGGAAAACTTAAACCTCGAGGAGATTGTCCATGATAATGGTCCCATCACCGACATTGGCTTGAACGATGTTCAAGAACGTGGTGCGGTTTAGCCTTAGTAACTGGCTTAGCCTTTTGGTTCGCACTGTGAAAAGTTGAGGTCTATAACAAAGAACTCCGATTTCACCACAAAGATCACCGCGTTTCGCTTCACCTACGACCTGCTCGACTCCATTCTTCATAACAATCAGTTCCTGATCAATTTAAAAAAAAAAGAGTTATAAATTATATATAAGATAACTTTAGACTCTTTTAATATATTTTTTTTATTAAGAACTTAAAACACTAACCACTGCTCCTGTAACAAGTATGTAGAAATCTGTAGGTGCTTCATTCTGCAAGATAACATCTTCCTTTGGAGGAAAGTATTCAGCTTTCATTTCTGAAACCTTAAAATATATATTTATACATTAAGTCAGAACAAGTTTATATGTTAATTTAAAAAAGAGATGGCAGTTTTGTAAATAAAGTGATGGAAGATACCAGCTGAAAGAGGACATCATTGGAGACACCATGAAACAAATAGGCCCTATCAAGAAGTGAATAGAAAAGGTAATGAGAAATGCTTGACCGAATGGCTTTCGGAAGTGCATCAATAGTCTCTTGTTGTTGAAGTCCTTCTGAGTCAGTTCTAAACTTCAAACACAAATGTGCCAGCATTTGTTCTTGCAACCGACCCGGCAACTGGTTCCGATGCGCAAAACTCGAGGCCGCTTGAATTGTGTCGCGCTAGTTTTAGATAACATTATAACCAATTAATCAAATGTTTATAAAAACACTAAGATTCAAAAACTAGGGATGTTTATGGTCCAGATAAGTTGGTTTTGTTGGAATTTCTTGGCCAAACCAGTAACTACGGTTTTTGGAGAAACTAAACTGAACCGTCCAAAACTATTTAGTTTTGTTGGACATGGTTGGGTTTTTTTACACGACCCATTAGATTTTCGAACGTTTTATAAAATGGTAGGCCTACAAAAGAATACTAGACATTTTACCTTACAAGTACTAAAAAAAACAACTTAATAGCCTTGAGCTTGGTTAAACTAACAAGCAATACATATTATAACAAAAGTAGTTATACCGTTATACGTATAATGAATTATAATTGTTAGTGAGAAAAAACTAGTTTATTTTAATATTTTATTAAAATTATAAAGATCTTTTTAAATCTAGGCAAGTTTGGTATACTTGGCAGGCTCCAAACCATAATCGGACCAGTTCACTCCTAACCTAGCTAAACCAACCGATTTAGCTCGGATTGGGCGGTTACAACTTTGAACATAAGAACAAGTACACTTACAAAGTGTCTTGTTTTACTGGTGCCATGGACAACCAAATTGGTCATGTTTCCTATGAGATAGGATGTCAATCCGAGGTTGAAAAGCATGTAGCATATGACAAATATCATCTCTCTTTTGTTTTGAGCGTGCAAATCACCATATCCAACAGTCGTGAGAGTCGTGATTGACCAGTACATGGATGTCACGTAAAGAACCCCTAAATTATCGTCTTTGAAATTTTCGTTATCATACCCAATCCAAGTATCCTTCGGATGTGGATATGTCGCAGCAAGATAATAGTAGAAACATCCAGCACAGTGTACCGCAAACAGGGTCACCTGTTATATATAATCATTTACACTATGTTAGTTTTACTTCAAAACTTGTTTTATATAAACACAAATATATGTATATAATCACATTTTTAGGACTTACAAAAATAAGCTTGGCGCATCGAACCCAAAAATAGTTGAAGTTCTTATCTTTCTCGAGCCTGTTCCCAAGAGGAAAAGAGATTAGTCATGAGTTGAAATAGGTTGACCCGAAATACTTTTTGTGCGACAACTTTAACTTTTGACCTGTCTGTTAGATAATTTATATTTGTGTTTGACCCGACATCATTTCAGTAACGTTAATGGAAGTTGTACCTGGCAAACATAGCGCTAACTCTGCGCAAACGCCATAATCTAAACATGTTGAATAATCCATAGGATGGCAAAGTCGATCGAGCTGATAAATGGTGAGCTAGTTCCGAAGGAATGGTGGATACGACATCAAATACCAACCAAGTGCATGTATATCTCCAAGCAATCTTTTTCCGGTCATCCACAAGAAGATAGGTACTTTTATCTAGGTAAGCTACGAAGAAAGTGAGGATGATATCGACGGCAAAGAACCCGTTGACAATGTTGTCAATGACCGAGAGTGGTCTCTCGGGTCTTTCTAAGAAACCCAATTCGAATGGGGACACCCATGCCGTATACAACACCAATGCAACTAGATATGTCTCCCACATCCTGAAACATTTCAATTCAGTTACAGTAAAAATAAATATTAACATACAAGTATGAATTGTAAAACCAAAAAAACACTGAGAAGAACAACACGAAAATTAAAGGCATACATATTGGACATAAAAATAATAATTTGAGACCATCTTACTAGTAGTGTAAAAGGAATTGCTATACCTTTTTAAAATAACAAGCTAAAATAATAAAATTTCCAACTTTGACGATTCTTAAACAAGTTTCAACATTGCCACTTTGCGGATACCCTCTCCGGGTTTGTTATGGTCCCACAACACCGCCGCCACCCTTAAGAGTAGGGCTGGCGGGTTGTTTGAACGGGGAAGAAAACCCGTGAACTAGGTGTGGTTTGCGAGGTAATTAATTATGACTGTTGCTTTTTTTAATCAAATTCAAAAAACCAAATAACTCCCTCTATTTTAATCCAACCCATTCCAACTTTTTACCACACAAAACTCTGTTAATTTTCACGTTATTTCTCTCTAAAAAAAAAAAAATATATATATCAAATGGCAAGGATACCATGGACCGAAGAAGAAGAGATTACGTTGGCTACATCTTGGCTCTCAACCCTTCATGATGAAGCGCCCTCCTAGTCGAACAGCTACGTTTTGGGACAGGGGTTTCCAACAGTTTTGTATTCAAGTTGGTGAGAGCAACAGAAACAAGGATGAACTTTATTCACGTTTCATGGATATCCGGGGAAAAGTGCAAGATTTGATGTGCTCTTCAACAATGTGGAAAATGCTGACGGTGAGTCACGGAAGTTGACGTTATTCCAGTGGCCGTTGTGGAGTACAAACATACGTACGCCCCTCACTTTAAACACGTTTTGGCGCGGCAAATTATAAGGATGTTTGTTTAATTTTTTTGGTGAATTATGTAATTTTAATTTTTATGTTGAATTATGTAATGTTTAATTTTTATGTTAAATTATAATGTTTACTTGACTTTATTAGAATTAAAAAAAATTATGACAAGGCGCCGCCAGTGTTTTGTGACTTAAGGGTAGTTTTTAAGATTTTTAACATGGCAAGATTTGATTGGTTGGGACAAGGGCATCAATTATATGTAGCCAGTGTGTTGGCAGCTCCTTGACTTTCCAAAGTGGAGGTCACTCGGAGCAAAAATAAATATATAATTTGAGGTGAGCCAAGGTTTTACCACAGTGGCCTATGGGCAGCGAGTTTCCTCTGGAATGGTGGTGGACCGGGTCATCAGCGCCGTCTGTGTTTGCGGGCGTAAGTGACCTTTTGCCATTGGGTTTACTCGGGTGATCAGACTTTTGTTGATTGTTCAAAAAAAAAAAAAAAAACTACTTATTATATGTATGTATTATATATACACACGTATATATAATATCGATAGAACCAAGATACACTTGGATTGGTGGAAGTATAAGATGATAAATAATCATAGGGTTCTCAGGAAAACGTACAAGAAAGAGGTGTTTAATTGTTGCAGGTAATCTGAACCAAATTAATAAATAGAAGAGAAAATTAAATGGTATGTCTTTTCTAGAATGCTTAAAAGATTCCACTACAGTTTACAGGTACAGATATTTAGAGGAAACGTTTAGCAAAATCATATTATCTATTACAGGTACAGATATTTGGAGGAAACGTTTAGCAAAATCATTATTATCTATCAAAATTTGTCAAAATTTAAAAGCGACCATTACTCATTTCTTTTTCCATCAATTTCAGCTAATTAAACTATATTCAATTCGTGGAATAGAAATAGGGGTATTTTGACTTCGTGGAATGATTGGTGTAAATTTGTAGTTGTTGTAGCGGTGACTGCCTCGGTTTGAGGTAGCTTTGTTTTGTTAATGAAGTTCACTTTTAAAAAAAAAAACTATATTCAATTCATAATAATAACTCATCTCAAAACTGAGATAAAAAATCTGCTTAAATAGTATATATATATATACACACAGAGAGAACCTTTTATAAAGGTAGGGGAGGGTTCAAACGAAAACTCCTTTTATTATGAAAACTTGAAAACTAACTAAAAAGCCTAAAAAACATACAATTTTTTTTACAATTTTTTTATAAATTTTTGCGACTTTTTATATATAAAAAAATTTCAAAAAAAAAAAAAATACTGCATAGGTGCAGTATAAGTTTTTTTTTTTGAAAAAAAGTTTTTTTTTTTTATATATAAAAAGTAGCAAAAATTTGTAAAAAAAATTGGCATGTTTTTTTTAATTAGTTTTCAAGTTTTCACTTTAATTAGGTGTTTTTAATTGAACCTCCCGATAAAGGTAATCACATAAATGTGTACATTTAGCTTTAAATTTAATACATGGAAAGTATGCTTAAACTTGATTCGAATGTGTGAATGTAAATATATAAATATTATACATATATAAATGATAGTAATTAATGCATCCATAGAATTGTATGAACCATCCAAAACCAGCCAAATATTCCTAACACCTCTTGTGAATTTACAAGACCAAAAAGCCAACAGAATCTATAAATATATCCGTCCAATAATAAAAGATACCCCAATAAACTTGTCTTGTTTTACTTTTATTAAAAAGCATGTTATATTTCAAAATTGATATCATACAATTAAAGTTTAGCACACAAATCAAATTCCAAAATATAAATAAAATATCGCTACTAAAATAAATAATCTTATATTCAGATGTAAATACAATATTTTCAAAAATCAATCAAGATTCTCAACTGTTTTAAAAACAACAATTAAATGTTTTCTCTCTCTGTAATAAAATTTTTTAAAATAATAACAATTCAGACCAGAGAGAGATTTTCTTCGTATTATTTTTTTATTATTATTAGAGTAAATTGCGATTTTGACCCCTGTGGTTATATCACTTTTACCCTTTTAGCCTAATTTTTTTTTTTTTTAACATTTGAGCCCTCAACGTTTTTTTTTCAACCCTTTTGGCCCCTAACATTAACCACATCCATTAAATTTTAGAGGCCAAAAAGATTAGAAAAAAAAAAGACATTAGGGGCCAAAAGGGTTAGAAAAAAAGGCGTTGAGCACTCAGATGTTAAAAAAAAATTTAGGCTAAAAGGGTAAAAGTGATATAACCACGTGGGTCAAAATCGTAATTTACTCAAATTATTATTACTACTGCTATTTGCGGTTGTGTGCTATCAAGTCTCTGCATCACCGCCTCTTTGAAAAATAATTCACCGACAGAATGCTGATGGATAGAATTGTTAGTGAGTCATTCGTTTTACCATGTGAACGAACATATATGAAAACACATAAACATGCATGTATGTAAAAACACGCGTGCGCACACACACGTGTATATATATATGTGTGTGTCTATGTTTGTATGTATATGCCTAACGGAATCAATTGGGTGATGGTTCATTGGTAAAGGCAACGTAAACGCTATGGGAGGGAAGGTGTTGGGTTCGAGTCCCAAAACAGCAGAGAATAAAAGAAATTTGCCGTTCAAAAAAAATTTACCTGTAACGGCGATCATAAGGGGAGATGATGAAGTTGCGAAGTTTAACACGTCGATTGCTACTGGCACCTAGAGACGGTAAGATCCCGGTGGTTAAACTGTATTGGCTGCCATCTCTCGATATCTGTTCGAGTTCTTGAGCGCCACCACACATTGAAACCTTGAAAACTCCATTTTTCTTGACGAAATTATTATCAGTCACAAAGGGTTCAGCCATTGCTAACTTTGGACTTTGTTTGGAGCTCTCTCCTTCTTATGCGTTGTTGTGCATATATCGTGAAGGTTATATATATGTACAAAGCCAGTTGATATGTGGGGCCCATTTTACAAGAGAGTCTTCTACACTTGGTCAACTTTCTTAATTGTTTTCAGAACTTCAAAATTGATACCCAATAGTATTTTTTTATTGTTTTTTTTAAACTGTGAATATGATTGTATCATATTCACTTTTAAATTACACAAAATATTTCTTGTTTTTTTTTGTTTGAGATTTAACTCAAGACGTTTTTTTCAAAATGAACACATACTATTACTTGTATTACGTCCCTTCACGCATACACCACCATTACGGTTGGATTGTTCAACAACGTGTATGGAAGTTGTATCCAACTTATGCGACGTAACAGAGCGAGTGTATGTGTGCTATAGTATTCAACTAATTACTTGACTCAACTTTGTCATGATTAAGTTAGAAATAAAGAAAATACCCGAATTAGTTAATAAACATATATGAGTTAGGGTTTGTAGTTTCTAAAATTGTCGTACATGTTTTTGAGCCATTTAGGGAACCATGTTTCTTTTACTTCATCCAAAATGCATCATTAGCATATAGATGAGCAATTCATACATCCACGCTATGTTATTCATAACCATTGAAGTGTAGTCATCAACATCATTGTCTATCAAATTAGAAGCATGAACCAGATAATGAGTCGTAAAATGCCTTTCTTCACCATGGTTCTACCACATATTATTATTAGGCATGAAATCGCGTTTATACAAGGGTATCAAATAATAATCTATTCCTGTAAGCAGTTTCCTTTTTCTCAACATACTTTTACAGTGAAATAGACAAAATCTAAGAAATCTTTCACTCCATCAATAAAACTTAGGGTTACGACTATGTCATTATTTCTATATATCCATTCTACTTAGTTTCTACAAGAAAATGCATACATGCATCATCTCACCAAATCAATCTTACATATACATACAATTACGTAAACACGTAGATACACAGATTAACTAAGCATATATTGTAACACCCCAGTGTTTCGAAAGTCAAAGTCAAAGTTAAGATTGAAGTCAAAGGAAGAAAAGATCGCTAATTGCGATCTGCCACTCCTTGCTCAATCCCTGTTTTGACTTCTTTGACTGTAGTTAGTCTATTTTATGTTTTACGTTAGTTGTATTATGTGGAGTAATTAATTACAATCGAAGTAATCGAATATTTATCGCTACGAATCGCTTTACGACTGTGAATGGTAGGAAGTAACAATGCGATAAAGTTAACTAAACGCTAATCAATCTAATCTAATCAACATCGCACTCGCAAACTCGAATTTCGCATTTTAGTAATTATATACGTATGTGTGTGCCTTATGTGTTACTTGTGCATGTTTATTTATATAACGTGTGGTGATCAATCGAAATGCAATCGAACTCAATCGCAATCGAATCGAAATCGCAAACCGAATACGAAATAAGGATGATTGTATGTAGATATAGTATGATGATTAGTGGAGAAGAGACAGCGCGCGATATGAGTAGTTGGGATTAAAAGTAATTTGACAAGGAAACTCTATCGCATTGCAACGCTCGCAATGGAAATCGAAACAGCAAAACTCGTTGCACCGAACACTCGAAACAGGGGACTGACCGATCAGGCCACCAGCCGATCGACCAGCCGTCCGTTCGGACTGCTGTCCGATCGGACAGGCTGTCCGATCGAGCTGCTGACCGATCGGCCAGCCCTTTCCTCTTTTGGAATCCTATAAATACCCATGTCACTTTCACACTTTCCATTTCTGGAAACTCTCTGACCGAACAGCATGCCCTCCTCACCTTTTCTCAGATTTCTCTCAATTCCGGTAAGATCTCATCCTATATCTTGTACTTTCTTAATCTACACGCACTCATACACCTTTCTATCTTTTAAATCTCAACTTTTAACCGTGAAATCATCAAGATTTGGGGTATTCTAGGGTGACGTCATCAAGAAGTTCTTATGGACTTCAAGGTTTGACCTCATTCCACCAAGAATAACTCAGATCTGAAGGATTTCCACATGATTTCACAACGATCTCGCATAGATCTGAACATTTTCAAAAGGATAAAAGAGTTGAAAGAAATAACCACAAGTTTTCTCATTCTTTTACACTCAATGCACTTAAAATCGGTGGAATCAGACCTTGTGTCGACATACTACTCATTCTTGTGGTTGTGTGGCTCAAGATCTGGATTCTAGCCACGAGGTTTACCGATTTCGGGTTAAACATGGAACACCGTCACGAAAAGTTAACTGACCGGATCTAGGTGATTCCTGTCCGATCAGGAACACCAGGTAGTGACAAGGTTATAGTTGTTTTACACATCATCAAAATGCCTCGACAAAACGACAAACAATCAAGACAACCAAGTGTGAGACGAACAGGACGACCAGGATGAGGTGCCGTCCGATCGGACTGCTGTTCGAACGGACAGCCACCCGATCTACCGATCAGCCGAACGGCTTGCACTATGGGTCCCACACTTAATCACTTTTCCTAATCTTAGAAGTTTGAGTATTGAAAGAACTGCTGCCCGATCGGACTACCATCCGATCGGATTACTCTTCGGATCATGAGATACTTAGGCTTTAACACTTAATTGATTTTTCAACATGTTCAAGGCACTAAGGATGCCACTCGATCAAACTGTTGTCCGATCGAGTGACATTCTGCTGTGAACTTGTTCCCACTAAAGTGTCTAACCGATCGGATTACAGGCCGATCGAACGACTGTCCGATCGACCGACCTGAAAGGTAGAAACACTTCATTGTTTTCAAATGCTACAACAAAAACTTCAAAAGTCAAACCATCTTACACAAACACATCCTTCCTAAAGGAAGAAACAATCCACTCGAACGACCATCCGATCGGACAACCGTCCGAACGGACAACCGTCCGAACGGTCAGTCACTCGCACGATTAGCTGTCCGATCGACCCACTGTTCAACCCACCAAAACTTATCCTCGTTTTACGCGTCACTTATCGTTATTCTATCGAACTATTCAGTCTAATCTTACTCTCAAGCGCTCCCTTCAATCCATCCAACCGCTGTGAGTATACTCGATCCCTTTTTGCTTTATGCACTTTTGGGTGTTACATACGTTACTTATACAAAATCACAATCGAACACACTACGCAATACTTTTAACGCTAACCGTTACCGCATGTATTACTTGACTTAATGAATGCTTGTTTGTTATGTTTACACATGGAATGCTGTCTACCTGCCTTAACGACGATAGTACTGTAGGATCGTTTTCGGACCCGGATGAGTCGATCAGAAGAGTTCCTGTCCAAAACAAGAGGCGGAAACTAATGTTTTGGTGCAATCTCAGCCGTATTCACTTTTAACTGTTGTTTTATTGATCACTAAAACGATTACAAGCTCTGACCACACTTCGGCAGCACTTCGTGGCTCACCGGAAGATAATGACCCTATGAACTATGTGATTTCGCTCCTAAGACATCACTATATATAGTGGTTCTGATTTCGCTCCAACATGCAAGAACATCAGGAGCGGAGTCAGATTGTTTACATTTCGGGCGAAATCAGCAATACAAACACTTTTGGGCGGAATCAAGACCTAGGACATTTCGAGCGGAATCAAAATTCTATGGGGTTTCGCTCCAAATGACAAAATGTCATTTGGAGCGGAATCACTTCCTAAGAACAATTTCTAGGATTCCGTGCCCTGTTCTATCTTATACGATACAAGACTCGATACAAGACGTAGGCGACAGACGGATGCACCAACAAACTCCCCCTCGGATGTTGACAGAGTCTTCAGTGTCGAGTCTTCGGTTGTCATCCTTCAGTCTTTATCAGCAACAAACTCCTCTTCCTCGAATGTTGAATCTTTAAACTTGATCAGCATCAGTAATACCAGAATCATCACTGGTTCTTACTGCTTCTTCAACTTTGCCTTCCGACTCCCCTTCTCAATTTACTGGGATCATAGTCTGGAATTCACAGATTCATTCTAGGATCGTAATCTGGCTCTTTTCTAGCTCAGGTTACCTGCATAATCTCTACCCAACACATAAGTTTCAAAATGATTAAATCTTTAAAAATTTAGAAACTATTTCAGATAATATCTAAAATGATTTGTTCTTTGAAAACCATTTGTAAACATACCATCTTCATACACTCTCTCCCAAACCTGTTCTTCATGTTTAGCACTTTGAGATTTTGAAAATCAGCTTTTCAACACTAGTTGTCGAAAATCTTTTTGGATTTTTTTTTTAAAAAATTTATGCTAAAACACACTAAACTCTTTTTGGATTTTTAAGCGAAAGTAAATGCAGAAATGAAATATTTACAGTCAATATTTTTGTGAGTTTGTGCAAGAGGATCATATCAGTTTTTGAGACATATCACTAACACCGTTAAGCTTGATTTAATTTTAAGTTCTAAACAATTCACCTAGATTGTCAGTATGTTTGTCCTCTTAAATTTTCACACAACGTTCAACTATTTCGATATACGCTATTAGTGTCTTAATTATTTAAACTTATTCGCGTGTCCCACCACTTGAATATACTCCTGTATCCAGATCCCAATATTCAGTCTTACAGGTGAGTATACCACAAATGAGATCTGTAAAGGGGTTAAATTGCGAGGGCCGTGAGAGCTCAGGTCGATACTTCCGTATACGCAAAGAGATGACGGCTTCGACTTTCGGTGTGTCCCCTTTAGAGGATCTTTTCTTCAATAGCAATGATTATCAATTTTATTGTTTAATCATAATTGCTGAGGGCTTTTGCTATGTTTTAAGCAACTTGCAGAAAGCATTACAAGGGGACTAGGTCAGTATTTCCATACAGCAGAAGTCCCGGTATAATACCCCAGATATCACTGAGCATAAAGACCTAGTATCTCAGAATAAGGGACCTTTCAAACAAGATTTCAGGGGTTACCCATATATCCAAGAAGTTGTTCCCCACGAGATAAACAAGTTTGAATTTTTAGGTTTATATCTCGTCACAATTTACTAAATGTGTAAAAACCTACTGACACATCCGCAGTGAGATTGTTTATCACATTTTGACTTTTCATTTCTTTTAGCGTGTTGTGATAGCCCACTGATGTACTATCATTTCCTCTTTTATGCAACAAAAACTCATTTTTCATTTTATCATGTTTTTGTCTTTTTTCAGATTTTCTATTGTTTTTAGATTTTCTGAAAATTTCTTACTCCCCCTAAAATTCAAAAACATTTAAAGAAATTGAAAAACAAACTATACAGAACATGACAACTGATATGAATCGCTTCAATTCTCCATCCGCTTGGCATAAACAATCAGAACTCCCCCTCTCAACAAACTATTTTCCCATTAAGATTTCAAAACACTTAAGTTTGTTTTAATCAGAATGGTTTTTCCGGAAAATAAGTTCGTTTATCAACCACTTGTAGGTTTTGGGTCATTTCATCACATTGTTTATCAAAACTTTTGAATAATAGTTAAATCAAGTTTAACTTAATGACATTGATTAACCACTTGTAAAATCGATGATTGAATCACTTGTAGGATCAAACATCTCAAACCTGTTTTTCAACCAATTACCCTCTTGTCGGTTGAATTCTCAAGGTGCCGATTCCTACTCCACACTTACCTACCTGGGAGTTCCGGCAATTCACATTTCTCAAAATTCAATTTTAGAGAAAGATGCCGATTCATGCTCCACGATTACCAACTTGGGAGCGCCGGCAAGTCAGGTTTCTATTCTTTGAAGAATATATCCACCTAAGCCTGACCAGCCTTGGGTGTAACAATCTCTTCTTCATCATTACTTTCAATAAACTTGTGAACACTTCTTTTGGCAGCATAAAATTCTTTGACACTTTTGGCCTTACCATTGCCCATTTTGCCAAAAATGTGTTTCACATTTCCGTTGAAAGTCTTTTTAACATCAAATTTCTTCTTGTCAGAATAAAATTGATTTGAAATTTCCACTTTTCCAACTTTCTTCATAAAATTTTCAGCACGCAAAGGTGGAAAATTTTCATCATTCACAGTTGGAACTGATCTTTCAACCTTTCTTTCAACATGTGGCTCCTCTGATTTTGTGGAATCAGATTCATCACCAGAACTGTTACCTGAACCTTTAACAACCCATTTTTGATTTTTTAATTTTTCTTTTCTTTTTAAAACATTCTTTGAACATTCTCCCACCTCAAAGGTTGAATTTTCAAAGCCTGTAAATTTTCGAGTTGAAAGTTCAGTTTTCTCAACAACTTTCTCTTTTAGTTTACCAGAGACTTCTTGTTTTGGTTTGAATGTTTTCGGACAATTTCTAGCAACATGACCAGCAGTTTTACACTGAAAACAGGTTCTCGTTTCAATCTTCTTCTGAACAACATTCTTCTTCAGCTCTTGTTGCTTCTTTGCAAGGAATTCTTGATTTGTCTGCTTTCTGAATGCTTGCTCTTTCTCAGCCTCTATCGTTTTCCCTGAAATAAACACAGTTTTTGGTTTATAAACTTTTTCATTTTTATAATTTTTCGGTTGATTAAATTCAAGACCTTTCTTTTTGAAATTACGATTATGGTTTGGTTTCTTTTGAAAACTGTAACCACAATTGTAACCCATTTTCTTGTTAATTCTTTGTTGGTTTCTTGAAGTGTATTGTTTAGGTTTTCAAGAAAGATTTAAATCTTTTATTTCAGAAATATTAATTTCTGTAATTTGGAAACCTTGTTAATCATTTCAAATTTAACACTTCTTATTGGAAAAATTTCATCAGAATATAATTTGTCAGAATCTTTCAAAGTATATGCTACTTTGACCGGTTCGTCATTCAAATTAGATTTTGATAGCAAAAACTCTTTATCATAAATCCGTTTGTCCTTTTAGATTGTTGGCTTTGACGCAACGGACTCAGACTTTGACTCGGGTTTGTACTCCTGTTTTGACTCCTCACAGTCATCTTTATCTAACACCTGATCGACCACACTTTTTATCAACTTTGACTCATGATCAGTGTCGGACGATGTGTACGTGACATCAATATTTTCTGGCAAGTTATCTGATGGCCCAGACTCCCATTGTAAGTTAATTGCCTTTTTGACTCTTTCTGAATTTGGATTTCGAGGCGAATATCCATTTTCGACCGGAGGCGGACATCTATTGTAGACCAAACTTGGTTTCTTACCAGAAATTTTCACTTCATCTTCGTCTTTTGTCACGGATTTCTTTTCTTCAGAATTCTTTACTTCTTCAAAAGTCTATAAAATCTCCACAATCGGATAAATCCTGTCAACAACAAAAGTAGAACATGAGTAACTATCCAATAGATTTTTAACTCTCTCAGTTTCTATTCTTTGTGTTGCCAGCTTCAACTCCAGATCAGCACACTTCTTTGTGTAAAAATTGACCTCATCAAGCTGTCTTTTGTAAGCTCCTTTGAGTGTATTCATTGCTACAGCTTGTTCACAGTTTGACTCAGTGTACTTGTTGATCTCTCTGTTCATTGTATCATATGATTCTTTTAATCTGTTAATATTATGCAACAGTTCATTGTTTTGCTTGATCAAAGAATCACAGTTCAGACATTTTGCAGGAACTTTGATTGCTTCAGTATCAACTTTGATCTCAAACTCTGGAACATCTTTGACTGTTCTGTTTGATTAGAAAAATTCATTTCTTCTCTTTCTCTCGGCTTCCGCTTCAGCTCTTAATCTTTCTTCTTCTTCTTCCTCCTCTTCTTCAATCTTTTTCCGCTTTTCTTCTGCAGCTTCCCTGACTTTTCTGCATTTTTCTGCCCATTTCAGATCGCAAGCATTAGCAATAAAAGCTTTAACATTTGATGTGTCTTTGGACATTTCTTTGGCCATGAACTCTTGGTCTGGGCAGAAATTGTCCCAACTAAAGCCTTCAGCCAATTTTTCATCATCTTGATCTGCCAAACACACTTTGCTGTTTGTTGGAATGTAATTATCCCAACTGAAACCACCATTCTTTCCCAAACAAGCTCTCTTTGAATCTTTAATCTCCATTCTACCATGAGCAGTTTGTGCTTGATGCTGTGCCTGTTGTTGTTGATACGACTGTGGTGTGACTTGATGATAAATCGCCTTTTTGTGGTAGTCGTTGTTTCCAAAAGGGTTTTGAGCTCCACTCGCTTCTCTATTTGTGCACTCCCTCTTGAAATGCCCCTTTTCCCTACAACGAAAACAAGTAACTTTAGACTTATCAAAACCTAAAGTTGACACATGAGCTTCGCGAAAATCATCTCTGCCTGTAATTTGTTTGAACTCTTTAGCCCGTCTCAACACACTAGCCATGCACCATTTAATATCCATTAATTCCATTTCCTCGGCATCAATTTGATCATAATCCTCTTTTGTGAGCATTGGATTACCGATCCTCACTGCAACTAAGCCTCCGTAGGATTCAAGCACAGTCACTAACAAAGACATGTGGCTTTTAGCAACTTCTTCAGTATAGTTCTGATCATTTTCCAGCTTTAAGGCAATGTTGCATTGAAGAACTTTGCCACTCTTTGTTGTAGTGAACTGAGGATCATATGTAGGAAATGAAGAGAATCCTGTTCTGCTGCTTGATCCCTGAGATGGTTTTTCAGAAGAATCTTTTGCATTGTAAGCTGTTTCAATTTTTGGAGAAAGATTTTTTTTTTTCACTAACACCACTCTTGAAATACAGACTGATGTCTTGTTCTCCATCGTAGTTCTTTATCCTAGCAATCTTTCTCTGCTCCATCTCTTGAGCTTCCAGCTGTTTGATGAACTCTCCCAGTGTTAGCTTTTTATATTCTTTTCTGTTGTTTCTCAGCATCATCAGAAAATTTCCCCAGATTTCATGTGGTAGCGCATCTGCAAGTTTTTCAATCAATTCATCAGTATCTTTTTTAATTCCAAGTTTCGACATATTTCTCACCAAGTTACAGTATCTTTCAATAATTTGCTTGGTGTTTTCATATTTCAAACCACGAAAAAGATCAAATTCTTTCTTCATGAGTGACATTTTATTTTTAAGCATATCATCACTTCCTACAAATTTTGCTTCCAATTCAGTCTAGATCGAATAAGCAGTTCCATCATGTTGAAGCAATATCAAAATGTCCTCCTTGATTGCTTGCTGAAGCAGACTCACCATCAATTTTTCATCTTTATATTTCTTTTTCTCATCAGTACTCATTTCTCTAATTGTTTGCTGAATACCATTCGTTGTGGGTCTAACATATGGTTCTTCAGTGTGTTCCCACGCATCCAAGTGATAAGCTTCAACCCAATTTCCAAACCGTTCGGACCAAGCATTGTAATCATCAATATCCATGAGCTTAGGCGGTTTCTGAGATGTCCCGGTTTCATTTTCAAGCAAAGCATTCTGAGTGATTGTAATTGGACTAGCAAAGGCATTGTAAATTCGTTGTCCATTGTTCAATTGTCCAAAAGTTCACAAATTCCAAGTTTTAGGCAAAATCAGGATCTTGGAGCGGAATCACCAATTCTGTTTCGAGCGAAATCACTTTTGTGTTCTTGGAGCGGAATCAACTTTGTAGTTTGGAGCGGTATTAGATGTGATGAACAACTGGAGCGGAATCAGGCTTTTGCTTGGAGCGGAATCAGACAATGATCAGCTGGAGCGAAATTAGACTGATTCTTTGGAGCGGAATCACTGAAATGTAATTTTGGAGCGGAATCAACCTGAATTATTGGAGCGGAATTAACTTAAAGTGTGATTTTGGAGCGGAATCAAGAACTGATTTCGAGCGAAATCACAATGACGTCACTTATCCGAGATGCATTTCGAGCGGTCAAGTAAAATTCAATTTTTAGATCGATTTTAGCTTTAAAATTTTCAAGGGTTTATTAAACCATGATTACGCGTGATGTGTGTGAAATTGAGCTGGTTTTACCGTGAAAAATTTTCAAATTTTAAGAAGAAGGTGTAGAAAATCAGAAAACACAGCTGAAATGGCAAGAATTCTTCCTCCTGAGCTCTGATACCACTTGTAGGATCGTTTTCGGACCCGGATGAGTCGATCAAAAGAGTTCCTGTCCAAAACAAGAGGCGGAAACTAATGTTTTGGTGCAATCTCAGCCGTATTCACTTTTAACTGTTGTTTTATTGATCACTGAAACGATTACAAGCTCTGACAACACTTCGGCAGCACTTCGTGGCTCACCGGAAGATAATGACCCTATGAACTATGTGATTTCGCTCCTAAGACATCACTATATATAGTGGTTCTGATTTCGCTCCAACATGCAAGAACATCAGGAGCGGAATCAGATTGTTTACATTTCGGGCGAAATCAGCAATACAAACACTTTTGGGCGGAATCAAGACCTAGGACATTTCGGGCGGAATCAGAATTCTATGGGGTTTCGCTCCAAATGACAAAATGTCATTTGGAGCGGAATCACTTCCTAAGAACAATTTATAGGATTCCATGCCCTGTTCTATCTTATACGATACAAGACTCGATACAAGACGTAGGCGACAGACGGATGCACCAACAAGTACTATAGTTTGGACTCAGCACCCGTTCACACGGGGGTTGTTAAAGACAATTTTTTGCATGGATTACAGTGGTGATCATGTATTACGAACTGCCTTGGGCAGTCAACCCGCAGTCATTGGTATTGATAGATTCATGTCGATAACTAACATGCATCGTTTTCCTCTGTGTACGTGCTGGTTAGGCGTAAACTATTTCGAACTCTATATGCTATTATCAAACTTGTATACTCGCCTTTACACTATGTGTATTGACTTTTATTTTAACGTATGTGACAGGTAATTAGGACGCTTATCTGCTAGGAAAGTGAGGCCACAATAAGTTTCTAGAGGTCAACAAATAGTTGTCTGTACTAATGTAATCAGGAGTCTCTAGAAGCAGATAAACAATTGGACTACTTAAAAATCTGAGTTGTCGGAATAGAACTATTTGCCTAGATTTTGTCTGTAATAATTTGTTTACCTTTTGAGACATGGTATGGGACATGTTATTTTAAATTGATTGGTAATGATAGTTGTTATGGAAATTTCTGGACAATCTGTTTCGCTCAGTGTCATGCCCCGATGATTCCGCCATCGGTTGGGGTGTGACAGATTGGTATCAGAGCCATAACTATAGGGAATTAGGCAAGACTCGACCTAGTCTGGGTTGATGTCCTAGAGACCTAGTCTATTGTTAGGACCCAATAGATCAACTCGTGCATGTCCAATAGGGATTATGTATGAGTTTACCGCTAATCTTCGCCATTCTCACCTATACTACACTATCACTGCACTCGAATTTTCAATAGTAGAGAAGCGATTAAGTTGAGATTAGGTGTGAAAACCGCAAACTCTCGACTAAAATTTGCTTAATCAACCCCCATTTTTACTTACCAGCGGGGAGAATTATACCAAATCAGGAGTGAAATCCATATTTTGATGAATAATCTCCTCTATTTTATTAAAATCAAAGGGAAGTTGTCAAGCTAGGGGTGAAACCCTAACCTTGACAGCTTGACCACGGTTTTACAAAACTCTCACCAAAGTCTCGATGGACTCCAACGACGTGGACTCACAGAATGACTAGAGGGATGTGCGCTGGATGCCCAAGAATCGAGGCAGAGGCCCAATCCTGAAGGTTAAAATGTGAATGACAAGTCCTTGAGAATAGTCGAATCGCTTTGGGCAGTCAATGTCTAATAGCCACAGACAATCTATTTCTCGATTTTTACGTGTTTGATTCTGAGCCCGCAACTGCTGACTCTGATGACTCGTTGATTTTATCTGTTTATGTGTTTAAATTTTGAGACCTATTCGATTTTTGTATTCGCTTCAATCGACACACAGGACTCGCATTACTTATCTATCTCAAAACGTTAACAAGTCGCTATTTTCATGAGGAAACGCTGTACGCTAAGAAGCTCGCTGCACTATACGCTTATACCATACTAAACACTACGCTAAATGCGATCGCTATAATCGAACAATCGTGGACTTTGAATGATAGGTTTCTGTATTCTGACTGCCTCTGTGATTACGTGCGTATGTGTTTCTGTGCTTCTGTGCCCTACATGCTTTTGTGCTACTGTGTTTATGTGAATCTGTGATTTCGTGCTTATGTGTTTATGTGATTATGCGCCTGTGTAGTACACAGTGTGTACCTAAGTTTTAGTAAGTATTAGACGTGTGAGGTGAGATCCGATATGATGTGTCTGAGACCTATGACGATGTCTGTTGCAGACAATGTCAACTGGACCGTCATCAGGATCCCGTCACCCACTTTCTCGCCAAGAAAAGAGAGACTGACGTCTTGCTGCTATCATCGCTAAAAAAGTAGCAAAGGCTGTGAGTGATGTCTATGAGAACGTCAGCAAATCATCTGAGGAGTCGAGAACCGAAGCTCCTAAAGCTACTCCCAAAGCTGCAGCAAAGGCTGTGAGTGATGTCTATGAGAACGTCAGCAAATCATCTGAGGAGTCGAGAACCGAAGCTCCTAAAGCTACTCCCAAAGTTGCTTTCAGCTTCAAGCAGGTCAAGGCTTGTGGGCCAAAGGAATTCACTGGCGGGGAAGGCCCTACAGCGTTGTTCCAATGGTTTGATTCCATTGAGGTCACCCTATGACAAAGCGGTTGCCCCGACGATCTCCGCACTCTCAACGCTACTGGCGTCTTCCAGTCCCGCGCACTCGACTGGTGGACGGCCGAGAGAAACAAACGAGGGAACGATGCAGCCTACGGTCTATCGTGGGACGAACTCAAGGAAGTTATGCTGGAAGAATTATGCCCTCCTCATGAACGCCAAAAGTTAGAAGATGAATTCTGGCACATAAAGCAAAAGGATGGATAAAACGCTGCTCTAACTGCTCGATTCAAGCAGCTCAGTATCATTTGCCTGGATCAAGTGAAGACTTCTGACATGGCAATCAAGAAGTATATCCGAGCCCTGCCTGACTATGTTGCAGATTTCGTGCAAGCGGCTAAGACTAAGATGATCGAGGAGACTTACTTACTGGCCGCTGAAATCAACGACAAGTGGGTCAAGGCTGGTGTCTGGGATAAAACTTCGAAGCACCTGCATCAAGCTACCGCCCCCGCTCCAACTGCCGAAACCGCCGCCGCTCAACCGTCAAAGTCCTCACACCGAAAGAAGAAGAACAACAACAGCAGCTCCAGCAACAAGAACTACGCAGTCACTACCACTGCTGCTCCTTTCCAGGCCGTACCGGCCCAGCAGCAGCACCATCACTGTCCAGCACCAACTACTTATGCACCACCTGCCAAGCGTGCATACACAGGCCCACACCCGGTTTGCCCAACATGCTCATATCATCATCCGGTGGGTCTTGCCTGTCGTTTCTGTGCTCACTGCAACGTGTACGGCCACTTCACTGCTAACTGCCATACTGGTCCCCGCAACACCCCAGCTCAAGCCACTGCTCATCAAGCTCCGCTCCCGGCTCCGCAAGGCCAACAAGCAGCTCAGGCACCCGCGATCAACGCCAGAGTCTACTTCGCATGTGGTGACCCCAACCACTTTACGAACATGTGCCCTAACAGGGTCGTGAAGTAGGAGCCCCAGCATCACCAGCAGCAGCGTCACCAACAGCAACAGCCTCAGCAGCAGCAACAAGTCGCACGCGCCAGAACTTTCAACATCAACGTGTGCCAAGCCCAGGCCGACAACAACGTGATCAATGGTACGTTCCTTGTGAATGGTATTTATGCATCATGTTTGTTTGATACTAGAGTCGATAATTGCTTTGTGTCATTCGAATTTGAGAAGCTCCTTAGTCGTAAGCACTCTTATCTCTCCTCGGCATTCGATGTTGAAGTCGCCACTGGAAGAACTGTCGTCGTAAATTCTGTTCTTCGTGATTGTACTCTTGAGCTCAACAATCACATCTTCCCAATCGACCTTATTCCGATGCAACTCGTAAGTTTTGACGTCATAGTAGGCATGGACTTTCTTCGCGAAAACCATGCCGAAGTTGTGTGTTTCGACAAGATGATTCGATTCTCGCTCGCAAATGGTGATTTATTATGTGTTTATGGTGAAACTGCTTCGAAAGGTCTCAAGCTCATGTCATGTGTCCAAGCTAGCAAGTATCTCCGCAAGCAATACAGAGCTTTCTTGGCAAACATTGTAGTAGCGGAGAAGGAAAAGAAAAGGAAGACGGAAGTAAAAGACGTCCCTGTGGTCCGTGAATTTCCTCAGGTGTTCCCTGATGATCTTCCTAGATTACCGCCAAGTCGTGATATCGACTTCCGTATCAACCTCATTCCTGGAGCCAACCCTGTTGCCAAAGCCCCTTACCGACTCGCACCATCCGAAATGCGTGAACTCTCAAATCAACTCCAGGAATTGCTTGAAAAAGGCTTCATTCGCCTGAGCACCTCTCCTTGGGGCGCGCCAGTCCTCTTCGTCAAAAAGAAGGATGGGCCGTTCAGGATGTGCATCGACTACCGGGAATTGAATAAGCTAACCATCAAGAATCGCTATCCCCTGCCCCACATCGACGATTTGTTTGATCAGCTGCAAGGTGCTACATGTTTCTCGAAGATCGATCTCCGTTCAGGCTATCACCAACTACGCATCCAAGAGGAAGATATACCCAAAACCGCTTTTCGCACTCGTTACGACCACTATGAGTTCGTTGTTATGCCTTTTGGTTTAACCAACGCACCCGCGGTTTTCATGGATCTGATGAATCGTGTGTGTAAGCCATTTCTAGACCGTTTCGTCATCGTATTCATCGATGATGTCTTGATCTATTCTAAATCGAAAGCCGAACTCGCAACATCTATGTTTGGTTCTCGAGCTACTCCAGGGGAATCAACTCTATGCCAAGTTCTCCAAGTGCGAATTCTGGTTAGAGGAGGTTCAGTTTCTGGGTCACAATGTAAATAGTCAAGGTATTCATGTCGATCCCGCGAAGATTGAAGCAGTTAAGAGTTGGATTACGCCTAAGAACCCGCCTGAAGTCCGTTCATTTCTCGGACTAGCGGGCTATTATCGACGGTTCATCGAGGGATTCTCCAAGATCGCTGTGCCGCTTACCGCTCTTACGAATAAAGACAAGCCTTTTATTTGGGGAAACGAATAAGAGTCTGCTTTCCAAACCCTCAAGCACATGCTCTGCATTGCTCCTGTTCTCACATTGCCCGATGAGAACGACGGTTTCATTGTCTATTGTGATGCTTCCAACCTTGGTCTTGGGTGCATCCTCATGCAGCGGGACAAGGTTATAGCTTACGCGTCTCGACAGCTCAAAATCCACGAGAAGAACTATACAATCCATGATCTCGAGCTAGGCGCGGTTGTTTTTGCGTTAAGGATTTGGCGACACTACCTATATGGTACCAAGTGTACGATCTTCACCGATCATAGGAGCCTACAACATATCTTTGATCAGAAAGAACTTAATATGCGTCAACGCCGATGGGTAGAACTTCTTAACGATTACGACTGTGAGATTCGTTATCACCCAGGCAAAGCAAATGTCGTTGCCGATGCTCTTAGCAGACGAGGTTATTTGCTCAGCATTCGCGATACCCAAGCCCAATACGATCTTGAAACTCTCATTCGCGAAGCCCAGCATGCTTGTTCTAATGAACGCACTCTGAAGAATCTATCACGATGGAGTTCAACTTGTAAGTAAATCGAATGGGATCTTCCATTTTCTGGACCGAATCTGGATCACTAAACGGACCGATTTCTGATAGATTTTGATGGATGAAGCCCACAAATCCCGGTATTCTATTCATCCCGATGCCGACAAAATGTACCAGGATCCTCATTACAAGTACTGGTGGCCGGGCTTGAAAAGGGATATTGCTCTCTACGTTGGGAAATGCCTGACTTGTGCAAGGGTCAAGGCTGAACATCAAAGGCCCTCTGGCTTACTCGAACAACCCCCAATCCCTATGTGGAAGTGGGAGAGTATAGCTATGGACTTCATAACAGAACTTCCGCACACGTCATCAGGTAATGACAGCATTTGGGTTGTTGTTGATCGATTAACCAAATCCGCCCACTTTTTGCCAATACGGGAAGACTACAAGGTGGAACGATTAGCCCGAATCTACACCGATGAGATCATTTGTAATCATGGTATGCCTCGCGACATCATCTCTGACCGTGATGCTCGGTTTACCTCGCGACTATGGGAAACGTTACAAGCTGCTCTTGGCACTACGCTTAATCTGAGTACCGCATTCCACCCTCAAACCGACGGCCAGACCGAAAGAACGATTCGTACTCTTGAAGACATGCTCCGTTCGTGTGTCATAGACTTCGGTGGTAATTGGGACAAATACCTGCCGTTAGTCGAATTCTCGTATAATAACAGTTATCATACCAGCATCCAAATGGCACCATTCGAGGCTTTATACGGAAGAAGATGTCGTTCGCCAATTGTGTGGCATGAGATCGGTCACTCGCAATTAATCGGTCCTGAGCTATTGGAAGAAACGACTGACAAAGTTCTCCAAATTCGAGACAACTTGTTGAAAGCTCGAAGTCGACAGAAAAGTTACGCCGATAGACGACGCAAGCCCCTTGAATTTGACGTTGGCGACTACGTACTCCTCAAGGTATGACCTTGGAAGGGTGTGGTCAGATTCGGAAAGAAAGGGAAACTAGCGCCTCGATATGTTGGACCTTTTAAGATTCTGGAAAGGATCGGAAAAGTCACCTACAGACTCGAACTACCGGAGGAACTTAGTAACATCCACCCGACTTTCCACGTGTCGAACCTCCGAAAGTGCCTGGCTGAGCATGATTTAATCGTACCTCTCGATGACCTCCAAATAAACGAAACACTACACTTCGTGGAGAAGCCTGTCGAAATCATGGATCGCCAAACCAAGTAGCTCAGACGCTCGCGCATTCCTATTGTGAAAGTCCGATAGGAAGGCAAACGAGGCGCGGAGTTTACTTGGGAACTCGAAAGCGACATGAAGGCGAAGTACCCGCAGTTGTTTGCTATGGCTTCGACCTAATTTCGGGACGAAATTCCCTAAACAAGGGGAGGTTGTAACACCCCAGTGTTTCGAAAGTCAAAGTCAAAGTCAAGATTGAAGTCAAAGGAAGAAAAGATCGCTAATTGCGATCTGTCACTCCTTGCAGAATCCCTGTTTTGACTTCTTTGACTGTAGTTAGTCTATTTTATGTTTTACGTTAGTTGTATTATGTGGAGTAATTAATTACAATCGAAGTAATCCAATATTTATCGCTACGAATCGCTTTACGACTGTGAATGGTAGGAAGTAACAATGCGATAAAGTTAACTAAACGCTAATCAATCTAATCTAATCAACATCACGCTCGCAAACTCGAATTTCGCATTTTAGTAATTATATACGTGTGTGTGTGCCTTATGTGTTACTTGTGCATGTTTATTTATATAATGTGTGGTGATCAATCGAAACGCAATCGAACTCAATCGCAATCAAATCGAAATCGCAAACCGAATACGAAATAAGGATGATTGTATTTAGATATAGTATGATAATTAGTGGAGAAGAGACAACGCGCGATATGAGTAGTTGGGATTAAAAGTAATTTGACTAGGAAACTCTATCGCATCGCAACGCTCGCAATCGAAATACAAACAACAAAACTCGTCGCACCGAACACTCGAAACAGGCGACCGACCGATCAGGCCACCAGCCGATCGATCAGCCGTCCGTTCGGACTGCTGTCCGATCGGACAGGCTGTCCGATCGAGCTGCTGACCGATCGGCTAGCCCTTTCCTCTTTTGGAATCCTATAAATACCCATGTCACTTTCACACTTTCCATTTCTGGAAACTCTTTGACCTAACAGCACGCCCTCCTCACCTTTTCTCAGATTTCTCTCAATTCCGGTAAGATCTCGTCCTAAATCTTGTACTTTCTTTATCTACACGCACTCCTACACCTTTCTATCTTTTAAATCTCAACTTTTAATCGTGAAATCATCAAGATTTGGGGTATTCTAGGGTGATGTCATCAAGAAGTTCTTATGGACTTCAAGGTTTGACCTCATTCCACCAAGAATAACTCAGATCTGAAGGATTTCCACATGATTTCACAACGATCTCGCATAGATCTGAACATTTTCAAAAGGATAAAAGAGTTGAAAGAAATAACCACAAGTTTTCTCATCTTTTACACTCAATGCACTTAAAACCGGTGGAATCAGACCTTGTGTCGACATACTACTCATTCTTGTGGTTGTGTGGCTCAAGATCTGGATTCTAGCCACTAGGTTTACCGATTTCGGGTTAAACATGGAACACCGTCACGAAAAGTTAACTGACCGGATCTGGGTGATTCTTGTCCGATCAGGAACACCAAGTAGTGACAAGGTTATAGTTGTTTTACACGTCATCAAAATGCCTCGTCAAAACGACAAACAATCAAGATAACCAAGTGTGAGACGAACATGACGACCAGGACGAGGTGCCGTCCGATCGGACTGCTGTCCGAACGGACAACCACCCAATCGACCGGTCAGCCGAACGGCTTGCACTATGGGTCCCACACTTAATCACTTTTCCTAATCTTAGAAGTTTGAGTATTGAACGAACTGCTGCTCGATCGGACTACCATCCGATCGAATTACTCTTCGGATCATGAGATACTTAGGCTTTAACACTTAATCGATTTTTCAACATGTTCAAGGCACTAAGGATGCCACCCGATCAAACTGTTGTCCGATCAAGTGGCATTCTGCCGTGAACTTGTTCCCACTAAAGTGTCTAACTAATCGGATTACCGGCCGATCGAACGACTGTCCGATCGACCGACCTGAAAGGTAGAAACACTTCATTGTTTTCAAATGCTACAACAAAAACTTCAAAAGTCAAACCATCATACACAAACACATCATTCCTAAAGGAAGAAATAATCCACTCGAACGACCATCCGATCGGACAATCGTCCGAACGGACAGCCGTCCGAACGGACAGCCGTCCGAACGGTCAGTCACTCGCACGATTAGCTGTCCGATCGGACTGCCGTCCGATCGACCCGCTGTTCGACCCACCAAAACTTATCCTCGTTTTACGTGTCACTTATCGTTATTCTATCGAACTATTCAGGCTAATCTTACTCTCAAGCGCTCCCTTCAATCTATCCAACCGCTGTGAGTATACTCGATCCCTTTTTGCTTTATGCACTTTTGGGTGTTACATACGTTACTTATACAAAATCACAATCGAACACACTACGCAATACTTTTAACGCTAACCGTTACCGCATGTATTACGTGACTTAATGAATGCTTGTTTGTTATGTTTACACATGGAATGCTGTCTACCTGCCTTAACGACGATAGTACTATAGTTTGGACTCAGCACCCGTTCACACGGGGGTTGTTAAGGACAATTATTTGCATGGATTACAGTGGTGATCATGTATTACGAACTGCCTTGGGTAGTCAACCCGCAGTCATTGGTATCGATAGATTCATGTCGATAACTAACATGCATCGTTTTCCTCTGTGTACGTGCTGGTTAGGCGTAAACTATTTCGAACTCTATATGCTATTATCAAACTTGTATACTCGCCTTTACACTACATGTATTGAATTTTATTTTAACGTATGTGACAGGTAATTAGGACGCTTATCTGTTAGGAAAGCGAGGCAACAATAAGTTTCTAGAGGCCAACAAATAGTTGTCTGTACTAATGTAATCAGGAGTCTCTAGAAGCAGATAAACAATTGGACTACTTAAAAATCTGAGTTGTCGGAATAGAACTATTTGCCTAGATTTTGTCTGTAATAATTTGTTTACCTTTTGAGACATGGTATGGGACATGTTATTTTAAATTGATTGGTAATGATAGTTGTTATGGAAATTTCCAGACAATCTGTTTCGCTCAGTGCCATGCCCCGATGATTCCGCCATCGGTTGGGGTGTGACATATATACACACATACACATACATAACCATACATAAAAATCACATACACACATACAAATAAGATACACGTAAATACACATACATAAAAATGGGTCTTGTCACGTATTAATGAGTTGGTTTATGTTACACAGAGCAACATTGGGTTAAACAAGTCAATTTTGGCCTTTTGATACATGTGTATAATAACAATTTTTATTGGAGCCTTAATGGGCCTTGCCATATATTAGTGGGTAATTTGAGACCCTTAAAACCGAGTCATTATTAGGGCTGCTCAAATTGCTCGACGCTCGAGACTCGTTCGTTGCTCGATCGAAAAATGTTCGGAATTTGCTCGTTCGATTCTACTCGATTGAAAAAGGCACTCGGTTTAGATCGGTTCGGTTTGAAATGAACCGAGCATGAGCAAAGGCCCGCTCAGTTCGGTTCATAGCTATGTCTGTCACACCTCGACCCGTAGCGGAATAGGTGATTGGGGCATGATTAAGGTAATGTTCATGATTGGTGTAAACATGGTAACACAGTAACATGATTTCAATCCCGAAAAATTGGTGGTTTCTATTGTTATCGTTCAACGCGTTTGGGTGGCAAAATGTATTATATTTAAACTTAGCGCTGAACTTTAAGATTTAAGGGATGTGAGTTTAGTCAGATATGGAAGTGTGGTGTAGTGGTGTGCGTTGTTTTGTTCAGCCGGGTAGACTCGGGTTCGATCCCTGTGGTCTACAGTTTTTATACCCCCTTTTTTTTTCTTTCTTTGTTTTAATAAAAGGATCCCAAGTTTCAACTAAATCCCAAATGGTCCCTCTACTATACTAAAAATTTAACTTAACTACTAACTTATTTACCTTAAAAACTTTCTTTAAAACCCAACAAAACTAACTGGGTTATATTATGAAATTAATAATTTTAATTGAAATATTAGTTAAATTAATTAAAAAATTAAATAAGTAAATAGTTAAATCGATAATTGTATTAAATTAAAGAATAATTCCTTCAACGGTTATTTATTTCATGAAAATTTCCAAGGTTCAAAGGTTAGGATCCGGATTTCAAAACGGGTCTGATTGCTGTATATCCGTTTTTGGCGGATGTTACAGTCTCCCCTAATTTTAGGAATTTCGTCCCGAAATTAGGAGGGAAACCGTTCTTGAGGGTTAGTTAATAGGGTTTCTTATAGATTGGATGTCGAGTAAGCTAAGTAATAAAAATCTCGATGGTGCTAAAGATATACATAACCAGGTGGGTGTGAAGTTTGGATTTTTAATTGAGGCGGTAACATTTCTAGTAAGGGTTGAATATCCTGCTACAGAAATCGCTTTTTGATGCCCGAGGTGTAGAAATGGAAATGTTATGACACGTAGATGACTTATAACATGATAGAGGGTTTACTACTAAATTGTGATTATACTCATGATGGCTAACTGGATAATGTATAATGGTAAGGGATTTTGAGAAAAAATCGAAGTGTCATAATGATAAAGTTACAAGTGAAATCACAAAACAAATCATTAACCACATAGTTATCTAAATCGTGATTGGCACTACTTACACAGAACTTCCCATGACAGTCTAACAATGCTATTGATCATTTGACAAGAACACTTATATATAGGAAGTACCAACGGCGTATCCACCATGTCCTCAAATTTTCATTGGCTTTGTTATCAAGTTATGATTAGTTCAATGAGACTCGTCCTAAAATCTACCAAACATAAACAAACACAACAACCAATGCTTGAGCCTCGAGTCCGAAGAAAGCGAGACTAAATGTTAGTAGTGACTCCATCTCATGTTATAAGGAAATGGCCAACCTATGAAAAAATAAGGCGATATCCATGTTTCCTAAATTATGAGATGAGGTTTTGCCGAGATGAAAATGACATGTAATGTAAATTGAAATTGCAAATAATAACAATAGTATGAAATAATGATAAATTGAAATGTTAATACATAAATTGAAAATAAAGATACTTGAACTGTCGATACAAGAAATAAAAATGTTAAAAGGCTTGGAATAATAAAGAAAATAGAGCAATTAAACTGAAGCTGCTTCATGGTGGAAAAAAGGCTAGTTAGGTTGCTCGTTCGCACTGTTGTCGTTGACGTCAGCCGGGTTTGCATTGATGTTGATGTTTTAGGCTCTACCTCTTGCTGGTGGGGGTGCTGGGTTTGCCTAGTTAGCTTGGTTAACTGGGTTTGCTTGGGCTTGAGCGTTGATGATGTTAACCAGCCTAGGGCACGTGTTTCTGAAATGGGTAGGATCTCCACAGTTGAAACGAGCTCTAACATAAGGTACCATGGGGTAGTTTGGCTGCTGGTAGGTTTGGGTTATGTTTTGGGCAGGAGGTGGAGCTTGGTTTTGAGGGGCACAACAAGTGTTACTCAAATTACCATAACGCCCACAATTGGCACACATTCGGCAAGAAACGGTGGGTTGATGGTGAAAGTGGCAATTGTTGCGTTGAGGGTGAGGACCAGTGTAGGGTTTCTTGTTTGGGTAAGACGGGTTGGGTGCCACTTGGGTGATTGGGATGGCTTGAAGAGGTACAACTTGTTGGGCTGGGTTAGTCGAGGCAACATCGTAGTTTTTACCGTCACGCTTTCGTTAGCATCGAAACGGAAGGCTGATTAAGTCCTGGTTGTCTTTGGCTCTTCTACTAAGGCCTTGTTAACTGAGTCCTTGTTAACTAAGTCCTTCTTTCTGTGACAACCCTCACCAAATCAGGTATCCGAACGAATTAATTACTATTTAATTACTGCTTGCCTTCAATTGTGGATACACTGCTACTTGAATTCTGATACGTACACTTACTTGCATCATACTTTATTAACTGTCACTCCATTATTTACATACAGAACTTTAGTGACAAACACGATGCACAAAAGCACAGTAGCACAATAAACGGATAACCCAGTAAACGTGCGGACATAGCCAGCACCAGGCAGGCACTGCCTCTAAGGCCTGTATGAGCCGGGAATAGTTTACTACACTAGTAGAGAGTGTAGGGAAATGAGGGTTGTAGAACTGCGTCACTAGGTGATAGTTATAGTGACCGGATGTGCCTAAAACATATTCTAAACACAAATTCTGCACTTTAATATAAAAATTCAGCTTTTTAGCAAACTAGTAAAGTGCAAAAACATGGGAAAATAATATTAGACACTTTCCAAAGTGTCGGGAATTCTTTGTGTCACGAAAATTAATATTAACGACACTTTAAAGCTTTAATAAGCACTTTAACGGATCAGTATCCTACCGAACAACCGGACATAACCCGGGACATAAAAATATTGACATCAACATTATTTTTCTTTTCTGAGCCAGTTAGAGTCCCCGAATACCCTAACACCCGCTATAAAGTGCCACACACTAGAATCTAGCCTAAACTCCTAATTAAACTAACTAGTTACTAAGATCTAACTAACTAGTTAAGATCTAACTATAACAAAAAAACCCAACAATTGTTTCCCTCAAGGGAACACACACCATCCTTTTTATTATTTTAATTGCTATTGTTGTTGGACAATGAAACACATAATATGTTGGATAATAAGATTTGATTATAAATAAGCCATCAAGGCATTAGAGCCTCTCATTTACAAATCACCATCTCAAAAAAAAAGAAAGTTCCTCCCTCCTTTCTTTGCTTACGGCCGAGAACCACAAGCACACCACCACCACCTTTTGATTTCATTCAAGGCATTCTACATACATACTAGTGTGAAGGATCACGCATAAGGAAGCTCGGTGCACTCGGGAACACAAGGACCCCTCTACGTTGCTATTAACCACCCGTTTTTCGATTAGTTTCTTCCCTAGCCTCGAGCTAGTAGTAAGTGACTCTAAACGCCTTTTTGATCTATTCTAAAGTGGTTAATAAAAGATTTAACGGGCAAAAATCATAAACACTAGAGATCAAAGTTTAAAGTCTACAAAAAAAAAAAGATAAACAAAATGGTTAATAAGTAAATAATAGTGTAAAACTTATAAATCTAGTTTTATTATGATTATTTATTGTTGTTGATTGCTAGTATGGGAATGGATCGTCATCAAACCACGCTAGATTATGTTCACGAAACATGAACTAGCCTTATGTTTAGTCGTACAGTTTCTTGATGATGAACCCTTTCCAACATAAACATGAACTTGTATAAAAATAATTTTTCTTATGAAATGGAGTTCTAAACTAGTAGATCTAAGGATCTACAAGTGGTATTTTCGAAGAACCAAGTGTAAGGTGAAATCATATTTTTGAAAGCCGGATCTTTCCCTGAACAAAAGTGATTTTTGTGAACACACAAGTGTGTGGACACTTGTTTAACAAAAAGTTTTAACCAAGAATTATTTTTGTAATTTTTGACAAGAAGTTGTAAAGACATATCTTCTTTAAAAATAAGATTCTCAATGGAACCGAGTTTATTTATAAAAAGATCTACTAAAATATGGGGAAAGTTGCTACATATTTTACACAAACCACAAGTTCATGTGTTTTGCGATTTATATCTATTTTGACTATTTTGATGATGAAACTTTGTTGATTAATGTTGGAAACATTGTTGATTTGAATTTTTAAAAGAAAATGATACGCTTGAAAGCGTGGCCACCTCCAGTTACAAAGAAAACTCTGGCGAAATTTTTCCAAAAATCTAACACTTGTAAATATTTTTATCACAAGTGTTATGGATATATTTTTAACTTGTTTTCCCAAATAACTTTCACCACGATTTTTATTACAAAACTTCCAAAAGTCGGAGGTGGGATTTTCACAAAATAAAACTTGATACATATATATTTAGTATATATTTTACGTAACAACACTTGTGAGATTTTTATAATTATTTTGTGAACTACGTAAATATTATTTTTAGGGTAAAAATAATATTACCGAATGTTAACGACTCCAAAATAATTCTAACGCATTCACATTAAATATTAAGTTACAACGGTATTATTATTACCACCCGATCTTTATCCGTAACTTACGTATTTTCGGAAAATACTATTGAACGCGTGTTTTGATAAAAATATTATTTTGGAAAATTATATGGAATAAAATATAATATTTTTGGGAAAAATATTTATATTTTGGAGATAAGGTTTAAAATATATTTTAGGTGTGACTTAATATTTCGAGGTTATACGAACGCACATGTATTAAAACCCCCATCCTTGGGAAGGAAAATGTTTACCAACTAATTACGAAGTGTAATCACGAAATAGTTGTCTAACTGTTTCCCAAAAACTTAAACCTTAAACTAAGGCACGGCCGTCCGTCTAATAGAAGTTAGTACGTGTAGGTCGTCGCACAACAGATTTTCTGGGAGATACTTTTTAGAGACGCACTTCGGTGAGTTCATGTCCCCCTTTTTCTCTTAACTGTTTTCAGTTTTCCAAACTGTGGGGGTGAAATACATGTTACTATGTTTACGAGTACTTTACACATGGTATGATTAGCGTAAGGAGGGTTACTACTTAGATCATGTGAGTGGGTAGGCGTGAACTGAAGGTTAATCCTCAGAGTAGGACCGAGGGACAGTAGCGATAGATCTATCTGGGTGTAGCGAGCCCAGCCCCAGGCCCAGCTGAACGGACCTCGGGGTGACTTTGTGCCCAACGCAAAATCCGCTAGGTTTGAGTCTTCCTATTGCACATCACACATATCAATGGCCTTGCAAACCATTGGTGATCTCTTTATTTCCTTATTTGCTACATAGCAGGATTTTTATACTTACAAAGGTTTTACATACTCACTACACATGAACTCGCTCAACATTATTGTTGATATTTCCAACTTACATGTATTTCAGGGAACTAAAGATCTGGCACGGTATGCTACGCTGCGTTAGAGTATGGGATCATCCACGTTTAGGGAATTGCGACTTTTACCTGGACGAGTCGCAAGTCTTAAACGACGTTTATTTTAAGTTTGTGGTTGTGTCTTTCAAACAATGTTTTATGTTGTTAGGTTGTAATTTCCGTTGCATGTGTCAACGCCTTAAGACAATGTGATGTTACTTTTGTTTTAAAACTTAAATCAATGGATGATCTGCATGGTTTTACATTCATATAGCTTAGTTATGATTAAGCTATGGTATTAAGAAGTCACACCAAATTAACCCACGCTTCCGCAAAGTCAGGGTGTGACACTTTCTCTCTTTGTCAATGTCTCCATTTCGGATATGGTTCTCCGTGAGTTCAATGGCCAACTCCATTGCAACTTCCAAAATTGCGGGTACAGTGCTCATCACGGAATCCTGGATACCGGAAGGAAGACCCCTAGTGTAATGTTCAATGAGACGATAAAGAGGAGTGAAAAAATACGGGACCATCAGGTTCAGCTCGAGAAATCGCTTGTTATAGGTCATATGATCCCCATCATTTTGCTTTAAGAAATAAAATTCATCCTCCAATTTCTTGATCTCACTCCTTGGACAAAATCGTTTGGTCATAAGTTCCTTAAGCTGTTCCCAAGTTAGGGCCACATCAGCTTTAGCCCCTCTTCGGCTCTTTTTAGCGTTCTACCAGGTTAAAGCTACCCCAATGAGACGGCCAGTAGCATAACGAACCTTGCAGTCGTCAGAGCTGTCACAATTTAGGAAGGTGCTTTCCATTTCCTCGAACCATCGAAGGAGTGCGGTGACCCCTTCAGTTCCCTCATATTTTGGAGGGTCACAAGACTTGAAGTGCTTATAGGAGCACTTGGATAGGTTTGCATGAGCATTGACGGCATTTGGTTCGGCCTGATTGACTTGGTTAACTTGGTTAGCAGCGAGGCTTGTTGGACTTGGATCACCATGTTGGGAATTACGACAGCCATTTGCTTGGCAATTCGGGCAGCCATGTGTTTACCAGAGTTTCCGGTTATTTTTCCCCCGCAAAGGTGCCTAGAGGACATCTACAGAAATCAACGCAAACGAGATTGTGAGATTTTTGATGGAATTGCTAGCAGATATGCGAAAAATATAAACGTATGATAAAATGAAAACTTTTGGGGTGTATTAGAAAACAGTAACTCATGATAATACAACACTTTTAAAGTGTTCTTGGGCTTTGCTCGTAATTGGGCCTTGCATGCCGCCATACTTCACCTTCGTAATCATGTGGGCCCCCATGATTACCGAGCTTTCGTATGGTTCGCATGTGTTAGCCTGGTAACGTACGCTAAAACCCAGAGAAAATCAAGAAATATGAATGTAATGTATGAAAGTCGGAAGGTATCCTGGTGTGGACATGGTGACAACTCAAAGTGGGGTTAGTTCACACTACGTTTGGTGTGCCATGCTTTGGCCTTATAGGTCCTTCGTACTCTCATCGTTAGTCCCCAGGTAGGCAAACTGGTGCGTTAATTCGAATTTATACGAATGCCAATCCTAGACAGGAGGTCCCGACTACCGGTACTTGAACCCTTCCAGTTACTACATGGCCATCACATGAACTCACTTTGATGAGATTTGAAAACAAAAACATCACAAAAGTTTGAATAACATAAAAATAAGTTTTTGAAAATGGAGGGAAGTGTTTCAAAAATTTAGAGGAAATTGAGAACTTACAAATAAGGGTTTTATAAGTTTTGTTTGGTACATTTCAAGTACAGTGAGGTACATATATATATATATATGTATATATATATATATGTATGTATGTAACATATATGTAGGCTTTATGACATAATTATAACACATTGTTGTATCACATAATCAAGTAGCAATAGAATGCTTGCATGCGTTTGTGTGTGAAGTGAAAGGAATTTAAACGTGTGAGTAATAGCAAATCATAAGTTAAACAAAACATGAAATCATATAAGAACATAGGTCCTAGTTGACTAAAGCATAGGTTCTAGGGGTCTAATACCCTATCCTATATCCCTAAAGTCATTGGCTATGATACCAATCTGTCACACCCCGACCCGTAGCGAAATAGGTGATCGGGGCATGATTAAGGTCATGTTCATGATTGGCGTAAACATGGTAACACGGTAACGGGATTTCAATCCCGAAAAATCAATGGTTTCTATTGTTGTCATTCATCGCGTTTGGGCGGCAAAATGTATGATATTTAAACTCAGCGCTGAACTTTAAGATTTAAAGGGATGTGAGTTTAGTCAGATATGGAAGTGTCGTGTAGTGGTGTGAGTTGTTTCGATCCCTGTGGTCTACGGTTTTTATACCCCTTTTTTTCCTTTCTTTGTTTTAATAAAAGGATCCTAAGTTTCAACTAAATCCCAAATGGTCCCTCTACTTTACTAAAAATTTAACTTAGCTACTAACTTATTTACCTTAAAAACTTTCTTTTAAACTCAGCAAAACTAACTGTGTTATATTATGAAATTTATAATTTTAATTGAAATATTAATTAAATTAATTAAACAAGTAAATAAATAAATAGTTAAATCGATAAATGGATTAAATTAAAGAATAATCCCTTCAACGGTTATTTATTTCGCGAAAATTTCCGAGGTTCAAAGGTTAGGATCAGGATTTCAAAACGGGCCGGATTTCTGGATATCCGTTTTTGGCAAATGTTACAAGGTTAGTTTAGGTTACAAACACACAATAGGTCATAATAAGTCATTTTGGTCCTAGTGATACATGTATATGATTACTTTACACTTACGGATGTTGTCATATACAAAACAATATTAGATCATTACAAGTCATTTTGGTCCTATTGGTACATGTTTATGATTATTGTACACTTGTGAGCCTTCATGAGACTTTTCAATGTGTTAATTGGTTGCTTTAGGTTACATAAAACAACATTAGGTTAAAACAAGTCATTTTGAATCTAACAATACATATGTACGATTACTTTACACTTATGGACCTTAATGGGCCTTACCATATGTAAATTGGATACTTTAATTTGAACAACTCAACATTAGGTCATAACAACTTACTTTGAAGTTGCATTATATTTTCAAATGTTATAGATAAATAAATTACATTCCACGTGTGATGAACAAATTACATTACACTGTTAGACATTACATATTAAGACAGAAACTTTAAGTTTATAGCGAAGTGGGAGACATGTGTCCCATTGGCTAGACGTGTCAAATTTGAAAGGGGTCTACGAATAAAAGAAAAAAAAAACAATTCTTAACCGCTAGATATTAAACAATAGGTTGTGTTGTTTCTCAAGCACATGCAAATAAGTGTTCAAATTAGTCATTTGTGCTTAAGGGGTGGAGGAGTCGTCCTGTTTTCCCCATATTTCCCCATGTGCCACGTCAGCTCCATATCAGTTTTTCCTCACTTTCTCAATTTTTCCTAGAATGCATGGTGTCGCCCCGGTTTTCTCCAGAATTCCCCAAAACTAAATTAATTTATTTTAATATAAAATCTAAAGCATTAACCCATTTCCCCATTATCCTTGTATTATGTCCCTTCACACATACACCACCATTATGGTTATGGAAGTTGTATCCAGCTTATGCAACAGAATAGAGCGAGCGTATTCGTGTGCTCTAGTATTCTAATGATTACATGACTCGACTTTCTCATGATTAAGCTAGACATGAAAGTCAGACATGAAAAATACACTAATTAGTTAATAAACACATATGAGTTAGGGCTTGTAGTTTCTAAAATTGTCATACATGTTTTTGAGCCATTTAGGGAACCATATTTCTTTTAGTTTATCAAAAAATGCATCAATAGCATATAGATGAGCAATTCATACATCTACGCTATATTATTCATCACCATTTAAGTGCAGCCATTAAAAACATCATTATCTATTGAATTAGAAGCATGAACCAGATAATGAGTCGTAAGTAATTTGGATATGTTGATGTTGAAGAATCTGTCAAAACCGGATGAAGGCATAAGTAATTTGCTTCTTAATGTGTTGACAGATGGTGTTGATATTGTTGAAAGAAAAAGGAATCAACTTTCCCCACCCATGTAAACCTTTGTTAATTGCTACTTACAATCCAAAAGAGGGTGTTCTACGTGAACAAATTAGTGGACCGTATTGCAATTAATTTGAGGTAGACTTTAAATGTATGCTTACATAAAAAAGTTACATAAAACTACTTGAACATAGTCGAGTTAAAGGTAGAATTTGTTGTCTTTTATATGTTTCTACCAATGAAATCTTGATTCTGGAGTCCACGTTTGTTTCAATAAGGATGATTTGATGATTTGATTTGGGGGAATCAAATTGTATGGAACTGAGGTTGATTATGAGAGGTTGGAGATGAAGTGAGATTGAAAATGAGGTTATTTTAGACTTTTCACGGGTTAACTAACGGTTGACTAACAGGTTCTGTTAAGAGGGACCTTATTGATCCAAATCGACAACCACAAGGATTTGATTGGTCATTTTTGTCAAATAGGGACTCAACGTGTCATTAAGTGTTTGCCACAAGGACTAAAATTGTAGTTTACTCTACAAATAAATAATGTGTATAATAGAAATTATATAATATGTGATGTTGATGCTGTTTTGGATGTTTAAACACTAATTGCTAATTGAAAGCATGTACAGAAATTATATAATATGTGATGTCGAGTCTGTGGCATCGGCACCATCACACGCGCAGGGCGCGCAGCACTACTCACATGATTCAGACCCCGATAGGGCGTCATCTACTGCACCTGCCCCTGCCCCGAGTTTTTCTATTGATCATGACATTGATGAGGATTCTGACCCTGTCTTCCCACCTGGGTTCGATCTAGACCAGGACATTGAGTTTATACACCTAGATCAGCCCATTGAGGACCCTGTTGACCCCGTTGATCCTGCGTTTGCTGACCCCGCAGATTTCGAGATGGAGTTTGACGACCCGGAGCCTGCTGTGGCCCCCGAGCCAGTAGTTGCTCCAGACCCCGTATTCGAGCATGACCCTATTCATGCTGATGTACCCGCAGTTGATCCTTTGATCGCTGATGTACCTATCGATGATCATCTTATAGTTGCTCCACTATTGGAGGATGATCATGTTGTTGCTGATGCTCATATTGATGCCCCTCACATTGCTGATATACCCGCTGAGCCTGTTGTTGTTGCTCCTTTTCCTGACCCGGTGCCTCTAGAGCCCGACCATGCACTCTTTGCGACTCATGTCGACCCTCAGTATGCGCACACCCGGAATGGGTGGATAGAGGACGATGATGATTTTCCATCTTTTGTGGTACCAGTTACACCTGTTTCAGCACCAGCTTCAGCTCCTTTTGATGCACCCTTGTTCCCCACCCACACTGCTGATGCTCACCGCACAGATCTGCCCATCACATTTCTCCAGGAGATCCCTCCGCCACGTCCTGGAGAGGGCTCTTCTCGTCAGCCTTTCGGCCATGCACCTTTTCTGACTGGAGGAGATCAGTTCGTACCACAGATCCCTCATCATATTGCTGTTCCCCCTGTTTCACCGTTTACCGTGCCACCTTTTACTCCAGCTAGTGAGCCTTTTCTCTGGACTTCACCACCTATCATGCCACCATCGGATCCCTATCATCCGTATCACATGGGTTCTTCTGTAGAGGATATTCTCAGGTCATTCATGATCCAGCAGGAGGCACTTACGCGTCGCGTATAGGAGCTCGAGAGAGCACAACGACCCCCATGCCAGTGCCCTCCTCATCCTGCGATATCACATCCCCCTCGACCATTATCACGTGATTCAGCTGCTCGTTTTTGGACACAGGAGCAGCAGATAGCTTTCTTGTTGCGTTCTCACCGAGCCATGGAGGAGGATTGGCTCCACATGCGCCGTTTGTTCTATTCTCATTTCCCCCCTCCTCCACCGCCATCATCGTAGGGCTATTTTGTACAGCACGGGTGGACTTTTGTTGAGAAGACGCCGATTGCACAGACTACACAGCTTTTGGAGACTGCATATTGATCATGACTTTTGTTGTTATGTATATGGGATATTGTTGACATTGATTTGATATTTTGGACTGGGGTGATGTAGCCCTTAGTCGTTGATGTTGTATGTTACAGTTATGTACTTGTAAACTTTACTTCGTGGTCTCAATTTATGGCAATGCAATCGCAGTATTCTCATCACATGTGATGTTTGATTGATTATTTATGTTCTATAACATGAGATGTTATGTGATTGATTTATTTATAACATGGGATGTTATGTGATTGGTTTGTTTTAACATGAGATGTTATGTACTACTACTATCATTATATACGTACACTTTACTATGACCTGACCAATGTGAACACATCTTTTAGAAGATGCCACCGAGACGTCAGACACGCATGCCTACCAATGAGGCAGAACTTCAGCAGGTCATCGCTGCCGCCATCGCGCAATACGCAACCTCTCAAGGAGGAATTAGCGGAAGTAATTCTGGCAATACCGGCAACAACAATCCACCTCATGGTAATACTAAGTCATTAAAACATACCATGATACAATTGGATATCTCTAGCAAGGTTGCTAATGCCATTCATATATTGTAACGTATGTGCAGGGTGCACCTACAAGCAATTCCTAGACTGCAAACCTGTAAACTTTGACGGCACCGGAGGTGCTGTTGCTTTTGTTCGTTGGGCCGAGAAGACAGAGTCAGTTCTCCGCATGAGCAAGTGCGCTCCAGACCAGCAAGTTACCTACATTTCTGGGCTATTCTTGGACGGAGCCCTGTCATGATGGAATTTACAAGTTCAAACCCTTGGTGAAGCCGCAGCCTACGCAATGACATGGAACGAGCTGAAAGAGCTCATGCGTAGAAAGTATTGCTCTCGTGCAGAAATTCAAATGTTGGAAACTGAGTTTTGGCATTTGAAGATGGAAGGTCCGAAAATCGCAGAGTATGTTCAAAGGTTCCATGACCTGTCACATGTGGTACCTTATATGGTCACACCAGAATTCAAGCGGATTGAACGCTTCATTTGGGGTTTAGCTCCTCAAATCATAAGTATGGTGACCTCATCCAAGCCTGCAACAATCACTGAGGCGATCGATCTGAGCGTAGCTCTCACGGAGGAGGCTATCCGCCTAAACAAGTTTTCTGATGATGAGTCAAAGAAAAAGGAGACTCACGTCGAGTCATCCGGGGGTAACAAATGAAAGTTCTCGAACTTCAAACAAGGCACTAGTGGGGTTGTTAAGAAAGGAGAGTCAAGCACGCCAGCTCAAGCTACAGCCGGTGGTGGAAGGAAAGGAAAGGGGTATATGGGTACCCATCCCAAGTGCAACACCTGCCAGCGTCACCATTCTGGCCGGTGTGGTTCAAAAGTATCTGAAGCTTGTGGAAAAACTGGTCACTCAAAGGATAGTTGCTGGGCCACTGTTGGCCGGGGAGGCCAAGGAGGATTTGGGAACAGAAATAATAATCGTGGTGGTATTAGGAATCGCCCACAGGGGAACAATGGAGGAAATGGGAATCGAGGAAACAATGTGAATCAAGCTGGTAATGTGAATCGAAATCAGAACAACAATCAAGCTGGGAATGGAGGTGGAAACGGGCAAAGACCAGGTTGCTTTAACTGTGGTGACATTGGGCACTATAAGAGGAACTGCCCAGAGTTGAATCAAGCGCGTGGAAGGGTTTTCAATATCGAAGCAAGGAAAGCGCGCCAGGATCCCAATGTTGTTACTGGTACGTTCCCTGTAAACCAACGCTTTGCATCCGTTTTATTTGATACTGGTGCCGATTATAGCTTCGTATCGTTAGAGTTTAAGAATATGCTTGGTTTAGCCGCTAGTAAATTAGATATCCCGTACTCAATCATATTGGCTAATTGAAAGTTAGTAGAAGCTAATGAAGTGGTCAGAGGTTGTGCAATCGAGTTGGGAGAACGTGAGTTTGCTTTGGATCTGCTACCAGTCCAGCTGGGGAGCTTCGACGTGGTAGTAGGAATGGATTGGTTATCGAGTAACAAGGCTGAGATCGTTTGTCACGAAAAGGTCGTTCGTATTCCAACCGAAGATGGTGAAACAATTGTGGTTCATGGAGAAAAGCGTGATACGCCTTTAAGAATCATCAGCTGCCTGAAGGCGTGAAAGTGTTTACAAAAGGGATGTGCTGCTTTCCTGGCACACATCGTGGACAAGAAGGCTGCTGAGCCGGAAATCGAAGACATCCCTATCGTGAGGGAATATCCGGAAGTCTTCCCAGAGGACTTGCCAGGATTGCCACCTCAAAGGCAAGTTGAATTTCACATTGACTTAGTTGCAGGCGCCGCGCCTTTAGCTAGGGCACCTTACAGACTTGCACCGTCAGAGATGCAGGAATTGTCGACACAACTTCAAGAGTTGTTAGACAAGGGATTCATCAGACCAAGCTTCTCAAATTGGGGAGCTCCGGTCCTGTTTGTCAAGAAGAAGGACGGTAGTATTCGTATGTGCATCGACTACTGGGAGTTGAATAAGCTGACGATCAAGGAACAGTTGTATGCCAAATTCTCTAAGTGTGAATTTTGGCTACGTGAAGTCCAATTTCTTGGACACGTGGTAAATGGAGATGGAATTCATGTGGACCCCACCAAGATCGAAGCAATCAAGAATTGGGAAACCCCAAAGACGCCAACCGAGATTCGACAATTCTTGGGTTTGGCTGGCTACTATCGAAGATTCATTGAGGATTTTTCAAAAATCGCTCAACCACTGACACTCCTCACGCAGAAAGATAAGAAGTTTGATTGGGGAATCAAACAGGAAGAAGCGTTTCAGCTGTTAAAAGACAAGCTCTGCAATGCGCCAATCTTAGCTCTACCGGAAGGTACAGATGATTTTGTGGTATATTGTGACGCCTCGCGTCAAGGATTGGGTTGCGTGTTGATGCAACGCCAGAAAGTTATTGCTTACGCGTCATGCCAACTGAAGGTACACGAAAGGAACTATACCACGCATGACTTGGAACTACGAGCAGTGATATTTGCATTGAAGATCTGGAGACACTACTTATATGGTACGAAATGTACAATTTTTACAGATCATAAGAGCCTACAACACATATTCGACCAGAAAGAGCTGAATATGAGACAAAGGCGTTGGGTCGAGTTGTTGAACGACTACGACTGCGAGATAAAGTACCATCCAGGGAAGGCGAATGTGGTCGCCGACGCCCTAAGTCGAAAAGAAAGGATCAAGCCCATAAGGGTTAGGGCTTTGGAAATGATTATCCAAACCGATCTTTCCTTGCGCATTCGCGCCGCGCAGAAAGAAGCGCTTAAGGAAAGAAACCTTGAAGAAGAATATCTTTGTGGGATGGAGAAGCAATTAGTGCCAAACAAGGAAGGAACATTATGTTTTATGAAAAAGATTTGGGTTCCTCTGTTTGGAGGTTTGAGAAAAGTTATTTTTGATGAAGCTCACATATCGCGGTACTCTATCCATCCAGGAGCGGATAAGATGTACCAGGATCTTAAAGATTATTATTGGTGGCCTAGGATGAAAGGCGACGTTGCTGTTTATGTGAGCAAGTGTTTAACATGTGCCAAAGTTAAAGGTGAATACCAGTAGCCTTCAGGACTTCTGCAACAACCTGAGATTCCCAAGTGGAAATGGGAACAAATTTCAATGGATTTTATTACAAAGTTGCCAAGAACGCCAAGAGGTCATGACACTATTTGTGTAATAGTGGACCGATTAACAAAATCAGCACACTTCTTACCTATCAGAGAGAAAGACAACACTAGCAAATTGGCCGAAATTTACATAAGAGAAATTGTTACACGCCATGGAGTGCCTCTCTCAATCATCTCTGATAGAGACGGAAGGTTCGTATCAGGGATTTGGCAATCCTTCCAAGAAGCTTTTGGCTCACAATTGAATCTGAGCACTGCATTTCACCCACAGACCGACGGACAAAGCGAGCGATCGATACAAACTTTGGAGGATATGCTGAGAGCATGTGTTATGGATTTGGGCGGTAGCTGGGATAAGCATTCACCATTGGTCGAATTTTCATATAACAACAGCTACCACACCAGTATTGGTGTCGCGCCATTTGAAGCTTTATATGGCCACAAGTGTAGATCACCGCTTTGTTGGTCTGATGCAGGTGATAAACAATTGGTTGGTCCTGATGTGGTCCAGGAAACCACAGATAAGATTGCACAGATCCGAGATCGCATCAAAGCGGCTCGTGATCGTCAGAAATGTTATGCGGACCGAAGAAGGAAACCTCTAGAGTTCGAGGTAGGTGATATGGTATTGTTAAAGGTATCACCATGGAAGGGTGTGGCACGCTTCGGGAAGCGTGGAAAGTTAAACCCGCGGTATATTGGTCCATTCAAGATTCTAAAAAGAATTGGGTTAGTAGCGTATAAGTTGGATTTACCTACCGAACTGAACGGTGTTCACGATACATTTCATGTATCAAATTTAAAGAAAAGTCCAACGCAAGATACCGTTGTTATTCCCGCAGACGAGATCCATATTGACGACACGCTCCATTTTGTGGAAGAACCCGTTGAGGTTACAGATTGGAAAGTGAACAAAACCCGCCGGAGCAGTGTGAAGCTCGTCAAGGTACGTTGGAACGCAAGACATGGTCCTGAATACACCTGGGAGCGTGAGGACCGAATGAAAGAAAAGTACCCCCACTTATTTCCCAAGAACCCCGCAACTAGAAGCAGAACTTAAAATTTCGGGACGAAAATTTTCTAATGGGGGGAGAATGTGACAACCCTCACCAAATCAGGTATCCGTACGAATTAATTACTATTTAATTACTGCTTAATTACTGTGCTTGCCTTCAATTGTGGATACACTGCTACTTGAATTCTGATACGTACACTTACTTGCATCATACTTTATTAACTGTCACTCCATTATTTACATACAGAACTTTAGTGACAAACACGATGCACAAAAGCACAGTAGCACAATAAACGGATAACCCAGTAAACGTGCTGACATAGCCAGCACCAGGCAGACACTGCCTCTAAGGCCTGTATGAGCCGGGAATAGTTTACTACACTAGTAGAGAGTGTAGGGAAATGAGGGTTGTAGAACTGCGTCACTAGGTGATAGTTATAGTGACCGGATGTGCCTAAAACATATTCTAAACACAAATTCTGCACTTTAATATAAAAATTCAGTTTTTTAGCAAACTAGTAAAGTGCAAAAACATGGGAAAATAATACTAGACACTTTCCAAAGTGTCGGGAATTCTTTGTGTCACTAAAATTAATATTAACGACACTTTAAAGCTTTAATAAGCACTTTAACGGATCAGTATCCAACCGAACAACCGGACATAACCCGGGACATAAAAATATTGACATCAACATTATTTTTCTTTTCTGAGCCAGTTAGGGTCCCCGAATACCCTAACACCCGCTATAAAGTGCCACACACTAGAATCGAGCTTAAACTCCTAATTAAACTAACCAGTTACTAAGATCTAACTAAATAGTTAAGATCTAACTATAAAAAAAAACCCAACGATTGTTTCCCCCAAGGGAACACACACCATCCTTTTTATTATTTTAATTGCTATTGTTGTTGGACAATGAAACACATAATATGTTGGATAATAAGATTTGATTATAAATAAGCCATCAAGGCATTAGAGCCTCTCATTTACAAATCACCATCTCAAAAAAAAAAAAAAATTCCTCCCTCCTTTCTTTGCTTACGGCCGAGAACCACAAGCACACCACCACCACCTTTTGATTTCATTCAAGGCATTCTACATACATACTAGTGTGAAGGATCACGCATAAGGAAGCTCGGTGCACTCGGGAACACAAGGACCCCTCTACGTTGCTATTAACCACCCGTTTTTCGACTAGTTTCTTCCCTAGCCTCGAGCTAGTAGTAAGTGACTCTAAACGCCTTTTTGATCTATTCTAAAGTGGTTAATAAAAGATTTAACGGGCAAAAATCATAAACACTAGAGATCAAAGTTTAAAGTCTACAAAAAAAAAAGATAAACAAAGTGGTTAATAAGTAAATAATAGTGTAAAACTTATAAATCTAGTTTTATTATGATTATTTATTGTTGTTATTTGCTAGTATGGGAATGGATCGTCATCAAACCACGCTAGATTATGTTCACGAAACATGAACTAGCCTTATGTTTAGTCGTAAAGTTTCTTGATGACGAACCCTTTCCAACATAAACATGAACTTGTATAAAAACAATTTTTCTTATGAAATGGAGTTCTAAACTAGTAGATCTAAGGATCTACAAGTGGTATTTTCGAAGAACCAAGTGTAAGGTGAAATCATATTTTTGAAAGCCGGATCTTTCCCTAAACAAAAGTGATTTTTGTGAACACACAAGTGTGTGGACACTTGTTTAACAAAAAGTTTTAACCAAGAATTATTTTTGTAATTTTTGACAAGAAGTTGTAAAGACATATCTTCTTTAAAACCAAGATTCTCAATGGTACCGAGTTTATTTATAAAAAGATCTACTAAAAATATGGGGAAAGTTACTACATATTTTACACAAACCACAAGTTCATGTGTTTTGCGATTTATATCTATTTTGACTATTTTGATGATGAAACTTTGTTGATTAATGTTGGGAACATTGTTGATTTGAATTTTTAAAAGAAAATGATACGCTTGAAAGCGTGGCCACCTCCAGTTACAGAGAAAACTCTGGCGAAATTTTTCCAAAAATCTAACACTTGTAAATATTTTTATCACAAGTGTTATGGATATATTTTTAACTTGTTTTCCCAAATAACTTTCGCCACGATTTTTATTACAAAACTTACAAAAGTCGGAGGTGGGATTTTCACAAAATAAAACTTGATAAATATATATTTAGTATATATTTTACGTAACAACACTTGTGAGATTTTTATAATTATTTTGTGAACTACGTAAATATTATTTTTAGGGTAAAAATAATATTACCGAATGTTAACGACTCCAAAATAATTCTAACGCATTCACATTAAATATTAAGTTACAACGGTATTATTATTACCACCCGATCTTTATCCGTAACTTACGTATTTTCGGAAAATACTATTGAACGCGTGTTTTGATAAAAATATTATTTTGGAAAATTATATGGAATAAAATATAATATTTTTGGGAAAAATATTTATATTTTGGAGATAAGGTTTAAAATATATTTTAGGTGTGACTTAATAATATATTTCGAGGTTATACGAACGCACATGTATTAAAACCCCCATCCTTGGGAAGGAAAAAGTTTACCAACTAATTACGAAGTGTAATCACAAAATAGTTGTCTAACCATTTCCCAAAAACTTAAACCTTAAACTAAGGCACGACCGTCCGTCTAATAGAAGTTAGTACGTGTAGGTCGTCGCACAGCAAATTTTCTGGGATATACTTTTTAGAGACGCACTTCGGTGAGTTCATGTCCCCCTTTTTCTCTTAACTGTTTTCAGTTTTTCAAACTGCGGGGGTGAAATACATGTTACTATGTTTACGAGTACTTTACACATGGTATGATTAGCGTAAGGAGGGTTACTACTTAGATCATGTGAGTAGGTAGGCGTGAACTGAAGGCCATTAATCCTCAGAGTAGGACCGAGGGACAGTAGCGGTAGATCTATCTAGGTGTAGCGAGCCCAGGCCCAGGCCCAGCAGAACGGACCTCGGGGTGACTTTGTGCCCAACGCAAAATCCGCTAGGTTTGAGTCTTCCTATTGCACATCACACATATCAATGGCCTTGCAAACCATTGGTGATCTCTTTATTTCCTTATTTGCTACATAGCAGGATTTTTATACTTACAAAGGTTTTACATACTCACTACACATGAACTCGCTCAACATTATTGTTGATTTTTCCAACTTACATGTATTTCAAGGAACTAAAGATCTGGCACGGTATGCTACGCTGCGTTAGAGTATGGGATCATCCACGTTTAGGGAATTGCGACTTTTACCTGGACGAGTCTCAAGTCTTAAACGGCGTTTATTTTAAGTTTATGGTTGTGTCTTTCAAACAATGTTTTATGTTGTTAGGTTGTAATTTCCGTTGCATGTGTCAACGCCTTAAGACAATGTTATGTTACTTTTGTTTTAAAACTTAAATCAATGGATGATCTGCATGGTTTTACATTCATATAGCTTGGTTATGATTAAGCTATGGTATTAAGAAGTCACACCAAATTAACCCACGCTTCCGTAAAGTTAGGGTGTGACACTTTCTCTCTTTGTCAATGTCTCCATTTCGGTTATGGTTCTCCGTGAGTTCAATGGCCAACTCCATTGCAACTTCCAAAGTTGCGGGTACAGTGCTTATCACGGAATCCTGGATACCGGAAGGAAGACCCCTAGTGTAATGTTCAATGAGACGATAAAGAGGAGTGAAAAAATACGGGACCATCAGGTTCAGCTCGAGAAATTGCTTGTTATAGGTCATATGATCCCCATCATTTTGCTTTAAGAAATAAAATTCATCCTCCAATTTCTTGATCTCACTCCTTGGACAAAATCGTTTGGTCATAAGTTCCTTAAGCTGTTCCCAAGTTAGGGCCACATCAGCTTTAGCCCCTCTTCGGCTCTTTTTAGCGTTCTACCAGGTTAAAGCTACCCCAATGAGACGGCCAGTAGCATAACGAACCTTGCAGTCGTCAGAGCTGTCACAATTTAGGAAGGTGCTTTCCATTTCCTCGAACCATCGAAGGAGTGCAGTGACCCCTTCAGTTCCCTCATATTTTGGAGGGTCACAAGACTTGAAGTGCTTATAGGAGCACTTGGATGGGTTTGCATAAGCATTGACGGCATTCGGTTCGGCTTGATTGACTTGGTTAACTTGGTTAGCAGCGAGGGCTTGTTGGACTTGGATCATAATGTTGGGAATTACGACAGCCATTTGCTTGGCAATTCGGGCAGCCATGTGTTTACCAGAGTTTCCGGTTATTTTCCCCCGCAAAGGTGCCTAGAGGACATCTACAGAAATCAACGCAAACGAGATTGTGAGATTTTTGATGGAATTGCTAGCAGATATGCGAAAAATATAAACGTATGATAAAATGAAAACTTTTGGGGTGTATTAGAAAACAGTAACTCATGATAATACAACACTTTTAAAGTGTTCTTGGGCTTTGCTCGTAATTGGGCCTTGCATGCCGCCATACTTCACCTTCGTAATCATGTGGGCCCCCATGATTACCGAGCTTTCGTATGGTTCGCATGTGTTAGCCTGGTAACGTACGCTAAAACCCAGAGAAAATCAAGAAATATGAATGTAATGTATGAAAGTCGGAAGGTATCCTGGTGTGGATATGGTGACAACTCAAAGTGGGGTTAGTTCACACTACGTTTGGTGTGGCATGCTTTGGCCTAATAGGTCCTTCGTACTCTCATCGTTAGTCCCCAGGTAGGCAAACTGGTCCGTTAATTCGAATTTATACGAATGCCAATCCTAGACAGGAGGTCCCGACTACCGGTACTTGAACCCTTCCAGTTACTACATGGCCATCACATGAACTCACTTTGATGAGATTTGAAAACAAAAACATCACAAAAGTTTGAATAACATAAAAATAAGTTTTTGAAAATGGAGGGAAGTGTTTCAAAAATTTAGAGGAAATTGAGAACTTACAAATAAGGGTTTTATAAGTTTTGTTTGGTACATTTCAAGTATAGTGAGGTACATATATATATATATGTATATATATATATGTATGTAACATATATGTAGGCTTTATGACATAATTATAACACATTGTTGTATCACATAATCAAGTAGCAATAGAATGCTTGCATGCGTTTGTGTGTGAAGTGAAAGGAATTTAAACGTGTGAGTAATAGCAAATCATAAGTTAAACAAAACATGAAATCATATAAGAACATAGGTCCTAGTTGACTAAAGCATAGGTTCTAGGGGTCTAATACCCTATCCTATATCCCTAAAGTCATTGGCTATGATACCAATCTGTCACACCCCGACCCGTAGCGAAATAGGTGATCGGGGCATGATTAAGGTCATGTTCATGATTGGCGTAAACATGGTAACACGGTAACGGGATTTCAATCCCAAAAAATCAATGGTTTCTATTGTTGTCATTCAACGTGTTTGGGCGGCAAAATGTATGATATTTAAACTCAGCGCTGAACTTTAAGATTTAAAGGGATGTGAGTTTAGTCAGATATGGAAGTGTCGTGTAGTGGTGTGCGTTGTTTCGATCCCTGTGGTCTACGGTTTTTATACCCCCCTTTTTTTTCTTTCTTTGTTTTAATAAAAGGATCCTAAGTTTCAACTAAATCCCAAATGGTCCCTCTACTTTACTAAAAATTTAACTTAGCTACTAACTTATTTACCTTAAAAACTTTCTTTAAAACTCAGCAAAACTAACTGGGTTATATTATGAAATTTATAATTTTAATTGAAATATTAATTAAATTAATTAATCAAGTAAATAAATAAATAGTTAAATCGATAAATGGATTAAATTAAAGAATAATCCCTTCAACGGTTATTTATTTCGCGAAAATTTCCGAGGTTCAAAGGTTAGGATCAGGATTTCAAAACGGGCCGGATTTCTGGATATCCGTTTTTGGCAGATGATACAAGGTTAGTTTAGGTTATACAAACACACAATAGGTCATAATAAGTCATTTTGGTCCTAGTGATACATGTATATGATTACTTTACACTTACGGATGTTGTCATATACAAAACAATATTAGATCATTACAAGTCATTTTGGTCCTATTGGTACATGTTTATGATTATTGTACACTTGTGAGCCTTCATGAGACTTTTCAATGTGTTAATTGGTTGCTTTAGGTTACATATGAGTTAGGGTTTGTAGTTTCTAAAATTGTCATACATGTTTTTGAGCCATTTAGGGAACCATATTTCTTTTAGTTTTTCAAAAAATGAATCATTAGCATATAGATGAGCAATTCATACATCTACGCTATATTATTCATCACCATTTAAGTGCAGCCATCAAAAACATCATTATCTATTGAATTAGAAGCATGAACCAGATAATGAGTTGTAAGTAATTTGGATATGTTGATGTTGAAGAATCTGTCAAAACCAGATGAAGGCATAAGTAATTTGCTTCTTAATGTGTTGACAGATGGTGTTGATATTGTTGAAAGAAAAAGGAATCAACTTTCCCCACCCATGTAAACTTTGTTAATTGCTACTTACAATCCAAAAGAGGGTGCTCTACGTGAACAAATTAGTGGACCGTATTGCAATTAATTTGAGGTAGACTTTAAATGTTTGCTTACATAAAAAAGTTACATAAAACTACTTGAATATAGTCGAGTTAAAGGTAGAATTTGTTGTCTTTTATATGTTTCTACCAATGAAATCTTGATTCTGGAGTCCACGTTTGTTTCAATAAGGATGATTTGATGATTTGATTTGGGGGAATCAAATTGTATGGAACTGAGGTTGATTATGAGAGGTTGAAGATGAAGTGAGATGAAAATGAGGTTATTTTAGACTTTTCACGGGTTAACTAACGGTTGACTAACAGGTTCTGTTAAGAGGGACCTTATTGATCCAAATCCACAACCACAAGGATTTGATTGGTCATTTTTTACAAATAGGGACTCAACGTGTCATTAAGTGTTTGCCACAAGGACTAAAATTGTAGTTTACTCTACAAATAAATAATGCGTATAATAGAAATTATATAATATGTGATGTTGATGCTGTTTTGGATGTTTAAACACTAACTGCTAATTGAAAGCATGTACAGATAGACGAATATCAATCGAAAGTTTGTTGTGATAATAAAATAAACCATATCAATTATCTAATTTAAATTTAATGAAATTCAAAAACTTTCATGCAGAGAAGTTTGTTATTGTATAAAAGAAAACTTTAATAAAATGGATATAATAATTATGGTTACAAATTATACAAGTAAATAAAATTTTATTAATTAATTTGATTTTAAAATTTGAACTTACTTAAATTAAAAATCTATCTATACTTTCTATAAAAGGAGAAATCCAAGTGATATAAGAAAAGCTGATGTGTCAGCTAGAGAGCATGTCCAACAAGGCTTTTCTTATGTCATTATTACATCATAAAGCCTAATATCAAAAGACTTTAAAATTCAAAGTTGGCCCACATTTAAGATGCAAAGGTCTGCTGAGGAAAGGTCTGTCCATGTTAAGCCTAATATAAAATAACATTTAAAGTTTTGTTTAAACATCTGCCCTCACATTTTATAATCAAACATTAGTTCCGAATAAACATCTGTCGAGATTCAAAATTCTGGCTCCACATTCAAAATTCAAAATTCAAACCATATATTCTAATCCTATAAATAAGGGTTAATAATCTGGCTCCACATTCAAATCTCTCCCGCTCACATCTGTGAGCGTATCTCTCCCTCTCAAATGCATCTTTCTCGTGATTCAGCCGCTAATCTCCGATTACACTTCTTTGTTCGAATGTTTGTTGATTATGTTTACATGTTATCGTTCCAGTATTATTGTTCCAACATCGTCGTTTCAATGAAGCTTCCCATCACACATCAACCTTTCAATATCGATGTTGCAGTATCATTGTTGCAACATCGTGAAAAGTTGCATGTGCTATCTTCTTTGATGGGAGAGTTGCATTGTTCGATTTTCGTTAAATCAAAAGTCAGGTTTTCTTGCGTCAGGAAGATTTTCTCCTTTTATAGAAAGTATAGATTCGTGCAATATCGTGAAAAGTCAGATGTACTACAACAGTTGAGAAGAGACCTTTTCATGTTAGGTTTGTTTCTTATTTTGATTAACTGTTGATGATGTTGAGAGTTTTTATAGACACTGAAATTTTAGAATATGTTAAGATGCATGTTTATATTATTAAAATGAGCTATTACATAGAAAAATACAAATTTAAAGAAATATTTATAAAGTATTACACGCTAGAGTAACACTTGCTAGGATTTCATAGACTCTGGCCTTTCTCCATGTGATTTCATGTTCTCTTTTGATTTTCAGGTCAGTTAGCATGTTGCAGATTTTCTGATCCTGTTTTAGAAGTTGTGTCAGAAACTCTTCTGCATTCTTCTGGAACGATGATGGAGGAGAGTGGAGGACTTCATCGAGCAATGCTATGCTGTTCCAGGTTTTATTGTAATTAATGTCATTTAATATGTCGACTTTCCTGTTTAGTTCTTCGTCTGTTCTTTGTTCTTTGAGTGACCACATGGAGAACTGTGTTTTAACATTGCTGGTGTCTGACCAATGGTAGAAGCTGAAGTTTGCCATGTAGATTTTTTGTTGGTTTTCTGATTTGGAACAATTTTTGACAGAAAGTGATTTGTAGGACAATTTGAGGATGTTTTGAATCAAAAGTAATCATCGGTCTTTTATAGAGTTTAAAAACGCGTCTACATGGTAAATCAAGAGGTTAATTGTAATTGTGATAATCTGCTTTTGTTCTTTGAACTTCTAAATTTTGTCCCTTGGGTTTCTTAGTATTTAATTTTACAGTTTTCCCATAAAAGTTGGGGTTTGAAAAAGTGTTTGCATTAAAAGATTGCTGTTTTGAAATATACATTAATGTGTTTATATTAAATGTACATGTTTTCATAATACCAAATTTCAGTATATAAACTCATAGTCACTTCACCTGTTTTTCATCACGTTTTCCTACGAAGATATCATACTTTCAGGAAAGTCGAGTAATATAGTTTATTCAAATGGCATCATTCACAAATGAAAAATCAGATGATTTAAAGTAGCGTTTTGTCAGGCAAATTGAGGAACAGGTGTATGAAGATAGGGCTACTCTTCAAGAGTTGAAGAGATGTTTTGATGGATTGCAAGTTGGCCTGTTCACTAGAGAGCAGGTTTCCAGAGATCTTATGCGAATGCCTTCAACCTCCGTTCGCGAGCTTTGTGTTGTCAATAATATAGAGTACGGTGATAGAGGCGTGGAGTTCATGGCGATGTTGAAGGACGTACATCGAGAGGTTCAGCAATCGATGGAGTTGAAGCTAAAGTTTCTTAATTCTTGCTGTTATTGTTAGATTTCACCTTTAATGTTGTTCTGTATTTGATGTAATTATTGGAGTTTTAGTTTTAATGTCATGAATAAATGAATAAATTTTAATTTTATGAATCTATGTTGTGTTTTGTTTTTACTTATTTAGTGTTTGAGTAAGATTTAGATTATATTCATGTTGAATTGTGTTTGAACATCTGTTTGGTAAGTCAACTGAGGTTTAATAGTATCAAGGGTTGGTTTGATGGGGAACAGATGAGTGCAAAGATAAAACAAATGTTTAGAATTTGATCATTGATAGCAGTTTTTTGAAGAATCTGTGCTCCTGCAAATTACAGAGAGTCAATACTTCGAGTTGTAAAAGGTCTGTTGTAGTTAAAGTTTGGCAAAAGAGAACATCTGCTGATGATGAAACAACTGTGTATTCTAACGACTGTTGATACTAATAGTGGTTGAGCTAACGATGAATAAGTTTTATTATATAACGTCTGCTGTAAGTATTATTATATAATTTTGTTTATCAATAACAGTTTTTTGGAAGAATTTACGATATATTTTGGTGTTATAAAATGTGTGTTCTAGCTAAAGTCTGACAAAAGGGAACATTTGCTGATGAATAAATGTCTGAAGATGCAAAGCTCTGCTATGAGTCAACAGATGTTAATGAACAACAGATGATATTCAATCTTAAAATGCTTAACAAAGGATTTGATACTAACAGTGGTAGGGCTAATGATGAATAAGTATTATTATATAACGTCTGCTATAAGTATTAGTATATAATTTTGTTTATCAACAACAATTTTTTGGAAGGATTTACTGTTGGTGCATCCGTCTGTCGCCTACGTCTTGTATCGAGTCTAGCGTAGAATAGGATAGAACATGGCACGGAATCCAAGAATATGTATTTGAAGGTGATTCCGCTCCAAATGACATCTTGTCATTTGGAGTGAAACCCCATATATAGCTGATTCCGCCCGAAGTGTTTAGTTGCTGATTCCGCCCGAAACCTTAAAGCCTGATTCCGCTCCTGATGGTAATTCCGCTTGTACGTGTTCGAGCGTAATCAGACCATCTATAAATAGCCATGTCATTTGGAGCGAAATCAGATAGTTCTTAGGTGTGTTGTCTTCCGGTGAGCCACGAAGTACTGCCGAAGTGTTGTCAGGACATGTAATTGGTTTATTGATCAATAAAAACAACAGTTAAAAGTGAATATGGCTGAGATTGCACCAAAACATTAGTTTTCGCCTCTTGTTTTGTCAAAGAACTCTTCTGATTGACTCGTTCGGGTCGGAAAACGATCCTACAAGTGGTATCAGAGCTCAGGAGGAAGAGTTCTTGCCATTTCAGCTGTGTTTTCTGATTTTCTACTCCTTCTTCTTCAAATTTGAAAATTTTTCACGGTAAAATCGGCTCAATTTCACACACAACACTCGCAATCATGTATTGATTAATCCTTGAAAGTTTCGAAGCTAAAATCGATCTAAAAACTGAGTTTTACTTGATTCCGCTCTAAAATGATCGTGCAAATGATGACTTCATTGTGATTTCGCTCGAAATCAGAATCTGATTCCGCTCCCAAAATCAGATTCCGCTCCAAAGGTTCAACTTGATTCCGCTCGAAATCGGGATTCCGCTCCAAAAGTAAAAAGTTGATTCCGCTCCAGTTGACCATCAGATCTAATTCCGCTCGAAAAACAAATTTCGTGATTCCGCTCCAAGCTATAGCGTGATTCCGCTCCAAGTTAAATTGAGATTCCGCTCGAACAGCACTTGGTTGATTCTGCTCCAGAACCTAATTTCGCTTGAACTTGAAAATTTGTGAACTTTTGAAATTTGAACAATGGATAACGAATTTTATAACGCCTTTGCTGGACCAATGAACATCACTCAGAGTACTTTGCTTGAAAATGAAACCGGGACATCTCAGAAACCGCCTAAGCTCATGGATATTGATGATTACAATGCTTGGTCTGAACGTTTTGGAAATTGGGTTGAAGCTTATCACTTAGATGCATGGGAACACACTGAAGAACCATATGTAAGGCCTACAAGAAATGGTATTCAGCAAACAATTAGAGAAATGAGTGCTGAGGAGAAAAAGAAGTATAGAGATGAAAAATTGATGGTGAGTTTGCTTCAGCAAGCAATCAAGGAGGACATTTTGATCTTGCTTCAACATGATGGAAGTGCTTATTCGATCTGGACTGAATTGGAAGCAAAATTTGTAGGAAGTGATGATATGCTTAAAAACAAGATGTCTCTCATGAAGAAAGAATTTGATTTTTTTCAGGGCTTAAAATCTGAAAACACCAAGCAAATTATTGAAAGATATTGTAACTTGGTGAGAAATATGTCGAAACTTGGAATTAAAAAAGATACTGATGAATTGATTGAAAAACTTGCAGATGCGCTACCACATGAAATCTGGGGAACTTTTCTGATGATGCTGAGAAACAACAGAAAAGAATATAAAAAGCTAACACTGGGAGAGTTCATCAAACACCTGGAAGCTCAAGAGATGGAGCAGCGAAAGATTGCCAGGATGAAGAACTACGATGGAAAACAAGACATCAGTCTGTATTTCAAGAGTGGTGTTAGTGAAAAGACAAATCTCTCTCCAAAGGTTGAAACAGCTTACAATGCAAAAGGTTCTTCTGAAAAACCATCTCAGGGATCAAGCAGCACAACAGGATTCTCTTCATTTCCTACATATGATCCTCAGTTTACTACAACAAAGAGTGGCAAAGTTCTTCAATGCAATATTGCCTTAAAGCTGGAAAATGATCAGAACTATACTGAGGAAGTTGCTAAAAGCCACATGTCTTTGTTAGTGACCGTGCTTGAATCCTACGGAGGCTTAGTTGCAGGGAGGATCGGTAATCCAATGCTCACGAAAGAGGATTACGATCAAATCGATGCCGAGGAGATGGAATTAATGGATATTAAATGGTGCATGGCTAGTGTGTTGAGACGGGCTGAAAAGTTCAAACAAATTACAGACAGAGATGATTTTCGCGAGGCTCGTGTGTCAAGTTTAGGTTTTGATAAGTCTAAAGTTACTTGTTTTCGTTGCAGGGAAAAGGGGCATTTCAAGAGGGAGTGCACAAATCATGAAGCAAGTGGAGCTCAAAACCCTTTCGGAAACAACGATTACCACAAAAAGGCGATTTATCATTAAGTCACACCACAGCCGTATCAACAACAACAACAACAACAAGCACCGCATCAGGCACAAACTGCACATGGGAGAAGTGTGATTGAAGATTCAAAAAGGGCATGTCTAGTCAATCAGGGCAAAGATGGTGGTTTTAGCTGGGATAGATATCTTCCAACAAATAGCAAAGTGTGTTTGGCAGATCAAGATGATGAAAAGTTGGCTGAAGGCTTAAGTTGGGAGAATTTCTGCCCAGACCAAGAGTTCATGGCCAAAGAGATGTCAAAAGAGACGTCAAATGTTAAAGCTTTTATTGCTAATGCTTACGATCTGAAATGGGCAGAAAAATGCAGAAAAGTCAAAGAAGCAGAAGAAGAAAAATGGAGAAAAATTGAAGAAGAAGAAGAAGAAGAAAGGTTAAAAGCTGAAGCCGAGAGGAAGAAAAGAAATGAGTTTTTCCAATCAAACAGAACAGTCAAAGACGTTCCAGAGTTTGAAATCAAAGTTGATACTGAAGCAGTCAAAGTTTCTGAAAGGTGCTTGAATTGTGATTCTTTGATCAAGCAGAACAATAAACTGTTACATAACATAAAGAGATTAAAAGAATCATATGATACAATGAACAGAGAAATTAACAAGTACACTGAGTCAAACAGTGAACAAGCTGTAGCAATGAATACACTCAAAGGAGCTTACATGAGACAGCTTGATGATGTCAACTTCTACACAAAGAAATGTCTGATCTGGAATTGAAGCTGGCAACACAAAGAATAGAAACTGAGAGAGTTAAAAATTTATTGGATAGTTACTCATGTTCTACCTTTGTTGTTGACAGGATTTATCCGATTGTGGAGAGTTTGAAGACATTTGAAGAAGTAAAGACTTCGGAAGAAAAGAAATCCGTGATGAAAGATGAAGATGAAGTGAAACTTTCTGGTAAGAAACCAAGTGTGGTCTACAATAGATGTCCGCCCCCGATCGAAAATGGATATTCGCCTCAAAATCCAAATTCTGAAAGAGTCAAAAAGGCAATTAACTTACAATGGGAGTCTAGGCCATCAGATAACTTGCCAGAAAATATTGATGTCACGTACACGTCGTCCGACACTGATCATGAGTCAAAGTTGATAAAAAGTGTGGTCAATCAGGTGTTGGATAAAGATGACAGTGAGGAGTAAAAAATGGAGTCCAAACCCAAGTCAAAGTCTGAGTCTGATACGTCAAAGCCAACAATCAAAAAAGACAAACGGGTTTATGATAAAGAATTTTGGCTATCAAAATCTAATTTGAATGATGAACCGGTCAAAGTTGCATATACTTTGAAAGATTCTGACAAATTATATTCTGATGAGATTTTTCCAATAAGAAGTGGTAAAATTGAAATGATTAAAAAGGTTTTCAAAATCGCAGAAATTAATATTTCTGAAATAAAAGATTTAAATCTTTCTGGAAAACCTAAACAATACACTTCAAGAGACCAACAAAGAATTAACAAGAAAATGGGCTACAATTGTGGTTATAGTTTCCAAAAGAAACCAAACCATAATCGTAATTTCAAAAAGAAAGGTCTTAGATTTATTCAACCGAAAAATCATAAAAATGAAAAAGTTTATAAACCAAAAACTGTATTTGCTTCAGGAAAATCATCGGAGGCTGAGAAAGAACAAGCATTCAGAAAGCAGACGAATCAAGAGTTCCTTGCAAAGAAGCAAGAGGAATTGAAGAAGAATGTTGTTCAGAAAAAGACAGAAACAAGAACTTGTTTTCAGTGCAAAATTACTGGTCAGATTGCTAGAGACTGTCCTAAAACATTCAAACCAAAACAGGAAGTCTCTGGTAAACTGAAAGAGAAAATTGTTGAGAAAACTGAACTTACAACCAAAAAGTTTACAGGCTTTGAAAATTCAACCTTTGAAATGGGAGAATGTTCAAAGAATGCCTTAAAAAGAAAAGATAATTTGAAAAATCAAAAATGGGTTGTTAAGGGTTCAGGAAACAGTTCTGGTGATGAATCTGTCTCCACAAAGACAGAGGAGCCGCAGGTTGTTGTGAAAGATGAGAAGAAAGTTCTGACAGTGGATGATATGAATTTTCCACCACTGAGTGCTAAAAACTTCATATCAAAAATCGGAAAAGTTGAAATTTCAAATCAATTCTTTCCTAAAAAGAAAGAATTAGATGTTGAAAAAGCCTTTAATCCTGCCGTGAAAAACATTTTTGGTAAAATGATTAAGGGAAAGGCTAAAGGGGTGAAAGAGTTTTACCAAGCTAAAAGAAAAAATGTAACCCCAAATGAGACTGAAAAGGTTACACCCAAGACTGGTCAGGCTTGGGTGGATATATTTTTCGTTGAATAGAAACCTGTGCCGGAGCTCCCATGTTGGTAATCGCGGAGCATGAATCGATCATTCTTGTAAATGTTTTTGAAATTTAAATTGAGAAGTGTGAATTGCCGGAACTCCCAGGATGGTAAGTGTGGAGTAGGAATCGGCACCTTGAGAATTCAACCAACAGATGATAATTAGTTGGAAAGGTTTGTGGCAAGTGTTTGGTTTTTGATCCTACAAGTGGTTCAATCATCAATTCTACAAGTGGTTAATCCAGGTCATTAAATTGAACTTGATTTAAGTATCATTCAAAAGATTGATAAACAAGGTGATGAAATGACCCCAAAACCTACAAGTGGTTGATAAACGAACTTATTTTCCGGAAAAACCATTCTGATTAAAACAAACTTAAGTGTTTTGAAAACTTAATGGGAAAATAGTTTGTTGTGAGGGGGAGTTCTGATTGTTTATGCCAAGTGGATGGAGAATTGAGGCGATTCATATCAGTTGTCATGTTCTGTACAGTTTATTTTCAATTTCTTTAAATGTTTTTGAATTTTAGGGGGAGTAAGAAATTTTTAGAAAATCCAAAAACATTAGAAAATTCAAAAAAGCCAAAAACATGATAAAATTCAAAAATGAGTTTTTGTTTCATAAAAGAGGAAATGATAGTACATCAGTGGGCTATCACAACATGCTAAAGAAATGTAAAGTTAAAAATGTGATAAACAATCTCACTATGGATGTGTCAGTAGGTTTTTACACATTTAGTAAACTGTGACGAGATATAAACCTAAAAGTTCAAACTTGCTTATCTCGTGGGGAACAACTTCTTGGATATATAGGTAACCCCTGAAATCTTTTTTGAAAGGTCCCTTATTCTGAGATACTAGGTCTTTATACTCAGTGATATCTGGGGTATTATACCGGGACTTCTGCTAAATGGAAATTCTGACCTAGTCCCCGTATAATGCTTTCTGCAAAATGCTTGAAATACAACAAAAGCCCTCAGCAAAAAAATGATTAAACAATAAAATTGATAATCATTGCTGTTGAAGAAAAGATCCTCTAAAGGGGACACACCAAAAGTCGAAGCCGTCATCTCTTTGCGTATACGGAAGTATCGACCTGAGCTCTCACGGCCCTCGCAATTTAACCCCTTTACAGATATCATCTGTGGTATACTCACCTAAAAGGCTGAATATTGGGATCTGGATACGGGAGTATATTCAAGTGGTGGGACACACGAATAAGTTTAAGTAATTAAGACATTAATTGCATATCTCGAAACAGTTGAAATTTGTGTGAAAATTTAAGAGGACAAACGTACTGACAATCTAGGTGAATTGTTTAGAACTTAAAATGAAATCAAGCTTAACGGTGTTAGTGATGTGTCTCAAAAACTGATATGATCCTCTTGCACGAACTCATAAAAATATTGTCTGTAAAAATTTATTTCTGCATGTTTTTTTATTAAAAAAAATCAAAAAGAGTTTGGTGTGTTTTAGCATAAATTTTGAAAAATTCAAAAAGATTTTTGACAATTGGTGTTGAAAAGCTGATTTTCGAAATTCCAAGTGCTAAACATGAAGAACAGGTTTGGGAGAGAGTATATGAAGATGTTATGTTTACAAGCAGTTTTTCAGAGAACAAATCATGTTGTATATTTTCTGAAATAGTTTCTAAATTTTAAAGATTTAATCATTTTGAAACTTATGTGTTGGGTAGAGATTGTGCAGATAACCTGAGCTGGAAGAGAGCCAGGTCAAGATCTAGGAATGAATCATGAATTTGAGATTTCCAGAATACGATCCCAGCAAATTGAGAGGGGGAGTCTGAAGGCAAATTTGAGGAAGCAGTTAGAGCCAATGCTGATCCTGAAATTGCTGATGCTGATGAAGTTTAAAAGATTCAACATTCGAGGGAGAGGAGTTTGTTGGTGATAAAGACTGAAGGTTGACAACCGAAGACTCGACACTGAAGACTCCGTCAACATCCGAGGGAGAGTTTGTTGGTGCATCCGTCTGTCGCCTACGTCTTGTATCGAGTCTAGCGTAGAATAGGATAGAACAGGGCACAGAATCCAAGAATATGTATTTGAAGGTGATTCCGCTCCAAATGACATCTTGTCATTTGGAGCGAAACCCCATATATAGTTGATTCCGCCCGAAGTGTTTAGTTGCTGATTCCGCCCGAAACCTTAAAGCCTGATTCCGCTCCTGATGGTAATTCCGCTTGTACGTGTTCGAGCGGAATCAGACCATCTATAAATAGCCATGTCATTTGGAGCGAAATCAGATAGTTCTTAGGTGTGTTGTCTTCCGGTGAGCCACAAAGTGCTGCCGAAGTGTTGTCAGGACATGTAATTGGTTTATTGATCAATAAAAACAACAGTTAAAAGTGAATATGGCTGAGATTGCACCAAAACATTAGTTTCCGCATCTTGTTTTGTCAAAGAACTCTTCTGATCGACTCGTTCGGGTCGGAAAACGATCCTACATTTACCGTATATTTTTGTGTTATAAAAGGTGTGTTGTAGCTAAAGTCTGTCAAAAGAGAGCATCTGCTGATGAATAAATGTCTGAAGATGCAAAGGTCTGCTATGGGTCAACAGATGTTAACGAACAACAGATGATATTCAATCTTAAAATGCTTAACAGAGGATTTGATACTAACAGTGGTTGGGCTAATGATGAATAAGTATTATTATATAACGTCTGCTATAAGTATTATTATATAATTTTGTTTATCAACAACAGTTTTTTTGGAAGGATTTACGGTATATTTTTGTGTTATAAAAGGTGTGTTGTAGCTAAAGTCTGACAAAAGAGAGTATCTGCTGATGAATAAATGTCTGAAGATGCAAAGGTCTGCTATGGGTCAACAGATGTTAATGAACAACATATGATATTCAATCTTAAAATGCTTAACAGAGGATTTGATACTAACAGTGGTTGGGCTAATGATGAATAAGTATTATTATATAATTTTGTTTATCAACAATAGTTTTTTGGAAGGATTTACGGTATATTTTTGTGTTATAAAAGGTGCGTTGTAGCTAAAGTCTGACCAAAGAGAGTATCTGCTGATGAATAAATGTCTGAAGATGCAAAGGTCTGCTATGGGTCAACAGATGTTAACGAACAACATACGATATTCAATCTTAAAATGCTTAACAGAGGATTCGATACTAACAGTGGTTGGGCTAATAACAGATGTTAGAATTACGAATGTTGAGTTGCACCGATTGAAAAAAACTGTTTTTGAAACTTCTGCTTGCCTAAAAATACATCCACTATTAAAGGTTACCGTCTGTTGTCATAATTTTTGTTTATCCTAATGACTGTTGATTTACTAAACTGCTGACTGTCATCCATTATGACAACAGAGGTTCTGACGTGGACATATGTTAGCTAAAAAAACAACTGCTGAAAGTTATCATCTGTTCCTATAACTTCTGTTTATCTAACGACTGTTTGACTCACACTGTTCCCAACGACCAACAGAGGTTTCCAAACAACTGTCATCGGTTGTCGCAAGAGAGGTTTTGACGTGGACAGATCTTAGCCATCAAATATTTGTAACTACTGCCACGTCAGCATTCACTTCTTCTCTCTATATAAAAGCTGTTTCATCCCTAAATCGAGGTTCTACCACTACAGTCTCGAATTCAAAATTCTCAAAAACAGTTTCTAACATATTAAAAACCCTCCAATTTAAATCTTGTTTCATCCCCAAATCACCTTCTTTTCCGATCATGTCTCTGAACATCAAAAACCCTCACAACTACCTCCCCATCTTTGAGAAAACTAGCAAAAATACCAGCTGTCACTCAATAATTGACCTTTTAACGTCATCGAAATACAAATCAATTCTTACTGCTGATGCTCCAGTTCATACAGAAACACTTCGACAATTTTGGTTTAATGCTGAAATAGAGGCTGAAGATAATAATTCAGTTGCCATCACATCTAAGGTCAGGGAAAGTGTGGTACGAATTTCTCCCTTTACAATTTCCACTACATTTGCATTGGACGACTTGGCAGGTAAGAACAACTTTGAAAAACTTGAACTTCATACAGAGTTCATTGAAAGAGGGTATGATGCACAATTAAAGGAAGTTACTATCTACAAACGAAACTTCCCTCCGCCAATGAAATTTTTATTTCATACTCTTTTAATTTGTCTCTCAGCCAAGACCACCGCATTTAATGAGATACCTTTGAACATTCAGTATTTAGGTTATGCTATTTTAACAAAATCTGATTACAATTTATCACAAGCACTGTTTTCTGATTTGTTGAATAATGTGAAAAATGTGAAAAAATTGAAAAAAGGTGTTCGTAGTAACGCTTTTCTGTTGTATCCAAGACTTCTAAGCTTCTACCTACGAAAACAAGTGTCACAAACAGATTTTGAACAAGGTGTAGCTTTTCAAATAAATAGTCTTACAAGTAAAACTTTTACTAAACTTATGGATAAAGAGTCAAAAGTTTCAACAACTGAAACAAAGGGAGATGAGCCTGTTTTAGATGCGTCTGCATCAGTTGCTCAAACTTCTGTTGTTGAGCGAACTGCTGTTGGTGATCATGACACCACAACCGGTGTTGTGAAACACACACCAAGAAAATGCAAAAAGAAAGATGTCACATCCAAAAAGCCATCAAAACTAAACAAAATAAAAAGGTTCCCCTGGAAGATGAGATCCCAGAGGTTAATGCAGTGACAACACAAATGTCACTTGAAACCACTGCTGCTACTTCTTCACAGTTATTGGAAAGATCTCAACCCATCCAAACTCCTCATGTATCGTCACAAAAGGATCATGTTGTAAGTACAGGGACACCACAACAAGAAGTAGACATTTCATATGAAAGTATGTTTAAAAGTCCCTCTCCCAGGGCAATCATTCTTTCTACACCACAACCCTCGGCTCAAGTTCCATTAACAATATTACCTCTGTTTGAAGCAATTGAATTTTAGAAAGAAAACAGTTCCTCTAATGCACACATTACTGAGAGTAGATCGCAACAAATGACTGTGTCTGAACCAATTCAATCTCCTATCCTACAAACAATTGAGGAGGTTATACCCATTGAGTATTACGAAACTCTTGGTGGCAGTTTAAGTGGAGCATCCACTACAACTGTTGAACCGATTGGTGATCAGTTGGACAGTGGTTACATCATTAAGACTCCTTTGAAGGCAACTACTGATGAGGTTACAACTGTAATCTCTGCTTCACTGGGAAGTACCCAGAACGAAGAAAAAGGGGCATCTATTTCTGATAATATGGAGACTTCTCCTATTATCAAAACAAATACAACCACTACAAGAACAAATTCAGATGATCCTATTAAAGTAGGTGATGAATTTACTGATAAGGATTTGACGGTTAGAGTGTCTAGCATTGAAACAGATGTTGCTGAAATGAAAGAATTGATTAAGCAGATGATAGAGGTTTTTTAAAAGTCAACCTACCGGACAAGAAATTGCCAATGAGCTTTGGAATTCTATGCAACCCATCCTTCAAGCTCAGAGGAATTTGGTTGAAAGTAACCGCAATTTCAGTTTGGAATTTATCAGAAATTTGGTTGATGCCAGGTATAAAGACACACAAGCAGACATTATGAACATTAAGGAACATCTGTTGAAACTTACTGGCTCCCCATCTACATCAATCTTTGAGAAAGATGATGATGATGATAATGATGCCAAAAAGGGGGAGAAAGATTCATTGAGAAAGTTGCCACCAGATTCAAAAGCTAATCCTTAATGTTGATGAGAAATAAAAAACAGTAATAAAGAAGGGTTTTCATATCATCTCTTGTATAGGGAGATTGTTGGATCAGCAGCTGTTACATTGTTTGCAGTAGCATATTTAACCAGATCACAACATGTAGCGAATGACATGTTGCTGGGTAACAAATTCTTGAGTGAGGTTTGATGTGTGTTGTTTAGGCAGGTGATCGTATGTTCTTAGTTAATGTTTGTTAAAGTTAAATTGTATTCGAATTTTATTAAGTTTGTTAGACATCTTTCATATGTAGTTATGTTTATAACAATTTATATTGTCAATGGGTGGATACTCTCTTTTATGAATAAGAGAATGGAAATAATCATATGTAACTGATGAATTTTATTAAGTTTGTTAGACATCTTTTAGACATCTTTTATTAACTTTGTTAAATATATTTTATATTAACCTATAGTTTGGTACAATATCTATACACATATCTATATGTTCTGTCAATATATGTTATGCATGGTTTTCTAAGAAACGACCCGTGTTTGCACACGGGTCTTACCGCTAATACTATATAATAAAAGAAACCATGTACTATATAATAAAAGAAGGGGAATTGGCCTGTAATAATCCCATCTAGACCTTATTGGCCATTAATAATCCCACCTCAGAATATTCCCCACACCAGTCCCACCTTTCACCTATTTTTCCTACAATGGTCCCCCGTTAAAAAAACTTAACGGAGTTAAGCTTTTTTCCAAATTACAAACAGATTTTTTAGGGCTTTTGATCAGAACGATGATACGAGTCCATTGACGTAAAACTTATTTCGAAATGGTGCTTCAAGTGACTTGATTTTGGTTAATTGGAAATTTAAACACTCAAATTGAAGCGCCGTTTTCATCGTTTGGAGCACCGTTTCGAGGCAAGTTTTACATCAATGGACTCGTATCGTCGTTCTAGTCAAAAGCCCTAAAAAATCTGTTTGTAACTTGGAAAAAAGCTTAACTCCGTTAAGTTTTTTTAACGGGGGACCATTGTAGGAAAAATATGTGAAAGGTGGGACTGGTGGGGGGAATATTCTAAGGTGGGATTATTAATGGCCAATAAGGTCTAGGTGGGATTATTATAAGCCAATTTCCCATAAAAGAAAGGGTTATTGGATTTTATCACGCCAAACTATTGGCTATTGGCCGCTGTCACTCCCAACTATCACTTTGACGTCCGTCACCCCCAACTTAACACTTATTGTGTTCTATCACCACATAGTTAACTGATCACTAACTTTAGATCCTGTTACTATACTTCTGGGGGTGTCATAGGGATCTTAGGAAGGTTTTAGGGATCTTAGGACACCCCAAATGTATAGTAACACTATCAAAAGTTAGTGATCAGTTAACGACTTGGTGACAGAACACACTAAATGTTAAGTTGGGGGTGGCGGGCGTCAAAGTGATAGTTTGGGGTGGCAGTGGCCAATAGCCAATAGTTAGGGGGTGATAAAATCCAATAACCCTAAAAGAAACTATTTAGGACACTTGTCATCATATTAGGTCATGTCTTATAGATAATTATTATTTTAGTTTAATCTTTTCTAATTAATTATAAATAACCCCTACTAATATTATTTAGTTGGATAATTATTATTTAGTTTGATCTCCTTCTCAATTATAATATTATTTATTCGAATTAATTATTACTTTTATATTTATCTATTACTTCAAATTCAAACTTGTTTATCTAATTTGATCTTAACTATATATTTAAACGTTTTGTTTAGTTTGGTATCAAAAAGATTTTACAAAACTTAAAATAAAATTAACTAATATTATTTATCATTTATACATTTACGGAGTTTTAAATAAAGGGTTTAAATTTATTGAGACTTGGTTAACAAATTTTGCTACAACAGAATAATCTATTTATATATTAAATATTTTTATTTTCACTATGCAAAATTGCATTTACTAACTTTTTTATATATAAAATTACATTTATTCAACCCGTGTAATAAATGAGGTTTTTTAAATATGTATTATTTTATTATTTGGTAAACAATATTACATTTATTCAACCCGTGTAATACACGTGATTTTAAAGATACAACTTTTTTATTTGGTATATAAAATTACATTTATTCAACCCGTACAATATGGTCTATATATATAACTTTTTATTATTTAATATATAAAATGATATTTATTCAACCCGTGTAATAAATAAGGTTTTAAAGATATATTGTTTTATTATTTGGTATATAAAATTTATTTATTTAACCTGTGTAATACACGACTTTATAACCTAATATTATATATGGGAGGGAATGTGGTGTTGATCCGTGTGTTTATTTTGAATAGAAAAATATGATATGATATGTTAAAGAGTATAAAATTAGAAAGAATATACATCAATTACTGAATTACATAGTATATGTGAATATAATACAAAATAAGTTATCTAGGGGACTAAAAGTAAATGTTATATCTTAAAATTACAAGAATTACATGATGACATTAGTTGTTCAAAAAAACATGATGATGTTCATGAACTATACCAACACAAAAACAAATTTCAATTCTTTTTATTGTATTTAGAAAACTGGGCCAAAAGAGGGTAGTACTGAAATATGTGTGTAATGCGTGTGGACCCACCTTTTAATAGTAAAAAGCTCATATATGGACACATTTACTTGGACACGTATATTTTGAATATTTCCTTACTTTTTGTCTACTCTTTAATTATTTTATAAATATAGTGATAAGATATGTTTACATGTATGATAAACATGTTAAAAGTATATAGGAGAAACTAACATATGAATGGATAAATTGTTTTTAGGTAGGGATACGTATTAGTATTAGTGCGTCTAATCGTTCATGAGGAAATTGTAATACATGAAAGTGTCTTCAAAACAAAGATATTACAATTAAGACTCGCTAGCACAACATTAGATAGATGTTAAGCATTGTCTTCACTAACATAAGTGATTAATGGAACCATGTAATCCGATTAAATCTTGTTATAACTTATATATGTGTTATTTGCATAAGGAGTATTAACAAGCCATTGATTACCATGTATGCAATTGTGATGACATGGGGTGACATGTGCACCATCAATCTAACAGAGGCATTGCTGCATAGAAGTGTTGATAAGGTCAAAAGATAATAATTAGTTTTAGGTATTAAAAGATAAGTACCTTCGAGCAAATATTACATAAAGTTCTAAACGTTTCATGTAGTTTGTTGAGATATCAATTATATGCAAAAAAAAAAAAAAAAAAAAATACACAAATTGTATATTATGCAAAAATATTACATAAAGTTCTATACGTTTATGTGGTTTGTTGAGATATCAATTATCTACCAAAAAACAAATTGTATATTATGCAAAATGCAAGCTTCATATTTAGAGTTTATAGAAAATATATCACTTAACACAATATCATCGATAAAATTATAGATACAACTAATTTTTACACCTACATACCACAACTTTTCACTTGTAATAATTTGAACCCACATACTATACATGCAAATTTAACTTCATTTGGTCGGCAGCTGCCGACTTCTCTTTAGAAATTAGTCACACCAATGTTACAAATGGGTGATCATATGGGCTTGTTTTTTGTTTTCTTTGAACGGCCAACAGAATCAATTCCGAGTACTTTCGAGGTATCCACTGGACCAAACGGAGTACTTCGAGAGTAACTCGAGTCCACCGCCAATTCCAGGGAAAACCCGATAACCCACCCGTCCGTAGACACGATGGTGAAATTACCGGTAAAACCTGTTTGACTCAAAAATCAAACCCAGATTTTTCTGGATTTTCTATCACTGTCCCCCAGTGCCTCACTCTTAAGTTTGCATTTGGCCCCACGGTTGGATATTCTTAGCCCAAATCCTATGTTTTGGACATTTCCATGTTTTATTGTTTTTCAATGATCATATAATTTATGCGACATTATACTGTCATTTACACAATCAAAGTACCTTTGGCTTTGGACATCGAAACATGACCTTGCCGCTTCGTCATTTTATTAATTAATAAGGATTGTGACACATGTTGGTTCATGATTTGTCTTATTCGATCATATTGGCCCATAGATTATTGACCACTAACGTATGTTAATCATTCAAAATAGAATGAGACAGTGTAACCAATCTAAGTAAATGTATAGAAGATATAAATGTGGTATTTGAAGGATAAGAAAGGAGATTTTTAAGAGGATATATCATTTTCTATAGTAAATTTAAGTTTGTGAATGTTAAGAGGTATATATTTTGTAGCGAGTTCTATACCCTTGCTGTGTGTCGGGGGTTTGGGTATGTATATTATATATTTTATTTTTTGGTTTTTGTATATGCCAACTGATGATGAAGATAAATATATATACACATTTTAACAAATATGCCAACTGATGATATATATACATTTTTAACAAATAGTACATATAAATATTCTCATGACGTCAAAGCCATTTTAGGTTGTTTTTGTTGTTTTACGTTGCTTTCATACCCTAGATGTTGATCTCTCACCGCCGCCGCCACCACCACCACCACCACCACCACCATCATGTGACATCAAGATTCCCGGTGTCTTCTCTTTCACTCAGTGGCGGACCCAAGATTTTTTTCCTGGGGGTGTGGAAATTTTTTAAAGATTTCATAGCATGTCGAATCGGGTCAGGTCCATTTCAATTCTCAAACAATCAAACCCTAGTTCCTAACTATCTATCACATTAACAAACAAAAAAACATCAAAGTTCAAACCATCCATACTTTTATTTCTCTTAATCATTCAATAAAAGAACAAAAAAACTTATCTACAACATACCTTGGTCTTTAATTAGACTAATCCGGCGAAAAAAGTGGTTCAACCCGTTTCCTCTTGAGAAATCTACTTGTTGTTCATTCCTAATCCTATCACATCACATACAAAATAAACAAGGATCTTCAAGTGTTCAATCATAGCCCATGTTCCTTAATTTTCAATTTAAAATTTTGAATTTCAAGCCTAGTAATTATTATTTGCCAACCAACAATCATATAATCAACAAACATGTTTGCCAACCAAAATTTTGAATTTTGAAGCCCTAGTAATTATTATAAGCCCTAGTAAAAAACATGTACCTGTCAGGGGCGGCCTGAATTAACCAGTTTGCAGCCGAAATTTTGCAGTCGCCGGCCGGAATTATGCTGTCGCTGGGCGCTGAAGTGAGGCAGAGGGAGGGTGGGAGTCGTTGACAAGTGGCCGCGATTTGGGTTTTTTTTTTTTATTCTGTGCACTGGTTTGTTTAACAAAACTAGTAGTTGGGTTGGGCTTGAATGGGTATTAAGTTATTGGGCTTGATGGATTGAATTTAAGTTTTATTAAAGGGGTCAGTAGGCTAACTTGTTTACATAATTTGATCGGGTTTCAATCCGTGTTCACAATTTTTTTTACATAAATTTCTAACTTTTTTTCTAAGGGGTGCGGACGTAAATTTCCAAGGGGTGCGGTCGGAATTTTTCAAGGGGTGCGGTCTAGATTTTTCGCGAAAAACACCACTAATTTTTTTTCAAAGGGTGCGGCCGCCCACCCACCCCATAACTTGGGTCCGCCCCTGCTTTCACTATTATGCCATTGTTCCCGTCGTGCATAACACATGGCAAATCGTTGCATGAATTCCTTGTGTCGCCCATTGTCTTGCTTCAAATATGATCATGTTCAAGTTCTTAAATTGAATGCCTTACACGTTTGTTTGATATGTTATGCAACCTTGCTCATGAAATATATAATATAGTTGATATTAAACTACCCGTGTTTATCCTTATTGATTTTTTTTATTTTAAATACTTTTAATACATTTAAGTGTAAGATTTTAGGTTCAACTCTCATAAGTAGCAAAAAGATGCACCGATAAAAAAAAAAAAAAACAAATCTAAATGGAAACTTTTAAATAAAAATGGAAACAAAAATTTATTAATTTGGAAGGTCGCGGACATGCGTCCCCTTACACACATGATTGGTTTGTAACAGAAGTGATTGAAGTAAAAAATAAAGGTTTATGGTTGGTTTGTTAATGTCTGCATGCTTTCAACTTCCCAAAAGGTAACATATATATGCTTCTATCTAACCGATATTTCTTCCTATCATAACACTATAGGGTATGGGGCTTGGGTTTTGGGCTAGCCGTTGGCCTAGCGGTTGGGGGCTATTAAAAAAAAGAAATTTTTTTTCCTTTATAAATACCTTACCATATTTATCATTTTTCTCACACAATATCAAACACATAAAACACAATCTTGCCATGAGTTCTTCAAGTTATAGTGAATCGTCATCATCATCTGACGATGGTGCAGAAATATTTCTACAAACGATCGCGACGGTGGTGAAAGCTATCGTGGAAGACGAAGACGATGAGGAAGAGACTTGTAGGATCGAGATTCGACCTATACGAGTCTATCAGAAGAGTTCTAGATCAATACGAAAGGCGGAAACAGACGTATCAATCTTGAATCGGCTTGATTTACACTCAGAATCACTTATAATGTCTCTTGTATTGATTTCACATCTTTACACGGTTTGGAGACACTTCGGCAGCACCTCTGCTCCGGAATCACAAAGTTACAAATGACAACCCAAGCTCAGCTATATATAGGGTCATCAGTTCGCTTGAGACATGCCTCACACGACCTGGTCAGTTCGTACGAACTGGCCAAGCCAGTTCGTGCGAACTGGACTGTTAACACTCAAACCCTAATTTCTTGATTACTAAGCTACGGTTTATCCTATCTAGGTACAAGACTCGATACAAGACGAAGTCGACAGACATATGCACCAACAAGACTCAACAACCTAAACGGAGGAGAAGATACATCGCTTGTGAACGACATACCGCGAACAATTTGTTGGTAAGCGATTACTTCTCAGCGGAACCTAAGTATGATGAAAAAATGTTTAGGCGTCGTTTTCGTATGAGTAGAAACTTATTTTTAAGGATATCTAGAGATCTTGAGGAGAAGTTTATTTCCAACAAAAACCGGATGTAACCGGGCAATTAGGATTTAGTACGTGGCAAAAGGTCACGGCCGCACTTAGCCAGTTAGCGTACGGCAATAGTTTTTTATTTTAATAATTATTTTGTATGTTTATTTTAATAATCATTGATTTCTATAATTTTAGATCTCATGTGATCATTTGGCTGATTCTTGTGTGTTTTTCTCTAAAAACAATTAGAGTACAGATCTAGGTTGTTTATTGAAACTATGATACTTGTGTGTTTTAATTTCTGAATCAAATGCGAAGAAACAAATGATGGAAATTGATAAAGCGCATCAGTGTGTAGTTATTTGAACACATCAATATTGATTTTGGGTTGTTTAAGAACTGTTTAAAAAGATGAACTAAATCAGAATTAAATTTTATACAAATGAACTGATCGGATCAGTTTCGGATTATGTGTTCCTCATATTGATTTTTGGTTTGATTCGATGATATGGGTTCCTCATATTGGTCATTTGAATGTGTTTATATTGGTCATTTGAATGTGTTTTATTATACAGAATGGCTGCGGATGTAAAGATACGCAAAAAACCAAGTACGAAGGCGAGAACACTTGACAACCTCCTAGAAGATGGTGCGGTGCACATAAGGAAGTAATTGATCAGAACGATCAATTGTATATGAATGAATATAACCCTAGTGGCAGATATGTAATTAGCGAGCTCTGGAATTTCAAGGAAAATCGAAGAGCTACACTGGGGTTATATTCATTCATATGAATGAATATAACCCCAGTGGCAGATATGTAATTAGCTACATTGGGGTTATATTCATTCATATCTGCTACATTCCGAAGTGCACCCGTCAGTAAGGATCCACAATTGGTTGTGGTGGTATGACGTTTTATCTCTGTATTGTATGTTACGGTCTTTTGTTATCGAGTCTGTAAGTCCCGCTAAGTCTACGAAGTTGGTATGACGTGTTGTCTCTATATTGTATGTATTAAAACTTTACATTTAATATACAATTTAGGCTTTAATAATTTGTTATATATAGTATACACATAATTATTAGATTGCATTTATTTAAAAAGATTTAATTATTAGATTGCATTTATTTAAAAAGAGTTAATTTGAATTATTAAATCAATGATTTCTTAACAAAAAAGCAAGAAAAGAATTTAGGGGCTCAGGTTGACATTTCACTCATATCACAAGGACGCTAAGTGTTATTAAAATATGCCAAAAGACGGTCTTACCCCTGGCTCAAACAGTGAAACAGGCGGAACACTGACGGCGGGACTCAAAGTGTTATGAATTCATTTTTCTCAAAAAATTATTAGTTCAGGTTTGATATAGAAATAAGCTAAGTAATTGATAATATGTTGTCTACAAATCCGATTATTAATCATTTCTAAATGTTTTCTAACCATTTGTATCTAAAAATCAGATTATTAATCATTTCTTCATGTTTTCTAACCATTTGTGTCTAAATAACCCGAACAACATGCCATATACTTGTATATAGACACGTATGCAAAGGCAATGTCATTTTATTGCCCACTGTGCCGTCAATCGCCTAAAACCACTTCGAATGCCCTGCCAAAGTATAGATACCATGATTGCATATCGAGCAACAAAGGCAAAGCTGATTTTAAGGAACCTTTGCTTTAGTTCATGCATCATCTTTTTATCTTTTACGTTTTTAAACACACTGGCATTCTAAGTAAAGCAGAACAATTATATTTCTTAAACTGAGTTTCTATTTTTTTTCATGTCTAACTGGGATATAAGGTGTGGCCATAAGCATCAGTATCACTAACAAGAAGAAAATGACCAAAATTCTGATAAAGTATAAAATTTCAAAATTTGACAAATCAAAACAAACTCTTAAATAATAAGTCAAGAAGTCGAACATATACAAAAGAGAAATATTGATTATGGTGTTTTCACTTCCATGTTTATAAACTTGCGTATTTTTTTCTATTACATATCAAATTAGCCCCTGAATAAAACATGGAATAGAAATAACCTTTAACATACCCTAAAAATACCTTACGAACTCACAATCTGTAAACTATGATTCAACCTCGAAACCATCGCTTATAATGGTTGTTTAGACACCATTAGCAGCCCCAAAACTGTACCTAATTGCATGTTGTTGCTATTCTTTTTCTTGTTTTGTTATGGTACTCATTACCCCTACTAACCAATGTGGTCTGGTTCGCTAAAAGAAGTCCTTATGTTAGTTTTTCAATTATAATTAAATCTCCTTTTACTACAACATTACCTATAGAGTAAACTCAATAGAAAGTATCTAATCGTAAATACGAACTCAAGTTACCAGAGACTACCATAAATAAGCGGTTGTAAATTTACCTGTTTAAAAACGTTGATTTTTTTTGTCCAAATAAGCACCAAGCAATATCAAATCCATACCACAATGACCATTTTTATGCACTTGATTTTTAAGTCCAGTTGAATGTAAAAACACCTCTGCATCAACATCAACATCATCAAATAAAGTCTAAGTTTTTAGCACATGAAAGAATAAAATGTCGTTTTGCCATTAATATTGACCTGAAGAACGAAACTCACAGGTGTGTTTGAAATAGCAACACCTTGTATCGACATCAACATTGTTATAGCCCATAACCATGTTGCTGAAAGCCTTCCCTGCTGCTTTGCTCAATGCCTAAAACAACGACATCTCCCCATTCTTCTGTTAACTACAATACACACACCGAATAAAACCAACATTCTTTTTACTCATTTGCAGTTAAAACTTGTTCAAAAAGTTCAAAATAATACACTTAACACTCCAATCAATTCTTAATGTTAAACTATGTTTATAATAATAATCAACTATGTTAAAGCTATATATGGGGTATGTCACTCAAAATTCAATAATCTCAGCATGTACCCTATGATAGAGATACATTATCTCCATAACTTATCAGTTTATATTCTACAAACTCTTAGCGACCAATTGGGATGAATTTCATTTTAGAATGAACATAACTAAAAGGTTTAACTTCAGAACAATTATAATTAGCTCATGATTAATAACAGTTTTAAAATCTAACCATTACCTTGAACCTAATGACTTTCCAGCCAAGATCCAGGGATGTTTGGGATACTTAACATCAACCTTTCGTACAATATCGTAGGAAAACCCAACCAGTGTTTCTGGCTTTGGTGGCGCGCTTTGTTGCATTGTGAATGTCTGCAAAAAACCTAAATCAGAAAGGTTGGAAATAAAATTTGAAATCGGTAAATATAATAAACCTGCCACTTACGTAGATTCAGGCCATCCTCAATCATAATGCTTTTTCCTAATGTTTTCTTTGCTTTTTAGGGGGAAGATGGCTGCTTCTCTCCATAGGGCATACAAAGAATGGAAGATGGGTGCAAGTGCTTCAGCTGTTGCTGTACATAACTCATCACTCACACTTGGATTTATAAACACTTTGTAACTGCCAAAAAAATAATAATAAACAATTTTAGTATTTTTTTATTATTTGAAATTATATGAAATTATGTACCTGTGAAGTGAGTCATTAGCATGATCTATACCTTTCATGAAGTTCACATTCAAGTTCAACTTTTTGGCTGTACTTTGTTATTATTGAAACTGGTAAAAGTGAAATTGCAAAATTCTGATTTTGAAACTTTCAATTTTCTTCATTCGATATTAAATAGTATTACAAAATTCTGATTGTGAAAAACATTAAAAATTACACATTACAATAAACACTTCCTAGGATATCTATGACTCTCGCCTTCTTCCATGCAATTTCATTATTTGTTTTAATTTGCAGATCAGCAAGCATATCACAGGTCTTCTGATCCTGTTTCAGCAGATGTGCGATAAACTCTTCTGCTTTTTCTTTAAACTCTGATGGAGGAGAACAGACCACTTCATCCAGCAATGCAATGCTACTCCAGGTTTGCTTATAATATTTATCACTCACCATAGCAACTTTTTTATTGAGTTCTTCATCTTTTCTCTGTTCTTCGGGTGACCATCTTGAAAATTCAATTTTAAGATCGGCAGTTTCAGACCAGTGGTAGAAGCTTTTGCTTGCCATTTAGAAAGAGTGTTAGTGTTTTTTGGACAGTTTGTTTTAGGGTGAAGGGTTTTTTTTTTTTAAATGAAGTGTTGATGTTTTCAAGTAAACTAATCATGATCATTTATAGTGTGTAACATGTTTGATAGGGTAAATGAACAGACATGTACTAATTATGATAACCTTTTTTGAAGGTTTAAATTTTGTTCTTTGGTTTTCTAGATATTTAATTTTACTTGCTTTCCCATTAAATCATTAAATGTACATGGTTTTTAAATATAAATTTATACACGTTTTCCCATTAAATCATTAAATGTACATGGTTTTTAAATATAAATTTTTATTTAATGGTTGCATTTAAATCTGACCTTTGAGCTGTTACAGATTCTATATAATACCATTGCCAATTCAAATGTTGTTTCATCATACCCCGATTCATTCACTGAAAGCCAAAGATCAACTGTTATTGTTTGCTTTAGTTCTTATAAATACATTAAAATGGAGTCATATTCTGACGATTTCAAGCAACGCTTTATTAAACAAATCGAAGAGCAAGTTTTGTCTGATAGGTCTACTCTTCAAGAGTTGAAGAGGTGTTTTAACGGACTACAACTTGGTCTGCTGACAAGAGACTAAGTTTCGAGAGACCTAAGGGCGATGCCAACTACTTCCGTTCGTGACCTGTGTATTGCGAGTAATATAGAGTGTGGAGATAGAGACCTGGAGTTCATGAGAAAGATCAATGACATACATCGAGAAGTTCAGTCCTCCATGGAGTTGAAGTTAAAGTTTCTTGATTCTTGCTATTAGAGTTTAAGTGTCTGATTAGTTTTTTTTATATGTAATTGTTACTTTTTAAATATATGGATGATCATATTAATTTTTCTTATCACAGTTTATTTTTACTTCTTTTTAGACTTTTAGATTTAACAATGTTTAATCTTTATTTAATTTTCTCCTTTAACAATTTTCGAAGCCAAACAGTTTCAACAAACCCGGGTAACTTTTATCTCAATTTGGATTATGTTAAGATTGTTTGGTAGTTGTATATATTCTAGGGCTAAAGTCGAAATGTCCATTAGTGGCAGCAGCACTCAATATGGTAGTCTTATAGACTCAAGTTTATATCTTTTAATATATGTTCGTTTATTTAACAACATATTTTGATAACAAACGAAGGTGAACACGAAAATAATTTTATAGCCCTGAGATTGGAAAAAGACGTATAACAGGCAAGAAAGTAATTTTATGAAACCATGTTTAGGTAAAATGAGAAAACTAACCGTGTAGTCATTTAAGATGATTTTCATCCTAATTTTCAGCAAAAAGATGACAATAAAAACCCTAATGAAGGCTACCTTCAACCTAAATAATCCTAGAAATCAACCTAAAACAGTCTACAACACCTAAAAGTTAGAGTTTATACTATGCGACTTGCTTAAAAAAGCCCTCGAAAACACACAAACAGATTCAAACTGAAGCTAACTTACAACATAGCAATGTTGAACTTCTACTCTAATCACATTGTTTTACACCATGAATGACAATATAAAGTTTATGCTTAAGATACATACCAGAAGTATTTACGATAGAACAACCATTAGTTGTTGGAAACATGAAGCTTTGACCTATCAAAAAGTTTGATGGTTGTTTTGGTATCTCTAATGGCCTAACTACACTTTCAAGCCATTCAATAGCTTTAAACCTTCTCATAGCTACAAAAAATGAAAAAAAAATCAAATAATCAACAACGTTTCTATTGTTTTGTGAGCAAGAAGAGAGAAAGGCACAAAGGATGTGTCAAACACAGTTCACATGATACAGATTTAACACATGAACCTGTATCATCTGAACTATGTTTCACACCTCCTTTGTGTCTTCCTCTCTTCTTGCTCACATGAACACGAAAGAGCTTATCTTGAACATGAGTAATAACACAGCTGTCTTCTACCTCCATCGCTAGATTCAAAGGGCAAATATGGTCAAAATCAAGAAAACACGATTAATAATATTTAGTGTTTTGAATGTGATGGTTCATACCTTTAAGATGAAATCGAAGTTGGTGAACAGGCTTACATCAGATACAGTGTACCTACGCAAGAGACATCAATTAGTTTGAGCAAATAGAAAGGATCTTTAAATTACCTAAATACCTAATTTCGTGACCTAAACTCTACGCAATTTAAATTATCAACAATTTTAAAACAGAGATCTTGTATCTGATAGAAGACAGTTGACTGTAGAGCTTTATGAAAACACTACATGTAATGAAAAACCCCAATTAGAACCCTAATTTCTAAAATACAGCAAATTACCACAAATAACGCTTTTAAATAAAGCAAACTTCAAAGTAAAATAAAACACCACATGCAATAAATAAATTTCAACCAAATCACAACAAAATTACAGAATCCTGAACTAAACCAATCTGGCTTTACAACTCCTCTTAACAGTTTTAATAGAATTAATAGCACACGAGAGTTTTAATACAATTAATAACAGTTTTAATAACAATAGATTGCAGCAATATAAAATAATATTTACCGTAGGAAAGTATTGGCAGCCCAATCACCAATGTTCGTTTCATCGTCACTTCTTTCTTCTTCGTTCTCGAATCTTTAGCAGGCTGCACAGCAATTGCCATAGCTTTACCTAAACAATAATCCATGGGCATATTAAAAATCAAATCTTTTTTAACCCCAAATCGAAAAACATCCAAAACACGATGAAAAATCAATAAACTTATGATTGGTTTAGCAATCGTTGCACAGAAGATCTAAAATCACCAATTCTATTAACACGATGGTCAAACACCAAGATTTATCATAAAAAGAACAAAAGGTTTAATTTTTTCTATCTTTTCAGTCAATACAAAGAACATAACAAAAGGCACAATTCATTTACAGAAAACCAAAATTAATAACAGTTTTAATAACAATAGATTGCAGCAATGTAATATAATATTTACCGTAGGAAAGTATTGGCAGCCCAATCACCAATGTTCGTTTCATCGTCACTTCTTTCTTCTTCATTCTCGGATCTTTAGCAGGCTGCACAGCAATTGCCATAGCTTTACCTAAAAAATAATCCATGGGCATATTAAAAATCAAATCTTTTTTAACCCCAAAGCGAAAAACATCCAAAACACGATGCAAAATCAATAAACTTATGATTGGTTTAGCAATCGTTGCACAGAAGATCTAAAATCACCAATTCTATTAACACGATGGTCAAACACCAAGATTTATCATATAAAGAACAAAAGGTTTAATTTTTTCTATTTTTCAGTCAATACAAAGAACATAAGAAAAGACACAATTCATTTACAGAAAACCAAAATTACCTGCCCACATGACAACCCCACCAGCATTTTCAATTCTCCCCCTTTCATCACTTCTATTTGGTTTATGTCAATGTAGTTGAAGCAATAGAACCATCATCACTCGAGTTATACTTTTCATACTCCAAGTCGGTTCTTTGATGGTTGCCCTTTTTCCTCTGAAACTTGAGAAACCACAACTCAATCTTCCATCTTCAGTGCCAATACAAAGCCAAAAAAGTGTTACAATGAAGCATACAAATCATATATAGACATTTGATCAAACCCATCTTCAACAAAACAAACTTATCAACCGGAAAAGGAACAGATGATAGATACAGTCCAAGTAATTAGGGTTTAAACCACAAAAACCATAACTTATCAACTGGAATGAAAACATAATAGCAAAAGTGAAACAACATTAACGTAGAATTCCACATTATAGATGGAGTAATGTCAATTTTTACTACAACAGATGATAAAATTCAAACTGAAATGACGAAAATCTGACTTCATTTGAACAGAGACTTACTTCTTCTGCTGAAACGGAGATCTCGTTAGCCATTTCATCGGCTTCTTGACGGATGAACTGCTCGAAGACATCTGCATCGTTCATCGTTGGATCTGAATCTGCTTGAAGATGTTCTTCTAAGTTGAAGAGAAAGAGAGAGAGGTGTGAAGGTTTTGAATTTTGAAAATGAGCTGGAGTATATTTGATTGAGAGAGAATAAGATTAAACTTTTTACTTAATAAAAACCCATTTGAATTTTGAATTTGATTTTCAATTCCCTCCTAAAAAAATCAGTAATTTATCTTAATAAAAATCGGATTTATGACACCACCTTCGACTATGTGGCATAGCTGAATGGTTGACACATAGGCAAAATTACATCAGCATTTAACCTCCTTTTATAGATAAGATAGATATTAAAAAAAAGCTAATGTGGCTTGGCCACGACAACCATACCCCATCCAAAGTGGGTTTGAGAATTGAGTTTTGAAATTACACGTGTCAACCCAAGCCCCAACCCAAGCCCCACCATACCCCACGGTCTAAATGGGTATATTCTTCTTCGGAGTTATCATGATATATTGTCTTTTAATGATTTGATCACGTTTACATGTTGTTATTCCTTTAATAAACTCAAGATTATGTAACAAAGGTTCGTGCAATCTAGGTTGTAAAATATAAATAATAGATATGGTTGTTAGACATTATCTTTCTTATAATCAAATTTGTAAAAACCTATTGATTTGGGTGCATAAACCATATGCTAAAGGGTTAGTGAGAGAAAACATTATAACTGGTTTCTGTTTGTTACTTTTATTGTTTCATCTAAAAAAATCTAAAGCTAACTTATCCATATACACAAACAAATACATTAGAATCCTCTAACCTACCTTTATGTTTAATTCAATAGGCGAAGTTACACACATTTCACTTTCTGGTGCTTTCTCACCTTATTTTTCTATTTATTTCTCATATCAAATAATATCTTTCATATTAAATAATAATAATAATAATAATTTTAAACAAAAATTATGAAGATGAAATTTAAAAAAAATTACAACTCGTACAAACATTTATTTTAATAATATATATAATTACTTTATATTTATCAAATTAGCGTTCACCCGCCCCAACGTCTATACAAAAGATTGCGTATGTGCAATATTGAAACCGTCCTTTCCAGTAGTATCGCTGCTGTCTTTTTTGTATCTTTTGTTGTTGTCGGAACTATGTGGTATGGTTCAGCAACTACCCCCATCGAATTATTTGGGCCTACTCATTATTAATGGGATCAGGGATACTTCCAACAAGAAATCTAAGAAGAGTTAGTGCTGGGTTAGCCGAAAATCAAAGTTTATCAGAAGTTTGGTCTAAAATTCCTGAAAAATTAGCCTTTTATGATTACATCGGAAATAATCCGCCAAAAGGGGGATTATTCAGGGCGAGCTCAATGGATAACACGGATGGAATAGCGGTTGGATGGTTGGTTGGGCCGGTTCGATTGCCCTGTATGAATTAGGAGTTTTTGATCCTTCTGACCCTGTTCTTGATCCAAGGTGGAGACAGGGTATGTTCGTTATACCCTTCATGACTCGTTTAGGAATAACAAATTCCTGGGGCGGTTGGAGTATCACAGGGGGACTATAACGAATCCGGCTATTTGGAGTTACGAAGGTGTGGCTGGAGCGCATATTGTGTTTTCTAGGTTGTGCTTTTTAGACGTTATCTGGCATTCGGTATATTGGGGTCTAGAAATATTTTGTGATGAACGTACAGGAAAACCCTCTTTGGATTTGCCCAAGATCTTTGGAATACATTTATTTCTTGCAGGTCTGGCTTGCTTTGGTTTTGGTGCATTTCATGTAACAGGCTTGTATGGTCCTGACATATGGGTGTCCGATCCTTATGGGCCAACTGGGAAAGTACAATCTGTAAATCCATCGTGGGGTGTAGAGGGTTTTGATCCTTTTGTTCCGGGAGGAATAGTCTCTGACGAGAATGCTCGAGATTTCGTAACACTATTTGCGACAATATTTAATCAAAATGATTTCATTTCATCTCAAGGTACAATAAGAAGCAAATTGCAACATCGTTTCAAAACAAATACAACAACATAATCTAGAAGTCTAAATGTGTTTCTAGTCATCCCTATTAAATTCCATGTTCATCAATATCATCAACCTGCAACATGTTTAAAGTATAGTTCAATACAACAAGTATTGGCAAGCATACAAGTTTGATAATAGCATAAGTGTAAAAATGTTTAAACAAATCCTCATGTGCCCCATTTTCTTTTGCCATAAGATTGATTCCTTCTCGGTTGGCTTTGTTTACAAATATTGTGCCCTTTGAAAAGTTGTGGATGCAGTACTCATGTCGAGAACGTAAAGGTCATTCTCTCGAGGAACCCGCTTGAGGATGCACTCTTCATGGATATGAAAACACGATTTCAAAATCATGCATTCTTTGTCAGTAAAGTGAGTTGAAAACTTCTTATCACAAATTTGTGAAACACTCAGCAAAATGCTCTCTAACTCGGCAATGTAATTGACTTTCTCGAACGACACCTTTCCATTTGACAATATGCCCTCACCGGTTATCCTCCCTCCTTGGTTACCCGAAAACCCCACGTACCCAACGTTTATAGGTCTGACATTGTAGAGTAGTGAGAGCATAACCATCATGTACTTGGAAGCTCCACTATCCATGATCCCCCTGAAGGTTTTGCCGACTTCGGTTTCCAACCTTGTTTGCTTGAAAGTGTTTTTCTGAAATAAAATTTTGAGTTAACACTTTCTTTATTAACAATTTTAGAACTACCGGTTTCTTTAAATTAACGTTTACCCGTTGAGTCAAGGTTTTCACAATTTTGTTAACATCTGATTTTTGTTGTTTTTGTTTAACTTTATGAGTTGGTTTTGAAAAAAAAAGGGTTCAAAAACTTCAGTTTCGGGTTTCTTTCCCTTTTGATCATGCTTTGGACAATGGTAAGACACATGCCCAACTTCTTTGCATCTAAAGCAAGTTCTTCTGTCTTGGCAGTTTCTCACAAATCTTGGAGTTTCCTGAGCATGGTCATGACTCTTTCTTTCGAAAAATTCAGAATTTGATTTATTATCAAACAATTTTTCTCACAAACAAAATTAGGTCAGCAACAAATTGAATATTCTTTTGGTACTTCGACCTAGATTGATATAACTTGTTTCTAGGTTGTATGAAATTACTCCTGAACTTATTTTCCTGAATATTCTGAATACCAAATCTATTATTATCCCTACCTTGGTACCCCTGCTACCTTGGTGGTTCTGGTAATTTCTAGATTTGTTTCTCAAACTCTGGTTGTATATCGATTAATTTCTATGAGCTCTCTCGTTTTGGTAATAGCTAGTTTTTGTAAACCTCTTAGACCGGTTCTAGTTTTTCCTAGTGTTTGAGGAACTAGGTTTAGCTTTCGGTACAACTTTATTCTTTGTCTTATGTTCTACAGCCATATTCTCAACTAGTTTAAACATTCTAGCAATGAGAGCAACATTCACATTCTTAATTGGAAAATTAGGATCCGAATAGATTTTATCTGACCCCATCATTTGATATATTGTTATCATGTTTTCCGAGTCACACAAAATGTGATTCTCTAATGGAATGTTTGCATTCTTCACTACTTTACCTTCATTTTCACTATCAGAAATCTCCTCAATCACAACAATTTCATTCTCAAGCACTATCTCAGACACATTCCACAGAAACGCACACAGTTTCATCACAATTATTGAAACTATTTCTAGATTTATCATATGACACATCAACGGTTTCAGGTAGAACCTCAATTGGGTCAACTACTAATGGTGTTGTGATAACAACATCAATAGCTTCTCTATTATCCTGTGGTGGTTTAGTAAAATCGTTGTTAATTGGAGGAGGAACTCTGTTGTACCCGATTCCACAATAACTATGATCATACTAATCCTCCCTAGTTTCATCATTTTTCTTAATCGGTTTGGGGATGTTGTGATCAAGTATGTGTGATGCACATGTATAGCTCTCTAATTTTCTTTCAATTCTTTTAGATTTAATTTTAACATTTAACATTTGGTGTTTTAAATTTTAAATTTCACCAATAGAAGAATTTATGGCAGTTTGTTTACTCAAAATTGTGTCTTCTAACTGTTGATTTTTCTTTTGCAAAGTATTAACTTGATTTATAAAATCATTTTTGGAATTTTGTAAAGTGTTATAAGCCTTCTGAATACGTTGCAAGTCATATAAGATATTCTGAGAATGCTCTTATATTCTTTCAATGTTTCCTTCTTTTTCGATGCATCTCACACAGGCAGGAATGTCATTATAACTCTTTTTCACATTCACAGTCAATTTTGCCCTTGAATCAGATTCATATTTAGAATTTGTTTTTACCTCTTTAAGTTGTGTCATCATTTCATGTTGGACAATTTCTTCAAATGAATCAGATGAGTATCCCGGCAGAGTGAATGTAACATCTGAATCAACTTTAACAATTTTGGTTTCAATAAATGGCGAACCTTCGGTAAAATATCCTGCAAAATTTTCAACAAAATCAGTAGGAAACACAGATTTAAAAACTTGTAATTGAAAAGATTCAGTTTTTTTCTCCTCTTTGACATCAAGTGTTGGTTCAACTTCGGTGATCTCAACAACAAACGCAATTACCTCTGGTTTTGACACTACGTTGTTCCAGTTAAATCCTTCATCGCGTTGAACTACCATCAATGCTTTATCAAATGATGATGATGCCTTTTGGTTTGTTGATGATGAAGAACCTTCAATTGAAATAACGCGACTTGGAGATGATTGATTCTAGCTTTGACTTTATGGTTGTGGACGATTCTGATTTGCGTTCAGGTAATAGTCGCTTCTTCCACCAAACATGTTTTGATTTCCTTCTACTCTTGGTTTATTGCACTCCCACTTGAAGTGGCCATGCTCACCACAATTGAAACAAGTAACTTTCGATTTATCAAAACCAAGCTTCACATTCTACCATGCTAAGTCTTTTCTGCCAGTTATCTCAATGAATCTTTGTGCACGCCTCATCACATTTTCCAGGTACCAACGAATGTTTATTAATTCCATCTCTTTAGGATCAATTTGATCGTAATCTTCTTTCACCAAATTATAGTTTCCGGTCTTTCCTACAACATGTAACGCCCTGCTTCTTCGTACTTTCCTTAATTAGAAAACGTGTCTTATATTTCTATTTTTGGAAGCTTGTTCCTTTTGTATTTCGTATTTCGTTTCAAACCATTGTAAATCCGAGACTTCGATCGTGATGAAATGAATCTTTTGTATGGAATACTATTCTTTTACATGCTTATACGTATAGCAATACTTGAATTATACGTTACCAATCTCGAATGTTTACGCGCAACCAATACTTGACATACTGGTACTCATAACTATGTTTGTTAACTATTAGATACATGGTTAATTCTAATAATATAATAGTAATAATAATAACAATAACAATAACAATAACAATAACAATAACAATAACAATAACAATAACATGATAGTAAATGAACCCAACATCAACGTAAGTTGCATGTTGTTTTGAAAAAAAAAGAAAGAAAAGAAAAAGACAGTAACAACATTACGATCGGAAGTTTCTAGGAGTTTAATTGTTTTTTTATGTATAATCTTCCAACCATTTACATAATATTAGAGGTTAGTAGATAATTCATTAATAACATCATTTAATAAATATCTTGTACCTACCTAAGTTGCAAAAACACACACACACACACACACACACACACACACACACATATATATATATATATATATATATATATATATATATATATATATATATATATATATATATATATATATATATATATGTTAGTGGCTATACAGCCCATTCGAACACAGCCCATTTGGGCAGATTTAAATTGTTTTTTTTAACTAGTGTAACACCCAACTAATCACATTTAAAGCCAACCAACTTTAATCCTAAACCTTCTCCTATAAATACCACACTAATCCAAGCCCTAAGCACTTTACAAACTCATCCAAATCACTCTAAAAAACGCAGCTGCAATTCAGTGTTCGAGCAGATTCTTCATGCTTCACTAAAGTGAGCATATCTCACCCGTTTCTTATCCGTTTTACCTCATTCTTTTTCCTATGTGCTTGGATTGACCTTAGCTTCGATTCCATGGGTTTTTTCACAGTAAATAAGTCCCTGGAACGTCACCAAAAGGCTCCAAAGTTCACTGTTCATTTCCGTTTTCAATCAAACTTTACTTAACTTGTTCAAACTTGAGTCAAACTCATCTCAAACCTATGTCCTTATGCTTATAACCACTTCTATGGTTAGTTAGGCTTAAAAACAAGGTTGAGACATTCAAAATCAAAGGTTGAACCTCATATACATTCTGTTTTGTTTAGGGTTTTTAACCCATAAGTAATGTTTAAGTCCAAGACTTAATGTAGGTGTGATTATGGACTAACTTGGGTTGTCCAACATAAAATCCCCACATTGCTTGATGATTTCTTATAGTGTAGTTGTCTATATTCTTGTATTATTCATAGTTCATGACCCTCCTTGTATGTTTTTACATCAAGTGTAGTGGTGAACACTTAGGGGTACCTAAATGGAAAACTTCTCTTCTTACCTCCTACATGATTTCCATGATACTTAGAGGTACCTAAATGAAGATTTAATCTTCTACCTCATGCTTGACTATTGGACATAATAATACAAATAATACCTATATTTATATACTATTTAACATTCGAACCCTTGATGGTGAACTTGTGTTCATTCGTCATAGTGTTAGATTAACATCACCTAAGACATAAGACTTGTTATGATTCTAATGAGTATACTACTCATGAAAACATTAACCCTTGAGGTTTCATAGTGTCAAAAACAAGTACTTGTGTAAAAGGATGATTACTTTCGTATACATATGTTCTTGTGTTTTAATTTCCTAAATCCTTAATCTACCGTTAATCTCCGTTACTCATACACTTTGTTTTTTCGCGTAGAAGGACTTGGTGTTCCAACCTCCTAATCAACAACAACTCACTCGCAGATTCAAGTAGAAGACTTGCAAAACCGTGAGTATACTCGCAACCCCCATTTTTATGTTTACCACTTTTGGGGTGTAACATGTTAAATTATTAAAACCCCACTTAACTTATTCTTTATGCAATGCACAAAAACAATCCTTATACATGAATACTATGTTGTTATACTTTATGCTTATACGTGGACCATACTTATGTGATACACTATAGTCATTAGCTTTATACGAGTCTCCATTTGACATGTATAGCGCTATAGGAGTAACGCACCACCCGTAGACTAGTGGTCATGTTGAATTATATCATTTTGCGTAAATAGAGGGTTGACTAGAAATATTGCATGCCATGTTATGTTGATCTTGTATAAACTAAGTTGCCATGTGGATTCGTTTTTAAACTTTTAAACTTATGCTTATACTTATTCTTAAACTTGTATACTCGCCTTTGCTTTTGCATTGAATTGTATTTTAAACATGTTACAGGTTAAGGATTGATGATGCTACGAAATGGATTAGCAATTATGCCTAGATACTCACTTAGACGTTTAGGTTTAAAGTGTTGTATCAATTTTGTTATGATTATGTTATGAACAATGTTGTTATTTGAATTTCCTTGTAATGTTTGACAATTTGATTATGAAATGAAATCGGTTGAATTAAATATTGTCACAAATAGTGTTATGAAGTCTCTTACAATCTTGAACTAGTCCCACTTCGATGATCCGCTATTAGTTGGGGTGTGACAGATTGGTATCAGAGCTATAACTATAAGGAATTAGGTAGAATTGCCATGTTCGATCTAGTCTATAGTAGGAACCATATATTTGACCATTCATGTTACATGCTTAAATGCTATTCTTCCTACTTTGCTTCTTTCTCTTCTTTTTGGTCTTAATATTTACATAATGTCTTTCCTAAGACATTTTACACAATACACTTGAAGACTTGAAGACACTCTTTATACAAAAGAGACGAGTTTACCAAAATAGGCGTGAAACCCACAATTTGGTGAACGACTCTCATTCCGCTTATTCTTATTTTTGCACAAAATTTCGCCATTTAGCTAGGAGTGAAATCCACATCTAAATGGTAAATTTCCAACTCAAAATCTAGTGGACCCTCGTCATAGTGTCGAAATTATATTTTGACCCGACGAGTACCAACCACATTAGGGTGCGAAATCGTCAAGTTAGGGGTGAAACCCGCACCTTGTAGATTGAGTCCCATTCCTCGATTTTCGTTCTCGCCAAAGTTTCGATTGTTTCAATCGATTAGAGACGTGTAGTAACTGGAAGGGTAAGATACCGTTGATCTCTTCTCGACGAGAGTATCTTACCTATAGGCCAAAGCACGTTTCTCTAATTTGAAAGGACTTTCGATTCACTTTGGAATAGTCGACGTTTCTAAACCCGAAACATTCCCATGTTTTATGAGCCTCTCTTTTATGTAACTCAATTTCTATGTGATTTTTATACTTGTTACCTCGTTCGTTTCAAAACCGTTACACAATTCGCACGTCTCGCACAATAAAAAACAATAATAATTCTCGTGAACAAACTAAATTTATACTCCTTCTTATGCATTCTTACGTGATTATACTTGTGATTACATGTTGCAATCTTATGCTTATGAGAATGATACGTGACACTTGAACACTTACATACTTTTACATGCAAAACTTTGTTTTCAAAATTTATGATCAAGTCTCATCCTTTTCTTTTCTTTCAACTTCTAGATGCCTTCTTCAAGTTCCTCCGACAAACTCAAGTCCAAGAAGGGCTCTCGCTCAGGTACCATCTCCAAAAAGGAACTCGTAGGCCTCATCGCTGAACAAATGGCTGATCAAATGGCTCGAGTTATCCCCGACATCGTTAGCCGCATTTAAACCAACCCCGATTCGCCTCACGGCTCTGTGAACTCCAGGGTGGAGAAACCTAAGACACCTTTTCTCTTCAAGCAATTCATGGCTTGCAAACCATTGGAATTCACTGGAAAGGATGTTGCTACCGCACTATTCACCTGGTTCGATGCCATGGAGATCACTTTTCGTCAGAGTGGTTGCCCTGAAGATTTACACACCCAAAATGCCACAGGGGTGTTTCGATCAAGAGCTCTTGATTGGTGGACCTCTGAACGCAACACAAGAGGTGAGGACGCCGCCCACGCTTTGCCATGGGCTGAATTAAAGAAGATTATGAAGGAGGAATTTTGTCCGCCACACGAGCTGAGGAAACTGGAAAGTGAATTTTGGCACCTTAAGCAAGTGGATGATGACAATATTGGTTTAACCCTCCGTTTCAAACAACTTAGCATCCTGTGCCCTAGCCAAGTTGATACACCTGAAAAGGCCATCAACAAATACATCCATTATTTACCCGATTCATTCATGAACCTCGTAGAGGCTGCTTGCCCAACTACTATTGAGGATAACTTTCATTTGGCCGCCCGTTTGAATAGCAACCACGTCATGCGCAGAAATGCCACAAAAACCCCATTGAAAACCGTACATCAAGCCACCGTTGAACCTACTGTTGAAACCTCTTCATCCACCAAGAAAAACCGAGGCAAGAAGCGGAAGGCTTCGAGCCAGAATTGTGCAGCCGTCACTCCGCCGAACCCTTAACCTTTACAAGCAGTAGCCGCCGTTACCCCTGCAAACACCGAACCTCCAAAACAAGGCTATTTTGGATCTCATCCACAATGTACTACCTGCATGTTTCATCATCCTACCAATGTACCGTGCCGCAAATGCGCCAACTGTCAGAGGTATGGGCATTTTGCTAACCGATGTCGAAACCTCCCGTAGCCCCAAAACAACCAGAATCAAGCTATCGTTGCCAACCCTACTCCTAACCCGGTTCAACCTCAAGCCGCTCCTGTGCGAGCATGTTTCAAGTGTGGCAATCTTAATCATTTGGCCAACGTGTGTCCTCAGCGCAATCAACCCCATCAGCAGCAGCAGCAACACCAGCAACAAGCTCAACAACCTGCTAGAGGCCGAGCTTTTGTCATCACTGCTGCTCAGGCTCTAAATGCAAACGACGTCATTACTGGTACGTTTCTTGTGAACCATGTTTATGCTTCTTGTCTATTTGATACTAGTGCAGATAAAAGTTTTGTGTCGTTAGAATTCGAACCTTTGCTTATGTGTAAACGCTCTAAGTTGCCAAAATCTTTCGCTGTCGAAGTCGCTAATGGTAAATCCGTCGCTGCCGATTTCGTTCTCTCCAATTGTTCCTTGATTCTTAATGATCATACTTTCTCGATCGATCTTATACCTATGCAAATGGGTAGCTTTGACATCATAGTAGGCATGGACTGGCTTAGGCGAGTTCGTGCTGAAGTTGTTTATTCCAAAAAGTTCATCCCCCTACCTCTTCCGAATGGTGATTCTCTACATGTGTATGGCGAGAAACCTTCTCAAGGTCTCAAGCTTATGTCGTGTATCCAAGCAAACAAATGCTTACACAAGGGTACCTTTGCCTTTCTCGCCCATATTGTGGAAAAGAAGGAGAAAGGCCCAAGCATAAGCGACGTTCCCGTTGTACGAGATTTTCCCGATGTGTTTCCCGACGATCTTCCTGGTCCGCCTCCTGCTCGTTCTATCGACTTTCGCATCGATTTAGTGCCTGGCGCTATGCCTGTCGCTAAGTCTCCTTACCGCTTAGCACCCTCTGAGATGCAAGAGCTCTCGAGTCAACTTCAAGAGCTTTTTGATAAAGGCTTTATACGCCCTAGTACTTCTCCTTGGGGCGCTTCCGTTTTGTTCGTTAAAAAGAAAGATGGGTCATTCCGTATGTGTATTGACTATCGTGAGCTCAACAAGCTTACTCTCAAGAACCGATACCCTCTTCCGCGCATCGATATTCTCTTCGATCAATTGCAAGGCGCGACCTGCTTTTCAAAGATCGATCTTCGTTCTAGGTATCATCTATTAGCGGACCAAATCAATTATAGTTAATGTATTATTATTTTGTATATCTCCTTGATTTGTAGAGATCTTGTTTCTGTTTATATATCTCTGTAATTATGTATTTATACCCAATTGATATTCAATGAGAAGCAAGCATTACAACAGATTACATGGTATCAGAGCGCACCCGCTCTGAACCCTAGAACCGCAGCCGGTTTTCTTTTTTTCTGGATTTCGATCCAAGGGTTTCGACCCTGCAGCCGCCACCCTTCTCTCTTCTTTTCTGATGTTGTGATCATACCCGCTCCTGCCATGGACAAAACTGAGAAGTTTGACTCAAATACACCCAATCCACCCATTCCATTACACCCGGTTTATACCGTGACTGATATCCAGAAGAAGGTTCATATGCTGGATGGATCCAAAATCACATACTCTGCGTGGGTGAAGCTGTTTCACCTTCATGCACTTGGATATGAGGTTTTGGACCACATCACATCTGAACCACCTCCCAAAGATGACCCTAATCATGCTCAGTGGATGAAAATTGATGCTATTGTCCTGCAATGGATCTATAGGACTCTGTCTGAAGATTATCTTCTTCGGGTTCTCGAATCCGAATCAACCGCTCTCCAGGCTTGGAACCGAGTTAAAGCTATTTTTCACAATAATAACGACCCTCGTTGTGCAGCCCTTCAAACAAAACTTATCAATCTCAAACTCAGTGCCTGTCCCTCCTTGGAAGCATACTGCCAGACTCTTCGTGATCTTGCTGCCCAGTTAGATGACGTGGGTAGTCCTGTGAACGAACAATCGCTTGTTCTACAACTGGTATGGGGTCTACCTCGGGAATATGACACCATTGGCTCCATCATTAATCGAGAGATCCCGTATTGGAATGAAGCCTGTGAGATGCTCCGTGGAGATCAAGAAAGACAAGCTGCAAGAGACGTCACCCCAGCCCCTTCCGAAGCATTGGCTGCCGTGAATACCAACCCACAGCCCCATCGTGATGGCCAGAATCAAACATATCAGCCTCGATGCGGGGACGGGTCAAACGATTTTGGTTCTAACCCGGGTCGTAGGGGCCCTAGACGTGATGGCTCTAACTCTCAAGGGGTCTGGGTCTGGGTCTCATGGTCAGGGCAACCGGAACCAGTCTCGTGGTCAGTCCTCGTGGGCCCAGCCTCCACCTCAGCCCACTCCACCTTTCTTGCCCACACCGTATTAGACTACACCACCGCCACCTTGCCCTTACCCTACCTAACCGGGTTGGGCCTCACCCTGGCCCATGCAGTCTCAAAACCTGCAGCAGCCCACTAATGCGGAACAGCCATCCGCTCAGGCTCACGTGACTGATGTGAATCCCCTGGAACCCACTGAACTTGCAGAGGCTTTTCAGACTATGGCTCTAGATCCTGAAACACCACAATGGTTCATGGATACCGGTGCTATGAATCGTCTCACTGCGGACTCAGGTATGATTTCCTCCTCGTGTCAAAATTCTATTAAAAACGTGTTAGTTGGAAATGGCCATCTTTTACCAGTGACTGGATCGGGTAACTCTGACCTTCCATCCACCTCCAAACCACTCCAACTTAAAAACATATTACACACACCCAATATCATCAAAAACCTTATTTCTGTTCGAAAATTTACTCGTGATAATTGGGTGTCTGTCAATTTTGATCCTTTTGGTTTTTCTATGAAGGATTTCCCGAGTGGAACGATTTTGAGTCGGCATGACAGTACCGGTAATCTCTATCCGCTCACAGCTCTTCAACCGCCCGATGCATCTGCTTTTGTCTCCACCGGTCTTCACGGCTCTTGGCATGATCGTCTAGGACATCCTGGTTTACATGTTCTAGATTTTTTAAATTCCAATAAGTTTATTTCTTGTAATAAACAGACTCGTAATGTTTTTTGTGATTCTTGCCAAATTGCCAAGCACAAACATTTACCATTTCACTCATCTACTTCTTGCACTTTGTGTCCCTTTGATATTGTGCATTGTGACTTGTGGACCTCCCCTATACCTAGCAAAAATGGGTATAAATATTATTTAGTTATCATTGATGACTACACACACTTTACATGGGTTTTTCCATTAAAATTCAAATCAGAAACCTACTCCAAGTTCACTCAATTTCATAAATTAATCTCCACCCAATTTCGTCATAACATTAAAACATTTCAATGTGACATGTGAGGGGAATTTGACAACCATCAATTTAAACAGTTTGCTTCCACACATGGATTACAATTCAGGTTTTCATGTCCCCACACCTCTCAACAGAACGTGACTGCCGAACGCATGATTCATCGCCTCAACGAAATCATGATGTCTCTTCTCACACATGCCTCCCTTCCGCCCCATTACTGGGTGGAATCCCTACATACCTCGGTTTACCTTCATAACATCCCCCCCATCCAAGCCCATCGGCTTCCGCAGCCCAACCGCAACCCTTTACCTCAAAAACCCGGATTATACACACCTCCGTGTCTTTGGTTGTGCATGCTACCCCAATCAATCCGACACCCGTCCACACAAACTTGCCCCAAGATCTACCGCATGTGTATTTCTTGGGTATCCCGCTGATCATCGCGGCTATCGGTGCCTTGATCGCTCGTCTGGTAAAATTATCCTATCTAGACACGTGACATTTAATGAGATCGAGTTCCCCTTCTCTAAAACATATAAACCACAACCGTCCACTTACACCTTTCTTGACAGTGACCCATCACCTATCATATTCAACCAACACATGCCTACCACCTTCACCCCTTCTGCCCTCTCCCCACAAACCGACCCACCTCAGGCCCAAACCAACCTACCTCCGGCCCAAACCAACCTGCCACAAGCACAAACTGACCCACCTACAGCCCAACAAATCCCACCTACGGCCCAACCACATACACACATCCCACCTACCCATGCCACCCACGGCCCTACTACCACTTCCCATCCTACCATCACTTACTCGAGACGATCCTCTCGCACACAACCCGCCCTATCCATGCCCATCGGTACCAACCCAACCCAGCCCATCCATCACCTCAACAGCCTCATCCTAACCACTCGCTTCATACTCTCCCACCGAGACACCATATGATCACTCGGCTCATGACGGAACATCTAAACCTACAACTCCTTTCAACCTTAATGTTGACACGGTTTCTCCGTTACCTAAATCCCACCTTGATGCTCAATCCGATCCGCACTGGTCCGATGCCATGAAAACTGAATACACCGCTTTAATAGATAATAACATGTGGGATCTCGTGCCTCGTCCACCTGATGCACGCATTATGCGATGTATGTGGTTGTTCCGCCACAAATTTCATGCCGATGGAACCCTTGAACGGTACAAAGCCCGCCTTGTGGTAAATGGTAAATCCCAACAGGTTGGCATCGACTATGATGAGATGTTTAGTCCCGTGGTTAAACCCACCACCATTCGTACTGTCCTTAGTTTGGCATTGTCCAGGTCTTGGCCTATAAATCAGCTTGACGTCAAAAACGCATTCTTGCATGGGGATTTAAATGCAACTGTTTATATGTTTCAACCACCAGTATTTGTGGATGCTCGAAATCCAAAGTTTGTGTGCAGGTTAAATAAATCTCGCTATGGACTTAAACAGGCTCCTAGGGCGTGGTATCAAAGATTTGCTACGTACATTCTCAAATGTGGTTTTCGAACCTCCAGCTCGGATAGTTCTCTATTCATCTACAAACGGGGCAACGACACAGCATATCTTCTCCTGTATGTGGATGACATCATCCTCACAGCGTCTTCGGACGCACTGTTGAATCATTTCATCGCTGCTATGTCCAGAGAGTTTTCTATGACCGATCTTGGCAGGTTACATCACTTCTTGGGTATTGAGGTACAACATCACAATGGCGGTCTCATTCTCTCCCAGCAGTCTTACATCAATGATATATTGGCTCGAGCAAAAATGGACAATTGCAAGCCATGCTCCACCCCTACTGATACTCATTCCAAACTGAGTGCTACAGCAGGCCAACCACTTCCAGATGGTACTTTATAGCGGAGCCTTGCTGGTGCGTTACAGTACCTCACGATCACCCGTACAGATATATCTTACGCTATTCAACAGGTTTGTCTATTTATGCACGCTCTGAGAGAACCTCACTACCAGTTACTCAAGCGTATTTTATGGTATCTCAAAGGTACGACTGATCATGGGCTACACCTCTCTCCGTCTACCTCGGTTCAACTGACCGCCTACTCCGATGCGGATTGGGGAGGGTGTCCAGACACTCGAGGTTCAATGTCTGGCTATTGTGTGTTTCTTGGTGATAATTTGGTCTCTTGGTCGTCAAAGTGCCAACCAACCATATCCCGCTCGAGCGCTGAGGCAGAATATCGAGCTGTTGCTAACACCACTGTAGAACTCTCTTGGATTCGTAATCTTTTACTAGAGCTCCATGTCCCGGTTCGTCAGGCCTCCATAATTTATTGTGACAATATCTCTGCTATGTACCTGTCTCAGAATCCGGTTCAACATCAGCGGACCAAGCATGTGGAAATTGACATTCACTTTGTTCGGGAGAAAGTGAAACTTGGTGCTGTGCGTGTGTTACATGTCCCTACGGAATATCAATATGCTGATATCTTCACCAAAGGTTTACCACGCATTTTATTTGATCGTTTCAAGTCCAGTCTTTGCATCCGGCCGGCTACTGCTTCGACTGCGGGGGTCTATTAGCGGACCAAATCAATTATATTTAATGTATTATTGTTTTGTATATCTCCTTGATTTGTAGAGATCTTGTTTCTGTTTATATATCTCTGTAATTATGTATTTATACCCAATTGATATTCAATGAGAAGCAAGCATTATAACAGATTACATCATCAACTTCGAGTCCTCGAAGCAGATATACCTAAAACCGCCTTTCGTACACGTTATGGTCATTACGAGTGTAGGTCCCCTTGATGTATGGATCTTTAACAGAATTGTCAATCTAATCAAGAGTGCAGAATCCTCTTGATCAGAATATCACAGAATGAGTAGAAACAGAAACCAGCAATTCACAATCAAACCGGGTTTTTATTGATTATCCATCTTACGAATTACAATCAATCAAAACCCTAACCAACACTCAAATTTCGTCCAAGCCCTAATTGCTCTCACGAAATTCTAATGCCTCTCAAACTCTGTTTTTTCTGATTAACCTAAACCCTAAAGCCTAACCTTGTTTATATAACACAAGGTTTGCTACTTGGGCTAGGGATTACTACATGGACAAGCCCAATTCGTCCCCCTAGACCCGATGTGGGTTTTGTTTAGCCCAAACTCTATTAATTCACTAATACAAAGCTAAACCTGCTAACTGTTTATTATTTAACTAATTACAAGATATCCAAAGACCAAATCTAAGCTGTTGTCACAAATATGCACCAACAAACTCCCCCTTGACAATAGCTTCATAAAATAACTTTGTCTTCAGTCTTCTTGCAATCTTCATGTAATCTTGCACTGTCTTTGGTCTTTGGATAGCTTCAGCTTCAATATCTTTGTCAGCAACAGACTCCCCCTAAGCTGATGCATCCAATCACCAAATCTTCAAAACGTTAACGCTTGAGTAAACTCCAGTTTTGCATTTGCAAAGCAAACTTCAAATCTTCAACTTTGTCTGCAATGTAGAATGGAGGTTCTACCATGCATCCAATCAAACTCTCATCTTCACAGCAACTTCTCAGCAACAAACTGCTTCAATCTGTATACTATAAAACAAACATCTCGAGAAACCATAAGAGTTTTTCAACAAAGTTAAATAAATTATTATTTTTCAAGAGATAGTTAAACTGTATCACAGATTAAGCATTTTCAATTTCATCACCAACACGCAAAACTTTTTGTTCAACACACAAGAACCTGCATGATTTAAAATTTTGAACTCACTTTCTAACACTGTCTCCCCCTATCAGTAACAATTCCTCCAAGAATAACAGTTTTCCATACATTAAGAATTTTAAACAGAAAAAGACACTATTTTTGGATTTTTTTTATATTTTTGAAAGCAAGTAAATAATAAAAGCAATAAACACTCTATTTGTGTGAGAATCACCGGTAAGAAGATCATATCAGCACAATCAAACTGTTTCACACTATTAGATAATTCTTTATTTAATTTTTCGTGAAAAGCAGTCCAAGACGATTCCAGTATGTTTGTCCACTTAAACAAAATGCATGAACATTTCAAGTACCATTACCGTATGATACGTTAAGGTAATTTTATTATACTGGAATATTAGTGTGTCCCACTCCAGGATATACCCCCGTGATCAAGGTATGCACAAAGATTCATCGTAGTAGGTGAGTATACTGAATTCGTCCGTTTTGTTTTTCAACGTTTAGATTGGTGATCAGGTCAGTACTTCCGTACGGCAAAGAGACCAAAATATCTAACGAGGGCTATGACAAATACCATTTTTGGTACGAATTATGATTTTGCACTTTTTGAATGACTCTCTAGGAGAGCTTCTTCATTTTCAGGATTTAGCATTTTTTGCTCTTTTAAGATATCCTGGTTGTGCCTAGGTCAGCATGTATCTGGATGTAGCAGAAGGACAACCCTGATATCCCTAGATGAAATAACAGTATAGAGACCCAAAACCTCAGATTTTGGCAATCTATCAATGCAAGATTTAAGGTCATTAAACCATACACCACTGATGTGTTCCCCACTCATATTAAGTTCGTTTATGTTTATATCACATTGATAAGTTGATTATTTCATGCTTTTGCCTACTGGTACATCGTATGATGAAGCTGCTATCACACTTAAGCAATTTAATTTCAGTTTGAGTGTGACAGTCTAACGTGCTGATGTACTATCATTTCTTCTTTTTCACACAGTGATAACTCATTTTTAATTTTTTCTATTTTTTTATGTTTTTGATTTTTCAATTTTTCTGTATTTTTGATTTTTTAAGAAAAACAGTAAACTATTTACAAAATTCTTATGAAAAACCAGTTATTCAGGATTCCTCATCCCGTTGAGTTCGACTAAATGTTCAAAGCGAGCCCTGTCAAATGCTTTAGTATAAAGATCTGCCAGGTTATCTTCTGTGTCGACTCGATGTAATTCAATTAGTCTCTTTTCAGCACAATCCCGTATAAAATGATGACAAATGTCAATATGTTTTGTGCGACTGTGTTTCACGGGATTATTGGTTATAAAAATCATGGCATTATTATCTATCATAATAGGAGTACGAGTGAAATCCAAACCGTAATCGCGCATCTGCTGTTGTATCCAGAGAACCTGAGAGCAGTAGCTACCCGCAGCAATATATTCAGCTTCACACGTAGAGGTAGACACACAAGATTGCTTCTTGCATTGCCAAGACACAATCTTGCCTCCTAAGAACTGACAACCACCTGTTGTAGACTTTCTGTTTGATTTGCATCCTCCAAAGTTTGAGTCAGTGTAAGCAACAAAATTCAAATCACTATCAGCTGGATACCACAACCCAAGTTTAGGTTTCCCCTTCAAGTAACGAAGAATACGCTTCGCTGCTTTCATGTGTGACTCCTTTGGATTAGCCTGATATCTGGCACACAAGCATACGACAAACATGATGTTGGCTCTTGAAGCAGTCAAATACATTAGAGAACCAATCATTGCCCTGTATTGAGTTGGATCAACATCTTCAGTACTTTCATGATCTGGGCCAAGATTGTGATTTTCGCAAATGGGTGTGTTGAAAGTAGAGCAATCATTCATTTTGAACCGACTCAAAATGTCATACACATACTTTGTTTGATGAATAAACATCCCATCCTCCTTCTGTTCAACTTGTAATCCCAGAAAGTAAGACAGCTCACCCATAGCACTCATTTCGAACATGCTCTTCATCACCTGCTCGAACTCTTTACACATGTTTTCATCTGATGACCCAAAGATGATGTCATCCACATACACTTGTACTAGCAGAAAATCTTCCTTCTTCCTCTTGATGAACAGTGTATTGTCAATCTGACCTCTTTCAAAACCATTCTTGATCAGATGTGTAGACAGTGTCTCGTACCACGCCCTGGGAGCTTGATGTAATCCATACAAAGCCTTATCAAGTTTGTACACCCGATCTTGATAATCTGGATCAACGAACCCATCTGGTTGTGAGATATACACCACTTCTTGGACTTTCCCGTAAAGAAATGCACTCTTCACATCTAGTTGGTAAACTTTGAAACCCTTGAATGTTGCGAAAGCTAGAAACAAACAAATTGCCTCCAACCTTGCCACTGGTGCAAACACCTCATTGTAATCAATCCCTTCTTGCTGATTGAAACCTTTGACAACCAATCGAGCCTTGTTTCGCATCACAATTCCTCTTTCATCCTTCCTGCACCTAAATACCCATTTAGTGCCTATCTCTCTTTCACCTTTAGGAAGGTCAACTAACTCCCAAACCTTCAACTTCGCAAACTGGGCCAATTCCTCTTGCATTGCTTCAACCCAAGAATTGTCTTTTAGAGCCATATGAATGTTCTTTGGCTCCTCTTGAGAAATAAAGCAACTATACAAACACTCGTTCACAATCCCAGTCTTCTCAATCGACACAAATAAACCTGTATTCGCTGCTATGCTTCGCCTTGTCTGAACACCTACAGTAGGATCTCCAAGTATCATGTCAACTGGATGATCTCTATTTGCTCGTGTAGTAGCAATGGTATCAACTTCTAAATTGTCACCCAGGTTTGATCCAATCCCCCCATGAATGTTCTGATTTGCAAACGGATTAATGAAATCCTCCTCCTGATTGGGTTCAGGTTCACTATCGCTTGAATCAGTATCAGCAGCACCTTGGGAAGTTTCCAGAGCATCTGTCATATCAACATTCGATCTAGGCATGAACTCGCCTTCATCGTCTTCACTAATCATTGTTTGAATCAGCTGAGAATCATATGCAACAGAAAACTCAGGAATATTAAATGATTTAAAAACACTTTCATAATCATATGATATAGCTGGTCCATTCGTTGATTGTTGAGGCTTGTAGGAAGTAATTTTAACATTAAACACAACCTCAATTTTACCAGTTTTTAGATTAAAAACCCTTTTATTCGGTGCGCCAGGTACGTAACCTAGAAAGTAGCCTTCGTCAGCCACCTCACCGAATTTTTGTTTATCTTTATTACGCACAATGGTGCAGGGTAATCCAAATGGTTCAAAGCCTTCTAAGTTTGGCTTTCTGTTAAATATCAACTCATGACAAGTTTTGTTAAAACGTTTAACAGTCAAAACTTTGTTTAGGACGTAGCAAGCTGTATTCACAGCTTCTCCCCAGAAAAGAACTGGTAGCTTAGAATCTGAAAGCATCGTCCTAGCGGCTTCAATCAACGTCCTGTTTTTCCTCTCAGCGACTCCATTCTGCTGAGGCGTATAAGGAGCAGAATATTGATGTTCAATTCCCTTACGAAGACAATAGAGATCCAGAATCTGATTCTTGAACTCCGTGCCATTATCACTCCTTATCCACTTGATCTTTGCATCATGGACATTTTCCAATTTTGTAAAAAGATCTATCAATATCTCTGTTGTCTCATCTTTTGTACCTAAAAAGAAAACCCATGAATAACGTGAGTAATCATCAGTGACAACTAAACAATAGTACTTTCCACCTATGCTCCTCACGTTCATTAGACCGAATAAATCCATGTGAAGCAATTCATAAGGGGCATCTATGGAATTTACTGTTTTAGACATATGAGGTTTCTTGTGTTGTTTTCCCTTTTGACATGGAAAACATTTATCTTCCACTTGAAACCTCTACATTGGAACCCCTTTCACTAGCTCATTTTTAACAAGATAATTCATTTTTCGATAGTGAATATGGGCCATGCGTCTGTGCCACAACATAGATTCAGCTTCAGATGCTTTTGATAGTAAACATGCCACCACTGCAGTCAGATCCTTAGCACCCATGTCCATGACATAAGTGTCATTTCTCCTTGGCGCTCGCATCACTATCCAATCGTCCGGAATCTCCAAACCTGGTTTCAACACTAATGCTTCATTCTTGGTAAAATGGACCAAGTGACCCTTGTCGCAGACTTGTGACACGCTCATCAGATTGTGTTTAAGCTGCTCAACATAGTTCATTTTGTTCAGTGTGATCTTCCCATTGGTTACTTTTCCTCGTCTTGTAATTCTACCACCTTTAGCAGCCGCAAAGTTCACATGTCCTCCATCATAATCTTCAAACTCAGTCAACAATCTCGCATCCCCCGTCATGTGCCTGGAGCAGCCACTATCAACATACCACAAGTTGATAATCCTCCTTAGTAGCCCCTGCACACACCAACAAAGAAATTAGTTAGATTGGGGGACCCAAGCCTTAATGGTCTTGGGTCGTCCAAATTCACCAACCACTGGAACATCCATCCAATATCCATTACTCCTAATTGGAGTCTTGGATCTCAGACCTGTTGATGGAATTTGATTTTGATTTCCACTAGGTCTTTGGTTCTGAGGGTTCCGGTTTGGACTATTTGACCTTTGAAAATTTTGGTTTTGATACCTTGAATTTTGATTCCAAGAAGCATTATTGTTGTAATTTCTGAAGCCATTGTTATAAAAAGTTCGACCACCATTATTTTGGTATCGATTTTGATATTGACCTTGACTTCTGAAATTATTTGAATTATTATTGTTCATTCTTGGTGAACTGCTTCTAGGTCTCTCATATCTGCCTGGTGGAGATTTAGGCTGAAATCTTGGTTGATTTCTTTGAAAACGAGGAACTTGTGGAGTTCCTTTTTAAGCCCTATCTACACCAACAACAACATTCTCTGGTTGCTTAGGAGCAGACTTCTTTGGAGAATTTGCAACTTTCTCCTCAGAATTATCACCACTCTTCTCTGGTCACTTCTCTCTCTTCTTCTCACTCACTTGTGCTTCATTCTTTTTGTTAGGATAACAGCTAGCTACATGTCCTTTGGTGTGACATTTGAAGCACGATCTCTTTTTCGAAGACTTCTTATCTGAAGCCTTTGAACTAGATTCAGATTTTGATGATGATGCCTTAGAAGAATTTGGTTCAGTTTGCTTAGTTTCAGAATTTTCTTTGTTCTTGTTTTTAGCAAACTCTACATTAGATTCGTTTTCAATAACAACTGTTTCGTTTTTCATGTCACTTCCTTGAACAAAATTAATCTGTTTAACAACAGTTGGATTCTTATTCTTAGGATGTGAAGTTTTCTTTTTCAAAACTGGTTTGTTGTTATTATTCTTCTTAGCATCATCACACGCAGACACATCACCTTGACTTGATGTGGAACTACTTGGTGCTGTTGACATAAAATTTGTTAGCTCATCTTCATCAGGTAGGAATGAATAATCATGACTAAGAGGAGGTGGGACTTCATTAAAGCCCTTGAATCCCAAACTAGTCTTGTCATTACTCTTCTTTAACCCACCCATCATGTGTTTATAACAAAAGTAGAGTCCCTGAATTGACCTAATTTCTTTTCAAGTTCAACAATTTTGAGTTGTGCATCTGACAACTCTTTGCCTTTTTCAGAAATCTCTTTTGTTTTCTCAGCCATCATTTCATGAGCTAAGTCTATGACTTGAAGTTTTTCATTTAACTTGCAGGTTAGAGCTTCAATTTCACTTTCATAACCTTTTATTTTCTTCAATTCGTTTCTTTTGGCAAAAAAATTTGATTCTTTAATGTTAGACATTTCGCTTACCAAACTTTGGTTTTGTGTGGACATCCTGTCAACCTCACCCTGTAGTTCACGACATTTTAAACACACAGAATTAGACTTTACCTCTCCTGTTTGTTTGCCAAGGTTGGCCATGAGAGCCGCAAGCTGAGCTTCCATTCTTTTATACTTAGCATCCTTTTCTTCAGCTTCCCTTTCATTGTCAGACTTTTGCTTTTCCTCTTCAGCATCTGTTGTCTGATCACGCTTCTCTTCTTCAGCTTTACTCTCTATTGTCACCTCAGCCTCAGCATCCACTTTTGCTTTAGCATCTCCCACAGCAGCTTTATCATCATCAACAGGCACTATCTCTGCCATGAATGCCTGAGTGGCATTCTCATTGTCTTCTAGATGAATACTCCAATCATAGGAACCTTCTCGTGCTGTAGAGATCAAAGCCTTTGAGCTAGAGTTGTTTGATGCATTCCTGTTGTTTGAATTCTGACTCGAAGTCTCTTGCTTTTGTTTTTGACATTCCCTAGCGAAATGCCCATAACTTTGATAGTTAAAGCACCTCACTTTGGTCTTGTCAAAACCAACAGTCCTCCCCATAAACTTCCTTCTTGTTCTGTTCATGAATCTCTTCACTCGCCTAGAAACCATGGCCATTTGCCATTGCAAATCCATCTCTTCAAGATCATCAGGGTCAATCTGATCATAATCTTCATCTAAAGTAGCAGGATCAGATATCTTTCCCTGAATGTAGTTTTCATTTGAAGCAACAAATGAAGTAAGTAGAGCAAGATGCTCTTCAGTAGACTTCACACTCATAGGCATTGACTTTGCACTACTACTCTGCTTAGTAGTTGATGTTCTCTTGACTCCTGTTGATCCTCCTAAAGCAGCTACAAAACACACATCACCATCCTTATTCACTATGACCTGCTCATTCTCACAAGATAGAAACGCAGTAGCAGAGTCGCTAGAAGCGTTGTGAGATGAAGAAGATGTAAGCCCATTGTAAATTGCTGGATCTTGAACCTGATCATATCCCGTGTCTTTCTTCTTCATACTGAGCTCGTAAGCTCTCAGCTTGCCAACTACTTCTTCAAGCTCTTTTGTCTCATAATCTGCTTCTCCCTTGATCATGAGAGTGTAGATATCCCACTTGGTAGGCAAGGCATCGAGCAGCTTGTCATTCTTCTCTACGTCAGTATAGCAATCAATCTCATAATTTTCCATTTCTGACATCAGATGGTAGTAACGAGTGATGATGTCCTCAAGTGACTCATGTTTCATGTACTTGAAAACAGCGAACTGCTTCTTCAGTAAATCAACTTTGTTCTTCTTGACATCTGCATTTCCCGCGTATATTTTCTCTAATGCATCCTACATATCCTTTGAATTTGTGTACTTCTTGAAAGTATACTTGATGCTATCAGGTAAGGACATTTTGATTGCAGCCAAGGCTCTCTTTTCAGCCTCATACATCTTTTTGTCAGCCTCTTGCATGTTCACATAGGCTGTTCTACGTGGTCTGCCCTCAAAGTCATGTACTGGGTTTGTGTACCCATCTTCAATACATATCCACATGCGGGTGTCCTGATATTCAACGAAGGATTGAAAGCGATCCTTCCATGTCAAATAATTTTCCACCTTCATCATCTTAGGCGGTTTTTTGGTAGTGCCAACCTCATGCTCCATTCTCAAAAGCTCATTCAAACTAGACATGTTCGTCATTTAAAATGTTGCAGACTGAGAAAACCGTACAAAATATCTCCGAAAACAGTGGTTACCAAATTACACCGTTAGAATCATCTCGAAAAGACGAATCCAATGATATATAATGTCAAAAACCGAATTTGGGATTTTCCAACGGTGGTTACCAACGGTGCAGACGGTTTTGTCAAACGACCTACGGATCAATTTTTATTTGCAAAACAGTCAAATTTTTTCGACGCTTGCCAACAAAAATTCCACCACTTTAATTATGCTGATAATTTCGCTGGTCCAGTTAATTTCGCTGGTCCTGTTAATTTTGCTGGTCCTGTTAATTAATTATGCCGGTCTATTTCGCTGAAAGATTAAATTTGCTGACAAGTTCGCTGATCAATTTCGCTATTACGATGACCAGTAAAGTCGCCGAAAACCGTAATAATTTCACTAAGGAAAATTATACGGTTACCAAAGTCGCCTTTCGATTTAACTTCGCCGGTAATTTTGCTGATCAGTTAATTTCGCAGGTCCAGACTGCGAAATTAATTAAAATCGCCTGTAAACTTGGAAATTCAATCTTTTCAAAACTTCTAAGATTTTCCAGATTTTCTCCAACACAAATCTGCAAAATCAGAAAACCTAATCAGCACAATAATTTCGAAAATTATCAAGAACTGATCGAAAAACACGAAGAACAGTCTTTGAATCTTCAAGTCTATCAGCCGAAAACTTTTCCAGAATCAACAAAATCTTTCCAGAAATCCTGCAAAGCACCAAACAAACAAACCAGAAGATCAAAACAGCCAAAAATTTCGAAAATTTTATCAAACCAGCCAACAATTTCGAAACCCTAATTGTCAGATTTAAAAAAAATTCGAAAAACTCTCTGTTTCTGCAGCCAACAATTCTGAACCGAGCCTTCAAGAGCCTAACGCTCTGATACCAATTGTAGGTCCCCTTGATGTATGGATCTTTAACAGAATTGTCAATCTAATCAAGAGTGCGGAATCCTCTTGATCAGAATATCACATAATGAGTAGAAACAGAAATCAGGAATTCACAATCAAACCGTGTTTTTATTGATTATCAATCTTACGAATTACAATCAATCAAAAACCTAACCAACACTCAAATTTCGTCCAAGCCCTAATTGCTCTCACGAAATTCTAATGCCTCTCAAACACTGTTTTTGCTGATAAACCTAAACCCTAAAGCCTAACCTTGTTTATATAACACAAGGTTTGCTACTTGGGCTAGGGATTACTACATGGACAAGCCCAATTCGTCCCCCTAGACCTAATGTGGGTTTTGTTTAGCCCAAACTCTATTAATTCACTAATACAAAGCTAAACCCGCTAACTGTTTATCGTTTAAATAATTACAAGATATCCAAAGACCAAATCTAAGCTATTGTCACAAATATGCACCAACAACGAGTTCATGGTCATGCCCTTTGGTTTGACCAACGCACCTGCTGTTTTCATGGATTTGATGAACCGCATATGCAAGCGTACTTGGAGCGTTTCGTGATCGTCTTCATCGACGATATTCTTATCTATTCCAAGACACAAGGAGAGCATGAGAAACACTTGCGTCTTATCCTTCAGCTTCTTCGTGCTGAACGTCTATACGCCAAATTCTCCAAGTGTGAATTTTGGTTAAAAGAGGTTCAATTCCTTGGTCATACTGTCAACAAACTTGGTATTCATGTTGACCCCGCTAAAATCAAAGCCGTGAAGAACTGGATTGCACCTAAATCTCCTTCTGAAATTCGTTCGTTTCTTGGTCTTGCTGGTTATCATCATCATTTTATCTCTAACTTCTCAAAGATCGCTGTTCCTTTGACCTCTTTGACTCAAAAAGAGAAACCTTTTGTTTGGGGTCCCGAACAAGAGGAATCTTTTCAAACACTCAAGGAGATGCTTTGTAATGCTCCTATTCTCGTGCTTCCTTATGGTAATGACGACTTCGTCGTATATTGCGACGCTTCAAACGTTGGACTTGGTTGTGTGCTTATGCAACGAGACAAGGTCATCGCTTATGCGTCGAGACAACTCAAAATACATGAGAAAAACTATACTACTCACGACCTTGAACTTGGCGCAGTTGTTTTTGCATTGAAGATTTGGCGACACTACCTTTATGGTACTAAGTGTGTGTTCTTCACCGACCATAAGAGCCTTCAACATATCTTCGACCAAAAGGAAATGAACATGTGTCAACGTCGTTGGGTGGAACTGTTAAATGACTACGACTGCGAAATCAAATACCATCCAGGTAAAGCAAATGTAGTAGCCGACGCTCTTAGTCATAAAACTCATGTCAAGAGTATCCGTTGTTTCCAACTCGTCCATGATATGCGTGCATCCTATTGGTGGCCTGGAATGAAGAAGGATATAGCCACTTTCGTCTCGAAATGTCTCACTTGTTCGAAGGTAAAAGCTGAACATCAACGTCCCTCTGGCTTACTCAAACAACCAGAAATTCCTCTCTGGGAGAGCATTGCCATGGATTTTATCACTAAGCTCCCTCGTACGTCTTCTGGTCATGACAGCATTTGGGTGATCGTTGATCGATTAACCACATCAGCTCATTTTCTTCCCATTCATGAAGATTTCAAAGTCGAGAAGTTGGCTAGAATCTACACTGATGAGATCATCTGTCGTCATGGTATCCCCATTGACATCATTTTCGATCCTGATGCTCGTTTTACGTCTCGTCTTTGGCAAACCTTTCAATCTGCTATGGCTACTATTCTTAACCTTAGCACCTCTTTCCATCCTCAGTCAGACGGTCAAACCGAGCGTACTATCCAAACTTTAGAGGATATGCTTCGTTCTTGCGTAATAGATTTTGGTGGCAACTGGGATTCACACTTGTCGTTGATCGAATTCTCGTACAACAACAGCTATCACGCGAGTATTCAAATGGCACCTTTCAAAGCATTGTATGGTCGCAAGTGTCGTTCACCTATTTGTTGGCACGAGATTGGTGAAGTTCAAATCACTGGTCCCGAGCTCATACAAGAAACGATGGACAAGATTTTACAGGTTCGAGACAATTTACTGAAAACCAGGAGCCGACAAAAGAGTTACGCCGACAGGCGTCGCAAACCCTTGGAATTCGAGACAGGTGACTTCGTACTTCTCAAGGTATCCCCTTGGAAGGGCGTGGTTCGATTTGGCAAGAAAGGGAAACTTGCACCTCGCTATGTTGGTCCTTTCAAGATCCTCGAAAGGATTGGCAAGGTTGCGTATAGACTGGACCTGCCTAAAGAACTCAACAATGTACACCGTGTTTTTCATGTATCCAACTTGAAAAAGTGTCTAGCTGACGATGGACTACACGTTCCTCTCGAAGACTTACAAGTCAACTAAACGCTTCACTTCGTGGAAAAGCTGGTCGAAATCATGGACCGAGGAGTCAAGCAACTGAGGCGCAGTCGAATTCCTATCGTCAAGGTTCGATGGGAAGGAAAACGTGGCGCTGAATTTACTTTGGAACTCGAGAGTGATATGAAGACCAAGTATCCATACCTGTTCGACGTTGCATCTACCTAAATTTTGGGACGAAATTTCCTAAAGGAGGGGAGACTGTAACGCCCTGCTTCTTCGTACTTTCCTTAATTAGAAAACGTGTCTTGTAATTCTATTTTTGGAAGCTTGTTCCTTTTGTATTTCGTATTTTGTTTCAAACCATTGTAAATCCGAGACTTCGATCATGATGAAATGAATCTTTTATATGGAATACTATTTTTCTTACATGCTTATACATATCGCAATACTTGAATTATACGTTACAAATCTCGAATGTTTACGCGCAACCAATACTCGACATACTGGTACTCATAACTTATACATGCTTGTTAACTATTAGGTACATGGTTAATTCTAATAATATAATAGTAATAATAATAATAATAATAATAATAATAATAATAATAATAATAATAATAATAATAATAATAATAATAATAATAATAATAATAATAATAATAATAATAATAATAATAATAATAATAATAATATGATAGTAAATGAACCCAACATCAACTTAAGTTGCATGATGTTTTGACCAAATACTAATGTTCAAAGCAAAAAAAAAAAAAAAGAAAAGAAAAGAAAAAGACAGTAACAACATTACGATCGGAAGTTTAAGTTGCAAAACACAAAAAAAAAAAATATGTTAGTGGTTGTACAGCCCACTCGAACACAGCCATTTTGGGCAGATTTAAATTGTTTTTTTTAACTAGTGTAACACCCAACTAATCACATTTAAAGCCAACCAACTTTAACCCTAAACCTTCTCCTATAAATACCACACTAATCCAAGCCCTAAGCATTTTACAAACTCATCCAAATCACTCTCAGACTCTCAAAAACGCAGCTGCAATTCAGTGTCCGAGAAGATTCTTCATGCTTCAAACTTGAGTCAAACTCATCTCAAACCTATGTCCTTATGCTTATAACCACTTCTATGGTTAGTTAGGCCTAAAAACAAGGTTGAGACATTCAAAATCAGAGGTTAAACCTCATATACATTCTGTTTTGTTTAGGGTTTTTAACCACAAGTAATGTTTAAGTCCATGACTTAATGTAGGTGTGATTATGGACTAACTTGGGTTGTCCAACATAAAATCCCCACATTGCTTGATGATTTCTTATAGTGTAGTTGTTTATATTCTTGTATTATTCATAGTTCCTAAATGAAGATTTAATCTTCTACTTCGTGCTTGACTATTGGACATAATAATACATATAATACCTATATTTATATACTATTTAACATTCGAATCCTTGATGGTGAACTTGTGTTCATTCGTCATAGTGTTAGAATAACATCACCTATGACATAAGACTTGTTACGATTCTAATGAGTATACTACTCATGAAAACATTAACCCTTGAGGTTTCATAGTGTCAAAAACAAGTACTTGTGTTAAAGGATGATTACTTTCGTATACGTATGTTCTTGTGTTTTAATTTCCTAAATCCTTAATCTACCGTTAATCTCCGTTACTCATACACTTTGTTTCTTCGCGTAGAAGGACTTGGTGTTCCAACCGCCTAATCAACAACAACTCACTCGCGGATTCAAGTAGAAGACTTGCAAAACCTTGAGTATACTCGTAACCCCCCTTTTTATGTTTACCACTTTTGGGGTGAAACATGTTAAATTATTAAAACCACACTTAACTTATTCTTTATGCAATGCACAAAAACAATCCTTATACATGAATACTATGTTGTTATACTTGATGCTTATACGTGGACCATACTTATGTGATATACTATAATCATTAGCTTTATACGAGCCTCCATTTGACATATATAGCGCTATAGGAGTAACGCACCGCCCGTAGACTAGTGGTCATGTTGAATTATATCATTTTGCGTAAACAGTGGGTTGACTAGAAATATTGCATGCCATGTTATGTTGATCTTGTATAAACTAAGTTGCCATGTGGATTCGTTTTTAAACTTTTAAACTTATGCTTATACTTATTCTTAAACTTGTATACTTGCCTTTGCTTTTGTATTGAATTGTATTTTAAACATGTTACAGGTTGAGGATTAATGATGCTATGAAATGGATTAGCAATGATTCCTCGATACTCACTTAGACGTTTAGGTTTAAAGTATTGTATCAATTTTGTTATGATTATGTTATGAACAATGTTTTTATTTGAATTTCCTTGTAATGTTTGACAATTTGATTATGAAATGAAATTAGGTGAATTAAATATTGTCACAAATAGTGTTATGAAGTCTCTTACAATCTCGAACTAGTCCCACTCTGATGATTCCGCCATTGGTTGGGGTGTGACAGATTGGTATCAGAGCTATAACTATAGGGAATTATGTAGAATTGCCATGTTCGACCTAGTCTATAGTAGGAACCATATTTTTGACCATTCTTGTTACATGCTTAAATGCTATTCTTCCTACTTTGCTTCTTTCTCTTCTTTTTGGTCTTAATATTTACATAATGTCTTTCCTATGACATTTTACACAATACACTTGAAGACTTGAAGACACCCTTTATACAAAAGAGACGAGTTTACCAAAATAGGCGTGAAACCCACAATTTGGTGAACGACTCTCATTCCGCTTATTCTTATTTTTGCATGAAATTTCGCCATTTAGCTAGGAGTGAAATCCACATCTAAATGGTAAATTTCCAACTCAAACTCTAGTGGACCCTCGTCATAGTGTCGAAATTATATTTTGATCCGACGAGTACCAACCACATTAGGGTACGAAATCGTCAAGTTAGGGGTGAAACCCGCACCTTGTCGATTGAGTCCCATTCCTCGATTTTTGTTCTCGCCAAAGTTTCGATTGTTTCAATCGATTAGAGACGTGTAGTAACTGTAAGGGTAAGATACCGTTAATCGCTTCTCGACGAGAGTATCTTACCTATAGGCCAAAGCACGTTTCTCTAATTTGAAAGGACTTTCGATTCACTTTGGAATAGTCGACGTTTCTAAACCCGAAACATTCCCATGTTTTATGAGCCTCTCTTTTATTTGACTCAATTTCTATGTGATTTTTATACTTGTTACCTCGTTCGTTTCAAAACCGTTACACAATTCGCACGTCTCGCGCAATAAAAAACAATAATAATTCTCATGAACAAACTAAATTTATACTCCTTCTTATGCATTCTTACGTGATTATACTTGTGATTACAGGTTGCAATCTTATGCTTATGCGAATGATACGTGATACTTGAACACTTACATACTTTTACATGCAAAACTTTGTTTTAAAAATTTATGATCAAGTCTCATCCTTTTCTTTTCTTTCAACTTCTAGATGCCTTCTTCAAGTTCCTCTGACAAACTTAAGTCCAAGAAGGGCTCTTGCTTAGGTTCCATCTCCAAAAAGGAACTCGTAGGCCTCATCGCTGAACAAATGGCTGATCAAATGGCTCGATTATCCGCGACATCGTTAGCCGCATTCAAACCAACCCCGATTCGCCTCATGGCTCTGTGAACTCCAAGGTGGAGAAACCTAAGACACCTTTTCTCTTCAAGCAATTCATGGCTTGCAAACCATTGGAATTCACTGGAAAGGATAGTGCTACCGCACTATTCACCTGGTTCGACGCCATGGAGATCACTTTTCGTCAGAGTGGTTGTCCTGAAGATTTACGCAACCAAAATGCCACAGGGGTGTTCCGATCAAGAGCTCTTGATTGGTGGACCTCTGAACGCAGCACAAGAGGTGAGGACACCGCCCACGCTTTGCCATGGGCTGAATTGAAGAAGATTATGAAGGAGGAATTTTGTCCGCCGCACGAGCTGAGGAAACTGGAAAGTGAATTTTGGCACCTTAAGCAAGTGGATGATGACAATGTTGGTTTAACCCTCCATTTCAAACAACTTAGCATCCTGTGCCCTAGCCAAGTTGATACACCTGAAAAGGCCATCAACAAATACATCCATTGTTTACCCGATTCGTTCATGAACCTCGTAGAGGCTGCTTGCCCAGCTACTATTGAGGATACCTTTCGTTTGGCCGCCCGTTTGAATAGCAACCACGTCATGCACAGAAATGCCACAAAACCCCCACTGAAAACCGTACATCAAGCCACCGTTGAACCTACTGTTGAACCCTCCTCATCCACCAAGAAAAACCGAGGCAAGAAGCGGAAGGCTTTGAGCCAGAATTGTGCGGCCGTCACTCCGCCGAACCCTTAACCTTTACAAGCAGTAGCCGCCGTTACCCCCGCAAACACCGAACCTCCAAAACAAGGCTATCTTGGATCTCATCCACAATGTACTACCTACATGTTTCATCATCCTACCAACGTACCGTGCCGCAAAGGCGCCAACTATCAGAGGTATGGGCATTTTGCTAACCGATGTCGAAACCTCCCGCAGCCCCAAAACAACTAGAATCAAGCTATCGGTGCCAACCCTACTCCTAACCAGGTTCAACCTCATGCCGCTCCTGTGCGAGCATGTTTCAAGTGTGGCAATCTTAATCATTGGCCAACGTGTGTCCTCAGCGCAATCAACCCCATCATCAGCAGTAGCAACACCAGCAACAAGCTCCACAACCTGCTAGAGGCCGAGTTTTTGTCATCACTGCCACTCAGGCTCAGAATGCAAACGACGTCATTACTGGTACGTTTCTTGTGAACCATGTTTATGCTTTTTGTCTATTTGATACTGGCGTGGATAAAAGTTTTGCGTCGTTAGAATTCGAACCTTTGCTTATGTGTAAACGCTCTAAGTTGCCAAAATCTTTAGTTGTCGAAGTCGCTAATGGTAAATCCGTCGCTGTCGATTCCGTTCTCTCTAATTGTTCCTTGATTCTTAATGATCATGCTTTCTCGATCGATCTTATACCTATGCAAATGGGTAGCTTTGACATCATAATAGGCATGGACTGGCTTAGGCGAGTTCGTGCTGAAGTTGTTTGTTCCGAAAAGTTCATCTGCCTACCTCTTCCGAATGGTGATTCTCTACACGTGTATGGCGAGAAACCTTCTCAAGGTCTCAAGCTTATGTCTTGTATCCAAGCAAACAAATGCTTACGCAAGGGTACCTTCTCCTTTCTCGCCCATAATGTGGAAAAGAAGGACAAAGGCCCAAGCATAAGCGACGTTCCCGTCGTACGAGATTTTCCTGATGTGTTTCCCGACGATCTTCTTGGTCCGCCTCCTGCTCGTTCTGTCGACTTTCGCATCGATTTAGTGCCTGGCGCTACGCCTGTCGCTAAGTCTCCTTACCGCTTAGCACCCTCTGAGATGCAAGAGCTCTCGAGTCAACTTCAGAGCTTCTTGATAAAGGCTTTATACGCCCTAGTACTTCTCCTTGGGGCGCTCCTGTTTTGTTCGTTAAAAAGAAAGATGGGTCATTCCGTATATGTATTGACTATCGTGAGCTCAACAAGCTTACTGTCAAGAACCGATACCCTCTTCCGCGCATAGATGATCTCTTCGATCAATTTCAAGGCGCGACCTGCTTCTCAAAGATCGATCTTTGTTCTGGGTATCATCAACTTCGAGTCCTCGAAGAAGATATACCTAAAACCGCCTTTCGTACACGTTATGGTCATTACGAGTTCGTGGTCATTCCCTTTGGTTTGACCAACGCACCTGCTGTTTTCATGGATTTGATGAATTGCGTGTGCAAAGCGTACTTGGACCGTTTCGTGATCGTCTTCATTGACGATATTCTTATATATTCCTAGACTCAAGGAGAGCATGAGCAACACTTGCTTCTTATCCTTCAACTTCTTCGTGCTGAACGTCTATACGCCAAATTCTCCAAGTGTGAATTTTGGTTAAAAGAGGTTCAATTCCTTGGTCATACTGTCAACGAACTTGGTATTCATGTTAACCCTGCTAAAATCGAAGCCATGAAGAACTGGATCGCACCTAAATCTCCGTCTGAAATTCGTTCGTTTCTTTGTCTTGCTGGTTATTATCGTCGTTTTATCTAACTTTTCAAATATCGTTGTTCCTTTGACCTCTTTGACTCAAAAAGAGAAACCTTTTATTTGGGGTCCCGAACAAGAGGAATCTTTTCAAACACTCAAGGAGATGCTTTGTAATGCTCCTATTCTCGCGCTTCCTGATGGTAATGACGACTTCGTCATATATTGCGATGCTTCAAACCTTGGACTTGGTTGTGAGCTTATGCAATGAGACAAGGTCATCGCTTATGCGTCGAGACAACTCAAAATACATGAGAAAAACAATACTACTCACGACCTTGAACTTGGCGCAGTTGTTTTTGCATTGAAGATTTGGCGACACTACCTTTATGGTACTAAGTGTGTGGTCTTCACCGACCATAAGAGCCTTCAACATATCTTCGACCAAAAGGAATTGAACATGCGTCAACATCGTTGGTGGAAGTGTTAAACGACTACTACTGCGAAATCAAATACCATCTAGGTAAAGCAAATGTAGTAGCCGACGCTCTTAGTCGTAAAATTCATGTCAAGAGTATTCGTTGTTTCCAACTCATCCATGATCTTCAGAACCACATACGTAGAGCTCAATATTCATCTGTTAATGAGGGTAACCTCTACAACGAGATGCGATGTGGTGCTGAAGGAAGCCTCATAACCAAATCAGATGGTATTCCATACTATCTCGATCGAATCTGGATTCCCAATCGTGGTAACCTTCGAAAGTTCCTGATGAAGGAGGCACATCACATGAAATATTCTATTCACCCTGGTGCCGACAAGATGTACCATGATATGCGTGCATCCTATTGGTGGCCTGGAATGAAGAAGGATATAGCCACTTTCGTCTCGAGATGTCTCACTTGTTTGAAGGTAAAAGCTGAACATCAACGTCCCTCTGGCTTACTCAAACAACCAAAAATTCCTGTCTGGAAATGGGAGAGCATTGCCATGGATTTTATCACTAAGCTCCCTCGTACGTCTTCTGGCATGACAGTATTTGGGTGATAGTTGATCGATTAACCAAATCAGCTCATTTTCTTCCCATTCGTGAAGATTTCAAAGTCGAGAAATTGGCTAGAATCTACACTGATGAGATCATCTGTCGTCATGGTATCCTCGTTGACATCATTTCTGATCGTGATGCTCGTTTTACGTCTCGTCTTTGGCAAACCTTTCAATCTGCTATGGCTACTGTTCTTAACCTTAGCACCACTTTCCATCCTGATTCAGACGGTCAAACCGAGCGTACTATCCAAACTTTAGAGGATATGCTTCGTTCTTGCGTAATAGATTTTGGTGGCAACTGGGATTCACACTTGCCGTTGATCGAATTCTCGTACAACAACAACTATCACGTGAGTATTCAAATGGCACCTTTCGAAGCATTGTATGGTCGCATGTGTTGTTCGCCTATTTGTTGGCATGAGATTGGTGAAGTTCAAATCACTGGTCCCGAGCTCATACAAGAGACGACGGACAAGATTTTACAGGTTCGAGACAATTTACTGAAAGCCCGGAGCGGACAAAAGAGTTACGCCGACAGGCATCGCAAACCCTTGGAATTCGAGACAGGTGACTTTGTACTTCTCAAGGTATCCCCTTGGAAGGGCGTGGTCCGATTTGGCAAGAAAGGGAAACTCGCACCTCGCTACGTTGGTCCTTTCAAGATCCTCAAAAGGATTGGCAAGGTTGCGTATAGACTAGACCTGCCTAAAGAACTCAACAATGTACACCCTGTTTTTCACGTATCCAACTTGAAAAAGTGTCTAGCTGACGAAGGACTACACGTTCCTCTCGAAGACTTACAAGTCAACGAAACGCTTCACTTCGTGGAAAAGCCGGTCGAAATCATGGACCGAGCCAAGCAACTGAGGTGCAGTCGAATTCCTATCTTCAAGGTTCGATGGGAAAGAAAACGTGGCGCTGAATTTACTTGGGAACTCGAGAGTGATATGAAGACGAAGTATCCATACCTGTTCGACGTTGCATCTACCTAAATTTCGGGACGAAATTCCCTAAAGGAGGGGAGACTGTAACGCCCTGCTTCTTCGTACTTTTCTTAATTGGAAAACGTGTCTTGTATTTCTATTTTTGGAAGCTTGTTTCTTTTGTATTTCGTATTTCGTTTCAAACCATTGGTAAATCCGAGACTTCGATCGTGTTGAAATGAATCTTTTATATGCAATACTATTTTTTTACATGCTTATACGTATCGCAATACTTGAATTATACGTTACCAATCTCGAATGTTTACGTGCAACCAATACTCGACATACTGGTACTCATAACTTATACATGCTTGTTAACTATTAGATACATGATTAATCTAATAATATAATAATAATAATAATAATAATAATAATAATAATAATAATAATAATAATAATAATATGATAGTAAATGAACCCAACATCAACGTAACTTGCATGATGTTTTGACCAAATACTAATGTTCAAAGCAAAAAAAAAGAAAAGAAAAGAAAAAGACAGTAACAACATTACGATCGGAAGTTTCTAGGGGTTTAATTGTTTGTTTTTTAGGTATAATCTTCCAACCATTTACATAATATTAGTGGTTAGTAGATAATTCATTAATAACATCATTTAATAAATATCTTGTACCTACCAAAGTTGCAAAACACAAAAAAAAATATATATGTTAGTGGTTGTACAGCCCATTCGAACACAACCCTTTTGGGCATATTTAAATTGTTTTTTTTTTTTAAACTAGTGTAACACCCAACTAATCACATTTAAAGCCAACCAACTTTAACCCTAAACCTTCTCCTATAAATACCACACTAATCCAAGCCCTAAGCACTTTACAAACTCATCCAAATCACTCTCAAACTCTAAAAAACGCAGCTGCAATTCAGTGTTCGAGCAGATTCTTCATGCTTCAAACTTGAGTCAAACTCATCTCAAACCTATGTCCTTATGCTTATAACCACTTCTATGGTTAGTTAGGCTTATAAACAAGGTTGAGACATTCAAAATCAGAGGTTAAACCTCATATACATTCTGTTTTGTTTAGGGTTTTTAACCCACAAGTAATGTTTAAGTCCATGACTTAATGTAGGTGTGATTATGAACTAACTTGGGTTGTCGAACATAAAATCCCCACATTGCTTGATAATTTCTTATAGTGTAGTTTTTTATATTCTTGTATTATTCATAGTTCATGACCATCCTTGTAGGTTTTTACATCAAGTGTAGTGGTGAACAGTTATGGGTACCTAAATGGAAGACTTCTCTTCCTACCTCCTACATGATTTCCATGATACTTAGAGGTACCTAAATGAAGATTTAATCTTCTACCTCATGCTGGACTATTGGTCATAATAATACATATAACACCTATATTTATATACTATTTAACATTCGAACCCTTGATGGTGAACTTGTGTTCATTCGTCAAAGTGTTAGAATAACATTACCTAAGACATAAGACATGTTACGATTCTAATGAGTATACTACTCATGAAAACATTAACCCTTGAGGTTTCATAGTGTCAAAAACAAGTACTTGTGTTAAAGGATGATTACTTTCGTATACGTATGTTCTTGTGTTTTAATTTCCTAAATCCTTAATCTACCGTTAATCTTCGTTACTCATACACTTTGTTTCTTCACGTAGAAGGACCTGGTGTTCCAACCTCCTAATCAACAACAACTCACTCACGGATTCAGGAAGAAGACTTGCAAAACCGTGAGTATAATCGCAACCCCCCTTTTTATGTTTACCACTTTTGGGGTGTAACATGTTAAATTATTAAAATCACACTTAACTTATTCTTTATGCAATGCACAAAAACAATCCTTATACATGAATACTATGTTGTTATACTTGATGCGTATACGTGGACCATACTTATGTGATATACTATAGTCATTAGCTTTATACGAGCCTCCATTTGACATGTATAGCGCTATAGGAGTGACACACCGCCCGTAGACTAGTGGTCATGTTGAATTATTTCATTTTGCGTAAACAGAGGGTTGACTAGAAATATTGCATGCCATGTTATGTTGATCTTGTATAAACTAAGTTGTCATGTGGATTCGTTTTTAAACTTATGCTTATACTTATTCTTAAACTTGTATACTCGCATTTGCTTTCGCATTGAATTGTATTTTAAACATGTTACAGGTTGAGGATTGATGATGCTATGAAATGGATTAGCAATGATGCCTAGATACTCATTTAGACGTTTAGGTTTAAAGTGTTGTATCAATTTTGTTATGATTATGTTATGAACAATGTTGTTATTTGAATTTCCTTGTAATGTTTGACAATTTGATTATGAAATGAAATCGGTTGAATTAAATATTGTCACAAATAGTGTTATGAAGTCTCTTACAATCTCGAACTAGTCCCACTCCGATGATTCCGCCATTGGTTGGGGTGTGACACAACAAGACACTCGTATGATTGTAAAATAGATGCAAGTAATTCCATGTGTTCTTTAGTGTTTGGGATTGACTCGTTTTGAAAATTTGTCAGATTAACTGAAACGTTGCATTGAAGACTATGCCCTGAGCTTTTTTTGACTCTGCGGTATTTGTTGTTGACTCTACTGCGGTTGACTTTGCCTGAGATGCAGAAAGTCTAGTAGATCTGACAAATATACCTCTGAATTTCCTGAGATATTACCAACACAAGCATTTTCAATTGAACTTGATCCCTCTTGGCCAATGGGCACTGTCGAGTATGTGAATCCACCATTTCCATCTGTCACAAATATGTAGGTATACTTGTTCAAGCTTCCTAAATTTGCATTGAAAATCGTTTGAATTTTTTGTCCTTGAATAGATCTTGCATTCTTGTAGTACAAACTGGTATTGTTGGTGCATCTAGTGTCTGTTAACTTCGTCTTAATCGAGTCTTATGTCTAGATAGGATAAACGAACACACAACAGGGTTGAAATTAGGGTTTTATGTGTAAAAGTGGGTAATTCCAGTTGAAAGTGTCTATGTGCATTTCAAGCGAAATCACAAAGTTAATTCCGCTTGAAATGAACATTGACATGTTCAAGCGAAATTACTTATTCCGCTTGAAACAGTCATGTCATGTTCAAGCGGAATCACCACAACTATATATAGCCATGTTGTTGTGTCATTTGGAGCGGAATCAGGTCATATGTTCTGAGTCGAGGTGTTGTCCGTTTGTCATTTGAACGTGTAAAAGCTCAGAAAATCAGTAATAGATAAAGATTAGAAAGGAACAAGCTATGTTGACATCTTTTACATTGATTCTGCCTTTGTACTTGATGATGAACTACTCATACTGACTATTTAGGGTCACACGACGATCCAACAGGTATCTTGATGTATCATCTAGGATTGCATCTTTGCCTTCTTTCTGATATCTAATTCTTGAGCCTCAAGTTTCCCAATGAACTGACCCACGGTTAGATCTTTCCATTCCCGTTTCCCTTTAACCATAATAAGGAAACTTCCCCACTCGTTGTCTGGTAACGTGTTGGGATTGAACCCTATCAGAGGAACAGACAATATAAAGCCAAAACTGGATCAGCTCAGTGGATTCAGAATAAGCTGATGCTGATATACATATCTCTCCCCTTGAAAGTGATTACAACAACTGATGACCTCCTATCTGCTGATCTTACTAACGGCTGACCAATAACTGCTGCTCAATTAAGGATCTGATGAAGACTCAAGTCCTGCTGATTCAATCTACTGCCTTGAGTCAAGCACTGCTGATCCGGATAAGTGCTGCTGGGTTCACAGCAGTAGAAGGTTGCAGCAGTTGTTCTAAAGTCTGTTTGTAATAGAATGTAATAGCAGTAGTTAACACAAGCAGTGTCTGTATAGATCAGAGGTTAGAGTTTGTTAGGAGGTTAGATGTCACTTTCATGGTGACGTCAGCTAAAGATGCTCAGTAGTTTGCAAGTGCTTATAAATAGTACAGTACTTTGTACTGTTCTATTAGCTCTTCACATCATTCGTCTTCTTTACACGAACAAACTACTGAGCTCGTGCTGAGGGGGAGTTTGCATTCATACATCATCATTGTAATCGTGTTTGAAATAAATTCAATCATTCGGTTCTTTGTGTAAAGATGTTTGATTAAAGTATTACTCTCATTTGATTGTATGCAAAGTTTGTTATCATTTTAATTCCGCTGCACAACTCATCCATTTTCCATATTAACTTCAAACAAAAATACAATCAAAAGGAAACTCAGATCCAACAATTGGTATCAGAGCTAGAACAGTCAAATTTGATTTAACAATCATTTTAACGTAAATAGTTCAGCTCAAAACAGTTGATACTGATCGTTTGTTCGTCGTTGAAAAATAGAGTAAGGATTAATCACCATTATAGTTGATTTCTCAGTACCTGTAAAACAACAAGAATGACGTCACAATCTCAGGTCGATAAAAACAACATTGGGTCGCTCTTTAAACCACCTATGCTAAAAAGAAATGAGTACAACATCTGGCAGAGGAGGATGGGTCACATCCTCGCTCAACAAAGCACAGGTAGTTGGAAGTCTGTTATCTTTGGTCCTCATGTTCCTACAGTGCCAAGCGCTGAAGATGCTAAAAAACAAGTTCCTAAACCTGTTGAAAATTATACTGAAACGGATTATCAAAAATTTGAACTGGATGCTAAAGCATTTAGTATTGTTGCATCAGCGCTCCCCAACGAAATATATGCTGGACTGTTACATTGTAACAGTGCCGAAGAGTTGTGGGACGCACTTAAGGAACAGTTTGGAGGTACCGAAGAGGTCATAGAAAACAATAGGGAAATCCTGAACCAACAGTACGAAACGTTTTGTCATGTTAAAGGTGAATCACTGACTCAAAAATTTGAGCGTTTCAGTTGTCTCATCAGTGAACTGAGGCTTGTTAAGGTCACGTTTTCAAACTCGACTCAAAATAGTAGGTTCCTCAGATCACTGCCAGAAAAATGGGACACAATAGCTATTGTCACCAGAACTGCACCTGAGTTCAAGGATCTGACCTTGACCCAACTCCATGGTCGACTCCTGACCTTTGAGAGGGAGTTGAACCAGAAAAGGAAGTTACAAGAGTCAGGGAAAACCGTTGATGATTATTCATTCGGTAACACTGCTCTTCTAGGTCAAGAAGAATCTGGTGGTAGTGGTAAGGATCAGGGTTATGATCACTTCATTGACATAACTGCTGGTGCAAACTTTAACAACCCTGATCCTCACTCTACAGGTTATGCATTCACTACAAATGAAAACCAGATGTCAGACAATTTAAGCTTTGAACTCAATGATTTACAGCATTTCGACCCCACTGACCTAGAAGAAATGGACATCCTGCACCAATTGGCCTTGCTAAGTGTTAGAACTAGCAAGTTTTATAAGAGAACTGGGAGAAAATTTCCAGGTCTTCATGGGAACCTAAGGGTTGGGTTGGATAAATCGAAAATCAAGTGTTACAAGTGTAACAGGTTGGGACACTTTGCTAGGGAATGTAGGAGTCAAACAACTGGTCCCATAGTCACTCACCCTAGTTCAAATCCTAGACCTCAAACTCAAAACACTGTGCACTATGCCCAATATGCCCCAGCAGCACATGTGAACACTGCTCACTATGTTGTTGCCCCTATGCCAGTGCATTATGTCCAAACAGCTGCTCCACAGATCCAATTTGTTCAAACCCCTGCTCCCCAGGCACAAGTGCAATCTGCACCTCAAACTACTGCTCCAGTAGTTACACAACCTGAACAACAAAGTTTCTTTAGTCAAGAGTTTGTTGACTGGAGCAGTATGCCTGAAAATCTTAATGATGAAAATTTTGCACTATATGCTTCAAATGATTCTTCTCACAATGAATTTTGTTTGATGGCATTAGAGTCAATACAGGAGGGGGTTGAATCTGAGGAGGAACAGCTGAAGGTTGAAACAGTGCAAGAGGTGACTGAAGCAGTGGTTACTGCTGTGACTGATGAAGTACTGCTGGGAGAAAGTTCAGGTACCCTGATTGAACCAATGACAGATCTATGGTCTGAAGAAGACAAGAAAGATGAAAAGGCTGGTGAGGAAGAAGAGAGAGCTGATAAGGAAGAAAATCCTAAATGTGATTGTGCAATGATGGCTGCTACCAAGGTATCACCTCAAGTTCTAGAAAAACTATGTTCTGACAATTGCATTATTGCTTTTGCTAACATCAAAGAGGTGAATGAAAACCTTAGGAACAAAATCTTAACTGATGAAGTCAAATTTGAAAGATCTTTAAAAGAACTTAAAAACAAGTTGACTGAAAAGGAAAAAGAGATTAGCAGTTTGAAAGAAGAGCAAAGCATAACCAAAACCCAACTCCAAACTATGGTAGAAAAATACCAAGTTTGCAAAAAGGAGTTAGAATCCACCCAGATCACTTATGAAAGATGGGTGGAATCATGCAAAGGGTATGAGGTTATGCTTGAGAAACAGATAAAAAGCAATGTAAAATTTGGGGTTGGTTATAGAAAACATGATGATGAAAACACTGCTTTTGAAAAATCTGTTTCAACCACTGATGTAACTACTGAGTTCATCCCAACAAACAAGGATGGCCAAGAAGTGAAAATCACTGACAAACTTGGTAACAAAATCACACTTGACAGACCAATGGGTCCCTCTGCATTTGAGGAGATTGAAAATCATCAATTTAAACCAAGATGGTCTGATGAGTGTGATATCCTTGAAAATTTCAAGCCAATGGACTTTACATCAACTGATGGTGTTAAGGCTCCAAAAGCTAAAGTCATTCCTCTTAAGGATATTCCAGCAGTGGTCAAAACCTCTGCTACAAAGGAGTCTGAAAAGAGGAAGAAGAAAGAGAAAATTGATAACTTATTTTGTGAATTCTGTGAGAAGAGGAACCATCTAACAAAAGATTGTTTCCATCTAAAAGCTTATGACTTAACCAAAACAAGTGTCACTACTTCAGCTGAAAGTTGCAGTGTTTGTGGTAAAACAAACCATAAAACTCAGGCATGTGTGTACCTCAAAAACTTCAATGAAAAGAAGAATGAGTACATGGCTAAAACATCCTTGAGTTCATCAGCATCTGCACCATCTGTCAAGTTCACAAAGAAACAACCACTGTTTGTGCCAGTTCAAACAGCGGTCACAAAACAGCTGAACCAAACATCTGTCAAAAGAGATGTTCAGGTTACTGATGCACCTCCTGCCAATCAGTTCAGAAAGGGCAAGGAAAAACAGTCTTACCAAAGGATTCCACACGTTTATGAGGTCTACAAAAAGCCCTCTAAACCCAGAGTGAATAGGCATCCTTTCGGTTACCAGCAGTTGATTGGGCAAGACCCCCAACAGTGGTTAGCAAGAAACAGTACTAAAACTGTCCAAACCCCTGACTCAACCACTGCCCATCACACTGCATCCATACCAGACACTGTTGAGACCCCATCCAAAGCCCTGTTGGCTTTGGAGTCCTTAATGAACTAATCCTTTTACTTCATGTGCAGGGAGCTTCTGCATGCTTTGATAGTCTATGGTATGTAGATAGTGGAGGCTCCAGGCACATGACAGGATGTAAAGCCCTCCTCAAAGACTTTAAAATCCATGGTGGGGGTGATATATCCTTTAGAAATAATAGTAAAGGGAAAGTTCTGGGGTCTGGCACAGTGCAATCTGGCAATGTAAAATTTGAAAATGTCAATCTAATAGACAATCTAAAATTCAACCTTCTGAGTGTGTCTCAAATGAGTGACAAAGGGTTTGGGTCATTCTTCACAAAAGATTGTTGTAGGATTGTTGGACCAGAAATGGTCAAAAAGATTGAAGCAATAATTAAAAATGGTCAAAAATGGGGTTGTAGAGAGAAAGAACAGAACTTTGATTGAGGCTGCCAGAACCATGCTTGCAGATTCAGGTTTGCCATTAACTTTCTGGGCAGAGGCAGTAAACACTGCTTGCTATGTCCAGAACAGAGTTTTAATCAACCCCAGGCACAAAAAGACTGCCTATGAAATTCTGTACAAAATCAAACCACTGATCTCATACTTCAAGGTATTTGGCTGCCCATGCTTTATTTTGAACTTAAAAGATTCCATTTGAAAATTTACAGCCAAAATTGATTGTGGTTATTTTCTGGGATACTCAACCACTGCCAAGGCCTACAAAGTGTTCAATGCACGGACCAAGGTAGTGGAGGAGACTTTGGATGTAAAGTTCAATGAACTTTCATCAATGAAAATCCCAGCAAATCCTGCTGAACTGTTTGATCTTGAAAAATTCAGTTTTGAAAATACTGCTGTCAAGACTAACAGTGCAGGTCCATCAGAGGATACAACACCAGACTATGGGTATGAAGTCATCATCCCTCAAAGGTCTGCCACCAAAGGGAAAGCATCAGTTGTTCAAAACATCTGTGAAAGCTCAACCACTGCTGCATCAACAGTTGTTGATCAAACTAGCCCATCCACCACTGCTTCCATATCCTCAACTACTGCTGACAAAAGTCCTCAAACAGTGGATAAAAGTCAGCAGTGGTCTACTCCATTACCACCCATTCCACCACCTTTTGAAGCCACTGCTGGGTCATCAAAGTCACCAGCAGTGGTTAGCTCAGATGATACACATTTGCAGCCTTCACCAACAAATGCCATCATACCATACCAAGGAGATTTAATCTTCTTGAGATCTCATCCACCTGATCAAATCAACATCAATGAAGGGGTGCTCACAAGAAGCCAAACCCAAAACATTTGTCTTTTTGCTGGTTTTCTATCACTCCATTAGCCAGTCAAGTACCAAGAGGCACTAAAAGACAACAGCTGGGTAGAAGCCATGCAAGAGGAGCTCCAATAGTTCAAGAGATAACAAGTATGGGAGCTTGTACCACTGCCAAAAGAGGTCAGTCCCATTGGCACAAAGTGGGTCTTCAAGAACAAAACAGATGAAAGGGGCATTGTTGTCAAGAACAAAGCCAGGCTTGTGGTTCAAGGTTACAGACAGGAAGAGGCGATTGATTATGATGAAACATTCGCCCCTGTTGCAAGATTGGAAGCTATCAGACTGTTCCTGGCCTTTGCTGTCAACCACAACATGAAGGTGTTTCAGATGGATATCAAAAGTGCTTTCCTCTATGGTACATTGCAAGAAGAGGTATATGTATGTCAACCTCCAGGATTTGAGGATCCATTTTATCCTGATCATGTCTACAGGCTAAACAAAGCCTTGTATGGCCTGAAACAAGCACCAAGGGCCTGGTATGAAACTCTTTCCAACTTTCTACTCTCAAATGGTTTCAAAAGAGGTACCATTGATAAAACACTGTTTCTTAAATGGAGAGGGAAAGATTTAATGATTGTCCAAATTTATGTGGATGACATTATTTTTGGAAGCACATGTACCAAAATGTGTGAAGAGTTTAGAGAACTCCAGACAGCTGAGTTTGAAATGAGTGCAATGGGTGAGCTGCAATGCTTTCTTGGTCTCCAAGTACAGCAAATGCAAAATGGAACTTTCATTCATCAAAGCAAATATGCTAAAGAACTTTTAACCAAATTTGATATGAATGATTGTAAACCATGCAGCACACCCATGGCCACAAATAAGCTGGTCATGTCTGATGAAAAGGATGAGCTGATTGACCAAACACTTTATAGGAGCATGATTGGGTCTTTATTGTACCTAACTGCATCCAGACCAGACATCATGTTTGCAACATGTGTCTGTGCAAGAAGTCAATCAGCTCCCAGAAAATCTAATCTCATTGCTGTAAAAAGGATTCTCAGATACATAAAAGGTGCTCCCACACTTGGTATCTGGTATCCAGCTAATGGGAATATCAAGCTTTCAGGTTTTTCAGACAGTGACTTTGCTGGTTGTCACACAACAAGGAAGTCCACTTCAGGAGGGTGCCAGTTTCTAGGTGATTGCTTAGTTTCTTGGCAAAGCAAAAAGCAAGCAGCGGTTTCAACATCCACTGCTTAGGCTGAATACATTGCTGCTGCAAGCTGTACAGCCCAACTCCTGTGGCTTCAAAATTAGTTACTGGATTTTGGTATCACTGCCTTAAAGACACCACTCATGCTGGATAGCCAGGCAGCAGAAAATATCATCAAAAATCTAGTTTCCCATTCTACCACCAAACACATCGACATCAGACATCACTTTATGAGGGATTGCTATGAAAAAGGTTTGATTTCTCTGCATCATGTCCCAACTAAAGACCAGCTGGCAGATGTGCTCACAAAAGCACTTGATACAGCCACTTTTGAAAGTCTGGTCTCTAGGATTGGGATGCTGAACATGGAATAACAAGCAACATCTTATTTTTCTATGAATAAAAGCAACAAAATGTTTTCAGAAAATCAAAAATCCATCCCTAAAAATAGTTTAAAAATGAAAATTTCATTAAAATCCTTAAAAGTCTGCCATAACCACTGATTGTTCAAAAGTCTGCTCTACATCAAAAAGTCTGTCCATTGCTGAAAGGCAACCTCTGTTCTCTCATTCCTTGATAACCACTGTCGTTCAAAAGCAGTGTCTTATCCACTGATATGCTATCTACTGATAGTAAAAATCATCCACTGCCCCCTTTCTGCTCTACATCAAAAAGTCTGCCCATTGCTGAAAGGCAACCTCTGTTCTCTCATTCCTTGATAACCACTGTTGTTCAAAAGCAGTGTCTTATCCACTGATATGCTATCTACTGATAGTAAAAATCATCAACTGCCCCCTTTCCACTGCTTTCATCAGTTGCTTTCATCCAAAGTACTGTCCTTCATCTTCACCAGTGGTTGTTACGTGGGCAGTACATAGTGTCAGACTTTTGTAACGGCTGCCACGTCAGCATTCACTATCTCTCCTATAAAACTCCCTACTCACCATCCAAACAGGGTTTTACTGTCGAATTGAATTCATACAAATTCTCTTCTCAAAGCAGTTTTTCTTTCCATCTCCCACAAAATTTCTTCCATCAATCGTTTCAAAAATGACAAAATCGAAGTCATCTGCAAAACCCACATCAAAATCTTCGAAAACAGCCTCTCAAAAGGCAACCACCACTGACATTCCATTCAAAAAATCTCACAATCTCCTGGGTCTTCTCACAAAACCAGGAACCACAGATGTTTTCGATTCCATTTTCACCATCATGGCAAAATCAAAGTACAAAACTTTGCTCACAGCCGAAGCACCCATCTACTTGGCAACCCAAAGGGAGTTTTGGATGAATGCAACCCTTGAAAAACAAGGAGATATTGTCACTGCAATCAAATCTTCCATAAAGGGTAAAGCTGTCCACATTACACCACAATCCATCTCCGAAGTCTTTCAACTCGATGATCAGGCAGGTAAAACTTCCTTCACCAAAAACGAGTTGCACATTGACTTCATTGAAAGAGGGTATGAAGCCACAATGATGACGAAATTAACTTTAGAAAAAGGTTATTTTCCTCCTGCACCAAGATTTTTATTTCATACCCTCCTAGTATGTGTTTCCAACAAAACCACTTCTTTCAATGTGATCCCTATAAAGATTCAAAATCTGGGATATGCGATTCTTCAAGAAGAAAATTATAACTATTCTCGGGAAATATTTAAAGATTTGGTTAATAATGTTGAAAGCAAATCATTTTTACTGTTTCCAAGGTTTTTAAGCTATTATTTTCAAAAGAAATTCAGTAAGAATGATTTGTCTCTAATAAACCAAGGTGAAATAACTGCAATAAACTGTCTAACATCTGAAACATTTTCACGTACGTTAGCACCTTGCAAAACACAAGCAGGGGTACCTGAGCAGATTTTAGCAGCTACCACTGCTCCTCAGGTATCTGCTGCTGAGCCTACTGCTCTAGGTGATCAAAGCAGCAGAACAACTGTTTTGAAACCCACACCTACCAAACCAAAAAGGCCATCCAAAAAGAAAAATCAAAAACCCTCCAAACCAATCAAAAAGGCAACTATGGCAGATGAGATACCAGAGTTAATGCCTGTGACAACACAAATGTCACTAGAAACCACTGCTGCTTCTTCCTCACAGCAGTTGGTACAAATATCTCAACCCATAATCATAACTCCTCCTGTTTCTTCACAAAAAGGACAGGTTGTACACAAAGTGCCACCACATCATGATGCTCTGGATACACTTGTCTCCATCATCCACAGCTCAATGCCCGGAGCAACCCCGCCTTCTAAACCCACCATCACATCCTCAATTCCACCAAAAACACAACTACTGTTGGATGCAATTGACTTGAACCAGGCACTATCCAGTCCTTCTCAATCACCTGTCAATGAGAATATACCTCAACAAATGACTGAGCCTGCTGTATCATCCATTGCTAACCCACCAACAACGCCTGAGGAGGTTACACCCATTGAGTTACAAGTAACTCTTTGTGGTAATCCAAGTGAAGCAGCCACTACAACTGTTGAACCTACAGGTTTACAGTTCGGCAGTGGTTTCATTAATAAGACTTCCTTGGAGGCAATTCCTTACATAGCACCTCTGCCAACCACCAGTGGATTTATATATCCAACTGGCATCATCAAAAGGCTGTCAAGTGTTGAAGGAAGAAGACCCTAGTACCAAGAAAAAGGGGCATCAGTGGTTAGTGTTTGGAATAAATTCCCTACATCTGCCACTGATAAAACCACTGTTAGTGGGAAATCAGATGATCCTATTAAATTGGGTGATGATTTAAAGTACCAGAAATTGACGGATCGTGTTGAAAAACTTGATAACTCTGTTGCAGAGCTCAAAAATATGCTCCAGCAGTTGTTACAGGTACAAAAGGTACAATCCACTGTTGTTCCACCTCAAGCACCTGCTCTACAACAAGCACCTGCTACAAATGAGCTCTGGAATCTCTTTCAACCTTATCTCCATCATCAGGCACAACTGGCAGATCAGCAACATGAAAAACATGTTCAACAGCTGAGAAATGCTATGGAGTCTAGGTTCAAAGACACTCAGGCTGATCTAAAGGCTCTCAAAACTCAGATCCTGCACACCACTGGCACTGCTCCTCCACCAGTATTCTTCATTGATCAACTCCCTGAAGATAATGCCAAAAAGGGGGAGAAAATTCAAGAATGGAGAAGAAAGGGAATAACTGATGGTCTTTACCTTGCACCAGAAAATTCAAATATGACCAAGCAGATCCCTTTGCCAGATGGCAGTAAGAAAATTGATGAGACTACAAATGCACTTGAAGAAGCACTTGCTTGTGTAAAAAGGGATAGAGAGGCCAAAAAGAAAGCCAAGGTGGATTATCCGGATCAGGGTACTTCAGGGTCAAAAGATAATGAAAATCTTTTTGATGAAAAGTAGAAGCCTACTAGAAAAGTAAGGCTACCCAAATCCATTCCGGTCAGGCGTTCAAAGTCTGTTCAAAAACCACCTCCCAAAACAGGTGTTGTAACCTCTGTTGTATCAGCTGCTGTTGGTACCTCAGTAGTTTCAACATCTGCCCTCACTTCGACACATACCACCTCAACACACACTTCATCTACTGCTTTACCATCATCACCACCAAAATCACAATCACCTCCTGTCAAAAGGCAGAAGACAGCAGATGTTAAAACATCTGTTGTAAAGACAACAGTGGTTGGAACACCAGTTGTTTCAACAGCTGTTAGTCTATCACAAACCACTGCCATTACAACCATCTTTCCATCCAAAACATCATCAGTCCCTCCTCAAATAAAGAGGAGGAGGCTAACTCCTAAAGATGATGTCACTTCACCACCCCAAACATCCTCAAAACCTTTAGCTCTTGTCAATATACCAAAACCAGTTCCACTTTCTTCTGTTCCAATGCACAAACCTTTACCTCCTGCAGGTGTTCAATTTCCTCTTGAACTAGAAGCTGTCAGAGAAGAGATAAAATCCTTCTATACTGAGGATGACCCTGCCAAAAGGAGTTTGCCCTCAATCAAAGGATATCCATGGCCCAAAAACATTGATGAATATTTGAAGATAAAGGCCAAACAAGCAGAGGATATCTCACAAAGAAACTCACAAGGGAAATCTGACAAAGAAGTTTCAAGATACTACTAATATCTGCTTACACAAGTCAATTCCCTAGAACGTTTTGCAAAGAATGTTAGCCAACAAATTTCTGAAAGAGCTGCTGAAACTCTGAAGAAAGACTACATTGAAAGCATCATGTTTTACAAGAAATACAAAGGAGAGAGACACATGTACAAAGAGTGGACTGTTCCTGAGCTTGAAGCTGAAGCAGCTAGAATTCAAGATATGATAAAAAGGAAAGTCACTCACACTCCTCCTGATTGGGCAAGGTTTAAAAAGAATGTACCTGAAAAGCAGTTGGAACTAAAAAGAATGAAAGAAGAATTGGTGGTTGCTGAATTCGGAACCAAAAGACAAGTTGCTAGATGGAAGGAAGATTTGGTCAGGTCAACCTACAAAAGGTTGGAGGAATTAAGGAAGAAAGATCCTAAAATCCCTCAAAAACCTGACTACCCTGAAGCAGCGGTTTCAAAAGGACCATCAAAGCTGCAAATCAGGAGATCCACTGCTCCAGCTGGTACTTCCTCTTACAAAAGGAGGAGACAAAGCCAGTTAGGAGGTGAGACAGTTCAAGATATTCTTTCGGGCAATATAGTTTTAAAAGAAGGCGTGTTAAGAACGTTAAAAGAAGAACTTGAACAAGAAAATTCTGCTACCACTGCTCAGCCAGTGATGAATCGGCCAGCCTCTCCAAATACTTCAGCAAATAAGCATCTCCCAAGAAACCCACCAGGCTCAAAAATACAAAAGTGGGCAACTGACAAACAGACCCGCGTATTGACTTTGCTCAGGTCTGGTGGAGAAGTGAAGATAATATCAAGGGAACAAGCTCTTGGCCTGAGTCTTGAAGATTTGCAGGATCTCCTTGATCTTCCACTTAGCAGGGATGATGAAGATACAGATGCCCTTAACTTTGAATTGCAATTTAAAGGCCAGATAAGGGAGCTGTTGATGAGGCAATAAAATATCCACAATAATGAAGAGTTTTGGCATTATCTGTTCCAGGGGGAGATTGTTGGGATTGAACCCTATCAGAGGAACAGACAATATAAAGCCAAAACTGGATCAGCTCAGCGGATTCAGAATAAGCTGATGCTGATATACATATCTCTCCCCTTGAAAGTGATTACAACAACTGATGACCTCCTATCTGCTGATCTTACTAACGGCTGACCAATAACTGCTGCTCAATTTAGGATCTGATGAAGACTCAAGTCCTGCTGATTCAATCTACTGCCTTGAGTCAAGCACTGCTGATCCGGATAAGTGCTGCTGGGTTCACAGCAGTAGAAGGTTGCAGCAGTTGTTCTAAAGTCTGTTTGTAATAGAATGTAATAGCAGTAGTTAACACAAGCAGTGTCTGTATATATCAGAGGTTAAAGTTTGTTAGGAGGTTAGATGTCATTTTCATGGTGACGTCAGCTAAAGATGCTTAGTAGTTTGCAAGTGCTTATAAATAGTACAGTACTTTGTACTGTTCTATTAGCTCTTCACATCATTCGTCTTCTTTGCACGAACAAACTACTGAGCTCGGGCTGAGGGGGAGTTTGCATTCATACATCATCATTGTAATCGTGTTTGAAATAAATTCAATCATTCGGTTCTTTGTGTAAAGATGTTTGATTAAAGTATTACTCTCATTTGATTGTATGCAAAGTTTGTTATCATTTTAATTCCGCTGCACAACTCATCCATTTTCTATATTAACTTCAAACAAAAATACAATCAAAAGGAAACTCAGATCCAACATAACGAATCCACAAGCTTGGTATTTTTTCCAAATTAGTCTTAACAATTCTAAATTCATCCATCTCCGCTAGCAAATGACAAAATCTTTCTGTTAGTTAATGTAGAGTCTCTCCTTTCATGCTTGAAAAGATTTCAAGCTCTTTCTTTATCAATTTCGTTTTGCTATCAATCATGCCTTGATTTCCATAATACTTTTCATACAAAGCTTCCCACAAAGACTTTCATGTCCTCTTACTCTTCAATAGATGTAACATATCTTCTGTTAGATCTTGTTGTAGTTGACTAAACATTTTTCTCTCTCTTTCATAACTTTTTCTATCTTCAGGTGTTAACGTTGAGATATTCACTGTATGACAAGGTACAATAAACTCTTCTTGAATAGCGATCCACTTATCAATGTCTAAACCTTGAATATAACCCTTGAATCTATCTTTCCAACTTGGAAAATCTTTGATTTTAAGCAACTTCAGGGCTTTATTGTTTGTATCCATCATGTTGTCAAGGTTTAGTGTTTGAGTTATGTTAGGTGTACTAGTCATGAATGCTCTCCAGGCTTCCATATTGATAATCCTTCCTCAAAAACACTTCGTAAAAATTCCAAAACTTTAACACTTTGAGCGTTTGACTCCTACGCACGTTAAAAAAAGCTTAGTAGAAATTCAAAACTTTAACACTTTGAGCATATGACCACCAATGAAAGTCAACACGTATTACTCATACGACCAACTAAAGCCTCCTACGTAAAATTTCAGATGCACAACTCCTACGTATGTGCTCTCGTGGGCGTATCACTTAAACGTTTGAACTCTTGCACGCGAATGACTCCTATACCCGAACGAAACTTGAAACGCACAAGCTCACTTTTGACATTTTGGACGTTTTTTAGTGTGAACTTCTGATATGTTGAACAAAAATGAAAAAGAAAGCTTATGAGATGAAATGTGGCAATTTCTAACCGTGAAAATGCTTCAAAATGAGAATAAACAAAGTTTTATGCCGAATTGTTCACTTCTAAGCCATAACACAAGTAAATATCACTTCCTTTGCTCTAATATCACATGAAATTTCCAGGAATCGATCACGTAGACGTGGTAAAACGTTTAGAACAACGTGACGGAATCTACGACACATTATAAGTGCGGAATCCATATATGTGTGTTGTGTATGCTCAGAGATAAAATAAACTTTCTGATTAGAATTTGGCAGCACTTTGTTACACTATCACCTCCTTTACAAAGGCTAGATCTATTCACACACCCATCCTGCCTATTTAGACACCCTACAAACCCTAGACGCATCCTAAAGGCCTATACGGGGCGTCTAGGCACGAAATTCAAGAGGGTTTGTGTGGAATGTCAGGCACAAAGTTTAAGAAACCTAGACACCTCTTCTAGGCCTATACGAGGCGTCTAGGTGTTGGTGTTTTTTAGTTGAAAGAAGGGGTGTTTTGGTAGGGTAATTTGATGGTTTTTTGAGGTGATGTTTTTTAGAGTCAAAAAATTTGTGTTATTAAAAAAAGTTTTATTTTTGCACTACAAAAAATTTTACCATTTTCAAGATCGGCTCTTTGAATATATTCGATCGTTTAAATATTATATTGTTTTTAACATTTTATTTTTTTAAATATTATCCTACCATTAAAATATTATCTCGTTTAAATATTTGAAAATTATATTGTTTCCGTATTATATTCAAAACATATATTGTTTCCGTATTATATTCAAAACATTTATTGTTTCCGTATTATATTAATTTAACACAAACAATCATTAAGTAACCGGATAACTGTAAACAAACTTAAATATGACATACATAAGATAAGTTTGTACAACCATAAAAAAATATATATAAGATAAGTTTGTACATACATAACAAAAATAAAAACTACAACTGAACACTAAATACCAAAATATATCCACGTAGATGGTCTATAACTCCGGGAACGAGTCCGAATCTGGATCTGGCTGCTGCTGCTGATATGGTGCTCGAGTGGTGGGAGCGGTATGGGGGTAGCCCTTCTCTCTCTCGTCTATCTTGCGCCTCCCGAACCAACCAACCTATCAAATCGTTCAGCCTGTCAAGCTCGTCTTGTATCTGCGGATGTACTGCAGCTCCCGAGGCATGACCTGGAATAACGTGCGATGGAAACTAAGGCACCCCGGGAGGTAGTGGTGGCTGTGGCATCGCTGGACCGTCTGAATCCACCGGAGGGTCTTGTACGACCGCTGCAGTAGGATCTGGCGGAGGATAGACTAAATCGAACTTCTCTGGTAGGTCCAGTGATTGAAATAAGAGACCTGCGCGGGTTTTAAACCGCTCACCGAGGACGTCGGACCTCTTAATCAGTCCCATCCCCCACAATGTCTGAAAACCCATCCGCATCGGTGCTATTGGCGGCAATAACTGTGGGTCCTCCTCCGGTACGAGGCCCAATGAACGGGCAATGACGGTCACGTACGCACCAATAAATAATAATAAGAATCATAATAATTACGGTAATACCTACAGATAGTCTCACCAATAGCCTCGATCGCATCCCTGTCGATTGCGGCATGCGCTTTAATGTGCATCCTCCTAAGCTTCCCGCAAAAACGGAAGGTTGGGGTGCCCTCGGTAAACTCTAGATATGGATGACCAAGCAGCGGATCCACTGGCCGTGGCGGAGCACGTCACGGACCTCGCGGATGCGGTGCCTCCTCCATCTGAACCTCATCCTCATCCATAATCAATCTGCAAATAAATACCGTATACGTATAATAATACTAAAAGAATAATATTTATTATTATTATTATAAAACTTATACAACAATAATAATAATTTTAACAATAATATCAATAATAATAACAATTTTGACAATAATAATAACAATTAATACTAAGAAATAAAAAAAATTACTTGCCCTGTCTATGCTTCGTATAGAGGTAGACGGGGCGTCATGTTCTACCCCATCATCTTCAACAGTCAAGCACAATACCCCAAAACCACAATAATCACAAAATACACCCAATCTTACGGTCCTAATGTATAACCAAATGAAGAATACGAAAATATAGGTTGAAATACAAACCAGGGAAGCTTCAAATGTAAAGAATACGATCCAAATACGTCTGAAATTAGTAAGTCCGTATGTGTGCGTATATGTGTGTGTATTAATTTGGGGGGGGGGGTATGCAGGGGCGTCTAGGTTTTCCCCTAATATACGAGGCATAGACACCTCCAGTATAGGCCTCATTTAGGGGTAAAATGGTAATTAACCATTGCAGCAGAATCTTTTTGAAATGGTTAATTACCATTTTACCCCTGAATGAGGCCTATACTAGGGGCATTTCAGGGGTAAAATGGTAATATTTTAAATATTTTTTAATTATTCAAAATTAAATCACAAAAAATTGCCGCTCAAAATATACGACCAGTCTACGCCTGTACGAGGCGTCCAGTGTTTCAAAATTACCGTTATATCCCTGATTGAGGCCTATACTGGGGAATATCAGGGGTAAAATGGTAATTATTTAAATACCTTTTTAAAATTCGAATTTTAAACAAATAAAATTGCCGATCATTATAGACGATCCGTCTAGGTCTAGACGAGTCGTCTGCTTCTTGTAAAATTTCTTTCATACCCCTGAATGAGGACTATACAAGGGGCATTTCAGGGGTAAAATGGTAAATCTCCATGTCCCTTTTAAATATTCAAAATTGAATCAAAACAACTTTGCCGCTCAGTTTATACGACCCGTCTAGGCCTGTACGAGGCGACTTGTTCTGGTAAAATGACCTTTATACCCCTTGTTTATGACTATACTGAGGGCATTTCAAGGGTAAAATGGTCTTTTGGAATACAATAGACGTCCCGTCTAGGCCTGTACGAGACATATATATATATATATATATATATATATATATATATATATATATATATATATATATATATATATATATATATATATATATATAGGGAGAAGATCATGCGAGAACCACCTCTTATTGTGAGAACCGCGAGAACCAATGTGAACACACCAAAAATGCCTAAAAATAGCTAAAAATCACACAAAATTTTTTTTTTAATATTTTTTATAAAAAAATCGCTACTTTTCGAAGCCAAAAAAAATTTTTTTTTTTAAAAAAATTTTTTTTTTTGGGTTCTAAAAGTAGCGATTTTAATATAAAAAATATTAAAAAATTCAAAAAAAATTTTAGATTTTTTTTTTTTGATTTTTTTTAGATTTTTTTAGGTTTTTTGGGGGTTTAGTTTTTAGCATTTTAGCTTGAGGGGGGGGGGGGGGTTTAGGTTTTTGGGGGGTGGGGGAGGGGGGTTTAGGTTTGGGGGGGTGGGGTTAGGCTTTTTTTAGCATCTAGCTTGGGGGGGGGGGGGGTTTAGGTTTTTTTTGAGGGGGGGGGGGGTTAGGTCTTTTTTTGGGGGGGGGGGGGGTTTAGGCTTTTTTGGGGGGTGGGGGAGGGTGGGGGTTAGGTTTTTTTAGGTTTTTTTTAGGTTTTTTTAGCTATTTTACGTTGTGTTTACATTGGTTCTCAAGGTTCTCACAATAAGGGTGGTTCTCGCATGAGCCCCTCCCTATATATATATATATATATATATATATATATATATATATATATATATATATATATATATATATATATATATATAGGGAGAAGATCATGCGAGAACCACCTCTTATTGTGAGAACTGCGAGAACCAATGTGAAACACACCAAAAATGCCTAAAAATAGCTAAAAATCACACAAAAATTTTTTTTTTAATTTTTTAATATTTTTTATAAAAAATCGCTACTTTTCGAAGGCAAAAAAAAAATTAAATTTTTTTTTAAAAAAAAAATTTTTTTTGGCTTCTAAAAGTAGCGATTTTAACATGAAAAATATTAAAAAATTCAAAAAAAAAAATTAGATTTTTGTTTTTGATTTTTTTAGATTTTTTTAGGTTTTTTGGGGTTTAGTTTTTAGCATTTTAGCTTGGGGGGGGGGGGGGTTTAGGTTTTTGGGGGGTGGGGGAGGGGGGTTTAGGTTTGGGGGGAGGGGTGGGATTAGTTATTTTTTAGGTTTTTTTTTAGCATTTAGCTTGGGGGGGGGGTGGGGAGGGGTGGGGTTAGGTTTTTTTAGCTATTTTAGGTTGTGTTCACATTGGTTCTCAAGGTTCTCACAATAAGGGTGATTCTCGCATGATCTTCTCCCTATATATATATATATATATATATATATATTTATATATATATATACATGTATATATATATATACATATATATATACATGTATATATATATATATTCATGTATATATATATATACATGTATATATATATATATATATGTATATATATATAGGGTAGGGCTAGATAGAAAACCCTATATATATAAAAAACCCGAGAAAACCCAAGCTCCCGACATTTTTTTTTTGAAAAAAATAACACATGTAATATACATGTTTTTAAGACTTTTGGGCCAAAAAAATCAAAAAAGCGCCGAAGGGATATTTTAAAAAAAAAAAAACAAGTTTCAGCAATTTTCAGCGAAATTCTGTTTTTTTTTTGCTTAACACGTGTTAGGAGCTGAAATTTGTTTATTTTTTTTTTAAAAAATCCCTTCGGCGCTTTTTTGTTTTTTTTGGCCCAAAACACTCTAAAACATGTATATTACATATGTAATTTTTTTCAAAAAAAAAAAATGTCGGGAGGTTGGGTAAAAATGGCTTCCCATTTGGGTTTCCAAAGTTTTCTAAGAATTTTAGGGTTTTTTATCTAGCATTATCCTATATATATATATATATATATATATATATATATATATATATATATATAGGGAGGGGCTCATGCGAGAACCACCTCTTATTGTAAGAACCGCGAGAACCAATGTGAACACAAAAAAAATGCCTAAAAATAGCTAAAAATCATACAAAAAATTTTTTTTTTGAATTTTTTAATATTTTTTATAAAAAAATCGTTACTTTTCGAAGCCAAAAAATTTTTTTTTTTTTTATTTTTTTTTTAAAAAAAAATTTTTTTTTTGACTTCTAAAAGTAGCGATTTTAACATAAAAAATATTAAAAAATTCAAAAAAAAATTTTTAGATTTTTTTTTTATTTTTTTAGATTTTTTTTAGATTTTTTTAGGTTTTTTGGGGGTTTAGTTTTTAGCATTTTAGCTTGGGGGGGGGGGGGGGGTTAGGTTTTTGGGGGGTGGGGGAGGGGGGTTTAGGTTTTTTTTTTGGGGGGGGGGGTGGTGTTAGTTTTTTTTAGCATTTAGCTTTGGGGGGGGGGGGGTTTAGGTTTTTTTGGGGGGGGGGGGTGGGGGGTTTAGGTTTTTTGGGGGGGGGGGTTAGGTTTTTTTAGCTATTTTAGGTTGTGTTCACATTGGTTCTCACAATAAGGGTGGTTCTCGCATTAGCCCCTCCCTATATATATATATATATATATATATATATATATATATATATATATATATATATATATATATATATATATATATATATATATATAGGGGACCGCTAAAATGAAAACCAACTCCAGTTGTAAGAACCATGAGAACTACACCGTACGGGGCGAGTTGAACCAAAAATTTTTTTCATAAACGTAGATGTGTGTATTATAAACACATTTGTAAAAAAAAAATTCAAAAAAAAAATGTCGTGTGTGTAGTTTTGAGCACCACAAGTTTGTTTTTACAAATTTTGTTTATAATACACGCATCTACGTTTATGAAAAAAAAATTTTGGTTCAGCTCGCCCCGGATCAAAAAGTTCTCATGGTTATTACAACTGGAGGTGGTTTTCATTTTAGCGGTCCCCTAAATATATATATATATATATATATATATATATATATATATATATATATATATATATATATATATATATATATATATATATATATATATATATATATATAGGGGATGGTTCAAATGAAAACCACTTTTATTGTGAAAACTCGAAAACTAACTAAAAAAGCCTAAAAAAACCTAAAAAACATACAATTTTTTTTTATTTTACAATTTTTTTAGAAAAATCGCTACTTTTTATATATGGAAAAAAAAATTCAAAAAAAAAAAAAAATTTTGGTTGTACTGCACATGTGCACTAATACGGAAAGCCTAAACCACTTAACCCACCCCCCACCGACACCCCCCAAAAACCTAAACCCCCCACCCCTCCCCCCCCCCCCAAAAAAAAAAAAAAAACTAAATTCACCCTCCCACCAAAAGCCTAACCCCCCCCCCCCCCCCCAAAAAAAAAAAAAAACCTAAACCCCCCCACCCTCCACCCTCCCGAAAACCTAAAACTAAACCCTAAACATAAACCCGAAAAAAACCTAACCCCCCCCCCCAAAAAAAAAACCTAAACCCCCCTCCCCCCCACACCCAAAAACCTAATCCTAATCCTAAACCTCCAAAAAAACTAACCCTAAAAGCTAAACTAGAATCAAAAAGCTAATTTTAAGCATGTAATGCACATTGTAGTACATGTTATATTGCACATGTGCACTACTATAATAATAGTATTGAAAAACAAGACGACACCATAAATCTTTTTTTATGTCATAAAAAATTTGCTCGAATATACTTGAATGAAAGATAAGAAAATTTGTGATCTTATGGTGCCATTTTTGTTTTAAAATGATAACGTATGGAGAAATGGGAAATGTTTGAAAAGTTATATATTTTTTGTTCCAATTTTACCCCTCCTTCATTAAAAGTCTTCCCCCCCTCCTTTTTAGTGGGTTTTAGTTAGTTTTCTAGTTTTCACAATAACTAGTGGTTTTCATTTGAACCTTCCCCTATATATATATATATATATATATATATATATATTCGTAATTAAATTGTTTTATGCAATTGTAATTATAAAAAAATATAGAAATTAATACAAAAAATCTTATTAAATTGCTTTATGCAATTGTAATTATAAAAAAAAAATTATAGAAATTAATACAAAAATATTTTTAATTACAATAAGAATATTTATAATCATATAATTGATACAAAAAATCCTATTAATTACAAAAATCATTCTTCCATATAATTGCCGATGTAATTAAGACTCGGGTTTGAGTTTGGTGGCGGATTCCTTATCGATGTATACCATTCTAGACGTGGCATGTACATATCTTCCCATTGTCTCGCATGAGGTCTTCGGTGCGTCAACCGTAGCCCGTTTATTGGTGGCATTGGATAATCCCCTTCCAGCTTAACATGTATGAAGTAGTTATCGTTAACATGTGCAAGCATTATGAAGTGGTTGTCGATCAGCCGGAGGACTCAATATCGTGACGAAAATGGCACTCGCATCGATGCTTAATAGGTACACCCCGATACTATACCTTTGTGCAATAAGAAGCCCTGCGATGGGGAAGTCCATCCAGTGACTCGGGGGACAACCGGACACTGAATCCCAAATTAGGCCCTCACGATGCGTGTTAAAATATCCTTCTTCCCATGCTTCAAATATTGGGAACCAGGTCGATTCGTTCTGAACCATTTCTTGGACAAGGTCTCTTCGAATGTGCCCCCATAAACGTTCTCCCATACCTAAGCCCACAGCCACAGACCGAAACCCACGATGACCGTCCGGCCTCACATCTTGTATGCACGAGATATGCGGGTGAAACACTGACGAAAGGACAGACTTAAACTATTTGATGATTGCCACATTCTCGTCCTTAATTATTAATGGAAAACTGTTATCATCTCGTATCTCTTTCTTTTTAGAACTCGTTGAACGGCTTCGGCCCCCTTTGGGTTTTTGAGACCTTATAACCGACTGTTGAGAGGCTTGTGACGGAACGTATGAGCTCAGGCGGGGGTAATCGTATTTACTTTGTCGGGAACCTTCAAAGCACGTGTATGGATCACCGAAGATGCTTCTCCTCAATTCTTCATCTATACGAGCGGCCTCCTCAAACCTTTGTTGTACCTGCTTTTTTGTTGGTCGGCAACAAGTATTTTGTCGGACAACCGGTGGTTTCTTGGTAGATTTGTTTGGAGTTAACACCGCTTGAATCTTTGACAACAAGCTTTTTTTCTGAGCTGGGGGTGCGACTCTAATTGCTGTCTAACAATATTGAGCTCTTCGACCACGTCAACGTCATCATCTATCAATTTACAAGGTTGGAAGTTAAGCTTCCACCAGAAGATGTCTATGTCTTTGAGTTGAATTGGACGCTCTGCACAGTTAAAAAAATTTTGTTTAAGTCACATGATTAACGGACGTATATCACACAAGTGTTGTATGTTTAATAATTATTACCTGCACGTAGGTACTTTTCCAGCCTACAAGCACACGGCAACCCACAGCTCTACCACATCTGGCAAACACATGATGAATGATAGCTCTGCAGGACGTCTAGCTTCCTAAGTAGCTTTCCACTCAACAAGTCAAGGGCTGCATGGGAAACTTTTCCAAGTAGGTGTTCAAACAACGGGTTTCTATTGTGGTTCATTATTTTTTTCGATGCTTTCTCGAAAACTCCTCCTTATTTCACCGTATTGTGTCTCAACTATATCCTGGACACAACCAACTATACGGTCCAGCGAGATCCTATCTAGGAAGTAACTCTTTAAGTTGGCGTGTTGGCTCTCAACTCTGTTTGTGGTACGATTACCAAAGTTGCGCCTCTTATCAGTTCACGCAATGACGAACATTTCCTTATAATATTTCATCTAGTTATCATACACGTACTTGAAGACCCCTAAATAGTAAAAAAAAAATTATTTAATGTACATAGGTGAGTCATATGTTATTAAAAAACTTACTTGAACGTTTACACTCTACAAGTCGCTTTTGCAGGTTGCGCAAGTGGTACTCATATATGGGTACTGATGGAGACTCACACAATGACCCCCAGAATGACAAAAATTTTTGTCAGTCTTCTTCTGTGAAGGCACTCTTGCAGTGCTTCATAATATTCTGTTGTATGTGAAAACTACAAAGAATCCTGGAGGCATTTGGAAATACTTTAGCACACGCACTCATTAGGGCCAAGTCTCTATTCGTTACAATCACACGTGGCTCCATACATTCATCCAACATTGACTTGATCCTCTCAAGCACCCATACAAAGTTATCACTCCGTTCTTTACATGTAACAACATGCGCGATACAAAACGAATGGTTGGTTGGCGTCATGCCAACAATCTAGACAAATGGCATATTGTATATGTTTGTCTTGTACGTCGAATCGATTAGCAAGACGTGGGGGAATGCACTCCACATTTCACTCAAGTAGTGATGAAGAAAGAAGATCTCTGTTACGACCTCTGTTCCGGGTTCCTCCCGTGTCTCGTAAATAAATCCGTTGTTTATCAGGATGTTTTTTGGTGACTGCATGGGAGTCAATCCGTCTCTTTGTTCGGCTCTAATCTTCTGTACAACGTTTTGAACGTCTTTCTGAACATGAAACCTGTCGGGGTCCTGCTTCCTTATCGTTTGAAAAATTTTGCGCGGCTCCATGTTATGAGCTGTAAGGTGCTCGATCAGTTTGTATTCGCTTGGAGCAAACCTTCGCACAAATGCGTGGGCCGACAGGTCCTCACAAAGTTCATGGTTATGTTCAATGTTTCCCCCTTTTATCTCCCAGATTTCATACGGATGGTCTCGCACCGCCAGCCGATAAAACGGGCAACCGGTTTTTTTTTATTCCGGCTTTTCTAACCGTTGCTGTAGTATGGTGCTCACCACCACGATCACATTAAAGCCATACCCTCCCGGTCCTTCCCCCGATTTTCTTTGATCGACGGGTCACAATAACAAACTATCCGCGTTTGCCATTTCTTGTGCCTATTTCTTTAGTTCATCTAGAGAGTCGAAAACCTGTAACATCGACGACGACGACAACAACAACAACAACAACAACAACAACAACAACAACGAATCTATCTAACGTAACAAAATATAATTGATACCTGCTTTTTTAAGTACGGATTGTCCGGGATGGGGGGTGCCTCACCACCATATCCACCATATCCTCCAACGTCCGGATAGTTTTGTTGAACGTAAGGACTGCTCGGGGAAATGAATTGCAGATGACCAACGTTTCCTCCGTATCCATCAGGATAATGTTGTTGCACGTAATAATATTCACACCCGTATCCATAATCCGGATACCCTTGTTACGCCGGATAACTTGGTTCACCAGCATGGTATGAGTCATCTACAGGAGATGTTTCATCAACAGGGGGATGTGTGTTCAAACCTAGAAACGGTCTGTTTTGTTTTCCTTCTACACTAGACCCAACCTCCTCTTGCTCGTTAGAATCGGGAACGCTAGACTCCTCCAAGAAACGGTATCATTATTAGTAAATAATTAATTAAAACAACAAGTAATTAAAATAGTTAAGCTAATAACTGTTACCGGAACTGAAGGGGTATGGCCCCAAAAAAGCCGCGCAAACCTTCATCAAGGCTGTGCGCAAGGCCATACTCCTTATTCAACAATTCTCTTACTGGCAACCTAGCGCGGGTAACACCACATTCCATGAAGAGGCACGAGGTCCAGCCAGAAGAGAACTACAATTACGACACTTAGCAATCTGATAAGAGTCTTCACTACCTGTAAAACTGCGCAACCTAGTTTCATGCACAGCAAGAATCACATGAAGGTTGCAGCGCAAGACCAGAGTAGGAAGGTACAAAAGGTACAAGTGGCAGGAAAAAGGAGCCAATCCGCACCCTGCAGGCTCTGTTCAATCGTGCGCCACGATCGTATGACGTGCAGAAGACGAAAAGTACATAAGGACGCCTACGTGGCACCAATCAAAGGACAGAGACATTTGTCCCACGATCTCCACTTGTCTGCTGATGGCAGAAGGACAACAAGGCCGACAACAGTGACACGTGGCTCCAATCAAGGCGCGCCAGCGCCGGAGAACTTCTAGAAGCCACTCACGGTTGGCACCAGTGGGACAAGAAGCATATCCGCTATGTTGTCGCCTTTCGGCCCAAGGCCCATCAGCCCACATCCTCTTACACCTCTCCGGCTATAAATAGGGACCTCACTTCACAGGTTAAACATTCCATTCCCACTACTCTCACTCTTAATACTTAATTATCTTCCCCAAGCAGTCGCTTATTCTCACGCCAGAGCCCGGTTAAGAGGGAAACCCCCATATTCCCCTCTTAACGAGTAACGGTGTTCTGTTTTGTAGGATTGGACGTTCCAGACGAAGCTTAGATAATCATTAGAAGATTAACCATCATGGTAGCAACATAAACCCAACTGATAAATCTCATAATTAGTTCTGTGTTTCTTCATTGGCGCCCACCGATTTTCCACAATCACTTTCATCTTCTTTTTTCTGAGTTTTTCGTCGTTTTTATTCCTTCGATCATGGCTGGTCAAGGAATCATTCCCGAATTTGGTTTTGGAGCAAACTCTAACACAGTGTTGGGCGAGGGTAATCAAAACATCCAACCCCATAACATTGAAGAAATTGGGGAAATCGAAGTAACCAACACTAGGGACCGCGCGGGAGCATCACCCGCATCACTCAGACGGTCACCCCAGGAAACAATGGCGAGGGACCTTCAAACCGGGCCCCACCTCAGAACGTTTCTGCGCTACTAGGGCTACCAGAGGGCGAAACTCCAGCCTCGTGGTACGCCAAGAATATTGCCACCATCAACGCAGCGTATCAATCTCTGATCGCACAGCAGGCAGTCTTAACGGCAGAACCGTCCTTGGTCACTCCTCAAGTGCAGAGTCAGGGGGCGCGCCCGATACCCCCACAGCCAAATCTCCAAGACAGAATCAATAGACCTCCCCCTACCAGGCGACTAAGCGTGCACGACACGCGCGATACAAGGGGAGAGACCGAAAGCTACTACGACTATCCGTCACACCTTCAAAGAGGTCCTGTTCATAGACGGCTCACGCCGCACAACATGAACAATGAATGGGAGGAGACTGACCCGAACGATCCAACTTGGGAAGATGACGAGGGTTCGTCAGTTTTCAATCGCTTGCAGAAAAACCATGAGTACTACAAACCAAGACAACACGTCGGGTACACTGAAGAAGCGGAAAGAGACTTTCGCCTCGCCTATCGGCCAGCTGAAGCCATGGAACATTCAAAGTTCATTCCAAAAATTGCGCTTGCGCCACTTTCAAGAGAGAAGTTACCTCCGACAGTTGGAAAGTTTAACGGATGACTGATCCTGATGATCACGTCAGAACTTTTACAAGCGTAGGTTGCATGGGAGGATGGAATATGCCTATGTGGTGCCATCTGTTTATTCAAACTCTTACCGGGGCTGCTCGCGCCTGGTTCGATAGCCTTCCTTATGGAAAGATTAAGTCATGGGTAGATTTCAAGACGCAGTTCTTGAGTTACTTCAGCCAACAACGACGTTACCAGCGCGACACAGCTGAAGTAGAAGACATTTGGCGAAGAGATGGTGAGGGTTTAGAAGATTTCATCACTCGTTTTAACAAGGAGTGTTTGGAAATCGGTGGCGTAAGTGAGAAACTCATGCGCTGCCATTTCAAGAAAGCCATTCGCTGTGATAGTCTCATCAGAACTATCACTGGCAAAGACGGAATGCCCAAAGAACGGGATAAACTCATGGAAGCCGCAAAGATAGTCACGCAAACTGAAGAATCACTCGCTGGAAACAAGAATTATTATTCTGAAGACCGATTTTCCAAAGGGAACTCGCGCGATCACAACAAGCGCAACAAGTACAAAGGTAATGATTGGAAAGAAGATCAAGGGGCCATGAAGAGAGGCCACGCTATAGAGAAGATGCATGCGACACAATTGATAGAATTGGTTACCGAAAAGCAGTCAGGGATGATAACCGAGAGAAACACTGGACTCCGCTCATAAAAACACTAAAAGAGGTGTTGATGATGGAGAATCACGATTTCAAGGCTCCAAGGCCTATGACAAACAAGAAGGGGCAGGACCCCAACCTGTATTGTGACTTCCACAAAGATACAGGGCACCTGACAGATGATTGCTATAGTCTACGTCAAGAAATTGAGAAAGCGCTAAAAAGCAGGAGGCTAAGTCACCTGGTGAAAAACGTGCGAAAGGAAACTCGACAGCTTCAACGCCATGATGAGGGAAATCACAAGAAAGTCCGGCGCCTAGAAACCCATATGGTCAACGGACCAAGATATAGTGCAAAAGAGAAAGGTAAGCGCCCTTACGAACCCTCATGGCAAGAGCAACAGGTCATTTTCCCGGTAGTGCGCGGCGGCCCTCGCGCCACCCGACCCGTCGTCATTACCGGTATTATTGGCCATTATGAAATGGAGTATGTCTTCATTGACCCAGGAAGTACAACTGATATCATCTATGAGCAGTGTTTTAATCAGTTTGATGAAGATGACAAAGCAAGACTTGAGCCAGTTGATTATCCGTTGTCCGGATTTTGCTACGAAATGGTTTTCCCGCTAGGCCAGATCAGCTTCCCCGTCACACTCTCTGACGGGAAGCATTCAAGAACAACAAACGTAAACTTCATGGTGATGCCTGTCAAATCGAGGCACGATGTGTTGATTGGGAGAGAAACCCAGGGCGAGCTAAACATGGTAACTTCCACTCCCCACTCAGCGATAGGGTTGCCAACCAGGACGGGGGTGGCGATCATCTATGCCAAAAAAGAAGTAATGTCAACGGAAGAGTTGCGCCCAACAAAAGCGGCGAAAGTTTCAACAACTGAGCCAGAGAAGTGGGTATTAAACCGTAAGTACCCAGAGCAAACGGTAACGATCGGCCACGCCATTTCGCCAGATATCAGAACACACCTGAAACAACTACTGTTCAAGAATATGGATATCCTCGCCTGGACCCCGGCAGACATGACCGGTGTCCCGCGCGACATTACCGAGCATTGCTTAAACACCTACCCCTCTGTTGAGCCGAAGGTCCAAAGAAGGCGCAGCTTAGGGGCAGACAAAACAAAAGCAATGAATGAGAAAGTATGTGAACTACTCAAAGCTGGAATCTTGCGAGAAGTACGTTATCAAAGTTGGGTCGAGAACCCAGTAATGGTGGAAAAGTCGAGCGGAGGATGGCGAATGTGCGTTAATTATACTGATCTCAACAAGGCATGCCCTAAAGATTGCTATTCTTTGCCTGAGATTGACAAAAAGATAGATTCCCTCGCGCCATACAGATGGAAGTGCTTCTTGGATTGCTACAAGGGGTACCATCAGGTTCAAATGAAGCTTGAAGACGAAGACAAGACAGCTTTCAGGACCGATCTCGGGATCTTCTGTTATACAAAGATGCCATTCGGTCTCAAAAACGCTGGCGCCACGTACCAGCGCCTGATGGACAAGACCTTCGCTGGGGATATTGGGAAGCACATTGAAGTCTACATCGATGACCTGGTGGTAAAAAGTCCTGAAGAGGATCAAATGTTGAAGGACATCGAGAAAACCTTCAACTCACTGAGAAGCATGAACATGAAATTGAATCTAGCCAAATGTTCCTTTGGTATGGAGGAAGGGAAGTTCTTGGGCTTCATAGTCACCGATGGCGGATTTAAAGTGAATCCAAAAAAGGTCCAAGCAATAGAGCGCATGCCATCACCCAAAACAATCAAAGAGATGCAAAGGTTAGCCGGCCGCCTAGCCGCGCTTAACCGCTTCCTGTCAAATCACGCCGCAAAGTCGTACCCTTTCATAAGTACCTTGCGCAACTGTGTAAAGAAGCAAGAGTTCAGATGGACGCCTGAGTCAGAAAGCGCTTTTCAGCAAATGAAGGAGTGTTTGATCGAACTCCCAACGTTGACTGCACCGTTCGAAAAGGAGCCGCTGATCTTGTACTTGTCATCATCAGACAAGGCAGTGGGTTCGGTATTGCTTGTAGAAAGAAACGGGGTTCAGACTCCAATCTACTATGTCAGTAGAATGCTCACAGATCCAGAAACAATATATTCAACGATGGAGAAACTGGTACTAGCGTTGCTACATGCCTCTAGAAGGCTGCGCCGATACTTCACAGGCCACGTCATCACCTTACTGACCAATTTCCACATTGGGACGATATTACAAAAACCGGAGACATCCGGGCGATTAGCGAAGTGGGCAATCGAGCTGGGGGGGGGGCACAACATTTTGTATAGGCCGCGCCCAGCCATAAAGGGTCAGGTCCTTGCAGACTTTATCACAGAAGTCCCAGCGGAAAAGGTCAAAGATTGTGAAATCGTCGAAACTCCCACAAAAGATACATCAGATGGGCTATGGTTGCTATACATAGATGGTGCCTTAAACGAGTACGGCGCAGGAGCCGGATTGTGCCTTGTGAGCCCCGAAAAGCATGAATTTACATACGCTATCAGGTTGGATTTTAAAAATACCAACAACGAGGCAGAGCACGAGGCATTTCTGGCAGGCTTGCGCCTCGCCATTAAAATGGGAGCTAAAAATCTGCAAGCGCACGTTGATTCACTTTTGATCGCCAGCCAAGTCAACAGATTCTATGACGCAAAAGGCGACGTTATGGCCTTATATCTGGATCAAGCAAAAGAGCTGCTGCAGAAGTTCACGTCATACAGGGTGGTACACATCAATCGCTCCGAAAACAAACAGGTAGACGCTTTAAGCAAGCTCGCGTCAACTTCCTTTCAGCATCTCGCAAAGGAGGTAAGGATTGAAGTACTAAAAAATCCATCAGTCCTGCTGCGCCAGGTGAACGTGATCGAAATAGGGCACCATCCTGGATGACCCCTATAATCCAGTATCTACAGGAAGGGATACTCCCAGAGAACAAAGCAGAGACAAGGAAAATCCAGCACAAGGCCCTGCATTATGAAATGAATGATGGTGTTCTATATCGGAAGTCCTTCTTGGGTCCCTTATTGCGCTGCGTGGACCCCCAAGACACGACTTACTTAATCAGAGAGATCCATGAAGGGATCTGTGGTATCCATGCAGGACCACGCATGGTTGTTGCGAAGATCATGAACGCCGGATATTATTGGTCAGGGATGCATGTTGACGCCCTGAAGTAGCTGCGCAAATGTGACTCTTGTCAGCGGCATTCTCCAAAGACCCTGCGCCCCAAAAATGATCTTATCCCAGTGTCCACTGCTTGGCCTTTCCAACAGTGGGGGATTGATATGGTGGGACCTTTCCCAGATGCCTCGGGAGCCGTAAAGTTTATAATCGTGGCTGTTGACTATTTCACCAAGTGGGTGGAAGCCAAAGCCCTTGCATCAACCATTGCAATGATGGTGCGCAAGTTTATCTGGGAGCACATCATCTGCATATTTGGTCTTCCACTCAAAATCGTCACAGACAACGGTACCAATTTTGCTTCGGAAGATCTTCAAAACTGGATGAAGGAAATGAAGATCGAGCATACCTTCTCGTCCGTTACGCATCCTCAGGGCAATGGCCAAGTGGAAAGCGTAAACAAAAGTATTGTAGAGGGGTTAAAAGCCTGGCTGGGCACAAAGCGAAAAGGCTGGGTAGATGAGCTCCCAAGCATCCTATGGGCTCATCGAACCATCCAAAGACAAGCACCGGCGAAACTCCTTTCAGCCTAGTATACGGTTCGGAAGCAGTTATCCCGGCAGAAGTTGGACTCCCCTCACCGTGCTTGACAGCAGTCAACACGGTTGATAATGAAGCAGAGCGCCGTCTCGATCTGGACCTCCTGGAGGAAAGACGCGAGATCGCGCGTGTTAAGGAAGTGAAATACAAGATACAACTGGAAAGGTACTACAATGCGAGGGTCCGTATTTGTACCTTCACTCCTGGAGAATACGTTTTCCATGACAACGAAGCTTCAAACGCCGAACGCCCAGGAAAATTAGCACCCAAATGGGAAGGCCCATACTTGGTCCATGAAGTGCTAGGAAAGGGGGCATACAAATTGCAAACACTGGATGGCCATATCATCCCGCGCACGTGGAACGCGCAACAACTGCGCAAGTGCTATATGTAACTGCTTTAGGCCATGAGCCATTCCTTTCTTGTTGGCCACGTGCCTACTTAATTTCCTATGTTGGCTAAACGCCCCTTATGTTATGCATCCGCAATGTATGATTGGCCTAAGCGCCTGTTTCCCAATTAATGAAAGCATACGATATGTTTTCTTTTCTATCATTGTTTCGTGAGTTACAAATGCACGTTCAACTTTTGATTAGCACGAAAACACTTCAGTGAATTACGAGCTCTTGTGTTTATGCCTCCAAGTTTCTCCCCAAACATAGCGCGAGATCGAACAATTACACTCCCACAAGAGTCACACTTACATTTATTCGCGCTAACTTAACCAAAGTTTTTAACAACAGTGCAATAATTGTAACAGGTCAGGACAAACATAAAACATCATATTTAAATAAGCGCAAACGCGCAACGATTACATAAAACCTATCATCCATTCGATCTAAGTGAAGCGCGACCGCGCGACACGATACATTCAAAAGACTAAACAAATTACAAGGCACAAGGCCTTCAATTCCTACTCAGGTTGATCACCATTTCCGCCGTCATCACCACCTTCTCCATCGTCGCCTGCCAACTCTTCCTCATCGGATACTTCAACCATCTGTGGTGGATCAAGGATGGTCTTTATCCGATGACACCAGTCGTCATGCTTCAGCGCTTCAGTAACCAAATCCATCACAGGTAGGGACAAGTGGTCATAACCATATTCAGCGCGAGTCAGCTCAGCCTCAGCTTGATTAGTCACCGAGCAGTGACTAGTATTGAATTCTTGTCCAAACATCTCTGAAGCATGCTGCGCACATTCCAAATAACCACCCCGGTGGCCAACCGCGCACGAAGCGTCTATCAAGGTAGCAACAGCTTTATCCAACTCCCCAACATTCAAAATGGAGTTGGCCATCTATAACAAATGCAACACATGAGACAACAAGTTTTAATAAATTGAGCCAAAGTCAGGAGAAATCATACCAGAGCTATTCCTCGGCCGCGCAGCCACTCAGCTTCAGAGACCAAAGTATCAACGATACCTTGAGCCTCAGAATAATTATTCTGCGCCACATTGAGAGCAGTGGTACTAATGTCTCGCGCCTCCTCGGCCTTATGCTTGGCTTCCTCGGCAGTGGCAGCTTTTGACTTCTCAGCTTCAAGATCAATCTCCAAGGACTCACTCCTCTCAATCTGCTCGTGCAGACGACGCTTTAATTCAGCGATTTCAACGTCCTTGGCAGATAGATCTCTATCCTTGCCAGAAATTTGCGCCTTAAGCTCAGCCTATTAAAAACAAGACTTAGAGAATTTTTTACAAACTGAAGCATAAGCAAGAAGGGGCAGTTAACATACCTCGGCATGTTCCTTCACAGCTTGCGCATCTTCCACCTTGTTCTTCAGATCCACAACTTGACCCTCAAGTTCGGTGATCTTGGAGCGAGCCGCATACATACGCTCGTTATCCTTTGCACAAATAGCCTTCCAATCGGCACGTTCCTTTGAGAGAAGTTCTTCAGCGGCACAGAGTTTACCTTTAAGGCCTTCACGGCCCCACTCCTCAGCCTTTTTATCTGTTTCAAACTTCGCCTTCTCCTCGTCAAAGGCGGCCTTCGATTTCTCAAAAGTTTTCACTTGCCTCAGCAACCGCTCACGGTACTTCTCCCACTCTTCCCTTTCCCTAACCATGGTCCGCCACTCGCGAACGATCTGATGGTTAGCAGCGCGAGTGTTGGCTTCACCAACAACGTAAGCATGATAGAGCGCGCTGTGGGTTCGCTCCCTTTGACGGTTAACCTCACCAGGAGGAATGGAATTAAGGAACCAATCTCGGCAGGGCGCGAACTCCAGGAAAGTATCCTTCTGTTTCAAGCCCCATGGCGGCTGATGCAGCGCTTCTCCCCGGCTTTCCTCAGTATAGGACTTGTAATAAACGTCTCCTAAAGTGTCCATTGGACCTATAGGAGAGTGAGACGTCGCCCCAGGCCTCCCCGCGCCAGCTTGGCCAGCAGCAAAACCAGCAGCAGCAGTCTGCTCCTTAGTCGCTGGACCAGTTTCTCCGGCAGAAGTTACCTGCGCAGTTTGAACAGGGGCGTCGGTGGGCGAGGGCTCAACAGGTTTTTCCACCTCCACGCCTTTTCCCTTCTCAAAGGTGGGCTGGTGAAGCCCAGTAATAGGAGTTGGCCCCAAACCCTGCGCCTTCTCAGCTGAAAAGGTGGCGACAACCTCGGGCTCCTTGGGCCCAGTAGGGGGTTTCTCAGTAGCTCTTTTTCTCTCAACCTCTCTTTCCTTAATAGGCTTCTCGGCAGCCTTCTGTTTCTCCTTCTCAGATTGAGGAGCAGTGAAAGGTTTGATGGTAACCTTGGTAACCCTGGGCCTTTTCAGCGTCGGCTCTGAGGGCTCTATGATAGTGACACCCTTCTACTCAGGGGTCGTCCTTTCAGCCTCTGCAAAGAGAGAATATTAGAAAGAAGAATAACAAGTACAAGAAAACAATATACTAACCAGGAGAGAATTTGTAAAGCGAGCGCAAGTTGCTCTTCTTTCCAATCAAAGGAGCGCCACCAGGTTTTGACAACACGGAGGCCCCAAGCGCAGCCTCCCTGCTCCTCTTCCTTATGAGCTTCACCACCGGCTCTTCTTTCGTTTCTTCTTCATCACCTTCTTCTTGCGCAGCTGACGACGGGGTAGTCCCAGCATCCGGGTTGCGAGAACCCGCGCTCCCAGAGCTCCTTAACCCGGCAGCTCCAGCCTTTTTCTCGCCTATGCGCGCCAAACCCTCAAGTGAGTCACTTATAAGAACATAATCCTCTAAGTTACTTTGACGAAGGCGGAGAGTACCTTTGTCAGCAGCAGTAGTGGTTGCGCGACTACTCCCAGCTCCCTTGCTGGTCACCTCAGGATCCAAGGTGATAACTTTCTTCCTTTTCACAGGCTTCTTCTTCTTGTCTTCAGGGTCTATCCCCAAGTCGCGCAACACACCTGCAAAGATTTGAGACCACGGGCTTAGCTCTCCATTTGACGAACCTAGAGAATCCTCACTGGAAAGATAGACAATCTCTTTCCCAGCAGAAGTCACGGAGCGCAAGGGTCGAGGGTTAGGTATATGCGCACCTTCAGTAGAGGTAGGAGGATCAGCGAAAGCGTCAGCTACGGGGTACATGAAGTATCCCTTGATCTGGTCGTACCAATATTGCTCCCCCGCTTTAAGTGGGCGCGACCCTATAACACCTCCAAAAGTTGCGAAGGCAGCCTGGTACAATTGCACCTCTGCACACGCAAAGAAAAGATCATAAGCAGGCCAAGAACAAGTTAAAAACAATGTGAAAAAGCCTAACCATTGGTCACTCATTCCCGCCGCAACCAGAACATTTTCTCCAAACACTCGGTTCGGAGTGGGAGTAAGTTGTAAATACCAGTTCGCTTTCTTCGGGATTGGTAGATCTTCCTTTGGTATCGGCTCAGACCACGCGCGGAAAGTCATGGCAATCGGAATAACCTCCTCGCGAATATAGAAGAATTTTGGTTTCCAATCATGGAAACTCTTGGGAGGATTCAGTAATATCTTCTTTGCAGCTCCCCGGCTAGCAAAAGAGAAGAAGCCCATATTCCTGATGAGCTGATAAAAGGCACGAAACTTCTCCACAGTAGGCTCAACACCATGAGCTCAACACAAGAACTCGAAGTGTCGAACCCTAACCATTCCAGGTGGGCTCATCTGGGAAATATGGAATCCGTAAAACTGCAAGATGTGAGCCATAAAGTTTGGAGAACCGGGACAGGCCCCTCCTCTCCAGGATTTTCTTCTGGATGTTCTTCAGCCATCAGTGTTCTTGGATAAAAGTTAAATATTCAAGAACAAACTTGAAGATATGAAGGAGAACTTGAAGATCAGCTACAAAGGTTTGAAGATTTGAAGACTAGATGAAGTTGATGGGAGAGAAAAGGGTGGAAAGAGTATAGGACGAGTGAATCCTCCGTATCTCGTCGGATATATATACCCATCGCATTTAATGCGATGGGTAAACGTGCCGCATTTGCCGCACACGTGGCCAACGAGAAGATGCCACATAAGGCGTAAAACCCGGAGTGACGGTTACCACGCGCGCGTGGGCCTCACTCGCCTGATGGAAAGCGGAACCGTCAGAACCAACATGATGACACCCGTGCCAGAGGTCAACTCAAACGTCACCATCAGAGACGATCTCACCAAGCCGTCAGAATTCAAATTTCGAGGAATTTCCAGCCCAAATTCCCTAAAACTTAAGGAGGAAGCTACCAAGGAGCGCGCAGTGTACCTGGTACCCAAGATATCCGCGCGCCATCAGCTAATAGGCAAAACATCAGCTAACAGATATGTAGTCGCGCCGTAACAATCGTCAGCACTTACACGCGTGCGCCTACAAAACAAAAAATGAGCAATCTCTGCAATTTTCTTTTTCTAAGTCCAGAGCTCCAACCACTTGCCTTGCGCATGGTGCAGCACTGGACTGGGGGGCTTGAAGGGTTATGGCCCCAAAAAATCCGCGCAAACCTTCATCAAGGCTTCACGCAAGGCCATACTCCTTATTCAACAATTCTCTTACTGGCAACCTAGCGCGGGTAACACCACATTCCATGAAGAGGCGCGCGGTCCAGCCAGAAGAGAACTACAATTACGACACTTAGCAATCTGATAAGAGTCTTCACTACCTGTAAAACTACGCAACCTAGTTTCATGCACAGCAAGAATCACATGAAGGTTGCAGCGTAAGACCAGAGTAGGAAGGTACAAAAGGTACAAGTGGCAGGAAAAAGGAGCCAATCCGCACCCTGCAGGCTCTGTTCAATCGTGCGCCACGATCGTCTGACGTGCAGAAGACGAAAAGTACATAAGGACGCCTACGTGGCACCAATCAGAGGACAGAGACATCTGTCCCACGATCTCCACTTGTCTGCTGATGGCAGAAGGACAACAAGGCCGACAACAGTGACACGTGGCTCCAATCAAGGCGCGCCAGCGTTGGAGAACTTCTAGAAGCCACTCACGGTCGGCACCAGTAGGACAAGGAGCATATGCGCTATGTTGTCGCCTTCCAGCCCAAGGCTCATCAGCCCACATCCTCTTACACCTCCCCGGCTATAAATAGGGACCTCACTTCACAGGTTAAACATTCCATTTCCTCTACTCTCACTCTTAATACTTAATTATCTTCCCCAAGCAGTCGCTTATTCTCACGCCGGAGCCCGGTTAAGAGGGAAACCCCCATATTCCCCTCTTAACGAGTAACGGTGTTCTGTCTTGTAGGATTGGACGTTCCAGACGAAGCATAGATAATCATTAGAAGATTAACCATCATGGTAGAAACATAAACCCAACTGATTAATCTCATAATTAGTTCTGTGTTTCTTCAGGAACGTTTTCGGGCACCCATGAGTCGCCAGAATACGACCCAAAGACATAGTTGTCGTCCCAGTATGATGACATTTCAGCACCTCACAAGTGATAAAAAGAAGAATGCAAAGAAGAAAACTTTGTTCAAAGAAGTAGAAGAGGTTTTGGGGTGGATGAAGAACGCTCTGCATGTCCCTATTTATTTGAAACATAGACGCCTCGTATAGCCCTAGACGCCCCATATTGCTTTATGTCGCGTGCCAGACACATAGTCACATCAGCCCTCAAGACGCCCCGTCTAGGCCTAGACGAGGCGTCTTGCTCCCTCGTATAGGCCTAGACGCCCCGTCTGATGTGACTGATTTGACATGGTACGAGGTTCAATGGTTGGTCGGAGACAATATCCCTAGACGCCTCGTATAGGCCTATACGAGACGTCTTAAAGGGTGTGAAAATAGGCATAAAGATGTATGAATATGCACACCCTTTATAAAAGCTCCAATGTCCAAGTTATGTGAAATGAATCATGCGCATCACTTCCCTATATATCGGCGTAGGACCCTATGCGCATGACTCTTACGCACGCAATACTCATACGCTACGCAGGACTCCTCCATGCATATGAGTAGTTGTTTTACATTTCAATTCAAACAAAAACTCAAACGAAACGTAGTGCCTAATAAACAAAATGACTATTATAAAAGACGCAGACATTAGACATTAATGTACTAACAATAATGATTAGTAAAAGCAAAAGATTGTAAGCTTGTGAGATGGGTACACCTACTTGTGTTATTGTGCTTTGAAAAAAAAAAAAAATCTTTTCATTATATAATCCATCTAATACACAGGACGATAACATAGTGAAACATTATAATAAAAACTAAAAAAATAAAGTATGCTATTGGCTCCCCCATTTCATTTGCATGACATATTTTCCTCGCTCTTGTGAGCCCACTCATGATCGGTGGCTCTAGAGCACCCGCATGATGTTTGCATGAATATGAGAAGTTGTAGCACGAGCCTCTTTCACACTCCTTATTCACTTGATGTGAAGTATAAAACGTTTAATTGTAATTGTTATGAAATCAAATCATGTCTAGATGCATTTCTAGAATAACATGCCATCCGTTTACACTAGGGTGTTACAACGCTTCTCAGGTGGTTGCCGACATTCATTCTTTATCTTCAAAAACATTATAGTTATCCTACCAACCATAAAGATTAAAGATTCTGACCGGATCATAATCTTCTGTTTTTTTTTATTAATATTTCTTTTGTCTGATTCAACTCTAGCATAATCACTTCCTGTTGGCAGACTAACACGTTGACAAACATTTATCTTTCTAGTATCCGTTTTTTTTTCTTTTTTTTGGTAATATTCAAACCTGAATTTATCATACTTGTGAAACATATCCGTTATAAAGATACAACTATATGTTGAGGCCGGTTAACATACAAAATGGTTTAACGTACAGTGGGTACGCGAGGCATTATCAACATGCGAAATTGGTAACTAACATGCGACTTTCATTTTTCCCTCTCACATGCGATTTCATTTTCTTCCTACAACATGTGATTTTGGGTTAATTTTAACACGTGACTTCACTTTCTTCTTATACAAATGCGATTTCAAAGTTTTTAGCAACATGCGACTTTCAATTTTGGTAACATAAGGTGTGATTTTACCGTCGCGTAAGCAATATACGCTAAGGCATATTGCACGATATACTTTTTCCAATTATATAAATAGGGGTTATTTTTTAGTTAGAAATTCAAACGCGTGAAATCAAAGTTGGGGAAGACTCACATATATTTTTATTATTTGCATACAATTATTATTTTCTTATATAATTAGTTACTTCCATATAATTGATCTATAACTCCTCATAAAAAATTCCCAAGTTGGTTTTTAAATAACATATTCTGATAAAAAAACGTTAGTTTCTAAAGGGACTCCTCTATCTTGTGTGTGTATGTTATGCAGTATTACGTTTGATATACTACAATAACTACGGTGTGTAACTCTTTCAAGAAAATCTTTCATTTAACGGATACTAAATTTTATGAAGACTTATTTCAACACAATCCGTGCAGAACTTTCTATATCAACTACACTAAATAGCAAAGTTTAATAAACTAACATACAGACAAGTATATACATGTCTAATATCTTTTCATAATTATACACTGTTTTGATAAAATATATTAATATGTTTGATGGTCATTACAACCAGGGCCGACTCTGAGAATTCATGTACCCTGTTCGAGCTTAAAAAAACGTGCCCTTAGGCCTTAACGAAATTGGGTATTGGGCTCACTAAAGGTTTAAACCTAATGGCAATGGGCTAATAACTAATCTAAACCATAAAAACAGTCTTGTAAGTGAGCCAATGTTGATGTTTATATGAGTATACCCTATTAATTTATTTATTTTTATATTTCCATATCAGATTTTTTTTTTTAATAACGTGGCATGCGAAGTATTGAGTATTGGCCGGTGATCTTTCCTGTCCACCCTAAGTGCCCGCCATGATTATGATATAAATATAGTGTTAAGTAGAATTTTTTGTAATCTCAACTTCAGGCCATTTTTGTCCATCAATCATTGAGAATTTAGCTTTTCCACCGATAGCTTATGTAGCCTCTTCATTGCCGCAAAAGACTGAAAAGAGTAATAGATGCTTCCATGAAGTCGGCACCTTTTGACAAATTTAAAGATGAATATTGATGTTTTATTTTTGTCTACTCCTCACATACTTACACATGTCATGGCTTCACTAATAGTTTATATTATATTATAAGTTATTAATTATAAAGGAATGCAAAATTGTATCATTCGTTTTTAATATATACTAGTGATTTTCTTTCGCACTTCGTGGCGGAAATTCAGTTGGTATATGTTTTATTCGTTACGATACCGATACTTACTATAGTAATCAAAAGAGAAAACCTTACATTAATTGAAAACAACAAAAACGAATATCGATACCGGTACAGATGTTGTTCAGTTGATATTGGTTCACTTGATTTGCGTTCTATGTTTATTTCAAGATTGTCATATTACTTTATTGAAAACAACTGTTGTGCCGCTATCATGTCAAACCAAATCGAAATCGACTGAACAACATTTGTACCAGTACCGGTATTTATTTAATTGTTTTTGTTTTCGATAAACTAAGATCGTATCACTACCATATCGTACCAAACTGGACAACATCGGTACCGGTCTGTAATAATTTTATGGTTTCCTGGTTGATAACAGATATCATGTCGCCACCTTAGTGAACCGAGCGAACAACGTTTGTTCATTATAGGTATATATTTTTATTGTGTTTACTTTCAATAAACTAACATTGTACTCCTGTTGTGTTGTACCAAACAACATCAGTATCTATACATATACTCATTTTTATAGTTTCTAGTTTCAATAGTTTTTATTTATACAACTCTGTCTGTGACGTTAATCGAATATCGGTACGAGTATCATGACAATTCGAATCGAGCTATACCGTTCAAACAACGGTATGGATACTTGTGTCCATTATTATTGTTTTCAGTCGATGTAAAATACGTGTTGATTTCTATACTGAGTGCATGAAACGTACCGGTACTTTAACGAACCAAATCGACACTGATCCAATGCTCGCGTAACGTACCGTCACGATACACAGATAAATAACTTGGAATGTTAAAAAATTAATAAACATAGATGCAAATTTAAAACACTTTTAATAAAAGTTAACGAACGTAAGTTATTATAAAAACTCAAATTGATAGCTAAATAAAATGCTACTAATAAAAAAAAAACAAATGCCTAAGAATCATTAGTTACTATTTATTACTAAAAAATCAAATGAATAATAGATAAAATATTACAAAAATTAAAACAAATTTAAAAAAGAAATCAGTTACTATCATCACAATTGCTAAGAAAAAAGATTACTAATAAATAAAAAACAAATGCCTAATAATTACCAATTACTATTTATTACTAAAAAATCAAATAAATAATAGATAAAATTACTTAAAAACAAAAATAAATATTAAAAAATTTCTAGTTACTTTTCATCACAAGTTTGTATTAATATATACTAGATTTGTTGAATTTGCGCGTTTCAGCGAAACGGGGCAAATGATAAGGTACAACAAACGTTATTTGAAAAAGAAGCATTTTGTTTAGAAAGTTAAACCGTCAGAATCGGTTCAGTTTATCATCATATTGTCTTATGATACCAAATAAATACTCGATTTTGAATACGTTTGTTTTTAACAAAACTTATACAGGAATGTCGAGGGAAAAAATTAACGAATGTAAGTTATTAAAAAATTATCAAATTAACTAAAATAGGAAATATGATCTTAAAAGTGAAAATAGCTATTAAAAATAGAAAAATAAATAATAGAGTAAATGTGGTTTAAGAAAATAAAAAAATGAAAATATGAAAAAGTTAAGAGTGAATATAATAATTAAGTATTACAATATTAAAATAATAAAATATTTAAAAACTATATTTTTCTATACTAATAAACAAAAATCTTTTTTGGACACGTGTCATTCTCTGGTAATTTCTCACCCTTATTTTTTTATTTATCTCTTTTATTAAATAATAATAATAATAATAATAATAATAATAATAATAATAATAATAATCAATTTAACTAAATCTATTTATCTCTTTTGTTTACATAATCTGAAATTGATTTCTTTTTTAACCCTAAAGTTTCAATCTTTGGTATTTTAACCCCTTTGATTAATTTGATTTTTCACTTTTAATTCAAAAGTTTTCATCTTTTGCAATTTAACCCCTTTAATTTTTTTTACTTTCAACTCAAAGCTTTTCATCTTTCACAATTTAATCTGAACACTTTTTTTACTTTCAACTTTAGTCTCTTATATACTTTTCATCTTTCATAAGTTTTCTGTTTAACGTGTCGTTCTAATTTTCCGAGTTAACACGCCGCAACGTGCGTGTGGGGTTCAACGTTTTTTCATCTATTTGTTTCCTGTTTGACATGTTCGTCGCAGCCCGTCTATTTTTTCCGCTTGATAGGTCTGTCGTAACGTGCGAGTCAAAGATCGACTTAGTTATTTTTTTCTCAGTTTTACACATAGGCTCGTGGTCATGTGAGAAACATTTGTCTTTCATCTAACATGATATATAACTATTGAATCCTCCGCCGCATTGCGGCGGGTGGTAATTCTAGTATTATTATAAATTTAAAACCACTATTCATGGTTTTTTTTTTTTGTCAAAAAATATATATAATAGGGTGATAAATTGATAAGTTAATATGTATGGCAAAAGAAAAGAAAAAACTAATCTAAATCAGTGGTTCATAATTTTATTTTAAATATTGTGTTTCTTATATACACATGCTATGTAATTAAAAAACCAGTAAATCTAAATCATAACGGTACATATTACATTTATTTTTTTTTATCTTTAATCTTTATAAGATTGAAAAAGTAATGGTTAATTTTTCTGTGTATTGTAGCAATTATTGAAGTTCTGCATTAATATCTCCATATATTGTTTTTTTTTTTCGTTTGTAAAACTATAACTTGATTATTCTGATTCATGAAAATATTTGATGGTTCTTTGTATGCTCTTCATGGCACAGTTACACATGTCAGGCTCCACTAATTTTCTTTTATTTATATTTGAAGTTTGTAGAACTACAATTCTCTCTATATGCTTCCAGGCTCTAGCTATGTCTTCCACTTGTATAATTCATAACCTTTGGTGGTAGAAAGTTGGGCCCACTCAGAAGCATCGTCTATGAAAAATTATAGGATTTTGGTGGGATAGAACACAACACGAAAATTATAGGATTTTAGATATTTATTGTATTACTAGAATAACGGTATATTTCCATTTTTTTTAAATGGAATACACAACTTTTAACTAGTTAATTATTTTCCTACTTGTGATATGGAGGAGCGTGTCTACTACAAGAAAAAAACACCTACATTAGTAATAAATTTATTTACACAAAAGGTGTCCGGTGTAACAAAAGGATAAAATGGTAACATGCCCAAAAAATATTAGCACGCTTCGATGGTAGTCATATTGACCCGTGAAAGACGGTAGGGTTGTCATGAACAGATAAATAATAATAATAATAATAACAATAAAAATTACAATAATAGAAATAAGAATAAGAACAATAACAACAAAAATAATAAAGATAACTAGCAGATGAAACCCTACGTGTTGTGGTGGGTGGGACTTGGTCAATTTCGGTGCATAGTTAACTGAAAAGAAACCCAAAAAACAGAGCAATATTTTCTTTTATTGAATTTTAGTTGGATAATTAAAAGTAAAAAAAAAACATTTCTAAATTTAATTAAAAAATAGTTAAATAATAAAACCATTAACCATGTATTGTTTATCAAAATTGGTGGTACTTTCATTTTTATTATTTGATTTGTGTAGCCTATGCATTCTTGTGGTACAATATCTTCTAATTTCTCTTTTTTCATTTAGATTTTAGTAACTTTTTATTTTCTTTCTTTAGACTATTAATAACTTTTATTTCTTTAAAAGACTATACTTTATTATTACTATTATTATTATTATTATTATTATTATTATTATTATTATTATTATTATTATTATTATTTGAGTTAAAGTTCTTTATTACTTTTTAACATGGGGTTTTTATCGTTTTGACTTATTATTTTTAACGATAATGTTTTACGTTTTTGTCTAAATTTTGTGAATTAAAACGCTACAACGTGCGTGTGTGGTTCAATACTCTACGTCACTTTATTTGCGGTTTAATGGCCCCGTCGCAAATCATGGGTCATAAGTCGGCTTAGTTATTTTTTCTATGCTATACATTTCGGTCTAATTTTGCGAGTTAACACATCGCAATGTATATATGTCGTTCAACATTTTTATATCTACTTTTTGTTCAGTTTAACAATCCTGCCACAATATACGAGTATTTTATACTGGTTAGGTAATAAATGGCAAGAAACATTTCAATAGTTAATAAAAATATGTAGTCAACATTAAGGTAAATAATAAAGGAATACAAGATGCCGACAACGTAAATAATATGGATAATTTAAATTGTAAACTAAATAAAAGAAATTTAAATAAAAATGAAAAAGCGTTGCTCCATGTGGTGCATGTTGCGATGAGTGGGCCCTCGCTCGGTTTCAGTTCACTTGTTACAACAAACTGTAACACCCCGAAAATGATAATAAATGGTAGAGTATTTTGGTTAAAAATGGACTTGGGCCAAATGAGATGATTAAGCCCATAATGTTGAAGCATATAAGTGGCTTTAAGAAAAACCCAATCCTCATTTTGTATGATTTTCATCCACCTTAGAGAGAGAAAGTAAGGTATCTAGAGAGAGAAAGTGAATAATCAAGAATCAAAACCACAAACTTGAAGGATTGAAGTCTGGATTTGTTTAGAAAATGATAAAAGATCATCACAACATCGTTTTGGTCGGGTTGCAGGTAAGAATCAACCTCTAAGTTCTATCTTTTGATGAAAATGATGGGTTTTCTTGGATTTCTTCACCTAAGGACAGATTGTTACATGTTAAAAACCATAAATTTTGCTTTACGGAAGTTTTACAAACATTTTGAACGTAAAAAGTTGGGATTTGAGTTAGAAACAAACAGACTCGGATGAATCTCTGTGTTTGCGACATTGATATTCATCATCAGACACTCCACAATGTCGCATGTGTACGTTAGACACTCCATAGTGTCGCATGAGTTAATGCACACACTCTATGACACTTCCTGCGACACTCCTGGCAATAGCTTGACAAGTCCTAACGTGAGTTAAGCAATGGTGTCTATGACACTATGCCTACGATATAAACACGAGCGTGTCGTCTCCAGTTGTCTTGACAGAATCTCTACTCTTGTACTTTTTGGTACCAAATTGTCCTTAGGCCGTTACACACACGCGTGTACCTGTACTTGTGCATGATCATGCATGGACAGGTGTCCAGACAAGGTCTTCAGTTTGTGTCAACTTTGTCGGATCTCGAAGCTTCCAAGATTTGTCTTCTTCTACCATTGCCATGCCTAAGTATATACGATCGTGTTTCGGCACATTGTTTGACTTTTTTTTTTTTTGACCATCTTTGTGTAACACCCTAACCGACGGCGGAAACGTTGGGGCGAGACGTGAATTGTTCAAAAGCTAACGATCAACTATTAAAGTTTAAATAGTTTTATTCAGCCAAATTAAATTCTATACATAGGATAAAAGACAAAGTGTTTAACAAAACAAGATAACAAATAATCCAAATTAAAATTTAACTAGGTCTATGCACCTATGTGAAACATATCTTGATAACACTTCATGTATTATTTCCTTAAACATGTATAAAATAAAAGGTCAACTAAAAATAATTGGTGAGCATACATCAGTTTAAATAGATACTTGATACAAAAGTTTAGTTAACATTCACATGTCATTGGTTTATCTAGAGCAAATTAGTGAAAACAAAACATTGGGAATACAGTGAACAATCAGACCTTAGTGACATAGTTAGGTTCAACCCTGTGGTTAACCTTAGTTATAGTTGTGGTTTCAATCATCCACACTCCCTTAAAATGGTCAATGAATCATGAGTTTGTCAAACCAATATATCTATAATTATACTACCGTTGGCTCAATCAAAGTTAATGACTGACTAGATAATAGTTAGTACATCAAGCAAGCTTAAGATAAGATGCATAAAGATATCATACAAAGACATATGCATGAATTGTTGTAGTTCAAATAGTTGTAGTTTAGATATAGAATACACATTTCACCCCAAAATAGTTAAAATAGAAAAAAGGTTATGTAATACTCACCTTGATAAAGATAGCTAACTAGTACATAGGTATATGTAGATGTAGTTGGGAGAGTTCCAAAGAATTAATCCTAAATAGTTCAAGTGATACCAGTTCAATAAATTGTTGGACTTAGATTATGGACTATAGGGGAATTCTAGGACTAATATGCAATTAGGATTTCTAGATCTTATTTGGGAATACGTAGGTTTTTTTATTGGGGAAATGGACTGTATCACCCTCAACTATGCAAAATTGGCCAATATCACGCCCAACTTTCAAGTTGGCTCCCACCACTCTCTACTGGACAAGTTGGTGTCACTGTCACCCCTTCGTTAAAAAAAACACTAACTGAGTTAGTATTTTAAGCCTATGTGGCATTTAAATGATGACTTGGAAGCACACGTGGACAGAGCCTCAATAAATACCCCCTTTCTCTCTCTAATCAGTTGCATTTCCAACTTACCCAGTTCACCAGTTCACTTCGATGTTGGCGATCAAACCCTAGTTCCTTGATCATCGACGATTGCAGGCAACATTCAGACTCCCAAGAGGTAAGGTTTATGTTAGGGTTGATTGCATTGTGATTTTACACACTGATTTAAGTTATGGAGCGTATAGATGTTATGCTTTGGTACGGTGGTTGTCTTGATTTCTCTTTTGATCAACCTCAGTATATTGATGGTAATTCTAAGTTAATCCAAATGGATTTTGATCATATCGCATACTTTGAGCTAGTTGATTATGTAATGGAAACCATCGAGTATGAAAATAGGGATTTTTATATGTATGGGATGGATGCGGATAATGGTGATTTTAAACTGTTTCGTGATGATAAAGATGTGTTGGAACTTGCAATTAAGGCTAAAAATTGGAGTGAACCGTTCATTGAAGTCTTTGTTCAACATAGGCCAATTATGTCTGAACATAAGACCCACCACTGTTCCCAACCCAGTAAACCAGAGGCCCAGCCCAGTTGCCAGTCCAGTACCCAGCCCATTAAACCTAAGTCTAGTTCCCAGCCCATTAAACGACAAGCCCAACCCAAAAAACTAGTACCCAAGCCCAGAAAAAAAGTAGTACACGTGAAAGTGGGTAGGGCATCTGGTAAATGTTTTACAACTCCTGAAGTCCCTAGATCTGGAAGTACATCAGCTGTTAAACAGGTTGTTGAAGAACCAGTACATGAGGCTTCATGGGCATTTGATATAGATAAGGAAACAAATCTTAAAGAGGTTGTGAAAGAATCAGTAAAAGAGGTTGTACAGGAAGAAGTCTTTGGTCAACATAGTGATAAAGAAGCTGTGTTAGAACAGGACAGTGAAGACAATGAAGAGTCCAGTTGTGATGATGATGAGGATTGTTATTCTGATGAGGATGAGGTTTTGGAAGAATTGGTTGGCTTAGATTCAGACAGAGAAGATTTTGAATGGAAACAATCACAAGATGCAATTAAACAAGCTACCAAGGATGAAGAGGCAGCCACAAAGAAGATACTTGAAGAGTGTATCAAACATAATGAAGAAGAAGGTAATTTGCATGAAACTAATGATGCAGGTTGTGCACATGTAGAGGGATACATTAGTTATGAAGAATCAGATGGTGATATTGCCACACCAGGTGATAGTGAAGAAGATGATGTTCGAGGTAAAAAGTTTAGGGAAACTGCTCCTAGTGTAAGTGCACAAACTAACTGGAAGAAGTTTGTTTGGAAAGTTGGGACAAGGTTTGCTTCAAGGGATGCCTTTAAGGAGGCAGTTAGAAGATATGCTGTGTCTAATGGCAGGAATCTTTTCATAGCAAAGAGTGATAGCAAACAAGAAGGTCGTGTAGTAATCAAGTGTGTAGCAGGGTGTCCTTTCTATCTATTTTGTTCAATGCACACAGGGAAAGAGTGTTACATGATTAAAAGTGTGAAAAACCATCACACTTGCCAAAGAAACATGATAAAGAACAGGCAACTAACTGCTAAGTTTATAGGTGATGAGTTCCTACCTTTATTTAAGGCCAAACCACACTGGTCTGCAAAGGAAATCATAACTGCTGTCAGACAAAAGTACAAGGTGATTATAAGTAAGTGGTTGGCTTATAAGGCTAAGAAAAGTGCACATAAGAAGCTTCATGGATCAATGAGAGATCATTACAGTAAGATTGGTTCATATCTGAATGCATTAAGGAAAGCAAATCCATCATCAACTTTCAAGTTGGAAACTGCTCCACCAGGTTTCATTGCCTAGTGAAAGGTATTGGACCAAGATCAATCAGCCAATGGATCCTCCACCAATCAAATCTGCTCCTGGTAGGCCCAAGAAGAATAGGAAGAGGGATCCTCATGAAGATCCAAAAAGGCCTGGGAAACTCACAAAGCATGGGGTTATAATGAAATGTAGTAACTGTGGGGCTAGAGGTCACAACAAAAGAAAGTGCACTGAGAAGGGGAAAACAACTGAAGGTAAATGTGATTAAGTTTAAGTTTATTCTTTTGTTAATTACATGGCTTAAAGTTTGTGTCTCAGGTGGTTCTGCTCCAAAGAGACAGAAGAAGTCAACTAAAAAGGCAACAAAGCAGTCCACTCAAGAGGCAACCCAGCAGTCCACTCAAGAGGCAACCCAGCAGTCCACTCAAGAGGCAACCCAGCAGTCCACTCAAGAGGCAACTCAGAAATCTACTCAAAAGGGAACCAACAAGTCAAGTCAAAAGGGAAAGAGAAAGACCAATCAAGGCTGAAGTTATATGTGATCTTTTGTGTTTGTGGCACTGTTATGTATGACTTAATTAAGTAGATAATGTTATGTATGACTTAATTAAGTAGACAATGTTATGTATGACTCTAATATTTTGTCTAGTAATGTGGGACCAGATAAGTAGTCAATCTATGACTTTTCTATGTTGTTTGACTTTTTCAGTGTTGTTTGACTTTTTCTGTTGTTGATTGAGTCACATATTGGTGTACATATTCCATTATGGTCATTGTGTTCACTTTAATAGGTTGACTCAAAAATTGATGACCATGCTTTCTGTTTGGTATGTTTTGGTCAGTCTGCAGTTTGGTTTGGTGATTCTGCTGTTTGGTTTGGTGATTCTACAAGTGCACTTGGAAGTGCAGTTGCAGTTTGACCATGCTTTCTGTTTGGTATGTTTTGGTCAGTCTGCAGTTTGGTTTGGTGATTCTGCTGTTTGGTTTGGTGATTCTACAAGTGCACTTGGAAGTGTAGTTGCAGTTTGACTGCAAATTGGTCAAACTTTGGCCAAAATTCAACTTACAGTTTGGTCTGCTGTTTCTACAAGTTCACTTGCTAGTGCAGTTGCACTTTGGTTCATATTTGGCCAACTATGCACCTAGTAACTGTTTGACTTCAAATTGGTCAAACTTTGGCCAAAATTCAACTTACAGTTTGGTCTGCTGTTTCTACAAGTTCACTTGCTAGTGCAGTTGAACTTTGGTTCATATTTGGCCAACTATGCACCTAGTAACTGTTTGACTTCAAATTGGTCAAACTTTGGCCAAAATTCAACTTACAGTTTGGTCTGCTGTTTCTACAAGTTCACTTGCTAGTGCAGTTGCACTTTGGTTCATATTTGTCCAACTATGCACCTAGTAACAGTTTGACTTCAAATTGGTCAAACTTTGGCCATTTTGGCTTCATATGCAGATTGTAACAGTTTGACTGCAAATTGTTTCTACAAGTTTGTGAATTTTGGCTCAAACAGTTTGACTGCAAATTGTTTCAGTCACTTGCAAGTATGGTCAACATGTACATTAAGTTAGATGTCCAGTTGAGTCAAAGTAACAAAACACTTCATTTCATTATCAATAAACACTAAATCCACAAATACAACAATATGGCAATTGCAATTACAAAGGTTAGCAAATATGGTGTCTTCGACTTCGTCTTTGTGTCAAATCTCATTGCTTTCAAGTTCTTGTTCTCTTCTATTAACAACATATTGTGTAATTCAAGGTTCTTTATCTTCAGGTCTTTAAACGTCACTTGAGTTGAGGTGCCGTATGAACGTGCAACGAACATCTTATCAACATCTTCTTTCCAGAGGAAGAATTTGCAATCCCCTCTCTACAAAACACAACAACTATAAGGAAATTGCAATGGAATATCTCCTAAACACCAAATTGATATGCAATTTCAACTTACAGGCCAGTGAGAACAGCCGTAAAATTCTTGACCATGTCGTTCACTTTTACGACCAGCTACTCGAAGAACAGCAACAACATCGTGATGACAGTACAAATTGCCATCCAAATCGACCTTGAATACTTTAGGTTTTCGAATTACAGCAGATGTAGAAGAAGACGACATGTTGACTGAATGTTTCAATGGGCAATTGGGGCAAGATCGGCTATGGGGAGGAGGTATTAGGGCAAGAACGGCGATGACCCTCTACCTGCAATTGATCTTCGTCACCAATTTGATGGGGGAGAAGATGAGTTTTTTTGGGAATTAGGGTTAAATGGTTGAATTGATGGTAAACAGATGATATATCAAGTTTCTGTCCACGTGTGCTTCCAAGTCATCATTTAAATGCCACATAGGCTTAAAATACTAACTCAGTTAGTGTTTTTTTAACGAAGGGGTGACAGTGACACCAACTTGTACAGTAGAGAGTGGTGGGAGCCAACTTGAAAGTTGGGCGTGATATTGGCCAATTTTGCATAGTTGAGGGTAATACAGTCCATTTCCCTTTTTTATTTAAGATTAGATTAGTATAGTTTATGTTATGGTTATCTAGATCTAGATAAACAACGATAAGATCGCAATTCGCAGGTGGATTGGAAAGATAATTTAAAAGTTATTTAATTATTTATTTAAAATAAATAATGTATAGTTAATAATTATATATGTTATGAATATGAATTGTGAAAATAAGATACGGCATAATTAGTTTACGAATTAATTATGAAAGACTAATTTGTTTGGTAAAAATACCAGTAATTAGTTAACTATTTGTAAACAATTTCTAAGAATAATTTTTAAATAAATAAATAATTATTTTGGGATTTTAAGAAAAATATTTTATCTAAAAATAATTTGATAAAACAAGTTGAATAAGTAAAGGTTGACTCTTATAAATTTAGCTAATTAAGTATAATAAGTTTAATAAGTAAATTTTAAAAATTGTAAAAATTAACTAATTGAAATAATTTTTATAAACTTGATTTGTGTTTTCTGTTTTATTTTATAATTTAAAAACAAGAGTAAACTGCAATTTTACCCCATGGGGTCAGATACGATTGGCAACCTTACCCTCTAAAACGAAAATCTTGTTGTCTTAATTCTCAACTATTGAAGAACGCTACAATATTACCCCCCCCCCCCGGTGTTAAAAAACTTAACAGTTCTGTTAACTGGGATGTTAAATGACTATATTTCCCTTTCTTATTACCCCTATGCTTTGTTGTAAGAAAACGTATTACCCCCGGTGTTAAATGACTATATTATCCTTTCTTATTACCCCCTATGCTTTGTTGTAAGAAAACGTATTACCCCCCGGTGTTAATTATCTCTTTGCTTCCTTACCCCCTGCAGAAAACGTATCCATTCCCGCCTAAATTGTTTGACCAGGCAAAGTCAAAGCCTCCACTGTGATTCTTCAAACAAATGAACCTCTAATCCTAATCCTTATTCCACTGTAAATGAAGCAAATGAACCATCATCAAGTAAATGAGCCTCTAATCCACTGTGATTCTTCAAACAATCAAAAATCTAATTCCTAATCCTAATTCCAAAACCTCTAATCCACTATGATCATCTGGTCTACAATAGCAAACTAATTAGAAATTACAATCAACTAAATTTAACACAAACAACATGATTAGTTTGAGTAAACCAAGACATATATTCTTAATGTACCTAATTGCATGCCCTAAATTATTCACAGGAACGTCTAATTCGTTAACAATTTCAAACTAAATCAGAAATCACAATCAACCAAACCTAGCAGGAACAGCATAACTAGTTGGAGTAAATATAGACACACATTCTAAATGTACATAGTTGCATGCCCTAAATAACTCACATGAACCTCTGATTCTGCAGTTAACAATTTCAAACATAATCAGAAATCACAATCAACTATAATCCACTATCAAACAATCAAGCAACAAGATATATAACATTAGATCATTTCATACGTTTGAAAGTTAGCCTACATAAATACATTACAGATTAGAGTCCATCCTTGTCACACCCCGATTTCCACGTGTATCACCGGTGGGCCCGATGGGGGATTACCGTGACGTAGTTGGCAACAATATAGTCAAACCACAATATATGAATGCACAGCGGAAGCATAAAGATAAATATAATTCAACCATTTATTATAATATCCAAATGTATCACAAGTAGTTGAATAGTATCCACAGGATGGATCAAAATAAATAGAAGTATTGTTCAACAGATAGACATCAAGCTTGCGAGACTTCCTTAGATGCTAGGGAGCTACTACCAGCCAATTACGTGTAGTACCTGCACTTAATCTTTTTGGAAAAATACGTCAGTTTACACTGGTAAATACAATCAACTGACTCATTTTGTAAAATGATTGAAAATTGGTTTGGATGCACATGGCATAAACATATTTGTTTAACTTGGGAAAATTATTTAATATTATAATCTTGTGAACGAATTACATGTTCCTTCTTTGCGTTCAGTAGCCCGGATCGTGTCGGGTTAAAGATCAATAGACACACCACATTTGCGTAAAACCGAGGCGGGTAAACCATCGGCTACGTCTTTTAATAGTATAGACATCAACCGGGTGTACGCCTACACCCGGGTGTCGAGGTCGTGGCCATTTCGTAAAATGATGCCAAGGATATCCGGGACATGGTCATTAACCCCCCAAAGGCTTTTAAGTAACAAGACTGTTTAAATGAGCCGATCAAACTATTCAATTAACCACCTGAGCGATGCAATTATTTGATGCTCAATCAAGCGGTATTATATACCGTAACCCAAGCCCGTATAAGGGAAAATAAGTTAAAAGTATTTACCTTTGCAAGTATTATCCTTTATTGATTAAATCACAAGTATCTTTTACTGGGGTCCCTATTCTGGAACGAAGGTTAAAATAACCTATTAGAATCCTGACGGGTCTTTATATTAGCCGTAGCCTAAACCGGTCAGTTTCAAAGGGTAGATACGGTTTAATCGCGTGAAAGGCGAAAACCGGGAATAGAATGTGATTCTGCCCTAACAAGTTCAGAGACTTGTTTTATATGGGTCTAATATTCACACTTTAGATTTTGGGGTCAAAATAATATGGTTTGACCCGTATCGGCTAATTTATGCAAACTAGTTACATAAGCCGAACCGTGCGCGCCGTAGGCGCAACGGGTAACCGTAGGAGTCCTACACAGTTTTCCTAAGTCAATATACTTTAAAGAGGTTGTGGTATCAGTAGGATACCTTCCATAATGCCCGTAACGAGTTTTAGTTCATTATGCGCCCCGTAGGGGTTTTCTGGTCATTTTAAGGACTTTTAAAAGGGCTTTCTGAGTTCTATAGGAAATCTGAGTTTCCCGATCAGTTTAATAAGTCTAAAATACTTTATTTATTATTTAAAATCAGTAGCAACTGGAATCGGGTCAAAAGACCTTGTAGAACTCAAGTTTTTGGCCGAAAAGGGCATATTCGGTATTTACCGAACCGTAGCCATAACCCCAGGTTATGAGCAGGTTAAAATTTATTAAAAATCTTTAAAAATCCCTAAATATTATTTTATTACAGTGGGTAAAAGTTCCGGTGACCAAATCTTGGTTTAGGTAGGCGTTATGCTAATTGCGCCGTTTATTACTAAAGTTTACTTTAATTGCGCTTTTTAGCATAACTCCTATTCTAGACCTCGGATTGACGTGAAACTTTAAGGACATGCTTAGCATTTGGTAAGCATAGTCATGGTCCTTTCACGTATCCGAAATACCCGTTTTATTTTAAAAAGGGCGTTACGGTCAACTTTTTAAGTAATTAACGGAAACGCGTAAAAGACTCGGACAACATCGAACCGGTCATAGAGGCTTATGCCATCATGTAACCTGGTCCTAAGAGAGTCCTAAGGCATACCTATATTGCACTAAAACGGGTCAGAACTGAAGTCAAAGCAAAAGTCAAACTTTTGCGACATTCGGTTCCGAACCGGGTCTATATAGCAAATGGCCGAATCAAACGAGCGTAAACAAGTTTATATATTTATTATCATGTTTTATGAGTGTCTAAACAGGTTGCATATTGTTTATATTACAGATTATGCATAAATCGCAAAAATAGCTTTCTGTTGACTTTTTAAGTACACGTTTGACTCGACATTTGAACTAGTTAGAGTGGTGATCATGGGGAACCCTTTCAGAGGTTTATTACCCACATAAATACCAACACATAACCACTTTTGATTCGACAAGCGACTGAGCCATTTAGGATTTATCTTGAAGTCAAACCGTAGTTACGACGGTTTGATTTTTAGCTATTAAACTAGGAAAAACTTAACCACAAAGGATTTGAATGACTTACAGAAGCTTGACACGAAATAGGATGCTAAGAGAAAGCTTTGAGAGCTCCAAGTATGATCAGAAGAGTGTGTTTGAGGTGTGGTGAACATATGCACACAATGTGTCTATTTATAGTGTTCAAATGGCTCTTAGATCATTACACAATAGCCTACAAGTGATCATGGATGAATGGCATGTGTCTCTAGGTGTTATGGGTCGAGTAGGGGGCGCCCATGACTCTGGAAAACCCATCCATAATTGTTTTGCCGCTTAAAAGAGCCAACAGCCATATTTCTGTCGCTGGGCGTCGCTTACGGACCGTATGGCTTAGGCCTTGCGGTCCGTAAGCCTGTAGCGGATCTGAGTTTAATCATTCACTTCCTTACGGTCCGTATGGCATGACCCTTGCGGTCCGTAAGGGTTAAGAAAAATATCTTTTTGAATCTTTTAAAATGATTATGAAAATCTTTGGTAATTAATACCCTGACCTTTCGGGTTTGAAGGGGTAACTTTGCGATATGGCCCTCGGTTAATTATAATCAAGGACCTCGCGTTATTTACCCGTGTTGTTAAGCCCCTGGATAGTTTACTTATTATCCAAGAAGCCTTAATTTATATAGTTGACGCTTGTAACCCCTCTCGTACGAATTTGGTCATAAGTTTCTCGTTTTAAAACGGAACTTCGCGGAATTTATATATTATATTCTAGTGAGCGTATTTTACTGTTACAAGGCTTCGGGTACGTCAAAGGGTCACTCAGAGGTATAATTAAAAATGTTGACACAGTTAACCCCCGCAGCTTGTAATCTCTCACTTTCTTCCGCGTTTCACTTCCGTACGATCCATGATTTATTCGTTTTAAGGTACGAGCATCTTTTAGGGTTACTATACAGTATACTTACCCTTGTTTGACATTTATAACCCTCGAATTTACATACTTTCAAGGTTTGTCAATATTAGTCCCTTATTAAATATTAAATGCCACGTGTAAACTCAAGACACGTGTCAATACATTATTGGACTCAAAATTTCGAGGTGTTACAATCCTACAGTTATAATGCACACATATATATAACATAATATCAAAACACATTCAACATCAAACTAGGCAACCATTTCATGCTGAAGGGGAAACTGGAAGTGCAGGAAAGTGAGGCCATGCATTTTGACCACGGTGTAGAACACAATCATTCTTACCGTGACCTGCATCCTCATGTCAACTGCAAACACAGATTAAAAAATACAACTGTAATAAGCTAATATGATTCTAATCAAATGGCTAGAATCCACTGTAATCATCAAACAACAAGAATCCAATGTGATTCATTGAACAACAACAATCCACTGTGATTCATCGAACAACAATAATCCACTATGATTCCCCAAACATCCAAAATCCACTGTAATCATCAAACAACAATAATCCACTGTGATACATCGAACAACAATAATCCAATGTGATTCATCGAACAACAATAATCCACTGTGATTCCCCAAACAACAAGAATCCACAGTGATATGCGGAGAACAATCAAGAATCCACAAGCACATTCAATTAACCCCTATTTCAATCATTCATATCAAAATCAAAATGAACACTAAACCCTTGTTCGATTATAAGCACATTCACATAATCATAAACCGCATAAACATACTAGTAATGTGTTACCCTGATTCACAAGACATTTACCTCAAACAGACTATCGATCTAGTTCATAGTGTGAATCATACCTGACATGTGGCTCAAAATTTCTCTGATCGTCGTCCCAATCGGCATTTCTATGAGCTGTTGTCGGTGGTGTGATCGCCTGAGATGTCGCCGGTGGTGTGTTCACCTGAGATGTCGCCGAAGAGAAGAAAGGAGATTGGGGGAATACTTGGGGGGGAGTGAAAGTTATATAGGGTGTTGTGTTGAGGAAGCAATCAAACACAAGTGGAAAAGACTATATTACCCTTTGACCGTTAATAAGTGAAGTTGACTTTAAACAGATTTTAACACCGGGGGTAATATTGTAGCATTTTTCAATAGTTGAGGGGTAAGACAACAAGATTTTCGTTTTAGGGGGTAAGGTTGCCAATCGCATCTAACCCCATGGGGTAAAAGTGCAGTTTACTTTAAAAACAAATTATAAGTTTATAAAATTAACTAATTATTTCTAAGTTTTAAGAATCTATACTATATAATAAAAGAAACCACTCTAGGGACACTTATCATCATATTAGACTATCTCTTATAGATAATTATACAATACTATATTATATATTATTTTTACATTAAATAATAGATTGATATAAATTAAACACATATGATATATAAATAACATATGTACGTAGTTTAAAGGATAAAACCAAAAATTTAATTATTATCACGAAAAAAGTTACCTAATTTAAAATGTAAAACATAAAATACACAAATTTTATATAAATTTATAAATTACCCGTTTATTAATTATACTACATGTATAAAAATTTAAAATATACACATAATATTTACGTGTTCTTTAAAAGATAAAACCTAGGTTAATACTTTTTTATTATAACCCTCAGGGGCGGTCCCGATAATTTGTGTACCCTGTTCGAACTCGAAAAAACGTGCCCTTAGGCCTTAAAATAATTGGGTATTAGGCGGTCTAAACCTAATGACAATGGGCTAATAACTAATCTAAACCATAAAAATAGTTTCGTAAATGGGCATATGTTGGTGTTTATATGGGTATACCCTATTAATTTATTTTTTACATATAAATATTGGATTTTTTTTTAAAATAACGTGCCCTTCGAAATATCGGATCCTATCCGGTGGTCCTCCCCGCCCACCTTCAGGGCCGGCCATGATAACCCTTTATATAATATACGTGTTGAATAAATCTAGGTTTTCGTTTATCATATTTCTGATCAATATGTACACATTTGATCTTATATGGTTCTTATAATATATACACAGTTTAAAGGTTTATTTCATGTAGTCTTTTTTAAAATATATTTTTATACATAGTTATTATTTATATAAGGTATTGGAAAATGTATAATTGTATCATAATATTATTTATCATTTATGTATTTACGGAGTTTTAATTGAAAGGTTAAATTTATTGAGACTTCGTTAACAAATTTTGCAACAACAGAATAATCTATTTTTATCACGAAAACCAAACTTTGTAATAATATATTAAATATTTTTATTTTCACTATACTAAATTACATTTACTCGACCCATGTAATACATGAAGGTTTTTAAAATATAACTTTTTATTATTTGATATATAAAATTAGATTTATTCAATTCATACAATACAATGGGTTTTTTAAGGATATATATTTTTTATTATTTAGTACAGAAAATTACATTTATTCAAACCGTGTAATGCACATATTTTTAAAGATGTAATTTTTTTTTATTATTTGGTATATAAAATTACATTTATTCACCCTGTGTAATAAATGATTTTTTTTAAAGATGTATTATTTTATTATTTGGTAAACAATATTACATTTATTCAACTCGTGTAATATACTATACGTGGTTTTAAAGATATAACTTTTTTATTTGTTACATAAAATTACATTTATTCAACCCGTACAATATGATTCTTATAGATATAATTTTTTATTATTTAATATATAAAATTATATTTATTCAATCCGTACAATAAATGAGGTTTTTAAAGATATATTATTTTATTATTTAGCATGATTTATAAGTTTTAAGAATGTATAATAAATAAGAGTTAAAAACTTTTAAATTTATCTAATGAACTTAATAATAAAGAATAATTTTATAAATTAGATTTTAGGTTTCTCATTTTATTTTTTAAATAACAAATTGAAATTTACAAAAAAAAATGTTTTTAAAAAAATGTTTTTAAAAAAATGTCAGGATTAAATAACATGTTGAAAAAAGGGAGGGGGTACGCTAGATCGAACCACATGGGTTACCAGTCTCGCTAGAAGCCTTGGTGGCTTTTTAATTCATTTATTTTTGTTTTGGGTTGGACAAGGTTCATGGGTTTGAAAAACAAAACAAAAGTTTCCAGAATTAAGTGACCGGGGACTCGAACCCGTAACCCTACCCAGGTCATGTGTTTTACGACAGGGCATGAGAGCACTTGGCTACCAGGATCGCTGGTAGATTAAGTGGTTCTAATTAATTTTATAAACAAAGTGCAATGAACCTAAATCCCCAAATCAGATTAAGAACCCTAGTTTCTTAGTCCTAAAACAAGTACTACCTGGTAACATTTTTAAGAGGGGACATGTGATTGTCATTAAATCCTTGCAAGCCCGAACTTTTACTTGGTTGGATAAAAAAGGAAACTTTAAAACATGAAAAAGATGCCCAATTAGAGGAGGAGCCTACTACTCCTTCTAACCAAAGGGAAGAACCCATCACTGTGTGATGATTCAATTGGAGGTCCCCAATAACAAGCACAAGGGGCATCGAAGAATGTACCTGGAGGTAACATCTCGGATACACACTTTGATACAACAAACATTGGTGGGGATGCAGATGATTCCATTAAATTGGATGATGGTCAAGGAATTGATGACACAACTTAGAGTTGAGGTCTTAAACTGGATGATGGTCAAAACTATAAGGAATTGATGACACAACTTAGAGTTAAGGTCTCAAACCTCAAGGAGGTTGTCAACAATATGCCTAAGTCTCAAGCCCAGCTAAGCCCTTACATAACCCAACAGCTGGCCTCCATACATGAGGAGTTCAAAAACTTCAAAGACTTAGCCACTCAAAAAAAATCTACCAGCCACAGAAAGCTCAACTTCTGTAGAGGGCAAAGCCACCCTGACAACAGTAGAAGAGCTAACCTCACTTCTCTATCAAATTGTTATAGGTACCTTAAAAGATTTTTTATGAAACAATGGAAGACCAAGTATCCTACAAAATATCCTCCTCCTGTTAACATCTCCAAATTAGACATTATTTGTCTAAAGAAGGGAAGAAAAACTAACACTGACCAATTAACACCCTTTCATCCTACATCTATCTTCCACTACAACCCAAGACTTATGCGAGAATATCTTGATAACCTAAAAATAGAGACGAGGGTTGTACACTGTACTAATGAGTGTACTTTTGAAGAAAAGTACTTAATTGCAGTTCGAATGCCTGGTAGGGTTCACACCTTCCAGTCTAGTCAAGACGTTGAAAGAGAATATATATAGTCTCGACATCACAGAAGAACCTGCATTAGATGTTTCACTAGTTTCCCAGCAAGGGATGAGGATTCCAGAAAGAAGGGAAGAAAAACTAAGACTGACCAATTAACACCCTTTGATCCTACATCTATCTTCCACTACAACCCAACACTTATGCGAGAATATCTTGATAACCTAAAAATAGAGATGAGGGTTGTACACTGTACTAACGAGTGTACTTTTGAAGAAAAGTACTTAATTGCAGTTTGAATGCCTGGTAGGGTTCACACCTTCCAGTCTAGTCAAGACGTTGAAAGAGAATATATATAGTGTCGACATCACAGAAGAACCTGCATTAAGTGTTTCACTAGTTTCCCAGCAAGGGATGAGGATTCCAGAAAGAATAGGATCACCTCCCTAAACTGAAGTCCTTGATCTACTTCCAATTAGTCCAAATACAAAGATTGTGAGATAGAGAGTAGACAAGGGAGCATCCAAAGTGAACATCTACAGAGCTAACAAAGCTTAAGACAAATTAGTAGATGCACATGGAATCCTTGAGTACAATGATGATGATCTGAAGATGTCGGTTGATCTTCCCTTTAGAATAAGAAGAAGGGGATGAAGATGCACTAAATCTGGAACTATAGATCAAAGGTCAAATCGGGGTAGGGTTCCTAAGGATGGATAAATAATTAGTTGGTGGAACTACATAAACAGTTGTGTCAATACTAAAAGTGTTTTTATGTTAATCGCTAGAACTTCTAATGCTGGTTCATCAAAAATAGAAACAGATTAAGTAAGAAGAACAATTCACAAAAATACAACACAAAGTAACAATGAGGTTTGAGTTTCCACAATAAATAGCTCATTTTAGCCCGAAACTGTTGGACTAAAGATACATCTATCAAGACTAATAGTGTTTTTATATTAATCAAATATGTGATGACTTAATCATTTAGTGTATTTTTTGTGAATTGATCTTGTTACTTAATCATTTAGCTAGAAACTGCCGGACTAAAGAAACAGTTATCAAGACTAATAGTGTATTTATGTGAATTGATCTTGTTACTTAATCATTTAGCCAGAAATTTCTAGAATAAAGAAACAATTGTCAAGACTAATAGTATCATCCGGTAGTTCTCACCATTTTACCCTTGTTTAACCAAACCTGCATATATGATCATACTGTAATCAAACCTACAGACCCATTTGGGCTGCATACTGACCATTTGACCCATAGAACACTTGACCTACAATCTGGCCCATTTAACCATTACAAATACCAACCATTAGATCTAAATCAGACATACCAAATTAAAAGGTTATCAATCTATAAATAGCAATGATGATAATTAATTAATACATGCATGATCATGGATAATGAATTAAGGACTTGTTAAACATATATATTTGAACAACAAAAATAGGAAGGGAAATATCAAAATACTATATTATATTATCAAAATAATTAACTTTCCATTTACAACCACCACCACCACTACCACTTTAAAATATTTAAACCACAGAAAAAAAATAAAAAAGATCCATAAACAAGGATCATAAAATTTAATGAATTAAGAACGTGTTAAACATATATATTTGAAACTATATTATATTACCAAACTAATTAACTTTCGATTTACAACCACCGCGGCCAGTCGCCCACTACCACTTTAAAATATTTAAACCACAGAAAAAAATAAAAAGGATCCACAAACAAGGATCATAAAACTTAATTTTTCACCACCACTACTACCATCATGGAGAAACACTATTATCTGTATTTTCTTCATATTCTACCCCGATGCTTCCCCTCGGTAGATCATCATCCTCATCTTCAAATTCTTCCATATCTGGAGCATGTGACTACAGTAGCCTTCACAAGCTTCTCAATATGTACTCCAAATGGTGCTTAAGGTTGGTTGATCAGCGGAAGGTCAGACAACTCTTTCAAGAAACTAAGATCATCTAAAAAGACATGAAATCTAGATCGTGTTCTTCAGCAGTCCCATTGGTCGCGGTCACCAACACCTTGAATTCTTCCGACAAGAATTCCCAAGTGGTATCCCTGGCTACTTCTCTATACCGTTTGTTAAGAGCTTGAAATAGCTTGTCAGTTTCTTCACCGTCGGTTCCCCATGGTCTTTCGATCCGGTGCAACCTCCTTAAGATTGGTTCAAGACAAATTATAGCACACTTTTGGGAGAGTGCAAGATTCTTTTGCTTATGTCGTTCATCAACAAGTAGAATTTCCTTCCAGTATACCACCAAGGCACCAAGCAAAAACCAGTTCTTCGTCTATTGTGCCTTTCTAAGTAAATCTAGTTATTTTTAGGGGGGGGGGTGAAGAATAACTGATTTGTGAGAATGAGAAAGGACCTGTTGATTTATTTTGACCTAATCAGAAATGTGCGTTATTTATATGAGATTTTGTGCCATCAATTGCTATCCCTAATTTCATCATTAGAAATTGGCATCAAGACGTTCAATTTTCCAAGATGACATACTAACGATGTGAAAGGGTTTAATGATCATAGCAATTGGATGCAATGCTTATAAGTTCCCTTCTTTTCCATTAGATCGCTGTTTGATATGAGCATCAAGATTCTCGGCTAACCATAGAAATAAAATTGGATGCAAAAAGTATAAAGATAAAAATATAAATAATAAAGAAGATAGTAATGATTCTATTTAACTAAAAATTGTTACATTTTTCTCAGTATTCTGTCAGCTTGTTCCTTTTGCATGTAGATCTCTCTTCTCTCTTTCTGCAAATGCTTTAGCCTAAAAATAAATCCACCACGTTAATGAGTGATTAATTTTATAAATATTTATAAACCCATTATCTAATAATGAAGAAAAAAAGCAACACATACCGCCCTTTCCATGATCCTGTTATGTTTTTCTAATTTTGCCTTGGTTCTCTAAGCTGATTCAGAACAGTTCAACTCCTACACAAACGATGACATTATAAACAATAATAAGAATATATAGGTAATGGTTTGAATAGAAAGACACATATTAATTTCATTTCACTACTTACAAAAGCAGTCTTTTGAGAAATAGCCTTAGATGATTTATTCATGACAGAAGCTTTAGAAACCTTTCCATGGGCCTCTGCCATCATTCTTTGTTTGACTTCCTCTGCAGCTTTTTCAATTGCAGCCCATTCATGTTCAGCTCTCTCACAGGCTTCTTCAAAGGCCCATTCACGCTTCATGTTTTGCTCTATCAACTGCTAATCTGTTTTTCTCCCACTCCCTTTCTTTGGCAACTACTTCTTCATCAAAACTTGTTAAACGATCTTTTCGTGATACTTTGCTTGTCCTGAACTCCTCAACTTCATTTACTTTGAACACAAAAATATATCGGCTGCTCGGTGTCATAAACAACATAAATAAGGCACATTTAACCCCAATTATGCTTCGAGTGTTAACGAACATTATAGACTTTGTTTTAAAAACTGTTCCCACTCCTATTTGGCTTCTTACAGGCTCGGTAGAGAAGATACAATGAAAGAAGTTGCAGATAAGCTACAATCCTCGCATTAAATGAAAATTATAAGTTGTCAATAACTGATACATAGGCATGTGCCATATTTTCAACATAAGCGAAATCATACATGTTCTTGTTGTTCACAATTATAAACTGAAAATTCAAAATTCAAGAATCAAATACATGTTTATATTTAGTCCGATATAACTTATTACTAAGAAATATAATCTAGTACCTTGGATTTGCTGACCGAAGTTGACCTGGTGTACTGAGTTGTTGACCTGGGTGGACTAGCTTTCAGCGTGTGGACCAAGTTTGACCAATTAGACCACAACCCTAACACCACCGTAACCATTGTCGAACCACCTTTGTCCGTCATCACCATTGCCATTGTCAAGCATCATCCCGGCAGCCAGAGCTCGTCTAACAAAACCAACACCAAATTGAGTCAATTTTCCTTAAACCAAATCTCTAAAAACATCAAAATACCAAATCAAATTAGTTATGAGAATTAGTTTTGTGGTCTACATCTTGAAATGAAAAAGTTTCACAATAGCTATGAGTTAGTGTTTGTTGGCATATATCAATAATTTTTTTATCCAAAAATCACATTACTTGATATTGGGTTTAACATGTAAAAACTTTGTGCATACTTAAATCTATCTACCTTCAAACCCATTTCATACACATTACTATCCATCTTTATAGCACAAATAAATAAATCTACGGTATGCAAAACCCCATGAGTAAAGCAACAAAACAACACATACCTTGTCGAATCCAACGTCTAGTGTAGTCATTTTTTTTATTGTTCCTATAAAGCAAATAATCAATGAAGCAATCAATCAACCAACATCTGTGTCTCATTTAATTTCCCAACAACCAATGGTAATTTATTCAACAAGCATGCAATAACTTAAAGCTTATTCAAGTTTTAAAGTTAAATTACTTGTTTGGCCATTATTACAGTCACATATAATCTCTAATACCAACTATTTCGGTCCACTGGTTTCTTACATATATTCAAATGTACCTGGTCCATATCATCATTCAACAACAGAATGTAAACATTAAATGGATAAAGTAACTAGTCCATATGTTTAACAACTTCATAACTCTAAATAGTTAATAGTTTCTACACATCAAACCAAAAGAAGAAATACTAAAGAACAACTCCATATCCAACAAATTAAGGTCAACCGATTGATAAATTACTCCTTGTTCGAGCAAAATTTCAAAAAATCAACATTGTACCATCAATCTGTCTTACTCAATCCATCAAATCAATAATTGAATCCAAATTGAAATCTAAAAGTCATAAATGGTAAACAAACCTATCAGAGCTAAGCTTGTCATGTTCCCTAGTTTTGCTTGCTTCCCTGCAAAGTTTTTAGAGAGGGAAAAAGACTCAGATATGAATATAAAATTGTTAAATGTAGGTAGAAAACTCAGAATTGCAAAGTTTTGCTTGTTATCTTCCCCAGTCTTGTAACCTAACCTACATGGCTCGTGTATCTCCATAACTCCATCTTCATCTACAACAAAACAACCAAAAACGCAAAAAAAAAATAAAAAAATACGGTAGATCTGAGAAAAGTTTTGAGCAGAAAATAAAAATTATAGATGTCTGGATCTTTTTCCTACCGATTGCAACCACGCTGAAGCTTCATGATTCTGATTTCTGCAAAAATATTTGTTTGTACTGATTTGGGTGTACGAAGGGGGGAAATGATATTAGGGAATTCAAAAATTGGTGGAGAAAGTGGGATATGCTATTTTAAGGTTTCCTGACAATGAAGGATATGTTATGTGCGTGAAATCTGAAAGGAGAGAGAAGGTTGTTTTGTTTAGGATCTAAAAAGCATTTGAAAATTGAAATCCCGCCTAGCAGATTTCAGGGAGTGCTTTAGAGTATTATCCCGCCCAACAGATTTTAGAGAGTTTGAAAGCTAATAAAATCTATTTGTGCTTTAGAGTATTGTAAGACCGTGGGGTATGGTGGAGCGGGGGTTTGGGGCATGAGTTGAGACGTGGAGTTCGAGCCCCCCTCCCCCGCTGCCGAATGACGTGTCCGTGGGGTATGGCGGGGCGTGACATGGCCATGTGTATAAAAATAAAAAAAAATCTAAAATAAAATAATACACACAACATTTAAATAAAAGCCTACAATTTTATTAAAATTTCCTAAACATTATTACAAAATTCTACAAAAAAAAATTACAAAATAAAAAAAAGCCTAAAAAGGATTACAAAATTAAAAAAAAAAAACCTAGAGCGTTAGATAGATTTCGAAAATGGCAAGCTTGTCGAACGGCTTGCGCTCCTTGCCTCGGAATTCGATGTTCGTCACCGCCATCCGGTCTTCGTGGCTTATCTCACCGGCCGGGACGCTGTCGTAGTAGGCTTTGACTGTTGGGTTGGGGTAGCCGGTGGGGTTGGGGATATATATAGCGATGTTGACTGTTGGGTGGGTGAACCGCTTGGCTTGACCAACAAGCTATGACCTAGCCAACAAGCGAATATGAGCCGACCACATAGGATTGCTAGTCCGCCCCACGCCCGGCTTTAAACTCCCGCCCCTTGGGCCACGCCCAAACCCAAGCCCACCCAGGATGATGGCTTGGGCGTTTTCAGCCAACCCACGCCCCAACCCCCGCCCATACCCCATAGTCTAAACGTTACTTTGAAAGCTTATACATCTTTAAAAAGTGGTAAATGACCAAAATTTTCCTTCCAGTATGTATATTATATATATATATATATATATATATATATATAGGATATATATGTATATATATATATATATGATTCGGTTCAAATGAAAACCATCACGAGTTGTGAGAACCGTGAGAACTTTTTGATCCCGAACGAGTTGGGCCAAATTTTTTTTGGCACAAACGTAGACGCAAACATTATAAACATATCTGTAACAAAAGTAAAAAAAGTTGTCGAGTCGTTAGCTTTGACTGATGCAAGTTTTTTTTACGCACTGACGTAAAATTTTATTGAAGATAACTATTTTTTATTAGGACGTAAAAAAAACTTGCATTAGTCAAAATTAACGACTCGACATTTTTTTTACTTATTTTACAGATGTGTTTATAATGTTTGCATTTACGTTTATGCAAAAAAATTTTGGCCCAACTTGTGCAGGATCAAAAAGTTCTCACGGTTCATAAAACTTGTAGTAGTTCTCATTTTAACCCATCCTTATATATATATATATATATATATATATATATATATATATATATATATATATTATGTTGATGTCGAAACGATTATTTGATTATTTTCTTGGAAGCATGACTATACGTGTTTATATGATAATGTGATGATATGCTTAGACGAGTTTAGAAATACTTGGAAACATTACGCGAATACGTGTTTTGTGGAAATACATGAAAGATGATATAAATATATTACTTTCCCTATTACGACGAAAATATATTAATTACTTAAAAATATGTATACTATTTGTTAACGTATATATTTGTTGCCGATTACTTGAACGCATCGAGATACGAACTTATGTGTACATGAAGGTGAATTCTAAATTGATTGAATTACATATGATCATGTGTAACAGGTGTAATATACTTAAGTGTGTATATATATATATAGAGAGAGAAGATCATGCGAGAACCACCTTTTATTGTGAGAACCGCGAGAACCAATGTGAACACACAAAAAATGCCTAAAAATAGCTAAAAATTACACAAATTTTTTTAATATTTTTTATATAAAAATCGCTACTTTTCGAAGCAAAAAAAAAATTTAATTTTTAAATTTTTTTTCCCACTAAAAGTAGCGATTTGAGCATAAAAAATATTAAAAAAAAATTTTTAGATTTTTTTTTATTTTTTTAGATTTTTTTAGGTTTTTTGAGGGTTTAGTTTTTAGCATTTTAGCTTGGGGGGGGGGTGGGGTGGGGGTTTAGGTTTTTGAGGGGTGGGGGAGTGGGGTTTAGGTTTTTTTTTTTTTGGGGGGGGGGGGTGGGGGGGTTAGGTTTTTTTTAGATTTTTTTAGCTATTTTAGGTTGTGTTCACATTGGTTCTCAAGGTTCTCACAATATGGGTGGTTCTCGCATGAGCCCCTCCCTATATATATATATATATATATATATATATATATATATATATATATATATATATATATATATATATATAGGGGAAGGATGTATAGAAAACCCACTTTAATTTAGAAAACCCGGGAAACTCAAAGCTGCCGATGTTTTTTTTTCTTGAAAAAATTTACACATGTTATATACATGTTTTTAAGGGTTTTGGGCAAAAAAAAGCAAAAAAGCGCCGAGTAGATATTTTTAAAAAAAATAAACAAGTTTTGGTGTAACACATGTTACATTCATCTGACATATTTGTAACATGTGTTACACCAAAACTTGTTTATTTTTTTTTAAAATATCTACGAGGCGCTTTTTTGATTTTTTTTTGCCCAAAACCCTTAAAAACATGTATATAACATGTGTAAATTTTTTCAAGAAAAAAAAACATCGGGAGCTTTGAGTTTCTCGGGTTTTCTAAATTAAAGTGGGTTTTCTATAGATACTTACATTATATATATATATATATATATATCCAGTGATCACTAACGGGTCGTCGAGTCAAACATTTTTGTTAAATTGATAACATTCATCGAGTCTAGCGAGTTGGATAAGCTCTTGCAAAATAGACATACGATATAGACCTTAAGGTGTCCTATATGTGTTAGGGCGTTGTAGGTCGTACTTGTTTTTTGTCTAGGCTTTGTGTCGCTAGCATTTATGCACGAACTACTAGGTGAGTAGTCAAGACCCTTCTTTTACTGTTTAACTAAATTTGGGGGAACAACATACGATTTGGTACAAATGATTTATAATTGCATGGTAGTTATTAGTTGAGTCTCTTTACGTGAATATGAGTTATTTACGATTATCGATTGTTCGGGAGCTCAGGAAAGTCCTCGTGTTTAATGAACTATAACCATTAGTTATGGATTTAGCCATTGAATATCGCGAATACTGCTATTGGGTTGACGCCCAGGCCTTTGGTTAGTAGCGCTAACCTGGTTAAGACAAAGGGTGTTCGAAATATCCAAAAACGATTATATTATATTGGATACAATAGGATGAGACGATGCATTCTTAGTAATGGTTTGGTTATAAGCTCACGTAGTCACATTGATCATTGTCCTAGCTAGACATTGATTTGGTCATTCACGAATAATACTTTCCTTGCAAACGGTTTTCAAAACGATTTATACGATTTACTTATCCATCAATTACCCTAATCTAATGTAAGTGGGTTCCTAAATTTAAGGCATATTAAATTTACCTTTATACCCTTAATCTAAGAAATCAATCAATTTAATTAAAACAAATGTTACAATTTTACCACCCATTTAATCTTATCCATCAATTACCCTAATCTAATGACTATGATCACTTCTTACACTTTATAGAGGAACCCTACACACACACGCACTCTCTCTATATATATACACACACATAGCTACCAAGGGGGATAATCTTTTGAGAAGAAAAAAGAGCAAATAGTATAATCGTAAAATATTAAATAATTTTTCTCTCATTTCACTAGTTATTCTCTTTGACTAATTAATTAGTCATAAACACTTTATTCTACGCACATCGAAATTTCTCCTACATATATCCTACACATTTCAAAATTTATCTCATTATTTATTCTCTTTGTCTAATTAATTAGTTATAAACACTTTATCATACATAACAAAATTTTAGCTTAGACACATCAAAATTTATCCTACATATATCCTACACACCTCAAAATTTATCATTTATTTAAATTATGTTTATTTTGAAAAAGTATATTTTGAAAATGAGTAGTATTAGCTAATTTATTGGAATATAAGAAATTAATCAACTATGTAAACTTATCTCATCTCTATGCCCTTACAATAACATTAAATCTAAATATTAAACTAATTACTTTTGTTGGTTTAAACCTTTTCCTTCTATTCTTACAAAGAATTTTCTTCTCATTTGAACCCTTCACCATCTACCAATAGTTATTATTTGTTAGTGTGGCTAAAAATTATTGTACATGTGCATTGTATGTATATGCTGCACATGTGCATTATATGCTTAAAATTAGCTTTTGAGTTTAGTTTAGCTTTTAGGGTTAGGTTTTTTGAAGGTTTAGGATTAGGATTAGGTTTTTGGGTGTGGGAGGAGGGGGGGTTAGGTTTTTGGGTAGTGCGGGTGGAGGGTGGTTATGTTTTTTGAGGGGTGCGGGTGAGGGGTTTAGGTTTTTTTGGGGTTTATGTTTAGGGTTTAGGGTTTAGTTTTAGGTGGTAAATTACGCTTTTCGTCCTTTATGTTTGTATCAGATTGCAATAGATAGCCTTTAACTTCAATAATTACAGTCACAGTCCTTTATTTGGAAAACTCATTACACTCTACGTCCTTTAACATTAACCTGGTTAAAATTTTCAGTTAAGTTTGATTACATAAGGGTAATTTAGTCTTTTTACCAAACTATTCAAAATTGTTTAATAAATATAAAAAAGCAAAACTTTCCCTTCATCATCATATTCGATCTACAATAACATAATTCAATGAAATTACTATCTTCAACCAATGAACTTTAATGAAATTTCAATCTTCAATCAAGAACTTTATTCTGCAATCAAAACTTTTTAAAACCTACTAACTAAACAAATCAAACATAAACAACTAACCATCCAACCCTTACAAACTCACAATAATCTCGCAACAATCAAAAGCGATTACCTTCTCAAAAAAAATTACGAAAAAAAAAACTTGTTTCTCGCAACAATCAACACTGCCAACCATGTTCTTCAGCTTCAATTCGACCACAAATCTGTTTACCGCCTGCAGAGGATTTCAGATCTGAGGTTTCTAGATCTGAGGATTTCGTTCCGTACCGGGTGTTTAGAGGATGTCGAATTTGAGGTTTTCAGAGTTTTCCAAGATCTCCACCTTCAGATCTGTGTCACCACCTGCAGATTTAAACGTTGAGGTAGTGGTTGGGGTGGTGATTCAGATTTGCCGAAAAAGATCAGTGCGCTTGCTAGAATCTTAGATCGGAAGTCCGTTCACCAACATGTTTCTCTATCTAACAAACAATCTCTCTCACATATTCACTGTGTGTGTTTTTGTAGAAACGATGAAGATGATTACAGAGAACAAGCTTGAATAACAATTTGGTTTTTGATTCAGATTTATGATTCTGAATTAACACTGAGAGAGAGAGAGAGAGGAGAGTTGAAACTTGAGAGAGATAAAGAAGAGACAGAGAGTGTGTTTTGATTTTTATATATATACAAAGGGGTAAAATTATAAAGACCTAGTGTGTAATAAGTTTTCCAAATAAAGAATTGTGACTGTAATTATTGAAGTAAAGGCTATCCATTGCAATCCGATGCAAACATAAAGGACGAAAAGTGTAATTTATCCTAGGTTTTTTTAGGGAGGTGGGGGGTGGGGGGGGGGGGGTTAGGCTTTTGGTGGGAGAGTGGATTTAGGCTTTTGGAGGGTGGGGTGGGGGGTTTAGGTTTTCGGGGGCGTCGGTGGGGGTATGGGTTAGGTGGTTTAGGCTTTTTCATATTATTGCACATGTGCAGTACAACTTTTTTTTTTTGAAAAAAAGTTTTTTTTTATATATTAAATATAGCGAATTTTAATAAAAAATAAAAATGGTATCTTTTTTTAGGTTTTTTTAGTTAGTTTTTTAGTTTTCTAAATCAAATTAGTTTTTTCATGATCCGTCCCCTATAAACCCGTTCACGATCATAAATATAACTATGATCTATTTCGCACATCGTTTGTAATTACTAATTAAACTAGTTAAGTGGTTTTAGTTTGTTGTCGACAGTGTAACTCTTACGGGTCATAACTCGGTCGGCCGTGTTAATTAATTTCTACTGTTCCATCTTTCTAACAATGTGTCCTTGAAGATTTACTGATTTAGTATCCATGTGATCAAAGGATTTCTATCAAAAGAAGATCAAAGATGGAAAGATAGAATCAACACAGTGCATACGAAACACGTGATGATTATCTAAATGGTTGAACAAGTGTATATCACAAGTATATATTTATGAGACAAGAGATGACAAATATCAAACACATATAAAGTTATCTAAATGGTTGGACAAGTGTATATGACAAGTAAATATTAATGAGACATAAGAAATATCAAACACATATAAAGAAAATATTAAATCAAGATACTTGAAGATAAATATTCTATGAAGATTTAACCCTTCGCAAAAGACTATTGAATAAGATAAGAAAAACTAAATGTATATTCAAGATATGTCAAAGATATTATTTCCTTAATCTAGTATGCAGTAGCAAAGCTTGAGATTTTCGACTAGGGTTGAAAATGTATATACCCAAAAAATTCTATAGAACCAGGGGTCGAAAACGTATATACCCAAAAATTTCTATACGAAAACCACATATATATATATATATTACACCACTGAGCAAAAAGTTCGGGGGGTCGGGCGCCCCCGGCCCCTTCTAACTTGCGCCAATGCTAGTATGAAGACGATCACGATAAACACAAACCTCATATGTTGAGTTTTGTGTGCATAGCAGTGATCACAATAAAAAAGAGAAAAGGGGAACACGAATCACCAGTTCACGTACATAGTAAGAGAGTTTTTAACCAAGAATTCAACACCTTGTTTGTTCTAGGTTTCATATTGTTTTCTTTGTCTGTAGTTTGTATTAGAACAAGTTGTTCCAGAACAAAGTATATATGTTACTCAATATCTAGTTTTTTCCACCAAGCTGGTATAAGTTTATTTTTCTGTAACTGAATTTAAGTGTAGAAAAATCCAGGTGTCCATTTCAATACTTTCTATATGCTTTCTTTATTCCGTCACATGTTTACTTTGATAAATTGTTTGTTCAATGTGTCTACTTTAATCAAATCGTTTGTTCAATATTAATAAATCCTTAATCAGTGTTTTTGCGTTAAACTAGAAGCAAGTTAATCTGTCGATGATGATGGTGGATGGGACGGGAGAATGATGGGTCTGGTTGCTTGACGTTGAAGATGGTCTTTGAAGCGGGTAGAGGTGACGATATGATAACGTTTAGAGGGGTTCTTGAATGGTGACTGGTGGTGGGCGTTTTAAACATTGATGCATAATTTATTATTGTTATTGCCATTAGTTAGTTATATTGAAAAATAACTAAAATAACATGCCACGATATGATAATGTTACGACCCATTCGAAAGATATCTTTATAATGTAGAGTAAATTTGTTACATTAAATACAAATTTTCTATTTCACTACACAGAATTATAGCTCAAGTAAAATTCAATGCTTTTGTATTACAACTTGTCTTTTTAGTCAACTAACATTATTTACAACACGTTGTCAATCAATTACAAACTAAATTCAATATTTTGTACTCAAATTTCAATACTTTTAAGAAGATATCTTCAAAAATTATCAATGCTAGATTCTTTGACCCCTCCCCCCTGCGTACAGTTGCATGGGAAGATTCATGAATCATGCAAATTGCACAATGGTCCAGCACAAGAGTTGTGGGGCAGTGGGGGCAACCCACATGTCTAGATAAATGAGTCCCATTTAGGGTAAGATGGACCACTTTATGATACATTTTCAAGATTTTGGACCAAAAAAACAGTTGATGACCCCGTTCCAGCTACTTTCCTTTCCTTTTTTGACTTCTCTCAGCCAAACTAATTTTTTAATGGAAAATTTGCGAAAATATCATTTGACCAACGTTCTTTACGAAAAATGTCACATTCATGCGTACGTGGACGGACTCCTCCACATGGGAGGAGTCTGTGCGTCACCTTGAAGAGTCCATGAACCTCAGCTGACATGTGTCCTTTCAAATGTTGAAGAGTCCATTCCCGACGCATCCCATGCCTCCCCTGGCGCATCCCATGCCTCCCCGACGCATCCCATGCCCTCCCGACGCATCCCATGCCTCCGCGACGCATCTCATGCCTCCCCGACGCATCCCATGCCCTCCCCGACGCATCCCTTGCATCTGGACGCATCCCATGTGAAGGAGTCCGTCCACGGACGCATGAACGTGATATTTTCGTAAAGAACGTTGGTCAAATGACATTTTCATAAATTTCCCTTTTTTAATTTAGTAAAAGCCCAAGAACACCATAGATAATGATTAATCATGATAAAAACAACATTTAAGTTCTATGGTGGTTATAGGGTAATTAATTCAATAATAATCAACTTTCACGTTGCGTAGGCATGCCATCGTGTTTCATAATTCCGCGTGTCCATGCTGACCCTTTCTATGTTTCATAAAACGAGTGTAACGATCAAGGGTTGTTTGGTAACGTGAAATAACTTAATTCAATTTAACTATACACTCAAACGCTTTATCCGAATCAAACCAGTAATAATCTTTGTATGGTCGGAAACATATCTTCATTTGTGACTGATGCCGCGGATAAGATTCAATTTCTACACTTCCAAATATACCAAAGTGTGAGGAAGCAAACTCCAGAATATAGTTGTCATCCACTTGTTCTCGATATTAAACAATGATCTCGATACAATCTCTTTTAATTTTGGGACATGAGGCAAGATGCCCTACTAGCTTGTATCTTTTACCCAGAGTGGCCAGATTCCCCTAGGAGTCCATCGCCCACACCAATTGGCAATCCAAAAGAGACTTTGGCCCATCAATATTAAAGTGTTAGATAAATTAGTGATAAGTGTTCATTCTCTCTGGTGTAAATTATAAATTGTAATTTAGTTTTGGTAATAGATTAAAGAGTTTGTTGTCGTTCGAAAAAATGTCAATCCAATACCCGTGAGGCCGTGATCAAAACCATCTCTCTTAAAAAAATACCCAATATTGTACTCTACAGTTCTATTATATGATATTATCTTAATATATTAATATTAATTAATATTAATATTAATTAATATTAATATTAATATTAATAGTAATAGTAAAAAGCAAATCTTTTATACTACTTTTTGTTATTTTACTACTAAAACTAATTTCAAACCAAGGCCGTCACCGAAAATCTTCGAAAATACGTGGGCCTTGTGCGAAAAGAAAATACGGGCCCCTAAAATATAAACTTTGAAAAATAATATATAAAAAAGTTTTAAATATATGAAAACGAATTAAAAACTTGTGGCAATCACCCACATGTTGTGGCGGCCGCTTTTTATGTGGAAACGTAGATGAAAAAACACGTCACGCATGCATTTGCACATCGAAACGTACAAGAAAACACGTAGTAAAGGTATATTAAGAAAATCGAAATGTACAAGAAAACACATTATAAGAGTATATTCAGAAAATACAAAAAATTACGTCGTGATTTAGAAAAAACAAAATAGTCGCATTTTTTCTCACTGTTCCCTTTCTCTTCTCTCTGTACATGCAATTAAACTTGAACTAGTGATAAATACATCAACATTGAGTAGAGGGCAAGATATGGGTCGATAAAAAATGGTTTGGTCAAAACAGGATAACTACATATGAACTCAAAGCGTCATTTTTTTTTAAGTAATTACACGTTTAGCTTAATAAGAAATAATAAAAATTAACAAACAATTGAACAATTTAATGATAAAAATTTAAGATAAACGATAATTTTTTATAATCTAAACAATTAGAGTTAAGTGAAACAAAAATAAAAATCAAATACCATCTTTTGGATGAAACTAATTCAAAAAAAAATTTACGGGGCCCAATATCCCGATCGACTGACACCCTTACAAAGTTGAAAATTTGGTTTGGATAGAACATAGAAAATGTTATATGCATGTTTCGAAACTGAACCTTAACAATCAAAAAACAAGGAACCAACCATCTGCACCACATAAAAACTGTGATAATAATTAGGTCGATAACTAATTTATACGTATAACAATCCAATAAAAATTGATTTTGGGCCCCAAAAAGTTTGGGCCCAGAGCGGTGGCCCACCCTGCACACCCTCTGGGCCGGCCCTGTTTCAAACATTACTTTCTCATATAACTTTTAAAATACGATGTTTTATAACATTTAGAGTATGTTGTGGCGACATGCTGTTTTTTTATCTACGTTTCCATGTATTTTTTCGGCATTGAGTTGTGAGTAGTAATGTATAATTCAATGAAACACAAGCATACATGTTATCAAAACTACCTCACATAGTATAATGTGATACTTTTAAATTTTTGAATATAATGTTGCTACTGTTTATTTTTATATATGCTTCAATAAATTATTTGTCCAAACAAGTTCGGTAGTGGTATCAGTATTCGTCTTTACTGTTTCCAATATAAATTTCATTGAAAATGTAGTTGTATTCGCAATATAGTGTCTTTTCTATATATAATGAGTGTTAGTACATCATCAACACCGTAACAAATCGAAGTGATGCCTTTCCAACAATATCGGTATCACGTCGATTTCTACCGAATAACATCGGCACCGACATCGCTACTATCAGAACTGTTACTAATCTTCATATTTTTAGTTATGATGGATGTAAAACATATGTTGATATCCTTTCGGGCATATCATGACTTATTTGTTGGGTGTGCCGGTACCATACCAATACCGTAATAACCTCAACCGATACTAACCGAATACCCATCACAACATACCGGGGAATTCCATGTGTTTCTATGAAATTCAAGTCCACGTAATCGGAGATATACCTCACTAAATAATATTTATTTAGGTTTATAAATTAAAGAGTTTATTTAATTAATTAATAATCTTATAGATAAATGTATTTAAGAAACTGATTTAATTGTTAAATAATTAGTCAGATATGATAAACCTGATAAAACCTAAATCCCATGTGATAAACATAGAGGGGTCGTATGAATCTAACCTAGATTAGGGTTTTGGGATTATAAGTAGAAGAAACTGGATTTGGAGAAACGCTTAATATTCTGAATGTTTATGCCCCGCAAGGGATCTCTGCGAAAAAGATTTTGTGGGATTTGCTTACCCAGGTGATTACTGACCACGATGGTCTCTGGGTTGTTGCTGGAGATTTTAATGCAGTTCGGTGCCATGAAGACAAAAGGAATTGTGCCTACAAAAATTCGTGTGCGAACAACTTCAATACGTTCATATATAATTTTGGCCTTATCGAATATAATATGAATGGTAGGAAGTTTACGTGCTCATCAGATAATGGTAGGAAATTGAGCAAGCTCGATAGATTTTTGGTTGACCCGATCTTCTTTAATTGGTGGCCGAATGCAAGAGTGATGGCATTACCATGCTTAGTTTCTGACCACTGCCCGATCATTCTGTCTTTGGTTTCTTATAATTACGGAACAAAGCCCTTTCGTGTTTTTGATTCGTGGATTGGTAAACCGGGCTTCGAAGAAGTGGTTGTGGAGTCGTTGAGTAGTGAGTCAGATGCGGCTGGGCCGCCAGACGTGATTTTGTTAAGAAAATTGAATCGGATGAGAATTAAACTAAAATCTTGGAGGGATGAGATGTTGAAGAGGAGTTCGAAGGAAGTGGATTCGGCTTTGTTGGAAGTTGAGAATATTGAGTCCGTGCAAGAAGAAAGGACCCTTACGGAAGAAGAGGAGTGGATTCTAGCGGAAAACAAAAAGATTTTGCTTAATGAAGAGGAGCGGAAAAATAGGGATTTAAAACAAAGATTAAGAATTAGATGGGCCAAGGAAGGGGATGAAAACTCTAAATTCTTCCACACTATGATAAATTGCAGGAAAGCGTCAAATGTGATTCACGGGCTTAGTTTGGATGGGATTTGGGTGGATAGGCCGGCCTTGGTTAAAAAGGAAGTGTTCAGATTCTTTAAAGAAAAATTCATCGAATAATGTGTGGATCGGCCACGTCTTATATGCTCGAATATCAGGCGTATTTCAGATTTAGATGCAGCGGGGCTGGAGGATCGGTTCTCTCGTCAGGAGATCAAAGCTGCGGTGTTTGAATGTGGGGACGATAGGGCCCCGGGCCCAGACGGTATTAATTTCTGTTTCGTTAAATATTTTTGGCATCTTTTAGAGGAGGATTTTTTCAAAATCTTTGGTAATTTTTATGATACTGTGGTGTTAATTTGGGTTGTGGGTCCTCTTTTATTGCTCTAGTGCCAAAAGTTTCGGATCCAAATAAGCTAAAGGATTACCGCCCTATCAGTTTAGTTGGGATTGTTAACAAGGTTATCTTGAAAGTTCTTGCAAATAGGCTGAAGAGGGTGTTGGTTACGCTCATTTCAACGTCCCAATCTGCCTTCATTTCTGGGAGATACATCTTGGATGGCCCTTTAATTGTAAATGAAATATGTAACTGGGCGAAGAGAGTTAAAAAGAATTTTTTTATTTTCAAAATTGACTTCGAAAAGGCTTACGATAACATCAATTGGAACTTTGTGTTGGACATCCTCGATCAGATGGGTTTTCATAGTAGATGGTGTGCTTGGATTAAGGGAGTGTTAACGTCGGCTCGTGCTTCGGTTTTGGTCAATGGGGCGCCAACGTTCGAATTCAAGTGTCACAAAGGCATGAGACAAGGGGACCCCATATCTCCGTTTCTTTTTGTTATTGTTATGGAAGCGTTGTCATGCATGTTTAGAAAGGCTAGTGACTTGGGTATTTTGAAAGGGGTTAATCTTCCTAATGACGGTCTAACTATCTCGCACCTTTTTTATGCCGATGATGCTATTATATTAGGAGAATGGGATAAGGAGAATATTTTAAATGTGGTTAGAATTCTAAGAAGTTTCCATGTGTGCTCGAGTCTTCGAATTAACTTGGGGACATCTAGTATCTTCGGTTTGGGTTTGAATACGGGGGAAGTTGAAGAGATGGCGGGTCTTGTGGGGTGTAGGGCGGACTTTTTCCCGTCTACGTATCTTGGTCTAACGGTGGGGGCTAACATGAACCGTGTTATTAATTGGAGACCGGTGTATGAGATTTTCGAGAAACGTTTGTCTTTATGGAAAGCTTCCTTTCTTTCTATAGGGGGTAGAGTTACTTTAATTCGATCGGTTACTGAAAGCCTCCCGACTTATTTTTTCTCTATTTACCGGGCCCCGGTTAAAGTGGTGGCAGACTTGGAAGGCATGATTAGAAGATTTCTTTGGGGAGGAACCGCGGGGGAGAAAAAAACTTCATTGGGTTGCGTGGGATAGGGTGGCATCTCCTAAGAAAGCAGGGGGTTTGGGTCTCCACAATCTAAAGGACATGAACTTGGCTTTGCTTTCGAAGTGGGGTTGGAGATTTAAAAATGAAAAGGACAATCTTTGGGTTAAAATTGTCAGTGCTCTTCATCTTGTTAGCTCAGATTGGGAGTTTTTTTCCGGCTAAAAAAGCGTATGGGGGAGTTTGGTGTAATATTGTGACGGCTATTCGGAAGCCTTTCGTGGATAACATCTCAGTTCCGAATCTTTTTAGAGGCGTGGTGGGTAGAAGGGAGGATATTATGTTCTGGCTTGACCCATGGTTGTTGGACGTTCCATTGAGAATTAGATTTCTGTCTCTCTTTCGGTTAGAGGTGGTGAAAAATTGTTCTGTCAGAGATAGGTTGAACGAGGAGGGCCTGTGGCTTTGGAAATATGATTTGGAATCGGATTTGGAGCGGTAGGAATGGCAGTCGATGTGCTCGGCTCTCGGGTCGAAGTCTTTAACTGACAATCCTAATATGTGGTTATGGGCTGGTAACGGGCCAGCCATGTTCTCTGTCGTGTCGGTTAAGAACTTCATGTACTCGAAGAAGGATTTTAGCAACCGTTATGTCATGGAATGGTGCAAGTGGGTTCCGTCTAAATGTAATATTTTCGTTTGGCGTGCGGAGATGGATAGGGTTCCTACGGTCGAGACGCTGAACATGCGGGGAGTTTTTGTGGATAATCCTTTGTGCAGTTTTTGTAACGTCGGTCCAGATTCAGTTTCGCACCTGTTCACAGCTTGTCCTTTTGCTTTGGGCCTTTGGGAAAAAATATCCTTTTGGTGTCGGGTTAGAATTTTTTTTGTCTTCTCCTTTCGGGACCTTTTAGAGATTCACTCGGTGGGTAATAGATCGGAGCCGGAGAGGGCGACGTTGCTTGGGGTTTTGATTTAAGCCTGCTGGCTTCTGTGGAAGGCCAAGAATGACTTGCGGTTTAATGACAAAAAACGTAACGTTGAGGAGATATTTAGTGAAGTTAGGGCGATTAGCTTTTTATGGTTCAAACATAGGGCTAAGAAAGGGTTATTTCTCTGGGAAGATTGGTGTAAATTTGTTAATATGTAGCTAGTTTGTTTGTTTTTTCCGTCCCGGTTTTCGGGTTCGGTGGTTTAATGAAGTTCACGTTTCAAAAAAAAAGAACTAGAAGAATAGGGATTACATTCAAGGTGTTAACACTGTTACAGAAACATGATTTATCTCTCTATCTCCCCCCTCCCCCCTCTTTTAGGTCCCTGGGGGTCTATACCGGATTGATAACTAGATTAAACACATGATAGAGTAGGTGCGGAATTCAAACTCTAGGTGGTTTGGGGTTGAATTTTTATAGTCAGGATCCTGAATTCAGTAGGTCTGCAGTAAGCTCCTAATGTAGTTTAATTGTGCAAGAATCATGAAAGAACATAGGATCCTGATCATATTTATTACTAACCGGTTGCTTCTAAGTTGAAGGAATATTTTGCAGGAATATTCTTTGATAACGGCTAGGAGGGACCTTGCACCTGAATTATCGAAAAAGTAGTTCAAAGAAATGTGTGGAAATAACATTGGAAGGTGGCAACGGTCAAAGAGTGGTTCTTTCAAGATCCTGGATATTTCGGAGCAGTAGTTAGGATTTATTTTGGACTTGTACTATAAATTGGCATGATCGGATCAACTTAGACACATATCACACTCGTTGCAAACACTCGATACACTCACACATACGAAGTTATCATCTTTAACACTTAGTTCCAATCGATTAAGCCACGTTATTTGTACTTAATTTTTATATAATCTTAGTGGAGCTGTGTAGTTTCCAGCCCCAGGTTTTTTTTTGTGCCGGAGATCATCTTCACAAAGAGGATCAAGGGCTTTTTCCCCGTAACATATCGATTGTGTTGGTTATTATTCATTATTTGCATACCCGTCTGTTGTAAATCCAAGGTTTTATCAAGCAAAATCAACATGTAACTTATTTTCAGAACTGAGGATCCTGACAGTAAACTCAGGATCATGGATATCAAGTATAACATTTTCACAAGCACCTAACGTCACTCTCTTATTTTGGTTAATAAGTTCATCATACAAGTTTTTGACCAAAACAGTTTGGCGCCCACCGTGGGGCAAGTGGTGCTTTTTATCATAAAATTTCTGTTAAAATTTCTTTTGAATCAATTTATTGAAAAACTATTTTCGAAAATGGCTTCTTAACCAAAATCCTCATCAACCACATCCTCTGTAACTGCTGCAACAACTAGAACCAATAATCCTCTACCCCACCTACTCCAGGAAACCAGAGGAAAGTCACTACTGCTGCAAGGAATGTATATTCAGGATCGGGAAAATCCACTACAGGACCTTTCTTGGCTTCATATGATGTTTGCCTTGGTGCAAAACTAGTTGAAACAACAACATGAGACCAACTAAGTGTTGTTCAAGAAATTAAGGGAGTTGAAGAACTCCGGGAACTCGGCGGAACTGACAACACCTCTCCAGGCCAAAACTTTGAACTTCAATACGTCGATCTTCAGAAGTTCACAAAGGAGATTTCATGCCTATGCAATCGGATCGGAATCGATTGGTCCTGCTCATTCTGTCAGGATCACATCAAACAGAGATTCAGGAGCTACCCTAGGATCCTTTAACAAGAATCCAAACACTGGTAATCTTACTAATAATAATTCGTTAAATACTAATGATTTTGTGTAGATCACAGGAGTCAATCTAGAGATGGCAAGAGAAGTTAAGGACATGATCTATAGTGTACCAAGAGTGGCGCAACCAATACCAGGGGTATCTCCTGAGAGTCACATGATCTCCAGGTTTGCTCCCCTAATATGTTGTACGGAGATCCCAAAGAGATTCTAGACTCCCAACATGAAGCTGTATGTTGGAACCACCAATCCTGAGGAGCACGTGGCCCAGTGTAGGGGACAAATGGAGATCAACCCTGTTCCATCAAATCTCAAAGACGCTTGCTTGTGCAAAGGATTTGGCTCCACCTTGACAGGATCAGCCTTGAAATGGCTGATCATTATTCTTCCATACTCTATAACTTCTTTTGCTCACTTAGTTAACCTGTTCAATAACCAGTTTTCTTGCAACATAACTTTTAAAAGATTAACCAGTGATCTGTATAGGGTTACATAGGCTCAAGACGAATCCTTAAGGGATTACGTGAGTAAGTTTGGTCGAGAATCCTTGGAGATCCCAAACCTTGACACTGCTACAGCGGACCAGGCTTTTAAAATGGGTCTCCAAAAGAATTCTCAGTTTTATGAAGATTTAGTCATGAATCCTTACAGGAACCTAGACGAAGTTCGAAACAGGACTTTAAGGTTCATAAGACGAGAAGAAGACAGGAAGATTCAGCAAAGGATCAACCCTCCTACCATTTATGACCACCCAAATAAAAATGGGATTCTTCTCAGAAATCCTATAAGTCCAAACCATATTCCAAAAAGGATAACCACAGGATTAACGCGGTGGATGATGAGGATCCTGAGGAAGATTAAATTGTCTGATTCTTGTTTTCTGTTGACATTTCAAGATTAATGTATGCTATGCAGAATCTAGGAGACAAAGCTTGGTGGCCTACGAAGAATGACAAGAATCCTAGCTGGAAAGACAAAGTTAAATGGTGTACTTATCATGAGGACTTCGGTCATGTAACTGAAGATTGTTATGCCCTCAAGAAGGAGATTAGCTATCTCCTTAGCAAAGGATACTTGAAGGAACTGATGGGTCAAAAGAAAGAGAGAAGCCAGGATCCTGGTAGATGGTGGAAGCTTAGTAAACATCATTCAACTAGACGCTTTGAAAAGAATGAACATTGCTGAGTCAAAGATCGTTGCTAAGTCAGCTGTGTTATTAGGTTTCAACGGTGAAGTCAAGAATACAGTCGGAGAAATAAAACTTCATGTGTACATAGAGGGAATAAATTATATTCAAAAATTCTGTATTATAGATTCTATCTCATGTTACAATATCATCTTAGGTAGGCCTTGGATTCATGACATGAAGCTTGTTCCCTCAACTTATCACCAATGTGTTAAGTTTCCTACCCCTTGGGGAGTTGTCAAAATAGAGAGCAACCAAGAGGTAGCCAAGGATTGCTATACTTCATCAATGAAGCTTTCAGAAAAACAAGGCAGGCATAACAATTACAACAAAGAGCATGAGATGTCCTAGAAGCTAAGGAACAGAATATCAAAGAAGTATCCTTGGATCCTTAGGATCCTGACATCAAAGTGATATTGGAAATGAAGATCCCTGAGGATCTTGAACAAGAACTTGTCCATTTCCCAAAAGCAAGAATCTCGACATTTGACTAGAAACATGAAGACATGATAGATATATCAAAAGAGATTATTACTCATAAATTCGATGTTGATAACAGTATAAGGTCGATACATCGAAAACGGAGGAAGTTTGCCCCTGAAAGAAACCTGATAATCCAAGAGGAGGTTGAGAGATTGTTGAGAGTAGAGATGATAAGAGAAGTCAAGTTCCCTAGATTGCTGGCCAATGTAGTTGTGGTCTAGAAGAAGAAGAAGAATAGAATATGGAGGGTATGTGTAAAATTCCATATTTTCGTACTTCTATTTTTAGAAGCTTATATTCTTATTTCATTTCAATCCTTGTAATCTCAAGATGGAAATCGTATTTTATGTCAAAAATGTTTAATCATACATGCAAATACTTAATCAAAATCGAAATACACGTTTTAATTAAAAACCGAGACATACATCAAGATTATATTTTCTTGGAATCACATTCATACGTGTTTCATAATTATAACATACTTGCATACACCTTTATAGCATAAAATAACCAACAATACAAGTTCAAGGATTAAAAATGGAAATTTCCACCTTCATTAACTCCCAAACCCTAATCCCTACTTATAAATACAAGCCTCCACCAGCTCCCAAACTCTTTCAAATCACCCCAAACTTTTTCAAATCATCAAGAAATCACCTCACTTATAAATACAAGCCTCCACCACCTTTCCACACTCTTTAATCACTCCAAAACTCTTTCAAATCATCAAGAAATCTTCCACTTTTGGGCAGAAAATTCTAAGTCCAAAAAGTAAGTTTGAGCTTGTTTCTTCATCTTTTTCTTCTTATTTCTGGCTTTCCTCCTACTTGGACAACCTCTAGGAGTGTTACCACATGTTTACCAAGGTAAACAAAGTTGGTACATCACCATTTTGGTCTAAAGTTAGGATTATTTTTCTAAGTTTTGTCAAAACTTTCATACTTATTCTTTTCTACTTTGTTTTCTTGGACTATTATGTACCAAACCAAGTTCCCAACTAATCTTCATGTTGAGGGACTTGAGTTAAGGTTTATTCCATCAAACATGAGGTTCATAACCTCAAAAACTTTCTGCCCTAAAGGTTACTAACAACCTACAAAGTGTTGAAACCATCAAAGCCCACAACCTCCAATGTTGTAAGGCTTGTGTTTTGATAAGGTGCAAACAATGGGAGCCTTGGCTTTCCAACTAAGGTGAGAGTTGAGCTCTCCAATCTCAAGAAGATGGTTACCAAAATACCTCAAGCTAAGTCTAGCTGAACCATGAATATACCCAACAACCAGCTTCCTACATAGGAGCTCAAACTCTCAAAACTGCTAGTTACTATCAAAAACTTCCAGCCATAGAAAGTCAAACTACTGGTGAGGAAATAACCACAAATAACCACCTCATCATCAAGCAATAGTGGAGCTATTTAGACTATGCAAATCATCTGTTGATATCAAAAAGGGGGAGATTGAACATAATTGTCATACCATGTATTTATCCTATCTTCAAGAAAGACTTAAGAATCTGGAAAACTTTCAAGAAAAGCCAGTATTCTTCCTACCCCAGAAAATTCAACTTATATCTTCTAAAAGCTTCTTACCAAACGGTAGAGTAGCAAAGAAGAATCAATATGGTAGGCAAATAAGGGTTGAAATGATTATTCTTCCTCAAAAACTTCATATCATCACTGATCAAATAGTTTGGAACTATCAATCAGATCCAAAAACTGCTGATTGATAAACAACTAGAAGCTTAAATACAAAACATTCAGCAGTTTTCAAATTCCAGCATTCCTCAAAGAATTAAAGTTTATCAAATAGAAAAATCTTTCATAACCTTCTGAAGATCTTTGCCTTATCAACATACTCTAAAACATCTGAATCCTATTTTTTATAAATGCTTTGAAAAACAAAAACATGCAACATCTTTTAGAAGCATAGGAATTCTACTCCTTCTTTAGAGGTCCAAAGGGTAGCCTCTAATCTTCCCTAACCCAGAGACATAGAAACCACAAGCTACTCACAGATTAAAAGATGTGAAGACAAAGAACGTTTCTCTAAAGTCAAGATGGATGACTTTGATTAAGATAAAGGAATTTTCTAGAATAACAACTACAACAAATCTTTTCAAGGACTCTTCATCAACTCAAATAAAAGAATAAAAACAGGCTTTAATATGTGTGATTTTGGCATTAGCACCCTATGGGAAGATTATTGGGTTATATAAGATATGCTAATAGTGAAAGCCAAAACCCATGGGAACCATCTTCCCTGCCTAATGGAATAAGTTGAACTATAATCTTTGGTCCAGAAGTTTCCTTCTTGAAGGCTTTCCAAAACAACTGCCCAAACTACTAGAACAAAAGTGTTGCCTTCAAAAATAGAGAACAGAAGCACAAGTGCTAGATAGTCAAAATGTTGGTCAACAAGTCAACAAAAGTCAAGAATGAAGACTAGAAGATCAAGTCAACAAGTCAAACACCAGAAGTTCTGGATTCCTAGAAATGTTGGTTCTTACCAGCACTTTCAAGGAATCTAGTTATTTTCTCTAACCTTCACTAGAAGCAGTAATTTAATGAAACAGTGTAACTATCCAGCAATTTTACTAACTGTTGGCAGTTACATCATTTAATGAGCTATTAGGGGTTGCTTTCATGGTGACACCCCCAACAATTCTCTCCACCTATATATATAGTTCTCTTTATTGATTGTAATTTAACCCTAAGAGGCAAAAGGCATAAGAACTTACTGAGAGAGGGTGGACCTGGTGAGGGGAGTACACTTTGTACCAATTGATTGTATTGTAAACATATTGAATGAAATCATTATGCAATCATTCCCAAATCCAACTGTGTTAATGATGATGTGTTTGTATTAAGTGTTTTTACGTGAAATTTCATATCTATTCAATTTGTTTAATAAAAAACACACACATCACACTCTCTCAGATCCAATAACTTGTTTATTTTCTAACATCTTTTCGACATCAATTTTTTTTACAAAACGGTACAATTAATCTCAGATCCAACTTGTTTATTTTTTATCCAAAAACATGGTGTTTTGATGTTGTTCATAAAATGGTGTTTTAGTTATAGCTGGTGTTAGGGGTTAAATTTCATACTTATGGATCACTTATCCTTAGACCCGCCTGGATCACGGATCAAAATATATCAACTATGCTTTAGCACAACAGTATTACGTTGGTAGTATATCAAAATATACCATATATCGCGATTTGGTAATACATTCAAACCTTAGTGCATCAAACTACACTTTAGAGACTATAGAAATACCACAAAGGCAAATATGCACAGATAGAGAAATATGCACAGACGTGACTACGAGTTGTAGAATGCGCAACACATATCCCCACTGGGACACGTGAAGTAAAGCCCTTAACAACCCCTGTCAACGACAGGTGCTGAGTCCAAACTATAGTACTATCGTTGTTAAGGTGTCAGGCAACAATCACTGTGTTAACCTAACATACAAGCATTCATCGAATAACACATAGCGTGCAATAACGGTAAGCGTATAAGTAGTGTTTGCGTCGTGTGCCGATTGTGATTTGAATAAGTAACGTATGTAACACCCAAAAGTGCGTAAAGCAAAAAGGGCTCGAGTATACTCACAGATAGCGTTTAAGTTAATAAACACTGTCTTGGATTGAAGGGAGCGCTGAGAGATTAGCCTAAACAGTTAACGATAGCATAAGCGAAAGAACGGCGCGTAAAACGGTGAAAAGTGACTAAGTGTCGAGTGGCAATCCGATCGGATGGCCATTCGGTCGGATTGACATTCGTTTTGGAAGGATGTGTTTGTGTATGATGGCTTTGAAGTTTTCATTGTAGCATTTTGAAAACAGAGAAATATCTCTACCTTTCAGGTCGATCGATCGAACGGTCGATCGATCGAACGGTCGTTCGATCGGATAGCGATCCGATCGGCGAGGTATTTCTAGTGAGAACAAGTTCACAGCAGGATGGTTGTGACACCCCATTGAAACGCTCTCACTTATACTAGCTTGACAGTGACTGCCTTAACTTTCGGGACGAAAGTTCTTAAAAGTTGGGGATAATGTGACACTTCGGGTTTTCCCGGGCAACTTTCTTGATGTAACATTGCGTGTACATATATTATTAAATGGAAACTATGAATTATCTGTTATTACGTGTTGTATGTATGTATATTATATATATATATGTGTGTGTTACAAGTGAGCCGAGACCCCAAGGATCCGACTCGAGACCACTCCCGGTCTCGAGTAAACCGTAACAGGCGGGCCGGTTGGGCCATGCAACCGAGGAGCCCATTTCGGGAGCCCTCAACCCACTCAAGGTGCACCACCCCTCCTTTATATTAACCAAGAACTCAACACACCCTCCTTTACACTCTCCCTCATTTCACTCTCACACTCTCTACCTCTCCCTCACTAAAACCCTAGCATCATCACTCTCTTCTCTTGTCTCGGATCACTAGTAGCGGCTCACATTCCAAGCTAGGAGGTTTCCCCTTTGGCCGATCTCACAAACACTCTCACACTCGAACACCATCCGGTTAGTATTTCACACTATTTGATATGTTGATGATTATTTGATGAATGTTACACATGATTAGTCTTGTTACACATGATTAGTCTAAATGTCTCCTTGTATGGTTTTGGTATGATAAACATGATAACTTGGCAAATAGATTACATGATAAAGGATAGGTGCAATGATAGTTCATAAGGATGTGCTATTGTATGTTATATGAATCAATATAGATGATGTTATACTATGAGTTATGAACCGAATTGTTTACAAGCATGATGACCAAGTAATTTTGATTGTTGGCATGATCATACGGGTTTAATGAGGTATAGATGTGTGTTAGAGATGTTTGGATAAAATGATGAAAACCCTAGAATGATGAACTAGATGAATGTGATATGAATATTCAAAAATGCTTGTTTTGATCCATTTTGGTTGATAACCGGACAAGAAAACATGTTGGTGGAATGTTATTGGTAAGTACACATTATCACAAATATGAAATTCTATTGGCTAGTACATTGGACAGGTTCTAGAAGGATTCTGGTGCACGTAACTGTGGTTGCGAGTCGGAACCCTTGGTTGCGACTCGAGACCAAAGCATGATGACTCGAGACGGACTTCAGGGACTCGAGACCGGCAAGGTCTCGACTTGAGACGACATGATCTCGACTCGAGACTGGGCTCGAGACTTCTGAGATTGCGACTCGCAAGCAGCACACTCGAGACCAAAACGTGATTCTTCGAGATCTCCCGGTTGCGACTCGAGACCGTGTATTCTCGAGTCGAGACCACCCTTGTCTCGACTGGGCTGCCTACGTGTTATTGGGCCACGACTTGTTGGGCTATCTGTTGACTGGACTGCATGCGTTTATGTTACTGTTTGTTTGTGAAAATGTTAGGGCAGGCCCAATAACCCAACTGTTTGAATGTATGCATGCTAAGTGTGTCTATACGTGTTTGCTATACGTGATTACTTGTACCCCAACTTGACCTATATTTGGTAACCATGCTAGGACGTGGTGACCAACGTGATTGACCGGGTATTTAATCTACCGAGCAACCCAAGGTGAGTTCACAACCTAAAGCATGCGTTCCCGGTGGTTTGGGAAACGGAACTAAAAACAACACTATCCCCTTATGAGGGATACAACTTACTTTTCTTCCCTTGTTATTGGGAACCTTTAGTTAATTACTGTTTATACGGATTGCAACAAACGGCACTAAATGAAACTCTATCACTCAAGTCCCTACTACATAATACCGATTAGTCGCCGGGGCCAGGCGAACGGGTTATTAGTTGATAACGCTATTTAGGTCTTACCAACCTCACACCGTGCCATGGTATGGGATCGGTCTCAGGCATCCGTCAATGATGATAGAACATTGACATCGGGGCATCCTGCGGAAACGCAAACGGTTACCTAGTGTTCGGTATTGGAAAAACAGTTTAGTCGCTAACTTTTGGGGTAGCTCCCCATGGCATGTATAAACGGATAAATTAACTGGTGAAACAAGTTTTTGGTAATTAAAAACTGGACAACTAGTGAACTCACTCAGCATTATTGTTGACACCTTACTGCATGCTTTGCAGGTAACCAGTGACTGAGGAGCTGCTGCTTGGGGATGTGTAGTGTTCGTCCACCCCTGTGTTGGGTGTTAAATAAACATGAACTATGAACCTTGTTTAACACTGTTTTACTTATGCTTTTGCTACTTACTACTATTTGAACTTAAAACTTTAAACTCTGAACTTGATATTTACTAATCGTTTGGTTAGTAAGTATTACTTTGGCTATTAATTCAATTATTCAGTATAATTGGTGGCTGGATCCTGGTCAGTCACGCCCTCAAGCGGATGGTACTCCGCAGGTGGAATTTGGGGGTGTGACAGATTGGTATCAGAGCCATTGGTTATAGTGAACTTGGTTTTAAAAAGGGGAAAAATCTTTTTGAGAAAAACCAGACTATAACCCGTGACTCGTAACGACACTACACTCCAAGTGCAAGACTCGATTTATCTGACCTCATAGCTCGGACCCATGTTTACTTGCTTGTTTGTCTTATGCTTTCTGCTCTACTATACGTACTAGTTTGCCTGATTAGATAGATATGCATCCCCTCTTCTATCTCATTCTCGCTATATTACGACATCACGCTCATACTATGTTTTCTGGCTATGAAGACAATGAGTGGACGCGGACGAGGAAACGTCAACATGACTCAGGCTCAGTTCACTAACCTGATCAACACGGTGGCTGCAGCTTTCGCAGCTCACCCTGGAGGTAAGCTCGTTGTTCTAGGATGTTTAGATCCTACCGTCGCATCGTCTTTTCACCTCTAAACCCATTTCGCATCACTCCTCACAACAGGTCAGCATGCGCCTGTGCAACCACGTGTTTGTACTTTCAAGACCTTCATGGATTGCAAACCTCTTCCTTTCAATGGCACTGAGGGCGCCATAGGGCTTCTGCACTGGATCGAGAAGGTGGAAGCTGTCTTTGCTGTCTGCGAATGTCCCCCAACTAATTGGGTGAAGTTTGCTACTGGTACCCTTGAGGGAAGCGCGCTTTCATGGTGGAAGGCGCAGATTCAAATGCTTGGGTTGGAGGCTGCTAATGCTACTGCATGGGAAGATTTCAAGGATATGATCAAGGAAGAGTATTGTCACAGGGATGACATCCACAAACTCGAGGACGAGTACTATGGTCTCAAGATGATTGGGTCAGAGATTGAGACCTACACCAAGCTGTCCAACGACTATGCTGCACTCTGCCCAAACATGTCCCGACCCATGTATCGAAGGATCGAATTGTACATCAAAGGCTTAGTCCCAGAAATCAGGAGCCATGTGACCTCGGCCAACCTCACTACCATACAGCCTGTGGTTCGTCTTGCCCACAAACTCACCAACCAGGCTGTGGAAGAGGGCAGGTTGCCCAAAAGGATCAGTGTTGCGGAAGGAACTTCTAGTGATCGCAAACGAAAGTGGGATGGAAATCAGGGCAAGGATGCTAACTCTACTCAGGCCCCAGCTCAGCAAAGGAAAACTGAGAACAACAAAGGCCCTCAGCAACAGGGTGGCTACCGGGGAAGCTACCCTAAGTGCAACAAGTGTAACAGGCACCACAATGGGGCATGTAACAAAGGTCAGTGCCAGCGATGCAACAAGATGGGGCATGAAGCCAAAGACTGCAGGAGCCAGTTTCCGGCTAGACAGAACCAGCAACAGCAACAGCAGCAGGGAAACAACCGCGGATGTTTTAAGTGTGGGGCAACAGGGCACATGCGGAAGGATTGCCCTGAACTGAATCAGAATCGCAACAACAACCAGGGAGCTGGGAACAATGAGCAAAACAACAATGCTGGGAATGGTGCAAGGGGAAGAGCTTTTGTGATTGGAGCTGGAGAAGCAAGGAACGACCCCAACATCGTGGCGGGTAAGTTCCTACTTGATGATCGTTATGTTTCTGTGTTATTTGATTCCGGAGCCGATGCTAGTTATGTATCCCTTCGTATTAGTAAGAAACTTAAGCACCCGCCCGCATTATTAAGTTCTAAGCACATCGTCGAGATAGCTAATGGTAGAAACATCGAGGCCTCTCACGTAATCCACGGCTGCAAGCTAGAATTGTCTGGTCAAACGTTTAGTATCGACCTTTTCCCTGTCAAACTTGGAAGCTTCGACGTCTTCATCGGCATGGATTGGTTATCCAAACATCGCGCTGAGATCCTCTGTCAAGAGAAAGCGGTTCGTATTCCTCGCCGTTCTGGCAAACCCCTCATCGTTCAAGGTAACAAAGGCGGAGAAGTCACCGGCATTATCTCGCTTCTAAAATCCCAGAAGTGTTTACAAAAAGGGCACACCGCTATCTTAGCACTCGTCACTAACACCCACGAAAAGGAAAAGAGGATTGAAGATTTTCCTGTAGTACGTGACTACCCCGAGGTATTTCCTGAGGAACTACCTGGACTCCCTCCCCACCGTCAGGTCGAATTTCAAATCTAGCTAGCTCCCGGAGCAGCGCCCATAGCTCGTGCGCCTTATCGACTAGCCCCTGCAGAACTGAAGGAACTCTCTACGCAATTACAGGAACTATTGGATAAAGGATTTATCCGTCCTAGCTCATCACCCTGGGGAGCACCAGTACTCTTTGTTAAGAAGAAGGATGGCACATTCCGAATGTGCATCGACTATCGTGAGCTGAACAAGGTTACCGTCAAGAATCGTTACCCTTTCCCGCGCATCGACGACCTGTTCGATCAGTTGCAAGGATCGAGCTACTATTCTAAGATTGACCTGCGATCAGGCTATCATCAGCTGAGAGTTCGTAATGAAGACATCTCCAAAACTGCGTTCAGGACTCGTTATGGTCATTACGAGTTCCTCGTCATGCCTTTCGAAATGACTAACGCGCCGGCGGTTTTCATGGATCTCATGAACCGAGTGTGCAAGCCTTACCTCGACAAATTTGTGATTGTGTTCATCGACGACATCCTGATCTACTCGAAAAGTCAAGAAGAGCATGAACGACACCTACGCCTTATCCTCGAACTCTTACGCAATGAGCAATTGTACGCCAAATTCTCGAAGTGTGACTTTTGGCTTCGGGAGGTCCATTTCCTTGGGCATGTGGTCAATAAGGACGGAATCCACGTCGACCCCGCTAAGATCGACTCGATAAAGAATTGGCCTACGCCCAAGACTCCAACCGAAGTTCACCAATTCTTGGGATTGGCAGGATACTACCGCAGATTCATCAAGGGATTCTCAAAGATTGCTCAACCCCTCACGACTCTCACTCAGAAAGGCATCGCTTACAAGTGGAATGAAGCTCAGGAGTCGGCCTTTCAAAGGCTAAAGGATAACCTTTGTAGTGCTCCTATTCTCTTGTTGCCTGAAGGCACTGACAACTTTGTGGTTTACTGCGATGCGTCTATCCATGGGCTTGGTTGCGTGTTGATGCAACGCGAGAAAGTTATTGCCTACGCTTCTCGACAACTCAAGACGCATGAAAGAAACTACACTACGCATGACTTGGAACTGGGAGCAGTGATTTTTGCTCTTAAGATATGGAGACACTACCTGTACGGTACCAAGTGCACTATTTACACCGATCACAGGAGTCTCGAGCATATCTTTAGGCAAAAGGAATTAAACATGCGACAACGTCGATGGGTCGAACTCTTGAATGATTACGAATGCGCCATCAAGTACCATCTGGGCAAGGCCAATGTCGTGGCAGACGCCCTCAGCCGAAAGGACACTACACCAAAGCGCGTGCGAGCATTGCAACTTACCATCCAGTCTAGCCTCCCTACCCAGATTCGGAATGCCCATGTTGAAGCATTGAAACCGGAAAACATTAGGGCTGAGTCTCTGCGAGGGTCAAGACAGCGACTAGAACAGAAAGAAGATGGCGCTTACTATGTAACAGGGCGCATTTGGGTTCCACTCTATGGAGATTTACGTGAACTCGTGATGGACGAAGCCCACAAGTCCCGCTACTCAGTACATCCTGGCTCGGATAAGATGTACCACGACTTGAGGACTACATACTGGTGGCCTGGCATGAAGGCCCACATAGCAACATATGTCAGCAAATGTTTGACTTACGCAAGAGTCAAGACAGAGTACCAGAAGCCGGCAGGCCTACTCCAACAGCCAGAAATCCCGAAATGGAAATGGGAGCAAATTTCCATGGATTTTGTTACAGGGCTACCTAGGTCTCAACGCGGAAATGACACTATTTGGGTAATAGTAGATCGATTGACCAAGTCCGCACACTTTTTGGCTATTAAAGAGACAGACAAGTTTTCTACCCTGGCGGAGGTTTACTTAAAGGAAGTGGTTTCAAGGCACGGAGTGCCAACATCCATTATTTCCGACCGAGACGCTCGTTTTACTTCGGAATTGTGGCAAGCTATGCACAAATCCTTTGGCTCACGTTTGGACATGAGCACCGCTTATCACCCGCAAACGGATGGACAGTCCGAACGCACCATCCAAACCCTAGAAGACATGCTTAGAGCATGTGTGATCGATTTTGGCAAGAATTGGGAGAAGCATCTACCGCTAGTGGAATTCTCCTACAATAACAGCTACCACACTAGCATTCAAGCAACACCTTTCGAGGCATTGTACGGTCGTAAATGCCGGTCACCTCTTTGCTGGGCGGAAGTCGGTGATAGTCAAATCACGGGCCCAGAGATGGTGGTAGATACAACGGAAAAGATTGCCCAGATCAGACAACGCATGGCGGCAGCTCGTGACCGTCAGAAAGACTACGCTGATAAGCGCAGGAAACCACTAGAATTCCAGGTCGGTGACCGGGTTCTACTTAAAGTCTCACCCTGGAAGGGTGTGGTACGCTTTGGTAAAGCCTAATCCGCGATATATTGGGCCATTCGAAATTACCGAGAGAATCGGTAAGGTTGCTTACAGATTGAATCTGCCTGAAGAACTGAGTGCGGTACACAACGTATTTCACATATCTAATCTGAAGAAGTGTCTATCAGATGAAACGCTTGTAATTCCTTTCAAGGAACTCACTATTGACGAACAGCTACACTTTACTGAGGAACCGATTGAGATCACGGAACGAGAGGTCAAAACCCTCAAACGTAGCCAGATACCTCTCGTGCGAGTCCGTTGGAACTCGCGACGTGGCCCAGAGTTTACCTGGGAGTGGGAAGACCAGATGAAGCACAAGTATCCCCAGTTGTTCCCAAACGAAAACCCCAGCACTGAAGCTACAACCGAATTTCGGGACGAAATTCCAAACTAACGGGGGGATGATGTGACACCCCATTGAAACGCTCTCACTTATACTAGCTTGACAGTGACTACCTTAACTTTCGGGATGAAAGTTCTTAAAACTTGGGGATAATGTGACACTTCGGGTTTTCCCGGGCAACTTTCTTGATGTAACATTGCGTGTACATATATTATTAAATGGAAACTATGAATTATCTGTTAATACGTGTTGTATGTATGTATATTATATATATATATGTGTGTGTTACAAGTGAGCCGAGACCCCAAGGATCCGACTCGAGACCACTCCCGGTCTCGAGTAAACCGTAACAGGCGGGCCGGTTGGGCCATGCAACCGAGGAGCCCATTTCGGGAGCCCTCAACCCACTCAAGGTGCACCACCCCTCCTTTATATTAACCAAGAACTCAACACACCCTCCTTTACACTCTCCCTCATTTCACTCTCACACTCTCTACCTCTCCTTCACTAAAACCCTAGCATCATCACTCTCTTCTCTTGTCTCGGATCACTAGTAGCGGCTCACATTCCAAGCTAGGAGGTTTCCCCTTTGGCCGATCTCACAAACACTCTCACACTCGAACACCATCCGGTTAGTATTTCACACTATTTGATATGTTGATGATTATTTGATGAATGTTACACATGATTAGTCTTGTTACACATGATTAGTCTAAATGTCTCCTTGTATGGTTTTGGTATGATAAACATGATAACTTGGCAAATAGATTACATGATAAAGGATAGGTGCAATGATAGTTCATAAGGATGTGCTATTGTATGTTATATGAATCAATATAGATGATGTTATACTATGAGTTATGAACCGAATTGTTTACAAGCATGATGACCAAGTAATTTTGATTGTTGGCATGATCATACGGGTTTAATGAGGTATAGATGTGTGTTAGAGATGTTTGGATAAAATGATGAAAACCCTAGAATGATGAACTAGATGAATGTGATATGAATATTCAAAAATGCTTGTTTTGATCCATTTTGGTTGATAACCGGACAAGAAAACATGTTGGTGGAATGTTATTGGTTAGTACACATTATCACAAATATGAAATTCTATTGGCTAGTACATTGGACAGGTTCTAGAAGGATTCTGGTGCACGTAACTGTGGTTGCGAGTCGGAACCCTTGGTTGCGACTCGAGACCAAAGCATGATGACTCGAGACGGACTTCAGGGACTCGAGACCGGCAAGGTCTCGACTTGAGACGACATGATCTCGACTCGAGACTGGGCTCGAGACTTCTGAGATTGCGACTCGCAAGCAGCACACTCGAGACCAAAACGTGATTCTTCGAGATCTCCCGGTTGCGACTCGAGACCGTGTATTCTCGAGTCGAGACCACCCTTGTCTCGACTGGGCTGCCTACGTGTTATTGGGCCACGACTTGTTGGGCTATCTGTTGACTGGACTGCATGCATTTCTGTTACTGTTTGTTTGTGAAAATGTTAGGGCAGGCCCAATAACCCAACTGTTTGAATGTATGCATGCTAAGTGTGTCTATACGTGTTTGCTATACGTGATTACTTGTACCCCAACTTGACCTATATTTGGTAACCATGCTAGGACGTGGTGACCAACGTGATTGACCGGGTATTTAATCTACCGAGCAACCCAAGGTGAGTTCACAACCTAAAGCATGCGTTCCCGGTGGTTTGGGAAACGGAACTAAAAACAACACTATCCCCTTATGAGGGATACAACTTACTTTTCTTCCCTTGTTATTGGGAACCTTTAGTTAATTACTGTTTATACGGATTGCAACAAACGGCACTAAACGAAACTCTATCACTCAAGTCCCTACTACATAATACCGATTAGTCGCCGGGGCCAGGCGAACGGGTTATTAGTTGATAGCGCTATTTAGGTCTTACCAACCTCACACCGTGCCATGGTATGGGATCGGTCGTGAACTAATGTACTCAGGCATCCGTCAATGATGATAGAACATTGACATCGGGGCATCCTGCGGAAACGCAAACGGTTACCTAGTGTTCGGTATTGGAAAAACAGTTTAGTCGCTAACTTTTGGGGTAGCTCCCCATGGCATGTATAAACGGATAAATTAACTGGTGAAACAAGTTTTTGGTAATTAAAAACTGGACAACTAGTGAACTCACTCAGCATTATTGTTGACACCTTACTGCATGCTTTGCAGGTAACCAGTGACTGAGGAGCTGCTGCTTGGGGATGTGTAGTGTTCGTCCACCCTTGTGTTGGGTGTTAAATAAACATGAACTATGAACCTTGTTTAACACTGTTTTACTTATGCTTTCGCTACTTACTACTATTTGAACTTAAAACTTTAAACTCTGAACTTGATATTTACTAATCGTTTGGTTAGTAAGTATTACTTTGGCTATTAATTCAATTATTCAGTATAATTGGTGGCTGGATCCTGGTCAGTCACGCCCTCAAGCGGATGGTACTCCGCAGGTGGAATTTGGGGGTGTGACAATGGTCACCCAATCGGATGGTCTTCCGATCGGATAGCAATCCGTTAGAACTGATGATCTTTGAAAATTATGAAAATGATTAAGTGTCGAAGTTCCCAAATGTCAGTCGATCGGATGGTCGTTCGATCGGACGGTAATCCGATCGGACGGTAATCCGTTCGACCTGCAGTTTGTTTGAAACTTGAAAATTAACTAAGTATGGAAGCTCAAGTGCAATCCGGTCGGATTGCAGTTCGATCGGATGGCAATCCGATCGGACGGCAATCCGTCCCAACGAATCTGATCGTCTTGAACTTGATTATTTTGAAAGTTTTGCGGTTTGATCGAGACGGTGTGACAACGTGCTAAACAACAGAACCTCGTCAAGTCCCAAGTCGTTCGATCGAACAGGAATCACCCAAATCCGATCAGTTCACTAGTTCGTGACGGTTGTTCATGTTTAACCCGAAATCGGTTGTCTTTTTGTTAGAAACCAGATCTCAGACCGATGCTTCACTAAGAAATGAGTAGAAGACCTGAACAAGCTCCGATTCTATCGGTTTTGAGTGCATTGAGTGTAAAAGAGTTGAAAGAAAGTTGGAAAAGCTTCTTTCAATCCTTTTAACTTCGAAATTGTTTAGATCTATGCAAAATCATTGTGAAATCGTGTGGAAATCCTTCAGATCTGAGTTATTCTTGGTGGAATGAGGTCAAAGTTTGAAGTTCATAAGAACTCCATGATGACATCATCCTAGAGCACCTCAAATCCACTGATTTCACGGTTAAAAGTTAAGATTCAAAGGTGAAAATGATGAAGAAGTGTGTGTAGATCATAGAAGTACAAGATTTAGGTTGAAAACTTACAAGAATCGCGAGAAATCGAGAGAAAGATGGTCTGGAACGCTGTTGGTCGAATGAGGGAGCTGTCACATCACTTGTGATGTGATAGAGGGGTATTTATAGGTTGGCAAAAAGGGAAAGGAGGAGCAAGCGTCGGATTGCACGCCGAGCGGATGACACTTCGATCGGATGGCAATCCGATCAGATCGCCATTCGTTCGAACGGTCATTCGATCGAGTGGCTCCAACGAGTTGCGTTTCGATGTTTCGTTTCGCATGTTGAGCGTTGCGATGCGTTTGAGCGAGCGTAGGTTGAGCGATGCGATAGATTAATAATAACCACACAAATACTATATCTAACATACAATCATCATAAATAACCTGCGTTTAGCGTTTGCGATTGAGTTGCGATAGGGTTGCGATTTCGTTTCGAATAATCACCACAAGCATAAAGTAAACATGCACAAGTAACACGTAAATAGCACACACACGTAAAACAATATCCAGAACGCATAATTCGAGTTGCGAATGCGATTGCGATGCGATTAGCGATAAAGCGATAAAACATGCGATAAAACCTAGATTATTCACAGATACTCCACATAATACAACTAAAACGATTAAAATAAAATATTCGATTATAAATCAAGAAAGTCAAAACAGTAGTTAAGCAAGGAGTGACAGATCGCAGTTAGCAATCTTTTCTTCCTTTGACTTTGTCTTTGACTTTGACTTTCGTAACACGAGGTGTTACATCGATATCCTTTTGGGCATATCGCGATTTTATTTTTTGAGTTTTCTCTTTCAGTTGCTATACCGAGTGCCGGTATCATAACGACCCAAGCTGATAATGACTGAATTCTCCAAACAAACGAAACTAAACTAATACCGACAATGACAAACTAAACTAATACCGGCAATGAATTTTTGTCGCATCACATGAGAGAATCCCAATAGTTTGTAGTAAAAAAACGATCAAGGTAAAAGAAAATAATCTTTAAAATATTGCAAATCTAAATACATTAGGATATGTTGATGCTCAATAACATTAAACTCACCGATGCAAAGTCCATTTGATATTTCTTTCTGACTTGAACATTCTTATGGTTCATATTAATTTTTGTAAGCACTACTGTACTTAACAAGAAGAAGGATGAAGGGATTAATTTGATGTTGAAAAAAAGGGCTTAGCTTTCTCAAATGGAGAATCGTTTGATTTTAGAAAGGATTAATTAAGGGTATAAGTCGGGCCATATATACGATCGATATACTTATTATTGTCTTAATTAATTAATCTTATGGATTTTGTTCATTAAGTTTTCAGTTTTTAAAAATTATAAAATACATAAAGTCTTATGAATATTGAAAAGTTGAAAATGAAGTTGGGAAAGGGTACTTGAAACCTTACGAGTGAAGACATTCTTTTGCTATACTTGACTTTTTTATCATCAACTAGTTGATTTTCCGACCCTGCGTTGCGGTGAGGATTCAATGTCTGCAAAATGCATGCCGACAGCGGCAAGCAGATGCCAAATATCAAAACATAGATAAAAATGATGTAGTAACGATAGTTAATCCGTCCTAAAAATGATTTTAAAAAATCTAATATATAATAGTAGGACCCACACGTTCTACACGTTGGAAATTCGGTTGTTTTCAGTTCAGTTATGACGTTATTAACACGTTAAAATATGGATGAGCTCGGCACCGCTAATGGCACCGAAAGTACCGATCCCGAAAATAATCGAAAGTAGGTACCAGCACTGAAAATGCTTGATACTATACGGTATGGTATTTGAAGGTAAAAATAAGTAAATACAGGTATGGTGCTAGACCGATGTCGAACTGAAAGTAACGATTCTGAAAAGCCAAAAGGTGGGTACCAAATTGGTACCGAAAATGATTTGGTATAGTAAATTTGGTACCGAAATGATACCGGTTTTATTAAAGTATTTGATACCATTTGCTCATCAATAATTTAAATATCCAAGTTAAATTTACATGTTACAATTCATTCATTACAGAAAAGGCAAAAAAGAAAACAAAAGGAATTGTGTATATAAAACCTCATTCAAACGAAATGCAATTTACTTACCACGTGTATGAAAATCAATCTAAACGGTGCAATTACTTGCGTTGCTACGTGACATGAGCTCAAAAGTGATGTTAGGGATGAGCTCGGTACCCAAAACCCCCAAAAGTGGGTACCGGCACCGAATATACCTGGTACGGCAACGGTACGATACCAGTATTTCAGAGTAAAAAACCGGTACCGAAAATGTCAAAAGTGGGTACCGAATCGATAACGAAAATGTCAAAAGTCGGTACCAAATCGGTACCAAAAATGTATCTGGTTTGATAAATTTGATTCCTATGTGTGTTACTGTTCATTTAGTTGTGTTTTTAATATATAGGTTAGCTTAATATAACTCATATGCAAAAGTGAAAAAACTAAAAATGAATATGAAGGTTTTGTACTTTTGTAATACGACTAGTTCTTGTCCTGTCTGTGTTGCGAGTCACTAAGCTGAATATTTCTCTCTCATAACATGTACGTATGTGTTTCAGTTACTTTTACATACTACTCATAACACGATATCAAAAAAAATTATATCGAGTCAACCAATTAAAAAAACACTAAAAAATACTTTTGCTAAAGAAAACTAAAACGATAAAAAGACTATAATTTTAAATTTGGGGCAAAATTGTAAGTTTTCAAGATAAATGAATGTGTGCCAGTCAGTCGACTGACACGAATAAAAAAATACTCTGAGTCAACTAATTAAAACAAAGACTACCATAGATTTGTCAAAAAACAAAAACAAAAACGATCACATGACTATACTTTTTCACCGGGGGCAAAATCGTAATTTGACAGGGAAAAACAAAAACGATGGCGAAACTGTAAATTTGTACTCAGGGCAAAATCGTAATTTGGCTGCGACGGAAAAAAAACAAAACTAATGCCAAAACTCTAAATTTAAACGAGACGAAATCGTAATTTAACTGAACCCATGGAAAAGTGCTAGACAGCTACTTGGCACTGGTTCCCACCATGATAAATGATAATATAGAATAGAATACAATTAAATTTATACACACATAATTTATGTAAGAGTGCATAAATGTAAGTATACATATGCATGCATGCTCATTGACATTCACATATGAGATAATTAGCAATGACACGGATATCTTATCAATCAAAATAAAGTTTTTGAAAATAATACAAAATCATTTACAAGTAAAAATAAATGTTATGAATGTTTCATTTATATGGTGACTCTTCACATACATAACTCCTATAACTCCTATCTATTTGATTTCTTTTCTATTAATGTATGTGCCTATATATAATGGCATTTGTATATAGTGTAAATAGATCAATCAATAAGATTTACATTTCTTCATTATCTTATTCTTCTCTTTATATTACTAATAGGTTTAGTTGTTTCACAATACGTTATCAACACGAAAGTGCTCTCACCAAAACTCTAATCCCCTGCCATGGAATCATAACATTCAAAGTTAATACAAAAGATTATCATAGCATGTTCAATATGACTATCCCACACAAAGGCGGCTTAATGAAGATCCGGTTGATTGTTATTACATTAGAACGTGCCCGATTTTGTTGGTAAGTTTTCAATTGAGTTTTTACTTTAACCACTAGATTTGGCGTATTAGTTTGGATCCATATAGGCCCGTATGAATTTTATAGTTATGTGGTTTTTGATTGTCTTATGGGAGGTTCAGGTTTAATCCGTCACCAAAACTGATATACGCATCTTAATTTCCAAACTCTTATTTTAATAATACAGCCACATGACTGTTCTGAATTGAAAATAATAATAACAATAATAATGGTAACTAATTTTGATATACAACATATTCTTTAGTGGTTTCTAATACTAGCTTATTAATGTTTTAATGAAATTATTGTTCCGATGATACTATATTGTAATGAATTAATGGGATTGTAAGAATTTTATATTCAGTTTAGATTGGACAACATAATTACAAGCCATATCAATGTTTGTTTATTACTATACATGTTATTTTGTAAAATTTTAATAGTATTTGATTTGATCATTACTATACATGTTATTTTGTTTTAGTAATGCAAATAAGTGTTTAATCATAAAAATATATAAATTGAATTATGTATGCGTGTGTTTTATGGCTAGTGATTTTATTATGCTATTAATCAGTATGGTTAATGTGATCTTTAGATATTTTATTAAGTTACTGTTTTGGCATACATAAAGTTTCTATTCTTTGTTTTATTTTGAAAACAAGTATTTGTGGAACATATGGTGAATGTTGATGACAAACTAACCATCTAAATATTTAATATAATTAATTTGTTATGAAGTTATTTACTAAAAATATATGGTTCAGAATTAATTGTTATTTTTATTCATATATATATTTTACTTGAACTGGATATATTAAATAAATTAAGTAGTTGTCGTTGGAAAATTGGTTTTAAGGTTACTTTATGGCTTATGTAATTGGCTGGTACATAGAAAATTATTCTTAATCTATTTGTCTTGTTTGTACATTAATAGCACATGCCTTAAATGATAAGAATGATCAAACCATATAAACATATTCTTAGTCAATATGAGCTTTTATTATACGTAAAGTGCATTATTTAAATTGTTGATTCATGAACCAACACTGTTTTGTAACATGTGTTAACTGAATTGCATAATATTTAAATATCAACTAAATTAACTAAGATGTTGATAATTGTGCATGATATTATCACATGTTATTTGGTGTAAGTAATAGGTTTCTTTATTTCGTATTGAATATATTTTATAGATGTTTATATTTTTTATGTGAGAGCAACAAATATTTTATATAAGATATGCATGTAATTGGTTATGCCATGATAAGTTAATGCATAATTTATATATTTTGCTTGAATGTGATGACATATTATTATTTCATAAGGTTTTATTATAACCTTATTTTACTTGATAACATGTTATAATGTTATGTATTGCTTAATTTAACTTTGTAGTATATGTCATCTATATACTATATATTGTTTGTATGTAGATATTATTGGATAAATTAAGCAAATGAAAAATCAAAATTTGTGGTTTATCAACTCTCATAAATTATTATAAATATGTTCAGGTATGACATTCAAAGTGTGTCATACTCTCTGAAAGGTTGTTATATGTTGACCAATAAATCTTATACGAGTCGGTCATGTATGTTTTTCTCAGATTATATATTAATGAGAAAATAAGATTGTTTTTAAGGAAAAACAAGATAAAGTTTTCTATTGGTCACACCTGAGATATACTCTTGAAGTAGCAATATCAAATGAAAAGTTTGAAATGATTTCATATAATGAAAAGCTATGAAGCATTTTTTTGGCTTTCCTTCATTCTTCAAAGTGAATGTGATTATATACTGATTATTGTGATCATGGACATAACTGAAAAATTGGTATGATGATCAAATTAATAATGAAATCGATTATAAAAAAGTGTAATGATGGTCATGTTAATAACGAGATAGACCACCAAAAGAGGAGAATAAAGAGAGTGATCATATGAGAATAAAGTGTTGAAAGTTTGAGTTGCTAATATGATGTTGTCTCGTATTTTATATGTTTAATATGCAAACAATGTGCACATAAAACATAGTGCAAGTAATACATATAAGATCATCTGCTCATAAAGTAGCAATATTATTAAAGAATATTCAAGGTTATTACCAGAATAAAAGTTGTGTGGAGCTATCCATTCCCGAAAGTGAATGTAATGATATAACGATCAGTGAAAGGTCACAATCATGTAATAACTAAGGAAATTGTAATAGTGTCACCATGAATGTTGTATGATTATTCCTTGAATAAAATGTGATGATATAATAATGGATGCAAAGATCGTGATCATGGTAATTGAGGAATGATGCTCATGTAATGAGATCAACCATGTTTATATTGCGATGACTATAAAACGATCGTTATAAAGGTCATGATCATGGTAAATGAGGAAATTGTAATGATCCTCAACCATGTTTATATTGAAATCGACCACAAGAAGTGGCAATATAAGGGAGTGATTATACGAGAATAAACTATGGAAAACATGTTATAATATGAATGATTGAAATAATAATTATTATTCTCTTGTATTTTCTATTTGTGTATTTAACAAACACGAGTGCAACTAAAAGCATATATGATGATCACAAACCCGAAGTTTATGGTTCATAATCATTTAATGATTGGCATGACCGCTTAGACCATAACGAGTCTAGATGATGTGAAAAATATCAAAGAACTAGAAGATTCTTCATGGTATTTACACATGCAATATTTGCTCTCAAGGGAAGTTAATGATATACCAACTAAAGTATGGTTTAGGTCCCTAAAATATTGGAAATAATAAGGGAATATGTGTATCCCGACATGATACCATTTAGTATTCTGAAATTGATGCATCGTCTCAAAGGTTATTAAATCCACAACCTGAAGCTTGTGTGATTGTGGCTTAGCTAATATGATATCAAGCATAATAATCCAGATTACTATTGGTTACAAAGCCAATGATCAGGAGAGGAGCAAAAGTTCATTAGGTACTAGTAATTTTATATATAGTACCATCAATTCACATCAAGCCAATAAGTTATAGTTCTCCCCATGCAGTTGGTTTTTGGTCAGGAACCAAAGATGTCTCATCAAAGATTTTGGTTGTGCGACATATATTGAAACTCATCCACCACACCGCACAAAGATGGGACTTCTAAAAAGCTTGAGAATATGTTGGGTATAAATAATCGTCTATGATTGAATAGTTAAATCCATTAGTGAGAAATTTTTTTATGGCTCATTGGTTTTCACTTTAGTGAATGAATGTTCCCAACATTAGGGGGAGATAACAAGCAGTTGGAAAGTGAAAGGTAAAATGAATTAGCATGTCATCTTGATCCTCAGACTATAAACTATGAACTAAAAGTTTAAAGTATAATTCATTTGCCAATTTTAAAGAACAAATTACCAGACAAGTTCACTGACCTAAATAGAGTGACAAAGTAAGTCACATAATCAATTGCTTATGCTCCAGTTATATTTGTGTCCCAAGATGACAACCACATATTTTGTAACGAGTCTATTGCACGCCTGAAGCATGGTAGACTAATCGATTCCAATAATAAAATTCCTCGAAAATTGGAGCAAGTAATTAAGATGGTCAAGTCGAGGTTATAGTAATAGGATCTCCTGCGAGACATTAGACATGATGGTTTAAGAAGATCCTCAGGTACCTGAAAATAAAGATATCTCAATAAGTTATATCATGTCTAAGATATGTATGGAATCGAATAAAAAATCGATGTCGTTATACTTTTGTATATAATGTAGCGCTTAAAATGATTAAATGATGAGGCTCAAGATTTAAGATCTGCCTATGAAAGAATATTAAGAAATGATTGGCCAAAATAGAAAGACGCAAATAAGGCAGAGTTTAGTTCCCTAATGAAATGGAAAGTTTCTGGACCAACAGTTCATACAACTGAAGTTGTAAAATATATTGGATACAAATGTGTCTTTTACGCGAATCATGTGAAAATCAAATTAAGTGATATAAGTCAAAATTGGTGGCTCAAGAATTTTTGCAAAGACTTATGACTCATTATGAGGAGACGTATTCTCCCGTGGTGGATGTTTTGACTTTCCAATATCTTATTAGTCTGGTAATATATAAAAGAGAATTGACATGCGTCTTATGAAAGTTATGTATCATTTGATACTAAGTCATATAAAATAAGTTCTCGAGAATATTGTGATTATTAAATAAATTCGGATCTGAATATGTATACATGTTGTATATGTTATTGAATTGAATATAACTAGAACTCCCCATGAGTATCCTAAAGCATTTGAGTGCTTAAGAGGTTAACCGAAACACCTTATGGATGTAATTATTGTGCACCAATACTCCAATAAACATATATAGAAAATATGTACCTGTTTATTATGGCAATGCACACAGTGTACAAACATGGTACAATATGGATTTTACAAATGAAGCAAGTGTTTAAGACATCCTTGCATATAATATAAAATCAATGAGGAGGTTTGTGTGTCAACACTCCTAAAGAGTGTATGCACATACATTGTTGGTCAAAGTGGAAAGGAGTACCGGAATGTATATTATAAAGTTAAAAAAGATAGTATGGACTAAAATAGTCAATTCAAATGTGGTATAATCGACTTACTAATGAGCTCAGCAAAGAGAGAAATACATAAATTGTAGTTAATCCATTTGTTTTCATTAAAAGAACAATATGAGGTTTATGAGTATTCTAATATATGTTGATGATATCATTGAATCTACTGAAAAGATAAAAATGAGCTCAATTATTAAAGGAAGAATTTGCAAATTAAAGATGGTATTGCAAATATGTGGCTTGATATGTAGAACAAGCATTTGCATTGTTATATCCATCAATCATAATACATCTAGAAGATGGTGGACATTTTCATACGCACAAAGCTTATGGTATTCGTACATTTTATGATGTCCAAGTAGTTGGTATAGAAAATGACTTTTATCATCTCCTATCAAAGAAGCAAAGATCATTGGTCTAGAAGTACCATAGTTAAATACAAATTGTATATCTTGCTAGTATGTATACACCGACACATGTCATGAAATTCATTGACAAGATATAACTCGTGTATAGCGAGGAGATAATGTAACGGGTAAAACATATATTTTTATACCCTTAAGGTACAAAAGATATGGATTCAAATTTTACTAACCCATCAACAAGTTTGGTTAGTTTTGTAAGTGCAGGGAATGTAACAAAACATATTCATGGATCTTATGGTATCTACTTACAAGTGAAGGCAATTAAAATTTCACATGAAGATCATACATCAATGCTCATTGAAGGATTTGACATTAATGGATCAAGCAACATACCAAGACATCAATGGATTACGAAGCTTTGGGCAACTTTCAAAGAAGCCGGACCTGAGTCACTTATAGGATACATGTAAAAATGAGGGGGAGCATTATACAAGTTGCACTCTTTTTCCCTTGACTAAGTTTTATCCCAATGGGTTTTCTTAGTAAGGTTTTTAATGAGGCAACATACCTGATCCAAAAGTATCAGAGGAGAAAATACGCGCTGCACTCTTTTTCCCTTAGCTAAGGTTTTGTCCCACTGGGTTTTCCTAGCAAGGTTTTTAACGAGGCAGCATCACCAAGCGTATTAAAGGTATGTGGATAGTCAAGGGGGAGTGTTATGAATGTTTCACTTATATGGTGACTCTCCACATACATAACTCCTATAACTCCTATCTCTTTGATTTCTTTTGTATTAATGTGTGTGCCTATATATAGTGGCATTTGTATATGGTGTAAATAGATCAATCAATAAGATTTACATTCCTTCATTATCTTATTCTTCTCTTTATATTACTAATAGGTTTAGTTATTTCACAACACTAAATAGCTTTTTAAATCATGTGTGACTCACTTTTGAATTGAACTATTCTAACACAAAAAGAAATTATAAAGAACGAAAATGAATTCTCTATTAATTTCGAACTATATGTTAATCACTCTTTGTCTTTAAAGTAAACAAGGTTTATCAACATCACCGTGTTACGCCGAACTTCTTTTGTTATATAGTCGGTGTTTACATTTGTTTTGGAATCACTACGAGCGTGTTGCACACAGAACCGTTGACAACAATAACAAGAAAAATGTAGAAAAAACACTAAAAGATAACCGAAAGAAAATCAACCAAAAAGTTGTATGGTAACGATGTTGTTCGTATAAAACCCGTGGTCAGAGATGAGCAAATGGTACTGGGTACCGGAACCAAATTTCCCGAACCGAAAGATCTTAAGTACCAATTCAGTACCGACTTTTGGCGTTCGTGGTACTGGTTCACTACCAGTTTTTACCTTCATATACCGGTACCGTAACCGGTATTTTCGGTATCAGTACCGATTCGGTATCGGTTGGCACCGAGCTCATCCCTACCCTAAAACTAAAAAAAATTATTAAAAGTTGAAGAAAATCAACAAAAGAAAGTTGTACAATATCATTGTTGTTCGTACGGTACTCGTGATCAGGGATGAGCAAATGGTACCAGATAGAAGTACCGAGTTTCCCGAACTAAAGGAATTTCAATATTAATTCGGTATCAACTTTTGGCGTTTTCTGTACCAAGCTGGTGATGGTTTTTACCTTCATGTATCGATACCAAACAAGATTGTACCAAAAAAGAAACAAAAAAAAGTTGTCACCTGCCAACTTCTTAATGGACCAAGCACTATTCATTGACTTGATTTTTTAATATACAATAAAATGATAATGATAATGATAAATAAAAAAAATACTAGACGTTGACAATATTTTTTAGTTATATGACTAACAGTCAAATTAATAGGAAAGGTAAAAAGAGGAAAAATCTAGGGAATTAATAATCTCACATGATAAAATCTTATTCTCAAATGATGTATACGGTCTTTCTTGGGAGGAACTCAGAGAGCTTATGATGAAGGAGTTATATCCTTCCCATGAAGTGCAAAAGTTGGAGAATGAATTATGGCATATCAAACAAGATGGAGGTGATAACGCTGGTCTCACCGCTCGCTTCAAGCAGCTCAGTCTCATTTATCCTAGCCAGGTGGCAACACCTGATATGACGATCAAGAAATAAATCCGCGCTCTCCCCGACTGTGTAGCTGACTTTGTTCAGGCAGCTAAACCTGCTACTATTGAGGAGACTTACCAACTCGCAGCTGAGATCAACGATAAGCGAGTCTTGGCTGGGTATTTCAAGACCTCAACCAAGAGCCTCAATCAAGTCACCACTACTCCCGCTACCGAAACTGCAGCATCACAAGGTTCAAAGTCTTCACGTCAGAATTGCAAGCGCAAGGGTAACAACAACAAGAACTATGCTACTACCGATGCTCCTCTGAACGTTGTCCCTGTACAACCCAGCAACCAGAACCGCCAAGTGACAGCACCTGTTACCAACGCACCGCCTGCTAAGCGTGCGTATACCGGTATTCATCCTTTCTGCCCTACTTGCACCTACCACCACCCTGCAGGGGTGAATTGTCGTTTCTATGCAAACTGCAACATCTATGGACATTTTACTGCTCATTGCCGTTCCAGCCCACGTCAACAAACTCAAGCCCCTCCAGCACCGCCAACTCAACCCCTCGCTATTCAGGGTAACCAAGCAGCTCCTGCACTCGTTGCTCATGTGCGAGTCTGCTACTCTTGTGGTGACCCAAATCACTTTGCTAACGTCTGCCCGAATCACGTTGTGAAACAAGAACCGCAGCATCAACCACTGCAACAACCACCATTGCAACAATAGCAGCAGCCACAGCAAGTAGCCCGCTGAAGAACTTTCAATATCAACGTCCGCCAGGCTCAGACTGACAAAAATGTTGTCAATGGTACGTTCCTTGTTAACGGTATTTATGCTTCGTGTGTATTTGATACTGAAGCCGATAACTGTTTTGTGTCGTTTGAATTCGAAAAGCTCCTAAACCGTAAACGCGTTAACCTCCCAACGACGTTCAACGTAGAAATTGCCACCGGAAGAACTGTCACCGTCAGTTCTGTTCTCCGTGATTGTACTCTCGAACTCAACAATCACGTTTTCCCAATCCATCTCATCCCGATGCAACTTGGTAGTTTCGATATCATAGTAGGCATGGACTTTCTTTGTGAAAACCGTGCTGAAGATTTTTGTTTCGAAAAGATGATTCGTTTCTCTCTTTCAAACGGTGATCAACTCTGTGTTTATGGCGAGGTATCCTCGAAAGAACTGAAACTTACGTCGTGCATTCAAGCAAGCAAGTATCTTCGAAAGGAATACATGGCTTTCTAAGCGCACATCGTAGTAGCGGGGAAGGAAAAGAAGCCGATGGAAAAGGTACTTGTGCTTCGTGATTTTCCTAATGTCTTTCCTGACGATTTACCCAGTCTACCCCTGACTCATGATATTGATTTTCATATCGACCTCATTCCTGGAGCCAACCCTGTCGCTAAAGCCCCTTATCGCCTCGCACCGTCCGAAATGCGTGAACTTTCTAGTCAACTATAGGAATTACTTGATAAAGGCTTCATACGCCATAGCACATCTCCTTGGGGCGCACCTGTCCTTTTCGTGAAAAAGAAGGATGGATCGTTCCGAATGTGCATCGATTATAGGGAACTCAATAAGCTTACTATCAAGAATCGCTATCCTCTACCTCGAATCGATGACTTATTTGATCAACTACAAGGTGCTACGTGTTTTTGTAAGATCGATATACGTTCTAGTTATCATCAACTACGAATTCAGGAGGAAGATATCCCTAAAACCGTTTTTGTACTCGCTATGGCCATTATGAATTCGTTGTTATGCCTTTTGGTCTCACAAACACACCCGCGGTTTTCATGGATTTGATGAATCGCGTGTGTAAACCCTTTCTTGATTGCTTCATCATTGTGTTTATCGATGATATCCTTATCTATTCGAAGTTGAAAGCCGAACATGTGCAACATCTCCGTTTGGTTCTCGCGCTTCTACAAGGGAATCGCCTCTACGCCAAGTTCTCCAAGTGTGAATTTTGGCTCGAGCAGGTTCAATTTCTCAGTCACATCGTCAATAGTCAAGGTATTCACGTCGATCCCGCGAAGATTGAAGCAGTTAAGAGTTGGATTACACCGAAAACCCCGTCCGAAGTTCATTCTTTTCCCTGATTGGCGGGTTATTACCGTCGATTTATCGCTGATTTCTCTAAAATCGCCATTCCTCTCACCTCTCTAACGCATAAATACAAGCCTTTTGTTTGGGAAACCGAACAGGAGGAAGCCTTTCAAACTCTTAAGCGTATGCTTTGCAACGATCCCGTACTCGCGTTACCCGATGGAAACAACGACTTTGTTGTTTATTGCGATGCCTCTAATCTAGGTCTTGGTTGTGTCCTTATCCAACGAGACAAGGTTATCGCGTACGCGTCTCGCCAACTCAAAGTTCATGAGAAGAACTACACAACCCACGATCTCAAACTCGGTGCAGTTGTTTTTGCATTAAAGATATGGCGACACTACCTGTCTGGTACCAAGTGTACGGTCTTCACCGACCATAGGAGCCTACAACACATCTTGAACCAGAAAGAGCTGAATATGCGCCAACGCAGATGGGTTGAACTTCTCAACGACTACGACTGTGAGATACGCTACCACTCAGGCAAAGCAAACGTCGTTGCCGATACTCTTAGCCGACAAAGCTATTTACATAGTGTTCGTAACGTTCAAGCCCAACACGACCTTGAAGCCCTCATTCGCGACGCTCAACATGCTTGTTTTCTTGAAAGCACTCTGAAGGAAGAAAGAATTCCTGGAACCGAAAACCAACTAGTGAACAAACCGAATGGTATTTTTCACTATCTCGATCGCATTTGGATACCTAGTCGCAATAATCTCCGAGAGATTTTGTTGACCGAAGCCCACAAATCACGATATTCCATTCATCCCGGTGCCGATAAGATGTACCAGGACCTCCGTGCCAGGTATTGGTGGCCAGGAATGAAGAAGGATATCGCTCTCTATGTTTCGAAATGCCTAACTTGCTCAAAAGTTATGGCTGAACATCAACGACCCTCTGGCTCGCTCGAACAACCCGAGATCCCGATGTGGAAATAGGAGAGTATAGCTATGGACTTCATTACGAAACTCCGTCGCACGCCATCAGGTCACGATAGCATTTGGGTTATCGTTGATCGTCTGACGAAATCCGCCCACTTTTTACCGATACGAGAAGACTATAAGGTTGAATTATTAGCACGAATCTATACCGACGAAGTCATTTATCGAAATGGGACACCTCGTGACATCATCTCTGATCGCGATGGTGGATTCACCTCACGCCTTTGGGAGACTTTTCAGTCCGCTCTCAGTACGACTCTTAATCTCAGTACCGCTTTCCATCCCCAGACCGACGGTCAGACTGAACGCACGATTCGCACCCTTGAAGACATGCTTCGTTCGTGCGTTATAGATTTTGGTGGTAACTAGGATTCGCATTTACCTTTAGTCGAATTCTCGTACAACAACAGTTATCACGCTAGTATTCAAATGGCACCATTTGAGGCATTATATGGAAGAAAATGTCGATCGCCTATTGTATGGCACGAGATCGGAGACGCTCAAATCACCGGTCCTGAGTTATTACAAGAAATGACTAACCGGATCCTCCAGATACGAGACAATCTCTTGAAAGCTCGGAGTCGTCAAAAGAGTCACGCCGATAAACGCCGCAAGCCCCTTGAGTTTGAAGTTGGTGATCACGTACTCCTAAAGGTTTCACCTTGGAAGGGGGTGATGCGATTCGGCAAGAAAGGAAAGCTAGCGCCATGATACGTGGGTCCCTTTAAGATTCTGGAAAGAATTGGCAAAGTGGCCTACCGACTCGAACTACCGGAGGAACTCAACAACGTGCATACTACTTTCCACGGCTCGAACCTCAAAAAGTGTCTAGCTGAAGAAAACCTGCATGTCCCCCCTCGAGGATTTGCAAGTGAACGAAACTTTACACTTTGTGGAAAAGCCAGTAGAAATCATGGATCGAGAGACCAAGACACTTCGACGCTCTCGCATTCCTATAGTGAAGGTTCGCTGGGAAGGCAAACGCCTGCGCCTTAATTTCAGGACGAAATTTCCTAAAGTAGGGGAGGTTGTAACAACCCGACTTTCCGGGTCATTACTGTCACACCCCCAAATTCCACCTGCGGAGTAACATCCGCTTGAGGGCGTGACTGACCAGGATCCAGCCACCAATTATACTAAGCATTGGTCAATAGTAAAGTAATTGCTATCTAAAGTAGTTAGCAACATCGTAGTTTGAGTTCGATAGTAAGTTTAAACAAAACAGCGGAAGCATAAACCAAATAGTTTTAAAAGATAGTTCATGGTTCAAGATAAGTAAAACCCAACACACGGGTTTTGACGAACACTACACATCCCCAAGCAGCAGCTCCTCAGTCACTGGTTACCTGCAAAGCATGCAGTAAGGTGTCAACAATAATGCTGAGTGAGTTCACTAGTTGTCCAGTTTTAATTACCAAAAACTTGTTTCACCAGTTAATTTACTCGTTTATACATGCCATGGGGAGCTACCCCAAAAGTTAGCGACTAAACTGTTTTTCCAATACCGAACACTAGGTAACCGTTTGCGTTTCCGCAGGATGCCCCGATGTCAATGTTCTATCATCATTGACGGATGCCTGAGTACATTAGTTCACGACCGATCCCAAACCATGGCACGGTGTGAGGTTGGTAAAACCTAAATAGCGCTATCAACTAATAACCCGTTCGCCTGGCCCCGGCGACTAATTGGTATTATGTAGTAGGGACTTGAGTGATAGAGTCTCGTTTAGTGCCGTTAGTTGCAATCCGTATAAACAGTAATTAACCAAAGGTTCCCAATAACAAGGGAAGAAAAGTAAGTTGTATCCCTCATAGGGGATAGTGTTGTTTGTAGTTCCGTTTCCCAAACCACCGGGAACGCATGCTTTAGGTTGTGAACTCACCTTGGGTTGCTCGGTAGATATTTTACTTGGTCAAACACGTTGGTCACCACGTCCTAGCATGGTTACCAAATATAGGTCAAGTTGGGGTACAAGTAACCACGTATAGCAAACACGTATAGATACACTTAGTAAGCACACAATCAAACAGTTGGGTTATTGGGCCTGTTCTAACATTCACAACAGTAACAGATACACAAGCAATCCAGTCAATCAGGTAGTCCAACAAGTTTGGCCCAATAACACTTAGGCAGCCCAGTCGAGACAAGGGCGGTTTCGACTCGAGAATGCACGGTTTCGAGTATCAACCAAGGGTTCCGACTCGCAACCTTGGTTTCGGCTCATCCTGCTCTGGTCTCGAGTCGCAACCAGGGATCCCGACTCGCAACCTCGGTTTCGGTTCATCATGTGTTGCTTGCGAGTCGTAACCGGGAGATCTCGACGAATCACGTTTTGGTCTCGAGTCGCAACCAAGGGTTCCGACTCGCAACCACTGTTACGTGCACCTGAATCCTTCTAGAACCTGTTATGTGTACTAACCAATAGAATTGCAATATCATGCAGCCATGTACTATCCAGTAATATTCCACCAACATGTTTTCTTGTCTAACTAAGCACCAAAATGGATCAAACATGGCAATTTCAAATGTTCATAACATATTCATAGCATCTTCAAGTTGTTCTTCATGTAAACATCAAGTCATATTCATGTTAACTACAAGTTCATCATATTTCCGGACTTTTGCATAAATCAAATCATAATCATGAACAACAAATCAACACATTGAAATATGCCCATCAAATGGTTTCAAATCATCACCTAATATCTCAAAAATCATCTCTACACTAATTCCGATTAACATGGTGCTACACATGTGCAAGCCGGTTTTACATGAACATCAAGAATCAATGATTTGTATCACATTTAGTCACAAGATATCATGAGCTCATTAGCACATATCCGAAATGAACACATGTTTGCCGATTATCCACATTACACATATTTGATTCACACAAAACAACATCATCAAGCATACAACTACACTAGTTAAATCATGTCATTCATGCTATCATTTAACAACAACAAACATCATAAAGACACTAACCGGTTGATGAGGTTCAAGGGTGAGTATGAAACTTCTAACGGGTGTGTGTGCGTTGATCCGAGAGCTCCTAGTGGTCACCGATTTGATCCGAGGAGAAGGAGATGAGAGGAGGTTGATGATCTAGGGTTTTAGGGTTTTAGTGAGAAGTAGAGAGTGTGAGGGTTGTGAGAGTGAAATGAATGAGAGTGTAAAGGAGAGTGTGGTGAGGGTTTTGGGTTTTTATACCCGTTTCAAGGCCGGCTCATTTGGTTCCGAGTGGCATGGCCCAACCAGCCCAAATGTTCATTGTTCACTCGAGACCGGGTGGTCTCGAGTGGGGTTTCGTGGTCTCGGCTCACTTCTACTCTAATATATATTTATATCATACATACATACAACACATTATCGGCACATAGCGCAAAAGAAATCACAACTTTCATTTTATAACACATATACACGCACAATGTAATACAAGGTAGTTGTTCGGAAAACCTAGAGTGTCACATTATCCCCAAGTTTTAAGAACTTTCGTCCCGAAAGTTAAAGCAGTCACTGTCAAGCTAGTATAAGTGAGAATGTTTCAACGGGGTGTCACATCATCCCCCCGTTAGTTTGGAATTTCGTCCCGAAATTCGGTTGTAGCTTCAGTGCTGGGGTTTTCGTTTGGGAACAACTGGGGATACTTGTGCTTCATCTGGTCTTCCCGCTCCCAGGTAAACTCTGGGCCACGTCGCGAGTTCCAACGGACTCGTACAAGAGGTATCTGGCTACGTTTGAGGATTTTGATCTCTCGATCCGTGATCTCAATCGGTTCCTCCGTAAAGTGTAGCTGTTCATCAATAGTTAGTTCCTTGAAAGGAATTACGAGCGTTTCATCTGATAGACACTTCTTCAGATTAGATACGTGAAATACGTTGTGTACCGCACTCAGTTCTTCAGGCAGGTTCAGTCTATACGCAACCTTACCGATTTCTCGGTAATTTCGAATGGTCCGATATATCGCGGATTAAGCTTGCCCCGTTTACCAAAGCGAACCACACCCTTCCAGGGTGAGACTTTAAGTAGAACCCGGTCACCGACCTGGAATTCTAGTGGTTTCCTACGCTTATCAGCGTAACTCTTCTGACGGTCACGAGCTGCCGCCATGCGTTGTCTGATCTGGGCAATCTTTTCCGTTGTATCTACCACCATCTCTGGGCCCGTGATTTGACTATCACCGATTTCCGCCCAGCAGAGAGGTGACCGGCATTTACGACCGTACAATGCCTCAAAAGGTGCTGCCTGAATACTAGTGTGGTAGCTGTTGTTATAAGAGAACTCTACTAGCGGTAGATGCTTCTCCCAATTCTTGCCAAAATCGATCACACACGCTCTAAGCATGTCTTCTAGAGTCTGAATGGTGCGTTCGGACTGTCCATCCGTTTGCGGGTGATAAGCGGTGCTCATGTCCAAACGTGAGCCAAAGGATTTGTGCATAGCTTGCCACAATTCCGAAGTAAAACGAGCGTCTCGGTCGGAAATAATTGAGGTTGGCACCCCGTGCCTCGAAACTACTTCCTTTAAGTAAATCTCCGCCAAGGTAGAAAACTTGTCTGTTTCCTTAATAGCCAGAAAGTGCGCGGACTTGGTCAATCGGTCTACTATTACCCAAATAGTGTCATTTCCGCGTTGAGACCTAGGTAGCCCTGTAACAAAATCCATGGAAATTTGCTCCCATTTCCATTTCGGGATTTCTGGTTGTTGGAGTAGGCCTGCTGGTTTCTGATACTCTGTCTTGACCCTGGCGCAAGTCAAACATTTGCTGACATATGTTGCTATGTGGGCCTTCATGCCAGGCCACCAATATGTAGTCCTCAAGTCGTGGTACATCTTGTCCGAACCAGGATGTACTGAATAACGGGACTTGTGGGCTTCGTCCATCACGAGTTCACGTAAGTCTCCATAGAGTGGGACCCAAATGCGCCCTGTGACGTAGTAAGCGCCATCTTCCTTCCGTTCTAATCGCCGTCTCGATCCTCGCAGAGACTCAGCCCTGATGTTTTCCGGTTTCAATGCTTCGATTTGAGCATTACGGATCTGGGTAGGGAGGTTAGACTGGATGGTAAGTTGCAATGCTCGCACGCGCTTTGGTATAGTGTCCTTTCGACTGAGGGCGTCTGCCACGACATTGGCCTTGCCCGGATGGTACTTGATGGCGCATTCGTAGTCATTCAAGAGTTCGACCCATCGACGTTGTCGCATGTTTAATTCCTTTTGCCTAAAGATATGCTCGAGACTCCTGTGATCGGTGTAGATAGTGCACTTGGTACCGTACAGGTAATGTCTCCATATCTTAAGAGCAAAGATCACTGCTCCCAGTTCCAAATCATGCGTAGTGTAGTTCCTTTCATGCGTTTTAAGTTGTCGAGAGGCGTAGGCAATAACCTTCTCGCGTTGCATTAACACGCAACCGAGCCCATGGATAGACGCATCGCAGTAAACCACAAAGTCGTCAGTGCCTTCAGGCAACGAGAGAATAGGAGCGCTACAGAGGTTATCTTTTAGCTTTTGGAAGGCCGACTCCTGAGCTTCATTCCACTTGTAAACAATGCCTTTCTGAGTAAGAGTCGTGAGGGGTTGTGCAATCTTTGAGAATCCTTTGATGAATCTGCGATAGTATCCTGCCAATCCCAAGAATTGGCGAACTTCGGTTGGGGTCTTGGGCGTAGGCCAATTCATTATCGAGTCGATCTTAGCGGGGTCGACGTGAATGTCGTCCTTGTTGACCACGTGTCCAAGGAAATGGACCTCTCAGAGCCAAAAGTCACACTTCGAGAATTTGGCGTACAATTGCTCATTGCGCAAGAGTTCGAGGATCAGGCGTAGGTGTCGCTCATGCTCTTCTTGACTTTTCGAGTAGATCAGGATGTCGTCGATAAACACAATCACGAATTTGTCGAGGTACGGCTTGCACACTCGGTTCATGAGATCCATGAAAACCGCAGGTGCGTTAGTCATTCCAAAAGGCATAACGAGGAACTCGTAATGACCATAACGAGTCCTGAACGCAGTCTTAGAGATGTCTTCATTACGAACTCTCAGCTGATGATAGCCTGATCGCAGGTCAATCTTAGAATAGTAGCTCGAGCCTTGCAACTGATCAAATAGGTCGTCGATGCGCGGGAGAGGGTAACGATTCTTGATGGTAACCTTGTTCAGCTCACGATAGTCGATGCACATTCGGAACGTGCCATCCTTCTTCTTAACAAAGAGTACTGGTGCTCCCCAGGGTGATGAACTGGGACGGATAAATCCTTTATCCAATAGTTCCTGTAGTTGCGTAGAGAGTTCCTTCAGTTCTGCAGGGGCTAGACGGTAAGGTGCACGAGCTATGGGTGCTGCTCCGGGAGCTAGCTCGATTTGGAATTCGACCTGACGGTGGGGAGGGAGTCCAGGTAGTTCCTCAGGAAATACCTCGGGATAGTCACGTACTACAGGGAAATCTTCAATCCTCTTTTCCTTTTCGTGGGTGTCGGTGACAAGTGCTAGGATAGCGGTGTGCCCTTTCTGTAAGCACTTCTGGGCTTTCAGAAGCGAGATAATGCCTGTGACTTCCCCACCTTTGTTGCCTTGAACGATGAGGGGTTGGCCAGAACGGCGAGGAATACGAACCGCTTTCTCTTGACAGAGGATCTCAGCGCGATGTTTGGATAACCAATCCCTACCGATGACGACGTCGAAGCTTCCAAGTTTGACGGGGAAAAGATCGATACTAAACGTGTGACCAGACAATTCTAGTGTGCAGTCGTAGATCACGTGCGTGGCCTCGATGTTCTTACCATTAGCTATCTCGACGATGTGCTTAGAACTTAATAATGCAGGCGGGTGCTTAAGTTTCTTACTAATGCGAAGGGATACATAACTGGCATCGGCACCGGAATCAAATAACACAGAAACATAACGATCATCAAGTAGAAACTTACCCGCCACGACGTTGGGGTCGTTCCTTGCTTCTCCAGCTCCAATCACGAAAGCTCTTCCCCTTGCACCATTCCCAGCATTGTTGTTTTGCTCATTGTTCCCAGCTCCCTGATTGTGGTTGCGATTCTGATTCAGTTCAGGGCAATCCTTTCGCATGTGCCCAGTTGCCCCACATTTAAAACATCCGCGGTTGTTTCCCTGCTGCTGTTGCTGTTGGGGTTGTTTCTGATTCTGCCTTGCTGGGAACTGACTTCTACAATCCTTGGCTTCATGCCCCATCTTGTTGCATCGCTGACACTGACCCTTGTTATATGCCCCATTGTGGTGCCTGTTACACTTGTTGCACTTAGGGTAGCTTCCCCGGTAGCCACCCTGTTCCTGAGTGCCTTTGTTGTTGTCAGTTTTCCTTTGCTGAGCTGGGGCCTGAGTAGAGTTAGCATCTTTGCCCTGATTTCCATCCCACTTTCGTTTGCCATCATTAGAAGTTCCTTCCGCAGCACTGATCCTTTTGGTCAACCTGCCCTCTTCCACAGCCTGGTTGGTGAGTTTGTGGGCAAGACGAACCACATGCTGTATGGTAGTGAGGTTGGCCGAGGTTACATGGCTCCTGATTTCTGGGACTAAGCCTTTGATGTACAATTCGATCCTTCGGTACATGGGTCGGGACATGTTTGGGCAAAGAGCAGCATAGTCGTTGGACAGCTTGGTGTAGGTCTCAATCTCTGACCCAACCATCTTGAGTTCATAATACTCGTCCTCGAGTTTGTGGATGTCATCCCTGTGACAGTACTCTTCCTTGATCATATCCTTGAAATCTTCCCATGTAGTAGCGTTAGCAGTCTCCAAACCTCCAAACCAAGCATTTGGATTTGCGCCTTCCACCACGAAAGTGCGCTTCCCTCAAGAGTACCAGTAGCAAACTTCACCCAATTAGCTGGGGGACATTCGCATACAGCGAAGACAGCTTCGACCTTCTCGATCCAGTGCAGAAGACCTATGGCACCCTCAGTGCCATTGAATGGAAGAGGCTTGCAATCCATGAAGGTCTTGAAGGTACAGACACGTGGTTGCACAGGCGCATGCTGACCTGTTGTGAGAGTGATACGAATGGGCTTAGAGGTGAAAAGACGATGTGGCGGTAGGATCTGAACATCCTAAAACAAGGAGTTTACCTCCAGGGTGAGCTGCGAAAGCTGCAGCCACCGTGTTGATCAGGTTGGTGAACTGAGCCTGAGTCATGTTGACGTTTCCTCGTCCGCGTCCACTCATTGTCTTCATAGCCAGAAAACATAGTATGAGTGTGGTATCGTAATATAGCGAGAATGAGATAGGGGAGGGGAGGTATATCTATCTAATTAGGCAGACTAGTACGTATAGTAGAGCAGAAAGCATAAGACAAACAAGCAAGTAAACACGGGTCCGAGCTATGAGGTCAAATAAGTCGAGCTTTGCACTTGGAGTGTAGTGTCGTCACGAGTCACGGGTTATAGTCTGGTTTTTCTCAAAAAGATTTTTCCCCCTTTTTAAAACCAAGTTCACTATAACCAATGGCTCTGATACCAACCTGTCACACCCCCAAATTCCACCTGCGGAGTAACATCCGCTTGAGGGCGTGACTGACCAGGATCCAGCCACCAATTATACTAAGCATTGGTCAATAGTAAAGTAATTGCTATCTAAAGTAGTTAGCAACATCGTAGTTTGAGTTCGATAGTAAGTTTAAACAAAACAGCGGAAGCATAAACCAAATAGTTTTAAAAGATAGTTCATGGCTCAAGATAAGTAAAACCCAACACACGGGTTTTGACGAACACTACACATCCCCAAGCAGCAGCTCCTCAGTCACTGGTTACCTGCAAAGCATGCAGTAAGGTGTCAACAATAATGCTGAGTGAGTTCACTAGTTGTCCAGTTTTAATTACCAAAAACTTGTTTCACCAGTTAATTTACTCGTTTATACATGCCATGGGGAGCTACCCCAAAAGTTAGCGACTAAACTGTTTTTCCAATACCGAACACTAGGTAACCGTTTGCGTTTCCGCAGGATGCCCCGATGTCAATGTTCTATCATCATTGACGGATGCCTGAGTACATTAGTTCACGACCGATCCCAAACCATGGCACGGTGTGAGGTTGGTAAAACCTAAATAGCGCTATCAACTAATAACCCGTTCGCCTGGCCCCGGCGACTAATCGGTATTATGTAGTAGGGACTTGAGTGATAGAGTCTCGTTTAGTGCCGTTAGTTGCAATCCGTATAAACAGTAATTAACCAAAGGTTCCCAATAACAAGGGAAGAAAAGTAAGTTGTATCCCTCATAGGGGATAGTGTTGTTTGTAGTTCCGTTTCCCAAACCACCGGGAACGCATGCTTTAGGTTGTGAACTCACCTTGGGTTGCTCGGTAGATATTTTACTTGGTCAAACACGTTGGTCACCACGTCCTAGCATGGTTACCAAATATAGGTCAAGTTGGGGTACAAGTAACCACGTATAGCAAACACGTATAGATACACTTAGTAAGCACACAATCAAACAGCTGGGTTATTGGGCATGTTCTAACATTCACAACAGTAACAGATACACAAGCAATCCAGTCAATCAGGTAGTCCAACAAGTTTGGCCCAATAACACTTAGGCAGCCCAGTCGAGACAAGGGCGGTTTCGACTCGAGAATGCACGGTTTCGAGTCGCAACCAAGGGTTCCGACTCGCAACCTTGGTTTCGGCTCATCCTGCTCTGGTCTCGAGTCGCAACCAGGGATCCCGACTCGCAACCTCGGTTTCGGTTCATCATGTGTTGCTTGCGAGTCGTAACCGGGAGATCTCGACGAATCACGTTTTGGTCTCGAGTCGCAACCAAGGGTTCCGACTCGCAACCACTGTTACGTGCACCTGAATCCTTCTAGAACCTGTTATGTGTACTAACCAATAGAATTGCAATATCATGCAGCCATGTACTATCCAGTAATATTCCACCAACATGTTTTCTTGTCTAACTAAGCACCAAAATGGATCAAACATGGCAATTTCAAATGTTCATAACATATTCATAGCATCTTCAAGTTGTTCTTCATGTAAACATCAAGTCATATTCATGTTAACTACAAGTTCATCATATTTCCGGACTTTTGCATAAATCAAATCATAATCATGAACAACAAATCAACACATTGAAATATGCCCATCAAATGGTTTCAAATCATCACCTAATATCTCAAAAATCATCTCTACACTAATTCCGATTAACATGGTGCTACACATGTGCAAGCCGGTTTTACATGAACATCAAGAATCAATGATTTGTATCACATTTAGTCACAAGATATCATGAGCTCATTAGCACATATCCGAAATGAACACATGTTTGCCGATTATCCACATTACACATATTTGATTCACACAAAACAACATCATCAAGCATACAACTACACTAGTTAAATCATGTCATTCATGCTATCATTTAACAACAACAAACATCATAAAGACACTAACCGGTTGATGAGGTTCAAGGGTGAGTATGAAACTTCTAACGGGTGTGTGTGCGTTGATCCGAGAGCTCCTAGTGGTCACCGATTTGATCCGAGGAGAAGGAGATGAGAGGAGGTTGATGATCTAGGGTTTTAGTGAGAAGTAGAGAGTGTGAGGGTTGTGAGAGTGAAATGAATGAGAGTGTAAAAGAGAGTGTGGTGAGGGTTTTGGGTTTTTATACCCGTTTCAAGGCCGGCTCATTTGGTTCCGAGTGGCATGGCCCAACCGGCCGAAATGTTCATTGTTCACTCGAGACCGGGTGGTCTCGAGTGGGGTTTCGTGGTCTCGGCTCACTTCTACTCTAATATATATTTATATCATACATACATACAACACATTATCGGCACATAGCGCAAAAGAAATCACAACTTTCATTTTATAACACATATACACGCACAATGTAATACAAGGTAGTTGTTCGGAAAACCTAGAGTGTCACAATTACTATCATCTGTCATTTCTTGCTTAGTTGCTTATACTCTCGAGATATCGATTATCGCAAAGGGGTTTAAACTATGTTTTCAAACGCATTTTAAACGCTTATTACAACGATTATTCAAAATGCAGTTATCGCATTTTTACGTTATTCATAACGCATACTATTTACTGCCATTTTATCGCATGTTTAGACTAAACGCTATCGCAACGCAAACTCAACGCAAACGCAGTGCAACTCAAAACACAGATTTACTTTATGCATTTATGTGATGTGTGATTATTTGTTTGAATGTTATGTGGTTATCAAAGCAACGCTTACACACTCAACGCATACTCGCAACTCGCTTAAACGCAACGCAACACTTAACACACGCAACGAAAGTTGGAAAACTAACTCGCACAACACGGCTGTCCGAATGGACATCAGATCGAATGGACATCCGTCCGGATGACCATCCGATCGGATGGACATCCGTCCGGATGACCATCCGATCGGATGGACATCCGACCGGACAACCCATTTGACCGAACGCACTTCTCCACCGACTTAAACCCTCTCACTCGCCTATAAATAGTACCCGTACACTTCCTTTCACTGATTTGACACCTCCATCCGACCACACGCACTCAAGTCACTCCAAGGCACTTTTTCTCGCGATTCAAGGTTATTTCGTAAGTATTTCTCCTCAAATCTTGTACAATCATCATCTCTAAACACTTTTACATCATCTTCTCCATCAAAATCACACACAAACACTATCTTTCTCCCTGAAATCACCTAATTTGGACCTCTTGAAGCTGGTTCTCACTCGGTTTCTTATGCAAACTGTTGTGTGACATCATCTCATCAAGATTAGTTCAGATCTAAAGGATTTCCACACTTTTTAACTAAATCTCAACAAGATTTCAACATTTTTCAATTGTTTTCAAACTTTTCTTCAACTTTCTACTCAAAACCGATGGAATCTAAACTCATTCAGACTCTCTACTCATTTCCTAGTTGAGAGCCGGCTTGAAAACGGATTTCCACCGGAGAGATGACCGACTAACGGGTTGAACATGAAATTCCATCAAGAACAGCGAGTCTGATCGAATGGGCTGAGACCATTCGACCGAATGAGCTGGACTTGGTAAGTTTCCGTTGTTCGACATGTCGTCACGCCGTCTCCGTCAAACTCAAAACTTTTACTTAGAAAATTTTACGAAAAACTACAAACTACCGATTTCTCACTCGAATAGCCATCTGATCGAATGGCCATCTGTCTGGATGACCATCCGACCGGATGACTTGGCATCTATATATAACCTTGTTTCAAAACGATGTGATAAAACTTCAAACTTTAACACTTTACAACAAATACCTCTCATTTGAATGGCCATCCGTTCGAATGGTCATCCGCTCGGATGGGTTACACTCATTCGGCCGGATCATCATTCGAACACGTAACCATTCGACACTCTATTACGCACTGTTCAACGCTTACGCTACTGTTCTATGCTCAGGCTAACTCCCACGCGCTCCCTTCAATCCAAGTTTGTGTTTACTAGCTAAACACGCACTGTGAGTATACTCGAACCCATTTTCTTTTAACGCACTTTTGGGTGTTACATACATTCTCTATCAAAACACATCAACACACAATGCAACCAATTTTAACGCTAACCACCCGCATGTTATACTGATCTATGAATGCTTGTTACTATGCTTGTACAGTGTTACACTATACCGCCTCTAGCAACGATAGTACTATAGTTTGGACTCAGCACCTATCGTGGACAGGGGTTGCTAGGGATCATATCACTTTACTTCATGTGTTCGTTGAATATATGTCGCACATACTCTACAACGTAGTCTCGTGGTTAAGTGTGAACATAGTTTTGATAGTTACTTGCTTCAACCGTTACGTGATACATGCTGATTATGCGTAAAACGCTTTCTCTACTATATGCTATGCAAACTTGTGTACTCACCTTTACATTCTATGTATTGACTTTATTTTAACGTATGTGACAGGTTGATAGGATGCTATGCTATGCTGTGATGAATCAAGTATGAAGTCTAGAAACTCCACTAAATAAATCTGAGTTGTCGGAATAGTTTTTGTTCATGAGACTCGCTATCTGTAATGACTATTTTTACTTTATATGTTAGTAATATGGGATATTAACATTAAATATATTGTCATCAATCTGTTTCGCTCAGTGCCACACCCCGATGATTCCGCCATCCGTTGGGGTGTGACAGATTGGTATTAGAGCCATAACTATAGGGAATTAGGTCGTATCTTAGGATTGACCTAGTCTATAGTCTAAGTACCAACAGACCCGCTCTATGCGAACCCAGTAGGGGTTTTGCACGAGCACACTTTTGATACTCTTGCTCGAACTCGCGAAAACTACATCTTTATGCGAACACCGCACACTACAGCTTCCCGCAAGACGACCTTTCCTAAGGTTCAACACTACATTGCCTTTTCTAAGGCTGACACAATACACACATTTTCGAAAACACTCGTATAACACAAACGAGTGATTGGACCGAGATTAGTGTGAAAACCAAGAACTCTCAATAAGATCGCTCACTCTACGCATATTTTTACTCTCAGCACGAGAATCTTCGTTGAGATAGGAGTGACATCCATACCTCAACGGGAATCTCCCTCTCTATCTCATGGTTTTGCCACACTTACAGGAACGAAGTCGTTAAGTTAGGGGTGAAACCCGCACCTTAATGACACGTTCCACACTCTACTTTGGATTTTACAAAACTCTCACTAAAGTCTCGATGGATTCCAATGACTCGATTCACGTAGTAACTAGAAGGATGAGTGCCGATCGTCGTGTTTTGGCAAGAGCACAGTCTATTGAGCGTGCACTCGAGGTCGTTGTGAACAATTGAATCACTTTGGGTAGTCGATGTCTAACACCCAAGACACTCAGTTTCGATTCTGATCCCGCAGTCGCCGATTTTATGAGTTATCGATTTTATGTGTGTTTATACGTTTATATGTTTCAATTTTGGAGATTACACTTTATCGCTTTTTCGCTCATCGCTTCACTAAACGCGCACAACTCGCACAGATTTTTGGAATCTCAAACGCTAACTAATCGCGAACAAACTATGAACTCTCGTACGCTACACTACTCGCAACGCTACTCGCTATCACTCACAATACTCGAACGCGCGTCACGACTTTGAAAGATAGGTGAATATGTGCAAAATATGTAGATGAATACATGCAAAATATAGGTGAATACATGCAAAATATGTGCTAACATGGATTATGTGCTCTTACGTGCTTGTGTGCTTACGTGCCTATGTGGTTTATGTGCCTACGTGACTATGTGCTTATGTGCCGACGTGTTCCTTAGCTTTATGGAGTATTAATAATAATAAAGGATGTCTTGCGAACGCTAAACTTTTCGAAACCCAATATAATCGAATCTCGTCTAAAATCATATGGCGATGTCTGCTGCAGACAATGTCGTCATTTGGTTCGCACACTTCACGCACCGCTCGACGTAACCATGCTGACAAGCGCATCGCTTCACTGGTAGCCAAGGAAATGGCTAAAGTCATACCTCAGATCGTCAGTGAGATCAACGAGGTCAGCAGCAAATCGTCTGTCGAATCGAAGAGCGACTCTCCGAAAACGCCTTTCAGCTTTAAGCAATTCAAAGTGAGTCATTCCCCTTTTTGTAAACCTTTTTGTGAGTCATTCTCTTTTTGTAAACCTTTTTGTGAGTCATTCTCTGTTTGTCACCCTTTGTGGTGCCATTATTTCAAAAGTTTTACAAAACCCAAAATGTTATCAGTTATAATTACAGGTATTGAGTTTTTGTAATCTACAATTGCTGCCAGTATTATGGGGTTTGTATACAGTACTTGATAACCTTCACAATTGGGCATGGGTATCCAATTTGTGATATGACCATAGTCACAGATCCGTCAAGTGACGAGTATTGACCGAGTAATTGGGTAGATATAAACATTATAATTACTCTTAATGCTGTAATGCTATAAAACCTGTTTTGATTAAACTGGGATGCACTCTCCAGTATTTCTTGCTGATAAAATCTTTTTAAAACGGGTTTCAGGTAACTTAAAGTGAAGCAAATAGAAGCTAGCTGGAGAGTACTGAAGGCTTAACGAAGTGGCTATAAAAGTTACCAAAATAATTAGGGTTTATCCCTATAAATATATTGTAATGGAAAATTGGGTTTTATCCCATTTTATTACTATCAAAGCTTGGTATTTTAACTCTGATAAAATATTTTCTATCTACGGTCCTGATGTATAAATTCCGCTGCCAAATTAATAAACACCGATACCACCCGCTCTGCGCACCGTCTCGCAGCCGCCCGCTCCTGGGCAGGGGTCGGGGGCTGCGACAGACAATGGGTCCACATAACGAACCTGTTTTTGATCTCATTCGAAAGAATGTTTCACATGCATGCATGCACCTGTTATCAAACAAAGTTCAAGTAATAGAGATCTTAAAAGCAGCTAATGGTACATGCACGTGCCGTTTGTTTACAAGTTGTGGGTTGCCATGCGCGTGCCGATTGGTTATATACAAAATCGTAATACATTCTTCGATCAATCACGTCTTATAATAAGCACACTTCATCACGCAATGATTTTAGCGTTTTATGTTGTTTGTTGTTTTATTTTAATGTAGATCAAAGGATTCCATTGGAGTTGATAGACATCTTTTGGCAAAAGCTAGATTTGAAACCTTTAGACGAAGAGTGCGAGAAGGAGTTCTTCGACATAGACAACGAACTGGTGAATCTTAAACAAAATTTTTTGGGGGCAGCCGAGAGCGATAAAGAGAAAGATGTTTCAGAAGATAAAAGAGATGGTTAACCCCAATCAGACAAATGTCAAAAGCCAATCATGCAGAGACCCACGAGGTCATCCAACTTTAAAGGCTCAGCAACAAAGCATGGTTGATTCATTTGTGGAGCCTTCTAGACACAGTTTTATCTCTATTCGGTCATCGGCAGACGTGTATGGTGATTCAGTGGGCATTGCTACACTAGAGTCATACACCCAACCTGCAAGGCATAGCTTGTTTGTCCAGTCACAAAGTGATCATACCGACGTTCATTGACGAGATTGCGAAGGGCACTAGGCAATGGAAGGGAAAGCAAAAGGTGGCAAAATCAATTGTGGGTTTCGATCTATAGTTGTCGGCTTGTCGCTTCATGAGAATGAGTGGTCGTTAATACATACGGAGGTTCAAGGTGAGTGCAACTGGCACCAAGGCGTGTGGAAATGAATAGATTCAGTTGAGTTTCAGTTAGCTCGAAACTCCTTGGAATGGGACAGTATAAGGTTTGCACCGAATCCGAAGTGGTTGCTAATGCCATTCACAGGAATTCTGATATCTAACCAGTGGAATGTGATTTGTCATTTATTAAGCGACACAGGTTGTACTACGTTTTTTCCCTTGTTAACAACAGCCAAACAGAGTGTTCCTCATCAAACCGTTACGCTCGTGCATGTATTCGAGAACCATTTTATTCACGTCAGGTTAGAGGGAGAATATCCAATTCCTGCCCCGTCAGGGTTCTGGCGACAACCCACACGGGGTAGGCCGGCAGCGAGCTGGGAAAGCTTTTACAAGGAACGTATAACTCGATATCAGAATATCATTGATGAATACAAGACACAAGAATTCGTGGATATAAGTTGGATGTAGTGATTAAAAGTTTTAGTTAAGGTGACCAGTTGATAAGACTTGTTCAGTTTCTGTAGTCGTTGGTTATGATCTTATTTGATGTTTCGACAATTTGTAATGATGAAAAGTTTGAGTTGATGAAAAGTTTGATCTTATTTGATGTTCCGACAATTTGTAATGATGAAAAGTTTGAGTAAAGGTAACCAGTTGATAAACATAAAGCAAAAGCAAGATAAGGTTGATCTTATTTCATTTTCTGAACACATAGCGACTGCGTTTTCGTCAAATCCAAACATGCTAATTAAAAAAATAGTTGGTTAATTGTATACGGGTCGTATAACGTTATTCGGCCCGTATACAAGACATAAAATAGTGCTCGTATATTGAGTATACGAGCGAATAAAAAATTAATAAAAAATTGTATACGACCCGTATAACGTTATACGGGACGTATACAATCAATAAATGATCGTATAATAAGGTTACAACCACATAACAACCGTACGACCTCAAAATTCACTAAAATTCTCTCGGTTTTCTCTGAATCGTTCTTGGATATCATTTTTCGGTATTCGTGATGTTTTCTTCTCGTTCTTCTATTACGATATGTTTCTAAGCCTCGTTCGTAGAATAGACTTTCATATTACATAACTTGTTAGATTATGGTATCGTATAGCATATCGAATAGCGTAGATTAGCGTAATGAAATTGATTGTTTGATTGAATTTGAAAAAAAACTAATCACTCAACTGTATACGGCTGTATACAATATATACGATCGTAATATTCAAGTTGTATATGATCGTATACATGTATACGATCATATACATCTTGAACATTCAAGATGTATACGATCGTATATAACTTGAATTTTCAGTTTTGTTTCTTCTTTGTTTCCTTGATTGTTTTTAGCGTATACGGTACGTATACCACATGCACGTTAATCGTATTATCCTTACCGACCTGTGATTATTATTGTTTATAGACGATATGACTGAGTCATCAGCGGCTGGAGCACGTCGATGAGGGGCAGGTCGGGGACGGGGACGGGGACGAGGTCAGTAGGAGGAGGAGGAGGAGGTTGATTATGATTTTGAGGAGACGATGCTGTTTGTTTGCGCGATCCCCCGAGGTATGGTTGCCCACGGGTGTTTGGGTAGATTATGAGAGATGGAGCTAGATGTGCCCCGAACCATTGATATAGGTTTTTTGACCAACATTGGATTGATCGGTCGGGTCCAGGAGCTCATGCCAGCTACCTTCGCGTGGGCCCTTTTTTTTAGGCCGACCGAGAGCTGGACCATATGGAGATTACATTAGAGTTTTTTTGTACGTTTGCGATTACCGAGACCCGGGGTAGGGGTTTACAACATTTTTTAGATACCCACGCGGTGTCGTTTACTCTTTGCGGGGAGTCTCGCATGATGACGCTCCCCTAGTTTGTTATTGCCTTGGGTCTGTACTCACAGGATGAGGCGTCATCCTAAGCATTTATTGGATGCGCCGACCACCACATCCTCTGACATGTTGTGGCCCTGTTGACGCACTATTGGGACCAGGGAGTTCGCGACACCGCGTGCGTGATCCCCGAAGGCGTGGGTGTCTCGTATTTACGACCCGTTACACCGATACCTATCGATGTATCGCCGTGACAATTTCGGGTCGTCACAATAGCAGGGAGTAGGTCACCCAAAATGACATGTTCTTCTTGCACGACCTATTTACCGACCGGAGAGGGGGTTTTGCATACAAGTTGGCCACATACTTCACCGAGTACGCTTTTAAGCGTACCTCTAGCCACATAAGCTATGGTGGCTTTGTCACCCGTCTGGCGAAGTTCTGGCCACGACTCTTGTCCCTGACGTGAAGTCGAAGTCTCACTCAAAAATAAACCAAATACACTAAATGGATAGTGGTAAATGGGTATCGAACACAGGGAGCTTTGTGGAAAATGTGTTTAGCAAGCAGTTTGTGAATTATGATTAATAAAATTAAAATGTAGAAAAGTATTGAGATTTGATTGTTTGGTTTGTATAATTAAAATTAAGTAAAATCACTTAACAAGCTTCGAATCAGAAATGAGAGAATATGTTCTCCCCTAGTTCTAGGTTTCTACAAATGATAATGTGAAAGTTTAATATGGGATAAACTACATAGACATAGTTCGTGAATGTGTGTTTGATTGTGATAAAAGAGGATTAAGTACTTGGATTACAAAAACGCAAGGTAGTCACCCGATAACCAATTTAGTATAGCCAACCCCAAATCCCTCCTAATAAATCCTCATTGCCTATGGCACCAAGTACTGATGGTTCAAAAAATGAAATTCAACAATATAAACACTTACAAATCAAACTCATAATCACCATAGTAATATAATCAAAATGATTAAAATACTATCCAAGAAATAACATAAACAATCACAAACATTTAATTCGAAACCTTACAATCCGAGGGAAAACATACAAGAACTTAGCCACACTTTGTTCGGTTGATCATCACTTCAATTGCGTTGTTCATATGCATCAAAGATGGAAAAACAATGATAGAATCACCCAAAATAATGTTTTGTCATCCTAAATTCGCCGCTCTAAGTGCTGAAAATGAAGCCAATGATAAGATATCCCAAAAGTCACAACCACCAACAACTAAAAAGGAGTTACACTTTTCACGTCTGGCTCCACCATAAGCTACGGTGGCTACGGTGGCCACCGTAGCTTACGGTGGTCTTGAAATTGCCTACAATGGTCCTTTACTGTCTTACGGTGGAATTATTTTGATTCTGAAGCTACCGTAGCTTACGGTAGCTACCGTAAGCTACGGTAGAGGACCGTATTTTGCTCATCTTGATTTTCTTTATTAACACCATTTCTCCATTCCGCTTCCACTTTCCGATAAGCTTCTTTCTTTCTGACTTTTCCGCTCTTTTATGTCTTTTGTACCTGAAATGACGAGTAAACCGTAATCATCTAATTCTAAACAATAACCCTATTACATATGATTTTAATACTAGTTATGCCACTAAAGGGTTGCCCTACGGTCCACCCGTCAGTCCCCGCAGGTGGCTCATGATATGACCATCACACGTCAGGTTGATCTGGTAGGCAGGGCCACAGTAGTCTTGATGGGAATTGCTTACGAGGTGCCACCGGACAAGGTCCGGGTGTTTTGGTCGTTTGACGACGGTCGTACCGAGTGGTACGTGGGGCAACCACTGTAGATGGAGGCGGGCCTGGGGCGAGGGAGGTGAGGGTGATGGTGAGGGTGATGGTGATGATGAGGGTGACGGGGGAGAGGGAGGTAGTGGAGTTCATGTTGTGATCAAAAGATTGCAGTAGGATGTGTAGGATGCACAGGGTGATCGCCTGTACGAGCGACGGAGCGTGAGACCACGTGTGATGCCTCCACAGAGGGTGGAGGAGAGACTAGCTCAACTCGAGTCAGATGTAGCTGTTGTACGGGTGGACGTATCCCGTATGCAGAACGACATGCAGTGGGTGGTAGAGGCGATTATTGCTATGCATTCTGGCGCGCCTTTACTTCCACGAGCTGGCGTTGCACCACCACCATCGCTGTAGCTGCTTATTTTATTTTGGTTTTGTTGTTTTACATTTGAAATATTGTAAATATTTATCTTTTGTTGCTTTAGATGTAAAACATTGTAAATATTAATATAGTGTTTACATTTTATCTTGTTTGTTTAATAATTGTTATGGTATTGTTTATCATATGCACATGTTTTGCTTATCTGATATATATAATATATATAGGGTCAGGATTTAGAGAAAACGGTGAAAAGTGTGAGAACGATTATGGATCGTCCGATCAAAACAATCCATGGACTAGATTGCGCGGTGGCGTTTTCGTAAATAACATCAATATTATTAGGTGGGACGCGCTTCATTAAGGGTAAAAGGGTCTTTTACCCCTCATATTCAAAACACCATCAAATGATAAAACGCCATAAAAAATAAAACGCAATTAAAAACAAAACGCCAAAAATTAAAGATAAAACGCGGTGAATATTACAGGAAGATGAAACAACACAAATAACTGAATTTCAGTTATTAACATTTATTAGAAGAAATTCCCTCCTAAATTACACGCCAAAACATCATTATATAAACAAACGTAAACCATAGCTTCCATAATCACTTCAATCTATCCATTTTCTGCAAAAAAAAAAAAAAAAAAAAAAAATCGTTAACAGAAAACGCCAACTTAAACAAAACGCCAAAAATGGCAACAATCGTTTCATGGAGATACACTCTGGGAATCAGGCGATACGTCCTTCATTTTTACAACAGAAGGAGGGTGTATGTTAAGACGATCGGGGCAATTCTGAAGATGGAAGAAGAGATACAGAGGCAAATCTTATCCATTGGCATCGCTCTAGACAACAAATGCCATGAAACACATATGCTTATGAAAGCATTAACTAGCAAATTTGGACCAATCAAAGGAGATGTGAAGCCAGACCATGTCATGACATCATGGCGTTTTGATGATGAAACAGACATGGTGACGGTTACATACAACAGCGGAGAGCAGGAAGTCTACTGGCTAGAGACCATCATGACAAAGCAGCGACTAGGTTTCGTGGAAGAATTGCATAACGCCACTTGTACCAACACAGAAATAGACTCAAAATTGGAGTTAATGCAAGACATGTTCAGGTGGAGGCTTCAGAATCTTCAGGAACAAGAAGCTGATGAAGGTGAATGTGATGACATAGATGAAGATCAAGAGGAAGACTCCGAGGAGGAAGAAGATGACACAAGTGATGGATACTGTTCAGATAAAGTACCTTCTGACGAAGGATTTAAATTTTTTATTTCCTCTTTTTTTTTCTTCTATGTAATCTTCTTTTTTTTAAGATAATTAAATGATATATTTCTATCTTTATTAGCAAAACGCCAAAATAATACTAAAAATGGTTAACCCTAACAAAACGCCAAAAATAACAAAAAATATTTTTCCTACTTAATATTTTATTTACTCCGTTATTGTATTTTGTCATGTTGGTCTGCATAAGGCCAATTAAAAAAAAACGCCAAACTTAGAAGATGGGACGTCGATAACCTATAAAGATGATAAAAGCTGATCAACACAGTAAAATACAAAATACAGTAACTGAAAAGACAGTTACTTTATTACTATCATTTATTACAATAAAAAGTCCCGCCTAAACTACGCGCCAAAAAACTCCTATAAGAGATGGGTCTATACACAATTAAATTAATCACACCCATAAAAACACAAAAACGCCATATCCTCTAGAAACCACTCCCTTTAAAATGTCACAGATGTCAAAGCTTTCACTGAAATGGATCCTTTTTCTGAGGGGGTTAACTCAATAATATTTTGCTGGATGAGATGGACAAAAATTCAAGAAAAAGAGACTGATGACAGTGATATGCCATCATGTGAGCTTTGTTCTTGATGATTATAAGCATGGAAGAAATGGTTCAACCAAAGTATAAAATGTTATTTTGGACTCCATTATTACAAATAGCATCAAGCAAGAGTTGATCTTCAATGACATGCCACCAAACAAGACTATCACACCAAAAACAGGATGCCACTAAGCAACTTCTTCTGAAAAAGACGGGGTTTATGAAGGAAAGTTGGCTTCTAGCTAAAGTATTCAAAAAAGGTTCAAAACGCCAAAAACAAATTCAAGAAGATAGAGGCTGATGACAGTGAAGATTCGGAAGAGAAATTAGATTACCATTTTTTATTATTTTTGTTTTCATTTTATATTGTTTTGATATCAAGTTATATGTTGATTTGTTATCTAATTTTATATAAATAAAATACATTATTATATAAAACGCCAAAAACTACAAACACCAAAACGCTAGAATAATGAAAACTAGGAGAACAACTACTGGCAAAACACCTTGAAAAGGGTATTAAACGCCAAAAAATTCACTAAACGCCAAAAAAAATTGGTCTTATTATAATCTTATGCAAATATTAGAGACTCGAAGTGAATTATTATACAAAACTCTATAACGCCAAAAAATTAACCTGAAAACTCTATAACGCCAAAAAATTATATATTTGACACAAAAACAATTCATTCAACGCCAAAAAGTTTAAAAAATACAATTAACGCAAAAAAAAAAACTTAGACGCTATAAAATATTATACCGCGTTGGGAAAATAAAAGAAGAATGAAAAGACAAAAAAGCCCCTCCGCCCTTCTCTATGCCGCGGGACAAGTGTTGGGCCAGGATGCGTTCTCACCGTTCTCACACTTTTGAGCGTTTTCTCCTGAACCCGTTTCTATATATATAATACGGCAAATACTATTGTAACATAGACGTCTTACAAACTCATAACATAATCCGATATATCTAAATAAAACGGCAAACGCTATCTAAAGAATTATTAAAACTTATTAAACAGTTGTTCGGTTTTACAAAAAAAAAAAAAAAAAACTTATATACGGGTTGTATTACATTATACTGCCCGTATACAGATATTAGAAACCCAAAAATCTGATCATACCTCACAAAAATAAACACATTTGGCCGTATAATATTATATTGCTCGTATACCATTGTATACGGCTCGTATAAGTTTATACAACCCGTATACATGTAAAAAAAAACATTCCAATGCATTTATTTCTGTGCATAAGTATTCTATACGGACCGTATAAGATTATACGGCCCGTATACATTTAGGGATGTGAAAATAAGAAAATAAGGGTGTGAGAATAGAAAAACTTAAAATAGAAAGTCATATACAACTAGTGGAATCCCAGCGCTACGCGGCGGGAATTCGATTGTTATTGGTTTGGAATGTCAAAGCACCGACAATATCGAAAACACCCGAAAGATAAACGAAAAAAATAAAAATAAAGTCATGATGTATCCAAAAAGATATCCATAAGTGTTTTACATTACCCATAAAAACAAATACCGGTACCAATACCGACATTTTCAGTCGAAATAAGTGTTATTTAGTTGGATTCGGTTCGTTTCGTCACGGTACCGGTACAACACTCGTGTAGGTTACGATACGAAAGAAAACACTCTATTTAGAATACAACTTTATTTTTAGCTAATTTTATACAGGTCTGTCGAGGAAAAAAAGTTATACACAACCACATATTCAGTTTTTTTTAAGTTATACACAACCAAGTATTTAGTTTTTTTTTTTTAAGTTATTCAATACAATGTGTTAAAAAATTGTATTTTAAAAAAAAAATAAATAGATTAAAAACATATATTAAACAATTAAATGGATCAAATGTTTACTCAAATTTCTGACATGAGTCAAAAAAAAATGTAACGTCACGTATAAACAAAAATCAATAAAAGTATTAATATTAGTTTGTTTCAATTTTCTTCAAATGTCATGACTTCTCACTGAGTCACCATCACCCTTTTATAAAATAACATGTTATTTTGTCAAAGTATAAAGATAATAATATAAGGCTACAGATGAGGTCGAGGAATCGGATTTAAAGGCATATTATAGGCTCAAGTGAGATGGCAATTTAAAGGCCCAATAGGCTCAATTGAGATGGCATTAAACTCTTGTGGCTAAAGTAGAAAAACTGTCAAATTTACTCGCGCAAACCTATGTTGACAATTGATATATATAATTTATAAAATAACATGTTATTTTGTCAAAGTATAAAGATAATAATATAAGGCTACAGATGAGGTCGAGGAATCGGATTTAAAGGCATATTATAGGCTCAAGTGAGATGGCAATTTAAAGGCCCAATAGGCTCAATTGAGATGGCATTAAACTCTTGTGGCTAAAGTAGAAAAACTGTCAAATTTACTGGCTCAAACCTATGTTGACAATTGATATATATAATGTGATTTAAAGGCATATTATAGGCTCAAGTGAGATGGCAATTTAAAGGCCCAATAGGCTCAAATGAGATGGCATTAAACTCTTGTGGCTAAAGTAGAAAAACTGTAAAATTTACTGGCGCAAACCTATGTTGACAATTGATATATATATAATGTGATTTAAAGGCATATTATAGGCTCAAGTGAGATGGCAATTTAAAGGCCCAATAGGCTCAAATGAGATGGCATTAAACTCTTGTGGCTAAAGTAGAAAAACTGTAAAATTTACTGGCGCAAACCTATGTTGACAATTGATATATATATAATATTAAACGAACTGTACTTATTATGTACTAGATTAACAGTCAAATTAAAAGCAAAAGGTAAAAAGGAGAACTCTATAGAAAATCATATATAATATTAAACTAACTGTACTTTTTATTAAACGAACTGTACTTATTATTAAGTTGATTCGTATGTTTATTTAACACAAAGACATGTATCTATGTGGTAGGTTATTCCACCTCTTTAGGGTGAGAGAGGCACTCCCCTCTTAGGGGAGCCTCTCTCTTACGCACAACCAATTACATTATGCCACGTCAACTCCGCTCTTAAACTCCCCTCACACCCTAATTTGATGGCGGCACTCCCCTCTTAGAGGACTTGGTTTTTTATTTTTATTTTTTTATTTTTTTTTGTTTGTTGTAATTATGCATGTTTATAAAAAAATATTAATAATAATTACTCCATATATAAATAAGCAAACCTTTTATGCATAACAACTTGTAACATGTGCTTTGTGAGTTTTTCAAAAAAAAAACCTTCATTTTTTAATCTTAATCCAAAAGTTTTTAACTTTTACAATTTCAACCCTACATAATTTGTTTTTTTAACTTTAACCCAAACTTTTCATTATTTTTAACCTAAAAGTTTTTACCTTTTGCAATTTTAACCCTACATAATTTGTTTTTTTAACTTTAACCCAAAACTTTTCATTATTTGCAATTTAATTTCACAACTTTTGTCACTTATACTTTTCATCTTTGGCAAATTTTCGTTTTACGTATAGTTCTTAATTTTTCGAGTTAATACGACGCAACGTACAAGTGTGGTTCAATTTTTTTATGTTTTGTTTCAAATTTTGCAAGTTAATACGACGCAACGTACATGTGTGGTTCAACGTTTTTACCTCTATTTTTCCATGTTTGACAGGTTCGTCGCAACACACAAACCCTAGGTCGAGTCAGTGTTGGTGGTCGATAACGGTTGTGTGACATTAGTACTATTTGACACCGTTTTACGCCCCGTCGCAACGCGGCGTGTGCTTTGGGGGTTTTCCAAAGAAAAAATCGTTATGCATCTGGTTGTCGTAACCTTGGCTTTGGTGGTTTCCAAAAAAAATTGATTTTTCTACTTTTCACCCAAAAGTATTTCATAAATTACTTTTAAGCTGAAACTATTTGTTTTTTTACTTTTAATCCAAAACTTTTTATCTTTTGCAATCTATCCACACAAATTTTTTTTACTTTCAACTTTGATCCTTTACAGTTTTCATTTTCCACAAATTTTTCGCTTTATGCTTGGTTCTAAATTTTTGCCTTAACACATCGCAACGTGCGTCTTTTGTTTAACTTTTTTACGTTTCGTTCTAAATTTTGCGAGTTAACATGACGCAACATGCGTGTGTGGGTGAATGTTTTTACATCGTCTATTTTTCCCGTTTGACAGGCTTAACATAACGTGCGAGTCCTAGATCGACTTAGTCTAACTAAAGAATCCCCGCCGCATTGCGGCGGGTCTCAATTCTAGTTAAATAAAATTTAACAAAAGACATTTCAAAGTAGAAAATAAAAATAAAAATTAAATTCAAACTAGAAAATTAAAACTACATTCAAACTAGAAAAGAAAAAATTACATTAAAACTAGAAAATAAAAATTTTAGAAATCGCACGGCCACCCGTACTTGTTAGCGATGTCGCGCTTTCGGGCGAGGATGAACGACAACATATTTGGCGGAGCATCGTCGTGCGGCTTGAGGAATGTTTTCATATCTCGATCATAATTGTAGTTTTTCATCGTCTCGCGTTGTTCCGATATGAGCTCGTGAGCCTCCGACTCTCTTTTCTTCCTCAATTCAATCGCCTCCAATTCCATCGCGTGCTTCGCTTCTTTCATGGCGATGTACTCTTTGAATTGTGCCGCCAACTCGGCCGAGCTTCCCTCGGACGATGTCGCTTGACGCTTGTCTCGCCGTTGTGTTCTTTGTGGCGAGGGGTCTTCGTTCATATCGGGTATGGAAGGGTCCACGTCAACGGGCTTTCTTTTTTGTGCCGAACCTTCCCCTTCCTCACCCAACAATGGGACTTGAGCCCATTTGTCGTGTTTTCGCACGACCTCCCATGCCTCGACATGTAACCGTTCGGATATCTCTCTTTAAATTCCTTTAAAGCGACTTTCATCGCGTCGAGATCGTTACACCCGTTTCCTCGTGTGCGATCCTACATATTATAAAATAATAAGTGTTAAAAAAATATGAACTTAGTAAAGAAAATTAAAAAAAATATACAACGTTAAAAAATATAATTTTTACCGCTTGTTGGTAGAGGCCATTGAAAAAGTTTATTTTCGTCATTATCGGGCCCCATTTAGACCGTACTTGATGCACGGTCCGGTTACTTCCACCAACGGTGGCGTTAAAATGATCTAAAATCTTACGCCAAAAACTATCGCGGTTTTGTTGATTGCCCTTCTTTTTGTTGGTAGAGCAATGTACCCACGCCTTCGCCAACGCCTATTCTTGGACCTTTGTCCATTTTTGGCTCTCCATTTTTCCCTTTTTATCCCGACCGTCATCTTCTTCGTTACCGGCGTCTTCATCCACATTATATTCATCGTCGCCGGTGTCATCTTCATCGTCGCCCCAATTTTGAGTTTCGAGCACTACCTCCTCGTCCTCGTCGTCGTAAATAGGTAGAGGACGTTCAACATTTCCTCGTGTAGATGGAACTTGTGGGGAACGAAAACCATATGGGTCGAAGGCGGGGGATTGAGGAGGATCCATTGATAACAAATTTTGAAAATAGCCGAAATTGGGTTGAAGGTTAGGTGGTTGGGTGTTGTAAAAGGAGGGGTGTGAAGGTTGTTGGAAAAAAACGGGGGTTGTGAAGTATATCCGAAAGGGGGTTGTGGTTGTGCACTTGCAACGCTCGAACCACCACGAGACGGTTGCGAGCCCCGTCCTTTAGTTTTTCTCTTGGCTTCGCGGGGTTGGTTCTCCATTGCTCGGTTTGAAGTGGGTGTGGTTTGAGAGTATAAAAAATTAGTGAAGTGGGTGTGGTTTGAGAGTATAAAAAATTAGTGAAGTGTGTGTGGTTTGAGAGTATAAAAAATTAGTGGTGGGTGTGGTTATTTATATTTGTTTAAAAAGTGATTTTTTTTTTAAATTTGACCGTTTAAAAATAGCCGTTCCTCAAAAATTGTGCCAATTCAACGCGGTGAACAAGTGCCGAATCCCCTCCCCGAATCGGGTCCCCGCGGTGATGGCGGCGGTGTTCCCGATCAAGGAATGGGATCACCGCACCCTCTCCCCGACAGTGCCCCGGATACCCTTAGACATGTCAGTTGCATTTAGTCTGGAAAATAAACTATTAACAAGTCAAAAGAAGACTTTTATGGATGATAATTTGGGAACAGTTGGAATGGTCAACTTAATAATGTTAATGAATAATGAGATGTGACAAATGCATCTGAAACCTAAGCGATGGATAAACTCGAACTCAATCCATCCGGAACGGGTAGGGCTGTAAATGAATCGAACGAATACGAACGTGGCCTTGTTCGTGTTTGTTTATTGAGGAATATGAGCTTGGGCTTGAACTGTTCAAGAACGCTTACCAAACGAGATATCTTGTTCGTGTTCGTTTATTAAGGAAATGAACGTATTATTCATGAACACTTACCAAACGCAAATGAACTCAAACAAATGTTTATGAACATCAAGGAACCCAAACAATATATATTCACTTTAGAATAAAATATGCATAATTCATCACAAAGATTACTAAGAATCTACCAAAAAATAAATAGAGTTAACTGTCATTTCCGTCCCCGTGTTTTGTCCAGTTATGGCAGTTCAGAACAAATTTCAAATTTGTACCATTTCCGTCCCTTACATTCTTGAAACATGCTAGTTTCATCCAAAAAACCTAAGGTTGAATCGAATAATTGGACAAACCACAGGGATGAAAATGGCAGTTACCTCATGCGTTTTTGGACGGAACATATTTCAAGAATGTGAGGGACGGAAATGGTACAAATTTGAAATTTGGTTTGAACTAGCATAGGTGGACAAACTACAGGGACGAAAATCGCAGTAACTTACTTAATTAACATAATTATCCGAATCCAGCTTAAATAATTATCAGAAACATGATTAACAAATTCAAGAAATTTGTCAAACTTTAACACAAACTCAAATTAAAATGGTTACATAAGAGATGTTGGGATGAGACATATAGTATAACTAGGGTTTCAAATTTTTAAAAGCTAAAAACAATAAAACAAAAATACAAAATTAACAAATTCAAGAAATTTGTCAAACTTTAACACAAACTCAAATTGAAATTGTTAAATAAGAGATGTTGGGAGGAGACATATAGTATAACTAGGGTTTCAAATTTTTAAAAGCTAAAAACAATAAAACAAAAATACAAAATATAAAAATCTTTAAATGAACGAACACAAATGAATATAAATGAGCGCATTACCAAACGTTCACGAACATAACAAACAAACGTAGCCTCTGTTCATATCCATTTGTTTAACGTAATAAACAAAATTTCTTATTCGTGTTCGTTCATTTATTAATGAACGAACTTCCTGACGAACAGTTCACGAACTGTTAACATTCGATTCATTTGCATCCCTAAGGATGAGTAATAAGACGGGCATTCTGGTATAAGATTGATTCTAAAAAAAATCATATATATTACATGGGTATGGGTTTAAGTTATACCCAATTCCCTGAAACATACATATTATTTACTCGAACTATAACATTAACATTTTTCTTCTTCTTTTTTTGTCCTTGGGTAATTGAGTAGTTTACCGGTTTTTAAGTTTTACATTTGTAGTTCATTGGGAAATAATATTATATAAAAATAAACTAGTACCAAACATAATTATTGAATTTGGAATATGATTTTACATTCGGATATAAAAGTGCGATTACAATATCTGTTACACAATATCTTCCCTAAATAATCTAGTGGGTTTGGACGAAAGTTTTTGTTGTGTAGGGGTAGATGCCCGTGAGAAGTGGAAACATCTTTATTCCAAAGGCCCTTAGTGTCGTTGTCGACAACGTGTTATTAGATAGATTGATGATTACCGTTAATAGGCTACTTTCACACACATATATAATGGGACTAGTTGAGTAATTAGTAACCATTTAATTCACTAGGGTTATATATGAATTTAATGACTTTTGATAAATTCATTATTTATAAAGTTTTTAAGAATTATATTGTATTTACTGATCAAGAGATTATCCATCAAATTATTAGAAACTATAATGTATACACAACTTCTAAAACTCTATTTCATTCATTCATATATTACTCCACATGAATTGGGTAACGGCTCTATCTCTAAGACTATGTGTTATGGGGCTTGGTTAAAGGTTTGGATGAGAAAAAAGTGTTGTCACATAGGTAACACGTATGCACACTTTTTTCTCACTAAGGATTGTCTAAAAGAGGTGTAATGGTAGCCTGTAGGGGCTTGGTTGAGGATTAAGTAATCTATGTTTAATTATTATTATTATAATTTATTTATGTTAGTTTATATATTAACAAATATAATTTAATATAAATATACTTAGTCCATTAAATTTTAATTAAAAAATACAACTAAAGCAGAAAAAAGGAAAAAAACACATATTTTTAAAACATCAAAAATACAAATAAAATAAATACAACTAAGCCGACTCCTCTTCTGAGTCCGAGCCCAACTCTTGAGAATGATAACGCCAAACATGTTCAACCAAATCCGCACGAAGGGCGTTATAAAGGTCATCAGAACGAATTTCCGCGCGATTTTGAAGCCTCTGCTTGTTGCTTATCGTACAAGGAGGTCGTGGAACATCACCTTGATAGCTTTGGCATATCGCCTTACCTTCATCCTCCAAAATCATATTATGTAGAATCAAGCACGTGTACATAACATCTCTTATTTTTTTCTTTTGCCCACATACGTGCCGGACTGAAAATGATCGCCCAACGCTTCTTCAGAACACCAAATGTACGTTCGATGTCTTTTCTTGCGGACTCTTGTTTTTTTGTGAAAAGTTTTCCTTTGTCGTCGTGTGGGTGTGAAAACGCCTTGACAATAGTGCCCCGTTCTGGATATATACCATCGGACAAATAGTATCCATACTTGTACTCTTGTTCATTCACATAGAACAGTTGCCCAGGTGCAGCTTCATCAACAATCTCGTTGAAGATCGGTGATGAATGAAAAACGTTGATGTCGTTGTTGGATCCAGTTGTACCAAAGAAAGCATGCCAAATCCAAAGATCATATGATGTCGCGGCTTCAAGCATAATGCTTGGGCCTGGATGATCGCCTCGCTCATGATAACCTCGCCAAGCCGTTGGACAATTTCCCATGACCAATGCGTGCAATCGATGCTACCAAGCATACCGGGAAGACCGTGGACTTGTTCATGCACCTTGTATATTTGTTGAATGTCGCTCCATGTTGGCCTCCTAAGATATCTCTTACCATATATTCGTATCACACCTACAGATAATAATAATAATAATAATAATAATAATAATAATAATAATAATAATAATAATAATAATAATAATAATAATAATTTAATAGACTAGTAATGAAGATACTACTACTAACAATAACAACAATTAATAAGGGTGGACGGTATGGTAGCGGGGAACTTAATCGGGGTGGGGTTTTACCGCATGGGGAACCATTGCCAGGGGTATAATTGGTGAGTGGGGAGTGTATAATCGGTGTATACTCACCGAGTGTTTGAAGAGAGAGGTGGGAGGGAGAGGGGGTTATTGGTGGGTCTCCATTAACCAACCAATCATATTTTTTTTTTTGAAATTGAGTTGGTGTTTGACCATTGCTAGTGTTTGAGTGGAAAATGGGGAGTGGAGTGGAGACTTGACATGGCATGAGATTATTGTCTAGTGAAAACGGGGAGTGATTGACCACTCCCTCCACCCTAACATTTAAAATACTACCTTGGCAAAAATATTCAAGACTATTGCGCGATACTTTTTCGGACATTTTTAAGTATTCATCCCACGAGTCCGGTGAGGTCTCGTACGCAAGTTGGCGAATAGCCGACGTACATTTTTGTATACCCGAAAACCCGAGTACTCTCATAGCATCACGTCAAAATTCAAACGAGTTTTGCAAATCTCTAACTACTAGTAGAAAAAGTCGCCGACTCATACGAAAACATCGTCGACTCATACGAAAACGTCATCGACTCATACGAAAACGTCGCCTAAAAAGATTTTCATTGTAAACCGGGCTTTCAGAAAAGTAGTCACGTACCAATAGTTCATGAGCCGCTTCACGATCCCGATCTAGATGAGGCCTTCTCGTTAAGGGTTGTGGAGTTAATCCATGGATTACTTCATTCATAAATTCATAAATTCGATTGCTAACTTGACCGAGTCCACGATGACCGTGTCTTCCTCAGAATCCGATAATGAGGATGAAAAATCCATGGTGAAAATTATTTAATCTGAAATGTTTGAATAGTATATGTGAGAGATATGAGTTTAAATAGATTTTGAAAATAAATATATGTATATATATACATATATATATATATATATATATATATTAACTTTTCGTTACCATCGACAGAATGCAACAACTTTCAAAAAATAAAGCAACAACTCATGCAACAACTTAATGTTCAAGTTTCAAAAAGGTCCAACGGCAAAATGCAATAGCTAATTCAAAAAATTACAAATAACTTCAAATAAAAAATTGCAAATAACAAAAAATAACACAAATAACTTGAAATAAAAAATATCAAATAACTAATTGTTGTTTCGTTTCCAACAATACTCCGCGCGAATTTCTTTCTTAGTCATCTCGGCAAACTCACGATCTTCTTCGGGGTTATTAAGATTGATTCCCGTACGAGCGTTGGAAGTCTTGGTTCATTTTGATGATGGACCGTCAACCACTAAAGGAACCAAGTGCCACTTTGTAGATTTTTTCAAAATCTCCCAAATGAGTCTGTGAGAAAACATGACGTTCATCTCTTGAAAATACTCATCCATTGTATAGTTGTAAACATCAAAGTTACTTTGTCCGCTTTTTCGATTAGGCCAATTTTTATTATAAGGATTACAAAATAAACCGAATTTTCAACGAATTTCGTTCCAATGACCTGAAATTATGTCGACGGGACGACTTTTATTTCCAACACTAGCACAAAACAAAGCTCGAATCCGGTCCCAAAATTGTGTTTTAGTTTGATTGATGCCTACACAAAAAAAATATATATATAGAAGTATAAGTTATTTTTTTAAATAATTAGTGTAAAAAAACGAACAAACGTGTTAGAATAAATAAATAAAAATTACCAACACGCTGATCTTCCGAGACGCCAACCCAAGCACGCGCTAACGCGCATTCTTCCTCGACCTTCCAACACTTAGCCCTTCATTGTATGGATCCCGATGACTCACCGGCTTGTTTTTTCTTGTGTGAGCGTTTTTTTGGTTCGAGTTCAGGTTGGGGTTCGGGTAGGGTCAATGGAAAGAACGATTTTTGTAAAGGGGCTTGTGTTTCGGGTACCCATTGTGTTTGTGAATCAAGTAAATCCCAACCGCCGGCCCCGTATTGTTCGTATGAGTCTAACTCAAACGAGGGTCGGTAATCACCTCTTTAATCTATAATTTTTATAAAATTTGAAGTTAAAGATTATAAAAAGTTTAAGAGGAGAAGAATATTTAGAGTGGTGGGATTTAAAATACAAAATGTGAGGTTTATATAAGTGTTTAAAATTAAATTTTATTTTCATTTTTAATTGGTATTTTTGAGTATATGAATAAAAATATTACCGTTTGATTATTTTGGTTTCCAAAGTCAACTTCATAAAAGAATCTTTATGTCACCAACCAACAACCAACTATATTACTTTTGCAGCACCTTTTGCAGCACAAAATGTCGTGGCTAGCCGCAACTAATTTGCCCAAAGCCCCAATTTGCTCCAAGGTGTTATGGTGTATTTGGGCTTTGTTTGGTCTAAGTGTATATAGAAGACGTTGACCGTTAATTTAATTAGTTGACCATTAACTCACTTCATCGATTTCATCAATTTCTTCTTGTCAATCTTGTTTCATGATTTGATTAAGGGGAAAGTACCAAAATGTTGTTTGACCAACATGATTTACTAAATGTCACCCTCATGTTTCTTTGGAATAACGCCTCAAGCATAGGATGAGTCGATATGTCAGCTATTGTGTTCGTTAAGGTAGTGCTGACACGTGTCAAGAATCATGGATTGAGTTGACGGCTAACGCATCAAAGGCAAAAAGGTGGCTGATGCGTCGGGCTGACTCCTCCAAGTGGCTTGGCTGACTCCTCCTAGTAGCTGATGCATCAGGCTGACTCCTCCTAGTGGCTTGGCTTACTCCTTGGTTTGGATTGGCCGACTCCTTGTTTTGGCTCCGCTGACCCCTCGTTTTGGATCCGCTGACCCCTCGTTTTGGCTAAGCTAACTCCTCAAATTTTATTTTCTTTTCCACATTTTTTAATTTTATTTAATTTAGATATCTTATTATTTTGTTGAGTCTATAAATACGCAACCTTTTTGTTTGGTTCTTAAAAAAAACGGTTTTCCAATGGTGGCTTAAGATGCATCAGCTTATTTTTATTAATTTTTAAAGCTAATTTAAAATAAATGAAATATATTAAAAGAAAATTTAATATGGAATCTCTATAATTTTTTTACCATATTAGTCAGGTAATATTATATAATAATTTATCGAGATAGTTGGTAACGAGCAACAAGCTGCGCTGCTACCCCTTTTTAAATAGCAAAACTAAGCCTTTTAATAACTACGTCCATAGATCTCGGGGTCATAACATTAGTATCCATAGCTAATCACAAAGTTAAAAAGTTAATATCAAAAGTAGTCGTTTTCTTCAAACATGAACGAAAAAATAGACGTTTTGTTTTTCAATGTAAATGAAAAATCACTTATACTTATATTTCCACATGATGTTTTTCTAAGCTTTAAAATTGCAGGTACCGATTTTCTTTCTAGGTTGTTTGGATCAAGTTCTTCTTTCAACAACTACTTTTGATATTAACTTTTTTATTTTGTGATTGGCTTTAAAAAAATAATAAAAATAAGATGATGCATCTCAAGCCACCATTGGAAAACCGTTTTTTTAAGAACCAAACAACATGGTTGCGTATTTATAGACTCGACAAAATAATAAGATATCTAAATTAAATAAAATTATAAAGAAATATGGAAAAGAAAATAAAATTTGAGGAGTCAGCTTAGCCAAAACGAGGGGTCAGCGGAGCCACAACGAGTAGTCAGCCAAGCCACAATGAGGAGTCAGCCAAGCCACTACGAGGAGTCAGCCAAGCCAAAATGAGGAGTAAGCCAAACCACTAGGAGGAGTCAGCCAAGCCACTAGGAGGAGTCAGCCAAGCCACTTGGAGGAGTCAGCCCGACGCATCAGCCACTTTTGTGCCTTTGATGCGTCAGCCGTCGACTCAATCCATGATTCATGACACGTGTCAACACCACCTTAACGGACGCAATAGCTGACATATCGACGCATCCCATGCTTGAGGCGCCATTCCAAGGACGCATGAGGGTGACATTTTGGTAAATCATGTTGGTCAAACAACATTTTGGTAATTTACCCTTTGATTAATCATGTTAGATTCAAGCAACGCATCAAGTGTTATTACCCTCAATTCATCAAATCCTCTATATCTTCATCCTTCAGATCATCATCATGGAATGAATTTAGTCTCAAAATCCTTTGATGGAACAGGTTTTGGTGCGTGGAAATGTGCGATGACGATTGCACTGTCAGCAAAGAAAAATTATCTTTCGTCAATGGAGTTTCAACCAGACCTAATTATCCTTCTCTTATTTCTCAATGGCAACGATGTAATGATATGGTAATTTCTTGGATTCTCAATACTTTGTCTAGAGATATATTTAATAGTGTTCTTTACCCTGAAACTGAATACAAACTGTGGAATGAATTGAATGATAGATATGGACAAGCTAATGGTACTAAAATTTTCCAATGGTAAAATTTCTTGTGTATTGCAAGCTCCCTTAGTGAAGAAGCCACTGGTTCTTTGTAACCCTTGTGGAAAATTCTAAACTTTAAAAAACCTTTTCTTTTGGAAGTAATTCATTAACTGATACTTAAACGTAATCAGTTTAATGTGGCGTACACACCGGGACAAGGACATAAGCTACACATACCTTAAATACCATTTATATAACTTAGATATAAGTTTTGAAGGGTTAGGAATGACAAAAACACGTTTATACAAGTCAAGGGACCATTTTTGACAAACTGCGAAAGTCTGCCCAAACCCCCAATATACGAACCATGTGTACGAACCTAAACATTTTTGTATTCATTAAAATCTTGTATTTATTTGCGAGAATGTACAATTTCAATCGTTGCACAAACTCGATCATTTTCGTGTTCGATAAAGTTTTATACTTTATTTGTGAAACGCGTAACCGTATGATCGAACGAACCGTCATCCATGACATTTCTAGGTAAAATCCAAGTTACATATGCCTTAACACCTTTATATAACCTAAATATTGGGTTAAAATGGGTTAATAGTGACAAAACGCGATAATACAAGTCCAGGGGCCAAATTTGCCAAAAAGCAAAACTTGGCCCCCAAGGAAGCCTTGCGGACCGTATGCACACACCCCTTACGATCTGTAAGGGGTACCCAGACAGAAACTTTGTGCAGTCACTTGTTTCTTTGCTTGATACCCAAGTTCACGAAAATACCAGCTCCTAACCTGCATTTAACATGTATTATGGCCACCATAAGATCATGACACCTCATGGACACATGGAATGATCTTGTGGGCTCCTAAGCACTATAAATAGCAATCAAATTCTTCCACTTTTCCTTGCTCATTTCAGAATTCTCTTCTCCCACTCTCTTGGAGCTTGCTTCCAGCTTTGGAGGCCTCCTAACTGAGTTCTTATAGTGTTCTTCAACACAAGTAAGTACTCTTCCTAGTCTATTTCATTTATTTGGTCATTTTTGAGCTAAAAGTTAAACAGTTTGACTTTCTGTTTGACTTTCGGTTCTGACCATAATTGGTAAAGTCAAAGTTCAATTGAACTTTGCAACATGATCGTAATCACAAAGGTTATAATCCCTTGCGATTGCACCTTCTGATTACCACGTTTACTAGGCGAAGTGATGAGTCAAAGTTTTAGTCAAAGATGTGCATAAGTGCATTTTGCGACAAAATGGTTTTCGGGTTTTAAAACATAAAGTTTTGACACCAAATCAGTTTTATAACTTAATTAGACATGTTACAACATGTCTAACTCGTCATTTCTAGTTTTATGCTTTAATAGGGTCGTAAGTCAAGCGATTTTGACCACCGCTTTGACTTTTGAATCCGACCCATTTTGTCGATCTTAGGATTCGACCAAATGCATTTTTAGAACCATAGTTGTATAGGGAATAACCCTATGAGGTTTGGTTAGTTTTATGATGAGTCGATTGTTATGTACTTTAAAATGACCAAAATGCCCTTTTGCGCATAAATTGATTTTAAGCATATGTAACCAAAGTTTTGACATCTAAACTGATGTTATAACATAATCAAACTTGTTTTGGCATATAAGACTCATCATATGACATATTTGACCATCCAATCATATAATTACGCTTATAACCCGTTAAAGTAGTGTAAACTACTTTAACGAGTCATAACGGGTCAAAAGCACTTAGGATCCTTCCCAAATCAGAATGTTAAGCTTATTAAACCATATCATATGAGTCCCAACACTCGTTTGGTTTGTAAGACTTCATTTTATCCGAATCCTCTGATTAAAGTCTCGACACACTAACATAGTTATCCGACACATTAGGACACGTTTGAGCTTTGTTTATTCCGTTGATCAAGGACACATACGCAATCCCAAGTGAGTACATAGTTCCCCTCTTTTACGTTTTCTAAGTGTTTTGGGGTGATTCAAATGTGCCTATCACTATTTTCATGATTTCGAAACTATATGATTCTATATACATAGTACTCTACCCATTAATGATTTGAAACTGTTACCTATGGCTTAAATAATAATTTTCAAAATTTGTAAGACCCTTGTTGGTGCGTATTTGTATTCATGCCTAAAATACATTCATTAACAATGATCAAGCCGATTGGTAGTATGATATAACGCTATAGGACTTGACACTATGGCACCTGAGGAAAATCCACAGTCATCTCGACCTACCACTTTATGTCTCTGAGACCGCTTATCAAATTTCGGGACGAAATTTCTTTCAAGTTGGGGATGACGTGACAACCCAAACGTTCAAGGTCAACATTGTTTAATTCTGAAATCTTAACTCGTGTCGTTAATCTTTATACTTCACATTACATGTAATTATGTTTAACCATACTTGATAGTGTCTATAGGTGAATGATTGTTAAATTGTTAAATGTTAAGTGGTTACATTTTATAGATATGGATGCACATTAATCTAAGTCGCATACCCCCACTTTAGCCGTACACTCCCACACCCTCATGTCTCTTTGGGTTCTCGGCTCGGTCTTTCTTAGCCCAAACTAAGCCCAGCCCATCTTTTTCTTTCCCTTGTATGCGTGAATGCATGTAGAGGAGCGCACAATCTCTTTCAAAACAATTGCAAACCCTAGTCTCCTTTCAAGCAAGTGACGGCAGTGATCCCCCTTCGAAGCATCATCTCCCACGATCGAGCTCTTTCTCTAGAAGCATTATCTTTCACCCATTCTAACAAACAACTCTACCATCTCTCGGTTAGTAGATTTGTCTTTGTTTTAATTCTTGTTATTGTTTTTGGCCATGTGCAAACTTGTTGATTGATTTGTATGAGTGATCATGGTTTTTGTATGATCTAGGGTTGTTGCTAAATAATTCTGTTGACAATAAGAATCATGATATTAAGGCTTTGGTGAATTTCTTGTGATAGCTAAATGATTAGATCTGATCTGAAAGTGTTCATAATGCTAACTAATGTATATGATGAACTAGGGATTCATGTCAATCAAATATAGTATAGACGGCTACGTGCGAATTAGGGTTTGTGATTATTGATGACGGTATAATGATATATGAAAACTGCAAGTTCATGATCGGTGTTAATGGTTATCGCATGATTTGGTTATTAATGAGTTAATGTTCATGAGAAATGACGAAAAGATTGTGAATATTGGGAAGTTACTGTTTTGTTCGTGCGAATCATGGAGGGTTATGGTTTAATCCATAAATCACTGCGAGGTCCAACGGAACCCACACACCCTCTATGTCGCACACTACGGTTTTGAATGCTCATGCAATGCACCTGGTGCACTCATTTGATGCTAAGCCACACACTAAATTGAGGTCGCACACTCTTATTATGTACACTCTTCTAATACCCATCGTACAATTACGTAATGCATGTCGTACATTAAAAAGGAGGCCGCACACCCTTACTTTGTCGCACACTCTCATTAGGCCTTGAATACTTATATTGGGCCACATGCACACACTCTTGTAACTTGGACTGTGAAGTCTGCTGGATTGCATAATCGTAATCAAGTTGCACACTTTCTTAGGCTTTACACGGTATTGGGCCGCACACTGGCCATTGGGCCACAAACCGAAAGTGATCCGCACACCATAGACAGGTCGCACACTTGAGTGTGGACCGTACACTCTCTAAATGGGCCATATGTTAATGGACCGCACACTAGGGTATACTATTGTAAGAATATCTGAGTTACTGTTCATATGTGTAGAATATGAAACATGATTATGTTAGGCCGTTTATCTCCGGATCTGTTCGAGTAGAATGTGGGTGGATCGATCAGAATCAAGGTGCGGAATCCCTTGATAATGTCACAGAATCAACAACGAAAAGTTCAACGTTTAACGCGTCTGAATTCTATTCAAAGATGGTGAAAATACAGAGGATCCGGTAGAACTCCAGACTAGCAGAGCTTCGCTACAAGTTCAGCAAAAGGTCTTAAACACAATGCACTAGCCTACTATTTATAGGCAACCAGGGAGTGGAGAAGTGTCACCCGATCGGATGACATACGTCGCCCGACGGATTTCACTTTTACATTTACGCGCCATTCCCTGCATTGTCTAGACACAAACATACATATACAAACATATACAAAAGTACATACACAGCACAAAATATACAAGACTCGATGCAGACGGAAGCTAATATGTTGTTGAAGAAAAGATCCCCAAACGGGACACACCGAAAGTCGAGCCATCATCTCTCTGCCTGAACGGAAGTTCTAACCTGAGCTCTCATGGCCTCGCACTATCCGTTACAAAGATCATTATTGTACGTTCACCTGTAAGACTTAATATAGAAGTCTGGATACGAGAGCATATTCTGAGGTGGGACACGCGTATAAGTTAAGCTATTAAACCACTAATTCGTATCCTGAATAAGTTGAAATTTGTATGATAATTTAAAAAGGATCAGCATATCGGCAATCTAAGTGAATTGTTTAACACTTAGTGTGTAATCAAGCTCAACGGTACTTGTAACCAGTCAGTAGCTGATATGATCCCCTAACACGCTCACCAAAAATATGTTTGTAAATAGTTTACTTTCATTGCATTTCATTTCATTTTAGCATTCAAAGTCCCCAAAAAGATTTCTTAGTTTTTCTAGCTTAAACTTTCTTAAAATCCCAAAAAGATTTTACATTTCTGCTTTAGTTTCTCGACAAACCAAGGTAGAAAGCTGATCTTCAGACTCGCAGTCATGAAGCAGAGCAGGAAGTTTCTGAACTAGACGACAGGGTTGGGAGCTAATCTTGGAAAAGGTTTGAAAACTCAAAAGTCAAAGCAAGTTCATTAAGTTGACACTTGTAAATTTTATGGAAAATGTGTTTGAAAATTTGAACAAAATGTCAGTTTGTTTCGTTTCGAGTCAACCAAGGTCATTAACTTGGACTTGGTAGACAAATTAAGTGCCTAGGGTCATTAACTTGGACCTAGATACTTAAGTGGATTTCTAAAACTGACCAAATCTGATAAAACGGCAAAAGTTAAAAGGTCAAAACACAAAAAGTTAAAGAGAGGTGTTTGGATCGGATGACAATCCGATCGGATGGCAATCCGATCGGATGGCCATCCGATCGGATGGCCATCCGATCGGATGGCCATCCGATACTTGGTCACTACTATATATAGAGGTCAATGCTTTCAGTCAAACCTTTACTCATTCGAGCGACCATCCGATACTCTCTCAAACACTTTCACTTTCTTGATCTGATTTTCACATTCTTGCTTTCCACACTTCATTGGATTGTTGGCACACTCAACCTTCACAATAGGAAAGGTAAGATTTCAAATTTTTAACTGTTAATTTGATGTTATTCATGTGTCAGCGACTGTTCAGACCTTAATCCTTAGATCTAGGCAATTTTAATGAAGTTTGATAGATTTTGAACATAGGGTTTTCTTCACGAGCCTTAGATATATAGGTTTACTGTCTCAATTTGTGCAAAAACATGTTAGAATCCATAGATTTGATGTTTAGAAGTGTCGGCCATCGGTGCACTAAAAGTGAAATTAAACTCAATCTTGGCCGAATTAAAGAAAATTGAACATAGGGTTTTGATCATCGGCAAAATCTCTACGTGGATCTGTGTTCAATTTTGTGATTAACTTAGAAAAATTTTTGATGTTCAAAGATCAATCATCTGTTCTTCATGTTCATTGATCGAGTGGCAACTCGATCGGTGGCAATCCGATCGGATGGCCATCCGATCCAATGCATTTTACATGTTTGAAAATTTTCTAAGTATTGCCTTGATTTTTGTGCCCTAACTGTTAAGATAGTTGTTTTGGATAGAATGGCATCTCGATCGGATGGCAATCCGATCGGATGGCCATCCGATCCAAAACACACAATCCAAGGAATGTTGATAACATGCCAATGTTAGAGTGGCAATCCGATCGGATGGCAATCCGATCGGTTGGCCATCCGATCCTCATCACATAATGACAAAATTTTTCATCAACTGTTTAAACTTGTCATGGATCGAGTGTCAATCCAATCGTATGACAATCCGATCGTATGGCCATCTGATCCATATCATTCACTCTCAAGAGTTGACTTGTCAATGGGGCTTATTTATCTGTCACATGGATCGAGTGACAATCTGATTGGATGACAATCTGATCGGATGGGCATCCGATCCATATGCACTTGATTTGTATATTACATTAGATGGTTCATCGGATCGGATGGCAATCCAATCGGATGACCATCTGATCCTCAGTACTGCATAGAGTGTAAATCCCAGTGTTAGAAAAATTTTGAGTTTTCAAAATTTTTATCACTTGTCTCTTTATGTCTTGAAACTTGTGCAAATGCTAACAATGTGTATTATTGCAGGCAAGAGCATCAGATTAGGATAAATCTCACAATATTTACTGTCTGTTGGATGCACATTATACAGACGCAACTCCGTTTAAAGTCATGGCAAAATTTTTGAGGGAGAGTAAGATTAATAAGGCCTTAACCGATTGAACAATAGTATATGAATCACATGTCAGAAGGTTTTGGAGTTCGGTTAGGTATGTTGAGGATGAAAAGATGATTTGTTCAGCTATTAGAAAGAAGGATGAGAATAATCAAGATATAGATGTTGAAATCAAGTTTAATGTGGGAGACTTAAGACGAGTTTTGGAGTTAGGAGATTCTGATAATGATCCTATCATTATTCCTGAACGATTATGCAAGGGTTTGTGGTGCAGAATGGGTTTTACAAGACATCTGAATGGGAAATATCTTAAGACTATGTTTAGTCCACCATATAAGTTCCTAATTCACTGTGTAGTGCATGCTTTGTCACATCGAAAGGGAGCGTATGATGACATCAGACTATATCATGAATATCATTACATGCTTGGTGTTGAACATGCCATACAATGTATCTCAAGTGATATTTGACCATATGGTAGACAATATAGGAAGTGGAATTGGTAAGTACATTATGTACCCCAGGTTTATCCAGATGATGATAGATGATCAAATTAAAGACCTTCCAAAGGATCCTGCTGATATATTAGGTCTACGAAACATGACAGCTGATACTTTAAGCAGATTAGCTTCATATAAAGGTCCAAAGAAAGATGATCCTGAACCAAGGGCAAGGAGAATGATTTGTAAGATTGATAATCCAGCGTATGTTGCTCTTGAAAACGATGCATGGAGACATGAAAACAGCAATTCAGAGAATGAAGATGACAGGATGAGGGAGATGAATGAGAAAAAGCTTCGATATTGGTTTGTGAAAGATGGCAAAAGAAAGAGAACACCAAAGACATCCCCAACTTTATATGCTCCAAAAGTGTCAACACCTAAGATTGTTGTTAAGGGTATAGTTGAAAGGGGGAGTCATAAGAGAAATTAGATCTTAAAGTTGTTATATTTGTCTAATGAATGCTTCAATGTCTGTTTTGTAGGGCCTTCAAAGCAATCACCACCAAAGCTAGTTGATGAGCCAGTCGTTGATCCAACAGAGTTGATAAGAAAAGGAGCTGATATTCTTAATATGTCATATGATGATTATCTAAAGAAGAATGTAGAAGCTACTGCTGCTCAAGGTCCAAGTGTTGAAAAGATTGATAAATCTGCAAAGCATGTAGAGCCTGAAGGTGTTGTTCATAGTGATTCAAGTGATGCTGATGATGAATCAACAGAAACAGAGCTAGAGATTGATGTGTCAAAGATTGGTTATGGGAAAGTCCAGTTGAAAAAGAAGCCACTGAAAAAGAAAAAGAAGGGATCTGATGATGAAGATTCAACTTACACTCCAACAGCTGAGGAGAAAAAGAAGCTAAGGATAAAGCGAAAAGCTTTTCAAACAGGAGTCATTCCAAGGAATGTAAGGGCAAGGAAAGGAAGTGCTTCTATGGCTGAAGGTCAAAGCGACAAAAGTGAAAAACACGTGACAACTTCAAAGTGTTCTGAAGCTGAAAAAGATCAAAATGTTGAAGTTCCTAAGGTTCCAGAAGTTCAGAAGAAAGCTGGTGCTGATGATGAAGTTGAGATTACTAATGTGAGGGTTTCTACACCACCACCACCACCAGAAATCCTGAAGTTCCTAAGTCTTCAAAGCCAAAGAAAACCATTCTTCCTGATCTATTTGAAGGTTTTCCAAACATTCATGGTGAATACAAAGATGATATTCTTTCTGGTGAAGAGTTCGATATGTTTCATATGCATCTGTCAAAGCTTTAGAGAAGAAAGTTAGTATTCTTGAGAAAGAAAAAGCCAAAGCAAAGGCTGATCGTGATGAGTTAAAAAACAACTTGAAGAATTGATGAAAGTGAATGAAGAGATAAAGTCTGTCATGATCAAACAAGCGAAGAAGATAAAGAAAATGGAAGAAGATGTTGATGATAATGCTCAGCTATTTGAACAACTTTCTATGAGATTACTGATCTACATCTGAAGAACAAGAAGTTGAATGAGATAAATCAGACGATAAATTCATTGTTAAGTGAACTTCATGAAGCATCAGCTAATGAATTCAAAGTGATGAAGCTTGAGATGGAAGCACTGAGGGCTGATAAAGCAGTAAAGGATGAGCAGCTCAACATGTTATATACAGTGATGGAACATCATCTGGGTATCGACGTTCAATCCATTTACAACAACATAGAGATCAAAAGAGTTGAAGAGCGAAGGGCTCAGAGAGAAAAAGAGTTGGCTAAGGCTGCAACTCAAAGAAAGAAAGGTTTAGTTGTGGATACAGAAGAGATACTTAGTTCTTCGAGTCAAGCTGATGTTGAAATGATGGATGCTGAAGTGGATCCTAAAGGATTTGTGCTTGTTGGTAACTCTATTCCTCTATCTTACAACTTTGATGACATTGTTCGCCGTGTGCAAGTTGTACAAAAGAAAAAGAAAGCGAAAGAACAAAAAGTGATGTTGTTAAGATGGAAAGAAGAGGAGAAAGAAGAGGAAGAGAAAGAAGATGAAGAATTAGAAGACGTTCTTAATGCGGTTGATAATTACGATCCTTCATGGGATGAGTTCATAGACAAAAAGGATGATGATGATGATGATGATGATCAAGGGTCGTCGGGATTATTGATCGTGAACCCCTCTGTTCAACAGAAGATAGATGAATTTATGAATGACGAAATCAACGAACAAGAGGAGGATCAACAACAAGAGTCTTCGCCTTCAGGAAAGAAACATGCTGACCAGGTATTCCTCACGCAACCAACTGTTATTTATTTGAATGCTCGAGTTGAGTGGGAGATAGAGGTGCCTAGGTCCAGGGCAGAAATGTTAGAAGAATTGGGCTTAGATGACGGAAAATTTAAGTTTGATATAGAAGATGAAATCCCTTCGTCACTAGAGAAGGAATATGAGTTCAAATATGTTCATGAAGCCGATAAGTACAATGATGTAATAGTTGAACAAGGATCGGATTCATCTGATAAAGAAACGGTATTTCATTATTCTGGAGTTGATGAAACGTTTCCTACGCTTGCTGAATTGTTCAAGGAACAGAATGAAGAGGAGGTTAGAAGGAAAGTAGTGGAGAAGATTACTACTGAAGGTATTCCAAGAACAATTCCAAGAGAAAACTTAGTTGAAGAAAGAAAGAAATGGTTCAAGGTGATGCCAAAGGAAAGAAAGTTCATAAGACCTCTACAATACTTCACGCATGATGCTGACATATCGTGGGGAGATATCTTATCATGGGGTTATCTGGAAGATCTACAAGTGTATGCAATCAGACGGGAAAAGGAGGTTCAATACTTCGAATTTCTGTCCGACATTAAAACCCTCCCGTGGTGGGATGTTGAAGAATTGGTGCAAACAAAGAATATAAAGCAATTTTATTATGGTTTGGATGTGAAGCAGCATGATCAACACTTGTGGGATTATATAAAGCTGCAAGCAAAAGCAAGATTTCCAGATTGGAAGCCGCAGTATCCAAAGCAAATTGTTACTATTTTGGAATCAGGAGAGAAGGATATTACTTTGGATATAAAACCGCCGAGATGTTTGAAGAATATGCCGCTACGTGCTATGGAGCAAGACTTCTATGAAGACTTTCAGGGTTGGATGTACAATGAAAGCATAGCGGAAGCGGTGATCTCTCTGTATAACAAGTCTACTGGTATATCATGAAGGATCAGTATGTTGGATCCTATGTGGCTTGTAAACTGCTCCAAGAAGGATATTGACTGCTTGTTCTACAACAAGATCGTCTACAAAAAGCCAGATAAAGTTCAAGCTATGCAATATCAGAAATTAGTGGATCTGTGCTATGCAAAAGACATCAACTCTAGGAGATACTGGAAATCAAAGTGGAGAGATTTGGAGATTGATGAATTCTTGAAGAGGTACAAGCGCGGTCAGAGATTTAAAGAGATTGCTGATAAAGCTGCAAGGCTTGGAAGGTACAAGTTGATGAGACCTCCACCAACAGACCAGACACCAATTGAAAAAGAAGAAAACAAGATCCCTTGATGGGATAGGAAGCGAGATGTTGATCTTGACTACAGAAAATACTGGAATGAAGTTGGTAGGCCTCTCAGACGAAAGATGCTTGAAGAGAAAGCAGAAAAGAGAAGGTAGAGAGCTAAGGAAAGAAGACGCAGCATGAAGGAATGAAGACTATGCAGGAAGGAACTACATCTACATCCAAGGGGGAGCCTGTTAGTACATATGTCTGTAGCTTCCGTCTGCATCGAGTCTTGTATATTTTGTGTTGCGTATGTACTTTTGTATATGTTTGTATATGTATATTTGTGTCTAGACAATGCAGGGAATGGCGCGTAAATGTAAAAGTGAAATCCGTCGGACGACGTATGTCATCCGATCGGATGACCATCCGATCGGATGACCATCCGATCGGGTGACACTTCTCCACTCCCTGGTTGCCTATCTGACGTATGATATCTGGGGTATTATACGAGGACTAGGCTATTGCTTCCGCAAAATCAGAAGTCCTGGTATAATACCCCAGATATCATTACGCACATAGACCTAGTATGTCAGAAATAGAAAATCTTTCAAACAAGACTTCAGGGGTTACCTATATATCCAATAGATGCTCCCCACGTAATAAGCAAGAAATGTTTTAGGTTTATATCCCGAACAAATCTACTAAATGTTTAAAAACCTACCGGCATATCATCAGCGAGACTGCTTAGCACCTTTTAAACATTACATATCTTTAGCATACTGTAACTGTCTAGCTGATGTACTATCATTTCCATTTTTTTACACAAACTCTTTTAGGGTTTTCTATTGTTTTTGGATTTTGAAAATATCTCATGTTTTTGGATTTTTGCATTTTTTATTGTTTTTGTATTTTCTGAAAATATATCTATCTCCCCCTAAATACCAAAACAACTAAAAATACGACAAACCAGTGAAGATTGCTTCTCAACATCATCTACAGCGGTATTCTCATCAACGCCAAGTAACTCCTCCGCATCCGACAACAGCTTCATACCATTTAATTTTAAAAGATATTGAAAACGTGATCTATCAAAAGCTTTGGTATGCAAATCAGCTTTTTGTTCGTCGGTGTGGATTTTGTCAATTCGTATCAACTTCTTCTCGAAGCAATCTCGAATGAAGTGATGACGAATTTCAATATGTTTGGTTTTAGCGTGATGTACCGGATTTTTCGTTATGTTTATTGCTGCCTCGTTATCAACAAAAATAGGTGAAGTAAGAAATTGTAAACCGTAGTCGCGCATCTGTTGCTGAATCTGCAGGATCTGAGAGCAGCAACTGCTGGCAGATACATACTCTGCTTCACATGTTGATAAAGCAACAGAGGTTTGCTTCTTACATTGCCATGTGACCAGTCGGGGTCCGAAAAATTGGCATCCTGCAGTTGTTGATTTAGCATTGACTTTGCAGCAACCGAAGTCAGAATCAGAGTACCCTTCAAGCGTGAAGTCACCATCCTTTGGATACCACAACCCCAAGCTTGGAGTTCCTTTCAGGTAGCGTAGGATCCTCTTGACGATGGACATATGTGAAGCTCTGGGACTTGATTGATATCGGGCCGCGAGGCAGGTTGGGTACATTATATCAGGCCTTGATGCTGTCAAATACATTAGCGAGCCGATTATGGAGCGATATAACGTTTCATCGACATTCTCTCCAGTGAGATCAGGGTTGATACCATGATTCGTTGCTAACGGGGTGGACATTGGAGCAGTCCCTGACATCCCAAATTTCTCTAGAACGTCGTGAACATACTTTGTCTGATGTATGAAGGTTCCTTCAGGCATTTGATCGACCTGGAGCCCTAAGAAGAACTTCATCTCACCCATTGAAGACATCTCGAACTTCTGCTTCATCACTTTCTCGAAATCTTTGTAGAGTTCTTCATTTGTAGACCCAAAAATAATGTCATCAACGTAAAATTGGACAATCAGAAGATGACCATCGACTTCCTTCGTGAAAAGAGTGGCATCCACCTTGCCTCGGATAAAGCTGTTGGCAAGCAAATGTTGAGAGATCGTCTCATACCAGGCTCTCGGGGCCTGATGCAAGCAGTATAACGCTTTGTCCAAGAGGTAAACTTTATCTTTGTGAATTGGGTCGGTGAAGCCCAGTGGCTGACCAACGTAAACCTCCTCTTTCACTTTGTCGTATATAAATGCCGACTTGACATCTAGGTGATATACTTTGAATCATTTCCATGAAGCAAACGCTAGGTGATATACCTCTGTGAAGTCTATCCCCTCTTGCTGACTGAAACCCTGGACCACGAGTCGAGCTTTGTTTCGAACAATAACTCCTCGGTCGTCTCTTTTACACTTAAACACCCACTTCGTGTTTATTTTCCTATGACCATCAGGCAAATCAACAAGCTTCCATACACCAAGCTTTTCAAACTGACTCAGCTCCTCCTGCATTGCGTTTACCCATGAATCTTCAGTCAGTGCTTCCTTGTAGGTTCGCGACTCAATCTGCGAAATGAAACAACTGAGTGAAAATTCAGTTTGTAAAGGAGCAACTTTAGTATAAAAGTAAGTAAGGCCATGATCAATCTGGCTTCTGGTGCGAACGCCTGACAGCAGCTCTCCTATTATCAACTCTTCTGGATGGTATGAAAGAGTCCTCGGCATAACTTCGCCAGGAACATCCACCTCGCCTTCCAAATTAGTAACGTTCTGATCCACAACTTGTTCATTGTCAAGAATTGTCTGATCTGAAGATTGGATTTGCTCCCCCTTAGACTCTGAATCACCACAATCAAAAGTAGGAATATCATCAGATTCTGAATTATCATTGACCGCCGTCTGATTTTCAGGACCAGGTTCGTGTTCCAAAGTAGTCGGAGTTTGCTGAACTTCATCACTCTCCAGTATGACTTAGACCAGCTTCATCATCATTGGAAGTTTGTTGTTGACGTCTAGAAGACCTTTCTGGAAATCTTCCCTGAGATGCTTCATATTCTTGTAAAATATGCAAATCATCAAAGAACTCTGGCTCTTCTTCTAACTCGAATGAATCCCGTAAGGTATCGTAGTTGAATCGCCATGAGTCTGCAGGCTTCTGTGGAGGCATAGTATAGCCTTCACATTCAACATGTTGTGCTTCGATGATCCACTTGAGACTTGGAACAAAGACTCTTCTGAGTGGACTGGCATACCCCACAAAGATACCTTCTATGCTCTTTGAACCAAATTTGCCATCGGGATCTAGAACAGTGCAGGGTGACCCGCACGGCTCTAAATACTCGAGATTAGGCTTGCGATTGTTGATCAACTTGAAACATGTCTTGTTATGCTTCTTCACAGTAAGTACCCTGTGGAGTGTATAGCAAGTGGCTGATACTGCTTCTGCCCAGAAATTAATCGATAACTTGGAATCAGCAAGCATCGTTCTCGCCGTTTCAATCAGCGTTCTATTCTTTCTTTCTGCGACTCCATTCTGTTGCGGAGTATATGGTGCACTGAATTCCGTACCATTGTCGCTAAGTCTTCGAATAGTGCTCATTACAAATTCTCTATCTTCCTGAATAACCTCAACAAACACTCAAATGTCTCATCTTTTGACTTCAGGAACGTCACCCACGAGAATCTCGAATAGTCATCAGTGACTACGAGGCAATAGAGATTACCCGTAATACTTTTGACATTCACAGGACCGAAGAGATCCATGTGAAGTCTCTCTAGTGGCTTCGAGACAAAGTTCGTCTTTTTACCAGGATAGGATTTCTTCCGTTGCTTCCCCTTTATACAACTAATACACTCCCCCTCAAGATGAAAACTCTTTAAGTGAACACCTTTAACTAGATCATTATGCACCAGGTAGTTCATCTTGCGTAGGTGAATGTGGCCCATCTTTCGGTGCCACAATTCTGACTCCTTTTGAGTAGATCTTGACATGAAGCAATGAGTTTGACCCGTGGTAGTCGTAGCGACGCTCATATCCGACACGTACAGATCATTAACTCGTGGTGCTCTCATGATGATCCACTCCTCGGGGATGACAAACCCCGGCTTCAGAATCAGACATTCTTTATCAGTGAAATGTGTCGAATACATTCGGTCACAAATTTGAGAAATGCTAAGCAGGTTATTCTCCAGCTCTTCTATGTAATTGACTCTTTCAAACGTGATAACACCATTTGATAATGTTCCTTCACCAATAATACGTCCTCCTTGATTACTAGCAAAACTGATGTATCCACCGTTAAACCCTCTAACATCGTAAAGTAGGGTTTTTCTCCCTGTCATGTGCCGGGATGCTCCGCTATCCATAATCCAACGTGAGATAGATCTCGGGAGCTCCTGCACATTTCACAAACATTCAGTTAGATTTTGAAGCAACCCAAGCCTCCTTCGACTCGGGTAGCTTGACGTTAAGGTGTGTTGTCTTGGTGTACAATGGTGGGAAATTCTTGTCATTCATCTTAAGACTTTCTTGAGACCGGACCTCAACCTCTTTATCCAAAAAGAATTCGTTTTTCGGAGGTTGACCAGATGGTTGGTCTTTCTTTGGAACATACTTCTTCTTGGGTGAAGTAGAAGTTTGTTTCTCAAGTTTCTCATAAAAGTCCAAAGGTACATTCATCTTTAATGGTGTAGTTGAAGATGATTGTTTTTCAGAATCAGAAACCTTTGGTTTTTGAACATTTGATGTCTTAGTCTCAGATTTTGGCTTCCAAGTTTGCTGCGGAGAAGCGACCCGTTTGTAAAATTTATCAATTTTCTTTACCGACTCTTTTACAGGTTCAGTTTTGACTTTGATGTTTTCATTTTTCAAAATTTTCTTCTCAACAAACATTGGAGCTTTTCCTTTGACATCGTTCTTCTTTTTCGGATTCTCAACAACCACGGACTTAGGCTTCGAGTTGGTGCACTTTCGTGCAATGTGTCCAACTTCATTGCATTTGAAGCATGTTCGGGTGTCAGCTTCCCGACTTTTGCCCTCAGTCTGAGGCTGTGAGGCCTTCTTCTCAAAAAATTCTTCGTTTGTTTTCGAAAAGATTTCAGATTCTTGCTCAGAATGTGAGCTTGAACTCTTAACAAACACTTTCTTTTTGACAAACCTTTTGTTTTGAAAGTTCCTCTTTTGATTGTTCTTACCACCCTGATAACCACCCGACCATCTGTTTTGGTTGTTGTTAAAACGTGGCGGTACAACGGGTTTCTTATAGTAAGATTTATCTTTTTCAAAGTTCAATTGCCTTTTGGAACTTTTCAAAACCCTCGATCTCAGAAACTTCAATCTCCACGAGTTTGAAAACTTGTTTCAACTTGTTAACATTCACATTTTCGATTGGAAACTCATTGTCCGAGTACAACTTATCTGAACCACACATCTTGTACATGACAAGAGTAGGTCCGTCATTTAATTGTTCTTGGATTTTGGTTTCGGAATATAGTTATCCAAAAAGCACTCTTCATCTCAGTCGATTCACTAACTGATTTTAAAACGTTTTCAACCACATTTTTTACGACTTCAGACTGAACACTGTCTTCATCAGATGATGAAGTAAATGTGACATCAATTGTTTCTGGAAGTTTCTCAGCGTCAGTTTTATCATTTGTTTCAGAAATTTTATCCAACCCGGACTGCTTCTTAGAAAAATTGTTTAACACATGCGGTGGAACTTGATGATAACCCACCCCTGTTCCATCCGAGTACACATCTTCACCAGCTTTGTTCTTTCCAATTGGTTTTGGAACAATGTATTGAAGAACAAAGCTCACAGAGTTGTAACTGTTCAGTTTCAAATTGATTCTTTCATTCTCAATCTTAGCTTCTTGGAACTGAAGCTTAAGATTCGCAATCTCGTCCAATTGCTGGTTGATTTGTCTTTCTTTCGCCTGAAGAACTCCAGACAATTGAAGATTTTCTTTGTACGTTTTACCATTTCGCTCATCAGAATCTTTTATTTTTCTTTTTAGCTTCTCATGATTTTCCGAAATTTGTCGGTTTTCATGAATTAACTTTTCATTTTCTTTCTTAAAACGTTCAACATCAGTTTTATCTTTTTCGATCTTTTCTGTTAATTCTTTTATTCTCTCATTTGAAGCTCTAAGAAGTTTATGTCGTTCTAAAAAACCTTTTTCAGCCGTTTCAACTTTCTCAACCAGTTCTTGGATCTTTTTCTTTGTGAGATACGCATGTGTGCTGCAAACTTTGCATTCTTTCATGCAATTTTTGCAATCACTATCTGTTTTAGCGCCATCAGTCTTACCTGATTCATTGTTTGAACCACTATTACTAACCTTGCTTGTTGACTCAGACGCAGATTTGGAATCTACCTCTAGTTCCTTTGCCATAAGCACTTTGTCAGCCATCTTTTTTAGGTTGTCAGCCGTCATTTCTTTTGTGGTATCGATTATTCCATTGTCGACCTTTCTTGACTTTAGCTCTTCCTCTTCAACTTTCTTTGCCGCAGCTCTCTCTCTCTCTTTCGTTGTTCATCTTCTTGCTTTATGGATTCTATGAGAGTTTTAAGTATGAGTGTTAATGGTTCCGCAATTATCTTGCCTTTCAGATCCAAATAGCACTCACGATCAGGATCCCATCTGTTTGCCCTTTTGGCTTCTTTCCAAGCTCGATAGTTTCTATCTTTCATAGTTTGAGCTACCATTTTTCGATAAGTGTATTTTTGCTCTTCAGTTCGTGTATCTTTATATGGTTCAGTTTGTGCCATGAAAGCAAAACCTATAGCATCATCTTCTGGCAAAAACTAGCTCCAATCGAAACCTTCGTCATCTTGAATTACAGCTAAGGCTCTCGATTTCTCCTTCGGAGTCTCTTCGATTTGCTTCATTCTTGGCGGCTCCTCGCGATTTCGGTGATATACAACCTTTTTGTAGTAGTCGTCATGGAACGGATTAGCTGTTTCATCCCCTGCTGAGTTCCTGCATTCCCTCTTGAAGTGCCCCTTTTGTTTGCACTTAAAGCACGTCACTTTGGATTTATCAAAACCCAACTTCGTCGAAGGCCCACCGATGGAATTTCTTCCTGTTATCTCCATGAACCTTTGCGCTCTTCGAATTACGCTAGCCATGCACCAGCGTATGTCGATTAATTCCATCTCTTCGGGATCAATCTGGTCATAATCTTCTTTTATCAGATTCGTATTCCCGATTTTCCCGGCGACCAAGCTTTCATGTGATTCTAAAATCAAAGCAAGAAACACCATTTGTTGTTTAGCTGTTTCTTCATTAAAGTTTTGAGCATTGTTGAGGTTCACAGCTATATTGCATTGAAAGACATTTTTGGGAACATTCTGTTGTTGCTGATTCCCTGAAACGGATGAGGAAGAACCTCCATGATAACCACTGCTGGGTGATGAACTGCTGCTTTGCCTTTCTTGAGTAACCGTGTTTGAGCTCTCAGCAGAAAATGCGGTTTTTGGTGAAGTGGTTTTCGGAATCATACTACCCCTGTAGTATAGATCGACATTTTGTTGGTACGGGGTGTTGTTGACTTTATTCATCTTCTTGATTTCCAACTCATGACTCTCAAACCTTTCTATCAACCAGTCAACAGTCATTTCAGACAACTTCTTGGTATTTCTCAGAACCAGGCCATAATACTGTCAATCTTTCTCTTCTAGTAAAGATTCAAACAACTTCTCAACCATCTCTTCTTCAGTAATTGTGATACCGTGTCTGACAAGCTCTAACTCCAGATGACAGAAACGTTCAATCATCTTTAACATTGTCTCATTCCTCATGCATGCAAACAAGTCAAACTCCTTTTTCAGCAGACGTTTCTTGTTTTTCACTATCTCTTCCCCTCCAATACATTTCTTTTCTAACTTAGCCCACAAATCTTTCGAATTTTCGTAGCTAATCAAAGAAATAATATCATCTCTAACAGATTAATGTAACAAGGCTACACATTTTTGTTCAGCAACAAATGTCTCTTGTTCAGATTCATTCAAGTTTTCATAATCTTTTCTTCCAATATCGTAACCGTTCTTCATACACTTCCAGCTCAGATAAGCAAACACTTTCAACCAACCTTCAAATCTGCCTGCCCATAGGTTGTAGTCTTCAATCGCCATTAGCTTCGGCGCCTTGTTATACGTTCCATAGGCGTTGTCGACACTAAGCGAATCTGCTATCGCCTTCTTCGGATTTGGATTGGTATTGGTGGTTGTATTTGTCGATGCATCTCTGGTGTTATATGCAAAGACATCGCTGAACGGGTTTAGGAATTCGTCTCCCATCTTATAAACACCTGAAAAAATTTCAAACACTTAGAGAAAATTTTCACAACTTTCAAAAATTTCAAACTGATGCACTTGGATCGGATGGTGATCCGATCGAGTGGTGATTCGATCGGATGACACTGCCAAGTAACAATCGTCAGATTACCAAGTGTCGGATTACCAAGTGTCGAATGGCGATCTGATCGGATGGTGATCCAATCGGATGGTCGTTCGATCGAGTGACACGAGATCCTTTGAAAACCTTTAACCCACAACACTTTACCAATCGGATGGTGATCCGATCGGGTGAGATGATGATATCTAAGTCAATACGATCGGATGGTGATCCGATCGGGTGGATGACGTCAGCAAGAACGAAGAACTCGACATGGTTTTTACTTGATTTGATTCATTTTTAGTTCGAATTTTTCAATGAAACTTTGTAGGATTGATCTATATTCAATTCCGATTCCTTTGATATGAAAATTACTCAATTTTGTCCGGGAATTCTTGTTTAATTTTGAGTTTTCTCGGTTTTAAGATGTAAAAATGTAAGAACAGCAAGAAATAAGGTAGAAGATGAGAAATTTGTCAAAATTTCTGGTGAAATTTGACAGAAATCGGTAGAAAATCGCTGAAAAGTCGGTGAATTTGCTGTTGTCGTCTCCGATTCAACCTCCTGTGGCTCTGATACCACTTGTTAGGCCGTTTATCTCAGGATTTGTTTGAGTAGAACATGGCTAGATCGATCAGAATCAAGGTGCAGAATCCCTTGATAATGTCACAGAATCAACAACGACAAGTTCAACGTTTAACGCCTCTGAATTCTATTCAAAGATGGTGAAAATACAGAGGATCCGGTAGAACTCCAGACTAGCAGAGCTTCACTACAAGTTCAGCAAAAGGTCTTAAACACAATGCACTAGCCTACTATTTATAGGTAACCAGGGAGTGGAGAAGTGTCACCCGATCGGATGGTGACCCGATCGGATGGTGATCCGATCGGATGGCCATCCGATCGGATGACATACGTCATCCAACGGATTTCACTTTACATTCACATGCCATTCCCTGCATTGTCTAGACACAAACATACATATACAAAAGTACATACACAGCACAAAATATACAAGACTCGATGCAGACGGAAGCTACAGACATATGTACTAACAGATTACTTGTATACTAGTTGCTAGAATACGTGCATAGATACATGATTTACTTGTATACAAAACTGATTTTTAGGTAACCATATTTGGACTTGGTTGACCAACTTCGAACAAAGTAACATAACCTACCGAGCAAACCTAAGGTGAGTTCACTGCTCTTTTACAAGTATGCGTCCTGTGGGGACAAACAAAACCAACTTACATCCCTGTAGGGGATACGTTACAGACTTACATCCCTGTAGGGGATACTTTACGAACATATATCCCTGGAGGGGATAAGTTACAAACTGTAGTTTAATTTAGATGTTGGATAATCAACTCAACTCTATCACTCAAAGTCCCAACTTACTACCGAACTAGTTGCTTGGAGGGCAACAGGATATTAGTTGATAGCGCAATTAGGTTTGACAACCTCGCACCGTACCTGGATAGGACGGGCGTGAACTAATGACCTTAACACATGACCAACATTGATAGGCATTGGGGATGGGCAAACAAACAGACGTCACTGTGGTATCGAGTTATTATCAACATGTCTTTAAACTAAACATTTACCAACTATAGGATTAAACAAAATTGTGAACTCGCCAGCTTTATGTTGATACACTTTTTCTGCATGCTTGCAGGTCGATAGATACATGATATGGGACTTGCAATCTGGGATGCTGGCGTGGTCATGGGTCGTGACGCTTGGAAAGACGGTTAATATTGAATTGTTTTTAAACATTATGGTGTTGAATTGCTTGAGCAATAATTTATGCTTCGGCTGAACGTAAACATGTTTTAAACGAATGTTTTGAATTACACTATTTACATTGAATGGTAATTTCATTTTATTATATTACTGTTAGTTCAATGTGATTAGTGGCTAGATCCTGGTATGTCACACGCCTCATGGGGGTTTCCGTATGTGGTATTTTGGGGGTGTGACAGTTGTGCTTACTTTATTATCTTGCATTGTAAGACATATTTAAGCCAGGTAAATACTCTTAACTGTAACACCTCGTAAATTCGTGTCGAGTCATGTACTGACACGTGTCCATACTCTCAAATGTTCCAAACGTTGGACGAGAGGGACTACTTTTGATAATATATGAAAGTATGAATGTGGAGGGACTAAAAGTGTCAACATGCTATTTTTATAGCCTCTGAGTGACCTTTACGGACAGTATAGCCTTTTGGCTTACGGACCGCAAGATGTGGAATTTTTGAGTTCTGATGATCGGTTACGGACCACAAAGCCTTATGGCTTACGGTCCGTAAGTAGGTTGAAGTATGTGGGTGCATAAGTTCCTTACAGACTGCAAAGGGTTATCCCTTACGGTCCGTAAAGGATCGCCTGTAACAACCCGACTTTCTGGGTTCTTATTTAGATCTGTCATTTATTGCTTAATTGACTTGTACTCTCGAGATTTCGATTATCGCCATGGGTTGACTATTTTTAAACTATGTTTTACAACGGATTCACAATGCTTATTTAAAACGCAGTTACGCATACTATTTAAACGCATTTCATCGCATATTACATCGCATGTTTATACTAAACGCTATCGCATCGCAATCACATCGCAAACTCGAAACACAGATTTACTTTTATGCATCTTAATTATTATGTGTGTAATTACTTGTTTAATGTTATGTCGTTATCTCAACGCAACGCTTACTCGCAAACGAAAGTTGGAAAACTAACTCGCACAACTCGACTGGTCGAACGACCATCCGATCGAATGGACATCCGTCCGGATGACCATCCGATCGGATGGCCATCCGACCGGACATCCATTCGACCCTTGCACTCTCCACCGCCTTAGTCCCTCTCTCACCCTATAGATACCCGCCCATACATCACTTTTCACTGATGTGACAGCTCCATTCAACCAACTCGCTCCCAGTTCATTCTCAAGCACTTTTCTCTCGATTCCAGGATATTCCATAAGTATTTCTTCCTAAATCTTGTACTTCCATCATCACTACACACTTTCTCATCATCTTCTCCATGAAAACTAGTGATTTTCTCCATGAAATCACTTGATTTAGACCCCTTGAAGGTGACATCATCTCGGTTGCTTATGCAATCGGTTGTGTGACGTCATCTCATCAAGAATGGTTCAGATCTAAAGAATTTCCACACTGTCTTACACAAATCTCAACAAAATCTAAACCTTTTCAACTGATTTCAAACTTTTCTTCAACTTTCTTCACTTTTCTACTAAGAACCGATGGAATCTAGACTCATTCAGGCTCTCTACTCATTTCCTAGTTGAGAACCGGTCTGAAGACGGATTTCCACCGGAGAGGCGACCGATTCACGGGTTGAACATGAAACCCCACCAAGAACAGTTAGTCTGATCGAATGGGGTGATTCCCATCCGATCAACTGAGCTGGACCATGGTGATTTCCGTTGTTTGACACGTCGTCACGCCGTCTCTGTTAAAACTCAAACTTTTTAACTTAGAAAATTTTACAAAAGCTTCCAAAGTAACAGATCACTCACTCGAATGATCATCCGATCGGCTAACCATCCGATCAAATGATCATCCGACCAGGTGGCCTGCCCCTTTTTAACTTTCAACACTTTTACAATTTGACCAAACTTCAAGCTTCTCGATCGAACAGCCATCCGATCGAATGGCCATCCGTCCGGATGACCATCCGACCGGATGACTTGTTATTATACTACAACGAAAACTTCAAAAGTTTCAAAGCAATTTACAAACACACACATCTCATTCGAATGGCCATCCGTTCGAATGGTCATCCGCTCGGATGACTATCCATCCGGATGACCATCCGCTCGAATGGATATTCGTCCGTTCGACTCACCATTCGACACTTATCTCATCCGACACGCTGTCTACGCACCGATCAACGCTTACGCTACTGTTCTATGCTCAGGCTAACTCCAACGCGCTCCCTTCAATCCAATTCAAGGCCGTGTTTTTTTGTTAAACACAAACTGTGAGTATACTCGAACCCATTTTCTTTTAACGCACTTTCGGGTGTTACATACGTTCTCTATCAAAACACAACAACACACAACGCAAACACTTTTAACGCTAACCGCTCTCGCATGTTATACGTGACTTGATGAATGCTTGTATGTTATGTTTACACAGTGATTGTTGCCTGACACCTTAGCAACGATAGTACTATAGTTTGGACTCAGCACCTGTCGTGGACATGGGTTGTTAAGGGTATTACTTCACATGGTCACAGTGGTGATAATGTGTTGCACATTCTACACTCGCAGTCATGTCGGTTGCATACGTCATTGTCGATAGCTTACTTGATTCACATTTCTACGTGTTACATGCTGGTTATGCGTAAACGCTTTCGCTATACTATATGCTACTCAAACTTGTGTACTCACCTTTACATTCTATGTATTGACTTTATTTTAACGTATGTGACAGGTTGATAGGATGCTATGTTTGTTGTGACGAAACGAGTAGGATGTCTAGAAACCCACCAAATAAGAAATCTGAGTTGTCGGAACAGTTTACTTGTTTTTGAGAAATACTATTTATAATAACTGTTTTTACTTTATATGTTATTGGTATGGGACTTTAACGTTAAATATATCGTCATTAATAGTTGTTATGGATTCCCTTGAACAATCTGTTTCACTTAGTGCCACGCCCCGATGTTTCCGCCATCGGTTGGGGTGTGACATCGCCAGTGACAGTTTTTGTCCGGTAGATTGCAATCAACCTTAGTTAATTGATTACGGCTGTGCTTACTTTATTATCTTTCATTGTAAGATATATTTAAGCCAGGTAAATACTCTTAACCTATTTTCCCTATACGGGCTTAGGATACGGTAAATTATTACCGCTTGGTCGGGTATGGGATCATATGTTGGATTATGACTACAAAATCTCCATAACCCGTTTTAATATGTTTTGTCTGATAACTTAAACATTGGGGGTTAACGTGACCGTGTCCTGGATATCCTCGGCTCATTTAAGTTACTTTTAGCCATGACTAAGCACGGTGTGTAGGCATACACCTAACAGATGCTAATGCTATTATTAAATGTTTTTTTTACCCATATTGGGGATACACCCCTTTATATAAAGTGGCGTGTCGGTTAATCATGTTATTCGGTTTCTGCACCGCACCCCATATGTATTGACAGGCATGTAAAATTGTATACAAGATCATTTTGAATTGTCCCAAGTTATTTATGAAAATACATGTGCCTTGTTCACTTAAAACAATTTTGTAACATTTTCAAAACGAGTCGGTTATTTGTATCTACCAGTGTAAACTGACGTATCTTCAAAAGACTAAGTTACAGATTGCAAAGTTACGTAATAGGCCGGAAGCTGTCTGGTAATGCTAAAAGAGGAATTTGCAACTCCTTTCCATATAAGCCTATAGTCTTTTGTCTCATTTTTGTACATTTTCGATCCACCTTTGGATCTTTTATTACAAGCAGTCTGTATTATTATTTTGAACACTCGAACAATTATGCTTGTAATAATATTTTAAATCCAAGACTTCCGTTGTGCTATTTGTGTATTTGATATCAATCTCGTCACGTACTCCCTGACCGGGCCCACCGGGTTGTTGTTGAAATATCAGGGTGTGACATGTTGGTACCAGAGCCAACGTTTGAGAGAATTAAACAATAGCCTTTTTTGTGTTTAATCTCAAACAAGACAATAGCATAATCCTTAGACTTTCTGAGTCTAGACAATGACCTAGGATTAACTCTTATCCTTATTAAGTTTTATATATATATATATATATATTGTTTTTTATTTTTACAGGAATTAATCATGCCACCGAGATTCTGAGGAATGGGACGTGGAAAAGGTCCGATGAGGGGAGGACCATCAGGACACATACCCTCCCATTCTCGCAGCTTGGATCCTTACCAAGATTCGGGGAATTCTTACTCGTCACAACCAGTGAGACATTTTGTCTCACATGACTGACCTTATCACTTAATTAATATCACCAATTTTAGTTACCAAGACACTAGTGCCATTAGGATGTTTAACCTTTATATTATACTCAGTGAGATTCATTTGATTAATAAGACAATCATTAGTCATTACCATATGTTGGTTAGCCCCACAATCAATTATCCACCCTACCTTTTTCCTATTATCAACAAAGTTCGAAAAACAATAGACAGGTTTAAAATCACAAGTAGGTTTGGATGACATATTGACAAAACTATTCAGACAAACAGAATTAGCACACATACCAGCAAAACCACTACTCCGAGGATTACTTTTAGATTTATCTATTAAGAGACTAAGCAACTGGGCTATCTGATCATTGGTCAATGAACTCACAGCAGAAGAAGTATCAGTATTATCAACAGTAACATTATTACTAACCTTGTTACCCTTGTTCCCACCAGGTTTTGACTTCATCCAAGAAGGATAGCCAACATGTTCAAAACATCTCTCAATAGTATGACCAGTCTTATTACAATGAGAACATTTGAGATTAGGATTAGGAGTTCTAACTCCTTTTTTTCTTTGACTCAACAACTTGATTGGTTTTAACAGCAAAACTAACAGCACTGTTAGGTGTTTTATCAGAAAAGCTTTTAGAATGAAGATGAGACTCTTCTCTAGAAATGACTGAAAAAGCATCCTTCACAGAAGGAAGGGTTTCTCTGGTTAACAGATTAGTTCTCACAGACTGGTATGAACTATCAAGACCCATTAAGAACTGCATCAGTTTAATAAGATGATTAAAACCATTAAACTGTTTAGATACATCACAAGAACAAGCAGGTAAAGCAAGTAACTGATCTAATTGCTTCCACATACAATTCAACTTATGATAATATTCAGAAACAGGCATGCCATTTTGACTAAAAGAATTAATCTTTTGATACAGATTAAACACAACAGACCCATCTATCTTATCATAAGTCTCCTTTAAATCTTTCCACACATCAGAAGCAAGTTTAGAATAAACAAGACCAAGATACAACTCTTCAGACACATAGTTAAGAATCCAAGTAAGAACAATAGAGTTGCACCTATCCCAATGTCTACCCAAAACCTCGTCAGAAGTAGACCTAAGACAAGTACCATCAACAAACCCTATTATATTCTTAACCTGTAATGCAAGACACATAGCATTTGACCAAATCCTATAATTCTCTGAGCCTTTAAGTTTAACATTAACTATAGTCAAATTAGCAGAATCACTAGGATGAAGAAACAGTGGGTCACCAGCGTCAATCTTGCTAACCAGAGTAGCACTAGTAGAAGTCATAACATCACCAGTAATAACAGAATCACCAGTAACAGTAGCATCACCAGTATTACTAGCCATAATAACAATCAGAAACAATCAAACAAATAACCAGAATAAAGGGTCAAATAGACAAAACACTAACCAGCGAAACCAGGACAAAGGTCCGATCAGAGGTTCGTCACTTAAAAGGTGCCTCCGCAGACGGTATCCTGGAAGCTATAGACTCACAGGACCAGACAAAGAACTAATGTAACAGAGTGAACCCTCTCTGTATCCCAATAATCAAACCGGTCTTATTAAACCCGGTATCAATATGCCTAGACACCATGACTCAGTGATGCAAAAAAAAAAACAAGAAAGGGATAGAACAGTCTCAGAGAGGGTGTGTATAACTCCAGTAAATCAGACCTGTAACCTTCATTTAGGGTTACAAGCACCTGATTAGAAGATAAACAAAAGTTCTGTTGGTTTGCCCTATAAAAGAGACCAACGAGAACCCCTTCAAGATCACAAAAGAAACCCCTAAAAATTAGGGTTTCAATCTCCTGAGGGTGTAAGGAGTGGTTAAACACTTTGGAGTGGTAAACTAAAAAACCGACCAATCAGAGCGCGCCATGTCAAGTGTTGGCAATGGTTTAAACACTTGCTGAAGTGGTAAACTTTTATTATTATTTTTTTTGTGCACTATTTTATTTAATATTAATAAATGTAGAATAAATACATTAAATTAAAAAACAATAAACTTTCATAAATGAAATTAAAAACATCAAAGTTACACTAAATTAAAAAACAATAAAATTACATTAACTTGAAACAATTTAAACTAGTTTTCGTCGGAATCGACCAAAAGATGGGGTAAATCTTGACTTGCGAGATGATCTATGAGATCGTGTTTGAGTCTCCAATGCGTGTCTTCATCCATCAACTCGCCCAACACTGTATCGTCTAGAGCGAGCTCGACCGGAGGATCCTGAATGTGCACCGGTGCTATCGCCTTTCCTTCATCTTTCAAAATCATGTTGTGTAAAATAATACACGTGTACACGACACTCCTAATTTTTTTAACGGATCTTGCTCGCATCGGTCGACTCAATACACCCCATTTCGCCTTCAAAACACCAAAAGCCCGTTCGACGTCTTTTCTTGCCGCCTCATGTTGCCTCTTGAATTTCTTTTCGTCTACTTCGTGAGGGTAAGGGATCGACTTCACAAACACGGACCACGAAGGGTAGATTCCATCCACGAGCAAATAACCACGTTGGTATAAATGGTTGTTAACGTAAAATGGAGATTTTGGCGCGGTTCCATTTCATTCCGTTAAAAATAACGGAGATTGTTGTAGAACATTGATATCGTTTTGAGAACCCGGTGGACCGGCAAAAGCATGCCAAAACCATAAGTCTTGAGAAGCAACCGCTTCGAGCATAACAGTCGTTCTCTTCCACATCGGCCATAATTTTTAGAAACAAACGTTTCGACATACGGAACCTATGCCGAAAGATATCTTCGTTGTACTTCGGGTCTTCGACAAAATAATCCGCCATGAGTGTCTCATGCCCCTCCTCACGTTGACGTTCAATATATCTCCTTCGGTTAGATGTGCCCGTATCTTGAAGTTCGGCTTCTTCGATGAGATTTTGAAAAAAAGGAATGCTACTATCGGATGAATCGTCGCTACTCATGGGTGGGAACCATAACGGGAGTTCATCCGCCATTTTGTATTGTAAATTTTTGGGAAGAATTGGTGGTATTTTTTGGTTTGGTTGGGTATATATTTGAAGGTATTTGGTTAATGGTTTGGTTTGATATTTATAGTTTAATTTTTTAAAGAAAAAATATTTTTTTTATTTAAACGGTAATATTACCGTTAAAGGCTGGCCCACCTTCCACATTCCATCTTTCCCGAGTCGGCAACATGTCCCCGATTCGTGTTGTTTGCCGCGTCGCCAAAATGTCGGCGGCGGTGTTTGCCGATCGGCAAACTTGTTTACCGCGTGTTCCCGAGTCCCACACCGCACGAACTCCAAGAAGACAAGAAACCACTAGATCTGGAATCCGCAGAACCACCAGAACTACCAAGACTCCAACGATCACTAGAAACCACCCAGATCTAAACAGATCTGCGAGAAAAACCCTCGAACACAGTGGAAGATGATAACCACAAGAGCACTACTCTGATACCATGTAAAAATCCCAGTATCAAAGAGAACAGTAGTACTTTATTAACAATCCAGTCGGCACAGATTTCTCCGACAAAGTACAAGAAAAAATCTACACAACTTGTAGATAGAAACTCAAACAAAATCTCTCAACCTACTCAGATCATCAACGTAATGATCTGCACTAAAAGATCAATCAACACACGAACTCACAAAGGTTTGAAAGAAACCCTAGATCACAGGTTTCAAGAGAGAGAGAGAGAAAAGCGTAAAGTGTAAGAGCATTCACATCCAATCCATCAAATTATACATACATTCCACTAAAAAACAACTCCTATATCAATATATTTTCACTAAAAACAAATACTTTTTCTCTCTCCTTTCCAATTAAATAATATTATCATTACATTTTTCTCTCTCTTTCACTCATAACCACTTTCAATATATATTAAAAAAATTATAGTGGGTGAACAGTGTCCCCTCAAATATAGAGATGAACAGTAACATTTTCTCTCTCCTCCACTCACAACCACTTTTTATACCCTTTATAATATAAAAATTCCCCCTCACATATTTTGATGGATAGAATGTGAATGCTCTAAGCGGAGAAGAGGGATTGTGAATGATCTCACAAATCTCTAAAAACTCTCTATATAACATGTATCCGGCAATAATAGGGCTCAGCTCCAAGACTCCAAAAAAGGCCCAGCAACAAGACTTCAAACAAGCCCATCAAGCAAAGGAAGCAGCCCATACAGCAAAACCCAAACACAAAAAAATATAAAAACAAAAGAGAATAAGAAATTATAAAAGAATAATAATCTTATATAAAATATTGAATTTACACCAATATAAAATCTTATATTTCAACAATGTCGTAGCAATAACTTAACATTCTATTTATAAAATCAATTTTCTCTGAAACCCAGTAAATTTTTATTCATTTCATTCATCATTCCTATTGATTAATGTTGAAATAGACTGTGTAATGTTCATCTCTCAAACTAAACAATGGTTGCAAAAGAAAATTCCTCCTCAACCCTTTAGCCACAAAACTAACAGGATCATACTGGCTGATCCCATCCCGAACGACAAAACTCGTCGCTTTCAAAAACTCATCTTCCGATCCACCATAATCGCACTCCAGCTTCACCACTCCACCAGCATTCCAAACAAAGCAACCTTCCTCACTTTGAGCTTCCAGTTGAACTGTTCCATCATCACCATTAACCATATAGAAAACTGAATTATACGTAACAGAATAACTGTCAACCGCAAGACTGTTGCCTCTTCCTTGGTGTACGAGAAAAGAACCAGGAAGACTGTATGGTTCCAACATGACAGCTTGTGAAAACATGTCTTGTTGTTCCGTGAATACGAGTCTAAAGGTTGCGAATACAGAAGAGTTTGAACCGGGCTTGGGGAATTTCTGCATTGTTATCGTGTTGTTAATGTGTGAGAGGGCTAAAGTTGAGTGACCGGTTTTCTGAGATAGAGAAATTAACTGTGAATTGAACTGTTGAGGAACCGGAACTATCCAGTCTGAAAGTGAAGATGAGTCGGGTTGCAAGTCAAAGTCGTCAACGGTTAGTCCAACCAGAAGATACGGGCCGTATAAGATTGCATGGAGTGAAGCATATTCGGGCCGATCATCTGAAGAAAATGTATTTATTCAAAAGTTAGATTTGAGCACAATTAGGAGTGTAAACGAGCCAGGCCGAGCCCAGGCTCGAACTCAGCTCGTCATGTTTTTATGAAGCTCGAGCTCGGCTCGGTTCGAGTCTAGTTATTTGAGCTCAAGTTTGAGCTCAGCTCGCGAGTAAAACCCAAGTTTGGCTCGAGCTATTTTGAGAACAATCTCAAACAAGCAAAAATCTCGGCTCGAGCTCGCTTCAATATTGCTAAAACAGCCAAAGCTCGGCTCACTAATGTTATTAGTTTAAATCATATGGGCCTAAGTTGTAACTGACATGGGCTTTTTAGGATTGGATTGTAATCATCATTATCATTTCAATATGTGTAAAAAAAACTAAAATTTTGTCTGGGCTCGTTTAGGCTCACAAGCCTAAACGAGTTTCAGGCTCGAGCTCGGGCTCGATAACTAAACAAACTATATTTTAGGCTCGAGCTCGGGCTTGGCTAATCGAGCTTTTAACCGAGCCGATCTCGAGTAGCTCTCGAGCCTCTGGGCTTGTTTACACCCCTAAAGCACAATCTATTGGAAAATATTCGGTCGAAAAAGATATAAAGATGATGATACCTTGGATAGCCTCCATCCTAAGAGTTATGGGCAGATCAAGGTTAATTATGTCATTTGAACTCCATTGTTTTGTGACTGATAGGAAAGTACCTGCACGGAATCGACGTTATGAACTCTGCAATGGTGGCTTTAGATTTTTTAAGTTTGTATCTTTTGATTCAAAGATTCATACCTGGAGCTGTTAGAGGGATAGCTTGGCCGTTAAGTAACGCTTTTGCATTTGAGGTTGTCCAAAACGGTATTCTAAACTTCAAGGTAGATGAAGCTCCTTGCTGTCGAGTGTGGGCGAAAAACAATATTGTTACGTTAATGATCTAACTCTTCGAATAAACCGATTAGGAGGTTATACACGTTAGAAACGAACTTTGGGCAACTTCACTCGTTTTCTCTAAAAATATCTTTTTGACTCATTTGACATAAAAACATAAGCTTAATCGACCCATGCATAAGTAAATGGGCCGAAACTGACACCTTTGTGCATGCCCATAAAGTACAATGGTATGCGCATATGTGATGGTATGCGTACCTTCTTTGAAGTGATCATCACCGTCACTCGAAGGTGTGGATCCCAAGACACCGCAGGTTCGACTTTCTGAGCAAGAAAAACCTGCCCAGATTTCCAGTCAGCTGAGCTTGATATGTACTGAATGATGTAAAGCCCGTGACCGTTTCCTGCTTCTACGTTTCTTGCTTCTACGTTTCTTGCTTCTTCAAAGTAGATTGAATCTCCCAGTTTCGAAAACGATTCAATCCCTAAAAAAACCATTTGAAATAAAAAAAAAAAACATAGATGTTACACCTTTATTTCATATGAGTGAGACCCAGACATAAGAATGTTGATGCTAACTAACTATAATAACTAAAATTACAAACCTGTTCCGTAACAGCACCAGAAATCATTAAACTTTGAACCCCATTTATGAAACCCTTTAGCTTTTGATGATCCGGGGGCTAACGGCAGCATATATATCATAACTCCAGGTTCCTTCCCTCTTTGAATGCTTAGGACACTATTAGTTAATGCTCGTTCATAATAATCTGCGTACGCCATTTCTTTAGTCCATCTGAACAGGTTACGCGAGACCTGTGTACAAGATCGAATACTTCAAAAAACTGTTAATAATTAAAAATGACATCAGATAATCAAAATGGATCATCTTGTGAATACAATAATGTGTAGATTTAACTATAATATCAACATACACCTTTAGCATGTTGTAGGTAGTACACGATTCTTCGTTCTCTGTGTGTAAGGTGGTTGCAAGTCTCTTCGGTTCCGACCTGAGAACGCCAACAATATATCGTTAGATAAAAAGTCAAAAGCATTATAATTAACCATAATCAAATTTCAATCAAAATGCTATGTAAATATAATAATATTGCTACCAGAACTCGCGGACTGATGTGCCTCCTGTAGAATACATATGGGAAGAATTGACGATATCCATGAAATATATCCCGATTTCCTGGAAAGCAAATCATATGAAAGCAGTCACATATAGGATGTTAATAATGTGTTTTCAAGGGGGCAGAAATTTAAAACCATACCTTATACAAAGGATCACCAGTAACTTCATACCGCCTTTGAGCTCCAATAACGATTGGAATATGTGTATTGGCATGATAACCAGATATGTCATCGGCCTACATTTGGTTTAAGATGAGATAGGTAACACATGGACCGAAAATAAAATGAATTAAAGTTGCGTCGTTTAACACTAACATCATATGTTAACCTCCTTGGTCCATTGAAAATCACAATATTTGTATCAAAATGTGGTTAAAGTGCCATGTTGACTTATAACAGAATCATGTTGACTTACATCAACATCCCAAAATTTAACATTTTGTAATTTTCAAAAGTGCATAATGTTAGGAAGGTATTGTTTTGAGGAAACATTTTGATATTTGTTTCGCATATGGAAACGACATTACTTTTAAAGGAACATTCTAATATTTAAAACATTCATAAAACAAAAAAAGACCGTATGTGTGCATGCCGGGGTGTTCATATCAGAAATTCAGAACCAAATAATATGTTGAGAACTGCGAGACAACCACATATGCTTAATGTGTGGTCCTTAAAGTTACCTTCATAGCTAGCAGGCCAAGGAAGCAGGGTTTATCAAAAAGGTGAGCCAACCACAGATGCTTCATGTCTCCCTGGATGCACATAAATTAGAGTAAATTACGATTTTGGCCCCTGTGGTTATATCACTTTTAACCTTTTAGCCCAAAAAAGAATTTTTTAACATCCGAGCCCCCAACGTCTTTTTTTCTAACCCTTTTGTCCCCTAACACTAACCCCATCCATTAAATGTTAGGGGCCAAAAGGGTTAGGAAAAAAGTCGTTAGGGGCCAAAAGGGTTAGAAAAAAAAACGTTGGGGGCTCAGATGTTAAAAAATTCTTTTTTGGGCTAAAAGGGTAAAAGTGATATAGCCCCAGGGGCCAAAATCATAATTTACTCTTAAAATTATATGTTAAGAAACATGTTTCTACATGATATATATCATATTGCCACATCAATGGATTTATGGATGCCATCTTTATTTCTCTAAGATTGTTAAAAATGGTAGCTGCAAGATTGTTAAATATGCATAATATAACGGATCAAAACATGATTTAAAAGTTTTAACATACGGTGATTGTGTATAGCCTGTAAAGCACATCATTCATTCCACCAATTTCTTCATTAAGTGATAACCAATGCCTTTCAATAGTGTAACGAGTAATCACGTTTTGTACACGTCTGCAGAAATAGTCGGCCATCTTTGTCACCATCTTTAGAGCTTGACTATTCCCAGCCAAAACATACTGATCCACTAGACCAGCCATTATCTGTCACTTACATGAAACATATAAACTACCTTTAGTTGAATAGTTGACAAATAATTTAGAAGTGGCTGTGCCGGTTAGGGTAATGGGTCAAAATAAATTCGGGTTGAAACAGATTATTTTTAGCACGGGTCAAAACAACATTTTTTTTAAATTTTTACCTTGTGGATAGTGTAATAAGGAGCCCAAACTCGTTTGATAGCTTCGAAACGATCAAAAAATTCAGACGGGAAAGCAGAAAGATACCCTGTGCCTATCTTATCTTGACACGCAGCAAGCGACGACACCACTGCTGTCATCTTCTTTTTTTGAGTAGTATTACCGGTGCTAGCCCACATTTGAGCCGAAGCACTTAAGTAATGCCCTTCAAATTCTCAATACATGTTAAGGTCAGAGACACTCGGTTAATGATAGCTATAAACCATAAACATTAACATAATCTTAAGTCTTAACCTACCCAAAATTCACAAAAAAAAAAAAAAAAAAAAAAAAAAAAAAAAAAAAAAAACACTTCATTCGTTGTTTAATTTCAGTTACACTAAACACATTATTCTCGCTATCTACTATTACCAAACAAGGCTGAAATCATAATGAATTGATAAATTATGGTTTCATTACACAAACATATAAGATATATTTCTAACAAGCAACATCAAGTCAAGATTAAGAAAGTAAACCAACCGACGAAATGACCACGAAGCTCCTGATGCGGGGACTCCCAGCCTCCATACGCTTTTCCAACAGTTGGCAAACCAGATGTGACTCTAAAGCTGTAAACCAATCTATCAACATCCAACATCAAAAGATACTCCAAATTCGTTCGTTGAGCTTGACCATAAATCGAATCCAAATCCAACCTCACATCACTCAAAGGCAATTCATTCAAAAACTCCCTAGACACACCAGCACCCGGATTCTTAGCCTTCCTATACATCATCCTCCAACTGAATTCATCTTGTTTCAAACTCCTCTTCGGAAGTAAACCGGCCCACGCAGACTCATCGGTTGGAGTCAGATGGCGATGCGAATGGTCAGAAGAATCATAATACATTTCTTGTTTCCAAGTCTGGTTGTTTGAATTCAATAACTTGTATCGGAAAGTATGCGACGAAAGCTGTGTGGGAATGTTGGTACACTCTTTACCCATAACATGATGATGATCATACAACAAAACTATTAGCATAATAATAATAAGCAGCATCTCCATAAACATTAAACACTTCATTTCTCCTAAAAAAATAAAGTTTCAGTAATTTTTCAACTTCAATATCAAGTGGAACATGATGAAATATTAACTTATAGAAGAGGATTAATCGGAACTGTAATTATCAAGCCTCGTGAAAGGAAACAAAAGTAGAAAACCGACTGTTTTTTTAAGGATGGATGATTGTGGAACTTTAACAATAAAGTGTAAATGATAAGATTGGATAATATTAATAGAACATCTAACAACCAGCAATGATAATCTTAGTAGAACATCTAACAACCGACTTCTATTTTCGGAATACGTGTGAAATTTAGCATCCAAATTAAGTAAGATGGAGTAATCGGTGTAGACCCACTTCGTCAATGCATATATGTGATGCAGATGTGTAGAGATCATGAATCGGTGCTGTTATCCATTGAAATTCATCTGCTTACAGGAGTTGGCTGAGGCTGAGAGAGATTTTATGTAATGTATTTTATATATTAAAATCCAAGGTTGTATTTCAAACCGCTCGTCACTCGCTCAAAAAATGTTCGGAAGATACCATTTTGATTTTTGGCTCAGTTCAGTTTATAAACGAGCCAAACACAAGCAAATGTTGACTCACCACCTCTCACTATTATCGTTCTCTACAATCTCATCCTACACAACATTGTCATTTATGAAAAACAATATTATTATATGGAATGTGGCTACTTTTAAGATATTAAAGTTTAAGACCCAACATTCACACCGTATCTCTCTACAAATTTAAGAAAATATGTCACATTAGACAATACCGTTTCATAGGTTTAAACCTTAAACCTGAAACCTCCCATCTAAGAGTTATGTGCCTCTATCAAGTAGACTAGCCCCACACTAGCTTAGCCCATATCATCTAATTAATACCATTTTATTAGTTTTAGATCAAACAATACTTTTTTTTTTTTTTTGAACGGCCAACAGAATCAATCTCGAGCACTCTCGGGGCACCCACTGGACCAAACGGAGTACTCCGAGAGTAACCCGAGTCCACCACCAATTCCGGGGAAAACGCGGTAACCCACCCGCCCTTAGGCACGACGGTGAAATTACCAGTAAAATCCGTTTGGCTCAAGGATCGAACTCAGGTTTCCCTGTGTCTCCTATCATTGCCTACCAATGCCTCACTCTGCACCAAGTGGGAGTTGAACTTGCATCTTTCAAGAGAAATGCAAGCCTTCCACCGCTTGATCTAGAGATCATTGGCATATATCAAACAATACTATTAATCGTTATTTAGCATAAAAAGAAATATTAATCATTATTTTTTACATCAATTAAAAAATATATTAGGCAATTATTCGTTATATAGTTTGGACAAAGAATTATGAGAACTGAATAAATACTTGTACGTTGACTTGACTATTAGAACGAATATAATAAAGGAGAATATGATTATGAGATTAAGGGGCTGTTTGTTTGGATCTGAACTTAACTATTAAGAGGGAAAGGGTCTGATTCGGTCAGATGTTTGTTCATTGAGACTGTTTGGTTTAAAAAAAAAACATCTGAATGATTAAAGTTAGGTCAAGTTAGGTCTGATTTGGTCAGACATTGGTTGATATCTGACTGGGCCAGAGGAGAAATGAGAGCTTATTTGGTCAGATCTGGCTGGGCCAAACAGCCCCTAAAATAACTGTTTTATGATAAATTGTATTATAATGTTGTGTATTTGAGCCATAAAACGGTTATAAAATGAAAAGATTAGAATTTAGAAGTAAATAATTATAGGTCATGCACATTTCATGGTTCCGAAGTTGCACGAAGTTTTGATCTTATCAAGATGATGCCCCTGCCTACTTTTTTTTTTTTTTTTTTTTTTTGTGTGTCTTAACATTTGTTGGATATTATATTTCAATCACATATGAATATTTTAGAATACATAAATTTAAGTCTCGAGACAAGTTAGAAAAAGTTGGGTATCATTTTGACACTTAAGGTTAAGTAGTAAAAATTAATTGACATCAACCTTAAAAATATATGCTTGATTCAGCTCGAGTCAAGTACCAAGCATCGAGTTTAATAGTTAATTCAAACATTAACCTGACAACAATTCTACTCAACTCAACCTGATATCCATAACAATCGTCATTGAATTGTGACAGCTTATCTATTAACTAATAGTAGTTTAAGAAGAATAATATAGGAGATCACCCGACTATACAAAAGTATAATCACTTAAATATGTATCAAATGTGATTAGAAAAATTGTTTAATGACAATTATAACCTTCAAATTTAGTTTTAACCAAAAATTGCCGTTGTTTACATTATATGTTATGTAAAGTAAAAGAATAACTGAGATGTCAAAAACCGATGAAGTTGTTTGTTATTTAATATTTTTGTGAGATTTTAGTACGAAAAAGAAAAATTAAATACAAAACAAAACAATCGGGAAAACTTTCATAGGCTACGTAATGGGCCTCCAAACAACCAAACCTATATTCTTGGTGGGCTTTGTTTATTGGGTCTTTACCATTACAAGTAGCAACTACTACTAGCAAGTAGGGATGAACCGTGAACGTGTAGTCCTAGTAAGTGACTCGGTGAGTCAGTCAGTCAGGGGCGGACCTACCTTGTAACAAAGGGTAACCCTCGTTGCCCCTTGACGCTCTGATGGTAATATAAATTTTAGAAAAATTTGACGTTTTTTCGACTTCGTTACCTCTTTTTTTAAACGTTACCCCTATAAACATTTTTTAAATTCGCCACTGGAGTCAGTGATAGTGATCCCGAATCGACTCACCACAAACATCTTAGTTATAAAGTTTGTATTCAAACTGAATTATGAATCTACACATTACTTGAGTCAAATTCGACCGTCTAAGACTTAAGATGAATCATTTAATCATAAACTTGTTCTCATGATTCGGCGATTCTTCTTATCGCAAAATAAAGCTGAAATTTAAAGCTCGAATAACAATATTAAGATATTCATAAGCACCATACTCAAGGAAGTTTGCTTTGTGTTGTACTTAGGACCTGGATAACACTCTTATTTGATATATTCACGTGAGCTCAAGTATTTTGAAAAGGCTTGAAGTTCCAACAGACTTTGGTTTTTCACATGTTTATAAACGACAATATAAATTATATAATTATACCTATGAATCGCTAACTACTTAACAAGTAAACAAGGATAGTGATACAAGTAGTTTATTCTATTTCATATGCAGCCAACAACAATGATAACATTTTTACATGTTTTTGGAACGACGAATTTCGTGTGTTAAGCCACCACACTCTCCAAATTGGACAACCCTGTTGTCTCACTCCGGCCAGACTATATTGCCTTATCCGGGTCCACGTTGGTTTCAGAGTTTGGCTTGAATGTTCCTCCTGAAAACCATACCGCCGACTGCCACTTGACAGACAGAGCTGAAAACTCTATGGCGTAACACACGGTTGGATGAAAACCCGGGTGGGCTCAGGATAAAACCTAGCACCTCTGCAAGGACGTTAGCTCTATCCATCATTGCCTAATCCACCAAAGTGATACAAGGCAGTGGCAGCTCTAGAAAATCTGCTTAGGGGTCACGTTTAAAAAAAATGGGTAACGTAATCGAAAAACCATCAGAAAACGTCAGATTTTTCTAAAATTTACACTACCGTCGGAGCGTAATGGGAGCTACCCTTATTGTAAGGTAGGTCTGCCCCTGATACAAGGATTAAACTTGGGTCTCTATTAGAAAACCCAAGTCTCTCAACTACCAGGACACAAGTGGTAAATAGTATAACAAAGAATACCAATCACTTGAAAATTAGAAAGTTAACATCCGTAATTAAATTTCTTTGTAACATAACACCATAGGAAGCATGGAGTATAAGATATTAAGATGTGATATAACACCATAGGAAGCATGGACTATAAGAGATTAAGATGTGATTAATTCTAACACTTATCATAAAATTTCAACAGCTATACAGTTCAATTCCAAGATGACATCATGCCACAAATCATGCACGCGCTACCACAGGCGCGTATTTAATTCCTACCCGACCAACTACCGTTATATACACAATCACCAATCCACACGTGCGCCTGTTAGAACTCCGTAAATGAAACGCTACAGGAAGAAGAATCTAACGGTGACGGCGGCTTCCGTACCTTCTGAAAGTACTCCTTTATACTGATGCCAACTGTCTCCACCGTCAGTCCAACGTTATCTCTTGACGGGATAAACGGAGGCCGTACAAGTTCCGTCAATACATCCCATTGTAACCCATAAAAGAACGGGTGCTCTTTAATCTCACACGCGCCTTTCCGGTACCCAAGGCGGCGCGTGGGATCTTTTTCCAACAGTTTAGTGATTAACTCCGTTAACGCCGTCAATTTTCCGGTGAACTTTGGCTGCATCGTTAATATCCTCCCAAATGTATCTTTTCTGTTCTTTCCCTTAAATGGAGTTGTACCGTACAACATTTCGTACGCGAGTATTCCTAACGCCCACCAGTCGACGGAAAAGTCGTGTCCGTCGCCTCGCACCATTTCGGGCGATAGATACTCCTCTGTCCCAACGAACGAGTTTGAACGTTCGTTGGTGACCAGACTCGTGTTCACACAAGTCACCGGCAACACACGTGTGCTCTTAGTTTTTTTCAAGCAAGCACACGTGCGTTCACATTTATTGGGCTTCAAATTAGAATCCCAATAACTTTTGGGCTTTACGTCCAAATCCCAGTTACTTTTTGGCTTTAGACACTTTATGTCTGAAGACCAGAAAGTTGGAGTCAGGGCACGTGACAAGTCAAAGTCCGTAAGCGTCACGTGTCCTGACTCCTGAATTAAAACATTTTCAGGTTTTAAATCGCGGTACGCGATCCCCATGCTATGAAGGTGTTCTAGCGCGCAGACGATCTCCGCCAAATAGAATCGGATGATCGAAACGGAGAACACGTTGTCCGGTTGGCGGTAACGGAGGACGTTAAGGTCACGTCCGGGGCAAAAAGGGATGGCCCACCCGAGGAACTCGTTGGTCTCAAATGACCCGATTAAGAACGGGAGGAAGGGGTGGGGGTCGCCGTTAAGGCGGTTGAGGACGGAGATTTCCCACCGGGCACGATGGTCGGACCGGAGGGTTGATTTTTCGACAACTTTGAGGGCAAAGGGGGAACGGGCAGACGGGTCAGAGATGAGGTCGTGAACGAGGAAAACGGTGCCCGTGGCACCATTTCCGAGAACTTTAACCGGTCGGAGATTACGGAAATGAAGGTTTTGCAATGGCATCGGCTCCATTGTTAGAGGTGGCCGGAGAAGGAGAAGATTGAGTGGTGTGGTGGTGGTGGTGATGCTTGTTTTTATAATATGTTTGATACGAGAATATGTTATGCATGAGTAGTGGATGCCCATTTATATTCGTAATACTTTTTATTTTCTTTTTTGTTAATTGTTTTTTTTTTTAATTATCTCAGATGATTATTCTCTTTAAATGTCAATGAAAAAACTCAAATACTCAATTACTTTTATAAATAAAAAGATTTTTAGTCAATAGTAGATCAAGTGGTGGAGGGCTTGCATTTCTCTTGAGAGATGCAAGTTCGACTCCCACTTGGTGCAGAGTGAGGCATTGGTGGGCAATGATAGGAGACCCAGGGAAACCTGGGTTGGATCCTTGAGCCAAACGGGTTTTACCGGTAATTTCACCGTCGTGCCTACGGGCGGGTAGGTTACCGGGTTTTTCCCGGAATTGGTGGTGGACTCGGGTTACTCTCGGAGTACTCCGTTTGTCCAGTGGGTGCCCCGAGAGTGCTCGGGATTGAGTTTATTGGCCGTTCAAAAAAAAAAAAAAAAAAAAAAAAAAGAATAAATTACATTAATTGTAAATCCTATATTACTGTTTTTGTTACAACAAAAGATGTTTTATATTATAAATTTTAAAATCTTATATTACTGTTTTTGCACTTTACTCTAATCGTAATAATAATCAATTAAAGTATAATGCTTTTGATAAAATTCTCTTTAAGGGGACTAGGGGTGGTTCACTAGTGATAGAATTTATCACTCACAAGCACCAATCAAGTTTCGCCATGTCATTGACCATTTTTCCATCACTCACAATCATTTTTAGTGGGGGTGGTCATCACTCATCACCACACCCAACAATTTCCCCCCAACCAACAATTCCTCTCACAAACCCAAACTATCACGCGTTAATTTTTCCACGCGTTAAACTTTGAAACAAGCCATCACTCGTTATGTTATATGGTGGCGGTCGAGTTCAACGCGTTATAAACAATCGCGTTATACTATCACGGAACTTTTGGAGACCGCCCCGGGTCCCCTAATAGAACATGTTGAAACCGGATACGAATTTGTCAACATGCAAACGAGAATAAATAAATCAATTAATAATTGAACACTGGATTCTCTTCATCTGTCCATCCATCTTCCTTGTTTTACTAGAAGGGGTTTGAAACTAATGTTTTTCTCTTGAGTACGAAGCAACACGTAACAGTTCAGTCAACACTAGGGCATTAGTTTAAAATGGGTGTAGTGGTATAATATAATGCCTCAATCAATGATTACCCAGTTATATTTTCTGATATCCTATTTGCCCATTCAATTAACTTTTTGATCTCAACAGACGTTTTAAATGAAATGCCTAAACCAATTTTTGAAAGAAAATGTCTGGCGGTGTGGTGGGCGTGGTTAGGCATTATGGGGCAAAAAAAAACACGTCCAATTCCTTTGCCACTACACGTGGTCTTGTGAAAAATAACTACATAAGAAACTATCTACCAATAGTTAACTATTCGGTTTCCCCGCATGAGGCGGTGGAAATTCGATTTGATTCGGTGTTGGTTTGGTTCTTTTTGATACTGACATTTAGTATAGCAACCAAAATAAAAACAAAAATAAAGTTGTGAAAAGCCCAAGAAGATATCGAACGAATAAAGTTATAATATATTAAATCGTTACGTATGTAAAAAAACACGTCGCAACCACTTTACAGGATAGTATGATAAGCTTTTATTTAGGTTAAGGGGCTATATAGTAAATAATAAACTTTTTGCCGTACTTTAAAGCACAAAACTTTTATAGTCAATTTAAAAATACACAATTTATAACGTCAAATCAAGGTTGGTGAATGTACATGTTAATAATAGTTACAAATCTTGACATTGTCGATCAAGGTCGGTGTCGGTGTGTGGGGTGGGCGACGGCACAAGGCCCAAACTCCTCGTGGGCCCAAATCTTTTTAAATTTGTATAAAATTTACGTTGTATAAGATAGAATATATATGTAGAGAATCAAAAGATAACATAAATTAGCCATTGTATTAGTGGTTACCGTCTTACTTAAACAACATAATAATGCGGGTTCTAATCTTGGCGTCTCCAAATTCTTTATTTTAGTTTATTTTTTGTTTTTTTTATTTGCATTTAATGTTTAATTTTGTCAAACTACATATTTTGCTTCTAATTAAAAAATTACTTCCTAAACTTAGCTAAAAATAACTATTTAAATTATATCCACATAAATTTTAGTGATTGATAAGTTTATATTAAATAGAGATTTTCGAATAAGGTCCAAATTTTTTATCTCGCGCAGGGCCTTTTTTGTGATTTTCAGAGACCGCACTGTTATTGGTTCGGTTCTGAATCGTTTACCCGGCCTAGCCAGTCAAGCCCAAAAATTACTCACCCTAACAGTAAGCAATTAGATAGATTTTTGGACCAGATACAATGATGTGTGTGTTCGTCGTTAAAAAAAGGTAACTTAATAAAAAGTATATATTTTATATTTGATGTAAAAAGTTATCTTATGCTTCTAATTGTATATTTATTTTTATTAGCATGTTACATTACATAAAATTATCTATAAACTGTAATAACTTTTCATCAGGGGTGTAAACGAGTCGGGCTTAGCCCGAGCTTGACTGGGCTCGAGCTCGACTCATCATGTTTTTATGAAGCTCGAGCTCGACTCGGTTCGAGCCTACTTATTTGAGCTCAAGCTCGGCTCGCGAGTAAAACCCAAAGCTCGAGCTTGACTCGACTCAGCTCGCACTATTTTAAAAACAACCTCAGACGAGCTAAAAACTCGGCTCGAGCTCGCTTCAGTATCGCTTAAACAAGCCAAAGCTCGGCTTGAGCTCGGCTCGCCAATGTTATCATCATTATTGTTATGTTATATATAAAATAAATAATTTTTTTGGGCTCGTTTAGGCTCGCGAGCCTAAACGAGCTCTGTATTTTAGGCTCGAGCTCGGGTTCGATAATTAAACGAGCTCTATTTCAGGCTCGAGCTCGGGCTTGGGCTCGTTAAAGCTCGGCTCGTTCGAGCTTTTAACCAAGCCGATAACAAGTATCTCTCGAGTCTCTAGGCTTGCTTACACCCCTACTTTTGACAAGGTTTAACAATAGTTTTGCAAGTTATTTTTCCAGCCATTACTGATTGTTATTTTAGTTGATGTAATCAGAATAAATATAATATAATATAACTTATGTGAATAAACTTAATAATCTACTATGTTTCTTATACTAGTTGATGCTCCGTCGTGTTGCGTGGCGTTAGACCGAATATTTCTCAACCTATTAAAGAAATGTTATCATAGTTTTGCTAGAAAAAAAACTAAAACGATGGCAAAACCGTAATTTTGAACTAGGGACAAAACTGTAATTTGTCAGTACTAATGAAAGAGTGTTAGTCAGCTCATTGACACGAAAAAAAATTAAATCGAGTCAACCAATAAAAAACAAAACACTTCTAAAATTTTGCTAAAAAAATTAAAACGATGTCAATATTGTAATTTTGAACTGAGGGCAAAATTATAATTTTTTATTGAGGTAAAATCGTAATTTGCCAAAACTTAAAGCGATAACAATACTGTAACTTTGAACCAGTGGCAAAATAGTAATTTTGAGCGGGGGCAAATTCGTAGTTTTGAACTGGGGGCAAAATCGTAACATACCCGGCAAATGGGGGGAGTGCCATGCAGCAGTCTGGCACTATTCCCCATGTCTTTTAAAAAAATTAAAATTAAAACGATTGCAATACTGTAATTTTTAACTGAGAGCAAAATTGTAAATTTAGGCTAGGATAAAATTGTAATTTGGCAAAAGCTAAAGCGATGACACTACTGTAATTTTTAATCAGAGCCAAAATCGTAACTTTAAACAAGGATAAATTTGTAATTTTAAATTGAATTAAATCCTAATATACCAGAACCAATAAGAAATAATTGTCTGACACTATTTCCCTCTAAATCTTTTGTAGCTATTTAAAATAAAATATAAAATAGGGTATACATTATATTGTTTGAAAAATTATGGCACACGTGTAAAGGCTTAAGATAGAAGTTGGCAAGAGACAAATATCACATGTTCCACCTTAATTTAAGGAAACGCCTAATACTTTTTATTCAAAGTGATTTATCCCTAATCAGTTAATTCATATATCACTATCGTTATGTGATTGATTGAATTTTATGACTACATTTTATGACGTATTATGTTGTATATTTGTTTAGTTTGAATCACAACGCTTTGCTACTATACTATAATAATTCTAAATTTATTCGCTCTTGTTCAGGTTTGAATTTAGGACTACACCTCTAAGAGGCATATGTCTCTTTCAAGTGGGCAAGCCCACATTAGCATGTTCTATATTTGTAGTATGTGATATTAGTTACAATGGCGTATTGATGATTCATATCTCTTGTTGTTAAATGACGCCACACAACTCAATAATTTCTAAAGGTGACAACACGTGGACGAAAAATACGTGATTGGATGAGAGTAGCATCAGGATATATAGTATAGCCTAAAGTTATCTATAAGGATATCTAGTATACCCTAAAGTTATCTATATGTTGTTAAGAACAAAGTCGTTTGTAAGGGGACGACATAAACATTTTGTGGTCTTTATGAATGGGATGTTACAACTTACAAGTGGTGTCATAGCAACTTTGGAAGATTTGTTTGTTCAGGTGAAGGACTTAACATGTTTGTTCAGGATTATAGGTGTATTGTTGAAAGAATTCGCCCATGCGTTTTACAACCACAAAACAGGTCTAGTGGTTGTAGGGTCACAATCAGAGGCAAAGCTTCTTGGTGGCCCGGGGGTGCCCTGAACCCATCTGATTTTTCGCTCATAGTCTTAATTTTATTGATTTTTTTTTCTAATCTAAAATATTGAATTTCTAAGAGTCTGGCCACCACTCATTTTCCATTTAAGCACCGCCACTAGTCATAGTCTTGACCTTATCAAATACAATGCGTTTCGTGGCCACAAATACAACAAGACCAGTCATAATTAACCACGCACTTAAGGATGATTGAGTGAGCGTATCACTATGATGAGTGAGCCTCTGATTAGTTTGCATCATACCATATTGGTTGTAATAGATGGGGTGTTGTAACTGTAGGATTCTATAAAAAACGAAAGTCACATAATATAAACGTATATAGAAAGGATCCCATACAAGACATTTTTTTTTTCATACGAGGCCTACGAGATAAGAATTTGAGGACAAGTGGCATTGGCTTGAAGGGTAATTTAGTCCTTTTCACTTGAGACAATTTCCCCCATTGATTTTTAAACGGCTATAACTTTTTCATACGTTAACATTTAAAAAAAAATACACTGTATTAATCAGCATTTCATTCTCTTTTTTTAATTCGAGCAACCTATTACTATAGTTTTCTTAAAGAAAAATACAGGATTTTGAATACACGTTATTCCATTACGTGATTACGTGATTTTGAAAAACTCAGCACATGGCGACGTAATTTTGAATACCCATTACGTGATTACACATTCAAGATAAACTATTACGTGATTACACTTTCAATATAAATACATTACTTGATTGCACATTTAATATGATTTGTTATAACTAATGTTATTACAGTTATGCTTATAACGTAATCACTTAGTGTATTTCACATAAAATACTATAATGAAATAACGTAATCACGAAGTGGGTATTCAAAATCACGTAGTCACTTAGTACTACATAGTCAGCTATTGTTACGTAATCACTTAGTGTGGTTTCACATTCTATAATGAAATCACGTAATCACGTAATCGGTATTCGAAATCACGTAGTCATGTGCTTGCATTCAAAATCACGTAATAAGTATTCAAAATCATGTATTTTTAAAAAAAATATAGCAATAGGCTGCTCGAATTAAAGAGAATGAAATACTCATAAATACGGTGTATTTTTTTTTTAAATATTAACATATAAAAAAATTATAGCTGTTTGAAAAAAAAAAAGAAAAAAAAAAGAGTTCAAGTGAGAAATGACCAGAATACCATTTCTCTGTTTGTTTCTTCAATTGTATTAACCTTATATTACCAAAATGGCCGTTGCCTAATTTTAACCATTGATATTGGGAGATCAATAGTTGAGCTTTCTCTTACACTTCGTACAAAAATTATCTCTTGTAAATAATATGTTATCTTAACATATAATTATATTAATATATACTACATTGGTTTTAACCAATAAACATTTAAATAGATTTTAAAATAAAATCGCAGAACACCTGGGAATTTTAGCATGTGAGGCGCATTAACATCGGGGTTATTAAATTTGTTAATTAAATATAAACTTGGATTCGTAAATTGTTGATTGCTTTAAATGTTAGTGACCTGCATGATCCATATCTTATTTAATAAGAAAATATTTATATAACCTCATCAAATTCAAAGATATACCTGTAAAATCACAAAAGGGAAAATATACAAACTACTTTCTAAATTACACTTGAGAGTGATTTAATCATTTGAAAACAATTCATTAACATACCTTTATGTATTAAAAGATCTTTCTTATATCAGTGAGATTGAGACACGTTAAAGTCGCGCATTAGGAATTTTCTAGTGCATCACTAAAACGTCATAAGCTATTTAAGGGCATGAAGTTTTAACAAAGAGTATCACTAAAACATATTTGGTCAAGCATATAGAGAGAGATAATTTGATTGGTAGATTTATTGGTAGGGACGGGGTCCAAACATGAAAGCCACTATATTATATCTGAGGTTTTTCGAATCATAAGATCAATCACTACTCGTGATTGGTTCATAATGTTTATATAAACCACTCATGCGAGTAGTGATGGGTCTTATTTACTTTAAAGCAAGGTTGGAGAACTCGCTAGTCGCTAGCGGGTCGGTGAGGTAGGGACTAGCGACTACTCGGGATTAATCGTGATTAATCGGATCGGACTTTTTACATATAATTTTAAGTTTTTATACATATATACATATATTTTTATACGTAAATTTTTTAAGTTGACAAGTTTTGACCGGAATCTGGGAGGTTTTGGCTGGAATATGTGTTTTTTTCCGATTTTTTCTGATTTTTTCTGATTTTTTCCGATTTTTTTTGTTTTTTCCCGATTTTTTCCGACCGACTAGTCGCGATTAGGCCCGAATAGGGCCGATTAGGGCCGACTAGCGATTTTTTTACTGATTAGCTGAAAATTACTCAGTTAATGGGCGACTAGCGACTAGTCAGCGATTAATCGCTGACTAGTCGCGATTTTTGCAACCATGCTTTAAAGTATCATCATGTGTAGAGACGAGAATTGCGCAGTTTTTGGTGTGGGATAAGTAGAACTTTGTTGTTTGCGCTGTTTTTGGTGTGGGATAAGTAGAACTTTGTTGTTCTAGTACTCATACAGTCATAGTATTGTTGTAAGAGATGGTAACATTTGTTAGTAAATTGGATGAAGAGACGTTCCAAAATAAAATTGGTTGAAATGGATACATTTGTACATTCGTGTGCACACTTAATATTTAAGGACATAGAAAGAAATACACTAATTGTGTTTGAGTCTTATTAGGAAGGTTGTGTCATCTAACCCCCGCAAATGATTTATTAACTTCATAATTATGTTTGTATAATTGTATGCATCGTTCTTGAATTACCTTATGATGAGATCATTGGTGATTAGGTGTGATAGATGCAGTTACTGTTACTATGACTTGTAAAAAATAATGTATAAATAAGTGAATAAGAAACTTGTAATGATCCGTACAATATAGAGACAAAGTAAATCTCCATAAAATTTTCTGTGCTATTATTGAAAATCTAACTTAAGTGTACCTAGTATTTTTTATCATATGACCCTGTCCTTTGTGTCCTTCCTCGTGGTAACACTACTCTTTTATTTAATTCAATTATAGAGATGCCATTTTATTATTTGTATCTTAGTGCTAATCCAACGTTAATCTAGTCACACTATCTTTAATTTCATGGTTTTTTATATAAATTTATATAACTGTTTTAAACTGTCAAAGGTTCATAAACTGTTTTAAACTGTCAAAGGTTTATAACTTTCTTAGAAATAAAATTACTCAAAATTGCAATAATTATAGCCAATAAATTGTATGTAATAATGTGGTGTAAGTTCAAACCATGCAAATGCAAGTTCATTAGATGATATTTAAAGACAGAAAAGCGTTGTTAAAAAGGATTAATTATGCCATTTTGTTAAATTTCAATTAAACTACATTACATAATTATAAATGCCGACATAAATATCAACATTATTCCTTAAATAGTTCTCGTAATGCTTTTGTTTTAACATATTAACTCATTTGATTATAACTATTAGATTATCAAATGAGTTATCATGTTGAAATAAAACCATGACAAAAAGATCTACTTTTAAGGAATAATCTTGTTATTTGCGTTGAAATTTATAACTATGCAATGTGGTTTAATTGTAATTTAATAGCGTGTTGCATAGTTTTGTCTCTCGCCTAGTCTTTTCATTTGACTAGTGTGGCATACTTCAAAATAGTGGGGTTTGTCTCTAAGAATTTGTTCTCACTCATAAACAAAAGGTAACACTAACCTAATAAGGATCGCGAGTTTACACATTATGGTACTTAATTTTGACTCTATAACGTTCTCAAGTAGTTGAAAGTAACAAACACCGAACATACTAAAATACAAGCTTGTTAGATGTTAGTACAAGAAGCTTAATCTATCATTATAAAAGTCGAGATTATGATGTATATTATATAACCATACGAAAAGCAACTTGAGTTGGCTCTCTAGAATGAAAAGTTGCGACTTTTAAAAAACCAGACATACATACCCCTTTGCTTAATTATTATACAATACCACAAAAAGTACCAACGGACACCACCGTATCAAGGAACCGTCATGGCTACACAAACCACCACCATCTCACACCGCCCCATCTATTTACAGTTTGCACACCATCCTATCTATTCATTGCAAAAGCCGTTCAAAAAAATCTATTCATTGCAAAAGGCTATATAAATTGTACTTATATAAATTTTATATGCAATCCAAAAAGCGCGTATATAACCATCTGCAATCCAAAAAGCAGCGTATATAACCATCGTACCTTTTCTTTAGACGACGTCCCAGTTTCTTTTTTAAGGGCATTATTATAACCCTTTTCTTTAAGAGTTTAAGGGCATTATAACCGCCGGCACCTCCTCAATCACCGCCAACGCCGTCAACTTCACTGGAGAACAACGTTGTCAACTTCCCAAAGAGGAAAGGGCTGGCCGATCGGCCAGGCATCCCGATCGGATAGCCTGCTCGATCGGACAGTCTGTCCGATCGGCTGGGCTGTTCGATCGGCTAGAAGCCTGATCGATCCACAGCCTGTTTTGAGCGTTCGGTGCGATGATTTCTGATATTTCAATTTCGATTGAAGACGATACGAATACGATAGAGTTTCCTATTCAAATTACTTTTAATCCCAACCACTATATCTACATACAAGCATCTACATTCCATATTCGATTTCGATTGAGTTCGATTGAGTTTCGAGTTTCGATTCGATTGAGCACCACACATAACATAAAGTAAACACGCACAGGTAACACATAAGGCACACACACGTAATATAATACCAATTTCGCATAATTCGACTTTCGAGTGTGATTGATGGTTTGATTAGCTTGATTATTGATTGATTAACTTTATTGCATTGTTACTTCCTACTATTCACAGTCGTAAATCGTTTCGCGTTGGTTAAACATTCGATTACTTCAATTCCTTAGATAAACAACACTTACTCCACATAATACAAAACATAAGATAGACTATTTACAGTCAAAGAAGTCAAATTCGACTTGGACTTTGAATTTGACTTTGACATTCGAAAACACGGGGCGTTACAGCCTCCCTTGTTTAGGGAATTTCGTCCCGAAATTAGGCTCAAAGCTGCACAGCACCGTGAATGTTTTACCAATTTCTCGCTTCAGATCTTCATTTAAAAAACTGCGGGTACTTAGCCTTCATGTCGCTTTTGAGTTCCCAAGTGAACTCTGCGCCTCGTTTGCCTTCCCATCGGACTTTCACGATAGGTATGTGCGAGCGTCTGAGTTTCTTGGTTTGGCGATCCATGATTTCGACAGGCTTTTCCACGAAATGCAGCGTTTCGTTGATTTGAAGGTCGTCGAGAGGTACAATCAGATCATGATCAGCTAGGCATTTTCGGAGGTTTGATACGTGGAAAGTCGGGTGGACGTTACTAAGTTCCTCCGGTAGTTCGAGTCTGTAGGCGACTTTGCCGATCCTTTCCAGAATCTTAAAAGGTCCAACATATTGAGGCGCTAGTTTCCTTTTCTTGCCAAATCTGACCACACCCTTCCAAGGTGATACCTTTAGGAGTACGTAGTCGCCAACGTCAAATTCAAGGGGCTTGCGTCTTCTATCGGGGTAACTTTTCTGTCTATCCCTGGCTTTCGACAAATTGTCTCGAATCTGGAGGATTTTGTCAGTCGTTTCTTGTAGTAATTCGGGACCGGTTAATTGCGAGTGACCGATCTCGTGCCACACAATCGGCGAACGACATCTTCTTCCATATAAGGCCTCGAATGGTGCCATTTGGATGCTGGCATGATAGCTGTTGTTTATGAGAATTCGACTAACGGTAGGTATTTGTTCCAACTACCACCGAAGTCTATGACACTCGCACGGAGCATGTCTTCAAGAGTACGGATCGTTCTTTCAGTCTGTCCGTCGGTTTGAGGATGGAATGCGGTACTTAGGTTAAGCGACGTACCAAGAGCCGCTTGAAACGTTTCCCATAATCGCGAAGTAAACTGAGCATCACGGTCTGAAATGATGTCACGAGGCGTACCATGATTACAAATGATCTCGTCGGTGTAGATTCGGGCTAGTCGTTCTACCTTGTAGTCTTCTCGTATTGGCAAAAAGTGGGCTGATTTGGTTAGACGATCAACTATGACCCAAATGCTGTCGTGACCTGATGGCGTGGGCGGAAGTTTGGTTATGAAATCCATAGCTATTCTCTCCCACTTCCATATTGGGATCGGCGGTTGTTCGAGTAAGCCAGAAGGTCGTTGATGTTCAGCCTTAACTCTCGCACAAGTCAGACAACTTCCAACAAAAAGAGCAATATCCCGTTTCATGCCCGGCCACCAATACTTGTAGCGAAGGTCCTGGTACATTTTATCGGCACCGGGATGAATGGAATATCGGGATTTGTGGGCTTCGTCCATTATAATCTTTGGCAAATCGGTCCGCTTAGGGATCCAAATTCGATCCAGATAATAGAAAATCCCATTTGCTTTGCTTACAAGCTGAGCCCCATCGTGATTGATCCTTTCTTTCTTCATAGTGCGTTCATTGAAACAAGCATGCTGGGCTTCGCGGATGAAGGTTTCGAGATCATGCTGGGCTTGGGTATTGCGAATACTGAGCAAATAACTCCGTCTGCTGAGCGCGTCGGCAACAACATTTGCCTTGCCTGGGTGATAACGAATCTCACAGTCGTAATCGTTAAGGAGTTCTACCCATCGGCGTTGACGCATGTTAAGTTCTTTCTGATTGAAGATGTGTTGTAAACTCCTGTGATCGGTGAAGATCGTACACTTGGTACCTGATGTGTGCGAGGTGTTATATATTTTTAATGTATATTTAAGCCCTTTTTACACTTTTAGCCAAGTTTTAAATTTATAAAACATGATATTCACTAACACTAAACACACATATGGACAAGTGCACCCATCGTGGACGTAGTATAGTGTTGGTAAGATACCGAGGTCGTCCAAGGACACAAAAGCTTTTAGTACCGGTTTATCCTCAACGTCTAACCAAATCAAAAAGTTAGAAAAGATTTTTAAACTAAGAAAATAAAAACTAACTAAATGCTGAAAAATAAAAATAAAAACAGATAGACAAGATGAATCACTTGGATCCGACTCGTGTATTAGTATAACCTTTGATTATTTTCGCACTTTTGCACTTGTTTAAGAGATTATCTTAGTTATTGTAGTAGGCCCCTCTTTTGAAGGCGATGTTACCCTCAACCCAGTAGTTTGAGTCAGCAAGGATACAATCCTAAAGGGTTGGATTATTGGAAGATAATGAATTAAGTTATTAATGCAAATTGTGGTAGGCCTCGCTTTTGGCGGTGACGTTACCCTCGGCTAAGTAGTCTGAGTCAGCAGGGATACAGTCCTAAATAGCCGGGTTATAGTATTAATAGTAGTTAACTTATGAGGGGGTCAAAGAGTTTGGATCCCCGCCATCCAATACCTATGGGTATTGAAGGAGATCCTACTAAAATTGACCCAGGTCCCTTGCAGGACCTCTAAACGCTGAACAAGGGCAAGACCCTTACCAAACCATTCCCTTAACCCCCGACCAGGTAGCCAACATACCTCCATATAGACCGTGGAGATATGAATGGTGAAAATATTTTATTTTATATAGACAGTAAAATAATGCCAAGATACCACGGACAAACGATAAGGAAAGATCACCTTCAACATAAGCAACTAGTTATTAAAGTCATTAATACAAAACCAAATAAAAAGTGCAAAAGATTAAAAATAAAAAGTATTATACTAAACACTTGTCTTCACCAAGTGATGTAAGAGACTTAGGCAAACATGGCCTTTGATTGTCAAGAACTCTTACGATCAATCTTGTATCCCGAGACGACTCACACACTCTATGATGGACAATGGATGATGGTGGTGGATGATGGTGTTATGGTGGTGGTGGGTGGTGGATGAAGTGTGAGAGAGGTGGTGTGCCAAGGGATGAGTTGAAATGAAACCAAGCACTCCTATTTATAGGCTGAACAGAAGGCTGGGCACGGCCCCGTGTCCGCTGGACACGCCCCCGTGCCCGTCTGACACTCTCTCTCTTCATTAATTGTAATTCGCAATTACAATTAATGCGCCTGCTGTACTTTTGCCACGCCCCCGTGCTCACTGGACACGGCCCCGTGGTGGGCAATAGAAGCTTCTATAGGTTTGTCTTTTCTGCTGCTTCTTGGGCACGGCCCCGTGCTGGCTGAGCACGGGGCGTGTTCAGTCTTCTGTTTTCTCTTCTCTGCTTGGGAGGATGCCGTTGAGGGTTCGGGCAATCCACTTTTGTTCCTTTTCTTGTATTTATGTTAGAATTAGCTGTCTTTTTGCTTCTTTTGTGAATTTGAGCTCATTTCATCCTGAAAATACAAAAGGAAGACAAAAACACTCTTTTTCCAACATTAGTACTCAAAAAGGGTTAGTTTTATGCCTTATTTGATGTAATTTATATGTTGCATTTTACACACATCAAATACCCCCACACTTGAACTTTTTCTTGTCCTCAAGCACAACTCTTTAAATATGAGGCTTACACTCCCAAATGGAATGGGTAGAAGAGAAGGTTTTTGGCTTGTCATAGAGTGTCGGGAATCCAAGATCTTTTTGGGTTTTATTTTTATTTATTTACAATCCTATTCGTTATGATTTATTTAGAACGTTTCATAAGAGAAATTACTTATTTAGGCTTAGCATGCCTTTTTAAAATTTCATTTATATACAAGTTCACATACCTCACGAGAGAAATCACTCAACTCTCGGCTGGGTGTATTTTTTTAGTGAATCACTCGAGAGCGGCATGGAACTTATTCCTACCATAAGCTTGCCAAGCAATCAATCCTCCTCCTTTTTAACTATATACCTTTGTAAATATCAAGAGGACTTTTTGGGTGAAGGGTTACGCTTGGGCTAAAGGTGGGTGGTTGGGTTAGTGGTTAGTAAAAGGGCGAAAAGCGTAAAAAGCGTCGGTTTTCATAAAACACTTTGTTTTTAGTGACTTTTTATTTTGAAGTATTTCTCCAAACAAGCTTTTGTTTTCATAGCTTTGTTTGTTTTTAACTTCATCATTTTTTTTTCACACAAAAAACCGAGCTTACGAAAAACCGAGCTTGTTACTAAAATAAAGGGTGAAAATAAAAAGGGTTTTTGGTGGGTAAAAAGGGTTTTAGGGTAAAGAAATGAAAGGTTTAGGCTCAAAGGGGTTAACTAGGGGGATTTTGGGTAGGTGGTAAAAAAAATTGAAAAATAATGGTGTAGAAAGAAAAATGGTTAGTCCTAATGCCTCCATCATTTACTTACTTGGGTTTAAGTTGGTAAGGACCGGGAATGAATCCTCGTGGCAAGTTCTAGAGTTGTAAGAACCAAGCGGCTATTCACACAAGAAACGAAAAATGAGCATTTAGTCTAAAGATGTGAATTTGTATGCTCAATAAAGGCTCAAAACTCACTCTTGTGGGAATGGGTTTTTATGTGATCGAGCATATATAATCAAATTTTAACTAAGCTTGTTATGCCGTTTCATAATTTTCTTATGTTGGTTCTTGTTATCACGACGCTCTCGGTTGTAAAATTTGTAAAAATATAACCTTATTAATCTTAGGATTCCTAAATTAAACTTTAGACAAGTAAAAAAAAATGAAAATTTTTGAAAAAATTTGGGGTGTTTAGCGGTTCCAATAGAGTTTTGTGTAAGGCTTGTTGTTAGGACTTGCAAAATTTCAAGGTGTTAGCTTCCCTCCACACTTAAATTACACATTGTCCTCAATGTGTCCCAAAAATAAATTTTTAGGTTGATTGGATGTGTAATGTGGTGTTAAAAAGCAAAGATTTATGTTACTGGCAGTCTGGACACGGCCCCGTGGGGACCGGACACGGCCCTGTGTTCAGGTGCCAGTAACAAAAATTAAAGAAATGAGACAGAAGCCTGGACACGGGGGCGTGTCTGGTGAACACGGCCCGTGTCCAGTTACCTGAACTGGGCATTTTTCTGCAGGGGGTTCAGCACGGGGCTGTGTTGGTTGGACACGGCCCGTGTTGAGCCTTCTGTAATGGAGAATTTTGTGTCGGTTTGCCTTGTTCTTGTGTATGGGGCCATTTTTCTCGTTCCCTTTGTCATCCTTTACCACCATGAGTGTGTTTTATTTATTATAAACCATCAAACTTTTAAAAACCATCATTTCATTGCAACCATAGAGAGACATTACATAAAATGAAATATGAAAACAAGGAAATATTAAACCATGGAGTTCTAGCCCATACTTTATTTTAGATAGCAAAATTTCCAAGAAGCTACTAATCTTGGTTAGACAAGGCTTTTAAAACTCCTTCTTCCCGGTGTGGCTTTCCTCACATGTCGGCGAGCCACTCCTCCACCTCCCTTGGAAGGAGAAAAGAAGGCTCATTGGCATTAGTTTGAGGAGTTTCGATTTCCACCGGGATCTCTTGTTGGTGCTCCATGGGAGGTTCCGTCGGAAAGTCTTCCCACCCGGTAGGGTTGTTAATCCCGAGTGCCAAGTTCCAATCCTGTTGTGGAAGGACTGGTTCCATCGGGGGTGCTACAAGAATATTTAACCTCTGGTGCAAGAGGTTAATTTCTTGGAAGCTGCTTTCGAGTCCCACCGTAAGATCGTTAATACGGTCGATCAGGACCTCCTCTACTGACGTCATTTCGTCGAGAGCCTCCCTTAATGCTATCACATAGTGCACAAGCGTAGCTTCAACAGAGGGCCTCCTTCCTCTTCGGCTGTTTGATGAATGCACGGATGATGTTTCGCTGTTTTCGCTCGACATTATACGAAAAATAAACTAAAAAATAGTTTATTTGGTGAAACAGTATCTGGACACGGCCCCGTGCTCATTGAGCACAGCCCCGTGTTCATCTTTCTGCAGAATTTTGAAGCAAGGAAACTTGAAATTTTAAGTTATTTTCTGAACTTGTGGGGTCTTTTTAAACATTAATAACTTAAAACAATGTTACATAACATATTTTTACCAAGATTCCTTGAACAAAACTCATTAATTCCTACCACAAAGTTTGAAGAATTCAAACTTTTTAATGGTAGTTCTTGGAGAAAGATGGAGAAGAAGGAAATGGCTAGAAGAGGAAAGGACAAGATGGGTTGTTGGAACCTTCTTTTAGACTTACCTAGGATAGTTTGAGAGAAGATTCCTTCAAATCTCTGTCCCAAGTTGGTCCAAATGTGCAGAATTCTTGGCTGCATTTATAGAAAACGACAGCATCCTGGACACAGCCCCGTGTTCGTTGGACACGGCCCCGTGTGCAGGTGGAGTTCTGACACAGGTTGTCCGTATTCTGACGTACTGATCAGAAGGGAATCTTTTGGTGAACACGGGGGCGTGTTGGCTGGACACGACCCCGTGTCGTGGGACTATTTTATGAAGTTGTCTAGTTTTTTTAAGGAACTTACCCGTATCGGGCGGCTCTTGATTGGTTGGAACAACCCCAAAGTGCCTAAGATAACTTAATTGCCCTAGACTAAGGCGAGAACGCAAGAGGTTGTCGGTGAGGGTAATTCCTATTTTCATTCTAGGTGGACAAGTCCAACCCTTTCCCGGGCTCTCGTTAAAGAAGGTGTATGCCGAATCGCTCAGGTCTATGTATGCACCGAACGAAGTCGATGGAGAGTCCTTCACGGCACAATCGGTATAGGGACAACTATCGTCCAAGTCTTTTCTAGGTATGAAGGTATTTTCGGAAGCAACGAGGTTGTCGGAATGCGGTTCCAACATTTCTTCATGGTCATCGTCTTGGGGTGGATCAATAAAATCTTTCCTAAGTTCTTTTGACCAATTTAGAATTAGCCCTTCTAGTTGAAATAACTCGTAAAGGAGCATTTCCCCTAGAATATCTGGCTGGGCGCATTCGAGGGAGAGATAGTGCTTATTTTTACTTTCGCCTCTCTTAAGGTTATAAGGAATTGGTGGGTCTATATAGTGGGGCCTATAATTTAGAAAGTAACATTTTAATTCTTCATGTTCGCCTCCACATAATTGACACCACGTACCATAAGAGTGCCGAAAGTAAAAAGAATTACTATCACTCATGTTTATGTCAGAAATTACCAACCGCCGGGATCTAACGGTTCTGTTTTCAGTAAGAGAATCTTGGGCACGGGGGCGTGTTGAGTGAGCACGGCCCCGTGTTCAGCTTACTGTCTGACTTAAAACAGGATTGCCAGTTCAAATGATTGAGCACGGGGGCGTGTTCAGCAGGCACGGCCCGTGCTGAGCTCTGCAGAAGCTGAAAAACTAAGAAAATTCTAAAAATTAAAAAGAAAAACAAAAAATATGACTAGGCCGTTGATTCCTAACTTTCTTAAAATCCTTGTGTCCCCGGCAACAGCGCCAAAAAACTTGATGTGTGCGAGGTGTTATATATTTTTAATGTATATTTAAGCCCTTTTTACACTTTTAGCCAAGTTTTAAATTTATAAAACACGATATTCACTAACACTAAACACACATATGGACAAGTGCACCCATCGTGGACGTAGTATAGTGTTGGTAAGATACCGAGGTCGTCCAAGGACACAAGAGCTCTTAGTACCGGTTTATCCTCAACGTCTAATCAAATCAAAAAGTTAGAAAAGATTTTTAAACTAAGAAAATAAAAACTAACTAAATGCTGAAAAATAAAAATAAAAACAGATAGACAAGATGAATCACTTGGATCCGACTCGTGTATTAGTATAACCTTTGATTATTTTCGCACTTTTGCACTTGTTTAAGAGATTATCTTAGTTATTGTAGTAGGCCCCTCTTTTGAAGGCGACGTTACCCTCAACCTAGTAGTTTGAGTCAGCAAGGATACAATCCTAAAGGGTTGGATTATTGGAAGATAATGAATTAAGTTATTAATGCAAATTGTGGTAGGCCCCGCTTTTGGCGGTGACGTTACCCTCGGCTAAGTAGTCTGAGTCAGCAGGGATACAGTCCTAAATAGCCAGGTTATAGTATTAATAGTAGTTAACTTATGAGGGGGTCAAAGAGTTTGGATCCCCGCCATCCAATACCTATGGGTATTGAAGGAGATCCTACTAAAATTGACCCAGGTCCCTTGCAGGACCTCTAAACGCTGAACAAGGGCAAGACCCTTACCAAACCATTCCCTTAACCCCCGACCAGGTAGCCAACATACCTCCATATAGACCGTGGAGATATGAATCGTGAAAATCTTTTATTTTATATAGACAGTAAAATAATGCCAAGACACCACGGACAAACGATAAGGAAAGATCACCTTCAACATAAGCAACTAGTTATTAAAGTCATTAATACAAAACCAAATAAAAAGTGCAAAAGATTAAAAATAAAAAGTATTATACTAAACACTTGTCTTCACCAAGTGATGTAAGAGACTTAGGCAAACATGGCCTTTGATTGTCAAGAACTCTTACGATCAATCTTGGATCCCGAGACAACTCACACACTTTATGATGGACAATGGATGATGGTGGTGGATGATGGTGTTATGGTGGTGGCGGGTGGTGGATGAAGTGTGAGAGAGGTGGTGTGCCAAGGGATGAGTTGAAATGAAACCAAGCACTCCTATTTATAGGCTGAATAGAAGGCTGGGCACGGCCCCGTGTCAGCTGGACACGCCCCCGTGCCCGTCTGACACTCTCTCTCTTCATTAATTGTAATTCGCAATTACAATTAATGCGCCTGCTGTACTTTTGCCACGCCCCCGTGCTCACTGGACACGGCCCCGTGGTGGGCAATAGAAGCTTCTATAGGTTTGTCTTTTCTGCTGCTTCTTGGGCACGGCCCCGTGCTGGCTGAGCACGGGGCGTGTTCAGTCTTCTGTTTTCTCTTCTCTGCTTGGGAGGATGCCGTTGAGGGTTCGGGCAATCCACTTTTGTTCCTTTTCTTGTATTTATGTTAGAATTAGCTGTGTTTTTGCTTCTTTTGTGAATTTGAGCTCATTTCATCCTGAAAATACAAAAGGAAGACAAAAACACTCCTTTTCCAACATTAGTACTCAAAAAGGGTTAGTTTTATGCCTTATTTGATATAATTTATATGTTGCATTTTACACACATCAGTACCATACAGGTAGTGTCGCCAAATCTTCAATGCAAAAAAACAAAAACTGCGCCTAGCTCGAGATCATGGGTTGTATAGTTCTTCTCATGGATTTTGAGCTGACGAGATGCGTAAGCTATAACCTTGTCCCGTTGCATGAGAACACAGCCAAGACCAAGGTTAGAAGCATCACAATAGACAATGAAATCGTTGTTTCCATCGGGCAACGTGAGAATAGGAGCATTGCAAAGCATATGCTTGAGGGCTTGAAAGGCAGACTCTTGTTCGGTTCCCCAAACAAAAGACTTGTCTTTATGAGTAAGAGCGGTAAGCGGCACAACAATCTTAGAGAATCCTTCGATAAATCGTCGGTAATAGCCCGCTAGTCCGAGAAAAGAACGAAATTCAGACGGGTTCTTAGGCGTAATCCAACTCTTAACTGCTTCAATCTTTGCGGGATCGACATGAATACCTTGACTATTCACGATGTGACCCAGAAACTGAACCTCCTCTAGCCAGAATTCGCACTTGGAGAACTTGGCGTAGAGTTGATTCCCCTGGAGTAGCGCGAGAACCAAACGTAGATGTTGCGCGTGTTCGGCTTTCGTTTTGGAATAGATCAAGACATCGTCAATGAACACGATGACGAAATGGTCTAGAAATGGCTTACACACGCGATTCATTAGATCCATGAAAACCGCGGGTGCGTTGGTTAAACCAAAAGGCATAACAACGAATTCATAATGGCCGTATCGAGTACGAAAAGCGGTTTTGGGGATGTCTTCCTCTCGAATGCGCAATTGATGATAGCCTGAACGTAGATCGATCTTCGAAAAACACTTGGCACCTTGCAGCTGATCAAATAAGTCATCGATTCGAGGCAAAGGGTAACGGTTCTTAATGGTTAACTTATTCAACTCCCGATAGTCGATGCACATCCTGAACGACCCATCCTTCTTTTTAACGAAAAGGACTGGTGCCCCCCAAGGAGAAGTGCTCGGGCGAATAAAGCCTTTTTCAAGTATCTCCTGGAGTTGGTTCGAGAGTTCCCTCATTTCGGTTGACGCGAGTCGATAAGGGGCTTTGGCAACTGGGTTAGCTCGAGGAACGAGGTCGATACGAAAGTCGATATCACGACTTGGCGGTAGTCCAGGAAGATCACCAGGGAACACCTGAGGAAATTCACGGACCACTGGAACGTCTTTGGCTTCGGCCTTCCTTTTCTTTTCCTTCTCCGCTACTACAATGTTAGCCAAGAAAGCTCTGTATTCCTTGCGGAGATACTTGCTAGCTTGAATGCATGACATGAGTTTGAGAACTTTCGAAGCTGTTTCACCGTACACACATAATAGATCACCATTAGCGAGCGAGAATCGAATCATCTTATCAAAGCACAAAACTTCAGCATGGTTTTCGCGAAGAAAGTCCATGCCTACTATGACATCGAAACTTCCGAGTTGCATGGGAATAAGATCGATTGGGAAGATGTGATTGTTGAGCTCGAGAGTACAATCACGGAGAACAGAGTTAACGGAACAGTTCTTCCAGTAGCGTCTTTGACTTCGAATGACGAGGGGAGATAAGAGCGCTTATGACTAAGGAGCTTCTCGAATTCAAACGACACAAAGCAATTATCGGCTCCAATATCAAACAAACACGATGCATAAATACCATTCACAAGGAACGTACCATTAACCACGTTGTTGTCAGTCTGGGCTTGACGAGCATTGATGTTGAAGGTTCTGGCACGGGCTGCTTGTTGCTGCTGCTGAGGCTGCTGCTGCTGCTGCTGTTGGGGCTCTTGTTTCACAACCCTGTTCGGGCACATGTTGGCAAAGTGGTTAGGATCACCACATGCAAAGCAGACTCGAGCATTGACAACGGGTGCTTGAGCTGCAGGTTGGCCTTGAGGGGCTGGGAGTAGAGCTTGATGAGTGGCGGCTTAAACTGGGGCTGGACAGGGACCATGGCGATAGTTAGCAGTGAAATGACCGTAGAGATTGCAGTGAGCGCAGAAACGATAGGCGATTCCCACCGGATGATGATATGAGCATGTCGAGCAGAGCGAGTAGGGACCTGTGTAAGCACGCTTTGCTGGCGGTGCATTGGTCACTGGAGCTGGTCGGTGATGAGACTGCTGCTGAGCCTGTACGGCTTGCAGAGGGGCAGCAGTTGTTGTGACAGCACAGTTCTTGTTGCTGGAGCTGCTGTTGTTGTGCTTCTTCTTTCGGCATGATGACTTGGATGGCTGAGCAGTGGAGTCGGCGGTCGGTGCAGTAGTAGCTTGATGCAGAGACTTGGATGGCTTATCCCAGAAACCAGCTTTTACTCGCTTGTCATTGATCTCGGCGACAAGCAAGTAGGTCTCCTCGATTGATGTTGTCTTGGCAGTGTGAACAAAGTCGGCTACACAATCAGGTAGAACTCAAATATACTTCTTGATGGCCATGTCTGGAGTCTTGACTTGATCGGGACAGATAATGCTAAGCTGCTTGAAGCGAGCAGTTAAAGCAGCGTTGTCTCCGTCCTTCTGCTTGATGTTCCAAGACTCGTCCTCTAGCTTTTGGCATTCATGGGGAGGGCAGAATTCGTCCATCATGATGGCCTTCAGCTCTTCCCAAGTCAGCTCATAAGCTGCATCATTCCCGCGTTTGTTTCGTTCGGCCATCCACCAGTCTAGAGCTCGGGACTAGAAAACGCCGGTTGCATTCAGGGTACGGAGATTTTCAGGACAGCCGCTTTGGCGCAGAGTGACTTCAACCGAATCAAACCATTGAAACATGGCGGTAGGGCCATCTTCTCCGGTAAACTCTTTTGGTCCGCATGCCTTAAACTGTTTGAAGCTGAAAACAGTCTTGTTAGCATCTTTAGGAGCATCGATTCGCGACTCCTCAGACGATTTGCTGACGTTTTCATACACCTTGCTTACAGCTTTTTCCACTTGCTTGGCGATGATAGCAGCGAGACGCTTGTCTCTCTTTTCTTAGCTAGTAAGTGGGGTTCGGTGTCCAGATGATGACATGGTCTGGAACAGATATCGTCGTAGGTCTCAGACACAACAAATCGGATCTCACCTCACACGTCTACTACTTACTAAAGCTTAGGAACACGTCGAAACAGGTATCACATAACCACATAGGCACATAACCACAGATTCACGTAATCACAGGAGCACAGAAGCACATAGAGCACGTAGGCACATAGGTCACAGAAACACAAAAGCACAGAATCACAGAAACATAGAAGCACATACGCATTCAGTCACAGAGGCTGTCAGAATACAGAAACCTATAATTCAAAGCTTGCGTGTCGTTCGTATATATCGGTCGCGTACAGCGTATCGAGTAGTATAGTATGATCGCATAGCATGTCGAGTATAGTATAAGCGTATTTCATAGCATAATTTCGTCTAGATTTGCAACGACTTGTTAGCGTTTTGAGATAGGAGAGCAATGCGAGTCGTGTGTGTGTCGATCATAGTGATAGCAAAATCGAATAATTACCAAAATTAAACACATAAACAGATAATTACACATACAGCACATAAAATCGACGAATCATCAGAGTCGGCAGTTGCGGGCTCAGAATCAAAACACATAAAATCGAGAAATAGATTGTCTGCGGCTACTAGACGTCGACTACCCAAAGCGATTCGACTATTCACAATGGACTTTTCGTCACATTTCGACTTTCAGGTTCATGTTGTTGCCTCGATTCTTGGGCATTCAGCACGCATTCCCTAGGTCCTATTTGTGAGTTCAGGTCGTTGGAGTCCGTCGAGGCTTTAGTGAGACGAAATAAAAGAATCGGAACAAGTTGTCAAGGTTAAGGTTTCACCCCTAGCTTAGCAACTCCTTCCTTGTTTTAGTAAAAATTGAGGAGATTATTCATCAAAATATGGATTTCACTCCTGATTTGGTATAATTCTCCTCATTCGTTATCGAAAATAATGAGGAAATCATTGATAAACGGATAAAATCAGCATTGACCAAACGATCTAGTCGAGAGTTTGCGGCTTTCACACCTAATCTTGACTAAATCGCTTGATTTCATTTGAAAATTCGAGTGTAGTGATAGTGAAGAATATTAGAATATAGCACATAAGCTTGGTCTGTTGGTTCCTAACTATAGTCTAGGTCTCTAAGACAGCGACCCGGACTAGGTCGTGTCTAGCCTAATTCCCTATAGTTATGGCTCTGATACCAATCTGTCACACCCCAACCGATGGCGGAATCATCGGGGCATGGCACTGAGCGAAACAGATTGTCCAGAAGTTTCCATAACAACTATCCTTACTATCCAGTTTAAATAATACGTCCCATACCGTATCCCAAATAATAAAACAAGTTATTACAGATAAGCATATAGTCAAATATACTATTCCGACAACTCAGATTAAAATAAAAATATAAATATTGTTCAAATGCCTCTAGAGACTCGATCTGCAAGACCTACAGACAACTATGCTCTAGACGCTTATTCCTAGCTCGCCTTCCTAGCAGGTAAGCATCCTAATTGCCTGTCACATACGTTAAAATAAAGTCAATACATGAAATGTAAAGGTGAGCATACAAGTTTGATATAGCATATAGAGTTCGAAATAGTTTACGCATAACCAGCACGTACACAGAGGAAAACGAAGCATGTTAATTATCGACATGGATCTATCGATACCAATGACTGCGGGTTGACTGTCCGAGACAGTTCGCAATACATGATTACCACCGTAATCCATGCAAGTAATTGTCCTTAACAACCCCCGTGTGAACGGGTGCTGAGTCCAAACTATAGTACTACGTCGTTAAGGCAGGTAGACAGCATTCCACGTGTAAACATAACAACAAGCATTCATTTAGTCACGTAATACATGCAGAACAGTTAGCGTTTAAATAATTGAGTAGTGTGTTCGATTGTGATTTTTGATAAGTAACGTATGTAACACCCAAAAGTGCTAAAGCAAAAAGGGTTCGAGTATACTCACAGCGATTGATTGATGGATTGAAGAGAGCGCTTGAGAGTAGGGTCAGCCTGAATAGTTCGATAGCATAAAGATGAGTATGCGTTACAGGTTGGTAATGTTGGGTCGAACAGCCTGGTCGATCGAACTGTAGGTTCGATCGAACGGGTTGTTCGTTCGGTTAGACAGTCCATTCGGACAACCTGTTCGATCGGCCGGTAGGCTCGATCGGTTGGACTGTTTGAGTGAATTGTTTCTTCCTTTGAGTAGGATGTGTTTGTGTATGATGACTTGTCCTTTTAAAGTTTTCGTTGTAGTATTTGAGAACATTGAAGTGTTCTTACCTTTCAGGTCGATCGATCGAACGGGCCGTTCGATCGGTCGGCTTAACCGATCGGTTAGATACTTCAGTAGTAGTTCTCAGCAGGATGTCACCTGATCGAACAACATGTTCGATCAGGTGGCATTCCAATACGTCGAACGAGTTGAAAAATCGACTAAGGGTTGAAGCATAGTATCTCATGATCCGATGAGTAATGTTGTCGAACAGCTCGTTCGATCGAACATCACTTCGTTCAATACTATACATCATGAAATTGTCAAAGTGTGGGGCCATGTGCTAGCCGATCGACTGTCATGTCCGATCGGTTGGGCTGTTCGTTCGAACAGCCTGTTCGGTCGGTCAGCATCCTGACCTGGTCGGCCTGTTCGTCTAACACTTGGCTGTTCTGATTGTTTGACATTATATTGAGATATTTTGACAACGAGTTGAACTGTGGCACCTTCGTTCTTACTTGTTTCCCCTGCTCGGACAGGAATCACCCAAGTCCGGCCAGTGAACGGTTCGGAACGGCAGTTTAACGTTTAACCCGGAATCGGTGAACCTCGTAGTGAGAACCCGAATCTTGAACCACTTGCCTATTAGAATGATTGGTGAGTTGGCTCAAGCTTCGTTTCTTACGGTTTGAAGGCATTGAGTGTAAAAGAGTTGAAAGAAAGTTGGAAAATCCATCTTTCAATCCTTGACACTATGTAAATGTTCAGATCTGTGGTAGATCTTAGTGTTTTTATGTGGAAATCGGCTAGATCCAAGTGATTCTTGGTGGATTGAGGCCAAAACATGAAGTTCTTGAAGAACACTATGATGACATCATCCTAGAATCCTTAGATCTTGATGATTTCACGGTTAGAAATCAAGATTTGAAAGATAGAAAGGTGTAGGAGTGTGTATTGATCAAGAAAATACAAGATTTAGGATGAAAACTTACCAAAATCGGAAGAAATCTGAGAAAAGAAGGGGAGCACGAGCTGGTCGGTCAGAGGGTTTCCAAAAGTGGAAAGAATGACAATGATTGGCCTATTTATAGGCTTCCCAAAGAGGAAAGGGCTGGCCGATCGGCCAGGCATCCCGATCGGACAGCCTGCTCGATCGGACAGTCTGTCCGATCGGCTGGGCTGTTCGATCGGCTAGAAGCCTGATCGATCTACAGCCTGTTTTGAGCGTTCGGTGCGACGATTTCTGATATTTCGATTTCGATTGAAGACGATACGAACACGATAGAGTTTCCTATTCAAATTACTTTTAATCCCAACCACTATATCTACATACAAGCATCTACATTCCATATTCGATTTCGATTTCAATTGAGTTTCGAGTTTCGATTCGATTGATCACCACACATAACATAAAGTAAACACGCACAGGTGACAAATAAGGCACACACACACGTAATATAATACCAAATTCGCATAATTCGACTTTCGAGTTTGATTGATGGTTTGATTAGCTTGAATGTTGATTGATTAACTTTATCGCATTGTTACTTCCTACTATTCACAGCCGTAAATCTTTTCGCATTGGTTAAACATTCGATTACTTCGATTCCTTTGATAAACAACACTTACTCCACATAATACAAAACATAAGATAGACTATTTACAGTCAAAAAAGTCAAATTCGACTTGGACTTTGACTTTCACTTTGACATTCGAAAACACGGGGTGTTACACAAGCACAGTTACAATACAAGAAAATAAAAGATACAGATGAACACTACAGAACAATATTAAAGGCAAAAACTCCTCCACTTCTCCCATGATAAAACCGAAAGCCCCGCACGATTTTTTACCCAACTGAACGAAATTGCTTTGATATCACCGATTAGTTTTGCAATCACAGGTGATTTGCTTATGAAGATGCCATCATTTCTCATTAACCAAATTCTCCAGCAAGTTGCCGCCACCACTGCGTATACTGATCTTTTTATTGTCTTCTCGTACTTGTATGACCCGATGCATTCCAGCAATTCTACCACACTTAGAATGTAACACGGTAAGGGTAGTTTCAGCCATTGAAATATGAGAGTCCATACTTGTTGAGCCAGATCACAAGTGATAAGAAGGTGATTTACGGATTCCATCTCATTGTTGCAAAACACACAGTTCGATGATGACAAATGGATGCATCGAATCTGTAAAGCCTCTTTCGTCGCTATCCGATCAAGAACGACTCGCCAAAGAAAACAGTTTACTTTTTTTGGAATCCAATGCAGCCAGTTTAGGACTTTTGTTTCATTTATTGTGTTGATTTGATCCAGCTCGGCCCTTACATTACTGACTAAATATTCTTCGTTCTTTTCGCCCGACTTCCATAACCAACTGTCCGATCTTGAACTCAGATTTGCACAGCTTACAGCTGCGATACAATCTGCCTAGTCATTCAACAGTTCATCATTTGAGTGATTATAGCTGCTGCCCCAAAACCACTCGATCCTACCTTGATCTATTTTGTAACGGTCCATTACTTTACATGTTTTCTCTCTTTCCATTACAAATAGATTAAGAAACAGATCACGTAGCGGTCTACTACCCACCCAAGAGTCCAACCAAAATAACGTTTTGTCACCTCTACCCAAAACTGGAGTTAATCTATCTTGCACCACAATTGGCTGATTTTGTGTTCTCCGACCCATATTTACTATGGCTTTCCATACACTTCCTATAGAGCTTTTTAACGGGATATAAGATTGGCATCTAGGTCTCCCATGTACAGCCGTAATCACCTTTGCCCATAACGAGGTTATCTCGTTTTTATAACGCACACACCATTTAATCATAAGAGCTTTGTTTGTGGAAGCAAGGCTTCCAATCCCCAACCCACCTTTATTTTTTGGAGCTACCACTTTAAACCATGGAACCCAACTAAGTTTATCTTTATCTATGCATCCACCCCACAAGAATTTACGACGAATTCTTTCTAATTGTTTTAGTACTTGAATTGGTGCGGAAAAAAGTGAGAGATAGTAGGATGGGAGATTACCTAGAACCGCCTCGATTAGTGTCACCCTTCCGCCGAATGATAAGGTACGAGCCTTCCATAAGGTGAGTTTTTCCTCGATCGTTCAATGATAGGCCTCCAATTCTTGACCAAGCCCATATTAGCACCAACCGGAAGCCCAAGATAAGTGAAAGGGAAAACTCGCGTTCTACATTGTAGGATAGAGGCTTTTTGTGCAACGATATCATTTGATACACATACACCAAATAGTTGACTTTTTGAAAAATTGACCTTTAAGCCGGATGATAAATGAAAGCATCTAAGCAGTCTCGATAGATTATGACAATTTCAATCCGACCATTCTCCCACAAATAAGACATCATCCGCGTAGAGTAAATGGGATATGGTAGGACCGTTGTTTGGAGTTTTGCAACCTTTGAAAATTCCACTCGTGTTGGCCGTGATCGTAGCAACATGTAATGCTTCCATAGCGAGGATGAATAATAGTGGAGATAATGGATCCCCTTGACGAACACCACGCTCAATACAAAATTCCTGTGAAGGTGAACCGTTTACCAACACCGAGGATCTCGCAGATGCTAAGATACCCGACATCCATTTCCGCCATAAGACGGGGAACCTCATTTGTCTAAGAATTGAATCCAAAAATTCCCAGCTGATCGAATCGAAAGCCTTTTTGAAATCGACATTGAACAACATCAATTTATTCTTTGTTTTTATACCCTAAGAAATTAGTTCATTAATAATTAGAGGTCCCTCCAATATGTTTCGCCCTTCTATGTATGTTGTTTGAGTATCGCTCACCAAGTAGCCAATCACTTTCTTTAGTCTCTTGGCCAAGATTTTAGACACTAATTTCGAGATGCAACTGACGGGTGGTCCATAGGACAACCCTTAATGGTGTTAAATGACAAGTTAATCCCTCATTTAATCATGTAATTGTCTTGAATTAGATGACTACAATTGCTTATGTTTCAGGTACATTCGGAGCTTAAAAGTGTGGAAATGAAGCTTCGGAATAGGCGCGGTTGGATTAGAGATTGAAAGATGGAGCATACATGAAGAAAATAATTTATTAGAACTGAAGAATTAAGAAGATAGCATGATAGAGGACGGAATTACGAGAACGGAGGCGAAAACGGTGGAGATGACGGAGAAATGTGTAACTGCCCTATTTTATGATGTTTTATTGTGTCTTTTCAAATGCAATCATTCCCATTCGGTTACCAGCAGTCTAGGGGCGATTTTTGGGTGTTCTTGAGAGTTTGAAACAAATTCTAAACATCTTGTTTGTGATTTTGATTCGTATGAACTTTGAACTTGTTGCTATGATGATTCACCAAGCTATGTGTGGCTAAACTTATGGTGATCATCCTGAATTGAAGGTTTGTCTATCACTTTTGTGTTTGGATTCGTATTTCTAGAATAATAGACTTGCAATGTTTGTTTGTTTATTATGGTGTGTGAATGTTTGTATGTAAATTGTTGATTGATGTTATAATCATATTCTAAACCGTACGTTCTTGGTGTCGTTGACAATCGAGATATCACGGGAGGGATTAAGGTTGGATATTAATCAATTGGTTATCGGGTAACAACCTCGCATTTTCGTAATCCGAGTACTTAGTTCCCTTTTATCACAACAAACAATTATACATGAATCATGTCTATGTGATTCTTTCTAGTGAATTTAAACACAGTTGTCCAAAGCAAACTGGAAATTTAGGATGGTCGCTTTCTCCTATTCTGCTTTACAACCTACTTTTGATTTGAGTTAATTAGATAATTTTAGTTTTAAAACCAAACAATCCAACTTATTGATCTTTACTTTTTGCAACGTAGGTTAATTTTAGTTTAAGTGCAAAGCTATAAAATCACACATATTCCACATACTCCCTGAGTTCGATACCCACTTACCGCTAGCTAATTAGTTGTTATTGGGATTAAATTTGCATGTACCTATGACAGCACGTCAAATTTTGGCGCCGTTGCCGGGTAGTAGTGCGTAACGTGTGTTAGTTTAATAGTTTTGTTTTGTTATTTTCGGGTTTACGCTGGTTGTGTTTAGTGTGCCGGTACTACAGGCGTATGCATACTAGAGGCTCTCACAAGTTGTCACCGCTATCGTTTGATCCGGAAATTGAAAGAACATTGAGGCAAAACAGAGTTTTATTACGCGAAAACAGAATTGTTGGTTCACCTACTTCACCCATTACACCGAGAAACATCATGCAAGAATCCCAAGTACCACCCACAACGGGTCAAGCGACCTCATCTTTTATACCTACTTCCACACAACCATCACCAAACACCACCATACCTAATACCACTAGCGAAGTCACACCAACCAATGCCACGCAACCAATCACTACCCAAGTTGAACCTGCTACTACTTTTAACCCTTCTACCACAATTCCACCATTGTCCCATTTCTTCCTAGGTGCGGGTCCATCATATTCGAACTATACCATAGCACCAAACTCGACCATTGTCCATGCTTTCATCGTTTCGACCATCAAACCAGTCGGGTTTTCAATACTCGACTCTTCCATTCGGGCAATCTTCGGGAATTCAAGGAGATGGTTATGATGAGGGATATGAGGAATTTGAGGGTTTTGATGAGGATGGGTATGCTTATGGAGGTGATGGAGATCAAGGAGACTTTGGGTATGTGCAAGGTCAATTTCAAGTAATGCCAAGTGTTGGTGGAGTGCCACAACAACATCAACTCATACCACAACACGTTAGGCCAAGCCACAAGGACCACAATTGCAACGTCCGGTACCATTGCAACAAGTTCGTCCACCGAATGTTCAATAATTCCAAAGGCCAATTCAAAACCCACCGATGCCACAACAACAATTTCAACAACCATTGGCACCACAAGGGCATATGCCAAGACCAATGGGTCCGATGCGTCCAAGAGTTCGGTTGGGTGTATCAAGGAGGCATCTTAGAGAACATGCAAGAGGTATAGAAGCGCATTTCAGGCCAATAATCACTCATAATCCTTCACCAGTAGTCATTCATCACAATGATCAAGGGAGGACATTTGAAGTGAGAACCAACTCATTGCAAAGCTTGCCAAAATATAAGGGTTTAGCAACGGAGGAGCCTTATTTTCATTTGGAGGCTTATGACTCGATTTGCAACACTCTTGGGAGTCAAGGATTCTCAGCCGATGATATTAAATTGGTACTATTCCAATTTTCTTTGGAAGACAAGGCGAAAAAGTGGTTCTACACATTACCTTCGGCATCTATATATATATGGAGGGAAATGCAACAAACCTTTTTGGATGAATTTTACACCGCTCAAAAGACGAATGATGCTAGGAAAGGGTTGAGAAGTTTTCAACAACAACAAGGTTAGATGTTCCATGAGGCTTTTGAACGTTTTAACATGATGATAAAGAATTGCCCTCATCATGGGATTGAGATTTGGGAATTGATGAATGCTTTCCATGAGGGGTTAAGTGCCGAAGATGCTCGCGACTTAATGTCTATCACAAATGGCACTTTTGGTACAAATTATGAGCATGATGATTGGGAATTTTTGGAGCAAATGGCGGTCACATCAAAGAGAAAAGCTCAAGCATCAAGGAGAGCACGACCGGCCATTACCCGAACACAAGTGCATGCGGTTGATGATGGTAATGTACAAACTTCTAATCAAATTTATGATGTTTGTGCTATTTGCAATGAAATAGGTCATGCGGCTGAAAATTGCCAAGGAGGTGATGGGCAATACGAAGAGGTTCATGTTGTGCAAGGTCAAGGAGGGGGTGGTAGAAATTACAACAATATGAATTTTAACACTTACCACCCCGGGTTGAGGAATCACCCAAACTTTCGTTATGGGAACCCTTCAAATCAAGTTAACCCGAATTTCCAAGGAAACCAAGGATTTCAAAGGCAATATCAAACGGGTCAAAGCTCTTCGGGTGGAAACGAAGTAATGGAGATGTTGAAGGCGATGCAAGTCGAAATGCAACGAATGAATCAACGTGATGAAGTTCGGATGCAAAAGGACGAGGCCCGTGATAAAGCTATTCAAACTTTGACTACTCAAATGGGTCAACTTGCGAGTGAAGTGGCGATTTTGAAGAAAGCAAAAGGCCAGCTACCAAGTGACACGATGATAAATCCCAAAAACATTAAAGGTGTTAACATCAATGTGGTAAGCACCGTTCCTAGTACCGAATTTAATGAAAAATGTCTAACCTCTTCGAGTCAAATAAATGCAGGTTTGAGAAAGGATGCCGATGGTGAGAATGATAAAGAGCATGGAGCACCAATCGTGCCTATCCGTGTGGGAAAATTAAAAATCCCTCACGCATTGTTGGACTACGGGGCAAGCATGAGTGTGTTACCAGGCGATCTATATGATATGTACGACTTTGGTCCGCTTGAAGATATAGACACCATGGTTAGCTTGGCGGATGAAAGTTGGAGGTATCCACGGGGAATGGTTAGGAATGTTAAGATTCAGCTGGGAGAGTTTGAATATCTGGTGGATTTTCTAGTTCTAGACTATGTTTCTACCAAAATGGTAGCATAACAAAGGGTAATTTTAGGTCGACCGTTTCTCTATACGGCAAATGCTCAAATCGATTGTAAAGACGGGATTATTACCATGACCAAAAAGAACCGTAAGTTGTCATTTGATGTTCAGACTAAGATGATTAGTTATGATTTTGTTGTGGCGAAGGATAACGGGTTTAGTGAAAAGGTGTTTCAAAGAATGAGAAAAAATCACCCACCGAACTGTGAAGAAAAACATATAGGTTCAAGCAAGAGTGTATTTGATTACCCACCGAGCCGGAACGAGACGAATGCATTTTGTTCAATGGCACGAGGAAGTGATGGAGATGGCAGGAACCGTTTCTTTGAGCCACCATAAATGGGGGTGGTACGGTCTGGCTGAAGACCTGAAAACTTAGCGCTGCTCGGGAGGCAACCCGAGGTTTTTCACTGATCTTGTATTTTCTTTAGTTTTTTTTATGTTTCAGGGCCATGGCAACACCCAAGTGTGGGGAAGACGTGCGGATATTTGTGTGAAGGTGGTGATAGGAAATTGGATCATTTACAATATCTGTTGTGCCAAATTTTACCAGGTCAGTGTACTTTTTCCTTAGACTTGTCATGTTCTTTAGCTCTGAAATATTATTAGTTTATTAGATTGCTTTTGTTTATAAAAATAAAAAAAAAAATCCAAAAAGAAATTTGTGGTTTGAGATTTTGAGCTAATATTGATGTTGAATGGGTTTTTAGTGATCAATTCCTTCCAAAACCATACATTGGGGTCAATGTATCCCAAGTGTGGGGATGGGGGAAAATTTTGACGGTTTTTAAAATTTTTAAATCAAGCGAAACATTGTTGAAATTCGAACACTTTGAACTAACCCCGAGTGACACACCGGTAACCCTTAATTACCCTTTTTCTTGGTGAGAGTTGAATCCACAATTGTAATAAATAATGCTTGTCTTTGATGAGAGTGGCAATGGGTGGGGGTGCATTAGAACTTGTGCCTAAATACGGTTTGAGGCCTTAGTTGAACATGAATGTGGAAAGGAAGGGCATTTAGGTAGCCTCATCATAGTGTGTGTGAGTGTGTGAGTGTGGGATTTGGGGGGTTGGATCTCATAAGTTATATATATGAGCTTGGTAGTGAGAGGGGCGGGGGTTTGGACATGTAGTAGCCATTTTGTGCCTAAAAGCCTATCGTTTGTTACCCCTAGTTACTTACTTAAAAGTTTACCCAATTTGACCCGGTCTTATAGTGCTAGTAGTTGCTTTAGTTGTGTTTAGATATGTTATGTGAATGTTCTATATTTTGTTTAAAAAAAACAATGAAAAATGAAAAAAATGAAAAAGAAAAAAAAGGGTGATGTTTAGTTGTCTTGTATATATTAGTTAAATTGGTAGTTGTTAGTTTGCTTTATTGTGTAATAAAAAGACCGGGTTAAATTTTCGCTACTACATATATATTTCCATTTCCTACCCGTATACCTAGCCACATTACAACCTTTAAGTCCCTTTGATTTGCATTCATGTTTTGACAATTGTTAGGTGGAGGACCGATTTAGGTACAAGCATATAGTTGTGCAATTACCCGTTTGCCTTTTGTGTGTCTAGCTTATCTTTGCTAGTGCTTACTTGTTGCCGAGAGGAGAGATATAGCGAGGGGTGTGTTGTTTGGGTGTTAGGAAAAGGGCTAGTAAAAGGATGATATGTTTATGCTTGATTTATGTTGATCGCTTGTGCATTTGAAAATGGTTTTTGATGGGTTGCTTGGGACAAGCAACGGTTAAGTGTGGGGATGTGACGGGTGGTCCATAGGACAACCCTTAATGGTGTTAAATGACAAGTTAATCCCTCATTTAATCATGTAATTGTCTTGAATTAGATGACTACAATTGCTTATGTTTCAGGTACATTCGGAGCTTAAAAGTGTGGAAATGAAGCTTCGGAATAGGCGCGGTTGGATTAGAGATTGAAAGATGGAGCATACATGAAGAAAATAATTTATTAGAACTGAAGAATTAAGAAGATAGCATGATAGAGGACGGAATTACGAGAACGGAGGCGAAAACGGTGGAGATGACGGAGAAATGTGTAACTGCCCTATTTTATGATGTTTTATTGTGTCTTTTCAAATGCAATCATTCCCATTCGGTTACCAGCAGTCTAGGGGCGATTTTTGGGTGTTCTTGAGAGTTTGAAACAAATTCTAAACATCTTGTTTGTGATTTTGATTCGTATGAACTTTGAACTTGTTGCTATGATGATTCACCAAGCTATGTGTGGCTAAACTTATGGTGATCATCCTGAGTTGAAGGTTTGTCTATGACTTTTGTGTTTGGATTCGTATTTCTAGAATAATAGACTTGCAATGTTTGTTTGTTTATTATGGTGTGTGAATGTTTGTATGTAAATTGTTGATTGATGTTATAATCATATTCTAAACCGTACGTTCTTGGTGTCGTTGACAATCGAGATATCACGGGAGGGATTAAGGTTGGATATTATTCAATTGGTTATCGGGTAACAACCTCGCATTTTCGTAATCCGAGTACTTAGTTCCCTTTTATCACAACAAATAATTATACAAGAATCATGTCTATGCGTTTCTTTCTAGTGAATTTAAACACAATTGTCCAAAGCAAACTGGAAATTTAGGATGGTCGCTTTCTCCTATTCTGCTTTACAACCTACTTTTGATTTGAGTTAATTAGATAATTTTAGTTTTAAAATCAAACAATCCAACTTATTGATCTTTAGTTTTTGCAAAGTAGGTTAATTTTAGTTTAAGTGCAAAGCTATAAAATCACACATATTCCACATACTCCCTGAGTTCGATACCCACTTACCGCTAGCTAATTAGTTGTTATTGGGATTAAATTTGCGTGTACCTACGACAGCAGTTAGCAACCGATGAGATTGATGGGCCGAAAATCACTTATGAGTTGTGGATTGGACAATTTTGGCACGAGAGTGATAAAACTAGAATTACAACCCCGATTTAATTTCCCATGCACGTAGAAATAATCTAAAAGCTTACCGAAGTCTGCCTCCATGATATCCCAAAAATGCCTAATAAAGCCGAAAGTAAGGCCATCCGGTCCAGGAGTCTTGTCACCGCCGCAATCCCAAACTGCTTCCTTGATTTCATCCTTTGAGAATCTTTTTATTAGCGTGGCAGATTGTTCTAAAGAATGTACCTTGAAGCTATTGTTTATAAAACGGGGCCTGTTATGGATCTCCTCTTTGAACAAATGTTCAAAATAACTTTTGATTTCCGTTTTGAGGGACTCTGGATGCGAAATCCATACATCGTTAAAGATAAGCCCGTTTATTCTGTTATTCTTTAGATGACATTTGATCATACCGTGAAAGAATGAGGAGTTTTCGTCACCCTCCGTTAACCACTTCACTTTCGCTCTTTGTTTTAGGTCTTCCATATTATTATCTTCCAACTCAGCCAACGTTTTCACCCACAATTCTCTACTACGTATCTCTTCCTCAGTAAGAGATGTTGATTCAACTTTCAAATCGAGAGTTTCAATTTTCTTAGCTAAATCACATATAATTTTCTTGTCCCGAACTTTCAATTCTTTACTCCAAGGTTTTATTGCTATTTTGACAGCTTTCAGCCGTTGACCCAACATCTTATCCGGAAGATTATGTTGCTGAAACCCGGTGTAGGAGTTCGAAATGATATTCCGTAAGGTTTCTTCTTTCAGCCATGAGTTAAAAATTCAAAAAGGAGGAGGCCCAAAGTGTTCATCAGAGCATTTCAATAGTAACGGCCGATGATCTGACATATATCTTGGCAGACCGGTGAGTTTCGCTGATGACCAATTGGAGAGAAACGATTGACAAACCAAGATTCTGTCAATTTTGCTAAGTCGCTTACCATCATCAGATCTGTGAGTGTATAGACAACCGAGCATGGCATATTCGGATAAGGCAGGCGTGCGAATGAACTGGTTGAAACTTTCAGCAGCTAACGAATTGAATTTGGAATTTTTCCGCTCAATGGGTTCACGAACGCAATTAAAATCTCCCAACAGAATCCAAGACCCGTTATAAGAATTCATCAGATTAGAAAGATCCAGCCACAAGTCTTTTTTTAAGTTATTGTCGTGAGGGGCATAAATGTTCACTACATTAATTTCTCCACCCCCATTCTTTAGTTCACCGATCGAAGCCAAATAAAATATGTTGGTAATCGTCACTTTACGAACGAAGATGGAAGGGTCCCATATGTTCAGCAACCCCCCGGACCTTCCCGAAGCATCTACCATGTCTGACTCAAATACGGAATTGCCCCAGAAAGAACTGACCTGTAACTTTGCCGAATCCGTGAACTGAGTTTCCTGTATTGCAACGAAGCTTATGTTGTTGTTTTTAATTAGTTCCTTTATATGCACTGCCTTTAATGGATTACCCGCCCCTCTGATATTTGCCGATAGATAATTCATTGGAGAACACTTGACACCTTTACACCTGTAACCTGCTTCCTGATTTCAGCTTCCTTTCCATTCATATCAAAGCCCAAGCACTCACCTACTTCTTTAGTAAGGCTTACTTCTTTCTCCACCTCAATGTTATCTGACTGGGAGACTAAATTGACCGAACCTGAAACCCCCTCACCGACTTTGGAACCGTCATTCTTGTTCCTATTTTTCGAATATTCACCTTTACGTGGCACCCACAGTGAATCTTTCATCTTCATTGAGGGGAATTTGAACTTCGCTTTCCTGCTATTACCTGTACGATTCACGATTGGAGAAGCTTGTTGTGGTGCATCAGCAGATACGCTAGGGGGTTGTTTAGATCAATGGGTTGTGTTTTATCTTTTACTTGTTGCAATAATTCCCTAAGATTGAATGGGCCAGGAGAATCTAAATCTCCAGCACCCTCTGAATTGGGCTGATGCATTAGATTATTATCCTTGGGCCTAGTTGGTTGGGTTTCCAAAATACACCCAGCTTCATCAAAAAGTCTATGTAGACCAATTTCTGAATCTTTAGTCCAAATATCATTGGGCCGTATAAATGGTGGTGGAGGTGGTGTATCATAAGGGCCCAAATCAGAATCTTTGGAATTATCTATTGTGGCCCCCATATTATTGTTTTTGTTTTTTTCACCAGATATAGATTTTGGGGAATCTAACTCAGCCGCCGAATTTGAAGTATGTGTATTGCTTACATCACCAACCTGTTGGTTTCTACCACTATTCCCAATCTCCCCATCCTTTAATGCAGACCCATCAACTTCCAAGGGGTAACTAGTTGACCCAGACTGTTCGAATTCCGCCGATGTTATTGACTTTTTCCGATCGCCGGACATAACCGGAGAAAATGGAAAACCTTCGTTGATATCCTCCGTAATTAATATTTCATAGGGATGCCCATGCCATGCAATTGTAAGTTTACTATTGATGCGAGCAACGTTACTTGTAATAATTCCAACAGTACTGATCGAAAGATCCCTGACATCATCGTTTTTGCTATGGATGGTAATACCACTGTACCTATCAAGCCACCAATCTGGTCAAAAATTGTCGGACCCCAGAATTGTAGAGGTACACCTCTAATGGACAGTTTAGCCAAACGTTGAAATGGAAGATATCGTCTATCCCATACATGAAGGTCTTTAAACCATTTCTCTCAGTTATCTTTTTGTTTCTCCAGAAATTCCATTGCCTTGGTAAAGTTATCGAATGTTAATAACAATCTCAAACCCCCCAAATATTTTGTTTTACCCAGTCAAACCATCATCTTCAAGTATCTGTTGATGTATTTTAAGATCGTATGCATTACGAAGTTCTACCACCAACGACGAGCTCCTCCATCTTTTCGACGCTTCACTTTCTATCACCATAATGTTTACCGAGATTTCTGGAGTCGTAGCATGTTTAACCCTGTTATCACTTCTGCATAGGTTCTGCCGTTCTGAACCTGCTCCGATCCCCTATGTGTATTGCCTTCTTATACAGCATCCTGGTTCTGTATCATATTTGACACCAGTTTAGTCACTGGGTATTTCCGCGGTTGTCCCTCCACTTCCTTAGCAAATTTCGCCGGCCTTACAAAATTTTTCCTGTGGTCGATTCTTACTGTGCCAAGATCAGCTGCCAAATTCTAGCATCTCTTACGTTTTCAAATCTGATGAAAACAAACGTATTACCTTTTTTATCTTTCTTTCTTGGAACATAGGCATCCGTCATCGCCCTGAAGTCGTTAAAAATCTCCCATAGTAGGTAACTGGAGCAGTCCATCGGTAGATTACCGACGTAAAATGATGTTTCCTTCGCCTGCTGTCTTCTGTAATTCTTATCTTCATCTATTAACCTTTTACCTTTGTATTTAGCCACCCGCCAAGGCTCCTCCTGTCTGTTATCATGGTTCCAAGCATATCCATTTTTATCCATATCGGAAAATGCCACTCAGGGAACACAATGCTTTCCAGCGAATGGAATCAAAGAAAACTCAAAATAGAATGGAAGGTCACGTCGGAAACACAACCAGTATGTGATTCAGGTCAGACCTCATATGATATTCCAAGATCCTTTTCTTCGTCGAGCCGTTAGCGATTTGTTCCCCACCGAAGTATTGTTGTTATGTTGAGACCAGTCCCGGAACAGGCGAATGGAAGAGTCGAAGGTCAGATTAGGGTGAAAGGTCCAGCCAAATGTCGGCGACCTCGAACAGTAACCCAAGTAATCTCCTCTTCGTCGAGCCCCCAGCGACGGTCGGAGACCTTTAGTTTCTCTCCGGCGACTTTTCGTTATGTTGAGAGGATTGGTGTTTTACTACAATTTAATGGAGAAATCATTTGCTTTGTTCTCAATTTTGTTAATCACCCTTTTGGTAATTTTGATCATTCATCACTTCTATGTAATAGCTTTGAATCGTTTCTATAATGGCTTTTCTGAATCGTTAAGACTATGGATTTTGAGTGATAATTTATGCCCCTAATTTGCTAATAGTTTATACTATAATGGTTAAACACTTGATTTGTTGATGTTAAACGGTAGTTTATATCTTAATAGTTAAGCACTCGATACGAAAAAATGGCCTAAAAATTTTATTTCGCTTTATGCCCCCAAAAACGTTGAGTCGGCCCTGCTGGTTGGATGATATGGACAATGGGGGTGGTTGCGCATGATGGACGAAGGTGGTGGTTAGCCATGGTGTGGCGGTGAACGTTGTCATAGCATTTCCCATTTTCCCTCATATTTCTTTTGTAGAATTTTGTGGATTTGAAGAAAGAACAAAATTACATGCGGACGAAATGGTTTTGTATGAGACAAGTAATACCATTTTACCTTTTTAATTATTTTTTCTTGCTTTCTTTTTGGAAAAGAAATGTGACTTTGATTTTACGATGTTTATCTGGTTATAATAATTATTTAGTGTTTTGAAAATAAGATAAAATTAACTTTGTTTGTTTTTTGTTTACTCTGTGCTTTTAAAAAACAAACTTGATATTATTTTCACTGACTTAAAGCTTAGTATTATTCAATATCCAAACTGATATCGATTGAGCTTTCTGTGTCGTCGTAAGATACACAAATTTGTTGATTTGTGTAAATAGCAAATTTCGTGTTGCACAATGAATTCCAATAAGGATTTTGAATAAACCTAGCAATTTTTTCATCTAATATATTGATATCAAATAAATTTATACATAACATTGCGCTGTAACGCGCGAATTTATGTCTAATGAAAAGAATACATTATTTAAATGCTAAGAACATTAAAGTTGTTATTATTATTATTATTATTATTATTATTATTATTATTATTATTATTAGTAGTAGTATATACATGATAATAATATTATGGTTAAAACGATTTTAAATGAATAAATAATTGAGTATCTTCGATTCGATTAAATAACCAGAATAATGTGTTCACATATATTTCTTTGATTTCAGATGAGACAGTGAGAGACACTTTGTATTACATATTTACATTCATACCATTATCTTTAAGATGAGGCATTATCTTTAAGATGAGGCAGTGAGAGACACTTTGTATTACATATTTACATTCATACCATTATTTTTAAATCTATACTATATAATAAAAGAAACCAATAAGTGACACGTGTCATTCATTGAAGGCGTCTACATTTGTAATTTCCTGCATTTTCATACTTATCTTATATCAATTAATTAAATAATAAATAATCAATTAATATTAAATCTTATCTTACTTTGAATGTCGGATCGAATCATTCTATTTTTTCTAATAATATTTTATCTTCAAATTTAAGCTATAAATATTCTATTTTTTTCTAATAATATATTATCTTCAAATTTAAGTTATAAATTAAAGATATTTTTAAATAATGCTTTCTTTCCCTTCGTATTTTATCTTTCTTATTTATTCATAATATTAAATTGATTCTAACAACAAACACTTAAGATGTTGCACATATTATATATTTCTTTTATAAACATTGAACATCATATATTCGCCCCGCTTGCGGTATGCGCATATAATATATATGTGTTGACGCTCGGAGGGCAAAAGTGAAATTGCACTAATTTTAACATTATTTTACTAAGTTCGTGAAAATAACGTTAAAAGCGGCGGACGATTAATAATGCATTATCATCATGGTGGCATTGATAACAGAAAGACAAAAGGGAACATGCACTAATCGGTTTTTGTCCCGATTGCTGAGTGTTAGGTGCTTTATGTCCAATGCTTGATGCAAAACTACTATCGAGCCGGGAGTCTCACTAAAAGCAGCCTCTACATCTTACCCTACTCGGACCCTACCTTAGCTTTACTATTGGTGAGATTTACTGAGTATGACGATGATGATGATTTAGTACATATAATTCGATTTATTCAACCCGTATAACACACGAGGTTTATATGGATATAATTTTTTATTATCTAGTTTATAAAATTACATTTATCCAACCCGAGTAATATACAAGGTTATAAAATTACATTTATTTAACTTGTGTAATATACAGTGTTTTTAAAGATATAATTTTTTTATTATTTAGTATATATAATTAGATTTATTCAACCCGTACAAATCATGAGTTTTTATTATTTAGTATATAAAATTACATTTATTCAGTACAATACATGGGATTCTTAGAGATATAATTTTAATATATAAAATTACATTTGTTCAACCCGTGTAATAAACGAGATTTTTAAAGAATATTTTTTTAATTTAATATATAAAATTACATTTATTCAACCCGTGTAATACACGGGTTTATAACCTAGTATTCTAATATTTCAAAAATAAATGATTAATTGGGCATTTTAATACCAATTTATAAATGATTAATTGGGCATTTTAATACGAATTTATAAATGATTAATTGGGCATTTAATTACCAATTTCTTATTTACGTAGATTCTTTATTTGTTTGTTTATATATCAATTGTTTCTAGAGTAGTTGTTTTGGTATTTAAGTTTGTTATTATAGTTCAGAAATTTATGAAAGTGATTTTATTAAATTATGTACGGCGTCGCTTGATTCTGAATCTGGTACCACCGGTACTATGAGAAGGACTTAAAAGAGTACATTCGTTGGCACACGACTCACAACTGAGGAAAGGCAAACACGTCAAAACGCAACACATTAATAATTATTTAGTTAATATTATTGGTTATTTAGTTAATAGTAAGGAAACGATACTTCATAAAATAGCCTCTTTATCAACTAAATTTAAAGGTTTCCTTAAAAATAACATTTTTTATAATGAAATAGCACAAATTATAAAAACTTATTCCTACACAGAGTGATAATAATGGCTTTCATAATCATGCTCCCGCAGCAACGAGCGGGTAACGTCAGCTCGTTTAATGTAGAACATAAGTTGCAATTTAATGGACAAATTTTGTATAATATCATGCCTGATTGATTCATAACCATATATGTAACTCACTTATGTAATGCTTTATTCATCTATCTTATCTTTCACGAGTGAGATTCCCACAAAGAAAAGTGAGGAGACTTGTAATCAAACATATCTTCCATGTACGCGTGTAATGCATTTCCTTTATTAGTGAGTAGTGACATTCTTCATCATAGAACTTTTATTTATCTAGATTCTGCTCAATTATTACATTTTGTATGTGTAAAAACAATTATATATATTGAAAAACCGAACTAATAAAATAAACAGTTATTTTAGTAAAGACAAAATCGTGTATGCTAAAGATATGTTTATGACTTGACATGATTGTCCCACCTTGGACTTTATAGTTTATATATAAACCTTTCAAGCTTACTTTTCATGTTTCATGATTGCCCCACCAAAAATCTCTTGTAATCTCTTCCCCTCCCTATAGTCTCCATGGCTATTTGGGTGCATGTAGAGTCGTATCTATAAATGTATATGGTGCTAGTTGTATAACAGTAAGTTGGAGTTTAATTATTCAAATCATGGTACAATGGCAAATAATAATCAGTATTCGCAATGCGATCAGTAACAAACAGTCTATGTGTAGTGGAGCGCTATCCAGAGGTGAAGGGGGCCTATGGCGCCCCATAGCGCCAGGAACCCCCCCCCCCGGCACTATGCGTTGAGAATTTTGAAGTGCGTGATTGTGATAACAGGAGAAGGGGGTGTTATGTGGGTGAAAGTGAGTTAGGGAATGTGTTTTGTGGGGTATGTGGTGGTGTTATGTGGTGTTAACCACTACACACATATGTTATAGGGTGTTATTGGGGGTTACCACTACTCATGGCCTCAAAACTTTTACTTTCATTGGTAATGAAGGCCAATCCAACTCTTAACAGAAAAGTAACTTTGTCCATCTCTAATTTTCAGTTATGACGTTTCAATAAAACTTTCAACATTCTGATTGGGATAAAAATCAATCAGTTTGGACCTATTTTAACATACCATAGATTGTTTTTAGCAATGAAAATGAAAATTACGAGTATCACTACTCATATTATAAGTATAAGTTATTATTCGTCATTGATTCATAGTTTTTTTTATGAAATGTATTTTCTTCATTAAAATATAACAAACTTGTTAAGTTACATCAAAACCGAAGGTAGACGGGCAACAAGGTGCGCCGCCACCTCTTTCTGAATTGCAAACTCCAACCTTCCAAAAACAAACCCCTGTCCCCTTGCAGCTGAACAATTACCGTGGATAACCCATTGGACCCTGGACAAAAAATGGATAGCTTCCAGCGCTAGGGAGCCAAATCTATCAAAGGCAAAAGGGACGAAGACATGTTGGTTCTCTGCGCAAGCTTTAGCATGCTTATCCACTTTCTTCAATTCAGCCTTTCTTGCTGCTTGTCCAGCTATAAACTCGTTTTCCCTTAAACCAAACAAAAGGGAAACCCCCGTGAGGTCCACACAAGTATGTTTCCCCTAACCCACAAGCAGGTCCGCTGGTCTTAGGGTAGATCTCCCTTCCATAGGGTCCGTGATGAAATTCACAAGGGCCTCTTTCTTAGCAGAAATCCCAGCTCTTCTCAGGATGTCCCCCAAAACGTCCCAAACCCAAACGTGTCGGTACTTGAACCCAAGGAGCTCTTACAATGGACTGCGTGCTCGTCGTATTTATCCATACAAGCTTTACGGCATATCGGGCAGATTTCATCTTCGGGGCGTAGGGATCATCAACCGGTATTTGAGAATGGCTCTGTATTCCACTGTAGACATGCATTGTCCCAACCCCTCAATCCGGATAACGGTCAAAAAATCCTGAGCATGAGGACCCTTTAGGCACTCAACCACCGCCTTTTGGCGGGATGACAAAGCAAAAACTTCTCCTAGGCTTTGTGATATTTTTCTAAACAAAGCATTCGCCAAAGTTTTTTGTGGCTTCGTGGGGGCGGTGTCTTTATTAGAAAAACCGCCGATATCAAAATCTGGGAGAGAGACTTTTAAGCGTTCGAATGCCTGCTGATGGTCCGGGTCAAGCCCGACGACCCCATTGTTTCGAAGGATATGATCATGTAGCTCCCAAGACTTGGCTCTAGACGCCACAAAGGAATAGGCCCCACATCTCGGGGTGAGAAGAGGCCCAAACCACCTAGACGCATTGGCAGAGATGCTAGACGCCATTGGAGGTCACCGGAGAAGGGGCCGCCACTAATGACTATATCCTCTATGGCCTCCCGGAGGCCATCATCAAACCGAGATGCCGCCCCCACCATCAAATGGGTTGGCAGGTCCGCAACCCAAAAAACAACTTAGCGTCCCCCATGCAAGACCTTAGCAGAAGGAGTTCACATTGGGGATCCCTAAGGCATGGCAAGAGTTACATGAGGTCAACTGTAACACCTCGAAATTTTTGTGTCCAATGATGTGTTAACACGTGTCATTTGATTACACGTGGCATCTATAATAAATAAAGGACTAATTTTGACAAACCTTAAAAGTATATAAATTCGAGGGTTATAAATGTCAACGAGGGTAAATATACTGTATAGTAACCCTAAATAATGCTTGTACCTTCAAACGAATAAATCATAAATCGTACGGAAGCGAAACGCGGAAGAAAGTGAGAGATTACGAACTACAGGGGTTAACTGTGTCAACATGTTTAATTATACCTCTGAGTGACCCTTTAACGTTCCCAAGACTTCGTAACAGTATTATACGCTCACTAGAATATACTGTATAAATTCCGCGAAGTTCCGTCTTAAAACGAGAAAGTTATGCTCGAATTCGTATGAGAAGGGTTAAAAGCGTCAACAGTGAAAGTTAAGGCTTTCCAAATAATTAATAAACTAACCGGGGACTTTATAATGCGGGTAAACAACACGAGGCCCCTATCGGTAAATAACCGAGGGCCAAACCGCAAAGTTACCCCTTCAAACCCGAAAGGTCAGGTAAATCATTACGAAAGATTTCGTTATTAATTACCGGATTCTGATAATCATTGCAAAAGATTTAGAATTTCTGGAAATCTGACCTCTCGCGACCCGCGATGTGTTATGGGTTAAGTTGAGGCGGGCCGCGAGCCTCCTCTATTACGCGTCTGTTAGTTGATTCCCAGGCGACCCACGTTAAACAAGCATGGAACTTCCATGCGGGTCGCGTAAAGTGCCCAGATGCAGAATGTTAGTAACTACATGCCTTTTGGAGCTTATGAACGACCAAACAATCAATCAATGAGGCATGGGCGCCCCCTACTCGACCCATAGCCCTCTGGGACACCTACCCATCATCTCTGGACTGTTGTAGGTGTTTGTAATGATCATAGATGCTTGGCATTGGCTATAAATAGCCCCATTATGCACATAACATTCACAACACCAAAAACACACATCTCTGGTCATTGCAAGAGCCCTCAAGTCCTCTTCTCTGCTCTATAAGCAAGAACACACTTCTGTAAGTCGTTCATAACCATTTTGGTCATACATTTCCATAGTAATAGCTCATAAACACAACCGTCGTAACTAACGGTTGTCATTACAATAACTTGCAAATGGTTCAGTCTTATGACGGATCAAAAGTAGTTTTGAGTAGGTAATTATGTGGGTAATAAACCTCTAAAAGGGTTCCCCCTGATCACCACTCTAACTATGTCAAATATCGAGTCAAACGTGCGGTTAAAAAGTCAACAGAAAGCTATTTTAGCGATTTATGCATAATCTGTAATGTATATGTTATGAAACCTGTTTTGACACTTATAAAACATGATATTAAGTATATAAACTTGTTTGCGCTCGTTTGAATCGACCATTTGCTATATTGACCCGGTTCGGAGCCGAATATCGCAAAAGTTTGACTTTTGCTTTGACTTCAGTTCTGACCCGTTTTAGTGAGGTATAGATATGCCTTAGGACTCTCTTAGGACCAGGTCACATGTCGGTATAAACCTCTGTGATCGGTTCATGAGTTATCCTAGTCTTTTGCACATTTCCGTCATTCGCCTAAAAGTTGACCGTAACGGCCTTTTGAAATTAAAACGAGTAATTCGGACGCGTGAACGGACCATAACTTTGCTTATTAAATTATAAGCATGTCCTTAAAGTTTCACGTCAATCCGAGGTCTAGAATGAGAGTTATGCTAAATGGCGCATTTAAAGTAAACTTTAGTAATTAACGGCGCAATTAGCATAACACCTATCTAAACCAAGATTTCGTCACCAAAACTTTTACCCATTGTATTAAAATAATATTTTGGGAATTTTAAAGATTTTTAATAATTTTTACCTTGCTCATAACCAGCGGTTATGGCTACGGTTCGGTAAATACCGAATATGCCCTTTTCGGCCAAAACATGGGTTCTACAAGGTCTTTTGACCCGATTCCAGTTGCTACTGATTTTAAATAATAAATAAAGTATTTTAGACTTTATAAACTGTTCGGGAAACTCAGATTTCCTGTAGAATTCGAAAAGCTCTTTAAAAGTCTTTAAAATGACCGAAAAGCCCCTACGGGGCATAATATTAACTTAAACTCGTTACGGGCGTCACGGGAGGTATCCTACTGATACCACAACCCATTTAAGGCATATTGACTTAGGAAATAAGCGTACGACTCTCATGGTTAACCGTTTCGCCTATTGAGCGCACGGTTCGGCTTATGAAACTAGTTTTCATAAATTAGCCGATACGGGTCAAATTATATTATTTGGACCCTAAAATCCAGAGTGTGAACCATAAACCCATATAAAACAAGTCTCTGAACTTGTTGGGTCAGAATCGCACTCCATTCTCGGTTTTCGCCTTTTCACGCGATTAAACCATATTCACATATCGGAACCAACCGGTCTAGGCTACGACCATTATAAAGACTCGTTAGGATTCTAAGAGGTTAATTAAAACCTTCGTTCTAGATTAGGAGCCCCAGTAAAAACTATCGGTGATTTAATACAAATTAAGGAAATATACTTGCAAAGGTAAATACTTTAACTTATTTCCCCTATATGGGCTTGGGTTACGGTATATTAATACCGCTTGATTGAGCATTGTATTCTTCCATCGCTTAGGTGGTTAATTAAATAATATGATCGGCTCATTTAAACAGTTTTGTTTCTTATAAGCCTTTGGGGGGTTTAATGACCGTTGTCCCGGATATCCTTGGCATCATTTTACGAAATGGCCACGACCATCGACATCCCGGTGTAGGCGTACACCCGGTATAAAGTGTCGACATTAAATTAAAAGACGTAGCCGTTGGTTTTTATACTACGGTTTTACGCAATGTGGTGTGTCTATAAATCTTTAACCCGGCACGACCCGGGCTACTGAACGCATAAAAGAACATGTAAAACGTTCACAAGATTTTATTATAATTTTCCCAAGTTATAAAAGAGTTTGTGCCTTGTGCATTCAAATCAATTTTAATAAACATTTTCAAATGTGTCAGTTGAATGTATTTACCAGTGTAAACTGACGTATTTTCCCCAAAAAGATTAAGTGCAGGTACTAGACGAAATTGGCTGGTATTAGCTGCCTAAGCATCACGAATAGTCTCGCAAACTCGATGCCGTATCTGAATGAACAATATTTATTATTTTGATCCGCTGTGGATATATTCAACTTCTGTAATACATTTGATATTACAACCAGAGGTTGAAGTTTATATATTTATCTTAAGCTTCCGCTGTGCATTATATAATTGTGTGGTTTGACTATATTGTTGCCAACATCGTCACGGTAATCCCCCACCGGGCCCACCGGTGAGACACGTGGAAATCGGGGTGTGACAGGTTGGTATCAGAGCCAACGTTGAGTGAATTAAACACTATCCTATTGTGTTTAATCTCAATGACACAATTGCACATACTTGAGTCTAGACAATAACTTAGGACAAATTCGGATTTATACTCCTTTTTGTCTTTACTTTCATTTCGATTTTTAATAAGTTTTGGAGCAGGAAAATGCCACCTGTTATATTCCGAGGAAGAGGAAGGGGAAGAAGAGGCAGAGGAGAAGTCGTGACACATCACGATAACGAAGCTGGACCATCTGGTACAAGACATCCTTCGATGACACGGAGTGAAGAACCACAACGACGAAGAGATCTTTATGAACCCGCGAGGCATTCCACTTCGCACAGCTCGACGCCATCTTATCGGCACTCCTTTGGACCAAATTCAGAGAATGATCCCAATAACCCACAACCTTCCTTCATACCTCTACAACGTTCGGTATCGACCCGGAATTATGACGACCCTACTCCATACTACATAGGTCAGTTTAATCCGGCTGACTACATACAGGAACCATCAGGTTTTGTTCCACTAGGGCCACAAGACCACTTTTCTGAAGATCCCATGGAGGAAGATGAGGATCCTACTGAACCAGCTCGTGGTACGCCCACGCATCCGATAGAAGTCTCTGATGGGTCATCCGTCCATGGCACACCCTATCAGGGACCAGACAGTTTCCAAGCGTTGTTTGACCGACATGAGTGGTACTACACGCCACCTCAACAGACATCTCAACAACCGCGACATCCACAGGATCCCTCTGAGGATTCACGCTTTGAGGCAGTTACGCCACCACCTCCGCCACCGGCACAACCAGTAATACCTGATCCGCCAAGGCGTAGGAGGACAAATGCTCGTATGTCTACACGAGGAGGAGGGGGTATTCACTTCAGCACTCCTCGACATTCTAGTAGTAGCCACTATCCGCCACTACGAGAAGAAGGACCTTCAAGTCCTATACAGGAGGCGAACTCCGCACCAGCTGCACAAAATTCGCCACCATTTGGGTATGACCAACCCATACCTGCTTACACGGGTCCAACGGCTTACAACCCGTTCGAACCGTCACAAGCACAATACAACTACGGCTATGAGCGCGACCCATATGTGGTGTCGGCAAGATATAATGCGCGCTACCCAGACGGAGCACATGGAAACATGGGACCACCGGACTACTCAGCTCATGGGTATCCAATACCTCCCAGACCTCCAGTTCCGCAACAAGCGCCACAACCACGATTTTCTCCTCCTGAACAGGAAGAGATACTCCATCGACTAGATCGTGTGGAGAGAGAGTTCGAAGAAGAGAAAAAGAGCCACCGAGGATTTCTCAAGGGCTTAGCGAATCTACTAAAGGGCAAAAAGAAGAAACGTGACCACTAGCCCTTAATAGTTGTACTAATGTAATTTCTATTTTGAAATAAGTCCCTGCGTAGACACTTATCGAATTTCAGTCCCTACGTGGACTTATCTTCTAGTCCTTACATGGACACCTATCTTGTATTAGTCCCTGCGTAGACTTGTTACTTATTTTAAAACCTCTATGGAGGTATGTACTATTTGAAAGACCCGTTTAGGGCAATATGTAATTGTATTTGAGATTATGGAATGTATGTTATGAGTTTTGTTTTAATATGTATAAAATAAATCAAAACCATTTCTTTTATATTGATCTGCCTAAATAAAGAATCTTAAAAGGTGAAACCTAGCTTGGTGTCTTTTAAGATCCAGTCAAGATGGTACGACCTAATTGAAAAGATTCTGATTCCCTGTTAACCTCTGTATGCATGTTAACAATCATGGCAGATGTGATTCGTTAAAATCACGCACGTCATTCTTATACAATAATCCTTTAAGGATTTCAAAACCCAACTAAATGATTTATAAATCGTGGGTTAAATCACCAATGAAGCTGATCAGTATTATAAAAACATCCATTAGTGATGTAGTGCCTACGGGCCAGTATTATAAAAACATCCATTAGTGATGTAGTGCCTACGGGCCAGTATTATAAAAACATCCATTAGTGATGTAGTGCCTACGGGCCAGTATTATAAAAACATCCATTAGTGATGTAGTGCCTACGGGCCAGTATTATAAAAACATCCATTAGAGATGTAGTGCCTACGGGCCAACCATATTAAAACATCCATTAGAGGTGTAGTGCCTATGGGCCATAATAATTGTCTTATAAAGACAAAAGGCAGTGGTAGTCTATGACTCTCTGTCGGAAAGAGATAAAAGAACTACGGTTCAAATCTCTATGCCTTTGATTCTCTGAAATCTCGGCTAATATTATAAAACATCATCATGATTAGGCTTTATGCCGCCAATACTATTTATATAGCTGAAATAGGATATATTCAAATCCTAATATGTAATAAAATAATAAGTTAACCAAATATGGTCTCTGTACCATGGTTGACAAATTGTCATAAAAGACAGTTATATAATAAACTCCTAAATAAAATTTTGTTATCTTCTGTAACAGATTCAAGTTACAATGGCGGATCCCAATGGAGAGAACAGCCATACTAATGATGATGAATACGACAATACGCCGGTACATTTGACAGGCGCACAACTGAAGGCTCTGATTGACAATGCTGTTCAGGCAGCTCTTGATCGTCAATATACTGAGTCCCAAGGCAGAACCGTGTCAAAACCACCCTCTAAACCAAAGACACACTCTAAACCACCCTCTGAACCCAAGAAAGATGACGACAAACACTCGTCCACTGAGAACAGCGTTCATCGCGATAGAGAATATACTGATGCATCCAATGCTAAGGGTTGCACCTACAAATACTTTGTATCGTGTAAGCCCCGGGAATTTACAGGGGAAAAAGGTTCTGTTGATTGTATCACCTGGCTAGACGAGATGGACACTATTGTGGACATCAGCGGGTGTGCAGCGAGGGATGTGGTGAAGTATGTGTCACAGTCATTCAAGGGCGAGGCCCTGACATGGTGGAGGGCGTTGGTGCAGGCATCTGGTAAGTCTGCTTTGTACAAGATGACATGGGAGGAATTTATTGCTCTCATTAAGGAAAACTACTGCCCTCAGCATGAGGTTGAGAAGATCGAGGCTGACTTTGTGTCACTGGTGATGACGAACCTGGACTGCCAGGCGTATTTGACGAGTTTCAATACCATGTCTCGTCTGGTCCCATACCTTGTGACACCAGAACCCCGAAGAATCGCCCGTTTTATTGGGGGCTTGGAGCCCGCAATAAAGGCGAGTGTAAAGGCCTCTCGGCCGACGACCTTCAGGTCAGTTACTGACCTCTCCTTGTCTCTCACCTTAGACGCTGTCCGTCTGAGGACACTAAGGAACAAGGAGGCTGAGAAGAGAAAACGTGAGGATGATACCTCACGAAGATCAGGGAAGAAGCACCGTGGAAGCGGTGAAGGCAAAAGAGGGTCGGAGGCAAAGAAGGATGGGCAAACTGGTGAAAGGCCCAACTGCAAAATCTGCAAGAAACCCCACTCTGGGAAATGCAGATTTGCATCGAACTCACAGTCGCAATCAAAGACTCCTTCCTGTGGACTATGCAAGTCCAAGGATCATAAGACTGTGGAGTGCATGAAAATCAAGGATGCAACCTGCTATGGTTGTAATGAAAAAGGGCACATCAAGAGTAACTGCCCAAAGTATGCCAAGAAGGCGGAAGAAACAAAGAAGTCAAATGCGAGAGTTTTTCGCATGGATGCAAAGGAAGCGGTCCAGAACGACAACGTGCTTACAGGTACTTTTCTCGTAAATAATATATTTGCAAGGGTACTATTCGATTCTGGCGCCGATAAATCCTTTGTAGACCAGAAATTTTGCCAACTACTAAATATGCCTATCAAAACCCTTGATATGAAATACGAAGTAGAGTTAGCAGACGGCACGATAGAAACCGTCTCAACTGTTCTAGAAGGATGCGAAATATCCATTAGGAACCATTCTTTTCCTTTATCTCTACTTCCCTTCAAATTAGCGAGTTTTGACATTGTGCTAGGCATGGACTGGTTATCCCATAACCAGGCCCAAATCATTTGCGGCAAGAGGCAGATAATTTTAAAGACTCCGAGTGGTGAATCTCTTACCATCCGAGGAGATACGCAGTACGGGTTACCCGAAGACGTATCTATGCTGAAAGCTTCTAGGTGTTTGAACAGAGGCTGCGTAATTTACATGGCTCAGGTGATAATTGAAGAACCTAAGCCGAAGATCGAGGATCTTCCTGTCATTTCTGAATATCTCGAGGTTTTTCCTGAAGAACTACCTGGCTTGCCACCAGATAGACAAGTGGAGTTCAGAATAGACATCATTCCTGGAGCAGCTCCAATAGCAAGAGCACCTTACAGGCTAGCTCCAATGGAAATGAAAGAACTGAGGACTCAGTTGGATGAACTGCTGGCGAAAGGTTTTATCAGACCTAGTTCATCTCCCTGGGGAGCACCAGTCCTATTTGTAAAGAAGAAGGACGGATCGATGCGGTTGTGCATCGACTACCGAGAGCTAAATAAAGTTACCATAAAGAACAGATATCCTTTGCCGAGGATCGATGATCTGTTCGATCAGCTGCAAGGAGCGAGCTACTTCTCGAAGATCGACTTAAGGTCGGGCTATCATCAACTAAGGGTCAGAGATGAGGATGTACATAAGACAGCATTTAGGACTCGCTATGGTCATTAGGAGTTCCTAGTGATGCCTTTTGGGCTCACAAATGCACCGGCTGCGTTCATGGATCTCATGAATCGCGTCTGCAAGCCGTATTTGGACAAATTTGTCATAGTCTTCATCGACGATATCCTTATATATTCCAAGAACCAAGCAGACCACGAGAAGCACCTCCGTTGCATTCTCGAATTACTACAGCGTGAGAAACTCCACGCCAAATTCTCGAAGTGTGAATTTTGGCTACGAGAGGTTCAGTTTTTAGGGCACGTTGTGAGTGAGCGAGGTATCCAAGTGGATCCCGCTAAGGTAGAGGCAGTCATGAACTGGCAAGAGCCAAAGACGCCTACCGAAATCCGTAGTTTCCTGGGGTTAGCAGGATACTACCGGAGGTTTATTGAAAATTTTTCAAGGATTGCTGCGCCCTTGACTTCCTTGACCAAGAAGAAAGAAAAGTACATTTGGGGCCCAAAGCAGCAAGAGTCCTTCGAAATACTGAAGCAAAAGCTAAGCAATGCACCTGTGCTGACATTACCAGAAGGTACGGATGAATTCGTAGTTTACTGCGATGCATCACACACGGGTATGGGGTGTGTGCTTATGCAGAAGGGCAAGGTGATTGCCTATGCTTCAAGGCAACTAAAGGTGCACGAAAAGAATTACACCACCCATGATTTGGAGTTGGGTGCCGTTGTATTTGCACTGAAGCTGTGGAGGCACTACCTTTATGGTATTAAATTTGTGATTTATTCTGATCACAAAAGCCTCCAGCACCTGTTCAACCAGAAGGAGTTGAACATGAGGCAGCGCCGTTGGATGGAAACCTTGAATGACTACGATTGTGAAATCAGGTACCATCCCGACAAGGCGAATGTAGTCGCCGATGCCTTGAGCAGAAAAGAAAGGGTAAAACCTATTCGAATCAATGCCAAGAGCATTGAGGTCAAGAACAATTTAATTGAAAGGATTTTGGCTGCACAGCGAGAGGCTGTGTTGGAAGCTAATTATCCTAATGAAAAGTTAGGAGTAACTGAGGAGCAGTTGACTCTTAGCAAGGATGGAATCCTTAGATTGAACGGACGTATATGGGTTCCGATTTATGGAGGACTACGAGATGTTGTTCTCCAGGAAGCCCATAGTTCCAAATACTCAGTCCATCCTGGTGCAGACAAAATGTACCAAGACTTAAAGGCAAATTATTGGTGGATAGGCTTGAAAAAGTCTGTAGCCGCCCATGTAGCAAAGTGCTTGACTTGTGCTCAAGTCAAAGCCGAGCACCAAAAGCCGTCTGGCTTGCTACAACAACCTGAGCTTCCCGAGTGGAAGTGGGAATGCGTAACTATGGACTTCATAACCAAGTTACCCAAAACCAGGAAAGGAAACGATACAATATGGGTCATAGTCGATAGGCTGACTAAATCGGCTCATTTTCTACCCATCAAGGAGACGTATAGCTCCGATATGTTAGCCCAACTTTATGTTGATAAGATTGTAGCCTTACACGGCATACCTGTGTCTATTATCTCCGACAGGGATACTAGGTACACGTCTCATTTCTGGAAAAGTTTCCAGCAATCTTTGGGGACGCGTTTAAACTTTAGTACGGCTTACCATCCACAGACGGACGGTCAAAGTGAGCGTACTATCCAAACGCTAGAAGACATGCTTCGTGCATGTGCAATCGATTTAGGCGGTAACTGGGATAAGAATCTACCCCTGATCGAATTCTCCTACAATAATAGCTACCACACCAGCATAAAGGCTGCGCCTTTCGAGGCATTATACGGTAGGAAATGTAGATCGCCTGTTTGTTGGGCGGAAGTAGGAGAGGTCCAATTATCAGGACCAGAGATTGTTTTCCAGACAACGGACAAGATTGTCCAGATCCGGGAACGTCTCAAGGCTGCCCGCGATAGGCAGAAGAGCTACGCTGATCCAAAGCGTAAGGATTTTCACTTCGAAGTAGGTGAAAAGGTATTACTTAAGGTGTCACCCTGGAAGGGGGTGATGCGTTTCGGCAAGAAAGGCAAACTGAGCCCGAGATACATAGGACCCTTTGAGGTCATTGAACGGGTCGGGTCAGTCGCCTATAAGTTGAACTTGCCTGAAGAGCTCAATGGAATTCACAATGTGTTCCACATCTGCAATCTCAAAAAGTGCTTCGCCGATGAATCGTTGGTGATTCCACACACAGATGTGCATATAGATGAGAGCTTAAAATTTATAGAAAAACCTTTGTCGATTGAGGATCGACAGGTGAAGAAACTTCGAAGAAAGCACGTACCGATTGTAAAGGTTAAATGGGATGCTCGTAGAGGTCCTGAATATACGTGGGAAGTCGAAGCTACAATGAAAGAAAAGTACCCCTATTTATTTGAGTAAATCTCGGGTCGAGATATATTTTAAGGGGGTGAGGATGTAACACCTCGAAATTTTTGTGTCCAATGATGTGTTAACACGTGTCATTTGATTACACGTGGCATCTATAATAAATAAAGGACTAATTTTGACAAACCTTGAAAGTATATAAATTCGAGGGTTATAAATGTCAACGACGGTAAATATACTGTATAGTAACCCTAAATAACGCTTGTACCTTCAAACGAATAAATCATAAATCGTACGGAAGCGAAACGCGGAAGAAAGTGAGAGATTACGAACTACAGGGGTTAACTGTGTCAACATGTTTAATTATACCTCTGAGTGACCCTTTAACATTCCCAAGACTTCGTAACAGTATTATACGCTCACTAGAATATACTGTATAAATTCCGCGAAGTTCCGTCTTAAAACGAGAAAGTTATGCTCGAATTCGTATGAGAAGGGTTAAAAGCGTCAACAGTGAAAGTTAAGGCTTTCCAAATAATTAATAAACTAACCGGGGACTTTATAATGCGGGTAAACAACACGAGGCCCCTATCGGTAAATAACCGAGGGCCAAACCGCAAAGTTACCCCTTCAAACCCGAAAGGTCAGGTAAATCATTACGAAAGATTTCGTTATTAATTACCGGATTCTGATAATCATTGCAAAAGATTTAGAATTTCTGGAAATCTGACCTCTCGCGACCCGCGATGTGTTATGGGTTAAGTTGAGGCGGGCCGCGAGCCTCCTCTATTACGCGTCTGTTAGTTGATTCCCAGGCGACCCGCGTTAAACAAGCATGGAACTTCCATGCGGGTCGCGTAAAGTGCCCAGATGCAGAATGTTAGTAACTACATGCCTTTTGGAGCTTATGAACGACCAAACAATCAATCAATGAGGCATGGGCGCCCCCTACTCGACCCATAGCCCTCTGGGACACCTACCCATCATCTCTGGACTGTTGTAGGTGTTTGTAATGATCATAGATGCTTGGCATTGGCTATAAATAGCCCCATTATGCACATAACATTCACAACACCAAAAACACACATCTCTGGTCATTGCAAGAGCCCTCAAGTCCTCTTCTCTGCTCTATAAGCAAGAACACACTTCTGTAAGTCGTTCATAACCATTTTGGTCATACATTTCCATAGTAATAGCTCATAAACACAACCGTCGTAACTAACGGTTGTCATTACAATAACTTGCAAATGGTTCAGTCTTATGACGGATCAAAAGTAGTTTTGAGTAGGTAATTATGTGGGTAATAAACCTCTAAAAGGGTTCCCCCTGATCACCACTCTAACTATGTCAAATATCGAGTCAAACGTGCGGTTAAAAAGTCAACAGAAAGCTATTTTAGCGATTTATGCATAATCTGTAATGTATATGTTATGAAACCTGTTTTGACACTTATAAAACATGATATTAAGTATATAAACTTGTTTGCGCTCGTTTGAATCGACCATTTGCTATATTGACCCGGTTCGGAGCCGAATATCGCAAAAGTTTGACTTTTGCTTTGACTTCAGTTCTGACCCGTTTTAGTGAGGTATAGATATGCCTTAGGACTCTCTTAGGACCAGGTCACATGTCGGTATAAACCTCTGTGATCGGTTCATGAGTTATCCTAGTCTTTTGCACATTTCCGTCATTCGCCTAAAAGTTGACCGTAACGGCCTTTTGAAATTAAAACGAGTAATTCGGACGCGTGAACGGACCATAACTTTGCTTATTAAATTATAAGCATGTCCTTAAAGTTTCACGTCAATCCGAGGTCTAGAATGAGAGTTATGCTAAATGGCGCATTTAAAGTAAACTTTAGTAATTAACGGCGCAATTAGCATAACACCTATCTAAACCAAGATTTCGTCACCAAAACTTTTACCCATTGTATTAAAATAATATTTTGGGAATTTTAAAGATTTTTAATAATTTTTACCTTGCTCATAACCAGCGGTTATGGCTACGGTTCGGTAAATACCGAATATGCCCTTTTCGGCCAAAACATGGGTTCTACAAGGTCTTTTGACCCGATTCCAGTTGCTACTGATTTTAAATAATAAATAAAGTATTTTAGACTTTATAAACTGTTCGGGAAACTCAGATTTCCTGTAGAACTCGAAAAGCTCTTTAAAAGTCTTTAAAATGACCGAAAAGCCCCTACGGGGCATAATATTAACTTAAACTCGTTACGGGCGTCACGGGAGGTATCCTACTGATACCACAACCCATTTAAGGCATATTGACTTAGGAAATAAGCGTACGACTCTCATGGTTAACCGTTTCGCCTATTGAGCGCACGGTTCGGCTTATGAAACTAGTTTTCATAAATTAGCCGATACGGGTCAAATTATATTATTTGGACCCTAAAATCCAGAGTGTGAACCATAAACCCATATAAAACAAGTCTCTGAACTTGTTGGGTCAGAATCGCACTCCATTCTCGGTTTTCGCCTTTTCACGCGATTAAACCATATTCACATATCGGAACCAACCGGTCTAGGCTACGGCCATTATAAAGACTCGTTAGGATTCTAAGAGGTTAATTAAAACCTTCGTTCCAGATTAGGAGCCCCAGTAAAAGCTATCGGTGATTTAATCCAAATTAAGGAAATATACTTGCAAAGGTAAATACTTTAACTTATTTCCCCTATATGGGCTTGGGTTACGGTATATTAATACCGCTTGATTGAGCATTGTATTCTTCCATCGCTTAGGTGGTTAATTAAATAATATGATCGGCTCATTTAAACAGTTTTGTTTCTTATAAGCCTTTGGGGGGTTTAATGACCGTTGTCCCGGATATCCTTGGCATCATTTTACGAAATGGCCACGACCATCGACATCCCGGTGTAGGCGTACACCCGGTATAAAGTGTCGACATTAAATTAAAAGACGTAGCCGTTGGTTTTTATACTACGGTTTTACGCAATGTGGTGTGTCTATAAATCTTTAACCCGGCACGACCCGGGCTACTGAACGCATAAAAGAACATGTAAAACGTTCACAAGATTTTATTATAATTTTCCCAAGTTATAAAAGAGTTTGTGCCTTGTGCATTCAAATCAATTTTAATAAACATTTTCAAATGTGTCAGTTGAATGTATTTACCAGTGTAAACTGACGTATTTTCCCCAAAAAGATTAAGTGCAGGTACTAGACGAAATTGGCTGGTATTAGCTGCCTAAGCATCACGAATAGTCTCGCAAACTCGATGCCGTATCTGAATGAACAATATTTATTATTTTGATCCGCTGTGGATATATTCAACTTCTGTAATACATTTGATATTACAACCAGAGGTTGAAGTTTATATATTTATCTTAAGCTTCCGCTGTGCATTATATAATTGTGTGGTTTGACTATATTGTTGCCAACATCGTCACGGTAATCCCCCACCGGGCCCACCGGTGAGACACGTGGAAATCGGGGTGTGACAGGTTGGTATCAGAGCCAACGTTGAGTGAATTAAACACTATCCTATTGTGTTTAATCTCAATGACACAATTGCACATACTTGAGTCTAGACAATAACTTAGGACAAATTCGGATTTATACTCCTTTTTGTCTTTACTTTCATTTCGATTTTTAATAAGTTTTGGAGCAGGAAAATGCCACCTGTTATATTCCGAGGAAGAGGAAGGGGAAGAAGAGGCAGAGGAGAAGTCGTGACACATCACGATAACGAAGCTGGACCATCTGGTACAAGACATCCTTCGATGACACGGAGTGAAGAACCACAACGACGAAGAGATCTTTATGAACCCGCGAGGCATTCCACTTCGCACAGCTCGACGCCATCTTATCGGCACTCCTTTGGACCAAATTCAGAGAATGATCCCAATAACCCACAACCTTCCTTCATACCTCTACAACGTTCGGTATCGACCCGGAATTATGACGACCCTACTCCATACTACATAGGTCAGTTTAATCCGGCTGACTACATACAGGAACCATCAGGTTTTGTTCCACTAGGGCCACAAGACCACTTTTCTGAAGATCCCATGGAGGAAGATGAGGATCCTACTGAACCAGCTCGTGGTACGCCCACGCATCCGATAGAAGTCTCTGATGGGTCATCCGTCCATGGCACACCCTATCAGGGACCAGACAGTTTCCAAGCGTTGTTTGACCGACATGAGTGGTACTACACGCCACCTCAACAGACATCTCAACAACCGCGACATCCACAGGATCCCTCTGAGGATTCACGCTTTGAGGCAGTTACGCCACCACCTCCGCCACCGGCACAACCAGTAATACCTGATCCGCCAAGGCGTAGGAGGACAAATGCTCGTATGTCTACACGAGGAGGAGGGGGTATTCACTTCAGCACTCCTCGACATTCTAGTAGTAGCCACTATCCGCCACTACGAGAAGAAGGACCTTCAAGTCCTATACAGGAGGCGAACTCCGCACCAGCTGCACAAAATTCGCCACCATTTGGGTATGACCAACCCATACCTGCTTACACGGGTCCAACGGCTTACAACCCGTTCGAACCGTCACAAGCACAATACAACTACGGCTATGAGCGCGACCCATATGTGGTGTCAGCAAGATATAATGCGCGCTACCCAGACGGAGCACATGGAAACATGGGACCACCGGACTACTCAGCTCATGGGTATCCAATACCTCCCAGACCTCCAGTTCCGCAACAAGCGCCACAACCACGATTTTCTCCTCCTGAACAGGAAGAGATACTCCATCGACTAGATCGTGTGGAGAGAGAGTTCGAAGAAGAGAAAAAGAGCCACCGAGGATTTCTCAAGGGCTTAGCGAATCTACTAAAGGGCAAAAAGAAGAAACGTGACCACTAGCCCTTAATAGTTGTACTAATGTAATTTCTATTTTGAAATAAGTCCCTGCGTAGACACTTATCGAATTTCAGTCCCTACGTGGACTTATCTTCTAGTCCTTACATGGACACCTATCTTGTATTAGTCCCTGCGTAGACTTGTTACTTATTTTAAAACCTCTATGGAGGTATGTACTATTTGAAAGACCCGTTTAGGGCAATATGTAATTGTATTTGAGATTATGGAATGTATGTTATGAGTTTTGTTTTAATATCTATAAAATAAATCAAAACCATTTCTTTTATATTGATCTGCCTAAATAAAGAATCTTAAAAGGTGAAACCTAGCTTGGTGTCTTTTAAGATCCAGTCAAGATGGTACGACCTAATTGAAAAGATTCCGATTCCCTGTTAACCTCTGTACGCATGTTAACAATCATGGCAGATGTGATTCGTTAAAATCACGCACGTCATTCTTATACAATAATCCTTTAAGGATTTCAAAACCCAACTAAATGATTTATAAATCGTGGGTTAAATCACCAATGAAGGTGATCAGTATTATAAAAATATCCATTAGTGATGTAGTGCCTACGGGCCAGTATTATAAAAACATCCATTAGTGATGTAGTGCCTACGGGCCAGTATTATAAAAACATCCATTAGTGATGTAGTGCCTACGGGCCAGTATTATAAAAACATCCATTAGTGATGTAGTGCCTACGGGCCAGTATTATAAAAACATCCATTAGTGATGTAGTGCCTACGGGCCAGTATTATAAAAACATCCATTAGAGATGTAGTGCCTACGGGCCAACCATATTAAAACATCCATTAGAGGTGTAGTGCCTATGGGCCATAATAATTGTCTTATAAAGACAAAAGGCAGTGGTAGTCTATGACTCTCTGTCGGAAAGAGATAAAAGAACTACGGTTCAAATCTCTATGCCTTTGATTCTCTGAAATCTCGGCTAATATTATAAAACATCATCATGATTAGGCTTTATGCCGCCAATACTATTTATATAGCTGAAATAGGATATATTCAAATCCTAATATGTAATAAAATAATAAGTTAACCAAATATGGTCTCTGTACCATGGTTGACAAATTGTCATAAAAGACAGTTATATAATAAACTCCTAAATAAAATTTTGTTATCTTCTGTAACAGATTCAAGTTACAATGGCGGATCCCAATGGAGAGAACAGCCATACTAATGATGATGAATACGACAATACGCCAGTACATTTGACAGGCGCACAACTGAAGGATCTGATTGACAATGCTGTTCAGGCAGCTCTTGATCGTCAATATACTGAGTCCCAAGGCAGAACCGTGTCAAAACCACCCTCTAAACCAAAGACACACTCTAAACCACCCTCTGAACCCAAGAAAGATGACGACAAACACTCGTCCACTGAGAACAGCGTTCATCGCGATAGAGAATATACTGATGCATCCAATGCTAAGGGTTGCACCTACAAATACTTTGTATCGTGTAAGCCCCGGGAATTTACAGGGGAAAAAGGTGCTGTTGATTGTATCACCTGGCTAGACGAGATGGACACTATTGTGGACATCAGCGGGTGTGCAGCGAGGGATGTGGTGAAGTATGTGTCACAGTCATTCAAGGGCGAGGCCCTGGCATGGTGGAGGGCGTTGGTGCAGGCATCTGGTAAGTCTGCTTTGTACAAGATGACATGGGAGGAATTTATTGCTCTCATTAAGGAAAACTACTGCCCTCAGCATGAGGTTGAGAAGATCGAGGCTGACTTTGTGTCACTGGTGATGACGAACCTGGACTGCCAGGCGTATTTGACGAGTTTCAATACCATGTCTCGTCTGGTCCCATACCTTGTGACACCAGAACCCCGAAGAATCGCCCGTTTTATTGGGGGCTTAGAGCCCGCAATAAAGGCGAGTGTAAAGGCCTCTCGGCCGACGACCTTCAGGCCAGTTACTGACCTCTCCTTGTCTCTCACCTTAGACGCTGTCCGTCTGAGGACACTAAGGAACAAGGAGGCTGAAAAGAGAAAACGTGAGGATGATACCTCACGAAGATCAGGGAAGAAGCACCGTGGAAGCGGTGAAGGAAAAAGAGGGTCGGAGGCAAAGAAGGATGGGCAAACTGGTGAAAGGCCCAACTGCAAAGGTCTGGAAGGCAAGGACAGGGGCGACACCACTGGATGTTTATCGATGAGAGCGTTCAATGTCGAATTACCTAGAGGAGCTACTCCACTGGAACATAAGACCTTAACCACCGCCGTGAAATGTCTGTCCCTGACTTTCCAAAGGCATTGCTTAATATTAGGGTCCCTATCTCTATTTTCCTCCTCCCTGCGTTAACTCTTAGGAGCCTCCGCCTCCTCCATGCTATCCAATACGGAAGAGACCAAATCACTAAACCCAGCCCCATATTTCCAAACTGTAAGCGCATACAAGATGTTACTACACTGCAGAGATTTCCTATTCCTTGATTTCCGATCTTGTCTGGAGGATGGTTTAACCACCCTTAGGGTGCAACGCGGTAGCAGGAGCAATTGGACCCAATTGTCATTCGATCCTTGCGACGCCAACACTTTGCGCAAAGCACCTGTTAAGACATGCGCAAACACCAGCCGACAACTAGGGGGAATGCTTTTAACAGTAGGAATAGGGATGGAAAAAACACGCTCAAGGAGCTTAACACCACCCCCGAGCCCAGCTTGGTGACGTGGGTTTGTGTCAACCACCACTTGGCATGGTTTCTGGATCCTAACAATGAAATCTTCAACATCACCTGAGACCATGGCGAATGACACGACCTCGCCATCATGCTTGCACCCCCTACTGAGTGCATGCATCACCATGCAACTTCCACATAACCATTTATCTCCCGCCCTAAGAACTTCCCCTACATCCAAAAAAAGTCCAAGTCCTTGGAGATAGCCTCTTTCAAAGATAGCCTTCGATTTCAGTCTTGAGGTGGGTGCTTTGCATGTGTTCAAGCAGGCGAAAAAAATCCCCCAAACCCCGGTTTGCCATCTTTACATTTGTAGAAAATTTTGAAAGGGCAGGTCCTCAGACCACTAGCAGAGCCCTTCATAGTGATCCCTGACTTAATGTTCCAAGCGCTCCTCATAGGAGCCATGAACGTATGATAACTACCACCGAAAAAAGAACCCACAAACGGTAAACCAAACTCGAGAAGAGTTGCAGCAACCACGGCGAGATGGAAAACCTTATATACAACAAAAGAGGGCAGCAACCACGAGTTGCCCACTCTCAACATGGTGCCCCACAAAACCCCTTACCCCATGGCTAGTAATAGGAGGAGGAGATTGGCACGAAAGAAGGAGACAGAAACGAAGAGGAGTGGTAGACGCGAAGGATACTGACACGAAGGCTACTGGGTGACACAGAGGAGACTGGCACGTAGAAGATTGACGCAAAGGAGACTGAAACGAAGGACAGTAGTGGACGCAAAGGATACTGACCTGAAGGCAGGTGGTTAACGCGAAGATTATAGGAACCCACGCGAAGGAGACTAGCGTGAAGGTGGAGGATGGAAACCCCCGCAAAGGAGACTGGCAGCCGACGCGAAGGGAAAGGTATGACACGAAGGTGGTGGATGGCAGACACAAGGGGTAGGTCAGTTGACACGAAGGTGGGAGTTGGAGGGTGTTGGACACGAAGGTGGAAGTTGGAATGTCACACCCCAACCGATGGCAGAATCATCGGGGCATGGCACTGAGCGAAACAGATTGTCCAGAAGTTTCCACAACAACTATTAATACTATTCAGTTAAATGATACGTCCCATACCGTATCCCAAATAATACAATATATTATTACAGATATCAACTAGTCAAGTAATTCTGTTCCGACAACTCAGATTTAATTAAAAACGAATAAATATTGTTCAAATGCTCCTAAAGACCCAGTCGGACAAGATCTACAGACAACAATGCTTTAGACGCTTGTTCCTGACAGACAACTATTTGTTGGGGGCCTTGATGTGTGTAAAATGCAACATATAAATTACATCAAATGAGGCACAAAACTAACCCTTTTTAAGTACTAATGTTGGAAAAAGTGTGCTTTTGTCTTCCTTTTGTATTTTCAGGGTTAAAAGAGCTTAAATGAACAAAAGAAGCAAAAATGCAGCCAAATCCAACATAAATACAAAGAAAAGGAAGAAACGTGGCATGCCCGACTCCTCGACAGCATCTCCCAAAGCAAAAACAAGAAGAAAGCTGAGCATGGGGCTGTGCCCAGCTAAACATGGGGCTGTGCCCAGCTGAACACGGGGCTGTGTCCAGCGGACACGGGGCGTGTCCAGCTCAACACGGGGTCGTGCTCAGCGAGCACGGGGCAGTGTCCAGAATGGTCAGCCCTGGCACAAAAGACAAAGTGGTAGAAGCTTCTATTGCCCACCACGGGGTCGTGCCCAGCGGACACGGGGGCGTGGTCAGAGTGCTGCAGGTGCATTTATTGTAATTGCGAATTACAATTAATGAAGAGAGAGAGTGTCAGACGGGCACGGGGCCGTGTCCAGCGGACACGGGGCCGTGCCCAGGCTTCTGTTTAGCCTATAAATAGGAGTGCTTGGCTTCATTTCAACTCATCCCTTGGCACACCACCTCTCTCACACCTCATCCACCACCCACCACCACCATAACACCATCATCCACCACCATCATCCATTGTCCATCGTAGAGTGTGTGAGTCGTCTCGGGATCCAAGATTGATCGTAAGAGTTCTTGACAATCAAGGCCATGTTTGCCTAAGTCTCTTACATCACTTGGTGAAGACAAGTGTTTAGTATAATACTTTTTATTTTTAATCTTTTGCACTTTTTATTTGGTTTTGTATTAATGACTTTAATAACTAGTTACTTATGTTGAAGGTGATCTTTCCTTATCGTTTGTCCGTGGTGTCTTGGCATTATTTTACTGTCTATATAAAATAAAAGATTTTCACCATTCATATCTCCATGGTCTATATGGAGATATGTTGGCTACCTGGTCGGGGGTTAAGGGAATGGTTTGGTAAAGGTCTTGCCCTTGTTCAGCGTTTAGAGGTCCTGCTTGGGATCTGGGTCAAATTTAGTAGGATCTCCTTCAATGCCCATAGGTATTGGATGGCGGGGATCCAAACTCTTTGACCCCCTCATAAGTTAACTACTATTAATACTATAACCCGGCTATTTAGGACTGTATCCCTGCTGACTCAGACTACTTAGCCGAGGGTAACGTCACCGCCAAAAGCGGGGCCTACCATAATTTGCATTAATAACTTAATTCATTATCTTTCAATAATCCGACCCTTTAGGATTGTATCCTTGCTGACTCAAACTACTGGGTTGAGGGTAACGTCGCCTTCAAAAGAGGGGCCTACTACAATAACTAAGATAATCTCTTAAACAAGTGCAAAAGTGCGAAAATAATCAAAGGTTATACTAATACACGTGTCGGATCCAAGTGATTCATCTTGTCTATCTGTTTTTATTTTATTTTATTTTTCAGCATTTAGTTAGTTTTTATTTTTCTTAGTTTAAATCATTTTTCTAACCTTTTGATTTGATTAGACGTTGAGGATAAACCGGTATTAAAAGCTCTTGTGTCCTTGGACGACCTCGGTATCTTACCAACACTATACTACGTCCACGATGGGTGCACTTGCCCATATGTGTGTTTAGTGTTAGTAAATATCGTGTTTTATAAATTTAAAACTTGGCTAAAAGTGTAAAAAGGGCTTAAATATACATCTAAATTATATACACACCGACACACATCAAGTTTTTGGCGCCGTTGCCGGGGACACAAGGATTTTAAGAAAGCTTAAAATCGACGGCCTAATCAGTTTTTCAAAACCTTTTTCAAAACGCGCGCATTTTTCTGCATTTTAGTTTAGTTTTGCATTTACAGTAGCCTGAACACGGGGCCGTGCTCGCTGAACACGCCCCCGTGCTGCATATTTTAGAGTAGATAACCAGATATAGAGTCTGAACACGGGGCCGTGCTCACTGAACACGCCCCCGTGCTCAACGTGACCAGCAACTTTAATTAAAACGCCCAGATACAGTCCCTGAACACGGGGCCGTGTTCACCCAACACGGGGCCGTGTCCAGCTTCTGTTTCCGTCTTATTTTTGTTTTCTGGTCCCGAGACTCAGTTGTGGTCTGTTGAGTGATTCTTATGGATCAATACTCAAGAGGTTACAACTACACCTATGATGAGGATGATTATAGGGGTAATTATTGCACTAATTGTCGTAACGCACGCTCAGTTCAATATAATACTTCATATCAACCATCCAATTCATACAACCATTATGAGGAGCCCAGGTACGAGCCATCAACTTCATACACATCCTATGAAGACCAAAGGTATGAACCTACTCCCTCATACTCATATTTTGATGAACCAAGGTATGAGCCTTCATACTCGTACTTTGAAGATTCAACATATGAGCCACCACCTTCATACTCTTATTATGAGGAACCATGGCGTGAACAACCCACCTCATATGAGTACTATGAAGAACAAAATTTCGACCCTTATCCATCATATACTCACAATGAAGAACAATGGTGTGAACCATCTACTTCATATGGGTACTATGAGGAACCAAGGATCGAACAACCGGATTCAAGCTTTGAGGATCCCGATCCTTACTCTATCACCGACATAGCCGATAGGATAATAGAAAAACTGAAATTTATCGAAAGATGCATAAAAGAATCTCGCGCAAGGGAAGAGGGGTCCCGCGCGAGAGAAGAATTAAAAAAGGAAGAAACGATAAATGAGGAATTAAAAATGGAAGAACAAATAAGTGAAAAACCGACACATGAGCTAAACAACGAAAAAGGTGAGACCGATAACGTTAAAATTCAAGAAGAGTCTAATTTTGAAGAAATTAATCTCTTGTCACCTTCTTTTGAAAATCATTGTTTAGTAACCACTCATGCTAAGTTTTTAAAAGAGTTAAACACTAACACTAAAGTTAAAGAGATGGTAAGCGTTAAGTTAACTAATAATCAAACTTCACTAATAAAAGAAGATCCTTTTGAAATTAACATTACACCGGTTCCATGTTTTTTTCAAAATTCATTTATTAGTAATATCACCATTGATAAAGATCTTTGTGTTAACATAATGCCTAACTACATTTTCGAAAAATTAAGTGTTAGTGATTTTTCTCCACTTCAAATACCCATTTTTCTATCCAATCGGAAAGTAATAAAATCAATCGGTGTAGTTGAGGATGTCTTGGTCCAAACAAATCAAATGGTAATCCCAACAGACTTTGTCATCCTTGATGACGCTCCTCTAGTGTTGGGACGACCTTTTGTAAAAACACACGAAGCTTTGAGAAACCGGAAGTATAATAATCTACCTCTTCAATTAGGGGCATTCAAAAGGAGCATAGATCTTGAGCGCTCAATGAAATATCCATTTGGCAATAATGACCCCCTAATTGAAGATGAGCCAGAACCACCCGATAAGGAGGGTCTAGCCAAGGACCCTTATAAACGTGGCGCACCACGGAGGCATTCCGCGGAACTATCCTTAGTTTTAGATTAGTTTAACTTTTATGCTTTCTAGTTTAGTTTTAATTTGCAGGAATAAAACACACTCGGGATGGTGAAGGATACTAAGGGAAGCTTGAACCAACACCCCATGCGCAAAAACAGAGCCTCTCGACAATTTTTCTTTATTACTGCAAGTTCAGCACGGGGCCGTGCTCACCCAACACGCCCCGGTGCCCAAAAATCTGCAGAAATGCCCAGTTCAGGTACCTGGACACGGGGCCATGCTCACTGAACACGCCCCCGTGCCCAGCCTTCTGTTTACTTTTGGTACTGGCAGTCTGGACATGGGGCCGTGTTCAGCCAACACCACCCCGTGTTCAACTACCCAGTACCATAAAATCTTGTTTTTAACCCACTTTTACACATTTTAATCAACCGAAAAACTTATTTTTGGGACACATTGAGGACAATGTGTAATTTAAGTGTGGGGGGATGCTAAAACCTTGAATTTTGCAAGTCCTAATTACAAGCCTTACACAAAACTCTATTGGAACCGCTAATCACCCCAAATTTTTTTCAAAAACTTTTCATTTTTTTACTTGTCTTGGTTTAATTTGGGAATAACAAGTTCTAAAAAGGGTTATATTTTTACAAATTTACAACCGATAGCGTCGTGATAAAAAGAACCAACATAAGAAAATTATGAAAAGGCATGACAAGTCTAATTAAAATTTGATTATATATACTTGATCACATTAAAAACCCATTCCCAGAAAAGTGAGTTTTGAGCCTTTATTGAGCATACAAATACATATCTTTAAATTAAATGCTCATTTTTCGTTTCTTGTGTGAATAGCCGCTTGGTTCTTACGACTCTAGAACTTGCCACAACGATACGTTCCCGGTCCTTACCAACTTAAACCCGAGTAAGTAAATGATGGAGGCATTAGGACTAACCCTTTTTTATTTCTACACCATTAATTTTCTTTTTTTTACCACCTACCCAAAAAACCCCCAGTTAACCCCTTTGAGCCTAAACCTTTTCGTTTCTTTCCCCAAAACAAACACCCTTTACCCACCAAAACCTTTTTCATTTTAAACCCTTTATTTTAGTAACAAAGCTCGGTTTTCTTGTGACACCAAAAAAAAAAAAAAAAAAAGAGAGAGATGAAGTTAGCAATAAACAAACAAGCTCATCAAAAGAAACCTTGTTTGAAAAATGCTTCATTAGAATAAAAAAAAGTGAAGAAAAAAAAAAGAAAAAAAAAACAAAGTGTTTTACGAAAACCGACGCTTTTTACGCTTTTCGCCCTTTTACTAACCACTAACCCAACCACCCACCTTTAGCCCAAGCCTAACCCTTCACCCAAAAAGTCATCTTGATATTTACAAAGGTATAAAGTTAAAAAGGAGGAGGATTGATTGCTTGGCAAGCTTATGGTAGGAATAAGTTCCATGCCGCTCTCGAGTGATTCACTAAAAATACACCTTCGGCCGAGTGTTGAGTGATCCCCCGTGAGGTATGTGAACTTGTATAAAAAATGAAATTTTAAAGAGGCATGTTATGCCCAAATAAGTAATTTCTCTTATGAAACGTTCTAAATAAATCATAACGAATAGGACTGTAAATAGTATAAAAATAAAACCCAATAAAGATCTTGGATTCCCGACACTCAAAGACAAGCCCAAAACCTTCTCTTCTACCCATTCCATTTGGGAGTGTAAGCCACATATTAAAGAGTTTTGCTTGAGGACAAGCAAAGATTCAAGTGTGGGGGTATTTGATGTGTGTAAAATGCAACATATAAATTACATCAAATGAGGCACAAAACTAACCCTTTTTAAGTACTAATGTTGGAAAAAGTGTGCTTTTGTCTTCCTTTTGTATTTTCAGGGTTAAAAGAGCTTAAATGAACAAAAGAAGCAAAAATGCAGCCAAATCCAACATAAATACAAAGAAAAGGAAGAAACGTGGCATGCCCGACTCCTCGACAGCATCTCCCAAAGCAAAAACAAGAAGAAAGCTGAGCATGGGGTTGTGCCCAGCTGAACATGGGGCTGTGCCCAGCTGAACACGGGGCTGTGTCCAGCGGACACGGGGCGTGTCCAGCTCAACACGGGGTCGTGCTCAGCGAGCACGGGGCAGTGTCCAGAATGGTCAGCCCTGGCACAAAAGACAAAGTGGTAGAAGCTTCTATTGCCCACCACGGGGTCGTGCCCAGCGGACACGGGGGCGTGGTCAGAGTGCTGCAGGTGCATTTATTGTAATTGCGAATTACAATTAATGAAGAGAGAGAGTGTCAGACGGGCACGGAGCCGTGCCCAGGCTTCTGTTTAGCCTATAAATAGGAGTGCTTGGCTTCATTTCAACTCATCCCTTGGCACACCACCTCTCTCACACCTCATCCACCACCCACCACCACCACCATAACACCATCATCCACCACCATCATCCATTGTCCATCGTAGAGTGTGTGAGTCGTCTCGGGATCCAAGATTGATCGTAAGAGTTCTTGACAATCAAGGCCATGTTTGCCTAAGTCTCTTACATCACTTGGTGAAGACAAGTGTTTAGTATAATACTTTTTATTTTTAATCTTTTGCACTTTTTATTTGGTTTTGTATTAATGACTTTAATAACTAGTTACTTATGTTGAAGGTGATCTTTCCTTATCGTTTGTCCGTGGTGTCTTGGCATTATTTTACTGTCTATATAAAATAAAAGATTTTCACCATTCATATCTCCACGGTCTATATGGAGATATGTTGGCTACCTGGTCGGGGGTTAAGGGAATGGTTTGGTAAAGGTCTTGCCCTTGTTCAGCGTTTAGAGGTCCTGCTTGGGACCTGGGTCAAATTTAGTAGGATCTCCTTCAATGCCCATAGGTATTGGATGGCGGGGATCCAAACTCTTTGACCCCCTCATAAGTTAACTACTATTAATACTATAACCCGGCTATTTAGGACTGTATCCCTGCTGACTCAGACTACTTAGCCGAGGGTAACGTCACCGCCAAAAGCGGGGCCTACCATAATTTGCATTAATAACTTAATTCATTATCTTTCAATAATCCGACCCTTTAGGATTGTATCCTTGCTGACTCAAACTACTGGGTTGAGGGTAACGTCGCCTTCAAAAGAGGGGCCTACTACAATAACTAAGATAATCTCTTAAACAAGTGCAAAAGTGCGAAAATAATCAAAGGTTATACTAATACACGTGTCGGATCCAAGTGATTCATCTTGTCTATCTGTTTTTATTTTATTTTATTTTTCAGCATTTAGTTAGTTTTTATTTTTCTTAGTTTAAATCATTTTTTCTAACCTTTTGATTTGATTAGACGTTGAGGATAAACCGGTATTAAATGCTCTTGTGTCCTTGGACGACCTCGGTATCTTACCAACACTATACTACGTCCACGATGGGTGCACTTGCCCATATGTGTGTTTAGTGTTAGTAAATATCGTGTTTTATAAATTTAAAACTTGGCTAAAAGTGTAAAAAGGGCTTAAATATACATCTAAATTATATACACACCGACACACATCAGGCCTCTAGAGCTTTATTCTAGCCTCGCTTTCCTAGCAAGCAAACATCTTAAACACCTGTCACATACGTTAAAATACAGTCAATACATAAATGTAAATGTGAGCATACAAGTTTGATAATAGCATAATAGAGTTCGAATAGTTTACGCATAACCAGCACGTACACAGAGGAAAACGAAGCATGTTAATTATCGACATGGATCTATCGATACCAATGACTGCGGGTTGACTGTCCGAGACAGTTCGCAATACATGATTACCACCGTAATCCATGCAAGTAATTGTCCTTAACAACCCCTGTGTGAACAGGTGCTGAGTCCAAAGTATAGTACTACGTCGTTAAGGCAGGTAGACAGCATTCCACGTGTAAACATAACAACAAGCATTCATTTAGTCACGTAATACATGCGATCCGTTAGCGTTCAAATAATTGAGTAGTGTGATTGGTTGTGTTTTGATATAAGTAACGTATGTAACACCCAAAAGTGCTAAAAGCAAAAAGGGATCGAGTATACTTACAACGATTGGTTGATGGATTGAAGGGAGCGTTTGAGAGTAGGGTTAGCCTGAATAGTTCGATAGCATAACGATGAATACACGTAGAATAGAAACAAGTGTAAGTGGGTCGAACAGCCTGGTCGATCGAACAACAGGTTCGATCGAACGGGTTGTTTGTTCGGTTGGAAGATCCGTTCGGACAGTCTGTTCGATCGGCCGGTAGGCTCGATCGGCTGGACTGTTCGAGTGGATTGTTTCTTCCTTTGAGTAGGATGTGTTTGTGTATGATGGTTTGACCTTTTGAAGTTTTCGTTGTAGTATTTGAGAACACTGAAGTGTCCTTACCTTTCGGGTCGATCGATCGAACGGCCTGTTCGATCGGCCGGCTTAACCGATCAGTTAGGAACCTCAAAAGTGAGTCCTCAGCTGGAGGTCACCTGTTCGATCGAACAGCCTGTTCGATCGGGTGGCACTTCGTACTACTACGAGTTGTAAATCGATTAAGGGTTGAAGCATAGTATCTCATGATCCGATGAGTAATGTTATCAAACAGCTCGTTCGATCGAACATCACCTCGTTCAATACTATACTTCATGAAATTGTCAAATTGTGGGGCCACTTGCTAGCCGATCGGCTGGCCTGGTCGATCGACTGACATGCCCGATCGGTTGGGCTGTCCGTTCGGACAGCCTAACCGTTCGGTCAGCATCCTGACCTGGTCAGCCTGTTCGTCTAACACTTGGCTATTTTGGTTATTTGACGTTATTTCGAGGTAGTTTGACAATGAGCTAAACCATGGAACTTTCGTTCTTACTTGTTTCCCCTGCTCGGATAGGAATCACCCAAGTCCGGCCGGTAAACTGTTCGGAACGATGGTTTGATGTTTAACTCGAAGCCGGTGAACCTCGTAGATAGAGTCCGAATCTTGAACCACTCAGCCACTAGAATGATTGGTGAGTTGACTCAAGCTCCGTTTCTATCGGTTTGACGGCATTGAGTGTAAAAGTGTTGAAAGAAAGTTGGAAATCCTTCTTTCAATCCTTCACACCATGTAATTGTTCAGATCTGTGATAGATCTTAGCTTGTTTATGTGGAAATCGGTTAGATCCGAGCTATTCATGGTGGATTGAGGCCAAAACATGATGTTCTTGAAGAACACCATGATGACATCATCCTAGAATGCTTAGATCTTGATGATTTCATGGTTAGAAATCAAGATTCGAAAGATAGAAAGGTGTAGGAGTGTGTATTGATCAAGAAAGTATAAGATTTAGGATGAAAACTTACCGGAATCGGAAGATATCTGAGAAAAGGTGAGGAGCACGAGCTGGTCGGTCAGAGAGTTTCCAAAAGTGGAAAGAATGACATTGACAACCCTATTTAAAGGCTCCAAAAGAGGAAAGGGCTGGCCGATCGGCCAGGCATCCCGATTGGACAGCCTGCTCGATCGGACAGTCCGTCCGATCAGCTGGGCTGTTCGATCGGCTGACAGCCTGATCGATCCACAGCCTGGTTCGAGTGTTTGGTGCGACGATTTTCGATATTTCGATTTCGATTGAAGACGATACGAGTACGATAGAGTTTCCTATTCAAATTACTTTCAGTCCCAATCACTATATCTAACATACAATCATCTATACTCACACTATCTTGACATTACCATTCGTCATAATTCGATTTCAATTGCATTCGATTTGAGTTTCGAGTTTCGATTGATTCGATTGATCACCATACAAAACATAAGTAAACACGCACAGGTAACACATAAGGCACACACACACGTATAACAACAACCAAAGTTCGCGTAAATTCAAGATTTGAGTTCGATGATGGTTAGATCGGTTTGATTACTGATTAGTTAACTTTATCGCATTGTTACTTCCTACTATTCACAGTCGTAATTCGGTTCGCGTCGATTAAACATTCGATTAGTTCGATTCATTCTGATTAACAACACTTACTCCACATAATACAAATAAAGCATAAAATAGACTAATTATAGTCAAAGAAGTCAAAGTTGACTTGGACTTTGACTTTGACTTTGACATTCGAAAACACGGGGTGTTACAGCCTCCTCTTGTTTAGGGAATTTCATCCCGAAATTAGGCTCGAAGCTGCACATCGCCGTGAATGATTTTACCAATTTCCCGCTTCAGATCTTCATTCAAACAACTGCGGGTACTTAGCCTTCATGTCGCTTTCGAGTTCCCAAGTGAACTCTGCACCTCGTTTTCCTTCCCATCGGACTTTCACGATAGGGATGCGTGAGCATCTGAGTTGCTTGGTTTGGCGATCCATGATCTCGAGAGGCTTTTCCATGAAGTGTAGCGTTTCGTTTACTTGAAGGTCGTCGAGCGGTACAATCAGATCATGCTCAGCTAGACACTTTCGGAGGTTCGACACATGGAAAGTTGGGTGGACGTTACTAAGTTCCTCCGGTAGTTCGAGTCTGTAGGCGACTTCTCCGATTCTTTCCAAAATCTTAAAAGGTCCAACATATCGAGGCGCTAGTTTCCCTTTCTTGCCGAATCTGATCACACCCTTCCAAGGTGATACCTTTAGGAGTACGTAGTCGCCAACGTCAAATTTAAGGGGCTTGCGTCTTCTATCGGCGTAACTCTTCTGTCTATCCCTGGCTTTCGACATGTTGTCTCGAATCTGGAGGATTTTGTCAGTCGTTTCTTGTAGTAACTCGGGACCGGTTAATTGCGAGTGACCGATCTCGTGCCACACAATAGGCGAATGCCATCTTCTTCCATATAAAGCCTCGAATGGTGCCATTTATATGCTGGTATGATAGCTGTTGTTGTACGAGAATTCGACTAACGGTAGGTATTTGTTCCAACTACCACCTAAGTCTATAACACACGCTCGGAGCATGTCCTCAAGAGTACGGATCGTTCTTTCAGTCTGTCCGTCGGTTTGAGGGTGGAATGCAGTACTCAGGTTAAGCGACGTACCAAGAGCCGCTTGAAACGTTTCCCACAATCGTGAAGTAAACCGAGCATCACGGTCAAAATGATGTCACGAGGCGTACCATGATTACAAATGATCTCGTCGGTGTAGATTCGGGCTAGTCTTTCTACCTTGTAGTCTTCCCGTATTGGCAAAAAGTGGGCTGATTTGGTCAGACGATCAACTATAACCCAAATGCTGTCGTGACCTGATGGTGTGGGCGGAAGTTTGGTTATGAAATCCATAGCTATACTCTCCCACTTCCATATGGGGATTGGAGGTTGTTAGAGTAAGCCGGAAGGTCGCTGATGTTCAGCCTTAACTCTCGCACAAGTCAGGCAACTTCCAACATAAAGAGCAATATCCCGTTTCATGCCCGGCCACCAGTACTTGTAGCGAAGATCCTGGTACATTTTATCGGCACCGGGATGAATAGAATACCGGGATTTGTGGGCTTCATTCATTACAATCTTTCGCAAATCGGTCTGCTTAGGGATCCAAATTCGGTCCAGATAATAGAAAATCCCATCTGCCTTGCTTAGAAGCTGAGCTCCATCGTGATAGATTCTCTCCTTCTTCAAGGTGTGTTCGTTAAAGCAAGCATGTTGGGCTTCGCGGATGAGAGTTTCGAGGTTGTGCTGGGCTTGGGTATTGCGAATACTGAGCAAATAACTCCGTCTGCTGAGCGCGTCGGCTACAACATTTGCCTTGCCCGGGTGATAACGAATCTCACAGTCGTAATCGCTAAGAAGTTCTACCCATCGGCGTTGACGCATGTTAAGTTCTTTCTGATTAAAGATGTGTTGTAAACTCCTGTGATCGGTGAAGATCGTACACTTGGTACCATACAGGTAGTGTCGCCAAATCTTCAATGCAAAAACAACTGCGCCTAGCTCGAGATCGTGGGTTGTATAGTTCCTCTCGTGGATTTTAAGCTGACGAGATGCGTATGCTATGACCTTGTCCCGTTGCATGAGAACACAGCCAAAACCAAGGTTGGAAGCATCACAATAGACAATGAAATCGTTGTTTCCGTCTGGCAACGCGAGAACAGGAGCATTGCAGAGCTTGCGCTTAAGGGTTTGAAAAGCAGATTCTTGTTCAGTTCCCCAAACAAAAGACCTGTCTTTATGAGTAAGAGCGGTAAGCGGCACAACGATCTTAGAGAATCCTTCGATAAATCGTCGATAATAGCCCGCTAATCCAAGAAAAGACCGGACTTCTGACGGGTTCTTTGGCGTAATCCAGCTCTTAACTGCTTCAATCTTCGCGGGATCGACATGAATACCCTGACTATTCACGATGTGACCCAGAAACTGAACCTCCTCCAACCAGAATTCGCACTTGGAGAACTTGGCATAGAGTTGGTTCCCCTGGAGTAACTTGAGAACCAAACGTAGATGTTGCGCGTGTTCGGCTTTCGACTTGGGAATAAATCAAGACATCATCGATGAACACGATGACGAAACGGTCAAGATACGGTTTACACACGCGATTCATCAGATCCATAAAAACCGCGGGCGCGTTGGTTAGACCAAAAGGCATAACAACGAACTCATAGTGGCCGTAGCGAGTGCGAAAGGCGATTTTGGGTATATCTTCCTCTTGTATGCGCAACTGATGATAACCCGAACGTAGGTCGATCTTCGAGAAACACGATGCACCTTGTAGCTGATCAAACAAATCGTGGATTCGAGGTAGGGGATAACGGTTCTTGATGGTCAGCTTAGTCAATTCCCGATAGTCGATACACATCCTGAACGAGCCATCCTTCTTTTTGACGAAGAGGACTGGCGCGCCCCAAGGAGAGGTGCTCGGGCGAATAAAGCCTTTTTCAAGTAACTCCTGGAGTTGGTTTGAGAGTTCCCTCATTTCGGACGACGCGAGTTGATAAAGGGCTTTAGCAACAGGGTTAGCTCCAGGAATAAGGTCGATACGAAAGTCGATATCACGACTTGGCGGTAGTCCGGGAAGGTCATCAGGGAACACCTGAGGAAATTCACGAACCACTGGGACGTCTTTGACTTCAACCTTCTTTTTCTTTTCCTTCTCCGCTACTACAATGTTGGCCAAGAAAGCTCTGTATTCCTTGTGGAGATATTTGCTAGCTTGGATACACGACATGAGCTGAAGACCTTTTGAAGCTGTTTCACCGTATACACATAAGAGATCACCATTTGCGAGCGAGAATCGAATCATCTTTTCAAAACACACAACTTCAGCATGGTTTTCACGAAGAAAGTCCATGCCTACTATGACGTCAAAACTTCCGAGCTGCATCGGAATGAGATCAATTGGGAAGAGGTGATTGTTGAGCTCGAGGGTACAATCACGAAGAACAGAGTTAACGGCGATGGTTCTTCCAGTAGCAACTTCGACTTCGAATGACAATGGGAGATAAGAACACTTACGACTAAGGAGCTTCTCAAATTCAAATGACACAAAGCAGTTATCGGCTCCAGTATCAAACAAACATGAGGCATAAATACCATTCACAAGGAATGTACCATTAACCACGTTGTTGTCAGCCTGGGCTTGACGGGCGTTGATGTTAAAGGTTCTGGCACGGGCTGCTTGCTGTTGCAGCTGAGGCTGCTGCTGGGGTTCTTGTTTCACAACTCGGTTCGGGCACATGTTTGCAAAGTGGTTAGGATCACCACATGCAAAGCAGACTCGAGCATTGACTGTGGGTGCTTGAGCTGCGGGTTGGCCTTGAGGGGCTGGGAGTAGAGCTTGATGAGCGGTGGCTTGAACTGGGGCTTGACGGGGACCATAGCGACAATTCGCAATGAAATGCCCGTAGAGGTTGCAGTGGGCGCAGAAACGACAGGCGATTCCCACCGGATGATGGTATGAGCATGTCGGGCAGAGCCGGTGGGGACCTGTGTAAGCGCGCTTAGCTGGCGGTGCATTGATCACTGGAGCTTGTCGATGGTGAGACTGCTGCTGAGCCTGTACGGCTTGCAGAGGAGCAGTAGTCGTTGTCACAGCACAGTTCTTGTTGCTGGAGCTGTTTTTGCTGTGCTTCTTCTTTCTTCTTGATGACTTAGAGGGTTGAGCAGTGGTGGTGTCGACGGTCGATGCGGTGGTGGCTTGGTGCAGAGACTTGGTATGCTTATCCCAAAAACCAGACTTTACCCACTTGTCATTGATCTCAGCGGCAAGCAGGTAGGTCTCTTCAATCGATGATGTCTTGGCAGCATGAACAAAATCGGCAACACAATCGGGTAGAGCTCGAATATACTTCTTGATGGCCATGTCCGACGTCTTGACTTGGTCGGGACAGATGATGCTAAGCTGCTTGAAACGAGAAGTTAAAGCAGCGTTGTCTCCATCCTTCTACTTGATGTTCCAAAACTTATCCTCCAGCTTTTGACGTTCATGGGGAGGGCAGAATTCGTCCATCATGATTGCCTTTAACTCCTCCCAAGTCAGCTCATAAGCTGCATCATTTCCGCGCTTGTTTCGTTCGGCCGTCCACCAGTCTAGAGCTCGGGACTGGAAGACACTTGTAGCATTGAGGGTGCAGAGATTTTCAGGACAACCGCTTTGGCGCAGAGTGATTTCAACTGAATCGAACCACTGAAACATGGCGGTAGGGCCATCTTCTCCGGTGAATTCTTTGGGTCCGCATGCTTTAAACTGTTTGAAGCTGAAACCAGTCTTGTTGGCATCCTTAGGAGCTTCAGTTCGCGACTCCATGGATGATTTACTGACGTTCTCATACACCTCGCTTACAGCTTTTGCCACACTCTTGGCAATGATAGTAGCGAGACGCTTGTCTCTCTTCTCTTGGCGAGTAAGTGGGGTTCGACGTCCAGATGACGACATGGTCTGCAACAGACATCGTCGTAGGTCTCCGACACAACAATCGAATCTCACCTCACACGTCTACTACTTACTAAAGCTCAGGAACACGATAGGGCATGAATCACATAAACACACAGGCACAAAACCACAGATTCATGTAATCATAGAAGCACAGAAGCACATAGAGCACAGAATCACAGAAGCACCTAAGCACAGAATCATATAATCACAGAAACACATACACATTTAATCACAGATGCACTAGGTACGTGGTTCCCTATAAGCACATAGAGCATTCTGACTGCCTCAAGATCCTATCATTCAAAGCTCGCGTGTCGTTCGCATATAGTGATCGCGTATAGTATATCAAATAGTATCGTATAACCGTATAGTATGTCAAGTATAGTATAGCGTATATCGTAGCATAGTATCGTCTAGAGTTGTAACGACTTGTTACCGTTTTGAGGTAGAAGAGCAATTCGAGTCGTGTGTGTTGATCGAAGTGATAGCAAAAATCGAATAAATACCAAAATTAAGCACATAAACAGATAATTACACATAAAGCACATAAAATCGACGAATCATCAGAGTCGGCAGTTACGGGCTCAGAATCGAAACACATAAAATTGAGAAATAGATTGTCTGCGGCTACTAGACATCGACTACCCAAGGCGATTCGACTATTCGCAGTAGACTTGTCGTCACTTTTCGACTTTCGGGATCGCATTTCTGCCTCGATTCTTGGGCATTCAACGCGTATTCCCTAGGTCATACTTGCGAGTTCAGGTCGTTGGAGTCCGTCGAGGCTTTGGTGAGAAAATAAAAATCCGGAACAAGTTGTCAAGGTTAGGGTTTCACCCCTAGCTTAACAACTTCTTCCTTGTTTTAGAAAAATTTGAGGAGATTATTCATCAAAATATGGATTTCACTCCTGATTTGGTATAATTCTCCTCGTTCGTTATCGAAAATCATGAGGGAATCATTGATAAATTGATAAAATCAGCATTGATCAAACAATTTAGTCGAGAGTTTGCGGCTTTCACACCTAATCTCGACTAAATCGCTTGACTCTAATTGAAAATTCGAGTGCAGTGATAGCAAAGAGCATTAGAATATAGCACATAAGCTTGGTCTGTTGGTTCCTAACTATAGTCCAGGTCTCTAAGACAGCGACCCGGACTAGGTCGTGTCTTGCCTAATTCCCTATAGTTATGGCTCTGATACCAATCTGTCACACCCCAACCGATTGCGGAATCATCGGGGCATGGCACTGAGCGAAACAGATTGTCCAGAAGTTTCCACAACAACTATTAATACTATTCAGTTAAATGATACGTCCCATACCGTATCCCAAATAATACAATATATTATTACAGATATCAACTAGTCAAGTAATTCTGTTCCGACAACTCAGATTTAATTAAAAACGAATAAATATTGTTCAAATGCTCCTAAAGACCCAGTTGGACAAGATCTACAGACAACTATGCTTTAGACGCTTGTTCCTGACAGACAACTATTTGTTGGTGGCCTCTAGAGCTTTATTCTAGCCTCGCTTTCCTAGAGAGCAAACATCTTAAACACCTGTCACATACGTTAAAATACAGTCAATACATAAATATAAAGGTGAGCATACAAGTTTGATAATAGCATAATAGAGTTCGAATAGTTTACGCATAACCAGCACGTACACAGAGGAAAACGAAACATGTTAATTATCGACATGGATCTATCGATACCAATGACTGCGGGTTGACTGTCCGAGACAGTTCGCAATACATGATTACCACCGTAATCCATGCAAGTAATTGTCCTTAACAACCCTCGTGTGAACGGGTGCTGAGTCCAAACTATAGTACTACGTCGTTAAGGCAGGTAGACAGCATTCCACGTGTAAACATAACAACAAGCATTCATTTAGTCACGTAATACATGTGATCGGTTAGCGTTCAAATAATTGAGTAGTGTGACTGGTTGTGTTTTGATATAAGTAACTTATGTAACACCCAAAAGTGCTAAAAGCAAAAAGGGATCGAGTATACTCACAGCTATTAGTTGATGGATTGATGGGACCGCTTGAGAGTAGGGTTAACCTGAATAGTTCGATAGCATAACGATGAATACACGTAGAATGGAAACAAGTGTAAGTGGGTCGAACAGCCCGGTCGATCGAACAACAGGTTCGATCGAACGGGTTGTTCGTTCGGTTGGAAGATCCGTTCGGACAGTCTGTTCGATCGGCCGGTAGGCTCGATCGGCTGGACTGTTCGAGTGGATTGTTTCTTCCTTTGAGTAGGATGTGTTTGTGTATGATGGTTTGACCTTTTGAAGTTTTCGTTGTAGTATTTGAGAACACTGAAGTGTCCTTACCTTTCGGGTCGATCGATCGAACGGCCTGTTTGTAACACCCCCAAAATACCACCTGCGGAAACCCCGCGAGGCATGTTACACATCAGAGTCTGAGCCACCAATCACATTGAACCAATGATAAATATTTAAATAAAACATGTCATTAATTGCCAAGATTAAACGTCAAATATAATATCGATTCACAAAGAGTTATATAGCGGAAGCATATGATAAGTCGTTTAGCAATTGTTTCATAATAAAACCCAAAACCAATGTATCAATTATAAGTAATCCAATAGCCTCGATCCATGACCACTCCAGCACTCCCAGATAGCAAGTCCATGTTCCAAGGTTAACGACCTACAAGCATGCAAACAAGTGTGTCAGACTACGCTGGTGAGTTCAAGGTTTTGTTAACGTGTTGAGTTACCAGAGGTATGTTAATGCGATTCAATGTTGTGTTACGATGTTGCTCATGTTAGATACCCTAGGGAGTGTGCCCATGTGTATCCGGGGAGTGGGTACCCCTTAACGACCGATTGCTATGTTGCCTTCGCTAGATACCCTAGGGAGTGTGCCCATATGTATCCGAGGAGTGTGCCTCTAACAACCATAGCCATACCCAGATAATTAGTTCACGCCCGTCCTTACGGCCCGGTGTGAGGTTTCCCACCTAATAGCGCTATCAACTAATTACCCCATTGCCCTCCAGGCAATAACCAAAACCGATTAAGTTGTTTACCCAATGTTTCCCTTCCAAATGTTTACCAGTTGTCCCAAACCACCGGGACGCATGCTTGAGAAAATGCAATGAACTCACCTTGGTTTGCTCGGCAGATTGTACCAAAGTTACCTGAATTAAAAGTGGTCAATCACGTCCTAACAGGATTACCATACGAGTCAGGTTTGGTTCAAGCAAAGCACGTATGATTACACTTAGTTTAACATATTGCTAACACGTATCAATCATGGCAACATAGCACACACATAGCATGTTTTAAATGTTATAAGTTTATCATACGGATGAAGCCCACATAAGTCTCGGCCCAACACGTTGTGCGATCGGCACATCCTTGTGCGATCCACAGCGTGTTGTGCGACATGATAGAGCCCGGCCCAAACAGTAATTAAGCCCAACATATAAGTAAATAGTCCAATAAGCATATCGGCCCAATAGAACAGACATGATTTAACTTGTGCGATCCAATACTACTTGTGCGATCCAATACTACTTGTGCGATCGGAGTGGTTGTGCGATTGGCAGTTTGGGCTTGTTCGGCCCATCAGCATAACCACATTACAACTTGTGCGGTCCAGTTCGTCTTGTGCGACTGGACAATTCTTGTGCGACCGAATTTGTGTGTTTGGGCTTGTGCGATTTGTTTAACAAACTTTCTAGAAATCATGTACATCCCTTTCACAAATAATACCAATAATCACGCCAATCAGTTACAAGAAATTCAACAGTTTCCAATTCCACACTTATTGACCGAATCCATCATTTAACCGATTCCATATTTACATTCTATCAATTAACACAATCTCCGATTACAACATTCCTTTAATCGATCAAATAAGGTTCTTATCCTTAAATTTCATATGAACCCTAATTATTATCAACAAGAATAGTAATCATACCACTAAAACATATTAGCCTGCCTCTTGAATCAGTAACATACATCCGATCAAGTTAATTAACTCATCCAATTCGTTGTGTAACAAATCCGAAAACATGCCATTCTAGCCGATTAACATTCATACAAATCCGATTACATTCTTTCAAATCTTAAATCTCATAATTAGTTCACACCACCCTATACTCGATGATAATCCAATCCGATTATTATTACCACACACATATGAGCCGATCCATCTTAACATTAATAGCTATAACACAACATCATGCAACCCTATGATAATGATTTCTCAACATGAACGGATTGAATCAAACATATACACACACCTTCATCGATCAAGCATAACATCAAATAATAACAAACACATAAAATACTAACCGAATTAGAGAATGATCCGAAACACTAAGAACTTCGATGATGTGTGCGGTTGCCTTCGAGTTCGTGAGAGAGAGAGAGAGAGACGAGCTAGGGTTTCGGTGTGTTGTGATTTGATAAAGTGGGGAATGGTTACAATTCTCCCATGTGTTATCCGGTTAAGAGGGGATGGGCCGAACCCATCACTTGGGCTGCCCATGGTTCGAATACAAGCGGTGGCCCGAATGGGCTTGTGCGGTCGCATGAGAGTTGTGCGGTTCGGATTAAGTAAGTATATACATATTCACATAACTTATCATAACGTCATAATATTCAATAAGTCAATCATTCAATGATTCAATCAAGTTCACATACGTTGCATACAATACAAAGACGGGTTTGAAATACGAGTTGTCACAGTATCCCCAACTAAAAAGAAATTTCGTCCCGAAATTTGGTACGCACTCACTAAGGAAGCTGGGTAAGCTATATTGTTCACTAGTTAAGGAAGCTGGGTAAGCTATATTGTTCACTAGTTTTCCTAGGGTGTCACATCATCCCCCACTTGAATGGGAATTTCGTCCCGAAATTCACTAGTTGCATCAACTTTAGATTCGCTAGGTTTCGCCTGGTCGTTGGGGAACAAATGTGGATACTTAAGTTTCATCTGGTCCTCGCGTTCCCACGTGAACTCTGGACCGCGTCTTGAGTTCCAACGAACTCTCACAATCGGTATACGGCTGTGTTTCCGAACTTTAACTTCCCGATCCATAATCTCAATTGGTTCTTCGACAAACTGCAATTTGTCATCTATCTTCAGCTCTTGAAATGGCACAACTAGTGTTTCATCAACCAAACACTTCTTTAGCTGCGACACGTGAAATACATCATGGACATTACCCAACTCAGCCGGTAATTCCAACCTGTAGGCCACCTTTCCAATCCGTTCTACAATTTTGAATGGTCCTACATAACGAGGGTTTAGTTTGCCGCGTTTCCCAAAACGCACCACACCCTTCCAGGGTGAAACCTTTAACATAACGCGGTCATTAACTTCAAATTCCAGCGGTTTACTACGCTTGTCAGCGTAGCTTTTCTGGCGGTCGCGAGCTGCGGCCATACGGTTTCGGATCTGCACAATGCTTTCTGATGCCTCAAGAACAAATTCAGGGCCTGTAATCTGACTATCACCCACCTCATGCCAACAGAGAGGTGAACGACATTTCCGTCCGTACAGTGCTTCGAACGGAGCTGCCTTAATACTTGAATGGTAGCTGTTGTTGTAGGAGAATTCTATCAACGGTAGGTGCTTCTCCCATCCTTTTCCAAAGTCGAGTACGCATGCCCGAAGCATATCTTCAAGTGTCTGGATGGTGCGCTCGCTTTGACCATCTGTCTGCGGGTGATAAGCGGTACTCATGTCGAGTTGAGAACCGAACGATTTATGCATTGACTGCCATAACTCTGAAGTGAAACGCGGATCTCGGTCTGAAATGATAGAAGTTGGCACCCCATGCCTAGAAACCACTTCCTTAAGGTAGATTGCTGCCAATTGAGAAAACTTGCCTGTTTCCTTGATTGCTAAGAAGTGTGCTGACTTCGTGAGGCGATCAACAATCACCCAAATGGTATCGTTCCCAGCCTGAGTCCTTGGTAACCCTGTAACGAAATCCATGGCGATCTGTTCCCACTTCCATGTGGGTATTTCTGGCTGTTGAAGTAGACCCGAGGGCTTTTGATGTTCCGCTTTGACTTTAGCACAAGTCAAACATTTGCTGACGTAGGTTGCTATATGAGCTTTCATGCTGGGCCACCAGTATGTAGTTTTCAAGTCGTGATACATCTTATCTGATCCAGGATGTACAGAGTAACGTGACTTATGTGCCTCATCCATTACAAGTTCTCGTAAGTCACCATGGAGTGGAACCCAGATGCGTCCGGTTACGTAGTAAGCACCGTCTCCCTTTCGTTCTAGTCGTTGCCTCGAGCCACGTAAAGCTTTAGCTCGAACGTTCTCTGGTTTCAACGCTTCTAACTGAGCGTCTCGTATCTGGGAAGGAAGGTTGGACTGGATCGTGAGTTGCAATGCTCGCACACGCCTAGGTGCATTATCCTTTCTGCTGAGGGCGTCAGCTACAACGTTCGCCTTGCCCGGATGATACTTGATGGCACATTCATAATCGTTCAATAATTCCACCCATCGTCGTTGTCGCATATTCAGTTCTTTCTGGTCGAAGATGTGCTGAGGACTCCTATGGTCGGTGTAGATGGTGCATTTGGTACCGTACAGATAGTGCCTCCAAATCTTCAACGCAAATACCACCGCTCCTAACTCCAAGTCGTGTGTCGTGTAGTTTTTCTCGTGAACTTTCAGCTGACGAGAAGCATAAGCTATTACCTTCTCGCGTTGCATCAATACGCAACCGAGACCCTGAATTGACGCGTCACAATATACCACAAAATCTTCGGTGCCCTCTGGTAAAGACAAGATTGGTGCACTGCAAAGTCTCTGTTTCAGTACTTGGAAAGCCTCTTCCTGCTTCGTTCCCCAAGAGTACGTCGTGTTCTTCTGTGTCAGCGAGGTGAGAGGTTGCGTGATTTTCGAGAAATCTTTAATGAACCTTCGATAATACCCTGCAAGACCAAGAAATTGTCGCACCTCAGATGGAGTCTTTGGTGCCGCCCAATTCTTAACTGCATCCACCTTCGCAGGATCCACATGTATCCCTTTCTCGTTAACAACGTGCCCAAGGAAGTGCACTTCTCGAATCCAAAAGTCGCACTTAGAAAATTTCGCATACAACTGTTCCCTTCTCAAAAGTTCCAAGATGAGACGTAGGTGACGCTCGTGATCTTCTTTATTCTTGGAATAGACTAAGATGTCGTCAATAAACACTATAACAAACTCATCAAGATATGGCTTACATACGCGGTTCATGAGATCCATGAAAACCGCTGGTGCATTAGTCAATCCAAACGGCATAACCAAAAACTCGTAGTGTCCATAGCGTGTTCGAAAAGCAGTCTTGGGAACATCCTCTTCCCTAACCCTTACCTGGTGATACCCCGATCTTAAGTCGATCTTGGAATAGAAACTTGACCCTTGCAGCTGGTCAAACAAGTCGTCGATGCGTGGTAACGGATAGCGGTTCTTAATGGTCACCTTGTTGAACTCTCGATAATCAATACACATACGGAATGACCCATCTTTCTTCTTTACAAATAGTACTGAGGCTCCCCAAGGCGAAGAACTGGGTCGAATAAAGCCCCTGTCCAGCAACTCTTGCAGTTGGTTAGACAGTTCTTGCAACTCTCCAGGTGCTAACCGGTAAGGAGCTCGAGCAATTGGGGCCGCTCCCGGCGCAAGATCAATCTGGAATTCTACTTGACGATGAGGAGGTAACCCTGGTAGCTCCTCTGGGAATACATCAGCGAATTCTCGCACCACTGGCAGATCCTCGATCTTACTTTCTTCAGACTGAGCGTTGGTAACTAACGCTAACATTGCAGGATACCCCTTTTTCAGATATTGCTGTGCACGCATGGCCGAGATAATACCAACCATCGTCCCACTACGATGCCCTTGAACTAGTAATGTCTCCCCATCAGGGAGAGGGATACGCACGATTTTCTCTTTACACAAAATTTCTGCTTGGTGCTTAGACAGCCAATCCATGCCTACTACTATATCAAAACTACCGAGCGTAACGGGAAGGAGGTCAATATCAAACACCTGACCCACGAGATCTAGTTTGCACCCGAAAAGGACATTCGAGGCTTCTATCGTCTTACCATCTGCTAGTTCTACTACTTGTTTAACTTCTAAAGGTGTTGGGGTTATCCCTAATCGTTGACTAAACTCTAGGGACACATAACTCCAATCGGCACCCGAATCAAATAATACAGAAGCAATACGATTGTTAACAGGAAACGTACCAGTTACAACGTTGCCGTCATTCCTGGCATCCCCTGCTCCAAGCTGGAACACTCTGCCTCGAGCACCATTTCCCCCATTATTGCCGTTGTTGTTGTTGTTGTTTCCAGCATTGTTGTTATTCGGGCGGTTGTTGTCGTTAGAGTTCTGGTTTAACTGAGGGCAATCCCGCTTAAAGTGACCCTCGTCACCACACTGATAGCACCCCTTCCTGAAACCCTGGTTCTGCTGGGGTGGTTGTCCCTGTTGTCTCTGATTCTGCTGGTTTTGTTGCTGCTGGTGTTTGGGCTGTGGGGCCCTGCAATCCCTGGCCTCATGACCCGCCTTACCACACCTGTTACACATCCGACTACACGCCCCGAAATGATGATAGCCACACTTGTTACATCGTGGCTTCTTCCCTGCATACGAACCCTGGCTGTGGCCACTTCCCTGGCCTTGATTGACGGAAGACGACTGGCTGATGCTGCGGTTGTTGTTGTTGTCTGGCCTTTTCTGAGTATGACCAGCACTGGATGCTTTGTTGTAGTCGCTCCACTTTCGTTTGTTATCATTAGCAGATGTAGTAGCAGTGGGTGCCGCAGTAGCAGTGGCTGAAATGCGCGGGGGTAACGAATTGCTCTCGACCTCTTGGTCCACAATCTTATGAGTCAGTCGAACAATCTGTGTTAAATCATTGAGATGGGCTGTAGTGACCAAACTCTTCACACGCGGAGGCAACCCTTTGATGAATAACTCAATCCTCCGAGACATAGGCCGGGACAAGTTCGGGCACATGTCGGCCAGTTCATACGATCGCTTCACATACGCTTCGACTTCAGATCCAACCATCTTTAAGTCGTAGTATTCGTTTTCCAACTTCTGGACCTCATCCCGAGGACAGTACTCCTCCCTGATCAGTTCTTTAAAGTCTTCCCAGGTTGTGGCATTCGCTGCCTAGATGCCCAACAACTGTACCTGGGCGTTCCACCATGTTAGGGCACCATCTGCCAAGGTACCCGCAGCATATTTCACCCTGTCCCCAGCGGGACAGTTACAGATAGCAAACACAGACTCTGCTTTCTCGAACCATCTCAGAAGTCCCACAGCCCCTTCAGTCCCGGTGAAGGTCTGTGGCTTACAGTCCATAAACATTTTGAACGTACACGCAGGCTGGTTGTTGTGAGGTTGCGCTTGCTGACCTAAATGACGGAAGGAAACACATTATAGAAGTGAAAAAGACGTGTACGCGATATGAGAGTAAGAGTACTTGGTACATTCCGTACCAGCTTGATAGGCTGCTAAAGCCTCAGCCACACGGGTATTGATTAAGTCAGTCAACTCAGCCTGAGTCATGTTGATATTGCCACGTCCGTGTCCTCGTCCACTCATGATTCTATAGTTGGAAATGAATCGATTCAGAAATTCGAAACGAGATGGAAGTCAAGTATCATACTGATATTTACGTACTACCAAGTTCACACATAGTAAGGCAGAACCCTTCTCACGCTCGATAAGCCTCACTGGGACTTGCATGCACCCCACGTTATTATTAAGTGTGCACCCATAATAATAAGGCAATTTGCATGCTTATCTCAGTGCCTCTTAGCTTGCGCTCAAAGTTTCCCCCATTCAAACAACACAACAGATGGTATCACAGGTCTATGGTTCGCATGGGTCGAAGAGTAGTGTCACACTATCAAGTCACTATGGTGTCAAATGTTTCAGTTCATATACGTTCTGAGTGTGTGACTGCTAAGCAAGTAATGTATAAAGTGAGAGAGAGACGAACCTTGCAATCTGGAGCTGAGTGTCATGATCGATCTTCGAAGTTGTTTGGTTATAGTCTGGTTTTATAAAACATTTTAAAACCTAGTTCACTATAACCTGGCTCTGATACCAAACTGTAACACCCCCAAAATACCACCTGCGGAAACCCCGCGAGGCGTGTTACACATCAGAGTCTGAGCCACCAATCACATTGAACCAATGATAAATATTTAAATAAAACATGTCATTAATTGCCAAGATTAAACGTCAAATATAATATCGATTCACAAAGAGTTATATAGCGGAAGCATATGATAAGTCGTTTAGCAATTGTTTCATAATAAAACCCAAAACCAATGTATCAATTATAAGTAATCCAATAGCCTCGATCCATGACCACTCCAGCACTCCCAGATAGCAAGTCCATGTTCCAAGGTTAACGACCTACAAGCATGCAAACAAGTGTGTCAGACTACGCTGGTGAGTTCAAGGTTTTGTTAATGTGTTGAGTTACCAGAGGTATGTTAATGCGATTCAATGTTGTGTTACGATGTTGCTCATGTTAGATACCCTAGGGAATGTGCCCATGTGTATCCGGGGAGTGGGTACCCCTTAACGACCGATTGCTATGTTGCCTTCGCTAGATACCCTAGGGAGTGTGCCCATATGTATCCGAGGAGTGTGCCTCTAACAACCATAGCCATACCCAGATAATTAGTTCACGCCCGTCCTTACGGCCCGGTGTGAGGTTTCCCACCTAATAGCGCTATCAACTAATTACCCCATTGCCCTCCAGGCAATAACCAAAACCGATTAAGTTGTTTACCCAATGTTTCCCTTCCAAATGTTTACCAGTTGTCCCAAACCACCGGGACGCATGCTTGAGAAAATGCAATGAACTCACCTTGGTTTGCTCGGCAGATTATACCAAAGTTACCTGAATTAAAAGTGGTCAATCACGTCCTAACAGGATTACCATACGAGTCAGGTTTGGTTCAAGCAAAGCACGTATGATTACACTTAGTTTAACATATTGCTAACACGTATCAATCATGGCAACATAGCACACACATAGCATGTTTTAAATGTTATAAGTTTATCATACAGATGAAGCCCACATAAGTCTCGGCCCAACACGTTGTGCGATCGGCACATCCTTGTGCGATCCACAGCGTGTTGTGCGACATGATAGAGCCCGGCCCAAACAGTAATTAAGCCCAACATATAAGTAAATAGTCCAATAAGCATATCGGCCCAATAGAACAGACATGATTTAACTTGTGCGATCCAATACTACTTGTGCGATCCAATACTACTTGTGCGATCGGAGTGGTTGTGCGATTGGCAGTTTGGCCTTGTTCGGCCCATCAGCATAACCACATTACAACTTGTGCGGTCCAGTTCGTCTTGTGCGACTGGACAATTCTTGTGCAACCGAATTTGTGTGTTTGGCCTTGTGCGATTTGTTTAACAAACTTTCTAGAAATCATGTACATCCCTTTCACAAATAATACCAATAATCACGCCAATCAGTTACAAGAAATTCAACAGTTTCCAATTCCACACTTATTGACCGAATCCATCATTTAACCGATTCCATATTTACATTCTATCAATTAACACAATCTCCGATTACAACATTCCTTTAATCGATCAAATAAGGTTCTTATCCTTAAATTTCATATGAACCCTAATTATTATCAACAAGAATAGTAATCATACCACTAAAACATATTAGCCTGCCTCTTGAATCAGTAACATACATCCGATCAAGTTAATTAACTCATCCAATTCGTTGTGTAACAAATCCGAAAACATGCCATTCTAGCCGATTAACATTCATACAAATCCGATTACATTCATTCAAATCTTAAATCTCATAATTAGTTCACACCACCCTATACTCGATGATAATCCAATCCGATTATTATTACCACACACATATGAGCCGATCCATCTTAACATTAATAGCTATAACACAACATCATGCAACCCTATGATAATGATTTCTCAACATGAACGGATTGAATCAAACATATACACACACCTTCATCCATCAAGCATAACATCAAATAATAACAAACACATAAAATACTAACCGAATTAGAGAATGATCCGAAACACTAAGAACTTCGATGATGTGTGCGGTTGCCTTCGAGTTCGTGAGAGAGAGAGAGAGAGACGAGCTAGGGTTTCGGTGTGTTGTGATTTGATAAAGTGGGGAATGGTTACAATTCTCCCATGTGTTATCCGGTTAAGAGGGGATGGGCCGAACCCATCACTTGGGCTGCCCATGGTTCGAATACAAGCGGTGGCCCGAATGGGCTTGTGCGGTCGCATGAGAGTTTTGCGGTTCGGATTAAGTAAGTATATACATATTCACATAACTTATCATAACGTCATAATATTCAATAAGTCAATCATTCAATGATTCAATCAAGTTCACATACGTTGCATACAATACAAAGACGGGTTTGAAATACGAGTTGTCACACTGTTCGATCGGCCGGCTTAACCGATCGGTTAGGAACCTCAAAAGTGAGTCCTCAGCTGGAGGTCACCTGTTTGATCGAACAGCCTGTTCGATCGGGTGGCACTTCGTACTACTACGAGTTGTAAATCGATTAAGGGTTGAAGCATAGTATCTCATGATCCGATGAGTAATGTTATCAAACAGCTCGTTCGATCGAACATCACCTCGTTCAATACTATATTTCATGAAATTGTCAAAGTGTGGGGCCACTTGCTAGCCGATCGGCTGGCCTGGTCGATCGGCTGACATGCCCGATCGGTTGGGCTGTCCGTTCGGATAGCCTAACCGTTCGGTCAGCATCCTGACCTGGTCGGCCTGTTCGTCTAACACTTGGCTGTTTTGGTTATTTGACGTTATTTCGAGGTAGTTTGACAACGAGTTAAACCATGGAACTTTCGTTCTTACTTGTTTCCCCTGCTCGGACAGGAATCACCCAAGTCTGGCCGGTAAACTGTTCGGAACGGTGGTTTGATGTTTAACCCGAAGTCGGTGAACCTCGTAGATAGAGTCCGAATCTTGAACCACTCAGCCACTAGAATGATTGGTGAGTTGACTCAAGCTCCGTTTCTATCGGTTTGACGGCATTGAGTGTAAAAGTGTTGAAAGAAAGTTGGAAATTCTTCTTTCAATCCTTCACACCATGTAATTGTTCAGATCTGTGATAGATCTTAGCTTGTTTATGTGGAAATCGGTTAGATCCGAGCTATTCATGGTGGATTGAGGCCAAAATATGATGTTCTTGAAGAACACCATGATGACATCATCCTAGAATGCTTAGATCTTGATGATTTCATGGTTAGAAATCAAGATTCAAAAGATAGAAAGGTGTAGGAGTGTGTATTGATCAAGAAAGTACAAGATTTAGGATGAAAACTTATCGGAATCGGAAGAAATCTGAGAAAAGGTAAGGAGCACGAGCTGGTCGGTCAGAGAGTTTCCAAAAGTGGAAAGAATGACAATGACAACCCTATTTATAGGCTCCAAAAGAGGAAAGGGCTGGCCGATCGGCCAGGCATCCCGATCGGACAGTCCGTCCGACCGGCTGGGCTGTTCGATCGGCTGACAGCCTGATCGATTCACAGCCTGGTTCGAGTGTTCGGTGCGACGATTTTCGATATTTCGATTTCGATTGAAGACGATACGAGTACGATAGAGTTTCCTATTCAAATTACTTTCAGTCCCAATCACTATATCTAACATACAATCATCTATATTCACACTATCCTGACATTACCATTCGTCATAATTCGATTTCGATTGCATTCGATTTGAGTTTCGAGTTTCGATTGATTCGATTGATCACCACACAAAACATAAGTAAACACGCACAGGTAACACATAAGGCACACACACACGTATAACAACAACCAAAGTTCGCGTAAATTCGAGATTCGAGTTCGATGATGGTTAGATCGGTTTGATTACTGATTAGTTAACTTTATCGCATTGTTACTTCCTACTATTCACAGTCGTAATTCGGTTCGCGTCGATTAAACATTCGATTAGTTCGATTCATTCTGATTAACAACACTTACTCCACATAATACAAATAAAGCATAAAATAGACTAATTACAGTCAAAGAAGTCAAAGTTGACTTGGACTTTGACTTTGACTTTGACATTCGAAAACACGGGGTGTTACATGGATGGTGTTGGACGCGAAGGTAGGAGGTGGGGGTGTATGACGCATAAGAAATTCAAAAACAAAAAAAAAAATTTTGGTAACCGTTGGGTAAGGCAGGGTAGAGGGGGGTTGTTACAGGGATAAGGTTTCACGGTGAAGAGGTAGAGGGTGAAGAAGCGGTAGTTCTGTTGGGAATGTGACCGGGTATAACTGCCGGAAGTTTTGATGGAGGCGACAGTTCTCGAAGGGAAGGGAAAGGTGGAGGCAGGTTGATGCAGTGATGAGGTCGGTCACCGGAGTTGGAGGGGGAAGGGGGGACTCCGGAGGGAAGGAAATCCAATCTGCCTAAAAAAAGTTCTATAGGTTTTCATTAAAATTTCATAAAAATAAAAGGACATAAAAGTAAAATAGGTTATATGTTAGAAGCTCAGCCAATAGTATTACAGGAAAAAGTTATAAATTATAGTTTGAAGACTAATTGGATTGAAATTTTCCTTTTTAGCTAATATATACCGGTACTGTAATCGGTATTTTCGGTATTAGTACCGATTCTGTATCGGTTGGTACCGAGTTCATCCCTACCCTTGAAACTATAAAAGAAAAATATAAAAGTTGAAGAAAATCAACAAAAAAAAAAAAGATGTGCAATACCGTTGTTGTTCGTACGGTACCCGTGATCAGCGATCAGCAAATGGTACCAGATAGCAGCACTAAATCTCCCGAACCAAAAGATTTCCAATATCAATTCGGCACAACTTTTGGTGTTTTCTGTATCAGTGTCGGTTTTTATCTTCATGTATCGATACCGAACATGATCGTACTGGTATTTTCGATACCAGTACTGGCTCGATACTGGTTGACATCAATCTTATCCTAACCCGTGATATTAAAAAAATGATTAAAGTTAAAAAGTAAATAAAATAACTATTATTATATTATTATATTATAATATTAAAATAATAAAAGTATTAAAAAGTATATATTATTATAATATTAAAATTACTATTCATTATATTCTAATTTTAATATAAATAAATAAATAAATAAAATAAAATTATATATATATATATACATATATATATATATACATAGGGGAAGGATGTAAAGAAAACCCACTTTAATTTAGAAAACCCGGGAAACTCAAAGCTCCCGATGTTTTTTTTCTTGAAAAAAATTACACATGTTATATACATGTTTTTAAGGGTTTTGGGCAAAAAAAAAATCAAAAAAGCGCCGAGTAGATATTTTAAGAAAAAATAAACAAGTTTTGGTGTAACACATGTTACATTCATCTGACATATTTGTAACATGTGTTACACCAAAACTTGTTTATTTTTTTTAAAAATATCTACTCGACGCTTTTTTGATTTTTTTTGCCCAAAACCCTTAAAAACATGTATATAACATGTGTAATTTTTTTCAAGAAAAAAAAACATCGGGAGCTTTGAGTTTCCCGGGTTTTCTAAATTAAAGTGGGTTTTCTATAGATACTTACATTATATATATATATATATATATATATATATATATATATATATATATATATATATATATAGGGAGCCGCTAGAATGAGAACCACCTCGAGTTGTAAGAACCGCGAGAACTACACCCCACGGAGCGCCGTTCGCCGCGATTTTTTTTTACAAGTAGATGTGTGCATTATAAACACGGCCGTAAAAAATCACGGCGAACGGCGCTCCGTGGGGTGTACTTTTTTACACCTCAAGTTTGGTGGAAAAAAAAAAGAAAAAAGAAAAAAAATTAAAAAACACCAAAGTTGAGGTGTAAAAAAGTACACCCCACGGAGCGCCGTTCGCCATGATTTTTTACGGCCGTGTTTATAATGCACACATCTACTTGTAAAAAAAAAATCGCGGCGAACGGCGCTCCGTGGGGTGTAGTTCTCGCGGTTCTTACAACTCGGGGTGGTTCTCATTCTAGCAGCCCCCTATATATATATATATATATATATATATATATATATATATATATATATAAATATAGGGGAATGTTCATTTGATAAGAAAATTAAATTAAGAAGAAAAAGAACAAAGGGTACAAATGTAAAACATTAAATAGTTTTTCTCTCAACTTATTTATTATTATCTTTGACCAATTAATTAGTCATAAACACTATCATCCTCCACACTTAGATTTTTGGTTACACACATCAAAATTTATCCTACACATTTTGAAATTTATCCTACACATATTGAAATTTATCCTACACAGCTCGTAATTCATTCTACACACCTCGTAATTTACGTTGCAGTTTAAACTATATATTTTTTCTTTTTTTATTTGAAAAAAAATATGTTTTTTTTAAAATAAGTTACAAATTTAATGAAATTAGCTATTAAAAAGGAAGACTACCAATTAATGATCAATCTAAGTTTACCAATATACACTTACACTTTTATTAAATACAAAAATTAAATGAAGTAAAATGAAACATTCTTGTTGATTGAAATTTCTTCTTTTTTATTCTTACAAAAAATTTCTTCTCATTTGAACTCTCCACTATATATATATATATAGGTGAAGAGTACTCTACAATATTGCTTATCGTACATTACGTACGTTTCAATCTCAGCCGTCAGATCATCTTCCCGCATTTTAAAATCGCATGTTGTTTTTTTTATAATAATTTCGCATGTGATAATTTTTGATGAATTTGCATGTTGTTTTTTGTACCAATTTCGCATGTGATAATTTTGATGAAATAGCATGTTGTTTTTTTTATAACAATTTCGCATGTGATAATTTTTGATGAATTCGCATGTTGTTTTTTGTACCAATTTCGCATGTGATAATTTTGATGAAATAGCATGTTTTTTTTTGTAACAATTTTGCATGTGGTAATTTTGATGAAATCGCATGTTAAAAAACCAACATGCGAAATTGTTACAAAAAACATGCGAATTCAATGCGGGAAGATGATCGGACGGCTGAGATTGTAGCGTACGTAATGTACGATAAGGGCATTTGTACGTTAATCTAACCCTATATATATAATATAATGTATGTTATTTAAAGCTTTTAAAAGTTGCATGTCTTTTTATATTATTCTTATGCTTAAAAGTAAAGTAGCTTAATTGCTAATAGTTTTTGCCATACAATATCAACTGTTCGTAAGTCAAAGTGTTCTAGTGATATTAAAGTTTCGGGCTATATTCATACGATGAGTCAATGAACGTGTCCATGTGTTCCAGTGATAGTGAAGTTCACAATATGATGACATAGTTAAAAGATTTCTTAAACGAGTTCAATTATCACATGTCGTTAATAAAATAAATGTTTTGATACAAGAAATAAAAACATAAAAAGTTTTAGGGCTCACTATTCTAACAAAGGGAATTCTTGACTTTGTTGATTAATTAGTTTAAATTTATTTTTAAGTGAAGTTTTAAATATATTCTTACTTTTATTTATGTAAATTTTATTTATCTTACGGTAATAAAAAGAATTAAATTTTAAAAATACAGTTGTATAAAATCAACCAATTCGTGTTTTAACTTTTAAACAAGTATCAACTTGCAAATTGCAATAATGGCATATGTTCGATGGTCAACTTAATTTGCTCGGTCTTTTTCATTCATCTCACTATGATAACGATAATATATGGCTGAGCTCGTAATCTATTTTTTTAATCGTCGTGAGACCCGTTATCATAAAATTTATGAGATCCGTAATACCCTGCTAAACAGCGAGTTCAGATAAAATACAATTTGTATTGGACATGTGATCTTCAAGGAGGTTTAAACAGAACCATTGATTTTCCTAACAGGAGACTCGTATGTTTACCACCGTTACCCCAAACTCGTAATCTAGTTTTAGTTTTATATGAATAATCTTTTAATATAAACACATCAAGATGTTCGTTGTTTAAACATGTATCTCTATAAAAAAACAAATTTTAATTACAAACAAATGACCAAACTATGCCATTATATATATTAATACAAATTATCCATGAATAGTAATCTAAATTTTAAATATTATTATATAATTTTAAATATTATTATAACTTTTTAAATCTTTAATATTGTATTATTATAACCTAATTTTTAAATATTATCATAGCTTTCTTAATCTTTAATATTTTATTATTATAATATCATACTTGGATAATACTAACATATAGTTTTTTTAATATTTTGTTATTATAATTGATTTATTTTGTTTTCTCTTATAGCTAAGATATGATATTTTATATATTAACATCGTTTATCATTTTATTTATTCTAAAAATATAGTGCAATGTTTTATAAAACTTCGAATGTACTATTGCAAATGTTTATTACATCTGTGTTTCGTTAAACTGAGCTGATAGAGTTGGAACAATTACCTTTTTACGACTTTGGTAGCGGTATTGAGTACTTTTTTATATCATATGCTATAGCGAGTGTTGGTGATGAACAAAACTGATACTGTCCAAACAACATCGGTACCATGTCGATTTTGGCCGAACCTCGATGTCGATATTTGTACTTTTAAAATCTTATCAATATTCATTTTTATAGTTTTCTAACAATTTAAACATCTGTCAATATCCTTTTGGGCATATCATGACTTTTTTTGGGTTTATCTTTCGATAGCTATACAAAGTGCTGATTACGGTACCGATACCTTATTGCATCGAACTGATACCGACCGACTTTATGCCGCAACGCGCGGGGGAAGTCCACTAGTTTATCTTAATATTCAATGTGTTTTGATTTCATCAATGAACATTTCAAATATTATTATTTATTTATTTATATTATATATATATATATATTATTAAATTATATTTATCCTTTTATTTCTTAATAATATTTTATATATTATGTAATTTGATTTTTAGTGATAAATAGTAATTCATAATGTATTTGTTTTTTATTATTTATTAATAGTATTTTATTTATTATTTAATGTGATATTTTAGTAATAACTTGCGTTTGTTAACTTTTTAAAAAAATATAAATCCGTGTTTATGTTTATTTTTTTAACATTCCGCAGGCATTAGATCGGTATCGGTACGGATTGTTACAGTATCGGTAGAATAACAACTTGCGTTTCTTAAATTTTAAAAAACAAAATCTAAATCCGCGTCTATGTTTATTTATTTTTTTTAACATCCCGCGGGCATTGGATCGGTATCGATACAGTTCGTTACAGTAGCGGTACAATACATGCACTAGGTATGAAATCAACATGTGTTTTACATTGGTGGAAAACAACAAAAAAAACACCAATAGCAGCAACGATGTTGTTCGAACGATATCCACTGGTTCACATTATCACGCTACAAGTATAGATATTCATTTATCATCATATAAGGAGTTGTATAAATGAATAATTTTCAAAACCAGAAACCATAAAAATGAATACAGGTATCGGTGTTGATGTCGTACGGTATGATAAGATAGTAATACAGTGTCAGTTAGTGAAAGAAAACATAGAATACACAAATATAGGTACCGAACTAATGTTGTTCGTTTGGTTTCGGTCCGGCTCACTGCAGCAGCGATATGATATTCATTTTCAAACAAGAAACATACCGGTACCGATGTTGTACGGTTTAACACAACATGGTAGCGATACGACGTCAGTTTATCGAAAACAAAAACAATAAAAATAAATACTGGTACCGATACACATGTTGTTTAATCGATTTCAGTTAAGTTTGGTACGATAGTGGCACAATATTCATTTGCAATAAAATTTATATCGCAATGTTGACAAAAACAAACATAAAACGCAAAACAAATGAACCGATATCAACTAAACAACATCATATTCATTTTCATTGTTTTTTATCGATGTAAAGGTATCTCTTTCGACTACAACAGCCAGTGGCGGATCTAAAAAAATTCTTATAGAGGCAACGTTTCAGAAAAAAAAGGGTAACGAAATAAAAAAAAGGTCAATTTTTTTCAAAATTTACACTACTGCCGGAGCGTTAAGGGGTAGCGGGGGCTACCCCTATTTACAAGCTATACCCGCCACTAACTACAGCGAGTGTCGGTACCGTAGCGAATCGAACAGATAACGACCAAATTCCCGCCGCGAAGCGTGGGGAAAACACTCACTAGTTTTGTAATCAAAACAAAATGGTAATTTAGTTTGAAAACATCAACCTTGTCACTTAATTACAAACAAATGACCAAACTATGCCATTTTGTAATCAAAACAAAATGCTAATTTAGTTTGAAAACATCAACCTTGTCACAAAGATATTGAAATCAATAGTATAATATTCTCATTTCTCAAAGGTAAAAGGTACCTATGCTTTGATTTTTTTTTTTTTTTTTTTGTTATTTTTTTATTTTTATTTGTTGAACGGCACCTATGCTTTGATGATAATTCTTGTCGGCGATGGTTCACCACTTACCATGAAGTACTAATTCCTATAATTGCACTATAATAATAATAAAATAATAATAATAATATCTATACTACTATAATCATGAATTAATACCACAATAATAATAATAATAATAATAATAATAATAATAATAATAATAATATCTATACTATTAGGGGGCGTTTGGTTCGTGGAATGTTTTGGAATTGGAATTGGAATTTGTATAGGAATTAGAATTTGAAGGAATTGGATTTTGAATTTAGACATTCCAATTGGAATTGGAAATTGTTGGAATCGGAATCTCAATTCCATTTGTGTTGTGTTTGATTGTCAAATGAATTGGAATCCATCACCCCGACACCCACAACCCTCGGTTCGGGTCGAAACGGTACGGATCGTAATGGTTCGCGTCGAAACGGATCGATTCGAAATGGTACGGGTAGAAACGGTTCGCGTCGAAACGGCATGATTCGAAACGGTTCGATTCGAAACGGTACGGGTCAAAACGGTTTGCGTCGAAACGGATCGATTCAAATCGGTACGGCGTCGAAACGGTTCACGTCGAAACGGTACCTGTCGAAACAGTACGCATCGGAACGGTTCACATCGAAACGGTTTGCGTCGATACGGTCCGATTCGAAACGGTTCGCGTCGAAACGTTACGGGTCAAAACTGTTCGCGTCGAAATGGTACGGCTCGAAACGGTTCGTAACGAAACCAGCATGGGTTGAAATGGTGCGGGACGAAACAGTCGAAGATTCCAATGAATTTACTTTAATTCATTCACATATAGGAAGGATTTTGAATTCCTTTAGTTAAAGGAATTTGAAGGAATTCATGCGTAATTCCAATTAAAATTCCATTGTTAACCAAACACATGAAGACTGGAATTAAGATTCCAATTCCATCAAATTCTGTGAACCAAACATCTTAGGAGATGAAATTCAGATTCCAATTCCCCTAAATTCCATTGAATTCATGCGAACCAAACGACCCCTTATAATCATTATAAATTATTCTAATATTATTAGCGTATTTTTAAATACAAAGTAAAATAAAAACACATTAATTTGTTCTTCATGTACCAATGGGTTGGTGGTCCATTTGCAAAAGGTAAAGCCTTTAAAACATCTAGGTTGAGAAGGGGAAGGTCTTGGGTTCAAGTCTCATAGACGACAGAGATTAAAGAAATTAACCGTTAAAAAAAATTGTTCTTCACGCTATTAGACAAATTAAACTTAATGTCAAATATATTGCAATTTGTCAAACTAGTGTATAGATTGACACTTGATGTCGGATAATGGGATTAAAATATAGAACTTTTCTAACAACAATTCCTAGATTTTCTAAAAGAAATACATCTTAAAGAAATTAACCGTTCAAAAAAAAAAAATTGTTCTTCATGCTATTAGACAAATTAAACTTAATGTCAAATATATTGCAATTTGTCAAACTAGTGTATAGATTGACACTTGATGTCGGATAATGGGATTAAAATATAGAACTTTTCTAACAACAATTCCTAGATTTTCTAAAAGAAATACATCAACAGGTGCACTTTGCATGCCTATTTTCTTTAGCGGGTTGGATAAGACCATGTGTAGTGGGGCGTTTTTTTTTTTAAATTTCAAAAATAACGCCCGAAAACGCCCACCCCTCCATTACAGGGGGCGTTATTTTATAAAATTTTTGAAAAATGTTTCTTCCGACGTTTTCTTTAAAACGCCCAAATCAAACTAAGTTGCATGAGACCATGTGAGTGTTGACCAATGGGAAGAGACATGAGTGGGATAGTTCAGCTTTTTAAAAAAGGTTTTTTTTTTTTTTTAATAATTGTAAGGGGCATTATGGGGCATTATGGGGCATTATACCCACTACACCACTTTTGCTATAATGCCCCCTTGCTGACTAGGACGCCACGTGTCGTATAATGCCCCATGGTGGGGGCATTATAACCTTCTACCACTACGCATGGTCTAACAAAAAACATATGATGAGCCACGACAACAATAAGCCACTTTATCTAGGAAGTCGGGAAATATTTAGTGTCTAAGCGTAATAGATGGTATATTATTTTTTCCGTGTGATGTCGGTAGGACGATGTCCACTATATACATGCAATAGATGGTGTTAAACCTATTAAGTGTAAATAGGCTCACATTCGGTAAACCTATTAGGGTTACCTAGTTGAACTAGTTGAACTCTACATATATGGGTTCACTCAACATGTTTCTTCCAACCATTTGCTAGCGACAACACCATCACTTGGATCTCATCTTTCTTGCTCTTTATAAAGAAGTATTGTTGCACCCAACCGATGACAGAAACATTGGAGTGAGACGAACGAGTTTGCTCAAAACATCCTAACGTACTAATTGTGACAACAGTTTAATAAGGCTTGTTCTATTTACAACCCCCTCTTTACTAATTACACCCCCCTATAAAAACATAACATCCATCAATAACTTTTATTTTGTTTTTAATCTTTTTTGTCTTTTAGTTGTCTTTTTTTTTAATTATTACTTATTTATTGTTTGTTTATTAGTTATTATTATAACTAAATAGTAAAAGAAGTATGCCACTTTTTATTTATTATTATTATTATTATTATTATTATTATTATTATTATTTATTATTATTATTAGTAGCAGTAGCAGTAGCAGTAGCAGCAGCAGCAGAAGCAGCAGCAGTAGTAATGATATATTATTTATTATTACTCTTTAATTGTTATAATTTATCAAATTGTAATTATAGTTGTAACAAAAGCTATATAAAAATAAGTACTTTTTTATAAAACTAATATCATTTAATAATTTACATACCGATCGAATTTTATCACGTGCGTTGTATATGTTTTTAATCGTAGAGACATTATTTTCATCACGCTCCTTCATAATACCTAAAATATCTTTTGGTAACACATGCTTCCCCGTCAACTCTGCCACCAGTTGGTGTTCATTAGGTGTCAATCGTTTGAAGATTGGGTGTCCCTCCATATATTCTCCGGGTGGATGATTATGTTCACCAGCTTTGACTTTTAACGTCCAATAACCATTCTCTTTTGAATATTTCCCTACCATTTCAAACGGGCAGTTAATCTTTCTAGTGCCGGTTGCTTTACTTGACTCTTTAACTGATTTATACACACCACCACGATCACACATAAGTACAACTTTAGACACGTAGCCATTTTTCGTTTTCGATCTTTTAGTCACAATAGCGTAACCAAGGCTACGTCCGGTGTTTCTAACCCATTCCATCAACTCTTCACGAGACTTGAACACCTAAAAGTGAACTAATATTAGTTACAAAATATTAGGTGAATAAGCTTGAGTAGTTACATGTTGGATATTTTGTGAAAATAGCATTTTTCACAAATATAGGAAAATAATTTTTTCCTATTTTTGACTAGAAATAAATATAATAAAATGAGCGGATTTTATATATTTATTTGTGAGTTTGTGTTCTATGACGGAAGAGCTTCGTAACGAACTAAACCACGTCCAAAATGGAGCTAAGATGAATGAGATATCGATGCTCAAAGTTTGGTGTTTGAAACTTGAATGCTGGAAAAAATGGGAAAGTGGCACCTTGTCCCACACCGGATGAGAGATGGAACTTAAAGGGATATTTAAATAGGAACTCTCCATCCTTATTGTTTCATGGAAGCACTCACTAGTGTACTCGCGAAGGGTGCGGAGCACCCTAACTCGCACTCGCACACACGCGCGCGCGTGGCGTGGACGATGAGGCGCAATGTTGCGCTTTGATGGCGCACTTTGCACTTCGCCCGCTTGAGATCCGCCTTTGCATTTTTGACCACGTGCGCGTGGTGGATCACAGAGGCTGCAAGGACCAAGTGGTGAAGTGGCGTGCAGGTTCGAGTTCGCATGGCACGAAGGCGCGCGGTTGCGCGCATGGAGCATGGGCACTGAGGTGACGTGCGCGGCGCACCTAAGTGAGCCAAAACAGCGCGACTGTGTGGCGTGCTTGTAGAGGCTACCAGGTGACGCGGCGCACGCTCATAGGTGCGCATGGGACTGTGGTGCACGCGCGCATGGCAGTGAGCCAAATGGACGCACCGCGCATGAGGGTGCAGACCTGCGCACGCAGAAGCTTCTAGCAGCAGTTAATGCTGTGCAGTTACGTTTCAACATTCGAAACTGACAAAGTTAATGCGTTTGACTGAGAATTAAGTGACGAATTAAAGTGCATTAAAGACGTCTAATGCAGTTTAATTCCCCCATTTAATTTATTTTTCAGTTTCGAGTTCAACCTGGTGTATAAATAGGAGGCTCCTTTCACCAGATTTGACACACCGAATTACACAGCAAATTCAATCTCTCCCTCTGAATTCTACATCTTCTACAAACAGAAAGGTACACCTTCGGGTTGGAGTCAAGACCGGCAGTGCAACTGCTTGCGGCTGTTGCATCCTGGAAACAAACGTGTTCTCCTGGGAGACACGAAATTTGTTTTAAGGGACCCGTGTCTAACACGATCCTCAGCCAAGAATAGTTTTTCTGTTCGAGTTTTTAGTTCTTGTTTTTCTATTTTTCAGTTGTATTGTACTTTTCTTTCAGTTGTAATTCTGTTAAGTATTTGTAATTCAAGTTAATAAAAGTTTTATTTAATTTTGCATGAACGGATTCCTACAATCTTAAAACAAATTTTTTAAAACACCGTTCGTGTAGAATCACAAACATATTCTGCTGTGAATTCGAACCGGTTTTGAATTCATACAGTTCTGTTTAAAAAAAAACAGATTTTCTTTTCTCTGTTTTGATTCAAAGTAGAGACTTTGTCAAAACAGAATTCTGTTCTTCTACTCCTTCTTTGTCTTTGGGTTCTAAGATCTTCTCTTGTAGTCTTCAAAGTTGGACTTAGAAGCTACGAGGATGATTTTGTTACTCATCGATTTTGTTAGTAAAATAATAAATCAGCACATTTATTATTCTAACAAATTTATTAACTTGGTTTTGTGGATTTTTTCAGAATGTCGACTGAAAATACCAACGTCAACGTTGTTGTCGGTACCCCTGCCAACACTGTGGGAGCGTCCACAGTGGCGAATCATGCTGAACGACCCGAGAAGTTCTCGGGTCTCCACTTCAAAAGGTGGCAACAGAAGATGTTCTTCTATTTGACCACCATGAACCTTGCGAGGTTCTTGACTGAAACCGCTCCCCAACCTGCGGAAGGGGAGACCGAGGCTCAGGCTCTGAGCACGGTAGAGGCATGGAAGCACTCGGATTTCATATGTCGAGGCTATGTACTCAATGGTCTCTAGGATGCACTGTATAATGTGTACTATAATATCAGGACTTCCAAAGAATTATGGGAGTCCTTGGATAAAAAGTACAAAACGGAGGATCCGGGAACAAAGAAATTTGTTGTCGCCCGTTTCTTGGACTTCAAAATGGTTGATAACAAGACTGTTATGAACCAAGTCCAAGAGTTGCAAATTATACTACATGACATCCATGCTGAGGGAATGGTACTTAGCGAGACGTTTCAAGTGGCAGCCATGATTGAGAAATTACCTCCTGCTTGGTTGGATTTTAAGAATTATCTTAAACACAAGCGGAAGGAAATGATGATTGAGGAACTTGTCGTCCGTCTTCGTATAGAAGAGGACAACAGGGTGCCCAAAAAGACACCATTTTGCAAGCTTCGGCTAAGGCAAACATGGTGGAAGTTGGGGAGTCCTCAAAGGGCAAGAAAGGAAAGGGTAAAAAGGACAACAAAGGGAAAGCAAAGGTTAACAACCTTGGACCGAAAAAGGGGGCGGTGAAAAAGTAGTCTGCGCCTTTCCAAGGTACTTGTTACGACTTTAACGAGACGGGGCACCGTGCTAACCAATGCAAGAAACCTAAGCGTGAGCGTGCGCATATGGTTGATTGATGCGTGGTTGAAAACCGGTGTTCGTTAATGCTTAAGTTGATGTTTTTACTTGACTTTTAATCTTGAATAGCCTACTTTTAATTAGATTTGTGTTTTGCAGGTTTAATGAAGTTTAAGGAGCTTTTCGGGAGCTTTACGGATCACCGGGACATTAAACGGGTCAACCGGGAGTTCAAGAAGCGAAAATTGGAGAAACAGAGTTGGACAAGCCGTCGGCGACGGGTATAGGCCGTCCCCGACGGGTTCGGGAAATGCCCGTAAGCCAAAAACCCCCGTATCCAGTCAATTAAACCGTCGGCGCAACTTGAGTTTTTGGGGACCCGTGGCGACGGGGTCAGGCCCGTCGGCGACGGGCATCAGATTTTGCTGGCGTGAATTTTTGGTTTTTGGGTTTAAGGATCGAGTTCTATTGGTCATGATGCATTGAATTCCGGGAGTTACACATCTTGGGGAGTTTGAATCTTGTTCTTGGAGCCACAACCACCCATCTATCATCTATCATTCAACTATTACAACCTCTAGCAACCGAATCAAGAATCATCACCATCATCACTTCTTGATAATCCCCAATTCCTACATAACCCTAATTCTTCATCCATTCACCATTTCATCACCACCAATCATTCCATAAAACCTAATCATTCACCATTCCTCCATCCTTCAAGCTTCAAGATGATGCAATCCGCATTCCAAACATCCGGTGATCAAGCTTCTTCAACCATGAGCGGCTAATCATCTCGGTTTCACCCCGGTGTAGGTAGTTGTTAATTTTAGGGTTTCAATTTGTTCTTGTTTCATCTTAGTGACAATTTGTATTTGATTTTTGAAACTTTGGACAATAGTATTACATTTGTTACGAATTCGTGAATTGTCGAACGATGTTAAAAGTTATGACTTTGCGAAACGGTGATATGTAATTGTACGTTGTCGTTGTTAGGATTTACTTGTGTTGATTACAAAGTGTCTTTTTGTCCGTTCTTCGGGGCGTTGATAGCTAGTAGCACCTAAGTCACGGTACACTAAATCCGTTAATCGAATGCATTTGAGTTGAAACTAAACTGGTAGAAACCCTAGGTTAACAATTACCGAAACCGGGCGTGATTCCGTTTTATTATTATTGTTCTAGTATCCAAATTTCTTGCAATCGTTAATTAGTAGTTGTTAATTAATTAATCCAATTCCAGTAGTTCAAATTCACATCTTTCTACTAAACAAAAATACAAAAAAAATATCTGGCAAGCTTCATAATTGTGACAATTCTTTATAATTCAGTCAAATCCATACACAAACCACATACTCTTCGTGGTTCGACCCCTTACTACTACTAACACATTGTTAAGGGTAATTAGGGCATATAAATATTATCTTTGACCGGAGCGCGACACTCCGATCAAATTTTGGCACCGCTGCCGGGGAGTGCGTGCGCTTTGTGTTTGGATATTGTTTGAATTGCGTGATTATCTGTTTAAATTGTTTAGCTTTCTTTTTGTACTTGTCTTTTTCTTTGTTACGCGGGGTGTGTTACTTGTGCAGGTTACAGGTAGTGCATGCGTACGCGAAACTCCGGGAGGACTTCACCTTTAGTCTACGAACCGAAAATCGAAAGACTCGCAAGAAGGAACCTAGCAAGCCGGTTAGAAGCAACTCTTGCTTCTAATCAAACCAACCAAACACCACCACTCACACCAACCATTGAAACCGATTCAATGGCGAACCACAATTCTAATCAAAACCTCAATTCCAACCAAAATCTCAATCCAAACCAATTTCAATCTCGAGGAACCTTTTACCCCGCCCAAAATGTCCAACCTATACCTCAAGAACAACCGGGTGGTAATACCAACGCTAGACCACCCACTCCACCTTTCCGAAACCAAAATCCCAATAACACCCAACGAACACCCCAACAACAAACTCTTCACCGACAAGCGTCGTTACCTATCAACCTTGATGATCGGAATGTCAATTCCGACCGTAGAGGTAATCGTGATCGCGGCAATCCCGCGGATGAAGACCCATTTTTCAATATCGACGATTTGAGGAATGCAATCCCCGATGATGAACCTTATAGTGTTCCCGGTTATCACTCACCGAAACATGTAAGCATTCATACAGAAAACTCGGATGATGGGGGTTATTATGATGATCGAGCGAACGATGATGAAGATTGGGGATACATCAATAGGGGTAACGTCTACAACGCAAGAGAGTACGAAGATGAGGAGTTTGGCTATCAAAATGCCAACTACGTTGGGGATGAAGAGTACGGTTATGGGAATAGAGGGAATGACGGTTACGGGAATAACCGCCAACCACGAAACAACAACCAACGGAATCGAAATGAAGGGTATTATAATAACAATAATAATGGAAATCCCAATCGGATTCCTCGTTTCGTGGGAGGTGGAAATCAAAGAGGAAATCAAGGTGGGAATCAAGTAAGGGGCGAGAGAAGAGAGGAGAGACGAGATGAAAGAAGGAATGAGAGAAGAGACGATAGAAGAGATAACCGAAGAAATGATGATCAAGAAGTGAACGGGCCTTATCGTCGTCAACAACCTCCACGGGGAGTGAATGACCGTTTTAGACCCATTGTTACCAAAAACGATTCACCAATCGTTTGTGAGCGAAGGATGTTTGATTGTAAACCTCATTACATCAACATACTTCCCCATTTCAACGGGAGATCCAACGATGAGCCGTACACACATTTGGCGGAATTTTCTTCTATTTGTAGCACTATTGGGGGGCACAACTATGCGCTAGAAGAGGTCAAACTTCGCTTATTCCAATTCTCATTGAAAGATAAAGCGAAGCAATGGTTCCTTACCCTCCCGGCCAATAGCATTCGCACATGGGGAGAGATGCAACAAGCGTTTCTCGATGAATACTATTCTATGGCAAAGACCGATGATGCTCGTGATGAAATTAGGTCTTTTCGTCAAATATCGAGTGAGCCACTGCATGAGGCGTTCACTCGATTCAAGGAAATGATGCGAAGATGCCCACATCATCAAATTGAAAAGTGGGAGTTGGTTAAGTGCTTTGTACGGGGTTTAGACGATACAACGTCGAATCGTCTTGAGTCGACAAGTAATGGGACTCTCTTGAGCAATCACGAAGATGATGATTGGGAGTTTTTAGAGCGGATGAGTAAGCGGTCAAAAGAGAAAGAATCGGCCGATAGAGCAAAGAAACATCCCGTTTCCCGAGCACTTCCCGATCTCGATTCTAAGGATCGGATTTCCACCTTAGAGCGGGAAATGGCTCGCATAAAAAAGAAGGAAGTAAACGCGGTGCAGTTTGCGGTGTGTGAGGATTGTGGAGATATTGGCCATACGACCGATCAATGCCCAACGGGGCCGGGTGAGTACACCGAGGAAGTTAATCAAGTGTTCGGGGATAGAAAGAACAATGACATGAACTCGAACACTTACCATCCCGGGTTGAGAAACCATCCCAACTTCCGATATGGGAATGCCGCGAATCAAATGAACCCGAACTTTCAACCGGGTAACCAAAGCGGTTCATCGTATCAAAATCGCCAAGGCGGTAACTGTCACAACCCCCGATCCCTAGTTCCCGGGAACGGGCGGCCGTGAGCCAGTTTCGGTGGTATCACATTTATTTATCAAATTTGGCAGCGGAAATTTTCATCAGGACCGTAGTTAGGAAATATTTAATCAGAGTAAACCACCATGTTTTATAACATTAAACATCTGGATAAAAATCCAAGTTTTCAATACATACGTTTCATAGGAATAAATCCTATTTATTTAATAAAAACATCCATTTTATTCTTAGGTAACTTTATTGCCACTTTTCCAAGCCTCCAGTGCTGTCCAGCTGGCTTCTATTTGGCTTTCACATTTTGTTACCTGAAACGCGTTTTAAACATTTTGTCAGTGGGAAATACTGGTGAGTGAATCCCAGTTTAATCAGGTTTAAATAAAATTCACAGTGAACAGTATTGAGGGCGGTCCCGCAATTACATTTGTTTCCAAGTTATATCAATTATCACCCGTTGGTACTGTCGACACCCGACTTGTGGAAATGTTACTCCTTAACCAGGTTGTAACGAGTTTTGTATACAAAACCCCAACATACCCACGATAATTGTATTCTTACAAATACTCAATAACTGTCATTCGCATGGAAAGGTATTTAAGGTTTTGTAAAAACAGTTAGCAAAAAGGAGATTACTCACATTGCTGTTTTAGGTTATTCTTTAGGGTTTCCTGGTGAATATCTATAATTTACACAAATGCACGTGTGTTAGTATAATAACCCATTTTAACATTAGTAATACCCTCCCCGAGACGGCATTCCAACGACTACGTCGGGCAAAACCACGACAGCCGTTACGGAACCCTAGATCAATCGGGCAGCGTATCTAATACGTCTCCAGGGGTTATAATACTTACATCGTAGCAGAACCTTGCTATTTTAGGGGGTATAATGCCCGGGTATAATAACGCCACTACAGAAATTGTGACTTAAGAAGTGAATTGTGAACGAATTGTCGACTGAAGCCGATGGCCTCTATTTATAGGGTCTGATCTTGACTTTCTCGCGGCCCGCGTAAGATAAGGCAAGGCTTTACGCAACCCGCGTCAACATCCCGTCAACGCATAGCTTGGCTGGGTCAGCGTGTAGGTCCGCCACGATGATGACACGTGTCATCACCGGGCTGCGCCACCATTTGAGACACTCGCGGCCCGCATCAACTAACAATAACCTTTACGCGGCCCGCCTAAACTAAAGAAATCAAAGGAATCCGGTTACACCTTCATACGGCCCGCGTAAAAGGTTGGGGTGGGTCTATGCGGCCCGCCTCAACTTGAATAAACTTATTTTATTTTTATTTTATCTATTTTGGGCTCGGTTTTCACATATGGGGTGCATATAAAGACATATTGGGATATTTTTTAGGATATATTAGGGTGTCAGAAATATTATGAAGGTGTCGGTTTTACCGAGGGTTGTTATATCCTCCCCACCTTGTTTTAGAGCTCGTCCTCGAGATCTACTGAAATAAGTGTGGATATTTCTTTTGCATTTCTGATTCAAGTTCCCATGTGTATTCAGGTCCTCTTTTGGAGTCCCATTTTACTTTGACCAGAACTAATCTCTTATGCTTGAGATTTTTAATTTTTCTATCTTCAATCTGTAGAGGCCTCTCTACAAGTTTGAGTTGTTCATTAACCTCTATATCTTTGAGAGGTACTACGAGTGATTCATCAGCTAAACACTTTTTGAGATTAGATACATGAAATACATCATGTATTCCTGCCATTTTCTCTGGCAGTTGTAGTTGATAGGCTACAGGTCCTATTCTTTTAAGAATTTTGAAAGGTCCAATATACCTGGGACTAAGCTTTCCTCTTTTGATGAATCTTACCACTCCTTTCCAGGGAGAGACTTTTAATAATACTCTATCTCCTACTTGAAATTCTAATGGTTTGCGTCTGTTATCGGCATAGCTCTTTTGTCGATCACGTGTTGTTTTCAGTCGTTTTTTGACTTGAATGATTTTGTCAGTTGTTTCTTGTACTATCTCAGGTCCAGATAATTGTTTTTCCCCAATTTCTGCCCAACAGACTGGGGTTCTGCACTTTCGTCCATAAAGTGCTTCGAATGGTGCAGCATTGATACTTGTGTGATAACTGTTATTATAAGAAAATTCTATTAAAGGTAAGTGTTCGTCCCAATTACCTCCAAAATCAATTACACAAGCTCTAAGCATGTCCTCCATTGTCTGAATTGTCCTTTCGCTTTGCCCGTCTGTTTGAGGATGATAAGCTGTGCTTAGATTTAACTTGGTTCCCATTGCTTTTTGGAAACTTGACCAAAAATGAGAGGTAAAACGGCTATCCCTATCAGAAACAATTGATAAAGGAATTCCATGTAATGAAACAATTTCATTTACATATAATTTGGCTAATTGTTCCATACTAAAGGTTTCCTTCATTGGTAAGAAATGAGCTGACTTGGTTAACCTATCTACAATCACCCAGATTGTATCATTACCTTTCCTTGTTTTAGGTAATTTGGTAACAAAATCCATTGTTATCAATTCCCATTTCCAAACTGGTATTTCTAATTGTTGTAACAAACCTGAGGGTTTCTGATGTTCAGCTTTAACTTGTGAGCAAGTTAAACATTTAGAAACATAAGCTGCTACATCTTTTTTTATTCCTATCCACCAGAAATTTTTCCTTAAATCCTGGTACATTTTATCACTTCCTGGATGCATCGTATATTTAGACTTATGAGCTTCTTCTAATATACGGTGACGTAAATTTCCTAATTTAGGTATCCACATTCTCTTTTTATGGAACCTCCAAATTCCATCTGTTCCTTGTTCTAATTCCTTAATCATTCCTTTTAATTTTTCAGTATCTTCCTTGATTACTGATTCTTGTGCTTTTCTAATCTGATTGTTTAAATCTACTTGTAGATTTAATTTAAGAGAACGTACCCTTTTTGGCTTTTCGTGATATTTTCGACTTAAAGCATCAGCCACTACATTGGCTTTTCCTGCATGATACTGGATATCACAATCATAATCACTAAGTAACTCCATCCATCGTCTTTGCCTCATATTCAGCTCTTTTTGCCCGAAGACATATCTTAAACTCTTATGATCTGTGAATATGGTAAACTTACTACCATAAAGATAATGTCTCCAAATCTTAAGGGCAAAAATTATGGCTCCTAATTCCAAATCATGTGTTGAATAATTTTCTTCATGACTCTTAAGCTGTCTAGATGCATAAGCTATAACCTTTTGACGTTGCATTAATACGCATCCATAACCTAACTTAGAAGCGTCACAAAAGACTACAAAGTCTTCAGTTCCTTCTGGTAACGCTAGTATGGGTGTATGGGTTAATCTTTGCTTAAGGATTCTAAAGGCTTCTTCTTGTTTTGGTCCCCATTCAAACTTAGCAGATTTACAGGTTAACTTAGTTAAAGGAATGGCTATTCTAGAAAAATCTCGGATAAATCTTCTATAATAACCGGCCAATCCTAAGAAACTTCTAACTTCAGTTGGTGACTCTGGGGTTTTCCATTTGGTAATTGCCTCGATTTTTGTTGGATCTACATGAATTCCTTCATAATTAACTAAATGTCCGAGGAATTGTACTTGTTCTAACCAAAACTCACACTTTGAAAATTTAGCATAAAGCTTTTCCTCTCTCAATAAACTTAAAAGTAAGTGCAAGTGATTTGCATGCTCTTCTTTACTTTTAGAGTAAATTAGAATATCATCTATGAAAACAATTATGAATTTATCCAAATATGGCTTACATATTCGGTTCATCATGTCCATAAATGCGGCTGGGGCATTTGTTAAACCAAATGGCATGACAGTAAATTCATAATGACCATACCTTGTTCTGAATGCGGTTTTAGGAATGTCCTCTTCCTGTACCTTTAGTTGATGATATCCTGATCGTAAATCGATTTTAGAGAAAAATCGAGCTCCTTGAAGTTGATCAAACAAATCATTGATTCTCGGTAATGGATACCGATTCTTAATCGTGACTTTGTTCAATTCACGGTAGTCAATGCACATACGCATTGATCCGTCCTTCTTCTTGACAAATAAAATCGGTGCTCCCCATAGCGATGAGGTTGGCTGTATAAATCCTTTCTCCAACAATTCGTCTAATTGTTTCTTCAGTTCCTGCATTTCAGCGGGTGCTAAACGATAAGGTGCTTTGGCAATTGGTGCTGTTCCTGGTAACAGGTGAATTCTGAATTCAACTTCCCTGTCTGGTGGTAGTCCTGGCAATTCTTCTGGAAAGACATCTGAAAACTGGGACACTACTGGAATGTCTTTTAATTCTTTTCCTTTCGTTTTAGTGATTATAGAAATCAAATACACTATACATCCTTTCCATATACAACTTGCAGTTTTCATCACAGAGATGAATTTAGTGGATCTAGATGGCTTATCTCCTTTAATTGTGATCTTTTCACCTCTTGGTGATTTTACTTGAATTACCTTTTTATCACATAAAATACTGGCTTTATTGGCTATTAACCAATCCATACCTAACACAACATCAAATCCAGCCAGATTTATTGGGCAAAGGTTTGCAATAAACTTTTGATTAAAAATTTCTATTCTTGCTCCTTGCAAGATTTCAGAAATCTTAACGGTTTCTCCATTTGCTGTCTCTACTAGACATTCTTGTGGTAGTTTAGTTAATGATTGATTTAGGAGTTTGCAAAATGAAGTATTAATAAAACTTTGGTTTGCACCAGAGTCAAATAATACTTTCGCAAAAATATCATTAACTAAAAACGTACCAGCAATTACGTCTGGAATCATCCTGGCTTCATCTGCAGTTAAAACGAATGCTCTAGCATTTTTAGTATTCTTGTTGTTTGCAGCTGGAGTCAATTTTGGGCAGTTTGTCTTAATATGACCTTTTTCTCCACAGTTGTAGCACATTCCATTACTGGCTTTTCTTCTGCAATTTTCTTCCTTGTGTCCTGGCGCCTTACAATAATTGCAGTAAGTAGAGCATTTTCCAGAATGCTTCTTCTTGCAGTTCCTGCAGTATGGTGCAGAGGTAGAACATATATTTCTACGGTTGGAATTCCCAGAACGGAATTCTTGAGTAAGCCTTTGGGTTAGGTTTCTCCTCTGGTCTTCTTCTCTAGTACGGATTAACTCATCTGTCAAGGTATTGGCTAGTTCTACAGCTTCTTCTATAGTTTGGGGTCTAGCTGCCTTGACTACATGTCTAATCTCTCCAATTAATCCCCAGATATAACGGGAGATTAATACCGGTTCAGGTGATGCAAGGGTAGGTACTATCCTAGCATATTCAAAGAATGTGGTAGTGTAACCCTTACTGTCTACCCCGGTCATTCTAAGATTCAGAAATTTATTTGCTATCTGTTCCTTTTCATTGGGAGGGCAGAATTTCCTTTCTACCATATTTTTAAATTCCTCCCATTCCATGTTATAAATCCTATCACTTCCTCTTGACTGGAGGATTGTGTTCCACCATTCTAAGGCTGCGTTTTTAAACAGATTTGAAGCAAACATTATCTTATCTTCTTCAGCACATTTGCTTATTTTTAGAACAGCCTCAGTTTTCTCTATCCAGCGTAAGGCTGCAATGGGTCCTTCATTGCCCGAGAATTCTATTGGTTTACAGGACCAGAATTCTTTGTAAGAACAACCATATGGCATGGTTCTTCTTCTTTTGGGAATGGGCACTTGAAGTATGGGTCCATTGTTCACGCTATGTTCCAGTTCACTTGGTCGTTTACTGCTATGCTTACTTTTATTATTCGCTTCTTGAACCGTTTGAATAATAAATGGCATTGCATCTATAATTCCTTGTGCCACTATTTGTTGAACGGCACTATTATCCTGTATTGGGTTTTGTTGCACATAGTCCCTAACATCGTCCCACCAGGGGTCGTAGTTGTTTGGGTCTAGAGGATCTGGTGCAGGTACCCTAGGTATCTCCTCCGGGTTGTAATCAGGTATTTCTATCTGGTTTTCTACTTCCATGGGTTGGTCAGGATTTTGTGGTTGTGGTGCTAGCATTTGTTCCAGGTTTGGGTCAGCAGCAGTGGTTGCTAAAATATGGATATTAGCGATACCCCTATTGAGCATATCCTGATTATAAGCATCAGTTTCTCTTTTTGCTGCGGCTAACACTCGCTGTTCCTGCAACTTTTTCATTCTTTTCCTACGCTCGTGCGCTCCCCTACTGAACCATCCCCTCTTTTTCTGAGGAAATGGCTCTTCAGACTGAGCCTTAAACACAAAGATTCCTTCTTCTGTGTCAGCAGAATACCCCAAGAGGGCAGGCTGAGAAGAGGAGGTGCCTTCGCTCCTAGGCGAACTAGACAGTTGACGATAGGCGTCAGAAGGTCCTTGGTCGCTCATACTGTAAACTAACAAATAGTCAGATAACACATAGCAAGAAATACAATTATGCACGTATTTCCATAATTTATTTCCTAACACTTTGAATTTTGATGTCAGCAGAACACTTCTGTGGCTGAATCAGTGGCATAGCTCTGATACCACCTTCTGTCACAACCCCCGATCCCTAGTTCCCGGGAACGGGCGGCCGTGAGCCAGTTTCGGTGGTATCACATTTATTTATCCAATTTGGCAGCGGAAATTTTCATCAGGACCGTAGTTAGGAAATATTTAATCAGAGTAAACCACCATGTTTTATAACATTAAACATCTGGATAAAAATCCAAGTTTTCAATACACACGTTTCATAGGAATAAATCCGATTTATTTAATAAAAACATCCATTTTATTCATAGGTAACTTTATTGCCACTTTTCCAAGCCTCCAGTGCTGTCCAGCTGGCTTCTATTTGGCTTTCACATTTTGTTACCTGAAACGCGTTTTAAAAACATTTTGTCAGTGGGAAATACTGGTGAGTGAATCCCAGTTTAATCAGGTTTAAATAAAATTCACAGTGAACAGTATTGAGGGCGATCCCGCAATTACATTTGTTTCCAAGTTATATCAATTATCACCCGTTGGTACTGTCGACACCCGACTTGTGGAAATGTTACTCCTTAACCAGGTTGTAACGAGTTTTGTATACAAAACCCCAACATACCCACGATAATTGTATTCTTACAAATACTCAATAACTGTCATTCGCATGGAAAGGTATTTAAGGTTTTGTAAAAACAGTTTGCAAAAAGGAGATTACTCACAGTGCTGTTTTAGGTTATTCTTTAGGGTTTCCTGGTGAATATCTATAATTTACACAAATGCACGTGTGTTAGTATAATAACCCATTTTAACATTAGTAATACCTTTCTCGAGACGGCATTCCAACGACTACGTCGGGCAGAACCACGACAGCCGTTACGGAACCCTAGATCAATCGGGCAGCGTATCTAATACGTCTCCAGGGGTTATAATACTTACATCGTAGAAGAACCTTGCTATTTTAGGGGGTATAATGCCCGGGTATAATAACGCCACTACAGAAATTGTGATTTAAGAAGTGAATTGTGAACGAATTGTCGACTGAAGCCGATGGCCTCTATTTATAGGGTCTGATCTTGACTTTCTCGCGGCCCGCGTAAGATAAGGCAAGGCTTTACGCGGCCCGCGTCAACATCCCGTCAACGCATAGCTTGGCTGGGTCAGCGTGTAGGTCCGCCACGATGATGACACGTGTCATCACCGGGCTGCGCCACCATTTGAGACACTCGCGGCCCGCATCAACTAACAATAACCTTTACGCGGCCCGCCTAAATTAAAGAAATCAAAGGAATCCGGTTACACCTTCATACGGCCCGCGTAAAAGGTTGGGGTGGGTCTATGCGGCCCGCCTCAACTTGAATAAACTTATTTTATTTTTATTTTATCTATTTTGGGCTCGGTTTTCACATATGGGGTGCATATAAAGACATATTGGGATATTTTTTAGGATATATTAGGGTGTCAGAAATATTATGAAGGTGTCGGTTTTACCGAGGGTTGTTATAGTAACCAAGGGGGTTATCAACGTAATTACAATCAAGGGTACCAAGGTCGGGACAACAATCACCAAGGAGGGTACCAAAGGAATTACAATAATCAAGGCGGTAATGGAAGCGGGTCAAACAACCAAGGGGGTGGTAATGATTTGAATGCAAAGATGGACGCGATGCTTTCGATGATGCAAGAATCCAAGAAGGAGAATGAGATTCGAGACAAGGCACATGAGGCATTAGCAAAACAAGTGGGTCAACTAGCGGAGGAAGTGTCCCAGATAAAGGGAAACATGGGGAAGCTTCCAAGTGACACCACGGTGAACCCTAAGCATCAAGGGTCGAGCTCGAGAAACACACGTGAGGTTCATTTAAATGAAATTTCTTTACATAGTGGTCGAGTTGTTGATAATGGTGTCAAAACACCACCACCCCAATTTGTTGAAGGGGTGGTGGAAGATGCTAGTGATGATGAGCTTGAGGATGGTCAAACGGGTCAAAATAAAAATGATTTGAAAAAGAAAAACAACTCACCCGTTGGGACCATCCCCGTCCCCAAGGCTAAGGAAAAGGGTGTGGAGGCTAATACCACCCCTTATCCCGAAGCATTGAAGGGACCCATGAAAAAGGTTGTAAACAAAAGAGGTCCGCAACAAGAAGAGTTGTTGGAAATTTTCAAACAAGTCAAAATTAACTTACCTCTTTTGGATGCAATTAAACAAGTACCGTCGTATGCTAAGTACTTGAAAGATTTGTGTACCCAAAAACGCACTCACAAATTTCCGAAAAAAATAGATTTAACCGAAAATGTGAGTTCGATCCTTTCGGGTGCACTTCCACCCAAGCTCCAAGATCCGGGTGCGCCTATCATTTCAATTCAAATAGGCGATTTTAAAATCAACCGGGCACTTCTAGATCTTAGTGCTAGTGTAAGCATTCTACCGGGTAGTTTGTATGACCAATACGAGTTTGGTCCACTTCAATCGTCAAACACCACCGTGGTGTTAGCCGATTTGACACCCAAACTACCCCGTGGAATTGTTTCGGATGTGATAGTGAAAATCGAGGATTTTTACTATCCGGTGGACTTTTTGGTACTTGATTATGTGGCCAAGGACCCAACCGAACAACCTACGGTGATTTTGGGTCGACCGTTCTTAGCAACTGCAAATGCTCAAATTGACTGCAGAACAGGAAAGGTTGACATGACATTTGGAAACCGAAGGTTGAGGTTGCATGTTTTTTCCGGACTTATGAGCCCTCCAGTTGATGATGAATGCTATATGGCATACATTGTTGACACGTGTATACCTCTTTGCGACACAGTCGTTTATGGGGAAAACACAATGGAGGATTGTTATATGTTTGACAGGTCACAGGTGGAGGTGGAGCAAAGCATGGACGAGGAAGTAAGGAGTTTGGAGGTGCTTGCGGTTAGGGAAGAAAAGCCGACATGGACGCACCAAGTTGAAAGCTTACCGGAGAGCATTGGCACTAAATTGAAGCCGTCATTAGTAGAGCCTCCGGAAGTTGAGTTGAAAGCATTGCCAAAGCATCTCAAGTATGCTTATGTTGGAGAAGGCAATACCCTCCCGGTTATCATTGCATCGAATTTAACCGTGGAGGAAGAGAAAAAGTTGATGGAGGTGTTGGTCACCAATTGGGCAGCGATTGGATGGACCATTGCGGATTTGAAGGGTATTAGTCCCTCGGTGGTGATGCATAAAATCATCACGGAAGAGAATGTGACTCCCGTTCGAGATGCGCAAAGGAGGTTAAATCCGAACATGCGGGAGGTTGTGAAGAAAGAAGTGTTGAAGTGGCTTGATGCGGGTATCATCTACCCGATCTCGGATAGCCAATGGGTGAGCCCAACACAGACGGTTCCCAAGAAAGCTGGTATACAAGTCGTCAAAAATGACGCAGGTGAAGAGGTAGCCACCCGGCCGGTAACCGGGTGGCGAATTTGTATTGATTATAGGAAGCTGAACACCGCAACTTCCAAAGATCATTTTCCTTTACCATTTATAGATCAAATAGTTGAGAAATTGTCAGGGCAAAAATTCTATTGCTTCTTAGATGGCTATTCCGGTTATAACCAAATTGCCATCCATCCGGAAGATCAATCAAAGACTACGTTCACATGTCCCTACGGTACATTCGCATTTAGGCGAATGCCGTTTGGATTATGTAACGCTCCCGCCACCTTCCAAAGGTGCATGATGAGTATCTTCTCCGATATGGTGGGAAAGTCTTTGGAAATCTTCATGGATGATTTCTCAATTTTTGGATCATCTTTTGAGGCTTGTTTGGACCAACTAGATAAAGTGTTAAAACGATGTGTTGAAACTAGTTTGGTCCTAAGTTGGGAAAAGAGCCATTTTATGGTTCAAGAGGGAATTGTGTTGGGACATGTGGTGTCGAGTCGTGGGATAGAGGTTGATCGTGCTAAGGTACAAGTTATATCCACTTTACCGTATCCCACGACTGTTAAAGGTGTTAGGTCGTTTCTAGGTCATGCGGGGTTTTATAGGCGGTTTATTAAGGGTTTTAGTGATATAACAAAGCCTTTATGTAATTTGTTGTTAAAAGACCATCAGTTTGATTTCAATGAAAATTGCCAAAATGCTTTTAACAATTTAAAAGAGAAGTTAGTGGAGGCCCCAATCTTGCAATCACCAAATTGGTCTTTACCTTTTGAAATAATGTGCGATGCAAGTGATTATGCGGTGGGGGCCGTGTTGGGACAACGGGTTGACAAGAAACCCATTGCCATATACTACGCAAGTAAGACTCTTTCGGATGCGCAATTGAACTGCACAACCACCGAAAAAGAGCTACTTGCGGTGGTATATGCATTGGATAAATTTCGGTCTTATATATGGGGTAGTAAAGTGATTATTTACTCTGATCACACTGCAGTTAGGTACCTCGTGGAGAAGAAAGATGCAAAGCCGAGGTTAATCCGATGGGTGTTGTTGCTCCAAGAGTTTGATTTGGAGATACGGGACAAGAAGGGTATTGAGAATGTGGTAGCAGACCACTTGTCCCGATTGAATGTTGAAGAGGATCCGAAGGCCTTAGAAATCAATGAGTCTTTCCCAGATGAGCATATAATGAAATTAGATAAATTGCCATGGTATGCTAACATTGTCAATTATCTTGTTACAGGTGATATGCCGGCACATTGGGATAGACGGAAAAGGCAACACTTCATGTCCCAAATCAAATACTATCGGTTGGAAGAACCGCATTTGTGGAAGGAGTGTGCGGATCAAGTTATAAGAAGATGCATTGATGACGAAGAAATTCCAAGTGTCTTGCAGCATCTACACTCGTTTGCATGTGGTGGTCACTTTAGTGGTCACAAAACGGGTCACAAAGTGTTGAATAGTGGCCTTTATTGGCCTACTATTTTCAAAGATGCAAATGAGTTTGCCAAAAATTGCATAGAGTGTCAAAAATTAGGGGGTATATCAAAAAGGGATGAGATGCCCATGCAACCAATCCTTGTAGTCGATGTTTTTGATGTATGGGGTATTGATTTCATGGGCCCATTCCCCAATTCCTATGGCAATTTGTATATCTTGGTGGCCGTTGACTATGTATCAAAATGGGTCGAAGCAATAGCCACCAAGACAAACGACCATTCCGTAGTATGTAATTTTGTCCAAACCAATATTTTCTCAAGGTTTGGGATTCCTCGTGTCATTATAAGTGATGGAGGATCCCATTTTAAAAATTTTCGGTTTGGAAAACTTCTAAAGCGGTTTGGTGTTGACCATAGGATTGCCACCCCCTATCACCCGCAAACAAGTGGGCAAGTTGAGGTGTCAAATAGGCAAATCAAAGAGATTTTGCAAAAGACCGTGCGGGCGGACCGTAAGGATTGGTCAATTAAATTGAACGATGCTTTATGGGCCTACCGTACGGCACATAAGACACCCATAGGCACTACACCTTACCGGTTGGTTTACGGTAAAAACTGCCATTTACCGGTTGAACTTATGCACAAATCGTTATGGGCTATTAAAGAGGTTAATGTGCAATATGATGATGCAGGTAAAGAACGGAAGCTCAAATTATGTGAGTTGGAGGAGCTACGGGAGATGGCATATGAATGCGCGTCTAAGTACAAGGATGGGATGAAAAGAGTGCATGATGCCAAGTTGAGAAAGAAAGAGTTTGAAGTGGGTCAAAAGGTTTGGCTCTACAATTCGAAGCTCAAATTCTTTCCCGGAAAGCTCCGAAGCAAATGGATGGGACCCTATGTTGTCACCCGGGTCGGACAATTGGGTGATGTTACTATCGAGGACCCGAAGGACGGGGTACGGCAAACGGTAAATGGTCATCGGCTAAAACCGTTTCTCGAGGGTAACGAGAAAGTGGATGAAAACAAGGAATCGGTAAGCTTCGTGGTAAGTTTCCCGGTTTACGAGGTCGAATAAAAAGGACCGGTAACGCTTTGTGTAAAGTTATGTACAATTTTTTAATTGTTTGTGTGTTTCGAGGATAATCGTTTTCAATTCCTACTAATCCTTCTTGATTGTGTGAAGTCCAGACATTACGAACGGGTCATGAAGATACAAGGTATGTTTTTAGACTTGTTTATGTGTATTGAGGACAATACACGATTTTTTTGGGGGGTGGTAGGGCCGTTAACGGTGTTCATGTTTAAAAATGTTAACTTATAAAAATTCACAAAAAGATTTTTAATATTTTTTAGGAATTTTTAATGTACATAGTCCCTTTATTAAAAAGTCATAATTTTCCTCCTAGTTTAAAAAAAAAAAAAAAACTGGTACCCGTCGGCGACGGGGTGGTACCCGTCCCGGACGGCCTCTCTATTAACCCGTCGGGTGAATTTTTCCGTATCCAGGTGATTAGCCCGTTGGACCCAGGCCTTATTTCCCTTACCCATCGGCGATAGTCTGGGACCCGTCGGCGACGGGTTGCCGTTTGTTCGCCGCATCAGCTTTATTTTTAATGATAAAAGTCGAACCCAAACACCCTCTCACCTATCCAAACATCATTCAAACGTGATTTTAACCCTATATTCAATCTCCCTTCACTTCAACCTCACAAATTCCCTGCTCTCTCTCTTAGCATCATCATCAGGGGTCGGTTCTTCTTCCGGTTTAATACCGAAGAAGTGGGAGCAACTAAGCTCCGTAGAGGAGAACGATGCAAGATTATACAGGCAGGATTGGGAGTGGGTGAAGTTTAGGGATAGCCAAAGCGCTAGAATTTGGGATGATGAGAAGAACAAACCGTTGTCGGGTTATCAAGATAGGAAGTTAGAGGCTAAGTTGTGGAAGTGGAAGATGGTGAACGGTGTGAACACTTCAGTTCCAACAAGGGTAATATGTGAAAGGGTGGTGAACGTAGAAGAATTTCGTCAGATCGGGATTGTGCAGATGTTTGAACGTCTAGGATGGGAAAGTGTCCTTGATTGGTGTGAAGATAATACCTCCAGGATATACTTAGCGGAAGTATGTGAATGGTTATCTACCTTGAAGCTCGTGAACAAGAATGAACCTCCATCACAGTGGAAGTTGGTAGGAAAGACTACTCGAGGGAATATGACAATGTCCTTCGAGACAATAAATTGTATCGCACGTTTTGACTCCTTGGGAGTACAAGCATACGATTACCCACCCATCGAGCATTTTTTGGATAATCATATGCACAACGACGATCCCGAGCAACTGTTAGATGTTACTTTACCGTTCAACAAAGGGGGAGAAATGAAAAGAAAGCAAATGTCGCTTGAGGGAAAGATTCTTCAAGGGATTTCTGTTGAGAACATCTTAGCGAGGTTTGGTGATCGTGGAGGTGTTAGAGTGAGCGACTGTAGGGTGGTGCACGCTTTGCTTTAGGGAACCCCAACATTGTCATGGCGACATATAGTGATGATGAACACGTGGGCTACTAGGGAGTCATCCCAGAGGCGTTTTATTCCGTACGCACGCCTCATTAGCACCATGATTGTGCAACAAAATTGCTTACCCCTGGAATCACTATGGGTTTCTAAGCCATTGGAGGAATTTAACATGGCGTACATGAGGAAGAATTGGAAGATAGAGGTTAAAGTCTCGGGAAACAAGTACGTTGTGACCGATGATTTGGGTAACAAGTATGAGTGTCGTACTTCTGGAGCACCACCCGCATCGGAAGAAGATGAAGAAACGGGGGATGAAGAGGAGGAAGTTGAACCCTCCGGTGCACAAAGACCAATGCAACGATACATGCGGTCACATAAGGAAATTAACGCAGATGTAGCGGGTTTTGTGACCATGAGACGGGTGCCTTCCTACAAGAATTTTGATCGGGGGCAACAGGAGCTATATGACAATGTCTCCGCTTGTATAGGTGAAGGAAGGGAATACAATCGAAGAAGGGAAACTTGGGAGGGATCCCATGGATCCTCAATGCAAGAGTATTGGGCAGCTCAAGAAGCGCAGAGGGAAAGAATGAACAAGTTTGTGGAAGAGCAAGAACTGTTCCAAGCAATGCAAAGATCACACATGGAACAGTTAGCAAAGATGCAAGAGGATGAGGCAGCCCGAAGACGGGCATGGGAAGAAGCAGAGGCAGCGCGTCAACAGGAAGAAACAGAATTGAACCGACGCCGTTGGAGTGCTTTGTACGTCTCTCAACAAATGGCGATTAATAACGCCAAAGTGCTGCACGATCAGGAGCGGCACCAAAGAGACTACCAAGCTGGCCTCCCATATGCCGAACACTCGGGGTGGACAAATTACCCCGATCTTCCCCACCCACAAGGCCCATCCGACCCGACTCCACATTGGCCCGAAGCGGTAGGGTCTAGCTTCATCCCGATCCTGTACCAACCGCCGCCTCAAGGGGAGCAAAGTCCCCTCGATAACTATAGGGATATGTTCGAGGCCCTCATTGGTTATCCATACCAACCCAACCCGCCAATGGATCCAAGCGAGAGATATCAGCGGTAGAGGTATGGTATATTTTATGTTGTTGTTGTATATTTTGTTCCTTTATTTCTTGTCGTTTTTATTTAATTTATGTCTAGTTAAATGAACTTTGTGGGTGTGTTCCCTATATAACCCTCACGAGACCTCTCTTCCTCCCAAGCTATTGGGGGGTTTAAAAGGGCTTGTTGCATAAGCTAAATGCAACCGTGATTCCTACGAAAGTGAGTTAGGTTTGTTATTGTTGTAAAATATTTTCCAAAAAAAAATCAAAGTGAAATAATGCATAGCTTGGTAATGTGTTCATAAAAAGGGTAGAACTATGTAACTAACAAATTTTGATGGTTGTGAGAAGCATGCTTCTACACAAGGATTAGAATTTGTAGGTATAACATGTTCGCGGGACAACCATTTTTATGAAGAGACGAAGGACATGAGCATCAAGCGATAAAAATCAGGTGCATGTGTTTCTTTTTACTTTGATTTTTAGTTAGGAATAAGTGGATTGTAATGTGTATTTTAAATTCCGGGGTGAAAAGTTGGGAAGGTTAGTCGTGTCACATCCCTTGTGCGTTTTTAAAACTCTAGTTCTTGCACATTGAGGACAATGTTTGCCTCAAGTGTGGGGATGGGGGAGTAGTAAAAGTTTTCGAAATTGACCCATTCATTTATATTCTATACATTGAGGAAAATGTTTGCCTCAAGTGTGGGGATGGGGGAAAATTTCAAAAAAATTTTCAAAATTTCTTGTCTTAAAAGCAATCTTAAAAGCACAAGTAACCAAGTCAACGAGGGATGTCACAAACCATTTGGTCTTTTGTCATGGTCAAGTTCAAATTAATAAGCATAACGGGTATTTAGCGGGTGGTTATTTGGGAATAATCCGCCTAAGAAACTAGTATATCATGCATATCACATATCATACCCTTATACGTGAGGTTTGAGCCACTTTTATATCATAGAGCTACATTTACATGTTTCTTTGTTGAGTGGACCATTAGTCGCGCATTGTAGAACTTGCAACTTTTGATACGTTTGAGACTATAGACCAAATACAAGCACAAGAATGATGAAGGCATTAGGTAAACCTTTTCTCTTAAAACCATTTCTCTATCCTTACCCGAACAAATTCCCTAGTCGCCCATTTTGAGCCTAAACCTTTCGTTTGACCACCCTATAGCCCATAACCATATGCCTTTTCTTTTTAAACCCGTGTGATGAAAATTCGATTTTAGGAATTTAAGTTTGTATAGTTGTGATTCATATGAAAAAAAAATGATGAAAACTCATTAAGAAAAACACAAAAAGATGTTCTAGTAATTGTTGAATAAAAGGCGAAAGTTGTTGCCTCATAGTTGATGTTTATATTTAGTTTTGTTTAGTTTAGTGGTTTGTAATAAAAATCGAATTTTTCATCACCTTAGCCATTTAAAAAAAAATATCCTATTCCATACCCTTAGCCTAGCCCCGTTACAACCCTTCAAAGACCTTTTGACTTGTGCTTAGTATTCGTGATCAATGGTGGAGAATGATTGAGTTGCAAGCCTATGCGGGTACGTGTTCTAACCGGTTTTGAGCGATTAATTGATTGTAGTGCTAATACATTATACATATTAGCCAAATTTTAAGCCGAGTGGAGAGAACATTGTGAGGGATATGCATGACTTATTAGTTTTACGGGCGGGTTAATCTTGGATAACCATTATTATATGTGATTGTTCACTTTACCGGTAAATATGTGGAGATTGTAAAGAATGCGAACTTTTGTATGACAATAGACCTTAACCTTTGTCTCGGGAATGGGATGTGTATTCATTGTTTGACCCACGTGAAAGTGAAAAACAGATTTGCTTGAGGGCAAGCAAAAGACAAGTGTGGGGATGTGATGCGTGGTTGAAAACCGGTGTTCGTTAATGCTTAAGTTGATGTTTTTACTTGACTTTTAATCTTGAATAGCCTACTTTTAATTAGATTTGTGTTTTGCAGGTTTAATGAAGTTTAAGGAGCTTTTCGGGAGCTTTACGGATCACCGGAGCAAAAAAGGGATCACCAGGACATTAAACGGGTCAACCGGGAGTTCAAGAAGCGAAAATTGGAGAAACAGAGTTGGACAAGCCGTCGGCGACGGGTATAGGCCGTCCCCGACGGGTTCGGGAAATGCCCGTAAGCCAAAAACCCCCGTATCCAGTCAATTAAACCGTCGGCGCAACTTGAGTTTTTGGGGACCCGTCGGCGACGGGGTCAGGCCCGTCGGCGACGGGCATCAGATTTTGCTGGCGTGAATTTTTGGTTTTTGGGTTTAAGGATCGAGTTCTATTGGTCATGATGCATTGAATTCCGGGAGTTACACATCTTGGGGAGTTTGAATCTTGTTCTTGGAGCCACAACCACCCATCTATCATCTATTATTCAACTATTACAACCTCTAGCAACCGAATCAAGAATCATCACCATCATCAATTCTTGATAATCCCCAATTCCTACATAACCCTAATTCTTCATCCATTCACCATTTCATCACCACCAATCATTCCATAAAACCTAATCATTCACCATTCCTCCATCCTTCAAGCTTCAAGATGATGCAATCCGCATTCCAAACATCCGGTGATCAAGCTTCTTCAACCATGAGCGGCTAATCATCTCAGTTTCACCCCGGTGTAGGTAGTTGTTAATTTTAGGGTTTGAATTTGTTCTTGTTTCATCTTAGTGACAATTTGTATTTGATTTTTGAAACTTTGGACAATAATATTACATTTGTTACGAATTCGTGAATTGTCGAACGATGTTAAAAGTTATGACTTTGCGAAACGGTGATATGTAATTGTACGTTGTCGTTGTTAGGATTTACTTGTGTTGATTACAAAGTGTCTTTTTGTCCGTTCTTCGGGGCGTTGATAGCTAGTAGCACCTAAGTCACGGTATACTAAATCCGTTAATCGAATGCATTTGAGTTGAAACTAAACTTGTAGAAACCCTGGGTTAACAATTACCGAAACCGGGCGTGATTCCTTTTTATTATTATTGTTCTAGTATCCAAATTTCTTGCAATCGTTAATTAGTAGTTGTTAATTAATTAATCCAATTCCAGTAGTTCAAATTCACATCTTTCTACTAAACAAAAATACAAAAAAAAATATCTGGCAAGCTTCATAATTGTGACAATTCTCTATAATTCAGTCAAATCCATACACAAACCACATACTCTTCGTGGTTCGACCCCTTACTACCACTAACACATTGTTAAGGGTAATTAGGGCATATAAATATTATCTTTGACTGGAGCGCGACACTCCGATCATTGATGAGGATGGTATGCCTCTGATTGCAATAATAACCGAGGAAGCGGCTATGATTGAAGAAGTCAACGCGATGGGTGAAAACCCAAAAGGATGGTTCATTGACACGGGTGCAACCCACCATGTTTGTGGAGACAAGGCTCTTTTCTCTACATTCAAGGTAGCGTCGGGTGAAGAAAAGCTTTATATGGGAAATAAAGCTACCGCAAGCATCAAAGGGGAAGGCACAGTCATCCTGAAGATGACTTCTGGCAAGGAGTTGACCTTGACCAAAGTGCTTTACGTTCCAGAGATACGGAAGAATCTCGTATCGGGATGGATGCTCAACAAGTTTGGATTTCGTCTAGTGTTTGAATCGGACAACTTTGTCTTGTCTAGACGTGGAACTTTTATCGGAAAGGGCTATTGTAACAACTCTCATCAAAAGTCCTAATTATTACTTTAATTGTCCAATAGGAAAACCTAATTAAGAAACCCAAGTGATTCTAAATTAACCCTAAAATTTTCAGAAGAATTGAAATCAGGATCAGGGCCCCTAAAACTCAGGGGGGGGGATAAACCCTAGTGATAATTATCAATAATTTTCGTTGTCTAAACTGAGAATTTTTGAGGTAGTTGACTCATCAAACCTATACCACCGACTAGGCTACCCTATAATTAGACCACACCCCTTACGGACCGTAAGGGTTACGGCTTACGGTCCGTAAGCGAGGCTATTTTCCGGGTATAAATAGAGGACCTTGGGACTTGCCTGAAGAAGTTGAAACGACGCACAAATTCACTGTGAACGTCGGATTAGAGCAGTAGTAGTACAATTAAACACACACGGGTCACGAAGTGCTGCCACAAAACAGGGTAATAACTCGATCGCTATTACGATTCATTTTCCGACCGATCAATATATCCAATGGATGTTTAAGTGCCGCCCACATTAGGGTAATACTTTGTCATTCGTCGTTAATTCGATGGATGTTTAAGTATTGCACTTTGTCGTTCGTTGTGAGAATTTGATCTCGTGAGTTATCGTAAATGCTGTATTGATCACTAACCCGGTTTTGTGTGCATTGTTATTTAAATTAGGTTAACAAGGCTAAACCATATTCTGTCCGTGTTAAATCTGCAATGTGAGTCATTCTCTTTTTATCAAATTATTTTCAAAAGCATATTTTCAAAAGTTATAATTACAGTGATTAAGTTTACGTAATCACCAAGTTACAGCCAGTATGTGGGGTTTTGTATACATTACTGTTGTTTTATCACTTTAGGTGGGCGAACCTAAAATTTGTGATATTCGTCACTATTGGGGCAGCCAATAGTGGTGTGACCATAGTCACAGATCCGGTCGAGTGACAAATACTGTGGGTTGGTAGATATCAGAAACATTGTAATCTCTCTTAATACTGTAAATTATAATAAACGAGTCATTTTAAATAGGATGATTCACTCAGTATTTCCCGCTGACAAAACCTTTTTCAAACATGTTTCAGGTGATCTATTGTAATTCAGGAAAAATGCTGGGGAGCATTTCAAAGCTTAAGAAAGTGGCTCATTATTAAATAAAGAAATATGTTTTGTAAAAATAAAGATTTCTCAGTGAAATCATGTTATTGTAAATTACCGGGTTTATATCCCGAGTTGTGAAATAAAATAATCAGGAAAAGTTTTTAGCTTTAAAAAGATCATGATGATAAACTTCCGCTGCTAAAATCAATTAAATATATATCACGGGATTTCTGTCCCGCGGCTCCGGAAACGGGTCAAACCGGGTCGGGGCCGTGACAGAAATAAGGTGGGATCAGAGCCACTGAGTTAAGCTAATTAAGTATTTAGAAATATTTAATTTTTCCTGATTACTATTATGTGATTATGCGTTTTATTAAACTGACTATTTGTTAGTTACAGTATGGGTAAGCAAAAGCTGCCAAATATCTATCTTAAATTAGATAGGTCAGTCAACGAAAAGGGAAGTTCATCACAAACCAAATCTTCAAAACTCCCTGCAATTCCTGAAGAAGGAATATTTGTGCGAAAAGCACAATATGAGAAACCACTTTCTCCTAGAAAAAGGAGTATGATTATTAAGAAAAGTAAAGAGCAAATCCGAGAAAAGAAGATTAAAAAGGAAACCCAGGAATTAATCAATAAATCACCTTGGGAAGACAAGCTAGATAAGAAATGGGCAAATTTGTATATGCTAGCCACAGTAGCAGAAAATGCAAATCTTTAATATTTTAACTCAAATTTTAGCACCTTATCAGAAACCTTATGCAATAAATAAATAAACCTTAGTGTGTTTCCCAGTTATCTTTGTAATAAATTAGTACGCAGTATGCAATAAATTTTAAAGATTATTTATGAATAAGATTTTAACTTAGTATTTGATGCATTGCATATATGCTACAACAGCATGAGTGAGATATCTGAAGCCTTTCAGAACCTCAATCTATACCCGGTGAATATAGAAGTTTCCAAAGAAATTACTGGATACTTTCCTGATGTGGAACAACCTGTAGAATTCAATGCTCCACCTTTGACAAAGCCAAAACGAAAGAAAAGAAAGAATTACGTATGGGGGAGTCGTATACGTAGGAAAAAGCCAGCTCCGAAACTTCCTAAAATAAACAATCCTTTAGAAAAAGGAAAAGAAACTTGTAAACAGCAGGAGATGGAAACTGAAGTCAAGGAAGATTCTAGGCAAATGGGAATGCAGTTTGAGGAATATTCTAAGGAAATAGAAATGGAAGTTGGACAAAGTTCTAGACCAACTCAGATGGAAATTGGAGAGAGCTCCAACCAAAACCAAGGAATAACTTTTCAGGAGGAAATAGATTTTCTATTGACAAGCTGTGAGACTATTCAGCCTGTCAATACTAATGTTTTTACCTATCCTATTGAAACAACTCCCTATGAATTTTGAACCAGCAATCCCAGAACCAATAATTCACTCCCAACCTGTAGGAATGCACAAATGGTGGACGAATGATTGGCAATTTCAAAATATTGTCAACGATCCTTATTCCTTTCTTCCACAATTCGATCCAGAACCCCTACCTAATCCACCAATGAGTAACGAAAATATGGCTGAACTTCGCCATTTTGGTGAAGAATTGATGGATGCAGGAAATAGAATCAGGGAGATAGGGGGACAAATTGCCTGGAAGTATGATGAAAGGGAGCTTCGTTTTTAGGACGACAAGTGACGAGAGATAGTAGGATGGTAAAACTATGGTTGTGTAGTAAAAGTAATAGTGAAATCAGTCTTTAAATAACTACGAATAAAACTTTGTAAGATATTGGTGTGTAGTGATGCATACTATAACTGATATAAAATGGAATCGAGAAATCGATAGTTTTGACTATACGTGTATTGTAAATTATCTGATTGTTTTTATATAATTGCTATTTATCAGATACTAATAAAAATTATATATATATATATATATATATATATATATATATATATATATATATATTCAGATGGCAAACATTGGTAATGAACCGGTATATGAGGTTAATCAGTCAGAGCAACATCCAGGGGATCAAAATATGACTAGGCAAGATATTGAAAATATTGTTGCTCAAGGGATAGCCAATGCTATTCCAACAATCGTTGCTGCTGTGAAAAATCCAATCGAACCGCAACATATCATTCCTAGTAAACGTATTTCTGAAGATAACTTCAGTAATAGTGTAAATGTGGGTAATAATCATGTTAATCATGATAATGAATCCCAGCACACGCCGCTCCCTAAGAAACTGAAAGCTGCAACACCTGGTTGCACTTTCAAAGAATTCCTTGCTTGTAAACCCACTGAATTTGCAGGCAATGAAGGGGCAACTGCATCACTGCGTTGGTTAGAGAAAACCGAAGCAGTAATTCCAATAAGTAAGTGTGCCAAAGATGATCAGGTCATGTACGCATCAAATCTTTTTAAGGAAGGAGCACTCGAATGGTGGAACACTGTGTTACAAGCTAAAGGAAGAAATAGGGCTTATGCTATGACTTGGGAAGAACTTAAGAATCTTGTAGAAAGAAAATTCTGTCCTGAGTATGAAAAGGAACAAATGGCAAATAAGTTCCTAAGTCATCGGATGATAGGTGTAGAGTGTCGCGGTTATACTTCGACATTCTTTGAATATGCTAGAGTGGTACCAACACTGGCTTCGCTAGAACCGGTACTCATTTCTCGCTATATTTGGGGATTAATTAACGAAATTCGCAATATCGTTAAAGCTGCGAGACCTCGCACTATTGACGATGCAGTAGAATTAGCTAATACCCTAACTGATGAACTGGTACCCACAAGAGATGAAGACAGGAAAAAGGAACTAGCTCAGAAAATTACCCAAGGATTTCGGGTGGGTAATAGTAGTAATTTCAAGAGAAGAGGAGCAGGGCAATCTTCAACTCTGCCATTCTGCAAAACTTGCAAAAAGAAACATTTCGGAAGATGTAATATAACTTGCAATTTTTGCAAAACTATAGGACATCGTGAAGAAAATTACAGAAAGAAATCCATAATTTGTTACAATTGTGGAGAAGCCGGACATTTCAAAACAGAATGTCCTAAATTAGTCAAACCAGTAGACAACAAACCCAAGGCGACCGAAGGAGTTACTAAGAAGAATGTCAGGGCATTCCAGCTAACCACTCAAGAAGCAGAGCTCATTCCAGATGTGATAGTTGGTACATTCCTAGTTCACAACGTATACGCAAAAGTATTATTTGACTCGGGTGCAAATCAAAGTTTTATAAATACTTTATTCTGCCAAGCTCTTAAGTTACCATTAACATACATTAGGCAGATTTTTACAGTCGAAACCGCAGATGGGAATTCAGTAAAGATTAATCAGGTTTTGCAAAAAGTAGAAATAGAACTTTCAGGTCATAAATTTGCTGCAAACCTATTACCTATGAAATTAGCTGAATTTGATGTTGTGTTAGGAATGGATTGGTTAATAGCCAACCATGCTCAAATCATTTGTGATAAAAACTCTATAGAAATTCAATCACCTACTAGAGAAGTAATCATGATCACGGGAGATAAACCGCATAAACCCATGAAGTTAATATCAGTAATGAAAGTTGCTAATTATGAACGAAAACAAGGAATAGTATATATGATTTCAGTAATCATTAGTACTAAGGGTAAAGAACTTAAGGAAATTCCTGTAGTCTCAGAATACCCAGATATATTCCCAGAAGATTTACCTGGATTACCACCAGATAGGGAAGTAGAATTTAGGATTCATCTAATTCCAGGAACTACACCGATAGCCAAGGCACCTTATCGGTTAGCTCCTACCGAAATGTTAGAACTAAAGAAGCAATTAGATGAATTATTAAGTAAAGGATTCATACAACCTAGCTCATCCCCTTGGGGAGCTCCAGTGTTGTTTGTGAAAAAGAAAGATGGATCAATGAGAATGTGTATCGATTATAGAGAACTAAATAAGGTTACAATTAAGAATCGATACCCATTACCTAGGATTGATGATCTTTTTGATCAATTGCAAGGCGCTAGGTACTTTTCTAAGATAGACTTGCGCTCCGGATATCATCAATTAAAGGTTCAAGAAGAAGACATACCTAAAACTGCTTTTAGAACTAGGTATGGACATTATGAGTTTACAGTCATGCCCTTCGGGTTAACTAATGCTCATGCAGCATTCATGGACATGATGAACAGGATCTGTAAACCATATTTGGATAAATTTGTAATTGTTTTTATAGACGATATACTTATTTATTCAAAAAGTCAGGACGAACATTGTCAGCACTTGCATGCACTCTTAACTTTGTTAAGAAAAGAAAAGTTGTACGCCAAGTTCTCGAAGTGTGAATTTTGGCTACAAGAAGTGCAATTCTTAGGACACGTGGTGAATCATGAAGGTATTCACGTAGATCCTGCTAAGATAGAAGCAATTACCAATTGGAAGGTTCCGCAAACCGCAATGGAAATTAGAAGTTTTATAGGTTTAGCTGGGTATTATAGACGGTTTATTAAGGATTTTTCCAAGATAGCTGTACCATTAACTAAGCTAACCTGTAAAGCCATTAAGTTTGAATGGGGACCTAAACAAGAAGAAGCCTTTAGAATCTTGAAGCAGAAATTAACAAATGCTCCAATCTTAGCTTTACCAGAAGGAACTGAAAATTTTGAAGTATATTGTGATGCTTCAAAACTAGGATATGGATGTGTGTTTATGCAACGCAAAAAGGTGATTGCATATGCTTCAAGACAATTGAAAAAGCACGAAGAAAATTATACGACTCATGAATTAGAATTAGGAGCTATAATTTTTGCCCTTAAGATATGGAGACATTATCTGTATGGAAGTAAGTTTACTGTTTATACAGATCATAAAAGTTTAAGGTATATATTTGGGCAAAAAGAGTTAAATATGAGGCAAAGAAGATGGATGGAAATCCTGAGTGATTACAACTGTGATATTCAATATCACGAAGGAAAGGCAAACACAGTCGCAGATGCCTTAAGTCGTAAGTATCATGAGAAGAAAAAGCGAGTCCGTGCTCTTAGAATAAATCTACAAGTAGATTTAATGGAACAATTGAAGGAAATTCAGGAAACAGCAATCAAAGATGATGGTGAAGGAATGAAAGGTTACATAAAAGAATTGGAACAAGGAAATGATGGAATTTGGAAATTCCACAAAAGCAGAATTTGGGTACCTAAGCAGGGAAATTTAAGATTTAAGATTTTGGAGAAAGCTCATAAATCTAGGTATACTATACACCCAGGAAACAATAAAATGTACCAAGATTTAAGAAAGAATTTCTGGTGGATTGGAATGAGAAAGGATATAGCTAGATGTGTTTCTAAATGTCTTACTTGTTCACAAGTTAAGGCAGAACATCAGAAACCTTCAGGACTACTACAACAATTAGAAATGCCAGTATGGAAGTGGGAACTTATAACAATGGATTTTGTTACTAAGTTACCCAAAACCAGAAAAGGTAATGATGCGATTTGGGTAATTGTGGATCGATTAACCAAATCTGCTCACTTTCTACCTATGAAAGAAACCTTTAGCATGGAAAGATTGGCAAAGTTGTATGTAGATAAGGTCGTATCTTTACATGGAGTTCCACTCTCCATTGTATCAGATAGAGATAGTCGGTTCACTTCCCATTTTTGGAAAAGCTTCCAAGAAGCAATGGGAACTCGACTAAACCTCAGTACTGCATATCATCCACAAACAGACGGGCAAAGTGAAAGGACGATTCAAACTCTAGAAGACATGCTCCGAGCATGTGTAATTGATTTTGGTGGTAATTGGGATAACCATTGTTATCCCTTAATTGAATTCTCCTATAATAATAGTTATCACTCAAGCATCGAAGCCGCTCCATTCGAAGCACTATATGGACGCAAGTGCAGAACTCCAGTTTGTTGGGCGGAAACAGGAGAAAGTCAATTATCAGGTCCAGAGATTGTACAAGAAACCACAGACAAGATAACTCGAATCAAGGAAAGACTGAAGATGGCTCGAGATCGCCAGAAAAGCTATGCAAACAATCGCCGCAAGCTACTAGAATTCCAGATAGGAGACAAAGTACTTTTGAAAGTCTCTCCTTGGAAAGGAGTAGTACGATTCGGTAAGAAAGGAAAACTAAGTCCAAGATACGTAGGACCATTTCCAGTAATCCAACGTATAGGACCAGTTGCTTATCGGTTACAACTACCAGAAGAATTAGCTGGAGTACATGATGTATTTCATGTATCCAATCTCAAGAAATGTTTATCAGACGAATCCCTGGTAGTACCTCTTCAAGATATAGAGGTAAATGAAAAGCTGAAATTTGTAGAGAAACCACTGCAAATAGAAGACAAGAAAATCAAGTTTCTCAAACACAAACGACTAGTGCTAGTCAAAGTCAAATGGGATTCAAAGAGAGGGCCAGAATACACTTGGGAGTTAGAATCAGAAATGAAGCGGAAATACCCTCATTTATTCCATTAAATCTCGAGGACGAGATTTTTCTTAAGGTGGGGAGGATGTAACAACTCTCATCAAAAGTCCTAATTATTACTTTAATTGTCCAATAGGAAAACCTAATTAAGAAACCCAAGTGATTCTGAATTAACCCTAAAATTTTCAGAACAATCGAAATCAGGATCAGGGCCCCTAAAACTCAGGGGGGATAAACCCTAGTGATAATTATCAATAATTTTCGTTGTCTAAACTGAGAACTTTTGAGGTAGTTGACTCATCAAACCTATACCACCGACTAGGCTACCCTATAATTAGACCACACCCCTTACGGACCGTAAGGGTTACGGCTTACGGTCCGTAAGCGAGGCTATTTTCTGGGTATAAATAGAGGACCTTGGGACTTGCCTGAAGAAGTTGAAACGACGCACAAATTCACTGTGAACGTCGGATTAGAGCAGTAGTAGTACAATTAAACACACACGGGTCACGAAGTGCTGCCACAAAACAGGGTAATAACTCGATCGCTATTACGATTCATTTTCCGCCCGATCAATATATCCAATGGATGTTTAAGTGCCGCCCACATTAGGGTAATACTTTATCATTCGTTGTTAATTCGATGGATGTTTAAGTATTGCACTTTGTCGTTCGTTGTGAGAATTTGATCTCGTGAGTTATCGTAAATGCTGTATTGATCACTAACCCGGTTTTGTGTGCATTGTTATTTAAATTAGGTTAACAAGGCTAAACCATATTATGTCCGTGTTAAATCTGCAATGTGAGTCATTCTCTTTTTATCAAATTATTTTCAAAAGCAAATTTTCAAAAGTTATAATTACAGTGATTAAGTTTATGTAATCACCAAGTTACAGCCAGTATGTGGGGTTTTGTATACATTATTACTGTTTTATCACTTTAGGTGGGCGAACCTAAAATTTGTGATATTCGTCACTATTGGGGCAGCCAATAGTGGTATGACTATAGTCACAGATCCGGTCGAGTGACAAATACTGTGGGTAGTTGGTAGATATCAGAAACATTGTAATCTCTCTTAATACTGTAAATTATAATAAACGAGTCATTTTAAATAGGATGATTCACTCAGTATTACCCGCTGACAAAACCTTTTTCAAACATGTTTCAGGTGATCTATTGTAATTCAGGAAAAATGCTGGGGAGCATTTCAAAGCTTAAGGAAGTGGCTCATTATAAAATAAAGAAATATGTTTTGTAAAAATAAAGATTTCTCAGTGAAATCATGTTATTGTAAATTACCGGGTTTATATCCCGAGTCATGAAATAAAATAATCAGGAAAAGTTTTTAGCTTTAAAAAGATCCTGATGATAAACTTCCGCTGCTAAAATCAATTAAATAGATATCACGGGATTTCTATCCCGCGGCTCCGGAAACGGGTCAAACCGGGTCGGGGCCGTGACAGCTATGCCCTTAATGGAATGTTTAAAATGAATGTTTCAGTTGTAAACGAAAACAAAAGTATGAATGAAATTTCTACTTCTACTTACATGGTTGAGTCTTCTAATGTTTGGCATGGTAGACTAGGACATGTAAATTTTAATTCATTACGACGTTTAATTAAATTAAATTTAATACCAACATTCCATATCGAGTCCGATCACAAATGCGAGACATGTGTCGAATTCAAACTTACGAGATCATCGTTTAAATCGGTTGAACGAATAACCGAACCCTTTGATTTAATTCATACCGATGTGTGTGATTTAAAAGCGGTTCCCACGCATGGAGGAAATAAGTACTTCATCACGTTTATTGATGATTGTACGAAATATTGCTACGTGTATTTACTTAAGAGTAAAGACGAAGCAATAGAGAAGTTTATCTTGTACAAAAACGAAGTTGAGAATCAACTTAAAAAGAAGATAAAAGCTTTGAGAAGCGATCGAGGAGGTGAATATGTTGCACCTTTTGCGGATTTATGCGCAAAAAGTGGCATTGTATATGAGTGTACACCTCCTTATTCTCCACAATCAAATGGCGTGGCGGAACGAAAGAACCGCACATTGAAAGAAATGATGAACGCCATGTTGATCAGTTCGGGAGTGAACCGAGAAATGTGGGGGGGACGCCATTCTCTCAGCAAACTATCTTTTGAACAAGATACCTTTGAAAAATAGGGACGAAACTCCATATGAGTTATGGAGAAAAAGGAAGCCTTCGTACAAATACTTGAAAGTGTGGGGGTGCCTAGCTAAGGTGATTGTACCAACTCCTAAGGCTCTTAGGATAGGACCCAAAACTGTTGATTGCATTTTCATTGGATATACACATCAAAGTAGTGCGCATCGTTTTCTTGTACATGAGTCCAAGAATCCCGATGTACATAAACACACTATCATGGAGGCTAATCCTAACATTGTCTCATATTTTGAGAATGTGTTTCCTATGTTAGGACAAACACATGCGACTTCATCAAGAGCGTTTGATGAAGTAGGTCCAAGTTCGTCTACATGGTCAGATGAAGCAGGACCAAGTTCATCTACGAGGATAGATAAAAGACATGAACGACCTGAGGTCGAGGAGGGTGAGCTTAGACGGAGTAAACGACAAAGGGTTGAAAAATCCTTTGGTCCAGACTTCATGAGCTATATGGTTGAGGGTGAGCCCAATACCTACCGCGAAGCGGTTACCTCCGCGGAAGGACCTCAATGGCAAGAAGCAATTAAGAATGAAATTCATTATATATTGCAAAATCATACTTGGGAGTTAGTAGATCTTCCACCTGGTAGTAAACCACTTGGATATCGTTGGATATTCAAAAGGAAGATGAAAGCCGACGGAAGTATTGATAAATACAAGGCAAGGTTAGTAATAAAAGGATTTAGACAAAAGGAGGGTCTAGACTACTTTGATACTTACTCTCCTGTAACGCGAATAACCTCTATACGATTGGTTCTTGCAATTGCGGCTCTAAGAAATTTGGAAGTTCACCAAATGGATGTAAAGACCGCATTTCTAAATGGCGATTTAGAAGATAAAATTTACATGGAACAACCTGAGGGTTTTTCCGCCCCTGGAAACAAGGGTAAAGTATGTAAATTGGTCAAGTCATTGTATGGCTTGAAGCAAGCTCCAAAGCAATGGCACCAAAAGTTTGATCATGTCATGATTGAAAATGGTTTCAAAATAAATGAGTGCGACAAGTGTGTTTATTTTAAAGACACACCAAGAGGTTATGTGATTTTATGTCTTTATGTAGATGATATGCTTATCATTGGGAGTGATGATAACATGATCAACTCAACGAAAGACATGTTGAAAGCGAGGTTTGACATGAAAGACATGGGTCTCGCGGATGTGATTCTTGGAGTAAAAATCACTAGAACCCAAAACGGTCTTGTGTTGAGTCAATCTCACTACGTGGACAAGATCCTTGGGAAATTCAACTCGGACGATACGAGTATAGCTCGAACTCCAATTGATTATACCCAACGCCTAAGGAAGAATAGAGGCGAGAGTGTTTCTCAGTTAGAGTACTCAAGGATCATTGGTAGTCTAATGTATCTAATGACATGTACTAGACCCGACTTAGCATATGCTGTGAGCAGGCTAAGTAGATACACCAGTAATCCGAGCGAGGATCATTGGAAAGCTATCACGAGGGTGCTTAGATACATAAGATACACAAGAGACTATGGATTGCATTATACCCGTGATCCAGCAGTGATCGAAGGATACACTGACGCAAATTGGATATCGGATATAAAGGATCACAGATCCACAAGTGGTTACGTGTTTACACTTGCTGGCGCAGCTATAGCTTGGAAGTCTTCCAAGCAAACGGTTATAGCGAGATCCACGATGGAATCCGAATTCGTCGCTTTAGATAAAAGTGGGGAAGAGGCGGAGTGGCTACGTCAATTTGTGGAAGATATTCCAAGATGGCCAAAGCCGTTGACGGCGATCTGCATACATTGTGACAATCAGTCTGCTCTTGCTAGAGCACAAAGCATGATGTACAATGGCAGATCAAGGCACATTCGACGTAGACACAACACGGTACGACAACTTATCTCAACGGGTGTGATCTCAGTTGACTATGTTAGGTCAAAGGAGAACATTGCGGACCCGTTAACAAAAGGCTTAAGCACAGATAAGGTGTATAGGTTGTCAAGAGGAATGGGACTAAAGCCCATAGATGAAGGGAATATGAGGGAAACCTAACCTAGTTGACTGGAGATCCCAAGATCTAGGTTCAATAGGCTAACTTAATCATAAACCCAAAGGGAGTCACTGTGGGGGATGCCCCAAAATTCACAAAGGGAGTTGTATACTTCCTAGTCCATTCCAATCAGTGACATGAAGTAAGGTTAAGCATGTTGAGGTTAAGGATTTTGAATAAATCCAAATTAACCATGATGCTTTTAATGATTCAGAGGAATCACCTATGTTAGAGAGAAGTGGGGTCGCTTCGAATAGATTTGTGGGGAGGCGCAAATCCTAGAGCTCTCGCAGAACCAGGAACGTGTTCCATGACCATTAACGGACACAACCATGAGGACTTGACTCGACTAGGGAGAACATTGTGTGAATGTATATTATCACCAACATAAATGGGGGATTGTTCAAAGACCCCGTGTCTACAAGACCCTAGGAGGCTAAGTATGCTTCACAAAAGAAGGTTCAAAAGTTACACCTACCTATCTTGCAATGCTCAACTGTTGAACGTGTATCGTTGAAACTTGATAGATCGATTTCTATTCATGTGGGGGATTGTTGGAAATTTTGTGAAAATAGCATTTTTCACAAATATAGGAAAATGATTTTTTCCTATTTTTGACTAGAAATAAATATAATAAAATGAGCGGGTTTTATATATCTATTTGTGGGTTTGTGTTCTATGACGGAAGAGCTTCGTAACGAACTAAACCACGTCCAAAACGGAGCTAAGATGAATGAGATATCGATGCTCAAAGTTTGGTGTTTGAAACTTGAATGCTGGAAAAAATGGAAAAGTGGCCCCTTGTCCCACATCGAATGAGAGATGGAACTTAAAGGGATATTTAAGTAGGAACTCTCCATCCTTATTGTTTCATGGAAGCACTCACTAGTGTAATCGCGAAGGGTGCGGAGCACCCGCACTCGCGCGCGCGCGTGGCGTGGGCGATGAGGCGTAATGTGGCGCTTTGATGGCGCACTTTGCACTTCACCCGCTTGAGAGCCGCCTTTGTATTTTTGACCACGTGCGCGTGGTGGATCACAGAGGCTGAAAGGACCAAGTGGTGAAGTGGCGTGCAGGTTCGAGTTCGCGTGGCACGAAGGCGCGCGGTTGCGCGCATGGAGCATGGGCACTAAGGTGATGTGCGCGGCGCACCTAAGTGAGCCAACACGGCGCGACTGTGTGGCATGCTCGTAGAGGCTACCAGGTGACGCTGCGCACGCGCATAGGTGCGCATGGGACTGAGGTGCACGGGCGCATGGCAGTGAGCCAAATGGACGCACCGCGCGTGAGGGTGCAGACCTGCGAGCGCAGAAGCTTCCAGCAGCAGTTAATGCTGTGCAGTTACGTTTCAGCATTCAAAACTGACAAATTTAATGCGTTTGACTGAGAATTAAGTGACGAATTAAAGTACATTAAAGACGTCTAATGCAGTTTAATTCCCCCATTTAATTTATTTTTCAGTTTCGAGTTCAACCTGGTGTATAAATAGGAGGCTCCTTTCACCAGATTTGACACACCGGATTACATAGCAAATTCAATCTCTCCCTCTTAATTCTACATCTTCTACAAACAGCAAGGTACACCTTCGGGTTGGAGTCAAGACCTGCAGTGCAACTGCTTGCGGCTGTTGTATCCTGGAAATAAACGTGTTCTCCTGGGAGACACGAAATTTGTTTTAAGGGACCCGTGTCTAACATGATCCTCAGCGAAGAACAGTTTTTCTGTTCGAGTTTTCAGTTCTTGTTTTTCTATTTTTCAGTTGTATTGTACTTTTCTTTCAGTTGTAATTCTGTTAAGTATTTGTAATTCAAGTTAATAAAAGTTTTATTTAATTTTGCACGAACGGATTTGTTGGTGCATACGTCTGTCGACTTCGTCATGTATCGAGTCTTGTATTGTATTAGATAGATCAGGGCAAGAAAATCGAGAAATCAGTGTTTGAGGGTATTTCGCACGAAATGACATGTATGTCATTTTGTACGAAATCAAATGGGTATTTCGCAAGAAATGATGATTTCGCATGAAACTGATTTCCCTTGGAGTGTTTCGTGCGAAACCAGCTTTCGTTCGAGCTATTTCGTTCGAAACCAGCTCGCCTATAAATACCTGATGTGCCTTGTCATTTGTAACGATTCTAATTCCGGTAGCGAAGCTCTGTCGAAGTGTCTACAGCATTGTAATCGATCTGATATCAATAGAAAGACAGTTTAAAGTGATTTCTCGTGCATTACAGCTGAAATAACACTGATACATCTGTTTCCGCCTTTTGTATTGGTGAAGATCTCTTCTGAACGACTCGTTTGGGTTTGAAAACGATCCTACAAGTGGTATCAGAGCTCAGGAGGAAGAGTTCTTACCATTTCAGCTGCAATTTCTGATTTCTGCACCTTCTTTTCAAAATTAAACAAGTTTTCACGGTTAAAATGGATTGATTTTCTAGAATAATGTGCGAAACAATGTTTTAACAACTAGAAAGAATCTGACTCTAATTCGAAGTAAAACTTGGTCAAATTGTTTCTTAAACTGTCCGAAAGTTTCATTTCGCACGAAACAAGATATCATTTCGTTTGAACTTTGTTGTATTTCGCACGAAATCAGAATATCATTTCGCACGAAATCAGGTTTTTATTTCGCACGAAATCAGATTTCATTTCGTACGAAACCATTTTTTTCATTTCGTATGAAATCAAAGTTTCATTTCGCACGAAGGCTGATTTCGCTTGAGAAGTTCATTTCGTGTGAGCTAGATTTCATTTCGCACGAAATAGGTATTTCGTGTGAGAGTGTTGTGCATTTCGTACGAAATCAGTCTATTTCATACCAAGTTGGTCATTTCGTTTGAGAATGTCATTTCGCGTAAACAATTAATTTCGTGTGGAATTTGCTTCATTTCGCTTGAAGGAGGATCAGTAATATCATTTCTTTTGAAAGTCAAAGTTTGTGAGATTTTTTTTAAAAACCGAATCATGGAAAACGAGTTTTATAATGCCTTTGCTAGTCCAATGACTGTTACTCAGAGTACGTTGCTTGAAAATGAAACATGGAAAACTCAAAAACCGCCTAAGCTCATGAGTATCGAGGAGTATAGTGGATGGGCTGAACGTTTTGAAAACTGGGTTCAAGCATATCATTTAGATGCTTGGGAACATACTGAAGTTCTATATAGTAGACCAGTTGGGGATAATAGAGTGAAACTTGCAATTAGAGAGCTGAGTGTTGAAGAGAAAAAGAAATATAAAGATGAAAAAATGATGGTTAGTCTGTTGCGACAAGCTATTAAAGAAGACATCTTGATTTTACTTCAACACAACGGAAGTGCACATTCGATATGGACAGAATTAGAATCAAAGTTTCTTGGTAGTGATGAGATGATAAAAAACAAAAAGTCACTTTTGAAGAAAGAATTTGATCTATTCCATGGTTTAAGAAGTGAAAACACCAAGTAGATTATTGAAAGATATTGCAATCTATTAAAAAATATGAGCAGATTGAACATCAATAAAGATAAAGATGAATTGATTGAAAATTGGCTGATGCATTGCCACATGATGAGTGGGGCACGTATCTTATGATGTTGAAAAATAAACCAGGTTTTAACGAGCTAACGTTGAGCGAGTTCATTAAACAACTTGAAGCTCAAGAGATGGAACAACGAAAGATAGCAAGAATGAAGAACTATGATGGAGAACAAGACATTGGTTTGTATTACAAAAGTGGTGTTAGTGATAAAACCAACATTTCTCCAAAGATTGAAACTGCTTTCAATGCAAAAAGTTCTTCTGAAAGTTCATCTCAGGGATCAAGCAGCAAAACAATATTTACTACATTTCCATCATTTGATCCACATTTCTCAACAACAAAGAGTGGAAAAGTTCTACAGTGCAACATTTCTTTAAATCTTGAAAATGATCAAAACTATTCGGAAGAAGTTGCCAAAAGTCATGTTGGTGACTGTGTTAGAGTCTGGTTGCAGGAAGGATCGGAAATCCAATGTTGACAAAGGAGGATTATGATCAGGTTGATGCTGAAGAAATGGAGCTGATGGATATAAAATGGTGTTTGGCAAGCGTGTTGAGAAGAGCCGAAAAGTTTAAACAAATTACAGGAAGAGATGATTTCCGTGATGCAAATGTTTCAACTTTAGGATTTGATAAATCTAAAGTTACTTGTTTTCGTTGCAGGGAAAAGGGGCATTTCAAGAGAGGGTGCACAAATCGTGAAGTAATTGGAGCTCAAAATCCCTTTGGAAACAATGACTACTATCGAAAAGCGATTTATCACCAAGTTGCTCAACAGCCACATCAACAGCAATCTCCACAAACTGCACATGCAAGGAAGGAGATTGAAGATTCAAAGAGAGCGTGTCTTGTTAATCAAGATAATGGAAATTCATTAAAAGGATTCAGTTGGGATAACTATATTTTGGTGGATAATAAAGCATGTCTGGTAGATCAAATTGATGAAAGATTGCCCGAAGGTTTCAGCTGGGACAATTATTGTCCAGATAAAGAATTCCTGGCTAAAGCTTTTGTTGCTCAAATTGTTAAAGATGATGGTGAAAATTATCTTGTTGATGATTATTGGGCAGAGAAAATGAAAAAATATTTAGCCAGGCAAAGTAAAAAAGTTGAAGAAGAGGTTTGTGTGATAAAGAAGCAGGACAAAGAAATTTCAGTGTTTGAGATCAAAAAGGAAGCTGTTGTAGAAAAAGTGTCTGAGAGCTGTGAAAACTATGAGAATATGAAGAAGAAAAACAGTGAATTGATTCACAACTTGAACAGGATGAAAGAGTCATATGATGTCCTGAACAAAGCCATGAACAAGCTATAGCAATGAAGACACTTAAAGGAGCATACATGAGACAGCTTGATAGTGTCAATTATTACACTGGGAAGTGTGCTGAGCTTGAATTGAAGTTAGAAACACAGAGAATTGAAACCGAGAGAGTAAATAGACTGTTAAAAAGTTACTCATGTTCTACTTTTGTGGTTGACAGGATTTACCCGATAGTGGAAGGATTGAAGACGTTTGAAGAAGAAAAGATTTCTGAAGAGAAGAAATCTGAAATAAAAGAAGATGATAAAGTGAAGACATCTGGTAAGAAACCAAGTATTGTTTATAACAAATGTCCACCCCCGGTTGAAAATGGATATTCTCCGCGAAATCCAAATTCGGAAAGAGTCAAAAAGGCAACAAACTTACAGTGGGAGTCTGAGTCGTCAGATAACTTGCCGGAAAATATTGATGTCACTTTCACATCGTCTGACACTAATCATGAGTCCGAGTTAATAAAGAAAGTGGTCGATCAGGTGTTGGAGAAAGATGAAACAGAGGAGTCAAAGTCAGAGTCAAAATCAGAGTCAAAGTCTGAGTCCGACACATCAATTCAAAAAGTCAAACAGGGGAAACCAGTGTACAATAAAGATTTTCTGTTATCAAAACCTAATTTGAATGAAGAACCAATCAGAGTAGCATATACTTTGAATGATTCTGACAAATTATATTTTGATGAAGATTTTCCAATAAGAGGTGTTAAACCAGAAATGATAAAAAAGGTTTTTAAACTAACAGAAATTAATATTTCTAAAATAAAAGATTTAAATCTTACGGAAAAACCTAAACAATACACCTCAAGAATTAAACAAAGGATAAACAAGAAAATGGGTTATACTTACGGTTCGGATTTTCGAAAGAAACCAAATCATAATGGTAATTTCAAAAAAAAGGTTTGGGTTTTATTCCACCGAAAAATTATAAAAATGTGAAAACTTATAAACCAAAAACTGTTTTTGTTTCAGGAAAATCAACTGAAGAAAAAGAGCAAGTGTTCAGAAAGCAGACAAACAAAGAATTCCTTAAGAAGAAGCAAGAGGAAATGAAGAAAGGCATTGCTCAGCAGAAGAAGGAGATAATAACCTGTTTTCAATGCAAAACAGTTGGTCATATTGCCAGGAATTGTCAAATGGCAAAGAAATCAAAACAGGAAGTCTCTGAACAACTTAAAAAGAAAATTGTTGAGAAAAATGAACTTCCAACCAAAAGATTTAAAGTTTTTGAAAATTCAACTTTTGAGGTTGGTGAATGTTCGAAAAGTGTTTGCAAAAGAAAGGAGAAACTTAATAACCAAAAGTGGGTTGTTAAGAATTCAAGTGATAGTTCTGGCGATGAATCTGATTCCACAAAATCAGAGGAGCCACAAGTTGTTGTAAAAGAAGAGAAATCAGTACCGCCTTTGGATGATGCAAATTTTCCTCCATTGCAGGCTAAGAATTTGAAATCAAAATTTGGAAAAGTTGAGATTTCAAATTAATTCTTTCCTGAAAAGAAAGAATTTGATGTTGAAAAGGTTTTTAACCCCACTGTTCAAAACATTTTTGGAAAAATGATTGATGGGAAGGTAAAGGGGGTTAAAGAATTTTATGAGAAGAAATTGAAAAAACCAGATGGAGATGGTTCATCCTGGGTTAGTATCTGGGTTTGAACCTATCACGACTAAACTCTGGACTTGCCGGAGCTCCCAAGTTGGTAATCGTGGAGCAGGAATCGGCATCATTCTTGGATATGTTTGTTTGAGTAAACCTACAAGTGGTAGAAAAGTGGGTTTTACCTACAAGTGGTTAATCAAGGTCATTAAATTGAACTTGATTTAACTTTCATTCAAAGTGTTTGAAAAACAAAGTGATGAAGTAATCCCCTAACCCACAAGTGGTTTATGAAATCAACAAAACTAATTTTACAGAAAAACCATTTTGATTAAAACAAACTTAAGTGGTTTGAAATCATAATGGGAAAATAGTTTGTTGTAAGGGGAAGTTCTGATTGTTTATGCCAAGTGGATGGCGATTTGAAGCAATTCACAACAGTTGTCATTTTATTGTACAGTTTGTTTTCAAATTTTCCCAGAAAATCAAAATTGGAACGTATTTTGATTTTAGGGAGAGTAAAAATTTTAAGAAATTTCGAAAATTTGAAAAAGCACAAAACTCATTTTTGAATTAAAAAATATTAAAAAACCAACAAAAACATCGAAAAATGAAAAAGAGTTTTGTTGTGAAAAAGAGTTTTGTTGTGAAAAAGAGGAAATGATAATAGGACTATCACAGCACGCTAAATAATTGGGAAGTTAAAAATGTGATAAACGATCTCACTGTAGATATGCCAGTAGGTTTTTACACATTTAGTAGAGTGTTTTCGAGATATAAACCTAAATTCAAATACTTACTTATCTCGTGGGGAACATCTCTCGGATATATAGGTAACCCCTGAAATCTTGTTTGAAAGATCCCTCTTTCTGAGATACTAGATCTTTATGCTTAGTGAAATCTGGGGTATTATCCCGGGACTTCTGATTTTGAGGAAGCAATGGCCTAGTCCCCGTATAATACTTTTCGCTTGCTTGAAATAAAAGCACCACCCTCAACATAAAAAATGATGAAACATTGCAAAATGCTAATCATGTGCTGTTGTAGAAAAGATTCTCTAAAGGGAACACACCTAAAGTCGAACCATCATCTCTCTGATTTTGCGGAAGCAATAGCCTGAGCTCTCATGGTCTCGCATTTACCCCTTTACAGATATCATCTAGGTATATTCACCTGTAAGACTGAATATTGGGATCTGTATACGAGAGTATATTCTGAGGTGGGACACGCGAATAAGTTCAAGTTCTTAAAATATTAATCCCGTATCTCGGAACAGTTGAACTTTGTGTAAAAATTTAAGTGGACTAATATACTGACAATCTAAGTGAATCGTTTAGAACTTAAAATGTTTAAAGCTTAACGGTGTTAGTGATTTGTCTCATAAACTGATATGATCCTCTTACACAAACTCACAAAAATAGTGTTTGTAAATATTTCTTTACTGCATCCCATTAAATTCAAAACATAAAATTTTGAAAAATGCAAAAAGATTTTCGACAATTGATAGTGGAGAGCTGATTTTCAAAATTCCAAGTGCTAAATATGATGAACTGGTTTGGGAGAGTTTGAAAAGAGATGTTATTCTTACAAGTGGTCATTAAATAATAAATCTACCTCATAGTAAGAGTGTTATTGTTGAATGATACCTGCAATGTGGTTTCTAAATTTGCAAAATTTTAAATTTGTGAAACTTATGTTTGTGGTAGAGAATGTGCAGGTTTGAAGATTGAAAATAGCCAGGTTCTGATACCTGAGGATTCTGTGGTTACAAAAAGCCAGATCACGATCCTAGAACGTGAATTCCAGACTGCGATCCCAGCCTATTGAAAGGGGGAGTCTAAAGACAGTCAAGAAGGAGTGATTAGAGCCAGTGTCTGATTCTGGATCTATGTCCATGCAAGATGCTGATGCTAAAACAGGATGAGTGCCAGGTTGTGATTCTGATCCTGTAAAAAGAAGAAGAGATAAAGATTGATTGAGGATGCTTACAATAGAGAATCTTTGGAAAGAGCGAGAGGATTGATAAAGGCTGAAGGTTTGACAACCGAAGACTCGACAACGAAGACTTCGTCAACATCCGAGGGGGAGTCGGTTGGTGCATACGTCTGTCGACTTCGTCTTATATCGAGTCTTGTATTGTATTAGATAGATCAGGGCGAGAAAATCGAGAAATCAGTGTTTGAGGGTATTTCGCACGAAATGATGATTTCGCATGAAACTGATTTCGATTGGAGTGTTTCGTACGAAACCAGCTTTCGTTTGAGCTATTTCGTGCGAAACCAGCTCACCTATAAATACCTGATGTGCCTTGTCATTTGTAACGATTCTGATTCCGGTAGCGAAGCTCTGCCGAAGTGTCTACAGCATTGTAATCGATCTGATATCAATAGAAAGACAGTTTAAAGTGATTTCTCGCGCATTACAGCTGAAATAACGCTGATACATTTGTTTCCGCCTTTTGTATTGGTGAAGATCTCTTCTGAACGACTCGTTTGGGTCTGAAAACGATCCTACAGGATTCCTACATTACAAACACTTAAAAAGTTTGATCCATATAGATGAAAAAGCTTTGTTTAGTAAGGTTTATAACTCTATACATGAGATAAGTTATTAATAGTGATAAAATAAGATTAAGTTTGGAGCAAATAATAAAACAAATTATATAATGATGCTTCATGTATAACGAAATTATAATTTAGGTGATTTTTAATTCAAGTTAGGATAACTAATAATCATACAATAAAGTAATCATATTAAGTTAAATAAAAACATAAACATATGAATGTTTTATATGTATAACTAATACAGGTTATTAGTTTTCCAAACAAACTCATTTAAACTAGCTGGAATATATAACTAAGTTGAAACTTGAAATATGGGTTAAAAACTATACCTTTTCCGTTGAAAATCCAGACATCTCTTTAACTTTTCAGAATCATATGATGTAGCATAAGTAGATCAATGGCTAAACAAGTAACTCTATAAATATAGAATAATAACAATGCAGCTCTTTGAATAGCTTCCTCGAGTATAGCCCAAAGAAGCTGAAGTTAGAGTGAATTTTCTTTGAATGGAATTTGAATAGCTTTGAATGAAATTTCTCTGTTAAAAAGAAAACAGACTAACAATCACATGGCAAATGAAAAGAAAACAAAGTAACAATAACATGGAATGGCAAGTAACAGAGAATATCATAATTTTCTTTGAATAGTTTTCTCAAATAACAGAGAATATCATAATTTTCTTTGAATAGCTTTCTCCCTGATTGAAATTTCTCTGTTAAAAAAAAAAAACTAACTAACTAACAATAAAAAGACAAATGACAAGTAGTCAAATAAACAGAAATTCCACAAAAACTAGGTACCAGTATCGAAATATACGGTACGAAAAAATTCGATACCGGTAGCGGTTCAGTACCAGTACCCACTACCAAATGCTCATCCCTAAATAAGTTAGTCTAAATATATTTTCTTACTTTTTTTAATAGTATTTACAATTTATAAACTATAAGCAAAAAGTAATAATAATAATAATAATAATAATAATAATAATAATAATAATAATAATAATAATAAATTCATTGCTAGTTCTAGTAGTAAATGCAATAATAGGGGGGGTGTAATAATAAAAAATTACTAAATTATATATAAAATTTGTTTTTCATTTCTCTTTTATAACAATTAATTTCACCTAAAATATGGTTTTCTTTAATAACTTATTAACATTTTACTTTTAAAAAATATGAAAAGACAGCCTTGTTTTACTTTATTCTGAACATTCAGATAAGTTTTATTAAAAACCGAGTTCGTTCAAAAAAAGTTTTTAATAAATATTTTTTATTCAAATAAATATTTTTAAAATAATAATAATTACTATTATAATAATAATAAATGATTATTACTAGTAAATAATAATAATTAAAAAGACAAAAAAACAATTAAATGTTGATTTGTGATGTAATGATGTGATGTTTTTATAGAGGGGTTATAGTTAGTAATTAGGGGATGTGTATTTAGTAGCACCCTTTAATAATCCAAACTTTCATTTCATTCGTGACCTTGAAAGATATATTGTGCAAAAGAAATTATAACAACTAGCAATGTAACAAGACAAAACATAAAGGAATACATAAATAAAATTGGTGCGTTTTTAAATCCATCCTAAGTAGATTTCTTGAGTATCATCATACATTTCCTGCAACATGCATTAAAGTATCCATCAACACAAAAAGGTCAATGAACATACAAGTTTGGTCTACATAACATATAACTAAAAAGTCTGAAATCCAATATGGCAATTTTGTACACTACATTATATATCATACTAGCATGCATCAACTATAGGTCAAACCAAAGTATCTAGGGCTGTAAACGAACCGAATGAACACGAACAAGGCCTTGTTCGTGTTCGTTCGTTAAGAATATTATGTGTTCACGAACGGTTCATGAACACTTACCGAACAAGATTTTTTGTTCGTGTTCGTTCGTTAAGGAAATGAACATGTTCATGGACGGTTCACGAACACAGATAAAATCGATGAAGTTCAATTGTATTTTTCAATGTGAATAATAAGAAAGAAAGGTGGAGGTAGGGTTTTCTATTTTATTTGTTTGGGTAATGAGATAAATAAGAATTATGGAATATAAAAGGTTTAGACAAGATAAATAAATGCTAAAAAAATATTTAATGAATAACATAAACGAATGTTCATGAACACGTTACCGAACGTTCATGAACGCAATTGAACGAACGAGATAGTTGTTCGTGTTCGTTCATTTAACTAATCGAACGGAATGTCTTGTTCATGTTCGTTCATTAACTAAACGTAAACGAACTTCCCGCCGAACAGTTCACGAACTATTCGTTGAACGTTCGGTTCGTTTACAGCCCTAAAAGTATCCACTAGCGTAATCTCGTCACCGAAGTGAACAAGACCGTTTCGATTGAATACTTAACAATGACCACAAAATGGGTGGTGTGCTACTCCAATAGCGCTATACATGTTAAGGCAGGCTTGCGAAATTAATGAAAAATAGCATGCATAAAAGTGTTCTAACATGTATAAACATATTGTATGACAAGTAGCATGTTTAGTGGATTGAGTGTTTGCATAAGATTGACTGTGTGTATTTGTGAGTTTAATAATTTATACATGTTGCAACCCAAAGTGAATTTAAAAGTAAAATGGGTCAAGTATACTCACGGTTTGCGAAGATAAATCCACAAAGAGCGAGTAAGTTGATTTTGGAAGGATGGAATTCACCAAATTATCCTAAAAGGATAAACAAATGTAACATCCGTCAAAATCGAAACCTCGGAAAACCGACCTGAAATGTAAAACCAGACCCTTTTTAAGATAAACAAAAATAAAGATTTAATAATTTTTATTCTTTTCAATATTTTATTAGTCAATTGTCGTCATGCAACGCACTCGGTCGATACCAGACTAAAACATTAAACGTATAAAGACTTGTTTTTAGTTAGCTCGGTTAAATTTACAAAGGGAAGCCTTAACATGGTTACACTTGTTAGTTATATTAAGTTATAAATCAAGGGATTGGTTATGTGGACAACGGAAACTCTAAAATAAACAAATCAGCTAACTAGGTTAGTCAACTCAGTTAACCCAGTTAGTTATTTTCTATAAGAAGTTAAAAAGTTAAATAGGTTAGTTGGTTAGTTAAATTTGTATGGCCATAAGTTTGAGTAGGTTTACGCTTGTCTTTATCACACACGCTTATAGGTATTCGGCTTAGTTTTCTAGTGGACTTGGGTTAGGCCATGTGGGCCGATTTATATGTGGATCCTATATAATGTTATGTGTAGTTCATTATTGGGGTTAAGCATCAGAGTGGTTGTTGGTCGTGTGTGATTTGCTTTAGAATGATTTTGTACCAGACAAGCTTCAAGCTCGTGTGCAATCATAAAATACGATCATTCTTCTTGTTTCTCGTGTTCACTTTCAATTGTTTTCCGCACTTTTGATTGTGTTGGTGGTATTTACTGGAGACCTCTAGACTTACAAAATCTATAAAAGAAAGACATTAACTAGGTTTATTATTTTAGTTTAATTAATTTAGCAGATCTTGTAAACATGAGGGTTGTATGGTATATTGTCGAAACATAAAGTGAATCAAGAATAGAAAAGGGTGGAGTCGGGATTCGAACCCGGGTGTCCACCCGGGTAAACCTTAACAATGAACAATCAAACCACGACAACACTTTGTCTTTTCTGATAACCACCCGAATCGCTATATTTTTAACCTTACCCGACGATTCATTTTCTCCCATGCTCAAACAGAAAACCGAACATGATGAGTTCTTTTTCTTGCACAACCTGCTCGAAACCCATGATCTTAATTGATGTTTAAGTTTCATTTTAGTTCTTTTAGGACTTATTAACCGATTGAATTTAGACTAACCATAATCACCATTAATGACATCTTGAACATGTTTAGGTTTTTGTTCAAATCATAAAATTTGTTAATGAAACTAATACCATTCGATTTTACTGACTATTCCACACAAAACCCCGTTGGCTATATCAATTAACATAGATCGTACAACACAAATTCAGGCGAAGAATGAATTAGGGCTCGTAACTTGTTCAGATGATATCCCCTTCAATTCCTATCCAAATTAGGAAATTCAAAAGCCCAATCTCGTTATTTTTTTCAAGCTTTACAAAATCCCTCTATCCATTTATGTGATAGAGGGCATAATCTATAGAAATTTTGTTTCTTCATTTCAATGGTTTTTAAGTTCTTGAAATTGGGGCTTTTAATTCTAGGAGCATGTTTTTTTTTTTTGTGAAATTGACTTTAGGATAGTGATTAGAATTATGTTAGAATAGTTAGTGAATTTTTGGAATTCGAAAGGAATTATTATGGATTTTTTAGCATTATTATACATATCAATACAATCTGATCATGAACAGTGATTTAGTGATTCACAGTTATTATTTTATTGATTCATAGTTAGGCTTTTAGTGGGGTTTTAATGGGCTTTTAATGGGCTCTCTTATTATACATATTAACATAAACTTCAGATCTTATTTTTTAAACTATTAGGTTACGTATTTCTTACCTTTTGTTGTTCTCTTCCAATGGCTGTCGCGTGTACTGTTTACACATATTTCTTTAAATTTTCAATTACCTTCATCACTTACAGTGGCTTCCAAATAATCGAACCTTCCCTGGTACCCAGAATGAAGCTTGGCGTCTGAAGTCTTCTATCCTCACGATTGCTTCTACAAATTTCCCCAATAAAGGTACAATTTAGTTTCTAAGTGTAGCAAGTGTATTTGAAGTTTTGAACTATGCTGAGTTTCTCTAGAGTTTTAATTTCCTAGGGTGACTTTTACTATTTTTGTTTGAATGTGGAGTACGCCTCTTTGCAGCTTCATTTTGGTGATTCTCTTTCTTGATTTAGTGTGCCTTTTTTTTCTGAGCACCAAGTGCTTGATGAAATTCTCCAATGAGAGTAAAGTTTCAAAAAATGATACTTACCTATAAAGCTTTACTGTTTCCGCATAATTTTTGGGGTCTTTTTTTATATTATATCTTAGTAGTAACAGTTATTCAGGAAAGTTCACATAGGTAAAGTGATAACAAAATAAGTTAAGAGTCGAAACTCAGTTTGTAATTAATATATCCGGTAACTATGATTTAACAGAAAATGACGGCCACATCTCAAATATTGATTTTGTTGTATTCGATTCAAGTGTTTGTGTTTATTATAGTTTAAAATTGGGATGTATGCTATTTTATCATCTGTATGTTGGTTTGGTTGAGATAAAAGCGCTCTTTTGTATGTTGATTCGCTCCATTGGTATACTACCTGATGTTTTTCTTCGTTTTATAGTCCAACCTTATTTCCGTTTTTAGCCAGCATTTGCAAAAGTATGGCTACACGTCCTTTGAATAGAAAATGAAAGGCTCTTGCACTTGAAAATACCAGCAAACAGTCTTCCTCGAAAGCACCTAATGAGTTTGGTGTGCAAACAGTTGCTCAGTCAGTAAGGAAATCAGCCATGCTAAGGGCTGCCGCTAATCAATGCTCCTTACAGTCTCTCACTTCTATCCAGCCTAATATGGAACAGTCTGAAGGTCCATCAACATCATCACTTTATTCACAATCGCCTGGCCCTTCATATGTTGATTTGGGATATTGTACAAGCGAATGCGAATACTGTGGCGCATTGTTTTGGTTTGAAGAGCGGCTGAAATCATCTCCTCTAAGACAAAGGCCAAGATATAACACGTGTTGCAAAGCAGGTGGTGTACGCATTCCTTTTCCAACTGAGCCACCGTCATGTATCAAAGAATTGTATTCTAGGTCGCAATTCATGTTAAACATACGTGCGTATAATTCAATGTTTTCCATGACATCGTTTGGTGCTAACGTCGATGATACGGTTAACCATTCTGTCGGCCTATACGTTTTAAGGTCGCTGGTCAAATTTCACATTGGATTGGATCTTTGTGCCCTTCAGAAGGCGAGAGACCTAGGTTCCTTCAAATATATGTCTATGATACACTACACGAAGTTGAAAATATACTTCACTTTTTTGATAGTGATGATGAACGTCGGTTGTCCTGATGTGCGTGTAGTGTAATATATTTTTTATGTATATTTTAAGCCCTTTTTACACTTTTAGCCAAGTTTTAAATTTATAAAACACGATATTTACTAACACTAAACACACATACGGGCAAGTGCACCCACCGTGGACGTAGTATAGTGTTGGTAAGATACCGAGGTCGTCCAAGGACACAAGAGCTTTTAGTACCGATTTATCCTCAACGTCTAATCAAATCAAAATGTTAGAACAGGTTTTTAAACTAAGAAAATAAAAACTAACTAAATGCTGAAAAATAAAATAAAAATAAAAACAGATAGACAAGATGAATCACTTGGATCCGACTCGTGTATTAGTATAACCTTTTATTATTTTCGCACTTTTGCACTTGTTTAAGAGACTATATTAGTTATTGTAGTAGGCCCCTCTTTTGAAGGCGACGTTACCCTCAACCCAGTAGTTTGAGTCAGCAAGGATACAATCCTAAAGGGTTGGATTATTGGAAGATAATGAATTAAGTTATTAATGCAAATTATGGTAGGCCCCGCTTTTGGCGGTGACGTTACCCTCGACTAAGTAGTCTGAGTCAGCAGGGATACAGTCCTAAATAGCCGGGTTATAGTATTAATAGTAGTTAACTTATGAGGGGGTCAAAGAGTTTGGATCCCCGCCATCAAATACCTATGGGCATTGAAGGAGATCCTACTAAATTTGACCCAGGTCCCTTGCAGGACCTCTAAACGCTGAATAAGGGCAAGACCCTTACCAAACCGTTCCCTTAACCCCCGACCAGGTAGCCAACATACCTCCATATAGACCGTGGAGATATGAATGGTGAAAATCTTTTATTTTATATAGACAGTAAAATAATGCCAAGACACCACGGACAAACGATAAGGAAAGATCACCTTCAACATAAGCAACTACTTATTAAAGTCATTAACACAAAACCAAATAAAAAGTGCAAAAGATTAAAAATAAAAAGTATTAAACTAAACACTTGTCTTCACCAAGTGATGTAAGAGACTTAGGCAAACATGGCCTTGATTGTCAAGAACTCTTACGATCAATCTTGGATCCCGAGACGACTCACACACTCTTTGATGGACAATGGATGATGGTGGTGGATGATGGTGTTGTGATGGTGGTGGGTGGTGGATGAAGTGTGAGAGAGGTGGTGTGCCAAGGGATGAGTTGCAATGAAACCAAGCACTCCTATTTATAGGCTGAACAGAAGGCTGGGCACGGCCCCGTGTCCGCTAGACATGCCTCCGTGCCTGTCTGACACTCTCTCTCTCTTCATTAATTGTAATTCGTAATTACAATTAATGCGCCTGTTGTACTTTCGCCACACCCCCGTGTCCGCTGGACACGGCCCCGTGGTGGGCAATAGAAGCTTCTATAGGTTTGTCTTTTCTGCTGCTTCTTGGGCATGGCCCCATGCTGGCTGAGCACGAGGCGTGTTCAGTCTTCTGCCTTTCTCTATTTCGCTTGGGAGGATGCTGTTGAGGGGTCGGGCAATCCACTTATGTTCCTTTTCTTGTATTTATGTTAGATTTAGCTGTCTTTTTGCTTCTTTTGTGAATTTGAGCTCATTTAATCCTGAAAATACAAAAGGAAGACAAAAACACTCTTTTTCCAATATTAGTACTTAAAAAGGGTTAGTTTTATGCCTCATTTGATGTAATTTATATGTTGCATTTTACACACATCAGTCCTCAGATGTTGTCTCACTTCTTACACGTACATTAACTGAAATCAATGGTTTTGTACGCCTTTTCAAGAGTGCTGCTGAGCTTTGCTCGCAACAAGTACCGGAGTTTGCAATTACTCTTTTTAACAAGGCTAGGAAAACAATTACGGCTTACCTATTGCGGGTACTCTTGGTGCTATCGTACGCAACAATGACCCTTTAGCAACTGACTTTGATATTATGATACATAGTAAAGAAGGTATACCAAAGCGTGTGAGCAAGTTGCATCCTTCGTATATGCCTCTTCAGTACCCGCTTCTTTTCCCTTATGCGGAACCAGGCTTGTCTCCAGAACTTCAATTGACTCTGGATTCTAGAGAAAAGGACCGAAACCTAACCATGAATATGTTTTATGCCTATCAAATCCGCGATCGTAAGGACACATACACGTTATTGTTAAAGGCAGGTCGTCTCTTTCAACAATATTTGGTCAACGCATATGTGTGCATAGAGCAATGTCGGCTTGTATATTTTCGTAACAATCAAAACAAATTCCGCTCTGAATTCTTACTTGGCATCCACGATGCCTTCTCGAAAGGTGATACCGAGGGTCGAGAGGTCGGAAAAAGAATAGTACTACCATTTTCTTTTACCAGCGGCCCTCGATATATGTACAAGCATTATCAAGATGCTCTTACAATTTGTAGGGTACATGGTAACCCATAGTATTTCATAACTTTCACCTGTAGCGTCAAATGGCCGGAAATCAAGTGTTACTTGAATAACACTGGTTGCGCAAATTCGCAAGATAGATCGGACATTATTGCTAGAGTGTTTCAAATGAAGGTTGAAGCTTTAGCTAAATTTTTGAAGACACATAAGACTTTTGGGAAGGTTGCAGCGGGTATATTCCTAAACTTTGCGTTATTATTAAATACGTACTTTCTTTTTTCCCTTAAGTACTAATATTGACAACCTCTCCTTCTTCTAGATCTATACACAATCGAATTTCAAAAAAAAGGCCTTCCACATTGTCATATGCTTCTTTGGGTTACGCCAGAATGCAAGATACAAAATGCAGAAGATGTTGATAACTTCATTAGCGCAGAAATTCCTAACCCGTCAACTGATCCGGTTTTGTATCGAATAGTAACTGAATCTATGATGCATGGACCTTGCGGTTTGCCAAGAATGAATGCTCCATGTATGATAGATGGTAAATGTTCTAAGTCGTTCCCAAAAGCTTATGAACGTGTTACCCGATTTGACGAGCAAGGTTACATTCATTATACAATGGATACGTCATTCCTTACAATAGAATTCTGTGTTTACGTTTTAAAGCTCACATTAACGTTGAATATTGTGGATGGAGTATGCTTATTAAGTATCTTTTCAAGTACATCTCCAAAGGTGCATATCGTGTACGTTATGCTGTCACAAAGTCTGCTGAATCTTCAACACGGTCTGAATCTTCAACACAATCTGAAACTAATGTTGTTGAAACTATTCACGAGATAAATAATTTTGTCGATGGAAGATTCATATGTCCTCAAGAGGCAACATGGAGAATTCTACAGTTCCCAATCCACCATAGAAATCCACCAGTGCAGTTGTTGGCCATACATCTCGAACACATGCAAAATGTTACCTTTGAAGACAATAAAAAATTGCAAAGCATACTAGGTAATCCTAGAACAAACAAGACAACTTTGACTGAATGGTTGAGAAACAATCAATCAGACCCTAGCGGCAGAGATCTCAGATACATTGACTATGTATCCAGATATAGGTGGGAACCTTCTGGAAAAGGGTGGATCCGAAGATTGTTGGCAACAAATCCAACGATTGGAAGATTAGCATATATTCATCCTACATGTGGTGAGCCCTACTATATGAGATTGTTGCTTGGACACCAAACAGGCTGCTGCTCCTTTGAAGATATCCAAACAGTTTCCGGTGTCATTTGTCCAACGTATCGTCTTGCTTGCGAAATGTTGGGTTTGATTGGAGATGATAGAGAATGGGCATCGACATTTATAGAAGCATCTAGCTGGGCTACATCTGCAGAGCTCAGGGCCCTGATTACTCACATGCTGCTATATTGTGAGATATTAAATCCATAGGCATTGTGGCAAGAACATTGGCAAACGATGAGTGACGACATAGCTCTCAATTTAAGGCAAGTTGCTGGGACATCATACATGCATTTTGGTGGTCCAAATTTGCAACAATACGTACTCTATGAGATAGAATTGCTTCTTAATTCAAACACAAGCTCCCGCTCGCTCGTAGATTTTGGTCTTCCAATGCCTCCTGTCACCATGGTCACAGCGCTTAGAAATTGGTTGCTTATGGAAGAAAAGTGCTATGATCTTGAGGCACTAGCTGCCCAAAATTTTACAATGTTACGTGGTCTAAATCTTCGGCAGCGAAAAATATATGACATGGTCCTTAAATCAGTAAATGATGACGTACAAGAAATTATATTTGTGTATGGCCATGGGGGTACAGGCAAAACGTATCTTTGGACGACCATTATTGCTGCACTTAGGTCGACTGGAAAGATTGTTTTAGCAGTAGCAGCATCTGGAATTGCCTCATTATTATTGCTATCAGGAAGAACAGCCCACTCTCGATTCAAAATCCCATTGGATTTAACTGATGACTCTTTATGCTACATAAAAAAACACACGCAACTTGCACAAGTACTCATGGAAAGATCCCTTATAATTTGGGACGAGGCGCCAATGAGCGATCGTCGGTGCTTCGAATCTTTAGATAAAAGTCTCGGAGATGTTCTTGGAAACCAAGATAAACCATTTGGTGGAAAAACAGTACTACTGGGAGGAGACTTCAGACAAATACTTCCGGTTAAACCAAAAGCTTCAAAAGCAGAAATCATAGCATCATCACTACCCAGGTCTTATTTCTGGGACAAATTCAGGGTTCACAGGCTCACGAAGAACATGCGCCTATCACAATCCAATGCAACTATCACTGAAAAAGTAGTTATAGCATCCTTCTCCAAATGGCTACTTGATGTTGGGGATAACAAGACAGGTGCAGTTGACAAAGAATCACTGTCAGACTCAAAATTCATTGATATACCTGCACAATATGTTATCCAATCCGGAGAGACGGACTATGAGAGTTAATAAGATTCATTTATGATGATGACCTGCTCAAATTTCCTACATCAGTTTCTTTGTCCAAAAGAGCCATAGTTTGCCTGAGAAATGACACTGCTGATGAAATAAACGACATGATACTTGAATCTTTCACCGGAGAATTTTTAACATATTTAAGTCTCGACTCGATGGTACCTCACTCCGAAAGTAGAGGTGACACAGATATTATGTACCCTCATGAGTATCTTAACTTATTGAACTTCAATGGCATTCCCCCACATTGCCTAAAACTTAAAGTGAATCCCCTCATAATTCTGCTTCGCAATATTAATCAAAAATCCGGTTTGTGTAATGGTACTAGATTGTTAATATCTCAATTGTTACCCAGAATTATCGACGCACGTGTAATTACAGGCACTGCTAAACTTTGTACACAATAGCAATGACTTGCCCTTCATCTTCACAAGAAGACAATTCCCAATAAAAACATGTTATGCAATGACCATAAATAAAAGCCAAGGCCAATCATTAAAAAAATTGTTGTTTACTTGCCACAAGTTGTTTTTAGTCATGGTCAACTATATGTTGCTCTATCAAGAGCAACATCCCCGACAGCTCTCAAAGTCCTTATAGAACCTCAACAAAATTACGAAGTGAACAAAACAAAAAAAACATTGTGTACTCGGAGCTGCTAGGTGAAATTACAGCTCACGAGGTTATTACCAGACTTCACAAACACATTTAAAGAATAATAACAACAATAACTATTATCAATACTCATTACAACTCCTAACTTAATCAAACGACCCTTTACTTAGATTACTTATCTAATAGCGTTAGTGCCTTCAATACTTTCATTGACACGCAACAACTACTAACATCCAATACATTGTATATAATAACAACAATGTTTTTGTTTAGCAGGACGACAATCATGACTGACTTCAGAATAGCATCAATCGTCCCCGGGGGCGATCCAGCACCAATAGAGGTCCGTGTAATAAGAAAGTGGAAACGAAGTAACGACCTCTACTACTTCATGATAGACAAATATGTATGTGCTTCCTTTACACACATTACTTACCCATTATCATCATTATAATAAAATAACCTATCGTACATGCAGGGAGATTGAATACAGGCAACCGTCCCTTGGTTAGACAACGATTGCTTTGAAAGGAAGATTAGTATATTTTCATGTTACTTGCTGGACGATTACATATGCAACGATGCACCTGCATCACTAAAAGTTAACACACATCCAGCCAGTATTTACATAGGAACAACAACAACAACAATAACCTTGATATGTGCCTCAGAAACATTCCCAATGTATTACTTTAACTTTTGTCCATATGCCGACTTGCATCTGCGGATTAACGAAAACCTCATAGACGAGAGGCTGAGTGTTCTCACAGGTATTGCATTTGTTATATTACTAGATCAAAGACTACTGAATGCATGCTCAATATAGCTATAACAACCAACCAATTTTCCATCCTAATTATTTTCATTCATGATCTTAGGTATCTAGCTGGTATATTAACTTCTTAACGCTTAATAAAATAGTCCACTCATCTAATCCTTTCTCTGTTAGTTATCTTATTTTAAAAAAAATATATATATATTTACTTCAAATCTGTAAAAATCTGTAAAAAAACTGTTAGTAATCTCAGTTTTCATTGCCAATTGTGTTTTATGTTTTCTTTCTCGATATTTTGGTATAAATTTTATTGAAAATAGAGATATTTAACATGGATTATTATATTAGAATCGTAAACGAGTGTCCGTACTCTACTACTTCCCTAAGAAAGTAAAACAATTTTATTTGAATAGTATCGTGACCACTATCCGTATTATCAGATGCAATACCGGTATTCATTATATACGCTTTTAACTCATTTAATTTTAATTTAATTTAATTTCTCTCTTACATATTAAAACAATCTTAATCTTATGATGAATAGTATTATGAGTTTTTTAATAGTATTACATTTTTTTAATATAAATTGCTTTTACGTGATCTTTATCATTTAATTTTATAACTTTTAATGCCATTACCTACATGTTTGCTCTCTACTATTGCTATCTTCCATTTATACCTTTATTGATTTACATATTCAAGCATCACACTGTATTTCATTTCATAGATTACATGGGCAAAATAGAAGATACCATACCAGGTACCACTAAAAACGGGAAGCAGTATTTGCGTGTAAAATTCACAGATATCAGATACTATTAGATAACAACTACTTCATACATTAACTTTAATCAGAAAATAACAAGAAAATCAATACAGTGGTTCAACCATTGATGTCACCCTATGGGAAGAGGTTCTACCACACTTTGATAGGCAAGCAATGTTAAGCGCAGAAGAACCGGTTGTCGCTGCATTCACATCGTTGAAGGTCACCATCTTCAAAGGCCACGCATCAGAAAAACTACAACTATCATCAACCCCAGCAACACACATTTATTTCAACCCCGCTGTAGAGAGCGTCATAGAAACTAGAAACAGGTAAAGAAGAAAACTCTTTATCTTACTCAATTATAAGATTTACTTTATAATCTAACAAACAACTTTACTTCTATAGGTTCAAAGATGGAACACAACTTCTACTGACAACAACCCCTGGCCTCGAATCACAGGAACGCCATCTTCGCGCAGAAGACAAAAACAAAAGAAATATTTCGAAACTCTTAGAACGCCAAAAAGAAAACCAGGTACTCAAGTAGTCTTCTTATAAAAGTCACGAATTACTTATATTATTCATTAAAATAATGTCATGATCTAATAACTTTGTGATATAGGGGCAAACATTCAGTTGCAAAGCGTCAATCACAGCTTACATCAAAGGCCGGCCATGGTACTACACAATGTGCCCATAATGCCCAAGAAAAATTATCCAAACAAAAAGAGGTTGGTTGTCTGGTAGCCACCAAAACCTACCTGAACCAAAATTCATGTAAGACTAAGAGAAATATACAATACAAAAAAAACCAAGAAATCATATATCCTAATTAATAATTAATTGGAGGTACTGCGTAACCGCAACAATCGTAGACAACACAGCTCCTACTATGGCAACATTTTTAGACGAAGCAACCATTGGGTTAATCGGCATCCAATGCAGAGACATGATCTTGCAGCATGGCTTCGCAGACCATTATGAAACACCAGAACCCCTATATAAAGCCATTGGAAAAGAAGTCACAATGCAAGTTCAATATGCCCGTTCATCAGCTGCCAACTCAAGTCTTCTCTCCGTCAACAAAGTCTTCGACAACACACTAAACATCACAGCCACACCGCCTTCACCTACCTAACAAACAATACCTGCTGCAAACAAAAACCTGGCCCTAGAATTAAATGAAAACAGACCTTCAGCTAAACGTCAACTATATCAATCAGGTATCCCATCCTATACCAACTATTAACTTAAACCCACTTTTAACAAAGACATCATTACTAATGAACTTAAACAACACATATAGAAGGCATAAGCGACACCAAGAAACTCAGGTTCCCGGAATAGATCGCTAACAAATACCAGCCCAGCAAAAAGAACGCAACCAAGTGCATTAGAATGCACTACATTTTGTACATCTGAAATAACTGAAGTAGTTATTGTAAATAAACTTATGATACGTTCTGCAAAACCATGGGCTGCTTTTTGTATGTATTAATCACATTTTGTATGAAAACGAAGTTGCACCTTTAATCCTCAATTGATTTACTGCCACGAAGCGCAGGTCAAAACAATACCACATATCTTGATGCAACGATCAGCCTTCAGTCTTGCTATTCTATCAAAGATTACATATGTGCGCTTCAAGATGAATGTTAAAGATCATATCCCACACAACTTGCATAAGACCTGGTAAAGCAACTTCAATGGTTTCCTTACATAACAATAACACACCACAACACCAACTCAACTTTGCATCATATTTGTCTATGTGCCATCTCTGTTAATGACCATGTCATGAGGTTTTTTGATTTTTGTTAATGGTTCATATTAGCAGATTTATTAAGGCATTTATCACATTTTTTTAATGGTCCGTTAACCCGATGTTAAGGTTATGACCCGTTTTTGCAACGATACAAAACATGTTTTGATATCCTTTTAGCATATCACGACTTAAGGTATTAGATTTTTGTATCGGTGATACTTGTCGAATTCCAGACGCAATGCGCGGGTGAACCCACCTAGTTTATATAATAAAAAATCGTATAAAAAATAGGAATTTATCGAATAAAAATTCATGAGTAATATTTTCTGATAATTTTGGAAGATAACAATAACATGGGGTTTTTATATACGTTATATAATTTATGGTGATTATTTAATAATAATGTCCATTTAAATTATAAAAACACAAGTTTGGGTATGTTTCATAAATTAATGATTTTAAGAATTAGGATTTAAATACACACATATATATATACACATGTATATGTATATGTGTATATATATATTTTTGAATATTATTGTTATTAAATTGGCTAAACGAATATTTTAATATAAGAATAAATATAATAATACATGAAATGTTTTATTTGCACTATGAGTTAATTATTAAATTTTGAATTAATTAATTTATAAGAATAAAAATAGGTATATATATATATATATATATATATATATATATATATATATATATATATATATTGTGATTAGGAATAAATGGTATATATTAGCCTTGGCCAATCCTTAATTATATAAATTTTAGACTTGTGTGTGTATATATATATATATATATGTATATTAATCTTGTAATCATAATTATTTAGTCTTGACTATTATTATAATCTTATTTTTAGGATTATGGTTTATAAACTAGAATATACAAAACGTCCCCAAATCAAGAACCCGAATCACTTGTCCCAATTTTATTGTACCGTTTGTTTAGACGTTGTTCATTTATATTTAGGGTGCTTATTAATTTTAGATTCTATCCATTCCTTTTCGGGCGGTAATTCTAGTGGAACAATTCTTCGCAACCAATGAGTGATTTCTTTTATTCTTTCGCTTTTATTTTTATAAATTTTGGGTGCATCATGTTATACAAACTCTTGATTTTTTTTATCAGTAGCATGCTATATTTCAACGTGTTAATATATGGATGTCTATGTGTGTTTTTAATTGCTATGTCATGTCAGTCTATTACATGTTATCTTGTCATGTGGATCCACGGCTGACTAGGTTCCTCACGGCCATGAGTGTAGCCTAGTATCACCACAGTCTTAGATTCGCTCTTCAGGGCACGAGTCTCGTTTAGTCATTTGGTTATTTTATTCGTTGCTTTATATGCATATTTGAATGTTGTTGAATATTATTCATGTTACATTTGATCCTTATACTAGCCTTGAAAAGCATGTTAAAATATTTTTTCCTAAATTAAATATAAAACTTATTTTATAAAATGAGGAAATTTCTCACCAAAATATTTGTTGACCCAAAATATATTTTTCTAAAGTGATGCAGGTAATCAAGTGTGAGGATCAGGAGAAGAGGACACGTAGGACGGACCTTAGAAAAATCAACAGAAACTTTGCCATGTGTTTTGTTGGTGCACTACATCTGCTGATTACGTCTTGTATCGAGTCATTGTCTTAGAACGTTAGATCTGGGCTCGAAATACGAGAAACAGTGAAATGTATAGGTTTTAGAGGTTGGACCGCTTTTAGAGTCAAATTAGATGTTTGGATCGCTCTTTTGGTCATGTAGTGGGCTGGACCGCTCGAACGGTAAGTGAGATGAACCGCTCGAACGGCAAACATGGTTGGACCGCTGATATGACATCATTATGGGCCGCTTATGTGTCATGTTGGGCCGCTTATTGGGCCTGTCCAATAAGCGGTCCCAAAGCCCTATATATACCCTAAAGGCGATTCCATTTGTAACAGTGGCGTAGAAATCGTGCCGAAGCTCTGCCGGTGCAAGATTTGAGCTGTAAACGTTTGAAATCAATAAACAAGTAGTTAAAAGTGATTTGGCTGCTGTTTCTACCTTAGTTTCTTGTTATTCCGCACCTGAAACCAAGGAGAAAGCCTCTGAACGACTCGTTTGGGTCAGCACACGATCCTACAATTGGTATCAGAGCTCAGGAGGAGGTTCTCTGCAGAAATCAGCTGGTTTTCATCACTTTTTCTTACTTCTACACCTTCTTTTTCTGATTCGGGAAGATTTCACGGTCGGAATTCGTTCAAAATCTCAGGGATTGTGCGCAATAGTACCTTGACAAACCCTAGAAAGTTTCAAATCAAAACTCAAAGTCTAAGTGGATCAAAATTGGATTTGAATGAGGACCGCTCGTTCAAACATAGCCTGAACCGCTCGACCGAACAGCTCTGGACCGCTTACTCGGACAGGTGGGAACCGCTTATTCGGACGATTGAGGATCGCTCATTCGAAAGATCAGTTCGAAAGATCAGGAACCGCTTATCCGGACGAATCAGGAACCGCTCATTCGGTCGGTTGGATCGCTCATCCGGACAACTTCTTGAATCGCTTATTTGGACCAATTTCTGAACCGCTTATTCGGATTGATTTGGATCGCTTTTTCAGATAAATTCTTTGAACCGCTTATTCGAACATCGGTTGGATCGCGTATTCAGACATTTGGTTGGATCGCTTATTTCATAGATTATTGGATCGTATATTCCGTCACACCTGGTTCGCTTATTCGTCACAGTGTTTGAAAAACGTGTTATCGAATCATGGATTTCAATATCGTTAACAGGACTCAAGAAACACTTGATAGAATAAAAATATTAAAGAATGAATTTGATTCATTTTCAGGTTTTCCAGGAGAAAGCACAAGAAGTATCATTAAGAGATATATCCATCTTGTTAGTTCAATGTCTGATTTAGAGATTACAAAAGCACCAGAAGAGTGGATTGAAAAATTTATTAGTGCCTTACCGAAAGAAGAATGGGAAGATTATGTCTTGAACTTGAAAAGTTCTAGAGAATTTTCTCAACTGACAATTACTCCACTCATTAAAAGGATTGAAGAACATATGGTGATCAAGGATGAGAAAAGGAAAGAAAAAGCTGTAAAAGTCAAAGAATCTGTGAAGAATGAATCGTCAAGGTCTGCATCAGTATGCTCAAATTGTCGCAACTTCAAGACAGTCAATGACAAACTTGTGAAGGATGCAGAAAGTTTAGCATTGGAGATCAAGAAGTTGAACAATAAAAAGAAAGCTGATGAAAAACAGATTCTAGACTTAAAGGGTATTTGCGAGAAGTTGAAAGTCGAAAATGACAAACTGTTGGGTAGTGTGAACAGTTTGGCATTAGAGAACAAAGGTTTGAAAGAAAAAGAAAAGGTTTTTGAAAGCAAACAGAAATCATCAGAAAATGAAGATTTCTGGATAAAATTGGAGAACAAAAATCTTAAAGCTAATGAAGTGAAACTTCAAGAACAAATAAATGTTTTGGAAAATGAAAAATCTGTTCTTGAAAATTTGAAAAATGAAAATGAAAATTCAATCAAGTCTCATCTTGAAAGAATATCTAAGCTTGAAGACGAAGCTAAGAGTTCAAGGATCAAGATTGATGAACTTGAAAAGAAATTGATCAGTTTTGCGATCAAATCTGACAAGTTGAATATTCCTTGTCCAAAACCGATCAATTCAGTTCCAATAAGTGACTGTGTCACAAACTTTGATTCCGTCAAAGTTGAAGATTGTGATGATGCATCCGATGATGAAAATGTTAAAAAAGAAAAACAAAAATTGTTTTTAAAAGAAAAATTTCAGAAAACTGTTTTGCAATCGACCGAAAAAGGTGAATGTTCTAAGCAAAAGCCTTTGAAGAAGAAAGCAGAACAGAAACAAAAAGATAATAAAAGTTCATCGGATCGATCATCCAATCGAAAACAAAATTTACAAAAAATAAAAAATGAAAATTCAAAATTTGTTGGTAATAAGTGGTGCAGGTCAGACCACAGTGCTAAAGCGTCAAATCCAGCAAAGTTGAGGAAGGAATATCACCAGGCCAAACAGTGTTACGACTTGAGTGTTTGGTACAACGGTGATAACTGGTACGATAACAGAATGTGTTACAGCTGCGGCTATCATGGACACATTGCTGTTAATTGCCAGTACTGGAGATATGAGACCAGGAGGTGCTATAACTGCAATATCAAAGGTCACATTGCCCGAGATTGCCCGAGGAGATCAATGGGAAGATCAAGGGTTATGTCTCAGAAAGTGGCAAGAATTCCAGTCAAGGTCAAGCCCGAAGATCTAAAAGTTCGAGAACCAAAAGTTCAACAACCGAAAGTTCTAGAGACGAAAGTTAAACTTTCTCAGGGGCAGAAAGACCGACTGAGGAAGAAGAGAAAGAAAGCGAGAGAATATCTCGAGAAGATTTTGTCCTCAGGTTCACAGGATAAACAGAATAAAAGTTCTGATGAATCGAATCCTTCAGTTGCAAAAACAAGCAAGGCGAATTCATCAGATACAAATCTGAGGACAGAACAGAGAGAGAAGAAGAAAGAAAAGGTCGGCGATGAATCTGACAAGTCAAAGTCGGACAAGCCACCTTCAGGCAATGATTCTGGTTCGTTAAAACCAGGGGAGCCTTTGGTTGAGGTAAAAAGGAGAATTCAGGTTTAGCAATGGATGATGAGAATTTTCCACCATTGTTGAACAAGAATTCGAAATCACCCAAGGACCGTCAGGCTTGGGTGAAATTGTTTAAATAGAAAAACCTGACTTGCCGGAGATCCCAAGATGGTATCGTGGATCATGAATCGGCACATTTCTTGAGAAATTTCACTTTGGTGATTTTTCGATTTACATGTGGTAAATCAGGGACATTAATTTGTACTTGATTTTCTACTGATGGTTTATGGTAAACTGGAAATGATATATCTTTAAAATGTTTGAAGAAAACAAAATGAAGAGATAACCCCGAATCTAAAAATGGTTGGAACACAAACTAATTTTTTCGGAAAAACCATTTTGATTAAAACAAACTTAAGTGTTTTGAAATCATTATGGGAAAATAGTTTGTTGTGAGGGGGAGTTCTGATTGTTTTTGCACAAGAATGGTGAATTGAGGTAATTCATATAATGTTGTCAAATTTTTGCATAGTTTGTTTTTCAATTTTTCCTCAGAAAATCAAAATTGAAACATATTTTGATTTTAGGGGGAGTAATAAAATTTTGAAAAATTTAAAAAATTGAAAAATGAAAATGAGTTTTGTTGCAAAAAGAGGAGATGATAGTACATCGGTGGACTTTCACAGCATGCTAGAGATTTGTAAAGACAAAATTGTTTTTAAACAAGTCTTACTAATGATGTGTCAGTAGGCTTCACACAGTTAGTAAATTGTATTCGAGATATAAACATAAAATCAAAACTTACTTATTTTGTGGGGAACACTACTTGGATATATAGGTAACCCCTGAAATCTCGTTTGAAAGGTTTCTTATTCTGGAATACTAGGTTCTTGTACTCAATTGATGTCTGGGGTATTATTCCGGGACTTCTGCTGAACGGTAGTTCTGACCTAGTCCCTGGCTAATACTTTCTTCATATGCTTGAAACATAGCATAAAGCCCTCAGCTGATTAGACAATAAAATTGATGATCAGTTGTTGTAGCTGAAAAGATCCTCTAAAGGGGACCCACTGCTAAGTCGAAGCTGATATCTCTCTGCTGAACGGAAGTTCTGACCTGAGATCCCTCAGTTCTCGCATTTTTCCCCTAATTTATATACAGATATCATTTGTAGTTATTTTTACCTGTAAATCAGAATATTGGGATCTGGATACGGGAGTATATTCAAGAGGTGGGACACTCGAATAAGTTTAAGTGCTAATACATTAAATACGTATCTTGAATCGATTGAAAACTTGTGTAGAGGTTTAAGTGGACAACAATACTGACAATCAGAAGTAAATTTGTTTTTAACATTTGCTGATTAATCAAGATCAACGGTGTTGGTGATATGTCTCAAAAACCGATATGATCCTCTTGCACAATCTCTCAAAAATAGTGTTCATTTCTGTATTGTTCAAAATTCAAAAATCCAAAAATATTGTATTTTTGTTTGATATTTGAAAACTACAAAAAGATTTTCGACAACAGAGTGTGAAGAACTGATATTTGACATTTCAAGTGCTAAACATGTTGAACTTGTGGTTTGAGAGAGAGTGTTAAATTGTGAAGATTTGAAATGCAAATTTGGTTCATTAACTTGATGAATAAGTTGAATGGTAACCTACAGTTTGATCTTCATAATTTTTCTTATATGATTTGCTGATTCATTAAGTTGAATTGCAAATTGTATTAGTTTGTAATAGTATGGTTGAGTTTTGCAGGTTTCTGATCCTGTTGCTACGAATAGCCAGGAGACACATCAGAACCAGAGGAGAGCTTAAACAGAGAAAGCCAGGAGTTGATTTCAATGGTGATAACGATTTCCAGACAGAGATCTCAGCATTATGTTAGGGGAAGTCTGATGAAAGTTAGAGCCAGAGAATGATCCAGGCATATGATTCCAGGAAGGAATTCCTGAAGAAGATATTATTCCAGGCTGAGTTCCTGAAGAAGGCCGAACAAGATTGAAGAGTTGTGATTGTTTGAAGACTCTCACTAAAGATTCCGTCAACATCCAAGGGGGAGTTTGTTAGTGCAGTTGTCTGTCGACTACATCTTCGTTCGTGTCTTAGAATGATAGAATGTCAAAGAGAGAGAAGCCCGAAGACTGATCAAGACTGAAGAACTGAAGACAGCATTGTTGTGACTCGATAGTCGACTCCATCAACATCTGAGGGGGAGTCTGTTGGTGCACTACATCTGCTGATTACGTCTTGTATCGAGTCATTGTCTTAGAACGTTAGATCTGGGCTCGAAATACGAGAAACAGTGAAATGTATAGGTTTTAGAGGTTGGACCGCTTTTAGAGTCAAATTAGATGTTTGGATCGCTCTTTTGGTCATGTAGTGGGCTGGACCGCTCGAACGGTAAGTGAGATGAACCGCTCGAACGGCAAACATGGTTGGACCGCTGATATGACATCATTATGGGCCGCTTATGTGTCATGTTGGGCCGCTTATTGGGCCTGTCCAATAAGCGGTCCCAAAGCCCTATATATACCCTAAAGGCGATTCCATTTGTAACAGTGGCGTAGAAATCATGCCGAAGCTCTGCCGGTGCAAGATTTGAGCTGTAGACGTTTGAAATCAATAAACAAGTAGTTAAAAGTGATTTGGCTGCTGTTTCTACCTTAGTTTCTTGTTATTCCGCACCTGAAACCAAGGAGAAAGCCTCTGAACGACTCGTTTGGGTCATGAACTATTTGAACCTTTTATGAACCTTGTATCTTAGTTTTATGATATGTGACATTTTAAAATGGTTATGCTTAAAATATCGAAACGATTGGTAGTGTCATGAGCTATGGACAATTATCATGCCTCGTACCATATCCGATGCGGGTCGGTGTAACAACAAAGGTGTGTAAGGTCATTAGTTTGATGACGGGAAAGTATTCAGGAATTCATAATTATGAAAAGACAAAAAAAATATAACTTTGCTTAGATACTCATTCAGACACCATTTTTAGTTAGTGTTTTTCATGAGTGTTTCACTCATTGGAAGCCCAAAATGAGGAGTCTAAGGACTAAGATAATCTCCACCTTGTTATCTAATATTCAACCATGAGGTTGGTTGACATCATGGTTTGGTTTTTGGAGTGTATATTATATGTTATATTATATATTATAGTCAAGTATATGTCATGTATTTTCATGCATGGGTAGGATGAATCCTTTAACCCTATAGTTTTACCAATGCACAAATCACCATATAGATGATTCGGATGGTCATGAATATATGTACAAGTGTCACACCCCGATATTTCCACGTATTACCGGTGGGCCCGGTGGGGAGTATCGTGACGTAGCTGATATCGTCATAGTCAAACAACATAAATTTAAATGCACAGCGGAAGCAAAAGATAGATTCATTTCAACTGAATAAATTGTAATATTAAATATCACAAAATAGTTGAAACAAATCCACAGGCGGATCGAAAGAAAAAGGAAATTGTTCAACAGACTTTAACATCTAGAGCTTGCGAGACTTGATTATTGATGTCTGGAGTAGCCAGCCTATTACGCATAGTACCTGCACTTAGCCTTTTTGGAAAATAAGTCAGTTTACACTGGTAAATACAACTTAACTGACTCGTTTTGAAAATGGTTTGAAAATTAATTTGAATACACTTAGGCAAAAATATCTTTTATAACTTGGGACAATTATTAAAAAATAATCTTGTATACAGTTTTACTTATTTATCGTCCATCAGGGCCGGTTTGTAGGGCCAGTCTAGATTAACTGACACGCCACAGGTAGAATACCCACAAGGTTAATTCCTTTAAGTGGACTACCAGTTTTTACATATGCAACTGTCAGGTGTACGCCTACACTCCGTGCTTAGGTCGTGGCCATTTCTTTGAATGATGCCAAGGATATCCGGGACATGGTCATTTAACCCCCAAAGGCCATACACCAAATAATACAGAATAAAATAGCTAGGTTATGTAAATACATTAATCACAATACGATTTAAATGACTACATACCCGACCAAGCGGTATTATCATAATACCGTATCCCAAGCCCGTATAGGGAAAATAAGTTAAGAGTATTTACCTGAGCAAGTAATATTCAAAATCAGCAAGTGTACATATCTTTTACTGGGCTCCTAATCTGGAACGAAGGTTTATATTAACCTATTAGAATCCTAACGGGTCTTTAATTAAGCCTAGACTTAGACCGGTTAGTTTTCAAAGGAAGATACGGTTCAAACGCATGATAAAGCGAAAACCGGTTTAGAATGTGATTTTGACCTGACAAGCTTGGATACTTGTTTAATATGGGTAAACTAAACACATTCTGGATTTTGAGACAAAGATAATAAGGTTTGACCCGTTTCGGCTAATATATGCAAACTAGTTACAAAAGCCGATCCGAACGCGAAAAGTGCGTAACGAGTAACCCAAAGAGTCATATATAAGTTTCCTAAGTTAATATGCCTTAAATATGTTGTGACATCAGTAAGATATCTTCTATTATGCCCAAAACGAATTTTAAACTCAAACTATGCATCGTAAGGGCATTTTGGTCATTTTAAAGGTTATAAAAGAGCATAAATATTAACCTGAGTTACAGGTCTGATATAATTAGTAAAAATACCTAATTTGACAAGTTATAACAGTAGTGTATTACATATATGTGAATTTTACCATTTTTAACTAAACTATGCACTGTAGGGCATTTTGGTAATTTCACATAAGCTTAAAAGGTCAAAACTGGAGATCTGAGTTTAAACTTTTTGCTTACTGTTAAAATATAAAAATTTACTGAAAATATCAGTAGGCATCAAACCTTATATGTTTAAAATAGTTCATATACATACTATGTGTGAAAAACGCTTAACAAGGCGATTTTGAGCTATTTCCGGGTTTTTAAAGGAAAGCTGATATTTTTATTATTCCAGAAGGTTCAAAATATTTTATTTATCATATTAGATCAGTAGCAAAAGGTTTGGGGTCAAAATGTTTTATAAAACTCATTTTATAACCCAAAAGGGAAAAACCGACAACTATCGATTTAAGCTTAGAACTCTAAGTTATGCTCAGCCTAAAAATAAATAAAAATCTTCAAAAATCCCAAAATTTTATTTTATACCAGTAGGTAATAAGTTTGATATCAAAAATTGGGTTTAGATCGGCTATATGCTAATTATGCCGTTTATTAAGTAAAAAGCTTTCTAATTACGCTATTGAGCATAACTCCTAATCTAGACCTCAAACTAATGTAAAATTTAGGGACATGATTATAAATCAGTAATGAAGGTTTCTATTCTTTTACTTTTTCAAAAATCACGTTTTAAGGTGTAAAGGGCATAACAGTCAACATTTAGGCATATAACGGAAACATGCAAATGATTCGGATAACTAATGAATCAAGTTGTATAATCACAGAGGGTTATATTAACATGAAACCTAGTCCTAATAAGGCTCTATGGCATTTCTAAACTATGCTCAAATGGGTCAGAACTGAAAGTCAAAGCAAAAGTCTACTTTTGCGACTTTCAGCTCCGAACCGAGCTTAAACTGAAAATCATCGGGTTGAACATGTTTAAACATGTCCTTACATTAATTACCAAGTTATATTAGTGATAAAACAGGTTGCATGTCTTCTACATTGCTAATTATGTATTAATTTGAAAATAAGCTTTCTGTTGACGTTTTAAGATTATCTTTGACCCGACAATTGACCTAGTTGGAGTGGGAATCAGAGGGTGCCCTTTTAAGGGTTTATTGTCCACATGATTACCAACTCATAGGTATTTTCAATTCGAGATTTGACTGGACAAAACTTGATTAATTACGAAGTCAAACCTTAATTATGACGGTTTGACTTTAAGCTAATTAACTAAGCTAAACTGAATTAAAGAAGGTTAAGGACACTTACAAGAGTCCTAAGTATGATTATGGATCCTAAGGAAGCTTGTTGCTGATCAGAGAGCTCCAGAGAAGTGTCTTGAATAAGAATGAAGTGAGCAAGTGAAATGGTTGCAACAACAATCCTTTATATAGGAACCCATATTGCTCAAGATCATCACAAACAAGTCTACTAATGTTCCCAGATGATTCCATGTGTCCCTATGCATGCAAAACCATTGGCCCAACTCCTGTAATTCGAATACCATACAACTAAGGCGGTGTAACCGGTTATAACAGGCAACTGCCATTTTCTGCTGTCATCGACAGCCTTACGGTCCGTAAGCAGTAAGCCTTGCGGTCCGTAAGCACCTCTTACGGACCGTAAGCTCTTGTCTTTGCGGTCCGTAACCGACCTTCATCGGAAATGCCCAGTTACCAGTCTTACGGATCGTAAGCCCTTGGCCTTGCGGTCCGTATCCGCTTTTTAATTAAAATTGCCCAGCTCCGACATCTTACGGACCGTAAGGCACCTCCTTTGCGGTCCGTAAGCCTTCATCAGAAGACAAAATCTTTGAAAACTTTAAGGTCTTGACCATGCATTCTTTTGTAGTTTAAATCTTTAGTCATAATTAGCAGGAGGAGACCATAGAGACAGGCTTTGCATGTCCTTGCATGTGTTGCTAAGCACATGAGTTCTCTTGGACTTATGCGAAAGACTTTAATTTGAGATTTTGTCGTGAAACTTCATAAGATCCCTTTCTTTAAAAACTTTGAATTGTGAATTTTCAGGAATAACCGGATTTGAGTATATTTTAGATGTTTATCATAATGATTTAAGGTCTTGGGATTTATAATGTTGGTCGCTCAGAGGTGTTTATTACCATGTCGACGCTTTTAAATCCTACCATACATCTTTTAACTCCATCAAGGTTTATGACATGTTTATCTTACATGACACGTGTCTTTATTTTATTAGGTATGATTTTACGAGGTGTTACAACAAGAATGTAAATAACTTATCTAATTCACCAACTAGCCAAGTGAGTTCAACTAGACGAATGCTTCTAAACATGGTTATGATTGTAGACTTGGTGTAGTTTGTTCACTTTGTGTGCTTGGAAGCTACTTGGTGACTTAGATTTGATAGAAAGTAAACTAATATGGCTAACTTTTCTGGAACAAACTTCAAACAAAACCCATCCAACAAAGGGATTTGTTGGCAACTTGAACATGTTCCAAAAGATGAAGTAGGATGAACATTTTTTGAAAAATTCTAAACAAAACAAAAAATGAACCTAACTTTGGACCTCAAAATAGTGATGTACCAACTTGGTTCACCATGGTAAACTTGTGGTAACACTCCTAGAGGTTATCCCAAAGAAGGAGAAGCAAGAATTCACGAAGAAGAGATGAAGAAAGTGAGTTGAAACTCACTTTTTCACTTGGAACTATTCTGCCTAAATATACAAGATCTGGAAGTTTTGAGGTGTTTTGAGAGTGATTAGAGAGTGTGGTGTAACAACCCGACTTTCTAAATAAAGTCAAAGTACAAGTCAAAGTCAAAGTCAAAGTCAGAGTCAAGACATGACATTATTCAGATCTGTTATTTCTTGCTTAATTATTGCTTTATACTCTCGAGATTCGATGAACGATATATATTGGTTAACGATTTTAAACGATATTTAAACTAAGTTTCGTAACGCTTATTCAAAACACAGTTAACGCTTATTTAAAACGCTCTTTATTGCATTGTTACTTCGCAAGGCAAACTCGAAACGCAACTACTGGTATTGTTCTATGTGTGCGTTATTATGTGCTTTACATGTGTGTGCCTCATATATGTTTTGGGATGTTATTCGCAAACGCAATCGCAACTCTGACGCCATGAAATCTCATCGCAAACTCGATATGCAGATTTACTTTTATGCTTTTTATGTGTTATGTTATTTGTGTAACTACTTGTTAATGCTCTCGCATCGCTTACTCGTAACTCGCCTAAACGCAATGCAACGCACAACACACGAAACGAAAGTCGGAAAACTAACTCGCAACAGCCGTCAAATCGAATGACCATGCGGTCGAATGATCATTCGACCGGATGGCCATCCGATCGACTGGCCATCCGACCCACTTAACTCTCCACCGCCTTTCTCCCTCTCACCTATAAATACTCACATGTTACATCAACTGTTCACTGATGTGACAACCCTATCCGACGAGCACACTCTCAGTCATTCTCAAGCACTTTTCTCTCGATTCCAAGTGATTCCGTAAGTATTTCACCCTAAATCTTGTACTTCCATCATCAACACACACTTTCTCATCATCTTCTCCATCAAATCTTACATTTTCACCATGAAATCACTTGATTTGGACGTCTCGAAGGTGACATCATCACGGTTTCTTCATGGGAACCGTTGTGTGATCTCATCTCGTCGAGATCGGTTCAGATCTAAAGGATTTCCATACGATTTAACACAAAACTTGACAAGATCTAAACACTTTTCAACTGATTCAAACTTTCTTCAACATTCTTCACTTTTTACTCAAAACCGTTAGAATCTGGACTCGTTCAGGCTATCTACTCATTCTTTAGCGGAGAACCGGTCTGAGAAGGGATTACTACTGAAGAGACGACCGATTCACAGGTTGAACATGAAACTCCGTCAAGAACAGTTAAGTCTGATCGAATGGGGTGATTCCCATCCGATTGGCTGAGCTGAACTTGGAGTGGTTTTCGTTGTTTGACACGTCGTCATACCGTCTCTGTCAAAACTCAAAACTTCTAACTAAGAAAATTTCACAGATTTCCAAAACATCTGATCGCCGATCTAATAGCCATCCAATCGGATGACCATCCGATCGAATGACTATTTGACAGGTGGCTCGCCTTTTAAAATAAGTTCAACACTTAAACAATTTTGCAAAACTTCAAAGAATATCAGACTTTCAATCGAATAGCCATCCGATCGAATGACTTGAACTATACTACAACCAAAACTTCAAAAGTTGAAACGTTTTACAAACACACTCACTCAATCGAATGACTAGCCGATCGAATGGTCATCCGTCCGGATGATCATCCGATCGACTCATCATCCGATCGACTCATCATCCGACACTGATCTCATTCGACGTGCTGTTTTACACGCTGTTCAACGCTTACGCTATCATTCTATGATCAGGCTAATCTCCACGCGCTCCCTTCAATCCAAGACTGTGTTTATTTATTAAACACAAACTGTGAGTATACTCGAACCCTTTTTCGCTTAACGCACTTTTGGGTGTTACATACGTTACCTATATCAAATCACATCAACACACAACGCAAACACTTTTAAACGCTAACCGCTCTCGCATGTTATACATGTTTTGATGAATGCTTGTATGTTATGTTTGCACATGATTGTTGCCTGACACCTTAGCAACAATAGTACTATAGTTTGGACTCAGCACCTGTCATGGAAGGGGTTGTTAAGGGTTTTACTTCACATGGTCACGGTGGTGATAATGTGTTGCGCATTCTACACTCGCAGTCATGTCGGTTGCATATGTCATTGTCGATAGCATACTTGCTTCGCATTTTCTACGTGTTGCATGTTGGTTATGCATAAACACTTTCGCTACTATATGCTATTAAACTTGAGTACTCACCTTTACACTCTGTGTATTGACTTTATTTTAACGTATGTGACAGGTGTTTAGGATGCTATGCTATGGCTGTTGATCTTTTGTGGAATCAAGATAGGCAGTCCAGAAACTACATCAATAAGAAAATCTAGGTTGTCGGACTTGTTTTGTTCGAGAGAAACTCGTTATCTATAATAATTATTTTGTTGATTGGTGTGGGACAATTGATGATGTGTGTAAAATGCAACATGTAAATTACATCAAATGAGGCATAAAACTAACCTTTTTTAGTACAATAATACAAGAAAAGGAATAAACGTGGCATGCCCGACCCCTTGACAGCATCTTCCCAAGCAAAAACAAGAGATCAGAAGGCTGAACACGCCCCGTGCTCATTGAACACGGGGGCGTGCCCAACTGTCTGCAGAAAAGAAAAAGTTGTAGAAGTTTTTATTTCCCAACACGGGGGCGTGCCCAGTGGACACGGGGGCGTGCCCAGTGGACACGGGGCCGTGGTCAACGCTAAGATTCGCAGAATCCAAGCAAATCTTGATAGTACAGATACGCTTCTGCACACGGGGCCGTGCCCAGCAGACACGGGGGCGTGGTCAACTAATGCAGACAAACTGCATTTAATGAAGAAAGAGAAGATGGATGGACATGGGGCCGTGCCCAATGGACACGGGGCCGTGTCCGGGCTTCTGTGCAGGCTATAAGTAGAGGTGTTTGGTTCACTTCAAAGGCATCCCTTGGCAAACCACCTCTCTCACACTTCACCCACCCACCACCATCACAACCCACATCCACCACCATCATCCATCATCCATCATAGAGTGTGTGTAGTAGTCTTGGGATCCAAGATTGATAGTAAGAGTTCTTGACAATCAAAGGCCATGTTTGCCTAAGTCTCTTACATCACTTGGTGAAGACAAGCATTTAGTGTAATACTTATATTTTTAATCTTTTCGCACTTTTTATTTGGTTATGTATTAATGACTTTAATAACTAGTTTCTTATGGTGAAGGTGAAACTTCCTTATCATTTGTCCGTGGTGTCTTGACGTTATTTTACTGTCTATATAAAATAAAAGATTTACACCATTCATATCTCCATGGTCTATAAGGAGATATGTTGGCTACCTGGTCGGGGGTTAAGGGAATGGTTTGGTAAGCGTCTTGCCTTGTTCAGTGTATAGATACTGCAAGGACCTGGGTCAAGCTTAGTAGGACCTCCTTCAATACCCACTGGTATTGGGTGGCGGGGGTTCGAATTTCTTGATCCCCTCATATGTAAACTACTATTAAAACATTAACCCGGCTACTTAGGATTGTATCCCTGCTGACTCAAACTACTTAGCTGAGGGTAACGTCACCTTCAAAAGAGGGGCCTACCACATTACGCATTAATAACTTAATTAATTATCTTCCAATAATCCAACCCTTTAGGATTGTATCCTTGCTGACTCAAACTACTGGGTTGTGGGTAACGTCGCCTTCAAAAGAGGGGCCTACTACTATAACTAAGATAATCTCTTAAAAAGTGTAAAAGTGCGGAAATAATCAAAGGTTACACTAAAGGCGAGTCGGATCCAAGTGATTCATCTTGTCTATCTGTTTTTATTTTTTTTATTTTCTGCATTTTTAGTTTTTATTTTCATGTTTAAACCTTTTTCTAAAATTTTGATTTGATTAGACGTTGAGGATAAACCGGTACTAAAAGCTCTTGTGTCCTTGGAGACCTCGGTATCTTACCAACGCTATACTACGCTCATGATGGGTGCACTTGCCCATATGTGTGTTTAGTGTTAGTAAAATATCGTGTTTTATAAATTTAAAACTTGACTAAAGTGTAAAAAGGGCTAAAAATATACATAAAAACCTATAACACACCGCACACATCAATTGACCTTAAAAATATTGGTAACATTTAGTTGTTATGGATCTCTTGAGCAATCTGGTTCGCCTAGTGTCACGCCCCGATGTTTACGCCATCGGGTGGGGTGTGACAGATTGGTATCAAAGCCATAACTATAGGGAATTAGGAAAGACACGACCTAGTTAGGGTCTGATGTCTTAGAATTGACCTAGTCTATAGTATAAGCACCAACAGACCGCCTTGTGCGAACCCAGTAGGGATTTAGCACGAGCCTACTTCCGTTACTCTCACTCGCTAAAACTACACTCTTGCGCGAACACCGCATACTACAGTTTCGTGCAAGAGCGACCTTTTCTAAGGTCGTACACTCCATTGCCTTTCCTAAGGCAAACTCAACACAACACACACGTTTTCGAAAAACACTCGCATAACACAAATGAGTGATTTGGTCGAGATTAGGTGTGAAAACCGAGAACTCTCGATAAGATCGCTCACACTACGCGCATTTTTACTATTAACACGAGAATTTTCGTTGATTCAGGAGTGAAATCCATATCTCGACGAAATTCTCCATCTCTATCTCGTGGTTTTACCACACTACCAGGAGTAAGGGTGTTAAGTTAGGGGTGAAACCCGCATCTTAATGACTTGTTCCACTCGTTATTTGGTTTTACAAAACTCTCACCAAAGTCTCGATGGATTCTTACGACGCGAACCACGTAAGTAACAAAAGGGATGCGTGTCGTTCGCCATATTTTGACGAGAGCACAGTCTATTAGGCCAAAGCGTGTACTCAGAGTCTTTGTGAATATTCGAATCACTTTGGGTAGTCAATTTCTAAACACCCAGACACTCTATTTCGATTCTGAGCTCGCAACCTTTGATTCTTCGATTTTATGTGCTTTTATGTGTTTTATGTGGTTATCTGTTTATTATGTTTTAGCATTTTCAGATAAGCACGCTAACAAATCACAGTAAACTATAAACTCCCATGCTATGATACTCACTTACGCTACTCGCTATCGCTACTTGCACTCGCAACTCTTGATCGCTAATCGCTGCTTTGAAAGATAGGTGAATACATGCAAAATATGTAGGTGAATACATGCAAAATATAGTTGAAAATGTGCAATTATGTGCTTACGTGGACTACGTGCTTATGTGCCTATGTGGATTATGTGCCTACGTGATTATGTGCCTCTGTGTTTGACATGTTACTGAGCTTTACATAATAATAATAATAATAATAAAGGATGTTTTACGAACGCTAAACTATATAATCAAATCTCGTTTAAGCCATGTGACGATGTCTACTGCAGACAATGTCGTCATTTGGTTCTCACACCACCCGCGCCAGTCGCCGCAACCATGCTGATAAGCGCATCGGTTCTCTCGTCGCCAAGGAAATGGCTAAGGTCATACCTCATATCGTCAGCGAGATCAATGAGGTGAAGAGCAGCTCATCTGTTGAATCCAAGAGCGACTCTCCGAAAGCATCGTTCAGCTTTAAGCAATTCAAGGCCTGCGGACCTAAAGACTTCACTGGTGAAGATGGGCCCAGCGCCATGTTTCAGTGGTTTGACTCGATTGAGGTCACTCTTCGTCAAAGCGGATGCCCAGACAACCTCCGCACTGTTAACGCAACTGGAGTTTTTCAGTCCAGGGCTCTGGACTGGTGGAATGCGGAGCGCAACAAGTGAGGTAACGACGCAGCCTATGGACTCTCCTGGGAGGAACTGAATGAAGTCATGATGAAAGAATTTTGTCCCCCACATGAACTCCATAAGCTGGAAAACGAGTTTTGGGGTATCAAGCAAGAAGGTGGCGACAATGCTGGTCTTATTGCTCGCTTTAAGCAGCTTAGCATCATCTGTCCCGGTCAGGTGTCAACACCCGACATCACAATCAAGAAGTACATTCACGCTCTACCAGATTGTGTTGCCGATTTTGTTCAAGCAGCTAAACCCGAGACTATTGAGGAAACCTTCTAACTCTCCGCTGAGATCAATGATAAGCGAGTTGTGGCTGGTTATTTCAAGACCTCAACGAAGAATCTCCACCAGGTCACTGTTACTCCCGCTACTCCCGCTACCGAAACTGCAGCACCTCAAGTCTCGAAGTCTTCACGCCAGAATCGCAAGCACAGGGGTAACAACAACAAGAACTGTGCTACAACCGCTGCTCCTCTCAACGCTGTTCCTGTCCAACCTCAGAATCAGAACCGTCAAGTAGCCGCACCAGTAACCAACGCACCGCCTGCTAAGCGTGCGTACACTGGTCCTCACCCTCTGTGCCCTACTTGCACTTATCATCACCCGGCTGGGATAGCTTGTCGTTTCCGTGTCCACTGCAACCTCTACGGGCACTTCACAGCGAACTGCCACACTGGTCCTTGCCAGCAAGCTCAAGCTCAAGCTCCTCCTACACTGCCAGCTCCACTCCCCGCTCCTCAGGGTAACTAAGCAGCTCATGCTCCCGGTGCTCATGCACGAGCCTGCTTCGCATGTGGTGACCCTAACCACTTCGCTAATGTTTGCCCGAATCGTGTGGTAAAACAAGTGTCGCAACAACCACCGCAGCAACAACATCAATAGCAGCAGCCCCAGCAGCAGCAGCCAGCACCACAAGCAGCCCGCGGAAGAGCATTCAACATCAACGTCCGCCAGGCTCAAACTGATAACAACGTTGTCAATGGTACGTTTCTTGTCAACGGTATTTATGCTTCGTGTTTATTTGGTACTGGAGCCGATAACTGCTTTGTGTCGTTTGAATTCGAAAAGCTCCTAAAATGTAAACGCGCTAACCTCCTAATGACGTTCGACGTAGAGATTGCCACCGGAAGAACCGTCACCGTTAGTTCTGTCCTCCGTGATTGTACTCTCAAACTCAACAATCACGTTTTCCCGATCGATCCCATTCCGATGCAACTTGGTAGTTTCGATATCATAGTAGGCATGGATTTTCTTCATGAAAATCGTGCCGAAGTCGTTTTTTTCGAAAAGATGATTCGTTTCTCTCTTGCTAATGGCGACCAACTCTGTGTCGATGATTTGTTTGATCAATTGCAAGGCGCTATGTGTTTTTCTAAGATCGATTTACTCTCTGGTTATCATCAACTACGAATTCAGGAGGAATACATCCCTAAAACCGCTTTTAGCACTCGTTACGGCCATTATGAATTCGTCATTATGTCCTTTGGACTTACCAACGCACCTGCAGTTTTCATGGATTTGATGAATCGCGTGTGTAAACCCTTTCTCGACCGCTTCGTCATCGTGTTTATCGATGATATCCTTATCTATTCGAAGTCGAAAGCCGAACACGCGCAACATCTTTGTTTGGTTCTCGAGCTTCTCCAAGGGAATCGCCTATACGCCAAGTTCTCCAAGTGTGAATTTTGGCTTGAGGAGGTCCAATTCCTCAGTCACATCGTCAATAGTCAAGGTATTCACATCGACCCCGCGAAGATAGAAGCAGTTAAGAGTTGGATTACACCGAAAACCCCATCCGAAGTTCGTTCTTTTCTCGGATTGGCGGGTTATTACCATCGATTTATCGCTGATTTCTCTAAAATCGCCGTTCCTCTCACCTCTCTTACGCATAAAGACAAGCCTTTTGTTTGGGGAACCAAACAAGAGGAAGCCTTTCAAACTCTCAAGTGTATGCTTTGCAACGCTCCCGTACTTGCGCTACCCGATGGAAACGATGACTTTGTAGTCTATTGCGATGCCTCTAACCTAGGTCTTGGTTGTGTCCTTATGCAACGGGACAAGGTTATCGCGTACGCCTCTCGTCAGCTCAAGGTCCACGAGAAGAACTATACAACTCACGATCTCGAACTCGGTGCAGTTGTTTTTGTGTTGAAGATTTGGCAACACTACCTTTACGGTACCAAGTGTATGGTCTTCACCGACCAGAGGAGCCTACAACACATCTTGAACCAGAAAAAGCTGAATATGCCCCAACACAGATGGGTCGAACTTCTCAACGACTACGACTGCGAAATACGCTACCACCAAGGCAAAGCAAATGTCGTCGCCGACACTCTTAGTCGACGAAGCTATTTACATAGTGTTCGTAATGTTTAAGCCCAACATGACCTCGAAGCTCTCATTCGCGACGCTCAACACGCATGTTTTCTCGTGAACACTTTGAAGGATGAACGAATTCTTGGAACCGAAAATTAACTAGTGAATAAACCGAATGGTATATTTCACTATCTCGATCGCATTTGGATCCCCAGTCGCAATAACCATCGGGAGATATTGCTGACTGAAGCCCATAAGTCTCGATATTCCATTCATCCCGGTGCCGACAAGATGTACCAGGACCTGCGTGCCAGGTATTGGTGGCCTGGAATGAAGAAGGATATCGCTCTCTACGTTTCGAAATGCCTGACTTGTTCGAAAGTCAAGGCTGAACATCAATGACCCTCTGGCTTACTCGTGCAACCCGAGATCCCGATGTGGAAATGGGAGAGTATAGCTATGGATTTCATTACGAAACTCCCCCGCACTCCATCAGGTCACGATAGCATTTGGGTTACCGTTGATCATCTTACGAAATCTGCTCACTTTCTGCCGATACGAGAAGACTATAAGGTTGAACGATTAGCATGAATCTATACCAACGAAGTCATTTGTCGACATGGGACACCTCGTGACATCATCTTTGACCGCGATGGTCGATTCACCCCGCGCCTTTGGGAAACTTTTCAATCCGCTCTCAGTACTACTCTTAATCTCAGTACCGCTTTCCATCCCCAGACCGATGGTCAGACTGATTCGTTCGTGCGTTATAGATTTTGGTGGTAATTGGGATTCGCATTTCCCTTTAGTCAAATTCTCATACAACAATAGTTATCACTCTAGCATTCAAATGACACCCTTTGAGGCATTATATGGAAGAAAATGTCGATCGCCGATTGTATGGCATGAGATCGGAGACGCGCAAATTACCGGTCCTGAGTTATTACAAGAAACGACTGACAAGATCCTCCAGATACGAGACAATCTCCTGAAAGCTCGGAGTCATCAAAAGAATTACGCCGATAAATGCCGCAAGCCCCTTGAGTTCGAAGTTAGCGATCACGTACTCCTAAAGGTTTCACCTTGGAAGGGGATGATCCGATTCGACAAGAAAGGAAAGCTAGCGCCTCGATACGTTGGACCCTTAAGATTCTGGAAAGAATTGGCAAAGTGGCCTACAGGCTCGAATTACCGGAGAAACTCAGCAACGTACACCCGACTTTCCACGTTTCGAACCTCAAGAAGTGTCTAGCCGAACAGAATTTGCATGTCCCTCTCGAGGATTTGCAAGTGGATGAAACATTACACTTCGTGGAAAAGCCAGTAGAGATCATGGAACGAGAGACCAAGAAACTCCGACGCTCACGCATTCCTATAGTGAAGGTTTCCCTGGAAAGGCAACGCGGCGTCGAGTTCACTTGGGAACTCGAGAGTGATATGAAAGCTAAACATCCATATCTCTTCGTTACGCCTACACCTTAATTTCGAGACATAATTCCCTAAAGTAGGGGAGGCTGTAACAACCCGACTTTCCAAATAAAGTCAAAGTACAAGTCAAAGTCAGAGTCAAGACATGACATTATTCAGATCTGTTATTTCTGGCTTAATTATTGCTTTATACTCTCGAGATTCGATGAACGATATATATTGGTTAACAATTTTAAATGATATTTAAACTAAGTTTCACAACGCTTATTCAAAACACAGTTAACGCTTATTTAAAACGCTCTTTATCGCATTGTTACTCCGCAACGCAAACTCGAAACGCAACTACTAGTATTGTTCTATGTATGTGTTATTATGTGATTTACTTGTGTGTGCCTCGTATATGTTTTGGGATGTTATTCGCAAATGCAATCGCAACTCTGACGCATGCAATCTCATCGCAAACACGATACGCAGATTTACTTTTATGCTTTTTATGTGTTATGTCATTTGTGTAACTACTTGTTAATGCTATCGCATCGCTTACTCGTAACTCACCTAAACGCAACGCAACGCTCAACACACGAAACGAAAGTCGGAAAACTAACTCGCACCAGCCATCAGATCGAATGACCATGCGGTCGGATGGCCAGTCGATCAGATGGCCATCCGATCAATGAGCATCCGACCGGATGACCATCCGATCGGATGGCCATCTGATCGACTGGCCATCCGACCCACTTAACTCTCCACCGCCTTTCTCCCTCTCACCTATAAATACTCACCTGTCACATCAACTGTTCACTGATGTGACAGCCCTATCCGACCAGCATGCTCTCTGTCATTCTCAAGCACTTTTCTCTCGATTCCAAGCGATTCCGTAAGTATTTCACCCTAAATCTTGTACTTCCGTCATCAGCACACACTTTCTCATCATCTTCTCCATCAAATCTTACATTTTCACTATGAAATCACCTAATTTGGACGTCTCGAAGGTGACATCATCACGGTTTCTTCATGGGAACCGTTGTATGATCTCATATCGTCGAGATCGATTCAGATCTAAAGGAGTTCCATATGATTTAACACAAAACTTGACTGGATCTAAACACTTTTCAACTGATTCAAACTTTCTTCAACATTCTTCACTTTTTACTCAAAACCGTTAGAATCTAGGCACGTTCAGGCTCTCTACTCATTCTCTAGCGGAGAATCGGTCTGAGAACGGATTACTACCGAAGAGACGACTGATTCACGGGTTGAACATGAAACTCCGTCAAGAACAGTTAAGTCTGATCGAATGGGGTGATTCCCATCCGATCGGCTATGCTGAACTTGGAGTGGTTTCTGTTGTTTGACACGTCGTCATACCTTCTCCGTCAAAACTCAAAACTTCTAACTTAGAAAATTTTACAGATTTCCAAAACATCTGATCGCCGATCGAATAGCCAACCGATCGGATGACCATTCGATCGAATGACTATTCAACAGGTGGCTCGCCTTTTACAATAAGTTCAACACTTAAACAATTTTGCAAAACTTCAAAGAATATCAGACTTTTAGTCGAATAGCCGGACGATTGAATGGCCATCCATCCGGATGACCATCCGATCGAACGACTTGAACTATACTACAACAAAAACTTCAAAAGTTGAAACGTTTTACAAACACACTCACTCAATCGAATGACCAACCGATCGAATGGTCATCCGTCCGGGTGACCATCCGTCCGGATGATCATACGATCAACTCATCATCCGACACTGATCTCATTTGACACGCTGTTCAACGCTTACGCTATCATTCTGTGATCAAGCTAATCTCCACGTGCTCCCTTCAATCCAAGACTGTGTTTATTTATTAAACACATACTGTGAGTATACTTGAACCTTTTTTCGCTTAACGCACTTTTGGGTGTTACATACCTTACCTATATCAAATCACATCAAGCACAAACACTTTTAAATGCTAACAGCTCTTGCTTGTTATACGTGTTTCGATGAATGCTTGTATGTTATGTTTACACAGTGATTGTTGCCTGACACCTTAGCAACGATAGTACTATAGTTTGGACTCAGCACTTGTCATGGGCAGGGGTTGTTAAGGGTTTTACTTCACATGGTCACAGTGGTGATAATGTGTTGCGCATTCTACACTCGCAGTCATGTCGGTTGCATATGTCATTGTCAATAGCTTACTTGCTTCACATTTTCTACGTGTTACATGCTGGTTATGCGTAAACACTTTCGCTACTATATGCTATTAAACTTGTGTACTCACCTTTACACTCTGTGTATTGACTTTATTTTATTGTATGTGACAGGTGTTTAGGATGCTATGCTATGTTTGCTGATCTTTTGTGGAATCAAGATAGGCAGTCTAGAAACTACATCAATTAGAATTCTAGGTTGTCGGACTTGTTTTGTTCGAGAAAAACTCGTTATCTGTAATAATTATTTGTCGAATATTTGTTGATTGGTATGGGACAATTGACCTTAAAAATATTGATAACATTTAGTTTTCGCCATCGGTTGGGGTATGACATGCGGAAATTGAAATGGAGGTGTAGGAGGCTTGGTTTTAAAGGTAAGGATTAGGGTTAAGTATTTTCATGAAGTGGTTAGTAGTTGGGAGTTGGAAGATGGTTAAAACAAGTGAAATTCAGATCATAAAACAACCTGCTTTGATTTTGGGGGTCTCGGGACAAGGGAGTCCCTTGGCTCTCGTGTGACACAAGGGTGGGTTTTTCTCCATAAGTTTCGTTTTGGCCCATTGTGTTTGCTTGTTTGGTTATGTTATGTATAAAATGAAATGTTAAACTTGTTTTTGATGTTTCAAGGTGTGCACAAGTATGTATAGCATATAATCACGTATGTAAGTCGTACGATTTGTATAAAGCATGTATCTTGGTGGTTGTTTATGTATTGCATATGTATGATCAAACAAGTGTGATGTGAAAAATGTATTTCCATTATGATCGAAAGTCTCTGATTACAAGGATTGAAATTGAATACGAATACAAGTTTCTAAAAATAGAAAGTACGAAAACACTGAACGTTACAAGTATCTCCTTTCTTCATGCCTTCAGTGCAAGTCTTTGACACAGCATGTCGTTCTTGTTTGTGCTAATGACTACACCTTGCTTTCCTTGTATGTCTATATATTGTAAATATGTTTGCATACATGTTTGCTTATATAGATTATTGACTTGGGTGTTAGAGGGTGTTCCCGAGGACAAATCTCTAGGTCACACTTTACAATGTGTTCTTTGTACGTCGTAGTCAGGATCTAAATTCGGAAAAGCTTGTGAATCCTACCTTTGGATTGACTAAGATCAAAGCACGACCCGAATTCATATTCAACAACACCTACCAATAACAAAAACTATTGTGCAACTGTAAAATGAATCTTTTATAACACAATCTTTATAGTTAATCAAAATTTTTTGAAATTTATTGAGTAAACTACGCAAATATTGTATGTGTCAAGGTCAAATTTGATTATTATTATTACTTTTTTAAAGTTACACATGTGGTTCTAGTTGCTTACTCAAATGTTTCTTGTAAATTACAAGTCATTTTAATATATTTTCTTCATATATAAAGATGTTCATTGACGATAATTAGCAAAATTCTTTGCTCTCACATTTGTACGGTTCAGTTTAATCTTCTTCTCATTGGTCATCATTTTCTTCTCATTGTGAGTCCACTTTTATTGCTTTTAATTGGTTATCACTTATCAATCAACCATACATCTCTCTATCTGTCTCTTGCCACATTCTGGACAGCTCCGCCACCACCGGCTACCATAGGATGCACCGATGCAGTGGCTAAGATGGTAGGGGAGGTAGAGTTATTTTTAGAGAGAAAGAAGATATAGAGTGATGGTGCTCAGAGATGTAGTGAATGGTCGGGATGATTGTCGTTATGACTACGGCCGTCATCTGTTGATGTTTGTCGGAGGCGGAGGATTTGGGTTTTTTAGAGAGATAAAGTAGGTTGTGGTGGTGATTGGCGGTAGTAAGAGGTGGTGATGGTGTTACGCGACGATGACGGAAGATGATGGTGGTGGCCGTCTTTTTTTAGACCTTGATATCGTCTTTGTGTCGGAGGTGGCGGAAGATGGACAGATGGTGGGGGTAGGTTAGTTGAGGAAAGGAGATGGTAGTAAAAGACCCATTTGATACTCAAGAATGTTTCTTAATTCGAATTAATTAAAAAATCAAAAGCTTTAATATAGGCAGCAAGTACTTTTATATTGTTTTAAATGAGTTTTTATACTTTCTACAATACCATTACATGGTTTTGTAAGTTTACTGTATGATTTGCTTTCTTTTATACTATTTTAAATTTTCTTTGTTTGAAAATATATTGTTTTAGTTTTAGTTTGTTTAATATATACAGAGGCATCAAGTACTTTTATATTTTCTTTGTTTGAACATATATTGTTTTAGTTTTACTTTGTTTAAATTTCATTTATATATAATTAATTTTAATTTCTATATACATTTATACATATTATTCTGTTTATTTATTACTTTAGTTTTGTTATTATTTCAAATTAGTTATTCTTTTTCATAATAATTTTTACGTTTGATCTTAATTTGGCGAGTTAACATTCCTCAACGCGTGCATGGTTTATCATTCGAAACACGCGGATCCTATAAACTCGTTACTATATATTTTAAAAGGAAAGGTCAATCGCCTATGTCATCGACAAAAAGACAAAAACAACCACTCAACTTTTGAAAATGTGAAAAACGAATTCTAGACTTTTGAAATTGATATTTACATCCCTTACACTTTCTAACAACTTTTTAAAATGTTATTTCACCCCTTCTGTTCTAAATTTTCAAATTTACCCCATATTTTCAATCTCTAATTATTTTCTCATGTGGTTATTTTTAGTATGTGTCGGAATAAATTCACATTTTAAAGTAAAATTCTAGAAAACGTGTGGGTCAGATAGAATGTGTTTTCATGCTTATTTATGTACGTTTTCAGTTGGTCTACATTTTGATAATTTAATGTATTTGTCGGTATAAATTTATGTTTCAACATAAATGATATAAATTCACATTTTGACATCATTTTTTTGGAAACTAGTCTGGTCAAATATAATACGTTTTCATATTTATATTTGCATATATTTTCGCTTGGTCTACATTTTGACATAAACTGTGTTCAGAACGAGTTAGGTCAACTATAATACGTTTTCATTTGACAGTATAAATTCAAGTTTAGGAATGGCAAGGGGTTGGGTATGGGTCAGGTATGGCTAATTGTCACACCCCAACCGATGGCGGAATCATCGGGGCGTGGCACTAGGCGAATCAGATTGCTCAAAAGAATCCATAACAACTATATTGCGACAGTATTTAATGCGTTCATTATCCCATACTAATAAACAATACATTCACATAAGTTATCACAAATTTCTTGTTCTCCCGAACAATACAAATCCGACAACATAGAATTTAGGTGAGTTTCTAGACTTCCTAGCTTGATTTGATGTAGACTGCGACTGAACCTGCAACATACGTTAAAACAACGTCAATACAAAAGTATTGGCGAGTATACAAGTTTTGATAGTGTAGCGTAAATAGTTAAAAGTGCTGCGAATTACCAAATACATAAACGAGATACCTCAACATATATGTATATAAGACTGATACTACCAGCTAAGTCACTCGAGCTGCGATTGCAATTACTATTCATCCTAACTAGACCCCGCCGGGTGCTATAGTACTATACTAGTTAAGGTGGGACCTCGCGAGTATAAGTCCTAACACATATGTAACTAGCATCACGTGTAAATATGCATAACAGTTATTCGCAAGTGATAAGCAGTTTGATTGAAAATTCGTTTTGATAAATTCGATTTAATAGGAACGTACGTTACACTCAAAATGCGATAAAAAGGGTTCAAGTAAACTCACAGTCGGTGTTCGGCAAGCAAACACAACTTGGTTGGATTGAAGGGAGCGCGTTTGAGATTATCCTGATTACAGATAAATAGTGTGAGCATTGAATAGTGTGTTAAACGGAGCAAGGTGTCAATGGATCGGACAGTACTCCGATCGGATGGCAATTCGATCGAGTGGTCAGTCGATTTGATGAAAGATGTGTTTGTGTATGATGGTTTGCCTTTTGAAGTTTTCTTTGTAGCATTTTGAAAACAGAGAAGTATCTCTACCTTTCAGGTCGGTCGATCGAACGGCTGTTCGTGTCACACCCCCAAAATCCACCATGCGGAGTATCACCGTTTGGAGGCGTGACATGACCAGGATCGAGCCACCAATCATATTGAACAACGTATTTAAGATAGATAAAATCCAACCACACAATATAATTGGTGATCAAAAGCTAGTTAACCAAGTTCAAATTAAACAGCGGAAGCATAAAACGTGAAACCAAAACATAAGTCTTATAAGTTCATAAAGTTCAAATATTAAGCACGGGACATAACAGTCCATATCCCACAACGACCTCCTCCCCGTGCAAGCTCCATAAGCATCTAACGACCTGTAAGGCATGTAACAACGAGTCAACAACAAAGTTGAGTGAGTTCACGTTTGGTTATTTAGTTTTAAGTTGTTTCCAAAAACATGGTTTGTCTTTTGCTGGCTTACTTGCCGTGGGGGTTACCCCATAGTTGAAAATATGATTAACCAGTTCTTTCTTTATTACCCAAACCATATCTATAATCAGTGGGGGCTTCCCCATGTGAACCACTAGACCGTTACCATATCGACTACTAACGAAAGTAAGTTGTGCCCTACGTCAATGTCTATCATCAATGACAGTTTGCCATAGTTCGTTAGTACACGCCCGTCCGATTGGCATGGTGTGAGGTTTGTTAAACCTAATAGCGCTATTAACTAATGACCCGCTCGCCATTGGCCTCGGCGATCAAGTCGATATAAAATGAGGGACTTAATGATAGAGTTTTGTCTAGTAAGTTTTAAGGTTGTTGTCCTACCCAAGGAGGACGAACGTACGTATTCTACCCAAGGAGAATACGCAGGATTAATATTGGCATCCTACCTATGGAGGATGGCGGTACATATCCTACCCAAGGAGGATATGTAGGTTCCGTTTTAATTCTTTTAACCCATTCCCAACCACCGGGAATCCCATGCCTTAGAAAGTATGTGAACTCACCTTGGTTTGCTCGGTTAGATTAGTTACTCTAATAATCAGAAATCAAGCACGTCCTAATAAGGTATAGATAACAATCAGTTTCTCATGCATAACACGTATCCTACGTACGGATTATCTACTCATTACTTCTATCACGTACCACACAATTCTAATGTCAAGGTACTTTGTTAAGTTATATTATTTTACCCTAAAATAATATAACTATCTCACAAAATAAACAAGTATCCACACCAGTGTTCTAGTATAAAATATATATTCTAAATATATATACTTAACCATTTTTCTTGTAAAAATCAACCTCCGATACTTTGTATTTTTGTAACAAACTCATGGCGAAGTTTATTTTGAAAAACAAAATTAAAACGTATATGTGAACACTTGTTAGAAAAATAATTTCCAAGTGTTGGAATTTTTAGAAAATTTCGCCAGCGTTTCCTTTGTAAATGGAGGTATCCATGATAATAAGCATATCATCTTCTTTTCCAAAAATCATTCAACAATCAACAACAATTTACCAAGAGCAAACTATTCTATTTACAAACCAACATGAACTTGATGTTTCATAAAAACGCGTAGTAACTTGGTATGGCGTCTAGTGGGTTTAGTTACCCTCCAAAGTGTGTTTACTTTATCTAAAATCTCATTCTCGGGATTTTTAGATGTTCACAACTTGTGAACATATTTTACAAAAATATTTATTTACAACATTTTCATGTGTCACTAGTATCCATATACTTACTTTATTTCCAAAATAGTGTAGGGATCATGATCTTTCGAACCGTCTTTTAAACTTGGTTTATTTAAGAAAATCACTCACAAGTTTTAGATCTACAAGACCACTAGTTCACTTGGTTTATTATTTTTACAAGAAATCATTTTATCACCAAGTTCATGTCTAAATATGGAGGTGATTCTTTTATGTAATCCCCTAATCACCTCCTACTTGTTAAACCATGTTTTTAATCATAAGTTAACAAGTTGCATATAATGATTAATCATCGTATTACTAATAACCAACAAGCAAGCATCAACATATACCACACAACATCATATTAACAATATTACATCATGTTTCATCTTTATGTAAAGCTTTATGTTCATGTTTCTTGTTTAAACCTTTTAGTGTTCTTGTGATATTCATCATACTACATCTTTTAACTACTCAAAATAGAAGTGAACAAAGGTTAAACAAGGACTTACAACTAGCTCAAAGGCTAGGGAAGAACTCTAGTGAAAAAGATGAAGAGAATGGTGTGTAAAAGCAAGTAATGGAAGCTCCTTGATGATCTACAAGCTCTAAGCTCCAAGAATCACTTTTTAGCACTTGAATGAAGCTTAAAAATGGAAAGATGAGGGTTGTAAGGTGGTGGTGGTGGCGGTTCTTGATGGAGCCGAGAGGGGAGAGGGAGAGATGAAGGAGTTGGGGTGATTTTTGTGAAGATATGATGAGATAGGAATGATCTTATACACAATACTTGTAAAGATTATCTTTCAAATATTATGTCTAAAATATCAAGCAACAATCTTCTCAAATCTTATAGGATCTTAGCAAGATCACACAAGATCATGGGTGATCTATGGTGGGGTCCTCATGACCGATTACTAGTATGGGGGGGCTAAGTGTAAAATTTCATGGTAAGTGGTAAATACTAGTTCAAATCCAAGTATATGATTACTTATGTTAGTTAGTGGATATTCTAGTGGGTGTTATGGTGTTCGGGGATCATAACTAGCCAAGAAATAATTAAACAACGTTTCTTGCAATATTTTGGTACTCCGGGTAATGTCCGGTTGTTCGATTAGATACCGTTTCGTTAAAGTGCTAAGTTATTCCGTATAGTGTCTTTTATGTAACTTTTTACAACACTTTTAATTCCTAACACATAGGAAAACATTCAGGACCATTTAGTCAATTTCTGCACAAGACTAGTATGTTAACAAGCACATATAAGTATGACGCGGTAATCAAAAAGCAGTTAAGTAATTCATCACAGTCATCAAGTACTTTAATCAACATTAATAAATCGTACGGATACATGTAATTATGAGGGTTGGCATAGTTCGATCGGGTGATAACCCGATTGGTGGACACTTTAGTGAGAACAAGTTCACAGTAGTTTGTCACTCGATCGGAGTGTAGTTCGATCGGGTGACAATCCGTTTGTATTGAATACCTTGAAAATTATTTGAGTGTTGAAGTCTAAACACCACATGGTCGGGTGGTAGTCCGATCGGGTGACAATCCGATCGGACAGCAGTCCGTTCAATGTTCAAACTCCAAATTTTTGAAATCAAAGTCAAGTGTGGGACCCAATGTGCAATCGGATCGGATGGCAATCCGATCGGATGACTGTCCTGTCCGTTCGGATGACTGCCATATCCGATCGGATGATTGTCCGATCGGACGGCAATCCGTCCAAACGATCTAGTCGTCCTTGGCACTTGACTATTTTGAAGGTTTTTGGCGGTTTCGATTTAGACGATGTTGTGACGTGCTAAGTAACAGAAACCCCATCTTGAACCAAGGGACCCGATCGGACAGGAATCACCCAAATCTGACCGGTTTACTGGTTCGTGACGGTCATTCTTGGTTAACCCAAAATCGGTCGTCTCTTTGTTAGAAACCAGATCTTGAACCAACACGACACCAAGAATGAGTAGAAGGTCGGCACAAGCTCCGATTCTATCGGTCTTGAGTGCATTGAGTGTAAAAGAGTTGAAAGAAAGTTGGAAAACCACCTTTCAATCCTTTTAACCATGAATGGGTGTAGATTTATGCGAAAACATTGTTTAATCTTGTGGAAATTCTTCAGATCTGAGTTGTCCTTGGTGGAATGAGGCCAAAGCTTGAAGTTCATAAGAACTCCATGATGTCATCATCCTAGAACACCCCAAGTCCACTGATTTCACGGTTAAAAGTTAAGATTCAAAGGTTCAAAAGATGAAGAAGTGTGCATAGATCATAGAAGTACAAGATTTAGGTTGAAAACTTACAAGAATCGCGAGAAATCGAGAGAAAATAGCCCCAAAGCGTGCTGGTCAAGTGAGAGCTCCACATCAGGGAAAATAATGTGAAAGTGGGGGTATTTATAGGCAAGAGAGGAGAGTAGGTGGTGCAGTGATTCGGATCGGATGGTAGTCCGATCGGATGACAGTCCGGTCGGATGGCAGTTCGATCGGATGGCAATCCGGTCGAATTGTCATTCGATCAACTGTCTCCGGCGAGTTGAGTTTTGGCGTTTCGTTTCGATCGTCAAGCGTTGCGATAGTCTGGGTACACATTTTCATCCACATTTTCATATATTTATTATAATTAGTCACATTGGGTTCTATATACATATCCGTGTTCCAAATCTTGCGATAATCGAGTTACGTGTGCCTGCGAGTGTGTTTTTTGAGTGTTGCGCTACCTTGCGACACATCACGGCTATCAAGGAGGGTAGAATTGGTCCTCACTTGACATCATCGTGGTTGTCAGCAAGTGCAATGTGATGTGATAGCGAAAATACTGCGATATAGCGATGTATGCGATATAGTTACATTATGATCCGAATCCCTGGTGCTAGGCGTAACGAGTATAACGAGTAGTAACAGCGCACGAACGTGCGGGTTGTTACAGTCTCCCCTGCTTTAGGAAATTTCGTCCGGAAATTAATCCACAAGAAGGGTTGAGAGGATCGATACGAGTGAGAGTATCGATTAAAACGCGTCAAAATAAGCGAGCGATCGATCGAAATTCGACGAGCGAGGGTGTTGCGATGACTAGCGATGACAGCGAGTAAGGCGATTCGTATACGAATGATGGCAACACACAAAAAGCGATCCAAAAATGTTTTGAATTCCCGAAAAGTTGATTAATTTCGAAAAAGGTTTGAAGAAACTTGTTAATGCAAAATTTTCCACAGTGCGGCGTTAAACTGTTTCAATGTTCACACCAACGCTATGAGTAGGATTTTATCAGGTTACTAAAAGATTTTAGGGTGGTTAAGACTTGTTTTACGAACTTTTCTCATCACGCGGCAGTAACTTGAGTCGACTGTCACACCATCGTTACAAGATGATCTCGTTTGTACAAAGGTTTTGATCACATTTTTAGAAAAAGTTTTGTAAGAAAAACTTTGTTTTCACAAACGTTTTGATAATATCAAAATTTAAATTTAAAGTCGGCCCCGCATGGCATTTTCTCATGAAAGTTCGACAATATGGCTAAAACACTTATATATAGGAAGTACCAGCGGCGTATCCACCATGTTTTAGCCATATGGCTTCCGTCCCGTGAGGCGGTGTCATGTGTGTCGACATAGTACTGATAGATTTCGATTCCCTTGGTCCAAGCGAAAGATGTTCGGACCAAGTGTAAGAGAAAGATTGAGCAAGCTGAGCGATAAAGTCGTTCACGAACTTGGTTCAGCGAGACAAGCGAGTGCAATAAGTGAAAAGCGGGACGCGATGATTGATAACACAATACAAACATAATAAGCGAAGACGGTGGCGATAAGCGAAAAGCAAAAAGCGACGAGTGATAGCGATAACCGTCGAGCGATAGGCGATGATCGATACGTCGCAAGCGATAGGGATATGCGGTTTAATTAGATTAAATGACACCCCAATTATAACTAACATTAGCCCACATGGCCTTTTTCCATGAAAGTCTGCTGATACAGCTATAACACCACCATGTCTTAGCCCTATTAGTTTTGTCTCGTGAAGCGGGGTCATGTGTGCTACCATAATGCAGATAACACAGATAACACAAATAGTGATAAGCGATAAGAGTATCAAAGCGATGGGATAGGTGCGAGAAGCGTTAAGGCGAAGAGCGACGAGATATGAGCGGTACTCGTCAAGCGATCCACGATACGCGATTCACAGCAAGCAATACACGGTAAGCGGTAAGCGATAGAGTGATACACACAAAATATGCGATTAAACGAAAACACCATAAGCGATAGCGATCCATATAATAAGCGATTGAGATTGCGAACACACAATAAGCGATAACGCGAGACACATAATAAACGATTGCGATTTGTGAGATAGATTCTAGTGATAATGCGATTGCGAGCGTGTTGACTTACGAAAAAAGTCTAGCGATCACACGCTTAAGCTGCGATTGAGATTGTTACGCCTTGCGATGTAGTGTAGTGTGTCGAAAACAACCACAGTAATATATTAGGTCTACGTTCCAACTCCACATGGCACTTTCTTCACAAAACTTCGGTTAGCATAGTGAAACACCGTCATGTTTCAACCACGCGCCTCTGTTCCGTGAATGGTGTCACACTTCGTCAGACCTTGTCAAGTCGTTTATATATAGGAAGTACCAGCGGCGTATCCACCACGCTTAACCATGCCCTGAACGTTAAGGCATCATTGAAACTCACTACGATCCTGTGCACTAACCAAAATAATCTCGTATGTACCCGTGATTAATTTGATTCTTGCGCGTTTATCGTACCTTATCTCAAGAACGCATAGTAGGGGTAAAATACATTATATAGTACATAGTGCTAGCGTATAGATTGTGCGCGAGTACAAGAGAGAAATAGAATCCACATGCGTTGAGAGATAGAATAAGTTTCCACACATAAAAGAAATTGACGGCGAAAATTCGTATTATTACAACAACATTAGAAGCAAAATAACGTTGCTGTGGAGTACTCTTGCGGAGACTGCGGTTGTTGCTGAAATTCCTCAAGGTTGTGCTCCTGTGCGACAGTGCTGCGTGAGATGACCATACCAGTTGCAATTTGCGCAATAGCGACAGTTAGCTTCTGGCGGGTGATGATACGTACACGTGAAACACAGGGGATGAGCTCCGTTGTAGGCGCGTTTCAAGTGAAATGGAGCTGCTTGGAGGGGTTCTGGTTGTGACAGTCCAGTTGTTGAAGAGTCTGGGCTCATGGTCTTTCGTTTACGGCTGGGCTGAGCTTCCTGAGATGATGTGGTGTCGGCGGCGGATCCATCTGATGATTCGCTTGAGGCATTGTCAGAGGAATCTTCAGAAGAATCGTCGGTATAATCGTTGGAAGAATCGATGACGATTGCTTGACAAGCTTGTTGACAAAATTCTTGGAGTAAAATCCGTCCAAGACTCGCTTGTCGTTGATTTCGGCGGCTAAGCGGTAGGTTTCTTCGATGGTAGCAGGCCTTGCAGCTTCGACAAAATCGCCCACACATTCAGGCAAGCCGCAAATGTACTTTGCGATGGCTTTCTCTGAGGTGTCAACTTGACTTGGGCAGATTATGCTCAGTTGTTTGAACCTTGCGGTGTAGCCACTATTATCACCTTCGGTTTGCTTGATTTTCCAAAATTCGTCTTCCAACTTCTGAATCCCGTGGGGAGGGCAATACTCTTTCTTCATGAGCTCTTTCAGCTCACTCCAGGAGAGAGCATAAGCCGCGGAGATCCCACGTTTGTTGCGTTCGGCGGTCCAACAGTCGAGTGCTCGCGATTGGAATACTCCGATTGCGCAAGTAGTACGGAAACTATCGGGACACCCACTCTGACGAAGGGTGACTTCGATAGAATCGAACCACTGGAGCAGTTGGGACACACCTCCTTCACCCGTGAATTCCATCGGGTCACAGGCTTTGAAGTGTTTGTAGAGGAAAGCAGATTGCGGCGCTTCCGTCTTAGAGTATTCCGTGGTTCGAGTGTTGCTGAGAGAGTGCACTTGAGCTACAATCTGAGGAATGACCTTGGCCACTTCCTTGGCCACAAGCGAGGCAATCCTCTTCTCGGCGCTTCGTTTGGCTCTTCTCCTAGCTGTTTGACTCGGGGTAGAGTCGTTTGAAGACATCTAGATAGAGAGAGATTTGGAGTGAGATTCGATCATAATGATTTTTTTTAGTTTTGCGATGCGATTGAGCGCGATCAAAACTTGTTGCGAGTAATATAATAGATTTCACATAGGAGCTACATAGGAGACACGAAATTCCTAAGTTCCCACATAATTGATTTGTTTTGTACATATAAATAGTTGTAGTTTATACTTACACACAAATATGGCGGCGTAGATTGCGCGAGGACGCGATGAAGAGAGAGAGAGAGCGAGAGCGAAAGCGAATAATTAGACATTCGTTTTGTTGCGATCATTCGGTTTTGTTTTAGATTGCGATGGCTGTGCGAGTTGTGCGTTTATAAAGCGGGGAGCAAAAATCGGTAATTCGAGAAATCGATAAAGCATAAACACATAAGCGTAATAAATTCGATAAAGCGTAAGACTGGCGAGTCGTAAGCTTAGTAAAAAAATCAGAGTGCCTCGGGTGTTTAGGCGTCGACTGCCCAAGGTAACCCAGCTATACCCAACAAGTTCGTGCACGCGCGTTGACCTGGAAGACTTATGCTTCCACTGGGATGCAGCTCATGACATTCGTCTTTCTAGTCATCGCGTGGCTCGAGTCGTCACTATAGTCGAGTCCTTGGTGAGAGCTTTTCTTTAAAACCTTTTAGAGAGTGGAACGGTTTATTAAGTTATGGGTTTCACCCCTGACTTAACAACATCGCTCCTAGCTGTGATTGTGCTCACCGAATAAATTCAGGAGTTCCACTGGATCTCGAAATGGAGACTTTCGTCGGGATATGGATGTCACTCCTAGCTCAACGAAAAGTTCTCGTGCTAGAATAAACTGCGCTGAGTGAGTAATCCCATCGAGAGTCCTTGGCTTTCACACCTGGTCTCGACTGGATTACTCGGTTGCGGTATGCGAGTATTTACGAAAACGTGTGTATTGTGTCAGCCTTAGGGAAGGCCAAATAGTATTACAGCCTTAGGAAAGGCTCTTCGTGTGAAGCTGTAGTATGCGGTGTCCACACAAGGTTGTAATTTTAGCAATTTCGATCGAGAGTATCAAGTAGGCCCGTACAAATCCTACTGGATTCACATGAGTCGGCCTGTTGGTACTTAGACTATAGACTAGGTCGTTTCTAAGACAACGACCCAGACTAGGTCGTGTCTTTCCTAATTCCTTATAGTTATGGCTCTGATACCAATCTGTCACACCCCAACCGATGGCGGAATCATCGGGGCGTGGCAGTAGGCGAATCAGATTGCTCAAGATAATCCATAACAACTATATTGCGACAGTATTTAATGCGTTCATTATCCCATACTAATAAACAATACATTCACATAAGTTATCACAGATTTCTTGTTCTCCCGAACAATACAGATCCGACAACATAGAATTTAGGTGAGTTTCTAGACTTCCTAGCTTGATTTGATGTAGACTGCGACTGAACCTGCAACATACGTTAAAACAACGTCAATACAAAAGTATTGGCGAGTATACAAGTTTTGATAGTGTAGCGTAAATAGTTAAAAGTGCTGCGAATTACCAAATACATAAACGAGATACCTCAAAATATATGTATCTAAGACTGATACTACCAGCTAAGTCACTCGAGCTGCGATTGCGATTTCTATTCATCCTAACTAGACCCCGTCGGGTGCTATAGTACTATACTAGTTAAGGCAGGACCTCGCAAGTATAAGTCCTAACACATATGTAACTAGCATCACGTGTAAATATGCATAACAGTTATTCGCAAGTGATAAGCAGTTTGATTGAATAATTCATTTTGATAAATTCAATTTAATAGGAACGTATGTTACACCCAAAATGCGATAAAAAGGGTTCGAGTATACTCACAGTCGGTGTTCGGCAAGCAAACACAACTTGGTTGGATTGAAGGGAGCACGTCTGAGATTATCCTGATTACAGATCGATAGCGTGAGCGTTGAATAGTGCGTTAAACGGAGCAAGGTGTCAATAGATCGGATGGCAATCCGATCGAGTGGTCAGTCGATTTGATGAAAGATGTGTTTGTGTATGATGGTTTGCCTTTTGAAGTTTTCGTTGTAGCATTTTGAAAACAGAGAAATATCTCCACCTTTCAGGTAGGTCGATCGAACGGCTGTTCGATCGGGTGATAACCCGATTGGTGGACACTTTAGTGAGAACAAGTTCACAGCAGTTTGTCACTCGATCGGAGTGTAGTTCAATCGGGTGACAATCCGTTTGTATTGAATACGTTGAAAATTATTTGAGTGTTGAAGTCTAAACACCACATGGTCGGGTGGTAGTCCGATCGGGTGACAATCCGATCGGACAGCAGTCCGTTCAATGTTCAAACTCCAAATTGTTGAAATCAAAGTCAAGTGTGGGACCCAAGGTGCAATCCGGTCGGATGGCAGTCCGTTCGGATGACTGCCCTGTCCGATCGGACGGAAATCCGTCCAAACGATCTAGTCGTCCTTGGCACTTGACTATTTTGAAGGTTTTTGGCGGTTTCGATTGAGACGACGTTGTGACGTGCTAAGTAACAGAAACCCCATCTCGAACCAATGGACCCGGTCGGACAGGAATCACCTAAATCTAACTGGTTTACTGGTTCGTGACGGTCGTTCTTGGTTAACCCAAAATCGGTCGTCTCTTTGTTAGAAACCAGATCTTGAACCAACACGACACCAAGAATGAGTATAAGGTCGGTATAAGCTCTGATTCTATCGGTCTTGAGTGCACTGAGTGTAAAAGAGTTGAAAGAAAGTTGGAAAACCACCTTTCAATCCTTTTAACCGTGAATGGGTGTAGATTTATGCGAAAACATTGTTTAATCTGGTGGAAATTCTTCAGATCTGAGTTGTCCTTGGGGGAATGAGGCCAAAGCTTAAAGTTCATAAGAACTCCATGATGCCATCATCCTAGAACACCCCAAATCCACTTATTTCACGGTTAAAAGTTAAGATTCAAAGGTGAAAAAGATGAAGAAGTGCGCGTAGATCATAGAAGTACAACATTTAGGTTGAAAACTTACAAGAATCGCGAGAAATCGAGAGAAAATAGCCCCAAAGCGTGCTAGTCGAGTGAGAGCTCCACATCAGGGAAAATGATGTGAGAGTGGGGGTATTTATAGGCAAGAGAGGAGAGTAGGTGGTGCAGTTATTCAGATCGGATGGCAGTCCGATCGGATGACAGTCCGATCGGATGGCAGTCCGATCGGATGGCAGTCCAATCGGATGGCAGTCCGGTCGAATTGTCATTCGATCAACTGTCTCCAGCGAGTTGAGTTTGGCGTTTCGTTTCGATCGTCAAGCGTTGCGACAGTCTGGGTACACATTTTCATCCACATTTTCATATATTTATTTTAATTAGTCACATTGGGTCGTATATACATATCCGTGTTCCAAATCTTGCGATAATCAAGTTACGCGTGCCTGCGAGTGCGTTTTTGAGTGTTGTGCTACCTTGCAACACATCACGGCTATGAAGGAGGGTAGAATTGGTACTTATTCGGCATCATCGTGGTTGTCAGCAAGGGCAATGTGATGTGATAGCGAAAATACTGCGATATAGCGATGTATGCGATATAGTTACATTATGATCCGAATCCCTGGTGCTAGGCGTAACGAGTATAACGAGTGGTAACAGCGCACGAACGTGCGGGTTGTTACACTAATCCCATACCCATATCCTGTTGTAAAATCTTGTCCGGTATCTGTCACATTACCCGTTGAGTATTTGTCAGGCATATAGCTGTTGGGTTCGACTATACCTGCGGGTGTCGGGTATACCCGTTAGTGTTTTAAAAAATACGTATTGGAATTTTCATGTATATATATTTTTATTTTCCTTTAAAGTTTTAGGTTCTTAAAATATATACAATATATCAAATTATGATAAATAACATGCATATCATCATCACCGTAAAAGTATATAAAAGATTTAAGAATGTAAACATGTTATAATATTAATCTCAAGAAGGAATTTGGTATTTCATAGCATATAAATATAACTAATATTATCAATGTATATATTCAAAAATAAAATTTTATTTTTGAAATAATTAAGCTACTAGAATGAAAAATAACTAAACAGTAGTTAAGGAAATAAAAACAGAAGTTAAACGTTTTTGGGTATATGTTTCAGGTAAACGGGTATATAGTTTCGAGTAATTGGACCGGGTATCACCTAATCTTATACCCGTCCCATACCCGTCATATATTTTTTTCCAGTCTAGTGCGAAAGAGCCTTCCATTATTTTCGGCGTCATCCTTCCGCATTGGCGGCGAGTGGAGTCTAGTATCTGGTCCCATACCCGAGGTATCGGGACCCGTCCCAGATGCTTCAAGTTTCATGTATATCCGTCGGACTCGGGTTTTTTTTGCCATCCCTATTTGAGTTATTGTACGTTTTGGCGCCGTTAAGTCTTGATGCAAAGGTAAGGGTGGTCTAGCGGTTAGGTGGAACCCTCACTAAACGAACCAACCCGGGTTCGATTCCGTTTTATTTCGTAACTGTAGTGCTTCAAATCAGATACGTCGAAATACACGTTTTCGTATGTTTAACGCATCACATAACATGTCGTTTCGACAACTGTAAACAACTAAGACGCCGTCGTCGCAACGCACAACCTATGACGACATTCTAGTTAAATTTATAAAATGTGTTTCCCGTCTCAGTCAATTTGAACTTTTAAAAAGAAGATAGTGTCGCATTAACAATACATATATATATATATATATATATATATATATATATATATATATATATATATATATATATATATATATAGGGTAATGCTCCATAGGAAACCTTAGATTTTTAGAAAACTTTGCAAACTCAACATGTGGCCTACATCTACCCACGTATCCATAGTCAACTCATTATCCTTTTTTCCTCTAAGGGTATATCAGTAATTATACATCTATCCACCCAACCCAAGATCTATTCCCCATTTGATTTGACATTATCATTAATGCCCATCACCTCATTGTACCAAACCCCCCATTTCTTTTAGATTATTTCATTTTTAAAAGCCAAAATTTATAGATCTCTTCTCCATTAATGTCTCTCATATCTCCTTTAACATCTTCTCCTGCATATCATCATTTCTCCATTAATGTCTATGGAGACAAATCCACCAACCTCCGAGTTAATGTCGCCGGTTCATCTGCTCCCCAACAGGTCATTACCAGTGACTTCCATACTGACGAGGAATTAAATGCTCAAGTCAGATCCACGTGAAAACCCCTTCCAGATCTTGTTCCATTCCCGTTTAGATCTCGTTTGTCCACATGTTTAATAATGTTGTTACAGATCTGGATATTTGTGAGTTTTTTACACTTTTTTAGTTTATATAAAATATGATTTGTATATGTTGTTTCAGATCTTGATATTTGTGAGTTTTTTACACTCTTTTAGTTTTATTCAACATATGTTTTCATATATGTTTGATTCTGGGTATTTCGTATGGGTTTTTCTGATTTTGTGGAGTTTATGTTAGTTGATAACTTGAGCATGTAGGTATGAACTTATGAAAGATGATTATAATTTACGGTTCTATTATTTACAGTTAAATATTGAACCGATAAAATATTGAATTAGAAATGATATAGGTATGGACTTTATAAGATGATATTCAACGTCTAGCTCCATTTTTTACACTTAAAATATCAAAAATTATTCATAAAACCTGGTTGTGTAATGTCTGTTTTAGAGATGAAATATGATTTTTTTTGTTAAAATGGTTCTTAAAAGGGGTAAATGTTTATGTAATTTGCAGGTTTTTATTTTTGTGTTAAAAAGTTATGCATGGTTTGGTTGCTTGTTTGGGCTTTTGATAACTATTTTTTGTTGGTTTGGTTGCTTTGTTTTGGGCTTTTGATCTGAATAGTAACTGTTTTTGTGATGTTATTTGAGAAAAAAGATTTTCTGGCTATGAATGTGTTAATATTTATGTCTAGTTAACGACTTAACGGTTTTCTTATCTTTTTGTTATTAGGACGGTGATGGATACAACGGAAATAAGATCCAATTCTCGGGACCGTTGGTTTCGTCAAACGTGGATCAAATGCTCAAGGATCATGACCATGTTTATGTTACAGCACAACACAACTAACACGTGTTATAGTTTGAACTTCTCGGACAAGCATGTGTTACATGTGACATGAAACCCATGTACAACGTAACACGTGTTACGTGTGACATGAAAACACATTTTTATAACTTCCCTAGCATACGCACACCCACATGTTTACAAACCGTTTCTAGACCGACCCAAACAGTAAAGCAAGGGTAGCCCCTGAAAAGCTAAGGCAGCAAAGGTAGCCGCTGAAAAGCTAAGGCAGACTGTCAAAGGAAGCTCCACCATTTTCTTAGTGCTATGTATTTTCGTTTACTATTAATATGTAATGTGAGACTCTTATTGTTTTGTCTAGTACATGATGTTAAAACGGTATGGACTTAACACATTCTGGGAGCCTTAACACACGTTATAAAAGAGGCTTAACACACGTTATATCAGGTATACTATGTTGTTATTAAGTTACTATTGGAGTTTATGCATCCATTCTGGAAGTCTTAACACGCGTTATAATAGAGGCTTAACACACGTTATACATGTCAGACGCGTAACACATGTTACAGTATGTATATACAAATCATGGTGTTTTGGAAACCACTAGCTTATACATAACACCATGTTGGGTTAAACCAATATTATAATTCCATATTAACTTGTACACGTGTTACGATCAGTATATGCACATCATGGTGTTTTGCAAACCACTTTCATATACATGAATACAAGTCGGGTTATAATGGATGCTTACATGTTATCATATGTATACAAGTGGGGTTACAACAAGATTACGATATTAACTAAGCTCACCATTAAACTCATCGCCCCCGTCGACTGTTTTCACCCTTGTCACATTATCATATGTATACAAGTGGGGTTACAACAAGATTACGATATTAACTAAGCTCACCCTTGAGAAGAAAAAGAATAAAGGGTAATTTTGTAAAACATTAAATAGTTTTTTTACTTATCTCATTTATTATCATTTTTTGACTAATTAATTAGTCATAAAGACTAGTATTCTCCACACTAACTTTTTTTGCCTACACACATCAAAAGTTATCTTACATATTTCGAAATTCATCATACACGTTGAAATTTATCCTACACAACTCGTAATTTATGCTACACAACTCGTGATTTATCCTACACTTTAAATTATTTTATTTTATTTTTTTGAAAAAATACATATTTTGAAGATAAGTTACAAAAAATTTAATTTAGTTAGCTATTAAAGAGGAAGACTAGAAATTAATGACTTATGTAGATTTACCAATGTACCCTTATAGTAACATTAAATAATTATATTAAATGAAGTAAAATAAAACATTCTTATTGGTTGAAATTTCTTTTTTTTTTCTTCTTACAAAAAATTTCTTCTCATTTGAACTCTCCACTGTATATATATTGTTAATGCGATTACGTCAAGTGAAAATAAAAAAGTTTATATATTAACACACTTGTAGACATGGTAATTATGTAGCCTTTTAATCATTTGTGTTATTATCTTTTTAAGAAGATAGTGAAAAATTTAGGGGTGTGAATTTTTAATAAGAGACGAAAAATAGTACATTAATTTGATACGGATTTTAAGAGTTTAGGTTTCGTCATAGGATTCAATCAAATCAACAAGTCATGTTCATGTTGATCTGGGGTTTGCAGGCTTACTTGTTTAACCCCATTACTTTTTAATTTATGGAAATGTGTTCTATGCAATATTATAAATCATCTAAGTATTTTTTGCCAAAGTTAAAAAAAAAAAAAAAACTGAGTATTGAGTTTTATAGTTTTAACATATATATTTTATATCCAATTTTACTATTTATACCATAAACATACAATTTTAGAATACCAATATGTAAACAAAATTACATAATAAATTATAATTTTGAGTTACGGGATGCGTTCATATTTACTGCGAAAACCCATCCTTTGTTATGGTTCATGTGGTAGTAACGTTTTCCGTAGTGACGACGGGTATATGCTTTAGTTAGGGTGCGCACAGGCCCATCGTGCACTTCAAGGTGATTCCTCTTATCCAATATGAAAGTAATTGAAATGGGCCTTAAAAAACCTTCATGGGCCATCCTTGTTCTATACCAATATGTTCAATTTTGTATTATTTCATATAGAGTAAATTACAAAACTCGTCTTTTATATTTATGTATACTAGTTATTGCAAACTGTGTCCTTTGTTTTTAATAGTTACAAAAATCGTACTCGATGTTTGCAAACCCTTGGACATTATGTCCTTTAGCCCTAACTCATTTACTTTTTATGGTTAAATATGACCAATTAGACCCCATATAAGGGTATTTTGTTCGTTTTACATGTTCAATTATTATTTTTAAACAAAACCCATTTAATCCCACCCAACCCACCATCAACAAGCACAGTCCAATCTTCATCCCCTTTATCTTTATCTCTGACTAATAATTATTATCACTAACCCTAATTATTTATCATTCGGTGCATATTCCATATGGGCTTCAAATCTTGAATCTTGGGGCATGTTTGGCTAAGCTTTTTGAACCAACTTATTGACTTATTGGCTTTCTGAAAAAGCCAATAAGTCAAAATAGTGTTTGGCTAATTGAAAAGTCCTTTTCAAAACAACTTTTCAGTGGGGAGAAAAAGTCATTTTTGAAAAGTCAGAAATTTGTGACTTTTTGGTGCTTTTCAACAGAATTACAAATTTACACCCTACCAAACAACTTTTTTACCCCCTATCAAACAACTTTTCAATATGAAGAATGTCCTTTTTAGTAATTTTGGCTTTTCCCACCCAATAAGCTAAACAAACACTTTTTTAAAAACTCATTTTCAAAAAGTTATAAGTCAATAAGTCCTTTTAACAAAAAGTCCTTTTTGAGTTAAATAAGCTTAGCCAAACATGCCCTTGATATTAACTCTACACAAATTTTCAATCCAACAACCATCCAAACAGCAATTGAGCAAATAAAAAAGATAGAACAATGAACCATCAATAGATTAAGAACTAAATACGTTAAGTTGCTAGAGTATAGATGTAAACACAAATCATCAATCAATAGATCACACAATCATAATGATATAAACACAGATCCAGATCAGAACACACCCGATTCTCATCAAGCAAGAACATAATAACGACCACGGTAATCATCACGATCTGGGTTGACTAATACGATGGCGTATAGGGCATAGATTATCCCCGGGAGAAAACCCAGTAACGTTAACAAACATATGAAGAATTCCACCTACAAAAGAATAAACATGTCAGTCAGACATTTTCACAAACAGTTGATGTGCATGATGAAAAGGGGGGCTTACAGTGCAGCAACCGTATCGGAGGCAAACTCCGAGAAGGGGAAGAAAAGGGCGAAGAGGATTTCCAACAACAGAGCCAGCGTGATGACATTTTTTATCGGAATTTGATGGAAGATTTGAGTTCGACTTTGGTTGAGAGCTGAGTTTTGGGTTCAAATAAATTATCCAGTATGTATCAACGCAAGATCTGTGAGATAAGAAACCACAACAATTCTTGTGATTTGTGTACACACTCCGTCATCACTTGTTTTTGTTTTTTTTATAGGGAAGAAGATTGGACTGTGTTTGTTGATGGTGGGTTGGGTGGGATTTAATGGGTTTTGTTTAATAATAATAATTAAACATGTAAAATGACCAAAATACCCTTATGTGGGGTTTACTTGGTCATATTTAACCATAAAAAGTAAATGGGTTAGGGCTAAAGGACATAATGTGCAAGGGTTTGAAAAAACTGAGTACGATTTTTGAATTATTAAAGACAAAGAACACAGTTTGCAATAACTAGCATACATAAAGGACGAGTTTTGTAATTTACTCTTTGATATATGAATAAGCAAGAGATAGTTAAAACATGGAATATATGGTCCACGTCTAGGGCTAGGCTGCAGGGGCGACTCTTATGGTGTGTGGGGAGGACTTCCACAGAAGGCCCGTGATTTCGAGGGGCACGAGAGTTTTTTTAAAAGAATCGATATACATATATATATATATATATATATATATATATATATATATATAGGGAGCCGCTAGAATGAAAACCACCTCGAGTTGTAAGAACCGCGAGAACTACACCCCACGGAGCGCCGTTCGCCATGATTTTTTTTTACAAGTAGATGTGTATATTATAAACACAGCCGTAAAAAATCATGGCGAACGGCACTCCGTGGGGTGTAGTTTTTTACACCACAAGTTTGGTGAAAAAAAATTAAAAACACCAAACTTGTGGTGTAAAAAACTACACCCCACGGAGCGCCGTTCGCCATGATTTTTTACGGCTGTGTTTATAATACACACATCTACTTGTAAAAAAAAAATCATGGCGAACGGCGCTCCGTGGGGTGTAGTTCTCGCGGTTCTTACAACTCGGGTGGTTTTCATTCTAGCAGCCCCCTATATATATATATATATATATATATATACATATATATAGGGTAACGTTCATGCGAGAACCACCTTTATTGCGAGAACCGCGAGAACCAATGTAAACACAACCTAAAATAGCTAAAAAAAAACCTAACCCCCACCCCCCTCCCCCAAAAAAAACCTAACCCCCCCCCCCCCAAGCTAAATGCTAAAAACTAAAACCCTCAAAAAACCTACCCCCCCCCCCTAAAAAAACCTAAACCCCCCTCCCCCACCACCAAAAAACCTAACCCCCCCCCCACCCCCAAGCTAAAATGCTAAAAACTAAACCCCCAAAAAACCTAAAAAATTAAAAAAAAAATCTAAATTTTTTTTTTAATATTTTTTATGTTAAAATCGCTAATTTTAGTAGCCAAAAAAAATTTTTTTTTTTAAATTTTGCTACTAAAAGTAGCGATTTTTTTATAAAAAATATTAAAAAAATTGTGTGTTTTTTAGCTATTTTTAGCCATTTTTGGTTGTGTTCACATTGGTTCTCGCGGTTCTCGCAATAAAGGATGGTTCCTAACGGATCTTTGTCCTGTATATATATATATATATATATATATATATATATATATATATATATATATATATATATATAGATATAGATATAGATATATATATATATGGAGAAGATCATGCGAGAACCGCGAGAACCAATGTGAACACAACCAAAAATGCCTAAAAATAGCTAAAAATCACATAAAAAAAATTCTTAATATTTTTTATATAAAAATCGCTACTTTTCGAAACCAAAAAAAAATTTAATTTTTAAAAAAAAAAAATTTTGCCACAAAAAGTAGCGATTTTAGCATAAAAAATATTAAAAAAAATAGATTTTTTTTATTTTTTTAGATTTTTTTAGGTTTTTGGGGGTTTAGTTATTAGCATTTTAGCTGGGGGGTAGTTTTTTTTTAGGTTTTTTGGAGGGTTTTAGTTTTTAGCATTTAGCTTGGGGGGGGGGTTAGGTTTTGTTAACTATTTTAGGTTGTGTTCACATTGGCTCTCGCGGTTCTCACAATAAGGGTGGTTCTCGCATGAGCCCCTCCCTATATATATATATATATATATATATATAAGGTAGGGATATGGTAAAAAGTGTCTAAAATGTAAGAAGGGTAAGAAGTGTTTTAAACCATTGGATATTTGATCTAATGGTTGAGATCAATAGGGTATAAAAATGTAAATTGTGTTTTAATTAGAGGGACCTTATGTAAAATTAAAGGGCAATAGTGTCTTTTTCAATGTTTGAAATATGGTAACCATATCATACATGACCAAAAAACCCCTACATTCACTCCTTTTTCCTTAAATATCGGAATTAATGATTCACCTTAATTGTAGGAGATCTTTGGTTGCATATTCGTCATACATTATCATAAAGAAAACTGTAATCAGGTTCATGGCATGGTGTTTAAACACAACTGGATAAATTGACTATGATTCAAGTCATGGTGTTTTATCTGGAGACATTGTTCATGGCGTGGTGTTTTAAACATCTATGATTCAAGTCATGGTGTTTTATCTGGAGACATTGTATAAAAATCGTAAACCCCATGACTATGATTCAAGTCATGGCTCATGGCGTGGTGTTTTAAACATCTATGCTTCAAAGTCATGGTGTTTTATCTGGAGACATTGTTCATGGCATGGTGTTTTTAACATCTATGATTCAAGTCATTGTGTTTTATCAATACACAACATTCCCAGAACATCTATGATTCAAGTCATGGTGTTTTATTAATACAAAATATTCCCAGATTTTAAAAACACCGTGACTATGATTCAAGTCATGGTGTTTTATCTGGAATCCAAAAAACATTGTAAATCATCAAACAAACAGACGATTCAAGTCATGGTGTTTTATCTGGAATTCAAGTCAGATAAAACACCATGACTTGAATCATAGTCAATGTCTCCAGATGTTTAAACACCACGCCATGAACAATGTCTCCTGATAAAACACCATGACTTGAATCATAGTCAATGTCTCCAAATGTTTAAAACACCACGCCATGAACAATATATCCAGATGTTTAAAACACCACGCCATGAACAATATATGATTAAAAGATGTTGCGATTAAAAGATGATGAAGAAGATAAAACAATCAGATGTATAATGTTTCCTAAAATTTCTCCTAATTCAAAATTCGATTCATCCCTATAAAAACTCATCGCAAGTTTTTTTTTTTTTTTTGGCAGTTATCTTTGAAAACAATTAAATGATAAGAAAGTCAAATTACTAATATACCCTTTTGAATTAATTAGGATAAAGGACACTTGTCACTCCCAAATTATTTCTCACACTTCTTACAAAAGTCCCACTTTGTGCAGGATCCTCTACCTATATATATATATATATGGATAGGAGTTGGCCAGAAAGTCCAAATTTCCTAAAAAGTGTAAAAAGTCATAAAACACCATAATATCAACCATAAAACACACCAAAAACCCACAAATAATATGATGAAGATTACTAAAACATCATGTATGTGGGTTTTGTGTTGTGTTTTAGATGTTAAGGCTCTGATTGTGGAATGACAAATATTATTGTGTTTTATGTTGTTTAGCATTGTGTGTTTTATATTCATAGTTCTACGATGGTGTGTTTGAAGTTTTTATGGACTATTAGAGTTTGAATATGGTGTTTTAGTAATATTCATTCTATTATTTGTGAGTTTTAGATGTGTTTTATGCCTGAAATTATTGTGTTCTATGACTTTTTACACTTTTTAGGAAAAACACACTTTCCGTAGGATCCCCACTCTATATATATATATGTATATATATATATATGTATATATGCTAGTCACTTACCCGCGCGATGCGGCGGGAGTGGTATCACTTAAGTTGGTGAGTTTAGGGCTATCTACGGGGATGTAGTTTCCAATGTGGCTTGTGACGACGATGGTGGTAGTGTAGCAGAATGTGATGGTCGGTTGAGGCCTTCTTCAGCGGCGAGAATCAGCGATTTGCGGCGATTGGTGGTTTCGTGATGGCGTTTGGTGGTTATTGTGCGACTCAGGAGAAAACAAAGAAAATTGTTTGATTCTAGTTATGTTACCTGAAATAGACGGACTACCTAGGCTTTTGTTGGTTCAAATTGTGATACAAATTCACAAATAACTAACATTAACTACTATATTGTAAGATGTACAAAACATAGTCAAAAATTTCCCAAACAGTCTTAGGTTTGTAAGAGTCCTTAATCTTGAATTCCTAAGGTTTGGAACTGAAATTTGTCACAAAATAAAGGATTTCCTTCAATTAGTTTCTTAAGTTCAACCAGCATCATACCTCGAGCAGATTTAGTATCTCCATATTTGGATAATTGTTCATTCTCCCTAAAGTAGTGATCTATAAAAGTCAGTCAGCAAAGGCGCGATAGATGATGCTTAATACAAAAATTAAAGTAAGATAAATAAGTTCGTTTCCAGACAAATGGTTACAAACAAATCAATCGAGTCGTTAATCAAACGATTAAACGCATAAACAAAACAATAAATATGAATTTGTACGTTCTGATACATATCTACTTAGAGGTGGCAGTTTTTTTATTTTTTATTAACCATGCCGCTGCGCTCGTTGCGGCTGCCCTCACCGCGCCGCTGCGGCTGCACTTGTTGCGCTCGCATGCTCACTGCACCGATCAAATTTTAGTAAAGTACACGGATGGTAAGCCAGAGACAACTGAGGTGATGGCACCAAGCAAGAATGACACAGTGCTGAACACTGCTGTTCCCTTTTACCCTGCATATACCAAACAAACTTGCGATTAGTTTATGCACAGCTATTCATAATCATTTTATCATGAAATAAGGATACCTGAACAAATGTCTCGCTCGACCAATAGTTTCCCTTGACGCATTATGCAAGGTTCGCTCGGTCCAACAACTCAAGCAAATGTTTTCTATGTTTTTTAGGGGGAAGATGGGTGCATCTCTCCACAGGGCATACAAGACACAGGTCATTGGCGGAAGCCCGCCAAATTTAACATATAAAGTTTTTTTATATGTTAAATATGGCGAGCTGCCGCCAATAACCTGTGTCTTGTATGCCCTGTGGAGAGATGCACCCATGTTCCCCCTAAAATGCAAAGAAAACATTTGCTTGAGTTGTTGGATAGATTACACAGGCTCAGTTTTTGCATCACAGCCTCAAAACACTTTCAGTTCAGATAGATTACACAGGCTCAGTTTTTGCATCACAGCCTCAAAACACTTTTAGTTCAGACAGATTAAGAACACAAGGTCAGCTTATGCATCATAGACTCAACACTTTTAGTTCAGACAGATTAAGAACACAAGCTCAGCTTTCGCATCACAGCCTCAAACACTTTCAGTTCAGACAGATTAAGAACATTTGGACGGAAGATGTATAACCTTGTAAAGGGTAAAAGGGTTTGTGTTTTCTTGTTCCTTAAGAGTTGTACATTGTGCATTAAGTGTTTTTTCAACACCTTGTTCAATTACCATCTTGTCCTTCACATATGTTTATTAAGGATATCATTTGGCAAATCAGGCATTAACTCTTTTTATAAGTGAGCTGTTTGCCTCGAATCGGTGGATCTCTCCACAGGGCATACAAGACACAGGTCATTGGCGGCAGTCCGCCAAATTTAACATATAAAGTTTTTTTATATGTTAAATATGGCGAGCTGCCGCCAATAACCTATGTTTTGTATGCCCTGGGAGAGAAGCACCCATGTTCCCCCTAAAATGCAAAGAAAACATTTGCTTGAGTTGTTGGATAGATTACACAGGCTCAGTTTTTGCATCACAGCCTCAAAACACTTTTAGTTCAGACAGATTAAGAACACAAGGTCAGCTTATGCATCATAGACTCAACACTTTTAGTTCAGACAGATTAAGAACACAAGCTCAGCTTTCGCATCACAGCCTCAAACACTTTCAGTTCAGACAGATTAAGAACACAAAATCCGGAGTACACAACAAGAGTAATTTGCCACGAAACTTAAACAACCTTTAAGTCTCTATAAATAATTCAGGGATATCTACACTCTACTCACACTTTACAGCCTCAAACACTTTCAGTTCAGCTTTCTCTCAATGCTCACACATCTCACAAAACAACATCACATCTCACAAAAAGGGATGCCAAAAGCAGGGAAGTACAATCTACAGGAAAAAGCAACACTTTACTTTTGTGTGAAAGACAACTTGCTTGCTGCAGTCTCTATAATATATCAACACTCTTCCATACACTGTTTGAAAGACAGCATGCTTGAAAGACAGCATGCTTGCTTCAGTCTCTATAAATAATTCAGGGATATCTACACTCTACTCACACTTTACAAACTCTCAACTACACTCAACTGGAAGACTCAGACATGTAATTGAGAGATGAACACAACTACGGGTAAAGCCATGGCTGCAACACACGGTTGCAAAGTGAGAACTATGCAACCTGGATATTGCCCCGCCAAGATGCTACTCGGATCTTCTATGTACCCTCAAAATACAATCATCATCACAGTCTATTGTGTTATGTAACCTCGCTTTAAAGCATGATGTACAAGAGTATTTTTCCACTAAACTTAAACAACCTTTAAAGCATGACCTAAATATCATAATTATCACACAACCATGACACTTATCAGTCCCAAAAATGAAGGAAAAGATCAAAATATAACAGAACAAAGTAAAATCAAAACTACAAAAACAATTTATCCTTTCACTATGTCATATCTGAAATTAACTTAACTATCATCACCAAAAATACAAATTCAAATATCACAAAACTTTCAACCTAATTTGAAATAACCGCATCTACTAACAAATCTACATCAAGATTAAAGATAAATCAACATTTAGAACCTAACCTGAGTCGATTCATCACAAAACACATGAGAAAATCCTTCGTAAACCTCAGATTTCGTCCTTCGAACATCCGTCAACCGCTTCACCTGAAAAGTAAGAATCACAAAAGAACATGGTAAGATATCTACTAACAAATCTACATCAAGATTAAAGATAAAGCAACTTATCAGAACATCAAACGGATCCCTTGTTCAAATCTGTGGATCCCTTGCCAGATAAAACGGATCCCTTGCCAGAGAGAGAGAAGATCTGATGTTGTTTTGTGAGATGTGTGAGCATTGAGAGAGAAAGCATATGGTGATCCGTGTGAAGTCAAATGGACGGTCCCGATCTTGATCCGTGTGAGAAAGTTTAACAATTGGACGGCAGATGTATACCCTTGTAAAGGGTAAAAGGGTTTGTGTTTTCTTGTGCCTTAACAGTTGTACATTGTGCATTAAGTGTTTTTTCAACACCTTGTTCAATTACCATTTTTTTAACTTTATCACACGGATCAGACATGTACTTTTAGATCTGTGAATCTGTGATAATACTTTTACAACTGGAAGACTCAGACATGTAATTGAGAGATGAACACAACTACGGGTAAAGCCATGGCTGCAACACACGGTTGCAAAGTGAGAACTATGCAACCTGGATATTGCCCCGCCAAGATGCTACTCGGATCTTCTATGTACCCTCAAAATACAATCATCATCACAGTCTATTGTGTTATGTAACCCCGCTTTAAAGCATGATGTACAAGAGTATTTTTCCACTAAACTTAAACAACCTTTAAAGCATGATGTACAGCTGTTTTAAGCACAAGAAACACATATGTAACCTCACAGGCTCAGCTTATGCATCATAGCCTTAACAGTTTCAGTTCAGACATATTAAGAACACAAGCTCAGCTTATGCATCATAGAGACGACAGGCTCAGCTTATGCATCATAGCCTCACAGGCTCAGCTTATGCATCATACCCTCACATGCTCAGCTTATGCATCATACCCTCCGAATGCAAAGAGTTGATATATTCTGAAATCGAAGTAAATAGAAGTTGTTAAGTTGATGTTTTGAAAGTAGGATTATTCAACTGAGATAAACTTACAATTTCAGTTGAGTGTAGTTGAGAGTTTGTAAAGTGTGAGTAGAGTGTAGATATCTCTGGATTATTTATAGAGACTGAAGCTAGCAGTGCTGTCTTTCAAACAGTGTATGGAAGAGTGTTGATATATTATAGAGACTGCAGCAAGCAAGCTGTCTTTCACACAAAAGTAAAGTGTTGCTTTTTCCTGTAGATTGTACTTCCCTGCTTTTGGCATCCCTTTTTGTGAGATGTGTGAGCATTGAGAGAGAAAGCATATGGTGATCCGTGTGAAGTCAAATGGACGGTCCCGATCTTGATCCCTTTTTGTCTGTAGCATAAGTCAAATGGGTTAAGATCAGTTAAAAAACAAAAAGCATAAAAATAACAAAACACATCATAAAACACAAAATATAGTCAAGTTTATATTCTCTCAGTAGCATAGCATGTTAAAAATTAATATTCAAGGCTTAGAAATTACCAAAAAAGAGCGAAAAACCGACTGAATTCGAATCTCAGCCCATTCTTGACACTAATGCTCCGTTAGTTCTCGCAAAGTCAACCATCATAAAAAGAAATCAAGTATTAGTAAAGATTTGATATTAGTTATAACCAGTACACTATTAACTTAAAATAAATTTAATATAAATCACATTTTGTCAAGTTGCAAATATAAAAACCTTTATTTGGCAAGGGATCCACAGATTTGAACAAGGGATCCGTTTGATGTTCTGATAAGTTGCAATGAGTGTTATATATCTTACCATGTTCTTTTGTGATTCTTATCTTTAATCTTGATGTAGATTTGTTAGTAGATGCGCTTATTTCAAATTAGGTTGAAAGTTTTGTGATATTTGAATTTGTATTTTTGGTGATGATAGTTAGCTTATAAAAAAAAAGAAAAGAAAATTGATGAATGATGATAAACTTTACTTTACCTCTGCTTGAGTGAGCATGAGACCACTAAGTGAGGGAACATTCTGCATATGAAGCCCCCATCGATTCGAATGAAGCAGCGTTCAGCGTCGCCAAAGCCAATTCCGAGACTCTCCAAGCAGATACACTTTCTCCGGCAGCCAGAAGATCGGAGTGAGCTTGTTCTGTAATAATAGTGATCGTGACAGTCGTTAACCAAAGGTATAACTAATTAAATTCAGATCCTAAAAAAAGGTTTCCTTGCGAGTTGCGAGTGACATACCTGAGTCGATTCATCACAAAACACATGCGAAAATCCTTCGTAAACCTCAGATTTCGTCCTTCGAACATCCGTCAACCGCTTCACCTGAAAAGTAAGAATCACAAAAGAACATGGTAAGATATATAACACTCATTGCAACTTATCAGAACATCAAACGGATCCCTTGTTCAAATCTGTGGATCCCTTGCCAGATAAAGCTTGTGATACATCTCATGAAACCCTAGATCTGCTCATCGAGCATCCCACAGAACAAACTAAAATCAAAAATACATTACAATCTATCTTTTCACTATTCCATATCTAAATGACCTAAATATCATAATTATCACAAAACCATGATACTTATCAGTCCCAAAAATGAAGGAAAAGATCAAAATATAACAGAACAAAGTAAAATCAAAACTACAAAAACAATTTATCCTTTCACTATGTCATATCTGAAATTAAGCTAACTATCATCACCAAAAATACAAATTCAAATATCACAAAACTTTCAACCTAATTTGAAATAAGCGCATCTACTAACAAATCTACATCAAGATTAAAGATAAGAATCACAAAAGAACATGGTAAGATATATAACACTCATTGCAACTTATCAGAACATCAAACGGATCCCTTGTTCAAATCTGTGGATCCCTTGCCAGATAAAGCTTGTGATACATCTCATGAAACCCTAGATCTGCTCATCGAGCATCCCACAGAACAAACTAAAATCAAAAATACATTACAATCTATCTTTTCACTATTCCATATCTAAATGACCTAAATATCATAATTATCACACAACCATGACACTTATCAGTCCCAAAAATGAAGGAAAAGATCAAAATATAACAGAACAAAGTAAAATCAAAACTACAAAAACAATTTATCTTTTCACTATGTCATATCTGAAATTAAGCTAACTATCATCACCAAAAATACAAATTCAAATATCACAAAACTTTCAACCTAATTTGAAATAACCGCATCTACTAACAAATCTACATCAAGATTAAAGATAAATCAACATTTAGAACCTAACCTGAGTCGATTCATCACAAAACACATGAGAAAATCCTTCGTAAACCTCAGATTTCGTCCTTCGAACATCCGTCAACCGCTTCACCTGAAAAGTAAGAATCACAAAAGAACATGGTAAGATATCACATATGTCCTTCACATATGTTTATTAAAAGCATTAAGTTGCTTTTACCGTTTGATGTTCTGATAAGTTGCTTTATCTTTAACCATGATACTTATCAGTCCCAAAAATGAAGGAAAAGATCAAAATATAACAGAACAAAGTAAAATCAAAACTACAAAAACAATTTATCCTTTCACTATGTCATATCTGAAATTAAGCTAACTATCATCACCAAAATTACAAATTCAAATATCACAAAACTTTCAACCTAATTTGAAATAAGCGCATCTACTAACAAATCTACATCAAGATTAAAGATAAGAATCACAAAAGAACATGGTAAGATATATAACACTCATTGCAACTTATCAGAACATCAAACGGATCCCTTGTTCAAATCTGTGGATCCCTTGCCAGATAAAGCTCGTGATACATCTCATGAAACCCTAGATCTGCTCATCGAGCATCCCACAGAACAAACTAAAATCAAAAATACATAACAATCTATCTTTTCACTATTCCATATCTAAATGACCTAAATATCATAATTATCACACAACCATGACACTTATCAGTCCCAAAAATGAAGGAAAAGATCAAAATATAACAGAATAAAGTAAAATCAAAACTACAAAAACAATTTATCCTTTCACTATGTCATATCTGAAATTAACCTAACTATCATCACCAAAAATACAAATTCAAATATCACAAAACTTTCAACATAATTTGAAATAACCGCATCTATCTACTAACAAATCCACATCAAGATTAAAGATAAATCAACATTTAGAACCTAAACTGAGTCGATTCATCACAAAACACATGCGAAAATCCTTCGTAAACCTCAGATTTTCACAAAACCATGACACATATCAGTCCCAAAAATGAAGGAAAAGATCAAAATATAACAGAACAAAGTAAAATCAAAACTACAAAAACAATTTATCCTTTCACTATGTCATATCTGAAATTAACCTAACTATCATCACCATACAAATTCAAATATCACAAAACTTTCAACCTAATTTGAAATAACCGCATCTATCTACTAACAAATCCACATCAAGATTAAAGATAAACCTAACCTGAGTCGATTCATCACAAAACACATGCGAAAATCCTTCGTAAACCTCAGATTTCGTCGTTCGAACATCCGTCAACCGCTTCACCAGAAAAGTAAGAATCACAAAAGAACATGGTAAGATATATAACACTCATTGCAACAACATCAGAACATCAAACGGATCCCTTGCCAGATAAAGCTTGTGATAGATCTCATGAAACCCTAGATCTGCTCATGAAACGGATCTGGTGATAGATTCAAACGGATCTGGTGATAGATCTCATGAAACCCTAGATCGCCGAGAAGAGAGAGAGAAGAGAGAGAGAAGAAGATCTGATGTTGTTTTGTGAGATGTGTGAGCATTGAGAGAGAAAGCATATGGTGATCCGTGTGAAGTCAAATGGACGGTCCCGATGTTGATCCGTGTGAGAAAGTAAAACATTTGGACGGCAGATGTATACCCTTGTAAAGGGTAAAAGGGTTTGTGTTTTCTTGTGCCTTAACAGTTGTACATTGTGCATTAAGTGTTTTTTCAACACCTTGTTCAATTACCATCTTGTCCTTCACATATCCTTATTAAAGTAGTATAGATATATATATATATATATATATGTTTTTTTAAATTGTAAACACATATCAAATCCAATATAGAGGCCCATTATCAAATACCTTTTTATGTTTTATAATTTAGCCAACTTAACATTAGGTTTATTGGGCCCAATCCAATACTAATATGATTTAAAAAAATAAAAATAAAAAACACTGAAGACGTGGAAACTGAAAGGGCAATTCAGAAGACATGTTGTCGGGCTACCATTGAACGAACATCAGAAATCAGACAGAAGACGTTGTTGTTGCAGTGCTGCGAACAAGAAGGGCGAACAATCGAACATCATCAATCAGAACAAGAACAATAACATCAGACGTTGTTGCAGGGCGATTCTGATTTTTTCCAATTTCAGAACATAACATCAGAACTCAAAAGGTCTGATTTCAGATATGATATTATGTCATTTTGTTAGTTTGTTAATTGTTGTTATTGTTAACATCAGAACATAATTGTTGTTATTCTTCATAATTGCATTGTTTATTAAATACTACAATTTTTGTCATTTTCGTAATTATATTGTCTATCGTTAAAGCATATGGGCACATTTTTTGAGCTCGAATAAGGTACGTGAATTCTCAAATACGCCACTGCTAGGCTGTAAAATAAAGCATTAAACATAAACCCAAGGTCGGTACTTTAAAATTTTAAGCCTTAATCCCTGTGATATATATTACCTAAGGGTAAATCTTGTGTAAAAAAAAACTTTGCAAAATGGATGTATTGATCACTTTAAAGTGTTTATAAAATTAAAGTGTTTATAAATGATTGGAAAAGTATTTATTTTCATGTATAACAATAAGAATACACGTATACAAAATCAAATGTCATACCTAAAACCACATATTTTAACCGCCACATATTTGTTTGGATCATACATAATGAAGATGTAATCGAGCATTTCCAAAAGATGAAAACACATAGAGAATAATTATAATTGTGGTATTTTTATATTATGCATTAGTATTTTAATGAACTATGTTATTTTATCATCATTTTGTGTCGACCTTTATTTAGCTAACCCGTACCGTGCCCCCTACAAAAAAAGTTTTGTATCCACCACTGGTTTTTGGTTCGTGCCATGTTCCGATCCGTGTTAAATGTTTGAGTCCATGCCAAGATCGACCTGTCAACACCATTAGGCCCACTTTACACCCGTTGATTATCTTTTTGTTGTACTCATTTATTCTTTTTGTTTTTTCAAAGATGGATTTATTAAGGACTTGGGCTTTTATATACACTATATAGAAGTAACCCTTATCATGGGTTTGAGCACGGTATCTGGGCTTTAGCCCAGTCCACTAAAGCCCGTCAGGTTCGGCCCAACATTTCTTCAACTCCTTAATTTATTCAACTAAAAACTAATAATAAATTGCAAAACCGGTCAATTTACCTCTATAACATTTATCAAAGTTGGTGAAAAGTAGTTCACAGGACAACTTAAATTACGATTTTGCCTCCGTTTTTAAATTACGATTTTGTCATGTTTAAATTTACATTTTCGCAATTGTTTTTGTTTTGCTCCTTCCAGCAAAATTATGATTTTACCCTCGATTTCAATTTACATTTTTTTCATCGTTTTTATTTACTTTCCTAGTAAAATTACGATTTTCCCCCAGTGTATCACTACAGACACAAGATGGGGGAATAGTGTCAGAAAGCTGCCTAGGACTCCCCCATTGGCCCAACCAATTTACGATTTTATCACCGCTTTAGAAGTAAGATTTTGCCATCAGTTCAAAATTACGTTTTTACCCCCAGTTAAAAATAAAATTATGCTTTTGCACCCAACTAAAAATTACCATTTTGCCCTCGGTTCAAAATTACGATTTTGACCCTTTTAAATTTACAGTTTTACCATTAGTTTTCTTTTTCTCCACCCAGTCAAATTACAATTTTGCCCTAAATTTAAATTTACATTTTTACCATCGTTTTCCTTTGCTTTCCCAGACAATTTACGATTTTGCCCCCAGTGTAAAATTACAGTCATAGCTTCATTTTTTTTACAAAACTATAGTAGTGCTTTGTTTTAGTTGTTTGACTCGGTCTAATTTTTTTTTTTAAGGATAAATGAGCGTGTACCAGGCAACCGTCTTTGTTTTTCTTAAGCAAAAGTATGATATTGTTTTAATTTAATTGGTTGACTCAATGTAAGGTTTTTTTTGAGATCGTGTTATGAGTAAGTAGTATGTAGAAATAACCGAAACACAGACGTACATGTTATAACATAGAAATATTCGGCTTAGTGCCCCGCAACGCGGGCGGGGCAAAATCTAGTTCTCTACAAATTATGTTATAAGCATATGCAATTAGGGTGGTAATTTCCAACACCACATGAAGTTAATCAAATTTTGAGTTGTTAGATCTAACCCAAATGGGCCGTGTATGTTAAATTGTTTAATCCACATATATTGGCTAACCCGCTAGCCCTTTTTTGACCATTTGTCAGTTTTTACGGCCTTCAAACCCGACTAATACATTTACAACTTGATTATTATTCGCCAACCTGTTTGACGACGCGTTTAGATGTTAAATGGGTTGTGTTCGTGTTACACGATTTTATGCGTGTGAGTTAGGATTTATTTATTTATTATTTTTTTTTTTTGACACGGATAAAAATATGGGTTGTATTCGGGACTAACAATTCAACCTGCCAACGTAAAATCCCTCAACCCGACACGATTGAGACCTAGAAATGCTACATATTCCGAGTAATTTATGTTCTTTTTTTTCTATGATAACTCCAAAAATATCAAAAAGCCTAAAACCAATGGTTTCGCTGGCCTTAATTTGTTCCAACAAAAATCTCACTTGCTTTTTTTATCAATTGTTTTTATTTCAAACAATACAATATGTGTTCTTCCAAGCAGTACATCTTTGTTAAAACACACAATTCAAGTTGTGAAAATGCGTTCATCTCAATGTTTAATGTGTTGAATTTCAAATTACAAGTAAATTACATGTGAACCATAACATTTGGGTTCATGTAAACAGATACCAAATATTTTATTGTGAGAAATAAAGAGAAACTTGATCAAAAGTAGGATTAAAGAGAATAATAAAAATTTCACCCCCATTTGATTTGAGTTCAGTTCTACAAAAACTAGACTCAAATATTTTCAGTAGACATATTATTGCCTACTGAAGATGGATATGATCGGGTGGTTCAGCTGGTGGTAAGATAATATTCTAGTGGTCCGTCAGTGATCTAAATTTACCGTTAAAAAAGTCGGGGATTTAATTCGAGTTTATTTTAACGAGCATAATTTTAATAGATATTTGACTTATTCATGCTCTGGAACATAACGCAAAATTTTTGTTGAGTTTATATCATCAAGCTATGAAGTGTGGTGTAAATTCTTACCAAACTTTTTGCCTAAAATATAAATGTAGTGGGGAAAAAAGTGAAAGCATATGTAAGCAAGCACCAATATCAGAAAATACAAATAAGTCCATAATTAAAAGTTATAGAATAATGTCACGTCACGTTTATTCGAAATAATTTCACTGATTCAAGGACCCAATAAAATATAATATTGGGTTGGTGCAAAATAAATACAACTTTCTTTGAATGGTAATTTGGACGTAACTATTTGGTTATTAACCATAAATACAAGATATTTTTTCTTGCATGATATGGAATATATGTTTTTATAATCCACTACTTCTAATAAAGCAAAACCAATTTATGCTACATGGTATATTCTTACCCCTCTTATTGCCACCTGGCATCTTCTTACGCCATACTTTATGGTTTTAGGCGCTAAACCTTTTGTTTCTTTAGACACGCTTCTTTTTTCAATTCTTTGTAACCCTAATAAGCATCTCAGTCTTCCCATTCTCTCTTCTTCGTCTTCATCTTCTTTCATCTTCTTCCATTAATCCATCTTTGTTCCTTATCAACACCTTTCATACAATGGCGTTCAAATCGTCGACGAGGAGAGCTCCGATTACCCTTTAATCCACCGCCTCTGGCCCGATTTCAATGACACCCGACTCTCAAAACCCTAGATTGCAACTGGAATCTTGAGATAGGTTAGAACGATGGCTATCGGGAGCCTCCTTTTAGGCGTTTTCAAAGTTTCAAACGGATTGATCGCCGGATCTTCCACTCTAGGGTTTCAGGTATATTTTTATTCTTTTCTTATTTCATAATACAATTAAATTTACTTTTGTTTGAAACAGATCTTTTGGTATGAGAGTTGGGTGATTGATTCGTTCAGTGTGTTAACTTTGAGGCTAAATTTTGTTTTCTTTATTTGGTTTTGATCAATGTAGTTAGGGTTAGTTAAGTATTTAAGATTTTTTGTGATATGTTTCATCATTACTTGAAATTGTTAGGGATTTTGAGTGAAGGAGTTGAGTTTGTAGCGTTTAGGGTTTCAAACTAACCAGGTAACCTTTTCATTTAACTCATTTTTTCAAATAATCTTCAGTATATGCCATATTTTCTGTTTTACTTACTGCACATAAGTAAATTTTTTTAGCTAGAAGATGCTTTTTGATGATTACTTTGTTTGAATTGTGTTAGTCAACTGAATATAATGGTGATTTTGAGGTTTTCAGATTGAAAGATTGTATATTTATAAGGACCCCTTATCATCGCTTCTCTGGTCCTGAAAAGTCTCTAAATTAAAGGTAATTTTAATTGATTTTCGATATGGATTATGTATATTTCTGTGATTATGATTTGCATGTAGTTGTTTCTTGCATTCTAATCCAGTTAATTACATCTTATGTTGTTTCTAATGGAGTTGTTATGTTTTAAGAATTTAAACTTTGAATTGACTGCACATGAAGTGATTGTTGTACTTCTTTATCCATTTACATTTTAGGGTTCTTGGTTTTCAATTTAGGGCTTGATCTAGAGCTCGAATTGATTGTTCTTTGTTTCAGCCGAACCATTCACATCCCTAATTTTCATCTATCTCCTATTCATGTCAGCGATGATGGCTATCGAATAAACGCTAGATGATGGTGGTTGAACAAACCGAACAACCCAGGTAACTTTTTCGTCAATCTTTAATGTTCTCCACATGAGTATTTTTGATGATTCGTGTTGAATTGTGAAAACGTATAATTTATATTAATTTTACCTGTGTAGGAAGAACCTTAAGTAAATGCTTATAAACTGCAGTATGTGGAGTATATAACCAGTTGATCCTTTGAAAGTACTTCTGCAAGGTTGTTGGAACAAGAAAAATGGTCGGCGAGTTTTTCTTAAACATTGATTCCATGTACTAATTCAAGGAAAATATCCTATTAAGTATAAAAGTTTTAGTTTTGTATAAAAAATGTCTATCTCAGATTTGAATTTCGAAATATCAATCTTATGATGCATCTTTTAAGGAATTTAGGGTTTTTTCATTCAGCTTTATACATCAGATTCTCAGTCAATCAAGATATGTATTTTTATTGTCTGTGGATTGAATGCATTTATGTGAAGGGAGTTAAAGCCCTAACTTAACTTCTATTCTATTGTTGTAATTTTTTTTTTTGTTTGTGAAGTCTGGATTCAGAGGATATGAAGAAGAAGCAGACGTGTTTCAAGTAACGCACACAAAAGTTGAGAAAGATGGCTTTGGTTCAAGGTCTTTGTTATACTTAGGATATTTTTGCCTTTTGCATAACCATGTTTTGGAATGCTTACAACACAGCTCATGCAAAGTATCTTGATTTTAAAAAGCATAAAGCGCACAAAAGCGATGTGGTTTATAATCAAGGTGAAAAGCGCATAAGCGGTGGCCTTTCGTACCCGATGCGCAAGACGATTATATGATTTTATATATATCCCATAGGTTTTTTTGCTATAAATAAGTCCCTTGCCCAAAATATAGGTATAAATGAGTTTTTTATATTGTTGCATAAAAACAACCTTGGTACATGAGACGCGCGCCTCAGGCACCCCCCCCCCCACAATGCACTTTTTGGCGCTTCTTGGAAAAAGTGTGCCTCAAGTAACAAAAGGCGCCAGTACTTGCGCCTCGCGCCTGGGCGCGCTTTTTAAAACCAAGGCAAGTATTGCATTCTTGCAAGAAATATTTTCAAGATACCATATTCTGTCACTGCCCATTTTGACTCCAACTTAATTAAAACAAGTCTTGTAATGCATTTGACCTACTTCAGGTGCGCTTGAAATTTTTAGTAAATTTTTATTGTGTTTTCTGATGTTCGTAACTTGATTATCTTGATTGAATGATAAATAAAGTTATCCATGTTTAATGATAATAAAAATCATTTTATTTTGTAAGATCATGTATGATATTTTATTTTTTCTATATTTCTATGATTTGTATTATTATTATTTTTGCAAATTTTGTTTGTGTAGATTGTGGTTGATTGGGTGAAGCAACTTACGAGTATACGAGGGTATACCGATCAGATGGTTGAAGATGCAAATGAGGTGGTTTATACTTTTTGGATCGTATCGGCTCGGGGTAAGATTCAGTAAATAATAGTGGTAAATAACCGTTAAAGGATTTTAGATGTCCGTAATTGGTTGTGTAATGTCAAACTTTGGTGGTAGGTTCATGGTCCTGGGGCAGACGTTGACACCTTATCTGTCGGGCCTTCTTATGTGAATCGAGATGTAAGTTTTAGTTTAGTTGGAAAATTAGGAGATTGTTTCCATGTATGCCCACAACTCATGGCACGTATAATATTTAGCAGGCGGATTTCTTCTTTGTATTTCGTGACATACTAAGCGGGATGGAGGAAGTTACTGAACTACAACCGATTCCTGATGCTCATGTTCCAGTCATGAAGTTCAAATTTGATGGGATATTTATTGATCTTCTTTACGCCAGTGTTTCACTTTTGGTTGTGCCAGACGTATGTTTTTACGATTAGTATCATTATTATGACTAGACAATATTGTCTCAAATATTTTTTTCTTAACAGAATCTAGACATCTCCGATGTCTCTGTATTGTACGACGTTGATGAGCCTACAGTTAGAAGCCTTAACTGATGTAGGGTCGTTGATCAGATTCTTAAACACGTTCCAAGCGTTGAGGTGTGATTTCTTAGTCAGTCTTGACCAACTTAGTTTGACTTTTTTAACTTTTATTTCTATTCATTTCTTAACCTTTTCAGCATTTTCGTACAACACCCCAATGTTTAAAGTATTGGGCCAAACAGCATGGCGTTTATTCAAACGTAAGTAGATGGATCTTGGTTTTTATTGTGTTTTCTGATGTTCGTAACTTGATTATCTTGATTGAATGATAAATAAAGTTATCCATGTTTAATGATAATAAAAATCATTTTATTTTTTAAGATCATGTATGATATTTTATTTTTTCTATATTTCTATGTCATGTTATACTCAAATCTTCTCTATACAGGTGTTTTAATAAACTTATAGAGTTAGAAAAACCCAATTTTCTTATGCCAAAGAAATTGATTTTCTTTACTTTTCCCAGTAACTGATTTTGGTCCAAAGGATATCGTGCCTTACATCCAGATTCATCAGGTATGCAATCTATTTTTAAATATATCTTTTATTCTTGATTCAAATATTGATATTATTCGATTATCATTATGCGGCGTTAGTATTTCAGGCCCAAGAAGCTATTGATTATGGGGTTGCTGATAAATTAGTTAGCTCAAGAAAGAAAGCGTATGAGAAACGGATATGCTGAATTGTGGCACATCAATCTTAGCCGCCATCCGCAGTGGACATTCAACATAGGTTTAGGTGAGTCTCCTCTTAGAACCCAACATTTCATCTTTATATGTTTTGTGAATAATATTTTTTAACCAAAAATATATAATCTTAATAACTTATTTAGCAGGTACAACATTTCTTCTGTGTTTTTTTTAAAGAGTCAAGAATTCTAGAAATCTTGGTTCATGGACAAGAATTATTAGCTGCAGCAGAAGCAGGAAAAAATTTATAGGCAGTGGAAGCAGACCATGTTACCACAACTGTCCAATGCAGGCCACACGTCATTGTGACTTGGGGCAGGGTAACTTTAGTGTCATAAGGTAGACCTTCTTTTATTACATATTTGTTTGTTATTGACAGATGGCGTAATGGCATTGTATTGGTCAACTTCTAGCGAGTGGGTTTCAATTGATTGATAAATATTGTGACGAAGCAGTACGTTTTTAGGATATTAGACTGCATATATGTTAAAATTACTATAGGTAAGTTGTTTATGATATATTATTATATAATTTATGGATCACACAACTAAAGGTAAGTTGTTTTATGATATATTATTATATAATTTATGGATCACACAACTGAAGTTGTTATCTGCATTTGTTTTTTTTTCCTGTTGATGATGTCAAGAGTTGGTGGATATGGGGATATTGGTCATCTCTCATGATGTACGCATTGAATGGAATAGTATTAAATGAGTTTTTTTCTCATGATCGGAGAACCTAAGTCACACAATTTTATTTTAATGGGGGGTTGGATTACGGGTGATACAAACTGGCTAGGGTTGGGTCAAACCACACATTAGATCCCACAAAGATGGCTCAGTATCATCACCTATTAAACATTGCATAAATGACACCATAAGGTGGAGAGTGTTATGATGTTAGAGCTGCCGAAACACCCCTTAGATTGTTTAAAAGCTAACCCTATATTAGGTAAATAAGTGATTAGTCATTACAATCAGTTTATAGGATTAACTTTTTTCTGATTATTTTAAACCTTAATTTTTGCAGGCAACTGAAACAATTTAACAAATCACTTGCTTTAGATAAGGATTTTACGGACTTTGATTAGGCTACAGCTGAGGCTAATCCCATTAAAAGAGATCCTAAATGATGATGCCAATGTCGGCTTCATAACTAGAAGGAACATAAATATGATGGTAATGCAAAATCACATGGTGTTGAAAAGGGGTTGAATAGCAAAAAGTCAAAAGTAGTGAATAGCCATAAGCATAAAATAGCGGTTGTTGTTGTTGATGTTCAAAGTGATTTTGGCAATGATGTGACGTCAACCATCAAGTCGGAGAACAGAACTTCCAAACCTGTTCATGTAGCTGCAGGTATTGAACAGGGTTCTACAAGTATGGAATAAAATTGATGTTGAGAATCGTGCTCGGTTGGAAAATATGTCGGCTGATGAGATTGCGGATGCTCTGGCTGAGATAATGAAGAATATGAACCTTGAATTAATAAAAAGATGTTACAAAAAAGAGGCAAAACAAAATAAAAAGAGTTAATTACTGTTTTCGTCCCTTTGGTTTGTCAAAAATCACTATTTCAGTCCATTAGTTTAAAAATTGCGATTTCAGTCCCCGTGGTTTCACTTTCGTAACAATTTCAGTCCCTGTGGTTTCATTTTCGTAACCATTTCAATCTATTATTTTGTTAAGTAAAGGGACTGAAATGGTTACGAGGTGGACTGAAATTGTTACGAAAGTGAAACCACAGGGACTGAAATCACAAGTTTTAAACTAATGGACTGAAATAGTGATTTTTGAGTGACCGGCTTAGCCTAATCGCTTATACTTAGGGTATTTATGATCAAAAAACGAATGATTCATTCTGTTCCATGTGTTCTCGCTATATATATTGTTCTGCGTACATACCTTCTCTATATGTGTATTTACATTTTGTCTTATTGTTTGCAGGCCTTCGAAAAGTGTTTTAAATACTGTGATAATGATTTTGGTTCTAGGATAGAACATCGAGCTCTATGCATTGATGTGCGTGTAGTGTAATATATTTTAGGTGTATATTTTAAGCCCTTTTATACTTTTTAGCCAAGTTTTAAATTTATAAAACACGATATTTACTAACACTAAACACACATATGGGCACGTGCACCCATCGTGGACGTAGTATAGTGTTGGTAAGATACCGAGGTCGTCCAAGGACACAAGAGCTTTTAGTACCGGTTTATCCTCAACGTCTAATCAAATCAAAAGGTTAGAAAAAAAGGTTTTTAAACTAGAAAAATAAAACTAACTAAAATGCTGAAAAATAAAATAAAAATAAAAACAGATAGACAAGATGAATCACTTGGATCCGACTCGTGTGTAGTGTAACCTTTGATTATTTTCGCACTTTTGCACTGTTTAAGAGATTATCTTAGTTATTGTAGTAGGCCCCTCTTTTGAAGGTGACGTTACCCTCAACCCAGTAGTTTGAGTCAGCAACGATACAATCCTAAAGGGTCGGATTATTAAAAGATAATTAATTAAGTTATTAATGCATAATGTGGTAGGCCCCTCTTTTGAAGGTGACGTTACCCTCGGCTAAGTAGTCTGAGTCAGCAGGGATACAGTCCTAAGTAGCCGGGTTAAAGTTTTAATAGTAGTTTAACTTATGAGGGGATCAAAGAGTTTGGACCCCCGCCATCCAATACCGGGGGGTATTGAAGGAGGTCCTACTAAATTTGACCCAGGTCCTTTGAAGGATCTATACACTGAACAATGGCAAGACTCTTACCAAACCGTTCCCTTAACCCCCGACCAGGTAGCCAACATATCTCCATATAGACCGTGGAGATATGAATGGTGAAAATCTTTTATTTTATATAGACAGTAAAGTAATGCCAAGACACAACGGAAAAACGATAAGGAAGAATCACCTTCAACATAAGAAACTAGTTATTAAAGTCATTAATACATAACCAAATAAAAAGTGCGAAAAGATAAAAATAATAAAATGTATTACACTAAACACTTGTCTTCACCAAGTGATGTAAGAGACTTAGGCAAACATGGCCTTTGATTGTCAAGAACTCTTACGATCAATCTTGGATTCCGAGACGACTCACACACTCTATGATGGACAACAGATGATGGTGGTGGATGATGGTGTTGTGATGGTGGTGGGTGGTAGGTGAAGTGTGAGAGAGGTGGTGTGCCAAGGGATGAGTTGCAAGTGATCCAAGCACTCCTATTTGTAGGCTGAACAGAAGCTCGGGCACGGCCCCGTGTCCATCCTCCTATCTTTTTTCATTAAATGCAGTTTGTCTGCATTAGTTGACCACGCACCCGTGTCCGCTGAGCACGAACCCGTGTGTAGAAGCGTATCTGTACTATCAAGATTTCCCTAGATCCTGCGAATCTTAGAGTTGACCACGGCCCCGTGCCCGCTGAGCACGACCCCGTGGTGGGCAATAGAAGCTTCTACAACTTTGTCTTTTCTGCTGACACTTGGGCACGCCCCCGTGCTCATTAAGCACGGGGCGTGTTCAGCCTTCTGTTCTCTTGTTTTGCTTGGGAAGATGCTGTCGAGGAGGCCGGGCATGCCACGTTTGTTCCTTTTCTTGTATTTATGTTAGATTTAGCTGCCTTTTTGCTTCTTTTTTTTATTTGAGCTCATTTAATTCTGAAAATATAAAAGGAAAACAAAAGCGCACTTTTTCCAACATTAGTACTAAAAAGGGGTTAGTTTATGCCACAATTGATGTAATTTATATGTTGCATTTTGTGCACATCAAATACCCCCACACTTGAATCTTTGCTTGTCCTCAAGCAAAACTCTTTATAATGTGGCTTTACACTCCCAAATGGAATGGGTAGAAGAGAAGGTTTTTGGTCTTGTCATAGAGTGTCGGGATTTCCAAGATTCTTTATTAAGTTTTATTTTTATTTATTTACAATCTTATTTGTCATGATTTATTAAAAACATTTCATAAGATAAATTACTTATTAGGGCATAACATGCCTTTTTAAAATTTCATTTATATACAAGTTCACATACCTCACGGGGAATCACTCAACACTCGGCCGAAGATGTATTTTTAGTGAATCACTCGAGAGTGGCATGGAACTTACTTCTACCATAAGCTTGCCTAGCAATCAATCCTCCTCCTTTTTAACTATACACCTTTGTAAATATCAAGAGGACTTTTGGGTGAAGGGTTAGGCTTGGGCTAAAGGTGGGTGGTTGGGTTAGTGGTTAGTAAAAGGGCGAAAAGCGTAAAAAGCGTCGGTTTTCATAAGACTCGTTATTTTTCAAAACTTTTATTTTGATGAAGCATTTCTTTCAAACAAAGTTGTTTTTGATAAACTTGTTTGTTTATTTCTTTGGCTTCATCATCATTATTTTTTTTTTATTTTTTTTCAAGTCATAAGAAAAACCGAGCTTTGTTACTAAAATAAATGGTTTAAATGAAAAAGGGTTTAGGTGGGTAAAAAGGGTTTTTGGTTTGGGTTAAGAAATGAAAAGGTTTAGGTTCAAAGGGGTTAACTAGGGGGATTTTGGGTAGGTGGTAAAAAAAAAAGAAAAATAATGGTGTAGAAATAAAAAGGGTTAGTCCTAATGCCTCCATCATTTACTTACTCGGGTTTAAGTTGGTAAGGACCGGGAATGTATCGTCGTGGCAAGTTCTAGAGTCGTACGAACCAAGCGGCTATTCACACAAGAAACGAAAAATGAGCATTTAGTTTAAAGATATGTATTTGTATGCTCAATAAAGGCTCAAAACTCACTTTTTGTGGGAATGGGTTTTTATGTGATCAAGCATATATAATCAAATTTTAACTAAGCTTGTCATGTCGTTTCATAATTTTCTTATGTTGGTTCTTTTTATCATGACGCTATCGGTTGTAAATTTGTAAAAATATAACCTTTTTAGAACTTGAATTTCCCAACTTAAACTTAGACAAGTAAAAAAAATGAAAAATTTTTGAAAAAATTGGGGTGATTAGCGGTTCCAATAGAGTTTTGTGTAAGGCTTGTTAATTAGGACTTGCAAGATTCAAGATTTTAGCATCCCCCCCCCACTTAAATTACACATTGTCCTCAATGTGTCCCAAAAATAAGTTTTTAGATTGATTGAATGTGTAAAAAGGTGTGAAAAAGCAAAATTTTATGCTACTGGGCGTCTGGACACGGCCCCGTGTCGGATGAACACGGACACGTGTTCAGAGTGCCAGTAACGAAAACTTACAGAAGGTGGACACGGGGGCGTGTTGGCTGGGCACGGCCCCGTGTCTGGCAAAAATCTGCAAAATTAAACAAACAGCAGGTCTGGGGAAGTGGGCACGGGGGCGTGTCGGCCGGACACGACCCCGTGTAGACAATCTGCAAAGGTGAAAAACAGGTTTCTTGCTTCGGTTTTCCTATCCCGGCTTTAGTAGTACTAATATTTAGTACTCTAAGCCTCGTATGTACCTGTTTTATCAATAAACACTACACCAAACCATAACAAACATCCTAAATTACCAAGTTCAACATCCAAACCACAAAGTTAAAAATAAAAACAAAAGCAGAAAATAAAAAGAGTTAAAGGGAAAGTAAATTGTTCAACATTCAGCACGCAGGCCGGAAATTGTTCAAGATAAAAGGGGGTTAACCTGTGGGATCTTCAACCAGCTGCTCCTGCTCCTACTCCTCCCGCCTAGTCCATGTCCTCGTCCTCATCATCACCTCCTCCTCCGTGCCCCGCCATGTACCCCCGGATGCTCCCAATGTCATCCTGAATGTCGGATATGTTTCTTCCAATTGCTCCGACCCGGTTGTACGTGTTGTTGGCGAGGTTGTAGGTGTTCCTAGTGCACATGAGGTTTTCCTGCAACAAATCATGCAAACTTTGAAAGTTAGGAAAACCGCCTCCTTATCAGGAGGATTGCCCCAGATCACCATGGGGCTGGTGTTGGAAATGAGGAGGTGGTTGGAACTGTGGAGCGTGAAGGACAAGTGCTTCTTGTGGGTTCCATGCGTGCCCTTGGACCCTTTGGAAGCTAACCGACCCATCTTTGGCTTCATAGATCAAGTTCATGGAGCGGCAAATGTGTATGTCCACTCTTCCCGACCATGGACTCCTTTCGAAAGACCGAGGCATGTTCACGAAGCGCTTGAAGAGACGGTATATCCACCCCCCGAAGAAGATAGGGGTTGGTAGAGTAGCAAGCCGGTTCCAATGCATGTTTCGGAGAAGGAGGTACGGAACATTGAGGTGTCTGCGGTTATGAATGCAATGAAGAACTATCAGATCTCTTAGCCCGACAACGCCACTGCTATCATGCCTTTGACTAAGAGAGTAGGTGAGGACCCGATGAATGTAACGGTATAGAGGGTCCCTCAACCTAGTGCTCTTAGTGCTGCTTGGGTTGTAGTGACCATCTCCGATTTGTGCCCATGCAACTTGGCGTTCGTCTTCAGCAAGTTCACGTAACCCGCCAGTGTTTTCTTCATTGCCCGCGTCTTCCTCCTCATACAACCCCACCATTGACCCAAACTGTGCCATTGAAATTGAGTACTTGGTTCCCCCACATCGGAACTCTACACCATTATTATCAAATGGCTCGCACCTTGAATTGAACACAAATGTGCTATAGAATTCCAAAGTATATTTGGGGACCGAGCGAAGGCGAGTAGTAAGGGCGACTCTCAGCGGCCCGGTGAATAGGTTGTTGAAGCTGTCCCATTGGTTCACTAATCCCAAGAGATCCGAGCACACTTGTCTTGGGTATTCTTCCGGTCTGGTTCGCAGTACGTCGTATCTTGCTCTAGCGTCGAGCTCATTTGTGTTGAACCTTGTGAATTTCTTCGACATCTGAAAGAATACACCAAAAGTTAGCATGAAACAGTGAAATTTTCGGAGAAAACTGAAAACAGTGAGCTGGACACGGCCCCGTGCTCAGCGGGCACGACCCCATGTCCAGGCGTCTGTTACTCAAAAACTTCATTTTTCGATCCGGTCCCGAAAACTTGAAAATTTTTGGTTAAGTAGGTGCGGTTTCCCCCGAAAATGAAACCCCAAGTGCCGTTTTTCCCAAAACAAACCGTTTACCCTTTCGATTTTTTCTTTTTCGGTTCAAAAACAAGGGTTTGGGGTTTTTGTGAGAAATCAGGCGAATCTATGAACAATACAAGTGGATTTACTCCCTATAACACTAATCTAAACTAATGCTAACAGATATATGCAAAAATTTGAGGTTCGATCCGGATGAAGTTCAAGAACCCTAGATTTTTCCCAAATTTTTGATGTTTTAACTACATGCAAGTACCTAATCTAACTACTAATGGTGATAGAATCATACCTTAATGTTGTTAGTACGAGAGGAGACGTCGGATTTCTGCGGAAAATCGCCTGTGCCAGAGAGTTTTTGGGGAAACGGGGCATGTGGAATGAAGTAACTGTTATGAAAAAGGGGTTTTATCCCGACAGTCGCGCGTACACGACCTCGTGCCGAGCAAATTTTAAATTTTTTTAGGTGCTCGTGTGAGTGCCCTGTTTTCCCAAAACTTGGTTAGAGGACTTACCGATTACGATGTCATCCCGCTTGCTCGTAACTTACCAGGTATGATGTTGTTGCTTTTACTCTTCGACCGTTTGAAGCGAGATTTCTTCCTCTTCATCCTCAATGAATCCTTGATAGAGCTTCAGCCGTTGGCTATTGACTTTGAACGGAATTCCATTCCGAGATTTAATTTCTACTGCATCGTGTGGGAAAATATGGGTGATGGAAAAAGGTCCTGACAACCTAGACTTTAATTTTCCAGGAAATAATCGAAGTCGTGAATTAAACAAAAGAACTTGATCCCCTACTCGAAATTCATTAGTCTTAATGTGTTTGTCATGCAAATTTTTCATTCTTTCCTTATAAATTTCAGAGTTAGAGTATGCATAATTCCTTAATTCGTCTAATTCATTTAATTGACAAAATCGATTTTTACCGGCAAATTCTAAATCTAAGTTTACATTTTTAATTGCCCAGTAGGCCTTGTGAGCTATTTCTACCGGCAAATGACAACTTTTTCCATAGACGAGCTTATATGGGGTTGTACCTATTGTTGTTTTATAAGCAGTTCGAAAAGCCCATAAAGCATCATCCAAATTATCGGCCCATTCTTTTTTATTTAACCCTACGGTTTTTTCGAGTATTCGTTTTAAACCTCTATTAGTCACTTCGGCTTGTCCATTTGTTTAAGGGTGATATGCTGTTGAGACCCGGTGATAGACCCCATATCTTGTTAAAATTTTCTCAAGTTGATGATTACAAAAATGGATACCTCTATCACTTATTAATGCTTTAGGAGTTCCAAAACGAGAGAATAATTTTTTCAGAAATCTTACCACGACTCTTCCATCATTTGTTGGAAGTGCCTCGGCCTCGGTCCATTTAGATAAGTAATCTACCGCCACAAGTATATATTTGTTTCCTTTTGACAGTGGGAAAGGTCCCATAAAGTCGAGTCACCACACATCAAAAATTTCACAAACAAGAATGCCATTTTGTGGCATTTCATTTTTGGAAGAAATATTACCTGATCTTTGGCAAGCGTCACATGTCTTAACAAGACTTTGGGCGTCGTTGTAAATGGTAGGCCAATAAAATCCTGAATCAAATACCTTTCGTGCGGTACTAGCGGCACCATGATGTCTTCCGTATGGACCTTCATGACAATGACGGAGAATTCTTCTTGCTTCACTACCATGTACGCATCGTCGGATGAGTTGGTCAGCACACATTTTGAAAAGATAAGGATCTTCCCAAAAGTAATGCTTTACATCAGCAAAGAATTTTTTTCTTTGGTAATGTGGCCATCCTTTGGCGACTATACCGCTAGCTAAGTAGTTAGCATAGTCGGCGTACCATGGTTCTTCTCTGTATTCCACCATTTCCAGGGACTCTGTTGGAAATTTTTCGTTGATTTGCTCGTCCCTGGTTGCCTCCAAAGCTGGGTCTTCTAGGCGTGAAAGATGATCTGCTGCAGTGTTTTCTGCTCCTATTTTGTCTTTGATTTCAATATCAAATTCTTGGAGGAGTAGAATCCACCGAATCAAACGGGGTTTAGCATCCTGTTTCTTGAAAAGGTATCGAATGGTTGCATGATTTGTATAGACTATTGTTTTAGAAAGAACAAGATAAGAACGAAATTTATCAAAAGCAAATACCACAGCTAGTAACTCTTTTTCAGTTGTTGTGTAATTTTCTTGTGCATCGTTAAGTGTTTTACTAGCATAATAAATTGGGTGAAAATGCTTTTCTTTTCTTTGTCCCAAGACTGCTCCAACTGCAAAGTCACTTGCATGGGTGAAAATGCTTTTCTTTTCTTTGTCCCAAGACTGCTCCAACTGCAAAGTCACTTGCATCACACATGATTTCGAAAGGTAATTTCCAATCAGGCGCTATCATGATAGGTGCATTGAATAGCATTTCTTGGAGGGTTAGAAATGCTTGATTGCAATCCTTGTCAAAGATGAAAGGGGCATCTTTTTCAAGTAATTTTGTTAGAGGTTTTGAAATTTTTGAAAAGTCTTTGATAAACCGCCTATAAAATCCGGCATGCCCTAAGAAACTTCTGATTGCTCTAACGGAGGATGGGGGAGGTAATCGAGAAATAGTGTCCATTTTGGCTCGATCAACTTCCATTCCTTCGCTTGAGATTTTGTGACCGAGTACTATTCCCTCCGTAACCATGAAATGACATTTTTCCCAATTAAGGGCAAGGTTAGTTTCCTCACATCGGGATAGCATTCGTTCAAGGTTATCGAGGCACTGGTCGTATGAATCTCCAAAGATAGAAAAGTCGTCCATGAAGACTTCCATTGTCTTTTCTATCATGTCATGGAAGATGGCCACCATGCAATGTTGGAATGTTGCGGGGGCATTACATAGACCAAATGGCATGCGTCGATAAGCAAAAGTTTCATGGGGACATGTGAATGTTGTCTTTTCTTGGTCTTCGGGTGCTATCGGGATTTGAAAGTAACCTGAAAAACCATCCAAGAAACAATAAAATTTATGTCCGGATAATCTTTCTAACATTTGATCAATGAAGGGCAAAGGAAAGTGATCTTTCCTTGTTGCTTCATTTAATCGTCTATAGTCTATACATACTCTCCATCCTGTGACGGTTCTCATTGGTATTAATTCATTCTTTTCGTTAGTTATTACCGTCATACCTCCTTTCTTTGGAACTACTTGAACGGGACTTACCCAAGGACTATCGGAGATAGGATAAATAAGTTTGGCGTCAAGTAATTTGATGACTTCGTTTTTAACCACTTCTTGGACATTTGGATTTACCCTACGTTGTGGTTGTATTACTGATTTGTAGTCATCATTCATTAATATTTTGTGCGTGCACATAGAAGGACTTATTCCTTTAATACCTACAAGCTTCCAAGTGATCGCATTTTTGTGTTTTTTCAAAAGTTTAATTAATTTTTCTTTTTCTACACTACTTAATTTAGACGAAATAATTACAGGTGATTTACCATCTTTGTCTAGAAAAGCATATTCCAAACCTTTCGGAAGTTCTTTGAGCTCAAGAGGTGGGTCTTTAGGAGACTCATTATTTGGTTGCTCATTTTGATCAAGAACTTTAAAAGTTTGTTCTATGGCGACCTCTTCTTCAACAAAGTGGTCAATCTTTTCACTTGTATCGGGTGGTTCATCTTCATCCACAATTAGGGGGTCATTATTGCTAGAAGGATATTTCATTGAACGCTCAAGATCTATGCTCCTTTTGAATGCCCCTAATTGAAGAGGTAGATTGTTGTACTTCCGGTTTTTCAAAGCTTCGTGAGTTTTTAGAAACGGTCGTCCCAACACTAGAGGAGCGTCATCAAGGATGACAAAGTCGGTTGGGATTACCATTTGATTTGTTTGAACCAAGACATCCTCAACTACACCGATTGATTTTATTACTTTCCGATTGGATAGAAAAATGGGTATTTGAAGTGGAGAAAAATCACTAATACTTAATTTTTTGAAAATGTAATTAGGCATTATGTTAACACAAAGATCTTTATCAATCGTGCTATTACTAATAAAGGAATTTTGAAAAAAACATGGAACCGGTGTAATGTTGATTTCAAACGGGTCTTCTTTTATTAGCGAAGTTTGATCGTTAGTTAACTTAATACTTACCGTTTCGTCAATTTTAGCGTTAGTGTTTAACTCTTTTAAAAACTTATCATGAGTGGGAACTAAACAATGATTTTCAAAATAAGGTGACAAGAGATTAATTTCTTCAAAATTAGACTCTTCTTGGATTTGAACGTTGACGGACTCACCTTTTTCGTTGTTTAACTCATGTGTCGGTTTTTCACTTATTTGTTCTTCCATTTTTACCTCTTCCACTATCTCTTTTTTATTTAATTCTTCTCTTGCGCGGGACTCCTCTTCCCTTGCGCGAGATTCTTTTATGTAGCGCTCAATAGTTTTAAGGTGTTCTAATATCCTATTGGTCACTTCGGTCATGGAGTAAGGATCGGGATTTTCAAAGCTTGAATCCGGTTGTTTGATCCTTGGTTCCTCATAGTACTCATATGAAGTAGATGGTTCATACCATTGTTCCTCATTGTGAGTATATGATGGATAAGGGTCGTAATTTTGTTCTTCATAATACTGATATGAGGTGGGTTGTTCACGTCATGGTTCCTCATAATAAGAATATGAAGGTGGTGGCTCATATCTTGGTTCCTCAAAGTATGAGTATGAAGGCTCATACCTTGGTTCATCAAAATATGAGTATGAGGGAGAAGGTTCATACCTTTGGTCTTCATAGGATGTGTATGAAGTCGATGGCTCGTACCTGGGCTCCTCATAGTAGGTGTATGAAGTGGATGGTTGAAATAAGTTACAATATTGTACTGAGTACGGGTTACCACAATTAGTGCAATAGTCTTCCCTATAATCATCCTCCTCATAGTTGTAGTTGTAGCCTCCTGAGTATTGATCCATGAGAATCACTCAACAGACCACGACAGAGTCTCGAGACCAGAAAACAAAAATAAAAACGGAAACAGAGGCTGGACACGGCCCCGTGTTCAGTGGACACGGCCCCGTGTTCAGTGGACACGACCCGTGTTCAGGGTCTGTATCTGGGCGTTTGAATTAAAAGTTACTGGTTTTGTGCAGCATGGGGGCTTGTTCAGTGAGCACGACCCCGTGTTCAGACTCTGTATCTGGGTGTATTTATGAAAAATATGCAGCACGGCCCCGTGTTCAGTGAGCACGGCCCATGTTCAACCTACTGTAAATGCAAACTAAACTAAAATACATAAAAATGTGCGCGCGTTTTGAAAAGTTTTGAAAAACTGATTAGGCCGTCGATTTTAAGCTTTCTTAAAATCCTTGTGTCCCTGGAAACGGCGCCAAAAACTTGATGTGTGTGTAGTGTAATATATTTCAGGTGTATATTTTAAGCCCTTTTACACTTTTTAGCCAAGTTTTAAATTTATAAAACATGATATTTACTAACACTAAACACACATATGGGCAAGTGCACCCATCGTGGACGTAGTATAGTGTTGGTAAGATAGGACACAAGAGTTTTTAGTACCGGTTTATCCTCAACGTCTAATCAAATCAAAAGGTTAGAAAAAAAGGTTTTTAAACTAGAAAAATAAAACTAACTAAAATGCTGAAAAATAAAATAAAAATAAAAACAGATAGACAAGATGAATCACTTGGATCCGACTCGTGTGTAGTGTAACCTTTGATTATTTTCGCATTTTTGCACTGTTTAAGAGATTATCTTAGTTATTGTAGTAGGCCCCTCTTCTGAAGGTGACGTTACCCTCAACCCAGTAGTTTGAGTCAGCAAGGATACAATCCTAAAGGGTCGGATTATTGAAAGATAATTAATTAAGTTATTAATGCATAATGTTGTAGGCCCCTCTTTTGAAGGTGACGTTACCCTCGGCTAAGTAGTCTGAGTCAGCAGGGATAAAGTCCTAAGTAGCCGGGTTAAAGTTTTAATAGTAGTTTAACTTATGAGGGGATCAAAGAGTTTGGACCCCCGCCATCCAATACCGGTGGGTATTGAAGGAGGTCCTACTAAATTTGACTCAGGTCCTTTGCAGGATCTATACACTGAACAATGGCAAGACTCTTACCAAATCGTTCCCTTAACCCCCGACCAGGTAGCCAACATATTTCCATATAGACCGTGGAGATATGAATGGTGAAAATATTTTATTTTATATAGACAGTAAAATAATGCCAAGACACCACGGAAAAACGATAAGGAAGAATCACCTTCAACATAAGAAACTAGTTATTAAAGTCATTAATACATAACCAAATAAAAAGTGCGAAAAGATAAAGAAAATAAAAAGTATTACACTAAACACTTGTCTTCACAAGTGATGTAAGAGACTTAGGCAAACATGACCTTTGATTGTCAATAACTCTTATGATCAATCTTGGATCCCGAGACGACTCACACACTCTATGATGGACAATGGATGATGGTGGTGGATGATGGTGTTGTGATGGTGGTGGGTGGTGGGTGAAGTGTGAGAGAGGTGGTGTGCCAAGGGATGAGTTGCAAGTGATCCAAGCACTCCTATTTATAGGCTGAACAGAAGCTCGGGCACGGCCCCGTGTCCATCCTCCTCTCTTTCTTCATTAAATGCAGTTTGTCTCCATTAGTTGACCACGCCCCCCGTGTCCGCTGAGCACGACCCCGTGTGCAGAAGCGTATCTGTACTATCAAGATTTCCCTAGATCCTGCGAATCTTAGAGTTGACCACGGCCCCATACCCGCTGAGCACGACCCCGTGGTGGGCGATAGAAGCTTCTACAACTTTGTCTTTTCTGCTGACACTTGGGCACGCCCATGTGCTCATTGAGCACGGGGCGTGTTCAGCCTTCTGTTCTCTTGTTTTGCTTGGGAAGATGCTGTCGGGGAGGCCGGGCATGCCACGTTTGTTCCTTTTCTTGTATTTATGTTAGATTTAGCTGCCTTTTTGCTTCTTTTGTTTATTTGAGCTCATTTAATCCTGAAAATACAAAAGGAAGACAAAAGCGCACTTTTTCCAACATTAGTACTAAAAATGGTTAGTTTTATGCCACAATTGATGTAATTTATATGTTGCATTTTGTGCACATCAGCATCTGGGTTAGGCGAGGGTTAAAGGCTACAACATTAAAATATATTGGCAAGGGTTAATGAGTCCTTATCCAAGATGATTTACAAAACGATTACCAAGTTTCTTAGGGATTGATTTGTGTAATTACTTATTGCATATTAGGCAACTTATATGTATATTTTAGCGTATATAAATCTAATTTTAAGTTGATACACCATGAGTTTTCATATATTCAAGCGCAAAATATAGTGGTATGTTGTGATTTAGTTACGACATGTTTCATCAATGCTTTATGTTACCTTTTCATTCTAAAGTTTTATTTGGTGCTTTAATATTTGGTCCAGAAGATATCCATCTGGCGACCCTTAGACGTGAAGCTTAACTTTGGAAAGGCCTAGAACAAAAATGATGATTTACATGGGCTTCAATGTCAGTAGATATTATATGTTTGTATTAAGCCACCCGCGAAACTCGCGGGATCTTAGGCTAGTTAGATATTAACAAATGGTTTGAAGATGATGAAGGTAAATTAGTTATAATAACATGCCTTATACTATAAGGTTGGACGGTGTGGGATAGCGCCCCCGTCCAGCAGCTCTTTAACATCCTCAACACTGCATAAGGAGCGCCAAAGAGGGGCGTGATGATGTGGTCCATCAAGCTTTTAATGGGCGCGAGAAGGGAAGAAATGGAGGACCCACAACCACCAACACCTTTGTCTACCATCATCACCTTCGCCCACTGTCATAATCACCACTGTCTGTCTTCATTGACAGGAAGAACGGTTGGCTGGAGCCATGGCCGGCCTACATCTCCTTATGTGTTTAAGATGAGTTGATGAATGAGCCTTCAAAATGGGTTTATAAATAAAATAACTAAGTGGGTATATAAATTGGATGTGTAACTTGTGCTAAATAATAGTTATATTATATTGGATTTTTGTTGTTTTTAAATTTAATTATAAATTATAAAAATGAATTAAAAAAATAAAAATTAAATTAATGATTAAGTTATGATGAGAGGGGTTTTATTCCATATCGTGCAAGTTAACAATAAAGTCACCTCACTTAAGTGTCGCTTACATGGTGTGATAAAGCCATAGGGGCTTTATCACACCCCATGTAGCCTAACATAAAAATTAAATTAATGATTAAGTAATGATGTGAGGGTTTTATTCCACATCTTGCAAGTTAACAACAAAGTCACCCCGCTTAACTAAAATCGCTGTAAATTCTTCTTAAAGTAGTTTTGGTCGGTAACAATTTTTGTAATTTTCACATTTTAATAATATGTTGCCGTTAAAAAAACTTTAGTATATCAAATTTTACTTTAATTTTTTAGTAAAATATAACAAAAATACAACTAGGTTTTTAACAATCGCCGCGTTGCGACGAACTTCTTTTGTTATTTAGTATGTGTTTACATGTGTTTTGAAATCACTACAAGCGCGTTGCACATGGAACCGTTGAAAAGAATAAAAAGAAGATATAGAAAAAAAAACACTAAAAGATAACCGCAAAAAAATTAACCAAAAAAGTTGTATGGTAATGATGTTATTTGTATGAAACCTGTGGTCAGAGATGAGTAAATGGTACTGGGTACCGGTACCGAATTTCCCTAACCAAAAGATCTTAAGTACCAATTAGGTACCGACTTTTGGCGTTCATGGTACCGGTTCGCTACCGATTTTTACCTTCATATACCGGTATCGTAACAGATATTTTCGGTTCCAGTACCGATTCGGTATCGGTTGGCACCGAACTATCCCTACCTCTGAAACTAAAAACAAAAGAAATCCTAAACAGTTGAAGAAAATCAACAAAAAAAGTTGCACGATACCGTTGTTGTTTGTTTTCTTCCTCTTAGGTAAGTTACGATTTTGCCCTCAATTTAAATTTACATGTTTGTCATCGGTTTTGTTTACTTTCACAGTCAAATTACGATTTTGCCCCGCTTTAAATTATAATTTTGCTATCAGTTTAATATTATGCTTTTTCCTCCAATTCAAAATAAAATAATGCTTTTGCCTTCAATTAAAAATTACAATTTTAACCTCGGTTCAAATTTACGATTTTGCCCCGTTTAAATTTACTGTTTTGGCATTAGTTTTGTTTTCTTCCTCATAGGTAAACTACGATTCTGCCCTCAATTAAATTTACATTTTTGTCATCGGTTTTGTTTGCTTTCCCAGTCAAATAACGATTTTACCCCCAGTGTATAAGTACAGACACAAGATGGGGGTATAGTGCGAGGCAACTGCCTAGAACTTCCCCATTGGCCCAACCAAGTTACGATTTTATCCCCGCTTTAAAATTACGATTTTGCCATCAGTTCAAAACAAAATTATGCTTTTGCCCATAACTAAAATTTACAATTTTGCCGTCGGTTCAAAATTGTGATTTTGCCCCGTTTAAATTTACAGTTTTGCAATTAGTTTTGTTTTTCTCCTTCTAGCCAAATTACGATTTTGCTCTTAATTTAAATTTACATTTCTGCCATCCTTTTTCTTTGCTTTGCTATTTCTTTTTTTTTGTCCTTTTCCGCTTTATGTATATATTATAGTTATTATTGCATGAAACTATTAACAAAAACTTCATGGGAAAGAAAATTTTTTATTACCTGTTGCTAAATAAAAGTTTGAGTATCTGTTATTCTTAATAATATTTTCCGTGATTTATTCCTTCTTCTTTTTTCACTTTTACATTGTTTTCTCTGCTTCTAAATTTGTAATTTTTATAACCAACCGGTATGGTACCGATATTTACGGGTAAAACACCGGTAAGTAACGAACTGAATGAGTATTGTGCTTATCCCGTTACAGGGTAGGGATATGGTAAAAAATGTTTAAAATGTGAGAAGGGTAAGAAGTGTTTTAAACCATTGGATATTTGATCTAATGGTTGAGATCAATAGGGTATAAAAATGTAAAATGTGTTTTAATTAGAGGGACCTTATGTAAAATTGAAGGGCAATAGTGTCTTTTCCAATGTTTCAAATATGGTAACCGTATCCTACACAACCAACAACACCTACATTCACTCATTTTCCTTAAAAATCGGAATTAATGACCAAGATCTAAATCGGAAGCCTCTTTGTTTTATATAAGATTCAAGGCGTGGTGTTTTACGTTTAGAAGAACTGTAATCAGATTCATGGCGTGGTGTTTTAAACATCTGGATAAATTGACTATGATTCAAGTCATGGTGTTTTATCTGGAATACAGAAAAAATTGTATTGTGATTACATCCATGGTGTTTTAACATCTGGACAACAATACAAAACATTCCCAGATTTTTTAAAACACCATGACTATGATTCAAGTCATGGTGTTTTATCTAGAGACATTGTTCATGGCGTGGTGTTTTAAACATCTGGAGACATTGACTATGATTCAAGTCATGGTGTTTTATCTGGAATCCAGAAAACATTGTATTGTGATTACATCCATAGTGTTTTAACATCTGGACAATCAATACAAAACATTCTCAGATTTTAAAACACCATGACTATGATTCAAGTCATGGTGTTTTATATGGAGACATTGTTCATAGCGTGGTGTTTTAAACATCTGGAGACATTGACTATGATTCAAGTCATGGTGTTTTATCTGGAATCCAAAAAACATTAAAACACCAATTCAAGATCGAAGCTTTATGTATATAACCCTTTAATATTATAAAACCTCACGAGTATACTTGCATCACCACGATCCGTTGTGTGTATTCCGAGAATTAAATAAAACTTGAGAATTGCAGTGATCAAAATCCTTACGTTCATCAATTAAATAATGGCGTCGATTTTATGATGAGAATTACGATTAGTATATAGGAGATCATGTATAAACCAAAAAGATATGTATCTCCTAAATTAACTCCAAAACCGTTACACACAATTAATTGATAAGAAAATGTAAATTACTAATGTACCCTTTTGAATTAATTAAGATAAAGGACACTTGTCATCCCCAAATTATTTCTCACACTTCTCACAAAAGTAGGACTTTGTACAGGATCCTTTACCTCCCGTTACAAAACAAAACGAATCAATAACGTTCGAATTCCCCGCCGCGCAGCGCGAGGAATTTCACTAGTTTAATTATAATATTTAAAACACTTTTTAATATGTATACAATTTTTAATATGTATACAATATCGAAATTGTATGTTAGAGCATTCTCATCCAAACCATCAAAATATGTGAGGGGTAGTTTTTATATTATAAAGGGTATAAAAAATGGTTGTGAGTGGAGGAGAGAGAAAATGTTACTGTTCATCTGTATATTTGAGGGAACACTGTTCACCAAGTATAATTTTTTTAATATATATTGAAAGTGGTTGTGAGTGAAGGAGAGAGAAAAATGTAATGATAATATTATTTAATTGAAAAGGGAGAGAATAAGTATTTGTTTTTAGTGAAAATATATTGGTATAGAAGTTGTTTTTTAATAAAATGTATGTATAATTTTTGATGAATTGGATAAGAATATTCTTATAGTTTGGACTTTGGAGCAGGTACAAGTATAACTTGCTTGACAGGGTATCCTTTATCAACACTTTGTCAGAACCGATTAACCTTTACAAAAGGGCATTACTGTCATTTCATCATAATAATCTCTCTCACACCTTTAAAACTTTAACCCCATCTCTCCCCCATCCGTTCTCTTTCTCTAAAAAACCCCAACCTCTCTCTCTTCTCTCTCTCATCCTCAAAAGTATGGCTCAGAAGAGAGAGAAAGAAGAAACCGAGCTCAAAGTTCCTGAAACCCTAACCTTATGCTCACCGCCTATCACCGTCGCATCCTCCACCATCTCCACTTCAGACGACCGTAAACCGCTACCGGAAATACCAGATCTAACGTCCGGTGTCACCGTTGACTTTAGACCAACCTCCGCCGCCTCGCCGGAAACCTCAGATCTGTCTAAAAAACGCCGATCGGAGGCGGTTGAGCCGTTGAGCAACAGCGCGTGCATCAGTTCTAAGCGGCGCGTGGTGAATCGGTGCTCTGGTTGCAAGCGAAAAGTCGGATTGATCGGATTCCGGTGCCGTTGCGGAGAAATGTTCTGCTCCGAACACCGTTATTCCGATCGACATGTCTGTAGCTACGACTACAAAGCCGTCGGACGTGAAGCTATCGCGCGCGAAAATCCGGTTGTTAGAGCGGCAAAGATTCTCAAGGTGTAAAATACGATTAGAAAACGGAAACCGAAACGACGTCGTTCGGATAATCGATTCGTTGCGTCTTCGCATGTGAAAATATGACGCCAAAGGTTAGGAACAGAGAAGAAGTGAAGGTAGGTGTGCTGACGTCACGAGAGGCGGTTGGGGAAGAAGGGGTGGTTGTGAAATTTGGTGAAAGTTGAGGGGTGTATTTGTTAATTGATTATATATGTTTTAGTGTAATGTAATGTTATATTATATGATCTACGGTGATGAATTTTTTATTATTGTGTTTGTGTTGATTATTGAATGAATGTTTCGCTCTCAAGGTTAGGCTGGCGAATTGGAAAAATGATGAATAATAGAGAAAAGTCAGAAGGTGATATGGTGGCTGGACCAACTAACTTTACAGCAAAGTGTATGTATATTGTGTTTAAAATAGTTATTGATCGCTATCTGGGCCACATGTTGGCGATTAGTGTCTGGTGGTGAGTCTGTGTTCGGTACTTACTCAATCTCAATGCTCATAATAGGCTTGACATGGGCTCACACCATTGTATCGGGCCTTTTCAACTCTAGCCCATTATCATGTATATCGATTTACAACTACAAGTCTATAACTAAGCTTAAGATTTTAGCTTTATTTAATACTTGCATCCCAACACATCAACTCCAACCCTAGATCCTTTAGGCATAACATAAAGGCCTATTGACATATTTTAACTACATTCTAAATAGGGTCAGAAAACAGAAGTTTTTCTTTGTTGTTTCTAATTATGTATCGTTTTATTTATTCTAACTTCTAAGTGGTTGTGTATCAAGCATTGTTACGCTGTTACATGAGCGTGTGAATACGCTTAATTAAACAAACAGGAAAAATATAATTTTATTTTGTATTTCTGAGTTCAAAGGAAAAGAGAAAAGAAAGTAAAAATATTATGTGTTTCCGAGTTGAAAAGAAGAGAAAAGAAATATGTAATTTTACAGTTATACACTTTATAATAGGTTAAGCGGAAGGGTAAATTGTAAAATGAGTAAACTGCCGTTTTCGTCCCTGTGGTTTGTCTAAATTACCACTTTCATCAAAAAAAAAAAAAATCATGTCATTTTCGTCCCCAAGTTTTCTTAAATGTGTCATTTTAGTCCAATAACTTAATGTGTCATTTTATACCGGTTAAAGCATCAACCGATAAGTCAAAAAGTCAAATTAACTGGTATAACCGGTTAACCGAACTGATTATTAAAATTAACCAGTTTGTGCACTCTAGCCGTAATGTAACAATCCAAGTTAATCCTTTTATTGTTGAGTCTGACCTCTATTCGGCCCATATGTACCGTTGGTTCAATAGCCTGAATCCAGATACAGTGTATATCCATTAAGGCCCAAAACCTGGCCCATAAAAAGAAAACACCGATCATCCCCATGACACGTGGCACACTGCTAACGTCACGTCCACTGAAACCGTCATAGACCACCGCATCACCCTAACAATCCCCAACACTATATAACCAAACCTTTTCTTGCTCGCTAGTCTCCTTCTTTTCCGTCTTCTCTTTCCTTTTTCTTATTATCATTCCGTTGCGGCCTTCGATTAACACAGCAAGGTATACGTTCATCTAAATTCTACATAATGTTAAAGATATTCAATTTGTTCGTATAATGTATCTATCATTAATCATTTAATCGTAAACTATTGCTGATTAAATTCCGAATTAGATTGTATTTGTTGATTGATTTTGATATATACGTATATATAGTTGTTCTAGATTGTTACGAATTGTTTGCTGCTGGATGATTTCTTCGTTTTGTGTTCTGTTTGCTTGATTGATTTAGCGATTAGCTTCTGCTGCAGTAGTTAATCTCGTTGATGATGATTTATTGTTTTAAAAGTTAATTTAGGGCTTTTAGGATGATATTTTTCTACTTGTACGGGCGTGTTATGATGCGAATTTGTCTTATAGAGGAATTAGGTATAGAGACTATGCACAAAATTAGCATATGGAGGTGAAGATTATATAGACCTAATGTTATTTAGGGGAATTGTGGTTGATTGTGGTGTATACATGTTTTATGTAGATATCTGGTAGAATAAGTTTGTTTGTTTGTTTTTTTTTTAATGTTTATTAACGTGTTGAAGTGTTATGTGGGGCTGCGCATGACAGCAAGAAAGTTAGGTGTTGTATATAAGGAAGAGAAATGCAGAATGATATGGCTAGCACATTTCGAATTATTTTATTGCTTTTGATCTAGAATGTGGCTGTAGATGTTGTTAGGTATTCACAGACGATGACGGATATGGAAACTAAAGAACATGAGGATTTAACGTGGTCTAGACTCTAGTCTAAGCTGATCCATGTCCACGCCTCCACGGGCTGCAACTAGGATCTTTTTTACTCTTTGTGGAGGTGATGAAAGGTTACAATGCCCTAGACGTCTATTTGTTGTAATAAAATTAGGGTTACAAACTTTCTAGACAAGAAAACGGAATTTAGGTAAGCTGTTTAATTCCCCATTAGAATGGAAACTACGGCCGGTTGCCCTTTGCGAAGCCTAGACATCTAACAGATGTTCTGCTACTCTGCTTGGAAGAGATCAGTAGACATAGGATTGCAAATGATACATCTGCTGTGGTCAGATATTTGGATGTCGATCAAATCGTGTTATGTGTTTCCATCATAGTGATTACGAAAAGAGGGAAATGTGAATAGACAAATATGAATTCCAATAGGAGGAGAACACTTTGGATTATGAAATAGTTAACGGTGAAGACAAGAACTGGTTATTAGTATATAAACCAACTAGGTCTGTCGGGAGATTAGAGACGACAATCTAGACATTTTTACGTTATTGGTCCACTTATGTTTTGTATCTTGGGGCTTGGGAGATTCCTTATTGACCTTTGAAGCAATTGCGTCAAGTTCTTATGCTTGTTACATCAGTCATATTCTTGTTGTATTAAAGATGACTTCTTGATGGTCTAGAAGGAAACTTTTCTAAATCACATGACAACCCGTGTGCTGGACAACAACATTTAATGTGTCACCTTCAAGTTTATGGAATGAATATATGTTGGAACTTTATGAACATTTGTAGAATTAAGAACAAATCTAAACAAATCTATGAATGAAGCGAATTTAATATAGAGAGAGATAGCTAAGTGTATTGTGAAATATGTTTATGAGATACTAGTTATAATGCATTTAGGTGCGTCAAGGTGCTTAGGGCTGTGGAAGCTGTTGTATTTAAAAAGTACTTGTAAATTAAATATGCACAACGAATGAAAAAAATATTAAAAATTCACAAAACATGCATAGTAAGATTTAAAAACTAAAACCATTCCATAAATGCAATTAAAACGTGAAGACCTAACATAGTTAGCAGTTAGAGAATCGTTAACAATAAAAAAAAAGATGTTGGTGAATTTAATGTCATCAATGATTTTATGTAACTGAGACATACACGAGACCAGATCGAGTCAAGGTCAAGCTTTAATACGGGATAGGAAGTGCATAGTCCACAGTTGTATAAGCTAAATAACCCTGCACCGGCAAAAGCAACAAAAAGGGACTGCACAGGCGGGGTTGAAGGTTCCCGGTCCCTGAACGAGGTATGCATGATGTGATTAAACTAAGCTTAACTTGAGATATCTGGAATTGTAAGAAGCACGTGGGTCATAACCCAAACTGAACCACATGTCAGAGAGATTTAATCTGAAAGTCAATTGCGTTTAGTTTCTTTGATTTTTAACTGCTATGGTTTTCTTCTGTGGTGGTTGATGCCGACCATCATTGGTCAAAAGTCGCAAGCCACAAAGGACTCGCCTGCTGCGTAGGCATGACGTACAAAAGAGCGCATATTTGAGACAAAAATGTGCAGTAATAGGAAAACTTTAAATGTATATAATATACGGAGAATATATGAAAAGTTAATACCATTTTACAAATATAATTAAAATCTGATGTAAGTAGCAATTAGAATCATTCAATTACCAAAAGTTCTAAACCAGTAACAATTCACAAAAAAGGAAAAAAAAACAGCAAAATTCATTGTTCATCATCACCAATCGAGTGGTTAAACTAAAAAAATATAAAACTACTGGTTTATGTATGTATTAAGCTAATCAAACTTAGGGAAAAAAGTCGCTAGAGAAAGCTAAGTGTATTGTGCAGATGCTTCTAGCTAGCATCTGTACTAGCTGATACAAGTTAAGTAGCTCACTAACTTTCAGTTAAACGTAAAAGTTTACTAAAGTCTGTTATATATAATAAGCTTGATTCAGATGCATATAGTAGACCAGCTAGGTTTTCTGGATAATTAACTGTTACTAATGTAAAATAACGTGACAGTAGGATCTCCCCCCCCCCCCCCCCCCCCACAATTTATGTAATCTTTACCCAATCTAGGGTTTGTAAAATTGTAAGCTATTTTCTTGAATTCTGTTTTTGTTTCTGATTGTCTGGAGCTTGGTTCCACTTTAGTGCTTGATTTTTTCCGTTTAGTGCTTGCATTCCAGAATTAATTTTGATTGTTTAGGGCTTGTTTTTAATTGTCTATATTTGTTAATTTCTGAATTTGTCACTGAATTGGGGTCGGCAGTCAGCTTGCTATAATGATTTTTGATCGGTTCTTAAATTTTTATATTTGTTGGTTTTGATTGTTTCTATTTTAGCCTAAGGCTTGATAACAGGTAATTGTTTGTTATGGCTGGTATGCAGGTCAAAACAAGCAATTAAACCTGTAAAATGGTTAGAGCATACTCACAAGAGCACACTTACAAGCACCCATGGGAACGAGTCACATCTGCATCATGGCGCAAGTTTGCCGACCCAGAGAACAAACGCACCTTATCACACATCCTACAAGTTGACACATTGAACCACAAGCTCGAGTCTGATTCCGGTAAGCTCTACACCACCCGTGCCATCACCATTCATGCTCCTGGTCCGTGGTTCCTTCGCAAGATTGTGGGTCAAGATATTTGCCATTGTGTCGAGTCAACTGTTGTTGATGCCAAAACGCGATCGATGCAGCTTGCTACCAAGAACATTAGTCTGCAGAAATACGTTGAGGTGGAAGAGAAGATCAGGTATGATTATGTGGGTCCCGAAAATTGGGTAACAGGTCAAACTTTGACCTGGGTCAATTCGAAAAGGCATTTTTATGTGCAGGTCAATTTGGGCTGGCATACCTCTTTACTTTTTATTCTTTTTAGTTTTTGTTAAGAGTTATGCATTAAGTATGATTATTAAAACTAGAGGCCGGTTAACGTACAAGACCACCTACTTATCGTGCGATGTGTACACGAGCATCTCAACCGCACATTTGATCTAATCCAGGCTTTCAATTGAACGCGGTGGCACAATAGTAATTAACTTTGCACTATTACGCACATTATTGCATAATTACGCACGTTATTTGCATAATTACGCATGGGTTGGGTTAAACCCTAATTACGCACGTTATATTGGTGGTCGTGTACCGTCTCACGTTAAGAGCCTTTTGTATTAAAACCTTTCTCTGTATATATATATTTTTTTTAAATAATATGGATACAAAAGGTAGAACTTTGCAAGTACTTTGATATGTGTTATGTGACTTTTTTGAGCCAACAGTTTTTTTTGTTAAGTGCAAATACAAACGGGTAATACGTGTATGTGGGTCAAATTAGATTGGGCCAATTTCAACAACTTTTTTACATCTGTGAATACGTATTGAACAAAATATTATTAAAAAAACTATTTACTCAAAAGCTACTAACACTTTTGGTCACTTTTGACCCGATTTCTTTTTAGCTGTTCTAAAAAATATTTATGCTCGTTTGACTTGTTATTACTGAACAAATAAAAACGCGTTGAAATTGTTAGGTACGATCCGCACCCAGACAATCCAACCGGATGGACACTTTGCAGGCAAGAAACGAGCATAAGGATAAAGCCGTTGTCGAAGCTGGCATCAATGGCGGAGAAGATAGAGCAAAAATGTGTTGAGAAGTTTCAGCAGAACAGTGCCAAGGGTAGGGAGGTTATGGAGAGGATGTGCAAGTACTTGGAAGCTGAGTCATCTTCCAGGGGCATTTCTGTCTAACTGTTGTAGCTTGTGTTTTCTGTTAAGACGGTTTTTAAGGTCTTAAGAAGGAAAGATTAGGAAGTCATAAATGGATTCTAAAATGCCATTAAGCGTGGCGTTGATGGTTAATAAGTGCGGTAGAAATAGTCAAATAGGTGCATATCAAAGCATATGAAAGACATCATGGTGTTAAACTGGGCGTGTTCATGGGTTAGTGGGTCGAGCCAAACATAAACCAAAACCTGAAGTTTAACATAAATTTGAAGTTTTTTCTCTTTATATTATTGTTACTTTAAAATTACAAATTACCCTTGGAAACATAAACCTTGTAAACCAAGTGGATTGAAAATAGCCCTATTCAAACATATAATTCTTCTTCATCATCATCATCATCAAACTTAGTAAATCCGACAAATAGCAAGGTTAAGGTAAGGTCTGATCAAACTTGGTAAATCCGATTAATAGCAAAGTTAAGGTAGGGTCTGATCAAGCTTAGTAAATCTGACCAATAGCAAAGTTAAGGTAGAGTCTGAGGAGGGTAAGATGTAATTAATTGATAAGTGAGACCCCCGAGTCGATAGTAGTTTTACATCCAGCCTTGTACATAAAGCAAACATATAATTAAAAGATACAATTATTTTCATTCCTTTTTTTCTTAAAGAGTTGTCATTAGAGCATTATGTCATCATTTTGTTTTTGCTATATAATTTAACTAAAAATCATATTTATCATTTAAATTATATTTCATCCACTATTTTTATCTTCATCTTATTCACAAACACATATTTCAGCCTTGTACATAAAGCAAACATATAATTAAAAGATACAATTATTTTCATTCCTTTTTTTCTTAAAGAGTTGTCATTAGAGCATTATGTCATCATTTTGTTTTTGCTATATAATTTAACTAAAAATCATATTTATCATTTAAATTATATTTCATCCACTATTTTTATCTTCATCTTATTCACAAACACATATTTTATTAGATTGAAGATCCTGTACATTAATTCAAAAGTGTGAGTAGTGTGAGAAATATTATGGAGATGACATGTGTCCTCAATCTAAATTAATTCAAAAGGGTAAACAAGTAATTTTCTTATTGATTTAATTAATTGATAACCTTCCATAACCGCCACCCTTAATTATAGGAATACGAATTAAGAATTAATCTACGAATTTGTGTCATCTCGTTTATCAATTATTAATTCTGAAGATTGCAGAATGAAAATTTATAGAGTGTTATATAGTGATGGATGCAGAATGAAGGTTTTATATAACACTACAAATCTCTATAAAACACTACGAATAACATATAACACCATATAACCCTTTTATAACTCTATATAACACAACAACATTATATATAACACTACACCATTTAGAACTGTATAGTGTTATATATTTTTATATAGTGTTATATAGTGTTACATAGTGTTATATGGTGTTATATGGTGTTATATAGTGTTTGGGGGGGGGGGGTAAGTGCACGGTCCTCCCTGGTGTTATATAGTGTTATATGATGGATGTATAATGTTATATAGTGTTATATGGTGTTATATGGTATTATATGGTGTTATATAGTGTTATTTAGAGTTATATAGTGTTATATTTTTCTGATAGCATGTCTATGATAGATGTGTAGTGTTATATATTGTTATATAGTGTTATATAGTGTTACACAGTGTTATATGGTGTTATATTGTGTTACATAGTGTTATACGGTGTTATATGGTGTTATATAGTGTTATATGATGGATGTATAGTGTTATATATTTCTTGTAGCAGTTACATATTTCTGGATTTTTTAGAATGTTCGGATTTTAGAATAAGTTTAAAATTGAATCGCTAGAATTTAGGAGTGAATCACTAGAATTTAGGAGAGGTTACCTAATTTGAAACATATACAAAGACATTATTACCCCTACAATTTTCAAATCAGTCCAAATGTTTAAAACACAATTTATAATTTGGTCCCTATTGATCTCAACCATTAGATCAAAGATCTAGTGGTTTAAAACACTTCTTACACTTCTCACACTTTAGACACTTTGTACACTATCCCTACTCTATTCTATTATATTCCTCGTTTTTATACACATAATAATTTGATATGGGATGAATAGTAGCTTTTCATATATAAAAAGCAACTGTAGCATTTTTTCAAAATATAAAAACAAGGCATAGATATGGTGGTTCTCACGTGGAGTGAAAAATGATGATTTTTAAACATTACTTTAAATTATAAAAATGAGGGGAGTTATGGTATAGCTGATACAAATGCTCTTAGTCCCAATCAAAAGACGTGAATGCTCTTAGTCCCTGTCGTTAAAACTTAAAATGCATCACCAGTCTCTTCCATAAACACATTCACTCATTTCACCCTCAAATTCACCCACTCGTCTCTCTGCGATATTCTTCTCAACTTTTGACAATGGTGTTTGCAATCGTATTCAGATTCATATTTATCGCCCTTTGCCTTTTGCTAATCTCCTCAACGTTTATCTTTGCTCGAGAATCTGAGTTCTCTATCGCGCATGCTCCCGCTCTTATGGACGTTGGATCTACAACCCTGGTCACTATTTCCATGGTTGTTGCGTCCGCTGCTTTACTGCTGCTTTCTCTTTTGCAATAGTTCTTTTTTTGTTATGGATTATTAAATGTATTTTCAGTAGTGATTGCTAGTATTTTGAAATTTTATTGTATTTATTATTCTTTTATCTGAAAAAAGAATTCACTAGAAAACAATAACTAAGTTGATCTAGGAGCAGCGCATTGCGAACGGGCCGTTAAATGGGAAAAATAGGGGTAAAAATATTAAACTACACACGCATGCTATAGCGTGTTAACTCGCAAAATTTACACCTAAACGTAAAAAGAAAAATATAAGCGATGAAAAGTATAAAGAGCTAAAGTTGAAAGTGAAAAAGTTTTGGGGTTAAATTGTAAAATATATAAAATTATTAGGTTAAAAGTATAAAAAAAGACAAAAAAACAAAAGGTGGATACAACCCACTAAAACCCATGGTACAACCCATAAGGCATACCTAAATTGCAAATTAGTATACACTAGTATTAAGCCCCCCCCCCCCCCCCCCCCCGGGACGCGCTCGCGCGCGTTGCGCCGGGGGGCATAAACCATGCCAAGTAGCACTAATGCTACACACCAGTGACCAACAACATCGAAAAAGCTCGTAAAAACAAAATAAACAAAAAGGAAAAATAACACCAAACGAAAAACATATGTAAAATTGTTGAACCACGCATGCCCGTTGTGACATATGATAATGCGAAGAAATTAAACTGAAACGTAAAAATAGAGAATAACTAAGTCGATCTAAAGACCACGCGTTTTGCGACGAACCTATCAAATAGGACAAAATAGACGCGTTGTGACGGTCCTGTCAAACAGGAAAAAATAGACAAAAAAATGTTGAAACCCATATGCACGTTGCGGCGTGTTCACTTACAAAATTAGAACGAAAACTAAAACGGAAAATTTGGAAAAGATGAAAGATACGGGGATCAAAGTTGAAAATAAAAATGTGTTGTGGTTAAATTGCAAAAGATGAAAAAAAATTGGGTTAAAAGTGAAACTCAATTTTTTTTTTGGAAAACTCCCAAACCTTGGAGTACAACTCACTAAAGCACCAACATGTTCCTAATTTATAGTCAGTGGCGGACCCAAGATTTTTTTTTCATTGGGGTCCATTTTTTGTGTAAGGATTTTTCACAACCAAACATTAAAATTTTCGGGTCGGTCATCGTAGTCGGGTCGGGTCTAGGAGATAATGTAGAAGCATTTCGTGGACATGAAACTACTACATTATATGTTGGAAGTTTTATTTGGTAATCAAGTGTTAAATAAAATCGACATTCAATTATCATTTTAAAAAAGCAAATTAGAGGGTCAATGGGTGGTTGTGCTGTTTTAAAACACTAGTTTAATTTTGATGGAAAAAATAAACTAAAAAAACAAGACATGTAAGACTTAAACTTGGAATCTATTTGTTGGAACACAAGGAGATTTACCATCACACCATCTTTGCTTTTAATACTATTGAAGAAACACCAGAACTAATGACCAGAATCAGTCAGATCTGGGGGTGAGGTTTCTGCATAAAAGGGTTAATCCTCTCGTCGATTGCTTAGATTGGAACTACATCGTCGGAGATCTTTGCAAAATAGAAACGCCGTTAGCCTCGTCACGGGGAGAATGGGGGTTCTCTCCGTGACCACCCTCCGGCGTGAGAATAAGTATAATGATCTCGAAGAAGATGAAGTAGTAAGAAGTGAAAGTATGTGAAAGTAGATTGTGAGATCATACCTGAATTCTCATATTTATAACCGACGTTGGCGCCAAAAGGTGTAACGGAGGTAATAACGGAAATTACTTTTCGTTAACAATTATCTCTTTTTCCGTTAATAGTTAGCTCCACATCCATGCACACGGATCGTGGGTTTCATCAACAACGGGGGAGATGCCACATGGAAAGTGGTATTGTGTAGATCTTCCTTTAAGTTGTTGCCATCATTGTGATTTAGATGAGTGTAGGATCGTTGTTGGACCCAAATGAGTCGATCAGAAGAGTTGTTTATCCGATTCAAAGGCGAAATCAATGAAACAGACGCTCAAAGTAATTATAATGCCTCTTGTATTGATTTAACACTGATTACAACCTGAGAACAATCTGGCAGCACTTCGTTACACAGTTCTGATTCTGTGCCAAATGAACAAACAAGTGCACTATTTATACTAGACATGATTTCGCTTTTATGTCCAAATGCCATTCGGGCGAAATCAGAAGTTTCTGATTTCGCTCCAAGTGACCTTGGACATTATGAGCGAAATCAACACCTTAACTTCTAATCTTTGATTCTCGAACTTCGTGCACTGGTTATTCTAACCTATCCTATTACATTATACAAGACGAAGTCAATAGACGTAATGCACTGACAGACTCCCCCTCGGATATTGACGAAGTCTTCAGTGACTAATCTCTGTCATGACACCTCTTCAGTCTTGATCATTCTGGATTCTTACTCAGATTGTAACAATATGACCATCCTTCAATCTCTATCTTTGATCAGCTTCTCTCTTTGACTTTTAAACCAGAATCTCATCACTGGCTCTATCATCAACAGCTTCATCATAAGGCTCTCCCTTTCGTCAAGCTTCCGTGCTTTTAGGGATCGACACCTAGCTTTCCAGCTACAAGCTCCTCCTCTCTTCCAGCTTGTCTTCAGACTCCCCCTTAGACTCTGCTCTCGGGATCGTAGTCTGGATTACCTGCAATCACTCATTCAATTATAAGTAACAACATTTTAAACTTCAAATTTTCCAGAAATCGTAATCTGACAAATCAAACTCCTCAAAATCACTTCTCATGAATTTGGCAGTTTCATCAAAACGTATCGAAAACTAGCTCTATAACAATATAAGCATTCAAATCCCACACAGTTAATCATCCAAGTCCAACTTAATGAGCTTGGAGATATCACAAACTGTTTTTGATTTTGATTTTTAATTTCAAGTTTCAAATTAATGAACTTGTTTTATTTTCAGAAACACAATCAGCTTACTCAGATTTTGAAACTCAGCATCTCAGACATCAGTTGTCAAAAATAAAGCAGAAAGAAAAATCTTTTTGTATTTTCTGAAATATAAAGCAATAAAGAAATATGTACAAACATATTTACAAACAATATTTTTTGTTTGAGTATGCGCCAGAGAATCATATCAGTTTTTGACAAGTCACAAGTACCGTTGAGCTTATTTTCACTTTAAGAATTAAAAAATTCACTTAGATTGTCGATATACTGGTCCACTTAAATTTTCATACAAATTTCAACTAATTCAAGATACGATTTAGATGTTTTAAGAACTTAAACTCATTCATGTGTTCCACCTCTTGAATATACTCCCGTATCCAGAATCCCAAATATTCAGTCTTACAGGTGAGTATACCACATATGATATCTGTCAGGGGTTAAATGCGAGGGCCGTGAGAGCTCAGGTTGATACTTCCGTATACACAGAGAGATGACGGCTTCGACTTTTCGGTGTGTCCCCTTTAGAGGATCTTTTAGTTACAACAGCACACGATTAGCATTTTGCAATGTTTCATCATTTTTATGCTGAGGGTGGTGCTATATTTCAAGCAATGCAGAAAGTATTATTCGGGGACTAGGTCAGAACTTCCATTCAGCAGAAGTCCCGGAATAATACCCCAGATATCACTGAGTATAAAGACCTAGTATCTCAGAATAAGGGACCTTTCAAACGAGATTTCAGGGGTTACCTATATATCCAAGTAGTGTTCCCCACGAAATAAGTAAGTTTGAATTTAGGTTTATATCCCGAAAAAGTTTACTAAATGTATAAAAACCTATCGGCATATCATCAGTGAGACTGTTTAACACTATTTAATCATTACAATTCTTTAGCATACTGTAACTGTCTACTGATGTACTATCATTTCCTCTTTTTTACGCAAAACTCAGATTTTTGAATTTTATCATGTTTTTGTCTTTTTCAAATTTTCTAATGTTTTTGGATTTTCTGACAATACAATTTTTCTCCCCCTAAAATGCAAAATCATTAACAATTTGACAACACGATACTGATAGCTTTGTCTCGCCATCCATTTTCTGCTTCTCGTGTACTGCATTACAGAAAATATAACATATAGTACTAATTACCCCCATGATTTACAACCCATTGATTTTAACAATTTGAAAACCGTTTTTCAATCTGATGAAAATAATCATGTTTGTTCAGCCGTGAGGGTTTCGGCGTATTCAATCAACATATATTCAGAACAAAAATTAAAAACAAACATATTTTTGGTTTTTAATTTTTAATTTTTTTTAGGTTTTTAGGGTTTTGAAAATATTGTTTATTTATGTACAGAAAACAATCAAACTAAACTCCCTGTTCAACCAAACCAGGGTCCAGCAACCTCTTCCTCCTCTTCAAGTGCCAGGCTGCTCTTGTTTTCATTTTCACAATCTTTGGTTCCGATGAGCACCTGCACATTTAACAATTTGATCATTTGAACAATGCAACCCAAGCCTGTTTAGACTCAGGTAGTTGAACATGAATTTTCCAGGTAAAACTGGGTAGTTTCTTTCATTTTTCTCAAAAACATTATCAATTTTAATCTCAACTTTTTCATCTTTTACCGAATTGACATTTTTCTTAACAGACCATGTTTGACCCGTCGGTGTTCCTCGTTTGTAAAAATGTGATTCTTTTTGAACATTTTGTTTCTGAACAACATTTGGTTTCCAAAACTGTTGAGGTTTTGTCATATCAACTGATGTTTTCCAACTCTGTGTTATTCTCAATCTGGGTGTGTGAGAATTCCAGGTCTGTCTTGAATCGAACCTGTTCGGGTTTGATTTCCAATTTTGATTTGAAGCAAACTTGTTTGTATTGTACCTCCAAGTTTGTTTCGAATCAAATTTGGTTGACCTTGGTTTCACATTCTCAGATTTCTGTTTTTCAACATTAACAGGCTTTGGATTTGGACACTTTCGTGCAACATGTCCAATTTTATCACATTTAAAACACACTTTCTTTGAAACATCCTTGGCCTGTTGTTGTTTCTTTTTCATAGCATCAAACTCCTCATTAGACTGTTGTCCAAATTTGAGTTTTTCCTCTTCTTTCAAACTTTTTCCTTGAACAAAACTTGTTTTTGCCTGAACATTTTGTGTTTCATTTTTCTTCCAGTTTTTTTTTTTATAACCCAAACCAGCCTTCATGTTTTTCTTTTTGAAACCAGGTTTGTTATAAGAACCTTTGTGACATTTACCAGCAAACTTTGGAATCTCAGACTTCTCAATCTCAACCATTTTGAAAACTTTATCAACCTTTTCTGAAATCACATTCTGAATCGAGAATACAACATCTAAGAATAGTTTGTCCGATCCAATCATGGTATAAACCAATCCTTTTGAATCATCATTCAAATTTTTCTCGGATTTTGTGTTTTTCAGATATCCATCATAAAGATTTCTTTCATCTTCATCCTGTGATTCAGACTTACCTTTTGTAGACTCATCTTTCAAAACGCTTTCAACAACCTTACTTACCACCTCCGAATCATTAGCATCATCAGATTTGGAGTAAGTCACATCGATACTTTCAGGTAACTGGTCAGCTATGTTCAAACCCTTTGCCACCTTTTCCTCATCATAAAAAGTATAATTGTTTCTCAATGGTGGTGGTACCTAATGAAATTCTGAACCAATACCCTTTTTGTTCTTGTCAGTATCTTTGTCATCTGGTGTGATGTTGAAAATGCGTTCGAGAATGTACGAAGAGTTATGACAACTTTGAAGTTTGGTTACAACCTTTTCTTTTTCAGCCAAGACTTGTTTAAGATTAGCAATTTCATCAACACATTTGTTCAATTCAAGTTGCTTTTCTTTAAACTTTCTTTCATACATTTCTTTAGTGACTAAAGTTTCAGACATTCTTTGATCAAAACTTTTGACTTGGCTTTTCAGAGTATCATAAGCTTCCTGTACTCTCTGACTCGACCACTTTAAAGAATCATACTGTTTTTGTAAATCTTGAAATTTAGTTTCTTTTTCAACACAATCAACACATTTAGCTGTACACTTTTCTGTCAAAATCTTATTTTCTTTTTCAAAATCATGACATTTCTGTGTTAGCTTTTCAACCTTTAGTTTCAAAATTTCCTCTGTTTCAACCATTTCTTTACATTTCATTTTGAAAACATTTTCAAGTTTGTTCGTTTCAACTTCTTTTGTTTTCATCAATTCATCTTTTTCAGTACAAGCTCTACATGTTTCCATGCATTTCTTGCATTGCTCAGTTGATTTTAAGATTTTAGAATCAGAATTTACCTCAGTGATTGGCACCTCGGTGTTTTCAGCTGTCTCTGTCTATTCCAGCTCTTGTTTCTTCTCGTCACCAGCACCATCATCACTAACAGACTTCAAATTCTCAATCTTTTCTTCAGTCTCTTTCAGCACCGTTCTTCTTTCTTCTTCTGTCCTTCTTCAGCTTTCTGTTCCTCTTCAGCAGCAAGCTTTGCGACAGTCTTCACTTCTTCAATCATCTTCTTCAATTCTTCTTCTTTTCTCTTCTTCATTTCTACCACCTTCGGTAGACTTGCTTCACAAACTTCTCTGATCTTGCCCTCCAAATCCGGCAGATATGTTTTATCAGATAACCTTCTTGTGTTGAAAGTAGCCTGTCTTGGAAGCAAATTTGTTACAGCTTCAAAATCCACTTTTGATGGGTCAACAACTGGATTACCCCGTGGATCCATGTAACATTCCAACTCATCATTCCATCTTTTTGCTCTCTGGGCTTCTTTGAATGGTTCGTTTAATTTTCCGATTTCCCATCTTGCATAATCTGCTTTCCACCATCTATCAGGATCAGCATCAGCTACAAATGCGTATCCAACAGCATCTTCTTCAGGGCACACTTGACTCCAGTCGTAACCTTCATCGTCATGAATTACTGCAAGAGCCCTTGATTTTTCTTCAGGCTGCTTCAATCTTGGAGGCTCAGACTTGTTCTGATGATAAATCGCTTTCTTGTAATAATCTTCTTTGAACGGGTTTTCAGAATCATCAGCATAATCATTTCTGCACTCGCGCTTAAAGTGACCTTTCTATTTACATTTGAAACATGTCACCTTTGATTTGTCAAAGCCTAACTTGGTAGAGGGTCCACCAATAGACTTTCTCCCCATGATCTCCATGAACCGCTGTGCCCGACGAACTGCACTGGCCATGCACCATCTTATATCAATCAGTTCCATCTCCTCGGGGTCTATTTGATCGTAATCTTCTTTCGTCAAGTTGGTGTTGCCAATCTTCCCTGCAACGAGGCTTTCATACGATTCAAGTACAGATGCCAAGAAAACCATTTGTTGTTTTGCTGACTCTTCGCTGAAATTCTGCCCATTCTTCAAATCCACTGCGATATTACACTGAAATAAATTCTTGGAAGCAGATTGACTTGAAGTGTTTGAAGAAGATCCACTGTGAAAACCACTGTGAAGACTTTCATTGATCACTGAATTTGAGCTTTCTGCAGAAAATGCTGTTCTTGGAGACCCATCCTGCGGTACATTTCCTCTGTAGTAAAGCTCTACATTCTGCTGATAAGCTGGATTGTTGACTTTAGATCTCTTTATCTCCAACTCATGGCTTTCAAGCCTTTCAATCAGCAAATCCACTTTTAAATCTTCAGGCTTGATTGTATTTTTCAACATTAGAGCGAAGTATTGCCAATCTTGATCATTTGGCAATGAATCAAACAATTTATCCACCATCTCCTCTTCAGTATATGTGATTTCATGTCTGGCCAGCTCCATTTTCAGATGCCCAAATCTTTCGATCATTTTACAAACAGATTCATTTTTCATGCAACTGAAAAGATCAAACTCTTTATGCAACAATTTCTTTTTGTTTTTAACAATTTCATTACTTCCTACACACTTTCTCTCTAACGCTTCCCACAAACTCTTTGAAGTTTTCTCTTGTTCAAGTAACGAGATAATATCTTCTCTTACTGATTGTTTGATTAATGTGATCATTTTATATTAAGCCACAACATTTTTTATGTCTATGTCTATGAAATATTTTGCATCTATTAACTCTCCTCCCTATTTTACTGGTTCAGTGTATCCATTTTTTAGTTTTAACCAGCTTTCAGGAGCGAAAGCTTTTACCCAACCCTCAAAACGGTTTTTCCACCAGTTATAATCTTCAACTTTCATTAGCTTCGGTGGCTTCTATTGACTTCCATACATGTTCTCAAACTTCAAATTCTCCGAAATCTCTCTTGAATATTCTCTCATCTCAGATCTTCTATCTGTTGATTCGGAAGTGAACGCGTTGTAGAATGTGTTGTAAAATTCTTCACCGTTGCTTGACATCTTCAATCACCTGAGAACAAACAAACAAACTCAATCAATTTAAACAATATCAAATCTTCTGAAATACACTAACACTCGGTTGTCGTGAAATGATCTTGACGCGAAAAAGTTCACTTTCGAGCGAAATATGACTCTTGAGCGAAATCAGATTTTAACCAAATATTCCCTTTTGAGCGAAATCAGGGAATAACACTATGAGCGAAATCACTTGACTAACAATTCGAGCGAAATCAGACTTTAAGACTTTTGAGCGAAATCAGGTTTTGAACTCTGGAGCGAAATCTGTTTGAACTCTTGGAGCGAAATATCAGTTGTTATTAAGAGCGAAATCAGACTAACTCTTGAAGCGAAATCACAACTATCTAGTCAACTGGAGCGAAATCAACAGATATCTTGGAGCGAAATCATGTTTCTTTGTGTCTCAAAAGCGAAATCAGACGATCATTGGAGCGAAATCACACATTGTCCGTTCGAGCGAAATCAATTCGAAGTCCATTTTTAGTCCAAATTTAAATGTGAAACTTTCAAGGGTTTATCTATGTCCAATTTTAAACAATCCGTGAAATTTTGATCTGGTTTTGACTGGTAAATTTTGTCCTGCTGAAGAAAGAAGGTGTAGAAGACAGAAATCTAATGCAATTGAGCTAAACTCTTCCTCATGTGCTCTGATACCACTTGTAGGATCGTTGTTGGACCCGAATGAGTCGATCAGAAGAGTTGTTTATCCGATTCAAAGGCGGAATCAATGAAACGGACGCTCAAAGTAATTATAACGGACGCTCTTGTATTGATTTAACACTGATTACAACCTGAGAACAATCTGGCAGCACTTCGTTACACAGTTCTGATTCCGTGCCAAATGAACAAACAAGTGCACTATTTATACTAGACATGATTTCGCTTTTATGACCAAATGCCATTCGGGCGAAATCAGAAGTTTCTGATTTTGCTCCAAGTGACCTTGGACATTATGAGCGAAATCAACACCTTAACTTCTAATCTTTGATTCTCGAACTTCGTGCACTGGTTATTCTAACCTATCTGTAACACCCCGAAATCGGGTTTGGTAATCAAAACCCCTTATTATTAATACACGGGTAAAATACCGTTAGCAGTAACGGTAACCCGGTAAATATTAGGATTTAAAATAAATAAATCTAATATTAAATAAAACGTGAATAGATCTTTTTAAGGAACTTAAGTTTATAAGAGCCCGAGTCAACGGGACTTAAAATACAACGGGTTTTTAACTCCCGGAACCCACTAAGTTAACTAGGTAAGATTAACCTAGTTAGTAATGGGTAATTAAATAATAAACTATGAGTTATAGTTTCATTTATGAATATCTAAACTTGAGGGACCAAAATCGTGAAAAAGGAAACAAGTTTTATTTAATAAAAAAAATAATAACACACCACACACACTAAGTGTGTGGATCGATCTCCAGGAGCGACCAGGAGGGTGAAAACCCTAGAACTCAACAAATCTTGCAAATTGAAGGTTCAATTCAAGTCCAAATCGAATTCTAAACATAGATTCCTGATTCTCATCACAAGGGGATTACAAGGTATGTAAAATTTTGAGAAATCTTTCAACTTGAAATTCTCATGAATTTTGAATAATCTGAGATTCTAGTTGCATGTGTATGTTATGATGATTTAGGAACTACTATAGTGTTTAGGGACAAACCCTAGACAAACACAAGCTGAAATCATGTGAATTTTTAGTGAAAATTATGATCACCATTGTAGGTGATTAGTGAGTTATGTGAAATTTGATGAACACTAGGAAATAGATTGTTAATATAGTGTAAATTGACAATTTTGAAGTGAATTCAGAAATTGTAGAAGTTAACCACTTTGTAAGACGGTTGATTTATGTGAAATTTGGGCTAAGAGATAAGCTAGAGACATGATAAATAAACATGTAAAATTCTGCCCTTAAGGTGTTTGATGAAATGCCTCAAAGAAGGCTCGAAACTAGAATTTTTGTAGTTAAAACACTTAATCGTGATGTTTTGGCTATTATACAAAACGTGATTTAAAAGAGTTCTAAATATGATGAACGTGGTTAGAACTTTGGTTAAAACGGTGGTCTAAAGATAACGCCTACCGGGTAATTAAAGAATGCTAAAACTAGTCGATGAACTCGAATATGCAATTAGTATACTAATGGGCATTTGACTTTTTAAAAGTCAAACTGACCTATAATCCGATAAATGGTAATCTTTGGTATGAAATGCGTAAGGTGGAATAATCGTATTAAATTGTGATTAAACTAACCACCTTGAAAACAATGATGATAGTTTGACGCGTAACAAGCTAGGTGGAAGCTTGATGAGGGAGCGGGTCAAACGAATCAAGAAGGAAAGGAAAAAAGCATAGTTCGGACACGAGGTAAGTATATCTTACACTAGTCATATATTTCATAATATCCTTTTGTCGTATTACGAAAAAGATAATTTATGACGTAAGCCATAGTAGGCTAAAAAGTGTTAAGAAATGGAAAATGGGTAAAAATGGAAATTTAGTCAAGTATTGACTAAAGTAAAATAAGTTTCAAAGGACACCCATAGCATAAGCCGAATGGGTTAAAAATATAGGAAATTGACTTTAGAAAGAAAGGGACCTAGTGAGAAAACCCGAAATGGGTCGGATGTGTGATTGGTAATTAAAAACCATGTTTTTGTTACATATGAAAATGTTGAGTTATATAGACCGAACAGGTCAAATGGTGGGAATAATGTCATTTGACAAAATCAACTAATGTGGAGGTCAAGTCATGTGTTACAGGAGCGAATGGTAATTGGGATAATTGCGTCGCCATAGAATATCGGTAATAAAAAGCAAGGTGTTGAAACGGGTCACTAGGTTGACTCGAGCCAGGTACGTATAAATACGATTGTGGTTAAACATACATTTTTAGGGTCAATTAAGTAGCAAATGCCCTTCGTCGTAAATGAGGGGCCAAAGTTTACTAAAATATCCTTGTTAAGTAAACCGGGCAAACGACCTTTAAAGGTTGTTGGAAATAAGTGATTTGGTAGATTAAATCCTTAAGATAAGTATAAAACGGATGTTATGGGACCTTAGCGCATAAATACCCTTAACGGGTCAAAATAAGAATACCAACGAAAACGGGTTAAATTTGTGTAATAAATCGGGGACTATAAACCTAATATGATAGACAACATTGTAATTATAAGGTTCATGGGAAACCAGGTTCAAACAATCATGCTGTTTGATAAAATCACGAACGGGTCAAGAATTGGTGAAAAGGGGTAATAAGCCGAAGACTTGAAAGTCTTAAGTTCCGTTAACCCGGATGTTAGATTTTAACTCCATAATGTGGAGAGTTAAATTACAAACACGTAGGAAGAAACGGTAGGTCAAACGGATAAGCGGTTTGAAAGATACGGAAGTTTCCGTGTCAACAAACGGCAAAATGGAAAAAGCTGATGCAGAGGCCACCGTAACTTACGGTGGGTACCGTAAGTTACGGTGGGGGGTTGAATTCTTTACGGCAGTTCTCCCCTGCCTTACGGTGGGAATTGTTATAACAGGGCTACCGTAAATTACGGTGTCCACCGTAATTTACGGTGGACCCTGTACAAAATGTGTTTTTGATCAGTTTTGTTTCCCGGACTTGTTTAGATACGTTTTGATCCCGTATGACTAAAGCATTTCATGTTTTTATGAAATGTAGGTACTTTGTGGAAGCCGGAAGACGATCAAGCTCAACGAAGAACCGAACACGATACAGTTACATGCTTCCGCACTTCGCCACGTTGTAAATTTTAAACAACGAATTTCGATCACGTTATATAGAATAAATTGAAATTTGTAAAAGTTTTAATAAACCCGTATTTTTATAATATGTGTTGTCTTAGCTACACATCTAATTGTTGGTAATTACATACAAAATCGTTAATTAGTAACAAGGGTGTTACAAGTTGGCGAATCCAGAGTTGTGAAAAGGCGATTTTCAGGTATTAGTCACCAAAATCTCCGATTTTTTCATGTTTTCTCCTGTCGAATCAAGATCTGAAGCTGTATTGACTACCATGTGTGGCTAAAACCATTGTGACTTCCCCTGGGTGGACGATTGCTAGGTTTTGCACATTTACTTTGTTTTGCGGTTCTTGTAACTTATACATCTTGATCACTTATGCTGATTTTGTTAAACGTTATTTATATTTGAACTATTTATCTGTTAAAGCGTATTGGTGATTTTCTTGCATCTTTAGCAGGTTGGTAATTCGGTGGGTAGTTGATATCTTGACGGAGTGATAGGTTGTATGGTTAGTATTAAAAACCGTCCCTGACTATGTGGTGTTTGAATTAGTAAACATATTTTTGTCTTAAATTTGTAATTGGGATTCCGGGTAGGGGTTACCTTTTCTCAGTTTGATAACACATTCTCCAATAATTTGCGTGTTTTTCTTAACAATCAAACAAACCCCCAATCTACACAATAGTGGTCAATTAGTTAATTAACTAAACACTGACCGCAAATTCCCTGCGGATACGACCTTACTTACCCGTACTCGCATAGGTATTTAAGTAAAATACTTGTTTTTTTATTATCCCACCATAACTACATCAAAATGGCACCGTTTCCAGGGAATTCATGTGCTTGGTGTTAGTTTAGAGTAGCTGTTTCTGTTTGTTTTCTTAAAAAACCATAAAAATCCAAAAAAATAATATTGTTTGTGTGTTTGTTTTTTTGTTTAGTTCAGTACTACACACAATTTCTTATCTTCTTGTGTGTATGTGATCTCTTCGTTGCATGCATACCAGGTTTTCAAGAAGGTCATCACCACTTCTCTTTGATCCAGAGATAGAAAGAAATATTAAACACACTCATGTTCTTCTTTGCTCAACAGTTAAAGAAAAATCACAGTCTTTAAGTATGAATCTACCTTAGAATCAAGAAAACCCAAACCAACAGCCATCACAACAAAACCCACTACCTGATATGCCACCTCCCATGTTCCAAAATCAACCTAATCAGTAACATCAACAAAATTGTTGGACATACAAAAGAACAAATGATATTCAAAAGCCAAAATATGACCTAACTGATTAAGAAATAAAAAAGCAGATGAAGCATTCTCCTCCCAAAGATAATGAATCTTGAACACTAATTAGAATAACTGTTGAAGGCATGCTAACATCTGTTCAAGCCTTTGAACCACTATTGAAGAAGAACCAAGCATTGACCAAAGGCCACAACCCTGTTGAATCAAAGCTCTGCTCAAGAAGACCAAAAATCTGTTCAGGCCAAACAAATATTTGATACAAAGCAACAACGGTTTGAAGATCAACAGTTTCATCAATGTAACAATATTTTGCTTGTAACAGAGTCTTAGTATCTTAGATCAGATGTTAGATCTCCGTAGATGTTTGCTAACATATGTGGAATCTTTTCTATTAGGAATGTTAGATGTCACTATCAGGGTGATGCCAACTGATTACCAACAGACCTTTTGTACTTTGTATAAATAGATCTCACATGTTAGAGATCTATTTATCACTTCACACACATTCTCTTTTGTATGAGCAGAACTGCGAGTGTTAGGCTGTCACACCCCCAAAATCCACCCGTGGATAACACCCGCTTTGAGGGCGTGACTGACCAGGATCCAGCCACCAATTATACTAAGCATTGGTTAATATTAAAGTAATACTCACTAACCATGAGATTAGCAAATATCGAGTTCAGAGTTTAAGGTTTCAAGTTTAGACAGTAATAAGTAGCGGAAGCATAAATAAACAGTTTTAAACAATGTTCATAAGGTAGGTATGATAAATGCCCAACACACGGGCAGACGACCACTACACATCCCAAGCAGCTGCTCCAGTCACTGGCCACCTGCAAAGCATGCAGTAAGGGGTCAACAATAATGCTGAGTGAGTTCACTAGTTGTCCAGTTTTAATTACCAAAAACTTGTTTCACCAGTTAATTTATCCGTTTATACATGCCATGGGGAGCTACCCCAAAAGTTAGCGACTAAACTGTTTTTTTCAATACCGAACACTAGGTAACCGTTTGCGTTTCCGCAGGATGCCCCGATGTCAATGTTCTATCATCATTGACGGATGCCTGAGTACATTAGTTCACGACCGATCCCATACCATGGCACGGTGTGAGGCTGGTAAGACCTAAATAGCGCTATCAACTAATAACCCGTTCGCCTGGCACCGGCGACTAATCGGTATTATGTAGTAGGGACTTGAGTGATAGAGTTGCGTTTAGTGCCGTTGATTGCATTCCGTATAAACAGTAATTAACTAAAAAGGTTTCCCAATACAAGGGAAGATAAAGTAAGTTTGTTCCCAATAACTAGGGAAGGAATGTAGATAGTATCCCCTTTACAAGGGGATAGGGTTGTTTTAGTCTCGTGTCCCAAACCACCGGGACGCATGCTTTTAAGTTGTGAACTCACCTTGGGTTGCTCGGTATGATACGTTATTTGGCTAAGTATGTTGGTCACCACGTCCTAACATGGTTACCAAATATGGGTCAAGTCGGGTACAAGTAAACACGTATAGCATACACGTATACAAACAGTTAACAGGCAGAAATACAACAGTAACATGTATACATACAGTAGCAGATCAAAATGAAGTCCAGTCAACAGGAGGCCCAACAGTTGAAGCCCAAGACAAACAGTTAAGGCCCAATAACATAAAACAGCCCAGTCGAAGCTAAGGTGGTTGCGACTCGCAACCGAGGTTGCGACTCGTAACTGCGGTCTCGGTCCGTCACGTTTTGGTTACGACTCGTAACCGGAGATTGCGACTTAGCAGGTGTGGTTGCGACTCGCAACCAGGTTTGATGCGTGCTGATTGCGGCTCGCAACTGGGAGGTTTCGACTGGTCATGCGTGGTTTCGAGTAGCAACCAAAGGTTGCGACTCGCAACCGTGATAACGTGCATGGCAAACTTCTAGAACCTGCAGTGTACTATCCAATGAGATTGCATTTTCATGTAAATGTTGTACTATGCCACTAAACATGTCTGTTGGTCGGTTTGTGCACAAATTTGGATCAAAATCAGCATTTTCAAAATATTTTGTAACATTCAAACTGTTCTTCATTTTATCAACATATTCAAGAAATATCTCATAAGCAACAATCCTATTTTCAGCAACTATAATCATCATCAGTAACATCACCATTTAAACCCAAAAACTATGCCTAAAAACATCTAGCCGGACCCTCATTAATAACCGGACAACAACAATCGAAACATGCAATCAATAACACCTATCATGAACTTCTAACCAAAAATCATAACAAATCGGATATCATACCATTTCATGATCATTCACCCTAAATCATCTAAGCAAGCTTTTTAATTATCAACCATCATGCGAAAAGATCATTTAACCAACCATTTATATCATATATCATCATCACACATGCTAACACAAAGCAAAAATCATGGTAAACACATAAGACACACTAACCGGATGATGATGTGGTTGGTCCGAGAGCTAGGATTCGAGAGTTTCTTGATGTTGGTTGGCCCGAGAGCTTGGTTCCGAGTAGGAAGAAGGTGATGGTGGATGTTGGTGTTAGTAAGGGTTTTAGGGTTTAGTGTGAGAGATGAGAGTGTGAGAGGAGAGTGTAAAATGGTTTAAGGAGGGGTGGGTTGGTTTATATAATGTTCCGAGTTGGGCTAGTGGGGATTCCGGCCTGGGTTTCTCGGTCACAAGGCCCAAACCGGCCCATTGCTACTGTTCACTCGAGACCGTGGTCTCGAGTCGGGTTCTCGGGTTTGGTTGTGGTTTCGGGTTCCGGTTCATCTCACATACACACCCACTCTCTTATATCTATTTATATATACGTACGTATAACACACTAGCACAAAGATCACATAGAACATCAAAACAATACACAACTTTTTCATTTAATAGTATACGTACACGCATGTTACATCGAAAGATTGTCCGGGAAATTCCGAAGTGTCACATTATCCCCAAGTTTTAGGAACTTTCATCCCGAAAGTTAAGGCAGCCACTGTCAAGCTAGTGTAAGTGAAAGCGTTTCAACGGGGTGTCACATCATCCCCCCGTTAATTTGGAATTTCGTCCCGAAATTCGTTCGTAGCTTCAGTGCTGGGATTTTCGTTAGGGAACAGCTGGGGATACTTGTGCTTCATCTGGTCTTCCCGCTCCCAGGTATACTCTGGGCCACGTCGCGAGTTCCAACGGACTCGTACAAGAGGTATCTGGCTACGTTTGAGGGTTTTGATCACTCGATCCGTGATCTCGATTGGTTCCTCAGTAAAGTGTAGCTGTTCATCAATCGTTAGTTCCTTAAAAGGAATCACAAGTGTTTCATCCGACAAACACTTCTTCAGGTTAGACACGTGAAAAACGTTGTGTACCGCACTCAGTTCTTCAGGCAGGTTCAATCTATAAGCGACCTTACCGATCTTCTCGGTAATTTCGAATGGTCCGATATATCGCGGATTAAGCTTGCCCCGCTTACCAAAGCGAACCACACCCTTCCAGGGTGAGACTTTAAGTAGAACCCGGTCACCGACCTGGAATTCTAGAGGTTTCCTACGCTTATCAGCGTAGCTCTTCTGACGGTCACGAGCTGCCGCCATGCGTTGTCTGATCTGGGCAATCTTTTCCGTTGTATCTACCACCATCTCTGGGCCCGTGATTTGACTATCACCGATTTCTGCCCAGCAGAGGGGTGACCGGCATTTACGACCGTACAATGCCTCAAAAGGTGCTGCCTGAATACTAGTGTGGTAGCTGTTGTTGTAAGAGAACTCTACTAGCGGTAGATGCTTCTCCCAGTTCTTGCCAAAATCGATCACACACGCTCTAAGCATGTCTTCTAGAGTCTGGATGGTACGTTCGGACTGTCCATCCGTTTGTGGGTGATAAGCAGTGCTCATGTCCAAACGTGAGCCAAAGCATTTGTGCATAGCTTGCCACAATTCCGAAGTAAATCGAGCGTCTCGGTCGGAAATAATCGAGGTTGGCACTCCATGCCTCGAAACTACTTCCTTTAAGTAAATCTCTGCCAAGGTAGAAAACTTGTCTGTTTCCTTAATAGCCAGAAAGTGCGCGGACTTGGTCAATCGATCCACTATTACCCAAATAGCATCATTTCCGCGTTGAGACCTAGGTAGCCCTGTAACAAAATCCATGGAAATTTGCTCCCATTTCCATTTCGGGATTTCTGGTTGTTGGAGTAGGCCTGCTGGCTTCTGGTATTCTGTCTTGACTCTTGCGCAAGTCAAACATTTGCTGACGTATGTTGCTATGTGGGCCTTCATACCAGGCCACCAATATGTAGTTTTCAAGTCGTGATACATCTTGTCCGAACCAGGGTGTACTGAGTAGCGGGACTTGTGGGCTTCATCCATCACGAGTTCACGTAAATCTCCATAGAGAGGAACCCAAATGCGCCCTGTTACATAGTAAGCACCATCTTCCTTCTGTTCTAGCTGCTGTCTCGACCCTCGCAGAGATTCAGCCCTGATGTTTTCCGGCTTCAATGCTTCAACTTGAGCATTTCGAATCTGGGTAGGGAGGTTAGACTGGATGGTAAGTTGTAGTGCTCGCACGCGCTTTGGTGTAGTGTCCTTTCGGCTGAGGGCGTCTGCCACGACATTGGCTTTGCCCGGATGGTATTTGATGGCGCATTCGTAGTCATTCAGGAGTTCGACCCATCGACGTTGTCTCATGTTCAATTCCTTTTGCCTAAAGATATGCTCGAGACTCCTGTGATCGGTGTAAATAGTGCACTTGGTACCGTACAGGTAATGTCTCCATATCTTAAGAGCAAAAACCACTGCTCCCAGTTCCAAGTCATGCGTCGTGTAGTTCTTTTCGTGCGTCTTGAGTTGTCGAGAGGCGTAGGCAATAACCTTCTCGCGTTGCATTAACACGCAACCGAGTCCATGAATAGACGCATCGCAGTAAACCACAAAGTCGTCAGTACCTTCAGGTAGCGAGAGAATAGGAGCGCTACAGAGGTTATCCTTAAGCCTCTGAAAAGCAGATTCCTGTGCTGCATTCCACTTGTAGGTGACGCCTTTCTGAGTAAGAGTCGTGAGGGGTTGTGCAATCTTTGAGAATCCCTGAATGAATCTGCGGTAGTAGCCCGCCAAACCCAAAAATTGGCGAACTTCAGTGGGAGTCTTAGGCGTAGGCCAGTTCTTTATCGATTCGATCTTAGCGGGGTCGACGTGAATTCCGTTCTTATTAACTACATGGCCGAGGAAATGGACTTCCCGAAGCCAGAAGTCACATTTAGAGAATTTGGCGTACAGTTGCTCGTTGCGAAGGAGTTCGAGGATAAGATGTAGGTGCTGTTCATGCTCTTCATGACTTTTTGAATAAATCAGAATGTCGTCGATGAACACAATCACGAATTTGTCAAGGTAAGGCTTACATACGCGGTTCATAAGATCCATGAACACTGCCGGCGCGTTGGTCATTCCAAAAGGCATAACGAGGAACTCGTAATGACCATAACGAGTCCTGAATGCAGTCTTGGAAATATCTTCATTACGAACTCTCAGCTGATGATAGCCTGATCGCAGGTCAATCTTTGAATAGTAGCTCGATCCTTGCAACTGATCGAATAGGTCGTCGATGCGCGGGAGAGGGTAGCGATTCTTGATGGTAACCTTGTTCAATTCACGATAGTCGATGCACATACGGAATGTGCCATCCTTCTTCTTGACAAAGAGTACTGGTGCTCCCCAGGGTGATGAACTAGGACGGATAAATCCTTTATCCAATAGTTCTTGTAGTTGCGTAGAGAGTTCCTTCAGTTCTGCAGGGGCTAAACGATACGGTGCACGAGTTATAGGTGCTGCTCCGGGAGCTAGCTCGATTTGAAATTCGACCTGACGATGGGGAGGGAGTCCAGGTAGTTCCTCAGGAAATACCTCGGGATAGTCGCGTACTACAGGAAAATCTTCAATCCTCTTTTCCTTCTCGTGGGTGTTGGTGACAAGTGCTAGGATAGCGGTGTGCCCTTTCTGCAAACACTTCTGGGCTTTTAGAAGCGAGATAATGCCTGTGACTTCTCCACCTTTGTTGCCTTTGACGATGAGGGGTTGACCAGAACGGCGAGGTATACGAACTGCTTTCTCTTGACAGAGGATCTCAGCGCGATGTTTGGATAACCAATCCATACCAATGACGACGTCGAAGCTTCCAAGTTTGACAGGGAAAAGATCGACACTAAACGTATGGCCAGACAATTCTAGTGTGCAGTCGTGGATCATGTGCGTGGCCTCGATGTTCTTACCATTAGCTATCTCGACGGTATGCTTAGAACTTAATAATGCGGGCGAGTGCTTAAGTTTCTTACTAATGCGAAGGGATACATAACTGGCATCGGCACCGGAATCAAATAACACAGAAACATAACGATCATCAAGTAGGAACTTACCCGCCACGACGTTGGGATCGTTCCTTGCCTCTCCAGCTCCAATCACGAAAGCTCTGCCCCTTGCATTTCCAGCATTGTTGTTTTGCTCATTGTTCCCAGCTCCCTGATTGTTGTTGCGATTCTGATTCAGTTCAGGGCAATCCTTTCGCATGTGCCCTGTTGCCCCGCATTTAAAACATGCTCTGTTGTTTCCCTGCTGCTGTTGCTGTTGAGGTTGTTGCTGATTCTGCCTTGCTGGGAACTGACTCCTACAATCCTTGGCTTCGTGCCCCATCTTGTGGCATCGCTGACACTGACCCTTGTTGCATGCCCCATTGTGGTGCCTGTTACACTTGTTGCACTTAGGGTAGTTTCCCCGGTAGCCACCCTGTTGCTGAGCGCCTTTGTTGTTGTCTGTTTTCCTTTGCTGTGCTGGGGCTTGAGTAGGGTTAGCATCTTTGCCCTGATTTCCTTCCCACTTTCGTTTTCCATCACTGGAACTTCCTTCCGCAGCACTGATCCTTTTGGGCAACCTGCCCTCCTCCACAGCCTGATCAGTGAGTTTGTGAGCAAGTCGAACGATCGGCTGAATGGTAGTGTGGTTGGCTGAAGTTACATGGCTTCGAATTTCTGGAGCCAGACCCTTGATGTACAGTTCGATCCTTCGATACATAGGTCGAGACATGTTTGGACAAAGAGCAGCATAGTCGTTGGACAGCTTGGTGTAGGTCTCAATCTCTGACCCAACCATCTTGAGTTCATAGTACTCATTCTCAAGCTTGTGGATGTCATCCCTGTGACAGTACTCTTCCTTGATCATATCCTTGAAATCTTCCCACGCAGTAGCGTTTGCAGTCTCCAAACCAAGCATTTGAATTTGCGCCTTCCACCACGAAAGTGCGCTTCCCTCAAGAGTACCAGTAGCAAACTTCACCCAATTAGCAGTTGGGCATTCACAGACAGCAAAAACAGCTTCGACCTTCTCGATCCAGTGTAAAAGACCTATGGCACCCTCAGTGCCACTGAACGGAAGAGGCTTGCAATCCATGAAGGTCTTGAAGGTACAAACACGTGGTTGCACAGGTGCAGGCTGACCTGTTGTGAGGAGTGAAGCGAAATAGGTTTAGAGGCGAAAAGGCGATGTGGCGGTAGGATCTAAACATCCTAAAACATCGAGTTTACCTATAGGGTGAGCTGCGAAAGCTGCAGCCACAATGTTGAGCAGGTTTGCGAACTGAGCCTGAGTCATGTTGACGTTTCCTCGTCCGCGTCCACTCATTGTCTTCATAACCAGAAAACATAGTATGAGTGTGATGTCGTAACATAGCGAGAATGAGATAGAAGAGAGAAGGTGTATCTATCTAATCAGGCAAACTAGTACGTATAGTAAAGCAGAAAGCATAAGACAATTAAGCAAGTAACTATGGGTCCGAGCTATGAGGTCAGATAAGTCGAGCCTTGTACTTGGAGTGTAGTGTCGTCACGAGTCACGGGTTATAGTCTGGTTTTTCTCAAAAAGATTTTTCCCCTTTTTAAAACCAAGTTCACTATAACCAATGGCTCTGATACCAATCTGTCACACCCCCAAAATCCACCCGTGGATAACACCCGCTTTGAGGGCGTGACTGACCAGGATCCAGCCACCAATTATACTAAGCATTGGTTAATATTAAAGTAATACTCACTAACCATGAGATTAGCAAATATCGAGTTCAGAGTTTAAGGTTTCAAGTTTAGACAGTAATAAGTAGCGGAAGCATAAATAAACAGTTTTAAACAATGTTCATAAGGTAGGTATGATAAATGCCCAACACACGGGCAGACGACCACTACACATCCCAAGCAGCTGCTCCAGTCACTGGCCACCTGCAAAGCATGCAGTAAGGGGTCAACAATAATGCTGAGTGAGTTCACTAGTTGTCCAGTTTTAATTACCAAAAACTTGTTTCACCAGTTAATTTATCCGTTTATACATGCCATGGGGAGCTACCCCAAAAGTTAGCGACTAAACTGTTTTTTTTCAATACCGAACACTAGGTAACCGTTTGCGTTTCCGCAGGATGCCCCGATGTCAATGTTCTATCATCATTGACGGATGCCTGAGTACATTAGTTCACGACCGATCCCATACCATGGCACGGTGTGAGGCTGGTAAGACCTAAATAGCGCTATCAACTAATAACCCGTTCGCCTGGCACCGGCGACTAATCGGTATTATGTAGTAGGGACTTGAGTGATAGAGTTGCGTTTAGTGCCGTTGATTGCATTCCGTATAAACAGTAATTAACTAAAAAGGTTTCCCAATACAAGGGAAGATAAAGTAAGTTTGTTCCCAATAACTAGGGAAGGAATGTAGATAGTATCCCCTTTACAAGGGGATAGGGTTGTTTTAGTCTCGTGTCCCAAACCACCGGGACGCATGCTTTTAAGTTGTGAACTCACCTTGGGTTGCTCGGTATGATACGTTATTTGGCTAAGTATGTTGGTCACCACGTCCTAACATGGTTACCAAATATGGGTCAAGTCGGGTACAAGTAAACACGTATAGCATACACGTATACAAACAGTTAACAGGCAGAAATACAACAGTAACATGTATACATACAGTAGCAGATCAAAATGAAGTCCAGTCAACAGGAGGCCCAACAGTTGAAGCCCAAGACAAACAGTTAAGGCCCAATAACATAAAACAGCCCAGTCGAAGCTAAGGTGGTTGCGACTCGCAACCGAGGTTGCGACTCGTAACTGCGGTCTCGGTCCGTCACGTTTTGGTTACGACTCGTAACCGGAGATTGCGACTTAGCAGGTGTGGTTGCGACTCGCAACCAGGTTTGATGCGTGCTGATTGCGGCTCGCAACTGGGAGGTTTCGACTGGTCATGCGTGGTTTCGAGTAGCAACCAAAGGTTGCGACTCGCAACCGTGATAACGTGCATGGCAAACTTCTAGAACCTGCAGTGTACTATCCAATGAGATTGCATTTTCATGTAAATGTTGTACTATGCCACTAAACATGTCTGTTGGTCGGTTTGTGCACAAATTTGGATCAAAATCAGCATTTTCAAAATATTTTGTAACATTCAAACTGTTCTTCATTTTATCAACATATTCAAGAAATATCTCATAAGCAACAATCCTATTTTCAGCAACTATAATCATCATCAGTAACATCACCATTTAAACCCAAAAACTATGCCTAAAAACATCTAACCGGACCCTCATTAATAACCGGACAACAACAATCGAAACATGCAATCAATAACACCTATCATGAACTTCTAACCAAAAATCATAACAAATCGGATATCATACCATTTCATGATCATTCACCCTAAATCATCTAAGCAAGCTTTTTAATTATCAACCATCATGCGAAAAGATCATTTAACCAACCATTTATATCATATATCATCATCACACATGCTAACACAAAGCAAAAATCATGGTAAACACATAAGACACACTAACCGGATGATGATGTGGTTGGTCCGAGAGCTAGGATTCGAGAGTTTCTTGATGTTGGTTGGCCCGAGAGCTTGGTTCCGAGTAGGAAGAAGGTGATGGTGGATGTTGGTGTTAGTAAGGGTTTTAGGGTTTAGTGTGAGAGATGAGAGTGTGAGAGGAGAGTGTAAAATGGTTTAAGGAGGGGTGGGTTGGTTTATATAATGTTCCGAGTTGGGCTAGTGGGGATTCCGGCCTGGGTTTCTCGGTCACAAGGCCCAAACCGGCCCATTGCTACTGTTCACTCGAGACCGTGGTCTCGAGTCGGGTTCTCGGGTTTGGTTATGGTTTCGGGTTCCGGTTCATCTCACATACACACCCACTCTCTTATATCTATTTATATATACGTACGTATAACACACTAGCACAAAGATCACATAGAACATCAAAACAATACACAACTTTTTCATTTAATAGTATACGTACACGCATGTTACATCGAAAGATTGTCCGGGAAATTCCGAAGTGTCACATAGGCTGAGAGGGAGATTGTAAAATCATTATATTGTCAATGTAATAATTTGATTTCAATACAAAATAGTTTTGATATCATCCTGCTTGTGTGTTTATATTATTTGTTATTCAATTCATAAATTGTTTGTTCTTAATTTGTTTTAAAACTACAAGTATAAAAACACTTATTTTAATGAAATACCCCTAAAAACTCAGTATTTGGGATACACTATTATACAAAAACAGGTTACAAGCTATCCTAAACACTGTTTATGGATATGGTGGCAAACATAAAAGCAATCAAAAGGCAAACTGGCAAACCCTTCATTTTATATCCAAGGCTAATAAGTTTTTACCTTCAAAAGGTTTTAAAACGAGAAAATTTTAAACAGGTTGAAGCCATTGAAATGAATAGCCTTTCAAACGAAAGCTATACACGCTTGATGACCACAAAAGGTCAAGAAAATGCTCCTAAAGAAAATATTTTAGAAAACACTGAGCCAAGTGCTCCTAATGTCTACAATGATCAACCCACCACTGTGGTACCCGCATAAGAAATTTCCACACAAACCATTTCTATTCCCATCCCCAAATCCAAATGAAAAACATAAAAAGAAGGCCACTCTGGAGGATGAGACACTAGAGGAACCTGCTGAAACACAAAAGTAGCAAACATCTTGTAAGACCTCGGAAAATTTTATCGAATCAAAAAGCAACACGTGTCAGGAAACTCTCCATATATTTTAGATTTATTGGAGGAGAGAGACGCATTGTATGAAAATGGGATATAGATTAAAGTTGATGGATCAAAGTTGGAAAAACGCCAAAATTTTGACTTTTGTAGATCCTTACGGACCGCTAGGTCCTTAAGGGGTTTAAATAGATCTGGGCACTAGAGGTCCTTACTGACCGCAAGGCACCAACCTTGTTTTGTGCCACATCTCCTGCGATTATGCCACATTTCTTCTCCTTCTTCCACCTATGTTTACACTAATCAACACCTGAGAACCCTTGCCAACACTTGGTACAACCTCCTTCATCCTCCATCACTATAAATAGAAGGTGTTCTTGATCCATTTTCATTGCACCATTAATTTATTTCTCTCTATCACACTTTGGAGCTGCTTCTTATCATAGAGGCCTCCTCCCTAAAGTTCTAAGCTTCTCTTGAACACAAGTAAGTGTTCTTCCTCAGTCTTTTTCCATTATTAGGCTAATTATTAGCTGAAAGTAAAGCAAAATGACTTTTGCTTTGACTTTCGGTTCTGACCATTTTGGTCAAGTCAAAGTTCAAAGTGAACTTTGCAACGTGATCGTAATAATGAAGGTATTAATCCATTGTGATTACACCCTCTGATCGTCACGTCAAGTAGGCGAAATGACGATTCAAACATGTATAAAATAGAAGTAAAAAACGCAAATTTTGCAAATTACGATAAATAAACTTCTAAGTATCAAAACTATAAATTTTGACATCATAACAGTTTATATAACATATTCGGACATGTTTTATGATGTCTAACTCGTCATTTTCAGTTTAGTGGTCGAAAGTCAAATAGTTTGACTTCTGCTATGACTTTCGATTCTGACTCGTTTGGTCAAACTTAGAACCCGATTAAGGCTTGTTATGTGACCATAATATTATAGGGAATAACCCTATGAGATTATACCTTTTGGTCATGTCCTTTAGTGGGTCAATTGACGAGTCAACATTATATACTTTTAAAATGTCAAAAATGCATGGCATAAAAATGGTTTTAAAACCTATAAGGCATATAGTCTGACCTTGAAACTGTTTATACAGCATTATAAAATATGTTGTGACATAGCGACCTAGTCATAGACGTATTCGACCACCCGATACCGTATTTACGCGTACGACCAGTTTAAATAAAATAAAATATATAAACTAGTCGAATCGGATCAAAACCTTTCAAAACAATTTCAAATCAGAATGTTTGGTTAATAGACCCATATTACACGAGGTTTAGAACTCGGATGGATATAAACCACATTCTACCTGGTCAACTGTTGGTGCATTTTCTACGACAACTGCTTAATAGTTTAAGTATTTAGTCTTTGGATATTTTTATTGGGCTTAGTATTATTGGTTAGAGACTTAATTGTTGTAATGGGCTTGGAGAATGGCCTAACCCAGTTAGAAGCCCAATTCACAGACATATGGTATATTAACATGTTTTGTGATCAGGGTTTGAAATAACAAGAGGAGCTTAGAAGAAAATTGAACAGAAAGGCTAGAGAGAGAGAGAGAGAGAGAGAGAGAGAGAGAGAGAGAGAGAGAGAGAGAGAGAGAGAGAGAGAGAGAGAGAGACATTCCGTAGAAAGAGAGAGAGAGAGAGGCAAGATCACCGAGATAGGCTGTGAGGCTGTGTGAGTCTTGAGTTGATTGTAAAACTGTTTGTTTGGATAATCAATGGAAGACTGTTTAATATAATTATGTTTCTACTGTTTTCTGTGACAATCTGATCTAAAGGATCCCGCACTCTAGATTAGATAGACAATTATGTGAAAGATCAGGATCAAAGGGACCGACAATTGGTATCAGAGCATTAGGCTCTTGATTGGCTTAGTTCAGAATTGGTTGCTGCAGAAAAGGGTGGAATTTTGGAGGCTGTTCCAGGGTTTTGAAAATTTCAGACATGTTCCTTCGTTTTTGGTGCTGTTGTAGGATTTCGGAACTGTGTTGGTTTCTAGTTGAGGCTGCTTGGTGTTCCCTGTGTATTTAAGGAGTTTCTGGTGATTTTTGAAGAATTTTTGGCTGGAAAACTTGAAGATTCGAAGAACTTTTCTTCGTGTTCTTCGTATTCGTAGTGTTCATCAGATTTTGCAGAAAATTACTGATATTTTTCTTGTGTGATTTGCAGGAAAGTGATAAGAGATCAGGATAAAATCTCTTCAAAGTTTGAAAATATCTCTATAGATTCTGTGAAATTGTAATAGCTTGGTGAACAAGAAAGTGTGATTTTGTTAAAAACGCAGAGAAATCCGGCGTATTTGGCAAACCTGTGCTTTTAGGTGACCCGGGGTAATTACCTGCGTATTTAAATACAAAGGCGACTTTGATAACTGCGATAATTGTCCGCTGTGACATCATCACGGTGATCAGTGACTTTGCTAGTCGTCGTAATTTTAGATTGATTTGCCTTCGTATTTATCCTGCGTAATTAATCGGCGTAAGTAATCCTCAGCGTATTTAACCCCGGCTGTAACCTTCGTGAAAATTTTGAACTTTCAAAAACTTTTTCTTTTGGAAGCATTTCGTTATGCAACACTTAAACATAATCGATTTAAAGTAGTGTACAATCCGAGACAAGGATATAAGTTACACATACCCTAAGTATCCTTACATAACTTAATATAACTTTTGAGGGGTTAGAAGTGACAACAATACGATATTACAAGTCCAGGGGCCAAAGTTTTGAAAATGCAAAAGTCTGCCCGCCAGAGGGGCTTACGGACCGTAAGGTCCACATCCATACGGTCCGTAAGGACCTCACAGTTGCAGAAAATTGCCTTGGCCTCCAAGTTCTGCCAAACATTGCCATCTCGTGACACCTAGCACGATTGTTGCCACCTTCCTCCTGGTTCTAACACCTCATAGGACACTTATGATCATCCTAGAACACATGGCAACACTTGGCACCATCCTATAATCACAATTCAAGTATAAATAACCTTCCATTTCAACTTTCCAACTTGCTCATTCACTTCTTTCTCTCTAATCTGCTCTTGGAGTTATTTCCTGATCCAAGGAAGCCTCCTACCGAGTTCCTAATCTTCCTAGAACACAAGTAAGTGTTCTTCCATAGTCTTGTTCATTATTTTTGGCTATTATGAGCCAAAAGTCAAACAAATTGACTTTTGTTTGACTTTCGGTTCTGACCATTTTTTTCAAGTCAAAGTTCAAATTGAACTTTGTAACGTGATCGTAATCACGAAGGTATTAATCCCCTGCGATTGCACCTTCTGATTAACATGTTTAGTAGGCGAAATAACGAGTCAAACTTTTACGAAATAAAAGTAAAAAATGCATAAAAGTGCATTTTACGACGGAAGCGTTCTCGAGTATTAAAACTTAAAGTTTTGACACCAAATCAGTTTTATAACATTATTAGACATGTTCTAACATGTCTAACTCGTCATATCTAGTTTAGTGTTATTTCCTTAGTCGAAAGTGGAGCGGTTTAACTACCGCTTTGACTTGCGAATCTAATCCGTTTTGTCAACTTTGGGATCCGACCGAGCCCATTATATGACAATTGTATTATAGGGAATAACCCTCTGAGGTTATTCCTTATGGTCATGTCGTTTGGTTAGTCAAATGACGAGTCAACTACAGATACTTTTAAATTGCCAAAAATGCCCTTTTGGCGCAAAAGTAGTTTTAAACATAGAATTTGTTTTTGACATCTAAACTGATTATACAACATATGTAAACTTGTTCTGACATATTAGACTCATCGTAGGACTTATTTAACCATCCGAACCCGTAGTTACGCTTACGATCCGTTAAAGTGGCATAAACCACTTTAACAAGCCTTAACAAGTCAAAACACCTTTTGATACTTCCAAATCAGAGTGTAAGGCTTTATAAACCACATTACATGAGATCCTTCACTCGTTTGGTTTATAAACCTCATTCTATCCGATCTTTTGATTAAAGTCTCATTATACACTAACATATAGTTATCCGAAACATTATGAAACACTTGAACATTGGGCTTTGCTTATTCGATTGAACAGGACATATACGCAAACCTGTGAGTACTTAGTTCCCCTCTTTTATGTTTTTCAAATGCTTTAGGGTGATTCATACGTGTTAACCGATTTTTCAAATGTATGGCATATGTGTTTACTAAGTGCTTTTTGTGTATTATTCTTATGAAACAAAACAAGAGACACAAGCCAAATCCTTGTAGGATCTTTCTATCTTAATAGTTAGATTTTAAAAGGATATTTAAAGTACTATTTTAAATCCTTGATTGGATTTCTAAGAGTACTTTTCAACGTATGGACAAGACGATGAACGAGTATTTATGTGTAGAGTTGTGTAGGTGATTTAGATAACAAAATGAGTGTAATACAATAAGAACATGGTGGATACGCCGTTGGTACTTCCTATATATAAGTGTTCTTATTGTATTACCCTTCGTGACGTTATCCAAATCACTTTAGGGTTTTAGGTTTTGATGAGACAAGACAATGACACAAGCAAAATGCTTATAGGATCTTTCTATCTTAATAGTTAGGTTCTTATAGGATATTTAAAGTACTAATTCAAGTCCTTGATTGGATTTCTATGAGTACTTTATAATGTATGAGACAAGACAATGACACAAGCCAAATCCTTATAGGATCTTTCTTTCTTAATAGTTAGGTTCTTATAGGACAATGACACAAGCCAAATCCTTATAGGATCTTTTTATCTTAATTGTTAGGTTCTTATAGGATATTTAAAGTACTAATTCAAGTCCTTGATTGAATTTCTATGAGTACTTTATAATGTATGAGACAAGACAATGAGAGACAAGCCAAATCCTTTTAGAATCTTTCTATCTTAATAGTTATATTCTTAAAGGATATTTAAAGTGCTATTTTAAATCCTTAATTGGATTTCTAAGAGTACTTTTCAACGTATGAGACAAGTCAATGAATGTGTGTTTATATGTTGAGTAGTGTAGGTGATTTAGATAACGAAACGAGTGTAATACAATAAGAGCATGGTGGATATGCCGCTGGTACTTCCTATATATAAATGCTCTTATTGTATTACCCTTCGTGGCGTTATCTAAATCACTTTAGGATTTTTTGTTTAGATGAGACAATGTACAATAGCCAAATCCTTGTAGAATCTTCCTATTATAAATATGTTAGATTCTTAGAAGGATACTTAAAATACTATTATAAATCCTAGATTGGATTTCTAAAAGTACTCCCACAAGTCCTTGATCGAATTCAATGTTATAACGAAACAAGGTACAAGAAAAACAAAGAACAAAGTACACTTTTCAATGGCATAAAAATTACTTAGTATTAATCATATTGCCATTTACAAAACACTTTTGCCACAAGTTTTATTATCAAGACAATGTATTGCAATACTAAACTTTTTGCCATTTATTGGTTTCAAATATTCTATTTTCAATTGACAACTCACGTAGTTGTCAAAGCATTTCAATACCAAACCTTTTGCCATTTATTTGGCAAACAAAACCTATGTACTCACCCACATTCATTGTTGACGATATTTTTACATATTTCAGGTATTGACAATTCAAGCATGCTACACATAGGAACACATTCGGGCCTTAGATTGCTTCTAAATTTAAAAACAATTATTTGTACTCTTTGTGTTGTAAAACGATATTAATATAATGAAACTTTTAGTACCATGTGTTGTGAACAATTTGTAACGTGACTCCCCGACGATTCCGTCGCGAGTTGTTTTATTATGCAATCGGGGTGTTACATCAGTGAAGTAGGAAATCAATGTTTTTGACTTACCTGCGTAATTAACTAGCGAAATTGGCTTACCTGCATATTTGATCTGCTAGCGTAATCTTTGGAGTAATTAAAAACATTTGTAATTAAAAGGTGTAACTACGTATAGAGTAATTAACGTTTTCATGAATAGAAAATTATCTGTAAACGAAGTTTGAAAAAGGATTGCACGGTTTGACTTGTCTTATTTTTAGGACAAAAAAACTGTTTTGGACATTATATATCATTGGATTCGTAATTTCGAGACGAGTCTAACGGTGTAATTTGGTAAAAACTATTTCCGGTCAAATGTTAAACGTTTTTAACAGTACGGTTAGGATAAAAACTCGACAAGGACCAGTAGAGAAGTTAGATTTGGATTTTGACACAGGTTACCGAAATCCATTTAAACTTTTAAGTTGCGTGTTAAACATGGTCAGAATGGATAATGTAAGTGGGCTGTGAATAAACCACCACAATTGATAAAAGTCTCGCAATATGCTGTCTGGAAGAAGGAGTTTGAAACCTTTGTTTAAAGTGAAGATCCTAGAATGTGGAGCTATATGATTGATGAGTACATTGCTCCCACAAGTCGAGTTGATGGGAGAATTCTAGTGATTTCTTATGAGAAGATGGATGAATCTGAGAATGGATGGTTGATGCTGAAAAGCGAGCTTTAGCAGTGATAAAGAATTCTTTACCTGTGGAAATTAGTTATAGTTTATGTAGGTATGTGACATCTAGAGAACTGTGGGAAGCTCTAGAAAACCGTTATCAGAATTCTTCAGGAAAGAGTACAAGCAATCGTGCTTCTGTGAAAAGTGCCAGCTTAAATGTTAAGTCAATTGGACATGCATGTGTAGCTGAGACAAATATGGTGAAGGATGCAGAATTAGATGTTGTGATGAATGAAAAGGAGACTGTTAAGAAGAAGGATGCAGAAGTTTCAAAATGCTTGAATGGTATGAATGAACTTACAACAGAGGTGAAGGTAAAATCAGAATTTGTAAGTTATACATGTGATAAGTGCACTGAACTACAAGGTAAAGTTAACAGACTATCGGAGCAAAATAAAATTCTGTGAGCTGAATTAGAAAAACTAAAAGAGTTAAATGTTCTTTTGAATAAAAGAGAGTCAAATTGTTTGAACAAACTCAAATTAAATGAACAAGAAATTCGCAGTTTAACAAGCAAGGTCAATGAACTGTCTTAGGTCATTGATTTGGCTCGTGAAACTGTGAAGGACAAAACTAATGAATTTTCTCAAAAGTGCAGGGAATTGGCCATTGCACAAGACCAAATCGTTGAACTTAATGGAAAGTTAGACAAATTTGGAAAATCTTCATTAGTTAGGACTCACATTCAAAGAAGGTTGAAAAAGAGTAATAATAAAATGGGAGTAGGGTTTAGTTAAGCTTCACATTCGATGAATCAGGACTACTCGTTTTTACCAAATGAAAATGAGCTAACTGATTTTGTGCCTACTGCACAAGAGGCAGTGGATCCGATAACTGTGGACTTGTCTGATAGTCCAGTTTCTTTGAATGAATCTGGTGGGTCTAACAGTACACCTTATACATTGGATGAGGATACTAAGGACGAAAAGAGTAAAACATTTAAAAGGGGATTTAACAAAAAGAGAATTTATAAGAAAAAATCTTGTTTTAAATTTCACAATAAATGGCATGTGGCAAGTTGTTATCCTTTCAAGAAAAATAAAGGAAAAGTTGATGAAGTTAAAGATGGGGATAGGGTTGGTTTGAATAATAATGTGTAACAACATTGTCAAAGTAATCAACCAAGATTTCAATCAAAGACTTCACCATCAGGAAGATTTGATAGACCATGAAGCAATTTTACAAAAACAAATCAATTTAATGGTCAATCAAATCAGTCTCAAAATAGAAATTTTGGATATCAAAATCGATACCAGACTTCTGGTAATCGAAATTGTCAAAGAAGAAACGAATATAGGGGTTTTAGTAACTCAAATGTTCAAAACAATCCAAAAATTTTTCAAAGTTCAGGTTGTGATAATGGGAGAAGAAGGTTTCGAGATAACAATTTTCAAAGGTCGGTAAATCCGAAAGTTTATTGGAACTCTCGCGATCAAAGACCTAGTGGAAATTATAGATTTTGTTCAACAACAGGGAAGACATCCAAGACACCAATAGGGTGTGATGGATATTGGACAAAATTATCTTATGTGGATGTTTATGGTCAACTCAAAACTGGTATGGTTTGTGTTCTCAAGTCTAACTGAGTTATTGAGTGTATGTAGGATGACTAAGAAGGACCGTTGGTGTGTTTAACAGTGGTTGTTCCTATAAAGCATCTGAGGTGAATAGTGGGTTAAAATTGGTAACGAACTATTTACTACAGTGATTGAGTATTCTAAACTTCAACATTGAAAAACTTATTGTCAGATTAAAATGGGAGTCTGTTAGTGTTTAAATTTGTGTTTTTAAAATTTGCTCCATAAAAAAAATTTAGGGGGAGAAATTTCCCTAAGCCAAAAAAAGTTTGGTTAGTGTGTGTGTTTAGGGGGAGTAAGTTAAAAAAAATTTAAAAATCCAAAAACACTGAAAAATGAAAAACATAAAAAAAGAAAAATAAAAAAAAGAGATTTCATGGTGTGAAAAAGAAGAGATGATAGTACATCAGCGAGTTAGACTGTCACACTGGAACTGAAATTAAATTGCTTAAGTGTGATAGCAGTTTCATTATATGATGTACCAGTGATGGAGAGTGTGAAACCCGAGTGTTAATGTGCTTAATTTACGTGCTTTACTAGCGTTCATGTGATTACACGCTTTGAATATGTTAACTACGCAAGTATGTGGTTTCATAGGTTAATCGCGTAATTCGGTGAAGTTACGACGTTTGGTAATGAAGCGGAATACTTAGATGATAACCGAGGCACACCGCGTTGCTAGGTACTTGTTGCGGGTGATAGAACAACTTCGAAGCACAAGAAACACGAAGCAACGAAGTCCAGGGGGTTGTTTGTCATTAGTTGAAAGTTGAAATGCATGTTAAAAAACGAAGTCACAAGGAGCGAGATATCAGCAAAAGAGTTCACAGAAGGTTTGTACGGTAACTTACGTTTTATAAACGTAGCCTACGTTTGGAAACAAAGTCAGCGCATATATTTTGTTTAAAGAAAAAGGGTTTTCAACCCTAACAACACAACATGTGAAAGACTTTTGAAGTCTCTTGGATTTTTATTATTGGGCCGATATATGCACATAAATTGGCAGCCATCAAAAAGACATATGATCGTCACTATTGACGGTAGACATAGTGGAGGTATCATCGATTTCATACATCATCACCACAAAGGGGAGCCGACTTTTTGAGGGATAATATTGGGCTTCAAAAGTCCATGCAACATCATCAATCATCACAACATATATAATCATCGATACAAACACAATAGTGGGCGGCAACATATTGGAATCATCATCATCACACATGCACCTGATGAGGAATAAATGAGGCACACGTGGACTTATTGTGGTAAGGGAGTGGGCCGATATCTTTGGTCTTTTATTGGGCCACACACATCATCCATCATCAAAATATATATACACACAGCCGAGAGGAATGGGCCAATCATTAGATTATACAACATAATCATCATCAACAATCGGCCCAACATCATCATTCTTTATCAGCGATTATTGGCAACAACTTTGGGGGGATCGCAAGAAAAGAGAAGGCAGCGCCCTTGGCTACTAGGCACAGAAATCTAGAAAAACAATAGTATTTTGTGTTGCCAACTTTGAACGCAATGAACGGCTAGTTTCTTCGGCTTCACCCTGGTGTAGATTTTTGTAAGATTTTCTAGGGTTTATGCATTTATGTTTTGATTTAATTTTGTGACAAATTGTTTAGTATTTAAAACCTTTGATAATTGTCTTGCATTTGTTTCGAATTCGTACATTGTCGAGTGATGATAAAATTTGACTTTGCGAAATGGTTATGTGCAATTATGCCTTATCTTAGGTTAGGATTTACATGTCCGATGTAACGAAGTGCATTGCGGTCCATTGTCTTTGACGTCGATAACAATTGGCACCTAAGCTTCGTGATAGAAATCCGTTAATCACTATATGCAATTGAATCAAGTTAAAACATGTAGAAACCCTAGGTCTTGCAATTATCGAACCGGGTGTGATCCGTACTCTAATTTCTTGTTTCAACTTTTTAGTTTAGTTTACAATTTTAGTTAATCACGCATTGTTTTAAGAATAACATCCAATTGTCGGTTCATTCCGATTCACTTTCCAATCAAATAAATTTATAAAAATTAGCAAACTTCATAATCACATTGTACATTTTTGTAAATAGTCTAACTAATCGAACATGTCGTGCGATACTGACCACATGCTCTTCGTGGATACGATACCCAACTTACCCTAGCTACCTAGGTTTAATTGGGTTTTTGACTGATCGGGACGATAAGGTCACGTCAAAATAGCGCCGTTGCCGGGGAGCTAGTACGCTTAGTATTTCATTGCTTGTTCGATTTTAGTTTAGTTTTTCTTTCTTGTATATTCGTGATTTTACTTTGGGTGGTCGAGTTTGTTTGTGCAGGTACATGTTTTGCAGGTATCACCTTTCAATATGAATTGGGTAGATGATGATCCGTGTGAGTGTTGCAGAAGCGGAGAGCATTATTTAGAGGATTGCTCTGTCTTCTACGAAAAAGTTCAAGCCAACAAGGATTGGGAAGACTACCTCAGCGGATTGTATGAATATAGGAGGGCGGATTATGAAGATTTCTATGGTCCATCCTTATATTATCCATACGATAATCCACCACCACCACATTATCAAGAGTACTACTATGAACCCGAATTGCCACATTTCTCAAGTTACCGGGAGGTGTACGATGATTATTATAATGAATACCCTCAACCGGCATACGAGGAACCTCAAGACTCAATAAGTTCCAAATTTGATGCCCTCATGAATGCTATGAGTGCTCTTATTAATTCACATCAAGAGCTCAAAACTGAAATGAAGAAAGAGTTTGAAATAAGAGATAAAGCTCATGAAGGCTTGGCAAAGAAAGTGGGCCATCTCGCCGAAGAATTGGCTCAACTTAGACGAGACCAAGAGGTGTTGGCTAGTGGTACAGTGGTGGATGGTGATGTGGTGGAAGAGGTTATGGAACTTCCGGAGCAAGTAATTGAATGTTTGAACCGAGCGGAAGACATGACACCGCAAGATGAATCGGATTCGAAAGAAGCTCATGTTCATATTCATCCTTCTTCCAAACTTATCACTCCAACCAACAAAGTTGGGGATGCGGGTTCGTGCATAAGGATTCGAAGGGTGGCGTTGCAAGACATTGGCCATGTTGTTACGAAACCACCCCGAAGTTGTACAATGCGTATGCCGAATATAATAAAAAGAGTATGGATTCGGCATGCTAATTACCGAGCGTATGTTGGAAACTTGATAGGCAAATGTGCACTTCGACCACCATGAGAGGTAAATCAGGTACAATTGTTGTAGAGTTTGTATTATTATTTGTTTTATTTTATTTTAGTAGCTAAATGAACGTTGTGGGTGTGTCCCCTATATAACCCTCACGAGACCTACTCGTCCTCCCGAGCTATCGAGAGGTTTAAAAGGGCTTGTTGCATAAGCTAAATGCAACCGTGATTCCTACGAAAGTAAGTTAGGTTTGTTGTTATTGTACATTATTTTTCCACATAAATCAAAGTGAAATAACGTATGGCTTGGTAATGTTTTCATAAAAGTGGTAGAACTAGGTAACTAACAAACTTTGATGGTTGTGAGAAGCATGCTTCTACACAACGGTTGAGATTTGTAGGTACACCATGTTCGTGAGACGACCACTTTGTTGAAAGATGAAGAGCACACGAGGAATGAGCAAAAAAAAAAAAAAAATCAGGTGCATACGTTTCCTTTTACCTTTGATTTTTAGTTAGCAAATAAGTGGAGTGTAATTTGTATTTTATTTTCCGGGGTGAAATTTTGGGGAAGGTTAGCCGTGTCACATCCCTTGTGCGATTAAAAAAAAAAAACTCTAGTTCTTACACATTGAGGACAATGTTTACCTCAAGTGTGGGGATGGGGGAGTAAAAGTTTTTTGATTTTGACCCATTCATTTAAACACAACACATTGAGGACAATGTTTACCTCAAGTGTGGGGATGTGGGAAAAATTTCAAAAAATTTTCAAAATGTCTTTGTTTGAAGCGATCTAAAAAGCACAAGTAACTAAGTTAACGAGGGATGGAACAACCCATTTGGTCTTTTGTCATGGTCAAGTTCAAGTTAATAGCATAACGGGTATTTAGTGGGTGGTTATTTGGGAGTAATTTGCCTAAGAAACTAGCACATCATGGATGTCACATACCATACCCTTTATATATGTGAGGTTTTGAGCCACTTTTACATCATAGGATTACATATTCATGTTTCTTTGTTTGAGTGGACCATTAGTCATGTATTATAGAAATTGCGACTTTTGATACGTTTGAGACCATAGACCGAATACAAGCACGAGAATGATTAAGGCATTAGGTAAATCTTTTCCTTTTACACCATTTGCTTACCTTTACCCAAATAAATCCCCTAGTCGCCCACTTTGAGCCTAATCCCTTCGTTTGACAACCCGTTTAGCCCCAACCGTTAACCCTTTTTCTTTTAAACCCGTGTGATGAAAATTCGATTGTAGGTCTATTTGTTTGTATAGTTGTGCTTTACATTTTGCGAAAAAAAAATTGAAAAATTCTGAAAAGTTATGAAAAAGAAGAGAAAAATTGTTGAGAAAAATACAAAAAAATTCGAGTAGTAGTTATTGAATAAAAGGCGAAACTCGTTGCCTCTTAGCTTGATGTTTATAGTTTACTACGTGTTTACAATAGTTGCATTGTAATAAAAATCGAATTTTCATCACCTTAGTCACTTTAAATATCTTATTTCCTACCCTTAGCCTAGCCCCGTTACAACCCTTACAAAGACCTTATGACTTGTGCTTAGCATTTGTGTTCGGTGGTGGAGAATGATTGAGTCGCAAGCCCATGCGGGTACGTGTTCTAATCGGTGTTGAGTGATTACTTTTGAAAGTGCTAATACATCATAAAAAAATAGCCAAATTATAAACCGAGTGGAGAGAACATTGTGAGGGATGTGCATGATTTATTGCTTTCAAGGACGGGTTAGTCTTGGATAACCATGTTATGTGGGATTATTCACTTTTCCGTTAAATATCTCGTAAATTGTAAAAAAGTTTGAACCGGGTATAACATTAGACCTTAACCTTTGTCTCGGGAATGGGAAGTTTGTTTCTCGTTCGACCCACGTGAAAGTGAAAGATAGATTTGCTTGAGGGCAAGCAAACGACAAGTGTGGGGATTTGATGGAGAGTGTGAAACCCGAGTGTTAATGTGCTTAATTTACGTGCTTTACTACCATTCATGTGATTATACGCTTTGAATATGTTAACTACGCAAGTATGTGGTTTTACAGGTTAATCGCGTAATTCGGTGAAGTTACGATGTTTGGTAATGAAGCGGAATACTTGGATGATAACCGAGGCACACCGCGTTGCTAGGTACTTGTTGCGGGTGATAAAACAACTTCGAGCACGAAGCAACGAAGTCCAGGGGGTTGTTTGTGATTAATTGAAAGTTGAAATGCATGTTAGAAAACGAAGTCACAAGGAGCGAGACATCAGCAAAAGAGTTCACAGGAGGTTTGTACGGTAACTTACGTTTTATAAACGTAGCCTACGGTTGGAAACAAAGTCAGCGCATATGTTTTGTTTAAAGAAAAAGGGTTTTCAACCCTAACAACACAACATGTGAAAGACTATTGGAGTCTCTTGGATTTTTATTATTGGGCCGATATATGCACATAAATTGGTAGCCATTAAAAAGACATATGATCATCACTATTGACGGTAGACATAGTGGAGGTATCGTCGATTTCATACATCATCACCACAAAGGGGAGCCGACTTTTTGAGGGATAATATTGGGCTTCAAAAGTCCATGCAACATCATCAATCATCACAACATATATAATCATCGATAAAAACACAATAGTGGGCGGCAACATATTGGAATCATCATCACACATGCACGTGATGAGGAATAAATAAGGCACACGTGGACTTCTTGTGGTAAGGGAGTGGGCCGATATCTTTGGTCTTTTATTGGGCCGCACACATCATCCATCATCAAAATATATATACACACAACCGAGAGGAATGGGCCGATCATTGGATTATACAACATAATCATCATCAACAATCGGCCCAACATCATCATTCTTTATCAGCGATTATTGGCAACAACTTTGGGGGGATCACAAGAAAAGAGAAGGCAGCGCCCTTGGCTTCTAGGCACAAAAATCAAGAAAAAAATAGTATTTTGTGTTGCCAACTTTGAACGCAGTGAACGGCTAGTTTCTTCGGCTTCACCCTGGTGTAGATTTTTGTAAGATTTTCTAGGGTTTATGCATTTATATTTTGATTTGATTTTGTGACAAATTGTTTAGTATTTGAAACCTTTGATAATTGTCTTGCATTTGTTTCGAATTCGTAAATTGTCGAGTGATGATAAAATTTGACTTTGCGAAATGGTTATGTGCAATTATGCCTTATCTTAGGTTAGGATTTACATGTCCGATGTAACGAAGTGCATTGCGGTCCGTTGTCTATGATGTTGATAACAATTGGCACCTAAGCTTCGTGATAGAAATCCGTTTATCACTAGATGGAATTGAATCAAGTTAAAACATGTAGAAACCCTAGGTCTTGGAATTATCGAACCGGGTGTGATCCGTACTCTAATTTCTTGTTTCAACTTCTTAGTTTAGTTAACAATTTTAGTTAATCATGCATTGTTTTAAGAATAACATCCAATTGTCGGTTCACTGTGATTCCCTTTCCAATCAAATACATTTATAAAAATTAGCAAACTTCATAATCACATTGTACATTTTTGTAAATAGTCTAACTAATCGAACAGGTCGTGCGATACTGACCACATGCTCTTCGTTGATACGATACCCGACTTACCCTAGCTACCTAGGTTTAATTGGGTTTTTGACTGATCGGGACGACACGGTCACGTTAACCAGTAGGAAAGAAACATGAAATAATTAACTTACCATGGTGATATAAACATAATGAACTGCGTATTAATGGGTAACATATCAGTGGCGTATGGTTTTATAACCTTAAATCTTGCGTTGATAGCTTGCCAAATTATGAGGTTTTAGGTCTTCCATTCGCACCCCCGCCATCCAATACCAGTGGGGTATTGAAGGAGGTCCTAGTAAGCTTGACCCAGGTACTTGCAGGATCTATACACTGAACAAGGCAAGAACCTTACCAAACCATTCCTTTAACCCCCGACAAGGTAGCCAACATATCTCTATATAGACCGTAGAGATATGAATGGTGTAAATCTTTTATTTTATATAGACAGTAAAATAACGCCAAGACACCATGGACAAATGATAAGGAAGTTTCACCTTCAACATAAGAAACTAGTTATTAAAGTTATTAATACAAAACCAAATAAAAAGTGCGAAAAGATTAAAAATAAAAAGTATTACACTAAATGCTTGTCTTCACTAAGTGATGTAAGAGACCTAGGCAAACATGGCCTTTGATTGTCAAGAACTCTTACTATCAATCTTGGATCCCGAGACTACTACACACACTCTATGATGGATGATGGATGATGGTGGTGGATGTGGGTGTTGTGATGGTGGTGGAGTGTGGGTGAATGGTGAGAGAGGTGGTTTGCCAAGGGATACCTTTGAAGTGAACCAAGCACCTCTATTTATAGCCTGCATAGAAGCCCGGACACGGCCCCGTGTCCAGTGGGCACGGCGCCGTGTCCATCTGCTTTCTCTTTCTTCATTAAATGCAGTGTGTCTGCGTTAGTTGACCACGCCCCCGTGTCCGCTGGGAACGGCCCCGTGTGCAGAAGTATATCTGTACTATCAAGATTTGATTGGATTATGCGAATCTTAGTGTTGACCATGACCGTGTGGAGCTGGGCACGCCCCCGTGTTGGGGAATAGAAGCTTCTACGCTTTTGTCTTTTCTGCAGACACTTGGGCACGCCCCCGTGTCCGCTGGGCACGAGGCGTGTTCAGCCTTCTGAAATCTTGTTTTTGCTTGGGAAGATGCTGTCGAGGGGTCGGGCATGCCACGTTTGTTCCTTTTCTTGTATTTATGTTAGATTTAGCTGTATTTTTGCTTCTTTTGTTCATTTGAGCTCATTTAATCCTGAAAATACAAAAGGAAGACAAAAGCACACTTTCTCCAACATTATTACTGAAAAAGGGTTAGTTTTATGCTTCATTTGATGTAATTTATATGTTGCATTTTACACGAATCAAATACCCCCACACTTGAATCTTTTCTTGTCCTCAAGCAAAACTCTTTATAATGTGGCTTACACACCCAAATGGAATGGGTAGAAGAGAAGTTTTTGTGCTTGTCTTGAGTGTCGGGATTCCAAGATCTTTATTAGGTTTTATCTTTATGTTATTTACAATCCTATTCGTTATGATTTATTTAGAACATTACGTAAGAGAAATTACTTATTTGGACATAACATGCCTCTTTAAAATTCCCTTTATATACAAGTTCACATACCTCACGGGAGATCACTCAACACTCGGCCGAAGATGTATTTTTGTGAAACGCTCGGGACCGGCATGGAACTTACTTCTACCATATGCTTGCCAAGCAATCAATCCTCCTACTTTTTTACTATAAACGTTTGTAAATATCAAGAGGACTTGGGGAAGGGTTAGGCTTGGGTTAAAGGTAGGTGGTTTTGGGTTAGTGGTTAGTAGAAAAGGGCGAAAGGCGTAAAAAGCGTCAGTTTTCGTAAAACTTTTTTGTTTTTGTGACTTTTTATTCAAACGAAGCATTTTTCAAACGAAGTTTCTTTTGAGGAACTTGTTTGTTTATTGCTAGACTTCATCATCATTTTTTTAAGGAATGTCACATGAAAACCGAGCTTTTTACTAAAATAAAGGGTTTAAAATGAAAAAGGGTTTTTGGTGGATAAAGGGTGTTTGTTTTGTGGGTTTAGAAATGAAAAGGTTTAGGCTCAAAGGGGTTAACTAGGGGGATTTTGGGTAGGTGGTAAAAAAAATAAAAAATAATGGTGTTGAAAGAAAAATGGTTAGTCATAATGCCTCCATCATTTACTTACTTGAGTTTAAGTTGGCAAGAACCGGGAATGTATCGTCATAGCAAGTTCTAGAGTCGTAAGAAACCAAGCGGCTATTCACACAAGAAACGAAAAATGAGCATTTAGTTTAAAGATGTGTATTTATATGCTCAATAAAGGCTCAAAACTCATTTTTTGTGGGAATGGGTTTTTAATGTGATCAAGTATATATAATCAAATTTTAACTAGATTTGTCATGTCGTTTCGTAATTTTCTTATGTTGGCTCTTTTTATCACGACGCTATCGGTTGTAAATTTGTAAAAATATAACCTTTTTAGAACTTGTTATTCCCAAATTAAACCAAGACAAGTAAAAAAAATGAAAAGTTTTTAAAAAAAATTTGGGGTGTTTAGCGGTTCCAATAAAGTTTTGTGTAAGGCTTATAATTAGGACTTGCAAAATTCAAGGTTTTAGCATCCCCCCACACTTAAATTACATATTGTCCTCAATATGTCCCAAAAATAAGTTTTTAGGTTGATTGAATGTGTAAAAGGTGTGTTAAGAACAAAAATTTATGTTACTGGGCATCTGGACACGGGCCGTGGTGTCCGGGCACGGCCCTGTATTCAGGTTGCCAGTAACAGAAAGTAACAGAAGGCTGGGCACGGGGGCATGTTCAGTGAACACGCCCCGTGTCCAGTTACCTGAACTGGGCGTTTTTCTGCAGATCCTTCAGCACGGGGCGTGTTGGCTGGGCACGGCCCGTGCTGGACTTGCTGTAATGAAGAAAAATTGTCGGGAGGCTCTGTTTTCGTGCATGGGGTGTTGGTTCAAGTCTCCCTTATTATCCTTCACCATTCCGAGTGTGTTTTACCCATTACAACATCATCCAAACACCAAATAATTTTGAAAACCATCATTCATTAGATAGAGAGAATTACAATAAGTTCCTAATAAAAGCATAAACTAAAACATAGATAAGTAGGTCAAGCAACACAAGAAATCTAAAACCGCAAAGAAGTCCTAGCCTATAGTTTATTTTAAGAGAAAAATTTTCGACAAAGATATTTTTCTCGGTTTAATGAGGCTTGAAGAACTTCTCCTCCAGGCATGGTCCCTCACATGTCGTTGAGCCATTCTTCTATCTCCCTAGGGAGAAGAAAAGCGGGCTCATTGGCATCATCATTTTGAGGGGGTGTGACTTCCATCGGAACTTCTTGCAAATTGTCAAGAGGAGGTTCAGCGGAGATGTCATCCCACCCCACCTGGTGGGGTTATTGACTCTAAGTGCTAAGTTCCAATCCTCTTGGGGAAGGATTGGTTCTATGGGAGGTGTCACAAGAGTGTTCAACCTCTGGTGCAAGAGGTTGATTTCTTGGAAACTATTTTCCAGCCCCACCGTCAGATAATTTATACGGTCGATTAGGACCTCTTCTACAGATGTCATTTCGTCGAGAGCTTCTCGTAGTGCCATCACATAGCGTACAAGAGTTGCTTCGATTGAAGGCCTTCGTTCCATTCGACTGTTTCTAGAATGTGCTGAAGAGGTTCCACTGTTTTGGCTAGACATTCTACGAAAATAAATCGAAAAGAGTTCATTTTAGTGAAACAGTACCTCGGACACGGCCCCATTCTCACTGAGCACGGCCCCGTGTTCACCTTTCTGCAGATTTTTGGAACAAGGAATCTTGGAGCTTTAAATTATTTTTCTAACTTTTAAGACATTTTTAAGCAGAAATAACTTAAAACAGTGTAATAAAACTTATTTTTGACAAGATTCCATGAATAAAAATCTAACAAATATCACAATAAAGCTTGAAAACATGGAGGTTTTAAGATTTAATGGAGGTGTTGAGGAAAAATGAAGAAGGCAATAGACAAAAGTAGAAAAGACAAGATGGTTGTTGAGAACCTTCTTTAGAATATACCTAGTATGGTATGTGTGAAGATCCCACCAAATCTCTGTCTTTGGAATGGTCCAAATGTGCAGGAATCTTGCTGCACTTATAGAAAACGACAGCATGCCGGACACGGCCCCGTGTGCAGACGAGATTCTGAAACTTTTTATATGTATTCTGACCAAAAGTCAGACGAGAATCTTTTGGTGGACACGGGGGCGCGCTGACCTGGACACGGCCCCGTGTCTAGAAGCTGTTTATGAAGTTTCGTCTATTTTTAAGGAATTTATCCGGATCGGGTGGTTCCTTACTGGATGAAACAACACCGAAGTGCTTGAGATACCTTAGTTGCTCTAGATTTAGACGAGAACGCAAGAGGTTACCAGAAAGGGTGATTCTTATGCTAAATGTAGGTGGACAAGTCCAACCCTTATCCGGGCTCTCGTTAAAGAAGGTGTATGTCGAATCGCTCAGGTCTATGTATGCATCAACGGAAGTCGATGGGGAGTCCTTCATGGCACAATCGACACAGGGACGACTATCGCTCAAGTCTTCGCAAGAGTTAGAGGTGATTTCGGGAGCGACGATGTTGTTTTTATCCGAATGCGATCTCAATAATTCTTCTTGGGTGTTGTCTTGAGATGAATTAGTCATGTCCATCTCAAGCTCTTTTATCCAATTAAGAATTAGATCTTACATTTGAAATAATTCTTCAAGAAGCATTTCATCTAGAAGGGACGATTGAGAGCATTCGAGGGAGAGATAGGGATTATTTTTACTTTCGCCCCTCTTAAGGCTACAGGCAAACAATGGGTCTATATAGTGAGGAGTGTAATTTAAAAAATAACATTTTAAATCTTCGTGAGTTCCGCCACATATTTGAAACCACGTACCATAAGAGGAGCGGAAGTAAAAGAAATCAGTATCGCTCATGTTTGTGTCAGAAAGTACCAACCCTCAGGATCTTACGGTTCTGTTTTCAGTATCTGATACTTGGGCACGGGGCGTGTTTATTGGGCACGGCCCCGTGTTCAGCTACTGTCTGACTTAAAACAGGATTGCCAGTACCAAAGATTGGTCACGGGGCGTGTTCAGCGGGCACGGCCCGTGCTGAGCTCTGCAGAAAACTAAAGAAATTAAGAAAAATCCTAAAAAACAGAAAAAAAAGAAAAACGATTAGGCCGTTGATTCCTAACTTTCTTAAAATCCTTGTGTCCCCGACAACGGCGCCAAAAAACTTGATGTGTGCGGTCGTGTTATATATTTATATGTATATTTTAAGCCCTTTTTAACACTTTAGTCAAGTTTTAAATTTATAAAACACGATATTTTACTAACACTAAACACACATATGGGCAAGTGCACCCATCGTGAGCGTAGTATAGCGTTGGTAAGATACCGAGGTCGTCCAAGGACACAAGAGCTTTTAGTACTAGTTTATCCTCAACGTCTAATCAAATCAAAAGTTTAGAAAAAGTTTTAAACATGAAAATAAAAACTAAAAATGCTGAAAATAAAAATAAAATAAAAAAAACAGATAAACAAGATGAATCACTTGGATTCGACTCGCCTTTAGTGTAACCTTTGATTATTTCCGCACTTTTACACTTTTTAAGAGATTATCTTAGTTATAGTAGTAGGCCCCTCTTCTGAAGGTGACATTACCCTCAACCCAGTAGTTTGAGTCAGCAAGGTTACAATCCTAAAGGGTTGGATTATTGAAAGATAATTAATTTAGTTATTAATGCGTAAAGTGGTAGGCCCCTCTTCTGAAGGTGACGTTACCCTCAGCTAAGTGGTTGAGTCAGCAGGGATACAATCCCAAGTAGCCGGGTTAAAGTATTAATAGTAGTTTACATATGAGGGGATCAAGCCATTCGCACCCCCGCCATCCAATACCTGTGGGGTATTGAAGGAGGTCCTAGTAAGCTTGACCCAGGTCCTTGCAGGATCTATACACTGAACAAGGCAAGAACCGTACCTAACCATTCCCTTAACCCCCGACCTGGTAGCCAACATATCTCTATATAGACCGTAGAGATATGAATGGTGTAAATATTTTATTTTATATAGATAGTAAAATAACGCCAAGACACCACGGAAAAATGATAAGGAAGTTTCACCTTCAACATAAGAAACTAGTTATTAAAGTCATTAATACAAAACCAAATAAAAAGTGCGAAAAGATTAAAAATAAAAAGTATTACACTAAATGCTTGTCTTCACCAAGTGATGTAAGAGACTTAGGCAAACATGGCCTTTGATTGTCAAGAACTCTTACTATCAATCTTGGATCCCGAGACTACTACACACACTCTATGATGGATGATGGATGATGGTGGTGGATGTGGGTGTTGTGATGGTGGTGGAGTGTGGGTGAAGTGTGAGAGAGGTGGTTTGCCAAGGGATGCCTTTGAAGTGAACCAAGCACCTCTATTTATAGCCTGCACAGAAGCCCGGACACGGCCCCGTGTCCAGTGGGCACGACCCCGTGTCCATCCGCTTTCTCTTTCTTCATTAAGTGAAGTTTGTCTACATTAGTTAACCACGCCCCCGTGTGCAGAAGCATATCTGTACTATCAAGATTTGCTTGGATTCTATGAATCTTAGTGTTGACCACGGCCGTGTGGAGCTGGGCACGGCCCCGTGTTGGGGAATAGAAGCTTCTACGCTTTTGTCTTTTCTGCAGATACTTGGGCACGCCCCCGTGTCCGCTGGGCACGGGGCGTGTTCAGCCTTCTGAAATCTTGTTTTTGCTTGGGAAGATGCTGTCGAGGGGTCGGGCATGCCACGTTTATTCCTTTTCTTGTATTTATGTTAGATTTAGCTGTTTTTTTGCTTATTTTGTTCATTTGAGCTCATTTAATCCTGAAAATACAAAAAGGAAGACAAAACCACACTTTTTCCAACATTAGTACTAAAAAAGGGTTAGTTTTATGCTTCATTTGATGTAATTTATATGTTGCATTTTACACGCATCAGACGCAAAATAATATATATATATACACACACATATATATATATATATATATATATATATATATATATATATATATATATATATATATATGAATGTGGTGTGTCTATTAATCATGTATCGACATATGATTTCCAGTCCCCGACTGTATTGACAAGCATGTAAAACTGGTAACAAGAGATAGAGTTTGTCCCAAGTTATTTAACAAAAATGAAATATGGAATGGTATCAAATGAATTTTGAAAAGATTTTCAAAAGAGTCGGTTATTACTATTTATCAGTGAAAACTGGCGTATTTTCAAAAGACTAAGCACACGTTAAAGCAAGTACGAACTAGGCTGGGGTGGGCTTGGTCTTAGAATTTGGAATTTGCAACTCCTTGATAAAAGACCCATTATAGTCTCAAGTGGTTTTTTTTTATTTCGATCTTGCTTATGGATATTTGTATGAATAACTTGTATAAAATTTATTTAATATATTCATGCTTTTACGTTTAATACTTTACTTTATTCCATCTTCCGCTCCCAAATTGTGATACTGTTATCAATCGTCACATAAATCCCAAGTCTAGGCTCACCAGGAAATCAGGGTGTGACACATTTGAACAAGTCAAGAGGGAGATGATTCATTTGAACATTTCTTCTCAAGCCCATCTCTCAGGGCTACATCTCTTTTCACTTCAGCACCCATAAATACGATTCCTCCCACATTCCAGTCAACAACATATCACTGAGAGTATGACACGACAAGTGACTATGGGAAGCTCAGAAGTTATTGCTAGCCCACACGCAGAGGAGGTTACATCTCTTGTGTCCCAAGGGACACTTGATGGTTTTTCAAGTGAGACAGCCACTAAAACTGTGGAGACACATTCCAGTCAACAACATATCACTGAGAGTATGACACGACAAGTGACTAGGGGAAGCTCAGAAGTTATTGCTAGCCCACACGCAGAGGAGGTTAAATCTCTTGTGTCCCAAGGGACACTTGATGGTTTTTCAAGTGAGACAGCCACTAAAACTGTGGAGACAACAATCTCACAGTTGGACAATGGTTACATTGCTAAGACCTCCTTGAAGGCACCAACTGTTGAGTCTACAATAGTACACTCTATAATAGTTAGAAGTGCCCATACCAAGAAAAAGGAGCATTTGGTTCCAAAACCAAGTACAACCATCTCTGGTGGGAACTCATATGATCCTATTAACGTAGGCGATTGGTTAAGATACTAGGAATTGCGGAGAATGTAACTAAGATAGAGTTTTTTGTTGATAAAGTCAAAGATATGTTGAAGACCTTAATACAATACTCTAGAACTCTACCAACCAATTCAGAAATTCCAAAAGAAATGTGGGTGCATGCTAAAATGCATCTTCATCTTTAAAAACAATCTACAAAGGCAACATATAACATGCAAATAGAGCTGATAAGAAACATGGTGGATGCTAGGTACAAGGACACCTAAGCAGAGATCAAGGCCATTAAAGACCATCTTCTTCAAACCACTGGTACAACTCCTATTCTCCTCAAATACATTAAATGATGCTAAAAAGGGGGAGAGTGATAGCATGAGAAAGCTTCCACCTCTAGTCAAGAAAGTCTAAAAGAGGCCTGATACTTCTGAAGCCAAAAAGGCCAAACAAGAAGCAATTGAAAAAGAAAAGAGGAAAGATACAAGGGAAGCAAAGATGATGCTGACAGTGCAAGAGATCATTGAAAGAAAAATAATTCAAGATAACCAAGGCTCCTCAACAGAGGTTTCTAAAAGCACTGTTTCAACAAAACCAACACCAACCACCCAAACCACTACCTCTACTGCCCAAACATCTGTTAACATTACAAAAGTAACAACAGATGTTACATCTACACTACTACCAACACAAAAGACTCCTAAAGGTCTCCTCATCAAAAGAAAACTACCTACAAAAACCCTACTTCCACCAACAAAAACACCCATACCTCAAACTAGATCCAGAAGAGCCAAATTCATTATCCAAGATGATGATGAAGAAACACCTGATTCATCACCTATCAAAACCACTACTACCACAACATCCTCCACAACCACTACATCATTCCATCAACCACCATAGCCATAACCATCTATCCACACCCTCTCGAATTAGAAAATGTATCATAAGAGAAACAACCTTTCTATTCCACAAGAGATCCAAAACAAACATTCCCTTCTTTACATGATCTCCCAAAGCCTACTAATGTCAAAGAATATTTGGAAACAAAGATTAATCTGGCAGAAATGATTGCAGCAGAAGGAAGCAAAGGTAAATGTGATAAGGATGCTCAACAAATTTTATCTGAAGAGTTCACTAAAGTGATTATATAAAAAAATGCCAAAGATGTTAGCAAAAAGCCTTCACAAGGCCCTGTAAGTGACCCTAACCTCAAAAGAGCATTAAAGGAAGATTACATGGAATATATAATGAAGAACAAGCCTTGTAATGCAACAAGAGCCCAATTCTCTAGATGGTCTACAGAAGGCCTTTTAGAAGAAATTATGAGGATTGAGAAGATGAAACTTAATCCTGAAATCAAACCCACTCATCCCAACTAGAGAGCAGGAAAAAATCCTGTTGGCCAAAGTCACTTCAACTGAAAAGAACGAAGGAGGAGATGGTAGATGTCATGGACCTAGCCTCGGTTTGACCCGGTCAAGAGCCGCGGGACAGGAAACCCCATGGTATTTAATTTAGGCGACAACGGAAGTCTTTAATACAGGATCTTTTAATACTAAAAATGCCTGTTTACTTTATTACATAATTTAGGGATAAAACCCTGTAATTTACAATAAAGTGATTTCACTAGGAAATCTTTATTTTTACAAAACATGTTTCTTTATTTTATTTTGAGCCACTTCCTTAAGCTTGTAGTGCTTCACGGCACTTTTCTTGGATCACAACAGATCACCTGAAACATGTTTGAAAAAGTTTTTGTCAGCGGGAAATATTGAGTGAATCATTCAGTTTATTGAAAACGACACATTTGTTATAATTTACAGTATTAAGAGCGATTACAATTGTCCCTTTCTTATAGTTATCTGGTCCAGTTGTCACTCGACCGAATCTATGACTGTGGTCATATCACTATTGGGTCCTGTCACCCAAAAGTGACGTATATCACTATTTAGGCTCACTATTGGGTCCTGTCAGTAACTTAAGATTAACAAAGACTTAATCCCTGTAATTATAACTTTGAAAATAATTTGGAGTATTGTAAAACAGTTGATAAAAAGAGAATGTCTCACATTGCAGATTTATGCGGGCGGAGTTTAATCTACTGATTAGCTTGTTTAACCTAATTTAAATAACAATGCACACGAACTGGGTTAGTAACTAATACAACATTTACGACAATTCACGAGATTAAAACCCTCACAACAAATGACAAAGTGCGATACTTAAACATCCATCGAATTAACGACGAATAACAAAGTATAAACCCAATTTGAGCAGCACTTAAACATTCGTTGGATAGTTTCAGTCGATCGGACGTTGAATCGTAATAGCGATTGAGTTAATACCCGGTATTGTGGCAGTACCTTACTATAGGAATTTCTAATTTTGGACTGTAAGAAATCGTTTTTGGAACAATTCGTTGACACAGAATGAAAGCCCCAGAGCTAGGCTATTTATAGTCTGAAAATGGGTTTTACGCGGCCCGCATAAACCCACACATACATCTTACGCGGCCCGAAAGGCCGCCTAGTCTAGCCGTAGGTTTGATTGGTCATGAGTAGGTCCCCAGCTGGTCAACACGTGGCCCCGGAAATACTTATCCGGTCAAACTTAAGTTGACGCGGCCGGCGTAAATTTCCCTTGACAGCTTACGTGGCCCGTCTGAGACCCTAAGCTTATCCGGTTTGATCATCAAGCTGTAGCGGCCCGTGTAAGGTTAAGCTATCCTTTACGCGGCCCGCCTAAAACCCAATTTTCTTGTTTTTCTTGGTTTTTCATGTACAGTAGGGTTTAAGGGTCTGGTTTACATCTATAGGTTAGTTAGGGACATTTTTGAAGGTCCTTACATCCTCCCCACCTTAATTAAAATCTCGTCCTCGAGATTTATTGAAATAAGTGTGAATATTTGCGTTTCATCTCTGATTCCAGCTCCCAGGTGTATTCGGGTCCTCTTTTCGAATTCCACTTGACTTTGACCAGTACCAGCCGTTTATGTTTAAGAAACTTGATCTTTCTATCTTCTATCTACAGAGGTTTCTCCACAAATTTCAACTTTTCATTTACCTCTATCTCTGGAAGAGGTACTACCAGGGATTCGTTTGATAAACATTTCTTGAGATTGGATACATGAAACACATCATGTACTTCGGCTAGTTCTTCTAGTAGTTGTAAACGATAGGCAACTGGTCCTATTCGTTGAATTACTAGAAACGGTCCTACGTACCTTGGACTCAGCTTTCCTTTCTTACCGAATCGTACGATTCCTTTCCAAGGAGAAACTTTTAAAAGTACCTTGTCTACGACTTGGAACTCGAGTGGCTTGCGGCGATTGTCTGCATAGCTTTTCTGACGATCTCGAGCCGTTTTCAGTCTTTCTTTGATTTGAGTTATCTTGTCAGTGGTTTCTTGCACAATTTCAGGACCTGATAATTGACTTTCTCCTATTTCTGCCCAACAAACTGGAGTTCTACATTTTCGTCCATATAGTGCTTCAAATGGGGCAGCTTCGATGCTTGAATGATAACTATTGTTATAGGAGAATTCAATTAGGGGTAGGTGATCATCCCAATTTCCACCGAAATCAATCACACATGCCCGGAGCATGTCTTCCAGAGTTTGTATTGTTCTTTCACTTTGTCCGTCTGTTTGTGGATGATATGCAGTACTTAAATTTAGTCGGGTTCCCATTGCTTTCTGAAAACTAGTCCAGAAATGGGAAGTGAAACGACTATCTCGATCCGATACAATGGAGAGTGGAACTCCATGTAAAGATACTACTTTGTCTACGTACAACTTGGCTAACCTTTCCATGCTAAAAGTTTCTTTCATGGGTAGAAAATGAGCGGATTTGGTTAATCGATCCACAATTACCCAAATTGCATCATTACCTTTTCTGGTTTTGGGTAACTTAGTAACAAATTCCATTGTTATGAGTTCCCATTTCCATATAGGCATTTCTAACTGTTGTAGTAGACCCGAAGGTTTCTGATGTTCTGCCTTTACTTCCGAGCAAGTTAGACACTTAGATACCTATTTAGCTATGTCCTTTTTCATTCCTATCCACCAGAAATTATTTCTTAAATCTTGGTACATCTTATTGTTTCCTGGATGCATGGTATACCTAGATTTATGAGCTTCTTCTAAAATCTTATCCCTTAATTCTCCTTGCTTAGGTACCCAAATTCTTTTCTTATGGAATTTCCAAATTCCATCCTTTCCTTGCTCTAGTTCCTTTATATATCCTTTCATTCCTTCAGCATCGTCTTTGATTGCTGTTTCTTGAACTTTCTTCAATTGTTCCATTAAATCTAACTGCAGATTTAATCTAAGAGCACAGATTCGCTTTTGTTTTTCATGATATTTACGACTTAAAACATCTGCGACTACATTTGCTTTTCCTTCGTGATATTGAATATCACAATCATAGTCACTTAGGATTTCCATCCATCTTCTTTGCCTCATGTTTAATTCTTTTTGCCCAAATATATATCTTAAACTCTTATGATCTGTATAAATTGTAAACTTACTTCCATACAAATTATGTCTCCAAATTTTAAGGGCAAATACTACGGCTCCTAACTCGAGATCATGAGTTGTATAATTTTCCTCGTGCTTTTTCAATTGTCTTGAGGCATACGCAATTACCCTTTTGCGTTGCATTAGCACACATCCTAATCTAAATTTGAAGCATCACAATATACTTCAAAATCTCCAGTTCCTTCTGGCAAGGCTAAAATTGGAGCATTTGTCAATCTTTGCTTTAAAATCTTAAAAGCTTCTTCTTGTCTAGGTCCCCATTCAAACTTAACTGCTTTACAGGTAAGCTTAGTCAAGGGTACAGCTATCTTAGAAAAATCCTTGATGAATCGTCTGTAGTATCCAGCTAATCCTAGAAAGCTTCTAATTTCCATAGCTGTTTGCGGGACTTTCCATTTGGTGATTGCTTCTATCTTAGAAGGATCTACGTGAATACCTTCGTGATTTACCATATGTCCTAAAAATTGCACTTCTTGCAGCCAGAATTCACATTTCGAGAATTTGGCGTAAAGCTTTTCCTTTCTTAACAAAGTTAAGAGTGCATGCAAGTGCTTACGATGTTCTTCCTGACTTTTGGAATAAATAAGTATATCGTCGATAAAGACAATTACGAATTTATCCAAGTATGGTTTACAAATCTGATTCATCATGTCCATGAATGCTACAGGAGCATTTGTTAGTACGAAGGGCATGACTGTAAACTCATAATGACCATACCTAGTTCTGAAAGCAGTTTTAGGTATGTCTTCCTCTTGTACTTTCACTTGATGATATCCGGAGCGTAAATCTATTTTAGAAAAATACCTAGCTCCCTGGAGTTGATAAAAAAGATTGTCAATCCTAGGTAATGGATATCGATTCTTAACTGTAACCTTATTTAGTTCCCTATAATCGATACACATTCTCATCGATCCATCTTTCTTTTTCACAAACAACACTGGTGCTCCCCATGGGGATGAACTAGGTTGTATAAATCCTTTGCTTAGTAATTCATCTAACTGCTTTTTCAATTCTAGCATTTCTGTGGGTGCTAACCGATAAGGTGCTTTGGCTATTGGTATAGTTCCAGGAATTAGATGAATCCTAAATTCTACTTCCTTGTCGGGTGGTAACCCGGGTAATTCTTCTGGAAATACATCGGAGTATTCTGAGACTACAAGAATTTCCTTGAGTTCCTTTCCTTTTGTGGTAATGATTACTGAAATCATATACACCATTGCTTGTTTTCTTGAATAACTAGCCAACTTTATTGTTGAAATAAATTTCAATGGTTTTCGTGGCTTATCTCCTGTAATTAAAATTACTTCTCCTGTCGGGGTACGAATTTCTACGGAATTCTTATCACAAAGGATTCGAGCATGGTTGGCTACTAACTAATCCATTCCTAATACGATATCGAATCCTGCTAACTTCATAGGTAACAGGTTTGCAGAAAATTTATGGCCTAAAAGTTCTATCTTCCCTTCTTGCAAAACCTTATCTATATTAACAGAATTTCCATCTGCCGTTTCGACTGTAAAAATCTGCCTAAGATTGGTTAAGGGTAACTTAAGAGCTTGGCAGAATGAAGTATTTATAAAACTTTGGTTTGCACCAGAGTCAAATAATACTTTGGCATATACGTTATGAACTAAGAACGTACCAGCTATCACATCTGGAATAAGTTCCGCCTCCTGAGTAGTCAACTGGAATGCTCGTGCATTCTTCTTGATAGTTCCATCGGTCGGTTTGGCTTTGTTGTCTGCTGGTTTAACTAGCTTAGGGCATTTTGTTTGAAAATGTCCAGTTTCTCCACAGTTGTAGCAGATTATTGTTTTCCTTCTACATTCTTCTTCCCGATGTCCTATAGCTTTGCAAAAGTTGTAGGTCACACTGCACCTTCCAAAGTGTTTCTTCCTACAATTTATGCAGAAAAGAGGATTTGAGGATTGCCCCGTTCCTCTTTTCTTAGTATTACCCACACGAAATCCTTGGGTAATCTTTTGAGCCAACTCATTCTTTCGATCTTCTTCTCTTGTGCGCACCAGTTCATCAGTTAGGGTATTAGCTAATTCCACAGCGTCGTCAATGGTGCGTGGTCTCGCATCTTTAACGATATTACGGATTTCGCTAATTAGTCCCCAAATATAGCGGGAAATAAGTACCGGTTCTGGCGAAGCCAGGGTTGGTACCACTCTCGCATACTCGAAGAATGTCGAAGTATACCCCCGACAGTCTACACCCACCATACGATGGCTCAGGAACTTATTTGCCATTTGTTCCTTTTCATATTCGGGACAGAATTTTCTTTCCATTAACTGCTTAAATTCTTCCCAATTCATGGCATAAGCCACATTTCTTCCTTTGGCTTGAAGTACCGTATTCCACCATTCTAGCGCCCCTTCTTTGAAAAGGTGCGACGCATACATAACCTTATCTTCTTCGGCACATTTACTTATCGCAATTACTGCTTCGGTTTTCTCTAACCAATGCAGTGCCGCAGTTGCCCCTTCATTGCCTGCAAATTCTGCTGGCTTACAAGCAAGAAATTCTTTATAAGTGCAACCAGGGGTTGCAGCTTTCATTTTCTTAAGAAGTGGGTCTTGCCGTGGATCATTGTTATGATTATCATGATTGCCGCTTCCGTTTACGCTATTACTGAAATTATCTTCCTGAGTACGTTTACTAGGAATGATTTGTTGAGGTTCAGCAGGTTTCTGGGCAGCTGCCAGAATTGCTGGAATAGCATTGGCTATCCCTTGAGCAACGATATTCTCGATATCTTGTCTAGTCATAAATTGATTTTCCTGATTTTGCTCAGATTGATTCACTTCATTAACTGGTTCATTACCAGCGTTTTCCATCTGGTAATTATTATAGGTGTAAAGTATTAGTGTCAAAAAAATCGATAATTAAACAAAACAATTTGCACATAAGCACATAAGGTTTTACAACACACGTATAGCCAAAATTGTCGATTTCTCGACTTTCATTTTTATAGATTATATTAGGCATCCGTACACAATGTTATCTTACAGAAGTTTTATTTCTATTTTACAGAGTTATATTTTTGTTACTACGGTTATTATACACACACAACCTCCCAACCCCACTACTCTTTTGTCAGCTGGCATTTTAGTAGCGACGTTCCCTTTCGTCGTATTTCCAGGAAATTTGTTCTCCCATTTCCCGGATCGTATTCCCTGTACCTATCAGCTCTTCGCCAAACTGGCGGAGTTCGGCTAAGTTTTCGTTACTTATCGGTGGATTTGGCATAGGTTCTGGGTCGAATTGAGGGAGAAAGGTATAAGGGCTATTTAGTAGGTTTTGAAACTGCCAGTCGTTAGTCCACCACTCGTCCATTCCTCCTAAAGGTTGGGCGTGGATTAGAGGGTCTGGAATAGCTGGCTCCAAGTTTTTTGGAAGTTGGATTTCAGCAGGATAAGGGTAGAGGTTGTTGTTGATAGGTCTAATGATATCACAGCTTGCCAGTAGATGATCTAATTCTTCCTGAAATAGAAATTCTTCAGTTTGCTTAGAACTTTCCCCGATTTCTATTTTTGTTTGCCTAACAATTTCCCCGATTTTTATCTCGGCTGGCCTAGAACTCTCTCCGATCTCGATCCCTTTTCCTTTATCCATAGGATTTTCTATTTTGGGAATTTTTCTAGTTGTTGGTTTCCTCCTGCGCACTTTCCCCCATCCTACATATCTTCTTTTCTTAGGCTTTGCTTTCTCCGGAGGTGGAGCTTTAAATTCCATAGGTTCCTCCAAATCAGCAATGTAACTAGTGAAGTCGTTGGAAACTTCTATTGGTACAGGATAGAGATTGAGATTCTGAAGGGCTTCAGATAACTCATTCATGCTGTTCAGCATATATGCAAAATGCACAAAAATGCTAAGTTAAAATTTTATAACAAAATTTCACAAATAAACATTTAAGTATTATTGCATACCGTGTGATTAATTTAATACAAAAGATACTGAGACTTAAAGCACACTAGGGTTTATCGTGATTTATTTATTTACAGGATAACTTTTTAGAGTTTCTGGCTTGTAGGTAATATAGGTGCTAATACTGATTCAGGGTCCTGATAGTTTTAAAAGTTGGTATTTACTGCTACCGTTGCTAACATATAAAGATCTGCCAATTTTTCATCTAATTTGTCTTCCCAAGGTGGATCATTGCCTATTTCCTGGGTTTCCGGATTAAACCTCACTTTCTTTGGTTGGGATTTCTTTTCTTTCTCCTGACTTTTTCTAATAATCAAACTTCTTTTATTGGGAGAAAGTGGCTTTTCAAACTGGGCTTTATGGACAAATATTCCTTCATCTATATCTGCTGGGTATTTTGAGGAAGTTCCTTTTTTCTTTAGGTGAAGTATCTAATTTATGATACATAGCCGCAAGTCTTTGTTTACCCATACTGTAACTAACAAATAATCAGTTAATAAAACACATAATCACAGAATGGCAATCAGTAAAATTAAGTATTTTGTTGAATACTTAATTGGCTTAAATCAGTGGCTCTGATACCACCTTTTCCTGTCACGACCCTAGCCCCGGTTTGACCCGGTCAAGAGCCGCGGGACAGGAAACCCCGTGGTATTTAATTTAGGCGACAGCGGAAGTCTTTAATACATGATCTTTTAATACTAAAAATGCTCGTTTACTTTATTACATAATTTAGGGATAAAACCCTGTAATTTACAATAAAGTGATTTCACTGGGAAATCTTTATTTTTACAAAACGTGTTTCTTTATTTTATTTTGAGCCACTTCCTTAAGCTTGTAGTGCTTCATGGCACTTTTTGTCACACCCCCAAATTTACCACCTAGGGCGTGTCCCTATTGGAGGTGCAACGATCCAACAAAGAGCCACCAATCATATCAAACACAAGTCATAATGTATTGAAATGCCCAGTTGAAATGAATATAACGTTTGACAAGTTTAACCAAAACCAAAGTATTGAGCGGAAGCATAAATGTGTAAATGTATCAAACCAAATCAAAGTAATTGTTTATTATGACCACAACCACTCCAGCAGCATTAGACAGCAAGCTCCCCAGTTCCTTCAGTAATTACCTACAAGCATGTAAACAAGTGTGTCAGACTACGCTGGTGAGTTCAAGGTTTGTGTTTGTTTACCAAGTTGTGTTACCGATCAAGTGAGTAAAACAGTTTGCAAAATGATGTGTTGCTTGTTGTTAAGATGTTTGACGTTTTGATGTTTTCGATGTTGTTATTACTCGAGTACCGAATGGCCAGATGATATGTGATTGCCAACCCCAATGCCTCTATCAAAGCATTGGTCATGTTTTAAGGTAATTAGTTCACGCCCGTTCCCCTTGAACGTCGTGAGGGTGCCAAACCTAATAGCGCTATCAACTAATAACCCCCGTTGCCCTACAAGCAACGTGCCGGTAGATGTAGTGGTCTTACAATGATAGAAAAACTGAGTACAATAACCAACATCCCGTTACCCATGCATTCCTCATCGGAACGTTACCCGTTAACCCTTCACTGGGATCCATGCTTGAGAAAAGAGCAATGAACTCACCTTTGGTTTGCTCGGTATGTTATTCACGTATTCAAGTTGATCAATCAAGTCCTAGCATGAGTACCAGTATCTATCAGTTTCAAGTTTACTTATACGTTGCTCACATTTACACACATAGTATACATTCAACAACAAACATGATATATCACTTAATCACTCAGTGCACGTAGCGGTTCATAACACATATTTAGGTTAACAAGCTATCATACAGCAACACATGTAGTACATAGATATAACTCGGTATCACACCATTATATTCCAAATAAGAGGGATCAACAATTAAAGTCAAACATTTATATACATTTATACAATAATCGGCCCCACAGGTAGTCGGCCCATTAGCAAGCAACGAAATGGACTTGGCTGGTGACCCGAGGTCACGCAGCCGTCCACATACTTATGAATCCAGCAGCCGCTATTTTCTATCCCCCATTACCCAGTTATAACCCAATCCATGCGATTCCCTTTTTATAACACTCGGCCCAGTAGGGACTTGTGTTTGGGCCTGTGTAATCCCAGCTTCTTACGTGTCCTAGTAAACAACCCAAAATAATAAACTAAATAAACCAATTCTTTGTTGAGTCTTTCCCTTACCCTCACCCACTGTTCCGTATCCCAATTTACAAATCATGCATTAGCTCAAAGATGGCAGTTCATAAATCACACATGCATTGATCAAGAAACTATATTATATGATTTATACACTTAACAAATCATGCATTAGCAACCCTACGACACCAATATCCAATCTCATGCAATTAAACACATATACACTACAGCTTCTATACTAAACCGCATGCATTCATACATATACATTAAATTTTGAAGCCCTCGACACTCTATAACTATCAACAGTTAACCGAGCACGATATCCATCATCATGTACACATCTCGCAAGTAATTAAGTCAATACTCAACACACCGATACTTGTATGGATTCATGTTATTAAATCCGAAGTTGAACCGGACGAACATACACTCGTACGCGTTTAAACCTTTCCGACGGTTTTCATGTGTAACTACGGTCCTATCATCTACGCCTACAAATAGGTTCATTATCTCATCAAGCATACACGTCTTTCCAGTTAACCGTTTAATCACGACATACGATCACGCACAGTTTCATACACTTAAACAAGTTCACCGATTACGCATACATACCCCCGGTCTCGACGAAGCCGATCGTACCCTATTTACGTATAACATCCTACTTGGTTCGTACATACAGTTTTCACACGTTTATTCACCCTACGGTTCATCTACGCGATATATACACAGATTTTCTATCTAACACATAAACTTTTCACATACAACTCAACATGTACGATTCACATTCAATATTCATGCATACGTTTGGGTCGCGTGAACAGAATCTGGTGTCATACACTCACACACACGGCTTCATTAACATAATCACATATACGTTCGATTTCATGTAGCATTCATCCATACAGTTTTCACACATAACATGCATACACCTATGCTCTTTCCAGTCCCTACATACTCATACCGAAAATGGGAGATCGAACGAAGATCATGACGATTACATAACACTAGGGTGCAAACTAAAAGGAGCGAAGGTTCTTACCGGTGACCGGCGGAGGCTGAACTCGTCGGAGAAGACGATGGTGGTGACCGGTTCGTCGTAGGATCTCGAGTAGGAGGGGAATAATTGCGGTGGTGAGTTCTGCCGTAGGGTTCGTGTTTTAAGCGTGAGGGTTTACTAACCAGGTCGCTCGATCCACCAGGAGAATGCCTCGGGGGGGTTTCTTGTCGCACGTACGTAGAGTATGGAAGCAGTAGGGTTTGCTTTTGGTTTTGTATTTTATCTACTCAACTAACATATTACCTATATATCCAATATGAGGGTTTGGGGCGCAAACTGTGGGTTTGTTTGTTAACATGGTAAATTGTAAAATAATAAGGAAGTCAATTTGTTTGTTAATATGGTGAATTGTAAAATAATAAGGAAGTCAAAACAAGGTGGGCCGAACAATACTTGCCAAGATTAAGTTAAAGTAAGTGGGCTGCCAAGATTAAATTAAAACAAGTGGTGTATTTGGGCTCGGGTGTGAAGATGCGGCCTAGTTAATGTGCGGCCCAAATGTCAAAACATTATTTAATACGTTATTGTACCAATCAATCTAACAAGGTTAGAGAAAGATAACGAGAAGCAAAGATCGAAGGATGGAACGTCACCGACCTTGAAAGTTCGGGTTGTCACATCATCCCCAACTTGAAAGAAATTTCGTCCCGAAATTTAGCAAACAGTCACTGAGGAAGCTAGTTTTGTTAAGCGTTTTCGCGGGGTGTCACATCATCCCCAACTTGAAAGAATTTTCGTCCCGAAAATTGATCTAAAACAATGGCTTGAAGTGAGTTCCGACGAACTCGATCTATAGATACTTTACAACGCCTGGGGGCTAATCTTGGGATCAGTGGAAATCATGGTATGGTGGTTAGCGTTTTGTTATATCAGTTGCCAATCAAAGAAACAGGGAATTAATGAGGTTCGTACAAAGAATCGAGCGAAACAGGGGTCCATTAAACATCCGAAGGATTTGGCCAGCAAATTTGCTGTCAAGAAGTAATTTCCAGTAGTAGTGCATGGCGGCATGGCACAACAGGGAGGTTCGTCACATTGCGGTCGCGCGAGTGTATCATTTGTCCAAAACAGAGTTTGGTGGGTAAAGGTTAGTGTTGCAGAACGACATACGCGTGTAACTGTGACTGCTTCACTTCTAGCGGCGATAACAAGTGAAAGTGATAAGGTTCGTCTACAGGGATGCGTGGGTATAGTTCTCCTAATCCCGTGTTCGTTCGGAAGTTCCATCTAGCGATGCCATCACAGGGTTAGCTCTATTGAAACAAGGGTGCACTGGAGGCCCTTGTGATCGGTCTAATTGGTGCCTTCGGTACCGTCTAAGTAATGCCTCCCACTTAAATCCAATGACCACGGTTTCCACCGGAGGTTGTAGGTCGTGCAGTTCCTCTCCGTAACACCATCATGGTATATCGCTGGATCATCGGTACCCTCGGATAGAAGCGATGCTTCGCGTGTTGTAGGGTTGGGTTTCAAAAGCTGTAAGGACGTTCTCCGATTTTATTTCTCAGGAATTCACAGCTCCCCGCTATGCTAAGGGGGTTGAAGTTGCGAAACCTTCGAAAATCCTATGATGAAGCTGTGATGGTATCTAGCAAACCTAAGGGATTTCTGTTTCCCATAAGGAATATGAAATTGCATAAGGTCAACCTGAAATTCCGCCTAACGATGTGGAAGTAAACCAGCTCACTCCTCAGAAGGCATGTCGGAAAATTCACGGATAAGTGGAAGACACTCGATCTTCCTTTCTTAAAGTGGCGAATCGGTGACAAAAGCTAGTATGGCAGGGTAGCCCTTCCGTAGACACTTCCGGGCTTTCACGACTGTGGCAATGCCAACAATGGCACCACTACGATGATCTTAAACTGATAAGGATTCCCCACTGGGGAGAGGGAACGCACGATTTTCGGGTTGCAGAGAACTTTCCGCTTGATACCTAGATAACCAAGTCCATGTCAACGACCATGTCAAAACTTACAAGAGTATTGCATCAACCAATAGAGGCATTGCATCAACCCATAGGCATCGGATAATACAAAGGCCAGCGAGAGGTTTACCATAATTAAGGTAACTGTCGTAGAGTCAAAGATGTGACTCTTGTGGTGCAAGGGTAAAAAGAGGTAAGGTGACGACTCAGTACAAGAAATACCCTTTAAACGATAAAATAAGAAACCCATTCAAATTAAACCATATAAGTCACTACATCGAATATTCGCAAAAGTTTTAATCACCATGCTTCTTTATACGAAAACAACTGAAAGAAAAATAACTAGATAAACGATTGAAAGACGAGTCAGTCATCCACGTCACCATCCCCGAGGTCACTACCATCATCATCATCTCCGTCATTATCCGAGACCTCCTCTGGCTCTTCTTCCTCCTCTTCCGGCTCTTCCTCCTCCTCTTCGGGTTCTTCATCAGACTCTTCCGCCTCTGGTTCGGGAGGTGCCGGGACTGGGGCTGGCTCGGGTTCAGGTGCGAAGCGGGCTTCCTCCAACTGATGGACCCTCCAATCCATCATACCTATCCTTTCGGCATGCGAGTTAAGCCTTTCATGATCCACTCGAGCGTCTCTCAGTATCAGACCTTGTACCTCACGCCCTTTTAGGGCTTCTGCCTTCAAGTCAGTAGTTCTCCTAATAAGTTCCTGTATCTGCTTCTCTTGAGCTTCCAATCGCCCTCCTTGGGTATCAACCTTTCTTAGTAATTTCTGATTTTGCTCCATTAAGACTTGGTTTTGTTCTATTAGAATCTGGTTATAATCTCGGAGGGCCTTACTCACAGCCGACTCGGCCTGAGCGCTGAGGGAGTTAACTGGTAGTGCATGCGTAGGTCGGGAGGACGACTCCCCGCCCTGTGCGAGTCTCTTCCTATAAGCAGCACGCGTCTCCATCTGACGCGGGGGTGAGTGGGTATCAGCGGGTGCCTTCCCTGGCGCCCGGGATTGGTCGGAAGATGCGGACGGTGTAGACATGCCTGTCGAGTTGATGACGTAACGCAAGTTAAACGAAAGAATGCACACTCACAACGTTTCAAAAGAGGGTATTAACGCAGAAAGGAAAAAAAATGACAGAAAGAGTAAGAACACAAGGTTTCAATCAATAATTGCTACGTCCGTTTCCTCGTCCACTCATGTTTCTATAATAGGAGAATGAAACGAATTTAGGCGTCGAGAACGAGAAAAGTATTCAGGTTTATCATGTTAGGGGCGATTAACTACTATGTTCATACACAAACAGGGAAGAACCCCTCTTACACTCGTTAAGCCTCATTGGGATTTGCATGCACCACGCGTTGTTATTATGTGTGCACCCATGATAATAAGGCGGTTTGCATGCTCCTCTCAATGCTTCTTAACTTATGTTTGAAGTTTCTCCCACTCCAATCAACACAAAATAAGCAATACCAACAAGTTTAGAATTTACTAAATGCAAGTGTTATGTTGCACTATCAATGTGTCATGATGCCTATCATGTCGTATCGTGCATGCTATAGTTACGTTTACTAGGCATATAAAGCATAAGCTAACGAGGAACGAACCTTGCAGTCTGAAGCTGAGTGTCATGGTCATTGTTTGGATCAATTCGGTTATAGTCTGGTTTTATGAAAACGTTTTTAAAACCGAGTTCTCTATAACCAGTGGCTCTGATACCAAACTGTCACACCCCCAAATTTACCACCTAGGGCGTGTCCCTATTGGAGGTGCAACGATCCAACAAAGAGCCACCAATCATATCAAACACAAGTCATAATGTATTGAAATGCCCAGTTGAAATGAATATAACGTTTGACAAGTTTAACCAAAACCAAAGTATTGAGCGGAAGCATAAATGTGTAAATGTATCAAACCAAATCAAAGTAATTGTTTATTATGACCACAACCACTCCAGCAGCATCAGACAGCAAGCTCCCCAGTTCCTTCAGTAATTACCTACAAGCATGTAAACAAGTGTGTCAGACTACGCTGGTGAGTTCAAGGTTTGTGTTTGTTTACCAAGTTGTGTTACCGATCAAGTGAGTAAAACAGTTTGCAAAATGATGTGTTGCTTGTTGTTAAGATGTTTGACGTTTTGATGTTTTCGATGTTGTTATTACTCGAGTACCGAATGGCCAGATGATATGTGATTGCCAACCCCAATGCCTCTATCAAAGCATTGGTCATGTTTTAAGGTAATTAGTTCACGCCCGTTCCCCTTGAACGTCGTGAGGGTGCCAAACCTAATAGCGCTATCAACTAATAACCCCCGTTGCCCTACAAGCAACGTGCCGGTAGATGTAGTGGTCTTACAATGATAGAAAAACTGAGTACAATAACCAACATCCCGTTACCCATGCATTCCTCATCGGAACGTTACCCGTTAACCCTTCACTGGGATCCATGCTTGAGAAAAGAGCAATGAACTCACCTTTGGTTTGCTCGGTATGTTATTCACGTATTCAAGTTGATCAATCAAGTCCTAGCATGAGTACTAGTATCTATCAGTTTCAAGTTTACTTATACGTTGCTCACATTTACACACATAGTATACATTCAACAACAAACATGATATATCACTTAATCACTCAGTGCACGTAGCGGTTCATAACACATATTTAGGTTAACAAGCTATCATACAGCAACACATGTAGTACATAGATATAACTCGGTATCACACCATTATATTCCAAATAAGAGGGATCAACAATTAAAGTCAAACATTTATATACATTTATACAATAATCGGCCCCACAGGTAGTCGGCCCATTAGCAAGCAACGAAATGGACTTGGCTGGTGACCCGAGGTCACGCAGCCGTCCACATACTTATGAATCCAGCAGCCGCTATTTTCTATCCCCCATTACCCAGTTATAACCCAATCCATGCGATTCCCTTTTTATAACACTCGGCCCAGTAGGGACTTGTGTTTGGGCCTGTGTAATCCCAGCTTCTTACGTGTCCTAGTAAACAACCCAAAATAATAAACTAAATAAACCAATTCTTTGTTGAGTCTTTCCCTTACCCTCACCCACTGTTCCGTATCCCAATTTACAAATCATGCATTAGCTCAAAGATGGCAGTTCATAAATCACACATGCATTGATCAAGAAACTATATTATATGATTTATACACTTAACAAATCATGCATTAGCAACCCTACGACACCAATATCCAATCTCATGCAATTAAACACATATACACTACAGCTTCTATACTAAACCGCATGCATTCATACATATACATTAAATTTTGAAGCCCTCGACACTCTATAACTATCAACAGTTAACCGAGCACGATATCCATCATCATGTACACATCTCGCAAGTAATTAAGTCAATACTCAACACACCGATACTTGTATGGATTCATGTTATTAAATCCGAAGTTGAACCGGACGAACATACACTCGTACGCGTTTAAACCTTTCCGACGGTTTTCATGTGTAACTACGGTCCTATCATCTACGCCTACAAATAGGTTCATTATCTCATCAAGCATACACGTCTTTCCAGTTAACCGTTTAATCACGACATACGATCACGCACAGTTTCATACACTTAAACAAGTTCACCGATTACGCATACATACCCCCGGTCTCGACGAAGCCGATCGTACCCTATTTACGTATAACATCCTACTTGGTTCGTACATAACAGTTTTCACACGTTTATTCACCCTACGGTTCATCTACGCGATATATACATAGATTTTCTATCTAACACATAAACTTTTCACATACAACTCAACATGTACGATTCACATTCAATATTCATGCATACGTTTGGGTCGCGTGAACAGAATCTGGTGTCATACACTCACACACACGGCTTCATTAACATAATCACATATACGTTCGATTTCATGTAGCATTCATCCATACAGTTTTCACACATAACATGCATACACCTATGCTCTTTCCAGTCCCTACATACTCATACCGAAAACGGGAGATCGAACGAAGATCATGACGATTACATAACACTAGGGTGCAAACTAAAAGGAGCGAAGGTTCTTACCGGTGACCGGCGGAGGCTGAACTCGTCGGAGAAGACGATGGTGGTGACCGGTTCGTCGTGGGATCTCGAGTAGGAGGGGAATAATTGCGGTGGTGAGTTCTGCCGTAGGGTTCGTGTTTTAAGCGTGAGGGTTTACTAACCAGGTCGCTCGATCCACCAGGAGAATGCCTCGGGGGGGTTTCTTGTCGCACGTACGTAGAGTATGGAAGCAGTAGGGTTTGCTTTTGGTTTTGTATTTTATCTACTCAACTAACATATTACCTATATATCCAATATGAGGGTTTGGGGCGCAAACTGTGGGTTTGTTTGTTAACATGGTAAATTGTAAAATAATAAGGAAGTCAATTTGTTTGTTAATATGGTGAATTGTAAAATAATAAGGAAGTCAAAACAAGGTGGGCCGAACAATACTTGCCAAGATTAAGTTAAAGTAAGTGGGCTGCCAAGATTAAATTAAAACAAGTGGTGTATTTGGGCTCGGGTGTGAAGATGCGGCCTAGTTAATGTGCGGCCCAAATGTCAAAACATTATTTAATACGTTATTGTACCAATCAATCTAACAAGGTTAGAGAAAGATAACGAGAAGCAAAGATCGAAGGATGGAACGTCACCGACCTTGAAAGTTCGGGTTGTCACATCATCCCCAACTTGAAAGAAATTTCGTCCCGAAATTTAGCAAACAGTCACTGAGGAAGCTAGTTTTGTTAAGCGTTTTCGCGGGGTGTCACACTTTTCTTGGATCACAACAGATCACCTGAAACATGTTTGAAAAAGTTTTTGTCAGCGGGGAAATACTGAGTGAATCATTCAGTTTATTGAAAACGACACATTTGTTATAATTTACAGTATTAAGAGCGATTACAATTGTCCCTTTCTTATAGTTATCTGGTCCAGTTGTCACTCGACCGGATCTATGATTGTGGTCATATCACTATTGGGTCCTGTCACCCAAAAGTGACGTATATCACTATTTAGGCTCGCTCACCTAAAGTGATAAAACAGGAGTAATGTGCACAATACCCCACTTACTGTCAGTAACTTAAGATTAACAAAGACTTAATCCCTGTAATTATAACTTTGAAAATAATTTGGAGAATTGTAAAACAGTTGATAAAAAGAGAATGACTCACATTACAGATTTATGCGGGCGAAGTTTAATCTACTGATTAGCTTGTTTAACCTAATTTAAATAACAATGCACACGAATTGGGTTAGTAACTAATACAGCATTTACGACAATTCACGAGATTAAAACCCTCACAACAAATGACAAAGTGCGATACTTAAACATCCATCGAAAATAACGACGAATGACAAAGTATAAACCCAATTTGAGCAGCACTTAAACATTCGTTGGATAGTTTCAGTCGATCGGATGTTGAATCGTAATAGCGATCGAGTTAATACCCGGTATTGTGGCAGTACCTTACTATAGGAATTTACAATTTTGGACTGTAAGAAATTGTTTTTGGAACGATTCGTTGACTCAGAATGAAAGCCCCTGAGCTAGGCTATTTATAGCCTGAAAATGGGTTTTACGCGGCCCGCGTAAACCCACACATACATCTTCCCGTGAGGCCGCCTAGTCTAGGCGTAGGTTTGATTGGTCATGAGTAGGTCCCCAGCTGGTCAACACGTGGCCCCGAAAATACTTATCCGGTCAAACTTAAGTTGACGCGGCCCGTGTAAATTTCCCTTGACAGCTTACGCGGCCCGTCTGAGACCCTAAACTTATCCGGTTTGATCATCAAGCTGTAGCGGCCCGCGTAAGGTTAAGCTATCCTTTACGCGGCCCGCCTAAAACCCAATTTTCTTGTTTTTCTTGGTTTTTCATGTATAGTAGGGTTTAAGGGTCTGGTTTACATCTATAGGTTAGTTAGGGACATTTTTGAAGGTCCTTACAGTAGAAGCCAAATTTGGCTCTATGCAATCAATGGCCAGATGGGATGAGCCAACAATCAAAGAAAACTACAAGATACTTGAAGCTTCAAGAACAAAAGACCCCCAGTCCCCAAAAAGGCTAAACTATGAAGATATAGACTTTCCTATCAGATCTTTGGTTGATCCCCAGAGCTTCCAAATGCAAAGAACATCTCTATAGCTGTAAAAAGCTACCTAAAAAGGCAAAAAGAGATGTCTTCAGAAGACTTGAAGAAATATGAAGATCAAATAGGAAAAGAAGGGATCAAGAATGAATTGATGTATGGGCATCCGGATGCAAAACCATAAGATCTGCTTGCCAAGTATTGGGAAAACCATTTCCCTCAACTCGTTAGATAACATTTGCCCCAAGAAATCCATCAAGCTCAAAAATTCTAAAAGGGTGTCTGATAGGACTAGCCATGAATTGACAATAGTCAGAGCTAGTGAAGAAGTGAAAAAGATCTCAATGAACAATGTTTTTGGGATTAATGATGAAGATCTGCAAGACCTAATAAGTCTTCCACTTGAAAGGGATCCAGACGACTCTCTCTTTCCAAAAATTTGAGCTTCAGTTCTAAAGGCTAATCAGAGAGAAGTTGATGAAGAACAAAAGTTGATCCAATAAACATCTGTTTTGGCATCATCTGTTCTAGGGGGATGTTGTTGGACCTATAAATGAACAAATGATATTCAAAAGCCAAAACATGGCCTAACTGATCAAGAAATAATCAGTAGATGAAGCATTCTCCTCCTAAAGATAGTGAATCTTGAACACTAATCAGAACAACTGTTGAAGACATGCTAACATCTGTTCAAGCCTTGGAACCACTGTTGAAGATAAAGTCAAGCACTGATCAAAAGCCAAAGCCCTGTTGAAGCAAAGCTCTACTCAAGAAGACCAAGCATTTGTTCAGGCCAAACAAATGTTTGAAACAAAGCAGCAACGGGTTGAAGATCAATGGTTTCATCAATGTAACAACATTTTGCTTGTAACAGAGTTATAGTGTCTTAGATCAGATGTTAGATCTCTGTAGATGTTTGCTAACATCTGTGGAATCTTTTCAGTTAGGAACGTTAGATGTCACTATCAAGGTGATGTCAACTGATTGCAAATAGACCTTTTATAGTTAGTATAAATAGATCTACCTGTTAGAGATCTATTTATCACTTCACACATATTCTCTTTTGTACGAACAAAACTGTGAGTGTTTAGGCTGAGGGGGAGATTGCTAAATCATTATACAATAATTGTAATCATTTGATTTCAATACAAAATAGTTTTGATATATCTCCCTGCTTGTGTATTTATATTATTTGCTATTTAATTCATAAATTGTTTGTTCTTAATTTGTTTAAAAACCACAAGTATAATAGACTTAGATCCAAGAAAAATCAACCACCACAACATAACTTAAATGTCCGACAAGCACCAACTCAACAGGGTGAGTTTCACGTGAACGGTAGGGCATTAAAATACCCATGCATGGACTATCCGCTAGAAAACGAACCACCACAGCCTAATCCATTACGGGCTGTTCATAGAGCCAACCAAGAGCCACACGGCATCGTGTAGGTAATTTGTTCGACCAAGGAAACAATGGGGCTAGAGTTAAAGATTTGGATGATGGAAGATATGTAGATTAGTATGTTGATTTTAAAGATTAGGGTGATAATGATGAGTACATAGGGAACTAAGGAGGTCAGTTTGATCAGTCGGGGCACACGAATCAACAAGGATTTCATCTGAGAAATCAGTGTGGATAAAATAGGTATCAAACTTCAGTAGAGAACTTTTAAGATAAGGGTGACAATGATGGGTACATGTTTGTCACTTAGAGAACTTTCAAACATTGACAAGATTGAAAATCGAAATAAATTGAATATTGAAATTCCCACAATAAAATATATATTTAACAAAATTTCAACAATGAGGGTTAGAGACTGGGCAATTAAGCCAAATGAATAAGTGCAAGATATAATGATAACATAAGTGTGTGACATGAATAAAGTCTAAACACATAAAACATAAGATAATGTAAGCACATATAGCATGAAGTGTGATCAAATAGCATCACATAGCACAAGTATGAACATCTATGGTTAAGCATGCAATACATGAGATAACTCATGTTTGGGCACTTAAAGTGATAGACGAGGTCATCATGTCTAATACCCTAATTCTCTATACTTATACCAATCTGTAACACTCCGACGTATTCCTTCGTCGTTTTGTGTGTTACAATAAGTACTCAGTATAATTCTTATTTTGTTGCGTGGTATTCTGTAAATTCGTTTAACTCACATTTGCGAAATCAGATGAAGGTTCTTCCATCAACCCTTGTTTATCTAATTTATCATTTTTTTTTCAAATCATTTACAAAAAGGAGTTTCAAAACATACGTATCCATTCACGCTAAATAAAATCCTCCTTTCGAACCAATCAATTATCACTATATTGATATATTTATAATCCCGTATAGACAAGTTAATTATGTAAATAACAGATATCATGGGTTTTCTAGTTAACGATTTTAACCCAATGTTACCAAGAAATCCTTTTAAGTATCACATCTGTTAAGCCTTACCATTCTGTACAAACATGGGCCATGAAATAAAGTGTTACCTTGTTTTTCTTAAAAAGTCTCCTCTTGGCTGAAATCTTGTTTCTCAACTCATCAGGAAGATTAGCTGAGATTCCATATTTATGTGCCAACTACCCAAGGAGCACTCCTATATGTAGACTCTTTGATAAAAGATTCAAAACATCTCTACTAAATGACAACTTTCTCTTGTTCAAAAGAAACATCAGTAATCCTCACAGCCTTATTCAGGGCCTGGCTTGGTTGACCAAGCTTTGACCCATCTCAAAGCAGCCCCTCGGTACCACTGATTCTTTCCATCAAAAAACCCTAACACGAACCATTTTCCGGCGGCCAAAATCTTGCCTGAACACGTTTGAACCATCGTTGACTAGCTAGTGGTGGTCTGTTCTGCCACTTATGGTCACCAACACCAAAATACACCACCAACACCAATTACTCGCAATGAACCATCGTTGGCTTGTTGGCTTGCTAGTGGTGGTCTGTTCTACCACTTCAGGAGTCACCGGATCGGACCAGCTTGCGGCGGTGGTGGCAAGAGAGAAAAGGGGGACGGGAGAGAGACGATCACACGTTAGGGTTTTCATCTGATGGACATAGATGTTTTAAGACGCTTTGAACATTGGTTAGTGAAGGGGTATGGTCCCAGATCTCGTGTCAGCACGACCGCGAGTGACCATTACCCTTATCAAAAACCCCCACCAGCAAGAACTTATATGTGTCCGTGCAGGCATGCACGAACACAGATGTCGAATCCAATCTGTCAAAAGATGGGAAAATAAAGATAAGCATAAGCGATGCGGCCTGGCACCGCATCCTATGAATATCTCCTTACCTGGTGTATGAAAATGGGTGTACGCATAGCGATGCGGCCTCGCACCGCATCCTGTGAACGTTTTCGTCAATACAAGGGATCTAGACAACAGCAACAGTCACCACAAGTGGCGATGCAGCCTGGCACCGCATCCCGCAATCTTAGCCAGAGTGAGAACGCGGAAACAACCGTAGTTACCGCAGGCAGCGTCGTCAGTCTATCCCCTCCTTCACTCCTCGGCTATAAATACCAACCCCAAACCAGGTTTGAGGTATCTCTTCACAACTCTGTCACTACTACTACTATCACACTTTGCTTCCCGAGCAAATTACTGATTCTCACGCCGGAGAGTGGTAACAAGGAGCACCCCCACCCCGTCCTCCTTGTTACGAGTCACGGCTTGTTTCCTTGTGCAGGAGATCAACCAGCGGATGATCCAGCCAGCGATCCTCGGAAAGAAGGGATTAACCCTACTTGACGAGACCAGTGAGTTAATCACCCCGGTTAACCATTGTTTCATCATTGGCGCCCACCGCTACTCTTAACACTTTTTTCCACATTCCTTTTTCTTTCCCAAGATCATGTCTGATCGTCTAAACAACACTATCGGGGATAGCCTAAACCCCGCAAACCCAGGGCCCGGCGGGACCACTCCCCCAGCCCCAAATGCTGACCACATTGGCACATCAACGCAAGGGGCACATCCCTTACATTTGCACAAGATCTGTCACAGTATGCTTCTGTGATACCTCCAGGCATGAACCTCCATGCCTTGTATGACCAACAACAAGCTATGCTAGCCGCATCATACAACAGAGCTTGCGCAGAAGCGCAAGTACCTGTCGGGCCTACCTCGGCACCGCATACACCTGTGGGTCGTATTTTACAATACGACGGCAGGACCCCCACACACCCAGCCTCTAGAAGCAGGCGTGAAGACCGCGACTCCTCTTACTGTGAGGTCCGCACAATTAATGAGGATGATTCCTCATACGGGTCCCGCAGCAAGGGCCCAATACATAGCCGCCTGGGCCCTCATGGCGAAAACAGGCGGCAATCCACAGCCCACCGCGGCTCCGGCATCCATAGCCGGCTGGGACCACAGTCCCACCATGAAGGGTATGGCCGTACCGACCCGGACGACCATACGTATTGCGGGGAGTCCCACGCTACTGGCAGTAGACCGGGAGGACGCAATTATGTTCCTGCCACTGAACCCCGCAGTACATACCTTCGCGCTGCAAAGCGCAACCAAAGCCAACCATACAGGCCAAAATCTGCGGCCAAAAACTCCAAGTTCGTCCGAGAAATCGCCAACGCCGATGTTACCACCAACAAATTCCCATTAAACGTCGGGAAGTATAATGGTTCGTCCGACCCGGACGACCACATGAACATCTTCACCGGCGTCGGGTGCAACGGCAGGCGGCAGACAAAATGGCACGCAACCATTTCATTTGAGCCGTCAAGGACGAAGAAATGGTTATGACCATCTCCGGCAAGGAAGGCTTGCCAAAGAAATGGGAAGACGTCATGGCCGCGGTCAAGACGTACGCCCAGACACAGCGGTCCCTCAAGCCGCACGTCACAAAGGCACAGCCCCAAGCGGAAGGCCAATCCTCCCGCCAAGAGCCCAAGCGCAACAACAAGCGCAACCGAGATACATGGAATCGCGGCAGCGATCCCAAACCATATGTTCCGCGTAATAACCAGCCCGACGCAAGGGCAACAATCAACGCCCAACGTGAAAACCGGGCATCAAAGAAGGAATCTCGGGACCGTAACTGGACCGAGATCAATCAGTCGCCAAGCGACGTCCTCCTTACGGACGCGCAATTCCTGCGACCGGCACAACCGATGAAGTCCAAGAAGAACCAAGATCTCACACTTTACTGTGAGTATCATAAGGACTCGGGCCACACAACAAAAACTGCATCAGTCTCCGACTCGAGATTGAGCGAGCCCTTAAAGGGGGGAAGCTGCAACATCTGCTGCCAGCCGCGCAAAAACAAACCAAGCGCATCACCCCCAACAACGAGGGCACCTCCACGGGTAAGAGGACCATGTACGTGGCCTCAACCCACATGATCAATGGAGGACTAGGAAGGACGTGCAAGGCGGCAAGAAGACCGGATAATGACTGGAAAGACGAGCAAGTTGTCTTTCCAAAAGTCCGAGGCGTACCGCGCGACAGGCGCGCCGTCGTTATCACAGGCTACCTGGCTCACTACTGCACCGAGCGACTATTCATCGAAACAGGCAGTACATCTGACATCATATACGAGCAGTACTTCAACCAATTCGATGAAGAAGACAAAGATCAGTTGCAGCCGGTAGACTACCCTTTGGCCGGATTTGCGGGGGAAACCGTATTCCCCCTGGGCCAAATCACTTTCCCTGTGCGCCTCACCAACGGAAGGCACACACGAACGGAGGAGGTAAACTTCATGGTTTTACCTCACACCTCTAAATACGACGTGCTTCTCGGGAGGGAGTCCCAAGGCGACTTCAACATGATTACGTCCGTACCCTACTCTGCTGTTGGTTTCCCAACCGAAACGGGGGTCGCGATAATCTACGCTCGCAGAGAGGTCATGTCATCGGACGAGCTGGGTCCGACCAAGATAGCAAGGCCGACCCCCAACACCCAACCAGAAAATGGGTTCTTAACGCAAGGCACCCAGAACAAACGGTCACGTTGGGCCACGCCTTGTCCCACAGCATCAAAGCGCGCCTGAAGCAGCTCCTCTTCAGGAACCAGAATATTTTTGCGTGGGCACCCGCAGACATGACAGGGGTGCCACGCGAAATTGCGCAACATTTCTTGAATACCTTGCCAGGTATCAAGCCGATGCATGAGCAGGTCCAAGAACTGCTCTTCGCAGGCATCCTGCGGGAAGTCAAGTACCAGACTTAGTTATCCAACCCAGTCATGGTAGAAAAACCAACCGGGGGCTGGCGCATGTGCGTCGATTATAAAGATCTCAACAAAGCTTGCCCCAAGGATTGTTATGCACTTCCGGAGATCGGCGAGAAAGTCGATAACCTCACACCATTTCGATGGAAGTGCTTCCTTGATAGTTACAAAGGCTATCACCAGGCACAGATGGCAATCGAGGACGAAGATAAAACGGCATTCCGCACGCCTACCGGGAATTACTGTTATACAAAAATGCCGTTCGGCTTGCGTAACGCGGGTGCAACCTATCAAAAGTTGATGAACGAAACTTTTCGCGGTCAGATCCGCAAAAGTGTCGAAATCTATATGGACAACCTGGTCGTCATGAGCATGGAGGAGGATACCATGCTCACCGATATTTAAAGAACATTCCAAACTCTGCGAAGCGTCAACATGAAGCTCAATCCAGGGAAATGCTCCTTTGGAATGGAGGAAGGCAAGTTTCTTGGATTCATCGTAACCAAAGATGGATTCAGGGTGAACCCGGAAAAAGTTCAGGTGATCGAGTGCATGCCATCGCCTTCCACGATGAAAGAAATGCAACGACTAGCCGGCAGGCTAGCCGCACTGAATAGATTCTAAGCCAATCATGCAGCTAAGTCTTATCCTTTCATCAAAACCCTACGGAACTGCTTAAAAAAGAGGCAATTCCAATGGACCGCAGAGGCCGAAAGCGCTTTCCGGGAGATGAAAGAGTGTTTGATACAACTCCCAACTCTAACCGCACCACACAAGAAAGAACCACTTATCTTGTAACTATCTGCCGCAGACAATGCGGTAGGTGCGGTACTCATAGTGGAGCGAGAGGGAGTTCAAACACCCATCTACTATATCAGCAAAATGCTCAAGGACCCAGAGACAAGATACTCCATCATGGAGAAGTTGGTACTGGCACTAGTGCACGCATCGAGACGGTTACGACATTACTTTGCAAACCACGTCATCACGGTGTTAACCAACTATAGGATCGGCCGATCCTATCAAAACCCGACATCTCTGGGAGATTAGCAAAATGGGCAATTGAGCTAGGCGCACACACGCTGAACTATAAGCCGCGCCCCGCAATCAAAAGCCAAGTTCTGGCAGATTTCGTTGCCGAAGTACCGGCAAATCGCATCCAGGAATGCGAAGAAGAACAAAACCCTACACCACCACCATCCTCCTCAGAAACCTGGGCACTATATACCTATGGTGCATCCAACGAGGATGGTGCAGGTGCGGGTCTGCGACTTGTTAGCCCCGATGGCCAAGAGCTTACCTTCGAAATCCGCCTCGATTTCAAAAGCACAAATAACGAGGCAGAGTATGAGGCTCTACTGGCAGGGCTACGTCTGGCAGTCAAACTCGGAGTCCAACATTTGGAAGCACACGTCGACTCATTATTAGTTGCAGGGCAGGTACGCGGCGACTATGCTGCAAAAGGGGATATCATGATACTCTACCTCGAACAAGCCTTACAACTGAAATCAAAATTCACTTCCTTCAATATTCACCATATCAACAGAAGTGAAAACAAACCCGCAGATGCACTTATAAAACTTGCATCCACCAGTTTCCAACACCTGGCAAATGAGATACGCATCGAGATTCTGCAAAATCCCTCAGTACCCCTGCGCCAGGTCAATGTCATCCAGTACGGTACAACATCCTGGATGACACCAATCATTGCATACTTGCAATCAGGTGTTACTCCCGAAAGCAAGGCAGAGGTACGTAAGTTGCAATACAAAGCGTGCCATTATCAAATGGGAGACGGTATCTTATACCGTAAATCCTACCTGGGGCCACTCCTACGATGCGTCGACCCCCAAGATGCCACATACCTTATCAGAGAGATACACGAGGGAATCTGTGGCATACACGCGGGCCCACGCATGGTGGTGGCCAAGATTATGAACGCCGGGTACTACTGGCTCGGCATGCACCTGGATGCGGTCAAATTCTTGCGCAAGTGTTTCAATTATCAGCGGCACGCTCCCAAAACCTTGCGCCCCAAGAACAACCTGATCCCCGTCACTCCCGCATGGCCATTCCAAAAATGGGCAATCGATGTGGTGGGACCATTTCCAGACGCACCAGGTGCGGTGAAATTTGTCATAGTGGCTGTTGATTACTTCACAAAATGAGTAGAGGCAAAACCACTCGCCTCAACCACCGCTATGATAACAAGGAAATTCGTCTGGGAACATATCATCTGCCGTTTCGGTCTACCGATGTGCATCGTTACCGACAACGGCACCAACTTCGCTGCCGACGACTTTCAAAAATGGCTAAAGGAACTACACATTGTCAGTCGCGCATCCGCAAGGGAATGGCCAAGTCGAGAGTATCAATAAAAGTTTAGTTGATGGCATCAAAGCACGGTTGGGAACAGCCAGACGCGGCTGGGTCGATGAACTCCCAAGTATCTTATGGGCTCACAGAACAAACCCAAAAACAAGTCACGGTGAGACACCCTTCAGCCTGGTCTATGGCTCGGAAGCGGTGATCCCTGCGGAAGTAGGTCTCCCCTCACCCCGAATGTTGGCTATCAGCAAGATAGACAACAGTGAGGAACGCATGCTTGACTTGGACCTCCTAGAAGAAAGGCGTGAAAACGCTGCCATCAACGAGGCCAAGTACAAAACCAAGCTTGAAAAGTACTACAACTCACGCGTCCGCGTTTGTACTTTTAACCCGGGAGACTATGTCCTTCGCGATAACGAAACATGTAACGCTGAGCGCCCAAGGAAACTCGCCCCCAAGTGGGAAGGACCCTACCTCATCCAAGAGGTCCTGGGCAAAGGCGCGTATAAACTACAAATGTTAGAGGGCGAACCTATCGCACGCACATGGAATGCACAACAGCTTCGACGCTGTTACATGTAAGCCATGTTTTTACATTTTCCATGTAACCTATCGGGCCGCAGGCCATTTGCAAATAAATAAACGATTCAATGCAATATTGTTTATTACTACTATTACAAATGCGTATTCCACTTTGCGGTATCTGCAAAAACAGATTGGCAAAATCTTCATTCGCGATACCCACATAAAGTGGTGACCACACACAAATATTGTAATAGGCCAGCAATGGCAAAACATCAAATGTCTATCCGGCTGGATACACACTTACGGTTTTTGCAAAACCTACACAATTCCTAAACCCTAATGGGATAAAAACAGGAATTGACTAATACTCATACGACAAAGGTACAGAGTATACGCGCTCGCACAAAGAGTAAAAAGAATTTTTTTTACATACTTTGGCCCGCACATACTTGCATATCACCTAGATATGCAAAAGGCAAATTCAGACTTAGTGCTATTCACAATAACATTAACTCATACACGTTCAAACATGCAAGTATTAACAACACTTATACAAATTGAACAAAAACGGTTAAACTTTGTATTAAAAAAATTTCTACACCTACGCGGTGAACACGAAATTTACATCAAGTTCTACCATTTACATCAAGGAAACAAAAACGGGCACGCAAGCCAACGTAGTCCTTCTTTGTACCGCTGGGACCCGCACCACCCTTGCCACTACCAGCGGTCTCTTCCTCCACTTCCTCTCCACGATCACCATACAACAATCGCAAGCGGTCCACATAGTATTCCGCGTCCAAGCATTTATCAACTTCCTCAAGGGCGGAAATGGACAGGTCATTATACGCTGCGACAGCAACAGCGAGACGCGCTTCAGTATCTACGCCATGGAACCCAGACCTTTCATCAGTAAAATTTCCTTGAGATAAAAGGTTCATATGGTTGATACATCGGTTGTATCCAGCTTTAAAACCAGCCTCCCGCGCACGCTGCTTAATCTCCTCTACAGCAGCTGCGTTCTCAGGTGCGTCAAGGATGGCTCCAACAATCTGCAAAACACAAGCAATAAGGTTATCACAGGCAAATCTAAACGAAAGCAAAGGCACCGGATACTTACATGCCCAATACCGTGATCACGCATCCAATCGTGATCTGCCTTAAGTTGATCGAATGAAGACACCAGGCTATCTCTAGCCTCGGCAGCCTCCCTTGCCCGCGCTTCAGCTTCGGCCGCGCGGGCAGTGACCTCTGCAAGAATGGTCACCCGGCTCTGCACTTCAGCCTTTCAACAAGGAAAACACAAGTATACAAAGATAATCAATCATACTTGTGAAACAAATACACAAATTCAAGAGCAAAGGCAACTCATACCTGGAGGCCCTCAACAGTCTTGTTTAAGTTGGTGTGGTCAGCATTTGCCTCTTCAAGAGCCTTGGCAGCGCGGACCTCCACCTCCTTGGCCTCTTTGGCAACCCCCTCAGCTACTGTCTTCTCCTTCGTCAAAGCAGCGTTCGCTGCTTTGAGATTAGTGACCTCCTGGCGAACACGAAACAACTTTTCATTCTGTTTTGCCCAAGATTCTTTCCAGCTCTTGCGTTCATCAGAAAGTGATTCTTTCCAACTCTTGCGTTCATCAGAAAGTGATTCTTTCCAACTCCTGCGCTCATCAGAAAGCAACTTGGCAAGAGTACGAACCTGTTTAAGGCCGACAGTTGCAGCCCACTCCTCAGTCTGTTTATACTGCTCAAAAGCAGCCTTCTCCCTTTTAAGCTGCTCCGCACCGTCCCGAGCAGCTTTCACCAACGCTTCAGCCTCAGCCCGCAAGCGAGCATTTTCCTCCTCCTTGCGCCCCAGCACCTTGTAGTCTTCCATAATGGCATTCGCCATTATGGAACTCCCAACAAGCATGGAGGAGAGTTGGTTGATTCGGAGCTCACGGGGCAAAGCGCGGGCCCGATTAACTTGAAACGGGGTGCCCAAACCACCCAAAATCTCCTTACAAGCAGAAGGATTACTTTAAATATCATCCACTTGCATAATGCTCCAAGGGGGACGATGATAGTTCACAGCCCGGTCTTCCGTATAGGTACGGTAGTAGAACTCCAATTCAGACTCTTCAGGCTAAATAGGAGGCCCTTCAAAACCCGTACCCCAGAAGCAGAACCGGAAGCCTTCTCGGCAGCAGGAGATTTTTTCTTTTCAACATCAGCAAACTTCAGGTTCAGATCATCAGTATCCTGCGGGGAGATCAGATTATCATTGAATCCACCGTATCAAAGATCTGAGCCGCGGTTTTCTTCCCAGTATCCCATGCCTGCACAGAGGGCTCAGTCACCACTTCGATGGAAGGGCTTCTTGTAAATTCCTTATTAACCCCCGCATCCGCAGCCGTGTCATGCGTGGGTGAAAGAGGAGCATCAAATAAAGAGAAGCTTTCATCTTGCGGTTCTGCGAACAAAGCAAAAATAACTATCAATTACAATTTATAACAACAAAACACTTGTAAGGTTATGATTCACTTACCAGCCACAACCGCAGGCTTCGTCTGCGAGACAGCAGTTGTCCGTTTCGTTTGCAACCGCGGACGCTTCTTCTCACCGGCACCAGCAGCCTTCTCCTCCGTTTTTCTCTTCATCTTCTCTTCAGCAGGCTTGGAACCCGCAGAGGACCCACCTGCAGCCGCACCACCACCTGGAACACCCAAACCCTCAAGGGTGTCAGACACTACCACGTAATCGGTGTATCTGCGGAAACGAGAACGAGAGATACCTGCCGCCTGCGGCACCAAAGGAGGAACAACAGCATGCTCATGTTTTTTTCCTATGGCGACCCCGCACAGTTTTCTCCACATGCTTCTTCTCCACATGCTTCTTCTCCACATGCTTCTTGGGGGCACCTTTCACCTCAAAATCTCCCAGAGCCCCAAGATTACCTGCGTGTAAATCATCAAACAAGCAGACCAGAAATATGAAGTTCTTTACAAAGCAAGTAAGAAAATTATAGACTATACCTTTGTCTTGCGGCAGGGGTGCCTTCATCGCATCGCGATCAGGGATGCGGAAGTTGTCGCGGATGGTCAGGTTAAAACCTTCTTCACCCTCCGCACACGCCAGTATCTCAACCTTGCCCTTGAAGTCCGGATCAAATATCCTCCACAGGGCAGCATCCTCTGATAATACACTTGTAAATCAGTAACACAGAAAAGGAAGTAAGGAAACCGCACAAGATGAAAAGTACTTACCACCACTTTTCTCCCGCACAACAGGCCTTGCCTTCCTACTCGGCCCGGTCAGCATCATCTGCAGCACCCACAACTGCGAGTTGTCCAACTTCTTGAACTCAATGGTCCGCAGCTGTAGGAACCAGTTCACTGTATCAGCCGCGGCAACCTCAATGCTTTCCACTAAGATCGTCTCGTTCACATTGCGAAAAGTCATCCTGGCAACGATCGCAACAGCCTTAACGTAAAAGAATTTGGTTTTCCACTTCGTGATACCCTTGGGAGGGGTCATCAGCTTGGGGCTACCATAACGCTGACCAAAAGAAAAGAAACCAGTATTCACTGTCAACTGGTAAAACCGCCGGAAGTTTTCAACAGTAAGCTCTTTTCCAAGAGCACGAAAGGTATACTCAAAATTCCGAATCCGGATCATGCCAAACGTACTCAGTTGGGAGATATGGAGCTTGTAATACTCCAAAATCTCAGCAACAAACACAGTTAATGGTAACCGAAGGTTACCATCACCGAAGAAATCGGCCCACATGGTGACATAACCGGCCGGAGCATCGGCACCGGTGTCACCTTCCTGTGGGTGAATAACCCCATACTCGTGGGGCATTTGAATACTGGTCATCAGGGTGTCAAAATGACCCTTCGACCACTTCAACACTGGTAGGCCCCCGCCGGGGGCACCACCACCTTCTTCTTCCTCTTCCGCCGCCGCCGACGAAGAAGGATCTGGGTTTTCACCCTCAGCATTGTGTGGATTAGATGGTTCAGCCATCAAGGAATGTAAGGAAGAAGTCAGAACATAAGTTCACAAGAAACTCAGAAACCTCACCGAAATATCAAACAAGTTTACCAGAGAAGACGAAGGGCTCTCTTTCTCTCACCGGAAATTTTTTGAAATTTTGAGCAAGTGAGGGGAAACCACAAACGGTTTCCCCTTATATACTCATCGCAATTAATGCGAGGTGCTAACCGGATCATCACGTTTGAAAAGGGCGAGTTATGCGACGCCACGTGTTCAGCGACGGTTCCGCTGACAGTTACCACGCGCGAGTGGCCGCCCACGCGCCTGACAAAAGAGACTTTTACACTCCTGCTACAGTGCATTTATGTCCTTGGGCAGTGCAAACGTCCTTTCGTTTCAGCACATGTCAGGAAATCCTACCAACTTTCACCAACTCACACGTGCGTTCAGCTACGTATGCAACAAAAAAGCGACCACATTATCCAAATATAAGCGGCATGCGGTTTCTCTGGTATACCGCACCATAATCTATACCGCATGTCTTTTTTTACATACCCCTCAAAAAAGGCAAAAATATATATCTCTACATTATGTAAAGGGGTATAACTGATATCCTCATATACCCACAAGCACACGTGGAATATGCGGAGATGACACACACGAGCCCGCACAGGTGTGTCAGATGCTCAGAACCAGCGTTGCTCTTTGGACTGTGAAAACCGCTTCTCAGGATGAAGCCAACCCCACTCCTTCAAACGTCTTCAAGCTTCAAATCCCTCGTGTCCGGTTCACAACCACAGAGGGTGCGCACACAGCTTCTCGTTAGGGAAAAGGATAAGTATGATGCGCGACTGCACATCAACAACCCTGACTCCTGATCCTTCAAGAGCCGCATCCAAGCAAAACACTCTTTTAAAGCAAGTCTTTTGTTAGAAAGCGACAGACACTCATGAGTCACTGCGGTTGCACCTCCAGCTCCGCGATCGGTAGCTACGGAAGAGCCACGACTAAGTCATCACACAGATGAACGAAGCTACTTCAAGGAAAACTGCTTCCCATTGAAGCGTGAAGGAAAGTGGCTACAGAACAGGTGCGGACGAGATTCCCAATCATCTAAGGGGATCTCCTTGAGCAACAAGCCAAGGAACAGAGGTAACAAGTCTGCTTATGACTTTGTTTTCCCACTTATAAGCTGGATATAATAAACAATGGTGGGCACAGCTATGCCTATGACCATGTTTATTTGACCATTATCCAGATTCACATTGTTCGACCAAACATGGCCAACAATGGCGCAAGTACCCTACGTTGTTCGACCAAACATGGCCAACAATGCAAAGGAACGAGGTAACCGCAAAGGACGTGCGGTTACTTGAGAGCTAACTGGAAGAACATGAACACCCCACAAAGTAGGGATCATCGTTGCATGTCCAGTTGCTGAACATAGAGCTTGAGCAAAGCACTTACAGCATTGCATCAGCTACCGCAGAGGTTACAACTAGAGTTGCAGTTACAGACATCTTCCGTCACCGTCTCAAAGGTTGGTTCGAAACCCTGCCGGCATCTTCAGTCACGATCTCAGAGGTTGGTTCGACACACCAACAGGTGGCACCCAACCCTGATGACATCAGAAAAAGGTAGACCATACTACCAGATCAAAACCCTAGGCCGAGAATTTCGCATCAGACGAAACTTGCTCACCGGTACGGAAGAGACGTCACATGACTCTACTGGATCCCGGCTTGATTTTCTAGAAGCAGGAGCCATCTACATGGCCTAGAATCTTCTCCAAACTACGAACTACCTTCTAGACACCATAGTCCAGTACTCCTCTCGCATGCAACTTGCATAAGGGAGCAACACTAGACTGAGGGGACTTGAAGGGGTATGGTCCCAGATACCGCGTCAGCACGACCGCGAGTGACCATTACCCTTATCAAAAACCCCCACCAGCAAGAACTTATCTGTGTCCATGCAGGCATGCGCGAACACAGATATCGAATCCAATCTGTCAAAAGATGGGAAAATAAAGATAGGCATAAGCAATGCGGCCTGGCACCGCATCCTATGAATATCTCCTTACCTGGTATATGAAAATGGGTGTACGCATAGCGATGCGGCCTCGCACCGCATCCTGTGAACGTTTTCGTCAATACATGGGATCTGGACAACAACAACAGTCACCACAAGTGGCGATGCGGCCTGGCACCGCATCCCGCAATCTTAGCCAGAGTGAGAACACGGAAACAACCGTAGTTACCGCAGGCAGCGATGCGGCGCGACACCGCATCCTGCCCACGAGGCAAGTGGGACTGACACCACAGAGCAAGTGGCACCACTGGCAGTCACATGTCAGTCCATACGTAAGCAACAGACTGACACTGCAGTAGGACGTGACTTCACCTCCACAACCGACAAGCCTGACACACCTGCATAAGGGCGGCATGTCGTCAGTCTGTCCCCTCCTTCACTCCTCAGCTATAAATACCAACCCCAAACCAGCTTTGAGGTATCTCTTCACAACTCTCTCACTACTACTACTATTACACTTTGCTTCCCGAGCAAATTACCGATTTTCACGCCGGAGAGTGATAACAAGGAGCACCCCCCACCTCGTCCTCCTTGTTACGAGTCACGGCTTGTTTCCTTGTGCAGGAGATCAACCAGCGGACGATCCAGCCAGCGATCCTCGAAAAGAAGGGATTAACCCTACTTGATGAGACCAGTAAGTTAATCACCCCGGTTAACCATTGTTTCATCAGTTAGCCTTTAAGGCTAGCCCATATTGCCATCCTAATATGCATTATAATATAGTTTTTGTGTGTGTGTATATATATAATAAGTGTTTTAACTTGTCCGGTATGGGGTTTGATGTAATATTGTGTGTATTTCGGTGAACCTTGTTTGAGTGTCGTGTTATCTGTTGTTGACCAGTTCTCTTTTTACTAAAAGATTTGATGGCCTTTCAAAAAAAAAAAAATAGTGTGTGTATATATAATAAGTGTTTGTGGATGTTGTTGCGATAAAATGAGTGTTTTTAAAGACGTTAGGAATTTGATGTGGAGCTGTGGTAAACCTTTGTTAAGATTTATTGCGGATGCTCTAGCATGTATGTTCCACATTCGAAATCTTATAAAATGTATGTTCCGTATTTGCCGTAAAGCCTGCATGGATAAATACGGGGAGCATGCTATTCATTGTAAGGAGCTCCCTGGTTTCAAATATCGGCACGACTGGGTGAGGGATGTTTTGGGGGACATATTGAGGAGAGCGGGGATTTCTGCCAAGAAGGAGGCCCCTGTGAATTTCCTTACAGATCCCATGGAAGGAAGATCTACATTGAGACCAGCGGATCTGCTCGTCTTTGGCTGGGCGGGAGGGAAACATGCTTGTGTGGATCTCACAGGAGTCTCCCCCTTAGCTGGTTTAAGGGAAAGCGGGTTTGTAGCAGGACAAGCTATAAGGAAAGCGGAATCTAAAAAGGTGGATAAACATGCTAAAGCATGTGCTGATAATCAACATGCTTTTGTCCCCTTCGCCTTCGACACATTTGGCTCCCTAGCTCCAGAAGCCATCCGTTTGTTGACTAGGGTCCAAAAGGTTGTCCACAGCAGCTGCTCATCAACAGGGGGGCAGGGGTTTATCTTTAATAGGCTAGGGTTTGCTATTCAGAAAGGGGTAGCGGCGCAGCTTGTTGCTCGCTTACCTGCGATATTGATGTAACTCGGCCAGTTTTTATTAAACTAGTATTATTCTTGCTACAAAAAAAAAAAAAAAAAAAAAAAAAAAAAAAAAAGATTAAAAAAAAAGTAAATGATGCGGTGATAAATTAACTATGCCGTTATGAACATTTGTGTCTTACATGTGGTCACATGCAAATATAATGCAATTAGTAATATATATATATGTTTATTACCGTTATCTTAAGCAAGATACGAAGAGTAAATGATGCATCATTCATTGCTAAAATCTGAATAGTCATCATAACCATATAGTAATCATCCCATGTGAAAAAATGTAACACTGAATTTCATGTTTATAGCTAATCATTTTTATCATTGATGATTTATGTGAATATTATTTACTGTTTTGTTTGGTTACATTTAATATTATTATCATTGATGATTTCTGTGAATATTATTTACTGTTTTGTTTGGTTACATTTAATAGAAATAAACAACCGCTTTTATTTGGATTGCGCATAAGTCCATGATATAACCTAAAAACCCTAATTAACTTTTATGTCAAGTAGTTTCACACCATCAGTACAATCATGTTATTATTATTATTGTTATTAAGTTATATTTTTTGAAAAAATAATTTTAAAGTTGACATGTTATATGGCATTCAATTTTTGTGAGGGGACATTGAAGTATATACGATTATATATAGATATTTGATCATGAAATATTACAATAGTAGCTATGGTTGAAGGTTGTACAAGAGAGCAGAACTTGTGGTTGGGTATTTAAATGGAGTCGTGGGTCCAGAAGCTGTAGGCACAAGCAAGGTGTATTTGAATAGAGCAGTACATCTGATCAGGATGTGTTGGTACGCAATGACTTGACACTTCACTGCAGTTTGCAAAACATCCCTTCTGACCCATCTTCGACCAACCCATGCATCCACTTTTCCTTGTAAACCGAGGTGCTGTTATGCCCCTAGTCAATGCAAGCAGTCCACAACTAGAAACTTAATTTTCTACATAATAAGACCATGGGTATGGTGTGACTTGGGTTGGGCATTGGTTGACACGTGGAATGGGAGCCCCCCATCACTCAAACCCACGCCTATGGGGTATGGTGGGGCTTGGGTTGGGGGCTTGGGTTGGGGGGCATGAGTTTGGTTTGGCCATTGAGAGCCTGCCATGTCACTTACTAGCCCGCCCCATGCCCGGCTTCAAACCCACGCCAATGGGGGCCACACCCAAAACCCACGCCCAACCCAAGCCCCCGGGGTGGTGGCTTGGGCGTTTTCGGCCAACCCACGCCCCAACCCAAGCCCCATACCCCATGGCCTAAACATATACTTGTATGTATATATAGGTATATCTACATGGACTAGCATGAGATACGATTTAATTACAAGGACTTTAAACGAATCATTGCAATTACACGTTCAATTCATGTATCAGACCAGGCAGGGGCAGATATACCTTATAACAAGAGGTATTCGTCGGAAGTGTATTTTTTTTTTTTGAAAATTTGAGGTTTTTTTCGATATTGCTACCCCTATAGAATATATATATTTTTTTGAAACGTTGCCTCTATAATTATTTTCTAATCAGTGGCGAAGCTTGAAAATTTTCACCGGTGAGGTCGGAAGTCACCGAATCTAAAAATTCTATATAAGTAATTTTTTTATAAAACCGAGGGGTCGAAAACGTATATATCTAAAAAATTCTATACGAAACGCACATACATAACACTACTGAGCGAAAAGTTCGGGAGGTCGGGCGCCCCCGGCCCCTTGAAAGCTACGCCCCTATTCTAGATCCGCCACTAAGACCAGGGAAAACTGGATGCGTCGTTATAGTTCGTTTATAGGCGTCATTTTAACTAGTTTAAACGGACTATTATATAATAACGATATATTAATATTTTTCAAACGCAAGATTGTAACTAGCTATAGTATATCACACTATTGCTATGTGGAGCCGTACTTAAAACGTTAGGTATTACTATACGGATAAAGCTCTTGATTTTGTGATATACTTTATAGAAATTATGAAATATATAAAATTTGTTTGGGGTTTAAAAATCATTAAAATTAGATTTAAATGGAAAAGTGAACAACTTAATAGTGATTTTTTCTCTTAAGATGAAAACGTTGTGTTTGAATAGCTTTTGTATTCCAATAACTTCTAAAAAGGATAAGTCATTTGATTGCTAAATATGATTAACTATAACAACAAACACCTGGCTTTATGTGCAAAAATCCATTTTATAATTCAGTAATCATGAGTAAAAATGTTCCTGTTTTTCATGTATATTATTTTGTTTTCAGAATTTTACAGTGGAGTATTTCATGTATATTATTTTTTTTTTCAGAATTTTACAGTGGAGTAGACGAATGTTGCTGGAAACTTTTCAAACCAAATACTTTAATGTTTGCAGAAAAGTAGTTCATATTTTGACCATTTATTATGTTATAATACATATGTAAAGTTAAGGATGATTTATATACGACAAATATATCAAATAGGTTGGAATTGTAATGATTTAGCTGAGTGGAAAACACAGGGACAATATGAAAAAAATAACAGAAAAGCGATATATGTTAATTGTTACATCAAATCCGTCATCAGACCAAGGAAGGGTCTCTCACAGTCTCACTCTCTCGCAAAGTCATATTTAAAAGCTGAACACAGCCTCCCCAAGTCCCAAGAAGGTCCAAAAAAGATTTATTTTTTTGAGCTGTGAACTTCAATAAAAACGAACCACATCCCAAACCAAGGCCAACAAGACAAGAGCTTACATAATTACAAATTTACGTCAATCATTCCATGACGATACTTTATACTTAGATCTATTGCTAAACAACAAGTACCCTATCGACTTTATTTCCGCAAGATTAAACAAGTTTTTCTTAATGGTAATCTAACATGCTCCTAATCCTAAATTCATATACATGTAGCTAGTAGAATTTGAACCTTCTATCTTTTGGAAGAATGTAAGACACCTTTACACCACATAAATGGGTTATAAATTTTCTCATGGGAACAAACATAAATGGGTTATACTTGATTACTTCTTGCGAAAAAAAAAAAAAACCCTTTTTTTAGTTTTACCTATCACTAAAAATGTTGTATTTTTTTGTTTAATCTACAGATCCGAGATATCATGTCTAGTAGGTGAACATTATATATATTACAATTGCAAGTTAAGAACAGGAAATTCCTTTTTGAATTTTGATTTTTTTTTGTCTTTTAACTTTTTGTATTTTGGATACTTTTTATATCTCATCTTTTATCGTTGATACTTACAACCCCTTAATGTTTTAAAAACTTTGTAATCGAGTTTTACGTGTTTATTTTTATGTAAGTGTTGATATAAATTCAAATTTGGTTTACGTTTAAACATATTTTTTTTCCGAAATTGAGTTTGGTCAAATATAATATGTTCTTAATTTCTTATGCTTATTATTATGTACGTTTTCAGTTAATCTACGTTTTGACGTGATTTTTTTTTCCGAAAATGATTCGTGTCAAACATAATACATTTTCGTGCTTATTTTTATGTGTCTTTTCAACTGGTCTACGTTTTAACGTAAATTTTGTTTGGAAACGAGTCGGGTCAAATAAAATACATTTTCATGACACATTATAAATTCAAGTTGCTTTACGTTTCGCCACCACAGCAACGCGCCGTAACTATTTTATTACGTGCCTATTTTTATGCACGTGTCGGTATAAATTCATGTTGGTCTACGTTTCGAGTAGATTTTCTTCGGTATATGTCGGGTCAAATATAATAGATTTTCGTGTTTATTTTTATGTATGTTTTAGTTGGTTTACGTTTACGTAAATTACATTAGTAAGTTGTGTGAATAGTGCTTTCATGCTATTGGTTTTTTTGTTTCTTTGTTGATTTATTTTTTTGGACTTTATTAGTTTTATTTTTTTTTTACTTTTCTGTATGTTTAGTTTGTTTTAGCTTCAGGTTCCTTTTTTCTAAAGTTATATTTAAGAGAGCGTTTACGTTTCTAGTTACAATTAATTTAAAATCATCCCATCCCGCAGTCCAATTTAAATTTATTTTTATGCTTTTCACTCGATGTAAAACATGTGTCAATATTCTTAATTGATATTGATCAAAACCCGTAGCGTAGCGCGGATAATTTTACTAGTTTTATTATATACGTGAGTTGTTAACAAGCACATAATTTGAATTATGATCTGTCATGATTTATAACTACAAAATTAGTTAATTATGATGATAATAATCAATCATGTTTATAGACATTCAAAAAATGGTCAATCATGATTAACCATGATGATAATTGGTCAAATATGGCTATAGTTACATAACTGGAACAATCATCAAACCTGCCTCCTTACCAATAGTTCAAACCATTTTTAAAATTAGATAATTTCATAAATAACTTAAAATTATAAAATATAATTATATAACTAATTTAAAAATAAAATATGGAACAATTTTATTAATTTACATGGATTTGCAAAATTAATAAAATATGAAGCCTTAAATAAACAAAAAATAGATTATGAATATAAATACGAATGAGATTTTGGAAGAAGAAAACAAAAGGATATTAAAATTTGAAATCCTAGCCAGATCAACTGGTAGTCACCTGATTCAATTTAAGGAGGTTTAAATAGACTCAACTTAGATAACTTATGCGTCTAATTCCCTATATATCTGGCCGGTTCGGTCCGGTTGTAAAAACACAGATCAAGACTTTAATATTAGGTTGCAAAATCTTTTGTTCGCAAATTCTATCCGTTGGAACTAGTATCAGTTATACATTTCACAACACCCTTCTTTTAGTCGCTAGTATTTGACGTCGCAAACTCATTACCATCTAAAAGATGGTCCAAAAGCAGACAAAGATTTTTACAACCAAATTTTCTGCTCATAAATCCATTGCAAATGGCCTTTACGGTGAATTTTCCAAGGTTTTGGCGTCGCAAATAACCCAATTATGTAGTTGTGTACCTAGGAGAAGCTAAAGATCACTGATGACTAGATATGTGATTCTTCCAAATTGAATTGAAATGTTTGAATTACAAATCTAATATATAATGTAACTGAAACTGAATCTACCTAGCATTAGGTAATAAATACCATCATGTTGCCCCCTTAAAGAGGGTTTTGATCATATATGTTGCATATAATGATAGAGGATAATATTTGATAAATGTTTTTTTACAACCAAAAGTAATCTAAATCATGCACAGGAACAAGTATCCATGTATGTTTTCTTAATTTTGCTTTGATAATATGTTTAAAAAAGAAAATATAATAAAATTAATGAATATAACAATTTGGGGTCATGTAGCAAAACCATATATACACAAAGAGAGCTAATGACAATACAAAAGAATTAACCAGCTGGGGTAGCTCAGTTGGCCACCGACACCCTCCTCTTACCAAGAGGTATCGGGTTCGATTATTGGGGCGAACAAAGTACCCTCAGGCGTCGGCTCGGCATGGGTATTTACTGCCAGGCTCAGGCTTGTCGGGTGGCGGCCTGGGAGGGGTTATCCCCTCCGCGGTCAGGGGTACCGTGCATTACTCCTTTTTTTTTTTTTTTTTTGACAATACAAAAGAATTACGTGAAGTAAAAATATAATTATGATATACAATTCTACAAATTTGAATAATTTGCAATTTTTTTAAGAAATTTTTTTTTCAGGGTTTGTCTAGTTATGTAGAAATTATGGCATTTATTTGTGTCAGTTGAAGACCTTATCATGAAAGGCATATACATTAACTCTCATAAAAACCATGCATGGAAAATTTGCACCCGCAAACACAGAACAGGGAATTAGAACTTGAAAGAGTATTCACAAGTCTTGATTCAAATTAAAGTCTCCATAAAATTATAAAGATAAACACCTAAACAAGAACAGGTAAAAGAAAAGTTTCACACCATAAAAAGAAAAAGTGAACACACAACAAAATCAAAGAGGGTCCGTCAAAAGTGATTCTGATATGATCTCTAGAAACAGTAGTAGATAGATCGAAAGACTGCTTTCGATTAGTTATCACAATGAGATGATTCGTTGTCTTGCTCAATCTCAGAAGCAGCTTCTTCTTCTAATTCCAGGCAACAATCATCAATCCCATAAGCTGCATGCCCATTCCCAAATGCCTTTATATGATCTTTCAATGACCTCTTGTGTTTGAAATCTGATCCGCAGCTGCAATACCAAAGTTTCCCACAATTCTTCTCGTGTGTTCGCCAATCGCCTCGCACCGCAAAAGCCTTCCCACATTTTCTGCACATGAACGGCTTGATTCCGTGCTTCCTTTTGTAATGTGTCTGAAGGGTTCTGAAATCTTTGAGTGGTTTAGCCCGCGGGTGGTCGATGTTGTTTCGACACCCTGGTGCGCAGCAGTAGCACGGTAGCCTTAGCATGGCTGTTGGCTGTGTTCCCCTAAGGGATTCTGGGCCTCTCCTGTATTGAGATCCATGTCCCCACATATGCATCTACATCCCAAATAATAATGTGTATATATGAAAGATGGTTAGCTACATTTGTCTTGATTTTTATCCGCTGATTAGGTAAAGATCAAACGAGCGAAATGAGTCTCTTATTTAACAAATTAGCTTTGAATTATATTATATGGGAGAAAACTATTTTTTCGTAACGTCGTACTTATATCATACAACATAAATGGATGATATCATATACTGTATATACACATACACAATATATAGTGCATACACACAGTTTATACTACATATATGCAACATATATATACCGCACGTCTGATATGGAGTTTTTTAGTTTCTGATGATCCTTACGCTATATTATATAATATTGTCATATCTCTACTGTGATACTTTATTAGTGAGATATCATTCGTTAACTTTCTTTGATATACATAATTATTTTTTTTTTTTGAAAATTATATACATAATTATTTGAGGCCAAGAAAACCTATAGGTTCAAATGCATGGGAGACGAACATCTTGTAATTGCATATATTATTAGATGGGGACAAACCAGGGTTCAATAATAACTAATAGTTTTATGGGTGGTCTCTACTCATCTTGGGTCAGTTAGGTTTTGAAAATGAAAACCACTTTATTCGTAGTTAAAAGTACAGTATCTGCTGCTACCATAATAAATGGAAGTTAAGAAAGAAAATTGTGTACCAGAAGGCTTTTGTAAAGGGATAGTTATATAAACATGTATTCTTTCTAAATTCTTCAAGATACCTCTAAATCTCATAAAAATGTTGTGAAATTATTTTTTGGCTTGAGAAGTTAATTAAATCCAATTTTCTTAGATTCTAAATATTATTTTTTTTAGTAATTATTTTATTTTTAGATATTACTTGTGAAAATACCTCTAAATCTCATAAAATGATGTATTTATTTATTGGCTTGAGAAGTTAACAAATACTTATATTCTTACCAGTGGCGGACCCAGGAATTTTTCCATGGGGTGCGGAACATTCTTAAAAAATTTAGGCCCCAAGGTATTTAAGTAAAAAATCGGTTCGTATCGGGTCGGGTCGGGTCATGTAAAACAAAAGAACATCAAACTAAATTTATATAATCATCAAAAATATGTCAAACCATGTTACAAACATAATTAAAACGTCACCCTACGGGTTTTCATTTTTTGAAATCTATCCAAAACATGGCTCCATAACATATTACATAATATATCAACAATTCAAGCCCTAGAAATCATAATGTAAATAACCCTAAAAATCATCTAAACAACATATACACCATAAAAAGAAAAAGCCAAACATTCTTCTCTAACAAATATAACCCACCAGATCTACTGTATAGTGTATGCGGCTATAAAAAAAGGCAAAATATCATCACTAACAAAATATAACCCACCATATAACATAATGAAAAACAAAACGAAGCACGTGTCTACTGTCATGGTTAGTATGCGGCTAATATCAACCAAAAAATCAACCAAAATTCATCAAAAATAACAAAGAAATTTACCCGTGTTCGATCGTCGGTGGTATGGTGGCTGATTACGGTGGTATAGAGAGAGCGGGAGAGAATATGTAAGGGTATTGGGCTTGTTTATTTTATTTTAGTTTGAAATATTGTTGATTTGTTGGGTTTGTTTATTGGGCTAAGACTTAGTAGTGGGCTAGTTAAAGGTATTGGGTATTTGGGTTTAGTTATTTAGGTATTAAAAGTCATATAATTTAGGTAGTATTTAAAATAAAATAAGAGTTTACTAAAAAAAATTAAAATATAAATTGATAACACTTTTTACCTAAGGGGTGCAGATGAAAAATTCCAAGAGGTGCGGACGGAAAATTCCAAGGGGTGCGGACGAAAAATTCCAAGGGGTGCGGACGGGATTTTTGACGGAACTTAGCACTAATTTTTTTTTTTCCCGGGGGTGCGCCCGCCCACCCTGCCTTTGTCTTAAGTCCGCCCTTGATTCTTACACACCTAATTAAACTTCAATTTTACCAATGGGGTGGTGGTCCATTGGCAAAGGTAAAACCTTTAAACACCTTGGGAGGAGAGGTCTTGGGTTCAAGTCCCCTAGACGACAGAAGTAAGAAATTTGCCGTTCAAAAAAAAAAAAATTAAAGTTCATTTTTAATTTTGTGAAATTTTATTTTTTGACATTCTCTTGTCAAAATATTTTTTATTTTTTTAGCAGTGTTCCTTAGTTCGAATTTTAAACGTCAGTTAACTACATACGCAGACAAATCAAATAAATATTAGCAAAATATTTCTTTTAGGGTGACTCAGAAGAATTTAGATAGGTTGAGGTAACTCAAGGTAGGTGGTTCTGAGCCTATGTGATTTTATCCCTTTACAAAATCAGTACAAGGACTTAATTAAAGGCTATACTTATAATCTGCTCTCTTTAATATGGAAAGAAAGCAAAATGCTAGATTGGTGTTTTTAATATGCGTTTATAACATAGAATCTCCCAACCGCAAAAGCAGGTTATGTGGGGTTTTATGGGTGGGAATTTACATATGGATTTAATCAAAGTGGTCAGAGATATACAGATTAATGAAAAGAATGCTTCTTTTTCTTTTTATTTGTTCAAATATGATCACATAAATCATATATGTATCTTAGGTGGAGCAGAGAGAGATATATATGCAATATGATTTTAGTTTTGAGTTTTGACACAACTGCCAATAAGTTGAGGAAAGTAGAAAAGAACATTAATACAAACTCCAAGGAACATAAAGCATAATCCTTGTCTTGTTCAATCACAGAAAAAGGAGAAACTGTTTTTACAGCACTATTTCTGACCAGTATGATCAGTTGGACCAAAGTCTTGATTTGTTCAAAATCCCAAAAAAAGTCCACAAATCATGCAGAGATGGATGCATGAATGAAAATCTTGATGGGACTGAAGATTAATTAATAGTTTAATTAATGCTATATACCGTAAAGATTTTTTAGCTGAATTTGAAGACAAAAAAGAAAAAAAAACTACTGCTAACCCTAATTCAAAACCCTATTTTATACATGCATACTTTCTTTCTTTAAAAGAAGAGTTGAAAATTAGCAACAAAAGAAGTGTACAAGGAAAGGGTTTCATTTGGCTTTTTCTTTTTCTTTTCATTTTTTATCTCTATTAGAGATTCAAACAAAAGTTGATTATATAATTATAGGGTAACATATAATACATATACCTGCATGTTATTGTATCTGTTGAAGGTCTTGAAGCAAAGAGGGCAAGAGAACTGAGTTGGTCCAATTAGAATCTGAGCTGGAGTTGGGATCCAATATTGACCTTTGTTGAGTGCACTTGTAAGATACCCATGGCTGTGTGCACCTTCTTCTTCCTCCTCCACTTGTTTATTATATTGATCATCACCTTCACCTTCTGTAATAATATTATTGTTTGAATTGGTGGAGAGTCTTGGGAAGAGATCAGCTTCAGAAAAGGTAGGGTTTGGGAGGCCAAGATGTAGAGCTACAGTCACAGTCTCCTGATCATCATGATCAGCATCAACATCACCATCACCATCAGCAACAGGTTTGCTCTTGTTATGGTCTACTTCCATGTGGGTTGTACAATATATATCATTGGTAGTACTATTAGGGTTTTCTTGAGTTTGGTTTGATGATGGTCTTGGTGTTGGACTGAGACTCAAGAGAGGAAGGGCTTCCCTAAGGGGTGGAGATGGTGGTGAGGGTTGATAATAGTGAGTGAAAGTGGAATAAGAAAGATAGTTATTAGGGTTAGGGGTAAGATTGAACCAAGTGCCATTGAAGTAAGTGGAGTATGGGTGATTGCTGCTCATGTTTGGAAACAAAGATCAGATGAATAGATAAGCTATAGGGTTATATGAGAGGGAGAGAGAGATGACCAAAAAGGTGAAAAGAAAGTTGAAGACTGAACAAAAACACCAAAGCTAAAAGAAGTGCAAGGAGACGTTTTAACAAGGTGAATAAAGTATTTAAAGCTCCTCATCCGGTTAAAAAAATTAGATAGACAAGATGTCACTAGCTATGTTAGATGTGACTGAACAATACAGATAGAGAGAGAGAGAGAGAGAGAGAGAGAGAGAGAGAGAGAGGGGAAGGGGGAGAACGACATAGAGAATTAAGATTAATGGGGGCAGTGAGAGAGGAGAGAGATAATGTTGGGACTTGAAAGAACAAAGGTTTGCCTTTGATAATACTTTCCTGTGTGGAAAGTGGGAAGTTTTGTAAATATAACGAAGTACCAAAACACACCTTAAACTGCTCATATTCATCAATTCAGTCCCTATATTTGAAGGAAGACTCAATTACATCACAATTATTTGGTCCACATTTATATCAAAGTATACACGTCTAAAGTGCTTAGGGTCTGTTTGGTATGAGGTAATTTAATGGACGGGGGAATGGAATAGACGAGGTAATAGAATGGATGAGGTAATGGAATTGATCATTACCATTCCATGTCTTGTTTGGTTACCATGTGTGAATGGAATGAACAATTACTTTTTGTTGTTTGGTATGCGAAAAAAGACGATGGAATAAAATCAGATGGTGGTGGTCAGTGATGGGCGATGATGGGGGCGTGGTGCTAGGTGTCAGTTGTAGCGGCGGTGCTGGTTGGTAGTGGTGGTGGATGACGGTGGAGGTAGGTGGTGGCGGTGGCGATGGTGGTGGCAGGGGTGGTCGGAGGTGGTCGCAGCGGTGACAGTGGTCGGAGGTGGTAGCGGTAGTGGCGGTGGGTGGTGGCAGTTAATAGCGATGGCGGCAGTGTTGTAAAAATCAGTATTAATCGGCGCCTAGGCGCTAGTCGGCCGTTGGCTGATTAATTTTGAGCTACTCGGACCATTACTCGGTAGTCGGTCCAAGTCGGTCCTAGTCGGTGCAAGGCGGCCTAAATCGGCCCAAGTCGGCCGAGTCGTTTCTAGTCGGCCCACTCTTTTTTAGTTTAAATCTGGCTTAAAAAAATGTTTTTAACCATTAAATACATGGCCTAAGTTGTTTAGTTCCAATCTAGCCCAAAAAAAACATGTTTCTACTTTCTAACCCTTTAAAACATATTCCATGAGGTCATGATTGATATGTTAATGTTTGAATCTTTAAATACATAAATTGCTATGTATTAAACTTTATTGTTTGAATTTTGAACTATTTTTAAGTATTATATTAATATTAATGTGTGTATTGAATGTATAAATACTTGATTTGCTATGTTTTAAACTTACTTGTTTGAATTTTAAATTATTTTTAAGTATTATATTGATATTAATGTACATGTGTATATATAAATTTAAAAATTATATCTAAAAATTCTGATCCGATTAATCCTGATTAATCCTGATTAATCCCTAGTCAGTACTCCACCGCCCGACTAGCGCCTAGCGATCTCTACAACACTAGGTGGCGGTTGATAGCGGTGGCGGCGGTGGGTGGCGGCGGTTGATGGCGGTGGCAGCGGTGGGTGGTGGCGATGATCAGAGGTGGCAGTGGCAATGGTGGTGGCGATGATCGAAGGTGGGTGGTGGCGATGATCGGAGGTGGCGGTGGCGACGGTGGGTGGCAGCGACGACAGTGTCAAGGACGGAGGTGGGTGGCGGTAGGTGGTGGTAGCGATGGTGGTGGGTGGCGGCGGAGGTGGGTGACGGTGGTAGTGGTGGTGGTGGGGTGTGTGTGTGTTAGCAACGGTGGTGGGTTGTGGTGTTGTTAATGAAGGGTGAAGAGGGAATGGAATAGAAAAAAAAACAGGGGGGACAGATTGAATGATTTTGAGGGAATGGAATGCATTTTGGAATGGACGATTTCATTCCATCCACCAACCAAACACTCTTTTCTTCATTCCATCACAATGGTCTATTTCATTCCACCTCTCATTCCTGCATACCAAATGCTACCTTAGGGTGTGCTCCCCATTTGGGGAATGGTAAACACTTTCACTATCCGATAATATCATATCATGTCAAGTCCCCACTTCACTCCTCATTTTGCACTCAGTCACTAGCAATGCTCAAACATATAGAGAGTGGTAAACAATTAAAAAAAAAGTATGATTAGTTGAAAGGGGTTGGGACCCACCATTAACCCCCTCTCTCTCCTCTCTGTCTTCTTTTCCCGCATCGGTGACTACTCACCGCCTACATCCCTCCCCGCTCACCGCTCCCACACCGGCATCCCCTTCCCCAAGCGGCAACCCAACACCCCGCAACCACTCTCCGATAGCACTCTGCCCACCCTTACTAGTGATAGTTATAAGAGTTCTATATATGAAGCAATCAAATGGTGTAGATGGATAAAGCACTATTAAGTTTTTTTTAAAGAAAAATTTCATTAGAACAACAGCCAAATCTTAAATTGAGGCGGCCAAAACAACAAACCTTACAAATTTACATAATTACACCAATCTTCCCAAGAAGTAGACACATTTTTAGACCTACTTGTATACCATAAAATCCAACTGACTTAACCTCGCTAATAATATCTTCAATCTTTATAAGTTTATTGTTGAATTTGGCCCCATTCCTTTCCCTCCATATACTCCAACACTGTTAGGATCTGAGTTTCTTAGATTGTGTTGTTTAATAGATTTGGAAGATGAAAACAGAGATTAATGTTGCAGCGGAAATGGAAATAAACTTTAACACACAATCAAGGAAGAATAGCTTTGAGCAAACATGATTTCATTCAGTCAAAAAAATTGTATCTACTACAAAATTCAATGGTGCATGCATGCAACTAGACTCCCCCTCAGCCTGAGCTCAGTGATTTGTTCGTACAAGATGACTTGGTGAGAAAGAGCTGATAGAACAGTACAGGTACTGTTCTATTTATAGTACAAACGAAACCACTGAGCATCTTTGCTGACATCACCATGAAAGTGACATCTAACCTCCTAACAAACTCTAAACACTGATAAATATAAACATTGATTACAATAGACACTGATTACATAAAACACTGATGCAGCTTCCACTGTTGTAGCCTAAGCACTGAATCAGTGCTTTCTTCAAAGGGTGATCAGGCCTTGAATGGGCAGTGCTTTGGTCTTTATCAGTACTTGAGAGACATCAGTAGTTAGAGCTTCAGTCTTTATTCTTCATCGGTTCTTTGGCTTATCAGTTGATGAGATGATCAGTACTTGGAGTTCATCAGATGATAGATAACCACTGTCAAGGGGAGAATCTAGAACAAGCACTGCTTATGATGACCAACTGTTTGAGAACCAGTTTTGGTTTTCCTTATCATCTGTTCCTCTGGGCTTGAATGCATGGGCCAACAATCTCCCCCTATTCTAATCAGCCCCTTAAGAACTTCTTTTTTTTTTTTGGGACATGTATCCCAAAGTAATCGTGAACTTCGAATAAATCTTTAAACGAAAAAACTCACAGATTCGGAATCTTACACCACCTACTAAGATGAGACCATAACAAGGTGGCAATATAGCACGACATAAACAGATGCTCCACTGATCTGTCTTCTTCAATGCATAAACCGCAGGCCATGTTACCCACACCAATGTTCCTTTTCTTCAACGTTTCCAAAGTCGCAGTTTTGTTCATCTCCGCCATCCAAATAAAAATATTATATTTATTAGGAAGCCATTTGCATCGTTCGAGGACATAGAAAGTTGATTAAATCCTATTTTTATCAAGTAATCTCTTCATCGCCCCTACACTAAATTCCTCTTCAGCCGCCCCATTCCATGACAGCAGTGTCTATTTGAACTCGGTGACAGAAGGCTGCACAGATCAGTCAGCTCTATAACTTCGACACTTGCGTTAATCGGCCTACTCCAATGCCATTCGAACCGCTGCCCGAAGTTATGAGTAGAGAACCTTTCACTAATGCTACATCTTTTTTCCAATTCAAGCTTGACTAACTCAGGGAATTTATTTTTCAAGGGCCCATTACAAATCCATGGATCGAGCCAGAAAGTTGTATCCATCCCCATTCCTGAAAGAGCTTTTGAAAAAGTACCTCAACGAATCCCATCAATGAAGGTTTTATCCATACGATTTACAATATTGAACCAAACGCCTCTCATAGACTTTCTAACCGGGATAAAATCCCAATTATTTCTTGTCGAATGAATAACATCTATAACTTTAACCCATAACTTGTCCTTATCTGACTTGAACCTCCAACTCATTTGGAAAGCAAAGAGATATTGATATTTTCTAATTTGCTCAAACCGAATCATCCATGTTGGTGATTTGTGCCTTGGTAAATTTTTGAAGTTAGTGGATTACCATACCTCCAATTCATGACAAATACTTGACCATATATATAATGATAATCTATGTATATACCTATATTACTTAACTCCAAAAACAAACCATAATAATTCTTAGACTCCTTATTTTGGTCTTCTAATGAGTGTAACACTCATGAAAAACACAAATGAAAAATAGTGTCCAAATAGGTATATAGACAAGATATGTTTTATGTATTTTCATACTTATAAATTCCCATTACATTCCATCATTGAACTCCATAAATGCATACACCTTTGTTTACCTTGTAAGGTAACTTTGGTGATCCTATCTGTCACAACCCCCGACCCCACCCTAGGCGGGAGCCGTGAGCAGATACAAGTGGTACTAGTATTTATTTAAAAATTATCGCAGCGAAAATTTCATCAGGACCGAGTGTTAGGAAAAATATTAGAGTTTTCAAAACACCGAAATTTTCATTTCATAAAACTGTGGGATGAGACCGATATTTACAAAAAGGATTTTCATAGAGATCAACCCTTTAATTTCAAAACACGTTTTATTTAGGTTACATAGCAACTTATTTAAGCTTGGAGTGCCTCATAGCACCTTTACTTCTCTTAATAGTAAATCACCTGAAACACTTTTTAAAAAAAACATTTGATCAACGAAAAATACCAAAAATACTGGTGAGTTCATTCAAATTTATAAAAAGACACAATGTTATAATTACAACATTAAGGGTTTTTACATTTGTTTACATTTAGCAACGCTTATCAGTGACTGTGGTCATAACACTATTGGCCCAATTGTCCAATAGCAAAGCTTATCAAGTAGTGTATACAAAACCCCACATACCGACAGTAATTTCAGAATACAAAAACTTAATCATTGTAAATATAATTAACAGTTGAAAAGAATTTAGGGTTTTGAAAATATTTGATAAAAGAGAATGACTCACATTGCAAATTTAGGGTTTTCAGTAAACGCCTCCTGGTCTAAGTCCTGGGATCCTAATTAAACACACAATGGAACACGTATTAGTGTATTAACCCAATTCAAACTTTAACGATAATCACGAGGTCAAAACCTCAACGTAGTTAACAAAGTATAGCCTTGTTCAGGCAGCAATATGACATCCGTTGATCAGTTTCAGATCAATCAAACAGGGTATCGTACCAGTGACCAGGGTTAGCACGCTTTTTACGGAGCAGAGTTTTGAGGGTTTAGAGTTCTCGAGTATTAGGACAATACTTCGAGAGAGAAAAAATTCAACACTTTGAAATGCCCAGTTCTTGCTCTACTTATAGCTGAATTTTAATATCGTTGCGTCATGCGACCAATCTTCAACATCACTGTCGTATAACGCGACGGGGTAGTCTAGGGCATAGGTGGCATGAGTCACCACGTAGGCATGCCATGTAGCTGCCATGTGGCGGCACGTGTCTCCTGTTGAAAAATGAGGCGCCGCGTCCCGCGACCCTCTTTTACAAACCAAATTTTATTTATGCATTTTTGCGTTTTAGTCTTGTAACTTGCAATTTGTTGTATTTCCTTTTGAAACAATGTAATGTTTAAATTTAATGAAAGGAAGTTTTGAATTTTAATTTGTTGTCGCAAATTTAGTGTTATGTTGTCTTTGATCAATCTATTACGTCTCGCCTCAATGTTTCCGCCATCGGTTGGTGTGTGACAGATTCGAGGGTAGATGAAGCCGCTAAAAGTTGGTCAAATATGACGGTTGTTAAACGGTCTTATTGACCATTTTGGACATGTGGTTATATAAAAATTAACTTTAAATGACCTATATCTACAACCTTTTTCAAACCATTTTTCACCACTCGAATTTACATAACAATTCACACACACAAATAATCAAATTTTTCATCCATGGATAAATAAAAAGGAGTCAGTTCAAGCAAAAAAACAAATCCCAAGTAGTCGGTTCGAACCTAAGAGGGGGCGGTTCGAACACACGAGGGGCGGTTCGAACACAATAGGGGGCGGTTCGAATACACAAGGGAATGGTCAAGCCTGCGCTTCAGTGTTTAATGGTGACGGATACACCTTATTTTACATGACCATGCTAACCATACTTTTTTTCGCAAACGTTCTCACCACATTTTTTTCACAACCTAATGCTCCTACTATGGTTGCCCCGGTCAACTGGATTTCTCTCAAGTAGCTATGTCTTCTTTCGAGCCATTTGGTACATATAGAAGTGCATGCCGATGGGCCCCACGTGATAATGTTGAACGAACACTTTCATTTTGTAAAGACCTTAATGATGAAGATCAAGTGCCAAACACGCCATCTGAACCACTATTATAAGACATGCATGTCCAAGATGAGGACTTTGTAGAAGAAGTTGACGTTGAAGGAAAAAACAAAAAAATCTGTAATCGAACCAATCGTCAAGAATGGACAACCAACGAAGAAGTAGCTTTTGCTAAAGCATACGTTCACTCTAATACAAACAAGGAAAAAGAAAATCAACAAAAAAGAGAAAGTTTGTGGAAGGTTGTGCTTAAACACTTCAACAAACTGAGTCGTAAAGTAAACTCACGATGCCTAAACTGCCATCCGTGTCACAACTTGGGATCATAAAAAAAAAAATCTCTCATAAAACGCTACAATGATAGAGTTAAATGTGCCAGGTCATAAGATTTGAATCACCAAACACATAACCAATTCAAACTAACATAAAACTCTCATGATTAGTTTAACGCTGCTTTTGAAAATTTGACAGAGACACTTATATATTGGAAGTACCAACGGCGTATCCACCATGTCTCTACCATTTTTTCATCCATATCATTATTCGAATCATGATTGACGAGTCACACACTACTTATACAGAACTCCTCATGACCAGTCTAGTGAGGCTTTTGATATTTTAACAAAGACCCTTATATATAGGAAGTACTAGCGGCATATCCACCATACCCTTATCAAATTTTAATCGGCTTCATTATTCAGATCATGATCAACAACACAAACACAACTTACATAGAACTTCTCTCAACTAGTCTAGCGAGGCTTTTGATAGTTTGACAAGGACACTTATATATAGAAAGTAACAGCGGCGTATCCACCATGTCCTAATCAAATTTCATCGGCTTTGTTAGCGGGATTTGATTATTTCTATGCGACGACTCAACTCAAACTTACTAATTAAATAAACATAACCAAATCATAAATAACCAACGCTTGAGTCTTGAATCCGAAAAGGGCGTGACTAAATGATGGCAGTACCTACATCCATAGTTATGAGGGAATGGTCGGTCTATGAATAAGGAAGACGATACCCACATCGAATAAATTATGGGGAAAGGTAAGCCGTGACGAGTGATGATGCGACACAACATGAACTAGCAATAATATAAAAAGATAGCAAAAGAAACTAATAATGGTAAATAAAATGGCGATAGTGTAAAACGTCAAGTATAGGGACAACAACAATGATAAATCTTAGAATAGTAGTGTCCAAAGCGTGAAACGGCACAAGCTATCAACGGTACATAATAAGATTTAATAATTGTGTCGTTTGATGGCAGTACCTACATCAAGGATATGAAGTGGGAGTTCTAGATAAAGTCGATAATAATATGGGAAACCCAAATGTGAGGTCGAATGACGGTAGCAATGGTGTAGCAGCAGTGGTCCTAACTTCCACCAGTATGTCGATAATTACGATTCGGGAAAACTTAGAGGGTCATAAGATAAATCATAGAAATAACTTGTACGTTCTCGGAACGGCAGTCTAGAGGTTCGTCTCGCGCGATGAAACAACAGTAGGGTATATTCTAATTTTACAAAAAAGTTCTATTTGTTAAACGGCCTTATATTGACCATTACTTTTTTAATTAGACTCACGTTTATTGCGTTTTTATACTTAACTAGTGTAAAACATTAGTATTTAATTTTTTTCACGCAAAAAAAAAAAAAAACAATCTGGTTTATTTATAAAAATAGTTCCATTAAATTTTAAGAAAATATTTTTTTCCGAAGTAGAAAAATTAATTAAAAAATATTTTTTATTCTTATTATTATCATTTTTTATTAAACCAAATTTTGCTATCAGAAAAATTTAATGTCACCGTGTGCCCTTGACTCAAATTTGCCGAAATCTGGGCATAGGTTACGAAAGCGATTAGGGTTGTCACGTTCAAGTCGTAATAGACGACACGTTAAAATTTAAAACATAATACCAAAAATCACATCATAACTGTTGTATTAAAAAATTCGTAACAATCTTTATTTGATTTACACTAGTTCATACAAAATCAAACTGAAAACGTCTTGTTCAAAATAAACTCATCGCATAAAAACTTGGTTGTGTTCCTGACCGAGTCATTGTTGTCTTGGATTAGCTTGAACAGCTCGATTATAAGGAACGAGTTGGGTGTCATACGGTACGGTCGATTGATCCATAGGTGGAGTGTCTGGTTGGACATACAGCTAGATCAAAAGTTGGGGGTTTGGTCGGTCAAATGGAAGAGTCACAAGTTGTGGATTGAATGGAGTCATAGGGGGTTCTGTTTGAGGGTTGTAGCGCCGACAAGTGTCGATTAAGTGACCATAATGTCCTTAATAAGTGAAAATGAGGCACATGGAGTTGACTCTTTGATGTTTTCGATAGGTGTGGAAAATATCCCCAATAAGGTTTTCTGTCGGGTGAAGGATTAGGGGCAACTGGGTTTAGCGGAATAGCCAGTATGGCATAGTTTTGGTTGGTTTCACTCCTCTGGTGGTGGTTGTCATGTGAATATGATTAAGCTCCAGCCTCTTCAATCCGATTCGTGGAGGCATTGGTGTTGAGCGCCTATTGAACTTGAACGACGATGGTAAGAATAATTGTGGCCATTTGTTCAACTATTAAAGCTGCCATTCGGCGGTTAGAGATTCTTGGTTAACGACGACGATGGCTATAAGGAGGCATTTGCGAGAGACAAACATAAGTAAGATGTACGAACCATAGCGAGAATAAATAGCCGAATGAAAGGAGTTCATTGTGAAATCATGGAACTTAGGGAAAGTTCCATAATTCAAGAATACAAATAACATGAAAAATACTAAAGAGAATCAAAGGTAGCAAAAGTCTAACTCGTTGACAAAATACAAAAAGATAGGGTGATTTATTTGAAAGTCATTAGAATGTAGTGGAATGTTGGTGTGTGTTAGGTGTGATATGTTTTTAAGGATATTTCAAACCCTTTTTAACACATTAGTCAAGTTTTAAATTTATAAAACACGATATTCTACTAACACTAAACACACACATGGGCAAGTGCAACCATCGTGAGCGTAGTATAGTGTTGGTAAGATACCGAGGTCGTCCAAGGACACAAGAGCATTTAGTACCGGTTTATCCTCAAGGTCTAATAAAATCAAAAGTTTTAGAAAAGGTTTTAAACATGAAAATAAAAACTAAAAATGCTAAAAAATAAAAATAAAAGAAGAACAGATAGACAAGATGAATGACTTGGATCCGACTCGCCTTTAATGTAACCTTTGATGATTTCCATACTTTTGCACTTTTTAAGAAATTATCTTAGTTATAGTAGTAGGCCCCTCTTTTGAAGGTGATGTTACCCTCAACCCAGTGGTTTGAGTCAGCAAGGATACAATCCCAAAGGGTCAGAATATTGGAAGATAATTAATTAAGTTATTAATGCGTAAAGTGGTAGGCCCCTCTTTTGAAGGCGACGCTACCCTCGGATAAGTGGTTTGAGTCAGCAGGGATACAATCCCAAGTAGCTGGGTTAATGTATTAATAATAGTTTACATATGAGGGGATCAAGCCATTCGCACCCCCGCCATCCAATACCAGTGGGTATTGAAGGAGGTCCAAGTAAGCTTGACCCAGGTCCTTGCAGGATCTATACACTAAACAAGGCAAGAACCTTACTAAACTATTCCCTTAACCCCCGACCAGGTAGCCAACATATCTCTATATAGACCGTAGAGATATGAATGGTGAAAATCTTTTACTTTATATAGACAGTAAAGTAATGCCAAGACACCACAAACAAATGATAAAGAAGTTTCACCTTCAACATAAGAAACTAGTTATTAAAGTCATTAATAGAAAACCAAATAAAAAGTGCGAAAAGATTAAAAATCAAAAGTATTACATTAAATGCTTGTCTTCAATAAGTGATGTAAGAGACTTAGCCAAACATGGCCTTTGATTGACAAGAACTCTTACGATCAATCTTGGATCCCGAGACTACTACACACACTCTAAGGTGGATGGTGGATGAGGGTGTTGTTGTGGTGGTGGAGTGGTGGTGAAGTGGGAGAGAGGTGGTTTGCCAAGTGATGCCTTTGAAGTGAACCAAGCACCCCTATTTATAGCCTGAACAGAAGCCCGGCCACGGCCCCGTGTCCGCTGGGCACGGCCTCATGGCCATCATATTTCTCTTTCTTTATTAATTGCAATTATCTGCATTAGGCTCCACAGGCCCCCGTGTTCGTTGGGCACGACCACGTGTGCAAAAGCGTATCTGTACTATCAAGATTTGCAATATTCTGCGAATCTTAGCGTTGACCACGCCCCGTGTTGAGCTGGGCACGCCCCCGTGCTGGGAATAGAAGCTTCTACAACTTTTTCCTTTTCTACAGACACCTGGCCACGCCCCGTGTCTACTGGGCACGGGGCCGTGGTCAGCCTCCTGTTTCTTGTTTTTGCTTGGGAAGATGCTGTCAAGGGGTTGGGCATGCCACGTTTATTCCTTTTCTTTGTATTTATGTTAGTTTTTGCTGCATATTTGTTCCTTTTGTTCATTTAAGCTCTTTTGGTCCTGAAAATACAAAAGGAAGAGAAAAGCACACTTTTTCCAACATTAGTACTAAAAAAGGGTTAGTTTTATGCCTCATTTGATGTAATTTATATGTTGCATTTTACACACATCAAATACCCCCACACTTGAATCTTTGCTTGTCCTCAAGCAAAATTCTTTATTATGTGGCTTACACACCCAAATGGAATGGGTAGAAGAGAAGTTTTGGGCTTGTCTTGAGTGTCGGGAATCCAAGATCTTTATTAAGTTTTATTTTTATACTATTTACAATCCTATTCGTTATGATTTATTTAGAATGTTTCATAAGAGAAATGACTTATTTGGGCATAACATGCCTCTTTAGAATTCCATTTATATACAAGTTCACATACCTCACAAGAGATCACTCAACACTCGCTCGGCCGAAGATGTATTTTTGTGAAACACTCGAGACCGGCATGGAACTTATTTCTACCATATGCTTGCCAAGCAATCAATCTTCCTCCTTTTTAACTATAAACCTTTGTAAATATCAAGAGGACTTGGGGAAGGGTTAGGCTTGGGTTAAAGGTAGGTGGTTTTGGGTTAGTGGTTAGTAAAAAGGGCTAAAAGCGTAAAAAGCGTCGGTCGTCGTAAAACTTTTTGTTTTTGTGACTTTTATTCAAACTAAGCATTTTCAAACAAAGTTTCATTGAGCAACTTGTTTGTTTATTGCTAGGCTTTATTTTATTTTTTTTGATAAAGAACGTCACAAGAAAACCGAGCTTTTTACTAAAATAAAGGGTTTAAAAGAAAAAAGGTTTTGGTGCGTAACGGGAGTTTGTTTTGTGGGTTTAGAAACGAAAAGGTTTAGGCTCAAAGGGGTTAACTAGGGGGATTTTGGGTAGGTGAAAAAGAAAATGAAAAATAATGGTGTTGAAAAGAAAATGGGTTAGTCCTAATGCCTCCATCATTTACTTACTTGGGTTTAAGTTGGTAAGAACCGGGAATGTATTGTCGTGGTAAGTTCTAGAGTCATAAGAACCAAGCGGCTATTCACACAAGAAACGAAAAATGAGCATTTAGTTTAAAGATGTATGCTTGTATGCTCAATAAAGGCTCAAAACTCACTTTTTGTGGGAAAGGGTTTATAATGTGATCAAGTATATATAATCAAATTTTAACTAGATTTATCATGTCGTTTCATAATTTTTTATGTTAGTTCTTTTTATCACGACGCTATCGGTTGTAAATTTCTAAAAATATAACCTTTTTAGAACTTGTTATTCCCAAATTAAACCAAGACAAGTAAAAAACGAAAAGTTTTTGAAAAAATTTGGGGTGATTAGCGGTTCCAATAGAGTTTTGTGTAAGCCTTGTTATTAGGACTTGCAAACTTCAAGGTTTTAGCATCCCCCCACACTTAAATTACACATTGTCCTCAATGTGTCCCAAAAATAAGTTTTTAGGTTGATTGAATGTGTAAAACGGTGTTTAAAAACAAAATTTTTGTTACTGGGCATCTGGACACGGGCCCGTGTTGGTCCGGGCACGGCCCCGTGGTCAGATTGCCAGTATCATGTTAAACAGAAGGCTGGGCACAGGGGCGTGTTCAGTGAACACAGCCCCACGTCCAGTTACCTGAACTGGGCGTTTTCTGCAGAATCTTGGGCACGGGGGCGTGTTGGGCTGAGTACGCCCCGTGCTGAACTTGCTGTAATGAATAAAAATTGTCAGGAGGCTCTTTTTTATGCATGGGGTTTGGGTTCAAGTTTCCCTTAGTAACCTCCACCATTTTGAGTGTGTTTTAACCATTACAACATCATCCAAACACAATTTAATACTTAGAAACCATCATTCATTCAAGAGTGAATTACATAATTTCCTAGAAAATAAAAAGCATAAACTAAATCTGGATAAATAGGTCATGAAATACAAGAAATCTCAAACCACAAAGAAGTCCTAGCCTAGATATTTATTATTATAAGAACAAAATTTCCGAAAAGATAATTTTTTTGGTTGAAAAAGGCTTGTAGAACTTCATTTCCGGAAAGGTCCCCTCACACATCATTAAGCCATTCTTCTATCCCCCGAGGGAGAAGGAAGGCGGGCTCATTGTCTTCCTCGTTTTGAGGGGGTGCGACTTCCACCGGAACCTCTTGTAAGGCGTCAAGAGAAGGTTCCGCGAGGAAGTCATCCCATCCGGTGGGGTTAATAACTTCTTGTGCCAAGTTCCAATCTTCTTGGGGAAAGATTGGTTCCATAGGAAGCATTGCAAGAATATTCAACCTTTGGTGCAAAAGGTTGATTTCTTGGAAGCTATTTTCTAGCCCCACCATTAGATAGTTGATACGGTCGATAAGGACTTCTTCTACGGATGTCATCTCGTCGAGAGCTTCTCTTAGTGCCATCACATAACGCATAAGGGTTGCTTCGATCGAAGGCCTTCGTTCCCTGCGACTGTTCCTTGAATGAGCTGAAGAGGTTCCGCTATTCTGGCTTGACATTCTAAGAAAACAAGTCGAAAAGTTCAATTTAATGAAACAGCACTCCGGCCACGGCCCTTTGCTCGTTGAGCACGGCCCCGTGGCCACCACTCTGCAAATTTTTGAAAAAAGGAATCTTGGAGCTCTAAATTATCTTTCTGACTTTTGAAGCATTTCTAAGCAGAAATAACTTAAAATAGATTTGTAAAACTTATTTTTGATAAGATTCCTTGAATAAAAACCTAACAAATATCACAATAAAGCATGAAAACATGGAGATTTCAAGCTTTAATGGAGGTTTTGAGGAGTAAATGAAGAAGAAGGCAATAGACAAAAGTAGTAAAGACAAAATGGTTGTTGAGAACCTTCTTTAGAATATACCTTATAGGGTATATTTGAAGATCCCACCAGATCTTTGTCTTTGGAATGGGTCCAAGAGTGCTGGAATCTTGCTGCATTTATAGAAAACGACAGCACACTAACCACGACCCCGTGTCGGCTGGACACAGCCCCGTGGTCAGATAAGAATCTGACACTTTTTGTCCGTATTCTGACATAAAATCAGACACAAATCTTCGGTGGGCACGGGGGCGTGTTGACCTTGACACGGCCCCGTGGCTCGAGGTTTTTTATAAAGTTTTGTCTTATTTTAAGGAATTTATCAGGATTGGGTGGTTCCTTACTGGACGGAACAACACCGAAGTGCCTAAGGTACCTTAATTGCCATAGTTTTAGACAAAAACGCAATAGGTTATCGGAAAGGGTGAATCCTAAGCTAAATACATATGGGCAAGACCAACCTTTATTTTCCTTATTCGGACTCTCATTAAAGAAGGTATATGTCGAATCGCTCAGGTCTATGTATGCATCGGCGGAGACTGATTGGGAGTCCTTCACGGCACAATCGACACAGGGACGACTATCGCTCATGTCCTCACAAGAGTTAGAGGTGATTTTGGGAGCAACGATGTTGTTACAATCCGAATACGATCTCAATAATTCTCCTTGATCGTCGTCTTGAGATGAATTAGTTATTTCCATCTCAAGTTCTCTTATCAATTGGCGAATTACTTCTTCCAATTGAAATAATTCTTCGAGAATCATATCATCTAGAAGAGATGATTGAGAGCATTCGAGGGAGAGATAGGGATTGTTTTTACTTTCGCCCATCTTAAGGTTACAGGAAAACGATGGGTCTATGTAGTGGGGAATGTAATTTAAAAAATAACATTTTAAATCTTCATGAAATCCGCCACATATTTGACACCACTCACCATAAGAGGAGCGAAAGTAAAAATGAGCAGTATCATATGTGGCTTACACACCCAAATGGAATGGGTAGAAGAGAAGTTTTGGGCTTGTCTTGAGTGTCGGGAATCCAAGATCTTTGTTAAGTTTTATTTTTATACTATTTACAATCCTATTCATTATGATTTATTTAGAATGTTTCATAAGAGAAATGACTTATTTGGGCATAACATGCCTCTTTAGAATTCCATTTATATACAAGTTCACATACCTCACAAGAGATCACTCAACACTCGGCCGAAGATGTATTTCTGTGAAACACTCGAGACCGACATGGAACTTATTTCTACCATATGCTTGCCAAGCAATCAATCTTCCTCCTTTTTAACTATAAACCTTTGTAAATATCAAGAGGACTTGGGGAAGGGTTAGGCTTGGGTTAAAGGTAGATGGTTTTGGGTTAGTGGTTAGTAAAAAGGGCTAAAAGCGCAAAAAGCGTCGGTCGTCGTAAAACTTTTTGTTTTTGTGACTTTTATTCAAACTAAGCATTTTCAAACAAAGTTTCATTGAGCAACTTGTTTGTTTATTGCTAGGGTTTATTTATTTATTTTTTTGATAAAGAACGCCACAAGAAAACCGAGCTTTTTACTAAAATAAAGGGTTTAAAAGAAAAAAAGGTTTTGGTGCGTAAAGGGTGTTTGTTTTGTGGGTTTAGAAACGAAAAGGTTTAGGCTCAAAGGGGTTAACTAGGGGGATTTTGGGTAGGTGAAAAAGAAAATGAAAAATAATGGTGTTGAAAAGAAAATGGGTTAGTCCTAGTGCCTCCATCATTTACTTACTTGGGTTTAAGTTGGTAAGAACCGGGAATGTATTGTCGTGGTAAGTTCTAGAGTCGTAAGAACCAAGCGGCTATTCACACAAGAAACGAAAAATGAGCATTTACTTTAAAGATGTATGCTTGTATGCTCAATAAAGGCTTAAAACTCACTTTTTGTGGGAATGGGTTTATAATGTGATCAAGTATATATAATCAAATTTTAACTAGATTTGTCATGTCGTTTCATAATTTTTTATGTTAGTTCTTTTTATCACGACGCTATCGGTTGTAAATTTGTAAAAATATAACCTTTTTAGAACTTGTTATTCCCAAATTAAACCAAGACAAGTAAAAAATGAAAAGTTTTTGAAAAAATTTGGGGTGATTAGCGGTTCCAATAGAGTTTTGTGTAAGGCTTGTTATTAGGACTTGCAAACTTCAAGGTTTTAGCACCCCCCCCACACACACTTAAATTACACATTGTCCTCAATATGTCCCAAAAATAAGTTTTTAGGTTGATTGAATGTGTAAAAAGGTGTTTAAAAACAAAATTTTTGTTACTGGGCATCTGGACACGGGCCCGTGTTGGTCCGGGCACGGCCCCGTGGTCAGATTGCCAGTATCATGTTAAACAGAAGGCTGGGCACAGGGGCGTGTTCAGTGAACACAGCCCCATATCCAGTTACCTGAACTGGGCGTTTTCTGCAGAATCTTGGGCACGGGGGCTAGTTGGGCTGAGCACGCCCCGTGCTGAACTTGCTGTAATGAATAAAAATTGTCAGGAGGCTTTTTTTTATGCATGGGGTGTGGGTTCAAGTTTCCCTTAGTAACCTCCACCATTTTGAGTGTGTTTTAACCATTACAACATCATCCAAACACAATTTAATACTTAGAAACCATCATTCATTCAAGAGTGAATTACATAATTTCCTAGAAAATAAAAAGCATAAACTAAATCTGGATAAATAGGTCATGAAATACAAGAAATCTCAAACCACAAAGAAGTCCTAGCCTAGATATTTATTATTATAAGAACAAAATTTCCGAAAAGATAATTTTTTTGGTTGAAAAAGGCTTGTAGAACTTCATTTCCGGAAAGGTCCCCTCACACATCATTAAGCCATTCTTCTATCCCCCGAGGGAGAAGGAAGGCGGGCTCATTGTCTTCCTCGTTTTGAGGGGGTGCGACTTCCACCGGAACCTCTTGTAAGGCGTCAAGAGAAGGTTCCGCGAGGAAGTCATCCCATCCGGTGGGGTTAATAACTTCTTGTGCCAAGTTCCAATCTTCTTGGGGAAAGATTGGTTCCATAGGAAGCATTGCAAGAATATTCAACCTTTGGTGCAAAAGGTTGATTTCTTGGAAGCTATTTTCTAGCCCCACCATTAGATAGTTGATACGGTCGATAAGGACTTCTTCTACGGATGTCATCTCGTCGAGAGCTTCTCTTAGTGCCATCACATAACGCATAAGGGTTGCTTCGATCGAAGGCCTTCGTTCCCTGCGACTGTTCCTTGAATGAGCTGAAGAGGTTCCGCTATTCTGGCTTGACATTCTAAGAAAACAAGTCGAAAAGTTCAATTTAATGAAACAGCACTCCGGCCACGGCCCTGTGCTCGTTGAGCACGGCCCCGTGGCCACCACTCTGCAAATTTTTGAAAAAAGGAATCTTGGAGCTCTAAATTATCTTTCTGACTTTTGAAGCATTTCTAAGCAGAAATAACTTAAAATAGTTTTGTAAAACTTATTTTTGATAAGATTCCTTGAATAAAAACCTAACAAATATCACAATAAAGCATGAAAACATGGAGATTTCAAGCTTTAATGGAGGTTTTGAGGAGTAAATGAAGAAGAAGGCAATAGACAAAAGTAGTAAAGACAAAATGGTTGTTGAGAACCTTCTTTAGAATATACCTTATAGGGTATATTTGAAGATCCCACCAGATCTTTGTCTTTGGAATGGGTCCAAGAGTGCTGGAATCTTGCTGCATTTATAGAAAACGACAGCACACTAACCACGACCCCGTGTCGGCTGGACACAGCCCCGTGGTCAGATAAGAATCTGACACTTTTTGTCCGTATTCTGACATAAAATCAGACACAAATCTTCGGTGGGCACGGGGGCGTGTTGACCTTGACACGGCCCCGTGGCTCGAGGTTTTTTATAAAGTTTTGTCTTATTTTAAGGAATTTATCAGGATTGGGTGGTTCCTTACTGGACGGAACAACACCGAAGTGCCTAAGGTACCTTAATTGCCATAGTTTTAGACAAAAACGCAATAGGTTATCGGAAAGGGTGAATCCTAAGCTAAATACATATGGGCAAGACGAACCTTTATTTTCCTTATTCGGACTCTCATTAAAGAAGGTATATGTCGAATCGCTCAGGTCTATGTATGCATCGGCGGAGACTGATTGGGAGTCCTTCACGGCACAATCGACACAGGGACGACTATCGCTCATGTCCTCACAAGAGTTAGAGGTGATTTTGGGAGCAACGATGTTGTTACAATCCGAATACGATCTCAATAATTCTCCTTGATCGTCGTCTTGAGATGAATTAGTTATTTCCATCTCAAGTTCTCTTATCAATTGGCGAATTACTTCTTCCAATTGAAATAATTCTTCGAGAATCATATCATCTAGAAGAGATGATTGAGAGCATTCGAGGGAGAGATAGGGATTGTTTTTACTTTCGCCCATCTTAAGGTTACAGGAAAACGATGGGTCTATGTAGTGGGGAATGTAATTTAAAAAATAACATTTTAAATCTTCATGAAATCCGCCACATATTTGACACCACTCACCATAAGAGGAGCGAAAGTAAAAATGAGCAGTATCATATGTGGCTTACACACCCAAATGGAATGGGTAGAAGAGAAGTTTTGGGCTTGTCTTGAGTGTCGGGAATCCAAGATCTTTGTTAAGTTTTATTTTTATACTATTTACAATCCTATTCGTTATGATTTATTTAGAATGTTTCATAAGAGAAATGACTTATTTGGGCATAACATGCCTCTTTAGAATTCCATTTATATACAAGTTCACATACCTCACAAGAGATCACTCAACACTCGGCCGAAGATGTATTTCTGTGAAACACTCGAGACCGACATGGAACTTATTTCTACCATATGCTTGCCAAGCAATCAATCTTCCTCCTTTTTAACTATAAACCTTTGTAAATATCAAGAGGACTTGGGGAAGGGTTAGGCTTGGGTTAAAGGTAGGTGGTTTTGGGTTAGTGGTTAGTAAAAAGGGCTAAAAGCGCAAAAAGCGTCGGTCGTCGTAAAACTTTTTGTTTTTGTGACTTTTATTCAAACTAAGCATTTTCAAACAAAGTTTCATTGAGCAACTTGTTTGTTTATTGCTAGGGTTTATTTATTTATTTTTTGATAAAGAACGCCACAAGAAAACCGAGCTTTTTACTAAAATAAAGGGTTTAAAAGAAAAAAAGGTTTTGGTGCGTAAAGGGTGTTTGTTTTGTGGGTTTAGAAACGAAAAGGTTTAGGCTCAAAGGGGTTAACTAGGGGGATTTTGGGTAGGTGAAAAAGAAAATGAAAAATAATGGTGTTGAAAAGAAAATGGGTTAGTCCTAGTGCCTCCATCATTTACTTACTTGGGTTTAAGTTGGTAAGAACCGGGAATGTATTGTCGTGGTAAGTTCTAGAGTCGTAAGAACCAAGCGGCTATTCACACAAGAAACGAAAAATGAGCATTTACTTTAAAGATGTATGCTTGTATGCTCAATAAAGGCTTAAAACTCACTTTTTGTGGGAATGGGTTTATAATGTGATCAAGTATATATAATCAAATTTTAACTAGATTTGTCATGTCGTTTCATAATTTTTTATGTTAGTTCTTTTTATCACGACGCTATCGGTTGTAAATTTGTAAAATATAACCTTTTTAGAACTTGTTATTCCCAAATTAAACCAAGACAAGTAAAAAATGAAAAGTTTTTGAAAAAAATTGGGGTGATTAGCGGTTCCAATAGAGTTTTGTGTAAGGCTTGTTATTTGGACTTGCAAACTTCAAGGTTTTAGCACCCCCCCCCACACTTAAATTATACATTGTCCTCAATGTGTCCCAAAAATAAGTTTTTAGGTTGATTGAATATGTAAAAAGGTGTTTAAAAACAAAATTTTTGTTACTGGGCATCTGGACACGGGCCCGTGTTGGTCCGGGCACGACCCCGTGGTCAGATTGCCAGTATCATGTTAAACAGAAGGCTGGGCACAGGGGCGTGTTCAGTGAACACAGCCCCATGTCCAGTTACCTGAACTGGGCGTTTTCTGCAGAATCTTGGTCACGCGGGCGTGTTGGGCTGAGCACGCCCCGTGCTGAACTTGCTGTAATGAATAAAAATTATCAGGAGGCTCTTTTTTATGCATGGGGTGTGGGTTCAAGTTTCCCTTAGTAACCTCCACCATTTTAAGTGTGTTTTAACCATTACAACATCATCCAACACAATTTAATACTTAGAAACCATCATTCATTCAAGAGTGAATTACATAATTTCCTAGAAAATAAAAAGCATAAACTAAATCTGGATAAATAGGTCATGAAATACAAGAAATCTCAAACCACAAAGAAGTCCTAGCCTAGATATTTTTATTATAAGAACAAAATTTCCAAAAAGATAATTTTTTTGGTTGAAAAAGGCTTGTAGAATTTCATTTCCGGAAAGGTCCCCTCACACATCGTTAAGCCATTCTTCTATCTCCTGAGGGAGAAGGAAGGCGGGCTCATTGTCTTCCTCGTTTTGAGGGGGTGCGACTTCGACCGGAACCTCTTGTAAGGCGTCAAGAGAAGGTTCCGCAAGGATGTCATCCCATCCGGTGGGGTTAATAACTTCTTGTGCCAAGTTCCAATCTTCTTGGGGAAAGATTGGTTCCATAGGAGGCATTGCAAGAATATTCAACCTTTGGTGCAAAAGGTTGATTTCTTGGAAGCTATTTTCTAGCCCCACCATTAGATTGTTGATACGGTCGATAAGGACTTCTTCTACGGATGTCATCTCGTCGAGAGCTTCTCTTAGTGCCATCACATAACGCATAAGGGTTGCTTCGATCGAAGGCCTTCGTTCCCTGCGACTGTTCCTTGAATGAGCTGAAGAGATTCCGCTATTCTGGCTTGACATTCTAAGAAAACAAGTCGAAAAGTTCAATTTAATGAAACAGTACTCCGACCACGGCCCTGTGCTCGTTGAGCACGGCCCTGTGTCCACCACTCTGCAAATTTTTGAAACAAGGAATCTTGGAGCTCTAAATTATCTTTCTGACTTTTGAAGCATTTCTAAGCAGAAATAACTTAAAATAGTTTTGTAAAACTTATTTTTGATAAGATTCCTTGAATAAAAACCTAACAAATATCACAATAAAGCTTGAAAACATGAAGATTTCAAGCTTTAATGGAGGTTTTGAGGAGTAAATGAAGAAGAAGGCAATAGACAAAAGTAGTAAAGACAAGATGGTTGTTGAGAACCTTCTTTAGAATATACCTTATAGGGTATATGTGAAGATCCCACTAGATCTTTGTCTTTGGAATGGGTCCAAGCGTGCTGGAGTCTTGCTGCATTTATAGAAAACGACAGCACACTAACCACGGCCTCGTGTCGGCTGGACACGGCCCCCTGGTCAGATAAGAATCTGACACTTTTTGTCCGCATTCTGACATAAAATCAGACACAAATCTTTAGGTGGGCACGGGGGCGTGTTGACCTTGACATGGCCCCGTGGCTCGAGGTTTTTATAAAGTTTTGTCTTATTTTAAGGAATTTATCAGGATTGGGTGGTTCCTTACTGGACGGAACAACACCGAAGTGCCTAAGGTACCTTAATTGCATTAGTTTTAGACAAAAACGCAATAGGTTATCGGAAAGGGTGAATCCTAAGCTAAATACATATGGGCGAGACCAACCTTTATTTTCCTTATTCGAACTCTCATTAAAGAAGGTATATGTCGAATCGCCCAGGTCTATGTATGCATCGGCGGAGACTAATTGGGAGTCCTTCACGGCACAATCGACACAGGGACGACTATCGCTCATGTCCTCACAAGAGTTAGAGGTGATTTTGGGAGCAACGATGTTGTTACAATCCGAATGCGATCTCAATAATTCTCCTTGATCGTCGTCTTGAGATGAATTAGTTATTTCCATCTCAAGTTCTCTTATCAATTGGAGAATTACTTCTTCCAATTGAAATAATTCTTCGAGAATCATATCATCTAGAAGAGATGATTGAGAGCATTCGAGGGAGAGATAGGGATTGTTTTTACTTTCGCCCATCTTAAGGTTACAGGAAAACGATGGGTCTATATAGTGGGGAATGTAATTTAAAAAATAACATTTTAAATCTTCATGAGATCCGCCACATATTTGACACCACTCACCATAAGAGGAGCGAAAGTAAAAATGATCAGTATCATATGTGGCTTACACACCCAAATGGAATGGGTAGAAGAAAAGTTTTGGGCTTGTCTTGAGTGTCGGGAATCCAAGATCTTTATTAAGTTTTATTTTTATACTATTTACAATCCTATTCGTTATGATTTATTTAGAATGTTTCATAAGAGAAATGACTTATTTGGGCATAACATGCCTCTTTAGAATTCCACTTATATACAAGTTCAGATCCCTCACAAGAGATCACTCAACACTCGGCCGAAGATGTATTTCTGTGAAACACTCGAGACCGGCATGGAACTTATTTCTACCATATGCTTGCCAAGCAATCAATCTTCCTCCTTTTTAACTATAAACATTTGTAAATATCAAGAGGACTTGGGGAAGGGTTAGGCTTGGGTTAAAGGTAGGTGGTGTTGGGTTAGTGGTTAGTAAAAAGGGCTAAAAGCGTAAAAAGTGTCGGTCGTCGTAAAACTTTTTGTTTTTGTGACTTTTATTCAAACTAAGCATTTTCAAACAAAGTTTCATTGAGCAACTTGTTTGTTTATTGCTAGGCTTTATTATTTTTTTTTTTTTTGATAAAGAACGTCACAAGAAAACCGACCTTTTTACTAAAATAAAGGGTTTAAAAGAAAAAAGGTTTTGGTGCGTAAAGGGTGTTTGTTTTGTGGGTTTAGAAACGAAAAGGTTTAGGCTCAAAGGGGTTAACTAGGGGATTTTGGGTAGGTGAAAAAGAAAATGAAAAATAATGGTGTTGAAAAGAAAATGGGTTAGTCCTAGTGCTTCCATCATTTACTTACTTGGGTTTAAGTTGGTAAGAACCGGGAATGTATTGTCGTGGTAAGTTCTAGAGTCGTAAGAACCAAGCGGTTATTCACATAAGAAACGAAAAATGAGCATTTAGCTTAAAGATGTATGCTTGTATGCTCAATAAAGGATCAAAACTCACTTTTTGTGGGAATGGGTTTATAATGTGATCAAGTATATATAATCAAATTTTAACTAGATTTCTCATGTCGTTTCATAATTTTTTATGTTAATTTTTTTTTATCACGACGCTATCGGTTGTAAATTTGAAAAAATATAACATTTTTAGAACTTGTTATTCCCAAATTAAACCAAGACAAGTAAAAATGAAAAGTTTTGGAAAAAATTTGGGGTAATTAGCGGTTCCAATAGAGTTTTGTGTAAGGCTTGTTATTAGGACTTGCAAACTTCAAGGTTTTAGCATCCCCCCCCTCACACTTAAATTACACATTGTCCTCAATGTGTCCCAAAAATAAGTTTTTAGGTTGCTTAAATATGTAAAAAGGTGTTTAAAAACAAAATTTTTGTTACTGGGCATCTGGACACGGGCCCGTGTTGGTCCGGGCACGGCCCCGTGGTCAGATTGCCAGTATCATGTTAAACCGAAGGCTGGGCACTGGGGCGTGTTCAGTGAACACAGCCCCATGTCCAGTTACCTGAACTGGGCGTTTTCTGCAGAATCTTGGGCACGGGGGCGTGTTGGGCTGAGCACGCCCCGTGCTGAACTTGCTGTAATGAATAAAAATTGTCAGGAGGCTCTTTTTTATGCATGGGGTGTGGGTTCAAGTTTCCCTTAGTAACCTCCACCATTTTGAGTGTGTTTTAACCATTACAACATCATCCAACACAATTTAATACTTAGAAACCATCATTCATTCAAGAGTGAATTACATAATTTCCTAGAAAATAAAAGGCATAAACTAAATCTGGATAAATAGGTAATCAAATACAAGAAATCTCAAACCACAAAGAAGTCCTATCCTAGATATTTTTATTATAAGAACAAAATTTTCGAAAAGATAATTTTTTTGGTTGAAAAAGGCTTATAGAACTTCATTTCCGGAAAGGTCCCCTCACACATCGTTAAGCCATTCTTCTATCTCCCGAGGGAGAAGGAAGGCGGGCTCATTGTCTTCCTCGTTTTGAGGGGGTGCGACTTCCACCGGAACCTCTTGTAAGGCGTCAAGAGAAGGTTTCGCGAGGATGTCATCCCATCCGGTGGGGTTAATAACTTCTTGTGCCAAGTTCCAATCTTCTTGGGGAAAGATTGGTTCCATAGGAGGCATTGCAAGAATATGCAACCTTTGGTGCAAAAGCTTGATTTCTTGGAAGCTATTTTCTAGCCCCACCATTAGATAGTTGATACGGTCGATAAGGACTTCTTCTACGGATGTCATCTCGTCGAGAGCTTCTCTTAGTGCCATCACATAACGCATAAGGGTTGCTTCGATCGAAGGCCTTCGTTCCCTGCGACTGTTCCTTGAATGAGCTGAAGAGGTTCCGCTATTCTGGCTTGACATTCTAAGAAAACAAGTCGAAAAGTTCAATTTAATGAAACAGTACTCCGGCCACGGCCCTGTGCTCGTTGGGCACGGCCCTGTGGCCACCACTCTGCAAATTTTTGAAACAAGGAATCTTGGAGCTCTAAATTATCTTTCTGACTTTTGAAGCATTTCTAAGCAGAAATAACTTAAAATAGTTTTGTAATATTTATTTTTGATAAGATTCCTTGAATAAAAACCTAACAAATATCACAATAAAGCTTGAAAACATGGAGATTTCAAGCTTTAATGGAGGTTTTGAGGAGTAAATGAAGAAGAAGGCAATAGACAAAAGTAGTAAAGACAAGATGGTTGTTGAGAACCTTCTTTAGAATATACCTTATAGGGTATATGTGAAGATCCCACCAGATCTTTGTCTTTGGAATGGGTCCAAGAGTGCTGGAATCTTGCTGCATTTATTGGAAACGATAGCACACTAACCATGGCCCCGTGTCGGCTGGACACGGCCCCGTGGTCAGATAAGAATCTGACACTTTTTGTCCGTATTCTGACATAAAATCAGACACAAATCTTTAGGTGGGCACGGGGGCGTGTTGACCTTTACACGGCCCCGTGGCTCGAGGTTTTTATAAAGTTTTTTGTCTTATTTTAAGGAATTTATCAGGATTGGGTGGTTCCTTACTGGACGGAACAACACCGAAGTGCCTAAGGTACCTTAATTGCCATAGTTTTAGACAAAAACGCAATAGGTTATCGGAAAGGGTGAATCATAAGCTAAATACATATGGGCGAGACCAACCTTTATTTTCCTTATTCGGACTCTCATTAAAGAAGGTATATGTCGAATCGCTCAGGTTTATGTATGCATCGGCGGAGACTGATTGGGAGTCCTTCACGGCACAATCGACACAGGGACGACTATCGCTCATGTCCTCACAAGAGTTAGAGGTGATTTTGGGAGCAACGATGTTGTTACAATCCGAATGCGATCTCAATAATTCTCCTTGATCGTCGTCTTGAGATGAATTAGTTATTTCCATCTCAAGTTCTCTTATCAATTGGAGAATTACTTCTTCCAATTAAAATAATTCTTCGAAAATCATATCATCTAGAAGAGAGGATTGAGAGCATTCGAGGGAGAGATAGGGATTGTTTTTACTTTCGCCCATCTTAAGGTTACAGGAAAACGATGGGTCTATATAGTGGGGAATGTAATTTAAAAAATAACATTTTAATTCTTCATGAGATCCGCCACATATTTGACACCACTCACCATAAGAGGAGCGAAAGTAAAAATGATTAGTATCATATGTGGCTTACACACCCAAATGGAATGGGTAGAAGAGAAGTTTTGGGCTTGTCTTGAGTGTCAGGAATCCAAGATCTTTATTAAGTTTTATTTTTATACTATTTACAATCCTATTCGTTATGATTTATTTAGAATGTTTCATAAGAGAAATGACTTATTTGGGCATAACATGCCTCTTTAGAATTCCATTTATATACAAGTTCACATACCTCACAAGAGATCACTCAACACTCGGCCGAAGATGTATTTTTGTGAAACACTCGAGACCGGCATGGAACTTATTTCTACCATATGCTTGCCAAGCAATCAATCTTCCTCCTTTTTAACTATAAACCTTTGTAAATATCAAGAGGACTTGGGGAAGGGTTAGGCTTGGGTTAAAGGTAGGTGGTTTTGGGTTAGTGGTTAGTAAAAAGGGCTAAAAGCGTAAAAAGCGTCGGTCATCGTAAAACTTTTTGTTTTTGTGACTTTTATTCAAACTAAGCATTTTCAAACAAAGTTTCATTGAGCAACTTGTTTGTTTATTGCTAGGCTTTATTTTTTTTTTTTGATAAAGAACGTTACAAGAAAACCGAGCTTTTTACTAAAATAAAGGGTTTAAAAGAAAAAAGGTTTTGGTGCGTAAAGGGTGTTTGTTTTATGGGTTTAGAAACGAAAAGGTTTAGGCTCAAAGGGGTTAACTAGGGGGATTTTGGGTAGGTGAAAAAGAAAATGAAAAATAATGGTGTTGAATAGAAAATGGGTTAGTCCTAGTGCCTCCATCATTTACTTACTTGGGTTTAAGTTGGTAAGAACCGGGAATGTATTCTCGTGGTAAGTTCTAGAGTCGTAAGAACCAAGCGACTATTCACACAAGAAACGAAAAATGAGCATTTAGTTTAAAGATGTATGCTTGTATGCTCAATAAAGGCTCAAAACTCACTTTTTGTGGGAATGGGTTTATAATGTGATCAAGTATATATAATCAAATTTTAACTAGATTTCTCATGTCGTTTCATAATTTTTTATGTTAGTTCTTTTTATCACGACGCTATCGGTTGTAAATTTGTAAAAATATAACCTTTTTAGAACTTGTTATTCCCAAATTAAACCAAGACAAGTAAAAAATGAAAAGTTTTTGAAAAAATTTGGAGTGATTAGCGGTTCCAATAGAGTTTTGTGTAAGGCTTGTTATTAGGACTTGCAAACTTCAAGATTTTAGCATCCCCCCCACACTTAAATTATACATTGTCCTCAATGTGTCCCAAAAATAAGTTTTTAGGTTGATTGAATATGTAAAAAGGTGTTTAAAAAAAAAATTGTTACTTGGCATCTAGACACGGGCCCGTGTTGGTCCGGGCTTGGCCCCGTGGTCAGATTGCCAGTATCATGTTAAACATAAGGCTGGGCACAGGGGCGTGTTCAGTGAACACAGCCCCATGTCCAGTTACCTGAACTGGGCGTTTTCTGCAGAATCTTGGGCACGGGGGCGTGTTGGGCTGAGCACGCCCCGTGCTGAACTTGCTGTAATGAATAAAAATTGTCAGGAGGCTCTTTTTTATGCACGGGGTGTGGGTTCAAGTTTCCCTTAGTAACCTCCACCACTTTGAGTGTGTTTTAACCATTACAACATCATCCAAACACAATTTAATACTTAGAAACCATCATTCATTCAAGAGAGTGAATTACATAATTTCCTAGAAAATAAAAAGCATAAACTAAATCTGGATAAATAGGTCATGAAATACAAGAAATCTCAAACCACAAAGAAGTCCTAGCCTAGATATTTTTATTATAAGAACAAAATTTCCGAAAAGATAATTTTTTTGGTTGAAAAAGGCTTGTAGAACTTCATTTCCGGAAAGGTCCCCTCACACATCGTTAAGCCATTCTTCTATCTCCCGAGGGAGAACGAAGGCGGGCTCATTGTCTTCCTCGATTTGAGGGGGTGCGACTTCCACCGGAACCTCTTGTAAGGCGTCAAGAGAAGGTTCCGCGAGGATGTCATCCCATCCGGTGGGGTTAATAACTTCTTGTGCCAAGTTCCAATCTTCTTGGGGAAAGATTGGTTCCATAGGAGGCATTGCAAGAATATTCAACCTTTGGTGCAAAAGGTTGATTTCTTGGAAGCTATTTTCTAGCCCCACCATTAGATAGTTGATACGGTCGATAAGGACTTCTTCTACGGATGTCATCTCGTCGAGAGCTTCTCTTAGTGCCATCACATAACGCATAAGGGTTGCTTCGATCGAAGGCCTTCGTTCCCTGCGACTGTTCCTTGAATGAGCTGAAGAGGTTCCGCCATTCTGGATTGACATTCTAAGAAAACAAGTCGAAAAGTTCAATTTAATGAAACAGCACTCCGGCCACGGCCCTGTGCTCGTTGAGCACGACCCAGTGGCCACCACTCTGCAAATTTTTGAAACAAGGAATCTTGGAGCTCTAAATTATCTTTCTGACTTTTGAAGCATTTCTAAGCAGAAATAACTTCAAATAGTTTTGTAAAACTTATTTTTGATAAGATTCCTTGAATAAAAACCTAACAAATATCACAATAAAGCTTGAAAACATGGAGATTTCAAGCTTTAATGGAGGTTTTGAGGAGTAAATGAAGAAGAAGGCAATAGACAAAAGTAGTAAAGATAAGATGGTTGTTGAGAACCTTCTTTAGAATATACCTTATAGGGTATATGTGAAGATCCCACCAGATCTTTGTCTTTGGAATGGGTCCAAGAGTGCTGGAATCTTGCTGCATTTATAGAAAACGACAGCACACTAACCACGGCCTCGTGTCGGCTGGACACGGCCCCGTGGTCAGATAAGAATCTGACACTTTTTTCCCGTATTCTGACATAAAATCAGACACAAATATTTAGGTGGGCACGGGGGCGTGTTGACCTTGACACGGCCCCGTGGCTCGAGGTTTTTATGAAGTTTTGTCTTATTTTAAGGAATTTATCAGGATTGGGTGGTTCCTTACTGGACGGAACAACACCGAATTGCCTAAGGTACCTTAATTGCCATAGTTTTAGACAAAAACGCAATAGGTTATCGGAAAGGGTGAATCCTAAGCTAAATACATGTGGGCGAGACCAACCTTTATTTTCCTTATCCGGACTCTCATTAAAGAAGGTATATGTCGAATCACTCAGGTCTATGTATGCATCGGCGGAGGCTGATGCGGAGTCTTTCACGGCACAATCGACACAGGGACGACTATCGCTCATGTCCTCACAAGAGTTAGAGGTGATTTTGGGAGCAACGATGTTGTTACAATCCAAATGCGATCTCAATAATTCTCCTTGATCGTCGTCTTGATGTGAATTAGTTATTTCCATCTCAAGTTCTCTTATCAATTGGAGAATTACTTCTTCCAATTGAAATAATTCTTCGAGAATCATATCATCTAGAAGAGATGATTGAGAGCATTCGAGGGAGAGATAGGGATTGTTTTTACTTTCGCCCATCTTAAGGTTACATGAAAACGATGGGTCTATATAGTGGGGAATGTAATTTAAAAAATAACATTTTAAATCTTCATGAGATCCGCCACATATTTGACACCACTCACCATAAGAGGAGCGAAAGTAAAAATGATCAGTATCACTCATGTTTGTGTCAGAAATTACCAACCGTCGGGATCTTACGGTTCTATTTTCAGTATCTGAAGCTTGGGCATGGGGGCGTGTTCAGTGGGCACGGCCCCGTGTTCAGCTACTATCTGACTTAAGTTGTGTTGAGTGTTCTCCCGCGTGCCTTCTAGTTATGTTGGGTCACTGGATTAGCTTGAACAGCTCGATCGTAAGGAACGAGTTGGGTGTCATACGGTACAGTCGATTGATCCATAGGTGGAGTGTCTGGTTGGACATACAGCTAGATCAGAAGGTGGGGGTTTGGTCGGTCAAATGGAAGAGTCACGAGTTGTGGATTGCATGGAGTCATAGGGGTTTCTGTTTGAGGGTTGTGGCGCCGACAAGTGTCGATTAAGTGACCATAATGTCCTTAATAAGTGAAAATGAGGCACTTGGAGTTGACTCTGTGATGTTTTCGATAAGTGGGGCACTGTGGAAAATGTCCCCAATAAGGTTTTCTGTCAGGTGAAGGATTAGGGGCAACCGGGTTTAGCAGAATAGCCAGTATGGCATAGTTTTGGTTGGTGTCACTCCTCTGGTGGTGGTTGTCATGTGAAGACGATTCAGCTCAAGCCTCTTCGATCCGATTCGTGGAGGCATTGGCGTTGAGCGCCTATTGAACTTGAACGACGATGCTAAGAAAAATTGTGGCCATTTGTCCAACTATTAAAGCTACCATTCGGCGGTTAGAGATTCTTGGTTAACGACGACGATGGCTATAAGGAGGCATCTACGAGAGACAAACATAAGTAAGATGTACGAACCATAGCGAGAATAGATGATCGAATGAAAGGAGTTCATTGTGAAATCATGGAACTTAGGGAAAATTCCATAATTCAAGAATACAAATAACATGAAAAATACTAAAGAGAATCAAAGGTAGCAAAAGTCTAACTCGTTGACAAAATATAAAAAGATAGGGTGATTTATTTGAAAATCATTAGAATGTAGTGGAATGTTGGAGTGTGTTAGGTGTGATATGTTTTTATGGATATTTTAAGCCCTTTTTAACATATTAGTCAAGTTTTAAATTTATAAAACACGATATTCGACTAACACTGAACACACACAAGGGCAAGTGCACCCATCGTGAGCGTAGTATAGTGTTGGTAAGATATCGAGGTCGTCCAAGGACACAAGAGCTTTTAGTACCGGTTTATCCTCTACGTCTAATCAAATCAAAAGTTTTAGAAAAGGTTTTAAACATGAAAATAAAAACTAAAAATGCTGTAAAATAAAAATAAAAGAAAAATAGATAGACAAGATGAATCACTTGGATCCGACTCGCCTTTAATGTAACCTTTGATGATTTCCGTACTTTTGCACTTTTTAAGAGATTATCTTAGTTATAGTAGTAGGTCCCTCTTTTGATTTTTGAAGGTGACGTTACTCTCAACCCAGTGGTTTGAGTCAGCAAGGATACAATCCCAAAGGGTCGGAATATTGGAAGATAATTAATTAAATTATTAATGCATAAAGTGGTAGGCCCCTCTTTTGAAGGCGGCGTTACCCTCGGCTAAGTGGTTTGAGTCAGCAGGGATACAATCCCAAGTAGCCGGGTTAATGTATTAATAATAGTTTACATATGAGGGGATCAAGCCATTCGCACCCCCGCCATCCAATACTAGTGGGTATTGAAGGAGGTCCTAGTAAGCTTGACCCAGGTCCTTGCAGGATCTATACACTAAACAAGACAAGAACCTTACTAAACCATTCCCTTAACCCCCACCATGTAGCCAACATATCTCTATATAGACCGTAGAGATATGAATGGTGAAAATCTTTTACTTTATATAGACCGTAAAATAATGCCAAGACACCACGGACAAATGATAAAGAAGTTTCACCTTTAACATAAGAAACTAGTTATTAAAGTCATTAATACAAAACCAAATAAAAAGTGCGAAAAGATTAAAAATCAAAAGTATTACATTAAAAGCTTGTCTTTACCAAGTGATGTAAGAGACTTAGCCAAACATGGCCTTTGATTGACAAGAACTCTTATGATCAATCTTGGATCCCGAGACTATTACACACACTCTAAGGTGGATGGTGGATGATGATGGTGGATGTTGGTGGTGGAGTGGTGGTGAAGTGGGAGAGAGGTGGTTTGCCAAGTGATGCCTTTGAAGTGAACCAAGCACCCCTATTTATAGCCTGAACAGAAGCCCGGCCACGGCCCCGTGGCCGCTGGGCACGGCCCCGTGGCCATCATCTTTCTCTTTCTTCATTAATTGCAATTGTCTGCATTAGGCTCCATACGCCCCTATGTTCGCTGGGCACGGCCCCGTGTGCAGATGCGTATCTGTACTTTCAAGATTTCAAGATTCCGCGAATCTTAGCGTTGACCACGCCCTGTGCTGAGCTGGGACGCCCCCGTGCTGGGAATAGAAGCTTCTACAACTTTGTCCTTTTCTGTAGACACCTAGTCACGCCCCCGTGTCCGCTCGGGGTCGTGGTCAGCCTCCTGTTTCTTGGTTTTGCTTAGGAAGATGCTGTCGAGGGGTCGGGCATGCCACGTTTATTCCTTTTCTTTGTATTTATGTTAGTTTTTGCTGCATATTTGTTCCTTTTGTTCATTTAAGCTCATTTGGTTCTGAAAATACAAAAGGAAGACAAAAGCACACTTTTTCCAACATTATTACTAAAAAGGGTTAGTTTATGCCTCATTTGATGTAATTTATATGTTGTATTTTACACACATCAAATGTTAAAGATGTATTCTGGTGATAAATACACGAAACGATGTAATCGCCACATGGAATATGAGAAAATAATAAAACTTATGATAAAATAATATTTCAACATAAAATATTGAAAATCCATAGGTTTGGCACATTGTAGGGTTTAGTATGACTTCCGCGCATCACTTTCGTAGTTATGTGTGCACCCGTAATTAACGAACTTTCACATGGTCTACATTTGTTTACCCATTGACGTACAACTCAACCTAATGGAAATCGTGGGTTAATAAATGACTCGAGCTGGGGTGTTGTAAAATGATGTTTTTGGCATATCAAAGTGTTGTTAGTCCACGTCACGTTTGGTATGACATGATTTGGCCTAATAGGTATCGGTACTCTCATCGTTGGTCCTCGGGTAGGCAAACTGGTCCATTGATTGGATTATACGAATGCCGGCCTAGACAGGACGTCCCGACTACCGGTACTTAACCCTTTCAGTTACCACATGTCCGTCACATGAACTCACTTTGACGAGAATGAAATCTCAATTGAATTCAAAACTCAAAAACAAAATAAAATCAAACCCAAGAATAATTGAAATGCATTAAAAGAAAATAAATTGATTCAAGACTTTAGATAGATAGAAATAGGAAGGACATAATATTAGAATATTTAATATTCATATATAATATAAGGTGTGTGCATGTGTGACGTTTAAATAAATCATATAATAATAATGAGTCACTTAGTAACATGCAAGGCACATAACGTCTAGCACATAACAACTAAAGGTGCTCACATGTCCATGTCTATGACATTAGAAATTTAAATCAAGTGTACTTTATATATTTATAAGCTAAAACAAATAAACAATTAAACACATAAGGTACCTAAGGTACCTAATCAACTATAGACTAAGTCTAAGTTCTTATAACCTAAACCTAATTCCCTATAGTCATTGGATCTGATACCAATCTGTCACACCCCGACCCGCAGGGGATTGGTACGGGGAATGAGGATTGTCCATAGCTCATGACAACTATTATAAGTTTAATATTTAAAACATGATCAAATTAAATTGTCACACTTTCATAGAAATCTCAAATAGATCATACAATATTCAACTTCGCCAAACATAAAAATAAAATCCAATTTATTAATCTAAGGTATGTCCTACATGTCTTCAATCTCCAGTCAACTCATACCGGTGTACCTGTATCATGCTTAAAAAAAGTTTTTGGGTCAACTAAAGTTGGTAAATAGATCTAAGTTTAAATAAAATTTTTTGCTTTATTAGTTGATTTATTTTATTTAAAATAATAATTTAAAAATAATTTAACATGCAAGTTCAAGTGTAGTAGAAGCATCTATATCATCTCACAATAACAACAATCACCACAATAACAACTACAACCAACCCCATCAACAATAATGAGCTAACAGAAACAATGAGATTTAAGCCCCAAGAGCGAATCTAACGGTTGTGTTACTAAGTTCAACCCATTGCCGTGGGGAACCTAGTCAGTCGTGAATCCTCAATTAAAACATGAGACACAAAGTGAGTAAACACATAGATACGCGTATATGCGACAATAGATACTAGAAACAACAGATACATGAAACCATAAAAACTAGAAATTAGAAACTATAGAAAGAAAAGTTTGAAACATATAATGACACGTTGATTTCGCATGTTGTTGATTTAATTAGAAACAGAAGAAATAAGACACATGATACACCTCAAAAATATTTAATGAGTAAAAAGAGGGGAAGAAATAGATCTACTCACAAGTTGCGAATAATTAATCTACGAGAATTAACGCACGAGTATACGAGGTAAATCAAATGACCAAATCACCCTAAAATAGATATAACAACTATTCTAAATAAACTGAACAATAAAAGGGGTCTAGTGATTCGGGTTCTTGATTTGAGAACTTTTGTTTAAAAAAAAGGTATTATTTGAGGTAAATTAACAATTTCTAACCAAAACATATAAACGAACTTAAGTAATTAAATATATATATATATATATATATATATATATATATATTAAAGCAACTTTGATTAGGGTTAGTAATTTCAATGAGTAACAACTTTAAAAAATTAATTTATTTTTTAAAGTCTTGGATTTTCATACTAAAATTCCCAATAATATCCAAAAAAAACTAAATAACATAATTTATATAAGTTTTTATATTTTATGTGGTTATTAATTCTAGAAATATCTAAATAACTTATCCATTATTTTCTAACAACTCGGCAATCATAATACTTTTATTTTTTGTCACAATTATTATTTTTGTAATAATAATTTTGGTCATTTTTATAGAAACATTATAACTAGTTTTCCAATTTAATTAAACCATATACTATGATCAATTACATGATTAAAAATGAAATTTTATTATTAAAGTTCCACCCTAATGAACTATTAAAAATGTAGAATATATTACTTGGGATTTAATATTCTCATAATTTAGTAATTTTTCTAAAATTTATAAACTATAAGAATATGCTAATATTCATAATAAATTCATAAAACGTATGAAAATTAATAAATTTTCCATGAACTACTCTTATGTGATAATAATCAGTATCCAAAAATCAATTTCATAAAAACATGTCTTTAGGATTAAAAGCCCTAATTTCAAGAACTCAAGAACCCTAGGTTAACTAAGAATTCAATTCGGATTCCTAAAGTCTTCAAATACAGGAATTGATAATAGGGTTTTGGAGAGCATGAAAAATACATAAGATTAAGCTTTGGAATCACCTGATTTTGATAAAAATTGATGGAGAAATCGTTAATGGAAGTTCCAAGCCCTAGTTTGTTCTTCGAATCAATTCATTGATTACCATTGATGAAATGTGAAATTTGCAGAGGGGATTAGTGTGATAAGACCAGAGAAATCGAATGACATGATTTTTGTAATCTAATTTGGTTGAATTGATAGAAATTTGTTCAAGCTCTTGATAAGCACTAATGGTGTTAAATGATGTATAATTCGATCCTTAATTTCACCCGTTTAAAAGAATGTCAAACGATTTGAGATGTCACGGTCTATAATCTCCTTCATATAATATCGTTTGGGATCAACTGAGGGTCCAAACGACATGTAACGAGGTCGGGAAATCTGGGTCGGGTTGAAAAAATAAGTGGATCGCAGCTGGGTTTGATGAAAGAAGGAAAAGATGGTGGTTTTTGGGGTTTCCGGGTTGGGTTTTATACATAACAGATCGGGTTAAAACACAACCAACTACCCAACGCAGTTGATTCACCTATTTAAACCCGGCGGTATGCCCGGGTTCGAGTCTCACCTGCACCCCCTTTTTCTTTCTTTTCCATTATAACAGTTTCAAGAGTTGTCACCCCAGGCCCCTGTAGTTCTGACCAGACTAACATATAAACCTAGTTTATTCATTCCTTTATAAAAACTAACTGATTTAGCTGTGTTGCTTCATAAAGTTAACGTTTTTAGTCAAGTTTTAATTAAACGCATACGGGTAAAAAATGATATAATAATAAATATCATAAAATTTTCCATTTCTTTTATATTAACTAACGGATCTAAATTAGTTGTTTATTTCCTTTATATATACTAACGTGACTAACGAAGATTATATATAAAGTTAGCATTTTTTACCCCAAAATAATTACTACAAAAAAACACGATCTTATTATAATAAATAAAATATAAAATTTGTTTTACATTTGTTACGTTTAAGATCCGATTTTTCAAACTGGTCGGGTTTTCTAAGACCCGTTTTTCGCGGATGTTACACAACACACCCCTTTGCCAAAGATTAAACATTTAATTCATACCAAGTTTCATCTTCAACCCAAGTAACATAGAGGGTTTAGCCAACAATGGCCATAACTTGTCCACAAACAATAACCATAGAGTGAATCATAATGGATAAAGTATGATAGGATCAAACTACTTGAAGAAGGGTTGTTGATTACAAGTTCTCTCTCTCTCTCTCTCTCTCTCTCTCTCTCTCTCACACACACACACTATCTATCTCTATCTCTCAAACTAAGCTAATACAAGCGATTTTGTGGAAGGACCCCTAAACTCCAAGGGGCATGAGATGAGGAGAAATGGTGAACCCAAGGCCTCTATTGATAGTGAGATTTTGGCTTAGAGGCCAAGGGATTCTAGAAGCTCTTGTCCTTTGGGAGACAAGCCTTGTCCGTGTGTGTACTGTTGTCCCCTTTTGTACCTTTCCTTTTTGACTCATAGAGGAACCTTGATGAAGCTCATCTCTTGGAGAATAGCCATGACCATGCCCAAATGATGCATGGCCACGTATATCTATTATCTGCTGAAATTGTCTTCAGATGTGCACGGGCGTGCCTAGCCCTTTGCCGACAGTTTGTTATTCTTCTTGTCTTTTCCATGTCCCTTCCATTGAGATTAGGTTATAAGCACGGGTGTGCCTATGTATGCATGGTCGTGCATGGACAGGTGTCCTGATAGGGCTTGAACATGTGGCATTCTTGTCGGTTCTTGAAGCTTCTATGATTTGTCTTTAGCTAAGCACGTGCGTGCCTAGGTGTGCACGGTTGTGCCTCCGCATATCGTGGACTTTTGTTGACCATTCTTGGGTTGACTTATTGACTTTGTGCCTCTACGTATTGTGCACGACCATGCCCATAGCCTGGCACAACCGTGCCAATCTGGTAACTTGCTGATTTCCTTGGAATTTTGGATTTTTGCCTCGTTTATGCTTGATTTTCAATTCTTTTTATCCCAAGACCTTAGAAACTTGCATTTGTCAAATAGGACCGATTAAGGTAGTATTTTCAACTTAAAGTCATAAAAGTACTTAGAATTAGGAGGTAATTATGCACTAAAAATATGTATAATTGATTACACGTCAACTTTTAACTTTCATTGCACCTACAGTTTACTTGCTACTTGCAAAACCAATAAATGATACCTTTTAATCATTCTCTTCCAACATGTATAATATTTTCTCATGTAGCGCCCAAATTTGATTGGGGAAATTCCCATCTTATTTCATCTCCCTAAAGTAGGAATTTATCCTCTACAATCTCCAACCCTTACTACAAAAGATCACAGTTAGTTGCATTATCTTAAATATATTCATGTTGTACTACCTGTCTTACAGGCCTTGATTGAGTCTTGGATTGTAATGTTTCATAATTTGTCAAGAGCACATAGGCTTGAGTCCAAGCACAGCCCCAGTAATGCCCGAATCCCTCAAACTCATGCTCTGATACCAACTTGTACACCCTGTTTTGAAAACAAGATTTCACCAACTAATTTTAGCTGAAAAACGGTCCCTAGTATTTTCAATTAAAAACTTAAACATAAGACCAACTTGCAAACGAAAATTCTTTAAGGTATTGTCTAGTTATTACAATTCTTTCCTTGTTGTTGATGTTTATAACCTACTTAATAAATCATCCATCCTTGCTGTACTCGTACAATCAAATCTTCTGACCAGATCTTCAATCTCCAAATTGACTTCAAGACTTGTGAACCTGTGGACATCGATCATCATAACCTGAATTAGCAAAGCTAAGTACGCGTTTTTAATATCTATACATACATTCGTTAATTCTTCACTACGACCGTTATTTGTCAAACGCGCATACATGTACTAACAATAAATGTTAGAGTACTTACTAACATGGCTAACGTGAACTGAACGCATGACTAGTTTGTTATTGCGTTCAAATCTTCTTGAATAAATTCCAATCATGCATACCTGAACTTGCTAATCCAACTTAGCATATCCAAATGTTAGAAATCAAAACTATGATGATTTAAAATGCAAATCTTGCACTACTCATGCTTGAATCTTGATACGATGATTCAACACACATTTAATAACAAACGTATAGTAATATATGGGATACAAACAACGAAGAAAAACTGGACTGGGGCGCAAGCTGCACCCCACTCAGCACAACCTGCACCATTTCCAGATTCAACACAATCGTATCGACTTGTTGTAACCAATTCAAATAAAAGAAGTTTCAAATGAACATTTCCAGTATCAATGCGGCCGTTTTGACCTGTTGTAATTAACTCTTAAAATTTTAAAACATTAGCTTTATCAACCTCTTTTCCAATACTCTAAGTTCAGTGCAACTTTTAGATACTTTACTTAAAACAATTTTTTAAGGATCTTTAACCGTTTCTACCATTCCCTGTGTGACTTATCTATCCCGATTCCCCGAAAATCATTCTACTTACCTTGAATATTTGACCCATATGGCTAATGAATTACTACATAAGACATTGCTGGGCAACCCATATTGTGTATCTCCTTGAACAGTGACAGATTCACCAGAAGGGGTTTTGATGATAACTAGCTTTTTATCACATGCAATTTGGGCTTGGTTATGCGACAACCAATCTATGCCTAAAACTATATCAAACCCAGCCAATTTCATTGGCAAGAGGGATAGCGGGATAGAATGATTCTTAATGGATATAAAGCATCCATCAAGAAGAGTTGAAGCTGTTTCTAAGGTACCATCAGCGAGCTCTACCTCATATTTTATGTCTAGAGTCTTAATAGGCAGATTCAGTAACTTACAAAACTTATGGTCTACAAAGGACTTATCAGCACCTGAATCAACTAAAACTCTAGCATAATTATTATTATTAAGGAGGAAGGTACCTGTTATAACTTTCTCGTCATTCACCGCCTCCCTTGCATTCATCTGAAAAACCCTAGCATTGGTTTTCTTTGCCTCATCGGGCTTCTTAGCATTCTTGGGGCAATTGGTCTTGATGTGCCCTTTTCGTTGCAACCGTAGCAGGTTGCATCCTTGATGTTTCGGCACTCCACAGACTTGTGCCCTTTCTTCTTGCAAATCCCACAAGGTTTAGCTTGTGGGTCCTGGTTGCACTTTCCAAAGTGCCTCTTGTTGCAAGTCTTGCATCTGGGCTTGTCACCCGACTACCCTTTCTTGGAACCAGAGTTCCTGATGTGCGTTAGGTGTAATATATGTTTTAGGTATATATTTTAAGCCCTTTTTACACTTTTTAGCCAAGTTTTAAATTTATAAAACACGATATTTACTAACACTAAACACACATATAGGCAAGTGCACCCATCGTGGACGTAATATAGTGTTGGTAAGATACCGAGGTCGTCCAAGGACACAAGAGCTTTTAGTACCGATTTATCCTGAACGTCTAATCAAATCAAAATGTTAGAAAAAGGTTTTTAAACTAAGAAAATAAAACTAACTAAAATGCTGAAAAATAAAATAAAAATAAAAAACAGATAGACAAGATGAATCACTTGGATCCGACTCGTGTGTAGTGTAACCTTTGATTATTTTCGCACTTTTGCACTTGTTTAAGAGATTATCTTAGTTATTATAGTAGGCCCCTCTTTTGAAGGTGACGTTACCCTCAACCCAGTAGTTTGAGTCAGCAAGGATACAATCCTAAAGGGTCGGATTATTGAAAGATAATTAATTAAGTTATTAATGCATAATGTGGTAGGCCCCTCTTTTGAAGGCGACGTTACCCTCGGCTAAGTAGTCTAAGTCAGCAGGGATACAGTCCTAAGTAGCCGGGTTAAAGTTTTAATAGTAGTTTAACTCATGAGGGGGTCAAAGAGTTTGGACCCCCGCCATCCAATACCTTTGGGTATTGAAGGAGGTCCTACTAAATTTGACCCACGTCCTTTGCAGGATCTATACACTGAACAATGGCAAGACTCTTACCAAACCGTTCCCTTAACCCCCGACCAGGTAGCCAACATACCTCCATATAGACCGTGGAGATATGAATGGTGAAAATCTTTTATTTTATATAGACAGTAAAATAATGCCAAGACACCACGGACAAACGATAAGGAAGAATCACCTTCAACATAAGAAACTAGTAATTAAAGTCATTAATACAAAACCAATTAAAAAGTTCAAAAGATTAAAAATAAAAAGTATTACACTAAACACTTGTCTTCACCAAGTGATGTAAGAGACTTAGGCAAACATGGCCTTTGATTGTCAAGAACTCTTACGATCAATCTTGGATCCCGAGACGACTCACTCACTCTATGATGGACAATGGATGATGGTGGTGGATGATGGTGTTGTGATGGTGGTGGGTGGTGGGTGAAGTGTGAGAGAGGTGGTGTGCCAAGGGATGAGTTGCAAGAGCTCCAAACACACCTATTTATAGGCTGAACAGAAGCTCGGGCATGGCCCCGTGTCCATCTGACTCTCTCTCTCTCTCTTCGTTAATTGTAATTTGCAATTACAATAAATGCGCCTGCAGGAAGTTGACCACGCCCCCGTGTCCGCTCGGCATGGCCCCGTGGTGGGCAACAGAAGCTTCTATGAGTTTGTCTTTTTTGCTGACACTTGGGCACGGCCCCGTGCTCACTGAGCACGGGGTGTGTTCAGTCTTCTGTATTCTTTGTTTTGCTTGGGAATATGCTGTCGGGAGGTCGGGCATGCCACTTTTGTTCCTTTTCTTGTATTCATGTTAGATTTAGATGTCTTTTTGCTTCTTTTGTTCATTTGAGCTCATTTAATCCTGAAAATACAAAAGGAAGACAACAACACACTTTTTCCAACATTAGTACTAAAAAGGGTTAGTTTTATGCCACAATTGATGTAATTTATATGTTGCATTTTGTGCATATCAAATACCCCCACACTTGAATCTTTGCTTGTCCTCAAGCAAAACTCTTTATAATGTGACTTTTTCACTCCCAAATGGAATGGGTAGAAGAGAAGGTTTTTGGGCTTGTCATAGAGTGTCGGGATTTCCAAGATTCTTTAATTAAGTTTTATTTTTATTTATTTACAATCCTATTCGTCATGATCTATTAAAAACGTTTCGTAAGAAAAATTACTTATTAGGGCATAACATACCTTTTTTTAAAATTCCATTTATATACAAGTTCACATACCTCACGGGGAATCACTCAACACTCGGCCGAAGGTGTATTTTTAGTGAATCACTCGAGAGCGGCATGGAACTTACTCCTACCATAAGCTTGCCAAGCAATCAATCCTCCTCCTGTTTAACTATATACCTTTGTAAATATCAAGAGGACTTTTGGGTGAAGGGTTAGGCTTGGGCTAAAAGTGGGTGGTTGGGTTAGGGGTTAGTGAAAGGGCAAAAAGCGTAAAAAAGCGTCGGTTTTTGAAAGACTTCTCATTTTTATTTTATTTTGATGAACCATTTCTTTCAAACAAAGTAATTTTCTTGTTTGTTTATTTGGTTTCATCATCAATATAGTTTTTTTTTAGAAGTCATAAGAAAAAATTGAGTTTTGTTACTAAAAGAAAAGGGTTAAAATAAAAAGGTTTAGGTGGGTAAAAAGGGTGATTGTTTTGGGTTAAGAAATGAAAAGGTTTAGGCTCAAAGAGGTTAACTAGGGGGATTTTGGGTAGGTGGTAAAAAAAATGAAAAATAATGGTGTAGAAAGAAAAAGGGTTAGTCCTAATGCCTCCATCATTTACTTACTCGGGTTTAAGTTGGTAAGGACCGGGAATGCATTGTCGTGGCAAGTTTTAGAGTCGTAAGAACCAAGCGGCTATTCACACAAGAAACGAAAAATGAGCATTTAGTGTAAAGATATGTATTTGTATGCTCAATAAAGGCTCAAAACTCACTTTTGTGGGGTTTTATGTGATCAAGTATATATAATCAAATTTTACCTAGGTTTATCATGCCTTTTCATAATTTTCTTATGTTGGTTCTTTTTATCACGACGCTATCGGTTGTAAATTTGTAAAAATATAACCTTTTTATAACTTGAAATTCCCAAATTAAACCTAGACAAGTAAAAAAATGAAAAATTTTTGAAAAAAAATTTGGGGTGATTAGCGGTTCCAATAAAGTTTTGTGTAAGGCTTGTAATTAGGACTTGCGAGATTCAAAGTTTTAGCATCCCCCCACACTTAAATTACACATTGTCCTCAATGTGTCCCAAAAATAAGTTTTTCGGTTGATTAAAATGTGTAAAAGTGGGTTTAAAACAAGATTTTATGTTACTGGGTAGCTGAACACGAGGTGGTGTTGGCTGAGCACGGCCCCGTGTCCAGACTGCCAGTACCAAAAGTAAACAGAAGGCTGGGCACGGGGGCGTGTTCAGTGAGCACGGCCCCGTGTCCAGTAACCTGAACTGGGCATATTCTGCAGAACCTTGGGCACGGGGCATGTTGGGTGAGCATGGCCCCGTGCTGAACTTGCTGTAATGAAGAAAAATTGTCGGGAGGCTCTGTTTTTATGCATGGGGTGTGGGTTCAAGCTTCCCTTAGTAACCTCCACCATTTCGAGTGTGTTTTATTCCTGAAAAGTAAAACTAAACTAGAAAACATAAAAGTTAATCTAAACTAAAACTAATGATAGTTCCGCGGAATGCCTCCGTGGTGTGCCACGTTTATAAGGGTCCTTGGCTAGACCCTCCTTATCGGGTGGTTCTGGCTCATCTTCAATTAGGGGGTCGTCATTGCCGATTGGATATTTCATTGATCGTTCAAGATCGACACATCTTTTGAAGGCCCCTAATTGAATGGATAAATTATTGTACTTCCGATTTTTCAAAGCTTCGTGTGTTTTTACAAAAGGTCGTCCCAACACTAGAGGAGCGTCATCAAGGATGACAAAGTCTGTTGGGATTACCATTTGATTTTTTTGGACCAAGACATCCTCAACTATACCGATTGATTTTATTATTTTCCGATTAGATAGAAAAATGGGTATTTGAAGTGGAAAAAAATCACTAATACTTAATTTTTTGAAAATGTAATTAGGTGTAACACCCCGTGTTTTCGAATGTCAAAGTCAAAGTCAAAGTTCAAGTCAACTTTGACTTTCTTTGACTGTGGATAGTCTATTTTCAGTTTTATTTGTATTATGTGGAGTAAGTGTTGTAATCAGGAAGAATCGAAGTAATCGAATGCTTTATCAACGCGAACCGATTTACGACTGTGAATAGTAGGAATTAACAATGCGATAAAGTTAACTAATCTATAATCAAACCGATCTAACCACCATTGAACTCGAATCTCGAATTATGCGAACTTTGGTTGTTGTATACGTGTGTGTGTGCCTTAGGTGTTACATGTGCGTGTTTATGTTATGTTTGGTGTGTTACTCAATCGAATCAATCGAAACTCGAAATGAAACTCGAAACTCGAACCGAATACAATCGAAATCGAATTACGACAATTGGTAACGTTAGGATAGGGTGAAGTATAGGTGATTGTATGTTAGATATAGTAGTTGGGACTGAAAGTAATTAAATAGGAAACTCTATCGTACTCGTATCGCCTTCAATCGAAACCGAAATATCGAATATCGTCGCACGAACCCTCGAACCGGGCTGTTGATCGATCAGGCTATCAGCTGATCGAACAGCCCTGTCGATCGAACAGGCTGTTCGATCGAGTGGGCCGTCCGATCGGGGAAGCCTGGCCGATCGGCTAGCCCTTTCCTCTTTTGGAGCCAATAAATAGGGCTGTCATTGTCACTCTTTACCACTTTTGGAAAGTTCTGACCGACCAGCTCGTGCTCCTCCTCTTTCCTTAGATTTCTTCCGATTTCGGTAAGTTTCCAACCTAAATCTTGTACTTTCTTAATCAAAACATGCTCCTACACCTTTCTATCTTTCAATTTTTGATTTCTAACCGTGAAATCACCAAGATCTAGACATTCTTGGGTGATGACATCATGGTGTTCTTCAAGAACACCATGTCCTGACTTCAATCCACCATGAATAGCTTGGATCTAACCGATTCCCACATAAACAAGCTAAGATCTACCGAAGATCTAAACATTTCCACGATATGAAGGATTGAAAGAAGGAATTCCAAACTTTCTTTCAACTCTTTTACGCTCAATGCCTTCAAACCGGTAGAAACGGAGCTTGAGTCAACTCACCAAATATTCTAGTGGATGAGTGGTTCAACATTCGGATTCTATTTACGAGGTTCACCGATTTTAGGTTAAACATTAAACTACCGTTCCGAACCATTCACTGGCCGGATTTGGGTGATTCCTGTCCGAACAAGCGAAACAAGTAAGAATGGAAGTTCCATGGTTCAGCTCGTTGTCAAACTACCTCGATATAACGTCAAATAACCAGAACAGCCAAGTGTTGACGAACAGGCTGACCAGGTCAGGATGCTGACCGAACGGTTAGGCTGTTCGAACGAACAACCCACCCGATCGGGCAGGTCAGCCGATCGACTAGGCCAGCCGATCGACTAGCATGAGGCCCCACAATTTGACAAGCTCATGAGGTATGGTATTGAACGAAGTAATGTCCGATCGAACGACTGATTGGTAAACATTACTCTTCGGATCATGAGATACTATGCTTCAACACTTAATCGATTTTCAACTCGTTCGACGCATTGGGGTGCCACTCGATCGAACATGCTATCAGAACGAACAGGCTGTTCGATCGAATATGTTGCTCGATCGAGTGACATCCTGCTGAGGACTACTACTGAAGTTCCTAACAGATCGATTAAGCCGACCGATCGAACAGACCGTTCGATCGATCGACCTGAAAGGTAAGTACACTTCAGAGTTCTCAAATGCTACAACAAAAACTACAAAAGTTCAAACCATCATACACAAACACATCCTACTCAAAGGAAGAAACAATCCACTCGAACAGTCCAACCGATCGAGCCTACCGGCCGATCGAGCAGGCTGTCCGAACGGATTGTCCAGCCGAACGAACAACCCACTCGATCGAACCTGCCGTTTGATCGACCGGGTTGTTCGACCCACTTACACTTGTTTCCATTCTATGTGTATTCATCGTTATGCTATCGAACTGTTCAGGCTAACCCTACTCTCAAGCGCTCCCTTCAATCCATCAATCAACCGCTTTGAGTATACTCGATCCCTTTTTGCTTTTAGCACTTTTGGGTGTTACATACGTTACTTATCAAAATACTATCGAACACACTACTCAATTATTTGAACGCTAACCGATTCGCATGTATTACGTGACTAAATGAATGCTTGTTGATTGTGTTTACACGTGGAATGCTGTCTACCTGCCTTAACGACGTGGTACTATAGTTTGGACTCAGCACCCGTTCACACGGGGGTTGTTAAGGACAATTACTTGCATGGATTCCGGTGGTAATCATGTATTGCGAACCGTCTGGGACGGTCAACCCGCAGTCATTGGTATCGATAGATCCATGTCGATAATTAACATGCTTCGTTTTCCTCTGTGTACGTGCTGGTTATGCGTAAACTATTCGAACTCTATATGCTATTATCAAACTTGTATGCTCACCTTTACATTATATGTATTGACTTTATTTTAACGTATGTGGCAGGTGTTTAAGATGTTTGCTTGCTAGGAAAGCGAGCCTAGAATAAAGCTCTAGAGGCCCCCAACAAATAGTTGTCTGTCAGGAAAGAGCAACTAGAGCATAGTTGTCTGTAGATCTTGTCAGGCTGGGTCTTTAGGAGCATCTGAACAATATTTAGTTGTTTTATTTAAATCTGAGTTGTCGGAACAGAATTACTTGACTAGACGTATTTGTAATAATTTGTTTTGCCATTTAAGGCACGGTATGGGACGTGTTACATAAATTGAATGGTAATGATAGTTGTTATGGAAACTTCTGGACAATCTGTTTCGCTCAGTGCCATGCCCCGATGATTCCGCCATCGGTTGGGGTGTGACAGATTGGTATCAGAGCCATAACTATAGGGAATTAGGCAGGACACGACCTAGTTCGGGTTGTTGTCTTAGAGACCTAGACTACAGTTAGGAACCAACAGACTAAGCTTATATGCCTCATTATTCTTGCTTTGCACTGCACTGCTATCGCCTAATCATCTGACACCGAACGAGTAATTTGGTCGAGATTAGGTGTGAAAGCCTCAAACTCTCGGCTAAATTATTTGTTTCAGCTGCAATTTATTCACAAATGGGAGGAGGTTATTCATCGGGAATAGGTATAGAAACCGCAAACTCTCGACAGAATTATCTGCTCAATCTCCTCAAATTTTACTAAAACAAGGAAGAAATTGCTAAGCCGGGGGTGAAACCCGAACCTTGGCAACTTATTCCAACTTTTACTCATCTCACCAAAGCCTCGACGGACTCCGACGACCTGAACTCACGAGTATGACCTAGGGAATACGTGTTGAATTCCCAAGAATCGAGGCAGAAACGCGATCCCAAAAGTCGGAAAGTGACGACAAGTCTATCGTGAATAGTCGAATCGCTTTGGGTAGTCAATGTCTAGTAGCCGCAGACAGTCCATTTCCTCGATTTTATGTGTTTCGATTATGAGTCCGCAACTGCCGACTCTGATGCTTCGTCGATTTTTATGTGTTTTATGTGTATTTACCTGTTTATGTGTTTAATTTTGATGTTCGCTCGATTTTTGCTATCACTTCGATCGACACACACGACTCATATTGCTATTCTACCTCAAAACGCTAGCAAGTCGTTGCAATTCTAGACGATATCATAATGCGATATACGCTATACTATACTCGACATGCTATACAATTTTATGAAACTACTCGATGTGCTATATACGAACGACACACGAGCTTTGAATAATAGGTTTCTGTATTCTGACTGCATCCGCGATTAAGTGCCTATGCGCTTATGTGCTTCTGTGTTTGTGTGTCTCTGTGCTCTATGTGCCTATGTGCTTTTGTGATTACGTGAATCTGTGGTTATGTGCCTACATGTTTATGTGATGCGTGATTCGACGTGTTTCTAAGCTTTAGTAAGTAGTAGACGTGTGAGGTGAGATTCGATTTGTTGTGTCTGAGACATACGACGATGTCTGTTGCAGACCATGTCGTCATCTGGACACCGAACCCCACTCACTCGCCAAGAGAAGAGAGATAGGCGTCTCGCTACTATCATCGCCAAGAGTGTGGCAAAGGCTGTGAGCGATGTCTTTGAAAATGCCAGCAAGTCATCTGAGGAGTCGCGAATCAATGCTCCTAAGGATACCAACAAGACTGGTTTCAGCTTCAAACAGTTTAAAGCATGCGGACCCAAGGAATTCACCGGAGAAGATGGCCCTACCGCCATGTTTCAATGGTTCGATTCAGTTGAAGTCACTCTGCGCCAAAGCGGTTGTCCTGAGAATCTCCGCACCCAAAATGCTACAGGCGTCTTCCAGTCCCGAGCCCTAGACTGGTGGACGGCCGAACGAAACAAGCGCGGAAATGATGCAGCTTATGAGCTGACTTGGGAGGAGTTAAAGGCAATTATGATGGACGAATTTTTCCCTCCCCATGAACGCCAAAAGCTGGAGGACGAGTTTTGGAACATCAAGCAGAAGGATGGCGACAACGCTGCTTTAACTGCACGCTTTAAACAGCTCAGCATCATCTGTCCCGATCAGGTCAAGACGTCAGACATGGCCATCAAGAAGTATATTCGAGCTCTACCCGATTGTGTAGCCGACTTTGTTCACACCGCCAAGACATCGTCAATTGAGGAGACTTACTTGCTTGCCACCGAGATCAATGACAAACGAGTGAAATCTTGTTTCTGGGATAAGCCATCCAAGTCTCTGCATCAAGCTACAACTGCACCGACCACCGACTCCACTGCTCAGCCATCTAAGTCATCACGCCGCAAGAAGAAGCACAACAACAACAGCTCCAGCAACAAGAACTGTGCTGTAACAACGACTGCTGCCCCTCTGCAGGCCGTACCGGCTCAGCAGCAGTCTCACCATCGACAAGCTCCAGCGATCAATGCACCGCCAGCTAAGCGCGCTTACACAGGTCCCCACCCGCTCTGCCCGACATGCTCGTACCATCATCCGGTGGGAATCGCCTGTCGTTTCTGCGGCCACTGCAATCTTTACAGGCATTTCACTGCGAACTGCCGCTATGGTCCCCGTCAAGCCCCAGTTCAAGCCGCCGCTCATCAAGCTCTACTTCCAGCCCCTCAAGGCCAACCAGCAGCTCAAGCACCCGCAGTCAATGCTCGAGTCTGCTTTGCATGTGGTGACCCTAACCACTTTGCAAACATGTGCCCGAACAGGGTTGTGAAACAAGAACCCCAGCAGCAGCAGCAACAGCAGCAGCCTCAGCAGCAACAGCAAGCAGCCCGTGCCAGAACCTTTAACATCAATGCCCGTCAAGCCCAGGCTGACAACAACGTGGTTAATGGTACGTTCCTTGTGAATGGTATTTATGCATCATGTTTGTTTGATACTGGAGCCGATAACTGCTTTGTGTCGTTTGAATACGAGAAGCTCCTTAGTCGTAAGCGTTCTTATCTCCCCTCGTCATTCAAAGTCGAAGTCGCTACTGGAAGAATTGTTGCTGTTAATTCTGTTCTCAGTGATTGTACTCTCGAGCTTAACAATCATATCTTCCCAATCGACCTTATTCCGATGCAACTCGGAAGTTTCGACATCATAGTAGGCATGGACTTTCTTCGCGAAAACCATGCTGAAGTTGTGTGCTTTGATAAGATGATTTGATTCTCGCTCGCTAATGGTGATCTACTATGTGTGTACGGTGAAACAGCTTCGAAAGGTCTTAAACTTATGTCATGCGTCCAAGCTAGCAAGTATCTCCGCAAGGAATACAGCGCTTTCTTGGCCAACATTGTAGTAGCAGAGAAGGAAAAGAAAAAGAAGGTTGAAGTCAAAGACGTTCCAGTGGTTCGTGAATTTCCTCAGGTGTTCCCTGATGATCTTCCTGGACTACCGCCAAGTCGTGATATCGACTTTCGTATCGACCTCATTCCTGGAGCTAACCCTGTTGCCAAAGCCCCTTATCGACTCGCGCCATCCGAAATGAGGGAACTCTCAAACCAACTCCAGGAGTTACTTGAAAAAGGCTTTATTCGCCCGAGCACCTCTCCTTGGGGCGCGCCAGTCCTTTTCGTCAAAAAGAAGGATGGGTCGTTCAGGATGTGCATCGACTATCGGGAATTGAATAAGCTGACCATCAAGAACCGTTACCTTTGCCTCGAATCGACGATTTATTTGATCAGCTGCAAGGTGCCAAGTGTTTCTCGAAGATCGATCTACGTTCAGGCTATCATCAGTTGCGCATACAAGAAGAAGATGTACCTAAAACAGCATTTCGCACTCGATACGGCCACTATGAGTTCGTTGTTATGCCTTTTGGTCTAACCAACGCACCTTCGGTTTTTATGGATCTAATGAATTGCGTGTGTAAGCCTTATCTTGACCTTTTTGTCATTGTGTTCATCGACGATGTCCTGATTTATTCCAAGTCGAAAGCCGAACACGCGCAACATCTACGTTTGGTCCGCGAGTTACTCCAGGGGAACCAACTCTATGCCAAATTTTCCAAGTGCGAATTCTGGTTGGAGGAGGTTCAGTTTCTGGGTCACATTGTGAATAGTCAGGGTATCTATGTCGATCCCGCGAAGATTGAAGTAGTTAAAAGCTGGATTACGCCAAAGAACTCGTCTGATGTCCAATCATTTCTTGGATTAGCGGGATATTACCGACGATTTATCGAAGGATTCTCCAAGATCGCTGTGCCGCTTACCGCTCTTACCCATAAAGACAGGTCTTTTGTTTGAGGAACTGAACAAGAGTCTGCTTTTCAAACCCTTAAGCGCAAGCTCTGCAATGCTCCCGTTCTCACGTTGCCGGACGGAAACGACGATTTCATTGTCTACTGTGATGCTTCCAACCTTGGTCTTGGCTGTGTCCTCATGCAACGAGACAAGGTTATAGCTTACGCATCTCGTCAGCTCAAAATCCAAGAGAAGAACTATACAACCCACGATCTCGAGCTAGGCGCAGTTGTTTTTGCATTGAAGATTTGGCGACACTACCTGTATGGTACCAAGTGTACGATCTTCACCGATCACAGGAGTTTACAACACATCTTTAATCAGAAAGAGCTTAACATGCGTCAACGCCGATGGGTAGAACTTCTTAACGATTACGACTGTGAGATTCGTTATCACCCGGGCAAGGCAAATGTTGTAGCCGACGCACTCAGCAGACGGAGCTATTTGCTCAGTATTCGAAATACCCAAGCCCAACACAATCTCGAAGCCCTCATCCGCGAAGCCCAGCATGCTTGCTTTAACGAATGCACTTTGAAGAAGGAGAGAATCTACCACGATGGAGCTCAGCTTGTAAGCAAAGCAGATGGGATTTTCTATTATCTGGACCGAATCTGGATCCCTAAGCGGACCGATTTGCGAAAGATTATAATGAACGAAGCCCACAAGTCCCGGTACTCTATTCATCCCGGTGCCGATAAAATGTACCAGGACCTTCGTTACAAGTACTGGTGGCCGGGTATGAAACGGGATATCGCTATCTATGTTGGAGGTTGCCTGACTTGTGCAAGAGTCAAGGCTAAACATCAACGACCTTCCGGCTTACTCGAACAACCTCCAATTCCTGTATGGAAGTGGGAGAGTATAGCTATGGATTTCATAACCAAACTTCCACCCACGCCTTCAGGTCATGACAGCATTTGGGTTATAGTAGATCGTCTGACCAAATCAGCCCACTTTCTGCCAATACGGGAAGACTACAAGGTAGAACGACTAGCCCGAATCTACACCGACGAGATCATTCGTAATCATGGTACACCTCGTGACATCATTTCAGACCGTGACGCTCGGTTTACTTCGCGACTGTGGGAAACGTTTCAAGCGGCCCTTGGTACGTCGCTTAATCTGAGTATTGCATTCCATCCTCAAACTGACGGACAGACTGAAAGAACGATCCGTACTCTTGAAGACATGCTCCGCGCGTGTGTTATAGATTTCGGTGGTAGTTGGAACAAACATCTGCCACTAGTCGAATTCTCGTACAACAACAGCTATCATGCCAGCATACAAATGGCACCATTCGAGGCCCTGTATGGAAGAAGATGTCGTTCGCCTATTGTGTGGCACGAGATCGGTCATTCGCAATTAACCGGTCCCGAGTTACTACAAGAAATGACTGACAAAATCCTCCAGATCCGCGACAACTTGGCAAAGGCCAGGGATAGACAGAAAAGTTACGCCGATAGAAGACGCACGCCCCTTGAATTTGATGTTGGCGACTACGTACTCCTAAAGGTATCACCTTGGAAGGGTGTAGTCAGATTCGGCAAGAACGGGAAACTAGCGCCTCGATAGGTTGGACCTTTTAAGATTCTTGAGAGGATCGGAAAAGTTGCCTACAAACTCGAACTACCGGAGTGCCTCCGTGGTGTGCCACGTTTATAAGGGTCCTTGGCCAGACCCTCCTTATGGGGTGGTTCTGGCTCATCTTCAATTAGGGGGTCGTCATTGCCGATTGGATATTTCATTGATCGTTCAAGATCGACACATATTTTGAAGGCCCCTAATTGAATGGATAGATTATTGTAGTTCCGGTTTTTCAAAGCTTCGTGTGTTTTTACAAAAGGTTGTCCCAACACTAGAGGAGCGTCATCAAGGATGACAAAGTCTGTTGGGTTTACCATTTGATTTGTTTGGACCAAGACATCCTCAAATATACCGATTGATTTTATTATTTTCTGATTAGATAGAAAAATGGGTATTTGAAGTGGAAAAAAATCACTAATACTTGATTTTTCGAAAATGTAATTAGGTGTAACACCCCGTGTTTTCGGATGTCAAAGTCAAAGTCAAAGTTCAAGTCAACTTTGACTTTCTTTGACTGTAGATAGTCTATTTTCAGTTTTATTTGAATTATGTGGAGTAAGTGTTGTAATCAGGAAGAATCGAAGTAATCGAACGCTTTATCAACGCGAACCGATTTACAACTGTGAATAGTAGGAAGTAACAATGCGATAAAGTTAACTAATCTATAATCAAACCGATCTAACCACCATCGAACTCGAATCTCGAATTATGCGAACTTTGGTTGTTGTATACGTGTGTGTGTGCCTTATATGTTACCTGTGCGTGTTTATGTTATGTTTGGTGTGTTACTCAATCGAATCAATCGAAACTCGAAACGAAACTCGAAACTCGAACCGAATGCAATCGAAATCGAATTACGACAATTGGTAACGTTAGGATAGGGTGAAGTATAGGTGATTATATGTTAGATATAGTAGTCGGGACTGAAAGTAATTGAATAGGAAACTCTATCATACTCGTATCGCCTTCAATCGAAACTGAAATATCGAAAATCGTCGCACGAACCCTCGAACCGGGCTGTTGATCGATCAGGCTATCAGCCGAGCAAACAGCCTAGTCGATCGAACAGGCTGTTCGATCGAGTGGGCCGTCCGATCGGGGAAGCCTGGTCGATCGGCCAGCCCTTTCCTCTTTTAGAGCCTATAAATAGGGCTGTCATTGTCACTCTTTACCACTTTTGGAAAGTTCTGACCGACCAGCTCGTGCTCTTCCTCTTTCCTCAGATTTCTTCCAATTTCGGTAAGTTTCCAACCTAAATCTTGTACTTTCTTAATCAAAACATGCTCCTACACCTTTATATCTTTCAATTTTTTATTTCTAACCGTGAAATCACCAAGATCTAGACATTCTTGGGTGATATTATCATGGTGTTCTTCAAGAACACCATGTCCTGACTTCAATCCACCATGAATAGCTTGGATCTAACCGATTCCCACATAAACAAGCTAAGATCTACTGAAGATCTAAACATTTCCATGATGTGAAGGATTTAAAGAAGGAATTCCAAACTTTCTTTCAACTCTTTTACGCTCAATGCCTTCAAACCGGTAGAAACGGAGCTTGAGTCAACTCTCCAAATATTCTAGTGGATGAGTGGTTGAAGATTCGGATTCTATTTAAGAGGTTCACCGATTTCGGGTTAAACATTAAACTACCGTTCCGAACCTTTCACTGGCCGGATTTGGGTGATTCTTGTCCGAACAGGCGAAACAAGTAAGAATGGAAGTTCCATGGTTCAGCTCGTTGTCAAACTACCTCGATATAACGTCAAATAACCAGAACAGCCAAGTGTTAGACGAACAGGCCGACCAGGTCAGGATGCTGACCGAACGGTTAGGCTGTTCGAACGAACAGCCCACCCGATCGGGCAGGTCAGCCGATCGACTAGGCCAGCCGATCGACTAGCATGAGGCCACACAATTTGACAAGCTCATGAGGTATGATATTGAACGAAGAAATGTCCGATCGAACGACTGATTAGTAAACATTACTCTTCGGATCATGAGATACTATGCTTCAACACTTAATCGATTTTCAACTCGTTCGACGCATTGGGGTGCCACCCGATCGAACATGCTATCAGAACGAACAGGCTGTTCGATCGCATATGCTGCTCGATCGAGTGACATCGTGCTGAGGACTACTACTGAAGTTCCTAACCGATCGGTTAAGCCGACCGATCGAACAGACCATTCGATCGATCGACCTGAAAGGTAAGTACACTTCAGAGTTCTCAAATGATACAACAAAAACTTCAAAAGTTCATACCATCATACACAAACACATCCTACTCAAAGGAAGAAACAATCCACTCGAACAGTCCAACCGATCGAGCCTACCGGCCGATCGAGCAAGCTGTCCGAACGGATTGTCCAGCCGAACGAACAACCCACTCGATCGAACCTGCCGTTCGATTGACCGGGCTGTTCGACCCACTTACACTTGTTTCCATTCTACGTGTATTCATCGTTATGCTATCGTACTATTCAGGCTAACCCTACTCTCAATCGCTCCCTTCATCCATCAATCAACCGCTGTGAGTATACTCGATCCCTTTTTGCTTTTAGCACTTTGGGTTGTTACATACGTTACTAATCAAAATCACTATCGAACACACTACTCAATTATTTGAACGCTAACCGATTCGCATGTATTACATGACTAAATGAATGCTTGTTGATTGTGTTTACATGTGGAATGCTGTCTACCTGCCTTAACGACGTGGTACTATAGTTTGGACTTAGCACCCATTCACACGGGGGTTGTTAAGGACAATTACTTGCATGGATTACGGTGGTAATCATGTATTGCGAACCGTCTCGGACGGTCAACCCGCAGTCATTGGTATCGATAGATCCATGTCGATAATTAACATGCTTTGTTTTCCTCTGTGTACGTGCTGGTTATGCGTAAACTATTCGAACTCTATATGCTATTATCAAACTTGTATGCTCACCTTTACATTATATGTATTGACTTTATTTTAACGTATGTGGCAGGTGTTTAAGATGTTTGCTTGCTAGGAAAGCGAGGCTAGAATAAAGCTCTAGAGGCCCCCAAAAAATAGTTGTCTGTCAGGAAAGAGCAACTAGAGCATAGTTGTCTGTAGATCTTGTCAGGCTGGGTCTTTAGGAACATCTGAACAATATTTAGTTGTTTTATTTAAATCTGAGTTGTCGGAACATAATTACTTGACTAGACGTATTTGTAATAATTTGTTTTGCCATTTAAGGCACGGTATGGGACGTGTTACATAAATTGAATGGTAATGATAGTTGTTATGGAAACTTCTGGACAATCTGTTTCGCTCAGTGCCATGCCTCGATGATTCCGCCATCGGTTGGGGTGTGACATTAGGCATTATGTTAACACAAAGATCTTTATCAATCGTGATATAACTAATAAATGAATTTTGAAAAAAAAACATGGAACCGGTGTAATGTTGATTTCAAAAGGGTCTTCTTTTATTAGTGAAGTTTGATCATTAGTTAACCTAATACTTACCATTTCGTCAATTTTAGTGCTAGTGTTTAACTCTTTTAAAAACTTAGCATGAGTGGGTACTAAACAATGATTTTCAAAAGAAGGTGACAAGAGATTAATTTCTTCAAAACTAGACTCTTCTTGAATTTTAACGTTATCGGCCTCACCTCTTTCGTTGTTTAACTCATGTGTCGGTTTTTCACTTATTGGTTCTTCCATTTTTAACTCTTCAACTATCGTTTTTTTATTTAATTCTTCTCTTGCACGGGACTCCTCTTCCCTTTGCGCGAGATTCTAGTATGCAACGTTCGATAGTTTTAATTATTTCTATTATCCTATCGGCTATGTCAGTGATAGAGTAAGATTCGGGATCCTCAAAGCTTGAATCCGGTTGATACCATTGTTCTTCATTGTAAGTACATGATGGATAAGGGTCGTAATTTTGTTCTTCATAGTACTCATATGAGGTGGGTTGTTCACGGCATGGTTCCTCATAATAAGAGTATGAAGGTGGTGGCTCATATCTTGACTCCTCAAAGTATGAGTATGAAGGTTCATACCTTGGTTCATCAAAATATGAGTATGAGGGAGAAGGTTCATACCTTTGGTCTTCATAGGATGTGTATGAAGTCGATGGCTCGTACCTGGGCTCCTCATAATAGTTGTATGAATTGGATGGTTGAAATAAGTTACAATATTGTACCGAGTGCGGGTTACCACAATTAGTGCAATAGTCTCTCAAGTAATCATCCTCCTCATAGGTGTAGTTGTAGCCTCCCGAGTATTGATCCATAGGGATCACTCAACATACCACAACCGAGTCTCGGGACCAGAAAACAAAAATAAAGGAGGAAACAGAGGCTGGACACGGCCCCGTGTTTGGTGAACACGTCCCCGTGTTCAGGATCTATATCTGGGCGTTTTATTAAAGGTTACTGGTCTTGTTGAGCATGGGGGCGTGTTTGGTGGACACGGCCCCGTGTTCAGACTCTGTATCTGGGCGTTTAATAAAAATTGTGCAGCACGGCCCCGTGTTCAGTGAACATGGCCCCGTGTTTAGGCTACTGTAAATGCAAACTAAACTAAAATGCAGAAAAAGGTGCGCGCGTTTTGAAAAGGTTTTGAAAAACTGATTAGGCCGTCGATTTTAAGCTTTCTTAAAATCCTTGTGTCCCCGGAAACGACGCCAAAAACTTGATGTGCGTTAGGTGTAATATATGTTTTAGGTATATATTTTAAGCCCTTTTTACACTTTTTAGCCAAGTTTTAAATTTATAAAACACGATATTTACTAACACTAAACACACATATGGGCAAGTGCACCCATCGTGGACGTAGTATAGTGTTGGTAAGATACCGAGGTCGTCCAAGGACACAAGATGTTAGAAAAAGGTTTTTAAACTAAGAAAATAAAACTAACTAAAATGCTGAAAAATAAAATAAAAATAAAAAACAGATAGACAAGATGAATCACTTGGATCCGATTCGTGTGTAGTGTAACCTTTGATTATTTTTGCACTTTTGCACTTGTTTAAGAGATTATCTTAGTTATTGTAGTAGGCCCCTCTTTTGAAGGTGACGCTACCCTCAACCCAGTAGTTTGAGTCAGCAAGGATACAATCCTAAAGGGTTGGATTATTGAAAGATAATTAATTAAGTTAATAATGCATAATGTGGTAGGCCCCTCTTTTGAAGGCGACGTTACCCTCGGCTAAGTAGTATGAGTCAGCAGGGATACAGTCCTAAGTAGCCGGGTTAAAGTTTTAATAGTAGTTTAACTCATGAGGGGGTCAAAGAGTTTGGACCCCCGCCATCCAATACCTTTGGGTATTGAAGGAGGTCCTACTAAATTTGACCCACGTCCTTTGCAGGATCTATACACTGAACAATGGCAAGACTCTTACCAAACCGTTCCCTTAACCCCCGATCAGGTAGCCAACATACCTCCATATAGATCATGGAGATATGAATGGTGAAAATCTTTTATTTTATATAGACAGTAAAATAATGCCAAGACACCACGAACAAAGGATAAGGAAGAATCACCTTCAACATAAGAAACTAGTAATTAAAGTCATTAATACAAAACCAATTAAAAAGTGCAAAAGATTAAAAATAAAAAGTATTACACTAAACACTTGTCTTCACTAAGTGATGTAAGAGACTTAGGCAAACATGGCCTTTGATTGTCAAGAACTCTTACGATCAATCTTGGATCCCGAGACGACTCACACACTCTATGATGGACAATGGATGATGGTGGTGGATGATGGTGTTGTGATGGTGGTGGGTGGTGGGTGAAGTGTGAGAGAGGTGTTGTGCCAAGGGATGAGTTGCAAGAGCTCCAAACACTCCTATTTATAGGCTGAACAGAAGCTCGGGCACGGCCCCGTGTCCATCTGACTCTCTCTCTCTCTTCATTAATTGTAATTCGCAATTACAATAAATGCGCCTGTAGGAAGTTGACCACGCCCCCGTGTCCGCTGGGCACGGTCCCGTGGTGGGCAACAAAAGCTTCTATGAGTTTGTCTTTTCTGCTGACACTTGGGCACGGCCCCATGCTCACTGAGCGCGGGGCGTGTTCAGTCTTCTGTCTTCTTTGTTTTGCTTGGGAAGATGCTGTCGGGAGGTCGGGCATGCCACTTTTGTTCCTATTCTTGTATTCATGTTAGATTTAGCTGTCTTTTTGCTTCTTTTGTTCATTTGAGCTCATTTAATCCTGAAAATACAAAAGGAAAACAAAAACACACTTTTTCCAACATTAGTACTAAAAAAGGGTTAGTTTTATGCCACAATTGATGTAATTTATATGTTGCATTTTGTGCACATCAGTTCCCTTTGCTCTTCTTGTTTGACTGATGGGACTTGTCTTCCTCCCTCTTTCTTTTCCCGTGATCGGTAGTTTTCTTTGCCCTACTCCTCACAACATCAAGAGTAAGGGACAAAGATAGATCTATAGCAGATCTATAAGTAGCAGACTTAGAAGCCTTGACATTTCCTTTCACTTCAGGTGCTAAACCACCGATGAAACGCGCAAGGCGTTTGGGTTCTGGGGTGACCAAGTATGGTACAAGCCTAGACATCGAGTTGAAACTGGTCACATAGGACCTGCAATCCAAATCCTTCATCACCAAAGTGAGGAAGTCAGTCTCTATTCTCTCGACTTCATGCTGAGGACAGTAAGTGTCCTTCACAAGATCAACAAACTTGTTCCATGAAAGGTTATACAGAGGAACCTTTCCAGTGGATTGCACTAACGCTTTCCACCAAGTTAGGGCATCGCCCTTGAAGGATTGAGACACAAACTTAACTATGTCTTCCTTAGCACATCCACTGATGTCAATCACAGTTTCCATTTCATCTAACCAATTCATACAGTCGATTGCTCCCTTTTCTCCTGTGAAATCTCTCGGTTTACAGGAGACGAAGTATTTATAGGTACGACCCTTGGTGTACCTGGGAGTCTGTTCAAGGACAACCTGCCTCTGTGGTTCACTTTTCTGATTAGACGAGTGTTGAGACTCATCCTTCTTCAGTGTATGCGAATGAGATAAGGACTTTGTATGAGTCTTGGACCAAACATTACTCGGCTCCTTGAACTTATTATCCATAGCTTGAGTAACTGCTGCGGTTATCATCGCTTGTGATTCAGCACCAGTGATATTAATCCTGGTATTATTGTTTCCTTCTTCAGGATGACTGTTTGCTTCGTCAGAGCCAGCCATGATTTGAGTACTATATCAAACAATAATGATATATTTAAATTATATAATGAATCATCGCATTGATGATTAGATGGTCATGGTATTATTAAACCATATAGACCATTTTAAGTATAAATCAATTAAATCATGATTTGCCTAGGCTACAGCTGAACCATTATAAGCAATCAATAGGATATAATCCTTTATATTTATTAGACAGGGAATATAAATCACAACTGTCAATGTTATGAAAGACATTTTCATATAACACAAGGCTCGTCTCGAATGACATTTAGATGGCACAAAAGGCCTTATCACAAGGACGATTAAAATATAACCACTGATCTCTTAGATTAGTGATCTTTTAAGGGTCGAACATAGTTCATCGCCTTTTTGACAAGAAGTTTATAAAATAAAACTATCATTGTCATTATTACACCTTTGCTTATAGGCATACATCTCAAATGGATGTTTTGGTGTATACATCATATTGATGTTTATTAGCCATGATTCACATTGATCATATAGGCTATGATAGTGACTTGGAAAGATCCAAGTACATTTGGAAGCTTGTGTGGTCTCTCGAGTCACACATCCAGGAATGTTAACATGTTTTCAGATGTTAACAGGGAGTTGTTGCCTTAAAAAGGTTGTACCATCATAGCCATTAATATTTTGGCTAGGTTATACCTTTAAGAATTTCTTTGGCAGATCAATTTAAAACTGAAATGATATAGCACGATGATGTAATAAAATACATATTTAAAATCTCAAAATGAAATTCCATTAAACTATTACAAAGATGCCCTAAACGGGTCTTGAAATAAACACACTGCCCACGCAGGGGCTACATAAATAGAAATAAGTCCACGCAGGGACTAAGTACAGAAAATAAAATGTCCTCGCAGGGACTTGATTGAAAGTAAAATACAAAATAAAGTAAACAACTTTCTACTTCTTTTTGCCTTTGATGAGACTCGCAAGGCCCTTGAGAAAGCTGTTATGCTTCTTATTGGTTTCATCTGCTTTTCGCTCAACCCTGTCCAACCTCTGCAGAATTTCTTGAGTTTGCTCTTGTTGGGGAGGAGGAGGTTGTTGATAAGGTGGGTATTGATACCCTTGCACAGGATATCCAGTTGGGTAAACTAGAGGATAAGATGAAGGATAAAGTGCATTATATTGTGCTGCCGTAAGATATGGATCTTGGGCTCCATAACCCATAGAAGTTGGGTATTCAAATGGGTTATACCCAGACGACCCTGGGTAAGTCGGTATCGGGTATTCAAAACCCACTGGCGGTGGCGGTGGTGCCAAAGAAACTGGCGGAGGATTATCTTCCGGCACCGCATGCGAGGGTCCACCCAATTGTGGGTCCTCAGGAAAAGGAGGGTATGAGCTTGAAGCTTGAGGGGAAATGAACCGTGGTCCCCCTCGCACGGACATCCGTGCATTCCTCCTTCGCCTAGGTGGCTCGGGAGGTGGTTGTGGTGGTTCCTCAACAAGTAGAGGTGGTGGAGTAACCGCTTGAAGATACGGCTCATCCAAAGGAGGTTGAGAAGGAGAGTTATGATATGAAAAGGTAAATGCCCATTCAAGTTGGTTCCACCTTTCGGAAAACGAGCCGGGCCCTTGATACGACGATCCTTGGTATGGAGAACCGCTGGAGATGCTGATAGGGTGACCTGGTGTCCCGGTTTGCAGCTTTGGATCAGGATCGTCATCCATCTCCATCTCTTGGGAGAAGTAATCCTCGGGTCCTAGTGGATTGAAACCCAGTAAATCGTTGACATAGTCGTTACGGTTGAACTGGGCCGGAGAATAAGTGGAATCAGAGTGATGGAAAGAATGGGAGTGTAAAGAATGGTAGGATTGGTGCGAATGGTGGGGATGGTGTGAATCCTATGAATGATGGGAATGCTGGGGCTCGTCTGGAATAGGCGGCGCAAATGATGGATGAAACGAGGGTGATGAACTCAACGAGACCGAGTGTCTAGCGGGTTCAAACGAATGACCCCAATGGACACACGAATCCGAGCTAGAAAATGACGCAGACGGAGTGCGCCTATGAGAAGGTCCTGCATGTCCTGATGGTCCTCCTCTCATTGGACCCTTTCCCTTGCCTCGTACACGTGGCGGCATTATCGATAAAACCTGTCAAAACAAGCAACACAAAACATAAACAACAAAAGGAAAGTTAAGAATAAATCCTAGGTCATTAGCCTAGACTCGGAAGTCTAAGGAATGTGCTTATTGTGTCATTGAGATTAAACACAAAAGACTAGTGTTTAATTCACTCAATGTTGGCTCTGATACCAACCTGTCACACCCCGATATTTCCACATATTACTGGTGGGCCCGGCGGGGAGTATCGTGACGTAGTTGATATCATCATTGTCAATACACACAATATAATAGCACAGCGGAAGGCTTGGTGAATAAACTATTACAAACCATCATGTTTGAGTGTCCGAATGAAAGAATATACAGACTTGGTTGTAATAAGATCCACAGGCGGATCATAAAATAAAATACAAGAAACTGAAATAACAGACACCAGGTATCTAGGGATTTGCAAGATCCTCTTATATGACACCTAGTAGCTCCAGCCTATTTACGAGAAGTACCCGTCAATCAGTCTTTATAAAATACGTCAGTTTACACTGGTAAATACAATTAACTGACTCATTTGAAAACATTTATGAAAATTGATTTAAGTGCACAAGGCACAAATCATTTATAACTTGGGACAATTATTTAAAGATAATCTTGTATATAGATTTACATGTTTGTCATACAATTAGGGCCGGTTTGGAAGCCGGTCATGATTAACCAACTCACCACTTATAGAACCCACAAAGGAGTTATCCCCAACATGTGGGTTTATTTTAGCATTTGCATCTGTCAGGTGTATGCCTACACCCCGTGCATAGGTCGTGGCCATTTTCAAATGAAATGAGCCGAGGATATCCAGGACACGGTTGTATCGGATTTCTTCGCGCTTTCGTTTGTTCGTGCCTTCTTAGTAGGGCTTGGATTAACATCTTGCGCTCTCCGTTCACCCCTTTCAATGCTCTTTTTCAATTCGATCTCCCTTTCCCGAGCAGCATTTATAATCTCGGTAAGGGTCTCGTATTTGGAAGGGGTGATAAATTCCCTATATCCTGCGCTTAACATGTTATGATAGTAGTATATCTTTTGTTCTTCGTTCGTCACCAGATCGTCGCAGAACTTCAACTTATCCATGAACGTTGCCGTAATCTTGTCTATGGTTTCATTTTTGTGCCTAAGCTGCATGAACTCTTCCTTTATTTTATTCATAACCGCTTTGGGGCTATGATGCTTAAGAAATGGCGTCTTGAATTCTTCCCAAGTCATGACCTTAGCAGCTTCAATACCAATCTCTCTTTTTTGTTATCCCACCAATCCTTTGCTTGATTTCTTAGTTGACCCGTGCCATAGGCTACATAGTCATCTACATCACAATGGGTCCTCTCGAATACCCCTTCGATATCACTTAGCCATCTTTGGCACACTATCGGGTCAACCTCCCCATTGTATATTGGTGGTTTACAAGCCATGAATTCCTTGTATGAACAAGGTTTCCGTCCTCCATGTTTTTCCTTTTCAAGTTTTGAGTCATCTTCTAATTTCTTGATTCTATCTTCTACCATTGATAGAACTGTGTTTTGAATTCTATCAATGAAGCCTGACAAACTGTTTTCGATCGCCTTTCCAACCTCTTCGGCAATCACTTCTCTCATTTGTTCGGTGACTCTTGGCACCGCATCATCGTTACCTTTATCAGCCATCTCTATTTCTGAAATGTTTACACAAGTTGTTAAAACATTCCATTTATAACACATGCTTTACTTGTTTGATTCAATCAAGTTCATGACTTGATTTAATCGCTCTTGCTTTGATTCAATCAAGTTCACAACTTGATTTGATCGTTCTTGCTTTTGATTCAATCAAGTTCACAACTTGATTTGATCGTTCTTGCTTTTGATTCAATCAAGTTCACAACTTGATTTGATCGTTCTTGCTTTTGATTCAATCAAGTTCACAACTTGATTTGATCGTTCTTGCTTTTGATTCAATCAAGTTCACAACTTGATTTGATCGTTCTTGCTTTTGATTCAATCAAGTTCACAACTTGATTTGATCGTTCTTGCTGTTGACATTTCTTGTATTTAAATGAGCTTACTTGCTCTTTTCATGCATATTTGTTTATTTCTCATTCTTTACGTAATATAAAATCTATTAACAGAAGTTAGTTCTTACCGGACGGTCGATCAAGCTTGAACCGAACACTTTGTAGACAACCTTAGGCTCTGATTACCAACTTGTAACACCCTAAATTTTACCCTTGATTTTTTTTTTGTTTATAGTTTAAGTACATGACTTTCATTAACGAAGTTCACAAATAACAAAGACCTTAGTCAACTAATGACTAAGTTAAAGCATTTTAAAAGAAATTGTTTGACTTGTGTTTACAACCCATACAGAAAGACTACAAAAGATCTAAACATTGCGGAAGCTTCAAAAAGGGGTGTTCGGTTCTTCACTAAATCGCTTGATCGCCACCTGTAAGATCCGCCAAATTACCTATGATCAAAACCGTTAAAATCATTAGTTTTGACGTTGTTATATAATATAATCCCAAGGTTTAATGCCACATTAGAAATAACAAAAATATAAAAGTGATTCTGGATCCACCGTAAATTACGGTATCACCGTAATTTACGGTGAGACCTGGAAATGTCTGGTCACCGTAAACCAGGAGATATTCACCATAAAATGTCTGACCCTTACCGTAAATTACGGTATTACCGTAATTTACGGTGGGTCCTGGAAATCCATGTCTTGTTTTGGTTTTGTTCATCTCACTCAAAGAAATCTTATGATTCACTTTTCTAAGACTCATTACATCCAATTCTAGTAATTCTAACATGAGATAAATGTCAACCAATAACATACAACGATCCATCATATCCCGGAATATAAATAATGTTTTACTTGATTATTTGACCCGTTTGGCTCGTCTAAGGAATCCTCCTATGTGACGACTACCAACGGGTACCAACCGAATTTTAGTCGATCAATCGATACGACGACTTCATTGTTTTATTCAAAACACTCTTATTCAAAATTCAATTACATATTTGAATCATCCAATACAATAAATGTAACGGAAACAAGTTACATACCTTAGCGCACGCCCTTCAACCGAGAATCACCACCGGCTTGTCCGCTCGACGTCCCGGTATCTTGTCCTATAGAGTTCAATCCAAGACATGTTTGGAACCCTCTTTAGACCTCACTTCGCATAATATACCGAAACATCTTAATTAGGCGTTAAAGCTTCAAATTTCTATTTATAAGCCTTCTTTGAGGCATTTCTACAAACACCTTGAGGGCAGAATTTCCACTTAATCGTCACTTAGTTCATGGCTTGTTATTTACATCTAAATTCACTTCAATTAAGCAAATTTCACACACTTAACATTTAAATAGCTGGATTTCATCATACAATTCAGCTTTTCACTAGATTAAAAACCATAATCCTAGTGTTTGTCTAACTTTACAATATCATAGATCACCTACAATGGTGTTTGTAATTTCTTCAAGTATCATGCAATAATTTTCACTAATAATCATCTAGGGTTCAACCCTCAACATCATATTACTTCAAGACTTGTTCAAGCATAACATATCTAGGCTCAATTTTAGTTTTTCATCAATACCCTAGAATTCATGGTGAATCAAAACATCAACTTTTTACATACCTTTTGATCCTTATGCCGAGGTGATCACTAATTTGTGTTTAGAATTCGATTTGGACTTAATTTGGGCTTCCAATTTGAGCTGTTTGTGACAAACTAGGGTTTGAAGCAAATCCCCTGGTCGCCCCTCTCTCTTGATCGACCAGACACCAAGTTTTGGGGTGTTTGGTTTTGCTTTGGTTACTATTAGTAACTTAAGTTTCAGTTTTGACAATTCAGGCCCCTCCACTTTGTTCTACTTATTGTTTAGTAGGCTTTAACCCCTTCATAAGCTATTTCTAGTCTATTAACTAACTAGGTTAAAAGTTTCTAGTTAGTAAATTTCCCGTTTATTTATATTTTATAATTTTAATATAAAGTTTTATATTTTCGGGGTGTTACACAACAGCCCCTGGTATCAAATTTTTGGCTCCAAAGGTGGTGTAACAGGCTGCAACATGCAGCTGCCAATTTTCTGCAGATCTGACACTTCTACGCGGGCCGCGTAAGACTCAGAAGGAGTCTACGCGGGTCGCGACGACCTTCTGTTCAGGTGAAACATGTTTTAACATGCGCAGTTTCAGTCCCTGGCCCTTATAAACCTTATACAACTTCATTTTTGGCATGTAAGGCCCTTGTAGTTAATTTGTAGAGGTTCAAGGGAGTATAACCAAACTCCGTTAGGCACGGTTTCGTTAAATATCACCATAAACACAAGTTTCTTATTATTGACACTTTTAGCCCAAAGTCTTGAAAACTTGCTTAACGATCTCGAAACCACGTGAAATTATATCACTTGTTCTTTAGAGTATATTTGCATATTTCGAAGTCTCAGATTCGTTAAAAGGTCACTCAGAGGTAAGAATTAACATGTTGACAAGTTTAACCCCTGTAGTTTATAATCTTCCGATTATTTTCTTAAACGGCTTCTTATATTCAATTAATCACTCGTTTAAAAATATATTTTCTTCTTATATGGTCATTCAGAGGCACAAGTTTGGCATGTTGACACTTTTAATCCCTCCGCATACATAATTTCATCGTTTGTCCAATTTAGTCCTTCAAACTCAAACTTTCACATATTTAGAGTTTAGGACACGTGTCTTTATATAATTGGACACGTTTTTAGGTGGTGTTACAATAAAGTATTGAAAGCTAATGAAAATCAAACCAGATAGCAAGCGCAAAGCTACCCGAATGATTTGGCCTTTAATCTTCAATCTTTTCAGCTTCTTTGATCTTCAATCTTTTCTTTCTTCACGTTCCATAACCTTTAAAACATCCAAAGTCATATCAGAAATGACCCGTAATCCTCTCCGAATGTTTGCTGCGACTCCTGCTTATATAGCCTTAAATTTAAGATTTTCGAGTCAGTATTGGCCGTACCCTAATGTAGTACGGGCCATACCATGTTGAATGGGCTTGTTTCACCAAAACCTGCAAATTCACGATAAACAGAATTTATTGTCATTTCTTATTGTTATAAACAATCCAAAATGTGAGGAAATTAGCATGGTTTAGATGTATAACTTAAGGCATATCAGTGCATGGTCATGCATACAAAGGCACGTTCATGCCATTATCTTGTCTCCTGCCACAGTTATACGATTCTTCACGATCGTGCATGTCCGCATGTCATTGCAATTTGTCAGGATGGTTGTGCTTCCCCAGGAGCTAGCTTTTTGGGCTATCATTGGAGAGCATGAGTATGCATCCATGATTCACAAGCGTGCATGACTTGAGTTGGTGGTTTTCTTGGTTTTTCTTCTATTTTTTGCTTGTCTATATCGAGAAGACAAATACCACTGCAATTTCACAAAGGAAGCTATTAAGTATCAATTCATGTGAAAATATAGCTAAAGAAGTTAAATATAAGAATAAACATGTGTAAATAACATATCAATCCCATAATCTTTTATTTTCCTTTTAAACACGCAACTTGAAACAAATATTTGTTTGTTTTTTCTCATACCACACGAAGTGGGCGTGGATTTATGGTTTGGAAGCCTCTCCACGTCGGGCACACCAGCCCGCGTGTGGCGTTGAGGGAGGTGTGGTGTCTAGGGTGGGGAAATCTTCACCGATGTGGGGGGCTTATGGGTGGCAAGGTTGCGAATTTTCATTGGTTGGTGGATTTTGGGTAGGTTTTATTTGATTGTTTATTTATTTATTTTTATTTTTATAGAAACGACACTTTGACGTCGCTACCACTCCGTGCTTTTTTTGTATCACGCCCCTTTGCTAACGTGGCTGCTACATGACACTTCACGCCCACTTTTCATGTCCTCTTACTCCGTATAGTCATACTTCTTATTAGAAAATAGTAGGCAAAGACATTCAATCTTTCCCTCTTTTGGGTCGATCGTTTTCCTCTTTTGGGTCCATCGTGATATAACTTCTATCAAGTTGTTGCCAACTCCCGAGTTTCAAAACATAAATTAGACGGGGCTACGAGGTGGTCACCTAAAGTAAACAATACCTACCAAAAATAAAAACACAACTAATAAAATAAAAGCAAACAAAGATTATGAGATATTTGGATGATCAAATGACATATCCGCGCGCTCTTACACACATCATTTCCTCAATTAACGAACAAAAAATATTTATATATGTTATGATTGATTTTGTAAAAGCTCTAATACATTTATATAAAGAACATCTTTAAAAAATCAAGTTCTAAACTAAAATCATAATACAAAAAATATATTTACTAAAACTACCTGTATCTCAAACAAACTTTCACTTATGTTCATGAATAAATTGTGATGATGTGCTCTCTCTATCACACATCTAATATGTTTATATTACAGATGTACTCTCAGTCTCTCTATCACATATCTAATATGTTTATATTACATTAAATCATATTACAGATGATGTACCCTCTCTTATCACATATCTAAAAAGTTTATATTACATTAAATCATTGAAAATGGTGACGTCATTCATATTTACGTCACTATGTTATATGTCTCTTCTTTTTGTATCACAAAATGATAACTCATCTCTCCTCTTCTTTCTATTTTTTCTATAATCAACTCAAACTCTTTCTAAATCTATTATTAAATTATAACTTTTATTCGTGTCGCTATTCAAAAAGAAAAGATTTATCTGATATCTTGTTACCGCTAAGCCAAAGACTTGTTTAATGATAACTTGGCATTGTACTTATAAAAACATATATAAAGATGTAGTGCATATGATTATAGAACTATGTTATACCAATTATCTTAAAAAAACACCAACTTGAAAACAATCTAATTGTGATTTTGAATGTTTTCTCTTATTGTTGTCACATTCCCTTCCCTTTCAGGTCCATCATGAGATTATTTCTATTTAGTTATTGCCAACTCCTGATTTTGATGAAACATAAAAGTGCATAACTTAGATGGGGCTATCGACTGGCCACACCAAAAGTAAGCAATACCTACCAAAAATAGAAACATATCAATACAAATAAAAGCAAAACAAATATTATAAAAGAAAGAATGTCTCTCATGTATACATGCACATATAAAAATATACATATGTTTGTCTATTTTTTCAAGAGTAAAAAAATTGTGTTATGCTTGATTTAATAAACCTTTAACAGATTTAATAAAAAAACTTCCTTTTTTGAAAAAAAAATAGCCACTAAGAGTAAAAATTTGTGTTATGCTTGATTTAATTAAAACCAGTGGCGAAGCTTGTTGGAAATTTGATGAAAATAGTATTTTTTATGTGGGGGATTGTTGGAAAAAATAGGTGAAAATAACATTTTTTCACAAATATAGGAACATGATTTTTTTCCTATTTTGAACTAAAAATAAATATAATAAAATGAGCGGGTTTTATATATTTATTTGTGGGTTTGTGTTCTATGTTGGAAGAACTTCGCAACAAACTAAACCACGTCCAAAACAGAGCTAAGATGAATGAGATATCGATGCTCAAAGTTGGGTGTTTGAAACATTGAATGCTGAAACAAAAGGGAAAGTAACACCTTGTCCCACGTCGGTGGAGAGATGGAACTTAAATGGGTATTTAAATGGGAACTCTCCACCCTTATTGTTTCATGGAAGCACACACTAAGTGTCCTCGCGAAGGGTCGCATTCGCACACGCTCGCGCGCGTGGCGTGGGCGATAAGGCACAATATGGTGCTTTCAAGGTAGCCTTCGGGTTGTAGGCCATCTCCGGCAGTACGTTGCTTCGGCTGTTGTACCCTGGGAAACAAAACGAGTACTCTTGGGAGACTCGGAATTTGTTTCAAGGGAAGCGTGTGAACACGTGCCTCAGCCAACTCTTCTTCATCTCTTTTCTTGTATTTTCTTTTATTTCAGCTGTAATTGTAATAGTTGTTAGCTTTCTTATTTTTGTTCTGTAATTGTTGAATAAAAATTTGTTTATTTTATTTAAATTACGCGAACGTTTCCTACAAAGCTTGACCAAAAATTTCGAGAGGGCGTAAAGTCATGGGACCCCATTTTTTTTTCCTGTCATTATGTTTTGGGTCGGGCCAGCTATTCGATTCGGGTCGGGTCAAATAATAATAATTCCAAATAAAACTAAAAAAAATTTCATTCATTTAAAGGACCCGTTCTTACATATAAAAAAACTAAATATTGTTTAACAAACAAAAGACCAATATATATATATAATGGTATGAGATAAATGAAATCTGGACGAAAAATTACAACTCAACCCGACGACCTTTAAGATTTAAAGTGGTAACAAACTTTACTTTGATTTATATATTGTATAAATATTTAGGCAAAATAATTGGAGGGGCGATCCTATATAATTTTAAAATTTTCGGACGAAAAATCAGAAATTATACACTTCTGACCGAAACATTGGAGGGGGTGGATGCACCCCCAGGCACCTACTAACCTACGCCCCTGATTAGAACTTTAACCCATTTAATTAAAAAAACTTCTTTTTTTGAAAAAAAAGGTTTGAAACTATAATAATAATGTGTGCTTATTTTTGAATAATAATAAGAAGAAAACATTTACAAAAATGTCAGGTAATTATATTATATACGTCTTTTTATTCGTGCACCCTCTTGTGTATTACAAAATATATGTAATGCGAGTGATTGTAGAATACATCCACCCATGATGTATGTGTTTTCTTTATATCTAAGCAGGCAACTTAAAAACCCAAAAAAGCTAAACTTTGAAGTCAATGTGGTCTGGTTAAGACAACATAGTCTGATCAAAGTAGGGCAATACAGGACTCTACGATTTGGAGAGTGTGTAACCTTATACATGAAGTTCATCGTTAAAAAAAAGGCAACGACAGATTCGTTACCTTCCTTTTTCTAGCCTATCATGAGATAATTTATATCTAGTTACTACCAAGTACCAACTTCTGATTTTGTTGAAACATAAAAGAGCATAATAACTTAGATGGGGGGCTACGGAGTGACCACCAAAAATAAACATTACCTACCAGAAAATAAAAACACAACTAATACAATTAATAATAATAATAATAATAATAATAATAATAATAATAATAATAATAATAATAATAATAATAATAAACAATGGATTTTAATAATCCCAACTATTACTCATTGGCCGACAATGGTCCCAACTTCAAAAATTCCCACTAGCGGTCCCATCTTTTCACATATTGGCCTTCAATAGATCCTGACTAACAAAACCCTAACGTCGTTAGTCTCCGGTCGTCAGAAAAACGTTTTTGGTCGGAAAAAAAGGTTCCTAAAGATCCGATCCATGGTTACAAATAGGTTTGGGACGAAAACTTTGAGTTTTCCGGCTAAAAAGTTGAGTTTCCCGGAGAAAAAGAATTTTTCCGGCGAAAAAGGTGTTTTTCCGGCAACCTTAATTAATAATTGGAGCTTTTTACTAGAAAAAGGTTCCTGAAGGTGGGTAATAAGATTACAAAGAGGTTTGAGTCGAAAATGTTGAGTTTTCTTGCCAAAAATGAGTTTTCCGGCCAAAAAGGTTTTTCCAGCAACTGGAGTCTAACAACGTTAGAATTCTGTTAGTCAGGGTTAATTGAAGGCCAATATGTGAAAAGATGGGACCGCTAGTGGGAATTTTAAAATTGAGACTGTTGTCAGCCAACGACAATAATTGAGATTATTAAAATCCATTATTCCTAATAATAATAATAATAATAATAATAATAATAATAATAATAATAATAATAATAATAATAATAATAATAATAATATCCAATGAATGACGCATATTATATGAAAAAAAGTTTCAAATCTCAACAATTGCAGGTTATTTGGGAGTAAATAATTGATGTTTAAAAAAAAAACTTGACGTTAACAAAACTTTAATTAATAAAAAAGTTAAATATAACTGAACAAAATATATGTAAAAGTAATCAAAAGACACTACAAGGATGCTTGACGTCGATTGTAACTGCTGGTGATCCCTCGGTAAAGGTAGGTCTTGTTACTAATCTGAAACGCCCATAACTAGGGGGTCTCATATGTTGCATTATCCTTTGGCGCATAGTTCTTAAACGAGAATTTCATACATAAGGAGCAAAAACATTCAAGACAAAACAAGTCTTAACATACAAAAGAGTACATGCAAAAGCCAAAACATAATTGTCTGAAATTTATAACAAGGGTAACTAAGATGCGAACTCAAAGGATGAGATAGCCTTCCATCCGATGCCCTTGATGTCCGCAAAAGCTCTTAAGTGGACCTATTCTTGATCCCGATGTGTATACTGAAAGTGAACTAGGCTGACTAAGTTCTTGTCACACCCTGACTTTTGCGGAAGCGTATGATGTGTGACTGGTTTAATATCATTGCATTCAATCGTAATAAACAACTACATGGTAAAAACGATGTTCATCCATTCATAAAATTTGAGTATTACAAACACTGGTTATTTAAGTTTTAAAACACAACCTTCGACTAGGTTACAAACCAACAAAAGTGGATGACATCTAAACTTGAAGTCTACTTCTAGTTACGACACCCGCGCCCAAGATCCATCCTGTTACCTGAAATACATGTAATTTTGGAAAACATCAACAAAAGTTGAGCAAGTTCATGCGTTTTATATGAGTATTTCAATCTTGTAAATCTTTGAGAGACTCCTTTGTAAACAGGTATGAAAAGCGTGTATGAACATAATTGTTTTACAAGGACTTTAAGGCATGTGAGGACATACGGAGCACTCTGTCACACCCAGCCGATGGCGGAATCATCGGGGCATGGCACTGAGCGAAACAGATTACTCAGAAGTTTCCATAACAACTATCTATATAATCCAGTTAAAGATACGTCCCATACCGTATCCCGAATAAACAAATACATTATTACAGATAACATCCAAACAAGTAGTTCTGTTCCGACAACTCAGATTTAAGTTAATACAAAACATAAATATTGTTCAAATGCTCCTAAAGACCCAGCCTGACAAGATCTACAGACAACTATGCCCTAGTTGCTTGTTCCTGACAGACAACTATTTGTTGGGGGCCTCTAAAGCTTTATTCTAGCATCACTTCCCTAGCAAGCAAATATCTTAAACATCTGTCACATACGTTAAAATAAAGTCAATACATAAAATGTAAAGGTGAGCATACAAGTTTAATAATAGCATATAGAGTTCGAATAGTTTACGCATAACCAGCACGTACACAGAGGGAAATGATGCATGTTAATTATCGACATGGACCTATCGATACCAACGACTGCGGGTTGACTGTCCGAGACAGTTCTCAATACATGATTACCACCGTAATTCATGCAAGTAATCGTCTGTCACGGCCCCCGACCCGGTTTGACCCGTTTCATGAGCCGCGGGACAGAAATCCCGTGATATTTGTTTATGTGATTTTAGCAGCGGAATTCTTTAACATCAGGATCGTTATAAAGCTAAAAACTTTTCCCGATTATTTTATTTCACAATTCGGGATAAAACCCCGATAATTTACAATAATAAGATTTTTCTGATAAATCTTTTTTTCAAAACATATTTCTTTATTTTATATTGAGCCACTATCGTAAGCTTGAAATGCTCTCCGGCACTTTTCCTGAATTACAGTAGATCACCTGAAACATGTTTGAAAAAGGTTTTGTCAGCGGGGAAATACTGAGTGAATCATTCTATTTACTAAAAATGACACATTTGTTATAATTCACAGTATTAAGGTCTTTTACATATGTTTCTGATATCAACCAACTACCCACAGTATTTGTCACTCGACCGGATCTGTGACTGTGGTCATATCACCATTGGCTGCCCCAATGAATGACGTATCACTAAATTTTAGGTTCGCCCACCTAAAGTGATAAAAACAGTAGTAATGTGCACAATACCCCACATACTGGCTGTAATTTGGTGATTACATCAACTTAATTACTGTAATTATAATTCTGAAAATAATTTGGAGTATTGTAAAACATTTGATAAAAAGAGAATGACTCACAAACTGTGAGAAAAGAGAATGACTCACAAACTGTGAGAAAAGAGAATGACTCACAAACTGTGAGAAAAGAGAATGACTCACAAACTGTGAGAAAAGAGAATGACTCACAAACTGTGAGAAAAGAGAATGACTCACAAACTGTGAGAAAAGAGAATGACTCACATTGCAGATTTAACACGGACAGAATATGATTTAGCCTTGTTTAACCTAAAATAATAATAATGCACACAAAACCGGGTTAGTGATCAATACAGCAGTTACGATAACTCACGAGATCAAATTCTCACAACGAACGACAAAGTGCGATACTTAAACATCCATCGATTTAACGACGAACGACAAAGTATCACCCTAATGTGGGCGGCACTTAAACATCCATTGGATATATTGATCAGTCGGAAAATGAATCGTAATAGCGATCGAGTTATTACCCTGTTTTGTGGCAGTACTTCGTGATCAGTGTGTGTTTTGGGACTGTTTATACTATAACTCGATGTATATAGAGAATTTGGACGTCGTTTTTGTGCTCAGATACAAGTGCCAACATCCCCTATTTATATCTGGAAAATGCTCCCCCTCGCGCCACGCGAAAGAGATATGTGTACCCGTCGCGTGGCGCGACGGGTCTACTTCCTAGCCTAGTGTCACACCCCGAATTTCCACGTGTCACCGGTGGGCCCGGTGGGGGAGTATCGTGACGTAGTTGATATCATCATAGTCAAACAACACAAATTATAATGCACAGCGGAAGCAAAAGAAATAGATTTATTTCAACCATCAAATGTAATATTAAAGTATTACAAGTAGTCGAAATAGATCCACAGGCGGATCGGAATAAAAAGAGAAAAATTGTTCAACAGATAAATGCATCCCAAAGCTTGCGAGACTCTATGATGCTAAGGAGAGACCAGCCTATTACGTATAGCACCTGCACTTAATCTTTTTGGGGAAAATACGTCAGTTTACACTGGTAAATACAATTTAACTGACTCATTTTGAAAAGGTTTTAAAAATTGATTTAAATGCTCAAGGCATAAAGCATTTTATAACTTGGGAATAATTAATCAAAGTTAAACTTGTAAAAGATTTACATGTTTGTTGTGCGTTCAGTCGCCCGAGTCGTGTCGGGTTTAAGGTTAATTGACACACCACTTAGTATAAGTCCGCGGCGGGAAGCCAACGTTTATACCTTAATAATGGACATAATACCGGGTGTACGCCTACTCCCGGGTGTCAAGGTCGTGGCAAAAAATGATGCCAAGGATATCCGGGACATGGTCAATAAGCTCCTAAAGGCGTAAAAACAAACAAAACCAAGTTTTCAAACGGGTCACATTGATAGTACCCAACTACTAATGAGTTGGGGTCAATTGCCCGACCAAGCGGTATTTTATATACCGTACCCCCAAGCCCGTATAGGGAAAATAAGTTAAAAGTATTTACCTGAGCAAGTATAAACCACAAAAGCAACAATGCAAGTGTCTTTTACTGGGCTCCTATTCTGGAACGAAGGTTTATAATAACCTATTAGAATCCTAACGGGTCTTTTAACATAGCCTAAGCTTAGACCGGTTAGTTTCGAAGAATAAATATGGTTTAATCGCGAGGAATGCGAAAACCGGGAAGGAATGTGATTTGGACCCTACAAGCTTGGATACTTGTATAATATGGGTAAACCAAACACATTCTGAATTTAGAGACTAAGATGATATGATTTGACCCGTTTCGGCTAATATGCGTGAACTAGTCACATAAGTCGATCTGAAAGCGAAAGTGCGTAACGAGTAACCATATAAGTCATATGCAAGTTTCCTGAGATGATATGTACCAAATATGTTGTAATATCAGTAAGGTATGTCCAATTATGTCCCAAATGATTTTAAACACCAATTACGCCTCATAAGGGTATTTTGGAAATTTTACATAAGCTAAAAAGATAAAAACGGGCAATCTGAGTTTTCATCTCTAGTTTACTGTTATAATATGAAATTCTACTAAATATATCAGTAGGTATTAGACCTTTTATATAAAAACTAGTTTTGACATATACTATGTCGTAAAAATGCCTAAAAAGGCGATTTGGAGCCATTTCCGGGTTTTAAAAGAAAAGCTGATATTTTTATAATTCCAGAAGGCTCAAAATATTATATTTAGCATAATAAATCAGTAGGAAAAAGTTTGGGGTCAAAAGGTTTTGTAAAACTCATTTTATGGCCGAAAAGGGCAAAACCGGCATAAGCCGAATTATACTTAAAACCTCTAATTATGCTCAGCCTAAAAATAAATAAAAATCTTTAAAATTCCCAAAATATTATTACATAACAGTGGGTATAAGGTTTTGGTATAAAATCTAAGTTTAAATAGGCTATGCGTTAACTACGCTAATTATTTACTAAGAAAGCTTCTAATTACGCTAATGAGCATAACTCTTATTCTAGACTTCAAACTGATGTCAAATTTTGGGGACAAGTTTATAATTTAGTAACTAAGGTGTCTACCCTTATATATTTTCAAAAATCATGATTTTTGGACATTTGGGCATAACGGTCAACATATGGGCATTTAACGGAAACATGCATACGAACAAGATATCTAATGAACCACGTTGTATAATCACAGGAGGATATACTAACATGTTATTAGGTCCAAAAGAAGCTCTAAGGCAATCTTAATCTTAACTAAAACGGGTCAGAACTGAAAGTCAAAGCGAAAGTCAAACTATGCGACTTTCGGTTCCGAACCGGGTCTAAACAGAAAATTGTCGAGTTGAACATGTTGGAACATGTTCTTATACTTATTACCAAGTTATATTAATGCTCAAATAGGTTACATGCAACCTACATTGCTAATTATGCATTAATTTGAAATTAAGCATTCTGTTGACTTTTTATGATTAACTTTGACTCGACAATTGACATGCTTAGAGTGGGAATCTGGAAACACCCTTTTAAGGATTTGTTACCCACTTAATTACCTTCCTAAAGGTACCTTTAATTCGTGATTTGACAGAGCACATTATGATTAATCACGAAGTCAAACCTTAATTACGACGGTTTGACTTTTACTTAATTAACTAAGTTAGAATGGATTAAAGGAGGTTAAGGACACTTACAAGAGTCCTAAGAAGGATTATGGAGCCTAAGAAAATGGGTTGCTGACCAGGGAAGCTACAGAGAGTCTTGAACCAATGTTCCAAGTGAGCAAGTGCCAAATGATCACACTCAAGTCCCTTATATAGTGAACTAGGAGCCTTAGGATTTTGCCAAGATAGTCTAGGGTAGTTAGGAGATGATCCCAGGTGCCCCTAAAGGCCTAAAAACTGCCTAGCAAGCCCATAGATTCGAAATGTTACATTTTAAGTCGGTTAAACAGGTTAAACAGGCAGCTGTCCAAAAGCTGCTGCCAGCGACGGTCTTACGGACCGTAAGCTTGAGGCCTTACGGTCCGTAAGGACCTCTTGCGGACCGTAAGCTAAAGGGGTTACGGTCCGTAACCGACCTTACTGAAACAAGTTCAGGTGCCCTACTTACGGACCGTAAGCCTAAGGCTTTGCGGTCCGTAACCGATGGCCAGAGGACAAAAACTTGTGAATTTTTAAGTCTTGACCATGCATTCAACTAACTCCAAAACATGCCTTCTCTTTTCAGTTTGTGGGCCATCTTGACCAGCCATTGCATGCCTAACTTGCTCTTACATGTTCCCCATTCAATTCAACTTATGAGGGCCTTGAAAATTTGACGGAGATTTCCAAGAATGAGTCTTGGATTCTCATAGAAGTTGGCCAAGGAATAATTAACTATATTAATTCTTATTTACAAGAATTTCATTTAGATTAGAAGTAGTAACAACCTATAATTCCAAAGTTCTTGATAAAGATGCAACTTTATTTATTTGAGTGCAACCGGTTATCATATGATTTGATCATTAATTGATTTAATGATCTTGGGATTTAAAAAAAAAAATTTGGGTCGCTCAGAGGTGATTTAATAACGTGTCGCCCTTGGGTCGTTCAGAGGTATTTTAAATAACATGACGCCCTTTTTATTGGAAATCCTACCACACATCCTTTTTATTTAATCCGGTTTCTCTGACACGTCTGTCACACATGACACGTGTCTTTATTCTAATGGACAGGAATTTTCGAGGTGTTACATCCTCACCCCCTTAAAAGAAATCTCGACCTCGAGATTTACTGAAACAATTGAGGGTATTTTTCTTGCATCGTGGATTCTAACTCCCACGTATAATCAGGACCTCTGCGGCCCTCCCATTTGACCTTGACAATGGGTATATACTTCCTTCGAAGCTTCTTTACCTGTCGGTCCTCAATCGACATAGGTTTTTCTATAAACTTTAAGCTTTCGTCTATATGCACATCCGTATGCGGTATGGCTAGCGATTCATCAGCTAGACATTTCTTCAGATTGCAGATGTGGAACACGTTATGAATACCACTAAGCTCCTCTGGTAAGTTCAACTTGTAAGCCACCGATCCTACACATTCGATGATCTCGAATGGTTCAATATACCTCGGGCTTAACTTACCTTTCTTGCCAAATCTCATTACCCCTTTCCATGGTGATACTTTGAGCAAAACTTTATCGCCAACCTCAAACTTGAGGGATTTTCGCTTACCATCAGCATAGCTCTTTTGCCTATCACGGGCAACTTTAGGTGTTCAGTAATCTGGGTAATCTTGTCCGTTGTCTCCAGGACTAATTCTGGTCCTGATAACTGGACGTCTCCTACCTCTGCCCAACAAATGGGTGTTCTGCACTTTCTACCATATAATGCCTCAAAAGGCGCAGCCTTAATGCTGGTGTGGTAGTTATTATTGTAGGAAAATTCGATCAGAGGTAGGTACCTATCCCAACTTCCTCCTAGGTCAATCACGCATGCCCGAAGCATGTCCTCCAAGGTTTGAATAGTACGCTCACTTTGCCCATCCGTCTGTGGATGATAAGCTGTACTAAAATTTAATTGCGTACCCAGGGACTTTTGGAAACTCTCCCAGAAATGAGATGTGTATCTGGTATCCCTATCTGAGATAATAGATACCGGTACGCCATGCAGGGATACAATCTTATCCACGTACAGTTGGGCTAGCATGTCGGAACTGAAAGTTTCTCTAATAGGTAGGAAATGTGCTGACTTGGTCAGTCGATCAACTATCACCCAAATAGTGTCATTTCCTTTCTGCGTCTTGGGCAACTTGGTGATGAAGTCCATTGTTACCATTTCCCACTTCCAAGTGGGAATCTCAGGCTGTTGTAGCAAACCTGACGGTTTCTGATGCTCGGCCTTAACTTGAGCGCACGTCAGACATTTAGCCACATGGGTGGCTATAGACTTTTTCAAGCCTATCCACCAATAATTTGCCTTTACATCCTGGTACATCTTATCCGCTCCAGGATGGACGGAATATCTGGAACTGTGGGCTTCCTTAAGGATGACGTCTCGAAGTCCTCCATAAACAGGAACCCATATTCTTCCATTTAGTCTCAGGATTCCGTCTTTACCATAGGATAACTGCTCTTCAGTTACTCCTAGCTTTTCATTGGGGTAGTTAGCTTCTAATACTGCCTCTTTTTGTGCGGCTAACAACCTTTCATTTAGAATGTTCCTGACCTCAATGCTTTTGGCATTGATCCTGATTGGTTTTACCCTCTGTTTTCTGCTCAAGGCATCTGCGACTACATTAGCCTTGCCTGGATGGTATCTGATTTCACAATCATAATCGTTCAGAGTTTCCATCTAACGTCGCTGTCTCATGTTCAATTCTTTATGGTTGAACAGGTGTTGGAGGCTTTTGTGATCGGAATAGATCACATATTTGGTACCATATAAATAGTGTCTCCACAACTTTAGTGCAAATACAACGGCACCCAACTCCAGATCATGGGTGGTGTAATTCTTTTCGTGCACTTTTAATTGTCGTGAAGCGTAGGCAACGACCTTGCCTTTCTGCATTAACACACAACCCATCCTGGTGTGTGATGTATCACAGTAGACTACATATTCATCAATCCCATCAGGTAAGGTCAACACGGGAGCGTTACTCAATTTCTGCTTCAAAGTGTCGAATGACTCTTGCTGCTTAGGTCCTCAATTGAACTTGCTACTCTTGCGAGTCAGCAAAGTTAGGGGTGCTGCAATTCTTGAAAAATTCTCGATGAATCTCCTGTAGTAGCCTGCTAAACCTAGGAAACTGCGGATTTCCGTAGGTGTCTTTGGCTCTTGCCAATTCATGACAGCTTCAACTTTAGCGGGATCCACTTGAATACCACGCTCACTGACCACATGTCCAAGAAATTGGACTTCTCTCAACCAAAACTCACATTTGGAAAACTTCGCATATAGCTTTTCTTGATGAAGCAGCTTCAGAATACAACGGATGTGCTTCTCGTGGTCAGCTTGATTCTTGGAATAAATGAGAATGTCGTCGATGAAGACGATGACAAATTTGTCCAAATATGGCTTACAGACGCGATTCATGAGATCCATGAATGCGGCAGGCGCGTTAGTGAGCCCGAAAGGCATCACTAGGAACTCGTAGTGACCGTAACGAGTCCTAAACGCAGTCTTGTGCACATCTTCATCCTTAACCTTCAACTGATGATATCCCGACCTCAGGTCGATCTTGGAGAAGTAGCTTGCCCCTTGAAGTTGATCAAACAAATCGTCGATCCTGGGCAAAGGATACCTATTCTTGATAGTAACCTTGTTAAGTTCTCGGTAATCGATACATAATCGCATCGAACCGTCTTTCTTTTTGACAAATAAGATCGGCGCTCCCCAAGGAGACGAACTAGGTCTAATGAAACCCTTGGCTAGCAAATCGTCCAGCTACGTTCTTAATTCCTTCATTTCCGTAGGTGCTAGTCTATAAGGTGCTCTAGCGATAGGTGCGGCTCCAGGAATGATATCGATCCTGAATTCCACTTGCCTGTCTGGCGGCAAACCAGGCAGTTCTTCTGGAAAGACTTCAGGGTACTCCGAGATAATGGGAATGTCCTCAATCTTGGGCTTCTGTTCATCAATGGTCACTTGTGCCATATAGATAACACAACCATTCTTCAAACATTTGGATGCTTTGAGCATAGACACTTGCTCAGGCAATCCATGATGTGTATCTCCCTGAATGGTGAGAGGCTCACCAGTTGGAGTCTTGATTATACTTGCTTCCTATTGCATACAATCTGGGCTTGGTTATGCGATAACCAATCCATGCCCAATACTACATCGAAACCGGCTAACTTAAAGGGTAGCAGGGAAAGAGGAAAAGAGTGGTTCCTAATGGATATAGCACATCCATCTAATACAGTTGAGACGGTCTCTAAAGTTCCATCTGCCAACTCTACCTCATAATTTGCACTTAAGGCTTTAACAGGCAATCCTAATAGCTCACAGAATTTACTATCCACAAAAGATTTATCTGCTCCAGAATCAAACAATACTCTTGCGTAAACGTCATTAATGAGAAACGTACCAGTTATGACGTTATCGTTTTGGATGGCCTCCTGCACATTCATCTGGAAGACCCTGGCATTGGTCTTCTTCCCATCTTCAGTCTTCTTGACATTCTTTGGGCAGTTGGTCTTGATGTGCCCCTTTTCATTGCAACTGTAACAAGTTGCATCTTTCAACTTCTTGCACTCAAGAGTTCTGTGCTCAGAAGACTTACATATCCCACACATCTTGGGTTGGGATTTCTGTTCGAACCTGCACCTCCCAAAATGGTGCTTCCTACAAATCTTGCACTTGGGCCTATCGCCCGACTGTTGCTCGCTTCTCCTGGCCTCAGATCCCTTCTTACTGTCACGGTTTCCCCTATGTTTCTTGTTTGATCGACGTGAATTATCATCTTCACGTTTCCTCTTGTCAGAATCCGCATTCTTCAAGGTTCTTAGTCTCACTGCATCTTGAGTGAGGGACAGAGATAAATCGGTTACAGATCTGAATGTGATAGGTCTAGAGGCCTTCACACTAGCCTTGATTTCTGGGGCTAAACCCCCAATAAAACGCGCGATTCTCTTGGGTTCAGGGGTTACCAGGTAAGGAACCATTCTGGACAAGGTGTTGAAACTGGTGAGGTATGCCTGGCAGTCTAGGTTTTTCATAACCAGAGATAAGAATTCAGATTCTATTCGTTCAACCTCGTGCTAAGGGCAGTAGTTATCCTTGACAAGAGCAACAAATTGCTTCCAAGACATATTGTACAAGGCAACCTTTCAAGAAGCCTGGATCAACGCTCCCCACCAAGCTAGAGCCTCCCCCTTGAAAGACTGGGATGCAAACTTAACCATATCCCTCTCAGCACAACCACTGATGTCTACTACTGTCTCTATCTCGTCAAGCCATGTCATACAGTCTACAGCCCCTTTTTCTCCAGTAAACTCTCGAGGTTTACAAGATACAAAATATTTATACGTGCAACCCTTAGCACGTGGGGCTTCATCAGACACGATCTTCTTGGGGTGAACACTGTTTTCATTCGAGGAGTGTCGGTCATCATCTTTCTTAGATTTGGGTGGAGTAGGTGGTGGTTTGTTGTGAGCTTCAGAATGATTCTTCGGTTTAGCCTGCGGTGTAGGTAAAGTTCTACTACGGGTCTCACTGTACTCACTGTACTGTCGTTCTAAGGCTTTTGCAACCGCATCATTCACAATTGCTTTTAACTCAGCACCAGTTACTAAGAATTTTGCATCATCACGGTTTCCTACCGGATGGCTATTGACTTCCTCTGATCCAGCCATGTAGCTTCAATTGCTACATATAAATGATGGTCAAGGTTTTAACTCAAAGGCTCTTATAGTATTTTATGTTTTATTAACCAAGGTTTTAAATTGCCATTTTAGGTTAATTCGTTAAAACATTAGGATTTTACTATCATCCTATGATACTTTATTATTGGCACATAAGGCCTAGTCACAAGGACAGTTAAAATAAATAATTAAGATTTGATAGTATCTAGGTGTGTTAGGTTGAACCATAGTTCATTTCCATTTAATAACAGGGAGTCATAAGCTACCACTGTCCTTAGTCACGAAGGACATTTAATTATTGCCCACAGGCACTTCACTTCAAAGAAGTGGTTAAATAATTAAGGGAATTTAAAATTAACCCTTTATGAGAGATGGCCTGTGTGACTTCACTGATTCACAGTTTGCCAAAATCATTAACATACTAACAAATGTTAATAATTGGAATCTATTGTGTGGGTTGTACCATCTTGGCCAGGTTTGCAATAACACAAAGGCTAGGTTTTACCTCCAAGATTCTCTAATAGTCAACGCAGAACAGTCCTGAATTGAGATGTTAATTTATGGATCTTAACCTAATTATGGAACTACCATCTTGGCCTTGTTTTGTAACCAAAAGGCTAGGTCTTGGTTCTCTTTAAATTTTACCAAATTTAATATAATGGCAGATCTTTTTAAATTTTCATTAATTTTTCATATTTCATGCAGATAATTAATCAAAATGAAAACTTAATTAAACCATCCCATAAATTGTCTTAAACAAGTACAACATTTGCCCAAACGGGACTTCTACAAAAACAAATACCCACGCAGGGGCGAATTCAAGAACAAACCCACGCAGGGGTTAGCTAACCAAACATGCTCACGCAGGAGCAGAGTACAAAATAACAAGCTCACGCAGGAGCTGAATACTGAAGCAAAAAGTCCACGCAGGGACTGAATTACAACTAAATAAAAATAACAAGGATCTTCAATAGTCCCTCCTTTTGGACTTTCCCTTGATCAGATCTGATAGTCCTTTGAAGAATCCTCTGTTGTGTCTGCGCTCAGTCTGAATTTCCCGTTCACAACGGTCTAGTCTCTCAAGGACATCTTGCTGGCGTTCTGGAGGAATTATCTGTGGCTGTGGCGGCTGGTACACCGGTGGAGGAGGTGGCGGATGCTGGTACCCAAAAGTCGGGTAGCCAGTAGTCCATAGGCCACCATAAGGCCCCTCTGGGTGACTAGCGTTGTAATCCCATGCTTCCTGATATGGATCCACACTAGCGTAGTTGTAGTTGTAGTGGGTATGCGCCGGCTGCTCGAAGGGGTTATACGCCGCTGAACCGGCGTAAGCAGGGATTGGGTTATCGAAACCCAACGGTGGTGCCACAGGTACTGAGTTGATTTCTGGAATGGGGCTTGATGGATCCCCCAATTGTGGTTCTTCTTCTTCCTCCTGAAGTGGCGGATAATGGCTGCCACTTGATGGTTGGGGTGTGCTGATACGGACACCCCCTCGCACGGACATCCGTGCGTTCGACCTTCTCCGCCTCGGTGGCTCCGGAGGCGGTTGCTGCTCTACTGGCGGTGGCGGTGGTGGCGTGACTGCCCTGACTCGTGAACCTTCGGATGGATCCTGTTGAGGTTGCTGCTGCTGATGCTGCTGGTGGGACGACGAGTGCTCGGACGGGGTGAAATACCAGTCAATGTTTCGGAACCTCTCCTCGTAGCTGTCTGGAGCGCGATAAGGCGATCCGTGGAAAGATGATCCGTCAGATATCTCTATCGGGTGGTTGGGGGTCCCCGTAGTAGGCTCCATAGGGTCAGTATCCTCGTCCATATCGTTATTCCCAGAGAAGTGGTCTTCTGGTCCAAGTGGGTTAAAACCCACGGGTTCTGGAAAAATGTTGGCCGGATTGAACCGGCTCTGGAAGGTTGGGGTTGGGTCACCAAAGGAGTGGTGAGAGTTGGATCTCTGCAGAGGTATAAAGGCTGGTGGTTGGTCGTTGGGCTCATTCTCCGATTGGGGCCCAAAGGAGTGTTGGTAAGAAGGTGAAGAGCTGAGGGAAACTGACCATCTCCCGGGTTCAACATAGAGCCTCCATGGCTCTTGCGGGCTGGTGCTCATATTAATTGATGGGGTTCGCCGGTGCGAAGGCCCGGCTTCGTGATCATGACCCGTGACGGGTCCCTTGCCCCGACCGCGGAGAAATCTTGGTGGCATGATGACCTGCATACAGTATTTAGATAATAACAACAATATAATTATAAAAGGCTCAAAATAAAACAAAACAGAGTTTGTCCTATGTTCGATGTCTAGACTCGGAACTCGAAGAATATGCAATTTGTGCACTGAGATTAAACACAAAAGGCTGGTGTTTAATTCACTCAGTGTTGGCTCTGATACCAACCTGTCACACCCCGAATTTCCACGTGTCACCGGTGGGCCCGGTGGGGGAGTATCGTGACATAGTTGATATCATCATAGTCAAACAACACAAATTATAATGCACAGCGGAAGCAAAAGAAATAGATTTATTTCAACCATCAAATGTAATATTAAAGTATTACAAGTAGTCGAAATAGATCCACAGGCGGATCGGAATAAAAGGAGAAAAATTGTTCAACAGATAAATGCATCCCAAAGCTTGCGAGACTCTATGATGCTAAGGAGAGACCAGCCTATTACGTATAGCACCTGCACTTAATCTTTTTGGGGAAAATACGTCAGTTTACACTGGTAAATACAATTTAACTGACTCATTTTGAAAAGGTTTTAAAAATTGATTTAAATGCTCAAGGCATAAAGCATTTTATAACTTGGGAATAATTAGTCAAAGTTAAACTTGTAAAAGATTTACATGTTTGTTGTGCGTTCAGTCGCCCGAGTCGTGTCGGGTTTAAGGTTAATTGACACACCACTTAGTATAAGTCCGCGGCGGGAAGCCAACGTTTATACCTTAATAATGGACATAATACCGGGTGTACGCCTACTCCCGGGTGTCAAGGTCGTGGCCAAAAATGATGCCAAGGATATCCGGGACATGGTCAATAAGCTCCCAAAGGCGTAAAAACAAACAAAACCAAGTTTTCAAACGGGTCACATTGATAGTACCCAACTACTAATGAGTTGGGGTCAATTGCCCGACCAAGCGGTATTTTATATACCGTACCCCCAAGCCCGTATAGGGAAAATAAGTTAAAAGTATTTACCTGAGCAAGTATAAACCACAAAAGCAACAATGCAAGTGTCTTTTACTGGGCTCCTATTCTGGAACGAAGGTTTATAATAACCTATTAGAATCCTAACGGGTCTTTTAACATAGCCTAAGCTTAGACCGGTTAGTTTCGAAGAATAAATATGGTTTAATCGCGAGGAATGCGAAAACCGGGAAGGAATGTGATTTGGACCCTACAAGCTTGGATACTTGTATAATATGGGTAAACCAAACACATTCTGAATTTAGAGACTAAGATGATATGATTTGACCCGTTTCGGCTAATATGCGTGAACTAGTCACATAAGCCGATCCGAACGCGAAAGTGCGTAACGAGTAACCATATAAGTCATATGCAAGTTTCCTGAGATGATATGTACCAAATATGTTGTAATATCAGTAAGGTATGTCCAATTATGTCCCAAATAATTTTAAACACCAATTACGCCTCATAAGGGTATTTTGGAAATTTTACATAAGCTAAAAAGATAAAAACGGGCAATCTGAGTTTTCATCTCTAGTTTACTGTTATAATATGAAATTCTACTAAATATATCAGTAGGTATTAGACCTTTTATATAAAAACTAGTTTTGACATATACTATGTCGTAAAAATGCCTAAAAAGGCGATTTGGAGCCATTTCCGGGTTTTAAAAGAAAAGCTGATATTTTTATAATTCCAGAAGGCTCAAAATATTATATTTAGCATAATAAATCAGTAGGAAAAAGTTTGGGGTCAAAAGGTTTTGTAAAACTCATTTTATGGCCGAAAAGGGCAAAACCGGCATAAGCCGAATTATACTTAAAACCTCTAATTATGCTCAGCCTAAAAATAAATAAAAATCTTTAAAATTCCCAAAATATTATTACATAACAGTGGGTATAAGGTTTTGGTATAAAATCTAAGTTTAAATAGGCTATGCGTTAATTACGCTAATTATTTACTAAGAAAGCTTCTAATTACGCTAATGAGCATAACTCTTATTCTAGACTTCAAACTGATGTCAAATTTTGGGGACAAGTTTATAATTTAGTAACTAAGGTGTCTACCCTTATATATTTTCAAAAATCATGATTTTTGGACATTTGGGCATAACGGTCAACATATGGGCATTTAACGGAAACATGCATACGAACAAGATATCTAATGAACCACGTTGTATAATCAAAGGAGGATATACTAACATGTTATTAGGTCCAAAAGAAGCTCTAAGGCAATCTTAATCTTAACTAAAACGGGTCAGAACTGAAAGTCAAAGCGAAAGTCAAACTATGCGACTTTCAGTTCCGAACCGGGTTTAAACAGAAAATTGTCGAGTTGAACATGTTGGAACATGTTCTTATACTTATTACCAAGTTATATTAATGTTCAAATAGGTTACATGCAACCTACATTGATAATTATGCATTAATTTGAAATTAAGCATTCTGTTGACTTTTTGTGATTAACTTTGACTCGACAATTGACATGCTTAGAGTGGGAATCTGGAAACACCCTTTTAAGGATTTGTTACCCACTTAATTACCTTCCTAAAGGTACCTTTAATTCGTGATTTGACAGAGCACATTATGTGTGACAACCCTCACAAAACCAGGTATCCGTACGACTTAATTAACTATTAATTGTTGCCTAATTACTGTGCTTAACTGAGATTTCTGATAAACTGCTACTTGATTGTTGATACTTGTACATATCTGCATCATACTTTGATTTTTCTGTCACTACATTATTTGCTTACTGAACTCTAGTGACAAACATGATGCACAAAAGCACAGTAGCATTTGAACGGATAACCTATTGAACATGCTGATATAGCCAGCATCAGGCAAACACTGCCTCTAAAGGCCTGAATGAGCCAGAAATATTTTACTACACCCATAGTGTGTGTAGGGATACAAGGGTTGTATAACTGCGTCTCTATGAATAAGATACAGAGATTGGATGTGCCTAAAACGTACTCTAAGCACGAAACACAACATTTTTATCAACACACTAGCTTCTAGCTAATTAATAAAGTGCCAAAATATGGGGAAATATTCCTGACACTTTGCAGAATAAATTGTGTCGCTAAAAATATTATTTACGACGCTTAAAGGATTACTTAAGCACTTTAACGGATTACTATCCAACCGAACAGCCGGACTATACCCGGAACATAAAAATATTGTCAGAAATATTATTAGTATTTTTCTGAGCCAGTTAGGGTCCCTGATTACCCTAACACCCGCTTTATAACGCGTCATGCAACTAACGGGGTTAATCCCTAAAGTTAACCGACTTAACTAAACTGAACTCTAACTGTACAATTAAAAACCAACCGGATACCCCCCCCCCCCCCCCTTTAAAGAGATCGGCCAAACCTAGGGACAAGAGGGTACAAGCTTTTTGATTATTTTATTTGATTGTGTGGATATCTAGAGAAAATAAAATCCGTTGGACGATAATCAAACTTTTGTCTATAAAATCAACCTTAAGCACATTAGAGATTACACCACACTTCACCAAAATCTCACTCTCTCTCTTGCTCTCCTACCTCTCGGCCGAACTCCCCACACCCACCCATCATATTTTCGAGTTCTTGTCTAGCCATTCCAAGCTTATACAAGGCTTACGGATCACGTATAAGGAAGCTTGAAGCAAGCGGAAGTTGAAGGACCTCATTTCTTTGCTTTTATCCACGCCATTTTCGCCAAAGATCTTCCCTAGCCCCGAGCTAGAGGTATAACGTTTAAAACTCGCTCTTGATCGTATCTAAAGTGGTTAATATGATTTTTAACGGTTAAAAGTCGGAATCATGCGTTTTGAATCTTTAAAGGCTACTAAAACTCGAATATTGTTGGTTAAAAGCTTATAACGCTTGTAAAAGTCGTAGTATTCGAATATGTTGATTATTGAGGCCCGATCTACGATGTGGTGGCTCTTATCATCGTTTAACCCGACTTTGTTAAGATCACGAATCTTGACATACGCTTGTTTCTATTGGTACAAGGGTTAAAAGGTGAAACTCCACCACACGAGAAACATGAACTTGTGTAAAAGTATTTTGACTTGTAAAATAGTATTTAAAACGAGCCGATCTACGTATGTACAAGTGGTATATTCGTAGAACCAAGTGTCGAGAAAATCATGTTTTATAAAAGTTGGATGACATGTTAACAAATATGATTTTTACAAACTACAAGTGTATAAACACTTGTGAAACGAAAGATCCGACAAAATAACAATTTTTACAAAAGTTGTCGGGAAGTTGTAAAGGATGATTTGTTCCAAAAACGGGGTTTTTACAAGACTAAGCTATTTTATACATAGATCCACTAAATATAAGGTGATCTACATTACGACTTTCGGAAAAATTACAAGTTCATGTAACAACGCGACTTTACATACTAGTCTACAAGATCGATGTGTTAAAACTGGTTTGAAGTATCGGAACTTGATTGGTTGATTAAAGAAATTGTTGATGTGATTTTGTAAAAGAAAATGATACGCTTGAAAGCGTGGCCACCTCCAGTTACAGGGGAAACTCTGGCGAAATTTTTCTAAAATCTAGCACTTAGAATTATTTGCAAGTGTTAAACTATTTTGAGATGTTTTCAAAATACATTTCGCCATGACTTTATTTATTAAATAATCGGAGGTGGGATTTTCACAAAAACTAAACGTGATAAATATTTATTCGATAAATATATTTTTTCACCACACTGTTTATGATTATTTTGTGAAAATATATAAATACTATTTTTAGAGTAAAAATAATATTTACAAACTGTGACGAACCCAAAATAATACCAACGCCTACACGACAAACATATAAGTTACAACGGTAATTACTATTACCACTTAATCGCCAAAACGTAACTTACGCTTTATACGGAAATATTCATAAATGCGTATATTGTCAACGTATTATTTTGGAAAGTATTATACGAAGAGAAAATATATTATTTTTGAGAAAAATAATTATATTTTGGAATGAGAAATAAAATATATTAAGTGAGACTTAATATTATAAACGCACATGTATTAATTCCCCCATCCTTGGGAAGGAAATTAACTACCAATTATGTACAAGGAACAGTTGTCTAACTGTTTCCCAAAAATTAAACTATAAAGCTAAAGCACGGCCATCCGTCTAATAGAATTAGCACATGTAGGTCGTTGCACAGCTTTCGGACATTTGGAGTGCTTGATTTAGCGACGCACTGACTGTGAGTTCATGTCCCCCTTTTCTCTTAACTGTTTTCAGTTTTCTAAACTGCGGGGGTGAAATACATGTTACAATGATTATGAATATGTTTATACATGGTATGATTAGCGTAAGGAGGTTTGTTACTTAGATCATGTGAGTGGGTAGGCGGAAACTTGAGGCCATTAATCCTCATAGAAGGACCGAGGGACAGGAGTGGTAGATCTATCTGGGTGTAGCGAGCCCAGCCCCAGGTCCAGCTGAACGGACCTCGGGGTGACTTAGTGCCCGACGCATAAATCCGCTAGGTTTGAGTCTTCCTACTTGCACTTCACACATATCAATGGCCTTGCAAACCATTGGTGATCTCTTTTTCCTTATTTGCTACATACCAGGTTTTTGATAAAGGTTTATATACTCACTTTCGCATGAACTCGCTCAACATTATTGTTGATTTTTCAACTTACATGTATTTCAGGAAATTAACGATCTGGCACGGTATGGCTTGTTTTCCGCTGCATTAGGCTCAAGGTCATCCAGGGTTCGGGGAATGTGACTCTTACCTGGACAAGTCACAGTCCTTGAATCTCGTTTATGTTAAGTTTGTGATGTAATGTTTGAACAAGTTCTTGGCTGTTAGGGTGTTATCCCGTAAGACAATGTTTTGGTATTTTTATTTTAGTGGATGATCTTGCATATTTTTAATTCATATAGCTTGTTATGATTAAGCTATGGTATTAAGAAGTCACACCAAATTAACCACGCTTCCGCAAAGCCAGGGTGTGACAGCTTGGTATCAGAGCTCTGATCATAGCGAACTAGGATTCCTTCTTGAGTCTAGACTATGATCACTAGGGCTCTCACGAAAACATTTTCTGCATACCACTTAAGTCCAGATCCAAAACGTTTTTACAAACAAATGTTGAGCACATTTCATTTATTCATTATTAGGCTCAGTCCTGAAGACTGAGGCTCGGTCTTGGAGGCCGAGGCTCGATCTTAGAGATCGAGGTAGATGTTATTTATGTTAGGCTCAGTCTTGGAGGCTAAGGCTCGGTCTTGGAGGCCGAGGCTCGATCTTAGAGATCGAGGTAGATGTTTGTTGTTTTAGGCTCAGTCTTGGAGGCTGAGGCTTGGTCTTGGAGGCCGAGGCTCGATCTAAGAGGTCGAGGTGGATGATAGAGCAGTCTTAGAGACTGGGAGGAATTTGGCTAGTGGGACTAGGAATGTCAGTCTAGGAGACTGGGAGGCTAGTGGGACTAGGAGAATTATTTGATTGATTATTGTTGACTTACATGTTTATATGAATATATGATTGATTATTATACGTATGTGTGTTTGTGTTACAAACATCATGCCTTCATCATGTACTAGAAGGATGGACACTACGAATCCCATGGCCATAGTATCAGACGACATAGTTGCAGCGGAGCACGAGGTGTACATTTCCGATACTACCGGCATAGACGATGACGACTTTCAGCCCCTTTTGCGCTGCCTGATGTCGTAGCAGAGCCTACTGATGGCCATCTTGTTGGGAATTTGCCACTCGTGGTGATCCCTGTTCCTGTACCCCTTGCCGCTTATCCCATTGTTGATATGCCCCCCCCGACGTGGCCTCTGACGACGATAACGATCTACTAGAAAGAGGGCCCATTTGAGGGCGAGGCCCTATTGCTGCTGGTATTAACCTACTGCTTGCGGACACTCCTGCAGGGGAAACTTATGCCCATTCCCCTGTCCCAGACTCATTTGAGTTCCTGACATCCACATTTTCGCATACAGGGAGTGCAGCACCATTCACACGACGCCGACCCTGATACGGCATCATCAGCTGCACCGGTTCCCGCACACAGCTTTGAGTTTGATCACAGTACTGAGGGTGATCTTGTTCTTCCACCCGGTTTTGATTCAGGCCCTGACCTTGAGTTCATACACTTAAACCAGCCCTTGGAGGATCCTGTAACCCTCCATGATGGTTGATCCAGCTAATTTTGAGATGGAGTTTGTTGATCCGGAGCCAGCCGTGGCCCCTGAGCCAGGCGTTGCTCCTAACACCGCATTGGAGCATGACCCTGTTCATGCCGATGCACCTGCTGTTGCTCCTTGATTGATCATCTGCTTGGACGAGAGAAGACCTGGGGTAACTGTGCAAGACAATTTAATATTACGGGGGCCCACGTAATAACGACTTGTAGTGCACAGAAATCCTGGTGGACTCTGCGGGTCAAGCTAATGAAAACCAATGTAGCAGGAAATAACTCAAACACGAATGACCAAGGCGATGAAGCCTCGAGTTCATTCTATTTCAAAAACAAGCCAAATTGGCAAGCCTATGTGGAGGCTCAGAAAATTTATTTCCCCACCCATACGTTGAGTATATTTATGTGTAAAATTGGGTGAGTACATGATGGCTTACGGTGCTATGTATCTCATAGACAATTGGAAAGTTGTCTAACCCACTTCATGCCATTCCGGCAGAAGAGAATGCCACCCAGGCGTGACACAAACACCAGTATGTTGCCAAGGATAGGAGCCGAGCTGCAAAAACGCAACTCACAGGCAATTGCACGACATGAAGCTCTCCGCTTTTAGCACAACAATGGCACTATTGGAAATAATCCCTAGCTGACCGCACCTATAAGCAGTTCCTAAACTGCAAGCCTTTGAACTTCGACGAAACAGAAAGCGCCATTGCATTTGTTCGTTGGCCCGAAAAGATTGACTCCATTCTAAGAAAGACAAACTGTTCGCCCCAAATGGAGTGATACCTTTACCTCAAGGTCATTACTAGACGGCACACTCTCATGGTGGGACCATCATGTTCAGGCCCTTAGCACGGATGCTACTTATGCACTGAGCTGGGACGAGCTCAAGGAAATGATTGAGAAGAAATGTTGTTCTAGGACTGGAATTCAGAAGCTTAAGGTGGAGTTCTGGAATTTGAAAATGGAGAGACCCGAGATTCCTTAACATGTCCAGAAATCGCACGACTTGGCTAGGGTCGTCCCCTACTATGTCATTATTGTTGTATGATACAGTTATGTACATATAAGCTTTACATTGTGGTCTCGATTTGTGGTAATGCAATCGTAGTATTCTCATCACTTGTGATGTTTGATCTATGGTTTATGTTCTATGACATGAGATGTTATGTGGCTGATTTATTGATAGCATGAGCTGTTATGTGCTGATATTGTTGAATACATACGTACATTTTACCTGCTACGACCTAACCTATGTGAAACATCTTTTAGAAGATGCCACCAAGACGCGAAATGCGCATACCCACCAACGAGGCGGAACTTCAGGAAATCATTGCTGCAGTCATCGCACAATACGAGGCCCATCACTCCGAGCGCAACGGAGGTACCTCGGAAGATAACGGTTGTCCCTACTGGCATTTCCTCAGCTACAAGCCTCCGAAGTTCGACGGCACTGGAGGTGCCATAGCTTTTGTGAAATGGATTGAAAGTATGGATTCCATCTTTCGAATGAGTGGTTGTACGCCAGAACAACAAGTCCTATACGTTTCTGGGTTGTTTCAAGATGGAGCTCGACTATGGTGGTACCTTCAGGTTCAAATGAAGGGCGAAACCGCAGCATATGCATTATCATGGGATGAACTGAAGGGAATGATACATGAGAAGTATTGCTCCAAAGAGGAAACCCAGAAGTTGGAAGGGGAATTCCAGAGCCTGATAATGGAAGGTCCAAAAATGTTGGGATACATGCAAAGACTTCATGAGTTGGCACGAGTTATTCCCCACTTAGCGGAACCAGAAATGAGGAAATTGGGACAGTTCATTTGGGAACTGGCACCAGAAGTCATGAGCTTAATGGCAGCATCTACGCCACCAACAACTATTGCTGCAAGCAAGATGGGTTTGGCACTCGTTACGGAAGCCATTAGACTAGAAAAACTTGCAAACCCTGATAGGGAGACTCAGGTAGAGTCATCTGGAAAGAACAAAAGGAAGCTTACCGAAGATACCCGAACAAATAATGATGAATAAAGATCTATTCGAGGTTGTTTTGACTGCGGAGACAAAGGGCATTTCAAGAAAGATTGCCCTAACAATAGACAGGCCAATGATAAGATTTGCTTGGAAACTAAAGCAAGACGTGCTGGGTGCAAGTATCACCATGAATGTGGATGTCGGAAGCCTAGGTGCGGGAGGAAAAGGCACAACAAGGATGGTTGTGGGATGAAGAGTCCCAAACAAGGAGAAAATCGTAACAACGCTCAGGGTGGAAGCAGGAAAGGAAATGGCCGAGTGCTAGGATGCTTCCATTGTGGGGACATTGGACATCTTAAGAGAGAATGCCCGGAGTTGAAACAAGACCGTGAGAGAACACCCAGCATCGGAGTTTGTGAAGCATGCCAGGATCCAGGCATGATTACTGGTACGTTCTTTAACAACCAAAACTTTCGCATCTATCTTGTGTGAAACTGGTGCCGATTATGGCTTCGTATCATTAGAATTTAAGAATATGCTTGGTTTAACTGCTAGTAAATTAGATACTCAATTGAATTGGCGAATGGGAAGTTAGTAGAAACTAACGAGGCGACTCGAGGTTGCGTAATCGAGTTGGGAGAGCGTGAGTTTGCTCTCGATCTACTACCAGTCCAGTTGGAAAGCTTCGACGTAGTAGTAGGGATGGATTGGTTATCGAGTAACAAAGCAGAGATAGTTTGTCACGAGAAGGTAATTCGTATCCCGACCGATGATGGTGAGACCATTGTTGTTCATGGGGAGAAGCGTGAGACGCCGTTAAGGATGATTAGCTGCCTGAAGGCAAGGAAGTGTCTGCAGAAAGGATGTGTTGCTTTTCTGGCACACATTATGGATAAAAAGGCTGTTGGGCCGAAGATCGAAGACATCCCTGTCGTGAGGGAATACCCAGAAGTCTTTCCAGAAGACTTGCCTGGCTTGCCGCCTCAAAGGCAAGTGGAGTTTCGCATCGACTTAGTTCCAGGCGCCGCGCCTGTGGCTAAGGCACCCTACAGACTTGCTCCGTCTGAGATGCAAGAGCTGTCGACACAACTTCAAGAGTTGTTAGACAAGGGTTTTATCCGACCAAGCTTCTCGCCTTGGGGAGCTCCAGTTTTGTTTGTGAAGAAGAAGGACGGTAGTTTCCGTATGTGCATTGACTACAGAGAATTGAACAAGCTGACGATCAAGAATAGGTATCCTTTGCCAAGAATCGATGACCTATTCGACCAGCTTCAAGGTTCAAGCTTCTATTCAAAGATCGATCTTCGATCTGGATACCATCAACTACGGATACAGGAAGAGAGTATTCCGAAGACAGCCTTCAGAACTCAATATGGACACTACGAGTTCCTCGTTATGCCGTTTGGGTTGACAAACGCACCTGCTGTGTTCATGGACTTGATGAACCGAGTTTGTAAGCCATACCTGGATAAGTTCGTAATTGTATTCATCGACGACATCTTGATTTATTCAAAGACGAAGGCTGAGCACGAGCAACATCTTAGAGCTATTCTAGAGTTGCTGAAGAAGGAACAGTTGTACGCCAAGTTCTCTAAGTGTGAGTTTTGGCTAAGAGAAGTGCAATTCCTTGGACACGTGGTGAATGGAGATGGAATCCACGTGGACCCCACCAAGATCGAGGCAATCAAAGATTGGGAAACGCCAAAGACGCCAACCGAGATTCGGCAATTCTTGGGATTGGCTGGCTATTATCGAAGGTTCATCGAGAACTTTTCAAAGATCGCTCAACCATTGACACTCCTCACGCAGAAGGACAAGAAGTTTGATTGGGGAATCAAACAGGAGGAAGCATTTCAGATATTGAAGGATAAGCTTTGTAACGCGCCAATCTTAGCTCTACCAGAAGGTACAGATGATTTTGTGGTATACTGCGACGCATCGCGTCAAGGATTGGGTTGTGTGTTGATGCAACGCCAAAAGGTTATCGCCTACGCATCACGCCAACTGAAAGTGCACGAAAAGAACTATACCACTCATGATTTGGAGCTAGGCGCAGTGGTTTTTGCTTTGAAGATCTGGAGACACTACCTTTACGGTACAAAGTGCACAATCTTCACAGATCACAAGAGCCTCCAGCATATATTCAATCAGAAGGAGTTGAATATGAGGCAAAGGCGATGGGTCGAGTTGTTGAACGATTACGACTGCGAGATCAAGTATCATCCAGGGAAGGCGAATGTGGTCGCTGATGCCCTAAGTCGTAAAAGAGAGAATCAAGCCCATAAGGGTTAGGGCTATGGAAATGATAATTCAAACCGACCTTTCCTCGCGCGTTCGTGCAGCACAGAAGGAAGCTCTCAAGGAAGGAAACCTTGAGGAAAAATATCCCCGTGGGATGGAGAAGATATTGGTGCCAAACAGGGAAGGAACGTTGTGTTTTGAGAAAAGGATTTGGGTTCCTCTGTTTGGTGGTTTATGAGAGGTTATCTTTGATGAAGCTCACAAGTCGCGGTACTCTATCCACCCTGGAGCGGATAAGATGCACCAGGATCTTAAAGATTATTACTGGTGGCCTAGGATGAAAGGCGATGTTGCTATTTACGTGACCAAATGTTTAACTTGCGCCAAAGTTAAGGCGGAATACCAGACTTCGGGACTTCTGCAGCAACCAAAAATTCCCCAGTGGAAGTGGGAAGAAATCTCCATGAATTTTATTACGAAGTTGCCAAGAACGCCAAAAGGCCATGACACTATCTGGGTGATAGTGGACCGCTTAACGAAGTCAGCACACTTCTTACCTATCCGCGAGAAGGATAATACAAGCAAATTGGCTGAAATCTACATGAGAGAGATTGTTGCACGCCATGGAGTACCTCTCTCGATTATCTCTGATAGAGACGGAAGGTTCGTGTCAAGAATATGGCAATCCTTCCAGGAAGCTTTTGGCTCAAAGCTGAATATGAGCACTGCTTTTCACCCGCAGACCGACGGACAAAGTGAGCGGACGATTCAGACGTTGGAGGACATGCTGAGAGCACGTGTTATGGATTTAGGCGGTAGCTGGGATAAGCATTTACCCCTGGTTGAGTTTTCATACAACAACAGCTACCACACCAGTATTGGTGCCGCGCCATTCGAAGCGTTATATGGGCGCAAATGCAGGTCGCCGCTCTGTTGGTCTGACGCGGGTGATAGACAATTGGTAGGTCCCGATGTAGTTCAGGAAACTACAGATAAGATCGCGCAAATCCGAGATCGCATTAGTGTGGCTCGTGACCGTCAGAAGACCTACGCAGATCTAAAAAGGAAACCTCAGGAGTTTGAGGTTGGGGATATGGTTTTGTTGAAGGTATCACCCTGGAAGGGTGTGGCACGCTTTGGGAAGCGTGGGAAGTTGAATCCGCGCTACATTGGTCCTTTCAAGGTTTTGGAAAGAATTGGGACCGTAGCATACAAGTTGGATCTACCTGCCGAACTGAATAATGTTCACGATACATTTCATGTATCCAATCTGAAGAGAAGTCCAACTCAAGTTAACGTTGCCATTCCTACCGACGAAATTCATATTGATGACACGCTCCACTTCGTTGAAGAACCTGTCGAGGTCACGGATTGGAAAGTAAACAAGACCTGCCGGAGCAGTGTCAAGCTCGTCAAGGTTCGCTGGAATGCTAGACATGGTCCTGAGTTCACCTGGGAGCGTGAAGACCGAATGAAAGAGAAATACCCCCACTTATTTCCTGAGAACCCTGCTTCTATAAGCAGAATTTAAAATTTCGGGACGAAATTTATTTAACGGGGGGAGAATGTGACAACCCTCACAAAACCAGGCATCCGTACGACTTAATTAACTATTAATTGTTGCCTAATTACTGTGCTTAACTGAGATTTCTGATAAACTGCTACTTGATTGTTGATACTTGTACATATCTGCATCATACTTTGATTTTTCTGTCACTACATTATTTGCTTACTGAACTCTAGTGACAAACATGATGCACAAAAGCACAGTAGCATTTGAACGGATAACCTATTGAACATGCTGATATAGCCAGCATCAGGCAAACACTGCCTCTAAAGGCCTGAATGAGCCAGAAATATTTTACTACACCCATAGTGTGTGTAGGGATACAAGGGTTGTATAACTGCGTCTCTAGGAATAAGATACAGAGATTGGATGTGCCTAAAACGTACTCTAAGCACGAAACACAGCATTTTTATCAACACACTAGCTTCTAGCTAATTAATAAAGTGCCAAAATATGGGGAAATATTCCTGACACTTTGCAAAATAAATTGTGTCGCTAAAAATATTATTTACGACGCTTAAAGGATTACTTAAGCACTTTAACGGATTACTATCCAACCGAACAACCGGACTATACCCGGAACATAAAAATATTGTCAGAAATATTATTAGTATTTTTCTGAGCCAGTTAGGGTCCCTGATTACCCTAACACCCGCTTTATAACGCGTCATGCAACTAACGGGGTTAATCCCTAAAGTTAACCGACTTAACTAAACTGAACTCTAACTGTACAATTAAAAACCAACCGGATACCCCCCCCCCTTTAAAGAGATCGGCCAAACCTAGGGACAAGAGGGTACAAGCTTTTTGATTATTTTATTTGATTGTGTGGATATCTAGAGAACATAAAATCCGTTGGACGATAATCAAACTTTTGTCTATAAAATCAACCTTAAGCACATTAGAGATTACACCACACTTCACCAAAATCTCACTCTCTCTCTTGCTCTCCTACCTCTCGGCCGAACTCCCCACACCCACCCATCATATTTTCGAGTTCTTGTCTAGCCATTCCAAGCTTATACAAGGCTTACGGATCACGTATAAGGAAGCTTGAAGCAAGCGGAAGTTGAAGGACCTCATTTCTTTGCTTTTATCCACGCCATTTTCGCCAAAGATCTTCCCTAGCCCCGAGCTAGAGGTATAACGTTTAAAACTCGTTCTTGATCGTATCTAAAGTGGTTAATATGATTTTTAACGGTTAAAAGTCGGAATCATGCGTTTTGAATCTTTAAAGGCTACTAAAACTCGAATATTGTTGGTTAAAAGCTTATAACGCGTGTAAAAGTCGTAGTATTCGAATATGTTGATTATTGAGGCCCGATCTACGATGTGGTGGCTCTTATCATCGTTTAACCCGACTTTGTTAAGATCACGAATTTTGACATACGCTTGTTTCTATTGGTACAAGGGTTAAAAGGTGAAACTCCACCACACGAGAAACATGAACTTGTGTAAAAGTATTTTGACTTGTAAAATAGTATTTAAAACGAGCCGATCTACGTATGTACAAGTGGTATATTCGTAGAACCAAGTGTCGAGAAAATCATGTTTTATAAAAGTTGGATGACATGTTAACAAATATGATTTTTACAAACTACAAGTGTATAAACACTTGTGAAACGAAAGATCCGACAAAATAACAATTTTTACAAAAGTTGTCGGGAAGTTGTAAAGGATGATTTGTTCCAAAAACGGGGTTTTTACAAGACTAAGCTATTTTATACATAGATCCACTAAATATAAGGTGATCTACATTACGACTTTCGGAAAAATTACAAGTTCATGTAACAACGCGACTTTACATACTAGTCTACAAGATCGATGTGTTAAAACTGGTTTGAAGTATCGGAACTTGATTGGTTGATTAAAGAAATTGTTGAAGTGATTTTGTAAAAGAAAATGATACGCTTGAAAGCGTGGCCACCTCCAGTTACAGGGGAAACTCTGGCGAAATTTTTCTAAAATCTAGCACTTAGAATTATTTGCAAGTGTTAAACTATTTTGAGATGTTTTCAAAATACATTTCGCCATGACTTTATTTATTAAATAATCGGAGGTGGGATTTTCACAAAAACTAAACGTGATAAATATTTATTCGATAAATATATTTTTTCACCACACTGTTTATGATTATTTTGTGAAAATATATAAATACTATTTTTAGAGTAAAAATAATATTTACAAACTGTGACGAACCCAAAATAATACCAACGCCTACACGACAAACATATAAGTTACAACGGTAATTACTATTACCACTTAATCGCCAAAACGTAACTTACGCTTTATACGGAAATATTCATAAATGCGTATATTGTCAACGTATTATTTTGGAAAGTATTATACGAAGAGAAAATATATTATTTTTGAGAAAAATAATTATATTTTGGAATGAGAAATAAAATATATTAAGTGAGACTTAATATTATAAACGCACATGTATTAATTCCCCCATCCTTGGGAAGGAAATTAACTACCAATTATGTACAAGGAACAGTTGTCTAACTGTTTCCCAAAAATTAAACTATAAAGCTAAAGCACGGCCATCCGTCTAATAGAATTAGCACATGTAGGTCGTTGCACAGCTTTCGGACATTTGGAGTGCTTGATTTAGCGACGCACTGACTGTGAGTTCATGTCCCCCTTTTCTCTTAACTGTTTTCAGTTTTCTAAACTGCGGGGGTGAAATACATGTTACAATGATTATGAATATGTTTATACATGGTATGATTAGCGTAAGGAGGTTTGTTACTTAGATCATGTGAGTGGGTAGGCGGAAACTTGAGGCCATTAATCCTCATAGAAGGACCGAGGGACAGGAGCGGTAGATCTATCTGGGTGTAGCGAGCCCAGCCCCAGGTCCAGCTGAACGGACCTCGGGGTGACTTAGTGCCCGACGCATAAATCCGCTAGGTTTGAGTCTTCCTACTTGCACTTCACACATATCAATGGCCTTGCAAACCATTGGTGATCTCTTTTTCCTTATTTGCTACATACCAGGTTTTTGATAAAGGTTTATATACTCACTTTCGCATGAACTCGCTCAACATTATTGTTGATTTTTCAACTTACATGTATTTCAGGAAATTAACGATCTGGCACGGTATGGCTTGTTTTCCGCTGCATTAGGCTCAAGGTCATCCAGGGTTCGGGGAATGTGACTCTTACCTGGACAAGTCACAGTCCTTGAATCTCGTTTATGTTAAGTTTGTGATGTAATGTTTGAACAAGTTCTTGGCTGTTAGGGTGTTATCCCGTAAGACAATGTTTTGGTATTTTTATTTTAGTGGATGATCTTGCATATTTTTAATTCATATAGCTTGTTATGATTAAGCTATGGTATTAAGAAGTCACACCAAATTAACCACGCTTCCGCAAAGCCAGGGTGTGACCTTATGATTAATCACGAAGTCAAACCTTAATTACGACGGTTTGACTTTTACTTAATTAACTAAGTTAGAATGGATTAAAGGAGGTTAAGGACACTTACAAGAGTCCTAAGAAGGATTATGGAGCCTAAGAAAATGGGTTGCTGACCAGGGAAGCTACAGAGAGTCTTGAACCAATGTTCCAAGTGAGCAAGTGCCAAATGATCACACTCAAGTCCCTTATATAGTGAACTAGGAGCCTTAGGATTTTGCCAAGATAGTCTAGGGTAGTTAGGAGATGATCCCAGGTGTCCCTAAAGGCCTAAAAACTGCCTAGCAAGCCCATAGATTCGAAATGTTACATTTTAAGTCGGTTAAACAGGTTAAACAGGCAGCTGTCCAAAAGCTACTGCCAGCGACGGTCTTACGGACCGTAAGCTTGAGGCCTTACGGTCCGTAAGGACCTCTTGCGGACCGTAAGCTAAAGGGGTTACGGTCCGTAACCGACCTTACTGAAACAGGTTCAGGTGCCCTACTTACGGACCGTAAGCCTAAGGCTTTGCGGTCCGTAACCGATGGCCAGAGGACAAAAACTTGTGAATTTTTAAGTCTTGACCATGCATTCAACTAACTCCGAAACATGCCTTCTCTTTTCAGTTTGTGGGCCATCTTGACCAGCCATTGCATGCCTAACTCGCTCTTACATGTTCCCCATTCAATTCAACTTATGAGGGCCTTGAAAATTTGACGGAGATTTCCAAGAATGAGTCTTGGATTCTCATAGAAGTTGGCCAAGGAATAATTAATTATATTAATTCTTATTTACAAGAATTTCATTTAGATTAGAAGTAGTAACAACCTATAATTCCAAAGTTCTTGATAAAGATGCAACTTTATTTATTTGAGTGCAACCGGTTATCATATGAGATGATCATTAATTGATTTAAGGATCTTGGGATTTAAAAAAAAAATTTGGGTCGCTCAGAGGTGATTTAATAACGTGTCGCCCTTGGGTCGTTCAGAGGTATTTTAAATAACATGACGCCCTTTTTATTGGAAATCCTACCACACATCCTTTTTATTTAATCCGGTTTCTCTGACACGTCTGTCACACATGATACGTGTCTTTATTCTAATGGACAGGAATTTTCGAGGTGTTACATCTAGGTTGTTTCGTGTCCCAGATAGCTTTGCTGAGTAAATGTACGAACGATTTTCATTTCTACAGCAAAATTAGAAGATAAATATCCACTAGGGTTTAACCCCCCTGAGTTTTAGGGGCCCTGATCCTGATTCCGATTGTTTCGAAAATTTTAGGGTTTATGCGGAATTACTTGGGTTTCTCAATTAGGGTTTCCTTAATAGATAATTAACATTCTAATTATTAATTTTAGTGAGAGTTGTTACATCCTCCCCACCTTAAGAAAAATCTCGTCCTCGAGATTCACTAAAATAGATGAGGGTATTTCCGCTTCATTTCTGACTCCAGTTCCCAAGTGTATTCTGGTCCTCTCTTTGAATTCCATTTGACTTTCACCAGTACTAGTTGCTTGTGTTTGAGAAACTTGATTTTCTTATCTTCTATTTGTAAAGGTTTCTCTATGAATTTCAGCTTTTCATTTACCTCCACATCTTGAAGAGGTACTACCAGGGATTCGTCTGATAGGCATTTCTTGAGATTGGATATATGAAATACATCATGTACTCCAGCTCATTCTTCTGGTAGTTGTAAGCGATAAGCAACTGGTCCGATTCGTTGAATCACTGGGAATGGTCCAACATATCTTGGACTCAGTTTTCCTTTCTTACCGAATCGTACGACTCCTTTCCAAGGAGATACTTTCAACAGTACTTTGTCTCCTATCTGGAATTCAAGTGGTTTGCGACGATTGTCTGCATAGCTTTTCTGGCGATCTCTGGCTGTTTTCAATCTTTCCTTGATTTGAGTTATCTTGTCTGTGGTTTCTTGTACAATCTCTGGACCGGATAATTGACTTTCTCCTATTTCTGCCCAACATACGGGAGTTCTGCACTTGCGTCCATACAATGCTTCGAATGGAGCGGTTTCGATGCTTGAATGATAACTATTATTATAGGAGAATTCGATTAATGGTAAATGGTTATCCCAATTACCTCCAAAGTCAATTACACATGCTCGGAGCATGTCTTCCAGAGTTTGGATCGTCCTTTCACTTTGTCCGTCTGTTTGTGGATGATATGCAGTACTTAGATTGAGTCGGGTTCCCATTGCTTCTTGGAAACTTGTCCAGAAACGGGAAATGAAACGACTATCTCTATCTGATACAATGGAGAGTGGAATTCCATGTAAGGATACTATTTCATCTACGTACAATTTGGCTAACCTTTCCATGCTAAAGGTTTCCTTTATTGGTAGAAAATGAGCGGATTTGGTTAATCGGTCCACGATCACCCAAATGGCATCATTACCTTTTCTGGTTTTGGGAAACTTAGTAACAAAGTCCATTGTTATAAGTTCCCATTTCCATAGAGGCATTTCTAACTGTTGTAGTAGTCCTGAAGGTTTCTGATGTTCGGCTTTAACTTGTGAACAGGTTAAACACTTAGATACGTATTCGGCTATGTCCTTCTTCATTCCTATCCACCAGAAATTCTTTCTTAAATCTTGGTACATCTTATTGTTTCCCGGGTGTATAGTATACCTAGATTTATGAGCTTCCTCTAAAATCTTTGATCTTAAATTTCCCTGTTTAGGTACCCAAATTCTGCTTTTGTGGAATTTCCAAATTCCATCGTTTCCTTGTTCCAATTCTTTTAGGTAACCTTTCATTCCTTCGGCATCGTCCTTGATTGCCGTTTCTTGAATTTCCTTCAATTGTTCCATTAAATCTACTTGTAGATTTATTCTAAGAGCACGGACTTGCCTTTGCTTCTCATGATACTTACGACTTAAGGCGTCTACGACTACGTTTGCCTTTCCTTCGTGATATTGAATATCACAGTCGTAATCACTCAGGATTTCCATCCATCTTCTTTGCCTCATGTTTAACTCTTTTTGCCCAAATATATACCTTAAACTCTTATGATCTGTATAAACAGTAAACTTACTTACATACAGATAATGTCTCCATATCTTAAGGGCAAAAATTATAGCTCCTAATTCTAAATCATGAGTCGTATAGTTTTCTTCGTGCTTTTTCAATTCTCTAGAAGCATACGCAATTATCTTCTTGCGTTGCATTAACACACATCCGTATCCTAATTTTGAAGCATCACAATATACCTCAAAATTTTCTGTTCCTTCTGGTAAGGCTAAGATTGGAGCATTGGTTAATTTCTGCTTTAAGATTCTGAAGGCTTCTTCTTGTTTAGATCCCCACTCAAACTTAGTGGCTTTACAGGTTAGCTTAGTTAATGGTACAGCTATCTTGGAAAAATCCTTAATAAACCGTCTATAATACCCAGCTAAACCTATAAAACTTCTAATTTCCATTGCAGTTTGCGGAACCTTCCAATTGGTAATTGCTTCTATCTTAGCAGGATCTACGTGAATACCTTCGTGATTCACCATGTGTCCTAAAAATTGCACTTCTTGTAGCCAAAATTCACACTTCGAGAATTTAGCGTACAACTTTTCTTTTCTTAACAAAGTTAAGAGTGCATGCAAGTGCTGACAATGTTTGACCTGACTTTTTGAATAAATAAGTATATCGTCTATGAAAACAATTACAAATTTATCCAAATATGGTTTACAGATCCTGTTCATCATGTCCATAAATGCTGCAGGTGCATTAGTTAATCCAAAGGGCATGACTGTAAACTCATAATGTCCATACCTAGTTCTAAAAGCAGTTTTAGGTATGTCTTCTTCTTGAACCTTTAATTGATGATATCCGGAGCGCAGGTCTATCTTAGAAAAATATTTAGCGCCTTGTAATTGATCGAAAAGATCATCAATCCTAGGTAATGGGTATCGATTCTTAATTGTAACCTTATTTAACTCTCTATAATCGATACACATTCTCATTGATCCATCTTTCTTTTTCACAAACAACACTGGTGCACCCCAAGGGGATGAACTAGGTTGTATAAATCCTTTGCTTAGTAATTCATCTAATTGCTTTTTCAATTCTAGCATTTCGGTAGGAGCTAATCGATAGGGTGCCTTGGCTATCGGTGTAGTTCCTGGAATTAGATGAATCCTAAATTCTACCTCCCTATCTGGTGGTAAACCAGGTAAATCTTCCGGAAATACATCTGGGTATTCTGAGACTACAGGAATTTCCTTAAGTTCTTTTCCTTTAGTACGCATGATTACTGAAATCATATATACTATTTCTTGTTTCCGTTCATAATTAGCAACTTTCATTACTGATATGAACTTTAGCGGCTTTCGAGGTTTATCTCCAGTAATCATGATTACTTTCCCAGTAGGTGATTGAATTTCTATATAGTTTCTATCACAAATGATTTGAGCATGGTTGGCTATTAACCAATCCATTCCTAACACAACATCAAATTCAGCTAATTTCATAGGCAATAGGTTTGCAGCAAATTTATGACCTGAGAGTTCTATTTCTACTTTTTGCAAAACCTGATTGATTTTTACTGAATTCCCATCTGCAGTTTCGACTGTAAAAATTTGCCTAACGGTAGTTAAGGGTAACTTAAGAGCTTGACAGAATGAAGTATTTATAAAACTTTGGTTTGCACCAGAGTCAAATAATACTTTTGCATAAACGTTGTGAACTAAAAACGTACCGGCTATCACATCCGGAATGAGCTCTGCTTCTTGTGTAGTTAGCTGGAATGCTCTGGCATTCTTCTTAGTAGCTCCTTCGGTCGCTTTGGGTTTGTTGTCTACGGGTTTGACTAACTTAGGAAATTCTGTTTTGAAATGTTCGGCTTCTCCACAATTGTAACAAATTATGGATTTCTTCCTGCAGTTTTCTTCACGATGTCCTATCGTTTTGCAAAAATTGCAAAGTTTATTACATCTTCCAAAATGATTCTTTTTGCAAATTTTGCAGAATGGCAAAGTTGAAGATTGCCTTGTTCCTCTCTTTTTGAAATTACTATTATTACCCACCCTAAATCCTTGGGTAATTTTCTGGGCTAGTTCCTTCTTCCTATCTTCATCTCTTGTGCGTATCAGTTCATCAGTTAGGGTGTTAGCTAATTCTACTGCATCGTCAATAGTGCGAGGTCTCGCAGCCTTAACGATATTTCGAATTTCGCTAATTAATCCCCAAATATAGCGAGAAATGAGTACCGGTTCTGGCGAAGCCAGGTTAGGTACCACTCTAGCATATTCGAAGAATGTCGAAGTATAACCACGACAATCCACACCTAACATCCGATGAGTTAGGAACTTATTTGCCATTTGTTCCTTTTCATATTCAGAACAGAATTTTCTTTCTACCAGACTCTTAAATTCTTCCCAAGTCATAGCATAAGCCCTATCTCTTCCTTTAGCTTGTAACACAGTGTTCCACCATTCGAGTGCTCCTTCTTTAAACAGATTTGATGCGTACATGACCTGATCATCTTTGGCACACTTACTTATTGTAATTACTGCTTCGGTTTTCTCTAACCAACGCAGTGATGCAGTTGCCCCTTCATTGCCTGCAAATTCAGTGGGTTTACAAGCAAGGAATTCTTTGAAAGTGCAACCAGGTGTTGCAGCCTTCCATTTCTTAGGAAGCGGCGTGTGCTAGGATTCATTATCATGATTAACATGATTATGGCCACCGTTTATACTATTACTGAAGTTATCTTCAGTAGTACGTTTACTAGGAATGATATGTTGCGGTTCGATTGGACTTTTTACAGCAGCAACAAATGCTGGAATAGCATTGGCTATCCCTTGAGCAACAATATTTTCAATATCTTGTCTACTCATATATTGATCCCTGGATGTTGCTCCGACTGATTAACCTCATTTACTGGTTCATTACCACTATTTGCCATCTGATAATATATAATAATTTTTATTAGTATTTGATAAATAGTAATCATACATAAACACTCAGACAAATTATAATACACGTATAGTCAAAACTATCGATTTCTCGATTCTATTTCATATCCGTTATAGTATGCATCACTACACACAGATATTTTACAAAGTTTTATTCGAAGTTATGTTACAGACTGATTTCACTATTTACTATACTATTACACAACTATAGTTTTACCACCTTCCTATCCCTCACCATTTGTTGTCCTAAAAACGAAGTTCCCTTTCGTCATACTTCCAGGCAATTTGTCCCCCTATCTCCCTGATTCTATTTCCTGCATCCATCAACTCTTCACCGAAATGGCGAAGTTCAGCCATATTCTCAGTGCTCATTGGTGGATTAGGTAGGGGTTCTGGATCGAATTGCGGAAGGAAGGAATAAGGGTCGTTGACAATATTTTGAAATTGCCAATCATTCGTCCACCATTCTTCCATTTCTATAGGTTGAGCGTGGACTATTGGTTCTGGGATTGCTGGTGCAAAATTCATAGGGATTGGATTTTCGATAGGATAGGTAAAAATATTCGTATTGACAGGTTGAATAGTCTCACAGCTTTCTAATAGAAAATCTATTTCATCTTGAAAAGTTGTTCCCTGATTTCGATTGGAGCTCTCTCCGATCTCTATCTGAGTTGGTCTAGAACCTTGTCCTACTTCCATTTCTATTTCCTTAGAATATTCCTCAAACTGTATCTCCATTTGCCTAGAATCTTTCTTAACTTCAATTTCCATTTCCGGCTGTTTACCAGTTTCTTTTGCTATTTCTAAAGGATTGTTTATTTTAGGAAGTTTCAGGACTGGCTTTTTCCTACGGATACGATGTCCCCACACGTAATTCTTCTTTTTCTTTCGTTTTGGCTTTGTCAAAGGTGGAGCATGGAATTCTAGAGGTTGGTCCACATCAGCGAAGTATCCAGTAAACTCTTGGGAAACTTCTATATTCACCGGGTAAAGATTGAGGTTCTGAAAAGCTTCAGATATCTCGCTCATGCTGTGTAGCATATATGCAAAATGCACAGAAATGCTAAGTTAAAACTTTGGAACAAAGTTTAACAAATAAACATCGAAGTTTTATTGCACACTATTTGTACAAAATAACAGGAAAGAACACACTCAGATTTATTTATTTTTTTACTGAGAAATGCTATTACTAGACTTAGGGTATTTAAAGATTTGCATGTTCTGCTACAGTGGCTAGCATATATAAATTTGCCCATTTCTCATCTAGTTTATCTTCCCAAGCTGATTTATTGATTAACTCCTGGGTTTCCTTTTTAATCTTCTTTTCTCGGATTTGCTCTTTACTTTTCTTAATAATCATACTCCTTTTTCTAGGAGAAAGCGGTTTCTCATATTGTGCTTTTCGCACAAATATTCCTTCTTCAGGAATTGTAGGGAGCTTTGAAAATTTAGTTTTGGATGAACTTCCCTCTTCGTAGACTGACCTATCTAATTTAAGATAGATATCTTGCAACTTTTGCTTACCCATACTGTAACTAACAAATAGTCAGTTTAATAAAACACATAATCACATAATAGTAATCAGGAAAAATTAAGTATCTTTTAAATACTTAATTAGCTTAACTCAGTGGCTCTGATACCACCTTATTTCTGTCACGGCCCCCGACCCGGCTTGACCCGTTTCAAGAGCCGCGGGACAGAAATCCCGTGATATTTGTTTATGTGATTTTAGCAGCGGAATTCTTTAACATCAGGATCGTTATAAAGCTAAAAACTTTTCCCGATTATTTTATTTCACAATTCGGGATAAAACCCCGATAATTTACAATAATAAGATTTTTCTGATAAATCTTTTTTTCAAAACATATTTCTTTATTTTATATTGAGCCACTATCGTAAGCTTGAAATGCTCTCCGGCACTTTTCCTGAATTACAGTAGATCACCTGAAACATGTTTGAAAAAGGTTTTGTCAGCGGGGAAATACTGAGTGAATCATTCTATTTACTAAAAATGACACATTTGTTATAATTCACAGTATTAAGGTCTTTTACATATGTTTCTGATATCAACCAACTACCCACAGTATTTGTCACTCGACCGGATCTGTGACTGTGGTCATATCACCATTGGCTGCCCCAATGAATGACGTATCACTAAATTTTAGGTTCGCCCACCTAAAGTGATAAAAACAGTAGTAATGTGCACAATACCCCACATACTGGCTGTAATTTGGTGATTACATCAACTTAATCACTGTAATTATAATTCTGAAAATAATTTGGAGTATTGTAAAACATTTGATAAAAAGAGAATGACTCACAAACTGTGAGAAAAGAGAATGACTCACAAACTGTGAGAAAAGAGAATGACTCACAAACTGTGAGAAAAGAGAATGACTCACAAACTGTGAGAAAAGAGAATGACTCACAAACTGTGAGAAAAGAGAATGACTCACATTGCAGATTTAACACGGACAGAATATGATTTAGCCTTGTTTAACCTAAAATAATAATAATGCACACAAAACCGGGTTAGTGATCAATACAGCAGTTACGATAACTCACGAGATCAAATTCTCACAACGAACGACAAAGTGTGATACTTAAACATCCATCGATTTAACGACGAACGACAAAGTATTACCCTAATGTGGGCGGCACTTAAACATCCATTGGATATATTGATCAGTCGGAAAATGAGTCGTAATAGCGATCGAGTTATTACCCTGTTTTGTGGCAGTACTTCGTGATCAGGTGTTTTGGGACTGTTTATACTATAACTCGATGTATATAGAGAATTTGGACGTCGTTTTTGTGCCCAGATTCAAGTGTCAACATCGCCTATTTATATCTGGAAAATGCTCCCCCTCGCGCCACGCGAAAGAGATATGTGTACCCGTCGCGTGGCGCGACGGGTCCACTTCCTAGCCTAGGTTGTTTCGTGTCCAAGATAGCTTTGCTGAGTAAATGTACGAACGATTTTCATTTCTACAGCAAAACTAGAAGATAAATATCCACTAGGGTTTAACCCCCCTGAGTTTTAGGGGCCCTGATCCTGATTCCGATTGTTTCGAAAATTTTAGGGTTTATGCGGAATTACTTGGGTTTCTCAATTAGGGTTTCCTTAATAGAAAATTTAACATTCTAATTATTAATTTTAGTGAGAGTTGTTACATCGTCCTTAACAACCCCCGTAAGAACGGGTGCTGAGTCCAAACTATAGTACTACGTTGCTAAGGCAGGTAGACAGCATTCCACGTGTAAACATAACAACAAGCATACATTTAGTCATGTAATACATGCAATCGGTTAGCATTCAAGTAGTTTGAATAGTGTGTTCGATTGTGATTTTGATAGGTAACGTATGTAACACCCAAAAGTGCTAAAGCAAAAAGGGATTCGAGTATACTCACAGTGATTGATTATGGATTGAAGGGAGCGCTGAGAGTAGGGTTAGCCTGAATAGTTCGATAGTATAACGATGAATAATGCGGAAATGTAAACAAGTGTGAATGGATCGAAAAGTCTGGTCGATCGAACAGCAGGTTCGATCGAACGGGCTGTTCGTTCGGTTAACAGTCCTGTTCGATCGGCCGGCAGGCTCGATCGGTTGGGCCATTCGAGTGGATTGTTTCTTCCTCTGATGTGTTTGTGTATGATGGTTTGAACTTTTGAAGTTTTCGTTGTAGTATTTGAGAACACTGAAGTGTTCTTACCTTTCAGGTCGATCGATCGAACGATCCGTTCGATCAGCCGGCTTAACCGATCGGTTAGGAACCTCAAGAGTAGTTCTCACCATTCGCGAGCGAGAAACGAATCATCTTTTCAAGGCACACAACTTCAGCATGGTTTTCGCGAAGAAAGTCCATGCCTACTATGACGTCGAAACTTCCGAGTTGCATCGGAATAAGGTCGATTGGAAAGATGTGATTGTTGAGTTCTAGAGTACAATCACGGAGAACAGAATTAACGGCGACAGTTTTTCCAGTAGCGACTTCAACTTCGAATGACGAGGGAAGATAAGAGCGCTTACGACTAAGGAGCTTCTCGAATTCAAACGACACAAAGCAGTTATCGGCTCCAGTATCAAACAAACATGATGCATAAGTACCATTCACAAGGAACGTACCATTAACCACGTTGTTATCTGCCTGAGCCTGACGGGCATTGATGTTGAAGGTTCGAGCATGGGCTGCTTGCTGCTGTTGATGAGGCTACTGTTGTTGCTGCTAGGGCTGCTGGGGCTCTTGCTTAACCACCCTGTCCGGCACCTGTTTGCAAAGTGGTTAGGATCACCACATGCAAAGCAGACTCGAGCATTGACTGCAGGTGCTTGAGCTGCTTGTTGGCCTTGAGGGGCGGGGAGCAGAGCTTGGTTGACAGTAGCTTGCACTGGGCTTGACGGAGACCAAAGCGACAGTTCGCAGTGAAATGACCGTAAAGGTTGCAGTGAGCGCAAAAACGACAGGCTAAACCCACTGGGTGATGATACGAGCATGTTGGGCAGAGCGGGTGAGGGCCTGTGTATGCACGCTTCGCTGGCGTTGCATTGATCACTGGAGCTGAGCGGTGGTGTTGTTGCTACTGAGCTGGTACAGCTTGTAGAGGAGCAGCAGTTGTTGCGGTAGTACAGCTCTTGTTGCTGGAGTTGTGGTTGTTGTGCTTCTTCTTTCTTCTTGATGACTTGGAGGATTAAGAAGTGGCGGTGTCGGTGTCGGTGGATGCTGCGGTGGTGGCTTGGTGCAGAGACTTGGTATGCTTATCCCAGAACCCAGACTTCACTCGCTTTTCATTAATCTCAGCGGCGAGTAGGTAAGTCTCTTCAATCGTTGCTGGCTTGGCGGCGTGAACAAAGTCGGCTACACAATCAGGCAGAGCTCGAATGTATTTCTTGATGGTCTGATCTGGGGTCTTGACCTGATCGGGATATATGATGCTAAGCTGCTTGAAGCGAGCAGTGAGAGCAGCGTTGTCTCCATCCTTCTGCTTGATGGTCCAAAACTCGTCCTCCAGCTTTTGGCGTTCATGAGGAGGGCATAATTCATCGATCATAATTGCCTTCAACTCCTCCCATGTTAGCTCGTAAGCTGCATCATTTCCGCGCTTGTTCCGTTCGGCCGTCCACCAGTCTAGAGCACGGGACTGAAAGACGCCTGTAGCATTGAGAGTACGGAGATTTTCAGGACATCCACTTTGGCGTAGAGTGACTTCGACTGAGTCAAACCAATGGAACATGGCAGTAGGGCCATCTTCCCCGGTGAACTCTTTGGGTCCGCATGCTTTGAATTGCTTGAAACTGAAAGCAGCCTTGTTTGCATCTTTGGGAGCGTCTGTTCGCGATTCTTCAGACGACTTGCTGGCGTTTTCATAAACGTTGCTCACAGCCTTTGCTACGCTTTTGGCGATGATGGCGGCGAGACGCTTATCTCTCTTCTCCTGACGAGTCAGGTGGTGTCGGGATCCAGACGACGACATGGTCTGCACCAGACATCGTCACGGGACTCAACACAACGAAATCGAATCTCACCTCACACGTATAGACTACTGAAGCTTAGGAACACGTCGAACACGTACCACATAAACACATAGGCACATAACCACAGATACACGTAACCATAGAGCACAAAAGCACATAGAGCACATAGATCACGGAAACACACAAGCACGTGGAGCACAGAAAACATATAAACACAGAACACATTCCTATTTAATCGCAGAGGTAGTCAGAATACAGAAACCTATCATTCAAAGCTTTGCATGTCGTTCGTATATATTGGTCGCATATATTATATCTAGTAGCATCGTATAGTCGTATAGCGTGTCGAATAGTATAGCATAGTATAGCCCAACTTAATTGTATAGTGTAACATAGCATAGTATCGTCTAGATTGTAAGTGAATATCGAATTGAGATAGAATAGCAATGCGAGTCGTGTGTGTTGATCGAAATGGCATATATAAACACATAAACAGATAAAGCACACATAAAATCAACGAGTCATCAGAGTGACAACTGCAGACTCAAAAACACAAAAATCGGGAACTGGATTGTCTGCGGCTACTAGACATCGACTACCCAAAGCGATTCGACTATTCACATTAGACTTGTCGTCATATTTCGACTTTCAGGTACGTGTTTCTGCCTCGATTCTTGGGCATTCAACACGCATTCCTTAGGTCATACTTGTGAGTTCAGGTCGTTGGAGTCCGTCGAGGCTTTGGTGAGATAAATAAAGTCCGGAACAAGTTGTCAAGGTTAGGGTTTCACCCCTAGCTTAGCAACTTCTTCCTTGTTTTAGTAAAAAATGAGGAAGTTGAGCAGATAATTCGGTCGAGAGTATGCGGTTTCCACACCTATTCCCGATGAATAATCTCCTCATTTGTGAATAAATTGCAGCCGGAACAAATAATTTAGTCGAGAGTTTTGAGGCTTTCACACCTAATCTTGACCAAATTACTCGTTCGGCGTCAGATGATGAGGTGATAGCTGTGTAGTGCAAAGCAAGAATAATAAGGCATATAGGCTTGGTCGGTTGGTTCCTAACTATAGTCTAGGTCTCTAAGACAGCGACCCGGACTAGGTCGTGTCTACCCTAATTCCCTATAGTTATGGCTCTGAGACCAATCTGTCACACCCCAACCGATGGCGGAATCATCGGGGCATGGTACTGAGCGAAACAGATTGTTCAGAAGTTTCCATAACAACTATCTATATAATCCAGTTAAAGATACGTCCCATACCTTATCCCGAATAAACAAATACATTATTACAGATAACATCCAAACAAGTAGTTCTGTTCCGACAACTCAGATTTAAGTTAATACAAAACATAAATATTGTTCAAATGCTCCTAAAGACCCAGCCTGACAAGATCTACAGACAACTATGCCCTAGTTGCTTGTTCCTGACAGACAACTATTTATTGGGGGCCTCTAAAGCTTTATTCTAGCTACACTTCCCTAGCAAGCAAATATCTTAAACACCTGTCACATACGTTAAAATAAAGTCAATACATAAAATGTAAAGGTGAGCATACAAGTTTAATAATAGCATATAGAGTTCGAATAGTTTACCCATAACCATCACGTACACAGAGGGAAATGATGCATGTTATTTATCGACATGGACCTATCGATACCAACGACTGCGGGTTGACTGTCCGAGACAGTTTGCAATACATGATTACCACCGTAATTCATGCAAGTGATTGTCCTTAACAACCCCCGTAAGAACGGGTGCTGAGTCCAAACTATAGTACTACGTTGCTAAGGCAGCTAGACAGCATTCCACGTGTAAACATAACAACAAGCATACATTTAGTCACGTAATACATGCAATTGGTTAGCATTCAAGTAGTTTGAATAGTGTGTTCGATTGTGATTTTGATAGGTAACGTATGTAACACCCAAAAGTGCTAAAGCAAAAAGGGATTCGAGTATACTCACAGTGATTGATTATGGATTGAAGGGAGCGCTGAGAGTAGGGTTAGCCTGAATAGTTCGATAGTATAACGATGAGTTATGCGGAAATGTAAACAAGTGTGAATGGATCGAATAGCCTGGTTGATCGAACAACAGGTTCGATCGAACGGGCTGTTTGTTCAGTTAACAGTCCTGTTCGATCGGCCGGTAGGCTTGATCGGCTGGGCCATTCGAGTGGATTGTTTCTTCCTCTGATGTGTTTGTGTATGATGGTTTGAACTTTTGAAGTTTTTGTTGTAGTATTTGAGAACACTGAAGTGTTTTTACCTTTCAGGTCGATCGATCGAATGGTCCGTTTGATCAGCCGGCTTAACCGATCGGTTAGGAACCTCAAGAGTAGTCCTCAGCAGGATGTCACTCGATCGAACAACATGCTCGATCGGGTGGCACTCCATACTACGAACGAGTTGCAAAATCGATTGAGTGCTGAAGCACAGTATCTCATGATCCGAAGAGTAATGTTTACCAATCGATTAGCATATTCGATCGAACATCACCTCGTCAATAGCATACTTCATGAAGTTTGAAAATTGTGGAACCATGTGCTAGCCGATCGGCTGGCCCGGTCGATCGGCCGGTATGTCCGATCGTCTGGGCTGTTCGTTCGAACAGCCTAGCCATTCGGCCATCAATTCTGACCTGGTCGGCCTATCCTCTAACACTTGGTTGTTTTGGTTGTTTTGATATGATTTTGAGGTATTTTGACGGCGAGTTAAACCATAGAACGTGGGTTCTTACTTGTTTTACCGGTTCGGACAGGAATCACCCAAGTCCGGCCGGTGAATTGTTCGGAACGGTAGTTTGATGTTTAACCCGAAAATGTTAAGATTCTTGCAAATCTTAGTTTGTTTATGTGGAAATCGGTTAGATATAAGCTATTTATGGTTGAATGAGGCCAAAGTATGATGTTCTTCAAGAACACCATGATAACATCATCCAAGAATACTTAGATCTTGGTGATTTCACGGTTAGAAATCAAGTTTTGAAAGATGGAAAGGTGTAGAATCATGTAATGATCAAAAACGTACAAGAATTAGAGTGAAAACTTACCGGAGTTGAGAGAAATCTGAGAAAAGGTGAAGAACAAGGGCTGGTTCGGTCAGAGCTTTCCAAAAGTAGAAAGAGTGACAATGACAGGGCTACTTATAGGCCTCCCAAAGAGGAAAGTGTCAACCGATCGGCCAGGATCTCCGATCGAATGGGCTGCTCGATCGAACAGCATGTTCGATCGGCTGGCCTGTTCGATCAGGGTGTTCCCTGTTCGATCAGCAACCCTTTTCGAGTGTTTCGCGACGGTTTTCGATATTTCGATTTGGATGGACGATGATACGAATACGATAGAGTTCCTAGTCAAATTACTTTCAGTCCCAACTACTATATCTAACATACAATCATCTGTAATTCGCGTTTCGATGTCGGTTCCGATTGAGTTTGATTGCTTTTCGAGTTTCGATTCGAGTTTCGATTGATCACCACACAAAACATAAGGTAAACACACACAGGTAACACATAAGGCACACACACACGTATAACCACACCAAAATTCGCATAGTTCGAGTCTTGAGTTCGATTGATGAGTCGATTATCTTGATTATTGACTGATTAACTTTATCGCATTGTTACTTCCCGTTATTCACAGTCGTAAATCGGTCGCATTGATTAAACATTCGGTCATTTTATTTAGACAACACTTACTCCACATAATACAAAAATAAGAAAAGACCATTAACAGTCAAAGAAGTCAAAGTTGACTTGGACTTTGACTTTGAGTTTGACATTCGAAAACACGGGGTGTTACAGCCTCCCCTTGTTTAGGGAATTTCGTCCCGAAATTAGGCTCGAAGCTGCACATCACCGTGAGTCATTTTACCAATTTGATGCTTCATCTCTATTTAAACAACTGTTGGTACTTGGCCTTCATGTCGCTTTCGAGTTCCCAAGTGAACTCCGCGCCTCGCTTGCCTTCCCATCGGACCTTCACGATAGGGATGCGTGAGCGCCTAAGTTGCTTGGTTTGGAGATCCATGATTTTGACAGGCTTTTCCACGAAGTGTAAGGTTTCGTTGACCTGAAGATCGTCGAGCAGTACGACTAGATCATGATCAGCAAGGCATTTTCGGAGGTTAGAGACGTGGAAAGTCGGGTGGACGTTACTGAGTTCCTCCGGTAGTTCGAGTCTGTAGGCGACTTTCCCGATCCTTTCTAGAATCTTAAAAGGTCCCACATATCGAGGCGCTAGTTTCCCTTTCTTGCCGAATCTCACTACACCCTTCCAAGGGGATACCTTTAGGAGTACGTAGTCGCCAACGTCAAATTCAAGGGGCTTGCGTCTTCTATCGGCGTAACTTTTCTGTCTACTTCGAGCTTTCACCAAGTTGTCTCGAATTTGGTGGATTTTGTCAGTCGTTTCTTGTAGAATCTCGGGACCGGTTAGTTGCGAGTGACTGATCTCGTGCCACACAATAAGCGATCGACATCTCCTTCCATACAAAGCCTCGAATGGTGCCATTTGGATGCTGGCATGATAGCTGTTATTATACGAGAATTCGACTAATGGCAGGTGTTTGTTCCAACTACCACCAACATCTATGACTCACGCCCGGAGCATGTCTTCAAGAGTACGGATCGTTCTCTCAGTCTGTCCGTCGGTTTGTGGATGGAGTGCAGTACTCAGATTAAGCGACGTACCAAGAGCCGCTTGAAAAGTTTCCCACAATCGAGAAGTAAACCGAGCATCACGGTCTGAGATGATGTTGCGAGGCATACCATGATTACAAATGATCTCCTCGGTGTAGATCTGGGCTAGTCGGTCCACCTTATAGTCTTCTCGTATTGGCAAAAAGTGGGCTGATTTTGTTAGACGATCAACTATAACCCAAATACTGTCGTGACCTGATGGCGTGGGCGGGAGTTTCGTTATGAAATCCATAGCTATACTCTCCCACTTCCATATAGGTATCGGCGGTTGTTCGAGTAAGCCAGAAGGTCTTTGATGTTCAGCCTTGACTCTTGCGCAGGTTAAGCAACTTCCAACGTAAAGAGCGATATCACGTTTCATGCCCGGCCACCAGAACTTATAGCGCAGGTCCTGGTACATCTTATCAGCGCCGGGATGAATAGAATATCGGGATTTGTGGGCTTCATTCATGATAATCTTTCGCAGATCAGTTTGTCTAGGAATCCAGATTCGATCCAGGTAATAGAATATCCCATCTGCCTTGCTTACAAGCTTAGCTCCATCGTGGTAGGTCCTTTCTTTCTTCAAGGTGCGTTCATTAAAACACGCATGCTGGGCTTCGCGGATGAGGGCTTCGAGATTATGCTGGGCTTGAACGTTTCGGATACTGAGCACATAACTCTTTCTGCTGAGCGCGTCGGTAACCACATTCGCCTTGCCTGGGTGATAACGAATCTCACAGTCGTAATCGTTGAGGAGTTCTATGTCACACCCCCAAAATCCACCTGCGGAGTATCCCCGCTTGGGAGCGTGACATGACCAGGATCAAGCCACCAATCATATTGAACATGTAAATAAATAGTAACAGTTATCCATCAATACGAAAGGTGTTAATCAAAACCAACATAATTAAGTGTAGCGGAAGCATTAACGTAAAAACCCAACATAAGTTTTAATGTATGAAATGTCATAAGTGTTTATCAAGCATTCACGAATCCTTGTCCACAACGGCCCGCTCCTCCTTGTGCAAGCTCCATAAATACCTAAGGTCCTGCAAGGCATGCAGCAGATAATCAACAACTAGTTGAGCGAGTTCACAGAAGGTAAGTTCGTAATAGTAATGAGTATGTTCATCTAGTTGGGGGCTTCCCATGCATGTATGTACTAATGGTGGGGGTTTCCCATGCTTATATATATTACTAGTGGGGGATTCCCACGTTTATCTTTACTAATGGGGGTTTCCCATTATGGTACTTACTAGACTATTTGCAACCATGTGTTCTTCTTAATCCGAGAACAGGTATACGTACTAGGTCACGTAGGATTTACGTGAGTGCCCTTCCCCGAGGACAGTGGTACGCGTGGGGTTTACGCAGGATTTACGTAAGTGTCCTTCCGACCCGGAAGACAGTAGTGGGTATTAGGTTACGTAGGATTTACGTAAGTGTCCTCCCGACCCGGGAGACAATGGTAGATACTAGTTTACGTAGGTTTTACGTAAGTGTCCTGATTATCCTGAGGACGATGGTCTATAGTCTAGTGATTGCGTAAGTACGAGTAATCATTCCATATCAACCATTCCAACCCAGTTCCCAACCCGGGAATCCCATGCCTTGGCTGTGTGAACTCACCTTGGATTGCTCGGCAGATACACAGAAAGTACAGGTAAGCTAGTGAGTGGTCAACCACGTCCTATTATGGTTATTATACAAGTCAGGTTTTGACTTCAAGTAATGCACGTATGTATCACATAGGTTAACACGTTACAAACACATATAGCTCATGGCAACAGTTTATAATCAAAGCAAATCCATTCAACTTGTGCAAATAATTATTAGCCCAAAAGTACCCCGGCCCAACATGTTGTGCGATCCGACAACATGTTGTGCGATATAACTCCCTGGCCCAAAAATATAAACAGTCCAACATTCTTCTCGGCCCAAGAAGATTAAACAGTCCAATTAGCAGATACGTAAACAAGTCAAATTATCCGGCCCAGACAATTGGGCCCGTGACAGTGCAAGGCCCAAATCCGTGTGCATGTGTAACTGGTCTCGAGTCGCAACCAGCGATCTCGAGTCAAGTCGGTGTGGTCTCGAGTTGTGTTGGTTTCGAGATCTCGAGTCGCAACAAGAAGGTCTCGAGTCGCAACGGGACTCGTAACCTCGGTCTCGGCTTGTCATGGTCCGGTCTCGAGTCGCAACGGGACTCGCAACCGTGGTTTCGTGTTGTGCTGTTTGTGGTCTCGAGTCGAGACTGTGAGATCTCGACTCGCAATCTATGTCACAACTAGGTGTGTAACTGATTTCCTGATTTCCTTAATTATCAACAACATCTATTCCGTAAATGCAGCAAACAACTATGGCAGTTTCGGATTTCAGATCAAACAGAAATTAATCATCAAAGATCATGCACAATCATACAAACCCTAATCATTTAACCATGAATCAACAATCATTCGAACATGATACATCACAGCCTATTGTCATCATTTAAACGTAACATCCTCAACCCTTTATTTTGATCCGAATACTACACATGGTGCCAGTTTTTGTGAATCAGATTAAACAACACTCTTAACAACAATCATGAATAATCAGCAACCCTAATCAGTTTACATCATCGCTAATCACATATCATCCCTATACCATCATGTAAAACATACATATCACGACATCATGCAACCCACAATCAATAGATAACACTAACCGATTTAAGAAGAGAGTAGGGTTCGATCCGAGCAGGAAGTCTTCGGTGGAGAAGGGATCCGGTTGCCGTCGAGTGAAGGGGAGGAGAAGAGAGCTTTAGGGTTTTGTGACTTGTGCGTGTTATGTTTTGCAACAAATGAGAGAACAATCTCCTAAGGTTGTGTGTTTGTTTGCGTAAAAGGGGAGTGGGCCGAGCCCAACTCGGCTGCCCTATGATGTCCGATTTCAAGGTGTGGCCCAATGGGCTTGTGTGACCGGTTAGTCTTGTACGATCGGGTTATAGTGTGTGGTTTGGGCTCGTTCACTATACTAGTATTTAATACACACATATCACATAAACATAACATATCATGTATTCATTCAAATAATATGGTTCACGTAAGTATATAATCGTTACACAAGGTAAGTCTAAAGTACGAGTTGTCACATTCTATCCATCGGCGTTGATGCATATTGAGTTCCCTCTGATTGAAGATATGCAGTAAACTCATGTGATCAGTGAAGATCGTACACTTGGTACCATACAGGTAGTGTCGCCAAATCTTTAATGCAAAGACAACCGCGCCTAGCTCGAGGTCATGGGTTGTATAGTTCTTCTCGTGGATCTTGAGCTGACGAGATGCGTAAGCTATAACCTTGTATCGTTGCATAAGAACACAACCAAGGCCAAGGTTGGGAGCATCACAGTAGACGATGAAATTGTTGCTTCCGTCGAGCAGCGTAAGAATCTGAGCGTTGCACAGCATGTGCTTGAGGGTTTGAAAGGCAGACTCTTATGCGGTTCCCCACATAAAAGGCTTGTCTTTATGAGTAAGAGCGGTAAGCGGCATAGCGATCTTAGAGAATCCTTCAATAAATCGTCGATAATAGCCCGCTAGTCCGAGAAAAGAACGAACTTCAGACGGGTTCTTAGGCGTAATCCAACTTTTGACGACTTCAATCTTCGCGGGATCGACGTGTATTCCCTGACTATTCACAATGTGACCCAGAAACTGAACCTCCTCTAACCAGAATTCACACTTGGAGAACTTGGTGTAGAGTTGGTTCCCCTGAAGTAACTCGAGAACCAAACGTAGATTCTTCGATTTGGAATAGATCAAGACATCGTCAATGAACACGATGACGAAACGGTCCAAGAAAGGCTTACACACGCGATTCATCAGATCCATAAAGACCGCGGGTGCATTAGTTAGACCAAAAGGCATAACAACGAATTCATAATGGCCATAACGGGTTCGAAAAGCGGTTTTGGAGATGTCTTCCTCTTGAATTCGCAATTGATGGTAGCCTGAACGCAGATCGATCTTCAAGAAGCATTGGGCACCTTGCAGCTGATCAAATAAGTCGTCGATTCGGGGAAAAGGATATCGATTCTTGATGGTTAGCTTATTCAAATCCCGATAGTCGATGCACATCGGAACGATCCGTCCTTCTTTTTGACGAATAGGACTGGCGCGCTCCAAGGAGAGGTGCTCGGGCGAATAAAGCCTTTTTCAAGTAATTCCTGGAGTTGGTTTGAGAGTTCCCGCATTTGGATGGAGCGAGTCGATAAGGAGCCTTGGCAACGGGGTTAGCTCCAGGAATAAGGTCAATACGAAAGTCGATATCACGACTTGGCGGTAGTCTAGGGAGATCATCAGGGAACACCTGAGGAAACTCACGGACCACTGGGACGTCTTTGACTTTGGCTTTCTTTTTCTTTTCCTTCTCCGCTACTACAATGTTGGCCAAGAAGGCTCGGTATTCCTTGCGGAGATACTTGCTGGCTTGAACGCATGACATAAGCTTGAGACCTTTCGAAGCTGTTTCACCGTACACACATAATAGATCACCATTCGCGAGCGAGAATCGAATCATCTTTTCAAGGCACACAACTTCAGCATGGTTTTCGCGAAGAAAGTCATGCCTACTATGACGTCGAAACTTCCGAGTTGCATCGGAATAAGGTCGATCGGAAAGATGTGATTGTTGAGTTCTAGAGCACAATCACGGAGAACAGAATTAACGGCGACAGTTCTTCCAGTAGCGACTTCAACTTCGAATGACGAGGGAAGATAAGAGCGCTTACGACTAAGGAGCTTCTCGAATTCAAACGACACAAAGCAGTTATCGGCTCCAGTATCAAACAAACATGATGCATAAATACCATTCACAAGGAACGTACCATTAACCACGTTGTTATCCGCCTGAGCCTGACGGCATTGATGTTGAAGGTTCGAGCATGGGCTGCTTGCTGCTGTTGCTGAGGCTGCTGTTGTTGCTGCTGGGGCTGCTGGGGCTCTTGCTTAACCACCCTGTTCGGGCACCTGTTTGCAAAGTGGTTAGGATCACCACATGCAAAGCAGACTCGAGCATTGACTGCAGGTTCTTGAGCTGCTTGTTGGCCTTGAGGGGCGGGGAGCAGAGCTTGGTTGACAGTAGCTTGCACTGGGGCTTGACGGGGACCAAAACGACAGTTCGTAGTGAAATGACCGTAAAGGTTGCAGTGAGCGCAAAAATGACAGGCTAGACCCACTGGGTGATGATACGAGCATGTTGGGCAGAGCGGCTGAGGGCCTGTGTATGCACGCTTCGCTGGCGGTGCATTGATCACTGGAGCTGAGCGGTGGTGCTGTTGCTGCTGAGCTGGTACAGCTTGTAGAGGAGCAGCAGTTGTTGCGGCAGTACAGCTCTTGTTGCTGGAGCTGTGGTTGTTGTGCTTCTTCTTTCTTCTTGATGACTTGGAGGATTGAGCAGTGGCGGTGTCGGTGGATGCTGCGGTGGTGGCTTGGAGTAGAGACTTGGTATGCTTATCCCAGAACCCAGACTTCACTCGCTTGTCATTGATCTCAGCGGCGAGTAGGTAAGTCTCTTCAATCGTTGCTGGCTTGGCGGCATGAACAAAGTCGGCTACACAATCGGGCAGAGCTCGAATGTATTTCTTGATGGTCTAATCTGGGGTCTTGACCTGATCGGGACATATGATGCTAAGCTGCTTGAAGCGAGCAGTGAGAGCAGCGTTGTCTCCATCCTTCTGCTTGATGGTCCAAAACTCGTCTTCCAGCTTTTGGCGTTCATGAGGAGGGCAGAATTCATTGATCATAATTGCCTTCAACTCCTCCCATGTTAGCTCGTAAGCTGCATCATTTCCGCGCTTGTTCCGTTCGGCCGTCAACCAGTCTAGAGCACGGGACTGAAAGACGCCTGTAGCATTGAGAGTGCGGAGGTTTTCAGGACATCCGCTTTGGCGTAGAGTGACTTCGACTGAGTCAAACCAATGGAACATGGCAGTAGGGCCATCTTCCCCGGTGAACTCTTTGGGTCCGCATGCTTTGAATTGCTTGAAACTGAAAGCAGCCTTGTCTGCATCTTTGGGAGCGTCTGTTCGCGATTCTTCAGACGACTTGCTGGCGTTTTCATAAACGTTGCTCACAGCCTTTGCTACGCTTTTGGCGATGATGGCGGCGAGACGCTTATCTCTCTTCTCCTGACGAGTCAGGTGGTGTCGGGATCCAGACGACGACATGGTCTGCAACAGACATCGTCACGGGACTCAACACAACGAAATCGAATCTCACGTCACACGTCTAGAATACTAAAGCTTAGGAACACGTCGAACATGTACCACATAAACACAGAGGCACATAACCACAGATACACGTAACCATAGAGCACAGAAGCACATAGAGCACATAGATCACGGAAACACACAAGCACGTAGAGCACAGAAAACATATAAACACAGAACACATTCCTATTTAATCGCAGAGGTAGTCAGAATACAGAAACCTATCATTCAAAGCTTCGCGTGTCGTTCGTATATATTGGTCGCATATAGTATATCGAGTAGCATCGTATAGTCGTATAGCGTGTTGAATAGTATAGCATAGTGTAGCCCAACTTAATTGTATAGTGTAACATAGCATAGTATCGTCTAGATTGTAACTGAATATCGAATTGAGATAGAATAGCAATGCGAGTCGTGTGTGTTGATCGAAATGGCATCAAAATCGAATAATATCCAAAATATAAACACATAAACAGATAAAGCACACATAAACACATAAAATCAACGAGTCATCAGAGTGACAACTGCCGACTCAAAAACACAAAAAATCGGGAACTGGATTGTCTGCGGCTACTAGACATCGACTACCCAAAGCGATTCGACTATTCACATTAGACTTGTCGTCATATTTCGACTTTCAGGTTCGTGTTTCTGCCTCGATTCTTGGGCATTCAACACGCATTCCTTAGGTCATACTTGTGAGTTCAGTTCGTTGGAGTCCGTTGAGGCTTTGGTGAGATAAATAAAGTCCGGAACAAGTTGTCAAGGTTAGGGTTTCACCCCTAGCTTAGCAACTTCTTCCTTGTTTTAGTAAAAATTGAGGAAGTTGAGCAGATAATTCGGTCGAGAGTTTGCGGTTTCCACACCTATTCCCGATGAATAATCTTCTCATTTGTGAATAAATTGCACCCGGAACAAATAATTTAGTCGAGAGTTTTGAGGCTTTCACACCTAATCTTGACCAAATTACTCGTTCGGCGTCAGATGATGAGGTGATAGTTGTGTAGTGCAAAGCAAGAATAATGAGGCATATAGGCTTGGTCGGTTGGTTCCTAACTATAGTCTAGGTCTCTAAGACAGCGACCCGGACTTGGTTGTGTCTAGCCTAATTCCCTATAGTTATGGCTCTGATACCCATCTGTCACACCCCAACCGATGGCGGAATCATCGGGGCATGGCACTGAGCGAAACAGATTGTTCAGAAGTTTCCATAACAACTATCTATATAATCCAGTTAAAGATACGTCCCATACCGTATCCCGAATAAACAAATACATTATTATAGATAACATCCAAACAAGTAGTTCTGTTCCGAAAACTCAGATTTAAGTTAATACAAAACATAAATATTGTTCAAATGCTCCTAAAGACCCAGCCTGACAAGATCTACAAACAACTATGCCCTAGTTGCTTGTTCCTGACAGACAACTATTTGTTGGGGGCCTCTAAAGCTTTATTCTAGCTTCACTTCCCTAGCAAGCAAATATCTTAAACACCTGTCACATACGTTAAAATAAAGTCAATACATAAAATGTAAAGGTGAGCATACAAGTTTAATAATAGCATATAGAGTTCGAATAGTTCACGCATAACCAGCACGTACACAAAGGGAAATGATGCATGTTAATTATCGACATGGACCTATCGATACCAACGACTGCGGGTTGACTGTCCGAGACAGTTCGCAATACATGATTACCATCGTAATCCATGCAAGTAATTGTCCATAACAACCCCCGTAAGAACGGGTGCTGAGTCCAAACTATAGTACTACGTTGCTAAGGCAGGTAGACAACATTCCACGTGTAAACATAACAACAAGCATACATTTAGTCACGTAATACATGCAATCGGTTAGCGTTCAAGTAGTTTGAATAGTGTGTTCGATTGTGATTTTGATAGGTAACGTATGTAACACCCAAAAGTGCTAAAGCAAAAAGGGATTCGAGTATACTCACAGTGATTGATTATGGATTGAAGGGAGCGCTGAGAGTAGGGTTAGCCTGAATAGTTCGATAGTATAATGATGAGTAATGCGGAAATGTAAACAAGTGTGAATGGATCGAATAGCCTGGTCGATCGAACAGCAGGTTCGATCGAACGGGCTGTTCGTTCGGTTAACAGTCCTATTCGATCGGCTGGTAGGCTTGATCGGCTGGGCCATTTGAGTGGATTGTTTCTTCCTCTGATGTGTTTATGTATGATGGTTTGAACTTTTGAAGTTTTTGTTGTAGTATTTGAGAACACTGAAGTGTTCTTACCTTTCAGGTCGATCGATCGAACGGTCTGTTCGATCGGCCGGCTTAACCGATCAGTTAGGACCTCAAGAGTAGTCCTCAGCAGGATGTCACTCGATCGAACAGCATGCTCGATCGGGTGGCACTCCATACTACGAACGAGTTGCAAAATCGATTGAGTGTTGAAGCACAGTATCTCATGATCCGAAGAGTAATTTTTACCAATCGATTAGCATATTCGATCGAACATCACCTCGTCAATAGCATACTTCATGAAGTTCGAAAATTATGGAACCATGTGCTAGCCGATCGGCTGGCCCGGTCGATCGGCTGGTATGTCCGATCGGCTGGGCTGTTCGTTCGATCGGCCAGGATCTCCGATCGAATGGGCTGCTCGATCGAACAGCATGTTCGATCGGCTGGCCTGTTCGATCAGGGTGTTCCCTGTTCGATCAGCAACCCTTTTCGAGTGTTTCGCGACGGTTTTCTTTATTTCGATTTGGATGGACGATGATACGAATACGATAGAGTTCCTAGTCAAATTACTTTCAGTCCCAACTACTATATCTAACATACAATCATCTGTAATTCGCGTTTCGATGTCGGTTCCGATTGAGTTTGATTGCTTTTCGAGTTTCGATTCGAGTTTCGATTGATCACCACATAAAACATAAGGTAAACACGCACAGGTAACACATAAGGCACACACACACGTATAACCACACCAAAATTCACGTAGTTCGAGTCTTGAGTTCGATTGATGAGTCAATTATCTTGATTATTGATTGATTAACTTTATCGCATTGCTACTTCCCGTTATTCACAGTCGTAAATCGGTCGCATTGATTAAACATTCGGTCATTTTATTTAGACAACACTTACTCCACATAATACAAAAATAAGAAAAGACCATTAACAGTCAAAGAAGTCAAAGTTGACTTGGACTTTGACTTTGACTTTGACATTCGAAAACACGGGGTGTTACACACTCGTAATGAGTTGGCATATACCCTTGTCGATTTACCTCGACTGTGTCGATTTCCCTCAACTGTGTCGATTTCCCTTGACTGTGTCGATTACCCTCGACTGTGTCGATTAACCTCGACTGTGTCGATTAACCTCGACTGGGACTCCGAAGCACTACTTGGTACTAGTTGTGACCATGAATGGGGTTCGGCCGTACCCGTTAGATCTAACCCTCGTCCCTAATTAAGTATTAATGGCATTTCAGTATTAAGTCTATACTCACATGATCTAGTATTTCATAGGCATTTCATACCGTTTAAGCGTTCGTAACATGTATTTCACCCCCGAGAGTTATAAAACCAAAAACAGTTAAAGAAAAGGGGGAGCATGAACTCACTGTTTTGCGTCTTCAGTACTCGTAACTCAAATCTCGTCAGCAAACACGATTACCTACAATGTGCTAGGGTCTATTAGACGAGCGGGCCGTGCCTTGCCTTAGTATTCATGTTTTGAGTTACGTTTCCTTTATGTCTTTAACATTATCCGAAGTTATAATACTTCTCAAGTATTTATTTTCGTATTTCCTTCCCAAGGATGGGAGTATTCCATACATGTGTATTTGTATCCTCGTATTTGTAGTTTCCAAGATAATATATTTTCAAGTCTTACTTCAGAAAATATATTTAAACTTGTTTTGTTCCAATAATGTAATTCAAGAAAGTATAATTTAACTTCCGAAAATAATATATTTTCTACTTGTCGAAAATATGATACACTTTGTAATAATAATAAATTCATACTTTCATCTCTTCTGTATCCAAAACAACGTTTACCAAAAATATATTTGTAACGGTATTCTCCGGAATATTTCATAAGTTTCGTTTTATTGTTCGGTTTCACAATATTAAGTGTGTAACTTATATGTTTATTCCTTGTGATTCTTGGTATTATTTTGGAGTTGTAATTTCATGGTATTTGTTAAGTTATATTATTTTACCCTAAAATAATATAACTAGTTCACAAAATATACAAATATTCACACAAGTGTCTTAATATAAAATATATATTCTAAATATATATTTATCCATGTTTATTTACAAAAACCAACCTCCAATACTTGTATTTTTGTTACAAAAGTTATGGCAAAGTTTATATTGAAAATCATAGTTAAAAATACACTAGTAAACACTTGTTTAGAAAATATTTTCTAAGTGTTTGAATTTTTAGAAAATTTCGCCATAGTTTCCTTTGAAAATGGAGGTGTCCACGCTATTTTAGCATATCATTTTCTTTTCGAAAAATCATTCAAACAATCAACAATCAACTCTAAACAATATTATTCTTACCAATTGCAAAAACTATACACTTTTCATATCAACATGACTTTGATCTTTCACAAAAATGTGTAGTAACTTGGTAAGGCGTTTAGTGGGTTTAGTTATCCTCCAACATATATTTACTTCTTGATAAACTTCATTCTTGGAAATTTTAGATGTTTACAACTTGTAAACATGTTTTACAAAAATGTTTATTTATAATATCTTCTTGTTTTAAAAGTATTTCTACACTTATTTTATCACTAAAAATAGTGTAGGTTTAATAAAAATCATGATCTTTCAACAATCATCTTTTGAACTTGGTTTTCTTGGAAAATCATTCACAAGTCTTGAATCTATGCGTTTACTAGGTCACTTTGATCATTGTTTTACAAGAAATCATTTTTATTTATCAAGTTCATGTGTTCACTAGAAGATGATCATCATATGTAGTTACATGATCATCCTTCCACTTGCTAGATTAAGTGTTTACACACCATCTAGCAAGCTTCATGTGATGATTAACATCATCATCTCAAGAAATCAACAAACAATCATTATCCATGCACTAAACAACATCATGTCATCTATATATCATCATATTTCATCTTATGTTTCAAGATTCAAGTTCAAGTCTTTTAGTGTTCATATGATTTTCAACACAATATATCTTTTATCCACTAAAAATATGAAGTAACAAGAGTTACAAGAAGCTTACTACTAGCTTCAAGCTAGGGAAGAAACAATGATGAAGATCAAGTGGATAAAAGCTAACAAAGGAGGTCCTTCAAGTTCCGTGAGTTCCAAGCTTCGTTTATCACCTTGTTACACCTTGGAATAGCCTTGGATTGAATGGATGATGACCGAAATTTGTGATGGTGGGGAGGGGGTTTTCGGCCGAGAGTGTGGGAGGGAGGAGAAGGATTTGTGAAATGTTGTGAAGATGATGGTGAGTAGGTTACTTATAATCCACTAAACTCTATTATCCATTGGTCTTTATGTCCCTCATAGTACACACAAGATCAAAGCAAATCCCAAGGGGATCATTAGGAGATTTAAGAAGATTATGGTAATCTTGTGGTGGGGCCACTTCATTTGGGCCGTAAATAAGAGAAGGGGGGGTTAATTGTAAAGTTAAATGGTAAAAGGTAATTTAGTGGAAGTTAAGATGTAAAAATCTAGCGTTTGTGTGTTTCTTGCATTATGTAGTGTGTTTAAGTGTTCGGGAACCATAACTAGCTCAAAAAAATAAAAACAATGCTTCTAGCAATATTTTGGTGTTCCGGGTAATGTCCGGTTGTTCGGTTAGATACCGATTCGTTAAAGTGCTAAGTTATGCCGTATAGTGTCCTTTATGTAACTTTTTGTGACACTTTTAATTCCCGACACTTAGGAAAGCATACAGGACCATTTTTCCATATTTTTACACATTACTAGCTTGTTAAAAAGCTGAATTTTGCTGAATTGTGCAAAATTCTGCACTTTGGGTGAGTTTTAGGCACTTCCCGGCACTTAAACTATCACCTAGTAAAGCAGTTTTGTGGTCCTTACTTCCCTACACACTATACTAGTGTAATACGTCGTCTCTGGCTCATACTGGCCTCAAAATATTGTCTGTCTATGTACTGAACTTCGTCAGCATTTTCAGTTTGTCTGGTAATGGTGCCAATTCTGTTCTGTGCATTATTCGAACTATATCGGGTTGCATGTAGCAACGAATAAAGTCTTGTAACATGAAATGCCATTGTATGAATATAACAGTAATCAGAAATTCATTTGTCTTGTAAACTAGATCATGCACAGTTATTAAAGCACAGATTACTGTTCAATTAGTGTACGGAATGTACAGAAAAGTAATAGTTGTCACAGTTCTAGTTTTATAAGAACACTTATAAATCTTTAACATACATTATATTATAACATACTATATCATATCATTTCGACATAACATTACAATACATAACATCGCACATCACAAAACACTGAACCTATTCTTTACATAGTTGTACTGGCAAACCACAAGGCAAGGCCCATATTACATGTTTATAACATTAACTTTAGACACATTAGAGAATATACCGTGTGACGGGTGGTCCGTAGGACAACCCTTAAGTGCCTTAAAAAGATTAAAATCCCACGCTTTACACGTTTAATTGTTTGAACTTGGTAACTACTAGTTGTTTGCATGTGCAGGTGCAAATGGAGCTTAAAAGGGAAGTAATTTGGAGCATCAATGAAAAAATCAATTTTTGGAATTGAATAATAAAGAGGATAGCATGATAGAGGACGAAATTACGAGAATGTAGGCGAAAACGGTAAAGAAAACGGAGTTGAAACGGAAAAGTTATGCTGAAAACAAGTTTTCATGTTGAAGCCTGTCGTAAGCTACGGCAAGGGCCGTAGCTTATGGCGCTGACTGGCACTTTTTATCACTGTATGACAGTTTAAAGCCACCGTAAGCCATTCCAAGCCACCGTAAGCTACGGTGGCCACCGTAGCTTACGGCGCCGACTGTTCTAAAATTGTAACTCATGCATTAATGGGCCACTTGATGATGTTTTATGCTCTCCTATCATGGGTTTTCGGTTACACAACACTTGGGGACGAATTGGGAGCAACTTTTGGAGACTTGGGCTTGAAGAACACTTGTTTAATCATCTAGTTTTTGTTGCTTTTGATCTTGATGAACATTGAAACTCTTGTGATCATGTTTGTTCAAGCCATGAGTGGCTAAATACTTTGTGATCATCTTTGGTGGAAGGTTTTGTAAGACATTTATGTTTATTTCCGTATTTCTAGAATAACAATCTTCTCTTTATTGAATTGCTTGTTATGGTGTGTGATTACTTGTTAGTAAATTGTTAATCCTTGTGCTAAATCAATTAGAAACCATACGTTCTTGGTGCCGATGGCAATCGAGATATCATGGGTATAGTTAGGCTTGGGTAATGGTTGATTAATCGTCGGGTAACAACCTCACGTTCTAGGAATCTGAGTACTTAGTTCCCTTTCATCACTGCAATTAGTCACACATGAACTATGTCTATGTAGTTCTTTCTAGTGGAATGTTAGTATAAGTGTCAAAGCAAACCGGAAACTAAAGGTGGTCATTATTCTCCAATTTGTTTACAACCAAACTTTTCTCTTGCAATTTATTTAGTTAAAATTAGTCCTAAAACCATTTCACTTAAATCAATTCTTGAACTTTATTTTCTTGCAATTAGTCTAATTTAGTCAATCTAGATAAATTCTCAAATAACACATATTCCACAAACTCCCTGTGTTCGATACCCACTTACCGCTATCTACTTAGTAGTAATTGGATTAAATTTGATAATTACCACGACATCACGTCAAATTTTGGCGCCGTTGCCGGGGAGTAGTGCGCAATGTGTGTTATCTTGTGTATTAGTTAAAAAAATGATAATAAAAAATAAAAAATAAAATAATAAAAAAAATTTTAAAAAAAATCCCAAAAATATTTTCTTTGATGTTCGTGATTTACACTTAGTAGTTGAGTGGTGTTGTGTAGGATGACAATGCATTACAAAGATTTCAGCTTCTCTACGTGTAGATTGTGCGGGGGTCCACGTCATCCGTGTATCGGTTGCCATGAGGCCCACTACGGGAGGGCACATGGAAAACCGGTGTCTTATGTTTCACAGCTTCCACCTCCATCATACGTTGATGATTATGAATCAAAAATGGAGGATGATTATTACTCGGATGGATATGATCGGGACGAGGATGTTTACTATGAGACAAGGACGGATAGTCTATGTTTTTGTTGCGGTCGCGATCACACTTATGATTATGATGTGTGCACGGTGTATTCAGAAAACCCAAAGTATTGGAATAAAAAAATGATGGAGGCGCGCATCTTAAGACCGTATCAGGGATATCAACAATATCATCCCGAAGAGTATTCTGAGCCCGAAGGTGTTTATACTTATCAGACCGAGGAGGAGAAAGAGCTTGCTATATTGGAAGTGACTTTGTCTAAACTTGAGCAATATTTAGCAACACCCAACCTGTCCGATAAAGATCGAATCAGCTGTTTAGTTTCTAAGTGTCATAATTTAAAAATGAAGATAGAGATAGAACAACGCCTCTCACCATTACCAGATGATATTAGAGATTATTCTCACATGAAGGAGGAGGTTGTGGAGGATAACACCACACCAATGAGTCCTTTATCTGACGAAGAGTCACTGGTGGATCAGATGGTGTGTGCAGATGATGAGGCAGAACAGTCTGAGGAGATGAATATGTGTACCGAACCTCTTCCCATATCAATCATTCAAAATAACAAGTGTGGGGAAGAGGATTCGAGGAAGAAGATGAGAAGGGTGAAACCACAAGACATCAGGGTATACATCATGAAGTGGATTAGTGAAACCCGCAGGTGCAGTCTTAACATGCCAATTATACTGACAAATCTATGGAGATGGCATGTAAATTTCCGGGCATTCGTTGGAAATGTTTTGGGTAAGTGTGCATTGAGACCAACATAACACATATCAGGTATGGTCTGGCTGAAGACCTTTAAACTTAGCACTCTCGGGAGGCAACCCGAGGATGTAGAGTATTGTGTTTTGTATTTTGTTTTGTTTTGTTTTCTTTTGTTTTGGTGTTGTGTTTGTGTTTTTGCAGGTTACTATGTTTCAATCCTCGCGGATGCGATGATTCAAGTGTGGGGATGTTTGGCAACATCCCCGTTGAGATATCAGCGAATCCAAGAGATGTTTATGTTCCTGTCCGATTACTACAGTTGCATCATTACCAAAACTACTGATTTACAGATCAGGTCGTGTCTTTTTTTTCATTGTGTGCACCTTTGTATATATTCACGTTTTTGTTCATGGTTGGGCGGATGGGTGGTGTTTTGATGTGTTTAGTTTATGGGTTGTGAAGGATTCGTGGTGTTCCTAATAATTAGAATAAAAAAGAAATTAAAAAAATAAAAAGAAATTTGGGATTTGAGAGTATTAGCGAAAGCTAATGTTTGTGGTTAAAAGCGATCTTTTCCTCAAAACCATACATTGGGACAATGTATCCCAAGTGTGGGGATGATGGGGGGAATTTTTGAGAATTTAAAAATTTTTGTGAAGCCAAGCGAAAATTGTCAAAATTTGAAAACTTGATATTGTTCCACTTGACACACCGACACCCATTTCTAGTCCTTTATTGGTGAGAGTTTGAGCCACATATGATTATTAATGATGCTTTCTTTGTTTTGAGTGGCGGTGTGTTTATTGTGTTAATAGAACTTGTGTACGAATTCTTGTTAAATCCTAGAGTTAGCATGCTTTTGAAAATGATAGGGGACTTTTAGGAAGCCTCGTCTAGATGTGTGAGAGTGTGGGAATTGAGGGTTGGACCTCATACATTACATATATGAGCTTGGTATTGTGAGAGGTAGGGGTTTGGTCTTTAGAAAGCCATGTTTGAGCCTTATACCATTCGGTTGTGACCCAAACCTACTTCTTACAAAAAAAAACTTTACCTATTGAGATTACCCGGTTTAGGAGATTTAGTATGTAATGTTGATGTCCTTGTATATATTGTTGAGCTTTTATGTCTTATCTTTGTTAAAAAAAAGAGAAAAAAAAGAAAAAAAAGAGAAAAATATGAGAAAAATACAAAAAGAAGTATTTAGTTGCAATAGAAGTTGAGAAGTTGATGATGTTTTGTATATAGTTGATGTTTGCGTTGTTTAGTGGTAGAAATAAAAACCGGGTCAAATCAATTAGCTACTTGCATATATATTCCACCATTTTCCTACCTTTACACATAGCCTCGTTACAACCCGAATGTCCTTTTGATTCATAAGCATGCTAGGTATTTGATAGGAGGAAACTTGATTTGTATACAAGCTTATTGTCGCACAATCACACACTAGCATTGAGCGTGTTAGCATAATGTTGCTAATATTACTTGTCACCGAGAGTTGTTGTGAGGGGTGTGTCTTGTGGTATGATAAAAAGTTTGTAAAAGGACGGTACATTTTAGCTTGGTTTACATGTTGATCGCTTGTGGTTTTGAAATGGTTAGTGAATGAGTTGCTTGGGACAAACAACGGGTAAGTGTGGGGATGTGACGGGTTGTCCGTAGGACATCCCTTAAGTGCCTTAAAAAGATTAAAATCCCATGCTTTACACGTTTAATTGTTTGAACTTGGTAACTACTAGTTGTTTGGACGTGCAGGTGCAAATAGAGCTTAAAAGGGAAGTAATTTGGAGCATCAATGAAAAAATCAATTTTTGGAATTGAAGAATAAAGAGGATAGCATGATAGAGGACGAAATTACGAGAACGTAGGCGAAAACGGAGTTGAAACGTAAAAGTTATGCTGAAAACAAGTTTTCATGTTGAAGCCTACCGTAAGCTACGGCAAGGGCCATAGCTTACAGCGCTGACTGGCACTTTTTGTCACCGTATGACAGTTTAAAGCCACCGTAAGCTATGGTGGCCACCGTAGCTTACGGCGCCGACTGTTCTAAAATTGTAACTCATGCATTAATGGGCCACTTGATGATGTTTTATGCTCTCCTATCATGGGTTTTCGGTTACACAACACTTGAGGACGAACTGGGAGCAACTTTTGGAGACTTGGGCTTGAAGAACACTTGTTTAATCATCTAGTTTTTGTTGCTTTTGATCTTGATGAACATTGAAACTCTTGTGATCATGTTTGTTCAAGCCATGAGTGGCTAAATACTTTGTGATCATCTTTGGTGGAAGGTTTTGTAAGACATTTATGTTTATTTCCGTAATTCTAGAATAACAATCTTCTCTTTATTGAATTGCTTGTTATGGTGTGTGATTACTTGTTAGTAAATTGTTAATCCTTGTGCTAAATCAATTAGAAACCATACGTTCTTGGTGCCGTTGGCAATCGAGATATCATGGGTATAGTTAGGCTTGGGTAAGGGTTGATTGATCATCGGGTAACAACCTCACGTTCTAGGAATCTGAGTACTTAGTTCCCTTTAATCACTGCAATTAGTCACACATGAACTATGTCTATGTAGTTCTTTCTAGTGGAATGTTAGTATAAGTGTCAAAGCAAACCGGAAACTAAAGGTGGTCATTATTCTCCAATTTGTTTACAACCAAACTTTTCTCTTGCAATTTATGTAGTTAAAATTAGTCCTAAAACCATTTCACTCAAATCAATTCTTGAACTTTATTTTCTTGCAATTAGTCTAATTTAGTCAATCTAGATAAATTCTCAAATAACACATATTCCACAAACTCCCTGTGTGTTCGATACCCACTTACCGCTATCTACTTAGTAGTAATTGGATTAAATTTGATTGTGACCACGACATCACGTCACCGTGAACCTTAAACGCTTACATTAACCTTAAACACATTTAGTCTCCTTTACATTAACTATCTTTACATACATACTTTAGAAAACTTTATACAATACCCTATGCACCTTATACTTTATCTTTATAAAACTTTACACTTGCAAGGGTTTCATTTAAGAAAAATGTCAACTTTAGAGATATCTCTTGAAAGTAATCTTGACACCTATAAGGCTAAAAGCTAAAGTTATTTCTTTTATCAAAAAACTATATTTTTCTTTAGAAAACATACTATACTTTAAAACATTTTATCGAATATCCAGATCACCCCAATATAGTCTCTCAAAAGGGGTCTAGAAACTCACCGGTGGGAGCTAGCTATGAAGTCTAGAAATTGGATGGTGTTAATCACTTTGCAATACACTCAGTCAAATGGATCAGATCTAATCAAAGGTTCACAAGTGAAATGACCAACATTTCGCATGAATGGTCAACTGCTTAACTTTTGCACGAGTCCTCTATGCAAGATCATAGATCATATAGTTTTCACATGTGCTTTGTTCTCGCACATACATACCCTTCCATATACATAACGATGCAAAAACCATCATACGAAAATTACTATGCGACAACTACTATGAGAATACACCATGTAAAATCTTACATGCCTTCATCGCACAAACCCTAAATGGTTGTAATGGCGGCTTTCATGTTGCACGTTTGTGAACACACCTAGAGACAAACTTTATGTATCAAAACACCTTGAAATCAAAGTATATCAATTTCCCATTCATCATCATTCATAAACATGTAAGTTTTATGTGAAAACTTACCTTAAATGTCGTTTGAGCAAGAACCAGACTTCCTAAGCTCAAACCTTCCTTCCCTTCGTGAAGAACACCTCTATTACATTTGATTCTCGCATAGGATGACAACCCCAAAGTGAGCTCTCTATGCGAAAGTGAGCTTGGGTATTTTCTCTCTCTAGCCTCTTTCTCTCTCTAGGTTTGATCTAAGAGGAAAATGGTAACAGTAAGGATGGGGTTGCTCACACCCCTTTCCATATTAGGTTTAAGTTCAAAATTTACTGTTTTACCCTTATGGGCCTTTGCATGACTAATACCTCATAATTTGCTTCATCGGATCATGTCATGAGAATGTTATGGAGGTAGTGCCTTTGTGGCTTGCCAAGTAATTGGTTGTACAACCAGGTAAAGGTATCCGACAATGATGACTACTGATGAAGTATTTATGTGTAGGAAATTAGACACAAAAGTACTTTGCTAAATGAATGTTGAACGTGTGTACAAGTATGTTTATGCATGTTGGATATGAGAATTTGTGTGTTTGATAAAACAGTTTAGAATTAAATCAAAACAGTAATAATAAACACATCAATTCAATACACAACTCGATTTGGGAACGACTGTCAAATGATTTCATATATTCATCATGTTTTCTGTACAATCAAAAGTACAAATTGATCCCCCCTCACCTAGTGCACTCTATCTCTCTCTACCTATCTTTCTCTTAGTTCTTCTACTTTTCAGCTCGAAGAGTTTTGCATATTACATCGTGGTACTGTTCTATATATAGAGGAGAGAAATGCTGGTGATGTCACCATGAAAGCGACCCTAAACAACCTATTAAATGATGTAACTGCCATAAACTGGTGGACACCATTGTTACATTAAACTACTAATAATATAAGGTAACAACTGGATTTCTAAAAACTGCTAGAAGATTTCCAGCACTTTTGGAATCCAGTACTTCTGGTTTTCATTATTGACTAGTCAACTGATCTTGGGTCTTCATCTTTGACTTGTTGATTCTGTCTTTGACTCGTTGACCAGCACTTGTACTCTGCTTTCCAGTACTTTGACCCATTTGTTCTTATATCAACAATTTTGGTTGGTTAAGCTTTCAAAGTGGGGAACTTCTGGACAGTTGATTATACTTCAAGTTATTCCATCAGGCTGTGAAGATGGTTCCCTTGGGTTTTGGATTTCATCATCAGCAAATCTTATATAACCCAACAATCTCCCCTTGATCTATTGATGCCAAAATCACTTATTTGAGCCTGTCTTTTATTCTCTTATTTGATGATGAAGAGTCTTAGAAGAAATTTTTCTTCAAGTGGTGCTTTGGACATTACCTTTTCTTCATCATGGTCATCTATCCTAACCTTAGAAAAATGTACTCTGATATGATCATCACATCTTTTAATCCTTACGTGCTTGAAATCTCATAATCTTTGGGTTAGGGAAGTCTGGAGGCAACTCTTCAGACCTTAGTAGAAAAACAAAGGATCTTGCCTCTATTCTAAATCAACTGAGAAATGTGGAAAACATTTAATCCTTGAGCCTTTATTAGCATATGATTTATCAAACCTTTGAAGTTTTTGATAAGACAGTGGATTTCTTTTGAGCAACTCCATTAATTTCTTGTGAAGTACTAAAATTCTGAAACTACTGATTCTGAAACTTCTAAATACCTTGTTCTGATCTGCTTGTAAACTGATGGTATCCCTTTATCCATAGTTTTGAGTTTGTTGATTAATCCTAGCTCCTTGATCAAGCTTATGTGAAGCTTTTCCTTACAAGTCATTATAAACTCTTATTGACCTACCAACTTAACACTTCTTTGCTAACCTAATGATTAGTGAAAGCTTTTAGAAGATATCAGTTACAATTTCTGGGGTAGGAAGAATACTGGTTTTTTCTTGAAAGTTTTTCAGATTCTTTTCTAGTGTTTCTCATGAAGCGTGGGTTTGAAAATTTTAAATTTAGACAGTTTATGTATAATTTCCCCTTTTTTGGTATCAGTAGATTGTGAGAAAGGTGTTTTAGCCTTCCTACTGGTAAATGAAGAGGTAGTTGTTTCTTGACCAGTAGTTTGGCGTGTTGTGGCTGGTGGTTTGTTGATTAGTGACTAGCAGTTTGAAGGATTGCAAACTCCTATTGTTAGGAGGCCAGTTGTTTGGTATATTTATGGTTCATTGGTCTTAGCTTAAGGCATGTTGGTGACCATCTACTTGAGATTGGAGACCTCAACTCTCAGCTTGTTCCATCAACTCCATAAGTTTTATATTCTGGGCATCATTCAATTTAATGAAATCAGCTGGCCCTACTAGAGGTGGTTGTATCATCAGTTGTATGAAGTAGAAACTACTATAGGGACAAATTGTAATGCCCATTTTTCTTGGTAGTGGGGACTTCCAGATTTATAACTTTCAAAGAAAGCAAAGTGACATTGCCTACACGGTGGTCTTACTTATGTTTCTGCTGCCAGTCTGTGATTCAATCAGATCTATCAGAAAAGTGGAAGCCACACATGAAATCTCATCAACACGACATGCCTGAGATGGATTTCACCTCTTCTTCATGTGGGTTAGGATATGAACTCTTTAGCATATTGTAACACCTCGGAATTTCATATCGAATCATATGGCAACACGTGTCCAATCAACTCTCAAATATGCCACAATGTTGGACGAGAGGGACTAATTGTGTAAAATAGTGGAAGATTGAATGTGGAGGGACCAAATGTCAACATGACAAAAGATTGGCCTTTGAGTGACCTTTACGGACCGCAAGGCCTAAGGCCTTACGGACCGTAAGGTAATTAAAATATTGTAATGCCTTACGAACCGCAAGACCTTGTGTCTTAAGAACCGTAAGGATTTAAAAACTATGTGCACGCATAAGGCTTACGGACCGTAAGCCTTGAACCCTTACGTTCTGTAAGGCATGGTACTGGCAGATTATTGTTTACTGCCCAAGGCAGCCTGCACACTTGACACCTATCTCGCATTTTGCCACCATTGTTCAGTTCCTTACACCTCATACCATACTTGGAATCATCTTAGAACAATTGCTAACACTTGGCATGATCCTATGATCATGCTTCAAGTATAAATAGCAACCATCTTGCACCTCATTTCCTTGCTCATTCATCTCTTCTCTTATCTATTGCTTTTAGAGTTGTTCCTAACCAAAAGGGAGTCTCCTACTGAGTTCAAGCTTCTCTTGGAAACTTATAAGTGTTCCTTGATAGTTCTTTTATTTTGTAGGCTAAATAATTAGCCGAAAGTCAAGCAAATTGACTTTTGCTTTGACTTTTGGTTATGACCATTATGATCCAGCCATTGTTCGAATTGAACATGGCTGCGTGATCGTAATATGGTAGGTGATAATCCCCTATGAGGGCACCTCCTGAAGATCATGTTAAGTTGGTTAAACGATGGGTCAAAGTTATGTTAAAATGAAAGTCAAAATGCAGTTTTTTGGAAAACATATAAAATGAACTTATAAGTATCTAAACCCATATTTTTGACAATATATCAGTTGGTAAATTATATTAGAACCTGTTAAAGCATGTTCAACCCGTCATTTCCAGTTTATAGTTCGGTTTGCAACCGAAAGTCAAGCAGTTTGACTTCTGCTTTGACTTTCGATTCTGTCCCGATTTAGCTAAGTTAGCTACTGATTTGAAGTTGCATTATGATCATATTATAGTATGGAATAACCCTCTAAGGTTATACCATTTTATCATAATTAGTTGTCAGAATTTATGCAAGTTCATACATTATGCCTTAAAAATACCGAATATGCCCTTTTTGTGCATAAATTGATTTTAAACTACAATGTGCATATAATATGGAATACCTACTGATGTGGTAACATAATAATCATGCTTTGGCATAATAAACTTGACATTGACTCATCCGATCACCCGATACCGCCTATGAACGTACGGTTGACTTATATAACTTAGTTTATATGAGTTAGCCGAATTAGGTCAAATTCCTTCAATTTCACTTCAAATCCAGAATGTATTATGGTTAACCCATATTATAAAAGCCATAGTACTTGTAAGAGTTTAAACCACAATCTATCTGGTCACCGCTTAATCTAGCGAAACGTAACGTTTTCTTTATAATAGTTAACCGGTCCAAGTCTATGACTTGAATAGGACCCGTTAACATTATAATGAGTTATTATACCATTCATTCTAGACTAAGGGCGTCCAGTAAATTTCAACCTTACTTGTTATTTTGTTTGAACGGCTGTCACCTATGATTTCTGTTTGAACGGCGTCCAGCATATAAGCAAATGTTTCCTGTTTAACTTCTTGTGAGAACTCCTTTACTCATGTCACCAATGATTTTCCTTGACAGATGAAATTTCAAGAAAAGATGTCCTCCTACATATGGTACAATATCTGTAATGGTATTTGAAGAGCTAGGTTCAGGTTGATTATTTAAACAGTCATTGTGAGTCTTAGAGAATTGTGGTGGTGGCAGCATTGGACCAAGATGTTTAGTAAATAAGTTAACAATTGTTTTTGAAACACCAGTAGTTTGTGTCTCAGAACACTTGGTAGGAGAGTACTCATATGAACCATCATCAAGTGTTGGAACCACTGTGCCAAAATCAAAGCTAACTTCTGTATTTTGGTCCTTCTTGTTTATGGATGTCAAAGGTTGTATGAAGACATATGTTCTATAATCTATTGGTGCACCACCAGCAGTTTGATTGACACTAGAAAATTCTGGATCATTTCTTGGTTCATATTTTAAGATTTCCAGATCACATATTTAAGTCGTATTGGCAGGTATCTTCAGTTTGGACGTTTCATTGAACTTTACATTCAGTGTCTCTTCTATCACTTTCGTTATGTAGTTTAACACTCTGTAGGCTTTTGAAATTGAAGAATATCCAATTAAATATCCACAATCTACCTTGGCTGCAAATATTGAGATGGAGTCTTTTAAGTTTAGGATGAAGCAAGGACACCCAAATACTTTGAAGAAAGAGATTAATGGTTTGATTTTGAAGAGTATTTCATAGGCAGTCTTTTGATGTCTTAAATTAATAAGAACTCTGTTATGTACATATCCGATAGTATTTACTGCTTTTGGCAAAAAGGAAAGTGGTAGACCAGAATCAGCTAGCATGGATCTTGCAGTTTCAATTAGAGTTATGTTCTTCCTTTCTACCACACCATTTTGCTGAGGTGACCTAGGCCCAATGTATTGTCTCATAATCCATTTGGATTCACAGAATGTGTCAAATGTGTGGTTTCTGAATTCAGTTCCATTGTCACTTCTGAGAATTTTACTAGGAAGTTCATATTGCTTTTCTACCATCACGATGAAGTTCCTTTTGATCTCAGCAGTTTCATCTTTGGAGTGTAAGAAATACGTCTAAGTGAATCTTGAGTAGTCATCAACAATGACTATACAATATCTCTTCTTGGCCAGACTCGTTATCTTAACAGACCCAAACAAATCAAGATGAAACATCTGAAGACATCCAGTAGTTTTAGATTCTTCAATGGACTTGTAAGTGACTTTATGTTATTTTCCTTTCAAATAAAAGACGTAGTGTTGATCACACTTAAACTCTTTCTTAGGAAGTTCTCTCACAATATCTTGCTTGGATACATCATTGATTGTTTGTAAGTTGTTATGACCTAACCTCCTATGCTACAATTCAGTTTCTTTTGCAGATTCCTGAGAAAATAGACATACATTTTGTGGCATGAGGTTATTTTTTAGGATATCAACTACATAAAAATTTCCACTCATGTTGGCTACAAGTTGAGCATCACTGACAATTAGACACTCAATCTTCTTTTAAAGTTATGGGCCAACAATTTTATAGGAATTTTTAGTGAAAAATGTGTCATACTATTTATCACACATTTGTGACAAACTTAGAAGGCTAAACTTCAAGTTATCAACAAGATTGACATTTTTCAGCGTTCACTTCACCAGACACTACAATTTATCCTTTAGAGTCAATTCCAAAAGATATATCTGACCCTCCTTGTGCTCTAAAATGGGAAAGAGGATTCTTAAGCCAGTCATGTGTCTAGGACCCTCCACAATCAACATACCATAAGCTATCAAAGTGAGAGAGAGTCCATTTCTGATAATCTCATTTGTGGAGACAAGTGCCAGATTGGTATACATGATTTCTAGAGATTTACAAGGAGTGTTCTTAGAACCTCATAAATGAGTTTTTCTTTTAAAGAAAATTCTTTAGACGCAATTGATTCATCTGTAGATACATGTTTCTTGATGTTTTCAGCAAACATGGCGAGGTTGTTGTTAGAACATCATTAGACATACTACTCCAGTCTACAAAGTTCTGAGTTAAAAAGCTTTGATGACTTGAGTCTGGTGCAAGATAACCGGCAATTTAAGGAATTGATGGTGCATGTGTCTGTGATACAGCTTGCGCAGATGTCGAAGCTTAAGCATGTGAGGGAACATGTGACCTTGTGGCTTAAAAATACTGATTTTGACTAGGTGAATAAGCATGCTGAACAGATGTTGGAATGGGTGTGTGAGAAAAATAAGTTGTAGCTAGTGTGTTTGGATAAGGGGTATTTTAGGAAAACTTTTGATGTGAGTTTTGTGAATTGAATTGAATTGGTGAACTAGGATATATGACAAAGGATGAGGAGTTCTGAGTGAAATTTTCACATTCCCTAGCAAAATGTCCTAATCTATGACACTTGTAACACTCAACCCTGGATTTATCCTTCTCAAATTTACCTTTTTCATCTAAACCAAGAAACTTCCTAACAGTTTTGATATAGAATTAATTAGTTTTGAAACTCAGTATGGCAAATTGGTCAAGAATATTAAATTCTTCATGATCAATTGGATCCATAGGTTGTAGATCATACATCACAAGTAATGGCGGTGTGTCTGTATTTGTTATTCTTATAACCCTTATGATTTCGAAGGTGGTAAGATTGTATCTTTCGGGACCATAGCAACCGGTTCAGTTACAACTATAGAATTACAACACTTTGATGCCCGGATTCTATCAGTAATGACCCATTTTTTCTACTCGCCCCATGGCCCTGAATTTTCGAGAAATCTCGGAGACTGCAGTGTAGCAACATGTAATTACCAAAATTTAAGAATATTTCTTGAAACAAATTTGGACACGATTAGTTAATAGATAAAAGCATCTTTCGAATTGGTAAATGATAAGCAACTTGAATTCGTTTTTACTATGTAACTAGTTCTAAAATTGTTGCATATAAAAGATAGATGCTTCACATAAATTAATAGCTTGAACTTATGAAACATATATAGATAATTAAAAACTGTTAGATCCATCAATTTCTTTGCCACTTTTCATAAAAATATTAAACTTTAGAAAAAAATCATCTTTTGTTGATCATTTAATCTCTAACATACATATATACATGCATGCATGCATGCATGCATACATACATACATATATACATACATACATACATACATACATACATACATACATACATACATACATACATACATACATACATACATACATACATACATACATACATACATACATACATACATACATACATACATACATACATACATACAATACATACATACATACATACATACATACATACATACATACATACATACATACATACATACATACATACATACATACATACATACATACATACATACATACATACATACATACATACATACATACATACATACATACATACATACATACATACATACATACATACATACATACATACATACATACATACATACATACATACATACATACATACATACATACATACATACATACATACATACACACATACACACACAGGGGAAAGGTCCTCATAGAAGTTTGTTTTGCCTAAGAAGATTAAGAAGGATTTTTAAAAACTCAAGATACAGTTCAAATAAACTCAGATCAAACTCTTTTCGACGACATTGGAACCTGCTTGTCTAACCCTAACACCTAATCCTTAAAACTAAACTCCAAAGCTAAAACCTACAACACAAATAGTGTACAAATTCCATAAGTACAAGAAAAGGGTAAAGCCTAAAGCTAAATCCTAGAAGGTAAGATGATAATACTTGATAAGCCGATTCCAACACCGTAGGAATAAGTTTAAAAGGAGTTTGTTTAAGTCAGATATTGAGTTTCTAACTTCTAAGCTTTTTCAGGTAAACAAACTTCTTATATGAACCTACATTTCTTTCTCTCTCTCTCTCTCTCTCTCTCTCTACACACACAAACATACACACACACACACTACAAAAGTGTCTATGTGATACGACGGACAACACATACACAGGTAATCACGTAATATGTTATTTTTATTAGAAAAAAACTATAACAATACCATACTCAAAATAAAGAAAACAAAATGTACAGTTTTATGGTGTCACTTTAAAAAAATATATATTAACGTTTTAAAAGTTGGAGCACCTCTAACATAGGTGATATGGGGTGGTATGCAAACAAGGACTATTCGGGCGGACTTGGAACACCGATGGAGACCTCGTCCGAATGAAAGTCCATTCCCACTAGTCCGCAATCACAAACCCATATCCTCTTGATAATAAAAAAACAATTTTACATACCAAACGACAATGCGTATAATTTTAAAAGAAAATAAAACTTACACCCAGTCACATTTACTTTAACTTTCAAAATCAACCAACACACACCCATTTCAATTTTACATTCAAATTTCACTCAAATCTCTTCTCATCTCAAACCATTTCACCCCGACTAAACCTACACATTCTCATCTTAGATACGGGTGGAGTTTATCCATTCCCGTCGAAGTACGTCATTCAAACACTCAGCCTGTTGTGGAACCGGTACGCCCTACAAACCCCCGGCTTCCCGTGGAACCGATACGTGCTGTAAACTGTTTGCCTCCATCTGATGAACCATTAATTTGGACAGATGAAGACTGGAACCGACCATTTGACCAGGGCTTTAACCAATTGCAAATTGCAGATTGGCACGTCCCCACTTCAAAGGAAGGGTATGTCACTAACTTGGAAGTGTACGTCCCCAACTCAGAGGAAGGGTACGCCACTGACCTAGGAGAGGAATAAGTTCCTAAATTAGAGTACGTCACGGACTCTAAAAACAATGGTTGGAGGTTATTTGACCCATGAGAAGACGAACGTTCAATGGATTCGTACTGCTCATTTGAGTCAATCGAGCATCTTTAATATTGTTTAATATTATGTATTTTATTTATTTTATTCTTTGTTGTATGTTTTTTATTTTTGTTTTTTAAGCAAGGTTGTTCCTCTTTATCTAATGTATATTTTTATTATTATCCAAATTTGAATTTCTTTTATTTAATACAGTTTTAAAAGTTATTCTATTTGTTATAATATATACGAGATATAAAAATTAAGCAATTGTAAAAGTTAGGTGATAATGTGGATGCAAAGGTTGATGTTTGTGAAGAATTGTTGGTGGAGGAAAAAACCGAGGTTCTTGATTTTTTTTTAAATTTAATGTTACATGTTAAGGTAGAGATTTGTAGTGGTTTTGAGGTTTGTTGTTAAAAGTGCTATTATAATTACTTAAATTACTAAGACTACGCAAATTAGCTTTATGTTCTCCTTATATTATAATATTATAATATTATAATATAATATAATATAATATAATATAATATAATATAATATAATATAATATAATATAATATAATATAATATAATATAATATAATATAATATAATATAATATAATATAATATAATATAATATAATATAATATAATATAATATAATATAATATAATATAATATAATATTTAAATTAAGGGTTTATTGCTCTGTTTATAACAAGTCTTGTACGTGTTTTCCTTTTTTTTTAACGGCCAACGAATCCTTCAAATAGATTACTGGCGAAACTCACCGCATCGAGATACACTCGCCTCCGAACCGGGGAAAACCCTCACCTAGGGCCGAAGCCTGTGAACACTCACCCGAAGGCACGACAATGTGGTTAGGTAAAACCCGCTCAGTTCAAGGATCGAACTAACGATCTCCACCTATTCGCCTAGTCTCCCATCATCACCAGGTGCCGCAGAAAATAATGGGAGGGCATGGAATCGAACTTGGGTCCCTTAAAACACCAAATCTCTCCCTTACCACTACATACTATTATTTGGAAAATGTGACTTGGAGTTTGTTTTCCAACATGATATAACCAGTAAAAAGAAGTAGCGTGATAATGATTTTCCGCTGATTATATTAAAGCAAAGGGTATAATATATAGCTTTTTACATTCATTGATAAAGATGTTAAAAAGTAATATGTTATGGTCAACAATCCATTTAATTAAGTGTATTAATACTGGTTGATGCATAAAATTTTGGGTCTATATATGGGTATAGACAGAAGATGGGGGACTAGTAAGTAACAGGATAGAGCCAAAAGGACAAGGCCATGAAATTAGGGTTAGCTGTTGTCTCCCATCATACCACGATACTCCAAAATGCATCAAATTAATATATGTATATTTGCGTGTGTGTATGTATGATCTTTTCACTATTCCTTGGGAAGTAAATACGGTCGCCTTGGCTCCAGCAGTGAACTTTGGATGTAGTGATACGGTCGCATGAGCTCCACTCACACACACACACACACTTAATCAATTATCACCTTCTTAAATTTTCTTCTATTCTTCCATGCGTATTAAGGCTATGTCTTACCATCATCACCCTAACACATATTTATAAATGGTTGTGAATACACTTAGAGCATCAATATTCGTTTTGCGAGGATAGTATATAAGTTCAAGAGTAACAAATTTTGAGCATTTTAACTTAGATTGTCTTAGAAAGAATTAGAGAAGTCATATCCAAATGATGATTTTTTACTATATTTTGGTCTTTTAAAACTATATTGAGGTTATTAGCTTTTAAATATTTTGATAAATCTAACTGGTAAAATTATATAATCCAGTTGAAACTTAATAAGTTATTTTATTTATTTATTTATACATTTATCTTTTTGAGCGGCAAAGGATTATTACTTTTATAGAAAAACCCATGCTAGCAAGTTTCTAAAACATGGATACCAAATGATTTTTGTTAAGGGGTAGAGTGTTAAGAAGATTTTACAAATGTAAAATAAAGCTACACCAATCATTCCAATCAACCAAACTATAATTTGCTCTAAATTTTGTTCAAGCAAAAGAGCTCGCCTTGATCTCCTCCGAGATTTTATCCGGCCTCCTTTTGATGTTGTTGAAAATCATGTCGTCTCTCGCCCTCCATAAAAACCATAACGTAACTAATGTGATGTTTTGTCTCATTTTCTTGTAAGCCTTGCTTCCATAAGTTTTTCTCCTTAAAATGAATCTTTTCTTTCACCGAATTCCCTATTGCAATTGCCATATTACACCAAGAAGATACAAGCTGCCAAAGCAAGACCACAAGGTCACAATCAATTAGCATGGTTGTAAAAATCTCGACAAGACGCTGATTAATCGCTAGTCTCCACCCCCATCGGCCGACTAGCGATTTCTTCAACCATGTCAATTAGCAAGTGATATGTAGTTTCCAAGGTTGTCCCACATCGGTCATAGATTGTGATTCAACATACACGTTTTGTCTTGCTAGCGCAACGTTGGATTCTTTTTAAATATATAACCCAACAAATGAAACATCATATTAGTCACCTTATGGTGTTTATGGAGCACGCCAAAAGACAGGGTTTTCAACAACCTCAAATGAAACAAACATATTAACCAGAAAATACAATTGTATATAGAAACTAGGTTAGAAACATGTGTATTACAATGATGAATAAAAGACATATAAAATAGTTAATGATGAAGATTTAGGAGTTATAAAATGATATTTCAGAGATAAAATCTGATTTATAAATTCAGCTTTTTTAAATTAAGAAATATAATATTATTGAGTGAAATAAGATAAGCTAGAAAAAGAATCTTAGACTTACAAAATTTTAACACGTAATGCAACCGATTACTTATTTATTAGGTATAGATAATAAGTGAAAAAATACACATAAATATATCTGAATTGCAAGTGAATGTACACATACACGATATGAGGGGCGTAGAAACTTTAAGAACATCTAGAGACGCATAATACACTTATATCTTTTCCTGTAAGTTTGAAACCAAAGGAGGTTACATATATGCTTACCTCATATCTCATTAAATAATCAGTGCAATATGTACAAATGATTTTTGAGGTTCTCATAGCTCTTAACATAAAGTTAACTATTTTGTAATGTAATCAAGTTTTATTTGCTTAATCAATCAAATTGTATATGTGTATGTATGTGTATACATGTAGTAATTAAATATTTTGTAGAAATTTACTACAGCGAGATAACGTATGTATGACTTTTGTCATAGAAATTGACTATGTAGACATTCATAAATGGAGGATGGAACTTGTTTATATGTTAATAATGAGATTTATAGTTTATTGAATTTTGATCATATTAGAAGCCAAAAATATAGTAACAGGAACAGGTTTTATATGTTTATAATGTAATCAAGTTTTCTTTTCTTAATCAATCAATAGTACATTATGTATGTAAGAATTAAAAACTAATTTGAAATTTGAAGAACTTGTAACAGAAAATCTAGTGATAGCATACAAAAACTAGCCGCCACCTAATTTATGTATGACACATCTAAAATGAAGCTAATTAAACTTATAATTATGTCACTACATAATAAATTATATCACACGACAAAAATTGGTTTTTCTAAGTATTTACTGATGATTCAATAAACAAAAGTGAATTGTGCTCTAAACAATGTCATATGATAACGCTCATTCAAAAATTGTTTATAGTCACGCAATATATGTTGTGATCATTCGGTAATCACATCACACAATATACTCCAAGCACTTAGGACAATTACAACGCCCCCTCGTCCTGTTAAAAATAAGGGATATGTGTACTTATATTACTGTATCGCGTAATATACAATTATATAGATATACACACAAAACAAACCAGACTTAATCGTTCAATACTTCAAATCATTCAATCCAAGCCATCGAATGCTGTCAGCAAATGATGACATATATGCCAAAAGTAAGTTTGAGGTATGCACATGAATATCTTGAACTTCTTATGGTAATCTTCTGCGGTGTAAAATAAAATACATTTACTAAAGTACATATGCAAATTATACATTTGAAATAATAATACACTGCCTACAATTTTCTGGAATAAAAATAATAATGCATACTCAATAAAAATCTTAGTTCGCCACCTCTTGAAAGTACAACTATTTGCTTGGAAAAAAGTAGTTGGGTGCCTAATATCAACCATCATATATAAGCGGAGGATTGGAGATGAAACGTAAGGGTAGCTTAACGGGGAGTAAAATAACGCAAGGGTTTTGGGTTTCCACTTCCTAATGGTCTCGAAATTCTTATATATATATATATATATATATATATATATATATATATATATATATATATATATATATATATAGGCCGGTTTTTGGACAATAGCCCTAATCGTACCTTATGTACGCTATACCCATAACCGTCGGATCATCCTCATTTAAACCCTGTGCTTAACTAATTTACATAATTAAATTAATCAATTTAAATATATATATATATATATATATATCAAACCGCCAAGGTTAAAATTGTCAATTGCGAAATCATAATCCCTGATAATCAGCAAAGATATTCACAATCATACCGTAAAAACAATTTCGAAAACATTACATTCTTCTTCCCCCAACTTCCGTTCCACTTTTCTGGTGCGATTCAACGAGGATTAATGGGTTTTGAGCAAAGGAGCAAGAACAACAACGATAGACCATAATCAAAGAAGATGAATCCAGGTATTTGCTTAAACATGCGATTTTATAATGTGTTTTTATAAGGGTTTTGTATGACATATGCGATTTTTTATGATTAGCTTTGTTTGGTAAGGGTTTTGTCTGATACATGTGATTTTATAAAGATTAGAGAGTTTTAGTAATGGTTAACTGTGATACATGTGTTTTGGTATGATTAGGGGTTTTGAGTAGGTGAGGTCTTCGTTAGAATCCTTATAGTATGCGAAATAGATAAGAATTAGTTGTGTTTAGTAAGTGATTTGTCTGAATTTGATTATACAATGCATGTAATTGTGTTGTGAAAAACAGGGTTTAAACTATATGCGAAAATAGATGTAAGAATTATTTATGGGTTATTCTAATATGCAAATTCTGTTAATAGATGGTTTTATAACATGCTAAATAGATGGTTCTATAACATGCGAAATACATGTGATTAAGAGTTATTTAAGGTTATTGTAATATGCGAATTCTATTAATATATGGTTTTATAACATGCGAAATAGATGTGATTCTTATAACATGCGAAGTCTTAATTATGTAACATGCGATTTTGTAGAAATTGAGGATGATGATGACTTTGAAATGCCTATATCAACATTGAAGAACATGATAAATTCATCGGTCAATGGGGAAACAACGCGAGAATTACCCATAGCTTAATTGCAACAATAATGGAAAATCAAAGAGAGGGTGGAAGCCTGTTTAGAATCAATTTCCTATTGTATTGGATGACATTTTTTGCAGAGATTACAAAAGCTACAACTGCAAATGATAGATGTTTGCTTGGGCTAGAGGCTGTTGAGGATATACCGCATCTAGATTGGTGCTCATATCTACTGGACACGTTATGTCGTACAAGAGCGGGCTGGAAAAACACAAAAATACAGTACGTGGGACCAGTTGCCTTTCTTACGGTATGCTTTACTACATTTGTTAACATATATATAAGAAAGATAAAATAAATATGTATTCTAAGTAAAAATTACCTCCTTTTTATATTTAAATAGCTTTTATACACACATGAGTACAACAAGAGGCATCAGCTATTCGAGAAAGTCATGGAGATACCGGTTACTCGTTATATCACATCTATGGAGATTGATAAAGTCGAAGAACATATTTCGGATAACGGACCTCTGTGGGTTAATGAAAATGAACAGGGTCATTCAACGAAGGAGTATACAATACGACCCGTTGACAACACAAAAAGCTACAGAAGAAGAACTGCACCTGTAGTAGAAAACGTAGAAACCGAGGAGGACCCTAACGAGCACACTGATGATATGATGGATTTCAGTTTTGACATTCCAGAAACGTCTCAGTTGAACCTTGTGATGGGAGTTGGGACACAAACATAGAAAAAGCTGGACTATTGCAGCACTCCTGTTCCACTTTCACCCACTGTAGTCTACGGTTCAGACCAGCAACAAAATCGAGAGGCTTCGAACATCAATAAAAAGGTAAGCCCATCAAATATTAATTTCATTTTATCCATTTATTTTAACATTTAGATTGATGATATTTTAACTTAAAAATATTACAGAATCTGTTGAAAAGAATGAGGATCAATACAAAAAAAATACATTGAAATGGTTCAAATTGTTCAAGAGATTAACAACTTAGTTTCAGATCCAAAAACCAAGTGTTTTGGGATCCGGAGATTATGGAAGTCTTTAAGCAGTGGGATGACACACTTCGGAATAATCCAGTTTGTGTGCCGCCTGATTCGGTTCAAGAGCCTGAAACTGCACCTTCTGATGTTCATCATGAAGATAAAACAAATGAAGAATGTAGAGAGAATGAAGAAGCTCAACAAGTCATATCCAATGTTGTGGACAGTGTCAGACAAATGGAATCAGAAGGTAAACATGTGATTTCAAATTCACACATGTGATTTTATATAAAACATGGGATTTCATATACACATGCAATTTCTTAAATACCCATGTGATTTCATGCATGCAATTGATTTTATATTCGCATGCCATCTCATATATAACATGCGATTTTGATTCTGAGTTATTAAAATTCAATAATTTGTTTATAGGGATACTACAGCCAGATGATGAAGGATTAACAAAGACAGATGATGGAGGAATAACAAACACTCTTTTTACAGATATTCAAACTGTGGAACCGGGTGTATATGCTTACAAACCACCTGTCCAAGGTAAACACTTTATATTAGAAAATAAAATAAAAGAACAAAATCTTATATTTTTTAACTTAAACTCGCCTGTAGAAAGTGGTGAAACTGAAACTAGGATGGAAGCAGCAGTGAACTTAGCTGAATCTACACAAAAACATCCAGAAAAAGTTCCAGAAAAACATATTTCCACTGGTACAAAAAGTCTACTCAACTCAAAAAGGATAAACTTTTGACATGTTATACTAAAAGCATTCGAAACACACTTGCAGATCCTGGGCCAAACAATGAGGACAAATCTGAAACTGAAGTGGAAGCAGTTAATTTAGGAGAAACTACACAAAAGGAACCACAACAAACTGATTTAGGTATCGAAATTGAAAAGGAGACAGAAATGGTATGCCATCAGGTGACGGTTAAAGAATTGCAATCAGTTGAGTCACTTTTGAGCCTGGCACCCAGCCTGGTAGTACATAAGGGAAGGAACATAGGTAGGGGGAAAAATCTCAAAACCAGCTCAAAAACAACCACCTGCAAAACAAAAAGCCGGTAAAGAAGAAGGTGGAGAACAAAAAAAAGGAGGAACCAAAGGGGTTAAATGAACTCCTTTATAAGACAATAGTAATGGTAAAGATTCAAAATGAGAAAAGGTATGTAGACCTTGGAGATGCATTTTGTTCCCCATTCTGCAACAGAGTCGTTAACATGCATGAAGCACTCCTAGATCGTGAATTGAGTGTGATTTGATACACATTTGCTACATTTAAGGGAACAGAGTAAGTAAACAATTAGATCAACTAAAAACATCTATATATATGCTCAAAATATTTAATTATGTAATGTTTGCCTAGAAGAGAAGTATTTTACCGATCCAAAACTGGGGTTTACACATACAAAATATCTTCGAAAGCTTCTTCAGAGGTCAGTATGTAGCATCAAACGGAATCGATGCATTTGTGGATGTGCTCAACCTTGAAGAGAAGAAGAGGGATAGAAAATCATCACCATACAGACTCTTCTTGTTTAGCACAATGCTGGTATGTTTATGAATTTAGAACAATATGATTTAGCATTTGCATGTTTATCTAAACATTTTTGCATAGCATATCAAACAAAAAATGCATATTCAGTGATTTCGCATACTAATATAAGCAAATCGCATGTAAAACAGTTCAGACATTTTGCATGCACAAAATAAACATTTCTCATGAACAATTAAGCATTTCGCATGTCCAATAAAAAAATGCATACTCAGAGATTTCACATACAAATATAAGCAATTCGCATGTAAAGTATTTTCAGACATTTCGCATGAAACAATTAAGCATTTCGCATGTAAAACATTTTACATGTAATAATTTCGCATGTATACTCATCTTGTAATACATTACTTAACCTTGCTTATAATTACTTAACATACAGCCAGATGCCATGTACAAGGATGGTTAAACTGACAACCAACAGCTAAACGTATTTACCTCAAATTTTGAAGACATGTTACAGAAATATGAGGTAAAAAAACTTGAATCGGTTGACCTCGTGTTTATTCCGGTACTTCAAGGTGACCACTTCTATGTCTTGTGCTTCCACATGAAAACCGACAAAATTGAGTTGATTGACAATTCAACAATTAAACAAGATTTTGAGGAAAGATACAAAGGGCTTCCAGACACCCTTCTTCATATACAGAGAAGGGTGCTGGTTTTATACCTATAAAAGGCCTTAAAACCAACACCAGCTATCAAAGCACTTGAAAAATCAAAGATAGAAAGAAAAGAGATGGAATGGAGAACACTTACTAATGGTATAGATTGAGGGATGTTTACAATGCGTCATATGAAAACATACAAGGGGAAAACACCGTGGTTGTCTGAGAAGCAGTTGAAAACATATGAGAAGCAATTTCCCCTTGCATCCGCCAACTCTTTCAACTGCTTCTCATCCCTCTCACCCAGATCAACCATGAACATAACAGCAATTTCTCGAAGACTACTCACTTGCATCTAAGAGAGCAAGTTCACAATTTCTTGTCTTATCTTCATGTTTTCTATTACACGAGAAATATGGGTTTCCAACATTTCTTGACATGATCGATCCTCTTGAATTTGTTTCTGAATCCTTTTTCTCAAAGCCTGTTTGATACTTGAGTCAGAAGAGGGGTGGGAGGTATGCCATTTTTTATAAGATAAGAAATAAGTGGTTTGAGATTGTGATATAAAGAGAAACTCTATTATTGATATCAATTATTGAACTGAATTATAGAACACTATATGCGAAATTACATGTCATTACTTTTATAGCGTGCGAAATGTTTTATATAAACATGCGAAATTGACATTTTGATCCCATGATTTATATGTGCAATTTTTGGATATAATAAAAACATGCGAAATCACACTAGTAAACTATCTAAAAACATCTTAAGACTTTATAATGCGCGAAATGTTGAACAATGCGAAATTAACCTTTTGATCCAATGTTTTGTGCATGCAATTTATGGATATAATAAACATGCGAAACCGGTATTATGAAAATTCAACACATGTGATTTGTTAAAATCACCAAATACGAGTTGAAACATTTTAAATTCAATCTCATTACAATCTAATAACAGTAAAAACCTTCAAATCAAATATAAATGACGAATTTAGCATTTTCGGAATCGACATATGTGTTTCATCTGATACGAATCAATCAAACCCTACTATCGAACTGATACGAATCATAATTAGAGAGATGGTGGTGTAGCGAACTCGTGATCTGCTTGCTTGTTGACGGAATTCCCTAATTTTCGCTCGTATGATTGAACGGAATGTCTGGATATACCCTTATCTAATAAAAATGAATCAGGGACACGTGTATGGCTCTGGGCATCGTGTACGTAATGTTAGATTAGGGGATTTGTATTCTACACTTCCTCTCTCTCTCTCTCTCTCTCTCTATATATATATATATATATATATATATATATATATATAGGGTAAGGTTCATGCGAGAACCACCTTTATTGCGAGAATCGCGAGAACCAATGTGAACACAACCTAAAATAGCTAAAAAAACCTAAAAAAAATAAAAAATAAAAAAACCTAACCCCCACCCCCCCACCCCAAAAAAAAAAAAAAAACCTAACCCCCCCCCCCCCAAGCTAAAATGCTAAAAACAAAACCCCCAAAAAACCTAAAAAAATAAAAAAAATCTATTTTTTTTTAATATTTTTTATGTTAAAATCGCTACTTTTAGTAGCCAAAGTTTTTTTTTTAAATATTAAAAAAAAAAATTGCTTGTTTTTTAGCTATTTTTAGGCATTTTTGGTTGTGTTCATATTGGTTTTCGCGGTTCTCGCAATAAAGGGTGGTTCCTAACGGATCTTTGTCATATATATATATATATATATATATATATATATAGGATTAGGTTCAAGAGTGAACACTAGTGTAGCTTGCGAACTGAGTGAACTAATCCTGGCCATACACGTGTGTAGATCAATGGCCAGGATTTGATGTTGAAATACACTAGTGTATTTTACGATTTGATGATGAGATCCTGGCCATACACGTGTGTAGATCAATGGCCAGGATTTGTTCACTCAGTCCGCAAATACACTAGTGTTCACTCTAGAACCCCACCCTATATATATATATATATATATAATGCAAACCATCTCGAGTTGTGCAAACCGTGCAAACTCTTGGTTCTGAATGTTTTTTTTTTTTTTTTTGAAAAAAGTAGGGCATGTAATATACATAATTTTAAGCATTTCGAGCCAAAAATATAAAAAAAGCGCAAGTAAAGATAAAAGATAGTGATTTTTAGTGTAATATAGGGTAAAAATGGAGGTTGGATGTGAATGCTCTAAATAAACAATTCTTTTTTTATGAAAATGGACCTATTTTCATTATCCGCAAGCGCATTGGGCCTTGAATAGGTTGAGCCGGTCCTGATGACATGTTTAACCAAACCTCACGGTTTTACAATAGTTGTACATGTTGATACTTGATACTTACATATATGTACATGTCGAACAGTTCACATGCATTGTTTGCTAGTACAATTGTATGGAATGACAATCAATTTGTAGCTGAATATACTCACGAGTTATGTATCTGTGCAATGTGCATAGGTGCAAGATGACAGCCATTGTTGACTGTTCACACACACATATATACGCATTATGTCACATAATAATGCAAAGACACTGATTGTTGACTGTTCATACCGATAGAAGTACGCAATACTTGATTGTACCAATATGCAAAACGACGAGTTGTTGAGCATGGGAAAATAGTGTTGGGTAGGCTCCACCTGAATGTACCCTTTGGGCCTATTCATTTAATTCCACACAAACATTTAACACCTAAACCGCTCCACGATACCCAAATTGAGCTTCCAACATTATTATTTACTACTTTTACATGTTTTTTCTTATAGATATGACATTTATTCATTTTCACAGTCTGTGAAAGTTATTTATTTTTCAAATATAGCTTTTTTAACTGCATATTTCAAATATAGTGTTTTTTAATGGCTAGCACTAGAGCCAAGAACAACAATAATTACACAGAAAAGTTATATTAATTTCTCCATAGGTATAGGGTGAAACCAACATATATATCGTGTGGGTCAATGAGCTTGTGGTGAAGTGGTAAGTGAGAGATTTTGGTTTTTAAGAGACTTAGATTCAATTCCTGCTTCCCCCATTAGTTTTCGGTGGCACCTGGTGATGATGGGAGACTAGGCAAGTAGGCGGCGATTGCTAGTTCGATCCTTGAACTAAACGGGTTTTACCTCACCGCACTGTCATGCCTTCGGGCGAGTGTTCATGAGCTTCTGCCCTAGGTGAGAGTTTTCCCCGGTTGTAAGTGAGAGATTTGGGTTTTCAAGAGACCCAGATTCAATTCCTGCTTCCCCCATTGGTTTTCGGCGGCACATGGTGATTATAGAAGACTAGGTGAGTAGGCGGCGATCGCTAGTTCGATCCTTGAACTGAACGGGTTTTACCTCACCGCACTGTCGTGCCTTCGGGCGAGTGTTCACGAGCTTCTGCCCTAGGTGAGGGTTTTCCCCGGTTCGGATGCGAGTGTATCCCGATATGGTGAATTTCACCAGTAAGCCATTTGGAGTATTCGTTGGTCGTTCAAAAAAAACATATATGGTGTGGTAATGGTTCTCCCCATTCAATTTCTATTTTTTTATTTTTATTATTTAAAATTTATTTAATTTTGATAAACAACAAATAAAACTAATTTTTTATTTAATAACTAAAACAATAAAAGTGTATAATATTAAAATAAAGAAATTTTAATAATACATATTAAAAATATTTAAACTACTTAATTAAAAAAGTACAAAGAAAACTAATTGCTGGTGCTAATACAAACAAACTGGCATATATATTCAATTAAATCTGGATGAAGGTTGTTATGCATAGCATCATAAGAGAGTGATTTTGTAATAAAAAGGTATTGGGTTTATTTGTTTAAATAAATGAAAAATAGGAAAAAAAAATATAAATCGGATCGTTGTCAAACGGTTAAATAATCAAATTCATCAAACTTGTATTGTGGAGAATGTGGGATGAATCACAGTGGCTATATGTGGCTTGGGGAGGGGGGAGGGGGGGTTTCTACAGACACCACGTCTCAAGTGGCCATGCCACACCTCTCACCACTTTCCCCACATCATATGGCTTAAGAGCGATCTAAACGGGTTTCTATTTTTTAAATTTTGAAATGTAGTTAATCGGGTTAATAACATGACTTAAGAGATACGATTTCCTTGAGTATTGCGAGACGCCAATTTCATTTGGCTTGAAACCTCTCTTGCGATAGATCATATCATTGGCATGGTGATACTCTATTTCCTTTTGAAAATGTTCAGGAAACTCTTCAGACAAACTTGATAGGATCAAGTATGGGACCTTTTGAGAGTCCTTGACATGTTGCATCCATTGAGTCTTTGAGTCATTTTCAGAAGGAACTATATCAAAGGGTTGATCCAAGATATACATCTTTTTCTAATTCGAGAACTTTTCTCAAACTCCTTAACCATTCAGGAAAGTTAGGTGGTGTTTGTTTTTTGGCCAGAAGCACTTCTGGCCACTTATGTCTGCGTCGCGCAGACGCGCGCAAACGTTTGATGTCTCCAGCTTGTTTGTTTTCTCGCAGACCTTTCATTAAAAAAGGTCTGTGAGACCTCTTCTTGGCACAGACATGGACCCAAGTCTTCTTGGCGCAGACGTTTACCTCTTCTTGGCACACCCCTGCTTCGCCACCACCTCTGCTCCGCCACCACCTCCACCTCCGACAACCCTGCTCCGCCACCACCTCCACCTCCGACACCCCTGCCCTTACACCATCATCGTCATCATCTGTTATCATCATCATCATCGATGGCAAACAAAACCCCCAAATTGATCGGAAACAAAACCCCCCAAATCGATCACATCTGTTATCATCATCATCATCGATGGCAAACAAAACCCCCAAATCGATCGGAAACAAAACCCCCCAAATCAATCGGAAACAAAACCCCCTAATCGATCACATCTGTTACATCATCATCATCATCGATCTGTTACATCATCATCATCATCATCGATCGGTGTGGTGTATGGTGACGGTGGTGGTTGTGGTGTATGGTGACGGTGGTGGCGGTGGTGGCGGTGGTGGCGGTGGTGGCGGTGGTGTAGTGGTGACGGTGGTGGCTGTGGTGTAGTGGTGATGGTGGTGGCGGTGGTGTAGTGGTGACGGTGGTGGCGGTGGTGTAGTGGTGGCGGTGGTGACGGTGGTGGCGGTGGTGAAAGCAGAGAGAGAATAGTCTGGTGTGTGTATGTGTGTTGTATGTGTAATGTGTGTGTGAAGAGGTTTATGTAGAAAAAAAAAACAAACCCTCTTCTTCTTGCAGACTGCAGACTTTTGGTCCACCTCTTCTCCTGCAGATGCCTGCAGATATGGTCCGCAGACTGCAGACCTTTTCCTGCAGAAAAAACAAACAGCACCTTAATGTTATTGAGTTTGTTTCACTACATTATGCAACGTGGGATATATGGTGGAATAGTTGTGAGATATCTATAAAATAAAGACAAACTTGTTTAGTATTTTATTGTTTTAAAATTTTAATTAACATTATGACCCAATTGCCAAATTGTTATTAGGATATGAGATCCCATTTCATAAATACAAAATGAATGGTTGAGCTTTGTTCACTCGGTATCTATTACGTGGGTAGGTAACGATTTACAATTGTGTCATACACAACTCTTGAGCTTGAGGTCGCATAATACGACGTGTCAAGACATGGTACGTTTAACCCCAACTATGCCCATTTAAAACTATTTCAAGTGATATTGGTCCTCTAATGGGAATGTATGGAAATGGCCTAAGTAACTTAGGAATCGCGAATTAACCTCTCCCAAAAAAACCGTAGGCCCAATGCACGATAATCACTAACAAAGGGGGTTTGGGTAAATTGGTTCGAGTTCCACTTTAGGATGGCATAGCAATATCGATTTAGTTTGAGATTTAACTTTTATATTTTAGTTACCAAAGAGGGTTAAAATATAGTGGACGACTTGTAGCATGAGGCAAGTCAAGCAACTTTAGTAAAAGTCCAATTTTACTTTCATGCTTGTGATTAGTTTGAATGACAGAGTTCAGTTTTAAATACCTTATTTAAAACTATGATGGTCGTTAATTGCGAACTTGATTTTAAATTAAGAGTAAATTGCCATCGTCCCTGAGGTTTGGACATGTTTGCCATTTTCATCCAAAACAACTTTTTTGTACAATATAGTCCTTCACTTTTGTGATTTTTTGCCATTTTCATCCAAACATATAATTTGCTTTATTTTTTCTATCAAACATTTGGATGAAAATGGAAAAAAAATCCCAAATCTCAAGGACGATTTTGGCAAAAAAAAAAAAGGCAGACGTTTGGATGAAAATGGCAAAAAATCCAAAAAATGAAGGACTATATGGTAAAAAAAAAGTTATTTTAGATGAAAATGGCAAACATGCCCAAACTTCAAGAACGATTTTGGCAATTTACTCTTAAATTAATAAGCAAACATTTATTAGTTTATGATTTAATCAATCTAACAACTTTAATTAAAAACCAAATGTTTTATCTTATAAAAAACTCCTTTTTATTATTTACATTTCCAAGTTAAATTAAAATGCCTTTTAATTTATTTAGTCGTTTTATGATTGTGAAAACAGTTTTATCAGTTAAAAGATTATATACACTAAACAATCTATCATAACCACACAAAACAATAAATATAGAATCGAGCCACTAGTGGTAATTAATTCAGTTTCGTTCGAGTTAGTGAACAACAAACTAAACCGATCTAAAAGGGACAAACAACCACACAAGTCTGGTGTTGCTCCTACTTAGTCCAAGATCTCAATCTTCATGAACTTGTTCGTTTCCAACTTCGGTCTTCAATATCTTATCTGGTGCGGTTTTACAATTTTATAGTAAAACTACTTTTAAAATTAACATAACAATTACAAAGGGTTCCAAATAACTCGAAAAAAATACAAATATTGAAAATAACTAAAAACTACAAACAAACCAAAACAACCACAAGTCTCTAGGGCTCGATTCATGAACAATCACAATCACATCCAATTTTATAATAATAATAATAATAATAATAACAACAACAACAACAACAACAACTCTTTATTATTAACTCAAATGCGGAAGCGTGATAAAACGCAAACACGGATAAAACTCCCAACAATGATCTAGTTACAGTCTACTCAGATAATTATATATATTCACAATAAGCGATCTAGTTACAGTCTACTCAGATAATTATATATATTCACAATAATAGCGGGTTTAGAGTTATACATTGATGAAAACTGAAGACTTGCACGATATATGCAAGGAACGGTTCCGCTAGTAAGCTGAATCACAAAATCTCCAAGATCACCACGAGAATCCACACGTGTAACAGATCTGATCTGAATCACCACGACACGGTGGTGGCGTGCGACAATGGTGGTCGCTGGAGGTGGTGGCCGGCAAGATGTGGTGGCGATGGCCGGTGGTGGGTCGATCACGATCAAGAGAGAAAATGGGGTTTTGTGGCTAGGGTTTCACCTTAATCTTTTGTGTCTCTAGGGTTGTGATTAAGGATCTATTTATAGATCCACTAATTACACTTTAACCCATTAACTCTTGATGATCTCTTCAAGTAGTTAATCCTAGATTAACTATTAATACAACTCAACCCTTCGACATTTGTTTTATTATCTAATAATAATCACTCAGCGTTTTCATCGAATAACAATTATTCTTCGCTAATAGCCTAATATTAAACTGTTGATCAAAACCGTTTTGACTTTATTTTAATATTCAATAAAATTAACTTTTAAATTATTATCTAAATAATAAATTACCACTCATTTAACTCTTTAAACCACACCAATTCCACTAAATTAATATCCACTTTTATAATTTATAATATTTAACAATTAAATATTATTCTTTGTCCATTTGTCCATCGCTAAGGCTTAGATAATCGAATTAAACACCAAATCCAACAGTATTAGCAAACCATTAGTCCCTTTATTTTGTACATTATCATTATTTTTAGTAAAAAAAATTGTGACAATAATAAGATGCATGCGTACACCAATAATTACCATTTATCCGAGAAGGCATGTATGTTAGGTTAACTTATAAAATTTTTGTTGAGAATTAAATGATTCATTCCATTTAAAGTAAAATCATGTTTGGGGTCATATTTGGATTATCTGACATATGATAGATTATTCTTGAAATACTGTACGTCTTCTTCATTACAGCATGGAATGCAAACACAGAAAAATCCAATTTAATCAAGGTGTATAAATTTAATTTTTTGTGCTATTTGATAACGTAAATCCTTTTATAAAGTTTCAGAACCTTAACTAAATTAGTTATTTTAACTTTTAGAAACAACTAAAAATATTTTCTCTGCTCTAACTTTGATTGAGGATTTATTGAGTGTGTACCATACTTTAGGTGTAGTGTTTGTAGAAAAATAGTAAGGTAGTGTTTGGTACTATACTTCACTCCCTGTTGCATTCTATTATCCATGCCAAACGGACGTCGATAGACTTTAGTTCTTAAACAATCTATAAATAAAGAAAAAGTATACATGAACAAATAGTCAAATAGCCAACCAAATAAGGTCATCGAGTCTCATGGCCCGTTTAAGAATTTGTTCATTTCATTATCATGGAATAAGGTAAAATAATAAACACCTTAAGTTGTGAGAACTTAGAACTATGAGAACTATGATTTCCAAAAGATATTTTTGAAAAAAAAAAAATCTTGAAAATCTTTAAAAATATCACTTGTTTCAGCAAAAAAAATGTCCTATACAAAAATTTACATCGATGTAAAAGAATTTTATTGGCAATGTCATCATTCCGTAAACAAAATTTACATTAGGCATAGCTACCGACTTGGCAACATTTTTTTTTTTTTTTTTACAAATGTGTCTATAGCATTTTCATTTACGTTTGTCCAAAAAAATGTCGACCCAACTCGCACGGGAAGAAAGAATTCTCATAGTTCTCACAATTCATAGTGTTCTTATTTGAACCGAATCCTAATTATCATTGTAATAATTATCTTGGTTATTCAGCTTTAGCTACAGAAAGTTCATTTATATAAAAACCTCTCGTTCGTTTATGTCTGATTCGTTTATTCGTTTAAAGAAAAACGGTAAAAACAAATATGTAATAGTGAAGTTTCCAAATTGAACAAGATGTTAAAAACAAAAGTTTACTTTTCGTTCTTTTCAATGGCTACTTTTTCCCACCTTCTTTTAAATGACTACGTGTGTATTAAATAGCATTGATGATTTTATTTTTATTTTTTCTTTGCCAACAGGAAATGTTATCTCCATAAATATCACAAAAATTAAATACTAGGATTATATATACTATGTTTTTAAGGCATTCTCATATATGGATACAATACATAGAAAATATTATAGTCACGTAGATATAATATTATCAATTATGTGTGTTTCTTTAGCTCCAACTATAATTTAGTATTATTCTAACTAAACACTCTTATAGTTATGGATGACCATATATTACAACTAATGTTAAATATACCAATATATATATATATATATATATATATATATATATATATATATAGTGTGAGATTCAATAGAGAACCAAGGGCAGACCTACCCACAATGATAGGTGGGCGGCCGCACCCCTTGAAAAAAAAAGTTTTTAGTGCTAATTTTGGTCGAAAATCTCAACCGCACCCCTTTGATTTTTACAACCGCACCCTTTGAAAATTTTTAACCGCCCCTTTAGAAAAAAATATTATGAATTTATATAAAAAATAAACATTGAATATTATGAATATATAAAGTATATAACACAATTTATATAACTATTTTAACCATTTATTTACTTTACTTAACCCAATATACAATCTAATTTATTAACCCAACTACCCAAGCCCAAAAATTTTGAACTAAATAAAATAACCCAAACCAACCCACTAATGACCCATTCGAATTCCAAATCCAGTTCCAAAAAACACGCCCAACGACTACAGTCTACAGCGACTCACGACCGAACAAGCTTTTTGGTCGGAAAATGGTTACTAATCAACATTTAAAACTAGGGCTTAAATGTTTGAAAATTATGGACTATGGTATTGGTTGAACATGATTGTTTATTTTGTTTAAGTGTTTAGTGTTGTTTTATGAACTTATGAAGCGATTTATACGTGATAAGAACCATGAGTAGGGAAGTTATAACGCGATTTCTCAAGAGGAAAAGGGTTTAACCACTTTTTTTCGTCGGATTCTTCTAATTAAAGATCAAACTATGTTTTAGATAAGTTTTTTTTGTTGTTTTATTTAATGATTAGCAAAAATAGAAGTAGGGAGGGCTTGAACTTTGAAGGTTTTTTATTGTTACTTTACTTACTTATAATGGGTTTTTATGTTGTTTACTATTTTACTTGAAACTTTGTTTGTTAATGTGATAGAAAGTTAGGAAATAGGGTTTGATTGTTTGAAAATTGAAATTGACCCAACCCGACCTGATCTAATCCGACCTGCTCTGAAACGTTGTTTGTTTATGTTTACTTGTTTTACTTGACCTGACATGATCCGACCCGCTATAAACCGAATTTTTTTTATATAGTTAGAGGCCTAAAATCTTTAAAAATATTTCGCACCCTTAGGAAAAAATTCTTGGGTCTGCCACTGTAGAGAGCACTAAAAAGGTGAAAAACCGAGGAACAATCTATTTAACATATTAAATATATCTTAAAATTTCAATTTAAAATGCTATAATTTATTTTTTTCAAAAACAATTAAGAGGTTGCACATAAAAATGTGTAGAAAATATTCCAATAAATATTTTTTTTTACCTTTTTTACTGTTTTTTAAGAATTTTTTTTTAATTTTTTCCATTAAAAAGCTTCTATATGTATTTATATGTAAAAGCTTTGAAGTTTTTTTCTTTTAAAAAAAATTGACTTTTAACATGTTAAATTGAATTTTTAACATGCGATTTTCCATCTTTTTAGTGTTCTCAAATGAACTTTCCCTATGCGATTTTCCATCTTTTTAGTGTTCTCAAATGAACTTTCCCTATGTGTGTAAATATTTAAAGATATACAAATAAAACACCCCAACTCACATGTACTGTATATGCATAACGACCATCAAGATATATAACAGAATTATTTATAGTTGTGAGGTTAGTTGCTAGTATTAACTATAGTAACTATAGCTGAAAAATGCATAGTATATTAACGAGACGCGCAATATAGTTAAGAGTATAAAAGGCTAATAATATGCTTTCTTAGTAGTCGGGAACGTGGTTAGCTTGGTCAATTTTAAAATCATGTGTTTAGGTAATTTTCAAAATTTGATCGTAATATATACAAACCTATTTTTATGTTAGAGCTTATTTATTTAAAACAAAAGATAATACTCTTATAAGGTTTTAAGAACTAAGTCAAGCATCCTATACATAATATTTATTTATGATTCAAAATATGTTTGTCGAACGAAAAATAAGTGGATGTTTGAGGAAATTAACTAAAGGTATAAAGTAGAGTTTTTTCTTTTAACAGCAATTTTTTTATTCCATGCTTTTATCGAGCGAAAAATAAGTTGATGTTTGAGGAAATTAACTAAAGGTATAAATAAGAGTTTTTTTTTTTTCTTTTAACAATAAATTTCTTTTATTCCCTGTTGTTTATACGACTTGAATCTAAAACCTCCCCCTATCAAGGTGTTTAATGGTTTTGTCTTTGCTAATAGACCACCACCTCATTGGCTGTATATAAACTAGAATTAAAAGTTGTAATATGTGAGACAAGTTGGAAGCATAATAAGTTAATAATCTTTGTTTTAAAAACATGCAAAATGACAAACAAACACACATAAGATTTGCGATTTGCGTAATTATTGTAATTCGAGTAACTGTTAATCGTAATTTTGTGACACTTATTTTTTGTCTTACTAAAATGTAAGTCAAGGCTATCATCTAAACAAATTTCTTTTTCCACTATAAACTTATTAATTTTATGTAAAGAAAAGTTTAATTTGTTTAAACTTTTAGAAACATTGTCAGTATATATCTTAAATAAATCAAAACCTACAAAAGTTTGTTGAAAACTGTAAATAATGTGATACAACTCACAATGTACCAACTTATTGAATATATGTCCTATTTTAGAAGGAAGAGACATACGGACATGTGCGTTTTAAAAATATACATACAAGAGATGCAACATCATTTTGTGGTTTCATAAGTTGAAAGGTACATAAGCTAGACTAGATTGTTTCAACACTCATGGGGATTGAAGCCAAGAAAAAATATCAATACAAGAATAAAATATAAATCAGCTAAGTCCTTTGGGCATGCATGAGACTTTGAACACATCTATCAAGACCATAAACACACGTACAAGCGACCCAAAAGTCACGTGCGCCCTTGAGATTTGCACATCCTAAAACTGAAATTACAACTTTTCCCTTTTTTGTGCTTCCCCTTGACCTTGTTTCCAACAACTGTTTGTTTTAAAAAACAAGTAAACAAAAACAAGAAAACAAGAAAACAAGAAAACAAGAAAACAAAAACATGTGTTGTAGAGCAAACTCCACATATTTGCATTGCAATGTTCTGTGCAGCCATCTGTCTCCTGGACTAAATCAATGGGAAAAGAGATTTACTTTCACATTTAAATTCTTGAATTAAATCTTACTGAAACCTGAAAAAAAAAATCTTACTGCACGTAGAAAACTGTGCATTTATTTTAAGATTTTTTAGGGTTTTCTTTTAGATGTTATAAAAAGAAAACAATGATTACTACGAATTTAAAGAATAACTAATTCACTGTGTTGTTACACCAATAACAAATAAGTTTTAAATGTCAAGAAATTAAACCCAATACTCAAAAGTCGTAAATGCATATATACGAATGATTGGGAACCATATTTGTTGGTGAACCATCATTTATTTATAGGATTTAGTTCATGCAACTTTTAAAGCATTGCATGGAGTATGAGTCACCACATGCATTTGCTAGCTTTGATTCGAAATTAGGTATGTCATTTAAAGCATACCAAGTCGCACGCAAGTTGTCCTGAAAATACCAAAGTAGCACGCAAGTTGCTTTGCTATTAGCTATTGTTTCAATGATTATTAATTCACACGTAAATTTTATTATGTGTCCTTGTTGTTCGACAAATGATCGGTTCAAATGACAACAGTTAAATATACAAAAAACAACTATATACCATTTTATTCACTAAACAGTATATGTATCAACTATTGAATACATTAAATTTATTACCTATTCTATAAATCATTAGCATATATATAGGAAGGATCAAATGAGAATAAAATTATTGAAAGAATAAAAAAAAAGAATATATTGGTAAAATACTAATTTATTTTTAATTATCTCATTAATTTTTCTCTCCTTAATTAATTAGTCAACTAATCATTAGTTATCCTACATATAATACATAAAACCTACACATATCAAAATTTTCCTACATATACCCTACACATTATAGAATGTTATCATACACACGTCGAAATTTATCCTACATGCTTCGAAATATATCCTACATACCTCGTAGTTTATCTTACATACATTGTAATTTATTCTACACTTTAAATTAAGTTGTTTTTAATTTAAAAAAAGTATATATTTTGAAAAGGAGTTATAAATTTAATTTATATATATATATTTTGAAAAGGAGTTACAAATTTAATTTACTTGGTTATTAAAGAAAAAAATACAAATTAATGATCTATGTAAATATACCAATATACCTTTAGAATAAAATTTAATATAAATATTAAATTAAGTAAAATGAAACATTTTTATTGGTTGAAACTTTTTTTTTCTTCTTATAAATAATTTCTTCTCATTTGAACTTTCCAATAGATATATATATATATATATATATACACACACACATATATATAGGGTAAGGTTATTGTTAAAAAGGTTAAAAGTATGAGAAATATTGTGGAGATGACATGTGTCCTCAATCTAAATTAATTCAAAAGGGTAAACAAGTAATTTTATCATTGATTCAATTAATTCAAAACCTTTCATAATCGCCACCTTATTTATAGAAACATGATTTTTTTAAAAGATCTCTATAAAAACACTATGACTAACACTGCAACCACCATTCAACACATATATAACACCATTCAATAATTATATAACACCATTCAATAAGTATATAACACCATTTTAAAGATCTGTATAAAAACACTACGAATAACACTGAAAATCACCATTCCAGCATATATATAACACCACTCAATAATTATATAACACCATTCAATAAGTATATAACACCACTCAATAATTATATAACACAATTCAATAAGTATATAACATCATTCAATAAGTATATAACACTATTAAAGACACTGCAAAACATCATTCAACAGTTCATAACACTGTAATAAGTACATAACACTATAAAACAAGATATAACACTACAAATCACTATAAATCATTATGAATAATATATAACACCATATTACCCTATTATAACTTTGTATAACACTACAACCCTGTCGTTCCACTGCCAGCACCACCACTGCCGCCCGTCGTCATGGGGAGGTGGCCAACACCGCCTCTCTATAGTCTCTGATTCAGAGGTGTCGATGATTCAGAGCGGTGGAGATGTCGATGATTCGGAGCCAAGGAAGAGAACGGCGGAGACGTCACTCTATCGATGATGATGATGATGATGATGATGATGATGATGATGATGATGATGATGATGATGATGAAGGAATGATGAAGCTGCTGTATCGATGATGATGATGATGATGATGATTCGAGATGTAAACTGATGATGACGATGATTCGAGGTGGATTGATGATAATGATAATGATTCGAGATCTTTGATCTATAAAATAAGGAGGATTCGAATTCACAGATCTGGAAGAAGAAAGAGGATTCGAAATTGTAGGGATTTGATTTACAGTTTTCTATTTTCAAGTGGATATAAAAGACTCTGTTGCCCCTACAATTTTCAAATCAGTCCAAAATAATAAAACGCATTTTACAATTTGGTCCCTATTGATCTAATGATGTAGATTCTTTCTTACCTTTCTCACAAAAAACCACTTTTTTACAAGAACCTCTACATATATATATATATATATATATATATATATATATATATATATATATATATATATATATATATATATATATATATATATATATATATATATATATATAATATGGTTAAGTTCATTTGTAAACAACCCCCTTGATTGTGAATACTTTAGCCCTTGATTATCAATACACAAGTGTAAACACAAATGTAAATCAATGGTCAGGATTGGATTTGATGATAAAAATACATTAATGTGTGTGTGTGTGTATATAGGGCAAGGATCCGTTAGTAACCACCCTTTATTGCGAGAACCACAAGAACCAATGTGAACACAACCAAAACTACTAAAAAAAACTTAAAAACACAAATTTTTTTTTGCTAAGGTCGTGATTTATCTGAAAAAAAACCTTTTTAGCATTTAGTTCTGGGTTTTAGCTTTAGGATTTACTTTTTATCATTTAGCTTGGGTGGGGGTTTTAGATTATTGGGTGGGGGTTTAGGTTTTTGTGGGTAGGAGTTTAGGTTTTTGGGGGTGGGGTTGTTAGGTTTTTGGTGAGGTATATATATATAGAAACGAGATCAGGAGAAAACGCCTAATAGTGTGAGAACGGTGAGAATGGATCATGGCTCCACATGTGGCACGCGATATAATGAAAGGCAGAGGGACTTTTTTGTCCTTTTACGTTCTTTTTTTCAATGCATCTTACAACACCACTTCATTTTTTTGGCGTGTAAGATTTTTTTGGCGTTTAGTTAGATTCAATAACTACCTGGCGTTTTATTGTTTTTTAGATCGGCCTCGATGAATTAATCGTTTTTGTATTACATAGTAAATATTTTGGCGTTTATGGCATCCCCAAATTCATTAAAATCAATTAGTAATTATAACTTCTTTTCGTCCATGGCGTTACCAAATTCATTAGGCATTTTTGTAGATTTCAACAGTTCAATAAACCCCATATATGTTATAAAGGTAAATTTCTTGGCGTTCATGGCGTTTTTAAATTCATTAGTAATTTAAAAGAGTACAACTAAGACGAAATCAAACAAAAACTAATAGTCTTCTGTGGATGGTATTACATCAGAGATGTAACCATCGCTTTATTCATCACTCTCATCAGACTCATCATCATCATCTTGTGCATTGGCATATAATGCCATAATCTCGTCTCGTATTTGTTGCATCCTATACTTAAATATCATCACAACGCTGGATCTTGCATCATTCGAAGGTGCTAAATCACAGAGTTGTTCAAGAAGATGTAGTCTATCTGTGTTCAGCACTTCGTCCATTGTCAATGAATAATCCACCCCGTGTTGATAGCTCACGTTCACCGTTCTTGATTGTTCATCCAAACTCCAACTGGTAACTTTTGGTAGATCAGTATCGTCATCATCATCATCATCATCATCATCATCATCTTCTGGAAATTTTCACTTTAATCTTCTTATTACCGTTCGAGTCCTTTCACAATCGTAGGCCACTGGAATCCCAAGGGCTAGAATATCCTCTTAACGGCTTCATCCATACTAAGTATGGTCTTGATTGTCTTGACTTTCACCCTTCTCCTGTCAGAGAACTTTAGGACGAAACGTCTCTCTGACCTCTCAAACCTCCATGCAATAACCTGAGCCATTTTTTTAAGTTGTATGGTGTTTAGACAATGTGTGGCATGTTTCGTAAATGTGTGGAGTGTTAAGCTTTGTTTACTTGTTGTACTTATATAATGAGCTTTTTTTGGCGGCAGGTAGATATATGTTTTTGGAGTTAAAAAACATTAGTAATTTTTTTAATGTGCATTTTGTGTATCAATAGTCGTGACATATAGGATGCAGGGCTATAATGTGACAAGTAATTATGACATTTTGAAAAGATAAAAAAATTCAATTAGGATAGCGTGGCTTTTAATATAATAAATGTTAGTAATAAATTTTTCCGTCGTTTCAGTTACTGTTTGCAGTTACTATTTTGTTCAGCTTCATCTGTTAAGGCTGTAACACGTCCCATCTTTTCAGGGTTTGGCGTTTTGTATTTAAGGCGTTTAGATAAAGATGACACATTGTTTTATACATTGTTTTAATGGCGTTTAGTTAATTTTTGGAGTTTTTCATAATAATTGGTTAAAGTAATTTCATTATAAGTTTTGGCATTTTTGACGTTTTATATAGCAACAACGTGTTTGGCCAGTATCCGTTCTCATAGTTTTCATACTATTAGGCGTTCGGTGTTTGTAGTATTATGGCGTTTTATAAACATTTTTTTACAGATATAATGTATTTTATCAGTGGAGAATTAGATAACAAGCAACAGAAAATGATCCCCCAAAAATAAAAAAAATAGAAAATGCAAAAAAATAAAAATAAAAATGCTAATCCAATTTCTCATCCAAATCTTCACTGTCATCAGTCTCTTCTTGTTGAAGTTTTTGTGCCTTGAACCTTTGAATACCTAAGCTAGATACTGATTTTCTTACATAATGCTCGTCCTTTAGACGAAGCTGATCAGTAGCATCCTGTATCTTGGTGTGATCTATTGTTGTTTGGTGATGGGTTGTTGTATATCAAAGCCTGTGCGGATGCTATTATGATCATGGAGTCCAAAAAGCATTTACACTGCGATCGATCCCTTCATGCCATCCATATATTCATCAAGAACAAAGCACACAAAATGACATATCACTGTTATCAGTCTCTTTTTCTTGAATATTTGTCCATCTCATTCAGCAAAAACTTATAAAGATACCCACCGCAGGTAAGAATCCATTCAGTGAAACTTCATGCAGAACAGTACTTAATATCCAAGAAACGAGGTTTGCATCTGTGTTTTTTTTAACTATTTGTTGGCGTTTTAAAGTGAGTGGTTTTTAGGAAACATGGCGTTGTTTTTTGGTGTGATCAATGGATTGTGTAGAGACGTTTCTCTTTATAGGATGTTTTTGGCGTGTAGTTTAAGCAGGATTTTATTATAATAAATGCTAGTAATAAAGTAACCGTCCTTTCAGTTACTGTCTGTATTTACTGTTTTGTTCAGCTTTATCTGTTAAGGCTGTAAGACGTCCCATCTTCCAAGTTTGACGTTTTTATATTTAATGGCGTTTTGTAGACCAAGATGATAAAATACACTAACATAGAAAAAATTACATAGGAAAATAGTTTTTATTATTTGCGTTTTGTATTCAATGGCTTTTGTGGTACTTTTTGGCATTTTGTAACTAATGAGAGAAATATAGAATTTTATTATCTGAAAAAAAATTACACAACAGAAAAAAAAAAAAAAAAAAATAAAACTCCTCGTCAGAAGGGACTTTGTCTGAGAAGTATCCATCAGTTCTTTTATCTTCTTCTTCGGAGTCTTCTTCTAGTCTCTAATCTAAGTCATCACTTTCACTTTCATTGGCTTCTTGTTCTTGAAGATTTTGAAGCCTCCATTTGAACATGTCCTGCATCAACGCCATTTTTATGTTCATGTCTGTGTTCAAACATGTGGCGATGTGTAACTCCTCCATGAACCCAACCCCCTGCTTGGTCATGATGTCTTCAAGCATGTAGTCTTCCTGCGCTCCGTTGTCACATATAACGGTGACCATGTCTGTATCTTCATCAAAACGCCATGATGTGATAATTGGGTCCATTTTGCATTTGCTTTGCTTGGTCCAAATTATCTGGTTAATCTTCTCATAACCTTATTTGTTTCATCACATTCGTTATCAAGAGGGATGCCAAGCGATAGGATACCCCTTTGTACCTCTTCTTCCATTTTCAAGATTGCTTTGATTGTTTTAACGAACACTCATCTTCTCTTGTCAAAACGTATGACGAATCTTTTTATTCTCAAGGCGTATCTCCATGAAACGATGGTTGCCATTTTGGTGTTTTGGTTAAATATGGTGTTTTTGTAAAAGATGGAGTTTTTAGTATGATCAATGGAAGTGATTATGGAAGCGATGTTAACATCATTTATATAATGATGTTTTTGGCGCATAGTTTAGGAGGGAATTTCTTATAATAAATGTTAATAATTGACTTTCAGTTACTGTTTATTTCTTCTACATGTAAGTCTGCAACGCATTTTATCATTAAGCTTTGGCGTTTTTGTATTAATGGTGTTTTATTCGTTTTGAATGGCGTGTTTCTCATTTTAGTTTGGCGTTTTGAATTTGAGCAGTAAAAGACCTTTTTGCCCTTAATGAAGCGCGCCACGTAATAAATTGATGTTATTTACGAAAACGTCACCGCGCCAATCTAGTTCATAGATTGTTTTGGTCGGACGATCCATAAGCGTTCTCAATGTTCTCACACTTTTCATTATTTTCCATAAATCCTATATATATATATATATATATATATATATTTATTTATTGGGGGTGTTTAGGTTTTTGGGTTGGAGTGGATAGGGGTGGGTGTTTGGGTTTTTGGGTGGGGTGGGTGGGTATTTAGGTTTCTGGGTGGTGGTGGGTGGGTTTATTTTGTTGTGTTCACATTGGTTCTCGTGGTTCTCACAATAAGAGTGGTTCTCGCATGAACCCTATATGTATACTCGTATTTTGACCCGCCGTGCGTTGCGGCGGCGTTGAAACTTAAAGTAACTCGAACTTACACCGTCAAATATTTGACCCGACTTTTTTCGAACAAAATTTACGTCCAAACGTAGACCAACTGAAAACACACATGAAAATAAGCACGAAAACGTATAATATTTGATTTGACTCCTTACCAAGAAAATTTACGTTGAGACGTAATCCTACTTGGATTTATGATGAAACGAGCTTAAAAATAAGCACATAAGAAAGTAGTGTTTTTTTACGTTAAAGAATGGTACCATGTGTTGCGGCGGAGTCGAAACGTAAAGTAACTCAATTTATAATGCTTTGTGAAAACGCATTATATTTGACCTGTCTCGTTTCCGAGCAAAATGTAGACCAACCAAAAAACGTACATAAAAAAGGGTCAAAATGACATTTTACAAAGTTTTTAGAAAGCGGAAGGGGTGTAAGTGGCAATGTTAAAAGTTGAACGGTTGAATACACAAAAAGAAAAAAAAAACATGGGTTAGATGGCATTGTTGTAAATTTAATGAAGAAAAATAATAAAGAAATAAAGAACATATTTGTAAAATACTAATTCAATTATAACTCATCTCATTAATTTTTCTCTTTAATTAATTAGACAACTAATCATTAATTATCCTATATATAATCTACAAAACCTACACATATCAAAATTTTCCTACATATTCCCGACACATTATAGAATTTTATACTACACACGTCGAAATTTATCCCACACACGTCGAAATTTATCCTACACACCTCGAAATATATCATACAAACCTCATAATTTATCTTACACACATTGTAATTTATTCTACACTTTAAATTAAGTTGTTTTTTAATTTGAAGCAAGTATACGTTTTGAAAAGAACTTACAAATTTTAATTTACTTAGTTATTAAAGAGGAAGAATACACATTAATGATCTATGTAAGTTTACCAATATATCCCCTTAAAATAAAATTAAATACAAATATTAAATGAAGTAAAATGGAACATTCTTATTGGTTAAAACTTCTTCTTTTTTCTTTTTAAAAAGAATTTCTTCTCATTTGAACCCTCCACTATAAGGTAGGGATCTTAAGATAAGAGAACCCTATTTGAGAAACTTGAGAAGCATTTGAACCATATATTTCCCTAAGTTTTTCGTAATATATACATATGTATAGTTTAAAATTAACTATATACATATATGTATATTGTGAAATTCTGAATTATACACATATGTATATAGTCAATTTTAAACTATACATACGTGCATATTACGAAAAAATTTGAAAAATGTGTGGTCCAGAATGTTTCTCAAGTTTCTCAATTAGCCTAGTGCTTTTCATACGATTCTAACCCTATATGTATATAGGGTCAGGATTTAGAGAAAATGGTGAAAAGTGTGAGAACGGTGAGAACGCTTATGGATCGTCCGATCAAAACAATCCATGGACTAGATTGCGCGGTGGCATTTTCGTAAATAACATCAATTTTATTATATGGGACGCGCTTCATTAAGGGTAAAAGGGTCTTTTACCGCTCATATTCAAAACGCTATCAAATGATAAAACACCATACAAAAAATTAAATCGCCATTAAAAACAAAACGCCAAAAATTAGTAACAAAACGCGTTGAATATTACAGGAAGATGAAACAACACAAATAACTGAATTTCAGTTATTAACAATTATTAGAAGCAATCCCTCCTAAATTACGCGCCAAAACATCATTATATAAACAAAGGTAAAACATAGCTTCCATAATCACTTCAATCTATCCATTTTCTGCAAAAAAAAAAAAAAAAAATCGTTAACCAAAAACGCTAACTTAAACAAAACGCCAAAAATGGCAACAATCGTTTCGTGGAGATACACTCTGGGAATCAGGCGATACGTCCTCCACTTTGACAACAGAAGGAGGGTGTATATTAAGACGGTCAGGGCAATTCTGAAGATGGAAGAAGAGATACAGAGGCAAATCTTATCCATTGGCATCGCTCTAGACAACGAATGCCATGAGGGGCATATGCTTATGAAAGCATTAACCAGCAAATTTGGACCAATCAAAGGAGATGTGAAGCCAGACCCTGTCATGACATCATGGCGTTTTGATGATGCAACAGACATGGTGACGGTTACATACGACAGCGGAGAGCAGGAAGTCTACTGGCTAGAGAACATCATGACAAAGCAGCGACTGGGTTTCATGGAAGAATTGCATAACGCTACTTGTACCAACACAGAAATAGACTCAAAATTGGAGTTAATGCAAGACATGTTCAGGTGGAGGCTTCAGAATCTTCAGGAACAAGAAGCTGATGAAGGTGAGTGTGATGACATGGACGAAGATCCACATGAAGACTCTGAGGAGGAAGAAGATGACACAAGTGATGGATACTATTCAGATAAAGTACCTTCTGACCAAGGATTTTAATTTTTCTTCCTCTTTTTTTTTTCTTCTATGTTTATTAGCAAAACGCCAAAAAAATACTAAAAATGGTTAACCCTAACAAAACGCTAAAAATAACAAAAAAATATATTTCCTGCTTAATATTTTATTTACTTCGTTATTGTATTTTGTCATGTTGGTCTGCATAACGCCATTTAAAAATACGCCAAAATTAGAAGATGGGACGTCTATAACCTATAAAGCTGACAAAAGCTGATCAACACAGTTAATACAAAAACAGTAACTGAAAAGACAATTACTTTATTACAATCATTTATTACAATAAAAAGTCCCGCCTAAACTACGCGCCAAAAAAAACTCCTATAAGAGAGGGGTCTATACACAATGAAATTAATCACACCCAGAAAACGCAAAAACGCCATATCCTCTAGAAAACAATCCCTTTAAAACGCCACAGATAACAAAGCTTTCACTGAAATGGATCCTTTTTCTGAGGGGGTTAACTCACTAATATTTTGCTGAATGAGATGGATAAATATTCAAGAAAAAGAGACTGATGACAGTGATATGCCATCATGTGAGCTTTGTTCTTGATGATTATATGGATGGAATAAAGGGTTCAACATAAGTGTAAAATTCTATTTTGGACTCCATCATTACAAATAGCATTAAGCAAGAGTTGATCTTTAATGACATGCCACCAAACAAGAATATTGACGGGTGGTCCATAGAACAACCCTTAATGATGTTAAAAGATGAATTTATCCTTCACTTAATCATGTAATTATCTTGAATTAGATCACTACAGTTGCATATGTTTCAGGTATGTTTTGGGAGCTAAAAGTGGATAGAACGCTGCTTAGGATGGAACGGAGTGGAACGGGGCATGCAAGGAAGGAAAGAAGGAAAGAAACAAGAAGATCAGGGCTCCACCGTAATTTACGGTGGGTACCGTAAATTACGGTAGACCCTGAAGTTGCCCAGATCCCACCGTAATAAAGTAGCAAACCATCGTAACAATCTGAAGTCCACCGTAATTTACGGTGGAGACCGTAAATTACGGTGGAAGCGACGGGAAAAAGTGTAACTGCTCATTAAAACCGTTTTTGATGGTGTCTTTTGGGATTATTCATCATTGGACAGTTTCTCTGCACTTTAGGGGCGATTTTGCTTGGCTCTAAACAATTTCTAAACATTCGGTTTGTATTTTCGATTCGTATGAACTTGGATATTGAAGTTATGATGATCAACCGAACAATGTCTGGCTGAATTTGTGGTGATCATCTTAGGTGAAGGTTTTTATGCCTTTTGTGTGATGAATCTTTATTTCTAGAATAATAGACTTGGTATGTTTGCTATGTTTATTATGGTGCATAAATGTTTGATTGTAAATTGTTAATTAGTATTGCAATTATAGTCTAAATCGTACGTTCTTGGTGTCGTTGACAATCGAGATATCACGGGAAGGGTTAGGGTTGGATATTAGTTAATTGATCATCGGGTAACAACCTCGCGTTTATATAATCCGAGTACTTCGTTCCCTTTTATCACAACAAATGTTTATGCATGAGTTATGTCTATGTAACTCTTTCTAGTTGGATTTATGCACAATTGTTCATGGAAACCGAAACCTGAGATGGTCATTTTCTCCTAATTTGATAAACAACCAATTCTTGATTTGCAATTAACTAGTAATTTAGTTCTTAAAACCAAACAAACCAAACTATTGATTTTTATTTCTGCATATTAGGTTAATTGTAGTTCAATCACAAAGCTATAGATTAAACACATTTTCCACATACTCCCTGAGTTCAATACCCATTTACCACTATCAATTAGTTGTTATTTGGATTAAATTTGCGTGTACCATGACAAACACGTCAAATTTGGGCGCCGTTGCCGGGGAGTAGTGCGCAACGTGTGTTAATTTAGTAGTTTTGTTTTTTGTTATTTTCGGGTTTACGCTGGTTGTGTTTAGTGTCCAGGTACTTTCAGGTGTATGCATACTAGAGGCTCTCACAAGTCGTCACCACTATCGTTTGATCTGGAAATTGAAAGAACATTGAGGCAAAACAGAGTTTTATTACGAGATAACAGAATTGTTGGTTCACCTACTTCACCTATTACACCAAGAAACATCATGCAAGAATCTCAAGTACCACCCACAACGGGTCAAACGACCTCATCATTCATACCGACTTCCACACAAGCTTCACCAAACACCGCCATACCTAATACCACCATTGAACCTACTCCACCATTTGAAGTTACACCAACCAACACCACGCAATCGATCACTACTCAAGTTGAAACCAATCTTACCTTTAGCCCTTCCGTTACAATTCCACCATTGTCACACTTCTTTCCTCCAACTACGGGACAATCATCCTCTAACTTCACAATCGCACCAAATTCAACTATTGTGCATGCTACTTCATCCTTTAGACCACAAAACCAATCGGGTTTTCAATATTCAACTCTTCCCTTTGGGTAATCTTTGGAGATTCAAGGGGATGGATACGACGATGGGTATGAAGAGGATTTTAGGGGGTATGAAGAGGAAAATTTTTACTATGGGGGTGATGGAGGATATTTGGGACTACAAGGGGAAGCGGGTCAACAAAGTCAACCAATTCAACAATTTCAAAATATGGGTAGACTACCGGTTGGAGTGCAACACATTGGACCGCAAGGGCCACAATTGCAACGCCCTACACCGCTACATCAAGTGCGGCCTCAAAACATGCAACCTCAATTTCAAAGGCCGATTCAACAACAACCAATGCATCAACATCAATATCAACCACCGTTTGCTCCTTAAGGGCCTATGCAAGGGCAAATAGGTCAACCAAGAGCACCATTAGGTGCCCCTCAAAGACATCAACGGGAAGTAGTACGGGGAATTGAAGCTCACTTCAGGCCGATTATCACTAACAACCCTTCACCGGTAGTGATTCCTTATCGTGCGGATGGAAGAACTTTTGAAATTAGAATAACCGCCCTCCAAAGTTTACCAAAGTTCAAGGGGTTCGCAACGGGAGAACCCTACTTTCATTTGGAAACATACGACTCCATTTGCAACACTATTGGAGGTCAAGGGTTTTCTGCGGATGATGTCAAGTTGGTCCTTCTCCAATTTTCCCTAGAAGATAAAGCAAAGAGATGGTTTCACACTTTGCCCTCCGCGTCCCTTTTTACATGGGCCGACATGCAGCAAATATTCTTGGATGAGTATTATACTTCTCAAAAGACCAATGATGCTAGAAGAGGTTTGAGAAGTTTCCAACAACAATCGGGGGAGATGTTTCATGAAGCCTTCGAAAGGTTTAATATGATGTTATGGAATTGCCCTCATCACGATATCCAACTTTGGGAATTGTTGAATGCGTTTCATGAAGGGTCGAGTTCGGAGGATGCACGAGATTAATGTCGATCACTAATGGTACATTTGGTACGAATTACGAACATGTTGATTGGGCATTTTCAGAGCAAATGGCAGTGAATTCCAACAGGAAGGCGCAATCTTCAAGGCGGGCAAGGCATGTAACACAAAGGCCACAAGTGCATGGAGTAGAGAGTGGCAATGTTCAAACCACAAACCAAGTGTACAACGTGTGCACTAATTGCAATGAAATAGGCCACACGGCGGAAGTTTGTGTAGTGGGGGTGGTTGATGAGCAAGTAGAGGAAGTGAATGCAATTCAAGGGGGGTGGTCGAAATTTCAATTTGAACTCCAACACATACCACCCGGGGTTACGAAACCATCCTAATTTCCGTTATGGGAATGCGGCGAACCAAGCTAACCCAAACTTTCAAGGAGCTCAAGGTAACTTTGCACCTCGTCAACAATACAATCAAGGCAATTATCGGGGTGGAAACAACTACGGTTATCAAGGGCAATTTAAACAAACGGGTCAAGGTGGTTCGGGTAAAAGTTCATCAAGCGGGAATGAAGTCATGGATATGCTTCGGGCTATGCAACAAGATATGCAAAAGCGGAATCAACTTGATGAAGTCCGGATGCAAAAGGATGAGGTTCGTGACAAGAGCATTCAATCACTAACAACCCAAATGGGTCAATTGGCGACCGACGTGGTGGAGTTGAAGAAGATGATCACCACAAATTCAGCCAGACATTGTTCGGTTGATCATCGTTGGAAAGTTGTCGGTGCATTGCACAAGCCAAATGGCATTCGCCGGCAAAGGTACCATATGGACAAGTGAAGGTGGTCTTGTGTTGGTCATGTGATCTCGGAGTGGGGCATGGAGGTGGACAAGGCAAAAATATGAGTAATATCATCTTTGCCACCACCGAAAAATGTTAAAGGAGTAAGATCATTTTTGGGATACGCGGGATTTTATAGACGTTTCATAAAAGGGTTTAGTGTTATCACCAAACCTTTATGTAACTTATTATTAAAAGATGTTCCATTTGATTTTACTAATGAGTGTATGCAAGCCTTTAATGTTTTGAAGGAACAGTTGGTCAAAGCTCCTATCTTGCAGCCACCGGATTGGTCAAAGCCATTCGAGATCATGTGTGACGCAAGCGACACTACAATTGGTGCAGTTTTGGGTCAACGGGTTGATAAGAAGCCGGTGGTCATTTATTATGCAAGCAAGACTTTATCCGAAGCACAACTGAATTACACCACAACCGAAAAAGAGTTATTAACGGTGGTGTATGCTTTGGATAAGTTTCGCTCGTATATTTAGGGGAGCAAAGTTGTGGTATACTCGGATCATAGTGCGGTTCGATACTTGATGGAGAAAAAAAGACGTGAAGCCCCGTTTGATTTGATGGGTGTTATTGTTACAAGAGTTCGATTTAGAGATCCAAGACAAAAAGGGAAGTGAGAATGTAGTGGCGGATCACTTGTCTCGGATCCCGGTGGAAGGAATTGATGATATGAGCGAAATAAATGAAAGTTTTCCCGATGAGCAACTCCTAGCTGTTTCCACTTTTGTTACACCGTGGTACGCTCACTACGTAAATTACTTAGCCATGGGTGCCATCCCAAATCATTGGACCAAGAAGCGAAGACAACAATTTATGGTCCAAGTGAAGCAATATATTTGGGATGAACCGGATCTTTTCAAGATCGGGCCGGATCAAGTCATTAGGAGGTGTGTACCCGAAACGGAGGTGTTGGAAATTTTGACCCATGCTCATTCATCCGCATGTGGAGGTCATTTTAGTGGGCATAAAACGGGTTACCGGGTTCTCTCATGTGGGTTTTATTGGCCCACAATTTTCAAGGATGCTTGTGAGTTTGCAAGGAATTGTGTGAATTGTCAAAAGATGGGAAGCATTTCGAAGAGGGATGTGATGCCATTACAACCAATCTTGGTTGTAGAAATATTTGATGTATGGGGCATTGACTTTATGGGCCCCTTTCCGAATTCGAATGGTTTTCTATATATTTTGGTGGCGGTGGATTACGTATCTAAGTGGATTGAAGCCATTGCAACAAGGACAAATGATCACTCGGTTGTTTGTAAGTTTGTTCAATCCAACATCTTCTCCCGTTTTGGCATTCCGAGAGTTATCATAAGTGATGGCGGTTCGCATTTCAAAAACTTTAATTTTGGGAAATTGTTGAAGAGGTATAGTGTAAATCACCGGATTGCTACACCTTACCGTCCGCAAACGAGTGGTCAAGTCGAAGTGTCCAACCGTCAAATAAAAGAAATCCTCATGAAGACGGTGAGAACGGATAGGAAGGATTGGTCTAGCAAGTTAGACGATGCATTGTGGGCATACCGAACGGCCTACAAGACTCCGATTGGCACAACACCTTACCGGATGGTTTATGGAAAGGGTTGTCACTTGCCAATGGAGTTAGCGCATCGGGCATATTGGGCAATCACACCGGTAAACGCAGATTATAATGAAGCGGGAAAGATGAGAAAGTTGCAATTGTGTGAAATCGAAGAACTTAGAGATGAGGCATATGAGTGTGCATCGGCTTACAAAGACAAACTCAAGAAAGTACACGATGCAAAATTGAGGAAGAAAACCTTTGAAGTGGGTCAAAAGGTTTGGTTGTACAACTCAAGACTCAAGATGTTTGCGAGAAAGCTCAAAAGTAAATGGATGGGCCCATATGTCGTTCGGCGAGTTGGGAGGTTTGGTGATGTAGATATCCAAGATGAGCAAACGAACAAACAACAAACGGTGAACGGTCATTGGTTGAAGCCGTACTTGGAGGGGAACGACATTAACAACTTGGAACTTGACAAAGTGGGCTACATTCTATGCCCGGTCGATGAAGAACAACCATAAAAGGCCCAGGTTTGGTAGTGTAAATAGTTAGCATTGTTATTTTATTCGTTTTGTAAAGTTTGCACAATTGTCGTATTTGCTTGAAGTCCGTGTTTAAAATAAGTGTGGGGATATTCGGGTCACGAATTGCTCTAGCATTGTGTTGAGGACAACACGGGACTTTCGAGGGGGTAGGGTAATTTTTATATGTTTTTGAAAAATTTTAAAAATACAAAAAAATTGAAAAAAACCAAAAAAAAAAAAAATATAAAAAGAACACTTGAAAACTGCATTTTTAAACAAACCAGGAATGCCCAGGTACCACCGTAATTTACGGTGGTACCGTAATTTACGGTGGAGGTCAAAGTGTTGGGGCTTTACGGCAAGAACCTACTGAGTTACGGTGCAAGTTTTGTGCCAAGTGACACCGTAATTTACGGTGTCCACCGTAAATTACGGTGGACCTGGCGAACTGAAGGGTTGAGTAGGGTATCGTATCCTCCTCAATTCTTGACCAAATCAAGTGAAATCTAGGTCTATCTTGACTAATTTTTCACGTAGTTGCTGATTTTGCCAAGAGATTTGCGAGAAAACGAAGTTTTCTGGTCCGAATCCCAAACCCTAGGTCCGAAAATTTTGGGGGTTTTTGAAGTTCTTGCTTCACTTGTGTTTCTAGCATCTTCAAACAAAGGTATGGAAGTTTATTTGCTATGTTTTGATGATGCATTGTGAAAAAGAAGGTTCACTAACATCAACAACCATAGTTACAAGATTTATAAACTCTTGGTTCACTAACATCTACAACCATAGTTACAAGCAAGTGTGGGGATGTTTTGGAGAAAAGGATCTAATTTTTTTGTGTTTGGTTGTGTTGTTTACTTTAATGTGTGTAGGAAAATGGTACGAACGAAGGAAAGAGCGGGAGCTAGTTCATCTTCTTCGTCGAAAGGCAAGGGCAAACAGTCGGAAGAGTAACCGAAGAAAAGACAATATTTGGGTAGAGTTAGTGAAAGTGAAAGCGAAGATGAAGAAATGGTAGAATTGGATCCGGCTAACAAGCCAAAATGGGAGTCGGGTCCGTTGGATGAGCAACCGGATGAATGGCAGCCAACTATATACCATGATAGTATAAACCGATTGAAAAATAAGGCAGCTGCATTCATCTGTGAAAAGGAGGTGAGAGAGGTTGAATTTGGGCCATTCAACGTGTTTGCCCAATTCCGCACCCTAGGATGGGAGGCGGCTCTAAGTTGCTATGACAAGGATAACAAGAATTTATTCATGGATGAAATTCAAGAATGGAAGGCAACTCTCAAATGCAATAAATATGATAAGCCATCGCAAATGAAGTTAACGGGTGAGGTGAATGGGATTCCGGTAGAGATGTCTTTCGATACACTAAAGAAATTGGGGAAATATGATAGTTTTCCGGCTCGTGACTACAGGATTCCTAGTCTTGATGACCTTCTGATAAAACCGGAGAAGCATCCTCGTTGGAATGATATGTTAGCGGCGTTGTTCTTGCCCGGTACTTATAGTGGAGTCTTGTACCGGAAGAACTTGAAAATTGAAGCGAAGTTGTTGTTAGCCATTTGCATTTTGAATGTCATCCCGAGAAGAGGAGATAATGAAACGCCCAACTTTTACTCATTTGTCTAACAACATAAAATTCTTTCTATTTTACGAAAATTTGACATGACCCGTTTGAACTTAGAACTTTTCCTCCTGTTTTTACAATATTCATTTAACCAAACCCTACGACACTTTTCAAATAACAAAGTGGTGGTCATATAAGGTCCACCGATAACATTTTGTACAATCAAAACCAAAAGTTTAGGAACCAAATTTCATGCTAACAAACTAGACACTTACTAATTGACATTAACTACACAAAATGTTAAATTGACCCATTCAAAATAAACAACTTGGACCGGAAGCGCATAAGGTTGGCGTTGCGTGTGCGTGTGATCGGTCCGAGTGCGCCACATTTAAACTTGAGATTTACCTATCATTCATAACAACAAAACATTTATTAGTCGTAATACATAACAACTCAAATTCTTTAATTACCTTTCTCTATTCGACCCATTAACATGACATATTTCCTTTCAACATGTTTACTTCCATTCGCAAACGTCCAACCTACTACTTTCCGACTCGTTAGTAATAAGTCACTACATACCATGCACTTCAACACACATACATCAATTAACCCGTTATGAACAAGTCAATATATAAACATTTCAAGAACCATTTCACTTATCCTTTCAACCTATTTAGACGGGTCGTTTCGCATTCACTACAACATAACTTCTAACACCTTTTTCGACATAAACTCTTACATCTAATCAATCTTTATCCATAAAGGAATTTTCATGAATCGTATTATCAAATATCATTCAATATCATTCGTAAATCTACTAGTAGAGTAAATAAAGTTCAAAAGAACTTACCGCGATCTTGAGATACTTGTGCCTTCGAGTGACTTGCGCCTTCTTCCTTCTTCGTGCCTATATGTCATAATCCCATGCTTTAGCTTTCATAAACAATACTTTCACAACCCTTATAATACGCTATGGCGTCTACTATTCACATACATCATTATCATAAAGAAGTTGCATCAATCTTAACAAGCATTCATGTAAGAACCATAATTAAACTCACTTAGGCATTTCGTCGAACACATTGTGTGCGTATCACTAGTTTAGCACAATGTACAAGCACCCTAAGCACAATTTCCATAGTTCTTCTCATTGATTAACATAAACATCCTACTATTTTGAAATCTACCATTCAAATCATGAGCACATAGTTCTAAATCAATTATTCATAACAATTTCCTGAATCAATAACCAAATTAACATACAAAACTTCACAATTGCTAAACATTACTTGACATGTAAGTGGGTTTTGCCCTAATCATGTTCATATTCGAATTTTAGCATCTAATGATGTCTAGAACTTCATAGCAACCAATAATCATACTGAATTTTGAATTACATTCACGAATCATACAAAACCCACATAATCAAACATCATCAAATCACAAAATTTAACTTACTTGAGATCAAGAACACTTAGATAATCAGGATTCTTAGGTCATGCATTCGATTCTTCAATAATCTGGCTTTCAATTGATGGAATCTAGTGATTTAGGGTTTTGTGAGGGAAGGGGTTCCCCCTGGTTTCTCACGATCGCACCTAGGTCCCAGGTTTCTTTCTTTGTTTTTTTATCATGTATTATAACAACATTTACACATCTGGTCCCTCATCATTAAATCCCTATTCACTTTAGTACTTTACCTTCTAACTTAACCATCTTTCTTTTACTAACTTTTAATTTTTGACATAATATTATATATATATATATATAAATATATATATTTTATTAAACATCACTACACATTATACTTTTAGGTCATATGAGAATTGGGGTGTTACAAGTCTACCCCCCTTAAAAGAGGTTTCGTCCCCGAAACCTTTCTCGTTCCAACTAGACCAATTCTACCATTACTTTTTCATCTATTCATTCACGATGCTTACTACGACCTAGATGCATTCGGGACCTTGGCAAAAGGTTTCTTTTATGCACACATATTTGTACACATTGTCCCTCCGTTCTTAAATTAAGTAAATTACTTTCATAATCGCATATAAGTCAGAATCTGATCCAGAGCTCTTATTAGTGTCGTTTTCACCTTATAATGTTAGTTCCCAGCATACATCATTACTAGCGGTTCGTTCATTGAAATTTATTTCAAGTGTATACTATTGGTCGTACAAGCCTATGTTTACGGCTTGTTTCTATCTTTCTAACTCAGCATAACATATTCATACATTTGCTAACAAAATAATTTGATTTATTTCATTCCACTTAAGTATCCTACACGATATAATTCATTACTGTATCCATGAGAAAACCCTATCATCCCATTACTAACATTCTTCTAATTACTTTCTTATTCATATGAGGGCTTAGCATATCATTATATGCATACTATAAATATTTAATGACTTAGTAGTATTAAAACAAAACTACCCTCTTCCTAATTACTTTTTCATGCTTACTATGAGCATAAAGTATCGTTCTATGGTTACTACTGTTACTTGAACTAATTAAAACTTTTGAGTTTAGCCTCAAATTTAATCCTTCGCAACACTTTATTATTAGCTCTTTGCATGAACTACTTATTATACTAACCTCGACTTTATTGCATAAATCAGTTATCCGTGAGCCGAATCGATCCACTTCTTTATATGTACCTTCCGTACCAGAGTTGGTCTCATCCATTCATGAAATATGCTCTCACTCGTGAGCATCCTTCCACTAGCTTTATTACTATCACCTCACTAAGAATTCCTTCATATTTATCTATAAATAAATAGTTAGCCCATAACCCTTCATAATTGCGTCCTACATGGTGTTTGTTCGCCTATTGTCTCTTTCACAATTCTCTCACGTACATGCTAAAATATATCATACATTCCATTTCTTATATACTATCCCTTCATTTTATTGGTCACTTTGCCAACTTTCGCAGTTTGACCTTTCAAGGTCAGCCTAACACCCCTTACTTATTGTGGTTGTATCGAGGTACACATTCGTACTTTATACTTGCATACTTGCAAGGACTTCATTCACTTCGTTTGACTTTTAGGAAGTCTAACTGTAAATACATTCTTACTTATGTGAATCAGTTATCCTATTCCGACACGTCATTCTCTAGTTGAGCCCTAAGCTCGTATTAAAAAATATGATCTTTTATACATACCTGTCGTGGGTCAAATCCCTTGACTCGTTATTCATACTTTACGACGGTTAATACTTTCCAAACTGTGACAATGCATGCCCATACATTATGCTCACCTATAAGTAACAAACTTGATAAATCGAACATTAAATACCGAGTTCAAATGGCGATCGCCATTTGACCCGTATGACTCATTTGAGTTTTGTTCTTAGTTTTTATTCTTACCGGTTTAATTCATTTACGGATTCGAACTTTTAATTCATTACCTTTCGTTCTTACTGGTTTGATCCGTGCTTGCTTACGGATTCAACCTTTCATTCCTTACATGGTCGAATCCATTTCTCAGATTCAAACATTTTCCTACGTACCTTCCTTTCTTCTGCCGTATCATTTACCATGTCATTTCTTACGAAACTTTTTCATATTAATCTTCTACATTCAACTCCGAGTGTTGGGTCCTAACACTTAATTCCATGTCCTATTTCATGTAGCGCGTCTCGACGCGACACTTTACATCCTATTTCTAGTGGTGTTCCCACCCTTCTTTCTTAAGTTTGTCTTACATTCAACCGTAGGCTTATACTTTTCATTCTTATCTTTCTTTCTTTCTTTCTTATATTGATCCGTTCCTTTAAGAATCGTTAGACCCCTTTTTGCTAGCTTGACCGGACATAAGTGAGATGATTCTCACGTTTTTATACATGACCATCCCTTAATATACCACTTCCATTCGTTTTTTCACCGTATTAGGTGTTAATTCACCTACGTTCTCTAACATGTCTTTTACTAATGAGTATTCTACCTTACACGTTGTATTTCTTACGTAATAATTCCAGCATTTGTAAGTAATTATTATTCACTGACTTCTACAATATAACCTTTTTAAAGTCAACCACCACCCAATACTTTTTGTATATAAGTATTGGTTGTTCTTACTTTCAATTCGAACATACTTACAAACGCCTTTAGCTAACATCGGAACTATTTTCCTTTCCATACCTTTCATTAACATTACCAAGTTCTCATTTATTTATACGTTCCACTTAATTTCAAATATTCAAACACGCATACATCTTCATGTGAATAAATTCGAAGTGATTGTGAATTCACCTTCCGTTAGCGTCCATGTTCGCGCTTACTTTATTACTTCCTCTTTACCCTTTTTGCCATCCATGCTCAAGTAAAATTGACAGTATTCCCATCCTTACATATCATTATGTTCGTAATATCATTAGCTTATGCGAGCATACATACGACTGTTCTCTTTCTCTTTATTCATATGTTAATCGACTTTCGTTAGTAGAATTTCATATAAATGAGACGTTCATTAATAGTTATCTCATTTCGAATTCATACAACTAAACTATCATCAATCATAACACGTAATTCATCTAGGATGTAACACATTAACTCTTTACTTAAACAATTGTGTCTAATGACCATCCCATGATATCCCTATACTGTTGACTTTTAGAAAGTCAACTATCTCGTTTACACACTTTAAACTTTTGAACACGTATTCATCTAAATATAGTGGGTCATAATAATAATACCCTACGTATTTCATATTCGTATTGTACGACATGTACAATTTACGTGATCCTCTAAACAATACACATATACATTCACATACATGTACTTTCACATGCTAATGCTCCATGATTCTACAATTAACAAATTTCATTCGGAGCAACTATATAACATAATTTCAACATATCATTTACTAATTAGTTCGGATGATTCACATTTAGCACATATTTGCCTCTTAATCATACTAAAGCAAATCATAAATACACATGAGGTACAAGCCCCTAATGCGTAATTCTATCAAAGCATGCACTCATCCGAATTTTTATACGAATTCCATCTAACTCACATTCTACAAATTATTTTCACCACTAATCTCATCATTTTTTTATATTCATTTATCAACAATTCTGGTTCTTTCATATAACTTTAGTCTATATTTACTTCCTTCATTATTCATTATCATACGTTTCCAACCCCACTTTATACATTCGTCCTTCATTTCATGCCATTCCATATGTTACATTCGACTTTTATAAATTCTTACTTTATCGCCAACGATCTACATAACTTTACATAACTCATTATACCTTCTTATAACTTGACAGGAACATAAAACGGGCATTTCTGAGAAGTATGGGAACTTAAATCATAATTTACAAGCTTCAATACATCATAGTTCATTAGTCCGTAATCACTTCATTCGCATTCTTATATTTTAAACTTTACTTGCTTTTTCAGCTTTCATCATTCATTTGTATCATTCGACTCATTACTTTCGATTTTTTTATGAGCCCGTCTATCTTACCCACTAATCGTGGTCATGTAAATCTTACTAGGCCTTATATAGAACCTATACGAGCATTCATTAGGCTTTTGAGCAACTTAGAAGCTCGAAATACAAAAACAAAACAAATCAAAAACTTTTCAGCGGATTTGATTTCCGCTAGCCGTCGACGACGGCTTCATGCCCTGTTGGCGACGGGCTCTGAAAACTTGCGTCGCCCACAAAAGCCCGTAGACAGCCACTTAAGCCGTCGGCATACATAAGGGCGTCGGCGACGGCATCATAGCCCGTCGGCGACGGCCCTTCCTTTGCTGAATTGCTGAAAAGATTTTGCCCAGACACAGCTGTGTTGATTATCTGAGTACAATGTCACACAGCTGTGTCAGCCTCGCTACACACCCTGATCCCAGCAACAAGCATCAGTGGTCCACACAGCTGTGTCACTTAACGACACAACTGTGTGCGACGCCAGATATGATATAACTCAATGTTTAACTCCCATTATTACTATTTCACATGCTTACTTAAATATTTATCATAACACACTATACATACTTATATTAAACAAAAACTTAAAGTCTTACCTCATTGGCAACCTCGGAGCGAACACACACCCCTTCTTGAGCTTTCGGTTTGAGTCCGAGTACCCTATCCCGTGCTCGAATCCCTCAAACCTCGGCTCTGATACCAACTTGAAATGCCCAACTTTTACTCATTCGTTTAACAACATAAAATTCTTTCTATTTTACGAAAATTTGACATGACCCGTTTGAACTTAGAACTTTTCCTCCTGTTTTTACAATATTCATTTAACCAAACCCTACGACACTTTTCAAATAACAAAGTGGTGGTCATATAAGGTCCACCGATAACATTTTGTACAATCAAAACCAAAAGTTTAGGAACCAAATTTCATGCTATCAAACTAGACACTTACTAATTGACATTAACTACACAAAATGTTAAATTGACCCATTCAAAATAAACAACTTGGACCAGAAGCGCATAAGGTCGGCGTTGCATGTGCGTGTGATCGGTCCGAGTGCGCCACATTTAAACTTGAGATTTACCTATCATTCATAACAACAAAACATTTATTAGTCGTAATACATAACAACTCAAATTCTTTAATTACCTTTCTCTATTCGACCCATTAACATGACATATTTCCTTTCAACATGTTTACTTCCATTCGCAAACGTCCAACCTACTACTTTCCGACTCGTTAGTAATAAGTCACTACATACCATGCACTTCAACACACATACATCAATTAACCCGTTATGAACAAGTCAATATATAAACATTTCAAGAACCATTTCACTTATCCTTTCAACCCATTTAGACGGGTCGTTTCGCATTCACTACAACATAACTTCTAACACATTTTTCGACATAAACTCTTACATCTAATCAATCTTTATCCATAAAGGAATTTGCACGAATCGTATTATCAAATAATATCATTCAATATCATTCGTAAATCTACTAGTAGAGTAAATAAAGTTCAAAAGAACTTACCGCGATCTTGAGATACTTGTGCCTTCGAGTGACTTGTGCCTTCTTCCTTCTTCGTGCCTATATGTCATAATCCCATGCTTTAGCTTTCATAAACAATACTTTCACAACCCTTATAATACGCTATGGCGTCTACTATTCACATACATCATTATCATAAAGAAGTTGCATCAATCTTAACAAGCATTCATGTAAGAACCATAATTAAACTCACTTAGGCATTTCGTCGAACACATTGTGTGCGTATCACTAGTTTAGCACAATGTACAAGCATCCTAAGCACAATTTCCATAGTTCTTCTCATTGATTAACATAAACATCCTACTATTTTGAAATCTACCATTCAAATCATGAGCACATAGTTCTAAATCAATTATTCATAACAATTTCATGAATCAATAACCAAATTAACATACAAAACTTCACAATTGCTAAACATTACTTGACATGCAAGTGGGTTTTGCCCTAATCATGTTCATATTCGAATTTTAGCATCTAATGATTTCTAGAACTTCATAGCAACCAATAATCATACTGAATTTTGAATTACATTCACGAATCATACAAAACCCACATAATCAAACATTATCAAATCACAAAATTTAACTTACTTGAGATCAAGAACACTTAGATAATCAGGATTCTTAGGTCATGCATTCGATTCTTCAATAATCTGGCTTTCAATTGATGGAATCTAGCGATTTAGGGTTTTGTGAGGGAAGGGGTTCCCCCTGGCTTCTCACGATCGCACCTAGGTCCTAGGTTTCTTTCTTTGTTTTTTTTTATCATGTATTATAACAACATTTACACATCTGGTCCCTCATCATTAAATCCCTATTCACTTTAGTACTTTTCCTTCTAACTTAACCATCTTTCTTTTACTAACTTTTAATTTTTGACATAATATTATATATATATATATATATTTATTAAACATCACTACACATTATACTTTTAGGTCATATGAGAATTTGGGGTGTTACAGATAAGGAGCAAGTGAGATACCCGGAAGTACCCGTTCTCTATTCGTTACTCAATGGGTTGACGGGTGGTCCGTAGGACAACCCTTAAAAGGCTTAACATAACGCACATTCTACATTTTATCCGGTTATTTGCTTGAATTAGGTAATCACAAGTTGATGATGATGCAGGTGTTAAAGTGTGCAAAATGCGGGTTTTAGGAAGTTTGAATGGATGCTAGAAGCTGGTTTGATCAAGATGTGTGGGAACCAAGGGAAATGAAGGAGATTAGAGCAAAAGATCACTCAGCACCGTAAGCTACGCCAGTTGCCGTAGCTTACGGCACCCATAACATGTCAAAAATATCCCGCCGTAGGACAGGAAGCTGAGGGCGTAAAGAAAACTGATCGCCGTAAGCTACGGCATGGTGCCGTAGCGTGGGGCGATATGCTGAAACCCGGGAAGCCACTGGTCACTGTAAGCTACGGTAACTGGCGTAGCTTACGGCGACGATTGATCTAGAAAACGTAACCCCTGCATTTAAAAGCTTTTTTATTGAATATTATGGGTTCTCATCATGGGTTTCGGTTACAAGTTGGTAGGGGACAATTTGGGAGCTTTAAATGAGAGACTTGAAGGCTTGGGAACATCATCTCTTGAATAATCTTTCACTAGAATCATCTTGGAACTATCTTTTTACTAAATTCTTGTCTTGTCTTTGTTGGTGGAACTTGTGAACATTGTTTTCTTTCTATTTTGTCATGATGTTAGCTAAAGCCATGAGTGGCTAGGTATTTTGATGACTATCTTGTGGTAAAGGTTTGTGTTAGACTTTTGTGTTCTTATTTACATTTCTAGAATAACAATCCCTTTTCATTTGAATTGATTGTTATGGTGTGTAATTGATTGTTAGTAACAGGTTGATTCTTATTTTGAACTAATTAGAAACCATACGTTCTTGGTGCCGTTGGCAATCGAGATATCATGGGTATAGTTAGGTTTGGGTAAGGGTTGATTGATCATCGGGTGATAACCTCACGTTCTCGGAATCTGAGTACTTAGTCCCCTTTCATCACTGCAATTGTTTATACATGAACTATGTCTATGTAGTTCTTTCTAGTTGAATGATTAACACAAAAGTTGGAAACAAACCGGATACACAAGATAGTCATTTATCTCTCAATTGTTTACACCTCAAATTTTCATTTTGCAAATTAGTTAAATAATCTTAGTTATTAAAACCAAACAAATCAAACCAACTCTTGAATTTTACTTTTCTTGCAATTAGTTTAATTTTAGTTAACTTAGATACACTTCTAAATAGCACATTTTCCACAAACTCCCTGTGTTCGATACCCACTTGCCACTATCTATATAGTTGTTATTGGGATTAAATTTGCGTGTACTACGACAAACACGTCAAATTTTGGCGTTTGATCCGGAAATCGAGCGAACTTTGCGAGCAAACAGAATTTTGCTAAGGGAAAATACAATCAGTAGTTCACCAACAACACCAATTACACCGATTACACCACTTCGATACATTATGGATCCACCACCACCACCACCACCCACTACGGGTGAATTCACCTCATCATTCATACCAACATCCACTCAACCTTCACCTAATACTACTATTCCACCAAATACTACCGAACCCACCATACTTCAACAGGTTACACCAACCAACACCACACAGCCCATTACTACCCAAGAAGAACCAACCGTCACCTTTAACCCTTCCACTACTATACCACCATTATCCCATTTTTTCCCGGGTGCGGGTCCGTCATATTCGAGCCATACTATGGCACCAATTTCGTCTATTGTCCATGCTACACCGTATCGACCACCAAATCAATCGGGTTTTCAATACTCGACCATTCCATTTGGGCAATCATCGGGAATTCAAGGAGATGGGTATGATGAAGGTTATGAGGAATTTGAAGGTTTTGATGAAGAAGGGTATGGTTATGGGGGTGATGGAGAGCAAGGGGAGTACGGTTATACGCAAGGCCAAGTGCAAGTGATTCCAAATGTTGGTGGGGTGCAACAACAACAACTCATTCCTCAACATATTCGGCCAAGGCCACAAGGGCCGCAATTGCAACGTCCGGTTCCTTTACAACAAGTTCGACCACAAAATGTGCAACCACAATTCCAAAGGCCAATTCAACACCCACCGGTGCCACAACAACAAGTTCAACAACCAATTGCACCACAAGGGCCTATGCAAAGACCAATGGGTCAAGTTCGTCCAAGGGGTCGATTTGGTGTGCCAAGGAGGCATCTTAGGGAAAATGCAAGGGGAATTGAGGCGCATTTTAGACCGGTGATTACTCACAATCCTTCACCGGTGGTTATTCCTCATAACAATCAAGGAAGAACCTTTGAAGTGAGGACCAATTCCTTACAAAGTTTGCCGAAATACAAGGGTCAAGCAACGGAAGAACCTTATTTCCATTTAGAGGCCTATGACTCAATTTGCAACACTCTTGGGAGTCAAGGGTTTTCGGCCGATGATGTGAAGTTGGTATTATTTCAATTCTCTTTGGAAGATAAGGCAAAGAAGTGGTTTTACACTTTGCCTTCGGCATCTATCTATACATGGGCGGAAATGCAACAAACATTTTTAGATGAATTCTATACCGCCCAAAAGACCAATGATGCGAGAAAAGGGTTGAGAAGTATTCAACAACAACAAGGAGAGATGTTTCATGAAGCGTTCGACCGGTTGAACATGATGATAAAAAATTGTCCACATCATGGAATCGAGCTTTGGGAATTGATGAATGCTTTCCATGAAGGTTTGTGTGCCGAAGATGCACGAGATTTGATGTCTATCACAAATGGAACTTTTGGCACAAATTATGAGCACGAGGATTGGGAATTTTTGGAGCAAATGGCAATCACCTCGAAAAGGAAGGCGCAAGCATCAAGGAGAGCACGACCGGCCGTTACTCGAACACAAGTGCATGCGGTTGATGACGGTAATATACAAACTTCTAATCAAATTTATGACGTTTGTGCATTATGTAATGAAATAGGTCATGCGGCGAAAAATTGCCAAGGAATGGTGGAAGGGCAATTTGAAGAAGTTCATGCCGTTCAAGGTCAAGGAGGGGGTGGTAGAAACTTTAATATGAATTCTAACACTTATCACCCCGGGTTAAGAAATCACCCGAATTTTCGTTATGGGAACCCTTCGAATCAATCAAACCCGAACTTTCAAGGTAGCCAAGGGAACTATGGTTCGCGCCAACCTTATACTAATCAAAGTGGATATCAAGGTGGGAACAACCAAGGATACCAAAGGCAATACCGAACGGGTCAAGAGCAAGGGGGGTCTTCGGGTGGTAACGAAATGATGGAAATGTTGAAGAGTATGCAAGCGGAGATGCAAAAGAGGAACCAAATGGATGACGCTCGCATACAAAAGGATGAGGCGCGAGACAAAGCAATTCAAACTTTGACCACTCAAATGGGTCAACTTGCAACCGAAGTGTCCGAATTGAAGAAGGGTAAAGGTCAATTACCAAGCGACACTAAGGTAAATCCATCCCATGGTACATCAAGAGGTAACAATGTTAATATTCATCATGTGAGTGTTTTGAGAAGTGGGAAAGAGTATAAAACCAATCCTTCACCGGATTTGGTTGAAGGGGTGGTTGAGGATATAACGGGTCAAGAAAGTGAGGAAGAAAACGAACCACCCATTGTTTCTTCTAAAAAACCCAATTTTGAAAAACCCGAAATTATTAAAGAAAAAGAAAAAGTAAATGAGGGTGAGGGGTCTAGTGAAGTACCGTTTCCTTCGGCTTTATTAGACCCGGGTAGAAAAAAATTTATTTCAAAACGGGGTCCTCAAAAAGAGGAAATGTGGGAGGTCTTCAAACAGGTTAAAATTAATCTTCCTTTACTTGAAGCTATTAAACAGGTGCCCGCTTATGCCAAGTTTCTAAAAGAATTGTGTACTCAAAAGAGGCAACAAAAAGTGCCTAAATTGGTAGACTTGACGGAGCGGGTAAGTGCGGTATTAAAGGGGGACCTTCCTCCTAAGTTACAAGATCCGGGAACGCCCCTAATAAACATTCAAGTTGGAAATTTTCAAACCACAAGGGCGTTATTGGATCTTGGAGCCGGAGTAAGTATCCTACCGGGGGGGTTATATGACCAATACGATTTTGGTCCATTGAAGCGGGTTGAGACAACGGTTGTATTAGCCGACTTGTCTCATAAACTTCCCCGGGGTATCGTACGGGATGTTATAGTTAAAGTTGATGAATTTTATTATCCCGTTGATTTCCTTGTGCTAGATTACTCATCCGCGGACCCAATTCAACAACAAAATGTTATTTTGGGTCGGCCATTTTTGAACACCGCACATGCTATTATTGATTGTCGTTATGGCACAGTTGACATGACATTCGGTAATAGAAAAATGAGGTTAAATGTTTTTACTAATGGTACTAATGTGTATGGTGATGAGTGTTTCTTGGCAGATTTTATAGATGGCTACGACCCGAAGGTGTTCGAAGAAGAAATTTTGGGTTCTTGTGTTTGTGATATGTCTTTGCAGGTTCACACATGCGAGTTAGAAGTTGAAGAGAAGGAACAAGAAGCTCTTGCGGTGAAGGAAGGAAGTCCACCATGGACTTACCAAACGAATACATTACCGGTGGAAATCAATTCGGGCACCAAGCCTTCTTTGGAAAGTCCACCAAGTGTGGAGTTGAAGGAGCTACCAAAGCACTTAAAATATGCATTTTGGGGGAGAATGACACCTTACCGGTAATTATTGCTTCCAACTTGGAGGTAGCTCAAGAAGAAGAATTGATGCGGGTATTAAAGGCTCATAAGGCGGCGATTGGGTGGACGATAGCCGATTTAAAAGGCATTAGTCCATCCATTGTGATGCACAAGATTATTACAAGCGAGGATGCAAAGCCGACCCGTGAAACACAAAGAAGATTAAATCCGAACTTGAGAGAGGTGGTGAAGAAAGAGGTTATCAAGTGGTTGGATGCGGGGATCATTTATCCCATTTCGGATAGTGCATGGGTAAGTCCAACGCAGGTAGTGCCTAAAAAATCCGTCATCCAAGTAGTGAAAGATGAACAAGGTGAGCAAATCGCCACCCGCCCGGTAACCGGGTGGCGAGTGTGTATTGATTATCGAAAATTAAACGCGGCTACCTCAAAAGACCATTTCCCGTTACCCTTCATTGACCAAATAATTGAAAAACTTTCCGGTCAAAAATATTATTGCTTTTTGGATGGGTATTCGGGATATAACCAAATTGCTATTCACCCGGACGACCAACACAAAACCACGTTTACATGTCCATATGGTACATTTGCTTTTCGGCGAATGCCATTTGGACTATGTAATGCCCCCGCCACGTTCCAAAGATGTATGATGAGTATATTTTCGGACATGGTTGGGGAATCTCTTGAAGTGTTTATGGACGATTTTTCCATTTTTGGTCCAAGTTTTGACTCTTGTCTTAATGAATTAGAAAAAGTTTTAAAAAGGTGTGTTGAGACAAACTTGGTACTAAGTTGGGAAAAGAGCCATTTTATGGTTCAAGAGGGTATTGTTTTGGGGCATGTCATTTCGGACCGGGGAATGGAGGTAGATAAAGCAAAAATTCGGGTAATTTCATCTTTACCCCCACCAAAGAATGTTAAGGGGGTGAGATCTTTTTTGGGACATGCGGGATTTTATCGAAGGTTTATTAAAGGTTTTAGTGTAATTACAAAACCTTTATGTAACTTGTTATTAAAAGATGTTCCTTTTGATTTTACTGACGAATGTTTGCAAGCGTTTCATGTTTTGAAGGAACAGTTGGTGAAGGCTCCTATTTTGCAACCACCGGATTGGTCAAAGCCGTTCGAGATTATGTGTGATGCAAGTGACACGACCATTGGAGCGGTTTTGGGTCAAAGGGTCGATAAGAAGCCGGTGGTGATATACTATGCAAGCAAAACTTTGTCCGAGGCGCAACTCAACTACACCACAACCGAAAAAGAATTATTAGCGGTGGTGTATGCCTTGGACAAGTTTAGATCTTACATTTGGGGGAGCAAGGTGATAGTGTATTCGGATCATAGCGCGGTCCGATATTTGATGGAAAAGAAGGATGCGAAGCCCCGGTTGATTCGTTGGGTGCTTTTGCTACAAGAATTCGATCTTGAGATTCGGGACAAAAAGGGATGTGAAAATGTTGTTGCGGATCATTTGTCCCGAATCCCGTTAGAAGGTGTCGATGACCCAAGTGAAATCAATGAACGGTTCCCCGATGAAGACTTGTTGGCCGTCTCCACTTACGTTGCACCTTGGTATGCCCATTACGTTAATTATTTGGCTAAGGGTGCAATTCCAAGTCATTGGACTAGAAAGAGACGACAACAATTTCATAGCCAAGTGAAGCAATATATATGGGATGAACCCGACTTGTTTAAAATCGGGGCCGATCAAATGATACGAAGATGTGTTCCCGAAACGGAAGTTTTAGAGATCTTGATTCATGCTCATTCATCGGCGTGTGGTGGGCATTTTAGTGGGAACAAGACGGGGTATCGGGTGTTATCTAGTGGGTTTTATTGGCCTACGATTTTCAAGGATTCTTGTGAATATGCCCGGAATTGCATTAATTGTCAAAGAATGGGAAGTATTTCGAAACGTGATGAAATGCCGTTAAATCCGATTTTGGTAGTAGAAGTATTTGATGTTTGGGGAATTGACTTCATGGGTCCTTTCCCAAACTCAAATGGGTTTTTATACATTTTGGTGGTCACAATCAAATTTAATCCCAAGAACAACTATATAGATAGTGGCAAGTGGGTATCGAACACAGGGAGTTTGTGGAATATGTGTTATTTGAAAGTTTGTCTAATTTAACTAAATTAATCTAATTGCAAAAGAAATAAAATTCGAGAGTTTATGTGAGTGAATTGGTTTTAGACTAAATTAAACTAAGTAAATTGCAAGAGAAAAGTTTGGTTGTAAGCAAATTAAAGACAAATGACCATCCTAGATTTCCGGTTTGTTTCGACATTCATATTATCATTCCACTAGAAAGAACTACATAGACATAGCTCATGTGTGATTACTTGCAGTGATGAAAGGGAACTAAGTACTCAGATTCCTAGAACGTGAGGTTGTTACCCGATGATCAATCAACCCTTACCCAATCCTAATTCTACCCATGATATCTCGATTGCCAACGGCACCAAGAACGTATGGTTTCAAACTAGATTAACATAAGAATTAACAAGCTACTAACAAACAATCACACACCATAACAAACCAACCATAAAGATAAGGATTGCTATTCTAGAAATTAAGAAATCAAATACAAAATGTCTCAAGCAAACCTTCAACCTAGGACGATCATAAAGTGTTTAGCCACGCATGGCTTGACGCAACATCATAACAAAAGTTTCAATGTTCAAAGGAATCACCAACATAAAAACCAAAGATTACTATTGTTCTTCAAGCTCCAAAATCTCCAAAAATCTTCCAAAATTCGTTCCCAAGTGTTATGTAACCGAAACATATGATGAGACACACTTAAACCCCATGAAAATGACAATTAAATGCATAAGTTACGATTTTGGATCAGTCGGCGCCGTAAGCTACGCCAGAGGGCCGTAGCTTACGGCGAGCAGCCAAGTCATACGGTCCTTGTCTTCTGTCTTACGGCAGACAATGCTGAAAACTTGTTTTCAGCATAACTTTTTCGTTTCAACTCCGTTTTCTTCACCGTTTTCGCCTACGTTCTCGTAATTTCATCCTCTATCATGCTATCCTCTTAATTCTTCAATTCCAAAAATTGATTTTTTATTGATGCTCCAAATTCTTTCCCTTTTATGCTCCATTTGCACCTGCACGTCCAAACAACTAATAGTTACCAAGTTCAAACAATTAAACGTGTAAAGCATGGGATTTTAATCTTTTTAAGGCACTTAAGGGTTGTCCTACGGACCACCCGTTACATCCCCACACTTACCCGTTGCTTGTCCCAAGCAACTCATTCACTAACCAATTCAAAACCACAAGCGATCAACATGCAAACCAAGCTAAAATGTACCGTCCTTTTACTAACTTTTTATCATACCACAAGACACACCCCTCACAACAACTCTCGGTGACAAGTAATATTAGCAACATTATGCTAACACGCTCAATGCAAGTGTGTGATTGTGCGACAATAAGCTTGTATACAAATCAAGTTTCCTCCTATCAAATACCTAGCATGCTTATGAATCAAAAGGACTTACGGGTTATAACGGGGCTATGTGTAAAGGTAGGAAAATGGTGGGATATATATGCAAGAGCTAATTGATTTGACCCGGTTTTTATTTCTACTACTAAACAAAGCAAACATCAACTATATACACAACTTCTTCAACATTCTCAACTACTATTGCAACTAAATACTTCTTTTTTTTTTTGTATTTTTCTCTTTCTTTTTTTTCTTTTCTTTCTTCTTTTTTTTCATTTTCTTCATAACACATAAAACTCAACAATATATACAAGAACATCAACAATCACAAACTAAATTCCTAAACCGGGTCGTTTCAATAGGTAAAGTTTTTTTTTTGTAAGAAGTAGGTTTGGGTCACAACCGAATAGTATAAGGCTCAAACATGGCTTTCTAAAGACCAAACCCTCACCCCTCACAATCCAAGCTCATATATGTAACGTATGAGGTCCAACCCCCAATTCCCACACTCTCACACATTCGGACGAGGCTACCTAAAAATCCCTATCATTTTCACAAGCATGCTAATCCTAGGCTTCAACAAGAATTCGTACACAAGTTCTATTAACACAATACAAACACCGCCACTCAAAACAAAGAAATATTCTCTAATAATCATATGTGGCTCAAACACTCACCAAGAAATGACTAGAAAGGGGTGTCGGTGTGTCAAATGGAACAATATCAAGTTTTCAAATTTTTGACACTTTTACTTGGTTTCACAAAAAATATTAACTTCTCAAAAATTTCCCCCCATCCCCACACTTGGGATACATTGTCCCAATGTATGGTTTTGAGGGAAAGATCGCTTTCAATAAAAACACCAACATTTGCTTTACATCTCGAACCCCAAATTTCTTTTTTTTTAATTTTTTATTTTATCAACTAATACCAATATTTTAATACTAAAGAACATAACAAGACTAAGGAAAGAGTACATTGACCAAAAAAAAAAAAAGAATGTGAAGTTTGACACAACAGATGTTGTAGATAATCCGACTTCCTATCATCACCTTCACACAACTCTCCGCACATCTTCCCCACACTTATCTAAAAACACCTTGGGTTGCCTCCCAAGCAGCGCTAAAGTTTAGGTCTTCAGCCCGACCGTACCTGATATGTCTCAAGGTGGTCTCAATGCACATTTACCTTTTTCGTTGCTGATGTAAGCACGGTGTTTGATTCTTCTATTGTGTGTGTGCTTTGTCACGTCCCATCTTTCTTTGCAAAATTCTTTAAATCCACATTTTCCTACCGAATTTCCAACAAATGCTCGGTAGTTTACTCTACACTTCACTACTTCGTTTTCTGTGCCCAACAAATCCAAACTCTCCCATAAACATAACTTATGAATGAAATCTCCCACATCATGAAGTGCCACCTTCCTAGTTTCTAAACATGCATCCTTAACACTCTTGGTTTCCATAACCACCACAGCCGAAGAGTTGTAATCAACTTTGATTGGTTCATCAAGTAAAAGGCCCTCAACTTTGCTCTCCATAGGTGGTTCCTCCACAATAATTTCAATTGTATATTCCTCATTTGGCCCTAATAATTCAGTTTCAAGTTCGGGAGGACTCACAACCTTTTCTTCTACATCACCCATAGGTGTCATTTGTTCAATCTGCACATATATCCAGTGTTGTTTTGCTTGACGTTTTTCCAATATCGACGTCCCTGGCCTCATATCTTTCACCTCTTTTGGTAACAAATCATATTTCCATTCCAAAAGTTCTACTCGTTCTTCCATTGACAAATGAGGTTTTATTAATTCTTTTTCAACATGAACCATGTGTCTCTTTCTCATCATCTCGTCAAGACTTTCAGATTTATGTGACTGATAGTGCAAAGTAGGTTCTTGGGTTACCCATTCATAACCATACTGATCAAATGTATACTGAGCATGATAATAGTCTTGATCGTACATCTGAGGGCCTTCGTATGAAAGTTGGGAATATTCATAATAATCACCGTAATCATACTTCTCTTGGTAACTCATTTTTTTAATCCCCTTAATGTTCGCTCAATTTCCGGATCAAACGCCAATGGTGATAGCTTGTGAGAGCTCCTAGTACGCATGCACCTGTCAATACCTGCACACTAACACACCCAGCGTAAACCAGAAAAATAACAAACTTAAAAAGAAAAAAAAATAACACACGTTGCGCACTACTCCCCGGCAACGGCGCCAAAATTTGACGTGATGTCGTGGTCACAATCAAATTTAATCCCAAGAACAACTATATAGATAGTGGCAAGTGGGTATCGAACACAGGGAGTTTGTGGAATATGTGTTATTTGAAAGTTTGTCTAATTTAACTAAATTAATCTAATTGCAAAAGAAATAAAATTCGAGAGTTTATGTGAGTGAATTGGTTTTAGACTAAATTAAACTAAGTAAATTGCAAGAGAAAAGTTTGGTTGTAAGCAAATTAAAGACAAATGACCATCCTAGATTTCCGGTTTGTTTCGACATTCATATTATCATTCCACTAGAAAGAACTACATAGACATAGCTCATGTGTGATTACTTGCAGTGATGAAAGGGAACTAAGTACTCAGATTCCTAGAACGTGAGGTTGTTACCCGATGATCAATCAACCCTTACCCAATCCTAATTCTACCCATGATATCTCGATTGCCAACGGCACCAAGAACGTATGGTTTCAAACTAGATTAACATAAGAATTAACAAGCTACTAACAAACAATCACACACCATAACAAACCAACCATAAAGATAAGGATTGCTATTCTAGAAATTAAGAAATCAAATACAAAATGTCTCAAGCAAACCTTCAACCAAGGACGATCATAAAGTGTTTAGCCACGCATGGCTTGACGCAACATCATAACAAAAGTTTCAATGTTCAAAGGAATCACCAACATAAAAACCAAAGATTACTATTGTTCTTCAAGCTCCAAAATCTCCAAAAATCTTCCAAAATTCGTTCCCAAGTGTTATGTAACCGAAACATATGATGAGACACACTTAAACCCCATGAAAATGACAATTAAATGCATAAGTTACGATTTTGGATCAGTCGGCGCCGTAAGCTACGCCAGAGGGCCGTAGCTTACGGCGAGCAGCCAAGTCATACGGTCCTTGTCTTCTGTCTTACGGCAGACAATGCTGAAAACTTGTTTTCAGCATAACTTTTTCGTTTCAACTCCGTTTTCTTCACCGTTTTCGCCTACGTTCTCGTAATTTCATCCTCTATCATGCTATCCTCTTAATTCTTCAATTCCAAAAATTGATTTTTTATTGATGCTCCAAATTCTTTCCCTTTTATGCTCCATTTGCACCTGCACGTCCAAACAACTAATAGTTACCAAGTTCAAACAATTAAACGTGTAAAGCATGGGATTTTAATCTTTTTAAGGCACTTAAGGGTTGTCCTACGGACCACCCGTTATGGGTCTCCGCGTTTTCCAATCCGATATTTGATTATGAACCATCTCTGGATTTGCTGAAACAAGTTGGGGAGAGATATTGTCCCGTATTGCCGGATTATCACGGGATCGATGAAGCAATTTAAGGCAATTACGTCGGAGGATAGGGGACACCCGAAAAGGCATCAGCCTTTTACTTTACAGAAGATGGATATCGGGTTGACCTACACCCAATCGGAAAGGTATCATAAACTCAAGTCGGAGGGTCAGTGATGGCGAGCACTGACAGTTGATGGAAGAGCTCTTCTACCGGGAGAGGAGGACGAACCAGAAAGTGATGCGGAACCTCCATGTGGTGATGAAGATTATGTGGACGAACCTCATGGTGGTGAGAATGTGAATGTGGGCCAAGGGGGCCCAAGTAGAGGACACGGTGGTGCTTTTTATGATTACACGGAGCGTTCATACGAGCCAAATTGGGCTTATGATGGCACGATGCAAGAGGTTATCGAGAACCAACGTCCTCCGGCACCCATTTTTGAGTCATGGTCGGGTTCGGAGCGTACGTTATTTGATCAACACACGATGATCAGTGCCAGTATGGAGCGAGCTCTAAAGCATAATCTTGATCCTCATGAATCATGGAACCGAGCACATGCGTACTCTCACGAGCTAGAGATGAACAACCGGTATGAAGATGACCAAGCAAGAAGGATGCATGCGGATTGGCATGCGGGGCGGCCTGTGGTTGTGGATCCACCTCCGGTGGACTATGCGTCTCTACCACCATACGATGGTAGTGTATCATATCCAACCCCGCCGCTCTATCATTCACAATGGCTTGATCCGCGTCAACAACAACAAGGAGCTCCACAACAAGGTGGAATTGGTAGCGGTGCATTCGCTTCTGGAGAATGGAACGAGATGATGTCGTCCATTTTCGGACCGCCTCAACCACGCTACTACTAGTCAGGTCGTGCTCCTTCTTGTATATTTTGTGAATATATGTTGTTTTGTTATGTCTTCGGTCGGGTGGATGGGTGGTGTTAGTTTGTTTTGTTATGATTTGGGTTTGGTAGAGTTGGTGGTGTTATGTCTTTAAAAGAAGAAAACATAAAAAAATATAAAATGAAAAATACCAAAAAGAAATTTGTGGTTTGAGTGTTGAGATTTCATTTGGTGTTGTAAAGTTTAAGCGATCAAAGCCTCTCAAAACCATACATTGGGGTCAATGTATCCCAAGTGTGGGGATGAGGGGAATTTTTGGGATTTTTGAAAAAAAAATTTAAATCAAGCGAAATAATGTGAAAATTTGAAACAACTTGGATTAACCCCAAATGATGCACCGGCAACCCTTAATACCTTTTATTCTTGGTGAGAGTTGAAGCCACACATGTAAATAAATAATACTTGTCTTTGATGAGAGTGGTAACGGGTGGGGGTGCATTAGAACTTGTGCCTTGATACGGTTTGAGTCCTTAGTTGGATATGAATGTGAAAAGGATAAGGGCATCTAGGTAGCCTCGTCATTGGTTTGTGCGAGTGTGGGATTTGGGGGGTTGGACCTCATAAATTATATATATGAGCTTGGTTGCGAGAGGGGCGGGGGTTTGGACATTTAGTTGCCCATTTTGTGCCTTAAAGCCTATCGGTTGTTGCCCCTCAGCTTGTTCCTAAAAGTTACCCAACTTAATCCGGTCTTATAGTGTTAGTAGTAGTTGTAGTGTTTTGCAGATACATTTGATGTTATGATGAAGTATGTTAAAAAAAATGAAAGAAAAGAAAAAAAATGGAAAAAGCAAAGGAAAAAGGAAAAAAATTGATGTTGCATTGTCTTGTACATAGTAGTTTAAGTTTGCTCTTTGTTAGTTTGTTTCATTGTGTAATAAAAGACCGGGTTAAGTTTTCGCTACTTCATATATATTCCATTTCCTACCCATTCGCCTAGCTTTGTTACAACCTTTAAGCCCCTTTGATTTGCATTCATATTTGACACTTATAGGAGGAGGGCCGATTTAGGTACAAGCTTATAGTTGTGACCCACTCGTTTGCCTTTTGTGTGTCTAGCTTATAGTTGCTAGTGCTTACTTGTTGCCGAGAAGAGATACATAGCGAGGAGTGCATTATTTTGGGTGTTAAGAAAAGGGATAGTAAAAGGATTGCATGTTTGCGCTTGATTTATGTTGATCGCTTGTTTTAAAAATGGTTTAGTGAGTTGCTTGGGACAAGCAACGGTTAAGTGTGGGGATGTGACGGGTGGTCCATAGGACAACCCTTAATGATGTTAAAAGATGAATTTATCCTTCACTTAATCATGTAATTATCTTGAATTAGATCACTACAGTTGCATATGTTTCAGGTATGTTTTGGGACCTAAAAGTGGAAAGAACGCTGCTTAGGATGGAACGAAGTGGAACGGGTCATGCATGGAAGGAAAGAAGGAAAGAAACAAGAAGATCAGGGCTCCACCATAATTTACGGTGGGTACCGTAAATTACGGTAGACCCTGAAGTTGCCCAGATCCCACCGTAATACAGTAGCGAACCACCGTAACAATCTGAAGTCCACCGTGGAGACCGTAAATTACGGTGGAAGCGACGGGAAAAAGTGTAACTGCTCATTAAAACCGTTTTTGATGGTGTCTTTTGGGATTATTCATCATTGAACAATTTCTCTGCACTTTGGGGGCGATTTTGCTTGGTTCTTGTTGGTTCTAAACAATTTCTAAACATTCGGTTTGTATTTTCGATTCGTATGAACTTGGATATTGAAGTTATGATGATCAACCGAACAATGTCTGGCTGAATTTGTGGTGATCATCTTAGGTGAAGGTTTTTATGACTTTTGTGTGATGAATCTTTATTTCTAGAATAATAGACTTGGTATGTTTGCTATGTTTATTATGGTGCATGAATGTTTGAATGTAAATTGTTAATTAGTATTGCAATTCTAGTCTAAATCGTACGTTCTTGGTGTCGTTGACAATCAAGATATCAAGGGAAGGGTTAGGGTTGGATATTAGTTGATTGATCATTGGGTAACAACCTCGCGTTTATATAATCCGAGTACTTCGTTCCCTTTTATCACAACAAACGTTTATGCATGAGTTATGTCTATGTAACTCTTTCTAGTTGGATTTATGCACAATTGTTCATGGAAACCGAAACCTGAGATGGTCATTTTCTCCTAATCTGATAAACAACCAATTTTTGATTTGCAGTTAACTCGTAATTTAGTTCTTAAAACCATCAAACCAAACTATTGAGTTTTATTTCTGCATATTAGATTAATTGTAGTTCAATCACAAAGCTATAGATTAAAGACATTTTCCACATACTCCCTGAGTTCGATACCCATTTACCTCTATCTATTAGTTGTTATTTGGATTAAATTTGCGTGTACCACGACAAACACGTCAAATATCACACCAAAAAACAGGATGTCACTAAGCAGCTTCTTCTGAAAAAGACGGGGTTTATGAAGGAAAGTTGGCATCTAGCTAAATTATTCAAAAAAGGTTCAAAACGCCAAAAACAAATTCAAGAAGGAAGAGGCTGATGACATTGAAGATTGGAAAGAAAAATTAGATTACCATTTTTAATTATTTTTGCTTTCATTTTATATTGTATTGATATCAAGTTATATGTTGTTTTGTTATCTAATTCTCTAAAAATAAAATACATTATTATATAAAACGCCAAAAACTACAAACACCAAAACGCTAGTTGATGCGTGTGTGGTGTACTATATTTTTATGTATATTTTTAGCCCTTTTTAACCACTTTAGTCAAGTTTTAAATTTATAAAACACGATAATTACTAACACCAAACACACATATGGGCAAGTGCACCCATCGTGAGCGTAGTATAGTATTAGTAAGATACCGAGGTCGTCCAAGGACACAAGAGCTTTTAATACCGGTTTATCCTCAACGTCTAATCAAATCAAAAATTTAGGAAAAAGGTTTTAAACTAGAAAATAAAAACTAAAATGCTGAAAATAAAAATAAAAATAAAAACAGATAGACAAGATGAATCACTTGGATCCGACTCACCTTTAGTGTAACCTTTGAATATTTCGCACTTTTGCACTTTTTAATAGATTATCTTAGTTATTGTATTAGGCCCCTCTTTTGAAGGTGACGTTACCCTCAACCCAGTAGTTTGAGTCAGCAAAGATACAATCCTAAAGGGTCGGATTATTGAAAGATAATTAATTAAGTTATTAATGCGTAATGTGGTAGGCCCCTCTTTTGAAGGTGACGTTACCCTCGGCTAAGTAGTCTGAGTCAGCAGGGATACAGTCCTAAGTAGCCGGGTTAAAGTTTTAATAGTAGCTTACATATGAGGGGATCAAAAAGTTTGGACCCCCGCCATCCAATACCATTGGGTATTGAAGGAGATCCTACTAAATTTGACCCAGGTCCTTGCAGGATCTATACACTGAACAAGGCAAGACTCTTACCAAACCATTCCTTTAACTCCCGACCAGGTAGCCAACATATCTCCATATAGACCGTGGAGATATGAATGGTGAAAATCTTTTATTTTATATAGACAGTAAAATAATGCCAAGACACCACTGACAAATGATAAGGAAGATTCACCTTCAACATAAGAAACTAGTTATTAAAGTCTTTAATACATAACCAAATAAAAAGTGTGAAAAAATTAAAAATAAAAAGTATTACACTAAACGCTTGTCTTCACCAAGTGATGTAAGAGACTTAGGCAAACATGGCCTTTGATTGTCAAGAACTCTTACGATCAATCTTGGATCCCGAGACTACTCACACACTCTATGATGGATGATGGATGATGGTGGTGGATGATGGTGTTGTGGTGGTGGTGGAGTGTGGGTGAAGTGTGAGAGAGGTGGTGTGCCAAGGGATGGTTTGCAAATGAGCCAAGCACCCCTATTTATAGCCTGAACAGAAGCTCGGGCACGGCCCCGTGTCCATCCCTCTTCTCTTTCTTCATTAATTGCAGTTTGTTTGTATTAGTTGACCACGCCCCCATGTTCGCTGAGCACGACCCCGTGTGCAGAAGCGTATCTGTACTATCAAGATTTCCTCAGATTCTGAAAATCTTAGAGTTGACCACGACCCCGTGTCCGCTGGGCACGCCCCCGTGGTGGGTGATAGAAGCTTCTACAACTTTGTCTTTTCTGCTGACACTTGGGCACGCCCCCGTGTTCATTGAGCACGGGGCGTGTTCAGCCTTCTGTTCTCTTGTTTTTGCTTGGGAAGATGCTGTCGGGGGGTCGGGCATGCCATGTTTGTTCCTTTTCTTGTATTTATGTTAGATTTAGCTGCCTTTTTGCTTCTTTTGTTCATTTGAGCTCATTTAATCCTGAAAATACAAAAGGAAGACAAAAACACACTTTTTCCAACATTAGTACTAAAAAAGTGTTAGTTTTATGCCACAATTGATGTAATTTATATGTTGCATTTTATACACATCACTAGTAGAATGAAAACTGAGAGAACAGCTGCTGGTAAAGCACCTTGTAAAGGGTATTAAAACGCCAAAAATTTCACAAAACGCCAAAAGAAAAATTGGTCTTATTTTAACCTTATGCAAATATTAATTACTCGTAGTGAATTATTATACAAAACGCCACGAACGCCAAAAAAAATTAACCAGAAAACGATATAACGCCAAAAAATTTTATATGTGACACAAAAACAATTAATTCAACGCCAAAAAGTTAAATAAATACAATTAACGCCAAAAAAACTTAGACGCCAGAAAATATTATACCGCGTTGTGAAAATAAAAGAAGAATGAAAAGACAAAAAAGCCCCTCCGCCCTTCTCTATGCCGTGGGACACGTGTTGGGCCAGGATGCGTTCTCACCGTTCTCACACTTTTGAGCGTTTTCTCCCGAACCCGTTTCTGTATATATATATATATATATATACCCGTATAGATATTGAATATACATAGTGTATTCATTTATACTAAACTGTAACACCTCGCAAAAATCATGTCCAATATAATATCGACACGTGTCATGGACTTTAAACGAGTAACAAATTGATTACGAGGGACTAAAGTTGACAAACAGAGAAAGTATGTGTGTAAAAGGATTCAAAGTGCCAACATTTGATAATTTTGCCTTTCAACAACCCTACACGATGTTTATACCCTTAAATGAATGAATCATGAATCGTATGAAACCGTTTGTGGAAGAAAGTGAAAGTTTACAAGCCGCAAGGGTTAAATGTGTCAACATGTTTAATTTATACCTCTGAGTGACCTTTTAATGAATCCGAAGCTTTGTAACGATTAATTATGCTCCCGAGAATAAGTGATAAAAATTTCACAAGGTTTCGATATCATACGGGGAAAATACGCTAACATTCGTAAATAAGGGGTTAAAAGCATCAATGTTGAAATTCAGGACTTTTCGAGTGATTGTATAACTAACCGGGAGCATAACGGAATTTGTTTATGACTTAGAGTCCTTAAAAGTCAAGTTTGGGGGTTAAAAGTGCAATAAACACAAGTTAGAACAAGTTTTGAAGGACCAGGGACCAAAAATTCAAAGTCTGAAAACTTGTTAACCGGATCTGGCCTCCATACCTACCGCGTAAGCCTTGGCCAGACCTTATGCGGGCCGCGTAGAACCTTCAGGTGCAGAAAAACTGCACAGATGCCTGTACAACAGGTTACACCGCCTTTGCATGCCTTGTTTTCGATTCAAGGGACTGAGCCAACAGTTTTTCATGCAAAGAGACACCTGGAATCATCAGAAATCATTTGTAGGCTTGTGTGTTATGATCTTGTGAAATTTAATTGGATATATAAGAACTTGTTGGCTTGCTAGTTCATTGTTCACTCACAAAAATCATTCTAACTCTTTCTCTGGAGCTCTCTGGACTTCAAGCAAGTTTTCTCAAGCTCCTAATTCGTGCTAAGCCTTTGTAAGCATTCTTAGCTCCTCTAGTTCATGTTTTGTCACAGCCCCCAGCCCGGTGTGACCGGGTCCAGAGGCCGCGGGACAAAGACCCGTGGTATTGATTATTTAATTTGGCAGCGGAAATATTTGACAGGATCTTTTAAACTGAAAATGCCCAATTATTCCATTTCACAATTTGGGACAAACCCCATAATTTACAATAAAGGGAATTTCACGAGGAAATCCCTTGTTTTACAAAACATGTTTATTTATTTTATTGAGCCACCTCTTCAAGCTTTTTAGTGCTACCTAGCACTTTTTCCTGGATTCATAATAAGTCATCTGAAACATGTTTAAAAAGATTTTATAAGGGGGGAAATACTGGCGAGTAATTCAATTTGCACAAAAGACACATTGTTATAAATTTACAGCATTAAGAGTTTTTATATTTGCCCCTATCATATAATTAACTGGTTCAGTTGTCACTCGACCGAATCTATGACCGTGGACATATCACTAATTAGGCTCGCCCACCTAAAGTGATAAATCGTTAGTAGTAATGTGCACAAAATCCCCACATACTGCCAGTAATTAAAGGTTAGCAAAGACTTAATCACTGCAAAATATAACTGGAAAACATTTAGGGTTTTGTAAAGCAATTTGATAAAAAGAGAATGACTCACATTGCAACTTTAGTTGAATAGAACTTTGCCTACTGATTTAGTCTCGTAACCTAGGTAAATAACAATGCACACGAAACTAGGTCAGTAACTTAATACAACTTTTTACGATAACTCACGAAATCAAAACCCTCACGACGAATGACAAAGTATAGCCCGGATTTGGGCAGCACTTAAACATCCATCGGATCGGTTTCAATCGATCGGACATTGTATCGTAGCAGTGATCGAGTTATTACCCTGTAATCGCAGCAGAGATATGTGCCTGTGTGTGTTTTTTTGCTTGAAACAGTGGATAACTCAACGCACAAAACGAATTTGAACGTCGAAACAACAGCACCATGCAAGTGCCAAACCCCTGCCTTTTATACTGAAAAATGGTCTCCCCCGTGTGGCGTGCCAGACCCACCAGGTCCTGGCGCGTGGCGCGACGGGTACACTTTTAGGCTAGGGTAGCCTCGTGTCCACATAGCCTAGGTGAGTCAAAATTTCGACGAAATTCATTTTGTACAACAAATTGTGAAGATAATTATCAATTAGGGGATACCCCCCTGAGTTTTATGGGCCCTCATCCTAGTTCCAATTGTTTTAAAAATTTTATGGGTCATGCTATATTACTTGGGGGTCTCAATTAGGGTTTCCTAATGAATATTAATCAAATAAGAAATAATAATTTTGGCGAGAGTTGGTAGAACAAAGTATTTATAAAAGTTGGCAGAACGAAGTATTTATAAAACTTTGGTTTGCACCAGAGTCAAATAATACTTTCGCATAAACGTTGTGAACTAAGAACATACCCGCTATTACATCCGGAATCTGATCGGCTTCTTGGGTTGTCAGCTGAAAGGCTCTTGCGTTCTTCTTATTAGTTCCTTCAGCAGGTTTGGCCTTATTATCCACTGGCTTGATAAATTTAGGGCATTCTGGTCTGAAATGCTCAGCTTCCCCACAGTTGTAGCAGACCTTTAATTTCTTCTTGCATTCCTCCTCCCGATGGCCTGGAATTTTGCAGAAATTACAATTTTCTCTACATTTTCCAAAATGTTTCTTTTTGCAATTTCCGCAAAATGGCGGGGTGGAAGAGTACCCAGTTCCCTTTTTCTTGAAGTTGCTATTATTACCCACACGAAATCCTTGGGTAATCTTTTGGGCTAACTGCTTTTTCCTGTTTTCTTCTCGCGTACGCACCAGCCCGTCAGTCAGAGTGTTGGCTAATTCACCGCATCGTCAATTGTTCGAGGTCTCACGGCTTTGACGATATCCTGAATCTCGTTAATTAAACCCCAAATATAGCGAGATATAAGTACCGGTTCTGGCGAAGCCAGAGTTGGTACGATTCGGGCATATTCGAAAAACTTCGAAGTATACCCTCGACAGTCAACATCTACCATCCGGTGGCTCAGGAATTTATTCGCCATTTGTTCCTTTTCATATTCTGGGCAGAATTTCCTTTCCACCACTTGCTTAAATTCTTCCAAATGGCATAAGCCATGTCACTTCCTTTGGCTTGCAACACCGTGTTCCACCATTCTAATGCCTCTTCCTTGAAAAGGTGAGAAGCATACATGACTTTATCTTCCTTGGCACATTTACTTATTTTAATTACTGCTTCAGTTTTCTCTAACCAACGCAGTGTAGCAGCCGCCCCTTCATTGCCTGCAAATTCGACTGGTTTACAGGCAAGAAATTCCTTATAAGTGCAACCAGGTGTTGCAACTTTCATTTTCTTGAGGATTAGGGCTTGGATCACATTATTATCATTGTTGTCGCCTCCATTTACACTGTTACTAAAATTATCGTCGCGCGTGCGTTTACTGGGGTTGGCTTGTGAAGGTTCAACAGGACTTTTAATAGCAGCGACGATTGCCGGGATAGCATTGGCTATTCCCTGAGCGGCGATGTTTTCTATATCTTGCTGATTTAGAAAGTGATCCTCATTATTGTGTTCCTATTGATTAACTTCATAAACTGGTTCATTAACAGCGTTTTCCATCTGATAATTAACAATATATACAAGTTATTGGCACAAATAAATAACAACCAAACACAATAAAGTAATCGCATAAAATCACGTCAACACGTATAGCCAAAATTGTCGATTTTGCAACTTTCATATTTTATATATTTTAGTATGCATCCGTACACACCGGTTATTTTACAAAAGTTTTATTTTAAGTTATTTTACATGATTATATTTTTATTATTATTAAACACATAACCACACAACACAACCACAGTCCGCTGGCATTTCAGAAACGATGCTCCCTCTCGTCGTATTTCCAGGAGATCTGTTCTCCCACTGCCCGGATTCGATTTCCTGCATCCACTAGTTCTTCGCCATAGTGACGGAGTTCAGCCAAGTTTTCTCTGCTCATAGGTGGGTTTGCTGCAGGCTCAGGGTCAAACTGGGGGAAATAGGTGTTAGGGTTATTCAAGAGATTCTGAAATTGTCAGTCAGTTGTCCACCATTCTTCCAGCTCTCCTTGTAGAGGTCGGGGGTTGACAATAGGATCTGGGATAGCAGGCTCTAAATTAACTGGAAGTTGTGATTCAGCTGGGTAATTGAAGAGGTTTTCATCGGCAGGTCCGATGAGGTCGTTATTTGCCAGTTTGCGATCCAGCTCCTCCCATGGTGGCATTTCCTGGGCTTGCCCGGAACTTTCCCCAATCTCTTTTCCTTTCCCTTTATCCTTCGGATCCTCAGTCTTTTTAACCTTTTGTACAGTTGGTTTCTTCCTACGCCCACGCTTCTAGTCCAAGATTCTCCTCCTCCTTTTCGGCTTTGGTTTCTCCTGCGGTTGGGCCTGGAACACCATTGGTTCTTTAGTATCAGCCTGGTAGCCAGTGAAGGAGCCGGTAGTATCCATATCGGTGCTATGGTTAGTAAAGTTTCGGAGTGCCTCCAACAGTTCATTCATACTGTTAGCACACATGAAGACACACACAAATTTAAGTTAAAATTTTTATTTAATATAAATTAAGTTTTCATAAAATCACAGAATGGCAATCCGAAAAATTAAGTATTTCTAAATACTTAATTGGCTTAAATCAGTGGCTCTGATACCACATTTTTCTGTCACGGCCCCCAGCCCGGTGTGACCCAGTCTAGAGGCCGCGGGACAGAAACCCGTGGTATTGATTATTTAATTTGGCAGCGTAAATATTTGACAGGATCTTTTAAACTGAAAATGCACAATTATTCCATTTCACAATTTGGGACAAACCCCATAATTTACAATAAAGGGAATTTCACGAGGAAATCCCTTGTTTTACAAAACATGTTTATTTATTTTATTGAGCCATCTCTTCAAGCTTTTTAGTGCTACCTAGAACTTTTTTCCTTGATTCATAGTAAGTCACCTGAAACACGTTTAAAAAGATTTTATCAGTGGGGAAATACTGGCGAGTCATTCAATTTGCACAAAAGACACATTGTTATAAATTTACAGCATTAAGAGTTTTTATATTTGCCCCTATCATATAATTAACTGGTTCAGTTATCACTCGACCGAATCTATGACCGTGGACATATCACTAATTAGGCTCGCCCACCTAAAGTGATAAATCGTTAGTAGTAATGTGCACAAAACCCCCACATATTGCCAGTAATTAAAGATTAGCAAAGACTTAATCATTGCAAAATATAACTGGAAAACATTTAGGGTTTTGTAAAGCAATTTGATAAAAAGAGAATGACTCATTGCAAGTTTAGTTGAATAGAACTTTGCCTACTAACTTAGTCTCGTAACCTAGGTAAATAACAATGCACACGAAACTAGGTCAGTAACTTAATACAACTTTTTAGGATAACTCATGAAATCAAAACCCTCACGACGAATGAAAAGTATAGCCCAGATTTGGGCAACACTTAAACATCCATCGGATCGGTTTCAATCGATCGGACATTGTATCGTAGCAGTGATCGAGTTATTACCCTGTAATCGCAGTAGAGATTTGTGCCTGTGTGTGTTTTTTTTGCATCAAACAGTGAATAACTCAACGCACAAAACAAATTTGAATGTCGAAACAACAGCGCCATGCAAGTGCCAAACCCCTGCCTTTTATACTGAAAAATGGTCTACCCCACGTGGCGCGCCAGACCCACCTGGTCCTGGCACGTGGCGCGACGGGTACACTTTTAGGCTAGGGTAGCATCGTGTCCACATAGCCTAGGTGAGTCAAAATTTCGACGAAATTCGTTTTGTACAACAGACTGTGAAGATAATTATCAATTAGGGGATACTCCCCCCCCCCCTGAGTTTTAGGGGCCCTGATCCTAGTTCCAATTATTCTAAAAATTTTATGGGTCATGCTATACCACTTGGGGGTCTCAATTACGGTTTCCTAATGAACATTAATAAAATAAGAAATAATAATTTTGGCGAGAGTTGTCACATGTTTTATTAGCTTAATGACCAAAAGTCAAAGCCGTCGTAATTAAGCTTTGACTTAGTTATTAATCACTAATGGTCCAGTCATTTTTCGAATTGAAAGTGGCTATGAGTTGGTAATTATCTGGGTAATAAACCCTTAAAAGGTCACCCCCTGATTATCACTCTAACTTGGTCAATTGTCGGGTCAAACTTAATATTAAAAAGTCAACAGAAAGCTATTTTGCAAATAAATTCATAATTAGCAATGTAGAAGCTATGGAACCTGTTTTAACACTAAAATGACTTGGTAATTAATGCAAGAACATGTCTAAGCATGTTCAACCTGATAATTCTGAGTTTAGGCTCGGTTCGGAACCGAAAGTTGCAAAAAAAGACTTATACTTTGACTTTCAGTTCTGACCCGATTTAGCTTAGTTTAGATATGCCTTAAGGTTCCTTTAGGACCATATTATAAGTTAGTAAAACCCTTTAAGGTTATACTACATGGTTCCTTAATTATCTGATTCATTTGCTTGTTTCCGTTAATTGCTTAAATATTGACCATTATGCCCTTTTAATACTAAAACGAGATTTTTGAAAATGTGAGAGGACAAAACCTTTGTTACTGATTTATAAACATGTACTTAAATTTTTACATTAGTTCGTGTTCTAAAATGGGAGTTATGCTCAATATCGTAATCTGAAAGCTTTTTATTAATTAAACGACATTTTTAGCATAAAGCCTATTTAAACCCAAATTTCGGAACCAAACTTTTTACCCACTGATGTAATATAATATTTTGGGATTTTTGAAGATTTTTATTTATTTTTTAAACTGATCATAACATAGGGTTCTTGCTTTGATTCGGTAATTGACGGTTATACCCTTTTTTCTAATAAAATGAGTTTTACATAACATTTTGATACCAAACCTTTTGCTACTGATTTTATATGTTAAATAAAATATTTTAATCCTTTTGGACTGATAAAAATCTCAGCTTTCCTTATATAACCTAAAAATCGCTTAAAACCGACTTTTTACGCGTTTTAAACGCATAGTATGGATTAAAACTATTTTTAACATATAAGACTAATACCTACTAATGTTTTACGTAAATTTTTATACTTTAACAGTAAGCAAAAGTTTTGAACTCAGATTTCCAAATTTGACCTTTAAAGCTTATGTGAAATTACCAAAATGCCCCTACGGTGTATAGTTTGGTTATAAATGATAAATTTCTCATATATGCAAATACCCTACTGTTTACTGATCATTTCAGACCAGAACCTCATATTATTATTTAATCTCCTTTATAACCTTTAAAAAGACCAAAATACCCCTACGGGGCTTAAGTTGAGTTTAAATCCGTTTTGAGCATAATGGAAGGTATCCTACTGATATCACAACATATTTAAGGCATATTAACTTAGGAAACCTGTTCATGACTCATTTGTTTACCCGTTATGCATTTTTTTCACATTCGGTGCGGTTTATGTAACTTGTTTGCATAAATTAACCGAAACGGGTCAAACCTTATCATTTTTTTTATCTCAAAATCCAGAATGTGTTTAATTTACCCATATTATACAAGTCTTCAAACTTTTCGGGTTTAAATCACATTCTAATCTGGTCTTCGTTTAATCTTGCGTTTTGAACCGTATACCTTTCTTTAAAACTAACCGGTCTAAGTTTAAACTTAAGTAAGACCCATTAGGAATCTAATAGGTTATTAAAACCTTCGTTCCAGATTTAGGAGCCCAGTAGAAGATACTTGCACTTGCTGATTGATATACATATTTGCTCAGGTAAATACTTTTAATTTATTTTCACTTATACGGGCTTGGGGTCCGGTATATAAAATACCGCTTGGTCGGGTATTGAATTTTTAATCATATGAAGGTTAAATCATTGAGATAACCCATTTAGTCTGTTTTGTTTGTTCTAAGCCTTTGGGGGGTTAATGACTATGTCTTGGATATCCTTGGCTCATTCATTGAAATGGCCATAACTTAAGCACGGGGTGTAGGCATACACCTGCCGGTGCGTATGTAAAATAATATGCCCGCTTGTTTGAGAATAACTCGCCGTGGGTTTATTTATGTGGTGTGTCTATTAATCTTTAACCCGGTATTCAGCCCAGGCCACTGAACGTATAACGAACATGTAAGTTTTTTGCAAGCTTATTTTTAAATAATTATCCCAAGTTATGAAAGATTATTTGTGCCTTGTGCATTCAAATCAATTTTCTTAAAACATTTTCAAAATTGTATTTACCAGTGTAAACTGACGTATTTCCAAAAGGTTAAGTGCAGGTACTAGGCGGAATAGGCTGGTTTTTCCTGAGTGACTTAAATAAAGAATTATGCAAGCTTTATCGCTTGAAAATCTATTGAACATTATCTCTTTTGTTTGATCCGCCTGTGGATCCTTCACATTCCGTTGTAATACTTTGTCACTTTCATTTCGGTTTGTAATATTTTACTTTTAGACTTCCGCTGTACATTAAACTGTGATTATTGACTATGATGATATCAACTACGTCACGATATGCCCCACCGGTAATTCGTGGGAATTTCGGGGTGTGACAGGTTGGTATCAGAGCCAACATGGAGTGAATTAAACACTAGCCTTTTGTGTTTAATCTCAATGACACAGTTGCACATTCCTTGACTTCCGACTCATGGCAAAAGTACTTAGGACTAATCTTAATCTCTTATTTGTCCTTTATTGTTTTCTTGGTTGTTTCCTTTGTTGTTTAACAGGAACAGAAGATGCCACCACGTATTCGAGGATGAGGAAGAGGCAGCAAGTCCCCAATCTTCACCAGCCACGACCATGAAGCCGGGCCATCACACCGACGAACTCCATCAGTGACGATGAGCACGAGCCCCCAAGAAGATTGGAGGACATACCTGCGAGGCGTTCTGTCTCCCTCAGCTCCTCACCTTCGTACGATCACTCTTTTGGGCCGCAGTCCGAGAACGAGCCCAACGATTCTCGCCATTCCTTCCTTCCACTTCAACGGTCAAGTTCACACCATGCCTTCAAGGACCCAACCCCGTACTTTCAGAGCCAGTTCAATCCGGCAAATCAGGTGCAAGAACCAGTGGGTTTTAACCCATTGGGATCAGAAGACCACTTCTCTGGTGACCACGCTATGGATATGCACGATAACCCGAATCCGGAGAGGCCGCCGAGTGGGACGCCGACGCATCCCATCGAAATTTCAGATGGATCATCCTTTCACGGTTCACCATACCGAGGCCCAGACAGCTATGAAGCAAGGTTTTCCTTGTATCCTTGGGAGTTTACTCCCCCTTTCCAGCCACAGTTTCAGCATCAGCAGAAGGATCCCTCTGAGGATTCTCGTTTTCATGCGGTTACTCCACCACTGCCACCGCCGCCAGAGCAGCAGCCGCCTCCGGAGCCACCGAGGCGGAGAAGATCAAACGCACGAATGTCCGTGCGAGGGGGATTTCATTTCAGCACCCCTCAACCCTCTAGTGGCAGTCATTACCCGCCACTTTATGAAGACCCGCATATAGGAGGGCCTTCAAACCCTGTTTCCGAGGTGGATTCCGCGCCAGTCGCACCACCATCACCACCACATATGGGTTTTGATAACCCAATACCTTCCTACGCTGGTGCAGCATCGTATAACCCTTTCGAGCAGTCGGGCCATTCTGGTTATAACTACTACAATGCCCCCGATGTTGACCCATACCTGGTAGCGGCTAACTACAATGCTCTTCATCCTGAGGGGCCCTATGGAGCTCCATATCAGACTGGATACCCAGCATATGGGTATCAATATCTGCCACCTCCTCAACCTCTGCAGCAGCAGCAGCCGTAGCCACCGCAGATCCAGCCGCCACAACAGCAGGAGATTCTTCATAGGTTGAGCCAGGTGGAGCGTGAGGTGCAAGAGGAGCGTAGAAGCCACCGGGGATTTCTTAAAGGTTTGGCAAATTTGATCAAAGGGAAGAACAGAAGGGATCATTGAAGTTCCTTACTTTGTTTGTTTTGTATTTTTCAATTTCAATTAAGTCCCTGTGTGGACATCTATTTATGTACCTAGTCCCTACGAGGACTTGTATTTTCAGTTTAGCCCCTGCGTGGGCAAGTTATTTCTATTAAAGTCCCGTTTAGGGCAATTATGTACTCTTTTAATTTTAGTGTAATGTTTGAATTTAAAATTTCATTTTTGTCATTATATACATAAATATAATATATGAAATAAATTAAAAATATCATTCCTTTTGTAAATAATCTGCCGTTTAATATTAAAGAAAATCTTAAAGGCAAAACCTAGTCCATATGTCATTTTAAAGATAGGGCCATGATGGTAACTCCTTATTAAGATTCAAATCCTTGTTAACATCTGAAAACATGTTAAAACTCCTGGCAAATGTGATTCGATAAAATCGCATAAGTCATCCTTATATTAGATTCTTCCAATTCCTTTTCTTAATTATCCTTTAATCATCCATTAGTGATGAAGTGCCTACGAGCCATAATTAATGTCCTTTGACACTAAAGACAGTTGTAGTCTACGACTCCCTGTCAAGAAAATGTGATGAACTATGATTCAAGCCTTAATGCCTCGATCCTATAAGATCTTGGCTTATAATTTAAATTTGTCCTAGTGACTGGGCCTTTTCGTGCCATTATTATATTTTAATGAATTTTAAATAAGGATAATTATAATGAAAATCCTAAATGAGTATGCTTAATAAATTAAACAATATCGTTTAGTAATACCATGGTTAATAAATCATCAAGAATGATAATACTGTTATAGACTTCTAAATAAATCATTATCATTATTTTATGTGGCAATCAAGCTACATGGCAGAGTCTGAAGAAGTCAACAGTCACCCAAGGGAAAATCATGATACTACCAGGATCAATGTAACTGGAGCGGAACTTCAAGCAATAATTGATAATGCTGTTACCAAAGCCATGGATAGGCAGTTTAATGAATCAAGCGGTACTTGGAGCAAGACCTTATCAGTACCCCATTCCAAATCACACCCTAAGACTCATTCTGAGGCTCATAGTAAGCCATCTTCTAAACATCATAAGTCAAGGAAGGATGATGCTCAACACTCCTCAAATCCGCATAGTGTTCCATCCAAGAAGATTGTATTTAATCATGAACCACGTGTTAAAACCTGCTCCTATAAGTATTTCGTCTCCTGCAAGCCCATGGATTTCACTGGGGAAAAAGGAGACATTGATTGCATGACGTGGCTAGACGAAATGGATACAGTGGTTGATATTAGCGGGTGTGCAGAGCAAGATATTGTGAAGTATATTTCACACTCATTCAAGGGAGAAGCTCTAGCTTGGTTGAGGTCCTTAATCCAAGCTACTGGAAAGATTTCGTTAGACAACTTATCATGGGCTCAGTTTGTTGCTTTGATCAAAGAGAATTTCTATCCTCAACATGAAGTTGAGAAGATTGAGACTGACTTCTTGACCTTGGTCATGAAGAATTTAGACTGTCAGGCATATCTCACAAGTTTTAACACCATGTCTCGATTGGTTCCTTACTTGGTGACACCGGAACCAAAGCGTATAGCCCGTTTCATTGGGGGTTTAGCCCCGGAAATCAAAGCTAGTGTGAAAGCATCTCGACCTACTACCTTTAGGTCTGTAGCTGATTTGTCATTGTCTCTTACCCTTGATGCTGTCAGGAAGAGATTGCTTAGGCATTCTGATGAGGGGAAGAGGAAACGTGAGGATGATAACTCACACCATTCGGATAAGAAACGTAAAGGGAACTCGGATCACAAGAAGAGTTCGGGTTTTAGGAAAGATGACCAACAGTCGGGTGAGAAGCCCAAATACAAGACCTACAAGAAACGTCATCTGGGAAAATGCAGGTATGAATCGAAATCCCAATCGCAGCCTAGGGCTTGTGGGATTTGTAAGTATAGTGAGCATAAGACGTTGGATTGTAAAAAGATAAAGGATGCAACTTGTTACAACTGTAACGAAAAGGGACATATCAAGTCTAACTGCCCAAAGTATGCCAAGAAACCTTAAGAAGGTAAGAAGACCAATGCTAGGGTCTTTCAGATGAATGCTCAAGAAGCAATCCAGAATGACAACGTGATAACAGGTACCTTTCTTATCAATAATGTTTATGCAAGGGTATTATTTGATTTGGGTCCAGATAAGTCATTTGTTGATGATAAGTTTTGTAAATTGTTAAATCTACCTGTTAGAACCCTAAGCATAAAATATGAAGTAGAATTGGCCGATGGTACCATAGAACCTGCTTCAACTGTGTTAGATGGATGTTTTATATCCATTAGGAACCACTCTTTTCCGTTATCTTTGCTTCCTTTGAAATTAGCTGGTTTCGACATAGTGATAGGCATGGATTGGTTGTCTCATAACCAAGCCCAGATTGTTTGTGACAAGAAACAAGTGGTTATCAAGACTCCGTATGGTGAGCCACTTACCATACAAGGAGATACTCAGTATGGGTTGCCAAAGCAAGTGTCTATGCTTAAGGCATCGAGGTGTATGACGAAAGGTTGTGTCATTTATATGGCACAGGTAACTATTGATGAACCAAAGCCCAAGATTAAAGACATCGCTGTTATCTCTAAATATCCAGGTGTATTCCCTGAAGAACTACCTGGGTTACAACCAGATAGACAAGTGGAGTTCAGAATTGACATTATTCCTGGAGCAGCGCCAGTAGCAAGAGCACCTTACAGGTTAGCACCGACTGAGATGATAGAGTTAAGGACTCAACTGGATGATTTGTTGGCCAAAGGTTTTGTCACAACCCCCGATCCCTAGTTCCCGGGAACGGGCGGCCGTGAGCCAGTTTCGGTGGTATCACGTTTATTTATCCAATTTGGCAGCGGAAATTTCATCAGGACCGTAGTTAGGAAATATTTTATCAGAGTAAAACCACCATATTTGATATTTAACACATGGGCAAAACCCAAGTTTCTTATTACAATATACTTATAAGGACAAAACCTTATTTTATAGAATTTTAAAACATCTTGTTTTAGATAACTTTTATAGCCACTTATTTTCCAAGCCGTCAGTGCTCTCGAGCTGGCTTTTTCCCAGTTGGCTTTCACATTGTGTTACCTGAAACATGTTTTAAAAATATTTTATCAGCGGGAAATACTGGTGAGTGAATCCCAATTTAATCAAAACGAGTTTTATCAATTACCACAGTATTGAGAGCGATTACAATGTTTATATCTACACAATTACCCATTCAGTACTTGCCACTCGACGTATCTATGGCTATGGTCATATCACACATTGGCTACTCGTCGTCCAATTGTGAAGGTTATCAAGTAATGTATACAAAACCCCATAATACCGGCGATAATTGAAGAATTACACGACTCACATACTGGCAATATGATATAAACAATTTGAGGTTTTTATAAAACAGTTGACACAAAAAGGAGATTACTCACATTGCTATTTTAGGGTTTTCAGTAGTGATTTCCTGGGAATAATCTATAATTTACACAAATGCACGTGTGTTAGTATAATAACCCATTTTAACATTAGTAATACCCTCCCCGAGACGGCATTCCAACGACTACGTCGGGCAGAACCACGACAGCCGTTACGGAACCCTAGATCAATCGGGCAGCGTATCTAATACGTATCCAGGGGTTATGATACTTACAACGAGGCAGAGCTTCGCTAATTTAGGGGGTATAATGCCCGGGTATTACTTCTACTATTCAGAAATTAAGAGAAAGAAAGAAATTTGAACGATTGGAAGTGAAAGCCCGAGGCTTCCTTTTATAGGGCCTGATCTGGGTTGGCTCGCGGCCCGCGTCAAAGACAAGCAGGGCTTACGCGGCCCGCGTCAAAGCTGGTCAACGGACTAGCTTAGCTGAGTCGTTGAGTAGGTCCGCCACGATATTGACACGTGTCGGCATCTGGTGTATCCGCGTTTCACGAGCTCTCGCGGCCCGCGTTAACTTAAACGAACTTGTACGCGACCCGCGTCAACTAATGATTTAAGCGAAGTCTGGTTTCATCCTCGCGCGGCCCGCGTTAAGTCGAGGTGAGGTCCCATGCGGCCCGCCTCAACTTAATTTTTATTGTTTTTATTTATTTTATATATCATAATCTATTTTGGGGCTCGGTTTTCACATACGGGATGCATATAAAGGCATATTGATATATTTAAAGATATATTAGGGTGTCGGTTTTACCGAGGGTTGTTATATCCTCCCCACCTTATTTTAGAGCTCGTCCTCGAGATCTACTAAAATGACTATAGATATTTCTTTTTCATTTCAAATTCAAGCTCTTTTGTGTATTCAGGTCCTCTTTTGGAGTCTCATATTATTTTGACTAGAACTAATTTCTTGTACTTGAGATTCTTGATTTGAATGACATTGTCAGTTATTTCCTGCACTATCTCAGGTCCAGATAGTTGTTTTTCCCCAATTTCTACCCAATAGACTGGGGTTTGGCACTTTTGTCCATAAAGTGCTTCGAATGGTGCAGCCTTGTTACTTGTGTGATAACTAAGAAAATTCTTATGAAAGGTAAATGATCGTTTTGACTTTTTGGTGAATTTACTTGGATTGCCCTTATAATATACTGGCTTTATTGGTTATTAACCAATCCATTCTTAAAAACAATATCAAATCCTACTAGATTTATTGGGTAAAGAATTGTAATAAACTTATGGTTTAGAATTTCTATTCTTGCTCCCTGCAAGATTTCAGAAATCTTAATGGTTTCTCCATTGGCTGTCTCTACTAGACATACTTGTGGTAGTTTAATTAATGACTGATTTGCAAAACGAAGTATTAATAAAACTTTAGTTTGCACCGGAGTTAAATAATACTGTAGCAAAATATCGTTAACTAAAACATACCAGCTATAACGTCTGGGATCATCTTGACTTCTTCTGTAGTCAGAACAAATGCTCTAGCATTTCTAGTATTCTTGTCGTCTGTGGCTGGAGCTAATTTTGGAAAATTTGGCTTGATGTGACCTTGTTCTCCGCAGTTATAGCATATCCTGTTGTTTTTCTTCCTGCATTCTTCTTCCCGATGTCCCGATATTTTGCAGAAGTTACAGTATATAGGGCATTTTCCAGAATGCTTTCTCTTGCAATACCTACAGTAGGGTGCAGAGGTAGAACCTATATTTTTCTCATGATTAGAATTTCCAGAGTGAAATTCTTGTATAAGTTTCTGGGTTAGGTTCCTTCTCTGATCCTCCTCTCGGGTACGGACTAATTCATCAGTCAAGGTATGTGCTAGTTCTACAACTTCTTCTATGGTTTGAGGTCTAGCTGCCTTGACTACATGTCTTATCTCTCCAATTAAACCCCAAATATAACGAGAGATTAACACTGGTTCTGGTGAAGCAAGAGTTGGTACTATTCTAGCATATTCGAAGAATAACTTAGTGTACCCTTTGCTATCCACACCAGTCATCCTAAGGTTTAAGAATTTGTTTGCAATCTGTTCCTTTTCATTGGGTGGGCAGAATTTCCTTTCCACCTTGTCCTTAAACTCCTCCCATTCCATATTGTAAGTTCTATCAATTCCCTTAGTTTGGAGGATAGTGTTCCACCATTCTAAGGCTGAGTTCTTAAACAGATTAGAAGCAAACAGTATTTTATCTTCTTCTGCGCATTTGCTTATTCTTAAGACTGCCTCAGTTTTCTCTATCCAGCGTAGGGTTGCAATGGCCTCTTCGTTGCCCGAGAATTCCATTGGTTTGCAGGACCAGAATTCTTTATAAGAACAACCATAAGGCATGGTTCTTCTTCTTTTGGGAATAGGCATTTGAAGTACCGGTCCATTGTTTACACTGTTTTCTGGTTCACTTGGTCGCTTACTGCTATGCTTACTTTTATTCTCAGCATCCTTAACAGTTTGAAGTATAAATGGCATAGCATTTATAATTCCCTGTGCTACTATGTGTTGGATAGCACTATTATCCACTTGGTTTCCATTGTTATTGTTGTTTGGGTTCTCATTATTCAGATTATCATCATTCTGAATATTATCATTCTGGATTTCCGGGTTATTATCCAAATTGACTTGATTTTCTTGGTCGGCCATCTAAATTTTAAACATCTATCAAATATTAATATCATAGAATAATATAGTAAATCACATAGTACGTAATTTTAGTCAAAAGCGTTAATCATTGCGATTTTACTCTATTCATTTATTACATACCAGTACTGAAATTAATATTTACAATACTGACTGAAATAAATAATAATAGACATCAGTACACATATTTATTTTATTTTATTATTACTATTATCGTTTCTGTCATCACATTTACAGATATAGATTTATTTAGAATTTCATATTATGCTCATCGTATTTTCATATGATTCGTTTTTTTCCATTTCTCATTCTCTCGCTGTTTTCTAAAATTTCCTCCCCAAAAGTCCTAAGTTCTTGTATTTATGGTGAAACACACAATATTCTAAGTTCAAATTTTGTAAGTCACAAAATCACAAAAATGAAAATTTAAAAATTTTCTAAAATTTATTTAAAACAACTATTGCTAGATTACAACTGAACTTTCAACTAACAGTTTATTTTATAGTTTAACGTTTCTGGCTTGTAAGTGTTGTAGGTGCTAAAACTGGTTTTGTGATAAGTTAGCATTTACTGCTACAGTAGCTAACATGTAGAGATTTGCCCATTTTTCATCTAATTTATCTTCCCAAGGTGGGTTACTGCCTATTTTCTGGGTTTCCTGAAGCTTTTTCATGTTCTCTTGACTTTCTCTAAGGATCCGGCTTCTTTTACTAGGGGTAAGTGGATTTTCATACTGTGCTTTACGGACAAATATTCCTTCCTCAATATCTGCTGAATATCCTGAGAAATTGGTTTGGGATGAACTTCCCTTTTCTTTGGGTGAACTATCTAATTTATAATAGATGTCCGAAATTCTGCTCTTACTCATACTGTAAACTAACAAATAGTCAAATAACATATCATAATAATCATGCATGTATTTCCATAATTTATTTCCTAACACAAAATATAACTTTAAGTGTCAGCAGAACACTTCTTTGGCTTGAACCAGTGGCTAGGCTCTGATACCACCTTCTGTCACAACCCCCGATCCCTAGTTCCCGGGAACGGGCGGCCGTGAGCCAGTTTCGGTGGTATCACGTTTATTTATCCAATTTGGCAGCGGAAATTTCATCAGGACCGTAGTTAGGAAATATTTTATCAGAGTAAAACCACCATATTTGATATTTAACACATGGGCAAAACCCAAGTTTCTTATTACAATATACTTATAAGGACAAAACCTTATTTTATTGAATTTTAAAACATCTTGTTTTAGATAACTTTTATAGCCACTTATTTTCCAAGCCGTCAGTGCTCTCGAGCTGGCTTTTTCCCAGTTGGCTTTCACATTGTGTTACCTGAAACATGTTTTAAAAATATTTTATCAGCGGGAAATACTGGTGAGTGAATCCCAATTTAATCAAAACGAGTTTTATCAATTACCACAGTATTGAGAGCGATTACAATGTTTATATCTACACAATTACGCATTCAGTACTTGCCACTCGACGTATCTATGGCTATGGTCATATCACACATTGGCTACTCGTCGTCCAATTGTGAAGGTTATCAAGTAATGTATACAAAACCCCATAATACCGGCGATAATTGAAGAATTACACGACTCACATACTGGCAATATGATATAAACAATTTGAGGTTTTTATAAAACAGTTGACACAAAAAGGAGATTACTCACATTGCTATTTTAGGGTTTTCAGTAGTGATTTCCTGGGAATAATCTATAATTTACACAAATGCACGTGTGTTAGTATAATAACCCATTTTAACATTAGTAATACCCTCCCCGAGACGGCATTCCAACGACTACGTCGGGCAGAACCACGACAGCCGTTACGGAACCCTAGATCAATCGGGCAGCGTATCTAATACGTATCCAGGGGTTATGATACTTACAACGAGGCAGAGCTTCGCTAATTTAGGGGGTATAATGCCCGGGTATTACTTCTACTATTCAGAAATTAAGAGAAAGAAAGAAATTTGAACGATTGGAAGTGAAAGCCCGAGGCTTCCTTTTATAGGGCCTGATCTGGGTTGGCTCGCGGCCCGCGTCAAAGACAAGCAGGGCTTACGCGGCCCGCGTCAAAGCTGGTCAACGGACTAGCTTAGCTGAGTCGTTGAGTAGGTCCGCCACGATATTGACACGTGTCGGCATCTGGTGTATCCGCGTTTCACGAGCTCTCGCGGCCCGCGTTAACTTAAACGAACTTGTACGCGACCCGCGTCAACTAATGATTTAAGCGAAGTCTGGTTTCATCCTCGCGCGGCCCGCGTTAAGTCGAGGTGAGGTCCCATGCGGCCCGCCTCAACTTAATTTTTATTGTTTTTATTTATTTTATATATCATAATCTATTTTGGGGCTCGGTTTTCACATACGGGATGCATATAAAGGCATATTGATATATTTAAAGATATATTAGGGTGTCGGTTTTACCGAGGGTTGTTATAGGTTTTATTAGACCTAGCTCATCTCCTTGGGGAGCATCGATTCTGTTTGTGAAGAAAAAGGATGGATCGATGCGTCTATGCATTGATTACCGAGAGATGAACAAGGTTACAATTAAGAATAGATATCCATTGCCCAGGATCGACGATCTGTTCGATCAATTGCAAGGGGCAAGCTACTTTTCCAAGATCAACTTAAGGTCAGGTTACCATCAGCTGAAGGTCAGAGATGAAGATGTGCGTAAGACTGCATTTAGAACTCGTTATGGTCACTACGAGTTCTTAGTGATGCCTTTCGGGCTCACCAATGCACCAGCAACATTCATGGATCTCATGAATCGCGTTTGTAAACCCTACTTGGACAAGTTTGTCATCGTTTTCATTGATGACATTCTTATTTATTCAAAGAACCAGGCTGAACATGAAAAGCACCTTTGATGTATTCTTAAACTTCTTCAGCAAGAGAAGCTCTACGCCAAGTTTTCAAAATGTGAGTTTTGGCTTCGTGAAGTCCAATTTCTTGGACATGTGGTTAGTGAGTGTGGTATCCAGGTGGATCCCGCTAAGATTGAAGCTATCATGAATTGGCAAGAGCCGAAGACGCCAACAGAGATTCGTAGCTTCTTGGGTCTGGCAGGATATTACAGGCGGTTTATCGAAAATTTCTCAAGGATTGCAGCACCCCTAACTTCATTAACTCGCAAGAATATCAAGTTTAATTGGGGTCCTAAGCAACAAGAATACTTTGACATCCTTAAGCAAAAGTTAAGCAATGCACCAGCATTGACATTGCCTGAAGGGATTGAAGAATTCGTGGTTTACTGCGACACATCACACACTGGCATGGGATGTGTGCTAATGCAGAAGGGAAAATTTATTGCCTATGCTTCTCGACAATTAAAAGTGCACGAAAAGAATTATACCACCGACGACTTGGAATTGGGCGCCGTTGTGTTTGCACTAAAACTGTGGAGGCATTATTTATATGGTACCAAGTGTGTGATCTATTCTGATCACAAGAGCCTTCAACATCTGTTTAACCAGAATGATCTGAACATGAGACAGCGTCGATGGATGGAGACACTAAATGATTATGATTGTGAAATCCGATATCATCCAGGTAAGGCGAATGTGGTCGCCAATGCTTTGAGCAGAAAGGAAAGGGTTAAGCCCATTAGAATCAATGCCAAGAGCATTGAATTGAAGAACAATTTAAATGAAAGGTTGTTAGCCGTACAAAAGGAAGCTGTGCTGGAAGCTAACTATCCAAATGAAAAGTTAGGAGTCACTGCTGATCAGTTATCATATGGCAAGGATGGGATCCTAAGATTGAATGGACAAATACGGGTTCCAATCTTTGGAGGACTTCGGGACGTTATCCTTCAAGAAGCCCACGGTTCCAAGTATTCTGTTCATCCTAGAAGTGACAAGATGTACCAGGACTTAAAGGCAAATTACTGGTGGATAGGTTTGAAGAAATATATAGCCACTTATGTGGCCAAATGTCTTATGTGTGCTCAAGTTAAGGCAGAACACCAGAAGTCGTCAGGTTTGCTACAATAACCTGAACTTCCCACCTGGAAGTGGGAAATGGTAACTATGGATTTTATCACTAAGTTACCAAAGACAAAGCGAGGAAATGGTACTATTTGGGTTATAGTAGATAGACTGACCAAGTCAACCCACTTCCTACCTATTAAGGTAACACACAACATAGATAAGTTAGCTCAGCTGTACGTGGACGAGATTGTATCTCTTCATGGAGTGCCAGTGTCTATCATCTCTGATAAGGATACGAGATATACATCGCATTTTTGGAAAAGCTTTTCAGCAGTCCCTAGGCACTCGATTAAACTTCAGCACAGCATATCATCCTCAGACGGATGGTCAAAGCGAGCGTACTATTCAAACGCTGGAGGATATGTTAAGAGCTTGTGTTATTGATTTAGGTGGAACTTGGGATGATCATCTTCCGTTGATTGAATTTTCATATAATAATAGCTATCATTCAAGTATTCAAGCTGCACCTTTTGAAGCGTTGTATGGAAGAAAGTGCAGGACGCCTGTTTGTTGGGCAGAAGCTGGAGATGTCCAACTAACTGGACCTGATATAGTCCTGGAGACGACATATTAGATTGTACAGATACGTGATCGTCTCAAAGCTGCCAGAGATAGGCAGAAAAGCTACGCAGATAAAAAGCGTAAACCTCTGAAATTCGAAGTAGGTGACAAAGTGTTACTGAAGGTATCACCCTGGAAAGGGGTAATGCTTTTTGGCAAGAAAGGCAAGTTAAGCCCAAGATACATAGGACCATTCGAGATCATCGAATGTGTCGAAACAGTGGCTTACAAGTTAAACCTGCCTGAATAGCTCAGTGGAATTCATAATGTGTTCCACATCTGCAATCTAAAGAAATGTCTAGCTGATGAATCGCTAGCCATGTCACATAAGGATGTGCATATAGATGAGAGCTTAAAGTTTGTTGAAAAACCTTTGTCGATCGAGGATCGACAGGTTAAGAAATTTTGAAGGAAGCACGTACCGATTGTGAAAGTTAAATGGGATGCCCGTAGAGGTCCCGAATATACGTGGGAGGTTGAATCCACAATGAAACAGAAGTACCCTCATTTATTTCAGTAAATATTGAGGTCGAGATTTCTTTTAAGGGGTGAGGATGTAACACCTCGCAAAACTCATGTCCAATATAATATCGACATGTGTCATGGACTATAAACGATTAACAAATTGATTACGAGGGACTAAAGTTGACAAACAGAGAAAGTATGTGTGTAAAAGGATTCAAAGTGTCAACATTTGATAATTTTGCCTTTCAACAACCCTACACGATGCTTATACCCTTAAACGAATGAATCATGAATCGTATGCAACCGTTTGTGGAAGAAAGTGAAAGTTTACAAGCCACAAGGGTTAAATGTGTCAACATGTTTAATTCATACCTATGAGTGACCTTTTAATGAACCCGAAGCTTTGTAACGATTAATTATACTCCCAAGAATAAGTGATAAAAATTTCATAAGGTTTCGATATCATATGAGGAAAATACGCTAACATTCGTAAATAAGGGGTTAAAAACATCAACGTTAAAATTCAGGACTTTTTGAGTGATCGTATAACTAACCGGGAGCTTAACAGAGTTTGTTTATGACTTAGAGTCCTTAAAAGTCAAGTTTAGGGGTTAAAAGTGCAATAAACACAAGTTAAAACAAGTTTTGAAGGACCAGGGACCGAAAATGCAAAGTCTGAAAACTTGTTAACCGGATCTGGCCTCCATACCGGCCGCGTAAGCCTTGGCCAGACCTTACGCGGGCTGCGTAGAACCTGCAGGTGCAGAAAAACTGCACAGATGCCTGTACAGCAGGTTACACCGCCTTTGCATGCATTGTTTTCGATTCCAGGGACTGAGCCAACAGTTTTTCATGCATAGGGACACGTGGAATCATCAGAAATCATTTGTAGGCTTGTGTGGAATGATCTTGTGAAGTTTAATTGGCTATATAAGAACTTGTTGGTTTGCTAGTTCATTGTTCACTCACAAAAATCATTCTAACTCTTCCTCTGGAGCTCTCTGGACTTCAAGCAAGTTTTCTCAAGCTCCTAATTCGTGCTAAGAGCCTTTGTAAGCATTCTTAGCTCCTCTAGTTCATGTTTTATTAGCTTAATGACCAAAAGTCAAAGCCATCGTAATTAAGCTTTGACTTAGTGATTAATCACTAATGGTCCAGTCATTTTTCGAATTGAAAGTGGCTATGAGTTGGTAATTATGTGGGTAATAAACCCTTAAAAGGGCACCCCCTGATTATCACTCTAACTTGGTCAAATGTCGGGTGAAACTTAATATTAAAAAGTCAACAGAAAGCTATTTTGCAAATAAATTCATAATTAGCAATGTAGAAGCTATGGAACCTGTTTTAATACTAAAATAACTTGGTAATTAATGTAAGAACATGTCTAAGCATGTTCAACCCGACAATTCTGAGTTTAGGCTCGATTCGGAACCGAAAGTCGCAAAAGAAGACTTTTACTTTGACTTTCAGTTCTGACCCGATTTAGCTTAGTTTAGATATGCCTTAAGGTTCCTATAGGACCATATTATAAGTTAGTAAAACCCTTGGAGGTTATACTACATGGTTCCTTAATTATTCGATTCATTTGTATGTTTCCGTTAATTGCTTAAATATTGACCATTATGCCCTTTTAATACTAAAACGAGATTTTTGAAAATTTGAGAAGACAAAAACCTTTGTTACTGATTTATAAACATGTCCTTAAATTTTTGCATCAGTTCGTGGTCTAAAATGGGAGTTATGCTCAATATCGTAATTTGAAAGCTTTTTGTTAATTAAACGACATTTTTAGCATAAAGCCTATTTAAACCCAAATTTCGACACCAAACATTTTACCCACTGATGTAATATAATATTTTGGTATTTTTGAAGATTTTTATTTATTTTTTAAACTGATCATAACATAGGGTTCTTGCTTTGATTCGGTAATTGACGGTTATACCCCTTTTGCTAATAAAATGAGTTTTACATAACATTTTGATACCAAACCTTTTGCTACTGATTTTATATTTTAAATAAAATATTTTAAGCCTTCTGGACTGATAAAAATCTCAGCTTTCCTTATATAACCTGAAAATCGCTTAAAACCGTCTTTTTTACGCGTTTTAAACGCATAGTATGGATTAAAACTATTTTTAACATATAAGACTTAATACCTACTGATGTTTTAAGTAAATTTTTATACTTTAACAGTAAGCAAAAGTTTTGAACTCAGATTTGCAAATTTGACCTTTAAAGCTTATGTGAAATTACCAAAATGCCCCTACGGTGCATAGTTTGGTTATAAATGATAAATTTCACATATATGCAAATACCCTACTATTATGACTTGCAAGAATAAATATTTTTACTGATCATTTCAGACCAGAACCTCAGATTAGTATTTAATCTCTTTTATAACCTTTAAAATGACCAAAATACCCCTACGGGGCTTAAGTTGAGTTTAAATCCGTTTTGGGCATAATGGAAGGTATCCTACTGATATCACAACATATTTAAGGCATATTAACTTAGGAAACCTGTTCATGACTCATTTGTTTACCCGTTATGCATTTTTTCACGTTCGGTGCGGTTTCTGTAACCAGTTTGCATAAATTAACCGAAACGGGTCAAAACCTTATCATTTTTTTTATCTCATAATCTAGAATGTGTTTAGTTTACCCATATTATTCAAGTCTTCAAACTTCTCGGGTCTAAATCACATTCTAATCCTGTCTTTGTTTAATTGCGTTTTGAACCGTATACCTTTCTTTAAAACTAACCGGTCTAAGTTTAAACTTTAGTAAGACCCATTAGGAATCTAATAGGTTATTAAAACCTTCGTTCCAGATTTAGGAGCCCAGTAAAAGATACTTTCACTTGCTGATTGATATACATATTTGCTCAGGTAAATACTTTTAACTTATTTTCCCTTATACGGGCTTGGGGTACGGTATATAAAATACCGCTTGGTCGGGTATTGAATTTTTAATCATATGAAGGTTAAATCATTGAGATGACCCGTTTAATCTGTTTTGTTTGTTCTAAGCCTTTGGGGGGTTAATGACCATGTCCTGGATATCCTTGGCTCATTCATTGAAATGGTTATGAGTTAAGCACGGGGTGTAGGCATACACCTGCCGGTGCGTATGTAAAATAATATGCCCGCTTGTTCGAGAATAACTCGCCGTGGGTTTATTTATGTGGCGTGTCTATTAATCTTTAACCTGGTATTCAGCCCGGGCCACTGAACGTATAACGAACATGTAATTCTTTTACAAGTTTATTTTTAAATAATTATCTCATGTTATAAATGATTATTTGTGCCTTGTGCATTCAAATCAATTTTCTTAAAAAATTTTCAAAAGTGTCAGTTAATTGTATTTACCAGTGTAAACTGACGTATTTTCCAAAAGGTTAAGTGGAGGTACTAGGCGGAATAGGATGGTTTCTCCTAAGTGACTTAAATAAAGAATTATGCAAGATTTATCACTTGAAAATCTGTTGAACATTATCTCTTTTGTTTGATCCACCTGTGGATCCTTAACATTCCGTTGTAATATTTTGTTACTTTCATTTCGGTTTGTAATATTTTACTTTTAGACTTCCGCTGTGCATTAAACTGTGATTATTGACTATGATGATATAAACTACGTCACCATACTCCCCACCGGGCCCACCGGCAATACGTGGAAATATCAGGATGTGACATAAACACATTTATATATCAATATAATAAAGAAGTACTGAATTTAATAATCCCAATTATTTATCGTTGTCCACCAACAGTCTCAACTTTAAAAATAACCACTAACAGTCTCAACTATATATTGGCCTCCAATGGACCTTGAGTAACAGAACCATGACACCGTTAGTCTACAAGACCTATTTAGTATGTTCATCGACATGAACCCAAACAAAATCATAGGTATTCTTATTGAAAAACCTTATATCGCAATTGAATAATGGCATGGTGATGAAACAATGGTTAACCGGGCAGGGTTAACTCACTGGTCTCGTCAAGAAGGGTTAATCCCTTCCTCTCGAGGATCGCTGGCTGGATCACCGGTGGGTTGATCTCCTGCACAAGGAAACAAACCGTGACTCGTAACAAGTAGGATGGGGTGGGGGGTGCTCCTTGTTACCACTCTCCGGCGTGAGAATCAGTAGTCTGCTTGGGAAGCAAAGTATGATAGTAGTATTGGTGAGAGAGTTGTGAAGAGATACCTCAAACCTGGTTTGGGGTTGGCATTTATAGCCGAGGAGTGAAGGAGGAGGTGGAAGGATAGACTGACGGCATGCTGCACCTTTGCAGGTGTGTCAGGCATGTCGGTTGTGGAGGTGATGCCACGTCAGCCTGTCGCTTACGTAGACCTGACAGGCGGCTGCCATTGGTGCTACTTGCTCTGTGGTGTCAGTCCCACTTACTGAGTGTACAGGATGCGGTGCAGTCCGCATCGCTGTTTGCGGTAACTGTAGACGTTCCGGCTTCTCACTCTTTGATCAAGAAATACGCGAGATGCGGTGCCAAGCCGCATCATTGTCCGTGGTGACTGTTGTTGTTATCCAGCTCCCTTGTATTGATAGAAGTGTTCACTGGATGCGGTGCTAGGCCGCATCGCTGTGGACGCTTCCGTTTCCATACACCAGATGCGGTGCCATGCCGCATCACTATACCGTTCTCACATTCCAGGTAAGTCCTCCTCCATCATTGGGCAGATTGGATTCAACCACTGTGTCGGTGCGTCCCCGCATGGACACAGGTAGGTTGTTAGCTAGTGGGGGTTTTGATAAGGGTATTGGTCACTCGCGGTCGATGCTGACGCGAGATCTGGGACCATACCCCTTCAAGTCCCCCCCAGTCTAGTGTTGCCACCATATGTAAGTTGCATGTGGGAGGAGTACGGGACTATGGTGTCTAGAAGGTAGTTTGGAGTCTGGAGAAGATCCTAGGCCATGTAGATGGCCTTTGCTCTTTGTAAATCAAGCTGGAGATCTGGAAGGGTCATGTGATGCCTCTTCCGTACCGGTGAGAATGTTTCATCTGATGCGAAATTCTCAGCCTCGGGTTGGGTGCCACCTGTTGGTGTGTCGAACCAACCTTGAGATCTTGCTAGGGATGTGCACAAACTTTGAACCAACCTCTGAGACGGTGGTTGAAGATGTGCATAAACTTCGAACCAACCTTTGAGGTGGTGAATGAAGAAGAGAGTGGTCTTCCGCAATAATTGGACATCTAATGATGATCCCTTTTGTGGGGTGTTCATGTTCTTCCAATTAGCTCTCTAGTAACCGTACGTCCTTTGCGGTTACCTCGTTGCTTGACATTGTTGGCCACGGTTGGGTGAACAATGTTTGATACTTGCGTCATTGTTGGCCATGTTTGGTCGAACAATGTGAATCTGGATAATGGTCAAATAAACATGGTCATAGGCATGGTAATGCCCACCATTGTTTATTCTATCCGTATTACAAGTAGGGTAACAAAGTCATAAGCAGACTTGTTACCGCTGTTTGGCCGCTTGTTGTTCGACGAGATCTCTTATGAGCATTGGGGGTCTCATCCGCATCTCTTCCTTAGCCACTTTCCTTCACGCTCCAATACCGAGGAGTTTTCCTTGAAGTAGCTTCGTTCATCTATGTGATGACTTAGTTGTGGCTCTTCCATAGCAACCATTTGCGGAGCTATGGGTGTGTCCGCAGCGACTCATGAGTGTCTGCGGTTTTGTCACCCCATACTCGCTTGAAACGGGTGTGTTGCTTGGATGTGGCTCTTGAAGGATCAGGAGTCAGGGTTGCTGATGTGCGTGCGCGTACATTCCCCTCCTTCTTTTTGTTGAAGAAGTTGTTTATGCACCCTCTGTGGTTCTGAACTGGACAGGAGGGATTTGAAGCTTGAAGAGAATGAAGGCAATGCGGTTTACCTGTTTCTGAGATGCGGTTCAGTCCAAAGAACAACGCTGGTTCTGAGTATCTGACACACCTGTACGGGCTCGTGTGTGTCATCTCCGCATATTCCACGTGTGCTCGTGGGTATGTGCGGACATATTTATAGCCCCTTAACCATGGAAATATATATATTTTTTTGCTATTTTATGGGGTATGTAAAAAAACGACATGCGGTATGGGTTATGGTGCGGTATACCAGAGAAATCGCATGCCGCTTGTGTTTGGATAATGTTGTCACTTTTTGTTGTATACGTGGCTGAGCGCACGTGTGAGTTGGTGGAAGTTGGTGAGATTTTCTAGCATGTGCTGAAATGAAAGGACATTTGCACTGCCCGAGGTCATTAAATGCACTGTAGCAGGAGTGTAAACGTCTCCTATGTCAGGCGCGTGTGTGGCCATGCGCGCTTGGTAACCGTCAGCGAAAGCGTGGCTTGACACGTGGTGACGCATAATTCGCTCTTTTTGAACGTGATGATTCAGTTTCCATGTTGCATTAATTGCGATCGGTATATAAGGGGAAACCGTTCGTGGTTTCCCCTCACTTGTTCAAAATTTCAAAATTTTTCCGGTGAGAGAAACAATTCCTTTGTCTTCTCCGAAAAGATTTCCTGAAATTCCGGTGAGGGTATTTTGAGTTTTGCAACTCACGTTCTTCTTCCTATATCTCTGATGGTTGAACCATCAAATGTACACAATGTGGAGGGTGACAACCCTGAGCAGCCCCTGGCAGGGGCTGAAGAAGATGAAGATGTTGATGGTGGTGCCGTCGGTGGTGGTCTGCCGGTATTGAAGTGGTCGAAGGGTGGTTTTAAAACCCTGATGACCACTATACATATGGCCGACGAGTGGAAAGCCACCTACCCACAAGAGGGTGACACTGGTGCTGATGCTCCGGCCGGCTATATCACCCTGTGGGCTGATTTTTTCACCGAGGGCAACCTTCGATTGCTGGTGACGGTGTTCGTTGCTGAGGTGTTAGAATACTATCATCTCCATATTTCCCAACTAAGTCCATTTGGGATGTTCCGGATTAGGAACTTTGAGTACACCTTTCGTGCCCATGGGTTGGACGTTACCGTTGAGAATTTCCGGCGGTTTTACCAGTTAACGGTGAACACCGGATTTTTTTCCTTTAATCAACGATATGGGAGTTTGAAGTTGATGACACCTCCCAAGGGTGTCACAAAGTGGAAGACGAAGTTTTTTTACGTTAAAGCCTATGCGGTCTACGCCCATATGACTTTTCGGAACGTAAATGTGGGTGTTACTGGGGAAGATATTCCTATTGCCACTGCGAAGACTGTGGATTGGTTCCCTAGGCTGCGGCCTATTGAACTCAAGAAATTAGACAACAATCAACTGTGGGTGTTGCGGATGATGCTCAGTAGGCCGGATAGGAAGGCAAGGCCCGTTCTGCGGGAAAAGAGTGGTGGTAAGCCTGTTACTCTTGATTGTTTTCCTTGCTTTGTTATCCTTTTAATAATGTGTATGTATTTTATCAGAGGATGCGGTCGGCCTGTGGAGGATGTTTGAGCCCGATTTTGAGGGCAAAGTTGAGCTGATTCCGTGTGATGTACGGGAAGGTTTTAATTTAGAGATTGTTGGCAACTTTCGCGTTCCCACACGTGATGTGATGAATGCACCCGTGCTAGAAGGCGAAGGTATTTTCTAAGTTGCTCTTGTTTTCAAGGTTCACCCTTGTAATCTGTTTGCTTGATTGCTTGAATGCAGGCACCCTTGGGGATTTAGGGAAGTTTGAAGTTGAAACTGGCCCTAAAAAGCATGTGGAGAGGAAACAAGTGAAGAAAACCATGCGGGGTCGCGGTAAGGAGAAAACTGAGGGTTCTACCGCCCCTCCGTTGGTGTCTCAAGCCGCAGGTACCTATCGTTCTTGTTACCGCAGATATACCGATTACGTGGTAGTATCGACACCCTTGAGGGTTTGGGTGTTCCAGGTAGTGGTGCGGCTATGGGTGGGACTGCTGCGGGCTCCACCGTTGCCGGTGAAAAGAGGAAACCGGAGCAAACAGCTGGTGGTGGTGGTGAATTGAAACGTCGGAAACTGCTGTCAAAAAGGGCTGCTCCGACACAAAAGAAACCTGCGGTCACTGCTGGTAAGTGTAACCTTTGCAAGTGTTTTTGTATGCACAACTTGTTTTCTAATAGTTGGTGTTTTCTTTGTTTTGTAGAACCGCAAGATGAAGATTTTTCTTTCTTTGATGCTCCCGCGTCTCCCCTGCATACTACGGCTACGGATGCGGGTGTTACGTAGGAAACTGCGACACCTTTTGCCAAGGTGGTGCCCGATCCGATCGTGCAGGCGGAGAAGACGGCTGAGAAGGTTGCGGATAAGGTTGCGACCCAGATTTTTGATACCGTTGATTCGTCTAACAACTTGATCTCTCCAAATGATGCTGATAATTTGGATCTACGGTTTTCTGATACTGGGAAGCAAAAATCTGGTGCTGAGCCGCAGAAATCTCCTGTTGGTGAGAAGGTTACTGGTTCTTCTTCCGGTGGTGCGGGTTATGATGGGCCTCCGATTCAGCCTGGGGAGTCTGAGTTGGAGTATTATTACCGCACTTACACGCAGGATCGAAGTACAAGTTATCATCGACCCCCCTGGACTGTTATGCAGGGGGATGATATTTCCAACGATCCTTCCGCTTGTAAGGAGATTCTGGGTGGTCTGGGCACCCCATTTGAAACTGCTCGTGCCCGTTCTGCGCCCCGTGAGCTACGCATTAATCAACTTTCCACCATGCTGGTGGGAAGTTCCATAGTGGCGAATGCCATTATGGAAGATTACAGGGTGTTAGGTCGCAGAGAGGAGGAAGCTGCGCGCTTGCGGGCCGAGTCGGAAGACTTAGTGAGAGCTGCTCGTTCGGGTGTGGAGCAACTTGAAAAGGATAGGGCTGCTTTTGAGAAGCAGAAACAGAGCGCGGAGTGGGCTGCGACTGCTGAGCTAAAACAGGTTCGTACTCTTGCTAAGTTACTTTCTAATGAACGCAAGAGTTGGAACGAAAAACTTTCCAATGAGCGCAAGACATGGAAAGAATCTTGGGCTAAATAGAATGAAAATTTGTTTCGTGCTCGCCAGGAGTTGGCCAATCTGAAGGCGGCAAATGCTGCTTTGGCCCAGGAGAAGGCTGCGGCCGAGGCAGCCGCAGGCAGGGCTAAGGAGGATGAGGCCCGGACCGCTAAGGCTCTTGAAGAGGCCAAGAAGGCGGGGGCCCATTTTGCCAATGCCCTTGATGAAGCGAATGCTGACCGCACTCGCTTAAACCAGACCGTTGTGAGCCTCCAGGTATGGTTTGCTTTTCCTGTTTTATTCTTCCTTTTGCCTTTCGAGAATGTTTACTAATTTTGTGCAAACTGCTTCTTGCTATTGAGAGGCTGAGGTTCAGACTCGCGAGGTTAAGCTCGCAGACATTACTGCCCGCGTGACTGTAGCGGAAGAGCGGGCGAATGAGGTTGTCGAGGCCAGAGATGCCCTGACCTCTTCGTTTAACCAGCTAGAGGCTGACCGTGAGTGGATGCGGAATCACGGTATTGCACATGTAAGTATCCCGTGCCTTTGTATTTACTCGGATTAGCATGTGAATCTTATCGTTCTTTTGTTGCAGATTGTTCAAGCTATCATGGATGCGCCTGAGACCGAAACTGGCATAGACATGATCAAGCAGCGTGCTCGTGATGCTGGTTTTAAAGCTGGTTGCAGTCGCTGCATCGGCCATATAAACATTTTGTCTAAAGGCGGCTACACTGATGAACGGTCCGGGTTTTGTGATGTGGACACCGAAGCGCTTCTTGATGCGGCTGTTGCATCCTTTTATGACACGTCTCTTTCTTGTGTGGAGAAGCTTGACGAATGCTTAGAGGCCGCGGATTATGTAGACCGGTTGCGGATGCTATATGCCGACGCGGAAGAGGAAAATACTGCTGGTGGCGGCCAAGATGGCGCGGGTACCAGTGGTACAAAATAGGACTTAGGTTGGCATGCGTGCCCTTTTTTCCTCTCTGTATATGTTGGAACTTTATGTAAATCCATTGTGCACCGCGTGGGTGCCTGAATTTTTTTAATATAAAGTTTGTTGCTCAATTTGTACAAGTGTTTTTACTTCTTGCATGTTTGAACGTGTGTATGCGGGACTCTACCCATTGTGAATGGGGTTGAGTATACTCCATACCGTTGTCGTATGAGTATGCGTCAATTCCATTGCTTGCCTTGTTAGGTTTTAGGAATTGTGTAAGTTTTGTAAAAACTTGTGTCCGGAACTCTACCCATTGTGAATGGGGTTGAGTATACTTGATACCTTTGTCGTACGAGTATGAGTCAATTCCATCATTTGCACTGTTAGGGTTTGGGAATTGCGTAAGTTTTGTAAAAACTTGTGTATTTGGCCGGATAGACAATGTTTTGCCTTTGCTGGCCTATTACAATATTTGTGTGTGGTTAGCACTTTGTGTGGGTATCGCGAATGAAGATTTTGCCAATCTGTTTTTGCGGATACCGCAAAGTGGAACACGCATTTGTAATAGTAGTAACAAACAATGTTGCATTGAATTGCTCGTTTATTTATTTGCAAATGGCCTGCGGCCCGATAGGTTACATGAAAATGTAAAAACATGGCTTACATGTAATAGCGTCGAAGCTGTTGTGCATTCCATGTACGTGCGATATGTTCGCCTTCTAAAGTTTGTAATTTATACGCGCCTTTGCCCAAGACCTTGCTGATGAGGTAAGGTCCTTCCCACTTGGGGGCAAGTTTTCCTGGGCGTTCAGCTTTAGATGCTTCGTTATCGCGGAGGACGTAGTCTCCTGGGTTGAAAGTACAAACGCGGACGCGTGAGTTGTAGTACTTTTCAAGTTTGGATTTGTACTTGGCCTCGTTGATGGCAGCGTTTTCACGCCTTTCTTCCAAGAGGTCTAAGTCAATCCTGCGTTCCATATTGTTGTCTATTTTTTCAATAGCCAACATTCTGGGTGAAGGGAGGCCTACTTCCGCGGGGATCACCACTTCTGAGCCATAGACTAGGCTGAAAGGTGTCTCCCCATTGCTCGTTTTTGGGCTTGTGCGGTGAGCCCATAAGATGCTTGGGAGTTCATCGACCCAGCCACGCCTGGCTGTTCCCAACCTTGCTTTGATGCCTTCGACTAGACTTTTGTTGATACTCTCAACCTGGCCATTCCCTTGCGGATGTGCCACAGATGAGAATATGTGTTCAATGTGTAGTTCTTTTAGCCATTTTTGAAATTCGTCGGGAGCAAAGTTGGTGCCGTTATCGGTAACGATGCACATTGGTAGACCGAAACGGCAGATGATGTGTTCCCAAATGAATTTCCTTGTTATCATAGCAGTGGTGGAGGCAAGTGGTTTTGCCTCTACCCATTTTGTGAAATAATCGACGGCTACTATGATAAATTTGACTGCACCTGGTGCGTCTGGGAATGGTCCGACCACATCGATTGCCCATTTCTGAAAGGGCTATGCGGTGGTGACCGGGATCAAGTTGTTCTTGGGACGCAAGGTCTTGGGGGCATGCCGTTGGCAATTAATACACTTTCGCAATTCTTTGACGGCATCCACGTGCATGTCGGGCCAGTAATACCCAGCATTCATTATATTTTTGCCACTACCATGCGTGGTCCTGCGTGTATGCCACACATTCCCTCATGTATCTCTCTGATGAGGTATGTGGCATCTTGGGGGTCGACGCAGCGCAATAGTGGGCCCAGGTATGACTTGCGGTATAGGATACCGTCTCCCATTTGATAATGGCATGCTTTGTATTGTAACTTGCGTGCCTCAGACTTGCTTTCGGGAGTCACACCTGATTGCAGGTATGCAATGATTGGCGTCATCCAGGATGTTGTACCGTATTGGATGACATTGACTTGGCGCAGGGGTACTGAGGGATTCTGCAGAATTTCGATGCGTATCTCCTTTGCCAAGTGTTGGAAGCTGGTGGACGCGAGTTTTCACAGTGCGTCCGCGGATTTGTTTTCACTTCTGTTGATATGACGGATGTTGAAGGAAGTGAATTTTGATTTTAGTTGCAGGGCTTGCTCGAGGTAGAGGATCATGATTTCCCCTTTTGCGGTATAGTCACCGCGCACCTGACCTGCAACTAACAAGGAGTCGACGTGTGCTTCCAGATGTTGTACGCCGAGCTTAACTGCTAGACGTAGCCCTGCCAATAGAGCTTCATATTCTGCCTCGTTATTTGTGCTTTTGAAATCAAGGCGGATTGCATAGGTAAGCTCCTGGCCGTCGGGGCTGATGAGTCGCAGACCTGCGCCCGCTCCTTCTTCGTTGGAAGCACCATCGGTAAAAAGTGCCCATATTTCTGAAGAAGGTGCCGGTGGTGCAGGGTTTTGTTCTGGTTCGCATTCTTGGATGCGATTTGCCGGTACTTCGGCGACGAAATCTGCCAGGACTTGGCCTTTGATTGCGGGGCGCGGCCTGTAGTTTAGCGTGAGTGCGCCCAGCTCGATTGCCCATTTTGCTAACCTCCCAGAGATGTCAGGTTTGGATAGGATCGGGCCGATCCTTGTCACACCCCAACCGATGGCGGAAACATCGGGATGAGACGAACAAATTGCTCAAAACAACATAACACTAATTGTGACAATATAGATTAAATCAAATTTCATAAATGACTAAATTCAAATACATTGTTTCAAATAAAGACAAATAGCAACAAACATGGTTTATTATTAAAATGGGTATCTAGTCCATCCTAACTTGATTTCTTCATCTTGACTATCAACCTGCAACATGTATTAAAATAACATCAACAAAAATATGTTGGCGAGTATACAAGTTTGATACATAGCATAGTAGAATAAAATGTTTAAATGTGCTCATATCCAACATGAACAAAATGATACATGTTACTACTTTGCCATTCAATATCGTTCAGCATCGTTCAACATCGTTCAACATCGTTCAAACATCGTTCAAACATCGTTCAACATCGTTCAACATCGTTCAACATCGTTCACATATCGTTCACATATCGTTCACATATCGTTCAACATCGCAATACCCCAAGACTCAAGGGCATTGAGATTAACACATTCAACATACATAGCATAAGAGATTAACAAGCATCAAATTGTTTCATGTTTAAATGTGGATAGAGTGTGATTATAACAAGACTCAAGTGTTGTGTAATTTGAATATGGAATACATGTTGCACCCAAAGTGTTTAAAACGAAAATGGGATCGAGTATACTCACATTGATTGCGTTGCGATTTCTTGTAAATACGCACGAGTAAAGAGTTGAGATTATCCAAAGGAACGAACGAAACGAGAGTGTTTATCCTAGATGTTAAAATGTCACGTAACGATCTAGTTAATATTTATTGGTAAAAATATCATCCCTAAATATTTAGGGTTTTAAAAATCTTAATCTTATAATTAAAGATAAATATCAAAACATATTTTATGTTATTGAAATCAACCATTAAATCATTTGAGCATTAACAACTGTAGGAATTAAAACCAGTTGATGTCCCTTTTTTTTCTGTTTCTCTTCTCTATAATAAACACATATAAGTAAACTGCGATATTTTGTTTCATATGTGTGGATGAAAGTTCCATTAATAATATATATTTCCACCTTATTTGAAAGCTAGAGATTTTGTAAAACGTATATACAAGAAATAAATAGTTCATTCTTCATTAAGCATAGTCAGTTTGCACTTCATTTTATTTTAGTATGAAAAAAAATATCCAAAATATGGTATGTGAAAGATATATAGAAATATTTAACAGTATCTCTTTCGTCTAAACACAAATTGTTATAAAATCCTCCATTCTTTAAGTTTGATGATTATATTTGACGAAAAGAGTATGATTTCAACAGGTGTTTCACGAGTAATCAATGGATAAGGAAAAAGGTATACCAAACAAGCGCAGATCGTTCCTAGCCGAGCTCCGGCCGTTGGCGGCGTTCTTTGTCTTCCAACGCCAGAAGTTCTTCTCCGGCTACGTCTCCAATGTTGCAAGCTTCCTCTCCTGTTGTCTCCGGCGACAATTGGATTTTCCGGCTCGTTTTCTGACCTCCGGCGAGTTGCGAACATAGGGTGTGTTGGGAATGGTGAGGTGCGTTTAGAATGGTGATGTGAGGGTGTCGGAAGGTTCGGCATTTATAGGGGTCGGCATGTTACGTATTTACGGAAACCAACTCGTGATTTATTCGCATGGTCCGTAAGAAAGGAATGATTTAGGTTGATTGGCAATCACTTTAACTTTGGAAACCATTAGCTGGCCGGAAGTTACGAAGGAAAGGTTGACCGGAAAGAAAGAAAGAAAAAACGCGTTGCTGTTTGGGCGGCAAAAGAATTAAAAGGAAATCAGGTCGAATCGAATTAGTGTATAAAAGTTATATGTTTCCATAAATAAGCGGATGTGGCATGCCCGGCCGAGTGGTTAGTGTGTTGCTTGTTAACACTGAGGTCGCGAGTTCGAATCCTTCAAGGGGCCGGTTCCTTAAAGAGGAACCCCCCCCCTTTTTAATCCTTTTTACCACTTAACTGAACTAACTCAGTTTTCTTAACTCAGTTAGCTGTTTCCCTTGATAACCCTAACCAAGTTAGGCTTAACTAGGTTATCTTTAAGATTACAAAGGATTTAACTAACTTAGTTAGCCTAAACTAACTTAAATCTAATAAAACTTCTTTTTATTTATTTATTTCATAAAGTTTGATAAATAAATAAAATAATTTATTCATTTAATTAATTAAAAATATTAATTTATTTATTTAGAAAAAAAAGTTTATTAACTTAACTTAACTTTGTTAACTTGGTTAATTATAATTAATAAATCTTATAATTATTTGTAAATTTAACTAATTTAATTTATTAAACTAATAAATAAATAACCATATTGATAATTAGATTAAAAATTAGAAAAAATATCTTTCGACGTTCATTTAATTCGCGAAAAAGAAAAATTTCGTGTTTCAAGGGTTGGTATTAGGATCCGAATATCAAAACGGGTCGGATTTTGGATATACGTTTTTGACGGATGTTACAGTCTCCCCTACTTTAGGAGATTTCGTCCTCGAAATCAAAGAGAAGACTTTTAAAGATTCAACTGAAAGAATAGATGAGAATTGATCATAATGGTTGCTTAAGAAAATTGTTTTCATGAATGAGTCACATAGCATAGAATGTCTCAAATAGTTTCACATAGCATATAATGTTTCACATAGCATATAATGTTTCAAATAGTTTCACATAGGATAACTTGAATAAAGTGACATGAATTTTCACATAGAGTAACATGTATGATGAAAGCATAATATATTTAATTTGTTCACGAGAGAGTAACATTAATTGTTTTAGGTTACCACAATAGTGCGAAATGTGTCTCCTAGCTGGTAATGAATGAAACGTTCAACCGTAAAACACATAATAATTGAGATAACATAAAAGAGATTTAACATAAAACATGGATTGTCACGGAACGTAACATATGACACTTCCAAAGTGAATCGAAGACCTTCTCGAATTAAGGAAACGTGCTTTGGCCTAATGGACAAATACTCTCATCGAGGAGCGACTAACGATATTTGTCCTTCCAGTTACTACACGTCCTTAATCGATTGGGAAATCGAAACTTTGGCGAGAGCGAAAATCGAGGAGTGGGACTAGTTAAACAAGATGCGAGTATCACCTCTAACTTGATAACATCGTGCCCTAATGTGGTTGGTACTTATCCTAAGATAAGGGTCCACTGGAATATGAAATGGAAAACTCCCATCAAGGTTTGGATATCACTCCTAACTTGAGGGTATATTTCGTGCAAAAAATCAAAGTATAGCTGAGTGAAAATCATCACCAAGTGTGGGAATCACCCCTATCTTGATAAGTCATTTCGATTGTGTTGTAAGAGTGTCTTCAAAGCCTCCAAGTGTGTATTGTGTTAGCCTTAGGAAAGGCATGTATATTAAGAGTCCAAAAGAAAGTAGAGGGAAGCAAAGAAGATAGAAAGGAAGTTGTTTTAAGCAACACATAGTGAATAAGCTCTTAAACTATAGACTAGGGAAGACATTCCTAATTCCCTATAGTTATGGCTCTGATACCAATCTGGTATCAGAGTACTCCTACTATAGACTAGGCAAAAGTAAGGCAATCCAACCTAATTCCCTATAGTTATGGCTCTGATACCAATCTGTCACACCCCAACCGATGGCGGAAACATCGGGATGAGACGAACAAATTGCTCAAAACAACATAACACTAATTGTGACAATATAGATTAAATCAAATTTCATAAATGACTAAATTCAAATACATTGTTTCAAATAAAGACAAATAGCAACAAACATGGTTTATTATTAAAATGGGTATCTAGTCCATCCTAACTTGATTTCTTCATCTTGACTATCAACCTGCAACATGTATTAAAATAACATCAACAAAAATATGTTGGCGAGTATACAAGTTTGATACATAGCATAGTAGAATAAAATGTTTAAATGTGCTCATATCCAACATGAACAAAATGATACATGTTACTACTTTGCCATTCAATATCGTTCAGCATCGTTCAACATCGTTCAACATCGTTCAAACATCGTTCACATATCGTTCACATATCGTTCAACATCGCAATACCCCAAGACTCAAGGGCATTGAGATTAACACGTCCAACATACATAGCATAAGAGATTAACAAGCATCAAATTGTTTCATGTTTAAATGTGGATAGAGTGTGATTATAACAAGACTCAAGTGTTGTGTAATTTGAATATGGAATACATGTTGCACCCAAAGTGTTTAAAACGAAAATGGGATCGAGTATACTCACATTGATTGCGTTGCGATTTCTTGTAAATACGCACGAGTAAAGAGTTGAGATTATCCAAAGGAACGAACGAAACGAGAGTGTTTATCCTAGATGTTAAAATGTCACGTAACGATCTAGTTAATATTTATTGGTAAAAATATCATCCCTATATATTTAGGGTTTTAAAAATCTTAATCTTATAATTAAAGATAAATATCAAAACATATTTTATGTTATTGAAATCAACCATTAAATCATTTGAGCATTAACAACTGTAGGAATTAAAACCAGTTGATGTCCCTTTTTTTTCTGTTTCTCTTCTCTATAATAAACACATATAAGTAAACTGCGATATTTTGTTTCATATGTGTGGATGAAAGTTCCATTAATAATATATATTTCCACCTTATTTGAAAGCTAGAGATTTTGTAAAACGTATATACAAGAAATAAATAGTTCATTCTTCATTAAGCATAGTCAGTTTGCACTTCATTTTATTTTAGTATGAAAAAAAATATCCAAAATATGGTATGTGTAAGATATATAGAAATATTTAACAGTATCTCTTTCGTCTAAACACAAATTGTTATAAAATCCTCCATTCTTTAAGTTTGATGATTATATTTGACGAAAAGAGTATGATTTCAACAGGTGTTTCACGAGTAATCAATGGATAAGGAAAAAGGTATACCAAACAAGCGCAGATCGTTCCTAGCCGAGCTCCGGCCGTTGGCGGCGTTCTTTGTCTTCCAACGCTAGAAGTTCTTCTCCGGCTACGTCTCCAATGTTGCAAGCTTCCTCTCCTGTTATCTCCGGCGACAATTGGATTTTCCGGCTCGTTTTCTGACCTCCGGCGAGTTGCGAACATAGGGTGTGTTGGGAATGGTGAGGTGCGTTTTGAATGGTGATGTGAGGGTGTCGGAAGGTTCGGCATTTATAGGGGTCGGCATGTTACGTATTTACGGAAACCAACTCGTGATTTATTCGCATGGTCCGTAAGAAAGGAATGATTTGGGTTGATTGGCAATCACTTTAACTTTGGAAACCATTAGCTGGCCGGAAGTTACGAAGGAAAGGTTGACCGGAAAGAAAGAAAGAAAAAACGCGTTGCTGTTTGGGCGGCAAAAGAATTAAAAGGAAATCAGGTCGAATCGAATTAGTGTATAAAAGTTATATGTTTCCATAAATAAGCGGATGTGGCATGCCCGGCCGAGTGGTTAGTGTGTTGCTTGTTAACGCTGAGGTCGCGAGTTCGAATCCTTCAAGGGGCCGGTTCCTTAAAGAGGAACCCCCCCCCCCTTTTAATCCTTTTTACCACTTAACTGAACTAACTCAGTTTTCTTAACTCAGTTAGCTGTTTCCCTTGATAACCCTAACCAAGTTAGGCTTAACTAGGTTATCTTTAAGATTACAAAGGATTTAACTAACTTAGTTAGCCTAAACTAACTTAAATCTAATAAAACTTCTTTTTATTTATTTATTTCATAAAGTTTGATAAATAAATAAAATAATTTATTCATTTAATTAATTAAAAATATTAATTTATTTATTTAGAAAAAAAAAGTTTATTAACTTAACTTAACTTTGTTAACTTGGTTAATTATAATTAATAAATCTTATAATTATTTGTAAATTTAACTAATTTAATTTATTAAACTAATAAATAAATAACCATATTGATAAATAGATTAAAAATTAGAAAAAAATATCTTTCGACGTTCATTTAATTCGCGAAAAAGAAAAATTTCGTGTTTCAAGGGTTGGTATTAGGATCCGAATATCAAAACGGGTCGGATTTTGGATATCCGTTTTTGACGGATGTTACAATCCTGTAGTTGGTTAACACCATGATGACGTGATTTGCGAAATAGCGTCGCAACCGTCTTGATGCGTGTACTAGTGCTAATACCAACTTTTCCATTATTGAATATCTTGTTTCTGGGTCGTTGAGCATCTTGCTGATGTAGTAGATGGGTGTTTGAACCCCCTCCCGCTCCACTATCAGTACCGCACCAACCGCGTTGTCTGCGGCAGACAGGTATAGTATGAGTGGTTCATCCTTGCGTGGTGCGGTTAGAGTTGGGAGTTGTATCAAACACTCCTTCATTTCCCGGAAAGCGTTCTCAGCCTCTGCGGTCCACTGGAATTGTTCTTTCTTTAAACAGTTCCGCAGGGTCTTGATGAAAGGGTAAGATTTAGCTGCATGGTTGGCTAAGAATCTGTTTAATGCAGCTAGCCTGCAGGCTAGTCTTTGCATCTCTTTCATTGTTGAAGGCGATGGCATGCGCTCGATCGCCTGAACCTTTTCCGGGTTTACCTTGAATCCATCTTTAGTTATGATGAAACCAAGGAATTTGCCTTCTTCCATTCCAAACAAGCATTTCCCTGGATTGAGCTTTATGTTAACGCTTCGCAGAGTTTGGAATGTTCTTTGGATATCAGTGAGCATGGTATCTTCTTCCATGCTCATGACGACTAGATCGTCCATGTAGATTTCGACACTTTTGCTTATTTGCCCGCGGAAAGTGTCGTTCATCAGTTTCTGATAGGTTGCGCCGGCGTTGCGCAACCCAAACGGCATTTTTGTATAACAGTAATTCCCGGTAGGAGTGCAGAATGCCGTTTGTCTTCATCCTCGATTGCCATCTGTACCTGGTGGTAGCCTTTGTAGCAATCGAGGAAGGACTTCCATCTGAATGGTGCGAGGTTATCGACTTTTTCGTCGATTTCCGGAAGTGCGTAACAATCCTTGGGACAGGCTTTGTTGAGGTCTTTGTAATCGACGCACATGCGCCAGCCCCCGGATGGTTTCTCTACCATGACTGGGTTGGATAACCAAGTCTGGTATTTGACTTCCCGCAGGATGCCTGCGGAGAGCAGTTCTTCCACCTGCTCATGCATCGCCTGGTTTTTGGCAGAAAAAGGTGGCGTTGGCCTTGGATCACCGGCTTGATACCTGGCATGGTATTCAAGCGATGTCGCGCGATTTCACGCGGGACCCCAGTCATGTCTGCGGGTGTCCACGCGAAAATGTCTTGGTTCCTGAAGAGAAGCTGCTTTAGGTGCGCTTTGGTGTTAGGGGACAAGGCGTGGCCCAACGTGACCTTTTGTTCTGGGTACCTCGCGTTGAGAACCCATTTTTCTGGTTGGTTGTTGGGGGGTAGGCCTTGCTATCTTGGTCGGACGTATTTCGTCCGACATCATGACGTCTCTGCGTGCGTAGATTATCGCGACCCCTGTTTCGGTTGGGAAACCGACAGCATAGTGGGGTACGGACGTAATCATATGAAATCACCTTGGGACTCTCTCCCAAGGAGCACGTCATATCTGGAAGTATGAGGTAAAACCATAAAGTTTACCTCTTCTGTTCGCGTGTGCCCCCCGCTGGTGAGGCGCACAGGAAAAGTAATCTGGCCTAGGGAAAGACAGTTTCCCCTGCGAACCCGGCCAACGGGTAGTCCACTGCTTGCAACCAATCTTTGTCCTCCTGATCGAACTGGTTGAAGCATTGCTCATAGATGATATCAGAAGTACTGCCCGGGTCGATGAATAGACGCTCGGTGCAGTAATGAGCCAGTTGGCCTGTAATAACGACGGCGCGCCTGTCGCGCGGGCCGCCTCGGACTTTTGGAAAGACGACTTCCTCGTATTTCCAGTCATTGTCCGGTCTTCTCGCCGCCTTGCGCGGCCTACCTTTACCTCCGTTGATCATGTGGGTTGAGGCCACATACATGGTCCTCTTCCCTGAGGAGGTGCCTTCGCCATGGGGGGTAATGCGCTTGGTGGGTTTTTGCCCACCTGGCAAAAGATGTTGTAGTTTCCCCTCTTTTAAGGCTCGCTCAATCTCCAGCCGGAGACTGATGCAGTTGTTTGTTGTATGGCCTGAGTCCTTGTGATACTCACAATAGAGAGTGAGATCTTGATTTTTCTTGGACTTCATTGGTTGGGCCGGTCGCAGGAACTGTGCGTCCGTAAGAAGGACTTTGCTTGGCGACACAGTGATCTCGGTCCAGTTGCGGTCCCGAGAATCTTTCTTTGACGCCCGGTTGTCCCGTTGGGCGTTATGGTTCATTGGGTCAAACGGGTTGGTTCGCGGGAAGTATGGTTTGGAAATGCTGTCGCGATTTCCAATGTCACGGTTGCGTTTATTGTTACGCTTGGACTCCTGGCGGGAGGTTTCGGCTTGGGGTTGTGCCTTTGCCATATGCGGTTCAAGGGACCGCTGCGTCTGGGCGTATGTCTTGACTGCGGCCATGACATCTTCCCATTTTTTGGGCAAGCCCTCCTTGCCAGAGATGGTCATAACCATCTGCTTGTCTCTGACGGCCTTGATAAAGTGGTTCCGTGCCATTTGGTCTGCCACGTCGCCTATCTCCAGGCACTCTTTATTGTATCGGACGACGAATGCTTCTAGAGATTCGTCGTCTCTGCGCCAAATATTCATGACGTCCATCGAATCGCGTTCGTGGCGTCGTTGCTGGCTGAAATGAGCGAGGAACTTTGCATGTAAGTCCTCGAATGAGGCCAGTGATCCCACTGGCAAATAATCGAACCAAGCCCTGACCAGACCTGTGAGGGTCTGGGGGAAAAATTACACCAAGTGGGTTCATCCCACTGCCCGTTGCACCCTGCACCCATGAAAATGTTTATGTGGTCGTCCGGGTCGGACGAACCGTTGTATTTCCCAATATTAAATGAGAATTTTTTTGTGGTGACATGAGCGCGGGCAATTCGCGGGGCGAATTTAGAGTTTTCCGCCGCAGCTTTCGGCCTGTAGGGCTGGTTCTCAGGGCGCTTTGCAGCCCTGAGGTATGTGTTGCGGGGATGAGTGGGAGGAATATAGTGCCGTCCTCCGGGCCTGCTACTGGTAGCATGAGAATCCCCGTAATATGTATGGTCGTCCGGGTCGGTACGACCATACCCTTCGGTATATGGCTGTGGGCCCAACCGGCTCTGGATTCCGGAGCCGTGTCGGGATGCGGACCGCCGCCTGTCCTCGCTGTAAGGACCCAGGCGGGTATGTACTGGTCCCCTGGTGTGGGACCCGTATGAGGAATCATCCTCGTTAATTGTGCGGACATCACAGTAAGATGATCCGCGATCTTCACGTCTGCTTCTCGAGGCTGGACGTGAGGGTACCCTCCCTTCGTATTGTAAAATACGAACTGCAGGGGTGTGCGGTGCTGGGGTAGGCCCAGCCCGCACAAGCACGGTTATATGTTGCGACCAGCAGGGCTGCCTGCTGGTCATACCAGGCATGAGGGTCCATGTCTGGTGGGATCACGGATGCGTACTGTGATAGGTCATGTCCGAACGTAAGGGATGGACCCCTTGGCGTCGACGTGCCAATGTGTCCAGGGTGTGAGGTTGAGGGATTAACCCCTACCGGCCCTGGGTTTGCGGGGTTTTGGTTATCCCCAGTGTTGTTTTGTTGATCAGTCATGATCTTTTGAGAGCGAGAAGGATGGCTGAAAAAGTGCTAAGAGTAGCGGTGGGCGCCAATGATGAAACAATGGTTAATCGGGCAGGGTTAACTCACTGGTCACGTCAAGAAGGGTTAATCCCTTCCTCTCGAGGATCGCTGGCTGGATCACCGGTGGGTTGATCTCCTGCACAAGGAAACAAACCGTGACTCGTAACAAGGAGGATGGGGTGGGGGGTGCTCCTTGTTACCACTCTCCGGCGTGAGAATCAGTAGTCTGCTTGAGAAGCAAAGTATGATAGTAGTAGTAGTGAGAGAGTTGTGAAGAGATACCTCAAACCTGGTTTGGGGTTGGCATTTATAGCCGAGGAGTGAAGGAGGAGGTGGAAGGATAGATTGACGGCATGTTGCACCTTTGCAGGTGTGTCAGGCATGTCGGTTGTGGAGGTGATGCCACGTCAGCCTGTCGCTTACGTAGACCTGACAGGCGGCTGCCATTAGTGCTACTTGCTCTGTGGTGTCAGTCCCACTTGCTGAGTGTACAGGATGTGGTGCGGGCCGCATCGCTATTTGCGGTAACTGTAGACGTTCCGGCTTCTCACTCTTTGATCAAGAAATACGCGAGATGTGGTGCCAAGCCGCATCGTCGTCCGTGGTGACTGTTGTTGTTATCCAGCTCCCTTGTATTGATAGAAGTGTTCACTGGATGCGGTGCTAGGCCGCATCGCTGTGGACGCTTCCGTTTTCATACACCAGATGCGGTGCCATGCCGCATAACTATACCGTTCTCACCATTCCAGGTAAGTCCTCCTCCATCATTGGGCAGATTGGATTCAACCACTGTGTCGGTGCGTCCCCGCATGGACACAGGTAGGTTGTTAGCTAGTGGGAGTTTTGATAAAGGTAATGGTCACTCGCGGTCGATGCTGACGCGAGATCTGCGACCATACCCCTTCACATGGCTATGAGCTTCGGCAACACATGTTTTTGGATGTACGGACTAATGACATCGCGTCCCAAGCACAGATTTTTTCATGAACGAATTATTGTGCAGCCATGTCCGCGGGACGTTTTGTATGTTCTTGATCACTATGGCTCCGTACAGACGGGGTGTGGGTTTCCTTTTTTTATTTTTATTTTTTTAGTGTAAGTTGGTGATGATGAAGAAGTTGTAAGGTGTTTATTGAATAAGATCATTCTTAGGGTATTTGTAGGCTTTTTCATTATAGATTAGTAGTTTTAAGTTGGTTTCAAATATGTTACATCAGATTCTACAAAATCAAATTCACCAAGCTCTAGCTTAAAAAATCTAAAACCAGATGTTCATTGAGACGTAAGTTGAATGTGTGAAACCCTAACCATGAGGAAACTAGCTGAATACTTTAGTTCAGTAAGTAGCCCAATAAGTAGTGACTAATTAATTAAATTGTACGTTGATCTTTTCGACTATACTTTATTGAGTTTATGACGTAATTAGCTGAATACTTTAGTTCAATAAGTAGCCTAATAAGCAATGCTTAATTAAATTGTTGATCTTTTCTGCTAAAAGTTATTGAATTTAAGTATTAGCTAGAGACTTGTATCACATTCTACAATTTCATAGTGAAGTGGTAAATCTATATCAAAGAAGCAAAACAATTATTAGGTGAACTCCCAAACATTTATTAAATTAATAAAACTTCATAAAACTTGATTACAATCCATATCTCAACTTGAAATATATAATCTAACCTAGACTCATCAGACTACGATTATGATTGCTAACTAATTAGTAAAATTGATTTATCATATATTACAGCCAATGTGTTATTGTAACAGCCCAAATATTACAACCAATGTGTTATTGTAACAGCCCAAATAAACTATGCAAAGATATTGTCCGCTTCGTCTTCCATGGATTGCCCATCCAGTAAACTCACGGTTTTGTTTTTACCCAACGAGTTGTTCGCTCAGGCAAAACATGTCATGGTAGAGAAGGCTTCTACCCCTTATAAAGAAGGTTTCGTTCTCCTCCTCAACCGATGTGGGACTTACATCTCCAACCCCCCCCCCCCTTCTTAGGGAGCCAAGCGTCCTCGTTGGCACATCAGCCCGACCCCTGGCTATGATACCATACAGCCCAAGTAAACTGTGCTAAAATATTGTCCGCTTTACACCCGATGGGTTGCCCATCTAGGAAACTTACGGTTTTGTTTTTACCCTACGAGTTGCTCGTCAGGCAAAACATGTATTGGTAGGTTTCCACCCCCTAATAAAGAATGTTCTATTCTCCTCCTCAACTAATGTGGAAATTACATCTTCTTTAAACCAAAAAGGTGTTTTTGTTTAGATGTAAGTCCCATATCAGTTATGGAGGAGAACGAAGCCTTGCTTATAAGAGGATGGAAACCTTCTATACCAAGACACATATTGCCTACGTGAGCAACTCGTTGGGTAAAAACAAAACTTTGAGTTCCTGGATGGGCAACCCATCGGGGGAAAAGCGAACAATATCTTCACACAGTTTATTTGGGCTCTTACAAATAATATCGGAGCCAGGGACAGGGTCGGTGTACCAGTAAAGTCGTTGGGCTCCCTAAGGGGGTAGAGATGTAAGTCCCACATCGGTTAAGGAGGAGAATGAAGCTTTCCTTATAAGGGGATGGAAACCTTCTCTACCAAGACGCATTTTACATGGACGAGCAACTCGTCGGGTAAAACCAAACTGTGAGTTTCTGGATGGGCAACCCATCGGGGGGAAATCAGGCAATATCTTGGCACGGTTTACTTTGGCTGTTATAGTCATAACCTAACTAGGACACTCAACCAACTTCGACCAACTTGTCAAAACCGGCCCTTCCAACAATTACCCCTATAATTTCGGACTTGTATCGGACAAGTATTCAACTCCAATCAATTCACGCATCTCCTTGAATTTGGTCTTCCTAAGAGCTTTAGTCAAAATGTCGACCCTTGAATTTGATCTTCCCAAGAGCTTTAGCATTCATTGTTAATGAAAATTATTATTAGAATAGATCATTAGTTTTGATTGATGATTAGTATGAACCAATCGACAATGGTAAATGGTTGTTAGTAGTAACTATGATTAGTGGCAACACAATCCATTTGTGGCAACTAAACATCAGCAACTACTAGAAGTAGTAAGTGTGGATCGATAACAAATTGGTCTGTTAGTGGCTATTATGATAATGGTAACAACTAAAAACTGTAGCAACTGAGAGCAGTCCCAACTATTATAGTTGTAAGTGTGCATAAACAACTACTAGAGCTATTAACAATATTGTTAAAGGTATTTTTATTGTTGTAAGTGAATAAATGTCAAATGGTTTTAATTGCCAATTTACACACTTTTTTATGAAGAGTTGTGTTGTTTCAACTAAATGTTATGATGGTTCCTCAACTATAAAACATAGGTGTGTAGTCATTTCTAGTAAAAGGTTTCACACCAAAATCTCCCGTGCTCATTTTTATTTTTTCTTTCAATTATCCTATTAAAGATTTGGAGAGTACCACTAAATATTGTAATCTGGAAGTTAAGAGCACATGATTCAAAGAGGCATCCAAGACATTTCCAAACTAAAAAAACTAAAGAAAAATATCATACATTGTACTACATGAGACATAATGGGATGTTGAAAAGAAGTAAAGATTCAATTCTTATCAATTTACATGTCTGATAATCTTAACTCATATAGCGTGTTTGAGTATTGTCATTAACTCTCACATTTATATTTGATTTAAATTCTTAACTTGCTAGCGTATCAAAACGACACGAGTAGAAAACATTGTAGAAACATTTTGACATAAATAATTAATTTGCGCCATTGCCAACAAAACGCAAGCTTACTATCATTTGTTAATATAACATGAGGATGGTGGTTCGGGTCATGGATTGCCACATGGGTCATGATTCTTATGGTACACCACCCCTCTCTCAATCCATATATGGTGAGCATGGATATTTCCATGCCGACTGTGAGCCTTCTTAAATTAATTGAGGCTATGGGGTATAGGGTGGTGGATTGGATCATGGATTTCCATGAGGGACATAGTTCTCATGGTATACACCGTCCCCTTACCAAACCATGGTGGTTCGCGTGGTTTAATCCATGACAACCATGACCCTTTTTCAATTAATTCGGGGATTTGGATTGGTGGAGGAAGATAGTGGATGATAGTAGGGGTCATGCTCCACACCATATAGGGTGGTGGATGTGGTTGGTGGATGAGGGTGGGGTGACATGGCGCTGACGTGGAGGGTAGTGGTGGTCATTCTGGTCATGGCCACACCACATAGCCTGATTGCATTTGATTGGTGGCGGAGGATGGTGAATGATGGTGGGGTCATGGACCACACCATATAGGGTGGTAGATGAGGGTGGAGTGATGTGACGCCTATATATGAAGGGTGGTGATGGTCATTAGGATCATCACCACACCACATAGCATTATTGCTTTGCATTGTGTGTGTACTGTTATATTTACTTTCGATATATTGTTAGTTACTTTGTTATTACTTTGATGAGTGTATTATATTATAAAGGAATAATAGAATTTAATAATCCCAACTATTACCCGTTGACCGACAACAGTCTCAACTTCAAAAATAACCACCAGTGGTCCCACCTTTTGACATATTGTAAACCATTGGACCTTTAGTAACAGTTTTATAACAGAGATGACGTGTCATAAAATTTAAAGTGGGACAAATACGTGGGAACTAAGTTGATTATGTGGCTTTGAACTTGAATATGTTGCATTTAAAATAACTTAACAATAATCAAATAAATCCACCTACCACAATCGATACTTAAACACTTCATGTCACACCCCAACCGATGGCGGAAACATCGGGGCGTGGCACTGAGCGAAACTGATTATTCACGAGAATCCATAACAACTATTAATGTCATTATATTTAACGTTTAACGTCCCATACCATCAAACATATAAAGCAAACAATCATTACAAATTTCAGTCTCATAAACAAAAAGCGTTTACGCATAACAAGCATGTAACACATAGAAATGTGAATCACGTAAGTTATCGACAATGACGCATGCTACCGACATGACTGCGAGTTGTAGAATGCGCAACACATTTTCACCACTGTGAACATGTGAAGTAAGGCCCTTAACAACCCCTGAACAAACAGGTGCTGAGTCCAAACTATAGTACTATCGTTGCTAAGGTGTCAGGCAAACAATCACTGTGTAATCATAACATACAATCATTCATCAAATCACGTATAACATGCGAGTGCGGTTAGCGTTTATAAAGAGTTGAGTATTGTGTGCGTTGTGCGTTGATATAGAGTATTAGCGGAATATATTATAGTATTTATTGTATTTAATGTATAGATAATCTCTCCTTGATTTACGGAGATATAGTTTCCTAGTTGTGCTATTGTATTCTTGTATTTATACCTAGCTTTGTATAATGAGAAATCATTGAGTTTTACCAAATAACATGGTATCAGAGCTAAACTGTTCTATACCCTAATCCCTGTAGCGTTTTTTCTTCTCCTGGATCTCGATCCAAAACCCTAGGGTTTCGACCCTCTGCTGTACACAGCCGGCCACCACCCTCTTCTTCGATCCTGTACACAGCCCTCCTTGTTATCATGGGAGATAAACCTGAAAATTCTGATGCCAACATACCAAAGCAGCTTGCCCCCTTGCATTCGGTCTATACCGTGACAGACATTCAGAAGAAAGTTCGTGTACTCGATGGAACCAACGTCACGTACTCTGCGTGGGTCAAGCTTTTTCAGCTTCATGCACGTGGATACGAGGTTTTGGACCATATCACCTCTGAACCGCCTTCTAAAGATGATCCCACGTATACTCAGTGGATGAAAATTGATGCTATCGTCCTCCAATGGATTTATAGCACCTTGCCCCAGGACTCTCTCCTTCGGGTTCTCGAATCCGAATCCACTGCTCTTCAAGCCTGGAACAGAGTCAAAGCAATCTTTCATAACAACAAAGGACCTCGATGTGCTACCTTACAAACAAAATTCATGAACCTCAAGCTAAGAGCCTGTCCTTCTTTGGAAGCTTATTGTCAGACACTGCGGGATTTGGCTGCCCAATTGGATGATGTAGGCAGCCCTGTGAATGAACAATCTTTGGTGCTACAACTTGTTCGGGGTTTCCCTCGAGAATATGATACTATTGGTTCCATCATCAACCGTGAAATTCCCTCATGGAACGAAGCCTGTGAGATGCTTCGTGGCGATTTGGAAAGACAAGCTGCTCGTGATGAAATCGCGCCCACTTCTGAGGTGCATGCTGCTGTTCAGCCTAATTCCCGTCGTGATGGTCCTACCCAAGACGACCAACCTGTTCGTAACAACTCTGGTCCACCCCGGTTTGGTCAGAACTATGGCCCGAACCGTCGTGGTGGCCCACGTCATGATAACCCAGCCCACAGCCACACTTATTCGAACGCTGGCCCACATCCGGGATCTGGAAACTCTGGTCCGACCCGTTACAGGTCTGGGTCCGGTTCTAATAACCGAAGTCAATCCAACCGCAACCCACCAAGACACTCCTGGAACCCATCCTTTTACCCACCGATGCCACCACCTTACTGGACCAACTCGTTATGGACCACACCACCACCCCCATGCCCCAACCCAACCCAACCGGGTTGGGTTTCACCCTGGACAGCCCCGCAGTAGCAACAATCCTCTTCCACTGATCACCAGTCTGCATCTCAGGCTCATATAATGGATGTTAATCCCCTGGAACCGACCGAGCTTGCTGAAGCCTTTAACACCATGGCTTTGGAACCCGAAGCCCCCACTTGGTTCACGGACACTGGAGCATCAGACCACCTCACTCGGGACTCAGGTATGATTTCTCACTCGTGTAATTCATCCATTAAAAATGTGTTGGTTGGAAATGGTCATCGTTTACTAGTTGTTAGATCGGGCCACACCAGTCTTCCCTCCACCTCTAAACCACTCCAACTTAAACACATACTTCACACACCCAACATCATAAAGAACTTAATTTCTGTTAGAAAATTTACCCGAGATAATTGGGTGTCTGTCGATTTTGATCCTTTTGGTTTTTCTGTGAAGGATTATCCGAGTGGGACGATCCTGAGTCGCCACAACAGTACCAGTAATCTCTACCCGCTCACAGATCTCAAATTGCCTGATGCTTCTGCTTTTGTTTCCACCAGCTCTCAAGGTTCCTGGCACAACCGTCTTGGACATCCTGGTTTACATGTCCTGGATTTTTTAAGTAATAATAAGTTTATTTCATGTAATAAACAAAGTCGTTCGACTTTTTGTGACTCTTGCCAAATTGCTAAACATAAACGTTTGCCATTTCATTTATCCAATTCCTGCACTGTTTGTCCCTTTGATATTGTCCATTGTGATTTATGGACCTCACCTATACTTAGCAAACAGGGTTACAAATATTATTTGGTTGTGATTGATGATTTTACCCACTTTACTTGGGTCTTTCCTTTAAAATTTAAACCCGAAACATACACCAAATTCACCCAATTTCATAAATACATTTCCACACAAGTTCACCACCAAATAAGAAGTTTTCAATGTGACATGGGCGGAGAATTTGATAATACTCAATTTAAACAATTCGCCTCTCACAATGGTTTACAATTTCGTTTTTCTTGTCCTCACACCTCCCAACAAAATGGGATGGCTGAACGCATGATTCGCCGCCTTAACGAAATCATGCTTTCTCTCCTCACCCATGCCTCCTTACCACCTCAATATTGGGTGGAAGCCTTACACACATCCGTGTACCTTCACAACATCCTCCCGTGCAAACCCATTGGTTTTCGAACCCCCACTGCTGCCTTATACCTCAAAAACCCCGATTATGCACACCTTCGCGTGTTTGGTTGTGCCTGTTACCCTAACCAGTCCGATACTCGCCCTCACAAACTTGCACCACGATCCTCACCATGCGTTTTTCTTGGCTACCCTACGGATCACCGTGGTTACCGGTGCCTTGACTTATCCACTGGCAAAGTCAGTATTTCCCGTCACGTCACCTTTAATGAACTAGAGTTCCCACTCTCCAAAACTTTTAAACCTCAACCCACGTCATACACCTTCTTGGGGTCTGACCCCTCCCCCATAATATTTCAACAACCCATGGCCCCATATCCCAACACAATACCACCTTCTGCAACCTCTCCAACCTCATCTCCCTCACAACCGACCTCACCGCCGCCCACCCAACACCCCACGGCTCCAACGGTTGTCTCCCAGACCCAACATTCACCATACACCCTTCGACCACCACCCACTCTAACATATTCCCAAAGACCACCACAATCTCGACCCCAACCCCATACTTCGGCCCAATCCCCATCATCTAATCCACCACCATTTGCATCTCAATCAACCGCCCACCCCAACCCAGACCCGATTCCTTCACACCCTATACAAACACATCCCATGATCACTCGGTCTCGTGACGGGACATCCAAGCCAAAGGCCCCATTTAACTTAAATGTTGAAACAATCTCACCTTTACCAAAGTCTCATATCGTTGCCCAGTCTGATCCACACTGGTCTGATGCTATGAAAACTGAATACACGGCTTTAAGGGATAATAACACATGGGATCTTGTGCCTCGGCCTCCCGATGCCCACATTATCAGGTGTATGTGGCTATTTCGCCACAAGTTTCATGCAAATGGCACTTTGGAAAGATATAAGGCCCGTCTTGTGGTAAATGGAAAATCCCAACAGGTTGGCATTGATTGTGATGAAACATTCAGTCCAGTCGTTAAACCAACTACTATTCGTACAGTTCTTAGCCTGGTCGTTTCAAGATCTTGGCCTATACATCAGTTGGATGTTAAAAACGCATTCCTACACGGGGATCTCAATAAAACAGTGTATATGTTTCAACTACCAGGGTTTATCGATGAACGTAATCCAAAATTTGTGTGCAAGTTAAACAAATCGTTATACGGGCTTAAACAGGCACCTCGGGCTTGGTACCACAGGTTTGCTACTTATATCATTCGTTGTGGTTTTCGGACATCCACAACTGACAGCTCCTTGTTTATCTATAAAAAGGGCAACGACATGGCCTACCTCCTTTTATATGTGGATGATATTGTTCTCACTGCATCTAATGATCGTCTCTTACATCATTTTCTCAAAGCTATGTCTCGGGAATTCTCTATGACTGATCTTGGCAGGTTACATCATTTCTTGGGCATTGAGGTCACTCATAATTCTGGCAGCCTTTTTCTCTCACAGCGTGCCTACATTCACGATATTCTAAGTAGAGCGAAAATGGACAATTGCAAACCTTGCCATATGCCTGCTGATACCCATTCAAAACTCAGTGCTTCGGATGGTGCACCTCTTTCAGACGGGACTTTATATCACAGTCTTGCGGGCGCTTTGCAATACCTTACTTTTACTCGCCCGGACATCTCCTATACTGTACAGCAAGTATGCCTCTTTATGCATGCCCCACGGGAGCCTCATTTTGCTTATCTCAAATGCATACTTCGCTACCTCAAGGGCACTGCTGATCATGGTTTGCACTTAACCCCCTCCAAGTCGACGAATCTCACAACTTATTCAGATGCTGATTGGAGGGTTGCCCTGACACACGACGTTTGACGTCCGGCTACTGTGTTTTTCTCGGAGACAATTTGGTATCTTGGTCCTCCAAACGTCAGCCCGCCATCTCGCGCTCCAGTGCTGAAGCGGAATACAGAGGGGTCGCGAACACTACTGCTGAGTTATCTTGGATTCGCAACCTTCTTCTTGAGCTCCATCTTCCGGTTACACAAGCATCAATTATTTACTGTGATAATATTTCTGCCATGTACTTGTCATAAAATCCGGTTCAGCATCAACATACCAAGCACGTTGAAATTGATATCCATTTTGTCAGAGAGAAAGTTCGTCTTGGAGCTGTACGAGTTCTGCATGTTCCTACAGAATATCAATACGCTGACATCTTCACGAAAGGTCTCCCACGTCTTCTGTTTGAACGTTTCCAGTCCAGTCTTTGCATCCGGCCGGCTACTGCTTCGACTGCGGGGGGCTATTAGCGGAATATATTATAGCATTTATTGTATTTAATGTATAGATAATCTCTCCTTGATTTACGGAGATATAGTTTCCTAGTTGTGCTATTGCATTCTTGTATTTATACCCAGCTTTGTATAACGAGAAATCATTGAGTTTTACCAAATAACAATAGAGAACGTATGTAACACCCAAAAGTGTGTTAAGCAAAAAAGGGTTCGAGTATACTCACAGTGAGTTCGCGGTTGTTAAACACGCACTGTATTGGATTGAAGGGAGCACGTTGGAGTTAGCCTAAGTATTGAACAGTAGCGTAAGCTGTAGGATCGTGTTTCGACCCGAACGAGTCGTTCAGAGGAGTTTTGATCAGATACAAGTGCGGAAAATAAGTATCTGACTTAGAAACAGCTAGCAAATCACTTTTAACACCTTTCTGTATTGATATCTGACAGATTACATCCAAATCTCACACCGGCAGCACCTCGGTATGATCTACAAGACAATGTTACATAGTTTCGCTCATGTGTCCCTATATATAGGGCTTGAGGTTTCGCTCCAATGAACACTGCCATATGAGCGAAACCCTCAATGACCATATAAGCGAAACTACAAGGTCCATATAAGCGAAAACTATCTATGTCCCTATAAGCGAAACCCTCATCTAATTACATACATTTTCCAATTTTCTCGTATAACGTGCCCTGATTTAACAATCTAAGACTAAGACTCGATACAAGACGAAGTCGACAGATGCATGCACCAACATAAGCGTTGAACAGCATGTAAACAGAGTGTCGAATGGTGAGTCGAACGGGTGAATACCCATTCGATTGGATGGTCATCCGAGCGGATGACCATTCGAACGGATGGCCATTCAAATGAGTTATGGGTGTTTGTAGATTGTTTCAAAATTTTTGAAGTTTTCGTTGTAGTATTTAAACAAGTCATCTGGTCGGATGGCTCCTCGATCGAGAGTTTGGTAGTTTGAAGTTTAACCAAATCGTTTTGAACAATGGATAGTATAAAGGATAGTTCACCTGGTCGAATGGTCATTTGATCGGATGGTCATCTGATCGGATGGCCACTCGAGTGGGCGATCTGTTTGTTTTGAAAACCTTTGTAAAATTTTTTAAGTTTTCAAGTTTAACGGAGACGGCGTGACGACGTGTCAAACAACAGGAAACCATATCAAGTCCAGCTCAGTCGATCGGATGGGAACCACCCCATTCGATCAGACTAACAGTCCCTGATGAGATTTCATGTTCAACCCGTGAATTGGTCGTCTCTCCAGTGGAAGTTCGTTTTCAAACCTACTCTGGACTAAGGAACGAGTCTAAAGTCAGTTTGAGTCCAAATTCCATCGGTTTTGATTATGAAGTGAAGGAAAAGTTGAAGAAAACTGAAAATAGTTGAAATATTGTTGAGATTTGTGTTAAATAGTGTGGAAATCCTTTAGATCTAGATAAATCTTGATGAGATGATGTTACTCAATAGTTTGCTTAAGCAACCGAGTGAGAACCACCTTCAAGGAGCCCAAATCAGGTGATTTCAAGATGAAAATGTGTGATTTTGATGGAGAAGATGGTGAAGAAGTGTGTAGTTATGATACCCCAGGAAAACACACAACACAACTAGCTTCTCCGATGATTATGTGCTAAATTTCGGGATTCTTTCAACTTGGGGATGATGTGACAACTCGTGTAAATTCCTGAACGTTTCGTTTTACTGTGTAATTTCTTGTACGTTAAACGAATTGAATTTGGTGATTTATTTTATTAGGACGATTGTGTGCTTGGTAATGTGTAATGTGAATTATGTGAAACCGAAACCCGAAACTGAAATATTGGGATACGTTATTTTGTGAAACGAAGCGTTGTAATATATTGCTTTGCGATACGAAACGGTTTAATTAGTTATTTCATGAAACATGCGAAACCGTCATTTAGTAAATCCAACCCAAGCCCAAACCCCTCTCCCCTTACGCCACCAACCGGCCAAAACCCCCACCCCATGCCCTGTTCGAAATATTAAGCCCAAGACCACACTTTATTGTTCCTTGTAGCCGATTAGCCCAACCTCCTTGTGTTTTAATTATATGCATTTAACTTAGGGAATAAGAAATCAAAATCAAAACCCTAAACTCCCCACCCCCTTGTGTGCGTCGACCATGAGACACCCCCCCTTTCCGCGCAAACCCTAGCTCTTGTTCAGCTTCTTGATTCGCCTCCTTCTTCCTCGTAATCCCTTCTCTTGCTCCAAGGTTAGTATTCTTGATTTGGATTGTGATTCATGGTGTGATTTTGTGGAAAACATAGCTGTGATTTTTAGTTGACATGCTAGGGTTTTGTTGTTACATGATTTATTTCGTTTGAGTATGCGACTGGTTGAATTTATCGATGATATGTGTGCATATATGATCATTGGCAGCGTTTCTTGATGAAAATCATGATGTTTATATCTAGGGTTTTGTGATTTTGATGTGGTTAGATGGTAATTGATGGTTAGCCTGCTGTTGGTTGTTATTAGGAAGAGTCGGGATCGTTTACACGCGTTTTGGTGTCGTTTAAATGTGAAACAACATGCTGATTGACGAAAACAGCCAACTTCAATTGGCTGTAAATGGACCGCTATAATTCGAAAAATTGATTTTCTGAAGTCTAAATTATACGTTTTCGAAAAAAGCTTCAAATGGCACTGGAATCATATTTTTTTGAGGTCGTTTGCTATTTTTAAAGGTCCGTTTTGAACAGCAACAAAAGCTGCGTTTTTTCTGCAGAAAATGTGTGTTATGTTTTTGGGAATTTTTGGAGCAAGTTAACTATCTTATTAAAATACCCGAAAACAGCCCAGTTTTGGATGTTAAAGCTGAAACAATATAAGTAGTGATTTATGTGTCTAAATGACGGTTATGTTATCTGATAATAATCCAACTTGTTATATGTCAACGAAAGTGTTATGTGAAGTATCGTGTGATTGCTCTTGAGTAGTTATAAGTGGAATGTATATATGGGTGTGAACTGTCAAAGTGAGTGCATGTTATGTGGTAGATGCGTGTAGGAACTTTGTGCTCTATTTGAAACTACTAATGGACTAAATGGTAATCATACTAGGACGTGATTGACCAACCTTGACTGTTAGCTATTTTTAAAAGTCCAACCAAGCAACCAAAGGTGAGTTCACACTTTTCTACAAAGCATGGGATTCCCGGTGGTTTGGGAATGGGTTAAGGAACAACAACTATCCCCCTTGGGTGGGATGCAACCTGCGTATTCTTCTTGGGTAGAATACGTACCTCAGTCCTCCTTGGGTAGGACAACCTTAAACTTACTAGACAACAACTCTATCATGAAGTCCCTTATTTTTATATCAACTTAATCGTCGGGCCATTGGCGAATGGGTCATTAGTTAAGTAGCGCTATTAGGTCTGACAAGCCTCACACCGTGCCGCAGAGGACGGTAGTGGACTAATGTACTTGGGCACTTAGTCAATGATGATAGACATTGACGCAGGGCACTCCAACATGACTTAAGTCAGTAGTCGATATGGTAACGGGTCTAGTGGTACACGCAAATTTAATCCCAATAACAAATATAGATAGTGGTAAAAGGGTATCGAACTCAGGGAGTATGTGGAAAGTGTGTTGATTTTATAGCTTTGCAATTAAACTACAATTAACCTAATTTGCAGAAAATAAAGATCAATGATTTGGATTGTTGTTTTAGAAAACTAAATTAATAACTAATTGCAAATAAAGATTGGTTGTTTAACAGATTAGGAGAGCAATGACCATCTTAGGATTTAATTTCTTTTAACAACTGTGTGAAATTTCAACTAGAAAGAGTTACATAGACATAACTCGTACATACATAATCGAAGTGATAAAAGGGAACAAAGTACTCGGATTTCTAAATGCGAGGTTTTTTCCCGATGATCAATTAATCAATAACCAACCCTAACCCTTCCCGTGATATCTCGGTTGCCAACGGCACCAAGAACGTACGATTAAGACTAGAAATTGCAATATCGATTAACAAGCTACAAACAATTATGTATACACCATGATATTCAAGCAACGCAAGTTATCATTCTAGAAATTCAGAAATTAACACACAAAAGTTCAAGAGAAACCTTCACCTAAGATGATCACCGAGAGTTTTAGCCACACATAGCTTGGTGAATCATCATAACAAAGAGTTCAATGTTCATACAAATCGAAATCACAAACCGAATGTTAGAAATTGTTCCAAGCCAAGCAAAATCACCCAAAATCGCCCCTATGTTGTTCTCCAATCGACCAATGATGAGAATATCCCAAAAGACACAATAAAACTGATTTTAATGATGGCAGTTACACTTTTCCGCAGCTTCCACCGTAAATTACGGTATCACCGTAATTTACGGTGATCTTCAAATTGTTACGGTGTGAGTAGTCTGTTTTACAGTGGCATCCAAATGGAATTCAGGTCCACCGTAAATTACGGTGGAACCGTAAATTACGGTGGAAACCTGAATTTTGCACTTTGTTTCATCTTTCGTTCCACGCACGACCCGTTCAACTCCAAACCGTCCAAAGCTGCGTTTTATCCACTTTAAGCTCCCGAACTGCACCTGAAACATAAGCAACCGTAGTCATCTAATTCAAGATAATTACGCGATTAAGTGAAGGATTAATTCTTCTTTTAACATGATTAAGAGTTGTCCTATGGACCACCCGTCAGGTAGCCCCCACGGTATATGGTTTTGGGAACATGGAACTGGATAACTTTTGGTTTTCAAAACAACTTAACAACTTATGGTTTTTGGAACAACATTAAAACAGACAACCAACTCTGAACTCGCCAACATTTTTGTTGATACGTTACTACATGCTTTGCAGGTCGTTAGGTTATTTGCTGGAGCTTGCATTGGAGAAGGAGTCGTTGTGGGACATGAACTGCTGTGTGTTCATGAGAAACTTTATGAAACTTTAAACTTATATTTTGGTTTTGAACTTAATGCTTGCGCTGTTAACTTAGACTTTGCTAAATTGTTTGATACCAATTATATTGTTTGTGTTGGGTTTTATTTACTTACTTATATTGTTCAATATGATTGCTGGCTTGATCCTGGTTAGTCACGCTCCCTGCGGTGATACTCCGCTTGTGGATTTTGGGGGTGTGACAGATTGGTATCAGAGCCATTGGTTATAGTGAACTTGGTTTTAGAAAGGGAAAAATCTTTTTGACAAAAACCAGATTATAACCTGTTCAGTGCTCAACGATCCACGACGACGCTTCGCTCGACGTGCAAGACTCAACACTCTAGGTGGTATGATTTATGCTTGTATTGCATACTTGCTAATTGACATTTACATTGTGTGTTGCACGTGGTATGCCCAGTTAGAGTAGTAGCATGTTATCTACTAGCCCAAATGTGCTCTTTTTGACACCCAACTATTTACTTGAAATTTGACGTGTGGTGATCAAATTCTTTTCCTGTTTTCTCCTCACCCCACTACGACAATTGTTTTATGCGTTCTATATATTCATATGATTGCCTCGACATGACGTCGTCGTTACAGCCAGAATTCAGATCTGACCCTCCGTACATTCGGTGGCACGACAACATTCACGTAGACCAGAGCCGGCCCAAACGAACTCGGATTTAGGAGAACAGTTTACCCACACGTCCATGTCAACAAACCCCATCATCTCCACTAGTCATCGTCACCAGAAACGAAGCAGTCACAGTTACACACATTTGTCGTTGTACAACTCGAAACCCTATTACCCAAACTCTGTTTTGGACCAATGATATACTCATGTGACCATGAGGCAAAGAGCTTTCCTTTCGTGTCGTTGCCACCATCTACCATTACTGGAACTGCCTCTGGAGAACAGAATAGTTGGCGGAATTCTCCGGTTATTTGTTGGATTTTGTTTTCGCTTAATTCTTCGTATGAACATCACCAACCTCCTGTTTCTTCGATCCGCAATCGATATAACGAAACGCTAACAACCATACCATGATTTCTACCGATCACAAGATTACCCCCCCCCCCATTACCCTGTTGGGTGGTTAATTATTATTCTACTTTGATTTACACCTTCGTATACCCAACTTAGCAAGTGGATGCCTCCTAATGATGGGATAGTCTTCGGGACATTCGAGGACGGCGATACGGATTACTCAACCTACATACGGACACGATGAACTACACATTTACCTCACCCCTTTCCCCCTTACACTACAAGAGTCGCACTTTGATCCTACGATAATTTATCTTAATTATGTGAAATCTTTTCGCCAGCCTTTGTACCGACCTATGCTTGTCAATTAATGCAATGCCTAATTTCTACTACTGACTTAGACAAAACCATCATTCCTTTACCACAGTGACACTACGTCCTCGCTTCTCCATGCAGAGACACTAATACGAACTCACTCTAGTTTAGAGAATTTGGAAGGCTCGACTTTCGATCATTGGTGATCACTTCTTGAAACCTTGAGGATGGTGATGTGTTGTTGATACGATCATACCCTCTTGAACATGTTTTCACGTCCTTTCTTTGAAACCTCTTGACTACACAGGCATATTTCAGATTCATTCACACGACTTAAGGAAACTCCTCCGAATTTGTGAAACACCCTAACACGTAATAACCTTGAAAAGACGCAGCGGAAAACGAGCCTTAAAATTTTTTTTCTTTTTTAGCTACATTACTTGCATTAAACCTCAAATTAAATTATATCAAACATTTTTTATACTACAACATACATTCTTAAAATTTATACTTTAAGTCAATACATAAATCAAGCTATGTGACTGCTCTTTTCCGTACAATCCTTGCTATCGACTCGATCAACGTCCGCTTCTCTTCGGTAGTAGTAGTAGTAAAAGAAATCCGTGCGATACCCGTGGACATCACATACAACTTATTCATTAGTCATTAACACACCATACAACATTATTCTACATAATTGGGAGCCGTTTAACAATCTATGATGTAAACATAGATTCATTCAAGCATTCTCTTAAACTCTCTTATCCTAAATTCGGCTTAATCCTTCATAACCCGACAAGCTCATACCTGCATTGCCTGCAAATCTCAAAGCACAACATTTGTAAACATCAATGTCCAAATGTGTTGAAACATTCATCCATGCCTTTAAAACATCTCACATTCACACATGTAAACATTCTTAATTCCTATATACATACAAACATACACACCTGCATATACATATACGCACACATTCACACATCCATACATACATGCGAGCTCTCACTTACCACTTTTAATCACTTAAACGCATATACCTTTACATAATAACGACTTACATGATTTAAATTCTATACTTACCATCCTACGCATCCACTCATTCTTAGACTCGATCACTTATAGACTTCCTTCACTAACACGAAAGGAAAATCCATACCTTCATTATCCGGAGGCTCATAACATCACTTGTGTTCTAGTCCGGCTTCAAAATAAATTATGGATCATTGGAAATCATTAAAACATCGAGTCTAGATGCGAAACCAAACAAGAAATGGTTTTGATAACTTAATAATGCATAGAAACAAGTTTCATGAGTCAAAACAACAAAATTCAAACAAATTTCGGAAATTTAGGGCATCGCCGTACGCGACGGTTATAAGGGGTGGGCGTCATGCGACGCCACGCCCCGTTTTCGACAGAAAGTATGTCCTTTGCTGCTGCAAATGCCCAGCTCCATTTTTGACAATTTTTCAAACTTATAGTTGCCATATCTTTCATTCTAGATGCCCGTTTTGCGTGATTCTTTTTCCTACGCGTCCGTAATTAAAATACGGATCTGTTCATCATAATTACTTGCATAAAATCCAGTTTATAAGTTAAAAGCTTAAAAATCCCTTTTTCGAGTATTCGACCTGTTTAGTCTCTAAGTACATTACATGGTTACTATCTACAATCGATCTAACATTCTTATCCATTTAGGCTTACCAAGCATTTGCGTTTTCGCTCCCATTACGGGGTTCACGTACCCGTTTACGTTCACCAATTTATTTGTATCTTCCTAAAAACTTAATCCACATTTAACCTCTTAATTTATTCGACCCGTTCAGGGGACTTTTAAGTATTTAAGCATCAAGCTCGCTCTTTACTTTTCGCATTTTTATATTAATTAACTACTTTTGGTCACAACTATCATTCTTACCCTAGTAATCTTAATTGTTATATGTTCATACATAACTCCCTACACACGCTAATAAGTGAGTCGGATGTCACTTACCTTGTGCATCCGTGTTCGTAATCGCTTCCTTGCCTCATGGGAATAAGAAATCAAAATCAAAACCCTAAACACCCCACCCCCCTTATGTGCGTCGACCATGAGACCCCCCCCCCCTTCTGCGCAAACCCTAGCTCTTGTTCAACTTCTTGATTCGCCTCCTTCTTCCTCGTAATCCCTTCTCTTGCTCCAAGGTTAGTATTCTTGATTTAGATTGTGATTCATGGTGTGATTTTATGGAAAACATGGCTGTGATTTTTAGTTGACATGTTAGGGTTTTGTTGTTACATGATTTATTTCGTTTGAATATGCGATTGGTTGAATTAATCGATGATATGTGTGCATAAATGATCATTAGCAGCATTTCTTGATAAAAATCATGATGTTTATATCTAGGGTTTTGTGATTTTGATGTGGTTAGATGGTAATTGATGGTTAGCCTATTGTTGGTTGTTATTAGGAAGAGTCTGGATCGTTTACACGCGTTTTGGTATCGTTTAAATGTGAAAGAACATGCTGATTGACGAAAACAGCCAACTTCAGTTGGCTGTAAACGGACAGTTATAATTCGAAAAATTGATTTTCTGAAGTCTATATTATACGTTTTCGAAAAAAGCTTCAAATGGCACTGGAATCATATTTTTTTGAGGTCGTTTGCTATTTTTAAAGGTCCATTTTGTACAGCAGCAAAAGCTGCGTTTTTTCTGCAGAAAATGTGTGTTATGTTTTTGGGAATTTTTGGAGCAAGTTAACTATTTTATTAAAATACCCGAAAACAGCCCAGTTTTGGATGTTAAAGCTGAAACAATATAAGTAGTGATTTGTGTGTCTAAATGTCGGTTATGTTATCTGATAATAATCCAACTTGTTATATGTCAACGAAAGTGTTATGTGAAGTATCGTGTGCTTGCTCTTGAGTAGTTATAAGTGGAATGTATATATGGGCATGAACTGTCAAAGTGAGTGCATGTTATGTGGTAGATGCGTGTAGGAACTTTGTGCTCTATTTGAAACCACTAATGGACTAAATGGTAATCATACTAGGACGCGATTGACCAACATTGATTGTTAGCTATTTTTAAGAGTCCAACCGAGCAACCAAAGGTGAGTTCACACTTTTCTACAAAGCATGGGATTCTCCGTGGTTTGGGAATGGGTTAAGGAACAACAACTTTTTCCCTTGGGCGGGATGCAACCTGCGTATTCTTCTTGGGTAGAATACGTACCTCAGTCCTCCTTGGGTAGGACAACCTTAAACTTACTAGACAACAACTCTATCATGAAGTCCCTCATTTTTTATATCGACTTAGTCAATGATGATAGTCATTGACGCAGGGCACTCAAACATGACATAAGTTAGTAGTCGATATGGTACTGGGTCTAGTGGTTTACAACATGGGGTAGCCCCCATGGTATATGGTTATGGGAACATGGAACTGGATAACTTTTGGTTTTCGAAACAACTTAACAACTTATGGTTTTTGGAACAACATTAAAACAGACAACCAACTGTGAACTCGCAAACAGTTTTGTTGATACGTTACCACATGCTTGGCAGGTCGTTAGGTTATTTGCTGGAGCTTGCATTGGAGAAGGAGTCGTTGTGGGACATGAATCGTTGTGTGTTCATGAGAAACTTTATGAAACTTTAAACTTATATTTTGGTTTTGAACTTAATGCTTCCGCTGTTAACTAAGACTTTGCTAAATTGTTTGACACCAACTATATTGTTTGTGTTGGGTTTTATTTACTTACTTATATTGTTCAATATGATTGGTGGCTTGATCATGGTCAATCACGCTCCCTGCGGTGATACTCCGCTTGTGGATTTCGGGGGTCTAACAGTAGTGATGATAGAAGTACAAGATTTGAGGAGAAATACTTACGAGATGGCCTTGAATCGAGAGAAAAGTGCTTGAAAGTGACTTGGGAGCGTTTGGTCGAATGGAGCTGTCATATCAGTGAACAGTAGCGTGTACGGCGGTATTTATAGGGTGAGAGAGAGAGAGTAAGGCAGTACACGCCGGGGTCGAATGGATGTCTGGTCGGATGGCCATCCGATCGGATGGTCATCCGGACGGATGTCCATTTGATCAAATGGTCATTCGACCAGTCGAGTTGTGCGAGTTAGTTTTCCAACCTTCGTTTCGTGCATTAAGCGTTGCATTTAAGCGAGTTGCGAGTAAGCGTTGCGTTGAGATAACCACATAACATTAAACAAGTAATCACACAATTTACACACATAATCACTAAGTTGCATAAAAGTAAGTCTGTGTTTCGAGTTTCGTTGCGATAGCGCTTAGTCTAACATGCAATATATTATGCGATAAAGTGTGTTTGAGTAGTATGTTTTGTGAACTGCGTTAAATGCGATAAATGCGTTTTGAATAAGCGTTGTGAACGCGTTGTAGAATATAGTTTAAAGTGTAGTCTAACTCCGAGCTTTCAAGATATTGTCTCGTATCTTGAGGATCTTGTCTATCGTTTCTTGTATTAACTCAGGACCGGTAATTTGTGCGTCTCCGATCTTGTGCCACACAATAGGCGATCGACATTTTCTTCCATATAATGCCTTAAATGGTGCCATTTGAATACTAGCGTGATAACTGTTGTTGTACGAGGATTCGACTAAAGGTAAATGCGAATCCCAATTACCACCAAAATCTATAACGCACGAATGAAGCATGTCTTCAAGGGTGCGAATCGTGCGTTCAGTCTGACCGTCGGTCTGGGGATGGAAATCCGTACTGAGATTAAGAGTAGTACCGAGAGTGGATTGAAAAGTTTCCCAAAGGCGCGAGGTAAATCGACCATCGCGGTCAGAGATGATGTCACGAGGTGTCCTATGTCGACAAATGACCTAGTCGGTATAGATTCGTGCTAATCGTTCAACCTTATAGTCTTCTCGTATCGGGAGGAAGTGGGCGGATTTCGTAAGACGATCAACGATAACCCAAATGCTATCGTGACCTGATGGCGTGCAATGGAGTTTCGTAATGTAGTCCATAGCTATACTCTCCCATTTCCACATCGGGATCTCGGGTTATACGAGTAAGCCAGAGGGTCGTTGATGTTCAGCCTTAACTTTTGAGCAAGTTAGGCATTTCAAAACGTAGAGAGTGATATCCTTCTTCATCTCTGGCCACCAATACCTGGCACGGAGGTCCTGGTACGTCTTATCGGCACTGGGATGAATGGAATATCAAGACTTGTGGGCTTCAGTCAGCAAAACCTCTCGGAGATTATTGCGACTAGGAATCCAAATGCGGCCGGGATATTGAAAAATACCATTCGGTTTATTCACTAGTTGGTTTTCGGTTCCAAGTATTCGTTCTTCCTTCAAGGTACTTTCGAGAAAACACACGTGTTGAGCATCGCGAATGAGAGCTTCGAGGTCGTGTTGGGCTTGAACGTTATGAACACTATGTAAATAGCTTCGTCGGCTAAGAGCATCGGCCACGATATTCGCTTTGCCAGGGTGATAGCGAATCTCGTAGTCATAGTCGTTAAGTAATTCTACCCATCGGCGTTGGCGCATATTCAGCTCTTTCTGGTTCAAGATGTGTTGTAGGCTCTTATGATTGGTACCATACAGGTAGTGTCGCCAAGTCTTCAACGCAAAAACGACTGCACCGAGTTCGAGATCGTGGGTTGTGTAGTTCTTCTCATGGACTTTGAGTTGACGAGATGCATACGCGATAACCTTATCTCGTTGCATAAGAACACAACCAAGACCTAGGTTAAAGGCATCGCAATAGACAACAAAGTCCATTGGGTAGCGCGAGTATGGGAGCGTCGCAAAGCATGCGCTTGAGAGTTTGAAAGGCATTCTCTTGTTTGGTTCCCCAAACAAAAGTCTTGTCTTTATGCGTAAGAGAGGTAAGAGGAACGACGATTTTAGAGAAATCAGCAATAAATCAGCGGTAATAACCCGCCAATCCGAGAAAAGAACGAACGACGGGGTTTTCGGTGTAATCCAACTCTTAACTGCTTCAATCTTCGCGGGATCGACGTGAATACCTTTACTGTTGACGATGTAACCGAGGAATTGAACCTCCTCGAGCCAAAATTCTCACTTGGAGAACTTAGCGTAGAGGCGATTCCCTTGGAGAAGCTCGAGAACCAAACAAAGATGTTGCGCATGTTCAGCTTTCGACCTCATGTAGATAAGGATATCATCGATGAACACGATGACGAAGTGGTCGAGAAAGGGTTTACACACGCGATTCATTAAATCCATGAAAACCGCGGGTGTGTTTGTAAGTCTAAAGGGCATAACAACAAATTCATAATGCCCGTAGCGAGTACGAAAAGCGGTTTTGGGGATATCTTCCTCCTGAATTCGTAGTTGATGATAACCAGAGCGTAAATCGATCTTAGAGAAACACGTAGTGTCTTGCAATTGATCAAACAAATCATCGATTCGGAGTAAGGGATAGCGATTCTTGATAGTAAGCTTATTGAGTTCCCTATAATCGATACACATTCGGAACGATCAATCCTTCTTTTTCACGAAAAGGATAGGTGCGCCCCAAGGAGATGTGCTAGGGCGTATGAAGCCTTTATCAAGCAATTCCTGGAGTTGACTAGAAATTTCACGCATTTTGGATGGAGCGAGACGATTAGGGGCTTTAGCAACGGGGTTAGCTCCAGGAATGAGGTCGATTCGAAAATCGATATCACGAGACGGGGGTAGACCGGGTAAATCGTCAGGAAAGACATTAGGAAAATCACGAACCACAAGTACCTTTTCCATCGGTTTCTTTTCCTTCTCCGCTACTACGATGTGAGCCAAGAAAGCCATGTATTCCTTTCGGAGATAGTTGTTGGCTTGAATGCACGACATGAGTTTCAATTCCTTCGAAGATACTTCGCCATACACACAAAGTTGGTCGCCATTAGCAAGAGAGAAACGAATCATTTTTTTCAAAACGGACAACTTCAGCACGATTTTCACGAAGAAAATCCAAGCCTATTATGATATCGAAACTACCAAGTTGCATCGAAATGAGATCGATCGGGAAAACGTGATTGTTGAGTTCAACTGTACAATCACAGAGAATAGAACTAACGGTGACGGTTCTTCTGGGGGCAATTTCTACGTCGAACGTCGTTGGGAGGTTAGCGCGTTTACGATTTAGGAGCTTTTAGAATTCAAACGACAAAAAACAGTTATTGGCTCCAGTATCAAATAAACACGAAGCATAAATTCCGTTAACGAGAAACGCACCATTGACAACATTATTGTCAGTCTGAGCCTGGCGGACGTTGATGTGTTCTTCCGCGGGCTGCTGGTTGTGGTTGTTGCTGCTGCGGTGGTTGCTACGGTTATTGTTTCACCACACGGTTCGGGCAGACATTAGCGAAGTGGTTTAGGTCACCACAAGAGTAGCAAGCTCGCCCATGAGCAGCGGGGCAGGAGCTGCTTGGTTACCCGGGATAGCGAGAGGTTGAGTTGGTGGTGCGGGAGGAGCTTGAGCTGGAGCTTGTTGACATGGGCCAGTGCGACAGTTCGCTGTGAGGTGTCCATAGAGGTTGTAGTGGACACAGAAACGACATGCTATCCCAACTGGGTGATGATAGGTACAAGTAGGGCACGGAGGATGAGGACCAGTGTACGCACACTTAGCAGGTGGTGCGTTGGTCACAGGTGCTGCCACTTGGCGGTTCTGATTGGCGTTGGGTTGGACGGGAACAGCGTTGAGAGGAGCGGCGGTAGTAGCGTAGTTCTTGTTGTTGTTACCCTTGCGTTTGCGTCCTTGACGTGAAGGCTTTGAAACTTGAGATGCTGCAGTGTCGGTAGCGGGAGTAGCAGTGACTTGGTTGAGGTTTTGAAATAAGCAACCAAAACTCGCTTATAATTGATCTCAGCGGCGAGTTGGTAAGTCTCCTCAATGGTAGCAGGTTTAGCTGCCTGCACAAAGTCAGCCACACAGTCAGGTAGAGCGTAGATATACTTCTTGATTGTGATATCCGGAGTTGTCACTTGCCTAGGACAGATGATACTAAGCTGCTTGAAGCGAGCGGTGAGACCAGCGTTGTCACCTCCTTGTTTGATATGCCAGAATTCATTCTCCAGCTTTTGCACCTCATGAGGAGGACAGAACTCCTTCATCATAAGCTCCCTGAACTCTTCCCATGAAAGGTCGTAAGTTGCATCATTGCTGCGCCTGTTGCGCTCCACAGTCCACCAGTCCAGAGCCCTGGACAGAAAAACTCCAATAACATTAACAGTACGCAGACTTTCTAGGCATCCGCTTTGCCTGAAGGTGACTTCGATTGAGTCAAACCACTGGAACATAGCACTGGGTCCATCTTCACCCATGAAGTTAGTAGGACCGCAGGCCTTGAATTGCTTAAAGTTGAAGGGCGTTTTTGAAGAGTCGCTCTTCGATTCGACAGACGATTTGCTGCTGACCTCGTTGATCTCACTGACAATCTGAGGTATGACTTTAGCCATTTCCTTGGCTACGAGAGAAGCGATGCGCTTGTCATCTCTGCTTCTTCTCTGAGCGTTTCGGTGAGTGTGAGAGCCAAGGGAAGACATTGTCTGCAGCAGACATCGTCATAGGATTCAGGCGAGATTCGATTATATCGGGTTTTGAAAAGTTAGCATTTTACCATCCTCTTTTATGTAAAGCTCAGGAACACGTAGGCACGTAAACACATAGGCACATAGTCACGTAAACACATAGTTCACATAAGCACGTAGGCACATAAGCACGTAGGGGCACATAATTCACGTAGACACATCACAAGGTTCTTCTATATTTTTCACGTATTCACCTATCTTTCAAGTGCGTGATTCGCGTTCGAGAGTTGCGAGTGATAGCGAGCAGCGATAGCGAGTAACATAGCGAGTAGTATAGCGTTGAGCGTAGCGTGCGAGAGTTCGTAGTTTGAGTTGCGATTAGTTAGCGTTTGAGATTCGATAGCTGTGCGAGTTGTGCGCGTTTAATAAACGATGAGCGGAAAAGTTGAGAGTGGTATAAAATCGTAGCGTGCGTGGTCTGGAGACTTTACGTTTTCCGCTAAATGGATAAAATAATAAATCGTAAAATAAAAGCAATGACGCGTGAAATCAGCGAAAGTGGGCTTAGAATCAAAACAGAGCGTCCTAGGTGTTAGACATTGACTACCTAAAGCGATTCGACTATTCACAACAATCACGAGTGCACGCTTTGGCCTAATAGACTGTGCTCTCGCTAAAATATGGCGAACGACACGCATCCTTTCGGTTACTTACATAAATCGAGTCATTGGAATCTATCGAGACTTTGGTGAGAGAGTTTTGTAAAACCATAGTAGAGATTGGAACTAGTCATTAAGATGCGGGTTTCACCCCTAACTTAAGGACTTGGCTCCTGGAAGTGTGGCAAAACCACAAGATAGAGAGGGAGAATTTTGCCGAGATATGGATTTCACTCCTGACTCGACAAAGATTCTCGTTCTGAGAGTAGAAATTATGCGTAGAGTGAGCAATATTATCGAGAGTTCTTGGTCTTCACACCTAATCTCGACCAAATCACTCGATTGTGTTAGGCGAGTATTTTCGAAAATGTGTGTATTGTGTCTGCCTTAGGAAAGGCTAAGTAGTTTCCGGCCTTAGGAAAGGCCTTCTTCGCGCGAAGCTGTATTATGCGGTGTTCGCACGAAGATGTAGTTTTCAAGTGAGAGTGACAATAATGGGTTCGTGCAAACGGTCTGTTGGTACTTAGACCATAGACTAGGTCAATCCTAAGACTCAGAATCCTGGACTAGGTCGAGTCTTCCTAATTCCCTATAGTTATGGCTCTGATACCAATCTGTCACATCCCAACCGATGGCGGAAACTTTGGGGCGTGGCACTGAGCGAAAGAGATTGTTTACGAGAATCCATAACAACTATTAATGTCAATATATTTAACGTTTAACGTCCCATACCATCAAACATATAAAGCAAACAGTCATTACAAATTTCAGTCTCATAAACAAAACATTGTTCCGACAACTCAGATTTCTTATTCGGTGGGTTTCTAGACTTCCTACTAGATTCATCAAAGCAAGCTTAGCATCCTATCAACCTGTCACATACGTTAAAATAAAATCAATACATAAAATGTAAAGGTGAGTACACAAGTTTGCATAGCATATAGTATGAGAAAGCGTTTACGCATAACCAGCATGTAACACATAGAAATGTAAATCACGTAAGTTATCGACAATGACGCATGCAACCGACATGACTGCGTGTTGTAGAATGCACAACACATTTTCACCACTGTGAACATGTGAAGTAAGGCCCTTAACAACCCCTGAACAAACAGGTGCTGAGTCCAAACTATAGTACTATCGTTGCTAAGGTGTCAGGCAAACAATCACTGTGTAAACATAACATACAAACATTCATCGAATCACGTATAACATGCGAGTGTGGTTAGCGTTTATAAAGAGTTGAGTATTATGTGCATTGTGTGCTGATACAGAAAACGTATGTAACACCCAAAAGTGCGTTAAGCGAAAAAGGGTTCTAGTATACTCACAGTGAGTTCACGGTTGTTAAACACGCACTGTAATGGATTGAAGGGAGCGCGTTGGAGTTAGCCTGAGTATTGAACAGTAGCATAAGCGTGTAAACAGAGTGTCTAATGGTGAGTCGAACGGGTGAATACCCATTCGATCGGATGGTCATCCGAGCCGATGACCATTCAAATGGATGGCCATTCGAATGAGTTGTGGGTGTTTGTAAATTGATTCAAAACTTTTGAAGTTTTCGTTGTAGTATTTAAACAAGTCATTTGGTCGGATGGTCATCCGGACGGATGGCCATTCGATCGGATGGCTATTCGATCAAGAGTTTGGTAGTTTGAAGTTTAACCAAATCGTTTTGAACAAGGGATAGTATAAAGGACAGATCACATGGTCGAATGGTCATTCGATCGGATGGCCACTTGAGTGGGCGATCTGTTTATTTTGAAAACTTTTGTAAAATTTTCTAAGTTTTGAAGTTTAACGGAGACTACGTGACGACGTGTCAAACAACGGGAAACCATATCAAGTCCAGCTCAGTCAATCGGATGGGAACCACCCCATTCAATCAGATTAACTGTCCCTGATGAGATTTCATGTTCAACCCGTGAATCGATCGTCTCTCTGGGGGAAGTTCGTTTTCAAACCGGCTCTGAACTAAGGAACGAGTCTTAAGTCAGTTTGAGTCCAAATTCCATCGGTTTTGAGTATAAAGTGAAGGAAAAGTTGAAGAAAACTGAAAAGAGTTGAAAAGAGTTGAAATCTTGTTGAGATTTGTGTTAAATAGTATGGAAATCCTTTAGATCTGGGCAAATCTTGATGAGATGATGTTACACAACAGTTTGCTTATGCAACCGAGTGAGAACCACCTTCAAGGAGCCCAAATCAGGTGATTTCAAGATGAAAACGTGTGATTTTGATGGAGAAGATGGTGGAGAAGTGTGTAGTGATGATGGAAGTACAAGATTTGAGGAGAAATACTTACGAGATGGCCTTGACTCGAGAGAAAAGTGCTTGAAAGTGACTTGGGAGCGTTTGGTCGAATGGAGTTGTCACATCAGTGAACAGTAGCGTATACAGCGGTATTTATAGGGTGAGAGAAGGAGAGTAAGGCGGTGCACGCCGGGGTCGAATGGAAGTCTGGTCGGATGGCCATTCGATCGGATGGTCATCCAGAAGGATGTCCATTCGATCGAATGGTCATTAGAGCAGTCGAATTGTGCGAGTTAGTTTTCCAACCTTCGTTTCGTGCATTAAGCTTTGCGTTGCGTTTAAGCGAGTTGCGAGTAAGCGTTGCGTTGAGATAACCACATAACATTAAACAAGTAATCACACAATTTACACATATAATCACTAAGATGCATAAAAGTAAGTCTGAGTTTCGAGTTGCATTGCGATAGCGTCTAGTCTAACATGCGATGTATTATGCGACAAAGTGTGTTTAAGTAGTATACGTTGCAAACTGCGTTAAATGCGATAAATGCGTTTTGAATAAGCGTTGTGAACGCGTTGTAGAATATAGTTTAAAATGTAGTTTAACCCACTGCGATAATCGAAATCTCGAGAGTACAAGTCAATTAAGCAAGAAATGATAGATCTACGTAATGACCCGGAAAGTCAGGTTGTTACACTTCACCCCTCTCACAATCATTCAGACCACATAAAAATCAAACCCTAATCTCATACACTCTTGCATACGAAGAATAGCCTCTAATCTCTCCTACTCTTAATCAAATGAAGAAACAATCATAATCAAATGGAAGAAATCATCAAGATTAACGTCTAGACTAGTGGGACATTCAAACTTGTAACTCCAAAAATGAGGTATGTTGGTGGCAAATCCACACTTTTAAACTTAGATGTCGATAAGTTGCTGTTTTTTGAGCTAGTAGACTATGCAATGGAGAATGGTTCATACGATTCCAAATATTTTCACCTTTATTGTTGTGTACCTGGTGGTGATGGTAGATTGAGAAGGTTAGTTAGTGACAAAGATGTCATGGACATGGCGTTGTTTGTAACTGATGATGAAATAGTTGATGTTTATGTTCAAATGGGTCCCATAAAATCCTTAGGCCCATTCCAGTAGCCAACCCACTTCTTCTAGCTTAAGCATGAGCCCTAGTAAACCTTATGGGAAGTCTACCGCAAGCAGACTTGCATCACCAGGTAAGGATAATGTTGTAACACTACCAAGTAAACCTATAACTAGTTTTAGGAGGTCAACTGCAAGCAGACTTGCATCACCAGCTAAGGATAATGTTGTTGCACCAATAGTTGTAACACAACCACCACCAGTTGAACCACCATCAGGAGTTACATCACTAGCCATGAATGTTAGGTTTGATGAACCTCCTATATCACTTGAACCAATTAAATAAGAACCACCTGTTTTAATATGTGGGGAAGATGAACCACGTGGTGTAACAGTTAAGGGAAGTTCAGATGAAGAAGGATGGTAAGAAGAGGAAGGTTTAGAAGATTCTGATGATGTTAACTATGAAGTTGATTTGGCTGATGATGGGACATACAAAGATGATGATGAAGAGTGGTTAGATTCGGTTGGTCCAATAAAACAAGTAAATGAAGAAGAAATTGTGTCCAAGCAAAAGTTGGTTGCTGAATGTTTAAAACAAAATGATAATGTACCAAGTAACTTGAATGATGTAGGGTATTCTCATGTAGAAACATATAGAAGTTATGAAGACTTTGATGGTAATGTTCCTGTTGTGAATGACCAGATATATTGGAGTAGCTTTAAATGGGTTGGGATAAGGTTCCCTACTATGGATTTCTTCAAAGATGATATGAGAAGGTATGTTTGTTGGTGCACTTGTGTCTGTACTTTGTCTGTATTTTGTCATGATATAAAACGATGTCTTTTGTTAGTCTTGTTTACGTCTTATGTTTGTTAATATGTGTGTTTGATGTAAGTTTGACCAAGTCAACCATCCTCCTGGTTTGACTTGGCCAAACAGTTAGAACATGTTTGTAATATGTTTGTGTCAAAGGATGAGTCATCGAAGGATTGTTTATATCCTTCGATGAGCTCGAAGGATAAACCTTCGATGGATGTAGATGGACCTCGAAGGATATCATCCTTCGAGGTATATGTGGATCCTTCGGTAGGTTTCAGATCGATAGATGATCTTTCGATCAGTCTACCTGATCCTTCGACCAGACGATCTGTGATGGGTATATATACTCATGTAATGTGTTCACTTTAGTGTGTGAGTGAACTTAGTCTTGTAGAGAGCGTATTTTCAGTTTGGTCAAGGGCTATAACCGTGTCCACTGAAATACAAGAGAAAACTTTGATATCTTGTGTGTCTACCTTTCTCTTTGTAGCTTGTGTTCTCATATAAACTACCGGTTTGCATTCTAGCTTGGATTCCGCACTTGCTAATGTGTTAAACATAACAAGGATAAGGTTTAACCTCAACCTCCGAGGGACTTACAAGTGGTATCAGAGCCGTGGCTCTTTTCCTTGTTAAAAACCGAGTTTATACAAGACTTTGGAGTGTTTGGACAAAAACTCACATGGTTTAGCACCCGTTTTTAGTGTTTTTCTCGCATTTCTAGACGTAAAAACGTGTTCTAAACTAACCGGGTGTGTTAAAGGACGGGTTGGGTAACTTAAAAACTTGTTTTTAAGAAGTTTGGTAATTTCCGGCCAAATTCCGGCTTACTCCGGTGACCGGTTTTCTGGATAAGAACCTTCCTTTTTAAGTAATATTTTATTGGGTCAAATCTGGTTTGGTAAAAAGTATGGTCTGAACATACCTTCTGCCGAAAGCTTTCTACCAACCAATCACCTTTAAACCAACCTGTCACTTTTTATCAACTGTGTCAGTACAGATCGAAGGATATCCTTCGAAGTCGAAAGATCATCTTTCGATCAAAGGAAGTTCGATAGATAATCATCCTTCGAACATCCTTTGAAGTCTGTGACTTATCCTTCGATCCAAGGAATCTTTTCGAAGGATATATATTTCGATCTACAGTTCTTATTCGAAAGATAAGGATCTTTCGATTGGAGAATCTTTCAAAATCATTGTTCGAAATTCAACAGTGATTTTTCGAACACTGTTGATCCTTCGAACAAGTATTGATCCTTCGATCCTAGTCTGTTTAAGTTTAACAAGTTTGTGTTTTTCAGGTCTTTCGATCAGGGATCCTTCGGCTGGTTGTTTTCATTCGAGATATTAACATAGTTTGTGAAAATTAAATTTTTAAAAAGGGAAAACTTATTTTTCAAATTTTAAATCAATTTTCACTTAATATATTAATTTTTATAAAATGGGAACAAACGGTCAGTGGGATCCAACCGCGTGGACTCAAACAACTTTGACTCCACAATCATCAGCTACGCAATCATCAGCTACGCAATTTGCGTCAGATTTCAACAAAACCGCATGGATGCAGGCTATTGCCCCACCTCAAGCTACAATGATAACTACAAATCAATGGGCATTGGTCACAAATCAAAGCAGCAGCATTCAAGCAATGATGCAGAACGACAGTGAAACTGGTACAAGCACAAAACCGCCAAAGCTAAATCACATCAATGATTGGGGATGGTGGAAAGAAAGGCTGAGAACTTATGTTCAGGGGCAAGGTCAAGATCTATGGATGTGCTTCTTCACTGCATTTGAAAATGATTTGGAAGTTGCAGGATCTAATCCACAAACTTACAGCACTATGTCTGATGAAGATAAGAAGAAATTTGAGTTAGAAAAGAAAGCATTCATGATTCTCACACAAGCTCTTCACAGAGACATTTACCACCAGTTTGTTTACTGCACGACTACTAAAAGCTTGTGGGATATGCTCACGTTACGATGTGAAGGAAATGCTCAATCTAGAAAGATCAAGCAAGAATTACTGAAGAAAGAGTTTGAAGGATTCACGTGTATGGAGAATGAGACTTTGGCAGAGTTATCTACAAGGTTCCATTACTTGTTGAGCGAGATGTTTGCTTTTAGAGTCACTGCCACTCCACAAGAAATGGTGAAGAGATTCGCTGATAGCTTACCATCAAAGTGGAGCAGTTTTCTTGAAATTCTCAAAGAAAATGGTGTTCTAGACACAATCACCGTTTATGAGTTAATTCAAAAATTGGAGAACAAGGATGTAGAAGAAAAGCTTAAAGCAAAAAGAACACTAACTCCTCAAAATCCAGAGATGTACTATGGGATTGCAGGAGGTATCAGTGGAGAAAAACCAGCTTCTCAACACGCGAAGCTTGAAACAGCTTTCATCTCAAACACCGGACCTTCCACAACAAATCAATTTGATCCTTCAGCATACACGATGTATTCAAGACCAGATTCTTCTTCTCAACAACAGTATGTGAAACCGACAGCTCAGCAATTCACACCACCGCCTTTCTTAGACCCAAGCAGAGCTCAGCAGCAACAACCGCAACAGCAAGGGTTTTATGGAAGCTCTTCAAACTTTCAAGCCACTTCCAATTCGAACACAGTCAGATTAGACACTTCCAACTTTTCTAAAGTCAGTGTCGAAATAGCCAAGGAGCATATGGAGATGTTGAACACCTTGGTTAGTGCTTATTGTGGATTGGTCGCAGGTCAGATTGGGAATATCAATCTAACCAATGAAGATTATCAGCAAGTGGATCGAGAAGAGTTTGAAATGATGGATATCAAATGGGCTCTTGCTAGTGCAATTCGAAGAGCAAAGGAGTTTATGGAAAGGACGGGGAGAACCAACTTGGATAGCAACAACAACACCAAGTATGGTTTTGATAAGAATGCTGTCACTTGCTTCAATTGTGGTGAAAAGGGTCACTTCAAGCGGGAGTGTCAGAAGCCACCTAAGCAAGGAAATCAGAATCCCTTCAGGAATCAAGGACAGCCACAACAGCAACTGAACAACAATTCTGTCAGATCAATAGTTCCCGTTGGAGGAAATGCATCTGGATCCACAAACACTAATCCCCACAGAGGATTGGTTGTTCAAGCTGATGAAATCTGCAACTGGAACCTTCAGCTTGGAGAAGGAGGAAATGGTGGAACAGCATGTTATGCTAAAGTGATTGAGAAGGTAGTAGAACCCGTGTCTGCTGGTGAATCTTCAGAAGATGAAGATAGTTCCGGTTATAGTGGGAGCATGGATGGGGAATCACTTGATGCTGGTGATTTATCAAGTGATGCTTTAGATTTGGAAGTTGATGAGCTTTTGGCTGAAGCTGAAGCATTATGCAAGAGGAGATCTATTCTCTGCCAGAGATCTGCTGGAACTTCCGAGAAGCTTGCTCAGTTCTTATCTGAAGATGGATCTTTTTCTTTTCATACAGCCTTTATGGCTCACGTAGAAGGTCAGACTTCTCAGGTATGTGATACTAATTCTGACTCTATTTCTGTTCCTATTGAATGTGCAAAGTGTTTAAAATATGCAGAAAAGGAAAGTCAGTTTGAAATCACACACAAACACAATCAAGAATTGATTGTAGATCTTTCTAAAGCAACCGAAGCTAACTTGTTTTTAACCAGAAATGAAAAGGAATTTAAAGCAACAATTGCGTCATTAAGACATGATGTTTCAGAATTACAAAAGGCTGTTTTGCGAAAACAACATGCTAACAATAATCTTATTGACACAATTGAAAAGCAAATGGTAGAGTTAGCAACAGCTCGATGTGAATGTGAGACAATTAAGCAGAAACTGGAAAGCTATTCCAATTCCCGCTATGTATTGGATCACATCATTAACGTTCAAAAGGAAAAGGGGGATGCAAAATGTATTGGATTCAAATCATGTCCTCCCCCAATGAATCACAATTACTCCAAATTGCCTGATGACGAGGATATGCCCCGTTTTGAACCTACTGTGCCACTCGATCTAGATGACTTTGCAGCAGGCCTCGGGTTCACAACTGGTACATCATCCTCGGGTCAATCAGAATCTGAGAATGTGACAGATTCATCGTGTGTTAAGGAACAGAGTCCTCCCATTGTTGAGGATGCTGATTCTTCGGACGATGAATCTGAAGAAATTGTGAAACAACAGTCTAACTCGGTTACAACAGATATTCCAATCGAGAATCACATCTTGTGTGATCCACCAGTGAAACCGAGTAAGACTGAAATGTCAAAAGCAATGAAGTCCATTGTATCTAGCCTTGAAGGGAATAATTTGTTGTACACGCTCAAAGGAGATAGCAAAATCTACTCTAACAAAGATTTTCCAATTAAAAATGTAAATCAAGATTTAATTGAGCAAATTTTTGAAGGATGCACTGATAAGTTATGGGGAACAAAAGTGGCAAAGTTACTGTCACTCAATGTGATCCAATTCCGTGTGAACAAATTAGAAAACAATACGGAAACCAAAAACTACCAATTGAGCGAAAACAACAAGTCAACTCCGGAAAGGGTAAGGTACAGGGAAAGAAGGCTCAGAACAAGAATGTTCAAGCACCTAAAGTTCAGCAGCCTAAGACTGAACAACCAAAGGTTTAACAACCTAAAGTTGAACAGTCTAAGGCTACTCAACCTAAGGCTGCACAACCTAAAATTCAACAATCAAAGGTTGAGCAACCTAAGGTTCAACAACAAAAGGTGCAAAACAAAAGAGCTCCTGTTAAGAAACGAGAACCGAAAATGAACTTTGTTGGATCCACGGGTTCAGACAAACTTGAAACATTTCAGGATAAATCTAACGTTGATTTTGTAAAACAAGTTAGAATTTTAAAACGAAATGATCAGAATAATTACACCCAACACACCAACGGATGTGATTTAGGTCCAAGCACGTCTAGATCACAAAGTTCATCGTCTAGTTCTCCGTCTGGTCATCAACATGTTTCTCCGAAGTTTGTAGAGCGGAGAACATGTTTTGAATGTGGCACAGTTGGGCATATTGTAAGATATTGCCCACACGTGCAAAAGCTGAAGTCAAAAACGAGTGCTCCCCAAGAAATCGATTACCAAAAACGACCAGTTTCCCCGAAACAGGACCCACGTGTCTTGAAAGAAAGGGAAAAGAAGTTAAAGCAAAAGAATCAAAAGGTAATTGAAAAGGCCTTAAAATCAGAGGTCAAAGAAGAAAAACCTGTACAAGCAAAACCTGAAACTGTAAAACCAGTAAATGCTAAAACAATAAATTCAAATACTGGTAAAAGACAAACAGCTTGGAAGCAAAAGCAGGTAATTCAATCAGGGGGAGCACCACAGGTTCTTTTTCCTAATCATCAAGTGATTGAAATCACTTTCCTTGATGATCAAGGACGACCCAAGTCCACAAAGGCTTGGGTCCCCCTCTCAAACTGATAAGTTAGTTGCATGTGCAGGCGGCTCTAGGAGGAACTATTAATCGTCATTGGATTGTTGATAGTGGGGCTTCCAGGCACATGACGGGTGACTATCGTCTTCTTTTCGATGTGCGAAGTATAAGAGGAGGATATGTCGCGTTTGCTGGAGACAAAGGAGGGTATATCACCGGCGAAGGAATGATCTCAAATGGAGTTGTGAGTTTCGACAAAATCAATTATGTGCAACAGTTGGATCACAATCTCCTGAGTGTTTCTCAGATCTGCGACAAGAAGTTCACCGTGCATTTTGATGATGCCGGTTGTTATGTGCTGAAGCCAGGATTCAAAATTCCCGAAGAATGGATTCTCTTTTCAGCACCAAGAGTTAATGATTTGTATGTCCTCGATATGAGCCAAGCAATAACTAAGTCCAAACAAGTTACTTGCTTTATTTCAAAAGCCACTGAAAAGGAGACGATCTCTTGGCACAGACGGATGGGTCATATTCACCTCAGAAAAATGAATCACCTTGTCAAAAACAATCTGGTGAGAGGTGTAAATGTGCAGAATTTTCAACTTCAAGATGTCTGTGTGCCGTGTCAGAAAGGGAAGCAGATCAAGAAATCACATCCATTGAAGAAGGTTAACACTGTAAACATGCCACTCGAACGTCTGCATATGGACCTTTTCGGGCCAATCAAACACAAGAGTGTGCACGGGGAAGTTTTCTGCTTGGTAGTCACTGATGACTATTCAAGATTTTCATGGGTTGCTTTCATGGTCCACAAGAGCGAGACTCCAGAAATTCTAAAGAATTTGATCACCTTGTTGGAAAATCTTTATAATCTAAAGGTGAGGCGAATTCGAAGCGACAACGGAACCGAGTTCAAAAACAGGGTTATGGATGAATTTTGCACTGCAAAAGGAATCCTTCATGAATACAGCACTCGGTACACGCCACAACAAAACGGAGTCGCTGAAAGAAAAAACAGAACCTTAATTGAGACTGCAAGAACCATGTTGGTTGAGTCTCAGCTTCCAGTTCGATTCTGGACTGAAGCTGTTGCCTCGGCTTGCTACACGTGAAACAGGGTTCTCACAGTGAAAAGACATGGCAAAACGTGCTTCGAACTCCTACACAAGAAGACTTCTGACTTGGAATATCTAGAACCTTTTGGTGCACCATGTACCATGATTGAACCTGACGGGAAGTTTGGTGCCAAAGCTATCGAAGGTTACTTCCTTGGGTATGCTACTCCTAATCTGCGAGTATGGAACCCGACTACCAAGAAGATTGAAGAGTGGGGTGAAGTAAAAGTTCAAAGATATTCTAATCCACCGAAGCCTTCTGGAGATCCATGGATGTTCGATTATGATGGTCTTTTCGACTCATTCAATCTGTCGACATTTGATGATGACAATGCAATTGCTCAAATGTTGTCTGAAAGCGAGAATGCGACTGGCTCTCAGTTAGTTCGCCCAATCATTGTTGACTCACAAGCATCTTCTTCTGTCAACAATCTCGTTTCAAATGAGGTGTTTAATGATGCTGTCGACTACAATTTGTCATCGGAAGATGAGGAGTATGTTGATGCAAATGATGGTGAAGCACTGCGTCCGGTTCAAGGTACTTCAGAAGCAACGGATCCAGTGTCTGCGCCAATTGTCCAAGAAGAAAATGCATCATCTTCTACAACTCAACAGCTTCAGAATGATATCGGGAATTTAAATATCAATAACTTGAGGACCAATGTTGAAATTCTTCCAGTTCCTGAAACCCGAATTCATAACATTCATCCTCAGCAGAATATTATAGGTGATGTTCTCAGTGGTGTAAGGACAAGGAATCAAATCAGAAATAACGAAAATGCTGGCTTGTATGCTGAGATACGAGAATCGGGACAACAAAATGATTGGTCTTTCGCCTGCTATGTTAGCCAGGAAGAGCCTAGATCTTGGAAGGAGGCATTGAAAGATGATTCCTGGGTGGAAGCCATGCAAGAAGAACTTCAGCAGTTCGAGAAGTTGGGCGTATGGAAATTGGTTGATAGGCCCGACCACTACAAGAAGATCGGAACTCGTTGGGTGTTTAAGTGCAAGAATGACGACCGTGGGATTGTTGTCCGAAACAAAGCAAGGTTAGTTGTTCAAGGCTTCAGTCAGATAGAAGGTATTGACAACAATGAAGTGTATGCACCTGTTGCACGTCTGGAGGCTATTAGAATCTTTCTAGCCTACGCATCCTTCAAGAAATTCAAGGTGTACCAGATGGATGTTAAAAGTGCATTTCTTCACGGAGTAGTCGAAGAGGAAGTATATGTCGAGCAACCACCGGGGTTTGAAGATCCATTACATCCTGACAGAGTTTTACTACTTAACAAGGCGCTATATGGTCTTCATCAAGCACCCCGAGCCTGGTATGAGACACTGTCTACGTACCTGCTGAACAACGGGTTTAGACGGGGTTTGATCGATTGTACCCTCTTCATCAAAGAAAAAGGTGAAGATCTTCTGTTGGTACAGGTATACGTCGATGACATTATCTTTGGTTCTACCGATGATAAGTTATGCAAGGAATTTGAGAAGGTGATGCAAGATCGATTCGAGATGAGTGCGATGGGTGAAATGACGTTCTTCTTGGGTTTTCAAGTTAATCAGTCCGAATCTGGAATTTTTATCCATCAAACCAAGTACGTCGGAGACATCTTGAGCCGGTTCCAGATGTCCGATTCGAAGCCAATTTCTACTCCTCTTCCGCAGAATCACGGGATTACTCCGGATGAAAAAGGGGAAGCTGTGGACTCTTCACTTTATCGTGCTATGATTGGATCTTTAATGTATCTCACCGCATCAAGACCCGACATTATGTATCCAACGTGCCTTCTCGCCAGATACCAAGCGAATCCGAAGGTCTCTCACTATGCTGCTGTCAAAAGGATTTTTCGTTATCTGAAGGGTTGCCCTGACACCGGGTTATGGTACCCTAAGGATGATAACTTTGATCTCAAGGCTTACAATGATTCTGATTTCGGCGGCTGCAAGAAAGATGGCAAATCAACTACAGCAGGATGTCAGTTCTTAGGCAATCGCCTAGTCACTTGGCAGTGCAAGAAGCAGACATGTGTGGCTACGTCTACATGTGAAGCGGAATACATTGCTGCGTCTAGTTGCTGCTCCCAAGTTCTATGAATCCAACAACAGATGCGGGACTACGGTTTTGAATTCCTAACTACTCCTATTTATGTTGATAATGAAGCTGCTTTACAGATCACTAGAAATCTTGTACAGCACTCAAAAACGAAGCACATCGATATTAAATATCACTTCATACGTGATTGCTTTGAAAAGAGACTTATCGATGTGGTTCACATTCATACCGATCACCAACGTGCCGACCTTTTTACCAAAGCATTTGATAAATCAAGATTCGATTATTTACTTTTGGTAAACGGCATAAAGGTGAAGCAAGAGTAACCGACATCGGGAAATCGTTTTTGTAAATATTTTTCTAAAACCAAAAATCCAAAAATATGTTTTTACTTTATTTTATTTTTGAATTTTAGGGGGAGAAAGTTTCAAGGAAAATACAAAAACATTGAAAAACCGCAAAAATACAAAAATATATCTTTACTTTATTTACTTTCTGGAATTAAATGGGAGAAAATTCAGAAAAACACAAAAACAACAGAAAAACAAAAATGAGCTTCTTGGTAATATAAGAGAAAATGATATTACATCAGAGGTCGGTCGAAACATGTTTCTAGAAATCAAAAGAAAAGAAAATGATAAGTAGCTCTACTAATGATGTACCGGTAGACTCACGATCATTTTAAAGTATGCAGGAGATATAAACATAACGAACTGAAAACCGCGTGGGAACCGCTCATTGGCATATGGTCTTGGTACCGAAATTTCGTTTGATAGATTGCCGAGGTTCTGAGATATTCGGGGTTTATGCTGTTTATCATCTGGGTATCATGGTTGTTTCTATAAAAGACAAAGTCTAGTTCTTCCATGATACTATACATACGTGTACATACTGCATTCGACCTCAATAAGTGATAAACAATCACATGTCCAAACAAATAAGTGATAAAATATCACATTTATCCGGGAGTCAAGTTCGTCTCTCTGCTGTACGGAAGTACTGACCTGTTCACGGACTTGCTCCTGTGCCCTCATGCATATGAAAATCAAGTTCCTCATCAATAAGTGATTTCATCACATAGGGCTTGGTTTTCAAACTCAAATAAGTGACTTGTTCACATTTTATATACGTTAAAAACGGATGATAAATGGTATACTCGCCAGTAAGATGAACTCTCGTGCATACCTTGATACGGGAATGTGTCGTGAGTGGAGGAACACCGGTCGGTAAGTATAAATCATACCTTAAATGTATCTCAATGTATTATGATTACACTTGATCGCTGAGTTTAAGTGGATAACAATATCGGTAATTGTGGTAGAATACTTATCCACATTTGTAAAAGAATATTAAAAGGAAATGTGTTTTGACAAAAGACCGCAAACTGATATGATTCTCTTCGCCAGAAACTCGCAAAAATATTGTTGTGTTTGTACATATTTATTTACTGCTTAACTTTACTGCTTAACTTTTATTGTCTTTTTAAACAGTTTTGTCGTTTGGTGCATATCAGCACGACATTAGCGGTGATGTCGTTTGATAACATTCAAAGGATATTAAAATTGTTGTCTTTTATTTTATCAAAATCCAAAAAGATTTTCAATATTATCTTATTTTTGATTAACCGATGTTGGTGCTCGATCCGATACCTGGCAAGCCGAGATACTTCATAAAACTGACCTTTGTAGAACTTCATAACGGGCAATTTTTCAAAACGGTCGTTTCTGAAAACTTTTAAGAATTTGAAGGGTTTGAATTGCAAATTCCCAAAATCCAAAGTGTTGGTGAAAATCTGATCCTTCGAGGAAGCAATGGCCCTCGAAAGATCAGATGGTCAATGAAAGTCAATCTTGATGCTCGAAAGATGAATTGGTCAACGAAGGATTTGACCAATTGGATCCTTCGAGCTGATCAGACTTTTCGAAAGATGGATCAGGTCGAAAGATATCCTTCGAGGATCGTCTTTCGAGGTTGTTGAGGGTTCCCACAAATATCTGGTATCTTTCGATCCAGATCTGGATCCTTCGACCCAAAGTCTCATCTTTCGAGCACCTTTTTCATCTTTCGAAAGGTTAATGATCCTTCGAGGCGGTTCGCGTTTCGAGGACAGAGTAGAAAAGGGGGTCTTCTTCTTCATTTCAACATAACAGTTCAAATTTCAAAAACCTCTGATCCTACCAAAACTCTGCCAAAATCGAAACAAAAGTTAGGCTATCAGGATTACAACAACAATCACGGTAGGATAATCCTAACACACTTAAGAAACAACAACATGAATACCTCATCTGATCATGTGATTTTATGTAATGTGAATGTGTTGTAAATATGTTAGTGGTAGGTTTTGATGATCATAAGGTTTTTATCTTGACTGATGTTTTGTGTTACAGAGTTGTGTTGAATTTTTAATGGTCTGAAAGGGTCTTGGGTGTTCTTGGGGTTGATCGGTACATGTGTCTGTGTTAGTATCCGGGTTAGGATTAGTGTCCGGGGTTCGTTTTGATGTTGATGTTTTTAAATAGTTTGATGTTGATGTTTTTAAATGGCTTAAAACACACTTAAAACAATCACCGGAAAACACGCCGATGAACAGTGTCACCGGAAAACACGCCGATCACGAAAGATGATGTTTCTTAACCTCGAAAGATGGACTGCAAAATATCCTTCGAACTGAGACTCGAAGGATACTAAGCTTTTCGAAGGATCCATGATCAACCAAACATCATCCTTCGATTGATCAGATCTTTCAATTGACCAAAATATCTTTCAAAATTTATGATCTTTCGTAAGTTGATCCTTCGATAAGGCCTTTCATCTTTCGAGGAAAATAACATCTTTCGATCAAATTGTCATCCTTCGAGTCAAGTGTTAATCCTTCGATGTCTAAATGGAATCCTTCGAGGAAACAACACTTAGAAATTTTTTCAAGAAACTGAAATCTTTCTAAGTGTGAAATCTTTGTTGACTGTTTGACTGTTTTCTCATTAAGTGTCCTTGTTTTCATGAACCGAAATGGCACCGAAAGAGAAGAAGGAACGGGAAAACCAACTAAGAAAGAAAAGTCTGAAGTTGAATCTATGTCCGAGCCAAGACACAACATGGCCGCGTATCTGCAACCGGAAGACAAAGTTAGTCCGGAATACGAGGGGATAATGCAGTATCTTCACCGGGCACGAATCAACTATGCCATTACTACACAACACACCGCTTACCAGTCCCAGATCAAGGAATTCTGGAATTCTGCTGTGGTTGATACAGTGAATAACCAAGAAGTGATTAGAGGATTCGTTACTGAGAAACCCGTGGTGATCACCGAGAACACTATCAGAGCGCGTTTGCAATTAGGAGATCAACCAGAAGATTCGACTTCTATTGATTTACAGTGTCAGCGTGGTTTATTGATGAGGCTACGTTACACCGAGAATGTGCTAGCAAATCAGATAAACAAAGGGTTCATGCCGTTAAGATACAAGTTTTTATTGCATATTCTTATTCACTGTCTGAGCAACAAACGGTCTGGATACGATTTGTCGCCTATTGAATTGACGGGATTGTTTACGGCTTTAATTCTGAACAAGCCGTTCAACATATCACGTTACATCTTTGACAATCTGAAAGAGAATGCCCGCAGGCCACTTCCGTCAGCAAATCAACGGACGTCAACCAAGTTTTGGTTATATCCAAGATTCTTGCAAATGATGATGGATGATCAGATTCCGAATCTTCCCAAGGTTGAAGCAGATATTCTACCAGTTAATCCGATGAACGAGCGTACATTGCTGATCTTCAAGTCTATGTCTAAGTATAAGGAATCCAATCCAGTCAGAAAGCTTATTGGCCACCTCGATGATGTGTCCTACGAGGCACCACAGAACCACAAGTGGCGTCGAGATGCAAGTGATTCTGATGACGAAGAGCCCAGGTTAATCGCGTTGGCTAACACACAACTTGAGGCTAAGCACGGAGTTAAAGCATCGAGCAAGAAGTCTGCTGGCAGTTCCAGTGCTGCAACACATGCTGAAATTGATGTGAATGTTGTTTCGGAAGAAGTTCAAGGAGTGTTCGTCGAATCCGACAAAGGTAAAGGTAAGGCGGACGAGCCGAGGAGGTTGGTGGATGAAAGCAGTTCGTCTTCTGATGATGAAGGAGGTTCTGGTAATGATGATTCGTCTTCTGAGGATGATAATCCTCCTCCTCCAGGGATGCGAAAGGTTTATGATCAGCGCGGGAATCTTCGTGGTCTTGAACGTATAGAGAAACTGGTTAGTGCCGCAGAATCTGACAAAGATGATGATTATATTCCTGCTGCTCCTGGTTTGGTTAGAAAGAAGAGGAAAGCAAGAAAACAGGGTACTCGTACTTCAAAGAAATCAAAGGACGGATCAGGTTCAATGAGTGAAACTGCTGGTGATGTCACTATACCTGATTCGATCCAGCATTCAACGCCTCCAGAGCATCAGCTACCACCTGTCAGTGATCAATTAACTACATCAGAGATGCTGGCGCTGGTCTCTTCTCCGCAGACGTCTACTGGGACACGCACGGCGACTGTTGATCAACAGCCGCCTGCAACTCCTGTCTCAGGTACACACGCACGTCCTCCTCTTATTATTACTGGTCCAACAGGTACTTCCGGTCCATCTGGTCAGTCTGGCTCCTCAGGACCTGAGCCTTCACGGCCGACTCTAGCAGAAACATTGTCTGGTTTGTCTGACGCTGAGAGAATTCACTTCCTGATCGAACAAGTCAGTGAATTGGGTAACTTAGTCGGTGGGCATACTAGAAAGATTGAAGAGTATCGTGAACAGCGAACACGGGATGTGGAGGCACACAACAAGCTAGTCTCAATTGTTAGTGCTCAGAATCTTAAGATAAACGAACAGGCTCTAGAGATTGAAAGGCTGAAAGAAGCAAACAGGGCTCGTGATAGGGAAGTTGAGATAATGAAAGGGCATAGCAATGTGTTAGAGCATGAGGCAAAAGTGTTAAAGCAGAAGCATGAAGAGTTGTCGGATCGCTATAAAAATCGTGATGATCGATTAATAGAAGCCTTCAAGCCTGTTCAAACAAATTTCAAGAAAATGGATCACAAAGTAGTTACGCTTTGGAATGAAAGGTGCAAAGCATTAGGCATCGTTCCCTCAAAGCGTGGTGATGACAAAGACGATGATGCAGCAAATCCTGATCAACCAGCTGCCTCAGGTTCCGGTGCAACTGCATCCGGTGCTGCAGGTGGGTCTGGTACGTCTCAAGCTGCTCCTACTGCTCCTCCAACAGCTACTACTGGTCCGTCTGAGCAGATTGAAACGTTGGAAGCTTCGGCAGGGTTTGAACATGTTAGTCTTGAACCGGAAGCGTTTACCGATCTCCCTGAATACTCAACTGTTCAACAGTATCATCCAGTCACGGGTGAACTATTAGAAGAGGGAGAACACGTTACAGAGATGTCTGATGAACGTATATTAGCTCTGAAGGAATTGGATGAAGTTGATTTGAAGACGATCGATGCTACTCCGTTAGTTCCGGACGAAACCGATTTCTCTACGATTGAAGAAATCTTCATCGGTTCGGATCCGGAACGTCCTGTTTATGTTGGTCAAGATAATGCGGAGTTTAATGCGCTTGATGATGAGTTTGTGGCAGCAAAGACAACAGAATTTACTAATCTTTCTTCAGATTCTCCTACAGCTCAAGAAAGCCGTGAGAAGACCGTGAACGAATGGCGAGCGGATTTCCTAGCTAGGAATCCTCCTCCGCTCCCTCCGTTGGATCAGGCCAACTACATGAATCTGGAAAGAAATCAGGCTCGGGGTCGTATTATCAGCTAGATGTTCATCAAGGAGCTTCACTGCATGGTTGTGAAGCGAGAATGCGGCCTTCAGTACTTCAGGTCTCTTCTCAGCATTCTTTCACTTCCTTATTATGATGTTGCGGTTTTGGCTCAGCTGAGGGTTATTAATCGAGTCGAAGACAAAATGGTGAATCTGTTCGCCAAGAAGATCAGGTTGGAACGAAGAATTGGTTGGAAGGATCCGCTATATACGCCGCAGTTCCCTCGATACGAGCAGATCAGGTTTACGCTTGATCCAGATACAAATACTGCTCGTTATCGATTGGTTTATGATCCTCCGAAGTTGATGAAGAAAATACCGTTGATGAAGATGAGGACAGATTTTCTGGGTAACTTTCGTTGCTGGGTTTATGATGCAGATACTGGAGAAGCGGTGATCTTATTCCAAGACAGTCCAGAGAACTTTCGAATGATAGATCCAATGTGGATTTCTAACATGTCCAGGTCGGATATTATTATTCTTAAGGATCATGAGATCAACTACTTGGTTAGGGATCGTGCACAAGCAATGAAGTTTCAGAAGATGGCTTTGTATTGCTTCAACCTACTTGTGAATGCGGGAAGTGCATGGTCAACGCATAACTTAACGGTTGAAAGGACGTCAGAGACTTGAAGACACGAAGATCGAGACAAAGCTACAGCCAAGGGGGAGTTTGTTGGTGCACTTGTGTCTGTACTTTGTCTGTATTTTGTCATGATATAAAACGATGTCTTTTGTTAGTCTTGTTTACGTCTTATGTTTGTTAATATGTGTGTTTGATGTAAGTTTGACCAAGTCAACCATCCTCCTGGTTTGACTTGGCCAAACAGTTAGAACATGTTTGTAATATGTTTGTGTCGAAGGATGAGTCATCGAAGGATTGTTTATATCCTTCGATGAGCTCGAAGGATAAACCTTCGATGGATGTAGATGGACCTCGAAGGATATCATCCTTCGAGGTATATGTGGATCCTTCGGTAGGTTTCAGATCGATAGATGATCTTTCGATCAGTCTACCTGATCCTTCGACCAGACGATCTGTGATGGGTATATATACTCATGTAATGTGTTCACTTTAGTGTGTGAGTGAACTTAGTCTTGTAGAGAGCGTATTTTCAGTTTGGTCAAGGGCTATAACCGTGTCCACTGAAATACAAGAGAAAACTTTGATATCTTGTGTGTCTACCTTTCTCTTTGTAGCTTGTGTTCTCATATAAACTACCGGTTTGCATTCTAGCTTGGATTCCGCACTTGCTAATGTGTTAAACATAACAAGGATAAGGTTTAACCTCAACCTCCGAGGGACTTACAGTGTTGTGTTAACTATTGTGCATTCTGTTAGTAACATGTAACACCCCAAAAATACGAAACTTTATGTTTTATTATAAAGTGTTAATCAATAAAGAACCAACTAACTAGGAATTTATAACCTAGTTAGCTACAAGACTTGAAATAACTTATAATAGGGTTAAAACAACCAAACTTAGAGTTAAATAAAAGTTGAGGGACCAAACTAGTCACACTTGTGTGTGTGCTTGGATCGAACAGGAGAAAGGGGCGACCAGGGGATGTCCTTCAAACCCTAATTCTTCAAAAAAAAAAAAAAAGCTCAAATTGGAAGCCTAAATCAAGTCTGAATCAAATTCTGATTATATATTAATGATCACCTCGACAAAGGGATCATAAGGTATGCAAAATTGTGGTATTTTAATACATCTTGAAATCTAGGTTAAATGTGTAGAACGAAAGTTTAACTTGATTATATGATGCATGGATGAAATTAGGGGTAACATGATGTATAGGGATAAAACCCTAGATGAATTCTTGTTAAAACTTAGTATGATAATTGTAGAGATTATAATCATCATTGTAGGTGATTATTGGGTTTGTAGAGACTAGATAAACACTAGGATTGTAATTACCATTCTAGTGAAAACTGAATTCATGTGTCAAATTCAGTATTGTTGATGTTGAAATTTAATGTAAATTGCCTAATTGAGGTGAATGAAGTTGAAAATAACATGTCAAGGACCTAGTAAAGATTATGTAAAAATCTGACCCGCTAGGTGTTTGTTAAAACGCCTAAGTGAGGAATAAAAGTTAAAGATCGGACAAAAACGCAGATTTGAATATCATAATGAATTGTCCGTCGTTGATTATAAAAGAGTTCTGAATTGATTGTGAATGGAACTCCTTAGGTAAAGAATCCGGATCGTCAAGTGGACAAGCCGGAGGTGATACACGCTTGAAGGGTGCGCTTTAAAGGTACGCAACCTATGGTTTCGTTATGTTATGTTACTTACTTAATTATTTTAGTTCGTTGTGTTGGAAATTAGTTAAACAAGAAAACCCATTAAGTCACGGAAGTGACGAAGTGCTTTGGATGATTAAAACGGGTCAAAAAATGTGTTAGAAATAGATTTTTTGGAATGTCTTGAATGGTGGTCTCCATTCGGCATCCAAACGGGTCAAAACAAGTTGAGTTGCAAACGTTGAAGTTAATGACCATCACTTATTGAATGGTTATAAACAAAGCGTAAGCCGTGTAGCGGACACGCTAAACTCGTTGTGAAATTGAGCCCTTAATATGGGAATTAAAGTTCAGAAACTTAAGCATGTCAAATAGTGTTAAAAAGCAAGTTTGAAACCTTGAAAACAAGCATGAAGGTTATTGCGTAAGCAATCCCTCGAGAGGGAAGCGAAACGCCATAGTTGGTAAAATCTAGATATGTGTAAATGGCCCTAATCATGTGATGACTAAAATACAAGTTGCGGAACTTGTAAACAAGTGGGTCAAATAAAAAAGTAGATGAATTATAGGCCAACTGCTTTTGAAATGAGATTTTATGCAAATTGTGTTGATAAATGCGTCCGTAATTGAATTACGGTCGCGTAGGAAAAAGAATGACGTAAAACGGACGCCCGAGTCAAAAGTTATGTTGATTTAAAGTTTGGATTTTGATAAAAATGGTGCTGGGCTGATATACAGCTCCAGCCAACAACTTTCTGTCAAAAACACCCCGTGGCGCTGTGCGACGGCCAACCCTTACCCCCGACGCGCGACGCCACTACCCCAGATCCATGAATTTTTGTTGTTTTGACATGTTTGAGCATGGAACTTGTTTATACTTGATTATTAAAGTGTCAAAACTAATTATTTTCATGGTTCTGACCGTAGGTGATGACGGACTAGATCCGGATGGCGATTAAGCAATTATCAAGAACCGAACGCACTAGTCAAAACATCCGCACTTGATCTATTTTGTTTTAAAGTAATATGTAAACACTTGAAGTCATGTTTTGAATGTTTAATTAGTAGGGTTATAACTTGAATAGTATAATCATGTATGATCTTAAAACTAGAAGGTTTTTTTGTAAAATTGAAATTTTTGTACTAAATGCATGTTTTGTACCATAAATCTTGTTATTTTAAGTTGGGCCTTACAAGTTGGTAATCAGAGCTAAAGGTTGTCAATAAAGTGTGTTCGGTTCAAGCTTGATCAAGCATCCGGTAAGAGTTAATCGTTTTAAGTAGATTTAGAGAATAGAGAAATGAAACATGAACTAATATGAACGAAAAGAGTGGGTAAGCTCACTCAAACACGGGAAATGCATGAAACAAGAATGGTTGAATCAAGTTATGAACTTGATTAAATCAAAACAAGTAAATCATATGTTATAAATGAAATGTTTAACAGTTAATGTAAACATTTCAGTATTAAAGATGGCAGATGAAAATAATGATGATGCGGTGCCGAGAGTCACCGAGCAAATGAGAGAAGTGATTGCCGAGGAGGTTGGAAAGGCAATCGAAAATAGTTTGTCCGGTTTTATCGATAATATCCAAACCACGGTATTAACGGTAGTGGATGAAAGAATCAAGAAATTGGAAGATAGTGCCAATTCAATGCAGGAAAAGTCCGGAGGATGAAAGCCTTGTTCATACAAGGAGTTCATGGCGTGTGAACCGCCAGTCTATAATGGGGAGGTAGACCCAATAGTATGCCAACGATGGCTAAGTGATATCGAGGGGGTATTTGAGAGAACCCATTGTGATGAAGATGACTACATAGCCTGTGGTACGGGTCAGTTAAGAGGTCAAGCGAAAGATTGGTGGGATAACAAGAAGAAAGAAATTGGAAGTGAAGCGGCTAAGGCTATGACGTGGGATGAATTTAAGACACCGTTTCTTAAACATCATACTCCTAAGGCGGTTGTTAACAGAATCAAAGAAGAATTCATGCAGCTTAGACATAAGGGTGAGTCCATTCACAAAATCACGGGAACGTTCATGGATAAAATGGAGTTTTGTAATGAACTGATAACAAACGAAGAACAGAAGATATATTATTATTACAATATGTTGAGCACCGAGTATAGGGAATTTATGACTCCTTCAAAATACGAGACCCTTACCGAGATCATAAATGTTGCTCGGGAACGGGAGATTGAATTGAAAAAGCAGGTTGAACGGGTCGAACGAAGGGCTCATGATGTTAATCCAAGCCCTACCAAGAAAATGCGAACGAAGGTAACGGGGAAGAAATCAGATGCAAAAGGCGGGTCGCCAAATTGCAAAATATGTGGAAAGGGTCATAGGGGCGAATGTCGCTTCAAGGATAAACCTTGCCCCATATGTCGGAAAACTCTACGGGACATATGGCTTCATCATGCGCAGAAAAAGTGACAGTTTGCAACAATTGCTATCGATCGGGTCACAAGAAGTCGGAATGTCCTGACCTAGTGGGAAAGAAAGACGGGCAAGACGCGAAAGGTGAAGCTCCGTGTCACACCCTGGCTTGGCGGAAGCGTGGGTTTATTTGGTGTGACTTCTTAATACCATAGCTTAATCACAACAAAGCTATATGAAAGTAAAACCATGATGATCATCCATTGATTCAAGTTTTAAAAGTAAAATACGACAACATTGTTTTCAAACGTCGACACATGCAACGGAATTACAACACAACAAAATAAAAACATTGTTCATAAGACACAACCACAGAACATGAAATAACATAGTTTAAGACTTATGACTCGTCCAGGTAAAAGCCACAACCCCTAAACTTGGATGACATCACTCCTCTTACGCAGCATGAAGACATAGCATACCTCGCCAGATCCCTAATTCCCTAAAATACATGTAAGTTGAAAAATCAACAAAAATGTTCAGCGAATTCATGTGAAAGTGAGTATGTAAAAACCTTTGTAATACATTTGTATGTATGAAAAATCCCTGGTATGTAGAAAATAAGGAAAAATGAGATCACCATTGGTTTGCAAGGCCAATGATATGTGTGAAGTGCAGTAGGAAGACTCAAACCTAGCAGATTTTTGCGTCGGGCTCAAAGTCACCCCGAGGTCCGTACAGTTGGGCCTGGAGTTGGGCTCGCTACACCCAGATAGATCTACCGCTAATGACCCTCGGTCCTACAATGAGGATTAATGGCCTCTAGTTTCCGCCTACCCACTCACATGATCTAAGTAGTAACCCTCCTTACGCTAACCATACCATGTATAAAAGTATCCGTAATCATTGTAACATGTATTTCACCCCCGAAGTATAAAAACTGAAAACAGTTAAGAGAAAAGAGGGACATGAACTCACAGAAGTGCGTCTCGAAATAGTCCGTCCCAAAATAACCTGCTGCGTGACGACCTACACGTACTAACCTCTATTAGACGGACGGCCGTGCCTTGGCTTAAGGTGTAACGTTTTTGGGAAATAGTTAGACAACTATTTCGTATTTACACTTCTTAATTATTTAATAATTATATTCCTTCCCAAGGATGGGGCTTTTAATACATGTGCGTTTTTATAATTCCAAAAATATATTTTAAGTCTCACTTAAAGAATATACTTTAATTACTTGTCTAAAACGTTTTAAATTCCCAAAATATATATATTCTTCCCAAAAATATTATATTTTACTTCATACCATTTCCAAAATAATACTTTTTATCAAAATACGCATTTAAGAGTATTTTCCGAAAATACATAAGTTACATTTTAAGGTTCGTGTTGTAATTATAATACTGGTGTAACTTAAATATTTATACGTGAAAGCGTTGGTATTTTTTTTGAGTCGTTACCTCGTAGTGTATTCAAGTTATATTATTTTTACTCTAAAAATAATATATATAGTTCACAAAATAATCATAAAATCACACAAGCGTTTTACTATGAAATATATATTCTAAATATATATTTAACAAGTTTTATTTACGAAAACCCACCTCCGACACTTGGAAAATTTGTAATAAAAATCATGGCGAATTTTGTTTGGAAAAACAAGTTAAAAATATATTTATAACACTTGTCACAAAAATATTTCTAAGTGTTATTTTCTGGAAAAATTTCGCCAGAGTTTCCTCTGTAACTGGAGGTGGCCACGTTTACTAGCGTATCATTTTCTTTTCAAAATTCAATCAATCAATTTTCCAATAATCAATATACAACATTCAAACATCAAACTAGTCAAAAATAAGTATAAATCGCAAACTCATGAACTTGTAAGTCTTGTAAAAATATGTAGAGATTTTCTAACACATTTAGTGGATCTTGTCGTCTTTAAAAATAAAATTTGTTTCTTGAAAACTTTATTTTAAAAGAATATGTAATTTGACAACTTCTAGTCAAAAGTTACAAAAATGTTTCTTTGTTAAATCCTTTTGTTACACAAGTGTTCACACACTTGATTTTTCACTAAAAGACTTGTAGTTTATGGAAAATCCGGGTTTTAAACAAGACTTGCATCTTACACTTGGTTCTTCCAAAAAACCACTTGTAGATCTTTAGATCTACTAGTTTAGAACTCTATTTTACAAGAAAAATCACTTTTACACAAGTTCATGTTTATATGTGGAAGGGTTCATCATCTTGCAACTTTTACATTTAACATATTACTAGTTCATGTTCCATGAACATGATCTAGCATGGTTAGATGACGATCTGTTCCACTACTAGCAACTAACAACATAAAATAATCACAACTAGTCAAGATTTACAAAATTTACACCACTAGTTTCTTTTTAACCAACTAGTTCATCATTCTTTCAAGACTTTTAGTTTTGATCTTGTATGTTCTTGAGTTTTAACCGTTAAATCTCTTATTAACCACTTTAAACAAGAACAAGAGGATGTCTAGAAGCACTTACTACTAGCTCGTGGCTAGGGAAGAATCAAGGCGTAAACAAGGTGGATAAAAGCAATGTAGAGAGGTTCTTGAGTTTCCGAAAGCACCGGGCCTCCTCGTATGTCACCTTGCACCTTGGTATGTATGTGGAATAACTAGATCAAAACTTGACGATGATGGTGGGTGTGTGTGAGCTCTCGGCCGAACACAAGAGAAAGGAAGAGGAGAGAACAAATTTTTTTGTGAAGTGTTTTGTGAATGGAAGTGAGATAATGGTGATCCCTTGAACTTACTTATAAACCAACTAATCACCATTACCCAACATACAATGTGTCTCCAAGATATTAGGCAAGACTTCATAAAATAATCAAGAAATGGGTGTGGGTCACCACATGGGGAACCGATCGGATTAGGGGGGGTATATGGTTGGATTTTGATGATATAGTTAAGTGTCTAGTTAGTTTAGTTAGGATGTTAATTAGGTTGTTAGTGTGTAGTATAATATAACGGGTGTTAGGGTATTCGGGGACCCTAACTAGCTCAGAAAAGTATAAACTATGTCATTGGCAATATTTTTATGTTCCGGGTAAGGTCCGGTTGTTCGGTTGGATATTGATCCGTTAAAGTTTCAAGTAAAGCTTTAATGTGTCTTTTATAGTGTTTTTAGTGACACAATAAATTCCCGACACTTTGGAAAGTGTCTAGTATTATTTTTCCATGTTTTTGCACTTTACTAGTTAAGTTAAATGTTGAATTTTTTTGTATAAAGTGCAGGATTTTGTATTTAGAGCATGTTTTAGGCACATCCGGTCACTGTAACTATCACCTAGTGACGCAGTTTAACAATCCTCACCTCCCTACACTCCCTACTAGTGTAGTAATCTATTCCCGGCTCATTCTGGCCTTAGAGACAGTGTTTGTCTAGTGCTGGCTATGTCAGCATGTTTACTGGGTTATCCGTTCATTGTGCTAACTGTGCTTTTGTGCATCAAATTTGTCACTATAGTTTTGTGTAATAAATGGAGTGATAGTAATAAAGTATGATGCATGTATATGTATGTATCAGAAACCAAGAAGTTGTTTAACCACAATTGTAAGCAAGCATAGTAATTTAGCATTAATTAAATATTAATTAGTTTGTACGGATACCTGTTTTGGTGAGGGTTGTCACATTCTCCCCCCGTTAAGAAAATTTCGTCCCGAAATTTTAGGCTCTGCTTTTAGTTGCAGGGGTCTTAGGAAATAGGTGGGGGTACTTCTCTTTCATTCGGCCCTCACGTTCCCAGGTGTATTCTGGACCATGTCTTGCATTCCAACGAACTTTGACGAGTTTGACACTGCTCCTGCGGGTTTTGTTTATCTTCCAATCTGTAACCTCAACCGGTTCTTCGACAAAATGGAGCGTGTCGTCAATATGAATCTCGTCTGCGGGAATGACAACAGTTTCTTGTGTTGGACTCTTTTTCAGGTTTGATACATGAAATGTATCGTGAACACCATTCAGCTCGGCAGGTAAGTCCAATTTGTATGCTACTAAACCAATTCTTTCCAGAATCTTGAATGGACCAATATATCGAGGATTCAACTTTCCACGCTTCCTGAAGCGTGCCACACCCTTCCAGGGTGATACTTTCAAAAATACCATGTCTCCTACCTCAAACTCCATAGGTTTCCTTCTTCTATCCGCGTAACACTTTTGACGATCGCGAGCCTCCTTGATACGATCTCGGATCTGTGCAATCTTATCTGTGGTTTCCTGGACCACATCAGGACCAACCAACTGTCTGTCACCTGCATCGGACCAACAAAGCGGTGATCGACACTTGCGTCCATATAAAGCTTCAAATGGCGCGGCTCCAATACTGGTGTGGTAGCTGTTGTTGTATGAAAATTCGACCAATGGTAAATGTTTATCCCAGCTACCACCCAGATCCATGACACATGCTCTCAGCATATCCTCCAATGTCTGAATAGTTCTCTCGCTCTGACCATCAGTTTGCGGATGAAAAGCTGTACTCAGATTTAACTGAGATCCGAATGCTTCTTGGAAAGACTGCCAAATCCTTGACACAAACCTTCCGTCTCTATCAGAGATGATCGAGAGAGGCACTCCATGACGTGCAACGATCTCTCTCATGTATATCTCAGCCAACTTGCGCGTGTTATCCTTCTCTCTGATGGGTAAGAAGTGCGCAGATTTTGTTAACCGGTCCACTATTACCCAAATACTGTCATGACCTCTTGGCGTTCTTGGTAACTTTGTTATAAAATCCATTGAAATTTGTTCCCATTTCCACTTGGGAATCTTAGGTTGTTGCAGAAGTCCTGAAGGCTTCTGGTATTCCGCTTTTACCTTGGCGCACGTTAAGCACTTGCTAACATAAACAGCAACATCGCCTTTCATCCTAGGCCACCATTAATAATCCTTAAGATCCTGGTACATCTTATCCGCTCCTGGGTGGATAGAGTACCGTGACTTGTGAGCTTCATCAAAAATAACCTTTCTCAAACCACCAAACAGAGGAACCCAATTCCTTTTCATGAAACATAGTGTTCCTTCCTCGTTTGGTATTAACTGCTTCTCCATTCAACGGAGATATTCCTCTTCAATGTTTCTTTCCTTCAGAGCCTCTTTCCGCGCGGCACGAATGCGCAAGGAAAGATATGTCTGGATAATCATCTCCAAAGCCCTAACCCTTATGGGCTTGATCCTTTCTTTTCGACTCAGGGCATCGGCGACCACATTCGCCTTCCCTGGATGATACTTGATCTCGCAGTCGTAATCGTTCAATAATTCGACCCAGCTTCTTTGTCTCATATTTAGCTCCTTCTGGTCGAATATGTGTTGCAGGCTCTTATGATCCGTGAAGATTGTACACCTTGTACCACATAAATAATGTCTCCAGATTTTCAACGCAAATACCATTGCGCCTAGCTCTAAATCATGCGTGGTATAATTCTTCTCATGAACTTTCAATTGGCGCGACGCGTAAGCTATAACCTTCTGGCGTTGCATTAACACGCAACCAAATCCTTGACGCGAAGCGTCACAATATACCACAAAATCATCAGTTCCCTCTGGTAGCGATAAGATCGGCGCATTGCAAAGCTTGTCTTTCAGTATCTGGAATGCTTCTTCCTGTTTGATTCCCCAATCAAACTTCTTATCCTTCTGCGTGAGAAAGGTCAATGGTTGAGCGATCTTTGAAAAATCCAATAAACCTTCGATAGTACCCAGCCAAACCTAAGAATTGCCGAATCTCAGTTGGCGTCTTTGGAGTCTCCCAATTCTTTATCGCTTCGATCTTTGTGGGGTCCACGTGGATTCCATCCCCGTTAACCACATGTCCAAGAAATTGGACTTCATGTAGCCAAAACTCGCACTTCGAGAATTTGGCATACAACTTTTCCTTCTTCAGCAACTCCAAAATAGCTCTTAAATGTTGTTCGTGCTCAGCCTTTGTCTTCGAATAGATCAAAATACCGTCTATGAACACAATCACGAACTTGTCGAGATACGGTTTACAAACTCTATTCATCAAATCCATAAAAACAGCTGGCGCGTTTGTCAACCCAAACGGCATAACCAAGAACTCGTAATGTCCATATCGCGTTCTAAAAGCGGTTTTGGGAATACTTTCCTCTTGTATCCTCAGCTGATGGTAACCTGATCGTAATTGATCTTCGAGTAAAAGCTTGAACCTTGCAGCTGGTCAAATAGATCATCAATCCTTGGCAGAGGATATCTATTCTTGATCGTCAGCTTATTCAACTCCCGGTAGTCTATGCACATACGAAAACTACCGTCTTTCTTCTTGACAAACAGAACTGGAGCTCCCCAAGGTGAGAAGCTTGGTCGGATGAATCCTTTGTCTAGCAACTCCTGGAGTTGTGTGGACAACTCCTGCATCTCTGAAGGCGCAAGTCTGTAGGGTGCCTTAGCCACAGGCGCGGCGCCCGGAACTAAGTAAATGTGGAACTCCATTTGCCTTTGGGGTGGCAATCCTGGCAAGTCTTCTGGAAAGACTTCCGGAAATTCCTTCACGACAAGGATGTCTTCGATCTTCGGCTCGGCAGCTTCTTTGTCCACGATGTGTGCCAGGAAGGCAACACATCCCTTCTATAAACACTTTCGAGCCTTCAGACATCTGATAATTCTTAGAGGTGTATCGCGCTTTTCTCCATGAACTACGATCGTTTCTCCATCTTCTGTTGGGATGCGAATGATCTTTTCGTGACAGGCAATCTCAGCCTTGTTTCTTGACAACCAATCCATCCCTACTACCACATCGAAACTTCCCAACTTGACCGGTAGTAGATCCAAAGTGAACTCACGCTCTCCCAACTCGATTACACAACCTCTGACAACTTCATTTACTTCAACTAGCTTTCCATTAGCCAGTTCGATCGAGTACAAAATATCTAATCTACAAGCAGCTAACCCAAGCATATTCTTAAATTCTAACGACACGAACCTATAATCGGCATAAGTATCAAACAAAATGGACGCAAAGTGTTGGTTTATAGGGAACGTACCAGTAACAACATTGGGATCCTGGCGCGCTTCCCTTGCCTCGATGTTAAACACTCTTCCCCGTGCTTGATTCAGCTGTGGGCATTCCTTCTTGAAATGCCCAACATCCCCACAGTTAAAACAACCCAATTTTTGCCCATTACCACCTCCGTTCCCATCTTGAGCATTGTTTTGATTTCGATTCGCGTTCCCTACTTGATTTGCATTGTTTCCTCGGTTTCCATTGCCTCCATTATTCCCTTGTGATCAATTTCCATTACCACCACCGTTATTGTTCCTATTACCAAAACCTCCTTGGCCTCCCCGGCCAGCACTAGCCCAGCAAGTATCCTTCAAGTGGCCAACTTTTCCATAAGCTTCACATATTTTTGGCCCACACCAGCCAGAATGATGACGCTGGCAGGTGTTACACTTGGGTTGTGTACCCATATAACCCTTCCTTTTTCTTCTCAGCACCGGTTACAGCTTGGACCGGTGTGCTTGATTCTCCTTTCTTGCCAATATGGCTCGTACCCTGCTTGAAGTTCGAGAACTTCCATTTGTTCTCGCCGGATGACTCTACGTGAGTCTCTTTCTTCTTTTGCTCAACATTTGAAAACTTGTTTAAGCGGATGGCTTCCTCAGTAAGAGCTACGCTCAGATCGATGGCCTCTGTGATTTCGCAGGCTTAGAAGTAGTGACAATACTCATGATCTGAGATGCTAAACCCCAAATAAAACGCTCGATTCGTTTAAATTCTGGTGTAACCATATAGGGTACCACATGGGATAAATCGTGGAATCGCTGAACATACTCCGCAATTTTGGGACCTTCCATTTTCAAGTGCCAGAATTCCGTTTCCAGCTTCTGAATCTTCGCACGTGAGCAGTACTTTCTACGCATGAGCTCCTTTAGCTCATTCCATGTCATTGCATAAGCAGCGGCTTCACCAAGAGTCTGCACTTGTAAATTCCACCAGGATAGGGCTCCATCCAAAAATAGCCCAGAAATGTAAGTCACTTGTTGTTCTGGAGCGCACTTGCTTATTCGAAGAACAGACTCAGTCTTTTCGGCCCATTTTACAAAAGCAACAGCATCTCCGGTGCCGTCGAAGTTCACGGGCTTGCAGTCGAGGAACTGCTTGTAAGTGCACCCTGCACATACGTTAGAATATACAAATGGTATTAGCGAACGTGCTAAAAATATCCAATTGTATCGTAGTATGTCTCAAACGACTTAACATTACCATGAGGTGGATTGTTATTGCCGTTGTTGTTTGAATTGCTTCCGCTGGTTCCTCCTTGTGAGGCTGCATACTGTGCTATGGCGGCAGCAATGATTTGTTGGAGTTCTGCCTCGTTGGTAGGCATGCGTGGACCACGTCTCGGCGGCATCTTCAAAAAGATGTTTCACGTCGGTCAGGCCATAATAAGTATAAGGCATACGTATGTAACAATAATATCAATACATAACATCTCATGTTATAAAATAAACCGAACACAAAACATCTCATGTTATAAAATATAAACAATCAATCCAACATCACATATAATGAGAATACTGCGATTGCGCTATCATAAATCAAGACCACAATGTAAGGTTTACAAGTTCATAACTGTATCGTACATCATCAGTGACTAAGGGCCATATCGCCCTAGTCCAAACTATCTAACCAGTGTCAACAACAACCAAAATACAAAACATCAAAAGTCATAATCATCAAAATGCGGTCTCCAAAAAGCTGTGTAATCTGCACAATCGCGGTCCTCTCATCAAAAGTCTACCTGCGTCGAATCAAAAGGCCTAAGCTGATGGCGGTGGAGGAGGGGGGAAACGAGAAAAGAGTAAACGTCGCATATGCAACCAGTCCTCCTCCATAGCGCGATGAGAGCGCATCAAGTATGCTATCTGCTGCTCAGGAGTCCAAAAGCGAGCGGCAGAATCGGGTGAAAGTGGACGCGGAGGGTGTGATACTACAGGTGGGGTCTGGCAATGGCACGGTGGTCGCTGAGCTCTCTCCAACTCCTGTATGCGACGGGTCAGCGCCTCCTGTTGTATCATGAAAGATGTGAGAATATCCTCCGTAGAATACCCCACGTGGTATGGGTGATACGGATCAGATAGTGGCATAATGGGGGGTGTAGTCCATAGGAATGGCTCGCTAGATGGGGTGAAGGATGGTACAGTAAATGGTGCAACAGTGGGAACAATAGTAGGATGAGAAATCTGAGGTACAAACTGATCTCCTCCTGACGCGAAGGGTGTATGACCAAACGGCTGTCGTGATGAACCCTCTCCAGGACGTGGTGGAGGTATGTCCTGAAGAAACGTGATAGGTAAGTCAGTGCGACAAGCGTCTGTGGTGTGTGTGGGAAGCAAAGGAACATCAACGGGAGCTAAAACATGGGCTGAAACGGGGGCTACAGGTGGTGTAACTGGTATCACGAAAGGTGGGTAATCATCGTCATCGTCTATCCACCCATTGTGGGTGTGAGCGTATCGTGGGTCTATATGGGTCGCAAAAGGTGCACGGTCGAACATCACCGGCACTGGATCAGGAAGTGGTGCAATAACAGGATCCTCAAACAAAAGTGGAGCATCAACATGAGCATCAACAGCGTGATCATCAACCAACGGTGGAGCAACAACAGGATGATCGTCAACAGGTATATCATTAGCAAAAGGAGTAACAACAGGTACATCGGCATGATCAGGGTCATGCTCTAATGCAGGGTCAGGAGCAACAACTGGCTCAGGGGCCACAGCAGGCTACGGATCAACAAACTCCATGTCAAAATCAGCTGGATCACCAAACAAGGGATCGACAGGGGCTACAGGATCCTCCAGGGGCTGGTCTAAGTGTATGAACTCAATATCATGGTCAGGATCAAAACCAGGTGGAGAAACAGGATCTGAATCATCATCAACCTCGTGATCAAACGCAAAACTGTGTGCGGGAACCGGTGCAACTGATGACGCCATGTCCGGGTCGGCGTCGCGTGAGTGGTGCTGCACTCCCTGAGTGTGCGAAGGTGCGGACGCCACAGACTCAAAGGAGTCTGGAACAGGTGAATGAACGGGAGCCTCCTTGATGTGGGGTAAAATACACATATTTGTCCCGTGTAAATTGTATAATTATTGTATAGTTTTTATTTATTTTTTATTTAGTTTTAGTGTTATATTACATTAGTTTGTGTTTTGGCAGGTCCTGGTGCAAATGGAGCGAAAAAGAGTAATGAAGTTATAACCAGCCAGTTAAGTAGAGTAGGGCGCCAGTGACTGAATTAAAATTGCAGCCATTTTCTGTGAGTGGGCCAAGACCACTATCTCTATTTTACAAATTAGTGGATTGCAATAATATAATTATAATTAGGCCTATTACACCACCATGCTATTTAATGATCCTGCCCAAAAGACTTTTAGCAAGCCACAAGATGGCCCACAATTGTGAAACATGAGATTTTAGTCCAAGAAGCAGTCATTTATATAAAAGGAAGTTGGCGTATGATATTATTGGGAGGAGACAGAGGCGGCTACTTTATTGTTTTGTGGGATAAGATTGAGAGGAGCTCACGTAGAGAAATAACAGAACAAGTAGATTGGGTCGCAAGTTAGAGGGATTCCATGTATTAATAAGTGAGGCGGCTATTTAGTTTTCGAATGGGCCAAGCCCAAGATACATGACACACGAAACAGAAATATATACATCTGAAGGGGGTCTGGAACCGGACGACAAAAGAAAGAGTTTAGGAGGCAGCAAAGAAATAGGAGATCGGATAAGAACAGAAGGCGAATTGGAGGCGATCAGACATCGGCTGGAAACATCACGAGCAGCCATATAAAGGACAAATTCAAAGGCATATTTTGGCAAGGTTTTGGGATACGGAATCGTCGGGATTGAGCGGGAAGCTTGGAAGTCAAGGAATTTACGGGTTCTACCTTGCAATTTCTTTTATTTTCTAGTTTCTTGTTTTAACTTTGATGAATTCTTGTTCTAAACCTTGTTTTATTATTTTTGAGACCATGTTTCTTGGCTAAATTTATTTAACTACCCAGGCTTATGACAATAGTTTAATAAAGTTTGAATCTTTATTCGATTTTTGGCGTGGTTGTGGATTTTTCTTGTATTGTAAAAGCTTTGGGAATTTAACTTGGTGCGTATGCATGCTTGTGATTATTTTATTATTGTTTATTGCTTCGTTCAATTCTTGATGACGGTCTTTATCACGGAATAGAGTCGGGCTAGGGTTTTAGGTTTTGGTGAGTGTATATCACATAATAAATCTTTGATCCTTTAGGGTGAAAATTGAGTAAGTAACCTTAGAAGTAATAATCGGTAATTAAATAAAATCAAGTGTTCTGCTAGACTCGTCACTGAAAGGCTCGAGGATATTAATAGGTCTCGGTTTGGTTATAAGGACTTAACATTCCATTGTCTATTAAGCCAAGATTAAAACCCATTGTCGCTTTAGATGTTCGCGCTGAAAGGTAGAGCGTCTTACATAAGCACTTTCAAGAAACTAGAAGACGGAAAAGAAATCTAGAAAACCGGTGAGCATAACATCCTAGGTAGTGCCATAAGAATCGCCTTGAGAGTGTTTGAGGGGCTTAGTGGTGTCTTAATAGGTTTAGTATCCAAAGATCCCGGTTCCACACCACAAAATCATCGAATAGAGATCCATTCTGAGTTTATCCTGCGTCTAGCCTAGGTAGTCTTCATCACCACTGGTCAAAACCTTCGTTCAAGTTCGTGTCTAGTCTTCTAGCATTATTTTTATTATTTCATTTAGGATTTTTAGAAACCCCCCCCCCCCATCCAAATAAACAATTAGTTAAGTCGTGTCAGTCTAAGTCTAGATAGAGTCATTAGCGTAATCAGTAGAGTCTCTTGGGTTCGATACTCGGACTTCCTTAGGCTATACTACACCGATCGGTACACTTGCCGGTCGTGTGGTTTAGGGTTTAGAGAGTCTTAGTTTTATAAATTTAAAACTTAGAGAGTTTAGTTTAGGGTTTAATTTAGTTAATTTAGTTAAACCGTTTTCAGCACATCAAGTTTTTGGCGCCGCTGCCGGGGACTCTTTGGCGATTGCGTTAATTACTTTGTTTGGACTTGTTTGACATATTACGTGCTATTTGTTCGTTTGTTTGAGTCGTAGGAGTCTAATTGTCCGTGTCTTTTATTTTTCTTGAGTCTTGTAAATATGTGTGAAATTTGTGGAGGACCTCATTTTACTGTTAATTGCCCACAATATTAGGGGTCCTCTGCACGATGTTACGCTAACCCTTTTATGTGTCAAAATTGTGGTATACCTCACATCTCTATATTTTGTCCATATTTCCCGAGGTACTCCACACGTTATGCTAACCCTTTTGTGCATCCACAGCCATATTTTTCACAGGGGTATTCTTTGAATTATTATGATAATCAGCCATATTACGATGATCCGTATCAGCAACCACAAGATAGCCAGGGTCAGTTTAGTGGCTCAGGAGGTCAGTTCGCTAGTGGGGGGTCGACTCAGGAGAGTCAAGGCAGTGACAAGGCCTTACAGGGTAGTTTGATACAGCAACCGCAACGTAACCTGGTTCAGACGAGCGATAGAGGTTTTGAGGGTAGTATGAGTAGGATAGAAGAGATGTTCGCTCAGACAATGACACAAATGGCGCAGTTCATAGCGCAAAATCAAGCTACCCTTGAAAGCATGGCTGAATATACGGAGAGAAATAAAAAGAGAGTAGAGGAGTTAGTTCGAGAGCGGAGTGAGCTAGAGGAAGTTGAAGAAGAGTCAGATGAGGAGATCATTCCAGTCACGGAGACGATAATGGACGACGAAGCCCCACCTCCGGTCCAGAAAGGTATTATATATGACTTCGGGAGTGACTCTGATGATGAAATAGATGAAGAAGAATGGGCGGTGTATCAAAGGTCGGTAGTGAAGAAAAAATAATTGAAGAAGAAGTGGAATTAGGGGATTCTACTGGTTGGATGTTTGATGAAGTGGAAAAAGAAAAAGTAATGGAGGAGGAAGTGGATTTAGGAGACTCCCTTGAGTTAATGTTTGATGCAGAGGAAGAAATTGAAGAGGTTGAAATTAAGTCGTCTGGGGAGGATGAGTTTTTAGAGTTAGAATTAGATGGTTTACCGGCCTATGAAGAGGTAGGAGTGTTGGATCCTGATGGGGATATAGCATACTTTGATGCTCTACTTGAAGGTGAACTGACAGTGGTGATCGAACCTGCCCCAGACGAAGAGACTAAGTGTGGGGATCATCCTGCAAGAGTGGTGGAAGAAGAAGAACACCACAACTGGCCCATGGTATTAGTGATAGGTGAACCTGAAAAGTCAAAAAAGCCACGGGAGAAGGCAAAGAAAAGAAAGAGAAAGGATCTAAACCGGAAGAGGATCGAAGGTTGGGGCGAGATGGAAAAGAAGAAGCCATTACAATTCACGCACGATCAGTCTTCTCGCTACATGTCATGCATTCGGTTTCTTCCAGGTAAGTATAAATTTTGGTGGTCTGACCCGTTTGAAAATTTTAAAATATTTTATAATTCCACCATTAAATTTTTAACTATTTTTGAGGACCGGGTGGAATTAAACGGGTTGGATAGGGTCCAGATCAAAGAGAAGCCTCCTGATTAAATTCAAGTGTGGGGAGCTTTTGTAGAGTTTGTAAATTTATTTATTCGGTGGATTTTCGGTAGTTTGTAGAGTTTGTATATTGAGTCTTTTATTTTGTATCATGAGTCTAATTTAGTAGTATTGAGTCATTTTTTTTAGAGTCGGTACTGCTTTGGTGTTTGCTTGTTTTTGTTTATGCAGGTTCGAATATGTACCACCCGTACTCAATCTCCATTCGGCTGATTTTGGAGCTGCTTATCAAATTTCAGGCATTTTCCAAGTGTACCAGTCAGAGTCAAAGTCGATCGCGAATGAAATGCTATACGATCGAGCTGGATTGGACGAGAGATTTGAAGCATACGCGTTGCAATTAAACCAGCTAAGTCCTGTCCAATTATGCCCTTTGTTTTTATTTCTTATTTATTTTTAGTCTTTTTGAGTCGGTTTCCATCTTACATTGAGGGCAATGTAGAGTTTAAGTGTGGGGATGGGAAACTATCGTTTAGTGTCGTTAGTATAGTTAGTTGAGTCATAAAAAATGAAAAAATACAAAAAAATTAAAAAAAAAAGAAAAAAAAGAAAAATCCAAAAAAAATGAAAAAATCAGAAAATGTCTTTTGAAATAAGAAGTTTGCAACTTAAAAGCGGAAAATGATAGAAAAGTCGGGTTTTTGATCGGGTTCAAATAATAATAATATGAGATAAATAATCGTGCTTGTGTATAGTTTGGGATGCGCGGGTAGGCTCGATTCGGTGCTGGGTTCCTTTGATCTTAAAATTACCTAATTGTCGGTCTACTAGTGGGTTCTCATCTAGGGAAAGTGGGGAAATTGAAACCGCCAATAATAACATAAGGGGCACCGTTATAAGTTAGAGCAGTTAGAGTTTGTGATCATAAAAAAAAATAGAATAAAAAGTGAGCTAGAAACTAAATGAAAGTAGCCACTTCTATGTAGTCTGGGTTGGGGATAGTGACTCTACAGCCGGATTACCGCTAGGGTGTGTGAAATCGACCGTGCAAAAGCAATAAAAAGAAAAAAGTAATAAAAAGTACCGAAACTAAGTAGTCTGTGGTTGGGGATAGCGACTCTACAGCCGGATTACCTCTTGTTTTGGGAAAGCACCGTCTAGACTCACGAATGAAAGGAAAAAAAATGAAAAAAAAAAAGAGAAAAAGAAAAAAATTTGATTGTAAACTCTCTTGGTTTTGATATAAGACGGTTGGGAATTGGTCCAGTTCGTTCCTTTTGTCCTAGAAGTTTGAGGTGGGGGTAGATGGGCCTGCAATTTCTAGTGTGAGACCCTAGGTGGATTGACCCATATTTGAACTTAAATTGCATGATAAGGGCTTGGAACCGGGTTTGGGTTTAAGAGGATCAAAATACTTGCAATCGCGGCTAACACAAGTTTCGGTTTTAATAAGTAATTTAAGTTTTTGTCCCGCACGACTATTCCGACTATGATTCCGTTTTGCATAATTCTTTTTGGGGGACGAAAAAAGGTTAAGTGTGGGGATATTTGATGTGGGGTAAAATACACATATTTGTCATGTGTAAATTGTATAGTTTTTATTTATTTTTTATTTAGTTTTAGTGTTATATTACATTAGTTTGTGTTTTGGCAGGTCCTGATGCAAATGGAGCGAAAAAGAGTAATGAAGTTATAACCAGCCAGTTGAGTAGAGTAGGGCGCCAGTGACTGAATTAAAATTGCAGCCATTTTCTGTGAGTGGGCCAAGACCACTATCTCTATTTTACAAATTAGTGGATTGCAATAATATAATTATAATTAGGCCATAGAGATTAGTGAGTTAGGCCTATTACACCACCATGCTATTTAATGATCCTGCCCAAAAGACTTTTAGCAAGCCGCAAGATGGCCCACAATTGTGAAACATGAGATTTTAGTCCAAGAAGCAGTCATTTATATAAAAGGAAGTTGGCGTATGATATTATTGGGAGGAGACAGAGGCGGCTACTTTATTGTTTTGTGGGATAAGATTGAGAGGAGCTCACGTAGAGAAATAAAAGAACAAGTAGATTGGGTCGCAAGTTAGAGGGATTCCATGTATTAATAAGTGAGGCGGCTATTTAGTTTTCGAATGGGCCAAGCCCAAGATACATGACACACGAAACAGAAATATATACATCTGAAGGGGGTCTGGAACTGGACGACAAAAAAAAGAGTTTAGGAGGCAGCAAAGAAATAGGAGATCGGATAAGAACAGAAGGCGAATTGGAGGCGATCAGACATCGGCTGGAAACATCACGAGCAGCCATATAAAGGACAAATTCAAAGGCATATTTTGGCAAGGTTTTGGGATACGGAATCGTCGGGATTGAACGGGAAGCTTGGAAGTCAAGGAATTTACGGGTTCTACCTTGCAATTTCTTTTATTTTCTAGTTTCTTGTTTTAACTTTGATGAATTCTTGTTCTAAACCTTGTTTTATTATTTTTAAGACCATGTTTCTTGGCTAAATTTATTTAACTACCTAGGCTTATGACAATAGTTTAATAAAGTTTGAATCTTTATTCGATTTTTGGCGTGGTTGTGGATTTTTCTTGTATTGTAAAAGCTTTGGGAATTTAACTTGGTGCGTATGCATGCTTGTGATTATTTTATTATTGTTTATTGCTTCGTTCGATTCTTGATGACGGTCTTTATCACGGAATAGAGTCGGGCTAGGGTTTTAGGTTTTGGTGAGTGTCTATATCACATAATAAATCTTTGATCCTTTAGGGTGAAAATTGAGTAAGTAACCTTAGAAGTAATAATCGGTAATTAAATAAAATCAAGTGTTCTGCTAGACTCGTCGCTGAAAGGCTCGAGGATATTAATAGGTCTCGGTTTGGTTATAAGGACTTAACATTCCATTATCTATTAAGCCAAGATTAAAACCCATTGTCGCTTTAGACGTTCGCGCTGAAAGGTAGAGCGTCTTACATAAGCACTTTTAAGAAACTAGAGGACGGAAAAGAAATATAGAAAACCGGTGAGCATAACATCCTAGGTAGTGCCATAAGAATCGCCTTGAGAGTGTTTGAGGGGCTTAGTGGTGTCTTAATAGGTTTAGTATCCAAAGATCCCGGTTCCACACCACAAAATCATCGAATAGAGATCCATTCTGAGTTTATCATGCGTCTAGCCTAGGTAGTCTTCATCACCAGTGGTCAAAACCTTCGTTCAAGTTCGTGTCTAGTCTTCTAGCATTATTTTTATTATTTTATTTAGGATTTTTAGAAACCCCCCCCCATCCAAATAAACAATTAGTTAAGTCGTGTCAGTCTAAGTCTAGATAGAGTCATTAGCGTAATCAGTAGAGTCTCTTGGGTTCGATACTCGGACTTCCTTAGGCTATACTACACCGATCGGTACGCTTGCCGGTCGTGTGGTTTAGGGTTTAGAGAGTCTTAGTTTTATAAATTTAAAACTTAGAGAGTTTAGTTTAGGGTTTAATTTAGTTAATTTAGTTAAACCACTTTTAGCACATCACTCCTCTGCAGGAGCATCAGCAAGAAGTAGGATATCACCAGCAGCAATAGGGATCTCACCCTCAAGGTCATCCTCAAGTGGGTCCTCCTCAAACAAATCGACGTCGTCTTCAGAAACAATATCGATGGGCATATCAACAACAGGATAAGCAGCAAGGGGCACAGGAGCAGGGATCACCGCGAGTGGTAAATCCCCAGTGAGATGGCCATCAGCAGACTCGGCTACGACATAAGGCAGCGCAAAGGGCTGGAAGTCGTCATCGTCTGTGCTGGTAGTATCGAAAGTGTAAACCTCGTGCTCCGATGAAACTATATCATCTGATACTATAACCATGGGATCTGTAGTGTCTGACTCTCCAGTATCTGATGAAGGCATGATGTTTGTAACACAAACACACATATGCACAAACAATCAATCATATAATCAAATAAGCATGTTAGTCACCAATAAGCAATCAAATAGTTCTCCTAGTCCCACTAGTCTAACCTCCCAGCCTCTCAGACTGAACCTCCTAGCCTCTCAGACTACCCTCCCAGCCTCTTAGACTGAACCTCCTAGTCTCTCAGACTAACTCCCTAGTCTCCCCGACCAAAACCTCCCCAACCTTAAAGATTGGCCCCTCAGTCTCCCCGACCAACCTCCCAGTCGATAAGACTGTATCCCTGGTCTCCCTGACCAACCTCCCAGTCGATAAGACTGAATCATAATTTTTGAAAAATGTGCTCATACTTTTTGTTTGTGAAAATGTTTTGGATCCGGGATCTGGACGTAATGTATGCAATGTAAAAATGTTTTCGTGAGAGCCCTAGTGATCATAGTCTAGACTCGAGAAGGAATCCTAGTTCGCTATGAACCTGGCTCTGATACCAAGCTGTCACACCCTGGCTTTGCGGAAGCGTGGGTTTATTTGGTGTGACTTCTTAATACCATAGCTTAATCACAACAAAGCTATATGAAAGTAAAACCATGATGATCATCCATTGATTCAAGTTTTAAAAGTAAAATACGACAACATTGTTTTCAAACATCGACACATGCAACGGAATTACAACACAACAAAATAAAAACATTGTTCATAAGACACAACCACATAACATGAAATAACATAGTTTAAGACTTGTGACTCGTCCATGTAAAAGCCACAACCCCTAAACTTGGATGACATCACTCCTCTTACGCAGCATGAAGACATAGCATACCTCGCCAGATCCCTAATTCCCTGAAATACATGTAAGTTGAAAAATCAACAAAAATGTTGAGCGAGTTCATGTGAAAGTGAGTATGTAAAAACCTTTGTAATACATTTGTATGTATTGAAAAATCCCTGGTATGTAGCAAATAAGGAAAAATGAGATCACCATTGGTTTGCAAGGCCAATGATATGTGCGTAGTGCAGTAGGAAGACTCATACCTAGCAGATTTTTGCGTCGGGCTCAAAGTCACCCCGAGGTCCGTACAGTTGGGCCTGGAGTTGGGCTCGCTACACCCAGATAGATCTACCGCTAATGACCCTCGGTCCTACAATGAGGATTAATGGCCTCTAGTTTCCGCCTACCCACTCACACGATCTAAGTAGTAACCCTCCTTACGCTAACCATACCATGTATAAAAGTATCCGTAATCATTGTAACATGTATTTCACCCCCGAAGTATAAAAACTGAAAACAGTTAAGAGAAAAGGGGGACATGAACTCACAGAAGTGTGTCTCGAAATAGTCCGTCCCAAAATAACCTGCTGCGTGACGACCTACACGTACTAACCTCTATTAGACGGACAGCCGTGCCATGGCTTAAGGTTTAACGTTTTTAGGAAATAGTTAGACAACTATTTCGTATTTACACTTCTTAATTATTTAATAATTATATTCCTTGCCAAGGATGGGGGTTTTAATACATGTGCGTTTTTATAATTCCAAAAATATATTTTAAGTCTCACTTAAGGAATATACTTTAATTACTTGTCTAAAACGTTTTAAATTCCCAAAATATATATATTCTTCCCAAAAATATTATATTTTACTTCATACCATTTCCAAAATAATACTTTTTATCAAAATACGCATTTAAGAGTATTTTCCGAAAGTACATAAGTTACATTTTAAGGTTCGTATTGTAATAATAATACCGGTGTAACTTAAATACTTATACGTGAAAGCGTTGGTATTATTTTGGAGTCGTTACTTCGTAGTGTATTCAAGTTATATTATTTTTACTCTAAAAATAATATATATAGTTCACAAAATAATCATAAAATCACACAAGCGTTTTACTATGAAATATATATTCTAAATATATATTTTTACAAGTTTTATTTACGAAAACCCACCTCCGACACTTGGAAAATTTGTAATAAAAATCATGGCGAATTTTGTTTGGAAAAACAAGTTCAAAATATATTTATAACACTTGTCAAAAAAATATTTCTAAGTGTTATTTTCTGGAAAAATTTCGCCAAAGTTTGCTCTGTAACGGGAGGTGGCCACGCTTACTAGCGTATCATTTTCTTTTCAAAATTCAATCAATCAATTTTCCAATAATCAATATACAATATTCAAACATCAAACTAGTCAAAAATAAGTATAAATCGCAAACTCATGAACTTGTAAGTCTTGTAAAAATATGTAGAGATTTTCTAACATATTTAGTGGATCTTGTCATCTTTAAAAATAAAATTTGTTTCTTGAAAACTTTATTTTAAAAGAATATGTAATTTGACAACTTCTAGTCAAAAGTTACAAAAATGTTTCTTTGTTAAATCCTTTTGTTACACAAGTGTTCACACACTTGCTTTTTCACTAAAAGACTTGTAGTTTATGGAAAATCCGGGTTTTAAACAAGACTTGCATCTTACACTTGGTTCTTCCGAAAACCCACTTGTAGATCTTTAGATCTACTAGTTTAGAACTCTATTTTACAAGAAAAATCACTTTTACACAAGTTCATGTTTATGTGTGGAAGGGTTCATCATCTTGCAACTTTTACACTTAACATATTACTAGTTCATGTTCCATGAACATGATCTAGCATGGTTAGATGACGATCCGTTCCATTACTAGCAACTAACAACATAAAATAATCACAACTAGTCAAGATTTACAAAATTTACACCACTAGTTTCTCTTTAACCAACTAGTTCATCATTCTTTCAAGACTTTTAGTTTTGATCTTGTATGTTCTTGAGTTTTAACCATTAAATCTCTTATTAACCACTTTAAACAAGAACAAGAGGATGTCTAGAAGCACTTACTACTAGCTCGTGGCTAGGGAAGAATCAAGGCGTAAACAAGGTGGATAAAAGCAATGTTGAGAGGTTCTTGAGTTTCCGAAAGCACCGGGCCTCCTCGTATGTCACCTTGCACCTTGGTATGTATGTGGAATAGCTAGATCAAAACTTGACGATGATGGTGGGTGTGTGTGAGCTCTCGGCCGAACACAAGAGAAAGGAAGAGGAGAGTGCAAATTTTTTTGTGAAGTGTTTTGTGAATGGAAGTGAGATAATGGTGATCACTTGAACTTACTTATAAACCAACTAATCACCATTACCCAACATACAATGTGTCTCCAAGATATTAGGCAAAACTTAATAAAATAATCAAGAAATGGGTGTGGGTCACCACATGGGGAAACGATCGGATTAGGGGGGGGGGGTATATGGTTGGATTTTGATGATATAGTTAAGTGTCTAGTTAGTTTAGTTAGGATGTTAATTAGGTTGTCAGTGTGTAGTATAATATAACGGGTGTTAGGGTATTCACCCTAACTAGCTCAGAAAAGTATAAACTATGTCATTGGCAATATTTTTATGTTCCGGGTAAGGTCCGGTTGTTCGGTTGGATATTGATCCGTTAAAGTGTCAAGTAAAGCTTTAAAGTGCCTTTTATAGTGTTTTTCGTGACACAATAAATTCCCGACACTTTGGAAAGTGTCTAGTATTATTTTTCCATGTTTTTGCACTTTACTAGTTAAGTTAAATGCTGAATTTTTTTGTATAAAGTGCAGGATTTTGTATTTAGAGCATGTTTTAGGCACATCCGGTCACTGTAACTATCACCTAGTGACGCAGTTTAACAATCCTCACCTCCCTACACTCCCTACTAGTGTGGTAATCTATTCCTGGCTCATTCTGGCCTTAGAGACAGTGTCTGTCTAGTGCTGGCTATGTCAGCATGTTTACTGGGCTATCCGTCCATTGTGCTAACTGTGCTTTTGTTCATCAAGTTTGTCACTATAGTTTTGTGTAATAAATGGAGTGACAGTAATAAAGTATGATGCATGTATATGTATTTATCAGAAACTAAGAAGTAGTTTAACCACAATTGTAAGCAAGCACAGTAATTTAGCATTAGTTAAATATTAATTAGTTTGTACGGATACCTGTTTTGGTGAGGGTTGTCACACCCCGAAGGCAAACGCTAGATCTTTCCACTTGACTGCCGCAGAAGCAAAAGTTGAACCCGAAGTGGTTTCAGGTATTTTTCCTGTAAACTCGATTCCTGCACATGTATTATTCGATACGGGTGCGAATAAATCCTTTATTTCATATGGGTTTATTCGACATCCTTCATTTGTTTTAACAAAATTACCTATGCCTTTAGAAGTAGAAATATGTAATAACAAGAGTTTTATTGTATGTGATGTATGTGAAAATTGCAAATTGAGCATTGATGATGAAGAATACACAATAGACCTGATCCCAATGTCGATGGGAGAATTTCAAGTGATCGTGGGTATGGATTGGTTGTCCTGATACCATGCAAAGGTGGCATGTTTCCGAAAGGAAATAAAACTGATGTCCCCTAGCGGAAAGCACGTTACGATATACGGAGAAAAGGGAGGTAACCCTGTGGTATGTACAATGCTAGAAGCTCACAGACTCATGCAACATGGATGCAAGGCCTACATAGTATACGCAAGCGACTCGGAGAAAGAATCCCTCAAAATTGGAGACGTGCCGGTGGTACGTGATCATGAAGACGTGTTCCTAGAAGAACTACCGGAAATACCACCAGAACGAGAGGTAGAGTTCAAAATCGAATTGATTTCAGGCGCAAAACCTTTGGCCAAGGCGCCGTATCGGCTCGCACCATCGGAGCTACAAGAATTGATGTCTCAGATCTAAGAATTGTTCGACAAAGGGTTTATCCGACCGAGTGTATCCCCGTGGGGCGCACTAGTTCTATTCGTGAAAAAGAAGGACGCAGTATGCGCATGTGTATCGATTACCGAGAGTTAAACAAAATCACGGTGAAAAATCGATACCCACTTCCAAGAATTGATGACTTGTTGGACCAGCTACAAGGAGTGAGTTGGTTCTCAATGATTGATCTCAGATCTGGTTATCACCAGTTGAAGGTCAAGGAGGAAGATGTACTGAAGACGGCCTTTCGTACGCGGTACAGGCATTATGAGTTCCTCATAATGCCCTTTGGGTTAACTAATGCACCCGCGGCTTTCATGGACCTCATGAACCGGGTTTGCAAACCTATGCTGAATAAGTCGGTAATCGTATTTATCAATGACATTTTAGTATATTTGAAGAATGAAGCCAAGCATGTTTACCATTTGCAAGAAGTGTTAGAGACACTCAGACGAGAAAAGTTGTATGCAAAATTCTCAAAGTGCGCCTTCTGGTTATGAGAGGTGCAGTTTCTCGGGCATATCATTAGTGCCGACGGGGTACTAGTGGATCTGTCAAAAGTAGAAGCCGTGTCAAAATGGAACACTCCAAGGAACCCCTCAGAAATCCGAAGCTTTTTAGGGCTCGCGGGATATTATCGGAGATTCATACAAGATTTCTCCAAAATTGCCTTACCGTTGACCAAATTGACTCGCAAGGAGGAAAGATTTGTATGGGGCATTGAACAAGAGAGGGCTTTCCAAACACTCAACGAAAAGTTAACTCACGCTCGGGTGTTAACATTACCGGAAGGGTTTGACGACATGGTGGTTTATTCGGATGCGTCGCATTTAGGGCTCGGATGTGTCTTAATGCAACGAGGCAAGGTCATAGCCAAGGCCTCGAGGCAACTAAAGATCCATGAAAAGAAATACCCGACTCATGACTTGGAGCTGGAAGCAGTGGTATTTGCCTTAAAAATATGGAGACATTACTTGTATGGGGTAAAATGTACCATCTTTACCGACCATAAAAGTCTAAAATATTTATTCGATCAGAAGGAATTAAACATGAGGCAGAGGCGATGGCTGAAAACGGTCAAGGACTACGATTGTGAAATATACTATCACCCCGGGAAAGCCAATGTAGTGGCAGATGCGTTGAGCCGAAAGGCAGATTATGCCCCGATACGAGTACAATCAATGTAGCTTATTGTGACATCGGGCTTACTTGAACGAATCCGAGGAGCACAAGTTGAAGCAGTAAAGGCGTAGAACTGGAAAAAGGAAAGAATTGTTGGCCAATTCAAGGATCTCGAGGAAGGCAACCACGGATTGAAAACACGTTTCAATAGAATTTGGGTTCCTAACACATGTGGAGTTAAAAAGCTCCTACTCGATGAAGCTTACAAATCCTGTTATTCCATTCATCCGGGGGTGACCAAGATGTATAACGACTTGAAACAAAACTATTGGTGGCCCGGAATGAAAAGGGATGTAGTGAAATACGTGGAGAAGTGCCTGACATGCCTACAAGTCAAGGTGGAACACCAAAAACCATACGGTAAACTCCAACCGTTAGAAATTCCGATTTGGAAATGGGAACATATTACGATGGACCTGTTAACCAAACTACCAAAGACGAACCGCGGTTTTGATGCTATATGGGTAGTTGTTGACAGACTAACCAAGAGTGCTCATTTTATCCTGATACGTGAAACATATACGTCCGAAAAGATGTCTAAAGTTCACACTAATGAGATAGTGGTACGCCACGGAGTACCGGTATCCATCGTGTCCGATAGGGATACCCGGTTCACTTCGAATTTTTGGCGAGATTTCCAAGAGCAAATGGGAACCAAATTGTTCATTAGCACCGCGTACCATCCTCAGACGGATGGACAGAGTGAAAGAACAATACAAACATTGGAAGATATGCTACGGGCATGTATAATCGACTTCGGAGGTAGTTGGGATGTTTATCTACCATTGGTCGAGTTTTCGTACAATAACAGCTACCATGCTAGTATCGGGATGGCACCGTACGAAATGCTTTATGGTAGGAAGTGTCGGACCCCGGTGTGTTGGGGTGAGGTGGGTCCACGGGAACTTGCCCATAAAGATATAGTTCGAGCCACTAATGAAAAGATTTATGTGGTTCAGGCACACTTGAAAGCGGCTCAAGATAGACAAAAGTCGTATACGGACAAAAGAAGGAGACCGAACGAGTTTCAGGTGGGCGACAAGGTCATGCTTAAGGTATCCTCATGGAAGGGGGTTATCCGGTTTAGAAATAGAGGAAAATTAAGCCCGAGATTTATTGGGCCGTTTACAATTGTCGAACGGGTAGGAAAGGTAGCATACCGCCTTGAACTACCGGAGGAATTAAGCGGAATTCATAGCACATTTCATGTGTCACATCTTCGGAAATGCTTAGTGGACGAAACAACCTATATCCACTACGACGACATCGAGGTGGATGATAGCCTTAACTATGTGGTGAAACCCATTGCGATCTTGGATCATAAGGTGAAAACCTTAAGGAACAAAGAGATCAGTCATGTGAAGGTTAAATGGGAACACAAGAAGGGTTCGGATACCACATGGGAATCCGAAGAGGAGATGCAACGGCTCTACCCTACATTATTTGGTATGTAATTCGGTTTTGGGGAAGAAACCCTTTTTAAGGGGGATGGACCTGTAACACCCCAAAAATATGAAACTTTATGTTTTATTATAAAGTATTAATCAATCAAGAACCAACTAACTAGGAATTTATAACCTAGTTAGCTACAAGACTTGAAATAACTTATAATAGGGTTAAAACAACCAAACTTAGAGTTAAATAAAAGTTGAGGGACCAAACTAGTCAAGACTGAAACTTAAGTGTTAAAATGTTAAGTAAACACCCCAAACACACACTTGTGTGTGTGCTTGGATCGAACAGGAGAAAGGGGCGACCAGGGGATATCCTTCAAACCCTAATTCTTCACAAAAAAGCTCAAATTGGAAGCCTAAATCAAGTCTGAATCGAATTCCGATTATATAATAGCGATCACCTCGACAAAGGGATCATAAGGTATGCAAAATTGTGGTATTTTAATACATCTTGAAATCTAGGTTAAATGTGTAAAACGAAAGTTTAACTTGATTATTTGATGCATGGATGAAATTAGGGGTAACATGATGTCTAGGGATAAAACCCTAGATGAATTCTTGTTAAAACTTAGTATGATAATTGTAGAGATTATAATCATCATTGTAGGTGATTATTGGGTTTGTAGAGACTAGATAAACACTAGGATTGTGATTACCATTCTAGTGAAAACTGAATTCATGTGTCAAATTCAGTATTGTTGATGTTGAAATTTAATGTAAATTGCCTAATTGAGGTGACTGAAGTTGAAAATAACATGTCAAGAACCTAGTAATGATTATGTAAAAATCTGACCCGCTAGGTGTTTGTTAAAACGCCTAAGTGAGGAATAAAAGTTAAAGATCGGACAAAAGCGCAGATTTGAATATCATAATGAATTGTCCGTTGTTGATTATAAAAGTGTTCTAAATTGATTGTGAATGGAACTCTTTAGGTAAAGAATCCGGATCGTCAAGTGGACAAGCCGGAGGTGATACACGCTTGAAGAGTGCCTTTAAAGGTACGCAACCTATGGTTTCGTTATGTTATGTTACTTATTTATTTTAGTTCGTTGTGTTGGAAATTAGCTAAACAAGAAAACCCGTTAAGTCACGGAAATGACGAAGTGCTTTAGATGATTAAAACGGGTCAAAACATGTGTTAGAAATAGATTTTTGGAATGTCTTGAATGGTGGTCTCCATTCGGCATCCAAACGGGTCTGATGTGCGTGAAGTGTGTTATATTTTAGATGTATATTTAAGCCCCTTTTTACACTTTTAGCCAAGTTTTAAATTTATAAAACACGATATTTACTAACACTAAACACACATATGGGCAAGTGCACCCATCGTGGACGTAGTATAGTGTTGGTAAGATACCGAGGACGTCCAAGGACACAAGAGCTTTTAATACCGGTTTATCCTCAACGTCTAATCAAATCAAAAAGTGAGAAAAATGTTTTAAACTAAGAAAAGTAAAAACTAACTAAATGCTGAAAAATAAAATAAAATAAAAACAGATAGACAAGATGAATCACTTGGATCCGACACGTGTGTTAGTATAACCTTTGATTACTTTCGCACTTTTGCACTTGTTTAAGAGATTATCTTAGTTATTGTAGTAGGCCCCTCTTTTGAAGGCGACGTTACCCTCAACCCAGTAGTTTGAGTCAGCAAGGATACAATCCTAAATGGTCGGATTATTGAAAGATAATGAATTAATTTATTAATGCAAATTGTGGTAGGCCCCGCTTTCGGCGGTGACGTTACCCTCGGCTAAGTAGTCTGAGTCAGCAGGGATACAGTCCTAAATAGCCGGGTTATAGTATTAATAGTAGTTAACTTATGAGGGGGTCAAAGAGTTTGGATCCCCGCCATCCAATACCTATGGGTATTGAAGGAGATCCTACTAAATTTGACCCACGTCCCAAGCAGGACCTCTAAACGCTGAACAAGGGCAAGACCCTTACCAAACCGTTCCCTTAACCCCCGACCAGGTAGCCAACATACCTCCATATAGACCGTGGAGATATGAATGGTGAAAATCTTTTATTTTATATAGACAGTAAAATAATGCCAAGACACCACGGACAAACGATAAGGAAAGATCACCTTCAACATAAGTAACTAGTTATTAAAGTCATTAATACAAAACCAAATAAAAAGTGCAAAAGATTAAAAATAAAAAGTATTATACTAAACACTTGTCTTCACCAAGTGATGTAAGAGACTTAGGCAAACATGGCCTTGATTGTCAAGAACTCTTACGATCAATCTTGGATCCCGAGACGACTCACACACTCTACGATGGACAATGGATGATGGTGGTGGATGATGGTGTTATGGTGGTGGTGGGTGGTGGATGAAGTGTGAGAGAGGTGGTGTGCCAAGGGATGAGATGGAATGAAACCAAGCACCCCTATTTATAGGCTGAACAGAAGGCTGGGCACGGCCCCATGTCCACTGGACACGGCCCCGTGCCCGTCTGACATTCTCTCTCTTCATTAATTGTAATTCGCAATTACAATTAATGCGCCTGCTGTACTTTCACCATGCCCCCGTGCCCGCTGGACACGGCCCCGTGGTGGGCAATGGAAGCTTCTACTGGTTTGTCTTTTCTGCTGCTTCTTGGGCACGGCCCCGTGTTCGCTGGACACGGGGCGTGTTCAGTCTTCTGTTTTCTCTTCTTTGCCTTGGGAGGTGCCGTTGAGGGTCCGGGCAGTCTACTTTTATTCCTTTTCTTGTATTTATGCTAGAATTAGTTGTCTTTTTGCTTCTTTTGTGATTTTGAGCTCATTTCATCCTGAAAATACAAAAGGAAGACAAAAACACTCTTTTTCCAACATTAGTACTTAAAAAGGGTTAGTTTTATGCCTTAATTGATGTGATTTATATGTTGCATTTTACACACATCAAATACCCCCACACTTGAACTTTTGCGTGTCCTCAAGCAAAACTCTTTAAATGTGGCTTACACTCCCAAATGGAATAGGTAGAAGAGAAAGTTTTTTAGCTTGTCCTAGAGTGTCGGGAATCCAAGGTCTTTGTAAGTTTTATTTTTATTTATTTACAATCCTATTCGTTATGATTTATTTTGAACGTTTCATAAGATAAATTACTTATTCGGGCATAGCATGCTTTATTAAAATTCCATTTATATACAAGTTCACATACCTCACGGGAGATCACTCAACACTCGGCCGAAGGTGTAACTTTTAGTGAATCACTCGAGAGCGGCATGGAGCTTACGCCTTCCATAGGCTTGCCAAGGAATCAATCCTCCTCCTTTTTAACTTTTTACCTTTGTAAATATCAAGAGGACTTTTTGGGTGAAGGGTTAGGCTTGGGTTAAAGGTGGGTGGTTGGGTTAGTTAGAAAAAAGGGCGAAAATCGTAAAAAGCGTCGGTTTTCGTGACATACCTTGTTTTTAGTGACTTTTTATTTTGAAGTATTTCTCCAAACAAGCTTTTATATAGCTTTTGTTTGTTTTTAACTTCATCATCAAATTTTTTTTTTTCATCACATAAAAAAGCGAGTTTACGAAAAACCGAGCTTGTTACTAAAATAAAGGGTGAAAAAATAAAAAGGGTTTTTGGTGGGTAAAAAGGGTTTTGGGGTAATGAAATGAAAGGTTTAGGCTCAAAGGGGCTATCTAGGGGGATTTTGGGTAGATGGTAAAAAAAATGAAAAATAATGGTTTAGAAAGAAAAATATGGTTAGTCCTAATGCCTCCATCACTTACTTACTTGGGTTTAAGTTGGTAAGGACCGGGAATGTATTGTCGTGGCAAGTTCTAGAGTTGTAAGAACCAAGCAGCTATTCACACAAGAAACGAAAAATGAGCATTTAGTCTAAATATGTATATCTTTATGCTCAATAAAGGCTCAAAACTCACTTTTGTGGGAATGGGTTTTTAATGTGATCAAGTATATATAATCGAATTTTTAACTAGACTTGTTATGCCGTTTCGTAATTTTCTTATGTTGGTTCTTTGTTATCACGACGCTATCGGTTGTAAATTTGTAAAAATATAACCTTTTTCGAACTTGTTATTCCCAAATTAAACCAAGACAAGTAAAAAAATGAAAAGTTTTTGAAAAAATTTGGGGTGATTAGCGGTTCCAATAGAGTTTTGTGTAAGGCTTGTTATTAGGACTTGCAAAATTCAAGGTTTTAGCATCCCCCACACTTAAATTGCACATTGTCCTCAATGTGTTCCAAAAATAAGCTTTTCGGTTGATTAGAATGTGTAAAAGTGGGTTAAAAACAAGATTTTATGTTACTGGGTAGCTGAACACGGGGTGGTGTTGGCTGAGCACGGCCCCATGTCTAGACTGCCAGTACCAAAAGTAAACAGAAGGCTGGGCATGGGGGCGTGTTCAGTGAGCACGGCCCCGTGTCCAGATACCTGAACTGGGCATTTCTGCAGAGTTTTGGGCACGGGGGCGTGTTGGGTGAGCACGGCCCCGTGCTGAACTTGCTGCAATGAAGAAAAATTGTCGAGAGGCTCTGTTTTTGTGCATGGGGTGTTGGTTCAAGCTTCCCTTAGCATCCTTCACCATCCCGAGTGTGTTTTATTCCTGAAAATTAAAACTAAACTAGAAAGCATAAAAGTTAAACTAATCTAAAACTAAGGATAGTTCCGCGGAATGCCTCCGTGGTGCGCCACGTTTATAAGGGTCCTTGGCTAGACCCTCCTTATCGGGTGGTTCTGGCTCATCTTCAATTAGGGGGTCATTATTGCCAAAAGGATATTTCATTGAGCGCTCAAGATCTATGCTCCTTTTGAATGCCCCTAATTGAAGAGGTAGATTGTTGTACTTCCGGTTTTTCAAAGCTTCATGAGTTTTTACAAAAGGTCGTCCCAACACTAGAGGAGCGTCATCGAGGATGACAAAGTCGGTTGGGATTACCATTTGATTTGTTTGAACCAAGACATCCTCAACTTCACCGATTGATTTTATTACTTTCCGATCGGATAGAAAAATGGGTATTTGAAGTGGAGCGAAATCACTAATACTTAACTTTTCAAAAATGTAGTTAGGCATTATGTTAACACAAAGATCTTTATCAATGGTGATATTACTAATAAATGAATTTTGAAAGAAACATGGAACCGGTGTAATGTTAATTTCAAAAGAATCTTCTTTTATTAGCGAAGTTTGATCATTAGTTAACTTAACGCTTACCATTTCTTCAATTTTAGTATTAGTGTTTAGCTCTTTTAAAAACTTAGCATGAGGGGTTACTAAACAATGGTTTTCGAAAGTAGGTGACAAGAGATTAATTTCTTCTAAATTAGACTCTTCTTGTAATTTAACGTTATCGACCTCACCCCTTTCGTTGTTTAACTCATGTGTCGGTTTTTCACTTTCTTGTTCTTCCATTTTTACATTTTCAACTACCTCTACGTTATTATTACAATTTAATTCTTCTCTTGCGCGGGATTCCTCTTCCCTTGCACGAGATTCTTTCATGTAACGTTCGATAGTTTTAATGTGTTCTAATATCCTATTGGTCACTTCGGTGAGAGAAAAAGAATTTGGATCCTCAAAGCTTGAATCCGGTTGTTCGATCCTTGGCTCCTCATAGTACTCATACGAAGTAGATGGTTCACACCATTGTTCTTCATTGTAAGTATATGATGGATAAGGGTCGAAACTTTGTTCTTCATAGTACTCATATGAGGTGGGTTGTTCACGCCATGGTTCCTCATAATAAGAGTATGAAGGTGGTGGCTCATATCTTGAGTCTTCAAAGTATGAGTATGAAGGCTCATACCTTGGTTCCTCAAAATATGAGTATGAGGGAGGAGGTTCATACCTTTGGTCTTCATAGGATGTGTATGAAGTTGATGGCTCGTACCTGGGCTCCTCATAGTAGTTGTATGAATTGGATGGTTGATATGAGTTATTATATTGAACCGAGCGTGCGTTACGACAATTAGTGCAATAATTACCCCTATAATCATCCTCATCATAGGTGTAGTTGTAACCTCTTGAGTATTGATCCATAAGAATCACTCAACAGACCACAACTGAGTCTCGGGACCAGAAAACAAAAATAAGACGGAAACAGAAGCTGGACACGGCCCCGTGTTGGGTGAACACGGCCCCGTGTTCAGGGACTGTATCTGGGCGTTTTAATTAAAGTTACTGGTCACGTTGAGCACGGGGGCGTGTTCAGTGAGCACGGCCCCGTGTTCAGACTCTGTATCTGGGTATCTAACTAAAAATATGCAGCACGGGGGCGTGTTCAGCGAGCACGGCCCCGTGTTCAGGCTACTGTAAATGCAAACTAAACTAAAATGCAGGAAAATGTGCGCGCGTTTTGAAAAACTGATTAGGCCGTCGATTTTAAGCTTTCTTAAAATCCTTGTGTCCCCGGCAACGGCGCCAAAAAAACTTGATGTGCGTGAAGTGTGTTATATTTTAGATGTATATTTAAGCCCATTTTTACACTTTTAGCCAAGTTTTAAATTTATAAAACACGATATTTACTAACACTAAACACACATATGGGCAAGTGCACCCATCGTGGACGTAGTATAGTGTTGGTAAGATACCGAGGTCGTCCAAGGACACAAGAGCTTTTAATACCGGTTTATCCTCAACGTCTAATCAAATCAAAAAGTGAGAAAAATGTTTTAAACAAAGAAAAGTAAAAACTAACTAAATGCTGAAAAATAAAATAAAATAAAAACAGATAGACAAGATGAATCACTTGGATCCGACACGTGTGTTAGTATAACCTTTGATTACTTTCGCACTTTTGCACTTGTTTAAGATATTATCTTAGTTATTGTAGTAGGCCCCTCTTTTGAAGGCGACGTTACCCTCAACCCAGTAGTTTGAGTCAGCAAGGATACAATCCTAAAGGGTCGGATTATTGAAAGATAATGAATTAAGTTATTAATGCAAATTGTGGTAGGCCCCGCTTTCGGCGGTGACGTTACCCTCGGCTAAGTAGTCTGAGTCAGCAGGGATACAGTCCTAAATAGCCGGGTTATAGTATTAATAGTAGTTAACTTATGAGGGGGTCAAAGAGTTTGGATCCCCGCCATCCAATACCTATGGGTATTGAAGGAGATCCTACTAAATTTGACCCAGGTCCCAAGCAGGACCTCTAAACGCTGAACAAGGGCAAGACCCTTACCAAACCGTTCCCTTAACCCCCGACCAGGTAGCCAACATACCTCCATATAGACCGTGGAGATATGAATGGTGAAAATCTTTTATTTTATATAGACAGTAAAATAATGCCAAGACACCACGGACAAACGATAAGGAAAGATCACCTTCAACATAAGTAACTAGTTATTAAAGTCATTAATACAAAACCAAATAAAAAGTGCAAAAGATTAAAAATAAAAAGTATTATACTAAACACTTGTCTTCACCAAGTGATGTAAGAGACTTAGGCAAACATGGCCTTGATTGTCAAGAACTCTTACGATCAATCTTGGATCCCGAGACGACTCACACACTCTACGATGGACAATGGATGATGGTGGTGGATGATGGTGTTATGGTGGTGGTGGGTGGTGGATGAAGTGTGAGAGAGGTGGTGTGCCAAGGGATAAGATGGAATGAAACCAAGCACCCCTATTTATAGGCTGAACAGAAGGCTGGGCACGGCCCCGTGTCCGCTGGACACGGCCCCGTGCCCGTCTGACATTCTCTCTCTTCATTAATTGTAATTCGCAATTACAATTAATGCGCCTGCTGTACTTTCACCACGCCCCCGTGCCCGCTGGACACGGCCCCGTGGTGGGCAATGGAAGCTTCTACTGGTTTGTCTTTTCTGCTGCTTCTTGGGCACGGCCCCGTGTTCGCTGGACACGGGGCGTGTTCAGTCTTCTGTTTTCTCTTCTTTGCCTTGGGAGGTGCCGTTGAGGGTCCGGGCAGTCTACTTTTAATCCTTTTCTTGTATTTATGCTAGAATTAGTTGTCTTTTTGCTTCTTTTGTGATTTTGAGCTCATTTCATCCTAAAAATACAAAAGGAAGACAAAAACACTCTTTTTCCAACATTAGTACTTAAAAAGGGTTAGTTTTATGCCTTAATTGATGTGATTTATATGTTGCATTTTACACACATCAGGTCAAAACAAGTTGAGTTGTAAACGTTGAAGTTAATGACCATCAAATAGTGTAAAAAAGCAAGTTTGAAACGGGTCAAAACATATGGGAATTAAAATTCAGAAACTTAAGCATGTCAAATAGTGTTAAAAAGCAAGTTTGAAACCTTGAAAACAAGCATGAAGGTTACTGCGTAAGCAATCCCTCGAGAGGGAAGCGAAACACCATAGTTGGTAAAATCTAGATATGTGTAAATGGCCCTAATCATGTGATGACTAAAATACAAGTTGCAGAACTTGTAAAAAAGTGGGTCAAATAAACAAGGAGATGAATTATAGGCCAACTGCTTTTGAAATGAGATTTTATGCAAATTGTGTTGATAAACGCGTCCGTAATTGAATTACGGTCGCTTAGGAAAAGGAATGACGTAAAACGGACGCCCGAGTCAAAAGTTATGTTGATTTAAAGTTTGGATTTTGATAAAAATGGTGTTGGGCTGATATACAGCTCTAGCCAACAACTTTCTGTCAAAAACACCCCGTGGCGCTGTGCGACGGCCAACCCTTACCCCCTTCGCGCGACGCCACCACCCCAGATCCGTGAATTTTTGTTGTTTTGACTTGTTTGAGCATGGAACTTGTTTATACTTGATTATTAAAGTGTCAAAACTAACTATTTTCATGGTTCTGACCGTAGGTGATGACGGACTAGATCCGGATGGCGATCAAGCAATTATCAAGAACCGGACGCACTAGTCAAAGCTTCCGCACTTGATCTATTTTGTTTTAAAGTAATATGTAAACACTTGAAGTCATGTTTTGAATGTTTAATTAGTAGGGTTATAACTTGAATAGTATAATCATGTATGGTCTTAAAACTAGAAGGTTTTTTGTAAACTTGAAATTTTTGTACTAAATGCATGTTTTGTATCATAAATCTTGGTATTTTAAGTTGGGCCTTACATAACAAGAATAAAGGAGGTAGATTTAGTGTTAGTTGTGTGAAAGGGTACCCATTCAAACTGTTTTGTTCATTTCATGAGGGCAAGGGTTGTTACATGGTTAAGTTGGTAAGGGGTAAGAACAACTGCCAAAGAAACATGTTAAAAGCAAACAGTTGATTGCTTACTTTATTGCAAATGAGTTCCTGCAAATTTCCAAGGCCAAACCTCAATGGTAAGCTAAATAAATCTAATTAGCAGTTAAAGAAAAGTACAAGGTGTTGATTATTAAGTGGTTAGCATATAAGGCTAAAGCTTCTGCACATAAAAAGCTTCCTGGTTCAATGAGGGAGCACTACAACAAACTTTAGTTATACTTGGAAGCTTTAAAGGTAGCAAACCCTACTTCAACATTTGAAATGTTAACTGCCCCACCAGGCTTCTTTAACCAAGATCCAGACTCAAAAATTTGGAGACACTGTTTAGGATATTTGTGTATTTTTTGATGCACTGAAAAAAAGGTTCTTGGCAGGTAGTAGGAAGCTACTATGCCTAGATGGTTGTTTTCTTAAAACTTTTCTAGGTGGTATGTTGTTGGCTGCTATAGGAAGAGATGCAAATGACCAAATGTATCCTCTAGTCTGGGCAATAGTTGAGGGTGAAAACAATGACGGTTGGAAATGGTTTATGGAAGAACTAAGGAAATGTAATTATCTTTGGTCTGTCCTTTTGAGCAACTTCTATATGATGCATCATGTATCTTTTCTCTTGTGAACATTTACCTTATTTGATCAGTTATGTGACTTTAATGTTAAAAGTTGGTATGTTGCAGCCTTAGTATCTTGTATCTTGTAATATCTACCTTGGTTGTTAAAATATGCAGTGTATCATGTTCATTTGCAGTGTATAATGTTCATTTGCAGGAAGTGCACTTCAAGTCTTATGGTTAATTTTGGTGTAGGTTATCGTATGCAGTGTAATGTTGTGGCAAGTTTTGGTCAGCCTTAGTGTTGGTTGAAATATGCAGTGTAACGGCCTTCAAGTTTTGGTCAGTTTAAGTGTTGCTTGAAATATAGTGTATAATGGTCATTTGCAGTATAATGATCTTGAAGTTTTTGTAACACCTCGCAAAATCATGTCCAATATAGTATCAACACGTGTCATGGACTTTAAACGTGTAACGGATTGATTATGAGGGACCTAAGTTGACAAACGAAGAAAGTATGTGTATATAAGGATTCAGAGTGTCAACATTTGAGAATTTTGTCTTTCAACAACCCTACACGATGATTATACCCTTAAACGAATGAATCATGAATCGTATGAAACCGTTTGTGGAAGAAAGTGGAAGTTTACAAGACGTGAGGGTTAAATGTGTCAACATGTTTAAATTATACCTCTGAGTGACCTTTAAACGAACCCGAAGCTTTGTAACGATTAATTATGCTCCCGAGAATAAGTGATAAAATTTTCACAAGGTTTCGATATCGTATGAGGAAAATACGTTTACATTCGTAATTAAGGGGTTAAAAGCGTCAACAAGGCAAAACTTATGTTTTTGGTTATCATTTAACGAAACTGGACCTAACGGCGTTTGGTTATATCTCATGGATCACAAAAATAAAAGTTAAATGGGTTAAATGTGCTTAAAATGAAAGAATTTACGCTTTAGAAGGTCAAGGGGTGAAAATGTCAACAATTGAAACTTGCTGATCTGGTTGCCCACATTGAAAATGTGAGAGGACAAAAACCTTTATTTCTGATTTATAAACTTGTCCTAAAAATTTGACATCAGTTTGAGGTCTAAATTAGGAGTTATGCTCAGTATCGCAATTTGAAAGTTTTTTTATTAATTAAACGGCATAATTAGCATAAAGCCTATTTAAACCCGAATTTTGACACCAAACCTTTTACCCACTGGTGTAATATAATATTTTGGGATTTTTGAAGATTTTTATTTATTTTTAAACTGATCATAACATAGGGTTCTTGATTTGATTCGGTAATTGACGGTTATACCCTTTTTGCCAATAAAATGAGTTTTACATAATATTTTGATACCAAACATTTTGCTACTGATTTTATATGTTAAATAAAATATTTTAAGCCTTCTGGACTGATAAAAATCTTAGCTTTCCTTATATAACCGTAAATCGCCTAAAACCGACTTTTTACGCGTTTTAAACGCATAGTATGGGTTAAAACTATTTTTAACATATAAGATTTAATACCTACTAATGTTTTAAGTAAATTTTTATACTTTAACAGTAAGCAAAAGTTTTGAACTCAGATTTCCAGTTTTGACCTTTAAACCTTATGTGAAATGACCAAAATGCCCCTACGGTGCATAGTTTGGTTAAAAATGATAAATTTCACATATATGCAAATACCCTACTGTTATGACTTACAAAAATAAATATTTTTACTGATAAATTTAGACCAGAACCTCAGATTATTATTTAATCTCTTTTATAAGCTTTAAAATGACCAAAATACCCCTACGGGGCATAAATTGATTTTTAAATTCGTTTTGGGCATAATAGAAGGTATCCTACTGATATCACAACATATTTAAGGCATATTAACTTGTGAAACCTGTACATAACTCAATTGGTTACCCGTTAAGCATTTTCGTGTTCGATACGGTTTATGTAACTAGTTTGCATAAATTGACCGAAACGGGTCAAACCTTATCATTTTTACCTCAAAATCCAGAATGTGTTTAGTTTACACATATTATACAAGTCTTCATACTTGTCGGGTCTAAACCAAATTCTAATCCGGTCTTCGCTTAATCTTGCGTTTTGAACCGTATATCTTCCTTTAAAACTAACCGGTCTAAGTTTAAACTTAAGTAAGACCCGTTAGGAATCTAATAGGTTATTAAAACCTTCGTTCCAGATTTAGGAGCCCAGTAAAAGATACTTGCACTTGCTGATTGTATACGGTTGGGATAAATTTGTATAATTTGCTCAGGTAAATACTTTTAACTTATTTTCCCTTATACGAGCTTGGGGTACGGTATATAAAATACCGCTTGGTCGGGTATCGAATTTTTAATCATATGAAAGTTAAATCATTGAGATAACCCATTTAATATGTTTTGTTTGTTTTAAGCCTTTGGGGGGTTAACGACCATGTCCTGGATATCCCCGGCTCATTCATTGAAATGGCCACGACTTAAGCACGGGGTGTAGGCATACACCTGCCGATGCGTATGTAAAAATAATGTACCCACCTGTTCGAGAATAACTCGCCATGGGATATATTATGTGGTGTGTCTATTAATCTTTAACCCGGTATTCAGCCCGGGCTACTGAACGTATAACGAACATGTAATTCTTTTACAAGTTTATTTTTAAATAATTATCCCAAGTTATAAAAGATTATTTGTGCCTTGTGCATTCAAATCAATTTTTTTAAAACATTTTCAAAAGTGTCAGTTAATTGTATTTACCAGTGTAAACTGACGTATTTTCCAAAAGGTTAAGTGCAGGTACTAGGCGAAATCGGCTGGTTTCTCTTGAGTGACTTAAATAAAGAATTATGCAAGCTTTATCACTTGAAAATCTGTTGAACATTATCTCTTATGTTTTGATCCGCCTGTGGACCCTTTACATTCCGTTTGTAGTACTTTGTTACTTTTAATTCGGTTTGTAATAATTTGCTTTTAGACTTCCGCTGTGCATTTAAACTGTGATTATTAACTATGATGATATCAACTACGTCACGATACACCCCACCGGGCCTACCGGTAATATGTGGAAATATCGGGGTGTGACAGGTTGGTATCAGAGCCAACATTGAGTGAATTAAACACTAGCCTTTTGTGTTTAATCTCAATGACACAGTTGCACATTCCTTGACTTCCGAGTCTAGGCAAAAGGACTTAGGACTAATCCTAATCTTTTATTTGTCCTTTATTGTTTTCTTGGTTGTTTCCTTTGTTTGTTTGACAAGAACAGAAGATGCCACCACGTGTTCGAGGACGAGGAAGAGGCGGTAAGGCCCCAATCTTCACCAGCCACGACCATGAAGCCGGGCCATCTCACCGCGAACTCCATCAGTGACGATGAGCACGAGTCCCCAAGAGGATTGGAGGACATACTTAGAGCCTGCGAGGCGTTCTGTCTTGCTCAGCTCCTCACCTTCGTACCATCACTCTTTTGGGCCGCAGTCCGAGAACGAGCCCAACGATTCTCGCCATTCCTTCCTTCCACTTCAGCGGTCGAGTTCACACCGTGCCTTCGAGGACCCAACCCCGTACTTCCAGAGCCTGTTCAATCCGGCAAATCAGGTGCAAGAACCAGTGGGCTTTAACCCATTAGGACCAGAGGATCACTTCTCCGGTGACCACGCTATGGATATGGATGATGACCCCGATCTGGAGATGCCACCGAGTGGGACGCCGACGCATCCCATTGAGATTTCGGACGGATCGTCTTTTCACGGTTCGCCATACCGAGGGCCAGACAGCTATGAAGCAAGGTTTGCCTCATACCCCTGGGAGTTCACTCCCCCTTTCCAGCCACAGTTTCAGCAGCAGCAGCAGCAGGATCCCTCTGAGGATTCTCATTTTCAGGCGGTCACTCCGCCACCGCCACCGCCGCCAGAGCAGCAGCCGCCGCCTCCGGAGCCACCGAGGCGGAGAAGATCAAATGCACGGATGTTCGTACGAGGGGGATTCCATTTCAGCACCCCTCAACCCTCCAGTGGCAGTCATTACCCGCCACTAAATGAAGACCCACAGATGGGAGGGCCTTCAAACCCTGTTTCCGAGGTGGATTCCGCGCTAGTCACACCACCATCACCACCACATATGGGTTTTGATAACCCAATACCTTCATACGCCGGTGCATCAGCGTATAACCCTTTCGAGCAGCTGGGCCATTCTGGCTATAACTACTACAATGCCCCCGACGTTGACCCATACCTGGTAGCGGCAAACTACAATGCCCTTCATCCTGAGGGGCCATATGGAGCTCCATATCAGACTGGATACTGATGTGCACAAAATGCAACATATAAATTACATCAATTGTGGCATAAAACTAACCCTTTTTTAGTCCTAATATTGGAAAAAGTGTGCTTTTGTCTTCCTTTTGTATTTTCATGATTAAATGAGCTCAAATAAACAAAAGAAGCAAAAAAAACAGCTAAATCTAACATAAATACAAGAAAAGGAATAAACGTGGCATGCCCGGCCTCCCGACAGCATCTTCCCAAGCAAAACAAGGAAACAGAGGGCTGAACACGCCCCGTGCTCAATGAGCACGGGGGCGTGCCCAAGTGTCAGCAGAAAAGACAAAGTTGTAGAAGCTTCCATCGCCCACCACGGGGCCGTGCTCAACGAACACGGGGTAACGTCACCTTCAAAAGAGGGGCCTACCACATTATGCATTAATAACTTAATTAATTACCTTTCAATAATCCGACCCTTTAGGATTGTATCCTTGCTAACTCAAACTACTGGGTTGAGGGTAACATCGCCTTCAAAAGAGGGGCCTACTACAATAACTAAGATAATCTCTTAAACAAGTGTAAAAGTGCGAAAATAATCAAAGGTTACACCACACACGAGTCGGGTCCAAGTGATTCATCTTGTCTATCTGTTTTTACTTTTATTTTACTTTTCAGCATTTTAGTTAGTTTTATTTTTCTAGTTTAAAAATCTCTTTCTAACTTTTTTATTTGATTGGACGTTGAGGATAAACCGGTACTAAAAGCTCTTGTGTCCTTGGACGACCTCGGTATCTTACCAACACTATACTACGTCCACGATGGGTGCACTTGCCCATATGTATGTTTAGTGTTAGTAAATATCGTGTTTTATACATTTAAAACTTGGCTAAGAAAGTGTAAAAGGGCTTAAAATATACACCTAAATTATATTACACTTCACGCACATCAGATACCTAGCATATGGGTATCAATACCCGCCACCTCCTCAACCTCTGCAGCAGCAGAAACCGCAGCCACCGCAGATCCAGCCGCCACAACTGCAGGAGATTCTTCAGAGGTTGAGCCAGGTGGAGCGTGAGGTTCAAAAGGAGCGTAGAAGCCGCCGGGGATTTCTTAAGGGTTTGGCAAGTTTAATCAAAGGGAAGAACCGAAGGGGTCATTGAAGTTATTAGTAAATATCGTGTTCTATAAATTTAAAACTTGGCTAAAAAAGTGTAAAAGGGCTTAAAATATACACCTAAATTATATTACACTTCACGCACATCAAGATTTTGGCGCTGTTGCCGGGGACACAAGGATTTTAAGAAAGCTTAAAATCGACGGCCTAATCAGTTTTACAAAACTTTTTCAAAACGCGCGCACATTTTTCTGCATTTTAGTTTAGTTTGCATTTACAGTAGCCTGAACACGGGGCCGTGTTCACTGAACATGGGGCCGTGCTGCATATTTTTGATAAAACACCCAGATACAGAGTCTGAACACGGGGCCGTGCTCACTGAACACGCCCACGTGCTCAACGAAACAAGTAACTTTAATTTAAACGCCCAGATACAGATCCTGAACACGGGGCCGTGTCCACTAAACACGGGGCCGTGTCCAGCCTCTGTTTCCGTCTTTATTTTTGTTTTCTGGTCCCGAGACTCTGTTGTGGTCTGTTGAGTGATTCTTATGGATCAATACTCAGGAGGCTACAACTACACCTATGAGGAGGATGATTATAGGAGAGACTATTGCACTAATTGTGGTAACCCGTACTCGGTTCAATATTACAACTCATCTCAACCATCCACTTCATACAACTATTATGAGGAGCCTAGGTACGAGCCATCGACTTCATACACATCCTATGAAGACCAAAGGAATGAACCTTCTCCCTCATACTCATATTTTGATGAACCAAGATATGAGCCTTCATACTCATACTTTGAGGAATCAAGATATAAGCCACCACCTTCATATTCTTATTATGAGGAACCATGGCATGAACAACCCACCTCATATAAGTACTATGAAGAACAAAATTACGACCCTTATCCATCATATACTTACAATGAAGAACAATGGTATGAACCATCTACTTCATATGAGTACTATGAGGAACCAAGGATCGAACAACCGGATTCAAGCTTTGAGGATCCCGGTCCTTTCTCTATCATCGAAGTGACCGATAGGATATTAGAACACATTAAAACTATCGAGGGTTGCATAAAAGAATCTCGCGCAAGGGAAGAGGAGTCCCGCACAAGAGAAGAATTAAATAAAGAAAAGATAGTTGAAGAGGTAAGAATGGAAGAACAAATAAGCGAAGAACCTACACATGAGTTAAACAACGAAAAAGGTGAGTCCGACAACGTTAAAATTCAAGAAGAGTCTAATTTTGAAGAAATTAATCTCTTGTCACCTTCTTTCGAAAATCATTGTTTAGTACCCACTCATGCTAAGTTTTAAAAGAGTTAAACACTAACACTAAAATTGACGAAATGGTAAGTGTTAAGTTAACTAATGATCAAACTTCGCTAATAAAAGAAGACCAATTTGAAATTAAAATTACACCGGTTCCATGTTTCTTTCAAAATTCATTTATTAGTAACGTCACAATTGATAAAGATCTTTGTGTTAACATAATGCCTAACTACATTTTCGAAAAATTAAGTATTAGTGATTTTTCTCCACTTCAAATACCCATTTTTCTATCCAATCAGAAAACAATAAAATCAATCGGTATAGTTGAGGATGTCTTGGTTCAAACAAATCAATTGGTAATCCCAACCGACTTTGTCATCCTTGATGACGCTCCTCTAGTGTTGGGACGACCTTTTGTAAAAACTCATGAAGCTTTGAAAAACCGGAAATACAACAACCTACCTCTTCAATTAGGGGCATTCAAAAGGAGCATAGATCTTGAGCGCTCAATGAAATATCCTTTTGGCAACAATGACCCCCTAATTGAAGATGAAGATGAGCCACCCGATACAAGTGAAAAGATTGACCACTTTGTTGAAGAAGAGGTCGCCATAGAACAAACTTTTAAGGTTCTTGATCAAAATGAGCAACCAAATAAGGAGTCTCCTAAAGACCCACCTCTTGAGCTCAAAGAACTTCCGAAAGGTTTGGAATATGCTTTTCTAGACAAAGATGGTAAATCAACTGTGATTATTTCGTCTAAATTAAGTAGTATAGAAAAAGAAAAATTAATGAAACTTTTGAAAAAACATAAAAATGCGATCTCTTGGGAGCTTGTAGATATTAAAGGAATAAGTCCTTCCATGTGCACGCACAAAATTTTAATGAATGATGACTACAAATCGGTAATACAACCACAACGTAGAGTAAATCCAAATGTGCAAGAAGTGGTTAAAAACGAAGTCATCAAATTACTTGACGCTGGACTTATCTACCCTATCTCCGATAGTCCTTGGGTAAGCCCCGTCCAAGTAGTTCCAAAGAAGGGAGGTATGACGGTAATAACTAATGAAAAGAATGAATTAATACCAACGAGAACCGTCAGAGGATGGAGAGTATGTATAGACTATAGACAATTAAATGAAGCAACAAGGAAAGATCACTTTCCTTTGCCCTTCATTGATCAAATGTTAGAAAGATTATCCGGTCATAAATTTTATTGTTTCTTGGATGGTTTTTCAGGTTACTTTCAAATCCCGATAGCACCCGAAGACCAAGAAAAGACAACATTCACATATCCCTATGGAACTTTTGCTTATCGACGCATGCCATTCGGTCTATGTAATGCCCCCGCAACATTCCAACATTGCATGGTGGCCATCTTCCATGACATGATAGAAAAAACGATGGAAGTCTTCATGGACGACTTTTCTATCTTTGGAGATTCATACGACCAATGCCTTGATAACCTTGAACGAATGCTATCCCGATGTGAGGAAACTAACATCGCCCTTAATTGGGAAAAATGCCATTTCATGGTAACGGAGGGAATAGTACTCGGTCACAAGATCTCAAGCGAAGGAATGGAAGTTGATCGAGCAAAAATATACACTATTTCTCGATTACCTCCACCATCCTCCGTTAGAGCAATCAGAAGTTTCTTAGGGCATGCTGGATTTTATAGGCGATTTATCAAAGACTTTTCTAAAATTTTAAGACCTCTAACGAAATTACTTGAAAAAGATGCTCCTTGCATCTTTGACAAGGATTGCAATCAAGCATTTCTTACACTGAAGGAAATGCTAGTCAATGCACCAATAATGTGTGATGCAAGTGACTTTGCAGTTGGAGCAGTCTTGGGACAAAGAAAAGAAAAGCATTTTCACCCAATTTATTATGCTAGTAAAACACTTAACGATGCACAAGAGAATTACACAACAACTGAAAAAGAATTACTAGCTGTGGTATTTGCTTTTGATAAATTTTGTTCTTATCTTGTTCTTTCTAAAACAATAGTCTATACAGATCATGCAGCCATTCGATACCTTTTCAAGAAACAGGACGCAAAACCCCGTTTGATTAGGTGGATTTTACGCCTCCAAGAATTTGATATTGAAATCAAAGACAAAAGAGGAGCAGAAAACACCGTAGCAGATCATCTTTCACGCTTAGAAGACCCAGCTTTGGAGGCAACTAGGGACGAGCAAATCAACGAAAAATTTCCAATGGAGTCCTTAGAAATGGTGGAATACAAGGAAGAACTATGGTATGCTAACTATGCTAATTACTTAGCTAGCGGTATAGTCGCTAAAGGATGGGCACATCACCAAAGAAAGAAATTCTTTGCTGATGTAAAGCATTACTTTTGGGAAGATCCTTATCTTTTCAAAATGTGTGCCGACCAACTCATCCGAAGGTGCGTACATGACAGGGGACATCATGGTGCCGCTAGTACCGCACGAAAGGTATTTGATTCAGGATTTTATTGGCCTTCCATTTACAAAGACGCGCAAAGTCTTGTCAAGACATGTGATGCTTGCCAAAGATCAGGTAATATTTCTTCCAAAAACGAAATGCCACAAAATGGCATTCTTGTTTGTGAAATTTTTGATGTGTGGGGACTCGATTTCATGGGACCCTTCCCGCCATCAAAAGGAAACAAATATATACTTGTGGCAGTAGATTACTTGTCTAAATGGGCCGAGGCCGAGGCACTTCCAACAAATGATGGAAGAGTCATGGTAAGATTTCTGAAAAAATTATTCTCTCGTTTTGGGACACCTAAAGCATTAATAAGTGATAAAGGTACCCATTTTTGTAATCGTCAACTTGAAAAAATCTTAACAAGATATGGGGTCTATCACCGGGTCTCAACAGCATATCACCCTCAAACAAAAGGACAAGCCGAAGTGACTAATAGAGGTTTAAAACGAAAACTTGAAAAAACCGTAGGATTAAATAAAAAGGAATGGGCCGATAAATTAGATGATGCTTTATGGGCTTTTCGAACTGCTTATAAAACAACAATAGGTACAACCCCATATAAGCTCGTCTATGGAAAAAGTTATCATTTGCCGGTAGAAATAGCTCACAAGGCCTACTGGGCAATAAAAAATGTAAACTTGGATTCAGAATTTGCCGGTAAAAATCGATTCTGTCAAATAAATGAATTAGACGAATTAAGGAATTATGCATACTCTAACTCTGAAATTTATAAGGAAAGAATGAAAAATTTACATGACAAACACATTAAGCCTAATAAATTTCGAGTAGGAGATCAAGTTCTATTGTTTAATTCACGACTTCGATTGTTTCCGGGTAAACTAAAATCTAGGTGGTCAAGACCTTTTTCCATAACCCATATTTTTCCTCACGGTGCAGTAGAAATTAAATCTCGGAATGGAATTCCATTCAAAGTCAATGGCCAACGGCTGAAACTCTATCAAGGATTCATTGAGGATAAGGAGGAAGAAATCTCCCTTCAAACGGTCGACGAGTAAAAGCATCAACATCATACCTGGTAAGTTACGAACAAGCGGATGAACATCGAAACTGGTAAGTCTTCTAACCGAGTTTTGGGAAAACAGGGCACTCACACGAGCACTTAAAAAAATTTAAAAAACTTTGCTCGGCACGGGGCCGTGTCCGCGCAACTATCGGGATAAAACCCCTTTTTCATAACAGTTACATCATTCCACACGCCCCGTTTCCCCACAAAACGCTCTGGTCCGGGCGATTTTCCGCAGAATTTCAACGTCTCATCTCATTCTAACAACATCAAGGTATGATTCTATCACCATTAGTAGTTAGATTAGTTACTTGCATGTAGTTAAAACTTCAAAAAAATTGGGGAAAAATCTAGGGTTCTTGAAGTTCATCCGGATCGAACCTCAAATTTTTGCATAAATCTGTTGGCATTAGTTTAGATTAGTGCTATGGGAAGTAAATCCACTTGTATTATTCATAGATTTGCCCGATTTCTCACGAAAAACCCAAACCCTTGTTTTTTTGAACTGAAAAAGATAAAATTGAAGGGGTAAACGGTTTGTTTTGAGAAAAACGGCACTTGGGGTTTCATTTTCGGGGGAAACCACACATACTTGACCAAAAATTTTCAAGTTTTCAGGACCGGGTCGAAAAATGGAAATTTTGAGTAACAGACGCCTGGACACGGTGTCGTGCCCGCTGAGCACGGGGCCGTGTCCAGCCCACTGTTTTCAGCTTTCTCCGAAAATTTCACCGTTTCATGCTAACATTTTGGTGTATTCTTTCAGATGTCTAAGAAGTTCACAAGGTTCAACGCCAATGAGCTCGATGCTAGAGCAAGATATGACGTACTTCAAACAAGACCGGAAGAATACCTGAGACAAGCATGTATGGACCTGTTAGCACTGGTGAACCAACTTGACCGGTTTAACAACCTCGTTACCGACGCGCTAAGGATTGCCCTAACCACTCGACTTCGCTTCGTCCACGAGTGCACTATGGAGTTCTATAGCACCTTCACTTTCAATTCAAGGTGCGACCCTTTCGACAATGATGGGGTAGCATTCCGATGCGGTGGAACGAGGTACTCGATCTCAATGGCACAATTTGGGTCAATAGTTAGGCTGTATACGGAGGAAGATTCGGGTAATGAAGAGAACACCGGAGGGGTGCGAGATTTGGACGAGAACGAACGCCAAGCCGCGTGGGCTCAGATTGGTGAAGGGCACTACAACCCAAGCAGCACAAAGAGTACTAAGTTGAGGGACCCACTCTACAGATACATCCATAGGGTCCTCGGTTACTCTCTTAGCCAAAGACATGATAGCGGTGGCGTTGTTGGGTTGAGAGATTTGATAGTCCTTCACTGCATTCATACCCGAAGACCCCTGGATGTTCCTTATCTCCTGCTCCGAAAGATGCATTGGAACCGGCTTGCAAGTGCACCAACCCCTATCTTCTTCGGGGGATGGATATATTGTCTCTTCAAGCACTCCGTGAACATACCTAGGTCTTCAAGCACATCTGCCGCTCCATGAACCTAATCTATGAGGCAGAAGACGGGTCGGTTAGCTTCCAAAGGATGCAAGGGCATGCATGGAACCCGCAAGAGGCACTAGTCCTTCACGCTCCACAATTTCAACAACCTCCTCACTACCAGTACCAGCCTCACGGTGATCCGGGCCAATCCTCCTCACAAGGAGGTGGTTTTCCTAACTTTCAAACTTTACATGATCTGTTGCATGAAAACCTTATGTGCACTAGGAACACCTACAACCTCACCAACAACACATACAACCGGGTCGAAGCCATTGAAAGAAACATCTCCGATATCCAAGATGACATCGAGAACATCCGCGAGTATATGGCGGGGCATGGAGGAGGAGGTGATGACGAGGATGAAGACATGGACTAGGCGGGTGGAGTAGGAGCAGGAGCAGCTGGTTGGTGATCCCACAGGTTAACCTTCTTTTCTATCTAACAATTTCCGGCCTGCGTGCCGGGTGTTGAACAATTTACTTTCCTTAACTCTTTTTATTTTTCTGCATTTGTTTTTAACTTTGTGACATGGATGTTGAACTTGGTAATCTAGGATGTTTGCTATTGTTTGGTGTGGTGTTTACTGATAAAACAGGTACATACGAGACATAGAGTACTAAACATTAGTACTACTAAAGCCGAGACAGGAAAAACGGAGCCAGAAACCTGTTTTTCACCTTTGCAGATTGTCTACACGGGGTCGTGTCCGGCCGACACGCCCCCGTGCCCACTTCCCCAGACCTGCTGTTTGTTTATTTCTACACATTTTTGCCAGACACGAGGCCGTGTCCAGCCAACACGCCCATGTGTCGACCTTCTGTAATTGTTCGTTACTGGCACCTGAACACGGGGTCGGGTCTATCGGACACGGGGCCGTGTCCAGGCGCCCAGTAACATAAAATTTTGCTTTTTCACATTTTTTTACACATTCAATCAACCTAAAAACTTATTTTTGGGACACATTGAGGACAATGTGTAATTTAAGTGTGGGGGGATGCTAAAACCTTGAATCTTGCAAGTCCTAATTAACAAGCCTTACACAAAACTCTATTGCAACCGTTAATCACCCCAAATTTTTTTTCAAAAAAAATTTCATTTTTTTATTTGTCTAAGTTTAAGTTGGGAATTTCAAATTCTAACAAGGTTATATTTTTACAAATTTACAACCGATAGCGTCGTGATAAAAAGAACCAACATAAGAAAATTATGAAACGGCATGACAAACTTAGTTAAAATTTGATTATATATACTTGATCACATAAAAACCCATTCCCACAAAAGTGAGTTTTGAGCCTTTATTGAGCATACAAATACATATCTTTACACTAAATGCTCATTTTTCGTTTCTTGTGTGAATAGCCGCTTGGTTCTTACGACTCTAGAACTTGCCACGACAATGCATTCCCGGTCCTTACCAACTTAAACCCGAGTAAGTAAATGATGGAGGCATTAGGACTAACCCTTTTTCTTTCTACACCATTATTTTTCTTTTTTTTTACCACCTACCCAAAATCCCCCTAGTTAACCCCTTTGGGCCTAAATCTTTTCATTTCTTAACCCAAAACAAACACCCTTTTTACCCACCTAAACCCTTTTTCATTTTAACCCTTTCTTTTAGTAGCAAAGCTCAGTTTTTCTTATGACTTCCTAAAAAAATGATGAAACCAAATAAACAAACAAGTTTATCAAAAATAACTTTGTTTGAAAGAAATGGTTCATCAAAATAAAATATATTGTCAAAAATAAAAAAGTCTTTCAAAAACCGATGCTTTTTACGCTTTTCGCCCTTTTACTAACCACTAACCCAACCACTCACCTTTAGTCCAAGCCTAACCCTTCACCCAAAAAGTCCTCTTGATATTTACAAAGGTCTATAGTTAAAAAGGAAGAGGATTGATTGCTTGGCAAGCTTATGGTAGGAGTAAGTTCCATGCCGCTCTCGAGAGATTCACTAAAAATACACCTCCGGCCGAGTGTTGAGTGATTCCCACGTGAGGTATGTGAACTTGTATATACATGGAATTTTAAAAAGGCATGTTATGCCCTAATAAGTAATTTATCTTATGAAACGTTTTTAATAAATCATGACGAATAGGATTGTAAATAAATAAAAATAAAACTTAATAAAGAATCTTGGAAATCCCGACACTCTATGACAAGCCCAAAAACCTTCTCTTCTACCCATTCCATTTGGGAGTGAAAAAGCCACATTATAAAGAGTTCTGCTTGAGGACAAGCAAAGATTCAAGTGTGGGAGTATTTGATGTGCACAAAATGCAACATATAAATTACATCAATTGTGGCATAAAACTAACCCTTTTTTAGTACTAATGTTGGAAAAAGTGTGCTTTTGTCTTCCTTTTGTATTTTCAGGATTAAATGAGCTCAAATAAACAAAAGAAGCAAAAAAGCAGCTAAATCTAACATAAATACAAGAAAATGAACAAACGTGGCATGCCCGGCCTCCCGACAGCATCTTCCCAAGCAAAACAAGGAAACAGAGGCCTGAACACGCCCCGTGCTCAATGAGCACGGGGGCGTGCCCAAGTGTCAGCAGAAAAGACAAAGTTGTAGAAGCTTCCATCGCCCACCACGGGGCCGTGCTCAGCGGACACGGGGTCGTGGTCAACTATAAGATTCGCGGAATCCAGGCAAATCTTGATAGTACAGATATGCTTCTGCACACGGGGTCGTGCTCAGCGGACACGGGGGGCGTGGTCAACTAATGCAGATAAACTGCATTTAATGAAGAAAGAGAGGAGGATGGACACGGGGTCGTGCCCGAGCTTCTGTTCAGCCTATAAATAGGAGTGCTTGGAGCTCTTGCAACTCATCCCTTGGCACACCACCTCTCTCACACTTCACCCACCACCCACCACCATCACAACACCATCATCCACCACCATCATCCACCACCATCATAGAGTGTGTGAGTCGTCTCGGGATCCAAGATTGATCGTAAGAAGACAATCAAAGGCCATGTTTGCCTAAGTCTCTTACATCACTTGGTGAAGACAAGTGTTTAGTGTAATACTTTTTATTTTTAATCTTTTGCACTTTTTAATTGGTTATGTATTAATGACTTTAATAACTAGTTTCTTATGTTGAATGTGATTCTTCCTTATCGTTTGTCCGTGGTGTCTTGGCATTATTTTACTGTCTATATAAAATAAAATATTTTCACCATTCATATCTCCACGGTCTATATGGAGGTATGTTGGCTACCTGGTCGGGGGTTAAGGGAACGGTTTGGTAAGAGTCTTGCCATTGTTCAGTGTATAGATCCTGTAAAGGACCTGGGTCAAATTTAGTAGGACCTCCTTCAATACCCACCGGTATTGGATGGCGGGGGTCCAAACTCTTTGACCCCCTCATAAGTTAAACTACTATTAAAACTTTAACCCGGCTACTTAGGACTGTATCCCTGCTGACTCAGACTACTTAGTCGAGGGTAACGTCACCTTCAAAAGAGGGGCATACCACATTGTGCATTAATAACTTAATTAATTATCTTTCAATAATCCAACCCTTTAGGATTGTATCCTTGCTGACTCAAACTACTGGGTTGAGGGTAACATCGCCTTCAAAAGAGGGGCCTACTACAATAACTAAGATAATCTCTTAAACAAGTGTAAATGTGCGAAAATAATCAAAGGTTACACTACACACGAGTCGGATCCAAGTGATTCATCTTGTCTATCTGTTTTTACTTTTATTTTACTTTTTAGCATTTTAGTTAGTTTTATTTTTCTAGTTTAAAAATCTCTTTCTAACTTTTTTATTTGATTAGACGTTGAGGATAAACCAGTACTAAAAGCTCTTGTGTCCTTGCACGACCTCGGTATCTTACCAACACTATACTATGTCCACGATGGGTGCACTTGCCCATATGTATGTTTAGTGTTAGTAAATATCGTGTTTTATAAATTTAAAACTTGGCTAAAAAGTGTAAAAGGGCTTAAAATATACACCTAAATTATATTACACTTCACGCACATCAGATACCCAGCATATGGGTATCAATACCCGCCACCTCCTCAACCTCTGCAGCAGCAGAAACCGCAGCCACCGCAGATCCAGCCGCCACAACTGCAGGAGATTCTTCAGAGGTTGTGCCAGGTGGAGCGTGAGGTTCAAGAGGAGCGTAGAAGCCACCGGGGATTTCTTAAGGGTTTGGCAAGTTTAATCAAAGGGAAGAACAGAAGGGATCATTGAAGTTCCTTATTTTATTTGTTTTGTATTTTTTTCAATTTTAATTAAGTCCCTGCGTGGACATCTATTTATGTACCTAGTCCCTGCGAGGACTTGTATTTTCAGTTTAGCCCCTGCGTGGGCAAGTTATTTCTGTTAAAGTCCCGCTTAGGGCAATTATGTACTCTTTTAATTATTAGTGGAATGTTTAAATTTAAATTTCATTTTATCATTATATGCATAAATATATTATATGAAATAAATTAAAATATCATTCCTTTTGTAAATAATCTGCCATTATTAAACAAAATCTTAAAGGCAAAACCTAGCCCATGTGTCATTTTAAGACAGGGCCATGATGGTAGTTCCTTATTAAGATTCAGATCCTTGTTAACATCTAAAAACATGTTAACACTCCTGGCAAATGTGATTCGATAAAATAGCATAAGTCATCCTTATATTGGATTCTTCCAATTCCTTTTTCTTAATTATCATTTAATCATCCATTAGTGATCATGAAGTGCCTACGGGCCATAATTAATGTCCTTTGAGACTAAAGACAGTTGTAGTCTATGACTCCCTGTCAAGAAAAGGTGATAAACTGTGATTCAAGCCTAAATGTCTTGATCCTATAAGATCTTGGCTTATAATTTAAATTTGTCCTTGTGACTTGGCCTTTTGTGCCATTATTAGATTTTAATTAAATTAAGGATAATTATAATGAAAATCCCGAATATATATGCTTAACAAATTAACCAATATGGTTTATTAATACCATGGTTAATAAATTATCAAGATAACAATTCTGTTATAGACCTCTAAATAAATCATTGTCATCATTTTATGTAGCAATCAAGCTACATGGCAGAATCTGAAGAAGTCAACAGTCACCCAAGGGAAAATCATGATACTACCAGGATCAATGTAACTGGAGCGGAACTTCAAGCATTAATTGATAATGATGTTACCAAAGCCGTGGACATGCAGTCTAGGGAATCAAGTGGTACACATAGCAAGACCTTATCAGTACCCCATTCCAAATCACACCCTAAGACTCATTCTGAGGCTCATAGTAAGCCACCTTCTAAACATCATGAGTCAAAGAAGGATGATGCTCAACACTCCTCAAATCAGCATAGTGTTCCACCTAAGAAGATTGTATTCGATCAGGAGCCACGTACAAAGACCTGCTCCTATAAGTATTTCGTCTCCTGCAAGCCCGGGGATTTCACTGGGGAAAAAGGAGCCATTGATTACATGACGTAGCTAGACGAGATGGATACCGTGGTTGATATCAGTGATTGCGCTGATAGGGATATTGTGAAGTTTGTGTCTCAATCGTTTAAAGGTGAAGCTCTAGCTTGGTGGAGGTCTCTAATCCAAGCTACTGGGAAGATCCCGTTGTACAATCTGTCTTAGGATCAGTTTGTTGCTTTAATCAAAGAGAATTTATGTCCTCAACATGAAGTTGAGAAGATCAAGACTGACTTTCTGACATTGGTTATGAAGAATTTGGATTGTCAAGCATATCTTACGAGTTTTAATACCATGTCTTGATTGGTTCCTTACTTGGTGACACCGGAACCAAAACGTATAGCCCGTTTCATTGCGGGTTTAGCCCCGGAGATCAAAGCTAGTGTGAAATCATCCCGACCTACTACCTTTAGGTCTGTAGCTAATTTGTCATTGTCTCTTACCCTGGATGCGGTCAGGTAAAGATCGCTTAGGAATTCTGATGAAGGGAAGAGGAAACGTGAGGATGATAACTCACACCGTTCAAATAAGAAGCGTAAAGGGAACTCGGATCATAAGAAGAGTTCAGGATTTAAGAAAGATGAATAACAGTCGGGTGAAAAGCCCAAATTCAAGACCTGCAAGAAACGTCATCTGGGAAAGTGCAGGTATGAATCGAAATCCCAATCGTAGCCTAGGGATTGTGGGATTTGTAAGTCTAGTGAGCATAAGACGTTGGATTGTAAAAAGATAAAGGATGCAACTTGTTACAATTGTAACGAGAAGGGGCATATCAAGACTAACTGCCCAAAGTATGCCAAGAAACCTGAAGAAGGTAAAAAGACCAATGCTCGGGTCTTTCCGATGAATGCTCAAGAAGCAATCCAGAATGATAACGTGATAACAGGTACTTTTCTTATTAATGATGTTTATGCAAGGGTATTATTTGATTCGGGTGCGGATAAATTGTTTGTTGATGATAAGTTTTGTAAGTTATTAAATCTGCCTGTTAAAACCCTAAGCATAAAATACGAAGTAGAATTGGCCGATGGTACCATAGAAACTGCTTCAACTATGTTAGATGGATGTTTTATATCCATTAGGAACCACTCCTTTCCGTTATCTTTGCTTCCTTTGAAATTAGCTGGTTTCGACATAGTAATAGGCATGGACTGGTTATCTCATAACCAAGCCCAGAATGTTTGTGACAAGAAACAAGTGGTTATCAAGACTCCATATGGTGAGCCCCTTACCATACATGGAGATACTCAGTATGGGTTGCCTAAGCAAGTGTCTATGCTTAAGGCGTCAAGGTGTTTAAAGAAGGCTTGTGTCATTTACATGGCACAGGTGACTATTGATGAACCAAAGCCCAAGGTTGAAGACATCCCTGTCATTTCTGAATATCCAGACGTATTCCCTGAAGAACTACCTGGTTTACCCCCAGATAGGCAAGTAGAGTTCAGAATTGACATTATTCCAGGAGCAGCACCTGTTGCAAGAGCACCTTACAGGTTGGCACCGACTGAGATGAAAGAGTTGAGAACTCAACTAGATGATTTGTTGGCAAAAGGATTTATTAGACCTAGCTCATCTCCCTGGGGAGCACCGATTCTGTTTGTAAAGAAGAAGGATGGATCGATGCGTCTATGCATCGATTATCGCGAGCTTAACAAGGTCACAATCAAGAACAGATATCCATTGCCCAGGATCGACGATCTGTTTGATCAATTTCAAGGGGCAAGTTATTTTTCCAAGATTGATCTAAGGTCAGGTTACCATCAGCTGAAGGTTAGAGATGAAGATGTGCATAAGACTGCATTCAGAACTCATTATGGTCACTACGAGTTCTTAGTGATGCTTTTGGGCTCACTAATGCACCAGCAGCGTTCATGGATCTCATGAATCGTGTTTGCAAACCCTCCTTGGACAAGTTTGTCATCGTCTTCATTGATGACATTCTTATTTATTCAAAGAATCAAGCTAACCATGAAAAGCACCTTCGTTGTATTCTTAAACTTCTTCAGCATGAGAAGCTCTACGCCAAGTTTTCAAAATGTGAGTTTTGGCTGCGTGAAGTCCAATTTTTTGGACATGTTGTAAGTGAGCGTAGTATCCAGGTGGATCCCGCTAAGATTAAAGCCATCATGAATTGGCAAGAACCAAAGACGCCCATGGAGATTCGCAGCTTCTTGGGTTTGGCAGGATATTATAGGCGTTTTATTAAAAACTTCTCAAGGATTGCAGCACCCCTAACTTCATTAACTCGCAAGAATATCAAATTTGATTGGGGTCCTAAGCAACAAGAATCCTTTGATATTCTTAAACAGAAGTTAAGCAATGCACTTGTGTTAACATTGCCAGAAGGAATCGAAGAGTTTGTGGTTTACTGTGATGCATCACACACTGGCATGGGATGTGTGCTAATACAGAAGGGCAAAGTTATTGCCTATGCTTCTCGACAATTAAAAGTGCACGAGAAGAATTACACCACCCACGACATGGAATTGGGTGTTGTGTTTGCACTAAAACTTTGGAGGCATTATTTATATGGTACCAAATGTGTGATCTATTCTGATCATAAGAGCCTTCAGCATCTGTCTAACCAGAAAGATCTGAACATGAGACAGCGTCGATGGATTGAGACACTGAATGATTATGATTGTGAAATCCGATATCATCCAGGCAAGGTGAATGTGGTCGCCGATTCCTTGAGCATAAAAGAAAGAGTTAAGCCCATTAGAATCAATGCCAAGAGCATTGAATTGAAGAACAGCTTGAATGAAAGGTTGCTAGCCGCTCAGAAGGAAGCTGTATTAGAAGCCAACTATCCGAATGAAAAGTTGGGAGTAACTGCTGAGCAGTTATCATATGGCAAAGATGGAATTCTGAGACTGAAGGGTCGAATATGGGTTCCGATTTATGGAGGACTCAGGGACGTTATCCTTCAGGAAGCCCATAGCTCCAAATATTCTGTTCATCCTGGAAGTGATAAGATGTACCAGGATTTAAAAGCAAATTACTGGTGGATAGGTTTGAAGAAATCTATAGCCACTTATGTGACCAAATGTTTGACGTGCGCGCAAGTTAAAGCGGAACACCAGAAGTCGTCAGGTTTGCTACAACAGCCTGAACTTCCCACCTGGAAGTGGGAGATGGTAACTATGGATTTCATCACTAAGTTACCAAAGACAAAGCGAGGAAATGATACTATTTGGGTTATAGTAGATAGACTGACTAAGTCAGCCCACTTCTTACCTATTAAGGAAACACACAGCTCAGATAAGTTAGCACAGCTGTATGTGGATGAGATTGTATCTCTCCACGGGGTGCCAGTGTCTATCATCTCTGATAGGATACAAGATATACATCGCATTTTTGGAAAAGCTTTCAGCAATCCCTAGGCACTCGGTTAAATTTCAGCACTGCATATCATCCTCAAACGGATGGTCAAAGCGAACGTACAATTCAAACGCTGGAGGATATGTTAAGGGCTTGTGTTATTGATTTAGGTGGAAGTTGGGATGATCATCTTCTGTTGATCGAATTTTCGTATAATAATAGATATCATTCCAGTATTCAAGTTGCACCTTTCGAAGCCTTGTATGGAAGAAAGTGCAGGACGCCAGTTTGTTGGGCGGAAGTTGGAGATGCCCAACTAACAGGACCTGATATAGTCCTGGAGATGACAGATAAGATTGTGCAAATACGCGATCGTCTCAAAGATGCTAGGGATAGGCAGAAAAGCTACGCAGATAAAAGGCGTAAACCTCTGAAATTCGAGGTAGGTGACAAAGTTCTACTTAAGGTATCACCCTGGAAAGGGGTAATGCGTTTTGGCAAGAAAGGCAAGCTAAGCCCATGATACATAGGACCATTCGAGATCGTCGAATGTGTCGGAACAGTGGCTTACAAGTTAAACCTGCCTGAAGAGCTCAATGGAATCCATAATGTATTTCACATCTGCAACTTAAAGAAATGCCTAGCTGACGAATCGCTAGCCATGTCGCATAAAGATGTGCATATTGATGAGAGCTTAAAGTTTGTCAAAAAAACCTTTGTCAATCGAGGATCGACAAGTTAAGAAGCTTCAAAAGAAGCATGTGCCAATTGTAAAGGTTAAATGGGATGCCCGTAGAGGTCCCGAATACACGTGGGATGTTGAATCCACAATGAAACAGAAGTACCCTCATTTATTTCAGTAAATCTCGAGGTCGAGATTTCTTTTAAGGGGGTGAGGATGTAACACCTCGCAAAATCATGTCCAATATAGTATCAACACATGTCATGGACTTTAAACGTGTAACGGATTGATTATGAGGGACCAAAGTTGACAAACGAAGAAAGTATGTGTATATAAGGATTCAAAGTGTCAACATTTGATAATTTTGTCTTTCAACAACCCTACACGATGTTTATACCCTTAAACGAATGAATCATGAATCGTATGAAACCGTTTGTGGAAGAAAGTGGAAGTTTACAAGACGCGAGGGTTAAATGTGTCAACATGCTTAAATTATACCTCTAAGTGACCTTTTAACAAACCCGAAGCTTTGTAACGATTAATTATGCTCCCGAGAATAAGTGATAAAAATTTCACAAGGTTTCGATATCGTATGAGGAAAATACGTTAACATTCGTAATTAAGGGGTTAAAAGCGTCAACAAGGCAAAATTTATGTTCTCGGTTATCATTTAACGAAACCGGAACTAATGGTGTTTGGTTATATCACATGGATCACAAAAATAAAAGTTAAATGGGTTAAATGTGCTTAAATGAAAGAATTTATGCTTTAGAAGGTCCAGGGGGTGAAAATGTCAACAATTGAAACTTGCTGATCTGGTTGCCCACATGGTGGCGTCACGCCACCACCATCACCCTCTGCCATCGCGCGACGCGACGGCCTTATCTGGACAGAAACATGCACAGGTGCAGGTCACTGCACCTCTCTTCACTCTTGCATGGTATAACTCGAATCTAGGTGTTTGATGGTTTTAAAAACCATTTTGGACAGATGTGATGATCATGGAAGAGCCAAGACACCTGTATTGATCTTATGACACCTTCAATGGGTATAAATAGGTGGGTTTTTGGCAGCATTTCTCACTTGCATGATCAAAATCATACTTTCAACATCACTCCCAAGTCTTGAAGCTTTTAAACACTTTTTGGAGCATCCTACTTAGGAAGGAAGCTCTATTAGTCTTAATCTTCGTGCTAAGGACTCTTGTAAGTGTACTTAGCCTCTGTAATTAAGTTTCTATTAGTGTAATGACCGAAAGTCAAAGTTGGCGTAATTCTGCTTTGACGTAGTGATTAATCACTAATGGTCTACCTATTATTCGAATTGAAATGGCTATGAGTTGGTAATTTTGTGGGTAATAAACCCTTAAAAGGGCACCCACTGATTATCACTCTAACTTGGTCAATTGTTGGGTCAAACTTTATATTAAAAAGTCAACAGAAGCTATTTTTGCAAATAAATTCATAACTAATAATGTAGAAGTTATGGAACCTATTTTAACACTAAAATAACTTGGTAAATAATGTAAGAACATGTCTAAGCATGTTCAACCCGACAATTCTAAGATTAGGCTCGGTTCGGAACCGAAAGTCGCAAAAGTAGACTTTTGCTTTGACTTCCAGTTCTGACCCGATTTAGCTTGTTTTAGAAATGCCTTAGGGTTCCTTTAGGACCATATTACATGTTACTATAACCCTCTGAGTTTATACAATGTGGTTCCTTTGTAATCCTAGTTCATTGCATGTTTCCGTTAAACGCCTAAAATTGACCATTATGCCCTTTTAACATTAAAACGATATTTTTGAAAATGTGAGAGGACAAAAACCTTTATTACTGATTTATAAACTTGTCCTAAAAATTTGAAATCAGTTTGAGGTCTAAATTAGGAGTTATGCTCAGTATCGTAATTTGAAAGCTTTTTATTAATTAAACGGCATAATTAGCATGAAGCCTATTTAAACCCGAATTTTGACACCAAACCTTTTACCCACTGGTGTAATATAATATTTTGGTATTTTTGAAGATTTTTATTTATTTTTAAACTGCTCATAACATAGGGTTCTTGCTTTTATTCGGTAATTGACGGTTATACCCTTTTTGCCAATAAAATGAGTTTTACATAACATTTTGATACCAAACTTTTTGCTACTGATTTTATATGTTAAATAAAATATTTTAAGCCTTCTGGACTGATAAAAATCTCAGCTTTCCTTATATAACCAGAAATCGCCTAAAACCGACTTTTTACGCGTTTTAAACGCATAGTATGGGTTAAAACTATTTTTGGCATATAAGACTTAATACCTACTAATGTTTTAAGTAAATTTTTTATATGTTAAATAAAATATTTTAAGCCTTCTGGACTGATAAAAATCTCAGCTTTCCTTATATAACCAGAAATCGCCTAAAACCGACTTTTTACGCGTTTTAAACGCATAATATGGGTTAAAACTATTTTTGGCATATAAGACTTAATACCTACTAATGTTTTAAGTAAATTTTTATACTTTAATAGTAAGCAAAAGTTTTGAACTTGTGAAACCTGTACATGACTCAATTGGTTACCCGTTAAGCATTTTCGCGTTCGGTACGGTTTATGTAACTAGTTTGCATAAATTGACCGAAACGGGTCAAACCTTATCATTTTACCTCAAAATCCAGAATGTGTTTAGTTTACCCATATTATACAAGTCTTCATACTTGTCGGGTCTAAACCACATTCTAATCCGGTCTTCGCTTAATCTTGCGTTTTGAACTGTATATCTTCCTTTAAAACTAACCGGTCTAAGTTTAAACTTAAGTAAGACCCATTAGGAATCTAATAGGTTATTAAAACCTTCGTTCCAGATTTAGGAGCCCAGTAAAAGATACTTGCACTTGCTGATTGTATACGGCTGGGATAAATTTGTATAATTTGCTCAGGTAAATACTTTTAACTTATTTTCCCTTATACGGGCTTGGGGTACGGTATATAAAATACCGCTTGGTCGGGTATCGAATTTTTAATCATATGAAAGTTAAATCATTGAGATAACCCGTTTAATCTGTTTTGTTTGTTTTAAGCCTTTGGGGGGTTAATGACCATCTCCTGGATATCCTCGGCTCATTCATTGAAATGGCCACGACTTAAGCACGGAATGTAGGCATACACCTGCCGGTGCGTATGTAAAAATAATGTACCCACCTGTTTGAGAATAACTCGCCGTGGGATATATTATGTGGTGTGTCTATTAATCTTTAACCCAGTATTCAGCCTGGGCTACTGAACATATAACGAACATGTAATTCTTTTACAAGTTTATTTTTAAATAATTATCCCAAGTTATAAAAGATTATTTGTGTCTTGTGCATTCAAATCAATTTTTTTAAAACATTTTCAAAAGTGTCAGTTAATTGTATTTACCAGTGTAAACTGACGTATTTTCCAAAAGGTTAAGTGCAGGTACTAGGCGAAATAGGCTGGTTTCTCCTGAGTGACTTAAATAAAGAATTATGCAAGCTTTATCACTTGAAAATCTGTTGAACATTATCTCTTACGTTTTGATCCGCCTGTGGACCCTTTACATTCCGTTTGTAGTACTTTGTTACTTTTAATTCGGTTTGTAATAATTTGCTTTTAGACTTCCGCTGTGCATTTAAACTGTGATTATTGACTATGATGATATCAACTACGTCACGATACTCCCCACCGGGCCCACCGGTAATACGTGGAAATATCGGGGTGTGACAGTTTTGGACAGTTTTGGTCACTATAATGGTCATGGTCATATGCAGTGCAATTTTTCTGTTAGTGTAATTTTGTCATATCCAATTTCCAGTTTCTTTGTCATATGCAGAGTTATTGTCACATACTTTACATGATCATTACCAAATAACTAACATTACTCATTCATTAGGCAAAATCCACAAAATACAAACAATGCATACATTTCCAGGGATTCCCATTCCCGGCAAACAATTGCCAAACAAGCCTACATTTACATATTGTTTATCTAACAATTATCCAAGTTCCTATCACAATAATGGCTAAATAAAAGAGATTCTTCCAAGTCAAATTTTTATTTGAAAGTTTTTGTTACAATATCTTGTTTTCTTCCTGCAATTTCAGATTCTCAATCTCCAAACCTTGTTCATTTCTTCCATGTTCATTAAGGCTACAGGGTGTGGTATAAAGCCCCTATGGGCTTTATCACGCCACCTCACCACCACGTCACACAGGGGGCTTTAAAGCCCCTTCCTTTAACTTGCATGCAATGGTTTATGTAGGATCGGTTTCAGACCCGAACGAGTCAATCAGAAGAGTTTATCTCTAATCGAACGGCGGAAACAGACGTGTAGAGCTCAATTCAGCTAGATTTACTCTTTAAACTGTTGTATGATTGATTTAATAGCGTTTTACAACCTGACAACACTTCGGCAGCACTTTGTTGCTCTAGCCGGAAAAGTTACAAATGAGAAAGTTTGAAACCTATTTATACTACAAGACCCTTCCGTTTGAAACACTTTCAAATGGACAGGAACTTTCAAACGGACAGACTTTCAAACGGACAGACTTTCAAACTTTCAGCAGTTTCAAACTTTCAGCTTCAAGTTTGTAAACCGAGACTCGATATAAGACGTAGACAACAGATGAATGCACCAACAGACTCCCCCTCAGATGTTGACGGAGTCTTCAGTGTCGAGCCTCTGCATCTTCATTCTTTATCAGTCCTCTCGAGCTCTTTGAAGCATATGACGTTGTTAGAATCCTCAACTCAATCTCTTATTCTTTCTCGAAATCTTCAGAATCTGAATCTGGCTCTACTATCTTCAGACTCCCTCTCGATGTCTTCAGACTCCCCCTTTCGCTAGAGATCGTAGTCTGGAACTCTTAAAATCATGATCATGTCCTGGCTCGCATCCTGCTCTGGATCGAAATCTGACCAACCTGCATAAACTCTACCCAACAGTAAATTTCCAAAATTTTTATCCTGACAAATTTAGAAATTACTGGTAGATTTCTTTTAACAACACCATTTTTAAACTCTGATGACTTACTTTGTAAAAATAATATTCTTCATTTCAAAGATTATTTCTCCCAAACCTGTTGTTCATCATGTTTAGCACTCGGAATTTTGAAAATCAGCTTTTCAATACCAGTTGTCGAAAATCTTTTTGGATTTTTCAAAATTTATGCTAAAACACACCAAAAATCTTTTTGAATTTTTGAATAAAAGTAAATGCAGAAACGAAATATTTACAGACAATATTTTTGTGAGTTCGTGCAAGAGGTTCATATCAGTTTTTGAGACATATCACAAACACCGTTAAGCTTGATTACATTTTAAGTTCTAAACAATTTACCTAGATTCTCAGTATGTTTGTCTTCTTAAATTTTCACACAGATTTCAACTGTTTCGAGATACGCAATTAGTGTTTTAGATACTTAAACTTATCCGTGTGTCCCACTATTTGAATATACTCCCGTATCCAGATCCCAATATTCAGTCTTACAGGTGAGTATACCACAGCTGATATCTGTAAAGGGGTTATGTGCGAGGGCCGTGAGAGCTCAGGTCGATACTTCCGTATACGCAGAGAGATGACGGCTTCGACTTTTGGTGGGTCCCCTTTAGAGGATCTTTTGTTACAACAGCAGCGACTATCAATTTTATTGTTTCATCAGCTTGCTGAGGGCGAGCTTATATTTCAAAGCTTTTTGCAGAAAGCATTATCCGGGGACTAGGTCAGTATTTCCATACAGCAGAAGTCCCGGGATAATACCCCAGATATCACTGAGTATAAAGACCTAGTATCTCAGAATACGGGACCTTTCAAACAAGATTTCATGGGTTACCTATATATCCAAGCAGTTTTGTTAACCCACAGAATAAGCAAGTTTGATTTTAGGTTTATATCTCGTTACAGTTTACTAAATGTGCGAAAACCTACTGACACATCCACAGTAAGATTGTTTATCACATTTTTTACTATACATTTCTTTAGCGTGTCGTGATAGTCCACTGATGTACTATCATTTCCTCTTTTATGCAACAAAAACTCATTTTTCAGTTTTATCATGTTTTTGTCTGTTTCAAATTTTCTGATGTTTTTGGATTTTCTGAAAATTCTTACTCCCCCTAAAATTCAAATACATCTAATGAAAATAGAAAACAAACTGTACAGAACATGACAACTGATATTGAAACACTTCAATTCTCCATCCGTTTGGCTTAAACAATCAGAACTCCCCCTCACAACAAAACTATTTTCCCATAATGATTTCAAAACACTCAAGTTTGTTTTAATCAGAATGGTTTTTCCGGAAAATAAGTTTTATTGATTTTACCACTTGTAAAATTTGGGGATCAAATCATCACATTGTTTTACCAAGTTTATGAATGACAGTTAACTCAAGTTCAATTTAATGACCTTGATTTAACCACTTGAAAGATCAACCTAGTTCAAATTCTGAACCATTTATAACAATCACAAACAAACAACTCAAACCTGTTTTTCAACCAATTACCATCTGTTGGTTGAATTCTCAAGGTGCCGATTCCTACTCCTCGCTTACAAACCTGGGAGTTCCGGCAAATCCTGCAAAACTTCTCAAACACATTTTTCAAACACATTTATAACATCATTACCTAAGTATTATTTATTATTTATATATTTTATTTTTTTAATTTATATGGCAATTTTAATAACTACAAAATATTAAAAAAAAACATAATTTCATTAAAATAAAATAAAACATTACAAAGTCCGTAAAAATGACGGTTGGGTACAGATTCGGTTTCGGGTGTGTTTTGGGTTTGGGGTATGTTTTGGGTTTGGGGTATGTTTTGTGGAAAAATGCCAGTTGGGAATAATATCCGTAAAAACCGGGAATCAGTGGCGTGGTCGGATGAGGAGAAGTTGGGGTGCTAGGTGGCATCGGATAATATCCAAGCTCACTCATTCGCGGGTCTCTTCGATAACGGTCTTGCTCGTTGTTGGGATTGTTTGGTGCACTTTGCCAAAACGGATGGTTGGGATCCCACACGTTTTGGTTGTTGGGAAACATTGTGTGATTATGAAAAAAAAAGTGTAGAGATTTTGGATAAAGAGTAGAGGAAGAAGAGATGAAAAATATAGAAAAGGGGCAGGGTATTTATAGGTAAATTATAAATTTTAAAATTACTTTTTTTAAAGTTATCGTTGATCAACGGTAATGTTGACCAACCTTCCCTCGATCTCTTTAATCTTGCTCGTTAGCACTTAGCACGGTGGTGGAAGAGCTATAACGCCCCCTCTTAACTCCGGTGGGATGGTGGTTGGCGCCCCGGGATGCTATAAATGTTGAGGTGGCGGGGTGGAGTTAAGCCACATCGCATGGCCTAACGAATGCATCGATGCAAGCTTTCCACATGAAAAACTTGCAGTCTTGTTTCTCGTCAGAAACCAAGTTAGACATAAAATTACAACCAAAACCCCTAATTTAACATACTAGCTTACCGGTTATAAAGCGCAACCATAAAATTCTTTGTCACTTCGAGCACTTCTTCGTCAAGTAACCCTAGAAATGGCTAGGATGTCGTGATAGTAGTACACATTTTCGTCTAAATAGAGTTTGAACTTTTTATGCTTTTTCTGGGAACCAGGAAGACGATGAAGAGCTGAGTTCCATCTTATGTTCGTTTTAGGGTTTTAGTGGCTTATATATGATAAAAGGAAAGATAAAACATAAACAAATGTTAATTGAATTGCCACATAACTGCCACATGTTTAAATTTTTGACATGTCATCATGTCACGTCATAACTCTGTTAACGGTGTTAATGTTCTATTAGTAAGGGTCCAATAGTTTACAATATATCAAAAGGTGAGACCATCGGTGGTTATTTTTTAAGTTGGACCTTTGTCGGCCAACGGGTATCAGTTGGGATTATTAAAATCTATTATTCTTATTATAAATATAATAGTGCAAAATGAAGTAATGAAATTTCAAAAGTATGATATATATTACATTACTCATATTTATATAAGTGGTAAGACCATAAATTTAAAGAAATATAACTAAATCACATCATCTAACAATAATAAAAATCTTTATAAACACTAAAGTCAAACAAACATAATACTCTTACATATTCGGAATGGGAGAAAGTGGATCTTTAAACTTGAGCACAAAACAATGAACAAGAAAAATGTCAACATAAAGATAGAAGAAGGGAAATGAGCATATGGTTGGCATGCCCACACCCGTGTTTTGTAGAGTTGCCATGGTTGCGTTATGCGGAAAGGCCAGGATGATATCATGAGTTTAGGTGCATAGACAACTTTAAGTGACGACTGGGATGCGGCGATATGGCCACAAACTCTACAAGGGAAAACAAATAATTTCTTGTCTGTGTGTGTGTCTACATGCATTTTGTGTGAACGACAGAGAGGAAAAGTAGGAAACTCGTCATACAAGGGAGTCGATGGGGAGAGTGATGACAAAACCAAGATTTGATGAAAAGAAGAGGGAAAGAAAAAAACAAAATTACTTTTACAATAGGAATAATAATAAAATTTTCCATAACGTAATAATCTACAATTATAAAGACATAAAATGATAGTGTGATGTTTAAGGGGAAACTCCCAAAACGTGGGGAGTTGGGAAACTACTAGTTTTACATATAAAAAACTTATTAAAAATCATTTTAAATAGAAAAAAAATAAATATTTTATTTGAAGCTTTTACATATAAATACATGTAGAAGTCATTCAAATAAAAAAAAATATTATTTTGTAAAAAGAAAAAGAAAAAATGTTGTTATTTTAACCTGTTCTTCTTGATTTTTTTTTTTTTGTTTTTTATTAAAACGGCTTTTACATGTGTTTATATGCAAAGAATATGAAAAAATCTGATAAAAATCATTTTTTACATGTAAAAATGATTTTTTCTAAAGTTGTTTTTTTTACATGTAAAAAAGATTTTTCCTAAAGTTGTTTTACTTGTTTTACCTATGGTTTCTATTTTATTTATTTTTTTATTCCCCAATAATCTCGCTCATAAAAGAATCATTACAAAATCGACATAGATAAACCAAGTCTTATAACTCTAGTAGACAGGGTAAATCCTATGTGCATAATAAACTCTTTAACATATTGTATCTAATACTTTATCATATTTATTAGACCATAATTAGTGGAAGACACTCCACCTTTGGACGTTTTGTATCATGTGGTAGTCCAGTCAGTAATGGGGCATTATGGGGTGTTTTTCTAAAATGGGTGTAGTAGGGATGTGGGGCATTATGTTAAAAGAGGTAAAAAAAAATTAAATAAAAAAAGCCATCAAAAAAGGGTATTGGACAACCAAAAAGAAGAAAAGTTGTCATTGGCTAAAGAAAAGAGTAGGGGCGTGGAAAAAATGACGTTTCTTAGATTTTTTTTTTTTTTTTTTTTTGGAAAAAACACCCAAGAGGTGATTTGGGGGCGTAGAGAGGCGTTTTTTAGGGGGAAAACGTGCAAAAATCCCCACTACGGATGCTCATACATCCTAACTCTATTATTAATATAGCAATTCTAGAAACACTAGTAACAATGTTCTTTGTTTTGCCTTTTAGTGTTTTAGTCCTTTAGCCAAACTTCCATTTACATTCTGCAACTTTAATAAAATTAGCTTTTACCTTCTCTACTTTCTATTTTTTGTTGACACCCATGTAATTTAGTTGGTTTAACCCCCCCCCCCCCCCCCCACACACACACACACACTTTAGTTTAATTTATGTTTCCTTTTTCTTTAACTAATTTACAACGACAACCGTAAACTTTTATAAAGTTATCATTTTTAGTTTTTAATGAATTTCTGTTATGTTATTTTTTATGGGCTTCGTTTTTATGTCAGCGCTCCATGCGAGTTACGGCGTGAATTTTTGTAACATTGTTTTTTGACCGACCGGTTGTTTATGAGGTTTTTTAAACCTTTCGACGCTCATCTATAAATACACCATAATGACATGTTTTTTGTATACGTTTAACCAACCCGCTATAATGCGCGACCATCATGTTTATCGTAATATATGTTTTGGTGCAAATTTTACTTGAATAACTTGGTTTTCACACACAATGATGTAACTTTTCCATGGCTTTCGGATATACCTACGCCACGTGATTTTTTTATCGTCACATTCGTGATTTTGTTTATTTTTATCGACATTTCAAACCCACCGCGAAACGCGGGTGGTAGCGCACTAAGTTTTTTAATACTTTTGAAACAACTTATATTAATAAAGTGGTTAACGGTAATCATAGCTTACTAAAATAAGAAATGATTTGGGCCAATTGCGACCGATCCAATATGGCCTTTTCATCAACCATTCATGGTCAGTGTGGATCGTGATCTTGAGATTAAAACAGGCCAAATCAAAAAGATATGATGATCTTGAGATTAAAGCAGGCCGAATCAAAAAGATATATTAGATGGATTGCAATTTGTTATCTATATATTGGGAGTTTCAAAGATACAGCCCAATAGCTACAGCTAAAAATTAATGCATGCACAGCCCAATATCTGGATCCGGTTTAAGTGGATTGGATCATTGGGCAAGGAATATAAATGAAACAAGTGTGAAATTTGGATACTAGTCTGTTTTCTCGTTAAAAAAGTTTGAGGGCTATTTTGCCACTGATGGTTCACTTGTTTGCTTGGTTTTGATAAACGTTTAGATGTCATGATACTTGAGATCCAATAAATTTATGTGGGAAGCTGAGAGCTGAAACCCAATGTCATTCAAAACCAAAATTAAAGAACACGTGTTGTTGCGCCCCGTTCGCGGTGTGCGCGCTGTTCGTGGCTTCTTTGTAAACTTAAAACGACTCTCGGCAACGGATATCTACGTTTACCCCAAGAGTGCCCAAGGGAGAGGAAAGAGGTGTCAAACGCATGCTGAGCCCCACTTCGGTAGTTTGGCACCCCCATAGGCATTCAGGAAAGCGTGCCTATGGGAAAAGTCCAGTTAAACATTATTTTAGTCCCTGTGGTTTGGGTCATTTTACCAGTTTAGTCCAAATGTTTCATTTTTCGCTCGTGAGTCCAAAAAGGTTTCACCGTTGCCATTTTAGTCCACTGGGTTAACTTCATTCATTATTTCTGTTAACGAGAAGGGCAATTCGGTCATTTTATATGGCTGAATTGGCATTCTAGTTAACAGATTTACATATAAAATGACCGAATTGCCTTTCTCGTTAACAGAAAAAATGGATGGAGTTAACCCAATGGACTAAAATGGCAATGGGTGAAACATTTTTGGACCCACAAGCGAAAAATGGAACCTTTGGACTAAACTGGCAAAATGGTCCAAACCACAGGGACTAAAATGGCATTTAACTCAAAAAAGTTTATTGAAACTGATTCACCTTAATTTAAACTTAAAAAAAATGTTTTATAACTATTTAATTTGATTTAACTTAGTTACTAAAAAATCTATCTACTATAATAAAAGAAACCAACTTTTGGACACGTGTCATTCATTGAAGGATCCTCAAATCAACACTTATCTTATATTAACTAAATAAATAATAAATTAATATTAAATCTTACCATACTTTAATAAAATATTATCCTCAAATCTAAATTGTTAATTTAATATATTTTTAAAACAAATACCTCTCTTTCCTACTTATCTTATATTAAATATATAAATAATAAATTAATATTATATTTTATCCTAGTTTATTAAAAATATAACTTTTTTTTATTATTTGGTATAAAAAATATATTTATTCAACTCGTGTAAAACGCGAGCTTTTTAAAAAATTAACTTTTTTTATTATTTACTATACAAAGTTACATTTATATAACCCGTGTAATGCATGAAGTTTTTAAAGATATAACTTTTTATCATCTGCTATGTAAAATTAGATTTATTCAACACGTGTAATACACGAGGTTTTAAAAATATAATTTTTTTTATTATTTGGGAGATTTTTCTACCCGACTATACACGGGTTTTTTAAAGATACGACGTTTGTAGTATTTAATATACAAAATTACATTTATTTAATCTGTGTAATACACATGGTTTTTAAAGATATAACTCTTTTTTAGATCTATTCAACACGTGTAATATACGGGGTTTTTAAGGATGTAATTTTTTATCATTTGGTAGATTTATTCAACCCGATTATACACGGGTTTTTTAAAGATATGACGTTTTTAGTATTTAGTATACAAAATTACATTTATTTATTCTGTGTAATACACATGATTTTTAAAGATATAACTTTTTTATTATTTGATATATAAAATTACATTTATTTAACCCATACAATATACGAGTTTCATTGTCACACCCCGATTTCCACGTATATCACCGGTGGGCCCGGTGGGGGATTACCGTGACGTAGTTGGCAACAATATAGTCAAACCACACAATATATGAATGCACAGCGGAAGCAAAAGATAAATATATTATATTCCGAATAAAAGTAATATCCAAGTATTACAACGGAAAGTAAGGGATCCACAGGCAAATCTATAAACATTGTTCTACAGACTTTAGACGCCTAGAACTTGCAAGATTCCTTATTAATGTCCTGAGCAGCTTCCAGCCTATTACGTACTTGTACCTGTCACTTAGACTTTTGAAAATACGTCAGTTTTCGCTGGTAAATACACTCAACTGACTCATTTGAAAAGAGTGTAAGAAAATTGATTTAGATACACCAGGCACAAATTATTTTGACACTTTGATTAAAATGCACAGAGGCAAAATTAATCTTTTATAACTTGAGACAATCATAATTATGATCTTGTATACAGATTTACATGTTCGTTGTACGTTCAGGGCCCGATGTAGAAACCGAGTCATGATTAATAGACACATCACAAGTATAGGCCCACTGAGCGTGAGATACCGTTTCCCTTATGCAACTGTCAGGTGTATGCCTACACCCCGTGCATAAGACGTGACCATTTTATAATACAATGATGTCAAGGATATCCGGGACATGGTCATTAACCCCTAAAGGCTTTTATTTCAAACAATACAGATCAAACCGGGTTACCTCAATAAATTAATCACAATCCGATTAAATATTCAATACCCGACCAAGCGGTATTATTATACCGTATCCCAAGCCCGTATAGGGAAAATAAGTTAAGAGTATTTACCTGAGCTAGCTCCTGTCTTAAAATAGCAAGAATAATAACTCAGCCGTATTCACTTAAGTAAGCGTAGGTACAATTCACCGGAAGGCTCTAGTCTGGAACGATGGTATAAATAACCAATTAGAATGCTAACAGGTCTTTAATTAAGCCTAAGCTTAGACCGGTTAGTCTTAAAGAATTGTTACGGTTTAATCGCGTGAAAGGCGAAAACCGTGAATGGAGTGTGATTTTGACCCAACAAGTTTGAAGACTTGTTTCATATGGGTATAACAATCATACTCTGGATTTTGGGGTTAAAACAATATAGTTTGACCCGTTTCGGCTAAATTATGTAAACTAGTTACATAAGCCGAATCGTGCGCGCAAAGGACGCAACGGGTAACCGTTAGAGTCCTACACTGTTTTCCTAAGCCAATATACTTTAAAGAGGTTGTGGCATCAGTAGGATACCTTCCATAATGCCCGTAACGAGTTTAAGTTTAATAATATGCCCCGTATGGGTATTTCGGTCTTTTTAAAGATTATTAAGGAGGTTTTAGAGTTCTACAGGGAATCTGAGTTTCCCGATCAGTTTATAAAGTCTAAAATACTTTATTTATTATTTAAAATCAGTAGCAACTGGAATCGGGTCAAAAGACCTTATAGAACTCGATTTATGGCCGAAAAGGGCATATTCGGTATTTACCGAACCGTAGCCATAACCGCAGGTTATGAGCAAGGTAAAAATAATTAAAAATCTTTAAAAATCCCAAAATATTATTTTACATCAGCGAGTAAAAGTTTTGGTGTCGAAATCCGGGTTTAGATAGGCGTTATGCTAATTGCGCTATTTAATTACTAAAGTTTCGCAATTTGCGCTAATTGGCATAACTCTTATTCTGGACCTCGGATTGACATGAAATTTTAGGGACATGTTTAGAATTCAGTAACCAAGGTCATGATCCGTTCACATGTCCGAAAATCTCGTTTAAATTTATAAAGGGCGTTACGGTCAACTTTTAAGTAATTAACGGAAATGCGTAAAAGACTCGGACAAACCACGAACCGGTCACAGAGGTTTATACCATCATGTAACCTGGTCCTAAGAGAGTCCTAAGGCATGTCTAAATCGATCTTTAACGGGTCAGAACTGAAGTCAATGCAAAAGTCAAACTTTTGCGACATTCGGCTCCGAACCGGTTCAATATAGCAAATGGCCGATTCAAACGAGCGTAAACAAGTTTATATACTTAATATCATGTTTTATGAGTGTCTAAACAGGTTCCATAGCATATATATTACAGATTATGTACAAAATCGCAAAATGGCTTTCTGTTGACTTTTTAGGCGCACGTTTGACTCGAAATTCGAACTAGTTAGAGTGGTGATCAGTGGGAACCCTTTTAGAGGTTTATTACCCATATAACTACCAACACATAACCATTTTTTATTCGACATAGGACTGAACTATTAAGGATTTATCTTGAAGTCAAACCGTAGTTACGACGGTTTGATTTTTAGCTATATTACTAAGTAAAACTAAACCACAAAAGGGTTAGGCAACTTACCGAAGCTTATGCACGACTTAGGAAGTTAGAAGAACAGCTTGAGAGCTCCAAGAATGATCAGAAGTAGTGTTGTGAGGTGTGTTCTAAGTTGTGAACTATGTATGCCTATTTATAGTAAAGTTTCACCACAACTTTTGACACACAAGTCCCCCAACTAACCACAACCTTCCAACATGTGTTCCTGATGCTTAGGGGTTGTTTAGGGGTCAATTGGAAAGATTTAAATGCATCTCATGGCTTTTAGAAGGCTGAACAGCCAATTTAAGCATGTTTCTGCATCTGGGCGCCTGACGCGGCCCGCATGGAAGATCCATGCACTTTGTACGCGGGTCGCCTGAGTTCAACATCAGACGCGTACAATTTAGGAGGCTCGCGGCCCGCCTCAACTTAACCCAAAACGCAACGCGGCCCGCGAGAGGGTTATTTTTCAAAGATTTTAAATCTTTTGTAATGATGGCTAAATCTTTGTAATAAATAACAAAATCTTTAGTAATTATTAATGAAATCTTTAGTAATCATTAACTTGACCTTTCGGGTTTTGAAGGGGTAACAAAATCTTTAGTAATTAATAATGAAATCTTTAGTAATCATTAACTTGACCTTTCGGGTTTTGAAGGGGTAACTTTGCGATTTGGCCCTTGATTATTTACAACTAAGGGCCTCATGTTATTTACTCGCTTAGTTAAGTCCCTGGTTAGTTTATTTAATTATTCTGAAAGCCTTAACTTTCATTATTGACGCTTTTAACCCTTCTCATACGAATTCGATCGTAATTTCTCGTTTTAAAGCGGAACTTCGCAGAATTTATACAATATATTCTAGTGAGTGTATAATACTGTTACAAAGCCTCGGGAGCGTTAAAGGGTCACTCAGAGGTATAATTAAACATGTTGACACGGTTAACCCCTGCAGCTTGTAATCTCTCACTTTCTTCCGCGTTTCGCTTCCGTACGATTCACGATTTATTCGTTCGAAGGTACGAGCATCGTTTAGGGTTACTATACCGTATATTTACCCTTCGTTGACATTTATAACCCTCGAATTTACATACTTTCAAGGTTTGTCAACTTTAGTCCTTTATTTAATATTTAATGCCACGTGTAAACTTATGACACGTGTTAACACATTATTGGACCCAAAATTTCGAGGTGTTACATCCTCACCCCCTTAAAATAAATCTCGACCCGAGATTTACTCAAACAAATAAGGGTATTTTTTTCTTTCATCGTGGCTTCAACTTCCCACGTGAATTCGGGACCTCTACGGGCATCCCATTTGACCTTTACAAGCGGTACGTGCTTTCTTCGAAGCTTTTTCACCTGTCAATCTTTAATCGACAACGGTTTCTCCACAAATTTCAAGCTCTCATCTATATGCACATCTGTGTGTGGGATCACCAATGACTCATCGGCGAAACACTTCTTTAGTTTGCAGATGTGGAACATATTGTGAATTCCATTGAGCTCTTCTGGTAAGTTCAACTTGTAGGCAACCGGTCCGACACGTTCGATAACCTCGAAAGGTCCTATGTATCTCGGGCTTAGCTTGCCTTTCTTACCAAACGCATCACCCCATTCCAGGGTGATTCTTTAAGCAACACTTTATCACCTACCTCGAAGTGAAAAGCTTTACGCTTTTGGGTCTACGTAATTCTTCTGCCTATTTCGGGAAACTTTGAGATGGTCACGAATCTGAACAATCTTGTTCATTGTTTCGAACACTATCTCTGGTCCGGATAATTGGACATCTCCGACTTCCGCCCAATAGACGGGCGCTCTACTCTTTCTACCGTATAATGCCTCGAAAGGCGCAGCCTTAATGCTGGTATGGTAGTTATTGTCGTAGGAGAATTCGATTAGTGGTAGGTTCTTATCCCAACTACCACCCAAATCGATAGCACATGTACGTAGCATGTCTTCTAACGTTGGAATAGTACGCTCTCTCTGACCGTCTGTCTGAGGATGGTAAGCCGTACTAAAATTCAAACATGAGCCTAAAGATTGTTGGAAATTCTTCCAAAATGCGATGTGTATCTTGTTATCACTGTCAGAGATAATGGACACAAGCATGCCATGCAAGGCTACGATCTTATCAACGTATAACTGGGCTAACATGTCGGAGCTATAAGTCTCCTTGATGGGTAAGAAATGAGCCGACCTAGTCAGTCTGTCGACTATAACCCATATCGTGTCATTTCCTTTCCTCGTTTTGGGTAACTTGGTAATAAAATCCATTGTTACCCATTTCCACTTCCATTCAGGAAGTTTAGACTATTGTAGCATGCCAGACGGCTTTTGATGCTCAGCTTTGACTTGCGTACAAGTCAAGCATTTGGCTACATAAGCGGCTACAGACTTTTTCAGGCCTATCCACCAACAATTTGCCTTTAGATCCTGGGCATCTTATGGCAATTCTTAGTTGTTGCTTAATTGGGGTTGCGGTAATTACTATATAAGCAATGTGAACCGTCTTTCTTATTTAATAATATAAAACTTTCAGAATATTGAGTGAGGCTATATGAGCCTACATCTTAAACCCTACTTAATCAAGGTTTCGATTGTTCTATAAGCAATATGGAGTTTTCGTAATACTCCAGCCCACAGCGGGATGTTAAAATTAATTCTACCTGCCTTCCAGGAGGTAAGCAAGGAAAACTTATGAGAAGATAATCTAGATACAGGGAGACTACCGAGATTTTTCATATCTCAGGCTCCAGTTCATTCATTATTGTTTGTGCCAAACAAGTGACACATATAAGTCCACGAATTTCCAATTCGGGAACATTTACTTGGGCAATTCCATTCTGGATATCTTCTTTGAATACTACTAGTCGACTTTAGTACAATATGACCATTGGGATATCTCAGGGGTTCCATGTATTAAACCTCCATACTGATCAGGCATGGAAATAATCTATGGGACACATTAGGATACGCCAATCCTCATATGGTACTTTTATCAAACATAGTTTGGCATTCGCAGGCGATAGAAAAACAATGAAAGAAGAAAATAATTAAAATAACATATGTTGTTGTACTCTATGCGAAGAAAGAGTACTTTTAGATTTTTCAGAAGGATTTCTTGCCGATACGAAAAGAATTGGTTACTAAGGTTCCCTTGGTAAATTATACCTTGCGGATAATATAAAAGTTTGCTAAGCTTATGGTTTATGAAGATTTATGATTGCCTGTATTAAATCAGGACACTTAGCGGAAATTATCATTGGAAAAAGGATGATGAACATACTTGATGACATCGTAAACTGCCTTTTGGCGTTCATTAGGTGAGTTCAGGCATTTCTTCCTTTAGCCCTTCCCAGGCTTAGCTGCACCCTCTTGGGCAGCTTTATAGTATCTATCTCTACTACGGTCTTACTTACCACAGCCGTGATAGACTGTATTCCTCAGGTCCCTACATTCCGGGGAAATGATGACTGTTCCTTAGCAGATGTCACACTGCCTGGGTTTTGGTTCTATTCGACACTGCCCCTAATGTCTTTGCTAGCAATTCTTACATACAGGCTCTTACCGAACCTTCGTTGCTTTTTATTAAGCCTGTATTCGCTCTCTTTCTTAGATTTATGGGAGTTATCTTCCTCCTTTGGTTCGTCCTTCATATACGAAGTGTGAACCAAACTCTTTTCATGAGCAATTGGACATGGTCTTGAATGAAATTCAGAGCGAGGAGCATTCGGCCCACGGGTTGTTTCATGAACTTTCTATGGTCCTTCCCACTGCTGCGTTAACCACAGCCAGGAGATTAACTCCAGTAATATTGAGGTTTACGTATGTGGTGTTATTAACTTTCGTCGCATTACTGGTATTGCGACTGTCGTCTACCTCATCCGAGTTTTTCCATACTCGAAACTTGGTACCAATCACCAAGGTTTAACAATTTTTAGTCATCATTCTGATGACCTGACCTAGATTAGCCACGGCATTCATGAACCGTATGGGCTATTCTGTTCTGAACATTCTTAGTGAATGTTGTTCGAATGCATATCTATTACATTTAGCTTAGGTCACAAAGGACTATCAATGGCATTTAAGGTTTGGAGCTAGTCCAATACCTGCTTGACAGGGGACCATATCGTCACAACTGTTTTTGTCACAAGGACGATTATAGATAGCTCAAAGGCTTGCCTTACAAGGCTCTTATTATACATATATATATATATATATATATATGGCATAGAAGCCTGTCTCGATGGACATAGAAAGATATGGCATAAAGCCTAGTCATGACGGACATAAATGATTATACGACACGAAGGCCTTGTCGTAAAGGTCATTTAGATATGGCATAAACGGCCTTGTCATAAGGACATTTATCAAACCTGGCACAAGGCATGTCACCAGGAATGTTTAACATTTAATATGTTAGCTTGTCACGAACAACAATTTATAGTACGGGGCTTGTTATGGTTGACTTGGAATACAACTTGTGGATTTGTCACAAGGACATCAATTTATAGGTTGCAACTTCATTAGATCAAGAGTCTTAAGGCTTGAACACAGTTCTTCACTTTTTGGACAGGGAGTCATAGACTACAACTGTCATCGTCTAGACAGGCGTTTCTCTTGATAGGAAGGCAATACCAATTAACATCACTCGTGGATGTCTATCTATAATTATCGTATCTACCGATATTAGTCATGATCATTTAGATCGCATGGACTATTAGGTTTTGGTATCATTCTACCATTTTGAATAGGGGATCATAAGGATCACCACTATTTTGTCTTATCGAAAATCGAGTAAAGTATAGCCCGTAGGGATTTCATCACTAGGGATGTCAATATCATGAATTTATGATCATCATATTGATGATACTAGTCAGGATCGCATTGATCATATAGATTATTAGACTTGAGCGCAGCTCACTACTTTTAACTGGGGATCATAGAGATCTTTATGTTTGTGTCACAAATGGACAATATGATATGGTCAGAAGACGAAACATTATAAATGGATGTTTATAATGGGTTCATCCTATTAGATGTTATAAGTCATGATTGCATTAATCATTTTGACTATTTGGTTTGAGCATGGCTCACCACCTCAGACAAGTAATCATAAAGATAACAACATCAATGTCTCAAATGGACAATATATTATAGCCTGTAGGCGAAACATCACTAAAGGAAGTTTAAATAATAAGATCATCGTATTAGATGATATAGGTCATGATCGCATTGATCATATAGACTATTATGTTTGGACTTAGTCCAACATTTTAGACAGGAGGTCAAAAGACCACCACTGTCGTTGTCTTATTGGGCAATAAGCTTAGGTTACAGGCATTTCATCACTAACGGATGTTTATAATATGATCATCTCATAGGATGATATAAGCCATGATTTCTACATCACTAGGATGGATAAGGGAATTGGAAGAATCCAATATAAGGATGACTGTCGTGATCTTCCCGAATCACATTTGTCAAGAGTGCTAACACGTCCTTAGGTGTTAACAAGGATCTGAATCCCTTGAGTAGGTTTCACCATCTTGGCCGTGTAGGCTAGGTCTCACCTTTAAGATTCTTTTTAAACTGCTTACTGGAAGAGAAGGAAGGATATTTATTTTACTTAGGATTTTTATCATAAATCCTAATTTAAAAGTTAATACTAGCACAAATGGCCTAGTCGCGTAGACAAGTTTAATTTATAAGCCATGATTTCGGAGAATCGAGGCATTAAGGTTTGAATCAAAGTTCATTACCTTTTCTTGACAGGGAGTTGTAGGCTACCACTGTCTTTAGTCTCAGAGGACATTAACTATAGCCCGTAGGTACTTCCCTTATAGGGATGTTTGTTACGGAATTGCCCCATAGGGACATTTACTAACCATGGTAAGCAGAGACCATATTTGGTTAATTTATTAATCATATTTATTTAGGATTTCTATTATAATTTATCCTAATTATAAAACATTAGCAGTTCTATTAGTGGCACCCATTGGCCTGGTCACAAGGACAATTTTAATTTATAAGCTAGGAATCCAGAGAATCAAAGCCTTGAGGTTTGAACCTAGTTCATTACCTTTTTCTGACAGGGAGTCATAGACTACCACTGCCTTTTGTCTTATATGACAATTAGTATGGCCCGTAGGCACTACATCACTATTGGATGTCTAATAAGTTTGGCCCGTAGGCACTACATCACTAATGGATGTTTAATAAGTTTGGCCCGTAGGCACTACATCACTAATGGATGTTTAATAAGTTTGGCCCGTAGGCACTACATCACTAATGGATGTTTAATAAGTTTGGCCCGTAGGCACTACATCACTAATGGATGTTTAATAAGTTTGGCCCGTAGGCACTACATCACTAATGGATGTTTAATAAGTTTGGCCCGTAGGCACTACATCACTAATGGATGTTTAATAAGTTTGGCCCGTAGGCACTACATCGCTAATGGATGTTTTAAAAATGATCATCTTTATTGACGATTTAACCCATGATTTATAAATCACTAATTTGGGTTTTGGAATCCATAGAAGGATTCTCTTATAGGAATGACGCGTGCGATTTTTAACGAATCACATCTGCCATGGATGTTAACATGATCACAGAGGTTATCTGGAATTCTGAATCTTTTAATCAGGTCTTACCATCTTGGCCGGGTCTAAAAAGACACCTGGCTAGGTCTTGCCCTTTTTAGATTTTGCCATTTTATTATAATGGTAGATTTTGCAATAGGAAATATTATTTTTTCCATTTATTTAATATTCTTGTTTAGAATGAAAGTTTAAATTTAATCATTCCACTATATAAAAATATAAGGTTGCCCTAAGCGGGACTTGAAAATAATAATGTTGTCCTCGAAGGGACTGAAAGGTAAATATGTTCTTATAAAGACTTATTAAGGAAACGATCTTCAGCAAGAGGAGTTTCTTCTTCATTCATTTCCTGAATGCTTTCTCCTTGGTTGCATGTTTCATCCTGGTCGTGGTACGAAGCTCAGCAGTTCAAGACTCCGGATGTGGAGACTTCCTATTACAGCTCCTTCGCTTGGCGACGTATAAAAATTTGGAAGCAGAATTTCCAGATCAGAATTTAGAATATTCCTATGTTAAGTCTAGACTCGAATATGTGCAATTGTGTCATTGAGATTAAACACATAAGGATAGTGTTTAATTCACTCAATGTTGGCTCTGATACCAACCTGTCACACCCCGATTTCCACGTATATCACCGGTGGGCCTGGTGGGGGATTACCGTGACGTAGTTGGCAACAATATAGTCAAACCACACAATATATGAATGCACAGCGGAAGCAAAAGATAAATATATTATATTCCGAATAAAAGTAATATCCAAGTATTACAACGGAAAGTAAGGGATCCACAGGCAGATCTATAAACATTGTTCTACAGACTTTAGACGCCTAGAACTTGCAAGATTCCTTATTAATGTCCTGAGCAGCTTCCAGCCTATTACGTACTTGTACCTGTCACTTAGACTTTTGAAAATACGTCAGTTTTCACTGGTAAATACACTCAACTGACTCATTTGAAAAGAGTGTAAGAAAATTGATTTAGATACACCAGGCACAAATTATTTTGACACTTTGATTAAAATGCACAGAGGCAAAATTAATCTTTTATAACTTGAGACAATCATAATTATGATCTTGTATACAGATTTACATGTTCGTTGTACGTTCAGGGCCCGATGTAGAAACCGAGTCATGATTAATAGACACATCACAAGTATAGGCCCACTGAGCGTGAGATACCGTTTCCCTTATGCAACTGTCAGGTGTATGCCTACACCCCGTGCATAAGACGTGACCATTTTATAATACAATGATGTCAAGGATATCCGGGACATGTTCATTAACCCCTAAAGGCTTTTATTTCAAACAATACAGATCAAACCGGGTTACCTCAATAACTTAATCACAATCCGATTAAATATTCAATACCCGACCAAGCGGTATTATTATACCGTATCCCAAGCCCGTGTAGGGAAAATAAGTTAAGAGTATTTACCTGAGCTAGCTCCTGTCTTAAAATAGCAAGAATAATAACTCAGCCGTATTCACTTAAGTAAGCGTAGGTACAATTTACCGGAAGGCTCTAGTCTGGAACGATGGTATAAATAACCAATTAGAATGCTAACAGGTCTTTAATTAAGCCTAAGCTTAGACCGGTTAGTCTTAAAGAATTGTTACGGTTTAATCGCGTGAAAGGCGAAAACCGTGAATGGAGTGTGATTTTGACCCAACAAGTTTGAAGACTTGTTTCATATGGGTATAACAATCATACTCTGGATTTTGGGGTTAAAACAATATAGTTTGACCCGTTTCGGCTAAATTATGTAAACTAGTTACATAAGCCGAATCGTGCGCGCAAAGGACGCAACGGGTAACCGTTAGAGTCCTACACTGTTTTCCTAAGCCAATATACTTTAAAGAGGTTGTGGCATCAGTAGGATACCTTCCATAATGCCCGTAACGAGTTTAAGTTTAATAATATGCCCCGTATGGGTATTTCGGTCTTTTTAAAGATTATTAAGGAGGTTTTAGAGTTCTACAGGGAATCTGAGTTTCCCGATCAGTTTATAAAGTCTAAAATACTTTATTTATTATTTAAAATCAGTAGCAACTGGAATCGGGTCAAAAGACCTTATAGAACTCGATTTATGGCCGAAAAGGGCATATTCGGTATTTACCGAACCGTAGCCATAACCGCAGGTTATGAGCAAGGTAAAAATAATTAAAAATCTTTAAAAATCCCAAAATATTATTTTACATCAGCGAGTAAAAGTTTTGGTGTCGAAATCCGGGTTTAGATAGGCGTTATGCTAATTGCGCTATTTAATTACTAAAGTTTCGCAATTTGCGCTAATTGGCATAACTCTTATTCTGGACCTCGGATTGACATGAAATTTTAGGGACATGTTTAGAATTCAGTAACCAAGGTCATGATCCATTCACATGTCCGAAAATCTCGTTTAAATTTATAAAGGGCGTTACGGTCAACTTTTAAGTAATTAACGGAAATGCGTAAAAGACTCGGACAAACCACGAACCGGTCACAGAGGTTTATACCATCATGTAACCTGGTCCTAAGAGAGTCCTAAGGCATGTCTAAATCGATCTTTAACGGGTCAGAACTGAAGTCAATGCAAAAGTCAAACTTTTGCGACATTCGGCTCCGAACCGGTTCAATATAGCAAATGGCCGATTCAAACGAGCGTAAACAAGTTTATATACTTAATATCATGTTTTATGAGTGTCTAAACAGGTTCCATAGCATATATATTACAGATTATGTACAAAATCGCAAAATGGCTTTCTGTTGACTTTTTAGGCGCACGTTTGACTCGAAATTCGAACTAGTTAGAGTGGTGATCAGTGGGAACCCTTTTAGAGGTTTATTACCCATATAATTACCAACACATAACCATTTTTGATTCGACATAGGACTGAACTATTAAGGATTTATCTTGAAGTCAAACCGTAGTTACGACGGTTTGATTTTTAGCTATATTACTAAGTAAAACTAAACCACAAAAGGGTTAGGCAACTTACCAAAGCTTATGCACGACTTAGGAAGTTAGAAGAACAGCTTGAGAGCTCCAAGAATGATCAGAAGTAGTGTTGTGAGGTGTGTTCTAAGTTATGAACTATGTATGCCTATTTATAGTAAAGTTTCACCACAACTTTTGACACACAAGTCCCCCAACTAACCACAACCTTCCAACATGTGTTCCTGATGCTTAGGGGTTGTTTAGGGGTCAATTGGAAAGATTTAAATGCATCTCATGGCTTTTAGAAGGCTGAACAGCCAATTTAAGCATGTTTCTGCATCTGGGCGCCTGACGCGGCCCGCATGGAAGATCCATGCACTTTGTACGCGGGTCGCCTGAGTTCAACATCAGACGCGTACAATTTAGGAGGCTCGCGGCCCGCCTCAACTTAACCCAAAACGCAACGCGGCCCGCGAGAGGGTTATTTTTCAAAGATTTTAAATCTTTTGTAATGATGGCTAAATCTTTGTAATAAATAACAAAATCTTTAGTAATTATTAATGAAATCTTTAGTAATCATTAACTTGACCTTTCGGGTTTTGAAGGGGTAACAAAATCTTTAGTAATTAATAATGAAATCTTTAGTAATCATTAACTTGACCTTTCGGGTTTTGAAGGGGTAACTTTGCGATTTGGCCCTTGATTATTTACAACTAAGGGCCTCATGTTATTTACTCGCTTAGTTAAGTCCCTGGTTAGTTTATTTAATTATTCTGAAAGCCTTAACTTTCATTATTGACGCTTTTAACCCTTCTCATACGAATTCGATCGTAATTTCTCGTTTTAAAGCGGAACTTCGCAGAATTTATACAATATATTCTAGTGAGTGTATAATACTGTTACAAAGCCTCGGGAGCGTTAAAGGGTCACTCAGAGGTATAATTAAACATGTTGACACGGTTAACCCCTGCAGCTTGTAATCTCTCACTTTCTTCCGCGTTTCGCTTCCGTACGATTCATGATTTATTCGTTCGAAGGTACGAGCATCGTTTAGGGTTACTATACCGTATATTTATCCTTCGTTGACATTTATAACCCTCGAATTTACATACTTTCAAGGTTTGTCAACTTTAGTCCTTTATTTAATATTTAATGCCACGTGTAAACTTATGACACGTGTTAACACATTATTGGACCCAAAATTTCGAGGTGTTACATTCATAAAAATATAACTTTTTATTATTTAATATATAAAATTACATTTATTCAGCTCGTGTAATACACGGGGTTCTAACCTAGTAAAATGATACGAAATTTTAGGAATACAAAAAATATGATACTACTTGTTACTAACATATATTCTGTTCATATAATTAGAAATCAATATATATAACAGCTAATCAAATCAGTAAGGTTTTCGTAAATGCACTTACGTAAGGCTACAAAGTTTGTATGATAGGAAAACCAAAAGATAGGTTTTGATAATAACGGGTTAGGGTCATGGTGTGAGCACTTGATAGGGGCAGCCTGGTCTATTTTGGGGCCAGAAGCGAAATTTATCACAGAGATTGTTACCATAAGATGATAAACAGTAAGAAGACGACATATGACAATCATATGGTTATGATTGGATGAAAACACAAGATACAACTTGGCATCATGATTGAATGCATAAGATACAACTCTATAGGAGACCGTTTGCATAGAAAATAAAATAGAACACTTTTATTGAATTATAATGCAGAAAGAAACGGAAAGCAATAAATTACAAAATACTTACAACTGAAATAAACCAAATTATAAGAAACATAAATGAAAACATAAAATTTGTGGCTAAAAATCATGTTGAACACGGGGCCCTTAAAACAAATTCTGAGTCTCCCAAAGAACTCGTATTGTTTCCCAGGATACAACAACCGGAGTAGTGGTACTGTCGGAATTGACTCACAACCCGAATGGTACCTTGAAGACAAGAAGAAAAGAATCAATAGTAGATGGAAATTCGTTTGCATGTACTCCCCTTGGTTATATAGTGCAGATTCTAGTCAATAAGTCAAAGAATAAAAAACGAAAATTAAATAGCATTAAACATCTTCAATATGTTTAATTTTTTTTTTGAATTCCAACTCGTAACTGCTTGACTGTCTGTTTCAACTCACAGACTTGAAACTATTCTGCTATGTTGCTGAAGTCTGAGAGGCAGCTGCGAAACAAGCGCGAGCACCGAAACCGGCACGCCACTCGGGTGCGCACCCGCCACGTCATCCGCGAGTCTATACGAACACGCCACACAGTCGCGCCATGCAGAACCCTCTTCGTACGCCACACATGTGTCACACCTCAACTTGTGACAGATTATCAGTCGGGGCATAATGATTGTTGGCTTATGACACTATTAAATATTTCATAACTAAACATGCTATTAATTTGAATTCTCACACATTACAAGTAGTTCAAATAATCCAACATTAATCAAAAGAAATAACATAGCAAAAATCTCTTTGTTAACTTCTAAAGGTGATCCCTGTGCGATCTTGATCCAAGCTTTCCTTCAATTCTCATTTCATGTATCACGTGTAAAAGGTTTTTGGGTTAACTACAACGAACTGGTGAGTAAATTAAAGTTGATTAAAAGTTAATTAATTTTAAAAGTAAACATTTATTTATTTTTAAAGTAAACTTTTGTTCATAATTAAGAGTAAACATGCATATAATGTGTTATTGAGACTATCACAACCAACAAATACCACAATAATAAACAAACAAACAATACTTGAATCTCGAACCTAAAAAGATCATGACTAAATGATGACGGTACCTTCATCCCATAGTCATGGGGAAAGGGTTCGTCTATGAATAAATGAAACGATACCCACATCTCATGTCACGAGGAAAGGGACAACCTGTGAAAAAGTGAGACAATACTCACATCCCAAAATTATAAAGGAAGGTTAACCGTGTGTAAGTGAACCTATGAATAAGTGAGACACTTATTAATTAAACAACCATTGCACATAAATTAAAGAAACAATTAAATCATATAGCACATAACTACACGTGCATGCTTTGATAATTGAGATAAACTAAATGTGAAACAACGTGAAATGTGATACGCCCCAAAAAGTTTAATGTAAAATGGGGAGTAGAATTTACTCACAGTTTTGTGTATAGTGATCCTTTAATAAACCGCACGAATTGGGGGACAAACTCCAAAAAAACAAAAGTTACCCTAAAATATAAAATAACAAAATATACCAAACAAACCAAGCAATATAACAAAACTATAAAATTAATCCTAAGATTTGAGGGCTTTTGTATAACCTAAAATACATAAAATAATTTCCATCATAAATACTAATTTGATATTTGTTATTAAAATGACAATCTGTAATAATAACATAAAAATATTTATGTCATTATTTATATATTTTTGTACAAACTAAATCTAGTCAATTTGTCAATAAACCTATATTTGTACAAATAAATAAATAATAAATGTGAATTATGATAATAACACAAAATTTATTATGTTATATATACATATTCTGTAAATACTTAAATTTTGGACAAATTAGTAGAATTCATCTAATAAATTTATACATCAAGAATTCGCATTTATCTTGTATTTTTATACAAAATAATTAAATTTGTAAAAGACTTAATTCGTTTAATATTTTAAGTAGTCCTTTTATTATAAAATATTTCACCAAAATCATTAAAAAAATTATAAAAATTCCATGACATTATATATTCTGTAAAAATCAGAAACATTATTTACTTGATTTTATTTTGATAAATTTAGATTTTTATTTGATTTTCTAAATGCTATAAACATGTAAAACTCATAATAAATCCATATGATATCTAAAAATTACAAAAATTAAACTAACATGATATATAGCAGAAACATACTTCCAATTTCACGAAAACACAAGTCTAAGATCAGAAGCCCCAAAATCTAAGAACTAAGAACCCTAATTTCAACAATAATCTAATTCGAATTCATTTGCTCTCCTACCACACAAATGGATAGTAGGGTCTTGTAGAACATGAAAAATTAAACACAATAGACTTAAGCATCGCATGATTTGGACTCGGATTAAAGGAGATATCGCGTGAAGAAGTTATGAGCCCTAATTTGTTCTTCGATTTAATTCGTGTTGTACAATTGATGATAATGGAAAATCTCAGTAGGGTTTTGTGTGAAATGAGCAAAGGAATTAAATGCTATGAGTTTTGTAATCTAATGTTATCGAATTGGTGGTGAGATGACTGATCGAGTTCTTGTTAATTTTTTATGGTGATGTAACCCGATTTTATTAAGTCCTTTAAGAGGTGTAAATGATTAACTAAAAGGCATATAATCGTGTTCTCCATCAATACGGATCTAATGGGACAACAATGAAGGTAAACCATCGAGCAACGAAGGAGAAAATATCAGGTCGGGTTGATAAGGGGGTCGGGTCGCGCTGGTTATGTACTTATGTTTTGCGAAGAAGGAAGCTGGCTTGCGGATCGAGTTTGTGTTTATAAAGCAGTCGCGTAGGGATTTGTTACACCAACTGGACGTGGTCTGGTGGTTCTCATTTTCTTTCTTTAGAACAACATTAACAGCAATCATGTATAACATTCGTTAATCTCTTTCTAAATGGATGCTTATCATATAGGATTGGGATTTAAGCAAACATGTTTAGTAATCGGGCCAACAAATTCGTTATATCTTGTAAATAAATATCTTAGTTTCAGCATAACCAAAGGAGCATCAATTATTATATGCATGTATGTCCAAATATTGAATTGCATATCGTTTGATACATCAACGTTACTTAAAAAACAAACAAATTAAGTTTGTTTGACTAATGAAGATGTAGGTAGAATAAGCAACGTGATCTTTCATTGCTAAGAACATTTAAACAAACTGGAAAAACATCTTCCAAACTGGAATCCAAGGTAACGATCCAGCCCTGTTCTGGATTCTCTTAGCAATATTCTCATCATTTTCGATCAACCGAATGTATTTTATGAATAGGCAAACTAATAGTTATGTTCCTCCATAGATGAAGTGATTTAATACTTTTGTTTTATAATTTTATTAGCCACCACCGCAACCTCAACCGCCGTCATTGTTAGTTTGAATTCATGAACCCAACCGCCATTAGGTATACATTTAAGGTAATGATCCAACCTTGTGGATTCTCTTATCAATTATCATCATTTTTGATAAACTGGATGTATTTTATATATTAAAGTTGAATGAAGAAGAAGACGAGTGTATATATTATATATTGAACTTGTGATTATGTTCATCCATGTATAAAGTGATTTAATACTTTTATTCTAAAATTGTATTATAACTCTATATAGTTTACTAAATATTTATGGTTTTAATAATAACCTTTATACACAATGTTGAATAAAATATGAGTTTACAAAGTTGGTTTTATAAATATATCTAAATCCTTTTTTTGTTTTGTTTCCATACTAGTGGGAAAGCCCGCACGTTGCGGCGGGTCCGTCTATTTTGTCGCCTCGTAGGTGTTTTTGGGGTTTATGGTGTGTCTATGGCGTTTGTGGGTTATTCACTGTATTGACGTGTGAAATAATTTACCCACTGCGTGTTGCGGCGGTCTAATGTTTTTTAAGTAATTCAAAGGCGGTTAAGTCTATGGCACCCAAGTGATTTAAAGAGGCGTTTAGAGCGTAAAGTACGTATCGGTTCAACCATTAATACGAATATTATGCGATTTTAGTACAAAAGGGAATTATAGAAATATTTTCTTACAAACAAAAGAAAATGAATTTAGAAGATACCATTCAATAAATTAAGGTGGCCTACACAATTAGAAGAAAAGTCACGACATTGTTCTACTCCTCCTGGCGGCTTTGGTCCTTCGGCTTTCTATTTAACGTGTATGGTTGCCTTTAACACGTTAACCCTTCATGTTTTGTAACATTGACACTTGGGGTCCCTCCTGCTTTGTACTTATCACAAGACTAATGCAATATAAGCATATGAGAATAAATACATGCAAACAGGCTGAGGTGAGTATACCAAGAGACTGTGCACCTGAAAATTACAATGGCACGATATTTTCAAATGTTTTGTATACTTTTAAAGCGACAGACACAAATGAGCCATCTACCCAAATTAAATATTATGTTTCAAATGTTGCTGCTCATTATTCATTGTTTTCTTCTTCTTGATCTACATATAATTACATATAATTACGATGGATTTGGACATACTTAATAGGGGATACTTGGTTCAGGAACTTTGGGTACGCTGCAACAATCATGTATCCACCAAAAAAATAGTAAAATTGGTCCAAAACTTAAAAAGGTCTTCCAAAGTAATCACTGATATTTAAAAAATATGGCAAAATGTGTTGGTGGGTCGATCCTTTTTGACCTGTTACGCAACAAAGCTACCCCCCGCCCATTTTAGATACTATATTTGTCCAAAAGAAACTATATCAGCGAAATAGATCTAACTAAAAAAAGAAAAATTTAACACTCATATTTTTTATATTATCTTTAATTCTAAAATTAATACAGAAGAAGATGATTTGTATATCAAAACAAATATATATTTTTAACTGAACAATTCATTCCACCAGGACCCAGCAACTTAACAAAATACAGCAGCCACCAAAAATCATACAGACCACAACACCTCCTAATTACTATACATTCATGTCAAATGAGCACCATAAATTCTAATCAGTCCTCATAATACATGACCTATGTTTAAGCCACATAAACACCAACTCCTTTACAGATTCGACCATCTTGAACCGCATATCAAATCTCCAATTGAAAACCCAAGGTTCCTAGCACTCCTTAAAGTCCATATAATTGCCATAGCCACCAACCTCAATAGTCTTTTTACCATTATTTATCGACCCATTTGTTGGAAGAACTCCATAACCTTGAATATATGACTAAAACCTTAAAAGTTTGGAATTCTGACCGATATGCCCACTTGGCTCTGCACTAGTCTTGAGTACGGACACGATACTAACAGGTGCTCCGTCAACTCCTCGTCATTGTTACAGAATGTTCATGCCGTGTTAGGCAGCCGCATTCCCCCTGCTCCCGAACCAATTTAATTGGGATGTTATGGTCTAATGCTCTCTAAGTGAAAAAAAAATACCTTGGTCGTGCCCACGAGACCCATTTAAAAGCCCTTGTGTGATCATTAGAACACAAAAAAGAAAAAAAAATATATATATAATTTGATACCAACAAATTTCCTAGATCAGTTTGGCAATAAAGCTAGCCTTATTCTTATGTAATTTGGTGCAAACAAATTTTCAATTAAACCCTTCAATAACCTTTTAGATCCTCCCACATCTTAAAAGCTGCGTATTTGGAAAAAAAATATATGTTTTATATGTACCTTTGGAGACTTCTTTTTTTAAAAGTGTTTTGGAAAGATGGAAATTGGTTTGAACTATACCTTAATATATGATGCAGGTGGAGGGCAATGGGTGTGGAACTGTGGATCATTTCTTTTAATACAAAACCTACACCCAGGTCCATTGCTCTCTAGTGGCTGCAAAAGTATACGAACATAAATCGTAACACAAAGACACCAAATGAAATAATCAGCGGCAAAAGGGGAAACTTCAAATGATAAAAACCGAATATATGTTACGTACCTTGAGAATCATAGATTTGAAATTCAGTCATATCACGATTCCAGAAATTAAATTAAACAAACATACTTAATTTCCCCTAAAAAATTAAACAAAATCATATCAATTTTGAACTTAAAACACACTAATTTAAAGTTACACACAACGATCATCAAAATTTAAACATGATCTAGTAACTAATTAAACATTATAATTAAAATAGCAAAATCCTTAAAACCAGAGCAAAAATGAAGTGGTTTTACAATATACTTTTGTCACACCCCGATATTTCCACGTATTACCGGTGGGCCCGGTGGGGGGTATCGTGACGTAGTTGATATCATCATAGTCAAACAACACAAATTTAAATGCAAAGCGGAAGCAAAAGATAGATTTGTTTCAACCGAATAAAATTGTAATATTAAGTATCACAAACAGTTGAAACAGATACACAGGCGGATCTGTCACACCCCCAAATTACCACCTAGGGCGTGCCCCTAATGGAGGTGTAACGATCCAACAAAGAGCCACCAATCATATCAAACACAAGTTATAATGTATTAAAATACCCAATTGAAAGAAAATGTATCGTTTGAAAAGTTAAACCAAAACCAAAGTATTGAGCGGAAGCATAAAAGTATCAATGTGTAATGTATCAAAAGCAATTTAAGATAACTGATTATTATGACCACAACCACTCCAGCAGCATCAGACAGCAAGCTCCCAAGTTCCTTCAGTAATCACCTACAAGCATGTAAACAAGTGTGTCAGACTACGCTGGTGAGTTCAAGGTTTTGTTAACAAGTTATGTTACCATATATATGTTAATGCGATTCAACGTTGCGATGCTATGTTGCCTTCGTTAGATACCCTAGGGAGAGTGCCCGTATGTATCCGAGGAGTGTGCCTCTAACAACCATAGCCATACCCAGATAATTAGTTCACGCCCGTCCTTACGGCCCGGTGTGAGGTTTCCCACCTAATAGCGCTATCAACTAAATACCTCCATTGCCCTCCAGGCAATAACCAAAACCGATTAAGTTATTTACCCAATGTTTTCCCTTCCAAAAGTTTACCAGTTGTCCCAAACCACCGGGACGCATGCTTGAGAGAAGTGCAGTGAACTCACCTTTGATTTGCTCGGTAGGGTTATCTACGAGTCTACCAGTTAATCAAGTACGTCCTAAAGGGGTTACGATATCAGTTAGTTTTACGTGCATATGAACCACAGTTTTCATTCCAAAGTAATTCATGTGTACATTGACCACACAAAACACATTTACTGTACATGTAACGCATGCATGCAATAACAATAACTCATGACCTAGTCATCCAGACCATATGTTTTGCACATAGTAAGTCGTGTAAGGTTACACATTCACATCTAGCAATAAAATCACATACCGAAACAATATTGAATTAAAAGACTAATGGCCGACAACCCTTTTAAAACTGTTCATTACACTCATTGCAACTAAGTCCATTCATCATCACACTAGGGTGCGGCCCAACCGAATTAACGGCCCGAAATGTCCAGATTTTACCCGTTGAAATCTTGGGCTCCCTTACCCCATACTGGTGGCCGGCCCAATCCAACTAAACTAAGACCTCGGCTTGGGCTTTCATGAACATACTGTGTCAACAATAATTAAAACATGCAATCCCATATATTAAAACATGCAATCCCATATAATTAAAACAATCAGACGATTTCCCAATACTATAACAATCTCCTTATCCGGATCCTATTAACTAGCATGCCTTAATACTCCTGTTTAATTCATTCTCATGCATTACTAGATGATACCATATATTAGTTCGGACCACTCACAAGAATCGAATTCGACAATCACAAAGAATTAATCAAACTTAACTACTAGTCGATTAACACCCTACGTCACACAATACAACCGATTTCATACGAAGGCATTAGTATAATCGTCGTCAATACATCGAACACTCAGACCCGATTATTAACCCCCCTTATATATATGAAATTCCATTGTCCATTAACCAGTTTTCGTGCCATATAATCATATACCCACAGACATGAACTAAGACTCAACTTATTATCACGTGGACTGGATTATTCGAATCAAATTTCATGTTCAATTCTTATGAATCTATGTCAGCGAATACAATCATGTTTCATTCATCAAGACAAACCGATCTGTATGTGTATTTAATCACAAGTATACAGCCTAATGAACACATAGCAACCCAATTAATCACATACGCACAAAGAAGTCGGGATGCTATTTACTAACCGGGATTTCTGATGGCGAGATAATAGTTCACCAAGGTTCTGCTATGAGCGATCAGAGGGAAACTAGGGCGATCTGGGTTGTTTATCGATAATGGCGTGGGGTTTGTTATAAATGTAAACTCAATTGGTGTTTGATTTGCATTATAATACATATACATGATATGTTGGGCTGATTATTCAAACAAGTAGCTGGGCCGGTCACTAAGGATCAATGCACAAGAGGTTGGGCTGGATAACTAATTAACAAGGGGGTTAGGGCCGATGACTTTGTTTAATAGTGTTTGTGGGCCGATTAATACACAAGTTGGGTTACACAAGTTGGGGCCGGATAACTCATGAAATTTGGGTCGGTTATATATGATACAAGAGTTGGGTTAAACATAATTATGGCACGTTTACATTAATTAACTAGTCGTAACGAAAGTGAAGGAGGAATAACGAGGAATCGAAGTTAGCGAGATTAACCTTAAAAGTTCGGGTTGTCACATCATCCCCAACTTGAAGGAAATTTCGTCCCGAAATTGGCAAGCGTCAAGTGTGAGAGAAACGAAGTAAGAAATCAGAGTTGTTGCGGGTTTTGCTCAGTTGTGACATCATCCCCAACTTGAAAGAAATTTCGTCCCGAAATTCAACACGTAATCACTAAGGAAGCTAGTTATGTTGTGTGGTTTCCTGGGGTGTCACATCATCCCCCTGTTGGTTTGGAATTTCGTCCCGAAATTCCGCAGAACGATAAGAATGAGGTCGATAGAAAAGGTCTGATTAGCAAGAACAAGATTGCAACCCTAAACTATGTGTGTGGCCTCTCGACTTTTACCGCTTGCTAGTTCTACTATGTGCTTGGTGTTTAAAAGTGTTGGGGTACGATTTAAGCATTTGACTTACTTTTAAAGACTCGAAACTAGTATCGGCACTCGAATAATTTAAAACAATAACCTAAAAGTCGTCAAGTAGAAACTCACCCTGACCGATCACGAAGACACGTCCCCTAGCACCATTGTCGTCGTTGTTACCCCCATTGTTGTTCCCATTTCCTTGGTTGTTGTTGTTCTGATTCTGATTCAGCTGGGGACAGTCTCTTTTGAAATGGTCTTCTGCACCACACTGAAAGCATCCCCTGTTGCCTTGCTCTTGCTGCTGCTGCTGGTTCTGTTGTTGCTGATGTCCGGGCTGTGGGGCTCTACAATCTTTGGCTTCGTGGCCTGCTTTACCACACCTGTTACATGTTCGTCCACACTGCCCGAAATGATGATAGCCGCACTTGCCACACTGAGGCTTCTTTCCTGCATAAGACCTCTGACTTTGATTCACTGAGGATGACTGGCTAAAGCTGCGAGTACTGCCAGTGTCTGTCTTCTTTTGGGGCTGAACCGAGTTGGACGCTTTGTCCATATCACCCCACTTGCGTTTACTATCAGTGACAGGAGTAGTGGCGGTGGTGGCGGCAGTAGTAGCTTTAGAAATACGTGGTGGCAGTGAGTCGCTCTCCACCTCCTGGTCAACGATTTTATGTGCCAATCTAACAATCTGGGTTAGGTTATTGAGGTTCGCTGCTGTAACTAAACCCTTCACCCGTGGAGGTAACCCCTTAATAAACAACTCGATTCTTCGGGACATGGGTCGGGACAAGTTCGGACACAAATCAGCTAACTCATACGACCGCTTCACATACGCCTCGATTTCAGACCCCACCATGGTCAGATGATAGTACTCATTCTCTAACTTCGCTATTTCATCTCGAGGACAGTATTCCTCTCTCATCAGTTCTTTAAAATCATCCCACGTAGTGGCGTTCGCCGCCTCAATACCTAGCAGTTGGACCTGGGCATTCCACCAGGTCAAGGCACCATCCTCAAGCGTGCCTGTTGCATACTTCACGCGGTCCCCCACAGGGCAGTTGCACATAGCAAACACTGACTCAGCTTTCTCGAACCACCTTATAAGTCCCACAGCCCCTTCCGTCCCGCTGAAGGTCTGTGGCTTGCAATCCATAAACATTTTGAACGTACAGACAGGCTGGTTGTTTGGGTGCGCTGAATGAAAGAAGATACGACACAAGAGTAAGAGTTGGATTCACGAGATAGGATTAAAAGTATTTGGTACAATTCATACCAGCTTGGTAGGCTGCCAGAGCCTCAGCCACACGTGTGTTTATCAGGTTGGTTAACTCAGCCTGAGTCATGTTGATGCTACCACGACCGTGTCCTCGTCCACTCATGTTTCTATAATAGGAGAAGGGAACGAATTTAGGAGTCGAGAACGAGAAAAGTATTCTGGTTTATCACGTTAGGGACGATTAACTACTATGCTCGTACACAAACAGGGAAGAACCCCTCCTACACTCGTTAAGCCTCATTGGGATTTGCATGCACCACGCGTTATTATTATGTGTGCACCCATGATAATAAGGCGGTTTGCATGCTCCTCTCGATGCTTCTTAACTTATGTTTGAAGTTTCTCCCACTCCAATCAACACAAAATGAGCACTACCAACAAGATCAAAATTTACTAGATACATGTGTTATGTTGCACTAACAATGTGTCATGATGCCTGCCATGTCGTATCGTGCATGCTATATATCTATAGTTACGGTTTCTAGGCATATAAAGCATAAACTAAGGAGGAACGAACCTTGCAGTCTGAAGCTGAGTGTCATGGTCATCGTTTGGATCAATTCGGTTATAGTCTGGTTTTATGAAAACATTTTTAAAACCGAGTTCTCTATAACCAGTGGCTCTGATACCAAACTGTCACACCCCCAAATTACCACCTAGGGCGTGCCCCTAATGGAGGTGTAACGATCCAACAAAGAGCCACCAATCATATCAAACACAAGTTATAATGTATTAAAATACCCAATTGAAAGAAAATGTATCGTTTGAAAAGTTAAACCAAAACCAAAGTATTGAGCGGAAGCATAAAAGTATCAATGTGTAATGTATCAAAAGCAATTTAAGATAACTGATTATTATGACCACAACCACTCCAGCAGCATCAGACAGCAAGCTCCCAAGTTCCTTCAGTAATCACCTACAAGCATGTAAACAAGTGTGTCAGACTACGCTGGTGAGTTCAAGGTTTTGTTAACAAGTTATGTTACCATATATATGTTAATGCGATTCAACGTTGCGATGCTATGTTGCCTTCGTTAGATACCCTAGGGAGAGTGCCCGTATGTATCCGAGGAGTGTGCCTCTAACAACCATAGCCATACCCAGATAATTAGTTCACGCCCGTCCTTACGGCCCGGTGTGAGGTTTCCCACCTAATAGCGCTATCAACTAAATACCTCCATTGCCCTCCAGGCAATAACCAAAACCGATTAAGTTATTTACCCAATGTTTTCCCTTCCAAAAGTTTACCAGTTGTCCCAAACCACCGGGACGCATGCTTGAGAGAAGTGCAGTGAACTCACCTTTGATTTGCTCGGTAGGGTTATCTACGAGTCTACCAGTTAATCAAGTACGTCCTAAAGGGGTTACGATATCAGTTAGTTTTACGTGCATATGAACCACAGTTTTCATTCCAAAGTAATTCATGTGTACATTGACCACACAAAACACATTTACTGTACATGTAACGCATGCATGCAATAACAATAACTCATGACCTAGTCATCCAGACCATATGTTTTGCACATAGTAAGTCGTGTAAGGTTACACATTCACATCTAGCAATAAAATCACATACCGAAACAATATTGAATTAAAAGACTAATGGCCGACAACCCTTTTAAAACTGTTCATTACACTCATTGCAACTAAGTCCATTCATCATCACACTAGGGTGCGGCCCAACCGAATTAACGGCCCGAAATGTCCAGATTTTACCCGTTGAAATCTTGGGCTCCCTTACCCCATACTGGTGGCCGGCCCAATCCAACTAAACTAAGACCTCGGCTTGGGCTTTCATGAACATACTGTGTCAACAATAATTAAAACATGCAATCCCATATATTAAAACATGCAATCCCATATAATTAAAACAATCAGACGATTTCCCAATACTATAACAATCTCCTTATCCGGATCCTATTAACTAGCATGCCTTAATACTCCTGTTTAATTCATTCTCATGCATTACTAGATGATACCATATATTAGTTCGGACCACTCACAAGAATCGAATTCGACAATCACAAAGAATTAATCAAACTTAACTACTAGTCGATTAACACCCTACGTCACACAATACAACCGATTTCATACGAAGGCATTAGTATAATCGTCGTCAATACATCGAACACTCAGACCCGATTATTAACCCCCCTTATATATATGAAATTCCATTGTCCATTAACCAGTTTTCGTGCCATATAATCATATACCCACAGACATGAACTAAGACTCAACTTATTATCACGTGGACTGGATTATTCGAATCAAATTTCATGTTCAATTCTTATGAATCTATGTCAGCGAATACAATCATGTTTCATTCATCAAGACAAACCGATCTGTATGTGTATTTAATCACAAGTATACAGCCTAATGAACACATAGCAACCCAATTAATCACATACGCACAAAGAAGTCGGGATGCTATTTACTAACCGGGATTTCTGATGGCGAGATAATAGTTCACCAAGGTTCTGCTATGAGCGATCAGAGGGAAACTAGGGCGATCTGGGTTGTTTATCGATAATGGCGTGGGGTTTGTTATAAATGTAAACTCAATTGGTGTTTGATTTGCATTATAATACGTATACATGATATGTTGGGCTGATTATTCAAACAAGTAGCTGGGCCGGTCACTAAGGATCAATGCACAAGAGGTTGGGCTGGATAACTAATTAACAAGGGGGTTAGGGCCGATGACTTTGTTTAATAGTGTTTGTGGGCCGATTAATACACAAGTTGGGTTACACAAGTTGGGGCCGGATAACTCATGAAATTTGGGTCGGTTATATATGATACAAGAGTTGGGTTAAACATAATTATGGCACGTTTACATTAATTAACTAGTCGTAACGAAAGTGAAGGAGGAATAACGAGGAATCGAAGTTAGCGAGATTAACCTTAAAAGTTCGGGTTGTCACATCATCCCCAACTTGAAGGAAATTTCGTCCCGAAATTGGCAAGCGTCAAGTGTGAGAGAAACGAAGTAAGAAATCAGAGTTGTTGCGGGTTTTGCTCAGTTGTGACAGGATCAAAATAAAGAGGAAACTTTGTTCAACAGACTTAATGCATCCAAGCTTGCGAGACTCTTATTGATGCTAAGGAGAGGCCAGCCTATTACGAGTAGTACCTGCACTTAACCTTTTTGGGAAAATACGTGAGTTTGCACTGGTAAATACAATTTAACTGACTCATTTTGAAAAGGTTTAAAATTGATTTGAATGCACATGGCACAAAAAGATTTTTATAACTTGGGATAATTATTTGAATATAAACTTGTAAAAGAATTACGTGTTTCTTATGCGTTCAGTAGCCCGGGTTTACACCGGGTAAAAGATCAATAGACACACCACATGGTATAGTCCTGCAACGGTTAATCCCGAAACCGGCGGTTATACCTTATTAATTATTTATGCACTAACGGGTGTACGCCTACACCGGCGTGCTTAGGTCGTGGCCATTTCTTAAAATGATGCCAAGGGTATCCGGGACATGGTCATTAACCCCCCCCCCCCAAGGCTTTAAGTAAACAAAACAATTTAAGCAGGTCATTTCAATGATTTAACCTTCATTTGGTTAAAGATTCAATGCCCGACCAAGCGGTATTTTATATACCGTACCCCAAGCCCGTATAGGGAAAATGTGACAACTCGAACTTTAGACTTGTTTTGATGTAACGTTACGTGCTTACGAGAACTAAATTATATGATCTAATGAATGTTATGATGTTATGTGCCATATGTGTATGCATGCTTTATGAATGATTATGTGTTCGCGAACCCAAACCGCACAACTTGAACCGATCCGCACAACATTACATTCGAGTGCACAAGCCCTTTGGGCCACACCTTGTACGCGGACCATTAGACAACCGAGTGGGCTCGGCCCACTCCCCACTCGCAAACACTAAACCCTTTGGTAAGGGTTTGATTCTTATTGTTGTTACAAAACATCACACACACAAACCCTAGAAGCTCTTGCTCTCTCTTGTTTGCTTGGAACCCGACGACACACACACCCTTACAACCGAAGATCATTCTCATCCAGATCATCCTTGTTCCTTCTCCAATTCGGTTAGTATGATTAAGTGATGTTGTTGTTGTTGTTGTTTGTTGAGGTGTTATAGCTAGTCGACTTATATGTCTTTTGCAATAATAATCGGATTGTTGATATATGAAACAGAATGTTTGTTAATCGGCTAACATGTACGGTTATGATAATAATAATCCATTGTTATGTTCGGCTGTGATATGTTTCGGATTGCTGTAATCGGATATGATTGTTGTTGATGTTCATAAATCGGCTCATATGTTTGGTTAGGGTTCATGTATGATGTTCTTCGGTTTGATTGATGATGATCATATGATTAAGTGGTACGAATATTGTCATTGTTCATGATGTTGTGAATTAGGGTTCATACGGATTTAGTGTTAAAAATCCTGTTTAATCGATGGTTTGCTAGTTGAATAATAGGAATTGTGTTAATTGATTGAATGATAATTCTGGTAACAATTGAATGTTGTAACCGATCTGCTTGAAATCAGGAAAACTGTTACACTTGGTTGCGACACAGATTGCGAGTCGAGACCCCATGATCCCGACTCGAGACCACAACAGCATGAACCGTAACCACGGTTGCGAGTCCCGTTGCGACTCGTAACCAGACCATGATGAACCGAGATCACCATTGCGACTCGTAACCAGCTGCTGCGACTCGTAATCTCCGGTTGTGACTCGAGATCGCCGGTTGCGACTCGAGACGAGTTAATGCACGTACACTGTTTGGGCCTTCACTGTCACGGGCCCAATCAATTGGGCCCAACGATTGAATTTGTGGACTGTTTGCTATTGGACTAGTGTGCGTTTACTATTTGGGGTGAATGTTAATTGGGCCGGGTTATGTTGGGCCAAGATTTGAACGCACAAGTATGCTATTGACTGCCAAGTGTTACCATGTTCTATGCGTGCTCGAAACATGTTATCTTGTATGTTCTATACGTGTATTACCTCAGTCAAAACCTGACTTGCATAATAACCATGATAGGACGTGGTTGACCATTTACTTACTACCTGTACTCTTTGTGTATCTGCCGAGCAAACCAAGGTGAGTTCACACAGCCAAGGCATGGGATTCCCGGGTTGGGAATTGGGTTGGATATGTTGAATATGGAATGATTACTCGTACTTACGCATTCTCTAAACTATAGACCATCGTCCTCAGGTTAGTCAGGACACGTTACGTAAAGCCTACGTAACCCAGTTTATTTGCCATTTGTCTCCCGGGTCGGGAGGACACGTTACGTAAAGCCTACGTAACCCAATACCTTCTACTGTCTTCCGGGTCGGAAGGACACGCTGCGTAAAGCCTACGTAGCCCCCACGCGTACCACTGTCCTCGGGGAAGGGCACGTCACGTAAAGCCTACGTGGCCCAGTACGTATTCCTGTTCTCGGTAAAGAAGAACACATGGTCGGAAGTTAGTCTAGTAAGTACCACTAATGAGAAGCCCTCATTAGTAAGGATAAACGTGGGAAGCCCCCACCGGTAATATAAACACAAGGTTTGGGGAGCCCCCACCTTTAGTACACACTAGTTTGGGAAGCCCCCCACTAGTTATACTTATTCACTATGTTATGAACTTATTTTCTGTGAACTCGCTCAACTAGTTTGTTGATTATTTGCTGCATGCCTTGCAGGACCTTAGGTACATTATGGAGCTTGCACAGGGAGGAGCAGGTCGTTGTGGGAAACGGATCATGAACTTTATCTGAACTTATAACTATTTTGAGATTACATACTATGCTTCCGCTACTTAAACGATGTTTGGTTTTGAAACATCAATCATGTCAATGATGATTTACATTAATTACTTTTATATTAAATGCTATGTTTGATATGATTGATGGCTTGATCCTGGTCAGTCACGCTCCCAAGCGGTGGTACTCCGCGGGTGGATTTTGGGGGTGTGACAGATGCCCCCACCTTTAGTACACACTAGTTTGGGAAGCCCCCCACTAGTTATACTTATTCACTATGTTATGAACTTATTTTCTGTGAACTCGCTCAACTAGTTTGTTGATTATTTGCTGCATGCCTTGCAGGACCTTAGGTACATTATGAAGCTTGCACAGGGAGGAGCAGGTCGTTGTGGGAAACGGATCATGAACTTTATCTGAACTTATAACTATTTTGAGATTACATACTATGCTTCCGCTACTTAAACGATGTTTGGTTTTGAAACATCAATCATGTCAATGATGATTTACATTAATTACTTTTATATTAAATGCTATGTTTGATATGATTGATGGCTTGATCCTGGTCAGTCACGCTCCCAAGCGGTGGTACTCCGCGGGTGGATTTTGGGGGTGTGACAGATTGGTATCAGAGCCATTGGTTATAGAGAACTTGGTTTTAATATGGGAAAACATTTTCATTAAAACCGGACTATAACCAGAACAGTGCTCTCAACGATCCACAACGACGCTTCGCTCCACGTGCAAGACTCGACATCCTAGGTAATAAGGTTTATGTTTATTGCCTGTTTGCTAGAACTGCTTATGACTTTGCTCGCATTACGCTTAGATACACATGATACTATAGCATGAGAATACCTACGTGCTTACACTTTTCTGTCATCGCCCTATTCGCGAACCATTCTTACTTACGCTACTTGTTACAATGAAGATCATGTCTGGACGAATCAACATGACACAAGCCCAGCTAGAGGCTCTCGTTCAAGCTCAAGTTGCTACGGCAGTTGCAGCAGCTCAAGCAGGTAGTATATCCTGCAGTATAGGCACACACTAGGATCTTTAGATCCTACATTAACTCTCATATTTAACTTCGTCCTATTCGTACACAATAGGTCAACACGCGCAGCAGCCTGTCTGCACATTCAAGAACTTCATGGACTGTCGTCCAAATTCCTTCAGCGGCACAGAGGGGGCAGTGGGACTCCTCCATTGGTTTGAAAAGCTAGAATCAGTATTCGAAATGTGCGAGTGCCCTGAGGCTCGCAAGGTCAAGTTTGCCACCGGTACTTTGGAGGGAATAGCACTGACTTGGTGGAACGCCCAAGTTCAGATCTTAGGGTTGGCAGCTGCTAACGCCACCCCATGGAACGATTTCAAGGAACTCATCAAGCGTGAGTATTGTACACGTGAAGATATTCACAAGTTGGAGGACGAGCTGTATAATCTGAAGATGGTTGGGTCAGAGATCGAAGCGTATACTAAACGGTCGAATGAGCTGGCCGTACTGTGCCCAACTATGGTGGACCCTCCATACAAGCGCATTGAGATGTATCTCAAGGGATTGGCACCAGAGATCCAGAGCCATGTTACTTCGGCTAATCTCGACAACATCCAGGAAATCCAGCGCCTCGCTCATCGCATCACCGATCAGGCAGTGGATCAGAATAAACTGCCCAAGCGTGTTAGTGCTACTGCTAACGTCACCACCTCAGTTACTCCTGCTACATCTGGTGACAGTAAAAGAAAGTGGGATGGAGATTCCAGCAGAGGTTCAGCATCCGTTCAGTCTCAAGCTCAGCAACAGAAGACTGACCACTACCAGAGCCCCAGTCAGCAATCCTCTGGTGGTCACAGACAGAGGAGATATCAGGGAAGTCAACCTAGGTGCCACAACTGCAACAGGCATCATCACGGCCCATGTAACAAGGGTCGTTGTCAAGGATGTCTTAAGATGGGTCACGAGGCCAAAGACTGTAGGAGTCCACGGCCTGCGAATCAGAATCAGCAGCCTCAGCAACCCGCTCCACAGAACCAGCAGCAGCAGCAGCAGCCACAGCGTGGAAACCGGGGATGTTTCCAGTGTGGGGCTGAAGGTCATTTCAAACGAGATTGCCCTCAGTTGAACCAGAACCAGAACCGCAACAACAACAATCAGGGCAACGGGAATAACAACAACGGGGGAAACAACAACAACAACAATGGCAACGAGGCAAGAGGTCGAGCTTTCGTTTTGGGAAGAGGAGACGCGGTGAACGATCCCAATGTGGTTATGGGTAAGTTTCTCCTCGACAATATTTACGTTACTGTTTTGTTTGATTCGGGTGCGGATACAAGCTATATGTCTGTGAAAATGTGTCAACTGCTAAAACGTGCACCAACACTTTTACCCACCAAACATGTAGTAGAGTTAGCTAACGGTAAAAGTCTAGAAGCCACGCACGTAGTTCAGGGTTGTAATCTTATCTTAGCTGGTCAAGCTTTCTCTATGGACCTCATTCCCATAGTTTTGGGTAGCTTCGACGTCGTGATTGGGATGGATTGGTTATCCCAACACCAGGCAGAAATCTTATGCAGCGAGAAGGTTATTCGCATTCCTCGTTCTGGTCAGGAACCTCTAGAAGTTCAAGGCGACAAGAGTGGTGCTGTGGTTGGCATCATCTCTTTCTTGAAGGCTCAGAAATGCTTACGAAAGGGGCACACTGCCATTCTGGCACTCGTTACAGACACATCAGCAAAGGAAAAGAAATTGGAGGATATACCAGTCGTACGTGACTTTCCTCAGGTGTTTCCTGAAGACTTACCTGGCTTACCGCCTCATCGTCAGGTTGAATTTCAAATCGAGCTCGCTCCAGGAGCAGCACCCATAGCTCGCGCACCATATCGTCTAGCCCCATCAGAATTGGAGGAACTGTCAAAGCAGCTACAAGAGCTCTTGGAAAAAGGTTTCATACGTCCAAGCTCTTCGCCTTGGGGAGCTCCAGTACTTTTCGTGAAAAAGAAAGACGGTACGTTCAGGATGTGTATCGACTACCGTGAACTCAACAAGGTGACGGTGAAGAACCGTTATCCTCTTCCGCGCATCGACGACTTATTCGACCAGTTGCAAGGGTCGTGCTACTATTCGAAGATAGACTTAAGGTCTGGGTATCATCAGCTGAGAGTCCGGGATGAGGACGTCTCCAAGACTGCATTCAGAACTCGTTACGGTCACTACGAGTTTCTTGTCATGCCGTTCGGGTTAACGAACGCGCCTGCCGTATTTATGGATCTTATGAACAGGGTGTGCAAACCCTATCTTGACAAGTTTGTCATAGTATTCATCGACGACATTCTGATGTACTCCAAGAGTCAGGAGGAACACGAGCAGCATCTACGCCTTATTTTGGAACTCCTTCGGAAGGAACAGCTGTACGCTAAGCTTTCTAAATGCGACTTCTGGCTTCGTGAAGTCCACTTCTTAGGCCATGTGGTAAACAGGGATGGGATCCATGTCGATCCATCCAAGGTAGATTCGATCAGAAACTGGCCTGCACCGCGAACGCCGACAGAAATACGCCAATTCTTGGGTCTGGCAGGTTACTACAGACGGTTTATTAGAGACTTTTCGAAGATTGCTCAGCCGCTTACGCTACTGACACAGAAGGGTATTACCTATCGCTGGGGAGAACCCCAGGAGACTGCTTTTCAGCACTTAAAGGATAGACTTTGCAGCGCACCTATCCTCTCTTTGCCAGAGGGCACAGATGATTTCGTGGTTTATTGTGATGCATCCATTCGGGGACTTGGATGTGTGTTAATGCAGCGCGACAAGGTTATCGCTTACGCCTCTCGTCAACTCAAGGTTCATGAACGCAACTACACGACGCACGATTTAGAGCTGGGAGCTGTTGTTTTCGCGCTTAAGATATGGCGACACTACCTGTACGGTACCAGGTGCACGATTTACACCGATCACAGGAGTCTCGAGCATATTCTTAAGCAGAAGGACTTGAACATGCGTCAACGAAGATGGGTCGAATTACTGAACGATTACGAATGCGCTATCAAGTACCATCCAGGCAAAGCCAATGTTGTGGCTGATGCCCTCAGTCGGAAGGACACTTTACCACGGCGCGTGCGAGCGCTGCAGCTTACGATTCAGTCTAGTCTTCCAGCACAGATACGAAATGCTTAGGTAGAAGCATTGAAGCCCGAAAACGTCAAGGCTGAAGCCTTACGCGGTTCACGACAACAAATGGAACAGAAGGCAGACGGCGCCTACTATGTAACGGGGCGTATTTGGGTCCCACTTTATGGCGGTCTACGCGAACTTGTGATGGATGAAGCTCACAAGTCTCGCTACTCGGTACATCCAGGGTCGGATAAAATGTACCACGACATCAGCACTACTTATTGGTGGCCTAGTATGAAGGCTCACATTGCTACGTACGTTGGAAAATGCTTGACCTGTGCAAGAGTCAAGGTTGAATATCAGAAACCAGCTGGCCTACTTCAGCAGCCTAAGATACCACAATGGAAATGGGAAGAAATTTCCATGGATTTCGTGACAGGCCTACCTAGATCCCAGCGTGGGAATGATACCATATGGGTGATCGTGGATCGACTCACCAAGTCTGCACACTTCCTGGCTATAAAGGAAACGGACAAGTTCTCCACTCTCGCAGACGTATATCTTAAGGAAGTTGTTTCGAGGCACGGGGTGCCCACATCTATCATTTCGGATCGCGATGCACGATTCACGTCAGAACTTTGGCAAGCAATGCATAAATCTTTTGGCTCACGATTAGACATGAGCACAGCTTATCACCCTCAGACGGATGGGCAGTCTGAGCGAACGATTCAAACTCTAGAAGACATGCTTTGGGCATGCGTTATCGACTTTGGCAACGGCTGGGAAAAGCATCTCCCTTTGGTGGAGTTCTCGTATAATAATAGTTATCATACCAGCATCCAAGCCGCTCCATTCGAGGCATTGTACGGGCGTAAATGCCGGTCACCCCTCTGCTGGGCAGAGGTGGGGGATAGTCAGATTACGGGTCCAGAGATTGTAGTGGACGCCACAGAAAAGATAGCACAGATACGACAACGCATGGCGGCAGCACGCGACCGTCAGAAAGCCTACGCGGACAAGCGTAGAAAGCCATTGGAATTTGAGGTCGGGGACCGGGTTTTATTGAAAGTCTCACCCTGGAAGGGTGTGGTACGTTTTGGCAAACGGGGCAAACTGAATCCGCGATACGTCGGACCATTCGAAATCATAGAAAAGATTGGCAAAGTAGCATACAAGTTGAACCTACCAGCTGAACTCGGGGCAGTTCACAATGTCTTTCATGTATCGAACCTAAAGAAGTGCTTATCAGATGAAACCCTCATCATTCCTTTTAAGGAACTCACTATCGACGAGCGGTTGCAGTTCGTCGAGGAACCAGTAGAAATCACGGACCGGGATGTGAAGGTCCTCAAAAGCAAGAGAATCCCTCTTGTTCGAGTTCGTTGGAACTCCAAACGTGGCCCAGAGTACACCTGGGAGCGCGAAGACAGGATGACAGAAAAGTACCCCCAGTTATTCGGGAACAAGGCAACCACTACTGAGGCTGAAGCTACTACTTCGGAATTTCGGGACGAAATTCCAGATCAACGGGGGGAGGATGTGACACCCCAGGAAAATCAGTGAACAAGACAGTTTACCCAGCTTCCTCAGTGAGTGCATACCAAATTTCGGGACGAAATTTCCAATTAGTTGGGGATAATGTGACAACTCGAACTTTAGACTTGTTTTGATGTAACGTTACGTGCTTACGAGAACTAAATTATATGATCTAATGAATGTTATGATGTTATGTGCCATATGTGTATGCATGCTTTATGAATGATTATGTGTTCGCGAACCCAAACCGCACAACTTGAACCGATCCGCACAACATTACATTCGAGTGCACAAGCCCTTTGGGCCACACCTTGTACGCGGACCATTAGACAACCGAGTGGGCTCGGCCCACTCCCCACTCGCAAACACTAAACCCTTTGGTAAGGGTTTGATTCTTATTGTTGTTACAAAACATCACACACACAAACCCTAGAAGCTCTTGCTCTCTCTTGTTTGCTTGGAACCCGACGACACACACACCCTTACAACCGAAGATCATTCTCATCCAGATCATCCTTGTTCCTTCTCCAATTCGGTTAGTATGATTAAGTGATGTTGTTGTTGTTGTTTGTTGAGGTGTTATAGCTAGTCGACTTATATGTGTTTTGCAATAATAATCGGATTGTTGATATATGAAACGGAATGTTTGTTAATCGGCTAACATGTACGGTTATGATAATAATAATCCATTGTTATGTTCGGCTGTGATATGTTTCGGATTGCTGTAATCGGATATGATTGTTGTTGATGTTCATAAATCGGCTCATATGTTTGGTTAGGGTTCATGTATGATGTTCTTCGGTTTGATTGATGATGATCATATGATTAAGTGGTACGAATATTGTCATTGTTCATGATGTTGTGAATTAGGGTTCATACGGATTTAGTGTTAAAAATCCTGTTTAATCGATGGTTTGCTAGTTGAATAATAGGAATTGTGTTAATTGATTGAATGATAATTCTGGTAACAATTGAATGTTGTAACCGATCTGCTTGAAATCAGGAAAACTGTTACACTTGGTTGCGACACAGATTGCGAGTTGAGACCCCATGATCCCGACTCGAGACCACAACAGCATGAACCGTAACCACGGTTGCGAGTCCCGTTGCGACTCGTAACCAGACCATGATGAACCGAGATCACCATTGCGACTCGTAACCAGCTGCTGCGACTCGTAATCTCCGGTTGCGACTCGAGATCGCCGGTTGCGACTCGAGACGAGTTAATGCACGTACACTGTTTGGGCCTTCACTGTCACGGGCCCAATCAATTGGGCCCAACGATTGAATTTGTGGACTGTTTGCTATTGGACTAGTGTGCGTTTACTATTTGGGGTGAATGTTAATTGGGCCGGGTTATGTTGGGCCAAGATTTGAACGCACAAGTATGCTATTGACTGCCAAGTGTTACCATGTTCTATGCGTGCTCGAAACATGTTATCTTGTATGTTCTATACGTGTATTACCTCAGTCAAAACCTGACTTGCATAATAACCATGATAGGACGTGGTTGACCATTTACTTACTACCTGTACTCTTTGTGTATCTGCCGAGCAAACCAAGGTGAGTTCACACAGCCAAGGCATGGGATTCCCGGGTTGGGAATTGGGTTGGATATGTTGAATATGGAATGATTACTCGTACTTACGCATTCTCTAGACAATAGACCATCGTCCTCAGGTTAGTCAGGACACGTTACGTAAAGCCTACGTAACCCAGTTTATTTGCCATTTGTCTCCCGGGTCGGGAGGACACGTTACGTAAAGCCTACGTAACCCAATACCTTCTACTGTCTTCCGGGTCGGAAGGACACGCTGCGTAAAGCCTACGTAGCCCCCACGCGTACCACTGTCCTCGGGGAAGGGCACGTCACGTAAAGCCTACGTGGCCCAGTACGTATTCCTGTTCTCGGTAAAGAAGAACACATGGTCGGAAGTTAGTCTAGTAAGTACCACTAATGAGAAGCCCTCATTAGTAAGGATAAACGTGGGAAGCCCCCACCGGTAATATAAACACAAGGTTTGGGGAGCCCCCACCTTTAGTACACACTAGTTTGGGAAGCCCCCCACTAGTTATACTTATTCACTATGTTATGAACTTATTTTCTGTGAACTCGCTCAACTAGTTTGTTGATTATTTGCTGCATGCCTTGCAGGACCTTAGGTACATTATGGAGCTTGCACAGGGAGGAGCAGGTCGTTGTGGGAAACGGATCATGAACTTTATATGAACTTATAACTATTTTGAGATTACATACTATGCTTCCGCTACTTAAACGATGTTTGGTTTTGAAACATCAATCATGTCAATGATGATTTACATTAATTACTTTTATATTAAATGCTATGTTTGATATGATTGATGGCTTGATCCTGGTCAGTCACGCTCCCAAGCGGTGGTACTCCGCTGGTGGATTTTGGGGGTGTGACAGAAAATAAGTTAAAAGTATTTACCTTTGCAAGTATAATTCACAACAAGCAAGTGCACGTAGCTTTTACCGGGTCTCCTATTCTGGAACGAAGGTTCATAATAACCTATTAGATTTCTAACGGGTCTTTAATTAAGCCTAACCTTAGACCGGTTAGTTTTAAAGAAGATACGGTTCAAACGCATGAAAGGCGAAGACCGGTTTAGAATGTGGTTTTGACCCGACAAGCTTGCATGCTTGTTAAATGTGGGTAACTTAAACACATTCTGGATTTTGAGACAAAAATGATATGGTTTGACCCGTTTCGGCTAATATATGCAAACTAGTTACATAAGCCGATCCAAACGCGGAAAGTGCGTAACGAGTAACCATATGAATCATATACAAGTTTCCTGAGTTAACATGCATTACATATGTTGTGATATCAGTAAGATATCTTCTATTATGCCCAAAATGATTTTCAACCCATACTATGCCCCGTAAGGGCATTTTGGTCAATTAAAAGGTTATAAAAGAGTTTAATTAGCAATCTGAGTTACAGGTCTAGTTTATTCAGTAAATTTACTTAATTTATCAAGTTATAATATATGTGAAATTTATTAATTATAACCATACTATGCACCGTAGGGGCATTTTGGTAATTTCACATAAGCCTAAAAGGGTCAAAACTGGAAATCTGAGTTTAAAACTTTTGCTTACTGCTAAAGTATAAAAATTTACTGAATATAATAGTAGGCATTAATCCTTATATGTTTAAAATAGTTTTGATCCATACTATGCGTTAAAAACGCTTAAAAAGGCGGTTTGGAGCCATTTCCGGGTTTTCAAAGGAAAGCTGATATTTTTATAATTCCAAAAGGCTCAAAATAATTTATTTATCATATTAGATTAGTAGAAAAAGGTTTGGTATCAAAAGGATTTGTAAAACTCATTTTATAGCCCGAAAGGGCAAAACCGGCAATAACCGAAATAAGCTTAGAATTCTAAGTTATGCTCAGCCTAAAAATAATTAAAAATCTCCAAAAATCCCAAGTATTATATTATATCAGTGGGTAAAAAGTTTGGTATCAAAAATTGGGTTTAGATAGGCTATATTCTAATTATGCCATTTAATTACTAAAAACTTTCTAATTACGCTAATGAGCATAACTCCTAATCAAGACCTCAAACTGACGTCAGATTTTAGGTACAAGTTTATAAATCAGTAACTAAGGTGTCTACTCTTTTACATTTTCATAAATCACATTTTAAGGTCATTTGGGCATAATGGTCAACATTTAAGCATTTAACGGAAACATGCATGTGAATCGAATAACTAGTGAATCAAGTTGTATAATCTCAGAGGGTTATACTAACATGAAACCTAGTCCTAAATAAGCTCTAAGGCACGTCTAAACCATGCTTAAACGGGTCAGAACTGAAAGTCAAAGCAGAAGTCAAACTATGCGACTTTCGGTCCCGAACCGAGCCTAAACTGAAAATTGTCGGGGTGAACATGTTTAGACATGTTCTTACATTAATTACCAAGTTATTTTAATGATAAAACAGGTTGCATGTATCCTACATTGCTAATTATGCATTAATTTGAAAATAAGCTTTCAGTTGACTTTTTAAAGTTAACTTTGACCCGACAATTGACATAGCTAGAGTGGGAATCATAGAGTGCCCTTTTAAGGGTTTGTTACCCACATAATTACCTGCTCATAGGTATTTTTAATTCGAGATTTGACTGGGTAAATATTGATTAATCTCGAAGTCAAACCTTAATTACGATGGTTTGACTTTTAGCTAATTAACTAAGCTAAACTGAATTAAAGAGGATTAAGGACACTTACAAGAGTCCTAAGTATGCTTATGGATCCTAAGAGAAGTTGGTTGCTGACCAGAGAGCTCCAGAGATCAGTTGAAAAGAGTTTGAATGAAGTGAACAAAAATGGTTGCAACTACATTCCTTTATATAGTGAACCCAAATGCACAAGATGATGCCAAACTAGTCTACATGAGTTGCAAGATCATTCCAGGTGTCCCTATAATGCCAAAACCAATTGCAGAAGCCCAAGGATTCGCATACCACTCAAGTAAGGTGGCGCAACAGGCTGAACAGGCATCTGTCCATTTTCTGCTGCCAGCGACAGTCTTACGGACCGTAAGCCCTTGGCCTTGTGGTCTATAACCGACCTTGGATTATATTGCCCAGTTGCAGCGCTTGCGGACCGTAAGCCTAAGGCCATACGGTCCATACCCGTTGACCAGAATCCAAAAACTTGCAAACTTTGAGGTTTTGACCATGCAACTTTCTTAGTCTGAATCTTGGGTCTTTTTAATCAGTGTAGGGACCATGAAATCAGTCTTTGCATGTCTAGCCATGCACTTACACAACTTGGATTCTTATAGGAAGTTTGGCCATGCATTTTAAGTAAAGTTCAATTCTTTTGATCAAGAATTTTAAATCATGAACTTGTAGTAACATTTTAAAGAACCCAAATTCTTTATGGATTGAATTTATTTATATAGGAATAACCGGCTAAATATATCAGATGTTTTATCATAACAATTTAATGGTCTTGGGATTCAAAACTTGGGTCGCTCATAGGTATTTTAATAACATGTCGCCTTTTTTTTAAATCCTACCATACATCTTTTATTGGATCCGGGTTCCTGACACGTTTATCTGACATGACACGTGTCTTTATTTCATTGGGTATGATTTTACGAGGTGTTACATCCTCACCCCCTTAAAAGAAATCTCGACCTCGAGATTTACTAGAACAAATGAGGGTATTTATCTTTCATGGTGGACTCTAACTCCCACGTATATTCGGGACCTCTGCGGGCATCCCATTTTACCTTAACAATAGGCACATGCTTCCTTCGAAGCTTCTTTACCTGTCGACCCTCAATCGACAAAGGTTTTTCCACAAATTTTAAGCTCTCATCTATGTGCACATCTGTGTGTGGTATGACTAGCGATTCATCTGCTAGACATTTCTTCAGATTGCAGATGTGGAATACATTGTGAATACCACTGAGCTCTTCAGGTAAGTTCAACTTATAAGCCACTGATCCTACACATTCGATGATCTCGAATGGTCCTATATACCTTGGGCTTAACTTACCTTTCTTACCAAATCGCATTACCCCTTTCCAGGGTGATACTTTAAGCAAAACCTTATCACCAACTTCAAACTTTAGAGGTTTTCGCCTTTTATCAGCATAACTTTTCTGCCTATCCCTGGCAGCTTTTAGGCGGTCACGAATCTGGACAATCTTGTCCGTCGTTTCAAAGACTAAGTCAGGTCCTGATAATTGAGCTTCTCCTACTTCTACCCAACAAATAGGCGTTCTGCATTTTCTACCATATAATGCCTCAAAAGGCGTAGCCTGAATGCCGGTATGGTAGCTATTATTATAGGAGAACTCGACCAATGGTAGGTGCTTATCCCAACTGCCACCTAAATCGATTACACATGCACGAAGCATGTCTTCTAAAGTTTGAATGGTACGCTCACTCTGCCCGTCCGTCTGAGGATGGTAAGCCGTACTAAAATTTAAGCGCGTGCCCAAATATTGTTGGAAACTTTTCCAAAAGTGTGATGTGTACCTTGTATCCCTATCCGAGATAATAGACACTGGTACGCCATGAAGCGATACAATCTTATCTATGTACAATTGGGCTAACATGTCTGAGCTATAAGTCTCCTTAATGGGTAGGAAATGTGCTGACTTAGTCAGTCTATCTACTATCACCCATATAGTATCATTTCCTTTTTTGTCTTTGGCAACTTGGTGATGAAATCCATTGTCACCATTTCCCATTTCCAAGTGGGAATCTCAGGCTGTTGTAGCAACCCTGACGGCTTTTGATGTTCAGCTTTGACTTGCGCACATGTCAAACATTTAGCTACGTAAGCAGCTATAGACTTTTTCAAGCCTATCCACCAATAGTTTGCCTTCAAATCCTGGTACATCTTATTAGCTCCAGGATGAACGGAATATTTGGAACTATGGGCTTCCTGGAGGATAACTTCCCGAAGTCCTCCATAAATTGGAACCCATATTCGCCCATTTAATCTCAGGATTCCGTCCTTGCCATAGGTTAACTGTTCTTCAGTCACTCCTAGTTTTTTCGTTAGGATAGTTAGCTTCCAAAACAGCTTCCTTCTGCGCAGCTAACAACCTTTCGTTCAAACTATTCTTTACCTCAATGCTCTTGGCATTGATTCTATTCTGCTTCACTATTTCCTTTCTACTTAAGGCGTCAGCAACCACATTTGCTTTGCCTGGATGGTATCTATTTCACAATCATAATCATTCAAAGTTTCCATCCAGCGTCGCTGCCTCATGTTCAAGTCCTTCTGATTGAACAAGTGTTGAAGGCTTTTGTGATCAGAGTAGATCACACACTTGGTTCCATACAAGTAATGCCTCCATAGTTTTAGTGCAAATATAACGGCACCCAGCTCCAAGTCATGAGTGGTGTAGTTCTTCTCGTGCACTTTTAACTGGCGCGAAGCATAGGCAATGACCTTGCCTTTTTGCATAAGCACACATCCCATCCCAGTGTGTGATGCATCACAATACACTACAAACTCATCAATTCCTTCAGGTAATGTCAGTACTGGAGCGTTGCTCAACTTCTGCTTCAAAATATCGAAGGATTCTTGCTGCTTAGGCCCCTAATCAAACTTTCTATTCATGCGAGTGAGTAAAGTCAGGGGTGCTGCAATTCTTGAGAAGTTTTCGATAAATCGTCTGTAGTATCCTGCCAGTCCTAGGAAGCTGCGAATCTCCGTAGGCGTCTTCGGCTCTTGCCAGTTCATAATAGCTTCAATCTTAGCGGGATCCACTTGGATACCACGCTCACTAACAACATGTCCAAGGAATTGGACTTCACGAAGCAAGAATTCACATTTTGAAAATTTGGCATAGAGCTTTTCTTGATGAAGCAGTTTGAGAATGCAACGGAGATGCTTCTCGTGGTCAACTTGACTCTTTGAGTAGATGAGAATGTCATCAATGAAGACGATGACAAATTTATCCAGATAAGGCTTGCAGACGCGATTCATGAGATCCATGAATGCGGCAGGTGCATTAGTGAGCCCAAAAGGCATCACTAGGAACTCGTAATGACCATAACGAGTCCTAAATGCAGTCTTGTGTACATCTTCATCTTTAACCTTCAATTGATGGTAGCCTGACCTCAAAACGATCTTAGAGAAGTAGCTTGCCCCTTGCAACTGATCGAACAGATCGTCGATCCTGGGCAAAGGTTACCTATTCTTGATAGTGACTTTATTAAGTTCACGATAATCAATGCAAAGACGCATTGATCCATCCTTCTTCTTGACAAACAAGATTGGCGCTCCCCAAGGAGATGAACTAGGCCTAATGAAACCTTTGGCTAGCAAATCATCTAACTGCGTTCTCAATTCCTTCATCTCTGTTGGTGCCAACCTATAAGGCGCTCTTGCAACAGGTGCTGCTCCGGGGATGATGTCAATTCTGAATTCTACTTGCCTATCTGGTGGTAACCCAGGTAGTTCTTCAGGGAAAACTTCAGGGTAATCAGAAATGACTGGGATATCTTCAATCATGGGCTTCTGCTCATCAATGGTCACTTGTGCCATATAAATGACACAACCCTTCTTCAAGCATCTAGATGCTTTGAGCATAGACACTTGCTCAGGCAGTCCATACTGGGTATCTCCCTGAATGGTAAGTGGCTCACCAGACGGGGTCTTGACTACTAGTTACTTCTTGTTGCACACAATCTGGACTTGGTTCTGCGATAACCAATCCATACCTATCACTATATCAAAACCGGCTAGCTTAAATGGAAGTAGGGACAAAGGAAAAGAGTGGTTTCTAATGGATATGAAACATCCATCTAACACGGTTGAGGCTGTTTCTAAGGTGCCATCAGCTAATTCAACCTCATACTTTACACTTAAGGCTTTAACAGGCAATTTCAACAACTCACAAAACTTATAATCTACAAAATATTTATCTGCTCCAGAATCAAACAACACTCTTACGTAAACATCATTTATTAGGAAGGTACCTGTTATCACGTTGTCGTTTTGGATAGCCTCCTGCGCGTTCATCTGAAAGACCCTGGCATTGGTCTTTTTCCCTTCATCAGCTTTCTTTGCAGCTTTTGGGCAATTTGTCTTAATGTGCCCTTTTTCATTGCAACTGTAGCACGTTGCGTCCTTCAGCTTCTTACAGTCTAGGGTCTTGTGCTCAGAAGATTTGCAAATCCCACATGGCCTTGGCTGAGACTGGGATTTTGAGTCATATCTACACTTCCCAAAATGGTGCTTCTTACAGACCTTGCACTTGGGTTTATCACCCAACTGTTGACCATCCTTCTTATTTCCAGAACCCTTCTTGTGGTCATTGTTTCCCTTGTGCTTCTTATCTGACCGCCGTGAGTTGTCATCCTCACGCTTCCTTTTCTCTGCATCAGTGTTCCTCAGCGATCTCTGCCTGACCGCGTCCAGTGTGAGGGACAGAGATATATCAGCTGCAGACCTGAATGTAGCTGGCCGAGAGGCCTTCACGCTTGCCTTAATCTCTGGGGCTAAACCCCCAATGAAACGAGCTATTCTTTTGGGTTTCGGGGTCACTAGATAAGGAACCAACCTTGACATTGTATTAAAGCTCGTAAGGTAAGCTTGGCAATCCAGGTTTTTCATCACCAATGACAGAAAATCAGACTCAATCTTTTCGACCTCATGCTGAGGGCAGTAGTTTTCCTTGATGAGGGTAACAAATTGATTCCATGTCATATTGTACAGTGAAATCTTCCCAGTAGCTTGAATCAACGATCTCCACCAGGCTAAGGCCTCACCTTTGAACGATTGAGATACAAACTTTACAATATCCCTTTCAGCACATCCACTAATATCTACCACAGTGTCCATCTCATCCAACCAAGTCATTCAATCCGCTGCCCCTTTCTCCCCAGTGAAATCCCGGGGTTTGCAAGAAACAAAGTACTTATAGGTGCAACCTTTAGCACGTGGTTTGTCATCAAATACTATCCTTTTGGATGGAACACTGTTTTGGTTTGAGGAGTGTCGATCATCATCTTTCTTTGGTTCTTCTTTCTTAGGCTTAGGTTGGGTAGAGGGTGGCTTGCTGTGAGCCTCGGAATGAGTTTTAGGCTTGGAATGCGGAGTGGATAGGGTCCTACTTCGAGTCCCACTAGATTCACTATACTGCCGTTCCATAGCTTTTGCAACCGCATTATCTACTAATGCTTGCAGTTCTGCTCCGGTCACAAGCATCTTAGCGTTATCATGGTTTTCTACCGGATGACTGTTTACCTCATCTGACCCAGCCATGTAGCTTTAATTGCTACATAAAAGAAATAATGGACAAGGTTTATTTAGGAGATTTTACAGTATTTTATAATTTATTAACCATGGTTTTAATCGCCATTTTGGGTTAATTTGTTAATTATTTATATATTCAGGACCTTTATTACAATCTTATATTATAATTTAATAATAGCACAAAAAGCCTAGTCATACAGACAGATTTAATTTATAAACCAAGATTTTTACAGAATCAAGGTATCTAAGGTTTGAATCAAAGTTCATTACCTTTTTCTAGACAGGGAGTTATAGGCTACAACTGTCTTTAGTCTCAAGGACATTAATTATAGCCCATAGGCACTTCATCCATAAGGGATGGTTATATAAAAAAGGGGGGGGATTTGGAATAATCCAAAATAAAGATGACTTATGTGATTTTAGCGAATCACATTTTGTCAAGAATGCTAACATGCTTTCAGATGTTAACAAGGATTGGAATCTCTTGTGTAGGTTTTACCATCTTGGTCATGTCTGCAACAACATATAGACTAGGTTTTACCTTTAAGATTCTTTTATTAATTAACGCAGAACAATCCTAGATTGAGGTGATAATATGGATCTGAATCTAATTTATGGAACTACCATCTTGGCCCTGTCTTAAAATGACACATGGCTAGGTCTTGTTCTTTTTAGATTTTGCCATTTTATTATAATGGTAGATCTTTTAATAGGAATGTTATTTTCATTTATTTTCGTTTTATGTTTATGCATATGATTAACAATAAATAAATATGAAAATTAAAATTAAACCATTCCATTACCAATTTAAACAGTACAAATTTTGCCCTAAACGGGACTTCTAAGAAATAACATGCCCACGCAGGGGCGAAATAAACAAACATACCCACACAAGGGTCAAGAGAAAGACATGCCCACGCAGGGGCATAATACAAAAAGACAAGCCCACGCAGGGGCTGAGTACAGAAACAAAAGTCCACACAGGGACTTGATTACATAAATAAGTAAATAAATAAGGATCTTCAATAATCCCTTCTCTTGGACTTCCCCTTGATCAGGTCTGATAACCCCTTGAAGAAGCCTCGGGTGTTTCTGCGCTCTGCTTGAATATACCGCTCACATTGGTCCAATCTATCAAGGACCTCTCGTTGGCGTTCCGGCGGAATCAGTTGCGGCTGCGGCGACTGCTGATGTGGTGGCGGATGCTGGTATACATGAGGTGGGTACCCAGTGGTCCAAGGACCACCATAGGGCCCTTCAGGGTGACGAGCATTGTAGTCCCATGCCTCCTGGTACGGGTCCACCTTGGTATAGTTGTAGTTGTTGTGGCCCGGTAGCTCAAATGGGTTATACGCCGCTGAACCGGCGTATGCAGGGATTGGATTATCAAAACCCAACGGTGGTGTCACAGGCGCAGAGTTTGCCTCCGAGACGGGGTTTGATGGTCCCCCCATCTGCGGTTCTTCTTCTTGAAGTAGCGGGTAGTGACTGCCACTAGAGGGTTGAGGAGTGCTGATGTGGACTCCTCCTCGCACGGACATCCGCGCGTTTGATCTTCTCCGCCTTGGTGGCTCCGGAGGCGGCTGCTGAACTGGTAGTGGTGGTGGCAGAGTGACTACCACAAATCGAGAATCCTCGGAAGGATCCTGATGTTGTTGTTGCTGCTGCTGCTGGTGGTATGGAGACGAGTGCTCAGAGGGGGTAAAATACCACTCAAACTGGTTAAACCTAGCTTGATAACTGTCTGGACCACAATAGGGTGATCCATGAAAAGAAGACCCATCAGAGATTTCGATGGGATGGTTTGGAGTTCTGGTGGCTGGTTCGACAGGATCTGAGTCCTCGTCCATATCCATGGCGTGATCGCCAGAGAAATGGTCTTCCGGTCCTAGTGGGTTAAAACCCACGGGTTCTTGAATGTAGTTAGCCGGGTTGAACCGGCTCTGAAAGGCGGGAGTGGGGTCACCGAAAGAACGGTGTGAATTTGATCGCTGAAGAGGTATGAAGGAAGGCTGGCGGTTGTTGGGCTCATTCTCAGACTAAGGCCCAAAAGAATGAAGGTATGATGGTGAGGAGCTTAGGGAGACGGATCGCCTCCCGGGTTCAATATATGTCCTCCAAGGCTCCTGAGGATTGGTGCTCATGGTAATTGATGGTGTGCACCGGTGAGAAGGCCCGGGGCCTCGTGGTCATGGCCCGTCACCGGGGCCTTGCCTCTGCCTCTCCGGAATCGTGGCGGCATTGTCAACTTGTCAACATAAACAAAGATAACAACAAAAATATATATATAATGAAAAACAAAAATAAAACAAAACAGGATTTGTCCTATGTTATTTGTCTAGACTCGAGGATAGAGGAATGTGCAATTTGTGCACTGAGATTAAACACAAAAGGCTAGTGTTTAATTCACTCAGTGTTGGCTCTGATACTAACCTGTCACACCCCGATATTTCCACGTATTACCGGTGGGCCCGGTAGGGAGTATCGTGACGTAGTTGATATCATCATAGTCAAACAACACAAATTTAAATGCATAGCGGAAGCAAAAGATAGATTTATTTCAACCGAATAAAATTGTAATATTAAGTATCACAAACAGTTGAAACAGATCCACAGGCGGATCAAAAAAAAGAGGAAACTTTGTTCAACAGACTTAATGCATCCAAACTTGCAAGACTCTTATTGATGCTAAGGAGAGGCCAGCCTATTACGAGTAGTACCTGCACTTAACCTTTTTGGGAAAATACGTCAGTTTGCACTGGTAAATACAATTTAACTGACTCATTTTGAAAAGGTTTAAAATTGATTTGAATGCACATGGCACAAAAAGATTTTTATAACTTGGGATAATTATTTGAATATAAACTTGTAAAATGTCACACCCCGATTTCCACGTGTATCACCGGTGGGCCCGGTGGGGGATTACCGTGACGTAGTTGGCAACAATATAGTCAAACCACACAATTATATAAATGCACAGCGGAAGCTTTAAAGATAAATATATACTTCAACCTCTGGTGGTAATATCAAGTGTATTACAGAAGTCGAATGTATCCACAGCGGATCAAAATAATAATAAAATATTGTTCATTCAGATACGGCATCGAGTTTGCGAGACTATTCGTGATGCCTAGGAAGCTATTACCAGCCCATTTCGTATAGTACCTGCACTTAATCTTTTGGGGAAAAATACGTCAATTTACACTGGTAAATACGTTCAACTGACACATTTGAAAATGTTTATTTAAAATTGATTTGAATGCACGAGGCACAAACGCTTTTATAACTTGGGAAAATTATTAAAATCTTGTGAACGTATTACATGTTCTTTTATGCGTTCAGTAGCCCGGATCGTGTCGGGTTAAAGTTTAATAGACACACCACATTGCGTAAAACCGTAGTATAAAAACCAACGGCTACGTCTTTTAATTAAGTGTCGACAATATATACCGGGTGTACGCCTACACCGGGATGTCGAGGTCGTGGCCATTTCGTAAAATGATGCCAAGGATATCCGGGACAACTGTCATTAACCCCCCAAAGGCTTTTAAGAAACAAAACTGTTTAAATGAGCCGATCATAATATTTAATTAACCACCTAAGCGATGGAAGATATGATGCTCAATCAAGCGGTAAATATTTTACCGTATCCCAAGCCCATATAGGGGAAATAAGTTAAAAGTATTTACCTTTGCAAGTATATTCCTTAATTTGATTAAATCACTTATAGCTTTTACTGGGGCTCCTAATCTGGAACGAAGGTTTTAATTAACCTCTTAGAATCCTAACGGGTCTTATATTGGCCGTAGCCTAGACCGGTTGGTTCCGGAATATAAATATGGCTTAATCGCGTGAAAAGGCGAAAACCGAGAATGGAATGTGATTCTGCCCCAAACAAGTTCAGAGACTTGTTTTATATGGGTTCAAGGTTCACACTCTGGATTTTGGGGTCCAAATAATATAATTCGACCCGTATCGGCTAATTTATGAAAACTAGTTCCATAAGCCGTACCGTGCGCGCAATAGGCGAAACAGTTAACCATGAGAGTCTTACGCTTATTTCCTAAGTCAATATGCCTTAAAGAGGTTGTGGTGTCACTAGGATACCTTCCGTGATGCCCGTAACGAGTTTAAGTTAATATTATGCCCCGTATGGGCTTTTCGGTCATTTTAAAGACTTTTAAAGGGCTTTTCGAGTTCTACAGGAAATCTGAGTTTCCCGAACAGTTTATAAAGTCTAAAATACTTTATTTATTATTTAAAAACAATGGCAACTGGAATCGGGTCAAAAGACCTTGTAGAACTCAAGTTTTGGCCGAAAAGGGTATATTCGGTATTTACCGAACCGTAGCCATAACCGCAGGTTATGAGCAAGGTAAAAATTATTAAAAATCTTTAAAATTCCAAAAATATTATTTTACTACAGTGGGTAAAAGTTTTGGAGACGAAATCTTGGTTTAGACGGGTGTTATGCTAATTGCGCCGTTTATTACAAAAGTTTCTTATAATTGCGCTATTTAGCATAACTCTCATTCTAGACCTCGGATTGACGTGAAACTTTAAGGACATGCTTATAATTTAATAATCAAGGTTATGGTCCGTTCACGTGTCCGAAATACTCGTTTTATTTTATAAAGGCCGTTACGGTCAACTTTTAGGCGATTAACGGAAATGCGTAAAAGACTCGGACAAATCATGAACCGGTCACAGAGGGTTATACCATCATGTAACCTGGTCCTAAGAGAGTCCTAAGGCATATCTATACCTTACTAAAACGGGTCAGAACTGAAGTCAAAGCAAAAGTCAAACTTTTGCGACATTCGGCTCCGAACCGGGTCAATATAGCAAATGGTCGATTCAAACGAGCGTAAACAAGTTTATATACTTAATATCATGTTTTATGAGTGCCAAAACAGGTTTCATAGCATATACATTACGGATTATGTATAAAACGGCAAAATAGCTCTTTTTAAGTGCACGTTTGACTCGACAATTGACATAGTTAGAGCGGTGATCAGAGGGAACCCTTTTAGGGGTTTATTACCCACGTAAATACCAACTCATAACTACTTTTGATCCGACAATTCACTGGACCATTTGTGAATTATCGCTACAACAACCGTTAGTTACGACGGTTTGGTTTATAAGCTAAATCTATGGAAATACAAGACCACAATGGATGTGAACGACTTACAGAAGTTGTGTCTTGCTTAGAGAGCAGAGAAGAATGCTTGAGAGCTTCTTAGAATGATCAGTTGAGTGTATTTGAGTTGTGTGATAGTTATGAACCAAATGTGGCTATTTATAGTGAAACAAGGCACCTAAGATCATCACACAACCCCTACAACTGATCATGGATGATGGGCAGGTGTCCCATAGAGCTATGGGTCGAGTAGGGGGCGCCCATGCTTCATTAATTGATGGTTTGATCGTTCACAAGCTCAAAAGGCATAAAAATCCAAACATTCTGCATCTGGGCGTCCAACGCGGCCCGCATGGAGGATCCATGTATGTTTTAACGCGGGCCGCCTGATGTTAAAAATCAGACGCGTATCTTAGGTGGCTCGCGGCCCGCTTTCACTTAACCCAAACTCTAATGCGGCCCGCGAGAGGGTAGATTTTCAGGTTTTTAAAATCTTTTATAATCATGAACAGAATCTGGTAATTAATAACGAAATCTTTCGTAATTATTAACCTGACCTTTCGGGTTTGAAGGGGTAACTTTGCGGTTTGGCCCTCGATTATTTACAACTAAGGGCCTCATTTTATTTACCCGCTTAGTTAAGTCCCTGGTTAGTTTATTTAATTATTCTGAAAGCCTTAACTTTCATTGTTGACGCTTTTAACCCTTCACATACGAATTCGATCCTAACTTTCTCGTTTTAAAACGGAACTTCGCGGAATTCATACAGTATATTCTAGTGAGCGTATAATACTGTTACAAAGCCTCGGGAGCGTTAAAGGGTCACTCAGAGGTATAATTAAACATGTTGACACAGTTAACCCCTGTAGCTCGTAATCTCTCACTTTCTTCCGCGTTTCGCTTCCGTACGATCCATGATTTATTCGTTTGAAGGTACAAGCACCATTTAGGGTTACCATACAGTATAATTACCCTTGTTTGACATTTATAACCCTCGAATTTACATACATTCAAGGTTTGTCAATGTTAGTCCTTTATTTAATATCAATGCCACGTGTAATCAAATGACACGTGTTAACACATCATTGGACACAAAAATTCGAGGTGTTACATCCTCACCCCCTTAAAATAAATCTCGACCCGAGATTTACTCAAATAAATAGGGGTACTTTTCTTTCATTGTGGCTTCAACTTCCCACGTATATTCGGGACCTCTACGAGCATCCCATTTGACCTTTACAATCGATACGTGCTTTCTTCGAAGCTTCTTCACCTGTCGATCTTCAATCGACAAAGGTTTTTCTACAAACTTTAAGCTCTCATCTATATGCACATCTATGTGTGGAATCACCAATGATTCATCGGCGAAGCACTTTTTGAGATTGCAGATGTGGAACACATTGTGAATTCCATTGAGCTCTTCAGGCAAGTTCAACTTATAGGCGACTGACCCAACACGTTCAATAACCTCAAAAGGTCCTATGTATCTCGGACTCAGTTTGCCTTTCTTGCCGAAACGCATCACCCCCTTCCAGGGTGATACTTTAAGCAACACTTTTTCACCCACTTCGAAGTGAAAATCCTTACGCTTTGGATCAGCGTAACTTTTCTGCCCATCTCTGGCAGCCTTGAGACGTTCCCGAATCTGGACAATCTTGTCCGTTGTCTGGAAAACAATCTCTGGTCCTGATAATTGGACCTCTCCTACTTCCGCCCAACAAACAGGCGATCTATATTTCCTACCGTATAATGCCTCGAAAGGCGCAGCCTTTATGCTGGTATGGTAGCTGTTATTGTAGGAGAATTCGATTAGGGGTAGGTTCTTATCCCAGTTACCACCTAAATCGATTGCACATGCACGAAGCATGTCTGCTAGCGTTTGGATAGTACGCTCACTCTGACCGTCCGTCTATGGATGGTAAGCCGTACTGAAGTTCAAACGCGTGCCCAAAGATTGCTGGAAACTCTTCCAGAAGTGAGACGTGTATCTAGTATCCCTGTCGGAGATAATAGACACAGGTATGCCGTGTAAGGCTACAATCTTATCAACATAAAGTTGGGCTAGCATATCGGAGCTATACGTCTCCTTGATGGGTAGAAAATGAGCTGATTTAGTCAGCCTATCGACTATAACCCATATTGTGTCGTTTCCTTTCCTGGTTTTGGGTAACTTGGTTATGAAGTCCATAGTTACGCATTCCCACTTCCACTCGGGAAGTTCAGGCTGTTGTAGCAAGCCAGACGGCTTTTGGTGCTCGGCTTTGACTTGAGCACAAGTTAAGCACTTTGCTACATGGGCTGCTACAGACTTTTTCAAGCCTATCCACCAATAGTTTGCCTTTAAGTCTTGATACATCTTGTCTGCACCAGGATGCACAGAATATTTGGAACTATGGGCTTCCTGGAGGATAACATCTCGTAGTCCTTCATAAATCGGAACCCATATACGTCCGTTCAGTCTAAGGATTCCATCCTTGCTAAGAGTCAACTGCTCCTCAGTTACTCCTAACCTTTCATTAGGATAATTAGCTTCCAACACAGCCTCTCGCTGTGCAGCTAATATCCTTTCAATTAAATTGTTCTTGACCTCAATGCTCTTGGCATTGATTCGAATAGGTTTTACCCTTTCTTTTCTGCTCAGGGCATCAGCGACTACATTCGCCTTGCCGGGATGGTACCTGATCTCGCAATCATAGTCATTCAAGGTTTCCATCCAACGGCGCTGCCTCATGTTCAACTCCTTCTGGTTGAACAGGTGCTGGAGGCATTTGTGATCAGAATAAATCACAAATTTAATACCATAAAGGTAATGCCTCCACAATTTCAGTGCAAATACAACGGCACCCAACTCCAAGTCATGGGTGGTGTAGTTCTTTTCGTGCACCTTTAGTTGTCTTGAAGCATAGGCAATCACCTTGCCCTTCTGCATAAGCACACACCCCATGCCTGTGTGTGATGCATCGCAGTAAACTACGAATTCATCTGTACCTTCAGGTAGTCTCAACACAGGTGCGTTGCTTAGCTTCTGCTTCAGAACTTCGAAGGACTCTTGCTGCTTTGGGCCCCAAATAAATTTTTCTTTCTTCTTGGTTAAGGAAGTCAGGGGCGCAACAATCCTTGAAAAATTCTCAATAAATCTCCTGTAGTATCCTGCTAATCCCAGGAAACTACGAATTTCGGTAGGCGTCTTTGGCTCTTGCCAGTTCATGACTGCCTTTACCTTAGCGGGATCCACCTGGATACCACGCTCACTTACAACGTGACCCAAAAACTGAACCTCTCGTAGCCAAAATTCGCATTTAGAGAATTTGGCGTAGAGTTTCTCACGCTGTAGTAATTCGAGAATGCAACGGAGGTGTTTCTCGTGGTCAGCTTGGCTTTTAGAATATATAAGAATATCGTCGATGAAGACGATGACAAATTTGTCCAAATACGGCTTGCAGACGCGATTCATGAGATCCATGAACGCAGCCGGTGCATTTGTGAGCCCAAAAGGCATCACTAGGAACTCGTAATGACCATAGCGAGTCCTAAATGCTGTCTTATGTACATCTTCATCTCTGACCCTTAGCTGATGATAGCCCGACCTTAAGTCGATCTTCGAGAAATAGCTTGCTCCTTGCAGTTGATCGAACAGATCATCGATCCTTGGCAAAGGATATCTATTCTTTATGGTAACTTTGTTTAGCTCTCGGTAATCGATGCACAAACGCATCGATCCGTCCTTCTTCTTTACAAACAGGACAGGTGCTCCCCAGGGAGACGAACTAGGTCTGATAAAATCTTTTGCCAATAGTTCATCCAACTGGGTCCTTAATTCCTTCATTTCCGTCGGAGCTAGCCTGTAGGGCGCTCTAGCTATAGGAGCTGCTCCAGGTATGATATCTATTCTGAATTCCACTTGTCTATCTGGTGGCAAACCAGGTAGTTCTTCAGGAAAAACCTCAGGATATTCAGAAATGACAGGAAGATCCTCGATCTTTGGCTTAGGTTCTTCAATTATCACCTGAGCCATGTAAATGACACAGCCTCTGTTCAAACACCTAGAAGCTTTGAGCATAGATACGTCCTCGGGCAATCCGTACTGCGTATCTCCTCGAATGATAAGCGATTCACCACTCGGAGTCTTTAATACTATATGCCTTTTGCCGCAAATGATTTGGGCCTGATTACGGGATAACCAGTCCATGCCTAGGACTATGTCGAAACCCGCTAGATTGAAGGGAAGTAGAGATAGAGGAAAAGAATGGTTCTTAACGGACATTTCACATCCCTCTAGAACAGTGGAGACGGTTTCTATCGTGCCGTCTGCTAACTCTACCTCGTATTTCACATCTAGGGTTTTGATAGGCATATTTACTAGTTGGCAAAATTTTTGGTCTACAAAGGATTTATCGGCGCCTGAATCGAAAAGTACTCTTGCAAATATATTATTTACGAGAAAAGTACCTGTAAGCACATTGTCGTTCAGCACAGCCTCCTTTGCATCCATGCAGAAGACTCTCGCATTTGTCTTTTTGGTCTCCTCCGCCTTCCTGGCATTCTTAGGGCAGTTGCTCTTGATATGCCCCTTTTCATTGCAACCGTAGCAGGTTGCGTCCTTGATTTTCTTACAATCTACAGTCTTATGATCCTTGGACTTGCATAGTCCACAGGAAAAAGTCTTTGGCTGAGACTGTGAATTCGACCCAAACCTACATTTCCCAGAGTGGGGTTTCTTGCAGATTTTGCAATTGGGTCTTTCACCAGTTTGCCCATCTTTCTTCGTCTCCGACCCTCTTTTGCCATCACCGTTTCCTCGGTGCTTCTTTCCTGACCTTCGTGAGGTATCATCCTCACGTTTCCTCTTCTCAGCCTCCTTGCTCCTTAGCGTCCTCAGACGGACAGCATCTAAAGTGAGAGACAAGGAGAGGTCAGTAACTGACCTGAAGGTCGTCGGCCGAGAGGCCTTCACGCTAGCCTTTATTGCAGGCTCCAAGCCCCCAATTAAACGGGCGATTCTTCTAGACTCTGGTGTTACAAGGTACGGAACCAGGCGAGACATCGTATTGAAGCTCGTCAAATAAGCCTGGCAGTCCAGGTTCGTCATTACCAGTGACACAAAGTCAGCCTCGATCTTCTCAACCTCATGCTGAGGGCAGTAGTTTTCCTTAATGAGAGCAATAAATTCCTCCCATGTCATCTTGTATAAGGCAGACTTACCTGATGCCTGCACCAACGCTCTCCACCATGCCAGGGCCTCGCCCTTAAATGACTGGGACACAAACTTCACCACATCCTTCTCTGCGCACCCACTGATGTCCACAATAGTGTCCATCTCATCCAGCCAGGTGATACAATCAACAGCACCCTTTCCCCCTGTGAATTCCCGGGGCTTACAAGACACGAAGTACTTGTAGGTGCAACCCTTGGCACCGGACGCATCAGTATATTCTCGTTCACGATGAATACTATTCTCAGCTGACAAGTGGTTGTCGTCATCTTTCTTGGGTTGAGAGGGTGGTTTGGAGTGTGTCTTTGGTTTGGAGAGTGGTTTTGATACGGTTCTGCCTTGGGACTCAGTATATTGACGATCCAGAGCTGCCTGAACAGCGTTGTCAATCAGAGCCTTTAACTGTGCGCCTGTCAAATGCACTGGCGCATTGTCGTAGTCATCTTCATTTGTATGGCTATTCTCTCCATTGGGATCCGCCATTGTAACTTGAATCTGTTACAGAAGATAACAAAATTTTATTCAGAAGATTATTATATAATTGTCTTTTATGACAATTCGTCAACCATGGTAACAGAGACCATATTTGGTTAACTTATTACTCATTTAATCTTAGGATTTGAATATATCCTATTTTAGCTATATCAATAATATTGGCGGCATAAAGCCTAATCACGAGGATGTTTTATAATTTTAGCCGAGATTTCAGAGAATCAAAGGCATAGAGGTTTGAACCGTAGTTCTCTTACCCCTTTCTGGCAGGGAGTCATAGACCACCACTGTCTTTTGTCTTTATAAGACGATTATTACGGCCCATAGGCACTACACCACTAATGGATGTTTTAATAAGGTTGGCCCGTAGGCACTACATCACTAATGGATGTTTTAATAAGGTTGGCCCGTAGGCACTACATCACAAATGGATGTTTAATATGATTGGCCCGTAGGCACTACATCACTAATGGATGTTTAAATCAGGTTGGCCCGTAGGCACTACATCACTAATGGATGTTTTAATAAGGTTGATCACCTTCATTGGTGATTTAACCCACGATTTATAAATCATTTAGTTGGGTTTTGAAATCCTTAAAGGATTATTGTATAAGAATGACGTGCGTGATTTTAACGAATCACATCTGCCATGATTGTTAACATGTTTGCAGCGGTTAACAGGGAATCTGAATCTTTTAATTAAGTCCTACCATCTTGGCCGGATCTTAAAAGACACCAGGCTAGGTTTCACTCGTAAGATTCTTTATTTAGGCAGATCAATTTAAAAGGAATGGTTTTGATTTATTTCATACATATTAAAACAAAACTCATAACATACATTCCATAATCTCAAATACAATCACATATTGCCCTAAACGGGTCTTTCAAATAGTACATACCTCCATAGAGGTTTAAAATAAGTGACAAGTCCACGCAGGGACTAACATAAAATAAGTGTCCATGCAAGGACTAAAAGATAAGCCCACGTAGGGACTGAAATACGATAAGTGTCCATGCAGGGACTTATTTCAAAGTAGAAATTACATTAGTACAACTATTAAGGGCTAGTGGTCACGTTTCTTCTTTTTGCCCTTTAGTAGGTTCGCCAAGCCTTTGAGAAATCCTCGGTGGCTCTTTTTCTCTTCCTCGAATTCTCTCTCCACACGATCTAGCCGATGGAGTATCTCTTCCTGTTCAGGAGGAGAGAAACGTGGTTGTGGCGCTTGTTGCGGAACTAGAGGTCTGGGAGGTATTGGATACCCATGAGCTGAGTAGTCCGGTGCTCCCATGTTCCCATGAGCTCCGTCAGGGTAGCGTGCATTATATCTAGCCGACACCACATATGGGTCGCGCTCATAATTGTAGTTGTAATGTGCCTGAGACGGTTCGAACGGGTTGTAAGCCGTTGGACCCGTGTAAGCAGGTATGGGTTGGTCATACCCAAATGGTGGCGAATTTCGTGCAGCTGGTGCGGAGTTCGCCTCCTGTATAGGACTTGAAGGTCCTTCTTCTTGTAGTGGCGGATAGTGGCTACTACTAGAGTGTCGAGGGGTGCTGAAGTGGATACCCCCTCCTCCTCGTGTGGACATACGAGCATTTGTCCTCCTACGCCTTGGCGGATCAGGTATTACTGGTTGCGCTGGTGGCGGAGGTGGTGGCGTAACTGCCACAAAGCGTGAATCCTCAGAGGGATCCTGTGGATGTCGCGGTTGTTTTGATGTCTGTTGAGGTGGTGTGTAGTACCACTCATGTCGGTCGAACAACGCTTGGAAACTATCTGGTCCCTGATAGGGTGTGCCATGGAAGGATGACCCATCAGAGACTTCTATCGGATGCGTGGGCGTACCACGAGCAGGTTCTGTTGGATCAGTATCTTCATCCATATGGTCTTCGGAGAAGTGATCTTGTGGCCCTAATGGAACAAAGCCTGAAGGTTCCTGTATGTAGTCAGCTGGATTAAACTGACCTATGAAGTATGGAGTAGGGTCGTCGTAATTTCGGTGTGATACCGAACGTTGTAGAGGTATGAAGGAAGGTTGTGGGTTGTTGGGATCATTCTCTGAGTTTGGCCCAAAGGAGTGCCGGTATGATGGCGTCGAGCTGTGCGAGGTGGAATGCCTCGCAGGTTCGTAAAGATCTCTTCGTCGTTGTGGTTCTTCGCTCCTTGTCATTGAAGGAGCTCGCGTACCAGAAGGTCCGGCTTCGTGATCGTGGTGAGTAACGATCTCTCCTCTGCCTCTTCTTCCCCTTCCTCTTCCTCGGAATATCACTGGCGGCATGTTTCCTGCTTTATAAAACTTTAAATACCCATAATAAAAGAAAAAGACAAAATTGGAATAACAATTCGAATTTGTCCTAAGTTCTTGTCTAGACTCAAGTATGTGCAATTGTGTCACTGAGATTAAACACATTGCCTAACGTGTTTAATTCACTCAATGTTGGCTCTGATACCAACCTGTCACACCCCGATTTCCACGTGTATCACCGGTGGGCCCGGTGGGGGATTACCGTGACGTAGTTGGCAACAATATAGTCAAACCACACAATTATATAAATGCACAGCGGAAGCTTTAAAGATAAATATATACTTCAACCTCTGGTGGTAATATCAAGTGTATTACAGAAGTCGAATGTATCCACAGTGGATCAAAATAATAATAAAATATTGTTCATTCAGATACGGCATCGAGTTTGCGAGACTATTCGTGATGCCTAGGAAGCTATTACCAGCCCATTTCGTATAGTACCTGCACTTAATCTTTTGGGGAAAAATACGTCAGTTTACACTGGTAAATACGTTCAACTGACACATTTGAAAATGTTTATTTAAAATTGATTTGAATGCACGAGGCACAAACTCTTTTATAACTTGGGAAAATTATTAAAATCTTGTGAACGTATTACATGTTCTTTTATGCGTTCAGTAGCCCGGATTGTGCCGGGTTAAAGTTTAATAGACACACCACATTGCGTAAAACCGTAGTATAAAAACCAACGGCTACGTCTTTTAATTAAGTGTCGACAATATATACCGGGTGTACGCCTACACCGGGATGTCGAGGTCGTGGCCATTTCGTAAAATGATGCCAAGGATATCCGGGACAACGGTCATTAACCCCCCAAAGGCTTTTAAGAAACAAAACTGTTTAAATGAGCCGATCATAATATTTAATTAACCACCTAAGCGATGGAAGATATGATGCTCAATCAAGCGGTAAATATTTTACCGTATCCCAAGCCCATATAAGGGAAATAAGTTAAAAGTATTTACCTTTGCAAGTATATTCCTTAATTTGATTAAATCACTGATAGCTTTTACTGGGGCTCCTAATCTGGAACGAAGGTTTTAATTAACCTCTTAGAATCCTAACGGGTCTTATATTGGCCATAGCCTAGACCGGTTGGTTCCGGAATATAAATATGGCTTAATCGCGTGAAAAGGCGAAAACCGAGAATGGAATGTGATTCTGCCCCAAACAAGTTCAGAGACTTGTTTTATATGGGTTCAAGGTTCACACTCTGGATTTTGGGGTCCAAATAATATAATTTGACCCGTATCGGCTAATTTATGAAAACTAGTTCCATAAGCCGTACCGTGCGCGCAATAGGCGAAACGGTTAACCATGAGAGTCTTACGCTTATTTCCTAAGTCAATATGCCTTAAAGAGGTTGTGGTATCAGTAGGATACCTTCCGTGATGCCCGTAACGAGTTTAAGTTAATATTATGCCCCGTAGGGGCTTTTCGGTCATTTTAAAGACTTTTAAAGGGCTTTTCGAGTTCTACAGGAAACCTGAGTTTCCCGAACAGTTTATAAAGTCTAAAATACTTTATTTATTATTTAAAAATAATGGAAACTGGAATCGGGTCAAAAGACCTTGTAGAACTCAAGTTTTGGCCGAAAAGGGTATATTCGGTATTTACCGAACCGTAGCCATAACCGCAGGTTATGAGCAAGGTAAAAATTATTAAAAATCTTTAAAATTCCAAAAATATTATTTTACTACGGTGGGTAAAAGTTTTGGAGACGAAATCTTGGTTTAGTTGGGTGTTATGCTAATTGCGCCGTTTATTACAAAAGTTTCTTATAATTGCGCTATTTAGCATAACTCTCATTCTAGACCTCGGATTGACGTGAAACTTTAAGGACATGCTTATAATTTAATAAGCAAGGTTATGGTCCGTTCACGTGTCCGAAATACTCGTTTTATTTTATAAAGGCCGTTACAGTCAACTTTTAGGCGATTAACGGAAATGCGTAAAAGACTCGGACAAATCATGAACCGGTCACAGAGGGTTATACCATCATGTAACCTGGTCCTAAGAGAGTCCTAAGGCATATCTATACCTTACTAAAACGGGTCAGAACTGAAGTCAAAGCAAAAGTCAAACTTTTGCGACATTCGGCTCCGAACCGGGTCAATATAGCAAATGGTCGATTCAAACGAGCGTAAACAAGTTTATATACTTAATATCATGTTTTATGAGTGCCAAAACAGGTTTCATAGCATATACATTACAGATTATGTATAAAACGGCAAAATAGCTTTCTGTTGACTTTTTAAGTGCACGTTTGACTCGACAATTGACATAGTTAGAGCGGTGATCAGAGGGAACCCTTTTAGGGGTTTATTACCCACGTAAATACCAACTCATAACTACTTTTGATCCGACAATTCACTGGACCATTTGTGAATTATCGCTATAACAACCGTTAGTTACGACGGTTTGGTTTATAAGCTAAATCTATGGAAATACAAGACCACAATGGATGTGAACGACTTACAGAAGTTGTGTCTTGCTTAGAGAGCAGAGAAGAATGCTTGAGAGCTTCTTAGAATGATCAGTTGAGTGTATTTGAGTTGTGTGATAGTTATGAACCAAATGTGGCTATTTATAGTGAAACAAGGCACCTAAGATCATCACACAACCCCTACAACTGATCATGGATGATGGGCAGGTGTCCCATAGAGATATGGGTCGAGTAGGGGGCGCCCATGCTTCATTAATTGATGGTTTGATCGTTCACAAGCTCAAAAGGCATAAAAATCCAAACATTCTGCATCTGGGCGTCCAACGCGGCCCGCATGGAGGATCCATGTATGTTTTAACGCGGGCCGCCTGATGTTAAAAATCAGACGCGTATCTTAGGTGGCTCGCGGCCCGCTTTCACTTAACCCAAACTCTAATGCGGCCCGCGAGAGGGTAGATTTTCAGGTTTTTAAAATCTTTTATAATCATGAACAGAATCTGGTAATTAATAACGAAATCTTTCGTAATTATTAACCTGGCCTTTCGGGTTTGAAGGGGTAACTTTGCGGTTTGGCCCTCGATTATCTACAACTAAGGGCCTCGTGTTATTTACCCGCTTAGTTAAGTTCCTAGTTAGTTTATTTAATTATTCTGAAAGCCTTAACTTTCATTGGTGACGCTTTTAACCCTTCTCATACGAATTCGATCCTAACTTTCTCGTTTTAATACGGAACTTCGCGGAATTCATACAGTATATTCTAGTGAGCGTATAATACTGTTACAAAGCCTCGGGAGCGTTAAAGGGTCACTCAGAGGTATAATTAAACATGTTGACACAGTTAACCCCTGTAGCTCGTAATCTCTCACTTTCTTCCGCGTTTCGCTTCCGTACGATCCATGATTTATTCGTTTGAAGGTACAAGCACCATTTAGGGTTACCATACAGTATAATTACCCTTGTTTGACATTTATAACCCTCGAATTTACATACATTCAAGGTTTGTCAATGTTAGTCCCTTATTTAATATCGATGCCACGTGTAATCAAATGACACGTGTTAGCACATCATTGGACACAAAAATTCGAGGTGTTACATAAAAGAATTACATGTTTCTTATGCGTTCAGTAGCCCGGGTTTACACCGGGTCAAAGATCAATAGACACACCACATGGTATAGTCCGGCAACGGTTAATCCCGAAACCGGCGGTTATACCTTATTAATTATTTATGCACTAACGAGTGTACGCCTACACCGGCGTGCTTAGGTCGTGGTCATTTCTTAAAATGATGCTAAGGATATCCGGGACATGGTCATTAATCCCCCAAAGGCTTTAAGTAAACAAAACAATTTAAACAGGTCATTTCAATGATTTAACCTTCATTTGGTTAAAAATTCAATGCCCGACCAAGCGGTATTTTATATACCGTACCCCAAGCCCGTATAGGGAAAATAAGTTAAAAGTATTTATCTTTGCAAGTATAATTCACAACAAGCAAGTGCACGTAGCTTTTACCGGGTCTCCTATTCTGGAACGAAGGTTTATAATAACCTATTAGATTTCTAACCCCTCTTTAATTAAGCCTAAGCTTAGACCGGTTAGTTTTAAAAAAGATACGGTTCAAACGCATGAAAGGCGAAGACGGGTTTAGAATGTGGTTTTGACCCGACAAGCTTGCATGCTTGTTAAATGTGGGTAACTTAAACACATTCTGTATTTTGAGACAAAAATGATATGGTTTGACCCGTTTCGGCTAATATATGCAAACTAGTTACATAAGCTGATCCAAACGCAGAAAGTGCATAACGATTAACCATATGAATCATATACAAGTTTCCTGAGTTAACATGCATTACATATGTTGTGATATTAGTAAGATATCTTCTATTATGCCCAAAATGATTTTAAACCCATACTATGCCACGTAAGGTCATTTTGGTCAATTAAAAGGTTATAAAAGAGTTTAATTAACAATCTGAGTTACAGGTCTGGTTTATTCAGTAAATATACTTAATTTATCAAGCTATAACAGTAGGTAAAAATTTTGGTATCAAAAATAGGGTTTAGATAGGCTATATGCTAATTATGCCATTTAATTACTAAAAACTTTCTAATTACGCTAATGAGCATAACTCCTAATCTAGACCTCAAACTGACGTCAGATTTTAGGTACAAGTTTATAAATCAGTAACTAAGGTGTCTACTCTTTTACATTTTCATAAATCACATTTTAAGGTCATTTGGGCATAATGGTCAACATTTAAGCATTTAACGGAAACATGCATGTGAATCGGATAACTAGTGAATCAAGTTGTATAATCTCAGAGGGTTATACTAACATGAAACCTAGTCCTAAATAAGCTCTAAGGCACGTCTAAACCATGCTTAAACGGGTCAGAACTGAAAGTCAAAGTAGAAGTCAAACTATGCGACTTTCGGTCCCGAACCGAGCCTAAACTGAAAATTGTCGGGGTGAACATGTTTAGACATGTTCTTACATTAATTACCAAGTTATTTTAATGATAAAACAGGTTGCATGTATCCTACATTGCTAATTATGCATTAATTTGAAAATAAGCTTTTAGTTGACTTTTTAAAGTTAACTTTGACCCGACAATTGACATAGCTAGAGTGGGAATCAGAGAGTACCCTTTTAAGGGTTTGTTACCCACATAATTACCTACTCATAGGTATTTTTAATTCGAGATTTGGCTGGGTAAATATTGATTAATCTCGAAGTCAAACCTTAATTACGATGGTTTGACTTTTAGCTAATTAACTAAGCTAAACTGAACTAAAGAGGATTAAGGACACTTACAAGAGTCCTAAGTATGCTTATGGATCCTAAGAGAAGTTGGTTGCTGACCAGAGAGCTCCAGAGATCAGTTGAAAAGAGTTTGAATGAAGTGAACAAAAATGGTGGCAACTACATTCCTTTATATAGTGAACCCAAATGCACAAGATGATGCCAAACTAGTCTACATGAGTTGTAAGATCATTCCAGGTGTCCCTATAATGCCAAAACCAGTTGCAGGAGCCCCAGGATTCGCATACCACTCAAGTAAGGTGGTGCGATAGGCTGAACAGGCATCTGTCCATTTTCTGCTGCCAGCGACAGTCTTACGCACCGTAAGCTAAAAGCCTTGCGGACCGTAAGCACCTCTTACGGACCGTAAGCCCTTGGCCTTGCGGTCCGTAACCGACCTTGGATTATATTGCCCAGTTGCAGCGCTTGCGAACCGTAAGCCTAAGGCCATACGGTCCGTATCCGTTGACCAGAATCCAAAAACTTGCAAACTTTAAGGTTTTGACCATGCAACTTTCTTAGTCCGAATCTTGGATCTTTTTAATCAGTGTAGGGACCATGAAATCAGTCTTTGCATGTCTAGCCATGCACTTACATAACTTGGATTCTTATGGGAAGTTTGGCCATGCATTTTAACTAAAGTTTAATTCTTTTGATCAAGAATTTAAATCATGGACTTGTAGTAACATTTTAAAGAACCCAAATTCTTTATGGATTGAATTTATTTATTTAGGAATAACCGGCTAAATATATCAGATGTTTTATCATAACGATTTAATGGTCTTGGGATTCATAACTTGGGTCGCTCAGAGGTATTTTAATAACATGTCGCCTTTTTTTAAAAAAAAATCCTACCATACATCTTTTATTGGATTCGGGTTCCTGACACGTTTATCTGACATGACACGTGTCTTTATTTCATTGGGTATGATTTTACGAGGTGTTACAACCTTGTTTCAATTGGGGATTGTTCTTGTATGCACTTGAATCCAAGTTCAGATGATGTTATTACACCAAACAATCGAATCAATTAGTCATAACAAAAACAACACTAACGACAACCTCACTGGAACTTACGTGATGCCACCCGGACCCTAGATCCTAATCTGGCCTCCATCGTGAATTAAAAGACGATGATTCAGAATCAGAGATAGAGCGATATGTGGCCACATAATGGCTGAAGGAGAGACGATTCAGTGGAAGAAGCAACAGATGGTTTCCGATTGTAGCATTTTGTAACTAATGATTTTCAATTGATGAGGGTCAGTGGGCGATGAAGAAGAAAAGTGTAAAAAATAAGGGTTTTGTTCTTGAGGCTTTTGGTGTAACTGCAAGACATTAAAACGATGACATTTAATTTCTATTGATGAAGGGTTTCGATTGCATTCAATTCTAGTGGTGATGACTCACGAGCAGGGTGACTCTTCACATGTCACCTTAACATTATAGGTTGCCGAAATCCCTAAAATGCCCATAAAGTCTCTTAAATTTTTGGACAATGTGCAAGTTTACCCCCTCTAAAATGCCTTGGCTCTCTTGTACATGTTGCTTGAAGATGTGTACACAATGTAAAATTACCATAAGGGCAGAAAACCTAGTTTGCTTAATAGGGTAGTATAGATAAATGTACAAACAGAAGACATACCTTGCTAAATTGAGTTATAGTTCAAAACAGTTGCTTTGGTATTGTATTCAAATTTTTGGTCTATGAAAGTGATTTGGACATAATTTTAACTTTGCATTGCTATTGTGTGTTTTTTTAAAGGTAAACTTCATTAGAAACACAACCCCAAACCGGGGCCACAAAACAGCGAAACAACATACATAATTACAAAATTGCACCAATTGGTCCAAGAAACCGACCTAGCTTTCGATCTACTTCTAAACCACAAAAACCCAACCGATCTAATTTCACTAAAAATGTCTTCCACACGGGCTTGATTATTAGAGAACTTAACACCATTCCTGGCACGCCATATGCTCCAACAGTTAATCAAAATAATTCCATGAAAGATCTCTTTCGTCGTCCCCCTTAATCCGACGTGATCATGAAGGTCCAACAGTTCCTTAACCGAGTTAATAAAAAAAGGCGCAACTTTACACCATCTCGAATATGATACCAGATCCTGCTTGCGACCATACACGATGTAAAGAGATGGTTGCTTAATTCATTGTTAGATCCGCACAAAGGGAATGGCACATCTTCAATCTCTATGTTCCTGCTTCTAAGTGCCATCCCAGTTGGGATTTTCTCCATCTCAGCTCTCTAGGCATGAACGTTGCATTTTATAGGGATCGAGTTGCACCACTTCATAACATAATTCCCACTATTGTCCGTATCTCTCTTTAAAGCCCTTCTCACCGCCCCAACCAAAAATTCCACCGTACCAATCCATGTCCATTTATCGCTTCGTTCCTCAAGTTTGAAAGAGTCCAAATCCATGCAAATCCAGTTTAACTCTCATATCTCCAAGAAAGACCCGGGGTTGTTCCTCCGGTTCCAATTCGGCCTAAAGGTGTCGTCTTTGTACCTGTATAGCCTGCTTTCCACACTACATTTTTTATTAGCCTCAAAATTAAAAATATTAGGGTAAATTTCTTTCAAAGGTTCATTAAAGAGCCATGAGTGATGAGTCTAACCAAAAAGAAGTATCACGGCCATTACCAACCACACTTTTAACGAAATTCCGTATGGGGATACCGTCATTCATAGTTCGAGCGACCGTTTTGAGAATGTTGTTCCATACTCCGTGTAAACTTCTTTTAACCGGCAAGAAGTCCCAATTGCTTTTGTTCTCGTGCAGCGCGTCTACCACATTTCTCCAGAGTTGATTTCTTTCTGTCTTGAATCTCCACCCCCATTTAGTTAAGAGAGCGATATTGATGTGCTTCAACTTTTTCAATCCGAGACCCCCTTCATCCTTATCAATCATCAACTGATCCCAAGCAACCCAATGCATTTTCTTATTACCTCCCATCCCTCCCCATAAGAAACCTTTGATCATCAATTCCAGATCTCGAATTACTTTGGCAGGAGCTTTGTAAAGAGAGAAATGGTAATTTGGAACACTTTTAAGAACGAATTTTGTCAACATAATACAACCTCCAATAGAGAGAAGAGCTTTCCATTTAGAGAGTCTAGCTTCAAAGATGTTGTGCACGGGCTTCGAGTTATTTATACGATTCATATTGGCCCAACCATCAATCCAAGATACTTGAAAGGAGCACTCTCCGCTTTACACCCCACCATCCTAGCTTTTGTCTTCATGTCTATCATATCCACTCCAATGCCGAACAGATTTGACTTAGCAAGATCTATCTTCAAATCTGAACACATATAGAGCACCCGAAGAATTCTGACCACATTTAATATGTTAGTATCCGACCATTCTCAAAGGATAATGGCATCATCCACACACAGTAGATGCGAAATCATTGGGCAACCATTTGGAATTTGAATTCCTTGTATTGAACCCCTGCCATAGCTTTACCAACTATATAAGACAACATTTCCATCACAATAAGAAATAAGAAGGGGGAGAGAGGGTCACCTTGTCTCATACCTTGCCACACTGAAACTCGAAGGTAGGCGCGCCATTGACTAACACCGAAGACCTAGCCAAGGACAACACTCCTGAAATCCATTTGTACCAAAGACACAGAAACCCCATTTGCCGCATAGCCTTTAACACAAAGTTCCAGTTAACATTATCGTAAGCTTTCTCAAAATCTATCAATAAAATAAAAGCTTATCTTTTTTCTTTTTTAATCCACGATGGTGAAATGCCATATTTTTAATAGATAAACCTTTTAAACAAAAAAAAATTGATATTTGTATTACATTGTACAACAACCTCCCATTATATAGATAAATTTATGTAAATAAATTTATATTGTGTTAGGCTATACAACAACCTCCCATGATATTGTCACTTCACTGATCACCTGATTACATGATGCTTTCATGTTTCCGTCGCATATTGTCGATGCCTTAATCGAAAGTTTTGGTTTTGGTTTTGGTTTTGGTCCAAAACTGAACCGAACAACAACTTGTGCATATCCTTAAAATCACCAATCGAGGGGTTGTAGTCCCCGCCGTAATGCACTTGCACCCCACTATTACTATAAAGCATTTTCTATATACAAAATGGTAAATTCTCATCAAATTTTAAGATGGCATATGAAGAATCAAGTTAAAATGCTTAATTTTTTGTCATTTCTTCCATTAATCAATGATATTTATGTTTAATAAATCTATACTACGTATTAGATTATTTATAAATAATAAAAAATAAGCTTATGAATAATAAACCATCACATTCATCAAGAGCATATATTCAAAAATACATTCTATTGTATTTGAGTATTTGGACTAAAGGACTAATCAATGAACCAAAATTAATCAAATTTAACATAAAATGTGTTTTGTAATTTTAGAGAAGTCAGTTAAAAATTTAGATGTAAATTGTCGACTTCGCCGCAACGTGCGGGTTTCCCACTAGGTAAAAAAAACATTGTGGTATACTATATAATGTTTATCATACGGCTTTCCCGTGTGTTGCAGCTGCGAAGCGCGAATGATTTTATATATATACACACAACGTATATTTTTTATGTTTGAATTATGTTCTCAGCCCATATTGTCGACTTCGCTGCAACGCACGGGTTTCCCACTAGTATATAGTGTGTGTGTGTGTATATATATATTTGAAAGGCATATTATAAAGATATTTATCCTCATTTCATACATCTGATATTAGAAACCATAGTCCTAACACATCGCAATAAGATATATCACCTGCGGGTTTGGATTCCAGTTACAACTCTTAGCCGCAACAGTGGTGTAGGTGAGGTAAAACCCCCCAATTCGAATTTAAAGGTGGTTGCAATCTGTGATGGCAGGTAATGAGGAAGGTGGTACATGGTAATTGCGACGGTTAGTGGCAGGTGGTGAAGGCGGCGGTTGATGGAGGTGGAGGTAGGGTGGGGTGGGTGGTGGCAGGTTGTGATGGGTGGAAGAGACCAAATTTGAATTGACAAAAATGACCTCATGTGCAAAGCACATGACCAAATTTAACTGAAAAACTAATTGGGTTAGGCCTAAAGGACAAAACGTGTACATAAAAGACAAAACTCGTCAATTTTGAACATAAAGGAGAATGCCTGAAAATGGGTATAAAGATAAAGGTCAATCCTTGAAATTCACTCTTTTTTTAATGGTAACGAATCCTCTAAATTGGTTAATAGCAAAATTCACCACAGCGAGATACACTCGTATCCGAACCGGGGAAAACCCTCACTTAGGTCGAAGCCCGTGAACACTCGCCCGAAGGCACGACAATGTAGTGAGGTAAAACCCGCTATGTTCAAGGATCGAACTAGTGGTCGCCGCCTACTTGCCTAGTCTCCCATCATCAACATATGCCGCTGAAACTAACTGGTGGGCAGAAATCGAACCTGGGTCACTTGAAACACTAGTTCTCTCCCTTACCACTCCACCACCAGTTCATTGGCAAATATTTTAGATTTTGATTTGTTTTTCAGACTTCAAAATTAATCATCAGTGAAATTTTTAAAATATCAAGTCTGTCGGGTTTTTATGGTATAGGAATCGGTGTACAATTAGGTCGTAAAGTTGGAAAAATTGGTGTAAATTTAGTTTGATGTAGTTGCTTGTCTCAGCCGCCCTTTTCGGGGTTGGCATTGTGAAACTAAAAGAAAGTGAAGTTTTCAAAAAGTTTACGGAATTCATTTCATAGCATTATTTTTTCTCGCAAACAATTACTCATGTTTTGTCAAAATGTGATTTTTTGGTATTGATATATACCTGAAACACTTAGAAAAGTCTCTTACCGACGACAATTGACAAAATCAAGTGGACCAATGGCTTATCTTTCATGGAATGGTAATGGGCCGGGTATTAGTAATCTCAGACCCGTATCCAGTTGTAATTCTTTATCTCATACCCGGCTCGTTACTCTTCGAGTATTTATCGGATAATTACCCGTCGGGTATCAGGCATATCCACGGGTATCGGGTATACCCGTTAATTTCTTAAAAATACCCGTTGAGACAATTTGTAATTTTTACTTAGATGTATATATAATTTACTATTTTAATAACTATAACAAATGAAAATATGATTAAATAATTAATAACTTACAAATCATATTCAGACAACATTTACCAAAACTAACACACATTGAGTGTTATTAAAATCTTTAATGTGCATAGATTGAACATAACTAAACCTAAAATCTTGTATGTGTATATTAAAGTCTTGAAGAAAAACAATCAAAATCTATGAATAAATCCACTAAGAAAATCACTAAAAGAATTAATACATAATAGAAAAAAAAAATTACCTTTACTACAAGAACATCGATGTGATAATAGTGTTGTTGCTTCTTGACTTCTTGTATTATTATTTTATGAGTAGAATAGGAGATGATTCAATTTCAATAAATTGGATGATGCATTTGGCAAATTAGGTGAGAAAATGTGGATATTGATTGATGCGTGTGTAGTGCGATATATTTTAGATGTATATTTAAGCTCTTTTTACACTTTTAGCTAAATTTTAAATTTATAAAAACACGATATTTACTAACACTAAACACACATATGGGCAAGTGCACCCATCGTGGACGTAGTATAGTGTTGGTAAGATACCGAGGTCGTCCAAGGACACAAGAGCTTTTAATACCGGTTTATCCTCAACGTCTAATCAAATCAAAAAGTGAGAAAAATGTTTTAAATTAAGAAAATAAAAACTAACTAAATGCTGAAAAAAATAAAATAAAATAAAAACAGATAGGCAAGATGAATCACTTGGATCCGACACGTGTATTAGTATAACCTTTGATTATTTTCGCACTTTTGCACTTGTTTAAGAGATTATCTTAGTTATTGTAGTAGGCCCCTCTTTTGAAGGCGACGTTACCCTCAACCCAGTAGTTTGAGTCAGCAAGGATACAATCCTAAAGGGTTGGATTATTGAAAGATAATGAATTAAGTTATTAACGCAAATTGTGGTAGGCCCCGCTTTCGGCGGTGACGTTACCCTCGGCTAAGTAGTCTGAGTCAGCAGGGATACAATCCTAAATAGCCGGGTTATAGTATTAATAGTAGTTAACTTATGAGGGGGTCAAAGAGTTTGGATCCCCGCTATCCAATACCTATGGGCATTGAAGGAGATCCTACTAAATTTGACCCAGGTCCCAAGCAGGACCTCTAAACGCTGAACAAGGGCAAGACCCTTACCAAACCGTTCCCTTAACCCCCGACCAGGTACCCAACATACCTCCATATAGACCGTGGAGATATGAATGGTGAAAATCTTTTATTTTATATAGACAGTAAAATAACGCCAAGACACCACGGACAAACGATAAGGAAAGATCACCTTCAACATAAGTAACTAGTTATTAAAGTCATTAATACAAAACCAAATAAAAAGTGCAAAAGATTAAAAATAAAAAGTATTATACTAAACACTTGTCTTCACCAAGTGATGTAAGAGACTTAGGCAAACATGGCCTTGATTGTCAAGAACTCTTACGATCAATCTTGGATCCCGAGACGACTCACACACTCTATGATGGACAATGGATGATGGTGGTGGATGATGGTGTTATGATGGTGGTGGGTGGTGGATGAAGTGTGAGTGATGTGTGTAAAATGCAACACATAAATCACATCAATTAAGGCATAAACTAACCCTTTTTAAGTACTAATGTTGGAAAAAGAGTGTTTTTGTCTTCCTTTTGTATTTTCAGGATGAAATGAGCTCAAAATCACAAAAGAAGCAAAAAGACAACTAATTCTAGCATAAATACAAGAAAATGAACAAAAGTAGACTGCCCGGACCCTCAACGGCACCTCCCAAGGCAAAGAAGAGAAAACAGAGACTGAACACGCCCCGTGTCCAGCGAACACGGGGGCGTGCCCAGGAAGCAGCAGAAAAGACAAACCAGTAGAAGCTTCCATTGCCCACCACGGGGCCGTGTCCAGTGGGCACGGGGGCGTGGTGAAAGTACAGCAGGCGCATTAATTGTAATTGCGAATTACAATTAATGAAGAGAGAGAATGTCAGACGGGCACGGGGGCGTGTCCAACGGACATGGGGCCGTGCCCAGCCTTCTGTTCAGCCTATAAATAGGGGAGCTTGGTTTCATTCTCTTTCATCCCTTGGTACACCACCTCTCTCACACTTCATCCACCACACACCACCACCATAACACCATCATCCACCACCATCATCCATTGTCCATCATAGAGTGTGTGAGTCGTCTCGGGATCCAAGATTGATCGTAAGAGTTCTTGACAATCAAGGCCATGTTTGCCTAAGTCTCTTACATCACTTGGTGAAGACAAGTGTTTAGTATAATACTTTTTATTTTTAATCTTTTGCACTTTTTATTTGGTTTTGTATTAATGACTTTAATAACTAGTTACTTATGTTGAAGGTGATCTTTCCTTATCGTTTGTCCGTGGTGTCTTGGCGTTATTTTACTGTCTATATAAAATAAAAGATTTTCACCATTCATATCTCCACGGTCTATATGGAGGTATGTTGGCTACCTGGTCGGGGGTTAAGGGAACGGTTTGGTAAGGGTCTTGCCCTTGTTCAGCGTTTAGAGGTCCTGCTTGGGACCTGGGTCAAATTTAGTAGGATCTCCTTCAATGCCCATAGGTATTGGATGGCGGGGATCCAAACTCTTTGACCCCCTCATAAGTTAACTACTATTAATACTATAACCCGGCTATTTAGGACTGTATCCCTGCTGACTCAGACTACTTAGCCGAGGGTAACGTCACCGCCGAAAGCGGGGCCTACCACAATTTGCATTAATAACTTAATTCATTATCTTTCAATAATCCAACCCTTTAGGATTGTATCCTTGCTGACTCAAACTACTGGGTTGAGGGTAACGTCGCCTTCAAAAGAGGGGCCTACTACAATAACTAAGATAATCTCTTAAACAAGTGTAAAAGTGCGAAAATAATCAAAGGTTATACTAATACACGTGTCGGATCCAAGTGATTCATCTTGTCTATCTGTTTTTATTTTATTTTATTTTTCAGCATTTAGTTAGTTTTTATTTTTCTTAGTTTAAAACATTTTTCTCACTTTTTGATTTGATTAGACGTTGAGGATAAACCGGTATTAAAAGCTCTTGTGTCCTTGGACGACCTCGGTATCTTACCAACACTATACTACGTCCACGATGGGTGCACTTGCCCATATGTGTGTTTAGTGTTAGTAAATATCGTGTTTTATAAATGTAAAACTTGGCTAAAAGTGTAAAAAGGGGCTTAAATACTCATAAAAAATATATAACACCTAACGCACATCAGTGAGAGAGGTGGTGTGCCAAGGGATGAGATGGAATGAAACCAAGCACTCCTATTTATAGGCTGAACAGAAGGCTGGGCACGGCCCCGTGTCCGCTGGACACGCCCCCGTGCCCGTCTGACACTCTCTCTCCTCATTAATTGTAATTCGCAATTACAATTAATGCGTCTGCTGTACTTTCACCACGCCCCCGTGCCCGCTGGACACGGCCCCGTGGTGGGCAATGGAAGCTTCTATAGGTTTGTCTTTTATGCTGCTTCTTGGGCACGGCCCCGTGTCCGCTGGACACGGGGCGTGTTCAGTCTTCTGCTTTCTCTTCTTTGCCTTGGAGGATGCCGTTGAGGGTCCGGGCAGTCTACTTTTATTCCTTTTCTTGTATTTATGCTAGAATTAGTTGTCTTTTTGCTTCTTTTGTGAATTTGAGCTCATTTCATCCTGAAAATACAAAAGAAAGACAAAAACACTCTTTTTCCAACATTAGTACTTAAAAAGGGTTAATTTTATGCCTTAATTGATGTGATTTATATGTTGCATTTTACACACATCATTGATCATCTGTATCTTTTCTTGGAAATATAATTTTGAAGAGATGACTACTGGTAAGGAGAAGTCTAGACCCTAATACTATAGAGAAGGTAGCGAGTACATGTACTAAGTTTATATATATGGAAATTTATAATATGCTACTTTCGGGTATTATTTAGGTGAATGGGCCAGGTATCGGGCGAGTATCACTTAATCCCATACCCGTACCTGATTTTTTTCCCTTTTTAAACCCGTATTCGGCCCATACTCATCAGGCTTCGGATATACCCGGCCCGTATATTTCGGGTTTCGATTATACCCGTCGAACTTGAGGTTTTTTTTCCATCCTACTTCCAATGCCTTATCTTACAATGCCAAGGGAATTATGAAAACATAGTTTGGTGTTTTCCAAGAATTTGTCACTTGTCTTAAAATATTGAGTTTTTTTTTCTCTTGTGTTCTTTTTTTCAATTTTGAATAACATCTACATATGGAAAGATTCCTTTTAAATATTTTTATTGCTTAAACCCACTCTTGTATCAATGACGATAACCAATAACAGTATAAAAACTAAATTAAGAAGAATGTCACCTCATTTATTCCTGGTAAAAAAAATTGGACAAAACCATTGTGAAAATATATTTACAGGATATAACATTTAGTAATCACTGTATAATGATATGTGTTATGGTATAACACTCTTTCCACGTGACCGGATGCTCCCTCCATGTGGCCGGTAGAGGGGCGTTATATACACCCCCTAGGGGCGTTAGTCTCGGTGAAAACCGGGCATGAGGCAAAAGGCATTAGTGGTTTGCAGACAACTAATCAAAGGTTTAAACAAAATTTTAATTTATATAATTTAATTATTATTTTAATGGGTGGTGAATGGTTAAAATCAATAAAATCATTATGGGATGCAGTGAAAGAAAATGGTATGGTGATGTGTCAGTGTGTAGCAAGTAGTTTATGACGTGACACTAACATGGAGTAAAAAAAATAAACCACATCAAATAGCTTAAAGGAAAATAAAAACCATATAAAAGAAAGAGTAAATTACACTTTATGTTCTTTATGTATTACCAAAATTATGAAAGGTGCCCTTAAAAAAACAATTATAGATTATGTCCAAAATCACTATGTTATGTAACAATTTGTATCCTTTAGAGCTAACCCAGTTAAAAAACTAAATTAACCTCAATCTAATTAAGGGCAAAAAGGTTCATTGACATCTTTGACTCTAAAACTCATATTTGACCTAGATCCATCTTATTTATCTTCTTCCCCAAAATCAATTAGGGTTCTTGATATTACCACAAAACCCACCTCTATCAACCACCTGGAAATCGGGAATCATCACCATGGTCACCGTTCACCTTCACAACCTTCAACCCGTCTCTCGTAAAACCCACCTTTAACATAACTCAAGGTTCCAATCACTGTCGTCGTCATCTTCCTGTCGCCTCTGTTAACAGCTTACGACTTTCTCTAACGCCGGTGATGTTGGTTACTATCGTGAAACACCACCCGGAATCGTTATTACCGCCTAACATATATCTCCTCATACAGTAAGAATCTTCACCTTACCTAAAACCATCATCTACATCACCTCTATTTCCGTCATTGTTCACTACCGTTCCAATCTCAAACCCTCCTTGATAACATTGGCTATAAACGAATAGAAACATGTATAGAAGTGTCACACCCCAACCGATGGCGTAAACATTGGAATGAGACGGACGAGATTGCTCGAGACTTCATAACACTAAATGTGACAAGTATTTAATAACTAATTTCATTTCATTGCTAAGATCAAGTACATTGTTTGAAATACAATACAACAAGTTGAAACAAATTGAATTACAATACAACATGTATTAAAGTTTAAAGTGCCGCATCCTACTTTGTTCCGTGCATCATCATCATAAAAGTCCTGCAACATGTTTTAAAGTATAGTTCAACACAAAAGTATTGGCGAGTATACAAGTTCTGAATACTAGCATATAAGTATAAAAGTTTGAACAATCCACATGACAAACTTACTTATCAAGATTAACGTATAAACTGGCATGTGATTAATCAAGTCAACCCAAAGATTACCACAAACGTTCAAAGACTTAACATGACCTCAAGAATACGGGGGGTGCATTACTCCTATAACGCTATACATGTTAAGGGTAGGCTCGTGCGAAGTTAATGACAAGTTTATCACAAAAAGAATAACCCCAGAATAACTGTCACACCCCAAATTTCCACGTGTCACCGGTGGGCCCGGTGGGGGAGTATCGTGACGTAGTTGATATCATCATAGTCAAACAACACAAATTATAATGCACAGCGGAATCATAAAGATAGATTTATTTCAACAATCAAATTGTAATATTTAAGTATCACAAGTAGTTGAAACAGATCCACAGGCGGATAAAAAAATAAAAAGGAAAACTGTTCAACAGATAATGGCATCCAAGCTTGCGAGACTCTAACGATGCTAAGGAGTGGCCAGCCTATTACGCGTAGAACCTGCACTTAATCTTTTTGGGGAAAATACGTCAGTTTACACTGGTAAATACAATTTATCTGACTCATTTTGAAAAGGTTTTAAAAATTGATTTGAATGCACAAGGCACAAAACTTTTTATAACTTGGGATAATTAATCAATTTTAAACTTGTAAAAGAATTACATGTGCGTTTAGTCGCCCGGTTCGTGCCGGGTTTAAGATTAATAGACACACCACATAGTATAAAACCGCGGCGGGAAACCAACGGTTATACCTTAATAAATATGGACACATTGTCGGGTGTACGCCTACACCCGCGTGTCAAGGTCGTGGCCATTTCATGAATGATGGCAAGGATATCCGGGACATGGTCATTAAGCTCCCAAAGGCGTAAAACAAACAAAACCAATTTTCAAACGGGTCATCTTGATAATACTTAACCACTAATCGGTTAAGGTCAAATGCCCGACCAAGCGATATTTTATATACCGTACCCCAAGCCCGTATAAGGGAAAATAAGTTAAAAGTATTTACCTTTGCAAGTATAATTCACAACAAGCAAGTGCACGTATCTTTTACTGGATCTCCTATTCTGGAACGAAGGTTTAAAATAACCTATTAGAATCCTAACGGGTCTTTAATTTAGCCTAAGCTTAGACCGGTTAGCTTTAATAAAAGAATACGGTTCAATCGCATGGAAGGCGAAGACCGGATTAGAATGTGGTTTAGACCCAACAAGTTTGGAGTTGTATAATATGGGCAAACTAAACACATTCTGGATTTTGAGACAAAGATGATATGGTTTGACCCGTTTCGGCTAATATGCGTAAACTAGTTACATAAGCCGATCCGAATGCGAAAGTGCGTAACGGGTAACCATATAAATCATATACAAGTTTCCTGAGGTTATATGCCCTAAATATGTTGTGACATCAGTAAGATATGTCCAATTATGCCCAAAATAAGTTTAAACTCAAATTATGCATCATAAGGGCGTTTTGATCATTTTAAAGGGTAAAATAGAGTTAAACCAGTAATCTGAGTTACATATCTGAATAAATTAGTAAATATACTTAGTTTACTATGCTATAACAGCATAGTATCAAATATATGTGAATTTTATAGTTATAACCATCCTATGCACCGAAAGGGCATTTTGGTAATTCCACATAAGCTTAAAAGGTCAAAACTGGAAATCTGAGTTTGGAACTTTTAGCTTACTGTTATAATATAAAATTTTACTGAATATATCAGTAGGTATCAACCCTTATATGTATAAGCTAGTTTAAATACATACTATGTAGTAAAAATGCCTAACGAGGCGATTTGGAGCCAATTCCGGTTTTGAAAGAAAAGCTGATGTTTTTATAATTCCAGAAGGCTCAAAATAATATATTTAACATAATAATCAGTAGAAAAAGGTTTGAGGTCAAAAGGATTTATAAAACTCATTTTATAGTCTAAAAGGGCATAACCGGCAATAACCGATTTAAGCTTAGAACTCTAGGTTATGCTCAACCTAAAAATAAATAAAAATCTTTAAAAATCCCAAAATATTATTATATATCAGTGGGTATAAAGTTCGATATAAAAATTTGGGTTTAGATAGGCTATATGCTAATTATGCTAATTAATTACTTAAGAAAGCTTCTAATTACGTTAATGAGCATAACTCTTAATCTAGACCTCAAACTGATGTCAACTTTTAGGTACAAGTTTATAATTCAGTAACTAAGATGTCTACCCTTTTATATTTTCAAAAATCACATTTTTTGGTCATTTGGGCATAATGGTCAACATATGGGCATTTAACGGAAACTTGCATAATAATTAGACAACTAGTGAACCAAGCCATATAATCACAGAGGGTTATACTAACATGTAACTAGGTCCAAAAGAAGTTCTAAGGCAATCCTAAACTTGACTAAAACGGGTCAAAACTGAAAGTCAAAGCGAAAGTTAAACTATGCGACTTTCGGTTCTAAACCGGGTCTAAACAGAAAATTGTCAAGTTGAACATGTTGGGACATGTTCTTACATTAGTTACCAAGTTATATTAATGATCAAACAGGTTGCAAGTATCCTACATTGCTAATTATGAGTTAATTTGGATTTAAGCATTCTGTTAACTTTTTAAAGTAAGCTTTGACTCGACAATTATCATGGTTAGAGTGGGAATCTGGAAATACCCTTTTAAGGGTTTGTTGCCCACATAATTACCTACTTATAGGTATTTTTAATTCGAGATTTGACTGAGTAATTATTGACTAATCTCGAAGTCAAACCTTAATTACGACGGTTTGACTTTTAGCTAATTAATTAAGCTAAAATGGATTAAGGGAGGTTAAGGACACTTACAAGAGTCCTAAGATTGCTTATGGAACCTAAGAAAATTTGATTGCTGTCCAAGAGCTCCAGAGAATGCCTTGAGTGCAATAAAGAATGAGCAAGTCCCTTTCTTCACAACTTAAGTCCTTATATAGTGAACAAATGAGCTCAAGATCAAGATATGCAAGTCTAGGATGGTTACAAGATCATCCCATGTGTCCCTAATAGGCTAAATACTGCCTAGCAAGTCCCTGGTTTCGAAAACCATATAGTTAAGGCGGTGCAACAGGCTGAACAGGCAGCTGTCCATTTTCTGCTGCCAGCGACAGGCTTACGGACCGTAAGCCTAAGCTCTTGCGGTCCGTATGCAGCTCTTACGGACCGTATGCTGAAATGGTTGCGGTCCGTAACCGACCTTTGCTGAAATCGCCCAGATATGCGTCTTACGGACCGTAAGCCATAACCCTTACGGTCCGTAACCGATGGTCTGAGGCCAAAAATTTTGCAAACTTTCAAGCCTTGACCATGCATTCTTACAAGTCCGAATTCTCATGCTATCCTTTTTAGTTGTGGGTCCTTTTTGCTCAGCCATTGCATGCTTGCATGCCCCTTACATGTTTTTGGATCTTGTGGGAAGATGGAATTGACGGAAATAACAAGAACAAGTCTTAGATTCTCACAATTGAAGAATATGCTTAATTAAATTATTTCCAACTCCCTTTACAAGGATTTAATTCAGGATTTTAGCAGTAACACTCCTAATAACCCAATTTCCATATAAAAGATAGGAATTTTATTTATTTAGAAACAACCGGCTAGATGTTAGATGCTTATCATAACGATTTAAGGATCTTGGGATTTATGATTCGGGTCGCTCAGAGGTGTTCCAATTAACATGTCGCCCTTGGGTCGTTCGGAGGTATCTTTAATAACATGACGCCCTTTTTAAATCCTACCATACATCTTTTATTTGGTCCGGGTTCCTGACACGTTTGTCCCTCATGACACGTTTCTTTATTTTATTGGGCAAGAATTTCCGAGGTGTTACAATAACGAATCAAGTATAACATATTAGCATGCAGGTATTGGATTGTTATGTAATTGCATAAAGAATGTGTTTGTATAAGTTTGTATAATGTAGACATGTTGCACTCAAAAGTGTAAACGAAAAAGGGTGTCGAGTATACCCACAAGTTTGCAAAAGCTTTCCGATAATCCGTGAGTGACGAGTTGTTTGAGGGTGGGGAATCGAAGGTAAGGTTATATGGTGTTTATGGAGTAGTTAGATTCAGGATCTAGAATTTGAGTACTAAAGTATGTATGCATAAAAGTATATATAGTCTAAGTACTCGTTTTGACACTAAGTCGCATGTGATTTCATGGGTCTTAGTTTGCCCATTAGAATCAACAACAAGAGATTTAGAATCGTAGATAAAGTAGCCTAGGTTTATGACGAATAATCATAAGCCGATTATCATCATAAATTCGGCCATGTTCATATATATATATATATATATATATATATATATATAGTCATAATAATAATAATCCTAAGCTAAGTCCATCATGAGTTTCATAGATTGTCATATAAGTCAAGCATGGAGGATTAACCTCATTGTATGATTCACCACTATACAAATCATCACAAGGATGATTCGGAGGGTCATGAATGACAAGAGATAAACAACTAACTAATACATTATCAAGTAGCCAAGTAAGACCTAATCCGGGTGAACCACCACAACATGGAAAGAGTTAACTAAGTGTTGGAGGCTAGACGGGGTCATATTACTTTGAGACTAGAAAGCTACTTGAGTTAAAGAAATAAAAACACCAAGTGAGGTGTGGAACAAGTTAGGATAGCCCAAGCTTCCAAGGTTCACACTTTCACCAAAGCACAAGTCTTGCCATATGAACTATGGTAGACTTGGATGGTTTCCATCACTTGTAGGTTGTCTTAAACCTTAATAAACAGAAATTTTAGAGGGTATTTGCACCTCTAAACTCGTAGGAATCAAGCTCTAACAAGTTCCATAACCATAGATAGGTTTAGGATGATGTTAGGCATAAGATCCTTGAAGAAAAGTTGAGTTCATGAAAAGTTAATCACAGGTCTTCCAAAACAGAAAGTTTGGACCTCAAAATGGTGTTGTTCCACCTTGGTTTACCATGGTAAACCTGTGGAAATATTACTAGAGGTGTTTCAAGCCTTGTAGAAGAAGAAATGATGAAGAAACGTTGAAGAAAAGTGAGTTTGAACTCACTTTTGTACTAGACTAGATCGGGACCTGATAATTGAGTGTCTCCTTTTAGGCGGTCACGAATCCCCGGCCGCTTTTAGGCGGTCACGAATCTGGACAATCTTGTCCGTCGTTTCAAAGACTAGATCGGGACCTGATAATTGAGTGTCTCCTACTTCTGCCCAACAAATAGGCGTTCTGCACTTCCTACCATATAATGCCTCAAAAGGCGCAGCCTGAATGCTGGTATGATAGCTATTGTTGTAGGAGAACTCGACCAAAGGTAGGTGCCTATCCCAACTACCTCCTAAATCAATCACACATGCACGAAGCATGTCTTCCAAGGTCTGGATGGTACGCTCACTTTGCCCATCCGTCTGAGGATGGTAAGCCATACTAAAATTTAATTGCGTGCCCAGAGACTGTTGGAAACTTTTCCAAAAATGAGATGTGTATCTAGTATCCCTATCAGATATAATAGATACTGGTACCCCATGCAGGGACACGATTTTATCAACGTACAGTTGGGCCAACATGTCTGAACTGTAAGTCTCCTTAATGGGTAGGAAATATGCTGACTTAGTCAGTCTGTCAACTATGACCCATATAGTATCATTTCCTTTCTGTGTCTTTGGCAACTTGGTGATGAAATCCATCGTCACCATTTCCCATTTCCAAGTGGGAATTTCAGGTTGTTGTAGCAAACCTGACGGCTTCTGATGCTCAGCCTTGACTTGAGCACACGTCAGACATTTAGCTACATAGGCAGCTATAGACTTATTCAAGCCTATCCACCAATAATTTGCCTTCAAATCCTGGTACATCTTATCGGCTCCAGGATGAACGAAATATTTGGAACTGTGGGCTTCCTGAAGGATGACGTCCTGAAGTCCTCCATAAACAGGAACCCATATTCTTCCATTTAACCTTAAAATTCCGTCTTTACCATAGATAGGATAACTGCTCTTCAGTCACTCCTAAGTTTTCCTCAGGATAATTAGCTTCTAGCACAGCTTCCTTCTGTGCAGCTAACAACCTCTCATTCAAGTTATTCTTGATTTCAATGCTCTTGGCATTGATCCTTATCGGCTTTACTCTTTCTTTTCTGCTCAAGGCATCTGCGACTACATTAGCCTTGCCTGGATGGTATCTTATTTCACAATCATAATCGTTCAAAGTTTCCATCCAGCGTCGCTGCCTCATGTTCAAATCCTTCTGATTGAACAGATGCTGAAGGCTTTTGTGATCAGAATAGATCACACACTTAGTTCCATACAGATAATGCCTCCAAAGCTTAAGTGCGAACACAAGGGCACCCAACTCCAAGTCATGGGTGGTGTAATTCTTCTCATGCACCTTTAACTGTCTTGAAGCGTAGGCAATGACCTTGCTTTTTTTGCATTAACACACAACCCATCCCGGTGTGTGATGCATCACAGTAAACTACAAACTCTTCAATTCCATCAGGCAATGTCAACACAGGAGCATTGCTCAACTTCTGCTTCAAAATGTCGAAAGATTCCTGCTGCTTAGGCCCCCAATTGAACTTGCTATTCTTGCGAGTGAGAAGAGTCAGGGGTACTGCAATACTTGAGAAGTTTTCAATGAAGCGTCTGTAGTATCCTGCCAATCCTAAGAAACTGCGAATCTCCGTAGGCGTCTTTGGCTCTTGCCAGTTCATGACAGCTTCAACCTTAGTGGGATCCACTTGGATACCACGCTCACTCACAACATGTCCAAGAAATTGGACTTCTCGAAGCCAGAACTCACACTTAGAAAATTTGGCATAGTGTGACAACTCGAATTCCCAAGATTTCTATTTCGCATCTATTGCACGTTCTTGTATTGCTTAGTTGATTGATTTCACAATTAATTGCTATGGAATTGTATGCGTTTAAATACAATGAAGTGTATTATGTGGTTATGCATGGTTATGTATTACTTGTGAACGATTTGACAAATACTTGAATGTGGTGGTGAAACTGTAAATTGTATATCTTGTGCATGAGATATGTGATAGATAATTCCTTAGGGTGTTTTGTGTGAATAGTGAAACTTTAACAACTTAAAACCCTAATCTCCTCCCTAATCTTTCACTAATCATTCTCAAGAATCAAAAACACGTACTTTCACCTCCTCTAATCCTCTCTACAACACCTTCTCATCATTCTTGGATTCACAAGTTCTTGGCATCAAGTTTGATTATCAATCCATCTAGAATCAAATCAAGGTAAGTGTTTAATCATTGTTTGCGATTAATTGTTGATTGATTGGTGCATGAAAACCCTAGTTCCTCATATTATACTCTGTGATTTTGGGTTGATGATGGATAATTGTGATTATGATGATGATTAACTGCATAATTGATAGATTGTTCTTGAGATGATTACTGTTGCTTGACATCGATCAGTTGATTTTGATTCTGCCGTCAGTGTGTATGATATTAGGGTTTTGATAATATAGAACATAACTGATTTGATATTCTTGATCCTGTGAAACGTATTGTTAATGTCTGAGTTTGTAACCTTTATGTGTATAAGAGTCTGAGTTTATTACTTGAATGTTACCTGAGTTTATTACTTGAATGTTACCCGAGTTTCATGCTTGAATGTTGCCTGAGTTTATACTTGATTGTGGACCGAGTTTTATAAAGAAATAAGATTGTCCGAGGTTGCATTAAAGGGGTCTTGTCCGACTTTTCAAACAACATCAAAGGGTCTGATCTTATCTTTGTTATACTATGTGTCCGAGTTTGTTTAGGGACTTGATTGGTCCGACTTTAATCATGTTATATGGTCCGAGTTTAATCCATCAGGTGATGTCCGAGTTTATTCAAGAACAAACAAGGTCCGAGTTTAATTAGTTAGTGAGGGGTCCGAGTTTAAGTGGTTGATCATGTCCGAGTATGTTAATGTATAGTGGTCCGAGTATGTTAATAAAGGTGGTCCGAATTTGTTGAAAGAGAATGTTCAGGTCCGAAGTTGTTATGTGAATGCTTATAGTCCGAGTTTAACAAATGGTATATTGTCTGAGTTTAATGAATACACATGGTCCGAGTTTATTGATTTGTCATGGGCCGACTTTAATGTGATGTATAGAGGACCGAGTTTATAGATGAATAATGGACCGAGTTTATATTTATTATGTGTGGACAGAGTTTATAACCCCTTTCATGTCCGAGTTTGTGTGTTTCATGTGTGATGAGTTTGGTTTGGTCCGAGGTTAATATGATCTAGCATGCCCGACTTTAATAAGTTTATAAGTAGTCCGACGTTTAAACAGGGGAAGCCCCCCCCATACTTGTCTGAGTTATAGAAGGGCAAGGCCCTGTCTGTCTGTCTGTCTGATGTTATGTGATGTTTAAATTGAATCAATGAGCTGCATACTATATAATGATTAATCTGTTAAACTTATTAACGATGATAACATGTTCAGTATGTTATCAGTGGTAACCAGGTTAACAATTACGTTAGATTAAACTGTGTAATCAAGATGCGACGCATGAACTATATGAATATGATTAACTGTTTAAGTGATGTATGATTCTGTATATGATTGTATGATACTGAATGCAACAGTATAATCCTGCATGAATGAACGATCTATGCATACAATAAGCACACAAAACACAGTCTCTTGAATGTCAATGATTTGTAAACCGTAATTTGATGCAAACACTTACATCGTATCATATGCAACACATCCTAGGTCGTGTGTTACGGACTTAGAGATTTATAAACCCTAGAAGCAATAACATACCGAGCAAACCAAGGTGAGTTCACACAGCCAAGGCATGGGGTTCCCAGGGTGGGAATGGGATTTGATTATTTACTGGTACATATCTACACGGGAACGTAGTGTTGTGATTTGATGAACTATGGTACAAACACCACTGTTGGAACTACTACTAGACTAGTAACACTTATTGAACTGATCTTCGCACACCTGCCAAGGGTTGGCCGCGATATTATGACTGACTTCGCACACCTGCCTTTGGAAGGCCGCGAACTGTAATCTACTAATCTTCGCACACCTGCCTGGTAGGCCGCGATACAAATAAACCTAGTCTAGGATACTCGGGATGAACAGTCCCCTAATATCTTCGCATACCTGCCTGGGAGGCCGCGATGGAAACCAATACGATACATGACATAACGAACGAACATACTGCTACTCACACTATACTATTACTGAACTGTTAACTGTGAACTCGCTCAACTAGTTGTTGACTCTCTGCTGCATGCCTTGCAGGATATTAGGTACATATGGAGCTTGCACAGGGAGGAGCAGGTCGTTGTGGAGATTGGATCGTGGATGTTATGCTATACTTACAACACTTGAACTATTTACATACATTGGATTTCATTATTACGCTTCCGCTACTTAAATTATGTTTTGTTGGAACATCAATCGTATTGAATAATTGGTTTACATTTATTATACTTGACATTAACTACATGTTCGATATGATTGGTGGCTTGATCCTGGTCAGTCACGCTCCCAAGCGGTGATACTCCGCAGGTGGATTTTGGGGGTGTGACAGATTGGTATCAGAGCCATTGGTTATAGAGAACTTGGTTTTAATATGGGAAAAACGTTTTTATTAAAACCAGACTATAACCAGAACAGTGCTCTCAACGATCCACAACGACGCTTCGCTCCACGTGCAAGACTCGACATCCTAGGTAATAAGGTTTATGTTTGTTACCTGCTTGCTAGAACTGCAAAGAACTTTGCTCGTAGTATGCTTACATTACTTTGCTCACTACTTGTTATTGCTTGAGAACACTTACGTGCTTACACTCTTCTGTCATCGCACTATTCGCGAACTTTTCTCACTTATGTTGCCTTTGATGTGAAGATCAATGGCCGCACGAATTAACATGACTCAAGCCCAGTTAGAGGCTCTCATTGCTGCGGCAGTTGCAGCCGCTCAAGCAGGTAGTATACCCTGCAGTATAGACACTAGGATCTTTAGATCCTACATTAATTCTCGTATTTAACTTTGCCCTATTCGTACACAATAGGTCAACCCGCTCAGCAACAACCTGTGTGCACCTTCAAGAATTTCATGGATTGTCGTCCTAACATGTTCAGTGGCACGGAGGGAGCAGTTGGACTCCTCCACTGGTTTGAAAAGCTCGAGTCAGTTTTCGAGATGTGTGAATGCCCTGAGGCTCGCAGGGTGAAGTTCGCTACTGGCACACTTGAAGGGATTGCGCTCACTTGGTGGAACGCACAAGTGCAGATCTTAGGGTTGGCAGCTGCTAACGCCACACCCTGGAATGATTTCAAAGAACTGATCAAGAGGGAATACTGCACTAGAGAAGACATTCACAAGTTGGAGGACGAGTTGTATAATCTGAAAATGGTTGGATCAGAGATTGAAGCGTATACTAAACGGTCAAATGAGCTGGCCGTGCTGTGTCCAACTATGGTGGACCCTCCATACAAGCGTATTGAGTTGTATCTCAAAGGTTTGGCACCAGAAATACAGAGCCACGTTACCTCGGCTAACCTCAACAACATCCAGGAAATCCAGCGTCTCGCTCATCGCATCACCGATCAGGCAGTGGATCAGAATAAACTGCCTAAGCGCGTCAGCGCTACTGCTACAGTCACTCCTTCAGCTACTCCCGTTACCCTCAGTGACAACAAGAGGAAATGGGAGGGGGATTCCAGCAAGGGATCGGTTTCTGTTCAGTCTCAGCAGCGCAAGACAAATGACTATCAGAACTCGAGTCAGCAATCATCTGGCAGTCAGGGGCAGGGTGGATATCGGGGAATTCACCCATTGTGTAATAAGTGCAACCGACACCACAGCGGAAGATGTCGCAGGGAACAATGTCAAAGATGCCTCAAGATGGGTCATGAGGCTAAGGATTGTAGAAGCTCTCGGCCAGCAAATCAGAACCAGCAACTTCCGCCACCAGTTCCTCAAAACCCGCAGCAGCAGCAACCACAGCGTGGAAACCGGGGATGTTTCCAGTGTGGGGCAGAAGGTCATTACAAACGCGATTGTCCTCAGTTGAACCAGAACCAGAACCGCAACAATAATCAGGGCAACGGGAACAACAACAACAACAACGGGGGAAACAACAACAACAATGGCAACGAGGCAAGAGGTCGAGTTTTCATGTTAGGAGGAGGAGACGCAATGAACGATATTTAAACTTACAACTTATCTTGGGTTTTCATTATTATGTTTATGCTACTCAAACAAAGTTTGGTTTGAACATCAATTGTATTGGGTTTTATGAATTATTTTAACTTCTATATTTTATGTTTGATATGATGGATGGTTTGATATTATTGAGCGCACCTGCCGTGTTTATGGACCTTATGAACCGGGTGTGCAAACTCTATTTTGACAAATTCGTCATCGACGACATTCTGATCTACTCCAAGAGTCAGGAGGAGCACGAGCAGCACTTACGTCTTATCTTGGAAACCCCTTCGAAAGGAGCAAATATACGCAAGGTTTTCTAAGTGCGACTACTGGCTACGTGAGGTCCACTTCTTAGGCCATGTGGTGAACAGGGATGGAATTCACGTCGATCCATCCAAGGTAGATTCGATCAGGAACTGGCCTGCACCGCGTACACCGACAGAAATACGCCAATTCTTGGGTTTGGTGGGATACTACAGGCGGTTTATCAAAGACTTCTCCAAGATCGCGCAGCCGCTTACTATGATGACACAGAAGGGTGCCACCTACCGTTGGGGAGATTCCCAATAGACCGCTTTTCAGTACCTTAAGGATAGGCTTTGCAGCGCACCTATCCTCTCATTGCCAGAGGGCATAGATGACTTCGTGGTTTACTGTGACGCATCCATCCAGGGTCTTGGGTGGTGTTAATGCAGCGCAACAAGGTTATTGCTTACGCTTCACGTCAACTCAAGGTTCACGAGCGGAACTACACGACGCACGATTTAGAGCTGGGAGCTGTTGTTTTCACGCTTAAGATATGGCGACACTACCTGTACGGTACCAGGTGCACGATTTACACCGATCACAGGAGTCTCGAGCATATTCTTAAGCAAAAGGAGTTGATCATGCGTCAACAGAGATGGATTGAACTACTAAACGACTACGAATGTGCCATCAAGTATCATCCAGGCAAGGCCCATGTTGTAGCCGACGCCCTCAGTCGAAAGGACACCCTACCTAAGCGCGTGCGAGCATTACAGCTTACTATTCAGTCCAGTCTTCCTGCACGGATACGAGCTGCTCAGATAGAAGCACTAAAACCCGAAAACGTCAAGGCTGAAGCTTTACGTGATTCAAGGCAACGAATGGAACAAAAGGAAGACGGCGCCTACTATGTAACAGGACGTATTGGGTTCTACCCTATGGCGATCTACGAGAGCTTGTGATGGACGAAGCACACAAGTCTCGCTACTCGGTACATCCAGGGTCGGATAAAATGTACCACGACATTAGAACTACATATTGGTGGCCTAGTATGAAGGCTCACATCGCTACTTACGTCGGCAAATGTTTGACTTGTGTGTGGGTCAAGACAGAGTACCAGAAACCCTCAGGCCTACTTCAACAGCCTAAGATACTTCAGTGGAAATGGGAAGAAATTTCCATGGACTTTGTTACGGGTTTACCTAGATCTCAGCGTGGGAATGATACTATATGGGTGATCGTGGATCGACTCACCAAGTCTGCACACTTCCTGGCTATTAAGGAAACGGATAAGTTCTCCACTCTCGCAGACATTTACCTTAAAGAAGTTGTTTCGAGGCACGGGGTGCCCACCTCTATTATTTCGGATCGGGATGCACGATTCACGTCAGAACCATGGCCAGCGATGCACAAATCTTTCGGCTCACGATTAGGCATGAGCACAGCGTATCACCCTCAGACGGATGAGCAGTCTGAGCGCACGATTCAAACTCTAGAAGACATGCTTCGAGCGTATGTTATCGATTTCGGCAACAGCTGGGAAAAGCACTTCCCTTTTAGTGGAGTTTTCATACAATAACAGTTATCACACCAGCATTCAAGCCGCTCCATTCGAGGCATTGCACGGACGTAAATGCCGGTCACCTCTCGGTTGGGCAGAGGTGGGGGATAGTTAGATTACAGGCCCAGAAATGGTAGTTGACGCTACCGAACGAATTGCACAGATACGACAACGCATGGCGGCAGCTCGCGATCGTCAGAAAAGCTACGCAGTCAAGCGTAGCAAGTCTTTGGAAATTTCAGGTCGGGGACCGGGTGTCATTAAAAGTCTCACCCTAGAAGGGTGTGGTTCGATTTGGTAATCGAGGCAAACTCAATCCACGGTATGTTGGACCGTTCGAAATCACTGAAAGAATAGGCCAAGTAGCCTACAGACTAAACCTAACAGCTGAACTCGGTGCAGTTCACAATGTAATTCACGTGTCGAATCTGAAGAAGTGCTTGTCAGATGAGACCCTCACAGTTTCTTTTAAGGAACTCACTATCGACGAGCGGTTGCAGTTCGTCGAGGAACTAGTTGAAATCACGGACCGGGATGTTAAGGTCCTCAAAAGCAAGAGAATCCCTCTTGTTCGAGTTCGTTGGAACTCCCGACGTGGCCCAGAGTACACCTGGGAACGCGAAGACCAGATGACAGAAAAGTACCCCAGTTATTCGAAACCAATGCAACCACTACTGAGGCTGAAGCTACTACTACTGAATTTCGGGACGAAATTCCAAATCAACGGGGGGATGATGTGACACCCCAGGAAAACCAGTAAACGATACAGCTTACCTAGCTTCCTCAGTGAGTGCGTACCAAATTTCGGGACGAAATTTCTTTCAAGTTGGGGATAATGTGACAACTCGAATTCCCAAGATTTCTATTTCGCATCTATTGCACGTTCTTGTATTGCTTAGTTGATTGATTTCACAATTAATTGCTATGGAATTGTATGCGTTTAAATACAATGAAGTGTATTATGTGGTTATGCATGGTTATGTATTACTTGTGAACGATTTGACAAATACTTGAATGTGGTGGTGAAACTGTAAATTGTATATCTTGTGCATGAGATATGTGATAGATAATTCCTTAGGGTGTTTTGTGTGAATAGTGAAACTTTAACAACTTAAAACCCTAATCTCCTCCCTAATCTTTCACTAATCATTCTCAAGAATCAAAAACACGTACTTTCACCTCCTCTAATCCTCTCTACAACACCTTCTCATCATTCTTGAATTCACAAGTTCTTGGCATCAAGTTTGATTATCAATCCATCTAGAATCAAATCAAGGTAAGTGTTTAATCATTGTTTGCGATTAATTGTTGATTGATTGGTGCATGAAAACCCTAGTTCCTCATATTATACTCTGTGATTTTGGGTTGATGATGGATAATTGTGATTATGATGATGATTAACTGCATAATTGATAGATTGTTCTTGAGATGATTACTGTTGCTTGACATCGATCAGTTGATTTTGATTCTGCCGTCAGTGTGTATGATATTAGGGTTTTGATAATATAGAACATAACTGATTTGATATTCTTGATCCTGTGAAACGTATTGTTAATGTCTGAGTTTGTAACCTTTATGTGTATAAGAGTCTGAGTTTATTACTTGAATGTTACCTGAGTTTATTACTTGAATGTTACCCGAGTTTCATGCTTGAATGTTGCCTGAGTTTATACTTGATTGTGGACCGAGTTTTATAAAGAAATAAGATTGTCCGAGGTTGCATTAAAGGGGTCTTGTCCGACTTTTCAAACAACATCAAAGGGTCTGATCTTATCTTTGTTATACTATGTGTCCGAGTTTGTTTAGGGACTTGATTGGTCCGACTTTAATCATGTTATATGGTCCGAGTTTAATCCATCAGGTGATGTCCGAGTTTATTCAAGAACAAACAAGGTCCGAGTTTAATTAGTTAGTGAGGGGTCCGAGTTTAAGTGGTTGATCATGTCCGAGTATGTTAATGTATAGTGGTCCGAGTATGTTAATAAAGGTGGTCCGAATTTGTTGAAAGAGAATGTTCAGGTCCGAAGTTGTTATGTGAATGCTTATAGTCCGAGTTTAACAAATGGTATATTGTCTGAGTTTAATGAATACACATGGTCCGAGTTTATTGATTTGTCATGGGCCGACTTTAATGTGATGTATAGAGGACCGAGTTTATAGATGAATAATGGACCGAGTTTATATTTATTATGTGTGGACAGAGTTTATAACCCCTTTCATGTCCGAGTTTGTGTGTTTCATGTGTGATGAGTTTGGTTTGGTCCGAGGTTAATATGATCTAGCATGCCCGACTTTAATAAGTTTATAAGTAGTCCGACGTTTAAACAGGGGAAGCCCCCCCCATACTTGTCTGAGTTATAGAAGGGCAAGGCCCTGTCTGTCTGTCTGTCTGATGTTATGTGATGTTTAAATTGAATCAATGAGCTGCATACTATATAATGATTAATCTGTTAAACTTATTAACGATGATAACATGTTCAGTATGTTATCAGTGGTAACCAGGTTAACAATTACGTTAGATTAAACTGTGTAATCAAGATGCGACGCATGAACTATATGAATATGATTAACTGTTTAAGTGATGTATGATTCTGTATATGATTGTATGATACTGAATGCAACAGTATAATCCTGCATGAATGAACGATCTATGCATACAATAAGCACACAAAACACAGTCTCTTGAATGTCAATGATTTGTAAACCGTAATTTGATGCAAACACTTACATCGTATCATATGCAACACATCCTAGGTCGTGTGTTACGGACTTAGAGATTTATAAACCCTAGAAGCAATAACATACCGAGCAAACCAAGGTGAGTTCACACAGCCAAGGCATGGGGTTCCCAGGGTGGGAATGGGATTTGATTATTTACTGGTACATATCTACACGGGAACGTAGTGTTGTGATTTGATGAACTATGGTACAAACACCACTGTTGGAACTACTACTAGACTAGTAACACTTATTGAACTGATCTTCGCACACCTGCCAAGGGTTGGCCGCGATATTATGACTGACTTCGCACACCTGCCTTTGGAAGGCCGCGAACTGTAATCTACTAATCTTCGCACACCTGCCTGGTAGGCCGCGATACAAATAAACCTAGTCTAGGATACTCGGGATGAACAGTCCCCTAATATCTTCGCATACCTGCCTGGGAGGCCGCGATGGAAACCAATACGATACATGACATAACGAACGAACATACTGCTACTCACACTATACTATTACTGAACTGTTAACTGTGAACTCGCTCAACTAGTTGTTGACTCTCTGCTGCATGCCTTGCAGGATATTAGGTACATATGGAGCTTGCACAGGGAGGAGCAGGTCGTTGTGGAGATTGGATCGTGGATGTTATGCTATACTTACAACACTTGAACTATTTACATACATTGGATTTCATTATTACGCTTCCGCTACTTAAATTATGTTTTGTTGGAACATCAATCGTATTGAATAATTGGTTTACATTTATTATACTTGACATTAACTACATGTTCGATATGATTGGTGGCTTGATCCTGGTCAGTCACGCTCCCAAGCGGTGATACTCCGCAGGTGGATTTTGGGGGTGTGACATAGAGCTTTTCTTGTCGAAGCAGTTTCAGAATGCAACGGAGATGCTTCTCGTGGTCAGCTTGATTCTTCGAGTAGATGAGAATGTCGTCAATAAAGACGATGACAAATTTATCCAGATAAAGCTTGCACACGCGATTCATGAGATCCATGAATGCGGCCAGTGCGTTAGTGAGCCCAAAAAGCATCACTAGGAACTCGTAATGACCATAACGAGTCCTAAACGCAGTTTTGTGTACATCTTCATCCTTGACCTTCAATTGGTGGTAGCCTGACCGTAGATCAATCTTGGAAAAGTAGCTCGCTCCTAGAAGCTGGTCGAACAGATCGTCGATCCTGGGCAGAGGATACCTATTCTTGATAGTTACCTTGTTAAGCTCACGGTAGTCGATGCACAAGCGCATTGAACCATCTTTCTTTTTGACAAATAAGATTGGTGCTCCCCATGGAGACGAACTAGGTCTAATAAAACCTTTGGCTAGCAGATCATCTAGCTGCGTCCTCAATTCCTTCATTTCTGTTGGTGCTAGCCTATAAGGCGCTCTCGCAATAGGTGCAGCTCCTGGAACGATGTCAATTCTGAATTCCACTTGGCTATCTGGTGGCAACCCAGGTAGTTCTTCCGGGAAAACTTCGAGGTAGTCAGAGATGACTGGAATATCTTCAATCTTGGGTTTCTCCTCATCAATGGTTACCTGTGCCATATAAATGACACAACCCTTCTTCAAACATCTGGATGCCTTCAGCATAGTCACTTGCTCAGGCAATCCATGCTGAGTATCTCCCTGAATGGTAAGTGGTTCACCAGACGGAGTCTTGATCACCACTTGTTTCTTGTTGCACACTATCTGAGCTTGGTTACGCGATAACCAATCCATGCCTATTACTATGTAGAATCCGGCTAGCTTAAAGGGTAATAAGGACAGAGGAAAAGAGTGGTTCCTAATGGATATGACACATCCATCTAACACAGTCGAAACTATTTCCATGGTTCCATCAGCTAATTCCACCTCATATTTCACACTTAAGGCTTTAACAGGTGATCTTAACAACTCACAAAACTTATTATCTACAAAGGATTTATCTGCTCCATAATCAAACAATACTCTTGCGAAAACATCATTAATGAGAAACGTACCGGTTATGACGTTGTCATTCTGGATGGCTTCCTGAGCATTCATTTGAAAGACCCTGGCGTTGGTCTTTTTCCCTTCCTCAGCTTTCTTTGCCAGTTTTGGGCAGTTGGTCTTGATATGTCCTTTTTCGTTGCAACTATAACAAGTTGCATCCTTCAGCTTTTTGCATTCAAGGGTCCTGTGCTCCGAGGACTTGCAAATCCCACATGCCTTAGGCTGGGATTGGGACTTCTGCTCAAACCTGCACCTCCCGAAATGGTGCTTCTTGCAAATCTTGCACTTGGGTCTATCACCCGATTGTTGATCACTTTTCTTAGATCCCGACCCTTTCTTGTGGTCGTTGTTTCCTTTACGCTTCTTATCTGAGCGTCGTGAACCATCATCTTCACGCTTTCTCTTCTCGGTATCCGCATTTCTCAGTGATCTCTGTCTAACTGCGTCTAGTGTGAGGGACAGAGATATGTCAGCTACTGATCTGAATGTAGCGGGCCGAGAGGCCTTGACGCTTGCTTTTATCTCTGGGGCCAAACCCCCAATGAAACGTGCTATCCTCTTCGATTCGGGGGTCACTAGGTAAGGAACCAACCGTGACAGAGTGTTGAAGCTCGTGAGATAAGCCTGGCAGTCCAGGTTCTTCATGACCAGAGATAGAAAATCAGACTCTATCTTTTCAACCTCATGCTGAGGGCAGTAATTCTCTTTGATAAGAGCAACAAACTGTTCCCATGACATGTTGTACAAATGAACTTTTCCCGAAGCTTGAATTAATGATCTCCACCATGCTAGGGCTTCACCCTTAAATGACTGGGATACAAACTTTACAGTGTCCCTTTCAGCACAACCACTAATGTCCACAACAGTGTCCATTTCATCCAGCCAGGTCATGCAATCCGCAGCGCCCTTCTCCCCCGTAAAGTCTCGGGGCTTGCATGAAACAAAGTACTTGTATGTGCAACCCTTGGCGCGAGGTGCAGTAATTCTCTTTGATAAGAGCAACAAACTGTTCCCATGACATGTTGTACAAATGAACTTTTCCCGAAGCTTGAATCAATGATCTCTACCATGCTAGGGCTTCACCCTTAAATGACTGGGATACAAACTTTACAGTGTCCCTTTCAGCACAACCACTAATGTCCACAACAGTGTCCATTTCATCCAGCCAGGTCATGCAATCCACAGCGCCCTTCTCCCCCATAAAGTCTCGGGGCTTGCATGAAACAAAGTACTTGTATGTGCAAGCCTTGGCGCGAGGTGCATCATCGAACACTATCTTTTTAGGGTGAACACTGTTCTCATTTGATGAGTGTCGATCATCATCTTTCTTAGACTCATCCTTCTTAGACTTAGGTGGGGTAGGTGGTGGTTTGCTGTGAGCCTTAGAATGGGTCCTTGGCTTAGAGCTAGTGTAGACAGGGTTCTACTTTGGGTCCCATAGGACTCACTGTACTGTCTATCCAAAGCTTTTGTGATAGCATTATCCACTAATGCTTGCAGCTCCGCACCAGTTAACTGTATTCTAGTATTATCGTGGTTTTCCACCGGATGACTATTCGCTTCATCCGACCCGGCCATGTAGCTTCAATTGCTACATATAAAAATAATGGGCAAGGTTTTATTTATAAGCCTTTTACAGTAATTTATATTTTATTAACCAAGGTTTTAAATTGCCATTTTAGGTTAATTTGCTAAAATTTTAGGATTTTATTATTACCCTAAATTATTGAATAATAGCACATAAGGCCTAGTCACAAGGACAATTTAATTTAATAATAAACCAGGACTTTACAGTATCCATGTATTTAGGTTTGAACCACAGTTCATCACCTTTTCTTGACAGGGAGTCGTAAGCTACCACTGTCCTTAGTCCCAGAGGACATTTAATTATTGCCCACAGGCACTTCGCCCACAAGGGGCGGTTATATAAATAAGGGAATTTAAATTAACACTTTTTAAAAGATGGCCTGTGTGACTTTACTGATTCACAGTTTGCCAAGAATGTTAACATACTCAGAGATGTTAACAAAATTTGGAATCCTTTGGACAGGTTCTACTGTCTTGGCCATGTCTACAAATACACGTGGCTAGATTTTACCCCCAAGATTCTTTTAATAATTAACGCAGAGCAATCCTAATTTGAGATGTTAAATTGAATCTAAATCTTAATTATGGAACTGCCATCTTGGCCTTGTCTTAAGATGACATATGGCTAGGTCTTGTCCTTTTTAGATTTTTGTCATTTTATTATAATGGTAGATCTCTTAATAAAAAGTTAATTTCATTTATGTTATATTTCATGATTATGCACATAATAATTAATAAGCAGAAATGAAAAATTTTTAAAACAAACACCTCATTAAGATTCAAATAGTACATTTTGCCCTAAACGGGACTTCTACAAAAATAACATGCCCACGCAGTGGCGAAAAACAAACAATTAAACCCACGCAGGGGTCAACTAAAAGACATGCCCACGCAGGGGCAGAATACACAAAGATAAGCCCACGCAGAGGCTGAGTACAGAAACAAAAAGTCCGCGCAGGGACTGATTACAACTAAACAAATAAACAACAAAGGTCTTTAATAACCCCTTCTCTTGGACTTCCCTTTGAGTAAGTCCGACAGACCCTTGAAGAAGCCTCGGTTGCTCTCCTGCACCGCTCGAATTTCCTCTTCACAGTGGTCCAATCTATCGAGGACCTCTTGCTAGCGCTCCTGCGGGATCAGCTGCGGCTGTGGCGGCTGATACAGAGGTTGTGGAGGTGGCGGACGCTGGTACCCATAAGTTGGGTAACCAGTGGTCCAAAGACCACCATAGGGTCCCTCTGGGTGACGAGTATTGTAGTCCCATGCCTCCTGGTATGGGTCCACATTAGCATAGTCGTAATGGGTATGAGCCGGCTGCTCAAAAGGGTTATACGCCACTGAACCGGCATATGCAGGGATTGGGTTATCAAAACCCACTGGTGGCGCCATAGGCGCAGAGTTGATCTCTGGGATGGGGTTTGATGGTCCTCCCATCTGCGGGTCTTCTTCCTGAAGTGGCGGATAGTGAATGCCACTCGAGGGCTGAGGAGTACTGATACGGACTCCTCCTCGCACGGACATCCGTGCGTTTGACCTTCTCCGTCTCGGTGGCTCCGGAGGCGGTTGCTGTTCCACTGGTGGTGGTGGTGGCGGAGTGACTACCACAAATCGAGAATCCTCGGAAGGATCCTACTGCTGTTGCTGCTGCTGCTGATATGGGGACGAGTGCTCCGAGGGCGTAAAGTACCACTCGTACTGAGCGAATCTCGCCTGGTAGCTGTCAGGACCACGGTAAGGTGATCCGTGAAAAGATGACCCATCGGAAATTTCAATGGGGTGGTTCGGTGTTCCATGCAGGCTCCATGGGATCCGTGTCTTCGTCCATGTCGTCCGCGTGATCCCCTGAGAAATGATCCTCAGGTCCTAGTGGGTTAAAACCCACGGGTTCTTGAAAGATATTAGCCGGGTTGAACCGGCTTTGGAAAACAGGGGTAGGGTCACCAAAAGAATGGTGCGAGTTCGACCTCTGCAAGGGTATGAAAGAAGGTGGTTGGTTGTTGGGCTCGTTCTCCGAGTGGGGCCCAAAAGAATGCAAATACGAAGGTGAGGAACTGAGGGAGACTGACCGCCTCCCGGGCTCAACGTAGAGCCTCCATGGCTCCTGAGGGCTTGTACTCATGGTGATCGATGGCGTTCGCCGGTGCGAAGGCCCGGCTTCATGATCGTTGCCCGTAACTGGGCCCTTGTCTCGTCCTCTCAAAAACCTTGGTGGCATTGTCGACCTGCATACATGATTACGATAACGACCAATATATATAAAAATAAAAGACCGAATAAAACAAAAACAAAATAGAATTTGTCCTATGTTCTTTGTCTAGACTCGGAACTCGAGAAATGTGCAATTTGTGCACTGAGATTAAACACAAAAGGCTAGTGTTTAATTCACTCAGTGTTGGCTCTGATACCAACCTGTCACACCCCAAATTTCCACGTGTCACTGGTGGGCCTGGTGGGGGAGTATCGTGACGTAGTTGATATCATCATAGTCAAACAACACAAATTATAATGCACAGCGGAAGCATAAAGATAGATTTATTTCAACCATCAAATTGTAATATTTAAGTATCACAAGTAGTTGAAACAGATCCACAGGCGGATCAAAAAAATAAAATAAAAAGGAAAACTGTTCAACAGATAATGGCATCCAAGCTTGCGAGACTCTAACGATGCTAAGGAGTGGACAACCTATTACGTGTAGAACCTGCACTTAATCTTTTTGGGGAAAATACGTCAGTTTACACTGGTAAATACAATTTAACTGACTCATTTTGAAAAGGTTTTAAAAATTGATTTGAATGCACAAGGCACAAAACTTTTTATAACTTGGGATAATTAATCAATTTTAAACTTGTAAAAGAATTACATGGTTGTTATGCGCTTAGTCGCCCGGTTCGTGCCGGGTTTAAGATTAATAGACACACCACATAGTATAAAACCACGGCGGGAAACCAACGGTTATACCTTAATAAATATGGACACATTGTCGGGTGTACGCCTACACCCGCGTGTCAAGGTCGTGGCCATTTCATGAATGACGCCAAGGATATCCGGGACATGGTCATTAAGCTCCCAAAGGCATAAAACAAACAAAACCAATTTTCAAACGGGTCATCTTGATAATACTTAACCACTAATCGGTTAAGGTCAAATGCCCGACCAAGCGGTATTTATATACCGTACCCCAAGCCTGTATAAGGGAAAATAAGTTAAAAGTATTTACCTTTGCAAGTATAATTCACAACAAGCAAGTGCACGTATCTTTTACTGGATCTCCTATTCTGGAACGAAGGTTTATAATAACCTATTAGAATCCTAACGGGTCTTTAATTTAGCCTAAGCTTAGACCGGTTAGCTTTAATAAAAGAATACGGTTCAATCACATGGAAGGCAAAGACCGGATTAGAATGTGGTTTAGACCCAACAAGTTTGGAGACTTGTATAATATGGGCAAACTAAACACATTCTGGATTTTGAGACAAAGATGATATGGTTTGACCCGTTTCGGCTAATATGTGTAAACTAGTTACATAAGCCGATCCAAATGCGAAAGTGCGTAACGGGTAACCATATAAATCATATACAAGTTTCCTGAGGTTATATGCCCTAAATATGTTGTGACATCAGTAAGATATGTCCAATTATGCCCAAAATAAGTTTAAACTCAAATTATGCCTCATAAGGGCGTTTTGATCATTTTAAAGGGTAAAATAGAGTTAAACCAGTAATCTGAGTTACATATCTGAATAAATTAGTAAATATACTTAGTTTACTATGTTATAACAGTATAGTATCAAATATATGTGAATTTTATAGTTATAACCATCCTATGCACCGAAAGGGCATTTTGGTAATTCCACATAAGCCTAAAAGGTCAAAACTGGAAATCTGAGTTTGGAACTTTTAGCTTACTGTTATAATATAAAATTTTACTGAATATATCAGTGGGTATCAACCCTTATATGTATAAGCTAGTTTTAATACATATTATGTAGTAAAAATGCCTAAAGAGGCGATTTGGAGCCAATTCCGGGTTTTGAAAGAAAAGCTGATATTTTTATAATTCCATAAGGCTCAAAATAATATATTTAACATAATAATCAGTAGAAAAAGGTTTGAGGTCAAAAGGATTTATAAAACTCATTTTATAGTCTAAAAGGGCATAACCGGCAATAACCGATTTAAGCTTAGAACTCTAGGTTATGCTCAGCCTAAAAATAAATAAAAATCTTTAAAAAATCCCAAAATATTATTATATATCAGTGGGTATAAAGTTTGATATAAAAATTTGGGTTTAGATAGGCTATATGCTAATTATGCTAATTAATTACTTAAGAAAGCTTCTAATTACGTTAATGAGCATAACTCTTAATCTAGACCTCAAACTGATGTCGTACAAGTTTATAATTCAGTAACTAAGATGTCTACCCTTTTATATTTTCAAAAATCACATTTTATGGTCATTTGGGCATAATGGTCAACATATGGGCATTTAACGGAAACTTACATAATAATTAGACAACTAGTGAATCAAGCCGTATAATCACAGAGGGTTATACTAACATGTAACTAGGTCCAAAAGAAGCTCTAAGGTAATCCTAAACTTGACTAAAACGCGTCAGAACTGAATGTTAAAGCGAAAGTCAAACTATGCGACTTTCGGTTCCAAACCGGGTCTAAACAGAAAATTGTCAAGTTGAACATGTTGGGACATGTTCTTACATTAGTTACCAAGTTATATTAATGATCAAACAGGTTGCAAGTATCCTACATTGCTAATTATGAGTTAATTTGGATTTAAGCATTCTGTTGACTTCTTAAAGTAAGCTTTGACTCGACAATTATCATGGTTAGAGTGGGAATCTGGAAATACCCTTTTAAGGGTTTGTTGCCCACATAATTACCTACTTATAGGTATTTTTATTTCGAGATTTGACTGAGTAATTATTGACTAATCTCGAAGTCAAACCTTAATTACGACGGTTTGACTTTTAGCTAATTAACTAAGCTAAAATGGATTAAGGGAGGTTAAGGACACTTACAAGAGTCCTAAGATTGCTTATGGAACCTAAGAAAATTTGATTACTGTCCAAGAGCTCCAGAGAATGCCTTGAGTGCAATAGAGAATGAGCAAGTCCCTTTCTTCACAACTTAAGTCCTTATATAGTGAACAAATGAGCTCAAGATCAAGACATGCAAGTCTAGGATGGTTACAAGATCATCCCATGTGTCCCTAATAGGCTAAATACTGCCTAGCAAGTCCCTGGTTTCGAAAACCATATAGTTAAGGCGGTGCAACAGGCTGAACAGGCAGCTGTCCATTTTCTGCTGCCAGCGACAGGCTTACGGACCGTAAGCCTAAGCTCTTGCGGTCCGTATGCAGCTCTTACGGACCGTATGCTGAAATGGTTGCGGTCCGTAACCGACCTTTGCTGAAATCGCCCAGATATGCGTCTTACGGACCGTAAGCCATAACCCTTACGGTCCGTAACCGATGGTCCGAGGCCAAAAATTTTGCAAACTTTCAAGCCTCTACCATGCAATCTTACAAGTCCGAATTCTCATGCTATCCTTTTCAGTTGTGGGTCCTTTTTGCTCAGCCATTGCATGCTTGCATGCCCCTTACATGTTTTTGGATCTTGTGGGAAGATGGAATTGACGGAAATAACAAGAACAAGTCTTGGATTCTCACAATTGAAGAATATGCTTAATTAAATTATTTCCAACTCCTTTTACAAGGATTTAATTCAGGATTTTAGCAGTAACACTCCTAATAACCCAATTTCCATATAAAAGATAGGAATTTTATTTATTTAGAAACAACCGGCTAGATGTTAGATGCTTATCATAACGATTTAAGGATCTTGGGATTTATGATTCGGGTCGCTCAGATGTGTTTCAATTAACATGTCGCCCTTGGGTCGTTCAGAGGTATCTTTAATAACATGACACCCTTTTTAAATCCTACCATACATCTTTTATTTGGTCCAGGTTCCTGACACGTTTGTCCCTCATGACACGTGTCTTTATTTTATTGGGCAAGAATTTCCGAGGTGTTACAATAACGAATCAAGTATAACATATTAGCATGCAGGTATTGGATTGTTGTGTAATTGCATAAAGAATGTGTTTGTGTAAGTTTGTATAATGTAGACATGTTGCACTCAAAAGTGTAAACGAAAAAAGGTGTCGAGTATACCCACAAGTTTGCAAAAGCTTTCCGATAATCCGTGAGTGACGAGTTGTTTGAGGGTGGGGAATCGAAGGTAAGGTTATACGGTGTTTATGGAGTAGTTAGATTCAGGATTTAGAATTTGAGTACTAAAGTATGTATGCATAAAAGTATATATAGTCTAAGTACTCGTTTTGACACTAAGTTGCATGTGATTTCATGGGTCTTAGTTTGCCCATTAGAATCAACAACAAGAGATTTAGAATCGTAGATAAAGTAGCCTAGGTTTATGACGAATAATCATAAGCCGATTATCATCATAAATTCGGCCATGTTCATATATATATATATATATATATATATATATATATATAGTCATAATAATAATCCTAAGCTAAGTCCATCATGAGTTTCATAGATTGTCATATAAGTCAAGCATGGAGGATTAACCTCATTGTATGATTCACCACTATACAAATCATCATAAGGATGATTCGGAGGGTCATGAATGACAAGAGATAAACAACTAACTAATACATTATCAAGTAGCCAAGTAAGACCTAATCCGGGTGAACCACCACAACATGGAAAGAGTTAACTAAGTGTTGGAGGCTAGATGGGGTCATATTACTTTGAGACTAGAAAGCTACTTGAGTTAAAGAAATAAAAACACCAAGTGAGGTGTGGAACAAGTTAGGATAGCCCAAGCTTCCAAGGTTCACACTTTCACCAAAGCACAAGTCTTGCCATATGAACTATGGTAGACTTGGATGGTTTCCATCACTTGTAGGTTGTCTTAAACCTTAATAAACAGAAATTTTAGAGGGTATTTGCACCTCTAAACTCGTAGGAATCAAGCTCTAACAAGTTCCATAACCATAGATAGGTTTAGGATGATGTTAGGCATAAGATCCTTGAAGAAAAGTTGAGTTCATGAAAAGTTAATCACAGGTCTTCCAAAACAGAAAGTTTGGACCTCAAAATGGTGTTGTTCCACCTTGGTTTACCATGGTAAACCTGTGGAAATATCCCTAGAGGTGTTTCAAGCCTTGTAGAAGAAGAAATGATGAAGAAACGTTGAAGAAAAGTGAGTTTGAACTCACTTTTGTACTAGAAAGAATTCTACCTTGTTCTTCAATTTCCAAAAGTTTTAAGAGTGTTTTGATGATTTAGAAGTGTTTGGAAAGTGAAAATGAGTGTTAGGGAGGTGGTATTTATAGTGGGAGTGTTAAGTTTAGTGTTAAATGTGTTTTAAAAGAAGTTAGGTGGGAGTTGGATGAGAAAATTGAACCAATTCGTGCATGAATCGGAGTGGGCTACGAATCAAGTTCCTCTGTGCGTCGCGAAGGTTGAGAAGGTAATTGCCGCATGCCGCGGCGCTTGACACCTGGCACACTTTTAGTTGTTTACACATATGGCCCCTATGCTTTTACATATTCACCATTCTAAGCCATTTCTTGTATAAATAACAAAATATCAAGTATGTAACATGTAGAAAAGCTTAGATTTAGTATTGTGAATATAGAATTAAGTATTTGTATGTATAAAATGAATAAAATCACGTATTTACGACCGATTGTTAGTAAAAAAAGTATGTGTTTTCACGTGAGATGCATGTATATCAAACAAGTATGTATCTTGAATATAAAACGAGTATGCATAATCAATGTAAAACATCAAACGAATATACTAACAAACTTAAAATCTTGACTTTGAAGAAAATCAATAGAATTTGAATACAACTTAAGTTTCAACAAACACTAACTACGAACACACGATCACCTGCCTCAACAACTTTCACCAAAGCTCAATCAAGAGTCTGTTACGCAGCAACATCTCCTTTGCTACATGTTGTGTCCTGGCTACATATGCTACTGGAGACAATGTCACAGCTGCTGATCCAACAATCTTCCTATACAACAGATGATACAAAAACTCTTCTTTATTACTGATCTTTATTTCTCATCAACATCTCCCTGATTTGTCCTTTGAATTGTAGTTCAAAGTCCAAGGAGAACATGTCTTCTTCATCATCCCTTTCAAGTTAAAGGTCCAACAAATATTGGAGATCGTACGCATTCAGATTATATGCACTATCCATTTTAACCCCTTCAACACTACTATCCGATCTGATCAAAGCCAATAATTGGGTTTCTGAGCATGACTTCCACTTTACTATTTTTGGATCAGCTGGTTTTCTTGGGAAAAAACTTATTGAAGATGAGTTTGGTGATTGCGGTCTGCTGACTAAATTTGCAACTACTTCTCTGAGTTGAGCAGCAAGTGAGTCAGCAGCAGGGCCAATTTGGTAATGAAACATATATTTTATTGCCTCTTTTATGTGTTCTTCATACATTTGCTCATCTTTCTCATCAGTCTGCTTTTACCTTTTTAATTGTCTTAAGACATTTGCAGATAAAGCAGATGATGAGAGAAGCTTTTTGGGAGTATGGGTCTGTTGAGGTAGAGCAACAGTTGTAAGATAGACTGACTTTTGAGGAACATTTAGATCTTTAGCTCTCAATTCTTCTAAACTTTCGTAGATCTAAACTATGTTAAATTTAGACCATCTAGCAATGGATCTAACTGAACCATAACCAACAGCCACAAACTCTACTCTCATTCTTTTAAACTTCAATGTCTCATCAAAATTTTCCAACAACACCAACTCAATTTCAATCTTATAAGAAAAAAACATTTCACCACCCTAATTTAGCCTTGATAATTTTGTGCCGAAATTAGTTCACAACAATCTAGATGGCCTAAAAGCATACCCTTTCCGTCAAAGTCAATCTACGACCGTCCAATCCTTATCTCTGGAGATCCAAAAAACGCGCATCTATATCCTACACCCGCGACACACAGGAACACTCCTCCACCATACCCCAGTATATAGCACAAGTAGCTTCATTCGGCTGAAAACCCTATCTCTCTCGGCCGCTACATATTCCGCCTCCGCACATACCGCAGAGGTACCTCTCTCGTCTCTCACTTTTCTCTAGGGTTTCAACACCTTATAGATCGGTACGATCTGTTAACTTCTATATGTTATATCAATAATCGTTAGTTATATTCTTAATCATCAAGTTTTGGTGATTGTTATGATGCTAGTTTTGTTTGATTTACTCTAGATCTGATAGATTTAAGTTGAATATTTCATTTCTGTTGTTTTATTGCTAGATCGTTGATGTTTATGAAGTATTATGAACATTTTGTTGTATTTAGTTTGAATCTGACGGTTTGGTTTATTATCATGTTAGATCGTTGATGTTATGATGACTGTTTTAGCATTTTGTTGTAGATATGTTGTGTTTAGTTTGAATCTGATGGTTTTGGTTGATTGTACGATGGATCGTATATCTCTATGAGTTGAATTTTGTTCTGTTACTGTAGATCGATACTTTTGTGATGTGATTTTGGTTTTCGTTGATGTTTATTGATGTTTGTTTAGTTTGATCTGTGAGTTGTGTTTTTGTCTAGGCATAAGTTTAATGGTTTGAAAATGAAAGATGTTGATTGAGTTTTTGTTTATTTTTCACAGTGTTTGTATTGTATCATTTTTTATTAGAATACACGCTTAGATCTGGAACTTATTGTTGTGATTTTAACTTTCGGTAGTGTTTATGTTTGCTATTTGGTGTTGTATCTGTTCTAAATATGTTGTAAATTTTGACTTGGTAGAAACAATAAATCTTTTGTAAGAAAATATTGTATGAATATTATATTATTGTTTTAAAAACTTATGCAGTTTTTTTATTGTTTGATGTTTTGCGTTAGATCTGTATATCTGTGTTATGTTTTGCCACTTGGTTGAAGTTTTGCTAATTAATAACAAAATTTTTCACATGCTAGTAATAATTGTTTACGAGACATCAAATTTTATGTATGTTTCAAATTTATATGATACTTTTTATGTTGTCATTTTCTAAAAAACTGTACGTTATAAAGTTTATGAAAAAAAGTACCACAAATTAATTTGCAGTTTTTTTTTCTAAAAGAGCATTGTTTTACCGGTTGATCATTAGTTTTGTTATTAACTTATTATTAATTGTATGGTGTTTGAGTTTACAATGTAGCCAATTATGTAATAGTTTATTTGAGTTTACAATGTAGCCAATTATGTAATAGTTTAGTAGCTGTATGCTTAAAAGTTCTTTTCACTTGGTTGTTGACTTTATATTTGTTTTTTAAATGTATGATGTGTTAGTTTTCTAGGCTGTCAACTTCTAATGTGTTTTTAAAATGCTTGATGTTTTTGTTTACAATTTTTTTAAGTATACATTAGTTTTTCAAAGTTTTTATCAAATATATTATGATTTACCATTATCAGCTGTTTGTTATCCTTGATGATTTATGATGCAACTGAGGTGTATTTGTGTTTAGAATTGATCAATGCGTTATGTTAGAATGCAAAGAGACTTGACGAATTTGTCAAACCAATCACACACTTGTTAAAACTGACAGTAAATTTTTAATGTTATGTTTTGTAGGACGATTGTTTGAAGCACTATGGCCGATCAGACCCAACATTCAGTCATTACAAGGAGGGTAGCTAGTCAGCTACACCTTTCTCAATATGCCCTTGCTCAGTATGGTGCTGCTGTCAACAGACCAACTCAAAGGCAGTTCACATACGGAAACTACACAAATGCAGGGTTCAGCTCTCCAATGACCCAATCATTGATAGTTGCGAACGCTTCACCTGTGTTTGTTCAAGCACCAGCAGAGAAAGGGCTAACTGGTTTCGCCATTGATTTCCTTATGGGAGGTGTGTCAGCTGCTGTTTCTAAAACTGCTGCTGCTCCTATTGAGCGTGTCAAGCTTTTGATCCAAAACCAAGATGAGATGATCAAGGCTGGTCGTCTTTCTGAGCCATACAAGGGCATTGGTGATTGTTTCAGTAGGACAATCAAGGATGAGGGAGTTATGTCTTTGTGGAGAGGAAACACTGCTAACGTCATCCGTTACTTCCCTACTCAGGTTTGTTACTTGTAATTGAATCATATGGTTAGGTTTGTTAATGTTGTTTGGTTCTGATGTTTTTTTTTCTGTTGTACGCTATAGGCACTCAACTTTGCATTCAAGGATTACTTCAAGAGCTTGTTTAACTTTAAAAAGGACAAGGATCCTTACTGGAAAGTTTTCGGTGGCAACATTGCTTCTGGTGGTTTTGCTGGTGCTTCTTCTTTAGTTTTCGTCTTCTCTTTGGATTATGCCAGAACCCGTTTGGCAAACGATGCTAAGGCAGCGAAGAAGGGTGGTGAGCGACAGTTTAACGGTCTTGTTGACGTTTACAAGAAGACGTATGCATCAGACGGTATTGCTGGGTTATACCGTGGGTTCCCACTTTCAGCTGCTGGTATTTTCATCTACCGTGGTTTGTACTTCGGAATGTACGATTCTCTCAAACCAATTCTTCTCACCGGAAAGTTGCAGGTCAGTTATAGTTTTTTAATATTTTCATTTGTGAATATATTTAAACGAATGTATGAGCTGATCCAATTTTTTTTGTTTATGAATGTTATAGGATAATTTCTTTGCCAGCTTTGCTCTGGGTTGGTTGATTACAAACGCTGCTGGTCTTGCATCGTACCCAATTGATACCGTTCGTAGAAGAATGATGATGACGTCTGGTGAGGCTGTGAAGTACAAGAACACGTTTGATGCTTTCAGTCAAATCGTGAAGAAGGAAGGTGTGAGGTCGCTGTTCAAGGGTGGTGCGGCTAACATCTTGAGAGCCGTGGCTGGTGCTGGTGTGCTTGCTGGTTACGATCAGCTTCAGTTAATTGTTTTCGGAAAGAAATGGTCTGGAGGTAGCGGTTAAGCGTTTGAGGGAGGGACAGTCTTGTCTTTAATTTTGAGATATTTGCCATAATATGGATGATGGTGATAATTTGTTTCTTGAGACTAAATTCGTGTAGTAGGATTAAAATCATCCTGCGGTACTTTCTTTAATTTTGTTTTGTGTGTTGCATTTTGAGGTTTTCACCGTTGCAGGAAAAGACTCGGTAATAAAATACTTGCTCCAATATTTTGGATTTATAGGTCATATAATCGTTTTCTAAAGCCATATTTACTGTTTTAGTTTACATTGCTATGTTAGCGTGTTCTTTGACCCTTTTGGTTATCGTTTTTATTCGTTAGTAATAAAATTTTTACTTTAATAATTTTTCAAACTTTTAAATGATTCTAGTTGCATTTTTAATTAATTTACTCCATAAATTAAGCAAGTGGGTTGAATAAGAATCAAAGTGTATGGTTGATCAAAAGTATTCTCCAAAAGCCATACATTGGTGATGTTTATGTCAGGCATCGGAACCTTTTTCCTACAAATGTCAAAGCACTTTAGAATTTTTTTAACGCCAAACTAATTCTTCAAATGGGTTACTGATAAAATTCACTACATCGGGATACACTCGCCTCCGAACCGAGAAAAACCCTCAGCTAGGGCCGTAGCCCATGAACACTCGCTGAATACATGACGGTTTGGTGAGGTAAAACCCGCTCAGTTCAAGAGTTGAACTATCAAGAGTTGAACTAGCGATCATCTATTCGTCTAGTCTACCATCATCACCAGGTGCCGTAGAAAATAATGGGGAGGGCAGGAATCAAACTTGAGTCCCTTAGAACACAAACACTCTCCCTTACCACTCCACCACCACCTAAGGTGCTGTTTGTTTTTTCAGAGGTAAAACGTCTGCAGTCTGCGGACCACATCTGCAGACATCTGTGGCAGAAGAGGTGGACCAAACCTCTGCAGTCTGCAGGAAGAAGGCTGTTTGTTTTTTAACTTCTACAAACTGCTGAAATAAACTGAAATATAAATAAACTGATTTATTAAACTTATGAATTAACATTATAAAACAATTTATCAAGATGAACATCTATATTCCATATAAACTACTCCACATATATATAGCTATACAATATCCCCAACAATAAAGTACAAAAAAAATCAACTAAATCAATCAATAGTCCCAACCCTTTAAACCTAAACATCCTACTTATCGTTAAATTAATAAAAAAACGATCAATTACACAGACAAACTATACAATATCCTCATTAACTTGACAACAAATTAAACAAACCAACCAATAGACTACAACAAGCTTCACCTAACCACAACAACAGCTAACTAATTAACTAAATAATTAATAATTAATTAATCAACAAACACACCAAAAGTCGGCAAGCAATTATACCTTCTCGAGACGAATGAAGCTTCACGAATCCTCTACCAAAACTCCTTTGATGCTTCTGCTTAAACCAACTCTTAAGAGACTTCGTATGAACACTATTCGAGCTAATATGAATATTATCGTTATTATTTAGCGGTATACGAGTCTTAATCCGGTTCAAATCGGTCGGAATCCCCACCGCATCCGACGACATGGACGATTCGGCGTCGTTTCGAGTCGTCGTTCCAGCCATAGTGAGAGTGTCGGGGTTGGTGGAGGAGGGAGTAGGAGCTGGCGACGGCAACTTGAGTGGTGGAGGAGAAGAGGTGAGAAGCTAGAGTGGTGGAGGAGAGTGGGTGTCGGCTGGAGTGAGGCGGCGGAGGTGGAGGGGCGGCGGAGGTAGAGGTGGAGGTGGTGGCTGACGGTGGGTGGAGGAGAAGGGGTGGAGGAGAAGGGGTGAAGAGGTGATAGGGTTTTGTGAAGAAGAAGAGGTCTGCAGATCCATGAAGACCTTGGTCCATGTCTACACCAAGAAGTGGTCTCGCAGACCTTTTTTAATGAAAGGTCTTTGAGAAAACAAAGAGGTTCTGAAGACCTTTTCAGGAAAAACAAACACCACCTTACTCTCCCTTACCACTCCACCACCACCTCATTCACACACTTTCAGCATCTCATGTAGAAAAAGCGTCATTTGATTAAAACTCACTAGATTATCCAAAGTAATTTTGTTTATATCAATTCAAAACCTTTTAACATTTAACCACTAGTTCTCTTGGGACACCTATCAAAGTATTAAGTATTTAGAAGTGTAGGGGAATGTTCAAATGAGAAGAAACTTTTTGTAAGAAGAAAAAAAAAGAAATTTCAACCAATAAGAATGTTTTATTTTACTTCATCTAATATAAATATTTAATGTTACAATAAGGGTACATTGGTAAATATACATATGTAATTAATTTGTAGTCTTCCTCTTTAATAGCTAACTATATTAATTTTTTTGTAACTTATCTTCAAAATATATATTTTTTTCAAAAAAAAAATCAAATAAAATAATTTAAAGTGTAGGATAAATTACGAGTTGTGTAGGATACATTACGAGTTGTGTAGGATAAATTTAAGGTGTAGGATGAATTTCGAAATATGTAAGATAACTTTTGATGTGTGTAGACAAAAATAAATTAGTGTGGAGGATACTAGTCTTTATGACTAATTAATTAGTAAAAAATGATAATAAATGAGATAAGTGAAAAAACTAGTTAATATTTTACAAAATTACTCTTTGTTCTTTTCTTCTCAATTAAATTTTCTTCTTAAATGAACCTTCCCCTAGAAGTGTATGCAATATTGTATTTACTGTTTAGACAATGCGTAGGTTAGTTTAATAAAAGCATGTGCCGATGGTTTAATGGTAGGGGTGCTAAACGAGTCATGTAAGTGGGTTCAACCTGACCCGAAACTGAAAATTTTACACGAATCCGAACCCGAAAATCGTGTCATACATATGAACCCGAACACGACCCTAAGTTTTGTAGGTTGATCGGAACACGACCCGCTCAACCCAAATTTTTTATTTTTTTTTTCTGAAATTAATTAATGAAAATTAAAGTTCACCTATATATTAAAAAGCTAAGGGATTGAACAGTAACAATAAATAAATATTAAAAATAGTCTTGAATGAAAAGTAGTAAAAATAGAAATGCATGACTAGTATTGGGTACCAGTACCGGTATCAAGTTTACTAAACTGAGTGTATTTTCGGTATTCGTTCGACACTGGTGTTTGAGGGTAAAGGGAATAAACAATAACAATAAATAAATATTAAAAAGAGTCTTGAATGAAAAGTAATAAAAATAGAAATGAATGAATAGTATTGGGTACCGGTATCAAATTTACCAAACTGAGTGTATTTTCGGTATTCGTTCGGCACCGGTATTCATCGGGTTTTACCCTCAAATACCAGTGTCGTACCAGTACCGACCATATCAAGCCGTACTGTACCAAGTATATTCGGTACCGGTACCCATTTTTGGGGATTTCGGTAACGGCATTTTCGGTACCGGTTGGTACCGAGATCATCAAATCCTGTAGCAACGTAGCAATGTAAGTAATTGAACAGTTTAGATTACTTTTCATACACACAGTAAGTAAACTAGTAAACTGTATTTCGTTTAAATGAGGTTTTATATACACAACAACTTATTTTGCTTTATTTTTTGTCTTTTTACGTAATGAATGAATTGTAGCATGTAAAATTAACTTGTATATTTAAATTATTGATGAGAAAATCGTATCAAATCCTATAATCAAACTGGTATCGTATCGGTACCAAATTTACTATACCAAATCATTTTCGATACCAATTTGGTACCCACCTTTTGGCGTTTTCAGAATCGTTACTTTCGGTTCGACACCGGTCTAGCACCATACCTATATTTATTGATTTTTACCTTCAAATACCATACCTTATTGTACCGAGCATTTTCAGTGCCGGTACCTAATTTTGATGATTTTCCGGATCGGTACTTTCGGTGCCGTTACAGGTACCGAGCTCATACATATTTTAATGTGTTAGCACCGTAATAACTGAACTGAAAACAACCGAATTTCCAACGTGTAGGACGTGTTAGTCCTGTTATTATATATTAGGTTATTTAAAATCGTTTTTTTGGTGGGATTGACTATCCTTTTCACGACATTTTTATTTATGTTTTGATATTCGGTATCTGCTTGCCGTTACTGACAAGCGTTTTGTAGTCATTGGGTCCCCGCCGCAACGCGCGGGCGGAAATTTAACTCGTTTACTTAAAAATACAAATGTATATAACACAAATTATATTTAAATTATAAAATATTATGTTAATTTCCCTTTTTATGTTATAATTATTACATAAAATACACACCTCATTTATTTTATGACATAAAGTATAATGTAAAAAAATATAATATAATATAAATGTGTTAAACGAGTCAACCCGCCAGGGTTGGCCCGAACTCGACCCGTTAACCTAAACGGGTTCGCGGGTTCAACCTGAAACTGATCCGAACCCGTTTAGTAAATCTAAACCACAAATTTCGTGTTAGGTTCGTATCGTGTCAAAAATTCACACCCCTATTTGATGGTAACGTATGTTACACAATTTACTATTATCAATCATTGTCGGCGCCAAATTACAACCACCATCCCATAACCGTCGACATCAATATGTGTGTGTGTATATATATGTATCAGTCGGAACCGATACCAAAATATTTATCCAATATCCATTTTCTAGTTTTCGAATTCACCAAGTCCGGACCTCCCTTAAGAGGCCGGACCATAACAAAAGGAATGCACATCTTAAGGTCCGTCCCCTTTACCAAAACAATGGACACACATCCCAAAATGCGTCCCACCGAATGACGTCATCAAAGTCAACTAGTATAAATACGTCCTCCAATTACACTACAACTACGATTTTCTGAACCTTCGTCCTTACTCTCTCTACTTCCTCTCTCTAGCAAATACTTATCCTCATGCCGGAGGGTGCTCGCAGAGTGGCCCTCCCACCTCTGTGACGAGCCTAACCATTTCACTCTTTTGTCCCTTTCATTACCTCGTTCATTCCATTCTCTAGTTCATTTCATTACTCCATACCAAACAAACCAATTGATCATATATGTAAGAAAATTTGTATCCATGTCATTAAACTACAAGTTACTGAATAATAGTCGAAAATGGTTTTCTTAGATAATATGCAAAATTAAAGAGGTTGAAAGTACAACATATAACGGTTCCAAATTCTTTGACATGACAAAAATATCATGACTCAATAACAATATTTATTTCATCGCTCAAGAACACAATATTTATTTCATCACTCTTCTGCACTTTAATACAATGGATTACATGATTCGAAGACCTGTACTAATTCCAGTTAGACATCGCTAATTGTACTAATATTTCTAATATCCTAATGTGAATTGGATCACCTTTTTTGTTATCGCCAAAGATAGGTAAATATGTGGACTTGAAAAGATCCACCATAAGGGGGAATTGTAGGGTAACAAAAGAAGCAATCGGAATGAAAGCTAATCCACTTATTGGAACAAGCATCCATAGCTTTTTATCACAAAAGACAAGGAACAAGGTTGCACTGAAGGCTATCATCATGCTTGTTGTAGATAGTAACAAACTGAAAAGTCCAATAAACAACCTCCTTGGCAAGCTAACTAGAAAGTCTTTCTCAGCAAAACGTGCTGTCAAGATAGACAAGAACACTAGTAATGCTGTACTCGACGCGAATAGTGAGATTGCATCTGATATAGCAAAGATAATGAATGCAGTTTCCTTTTTAAACAAAGGGGTCCCTTTTTCTTGATTGTTTCCACCTGGTACAGTAATTGCAGCTGCAAATACAATTGTGGTAATGAGTGCAGCAGTGATACTACATGACTCTGCAGTGGTTTTCATCCACTGTTCTCCCTCCTTCACTAAATCCTTGTGTGCCATTGTGAAAAGCATGTTTGGTGTCTCCTTGAAATAGTTTTCTTGTGTAATATATGTAGGAAACACAAATTTCTTCACTTCCTATTATAAAATTAGTTTCACTTGGTTATCCTACTTCAAAATAACTTAATAACAGTTTAATTATATTCACTTATAGTTCAATACTTATGTATGTACCTCACGCCATTGAAGCTCACGTTGTAGTTGTAATGCTGCACCTGTTCTTTGATTGAGTACAGTTGAAGGGGCCAATCTTCCCGCCAAGTGCAAGATATTGTTTTCATAAGAATCTTTATAGATCCTATAACGATTCTTACGTGTCCCGATGTCATAAATAATGTTGTAGATTTTTTCAGATCGGTTTATTATTGCTAAATGAATAATGTCATACCCACTTTTATTTGTACTATCAATTGCTTTTGATGATCTTGATAAAATACCATGAACAACTTCATAAGCATTTTGACATGCAGCCTCAAGAATTGGTCGGGTATAAAGATCGTCTGAGTTCTCCAACTTGTAAATTTCATCACAGACATGGTCCAGAATTTTCTTGGCTACATCCAAATCCATCTTTTTGTTCTCTATTCGCTTGATGGGTGCAACTGAAATTCAAGAACTTATTAATAAGAAAAGATTACAACTTGTTTTAAGAGAATAAATTAAGAACTAAATTGGCAAGGAGTGTATTCACATGGAATCTTTGCGCCCTTCCACAAAAGGAAATAAAGGAAGAGGAATAGGAAAGAAATGGCCCCTAGGAGGAGGCATATAAATACAAAGGATGATGCAATCATGGCTGGAACTGCATAAGCACAAAATTCTCTATTAGAAAAAAGTACAACTCACTTTTGGTTCAAATATAATTGACTAGGAATATTTACTTTTTGTCTATAAATATACACAACTAATTCGTGAGTTGTGTTTACCTGTTAGTATTACCAATTTAAATACCAGAGTACGAATGTCCTTATTATTCCGAGATGAGTAGAATGCAAAACCCCATAAGGCGAACGCAGGAAACCCCAAAAGAAGAATGGTCAGCCACATTGTTTTAAGTAGTATTCCCAAGATATGGTCCAAAGCTAAAATAGAGAACCACAATCAATAATTCTTAAAATAGAAGTCAAATAAAAAAAGATTAAAGTAGAAGTCAAATAAAAAAAGATTAAAGTAGAAGTGAAATAAAAAAAGAGTAACAAATGAAATTGTTTAGAAACATACAAGGAGGATATACAAGTTTTTCCCAATGATCTAGCCCACTGGGAAAATTTTTAGCTAGAGCCATGAGTACATCATCACTTCTCGAAGCAGACTTTGGAAAATTTTGAACCAATTCTAATGCTAAACCTACAATCATAAACAATAAAATGTCACTCTTCAAAGCAATATGTTCACGTTATATATTGTCTGGGCAAAGATGAAAAATTTAGAATATTGGTGAATAGTAGACTAAGCGTTACCATTAGAAAAAATATATTGTCTACTAAACTTACTATATTGTTTTGCGGAAATAGCAGTAACAAGAAGTTTGACTGCCATATCATCATCTGGGTGATCAACAGAGCTAGATAAAGGGGATTGCAACTCGGTTTTGTCTTCAACCTTGACAGCTTTCAACAAATATGCAATGGTATCAAGATGCATATTTTCATAAGCTTTGTGCAATGGATCTTTACTGTCATTGTCTTTAACTCGTAACAACATTTTGTTCCTTTTAACTAGTAGATCTACAACATATGTGTTGCCAACAGCCGCAGCAATGTGAAGCGCTGTGCTTCCATCACCACGATCTCTTCGTTTAAGTAGATCTTCATCATTCTTTATATACGATAACAATTTTTTCACAAAATCATTATGGCCGTTTTCAACAGCAATGTGAAGAAGCGTGCTACCATCCCCGCCCATTGCTTCTGTTGCTAGGGATTTATGTACTTTTAAAGCGTCTTCTACTTTTGGCCAATCCCCAAATTTAGCATATTCAGGTAACTTCCAGTGCCTCAACCACCTTGAGTGATCGGTTTCTGTTGGATCCACGTCTCGATCCACTATTATATCCATTGAATTTGCCCCTTCTTCAACTGTGTTTGTTTCTCCTGAAACAACAACCCCATCGACTTCATTTTCTGTTTTGGATTACGTAGGAAGAGAAGGTTTTACAAAAACGGTTATGAAATGCATGAATAAACAATCACAATTAGGGACCGACCAAATTAATTCTATTAGTCTATAGTTTTAAACCCGGAACCTTAAACAAGAGGGTTTCAAACTCTCTCACAAGTTAAGCAAGTCGACAAGCTATTAATCAACATAGCTGATTACACCCATGTTAAAGGATAATTCAAATTAGGTTGGTGAACCAGTTGCATATCAGAAGATAGCAATTTATTCATACTCGTTCGAGCTATATTCAAACTCATCCCAGCTAGGGCTGAGCAAAAACCGGTTTAGCCGAACCGCAACCGGTTAAAATGGTCCAAACCAGTAGTAATCAGTGCTATTTTCATTTATGTTTTTTTAGTAATTTGGTTTTCGATCTAATAACCAAAGAAGACCGCTTCAGTGGGCCCGCTTTAGTTCAAGATTTTTCCAACTACAATTAACTTATTATATGCCATTTAGAATTTTGCCTAGTGATCAAGAAGAATTATCTCTTGTTTTTGTGGGGAGATTAAGATTCAATTTTTGGGAGGTGTATTTTTAGGAGAAAAAATCTTTGCTGTTAAAAAAAAAATTTAACTTACTATATATGTTAGTCAATCAAATCTGTATTTTCGGCTAAAGGATGGAGACAGCTGGTATTCACAATACCAAATGAATATGAAGTGAAAATTGTTGTTATAAAAGAAAAAAATAGTAAACCAAACGATATATTTCTATATCTATGCTTGATTACCACTTTAATATGTAGCTAATGTGCATATTCGTTTTGTTTGGAACCATAATTTATTTTGATAAAAAAACATAATTATAATGAAAATGATAAACTGCAATATCATCTTAATGGATTTATTGATTATTGAGAACCGTATGGATCGATCCTATGATATAATCTTAATGGATTGGTATAGGGAAAATCGTGTGCGCCCACATCCCCTAAACATAGGTACATTAGAATTAGATCTATAACTAATGTACACGTTATTGTTTATTGCCATTGGCTCACATTGGTATTTCCACATAGATTGTTATCGCATTGATTAATCATTGTATAGAATTGATCGTATCGTTACATTGTTATTGTCATAATATTGTTTCACCATTGGTCGTATACCGTATTGATCGTTCTTATTGAATTATTGTTATTGCTATTGTTTTTCGTTACTGAGCATTTTTTTTGCTAAACCATATTTCTTTTTGTTGTTTTCTCTTATTTCTTAAATAGGTACTGAGCAGAAAATGTGTGAAAAGTAAACGCTAAATAGCTAGAGTTGGAAAGGAGTTTAATAGATTGTTATTTAAATAATTTTAGACACTTTTGTTTTCTCTTGAGCTCATTGTGTGGTTTTAGATTTTAAGCTTTGAAGTTAATATTTTATTTAGTTAAGTTTTAAAAATATATCGGATTACTGTGTTGTGTGACACGTCAGCCCTAATCGGGTCGGGATGTGTGTTACGTGTTTAACAATGTATAGGAATGAGCAACAACTGAATTGTTAACCGAAACTAAACCTAAAACAGGCAAAACTGAATTGAAAACAGAGGAAATCGAACCGAAATCAACAAAAAACCGAATTAACTGAGAACCGATTAACCGAAAACTGCATTAACCAAAACCAGATAACAAATTCTTTTGTACCCTTGTTTAACCAAAATTCACCGAACCGAATCTTTTATATTTTCATATCTTTCTAGCTTTTTTATACATGCAGTTCATTTATTTCTTCATTTGATGGATTTATTATTCTATGTCATGTATTTATACCTCTATTTCATGTATTTTTAAGCAAAAGTTTTAGCGAAGTGATGCACTATCTGAAGATCACCGGTTACAGTGTAAAAGTGTGGAACACGTTAAAAATATGGTTCTTACAGACTTCAGGGTCATCCTACAGACTATGGGTAAAGATATTGATGATTTCGATCTTCCGAAAATAACAAAACACAACTTACAATATATAGTTTATCATGAGGTGCAAGAGGAGTACGGGATAGTTGTGGAACCTGAACATTTATCTGCCATAGATGAACTTAATTCAGACCAAAAAAGAGTGTTAGATGAGATCATGACACATGTGGATACTGATCGTCTAGGTGTGTTCTTTATAGATGGTCCGGGTTACGGGAAAAACATTTATGTACAAAGCTTTGCTTGCTCAAGTACGTTCACGTGCTCTTATTGCTCTTGCGACAACTTCATCATGTGCCGCAGCTAATAATATGCCAGGAGGGAGAACGACTCACTCGAGATTCAAGATTCCCATTTGTGTTAATAACAATTCGATGTGCAACATAAAAAAAGTTGGGTAGCTGAACTAATTAAGTCCTCCAAGTTAATCATATGGGATGAGCCGTATGATTACTAAATTGAGATGTTTGAGCCGTATGATTATTAAATGGATCTCATCATGATGCAAAGTATTTGACACCTGTCCTTTAGTTTTCAACTTTTATGTTTAAGACTTATCTTTCCTTATTTGTGTGTTGTTTTATATAACTTTTAGTTATGTTTAAGACTTATTTCATGTGTTACTTCTTACACCAATGGTTTCTTGAAATACTTGATAATTTAAATTCTAAATTTAACAATTACTAGACACGTGTAACACTTATGACGTATATCCACCATGTGGAGAGTTCAAATGAAAAAAAAATTTTTGTAAGAAGAAAAAAGAAGAAATTTCAACCAATAAGAATGCTTTATTTTACTTCATTTAATATAAGTATTTAATATTACTATAAGGGTACATTAGTAAATCTACATAGATCATTAATTTGTAGTCTTCCTCTTTAATTGCTAACTACATTAAATTTTTTGTAACGTATCTTCAAAATATATATTTTTTCAAAAAAATAAAATAATTAAAAGTGTAGGATAAATTACGAGGTGTATAAGATAAATTAGAGTTGTGTAGGATAAATTTCAACGTGTAGAATGAATTTCAAAATATGTTAGATAACATTTGATGTGTGTAGGTAAAAAAAAGTAGTGTGGAAGATGATAGTCTTTATGACTAATTAATTAGTCAAAGATGATAATAAATGAGATAAGTGAAAAAACTATTTAATGTTTTACAAAATTACCTTTTGTTCTTTTTCTTCTTAATTAAATTTTATTCTCAAATGAACCTTCCCCTATATAACAATGTTATCATAAATATTATACAAATAAAAAAACTACCAGAAACGAGTGCCTAATTGCAAAGCGTCGCCCCTGCCGCATCGCGCGGACACCCTACTTGTGTGTGTGTGTGTATATATATATATATATAGGGTCGAGATTTAGAGAAAACGGTAGAAAGTGTGAGAACGGTGAGAAAGCTTATGGATCGTCCGATCAAAACAATCTATGGACTAGATTGGCGCGGTGGCGTTTTCGTAAATAATATCAATTTTATTGCGTGGATGTGCCTCATTAAGGGTAAAAAGGTCTTTACACTTCTATACCAAAACGCCATACTAATGAATAAAACGCCATTACGGACCAAACCACATCCCTATATAAACAAAAACATCACAGACATAAAAACACACCCCCAGAACCTGAAACGCCATATTTTCTACTATATACCATTCATTTTACAAATGCCAAAATCCCCAAAACATCAAACACAACTACTCAAAAAACGCCATATTTTCTACTATATACCATTCATCTTAGAAACGCCAAAACACACAAACATCAAAAGATTCCAAAAAATCGACGGTTCTTTCAGATACACTATTTTCTCAGTAAACGCCAAAAAATGGCAAATATTGTTTCTTATATATTCAAATATTGTTCTACGCCAAAGTTTCGGATAATGCATTCTTCCCTGAGGTGCTGTGACTCAAATAACATTTTGCTGCATGAGATGGACAAATCATAAACAAAAAGATGCTGGTGTCAGATTTATGTCATTTTTTTGTGTTTTGTTATTGATGAATATTATAATGGCATGAAAAGACGAATGACACTGATGAGTTGTTTGAAGATACACATTCAAACAAAAACTTATGTCATTTTGTCTTTCCAAACGGCCATAAAAACACAAGCATGGCTAAGCCAAACCACCATTGAACATGATTCAAAGAAGAAAGAGACTGATGACAGTGAAGATTTGGAAGATGAATTGTTTTTATTTTTATTTTTTTAATTTTCTTTTTCTGTTGTCACATGTGAAAAACCATAATGCAGTAAAAACGCCAAAAACTCTCAAACTATAATGAAAGTAGTTTGCAGAAGTATTAATAAAAGCTAAAAATGAAAAAAAAAATGCCAAAAACTACTTAAAGCCATTCAAAAACGCCAAACTTGGGAGATGGAAAGTCTATGACCCTAAAAACTCATAAAAAGCTGAACAAAAAAAACAATAAAAATACAGAGTAACTGAAAAGACGGCTACTTTATTAATATAATTTATTATAAAATAAAATCCCGTCTAAACTACACGCCAAAAACATCCTATAAGAGAGACGTCTCTGCACAATCAACTGATCACAAAACCAAAAACAAACGCCATATTTCCTAGAAACCATTCAATTTAAAAACGCCAAAAAAATAGTTAAGAGAGCCACAGATGCAGAACCTCGATTCTTCTATATTGAGTATTGATCTGAATGAAATTTCACTGAATGGATTCTTCTCTGAGTTGGGTATCTCTATAATCTTTTGCTGAATGAGATGGACAAATATTCAAGAAAAAGAGACTGATGACACTGATATGACATCATGTCACTTTGTTGTTGATGGATATATTGATGGCATGAAGGGATCAATACATTAGAGCATGCGTTGGTCTTCAACATGTCATCAAACAAGTATATATCCACCCACCATAAAGGATGCCACAAAAAATAAGCATCTTCTAAAGACGGGCGTTATGTAGGAAAATAAGGATCTACATAAAGTATTTAAAAACAGGTTCAAAACGCCAAAAAAGTTAAAGTAGAAGAGGCTGATGACAGTGAAGATTTGGATGAGAAATTAGATTATGATTTTTAATTTGTTTTTCATTTTCTATTGTTTGTTATCTAATTCTCTGTTGTTTATTATCTAATTCTCTACTAATTTTAAAAAAAATGAGTATAAAACGCCAAAAACTACAAACACCAAAACGCCTAATAGTGTGAAAACTGTGAGAACGAATGCTAGCAAAGCACGATGTTGCTATATAAAACGCCAAAAAACGCAAAAAAAGTATTACTGGAAAAATCAACACTAATTGACAGATGAAAATTGAAAGAAACAGTAATTGCTAAAACAGTAAATGAAGAGACGGTATCACTATTGTCAAACATTTATTTATATTAAAAGCCACTACATGGAAAATTGAAATTTATTTATCTTTTCAAAACGCCAAAACAATACTTAAAACGCCAAAATATTTATTTATTTTAAAAGCCACTACATGGCAAAACGCTTGATATAATAAAATCAAGAAACAATAAAGGCCTGCATCCTGATCTAGAAAACAATAAAAACGCCCAAACAATACTTAAAACGCCAAAATATTTACTATGATCCTGATCTAAAAACAATAAAAATGCCGCATATTTATTAAACGCCAAAAAATGGAAAGATGAAGTGACACGCGTTTAAAAAGAGAAATATGAATGGACAAAAAAGCCTCTCCGCCCTTCTCTAAGCGGCGTGACACGTGTTGGGCCAGGATGCGTTCTCACCGTTCTCACACTTTTAAGCGTTTTCTCCCGAACCCATTTCTATATATATATATATAGGGTAAGGTTCATGCGAGAACCACTCTTATTGCGAGAACCTTACCCGATATATATATAGGGCAAGGATAAATTGAAAACCCACTTGAGTTGAATAAACCCTAAAAACCTTTGTAAAAAACCCATGTAAACTCAAGAAACATTTCTAAAAAAATAGGAAATGTAATATACATATATTTGAACATTTTAAAAACAAGAAACACAAAAAAACACCAAGTAGTTTTTTTTAAAAAAATGTTACAAATTTCAGGTTACATAATATATTTGTCCAAAAAAAAATGTAACATACAAATTTTCAACATTAAAAAAAAAAACTAGTAAGTGTTTTTTCATTTTTTTTCATAAATAGGTCCGTGTACATTTATATTACATTCCTTATTTTTTTAGAAAAAAATAAAAATGTTACATAGGGTTTATTTGGGTTTTCTCAACTCACATGGGTTTTCGATTTATCTTTCCCATATATATATATGGGAAAGTTCATTTGAGAAGAAATTTAATGTGAGAAGAAAAAGAAGAAATGACATATTAGTAAAATACTATTTCATTTATAACTTATATCATTAATTTTTAACTTTTTAATTAATTAGTCAACTAATCATTAATTATTCTACATACAATCTATAAAACCTACACTATCAAAATTTTCCTACATATACCCTACACTAGGGGTGTGAATTTCTGACACGATCCGAAAACTCGACACGAACCTAACACGAAATTCGCGGGTTTAGGTTTAGTCTAAACGGGTTCGGGTCAGTTTCAGGTTGAACCCGCAAACCCGTTTAGGTTAACGGGTCGGGTTCGGGTCAACCTGATCGGGTTGGCGGGTTAACCCGTTTAACACATTTATACTATATTATATTTTTTACAATATATTTTGTGTTATAAATTAAATGGGGTGTGTATTTTATGCCATGATTATATCTTAAAAAGAGAAATTAACATAGATTTTATAATTTAAATATGATATTATTATATAAATTTGTGTTTTTAAGTAAATTGTAATTTTAGTATATAAATTTCAGAAAAAAAATTAAAAAATTCGGGTTAAACGGGTCGTGTTCGGGTTCATATGTATGATACGATTTTCGGGTTCGGGTTCGTGTAAAATTTTCGGGTTCGGGTCGGGTTAGACACGCCAACCCGCGAACACGACCCGTTTAGCACCCATACCCTACACATTATAGAATTTTATCCTACACAGTCGAAATTTATCCTACACATCTCGAAATATATCCTACACAACTCGTAATTTATCCTACACAACTAGTAATTTATTATACACTTTAAATTAAGTTGTTTTTTTTTTTAATTTGGAAAAAGTATATATTTTGAAAAGGAGTTACAAATTTAATTTAGTTAGTTATTAAAGGCGAAGAATACAAATTAATGATTTTTGTAAGTTTACCAATATACCCTTATATTAAAATTAAATGCAAATATTAAATGAAGTAAAATGAAGCATTCTTATTGGTTGAAACTTCTTCTTTTTTCTTCTTACAAAAAAATTCTTCTCATTTGAACCCTTCACTATATATATATATATATATATATATATATAGGACAAAGTTCCGTTAGGAACCACCCTTTATTGCGAGAACCGCGAGAACCAGTGTGAACACAAACAGTAATAGCTAAAAAAATCTAAAAAACACTCAAAAAATTTTTTTTTATTTTTTACTATTTTTTATATAAAAATCGCTACTTTTAGTATCCAAAAAAAAAAGAATTTTTTTTTTTGGCTACTAAAAGTAGCGATTTGAACATAAAAAATAGTAAAAAAATAAAAAAAAATTTTTAGATTTTTTTTTGATTTTTTTTTGATTTTTTTAGATTTTTTAGGTTTTTTGGGGGTTTAGTTTTTAGCATTTTAGCTTGGGGGGGGGGGGGTTTAGGTTTTTGGGGGGTGGGGGAGGGGGGTTTAGGTTTTTGGGGGGGGGGGTGGGGTGGGGTGGGGGGGGGTTAGGTTTTTTTTAGGTTTTTTGAGGGTTTTAGTTTTTAGCATTTAGCTTGGGGGGGGGGGGGGTGGGGGGTTTAGGTTTTTGGGGGGTGGGGGGGTGGGGGTTAGTTTTTTTTTAGGTTTTTTGAGGGTTTTAGTTTTTAGCATTTAGCTTGGGGGGGGTTAGGTTTTTTTTTGGGGGGGGGGGTTAGGTTTTTTTTTTGGGGGGTGGGGGGTTTAGGTTTTTGGGGGGTGGGGGGGGGGTGGGGGTTAGGTTTTTTTAGGGTTTTTTTAGGTTTTTTTAGCTATTTTAGCTTGTGTTCACATTGGTTCTCGCGGTTCTCGCAATAAAGGTGGTTCTCGCATGAACCTTACCCTATATATATATATATATATATATATATATATATATATATATATATATATATATATATATGGGTTGGTTAACGTATAATCTTTCTTAACGTACGATGCGTACGAGATGAAATTATGCACGTTATAAAATTAAAAACACTAATCACGCATGTTGAAAAAACATAATCACGCATGTACAAAATCAGAAATCACGCATGGGGTAAAACCCTAATCATGCATGTTATAAAACTAATCACGCATGTTATTATTTCATCTCGTATGTATTGTACGTTAAGGGATATTGCATTTTACACTTTCAATATATATATTGTTTTTGTTTTAAAATTAAAATGTGATGTAAATATGATATACACATGACTTGTGAGGAGAGGAGGCCGTGCTAGTGGGTACAAAGAACTAAGATCCGGAAGTTGAAGAAATAAGATCGTTTTTAGTCTAATGTTTATGTACATTTACTGTGATATCGTATTTTCAACTCGAAATTTACGTTTTCTTATTTTATTATGTTTTCAACCTGACCCGACTTAATTAACCCTGAAATTCTATAGTTTGATATTAAGAAATTTGACCACTGAAAATAGGTAAACTCATAAGAGAAAATTCCTAAATTCGTCACTACCTCCCGCATTAGAGATGCTCTAACCAGTCCGCTCAGCTTTTCACCCACAAACACCTCTATTTCTGACAAATCCCCAATTATAAAACTAACTAATACCTGATTTAAGTTTAAAAGAAAGCATATTCATTTGAAGAATTAGGTAAGACTTTTTAGAAATGAATCAAGGGACAACCGTTGTTAAAATGTAATAACAATACTACTAAAAGATCATAGTTATTTGTAATTAAAGCAATCAAGATATCATCTGGTTGTGATTAGTCATATTATACAGAAGATGTACCTTTTTGCGAACGTGTAACAGGATCATAGTTGGATTTTAGTTTTTCCCATACAGCTTTAGCTGAATCGAGATCGTGGATATCTACAAGTATATCTTCACTAACAGAACCCAAGATCCACCCTTTGGCAAGATTATCGTATTGTCTTTGTGTCTCTGTGTCAGAAAATCTTGGGCCCACAAATGTGTCTTCCACGATGCCACCCATATTGTTACTGCCCAACAAGCAAAGCATTTGTGATTTCCAAACAAAGTAGTTCTTGTTGCCTGAAAGTTTCACCGAAACAAAGTTGGATACATTATTATCATACAGAATAACGTTTGAAGCACTCATATTTGAGGTATATGAGTGAGTGAGAGAGAAGCTGGGTGAGAAATGGACAGTTAATTAAGAGGGTTTTGATACATTTTATGATCTACTCAACTCCTCTATTTATATACCAAATGGAAGGGGTTCTTTGCATCTCTTCCAAGAAACATTACAAAAACAACCTTGTTGACATAAGAAAGTGTAAAATGACCCTTTCCTTTTGTTTCTTACACAAATGGCCGTTGACCTAGATCTACCTGGGTGCAAGATCCGCAAGCTTACGTAGCATAAGGTAAGCTATTTTGAATTTTTTTTTTTCAAAATTTAAGTTCTAGATTGGTATTTTTTTTTATAATTTTTTACAGCTTAAATTGTAAAAACATCCAGGTTATATAATATTAAAAAAAGATAAGTTTTATATATATATGTGTGTGTAGGGTTGTTCAGTCATTGATTAATAACTTAAAAGTACATTAATTTGTTGTCTTGGCACGTTGATGAAATATATTATTAGTCGATCATTATTCACTTAACATGTTTTGATCGAATAATGAAAGTTTATACTTCCCCTTGAATTAAGAAGGAAAGTCAACTATCATGTGAAATTGCACATGGTTGCAAAACGTTTAGATTTCTCTCTCATGTCATGGGAGGTGACATCATAATTATACAATCCAAATATAAAATGAAATTACTTTAAATGATTGTTTAGTTCATAGAGGTTAGCCCGTATAAATTTCAACAAAATACCGAAGTGCTTTTCGCCTACAGGCTACAGCTATTAAAGTGTATACAACTTGTTTAGACAACAAATTTCATGAGAAGCAGAAAGGCTGTTATAGCTCACGAGCCGAGCCAAATCGAATGTAGATTTCAAGCCGAGCGATTTCAAGCTATTTTCAAGGGAGACATGAGTCACAAGTTGTTTGAACACTCCTATTTAGCCATCTAGCAAGGAACTAAAGATAAAGAATAACATACAACATAAGAAAGTAAATTTTTTTACTATGTGTATGTTGTTGAAGCTATCGTTTTTATGTAATAATTTGTGTGACATAAATTACATTACGTATTAGGTTGTGACTTTTTATTAGTCTTTAATTGTGCTTCTTAGTTATTTCAATAAACATAATTTTTCTTTCTGAAATTAACGTATTTAAATAACCCCCAAACACCTCCCTCAATAGTGTTTACATAGTCTTATTTTGTTTCGTTTTTCATTATGCTTTATCACGTTTTCATGTTTTTTGTGTTTTCTTTATATGTTAGGCATGCCAGCGATAACTATGTTGTTTATTACACTCCCAACGGTACCAAAATGTGGACTCCCAACGTTAACCCCGAGTTTAAACCACTAGTGGGGAGTGTGTTAAAAAAAAAATCTAAAGATGTTATTTTGATGTACAAGACTTGTGCTGAGAAATCAAGTTTCTCTTAACGTAAACCCTAGAGAAAAAAATGGAAATAGTATGTCACCCACAAATAGTTGAGGTGTAACAAAGCGTCAAGACCTCAATATAATCTTAAATTCGACACAACCAAAGAATCCTGGATGAAGATTCGGCAAAGCACTTTTTCGGTTACTGATTGCAAAGCTCGCATATGTGTCCAAATTTGCAAGGAGACCGGTAGGTGTACGGTAATAAGGTTTGTTGATTGTCACACCCATCCACTTGGTGAGTCATATAACCGTGACCTCACCAAGATTTCTCGAAAGTTATCATCCTCTTCTAAACAGTTTATAGATCATATGAGGCTATTTCTTGGGGACCAAGACACCTAGATGGTACATGATTGTTTTCGTGATTGTAAAGAAGGTTTGCCTAATTTCCATTATGATTTTGTGCTGGATGATGGGAAGCTGAGATCTTTGTTTTGGGCAGACGAAATATGCAAGTTAAAAAACCTAAATTTAATCACTAAAAAAACAACAGTACCGATGCACACAGTTTTTTTAGTGACGAAATGTAGTGTTTTTCATAAAAAAAAATTATTTTTGTGTGTTTTTAATTTTTTTAGGTATTTTTGATTGTGTTCATATTGGTTCTCGCGATAAAGAATGGTTCCTAACATATCCTTATCCTATATATATATTATAACTCACTTGTTAATAATGCCCCCAACCCAACTTTATTACATACATAAACTACCCCATCTCTTTTTTTAACATATGTTTAATATATATTTTAATAGCAGGTACATTATGAGCTTTGTGCCATTTACAGGTTTAGACCATAACAAGCAATGTGTAATATTTGGAGCTGGGTTTGTTGCCCAGAATGATCTTTGATCTCTAGATCGCAAATGATAAACGTAACTTTATTGAATACTGAAATTTGAATACAATGGAATGATTACAAATGAAACTATCTATCCCCATTTATACTAATCTAATGGATACGAGTGTAGAGACACGTCACTTCATGAACGGATGTGTCTCTAGATCTTGTGGTTGTAATTAAACGTGAAGAGGTGCGTCTCTAAGATCCAAAAGTCGCGTCCCTTCATCCTTGTATGGCTGCAATTTGTGAATGGGTGCCTCCTGATGTGTGTAAAATGCAACATATAAATTACATCAAATGAGGCATAAAACTAACCCCTTTTAAGTACTAATGTTGGAAAAAGTGTATTTTTGTCTTCCTTTTGTATTTTCAGGATTAGATGAGCTCAAATTAACAAAAGAAGCAAAAAGACAGCTAAATCTAACATAAATACAAGAAAGGGAACAAAAGTGGACTTCCCGACCCCTCGACAACATCTTCCCAAGCAAAACAGAGAAGGCAGAAGACTGAACACGCCCCGTACTCAGCGAGCACGGGGCCATGCCCAAGAAGCAGCAGAAAAGACAAACATGTAGAAACTTCTATTGCTCACCACGGGGCCGTGCCCAGTGAACACGGGGGCGTGCCCAAAGTACTGCAGGCGCATTAATTGTAATTGCGAATTACAATTAATGAGGAGAGATAGTGTCAGACGGGCACGGGGCCGTGCCCAGCGGACACGGGGCCGTGCCCAGGCTTCTGTTCAGCCTATAAATAGGAGTGCTTGGAGCCATTGCAACTCATCGCTAGGCACACCACCTCTCTCACACTTCATCCACCACCCACCACCATCACAACACCATCATCCACCACCATCATCCATTGTCCATCATAGAGTGTGTGAGTCGTCTCGGGATCCAAGATTGATCGTAAGAGTTCTTGACAATCAAGGCCATGTTTGCCTAAGTCTCTTACATCACTTGGTGAAGACAAGTGTTTAGTATAATACTTTTTATTTTTAATCTTTTGCACTTTTTAATTGGTTTTGTATTAATGACTTTAATAACTAGTTTCTTATGTTGAAGGTGATTCTTCCTTATCGTTTGTCCGTGGTGTCTTGGCATTATTTTACTGTCTATATAAAATAAAAGATTTTCACCATTCATATCTCCACGGTCTATATGGAGGTATGTTGGCTACCTGGTCGGGGGTTAAGGGAACGGTTTGGTAAGGGTCTTGCCCTTGTTCAGCGTTTAGAGGTCCTGCAAGGGACCTGGGTCAAATTTAGTAGGACCTCCTTCAATACCCAAAGGTATTGGATGGCGGGGGTCCAAACTCTTTGATCCCCTCATAAGTTAACTACTACTAATACTATAACCCGGCTATTTAGGACTGTATCCCTGCTGACTCAGACTACTTAGTCGAGGGTAACGTCACCTCCAAAAGAGGGGCCTACCATAATTTGCATTAATAACTTAATTAATTATCTTTCAATAATCCGACCCTTTAGGATTGTATCCTTGCTGACTCAAACTACTGGGTTGAGGGTAAAGTCGCCTTCAAAAGGTTATACTAACACACGAGTCGGATCCAAGTGATTCATCTTGTCTATCTGTTTTTATTTTTGTTTTATTTTTCAGCATTTAGTTAGTTTTATTTTCTTAGTTTAAAAATCTTTTTCTAACATTTTGATTTGATTAGACGTTGAGGATAAACCGGTACTAAAAGCTCTTGTGTCCTTGGACGACCTCGGTATCTTACCAACACTATACTACGTCCACGATTGGTGCACTTGCCCATATGTGTGTTTAGTGTTAGTAAATATCGTGTTTTATAAATTTAAAACTTGGCTAAAGTGGAAAAAGGGCTTAAAATATATACTTAAAACATATACACACTAGCACGCATCAAGTTTTTGGCGCCGTTGCCGGGGACACAAGGATTTTAAGAAAGTTAGAAATCAACGGCCTAATCATATTTTTTTATTTTCTTTTTACTTTTTTAGGATTTTCTTAAATTTTCAGCTTCTGCAGAGCTCAGCACGGGCCGTGCCTGGTTGGACACGAGCCGTGCCCAGCAGTATTACTGGCAGTTTTTAGTTTTCCGAGTTACAGAAGGCTGACCACGGGGCCGTGTCGGTGCAACACGGGGCCGTGTCCAACTCTCCAGTAACAGGGATCCGGAAAACAATCACTGTAACTCCGACCACGGGCCGTGTTCACTGAGCACGGGGCCGTGGTGAACTTTCTGACCAACATTCTTTTCTGTTTTTGTTGCAGGACTTGGAACCAGACGCCACCTCTACGTAGTGTATGAGCTCCAGCTCTCATAAAGACATAAAAGAACCTCTAGAAGAACCCGAACGCTTTCTCATAAAAAGGCTAAAAGCTAAAAACCGAGAGAAGGTTTCGGGGAACCCACTTCCAATGGCGGACCAACGTACCCTCATGGATTTCTACGACCCACCGTAGGTAATCTCGGCGCCGCTATCAATGCACCGAATGTTGAAGCCAATAACTTCTAACTTCGGCCGCATTTGATACAGATGCTTCAAAACTCTGCAACCTTCCATGGGCTTGCGGACGAGGATCCCCATCTACATATTACTAATTTCTTAGAAATATGTGATACCTTTCGGATCAATGGAGCATCAAATGATGCCATCCGCCTCCGAATGTTTCCTTTTTCACTAATAGACTGAGCAAAAGCTTGGCTTAACGCCCTCCCAGCTGGATCGGTAAACACTTGGGATGAACTAGCCCAAAAATTTCTATATAAGTATTTCCCTCCCGTTAAAACGGCTAAATTAATGACCGAAATTAATACATATTCACAAGAGGACGGGGAATCTTTATATGAAACTTGGGAAAGGTTCAAGGAGCTATTGCGAAAGTGTCCACATCACGGCCTTGCGATATGGCAACAAGTATCCACTTTCTATAATGGGTTGTTGCCACACACAAGGCAAACACTTGACTCTAGCTCCGGGGGACTTTTAGGTAATCGCCGCCCGCATGAAATATATAATCAAATTGAGGAAATTGCTCAAACCAATTTTCAGTGGCACACTCCCCAAGGCAATAAATCCATTTCCCCGGGCGCCCATAAGGTTGATGAAAGCACTTCTTTACAAGCCCAAATCGAGGCCCTTTCTTCAAACATAAAAAAGTTGGAAATGACAAAACGGTCTCGGTTATGGCTTGTGAAGGGTGTGGTGGGCCACATGAAAATTGGAGTTGTATGAAAAAAACAGACGATCAACAAGAATAGGTAAACTACATTGATAATAGACCTAGGCCGTCGGGTCCTCCAACGGGCACCTACAACCAAGGATGGCGAAATCACCCTAACCTTGGTTGGAGAGAACCCGGCAATGGTAGTAACAAACAAAGCGTAAACCAACGAACAAACTTTCAACAACCAAGAAATGAGTCACAAAATTTCCCTCAACAACAAGGTGGACGAGAGAGGCTTAAAGATACTATATCTCGCCTCATCTCCGACACTGAAAAGAAAAACTCGGATAGATTTCTACAATTAGAATCAAATTTTAGAAGTCAACAAGCTAGTATTCAAAACATTGAAAAACAAATAAATCAACTAGCCCAAAATTTCTCCGAGAGACCGCAAGGCGCGCTACCAAGTAATACCGAGACAAACCCAAAGGCACAAGTTCATCTCATCACTCTACGGAACCGTACCGTGGGTCCCGCAGAAGGGCCAGCACCTAGTGAGGAGGTCACATCTCCGCCATAGCAAGAGAAGGTCACTCCTCCACCTCCAGAGCCTACCAAGGCTCCTCCGGTTCCATACCCCAGTAGGTTAATCCGTCAAAAGACCAATGAGCAATTCGCAAAATTCAAAAGTTTGCTAAAACAAATGCATGTCCACATTCCTTTTATTGATGTCCTAACCCAAATGCCTAAATACTCTAAGTTCATGAGGGACTTCCTCACTCATAAAAGGAAAATTGAAACATTGCAATTAGTTAACTTAGGCGAAGAATGCTCCGCCCTCGTACTCAACATACTCCTCCAAAAGAAAATTGATCCCGGAAGCTTCACAATTCCTTGCTCGATCAGGGACTCCCCCGTTCGTAATGCACTAGCCGACCTCGGAGCTAGCATTAACCTCATGCCCGCATCAATGTTCAAAAGACTCGGCCTAGGAAAAACGAGTCCTACAACAATGAGTATACAACTTGCTGGTCGATCCATTAAATTCCCGCAAGGTGTCATTGAAAATCTCCTAGTCAAGGTCGACAATTTCGTCTACCCGGCAGACTTTGTCATACTTGATATGGAAGAAGACACCAAAGTCCCCCTCATACTAGGGAGACCATTTCTCGCCACCGCACAGGCAGTGGTGGACATGAATGGCGGAACACTCACTTTAAAATATGGGGATAATAAAGTAAAATTCGGGGTTGGGAAGAGAATAGAGGACGATGATCCGGTCAATTATATGAAGGTTATTGATTCGAGTTTGGATGATGCTCTCCAACGGTGCAACCTGGGATGCAAAACATCCCGCTCAGAAAACATATAACCTTGCCTTGGATCTAGCCAAGGACCCTTATAAACGTGGCGCACCACGAAGGCAATCCGCGGAACTATCCTTAGTTTAAGTTTAATCTTTTAGTTTTAATTTGCAGGAATAAAACACACTCATGGTGGTCAAGGATAACAAGGGAAATGAGAAACATAGCCCCATGCACAAAAACAAGGCCATCCGACAACAATTTCTCCATTACAGTAAGCTCAGCACGGGCCGTGCCCAGCCAACACGACCCCGTGCTGAACATCCTGCAGACAAATGCCCAGTTCAGGTAACTGGACACGGGCCGTGTTCACCAAACACGCCCCCGTGTCCAGGCTTCTGTTTCTTTTCCTTAATTATCGTTACTGGCACCTGAACACGGGGTCGTGCCTGGTCACCACGGGGCCGTGTCCAGACTGCCAGTAACATAAAAATGTTGCTTTTAACACCATTTTGCACATTCAATCAACCTAAAAAATTTATTTTTGAGACACATTGAGGACAATGTGTAATTTAAGTGTGGGGGGATGCTAAAACCTTGAATTTTGCAAGTCCTAATAACAAGCCTTACACAAAACTCTATTGGAACCGCTAATCACCCCAATTTTTTTCAAACAATTTTTTTTTTCATTTTTTCTACTTGTCTAAGTTTAAGTTGGGAATTCTAAGACTAACAAGGTTATATTTTTATAAGTTTACAACCGATAGCGTCGTGATAAAAAGAACCAACATAAGAAAATTATGAAACGGCATGACAAGCTTAGTTAAAATTCGATTATATATACTTGATCACATAAAAACCCATTCCCACAAAAGTGAGTTTTGAGCCTTTATTGAGCATACAAATATACATCTTTACGCTAAATGCTCATTTCTCGTTTCTTGTGTGAATAGCCGCTTGGTTCTTACGACTCTAGAACTTGCCACGACAATTCATTCCCGGTCCTTACCAACTTAAACCCAAGTAAGTAAATGATGGAGGCATTAGGACTAACCCTTTTTCTTTCAACACCATTATTTTTATTTTTCTTTTCACCTACCCAAAAATTCCCCCTAGTTAGCCCCTTTGAGCCTAAACCTTTTCATTTCTTAACCCAAAACCCTTTTTACCCACCCAAAACCCTTTTTATTTTTACCTTTTATTTTAGTAACAAGCTCGGTCTTCGTGTCACGAAATATATATATATATATATATATATATATATATATATATATATATATATATATAGGGGACCGCTAAAATGAGAACCACCTCTAGTTGTAAGAACCATGGGAACCAGTTTTTAGCCCTTAGATCAACATGATGGATGGATGAGATTAAATGAATATAAAAATATTTTCCAACTCTTTTTGTCTTTTATGATTTTGATTTTTTTATTCACAAAAGGGTATTTATGGAAACTAATTTTAATGCCAGTAGTCATATCCTGCACATTTCAGCATGCATGTCTAATCAAATATTAAAAACTTTCAATTCTCTATGTTTACTTCTTGCCTTCTTCCAATCTTCGTCATAAACAATCAGAAAAACATCAAACCCTAGAGAAACTATTTGCTCTCCTCTCTTAGGCGACGAAGAAACACCCAAAAATTCGTTCGGCGATTCCGATTTCGGCGTCCACATTTGAAACGGCGAGGACTCCTAGGTTCAAATCCAGGAGAAAAAACGTTAACAGGTTGGTGTCTCTCCTTTTTCCTTTTAATAGTGAGAATTCTGTAATAGAGTTTTTTGAATGATTCTTTTGGATATTTTTATTGGGAACGAATGTGGGTTGTTTCAAGTTATGTAGCGGATGTTTGGGTGGCGGGGGGTCGGTGTTGGGGTCATTTATTGAATGGGGTTTGGGGTTTGATCCTCCGGGGGGGTTTTGTATATTTTGGCGATGATTCAGTATTTTATTATATATCGTAGGTGTTTACAAGGAAAAAATGGTTGCACATACCAGAAGCTTGAGCCGGGGGAAGGGGAAGACAAATTTAGAACCAGATGTTATATGCGTTAGTTCCGGTGAGAAAAGATAGTTTCTTTCGTTACGTAATTAACAGCTGGATTTTTTACACCACGTGTAAAATGAAAACCTAAATGTACATAAAATGTTTTTCCTCCCGCGTACATGTAGGCACGAGGTCCCGGCGTCAGCGCAATAGTCATGTCGCTTGTGTGCTCTTTGACTCGACCGAAGAAGATGTCACGCCCCCACGGGCGAACATCAAACGGCAGATAACGAAGCGGAAGCAAACGGACTATTGTGGCTCCCCGACGAAAAAGAGGAAGAAACACAGACAACCAGCACAACAACAGATTCCAGCGTTGAATACACGATCTTCCTCGAAGCAATTATTCAGTGCCATGATGGTTTTAAGTGATCGTCAGAAAGAGTCTATTAAGGCAATGGGTTTCGGGGGCTTGTTAGGTCTGAGTGTCAATGGGATTCCTGAGAAGTTAGCCTTCCATGTGGTGGATAGTTTTGATGCGAAGTCGATGACGTTAAACATAGGTAACGCCAGCCTGGTGGTTGACGCGGGGTTGATTAGCAAATTGTTAGGGATACGAAACACAGGTTTGAGGTTTGCTGATGTCGAGGTAGCCAAGACGCTTCCTCCATCGTTGAAGGCGTGGCGGGCACGCTTCCCACCAACAACTTACGTAGCCCCTTCACTGATTTCGGCCGAAATACAGAAGGACACCTATTCGGACATGGCGTTTTTTCGTACCGATTTTGCCTTGCTTTTCCTCACTGCGATGGGCAGTTCACAGCAGAACGGTTATGTCAAAGACAAGATTTTGAAGCGTTTGACAGCGGAAACAAGATACGAAGATTACAATTGGTGTGAATTCATTATCGAGTGTTTGAGGAAGTGTAAGAAAAAATGGAGGCCATCGGACCCCAAGTGTTGCTGGGTTGGGCCGTTGACGGTCCTGACGGTGAGCATGTGTTTGGTCGTTATGTTTTAATTTGATTTCTTTTTATTAAAAGTTTACGTTTATATGTTATTGTGTTTTTATCTTTTCCTACAGTTGTTGTATGTAAACTGCACGCAGCAGCCAGCGTGTGACAACTCGAACTTAAGACTCACTTTAATGTAACGTTACGTGTCTACGTGATACTTGACTAATGAATGTAATGTGAATCTTGTGATTATGTTTTTACGTGAGTAGTGTTTACTATATGTGTTTGTATATTAATTAAGCCAAACCGCACAAGATGTTCTAAACGCATAACACTACACATCACTCGCACAAGGCCGTTTGGGCCTCATCCTTGTGCACGGACCAATAGGGCGGCCCATGAGGGGTTTCGGCCCACTCCCCTTTCACGTGATCAAGCAAGTTGTAAGGGGTTTTGTTTCTCATTCTTGTTACAAACATATCACACACACAAGTTCTCAAAACCCTAGTCTTTTCTCTCTCTCTCTCGTTTGCTTGGAACCCGACGGCAAGAGCATCCACAATTCGGATCACCCTCTCTTCTTCTCTAATTCGGTTAGTACTTGTCATGTTTGTAATTGTTTGTGTGCATGTTGATGTTTTCGAATATGATTGCTTGATACCGAATGAGTCTTGTTAACAGGTTGTGTATGATAATTTTAGATTGGATCAATGATAGTTAGTGTTCATATAATTGACTTGCTCATGAATCGGATATAGGTGATTGTATGATTGTAATCGGCCATATGTATACGTGATTGAATCAGATTGTAACTGGTTAATATGCTAACTAAATCGGATTAGTTGATGCTCATTGATTGGCTTCGTGAATGTTAGAATCGGATGTGTTTATGTGTTTAGATAAATGTTCTTGATTTTGGATTATTAATGTTCATACGAAATTCATGATAAAAGTCCTGTTTGATCGATAGTATGCTTGTTGGATTATGGAAAAACTGTTAATTGATCTAAATTGTGAAACTGCCTAAGTTGTTTGCTAGAATCACGGAGTGATTGTTACAGGAATTATGGAAACCAGTTACACACACGGTTGCGACTCAGATTGCGAGTCGAAACCTCACCGTCTCGACTCGAGACCACAAACAGCACAAGCCGAGACCATGGTTGCGAGTCCCGTTGCGACTCGTAACCGGACCATGACGAACCGAGATCACCATTGCGACTCGTAACCAGCTGTTGCGACTCGTAATCTCCGGTTGCGACTCGAGATCCCCGTTGCGACTCGAGACCGGCTATGCACAAACACTGTTTTGGGCCTACACTGTCACGGGCCCAATCTTATGACTGTTATGATATTGGGCTGCTTATTGTCATTGGGCCGGGTAATGATTGGACCGAACACTTAGATTGTTTATCGGATTGATGATACATGTACGTGTTTGCCATGATTATACGTGATACAATATACGTGCTATATACGAACCTGACTTGTATAATAACCATGATAGGACGTGGTTGACCATTTACTAGCTTAACTGTACTCTTTGTGTATCTGCCGAGCAAACCAAGGTGAGTTCACACAGCCAAGGCATGGGATTCCCGGGTTGGGAATTGGGTTGGATATGTTGAATATGGAATGATTACTCGTACTTACGCATTCTCTAGACTATAGACCATCGTCCTCAGGTTAGTCAGGTGTCACACCCCGATTTCCACGTGTCTCACCGGTGGGCCCGGTGGGGGATTACTGTGACGATGTTGGCAACAATATAGTCAAACCACACAATTATATAATGCACAGCGGAAGCATAAGATAAATATATAAATTTCAACCTCTGATCGTAATATCAAAATGTATTACAGGGGTTGAATATATCCACAGTGGATCGTAAATAGTCATAATTTATTGTTCCATCAGATACTGCAATCAAGCTTGCGAGGCTTATCCCGACGCTAGGGAGCTAATACCAGCCAATTACATTTAGGTACCTGCACTTAATCTTTTTGGGGAAAATACGTCAGTTTACACTGGTAAATACATTCAACTGACACATTTGAAAATGTTTATTAAAATTGATTTGAATGCACAAGGCACAAACTCTTTTATAACTTGGGAAAATTCATAATCATCTTGTGAACGTTTTACATGTTCTTTTATGCGTTCAGTAGCCCGGGTCGTGCCGGGTTAAAGATTTATAGACACACCACGTTTGCGTAAAACCGTAGTACAGAAACCAACGGCTACGTCTTTTAGTTTTAATGTCGACACTTTATACCGGGTGTACGCCTACACCGGGATGTCGATGGTCGTGGCCATTTCGTAAAATGATGCCGAGGATATCCGGGACAACGGTCATTAAACCCCCCAAAGGCTTATAAGCAACAAAACTGTTTAAATGAGCCGATCATATTTAATCAATTAACCACCTAAGCGATGGAATTATATAATGCTCAATCAAGCGGTATTAATATACCGTAACCCAAGCCCATATAGGGGAAATAAGTCAAAAGTATTTACCTTTGCAAGTATAAATCCTTAATTAAGATCAAGTCACCGATAGCTTTTACTGGGGCTCCTAATCTGGAAAGAAGGTTTTAATTAACCTCTTAGAATCCTAACGGTCCTTGTATTAGCCGTAGCTTAAACCGGTTGATTCCGATATATAGATATGGTTAATTCGCACGAAAAGGCGAAAACCGAGAATGGAGTATGATTTGGACCCAACAAGTTCAGAGACTTGTTTTATATGGGTTAATGGTTCACACTCTGGATTTTTGGGGTTCAAATAATATAATTTGACCCATATCGGCTATTGCACGAAAACTAGTTTCATGAGCCGTACCGTGTGCGCGAATAGGCGAAACGGTTTACCATAAGTGTCCTACGCTTATTTCCTAAGTCAATATGCCTTAAAAGTATTTTGGTATCAGTAGGATACCTTCCGTAATGCCCGTAACGAGTTTAAGTTTCTATTATGCCCCGTAGGGGCTTTTCGGTCATTTTAAAGACTTTAAAAAGGCTTTTCGAGTTCTACAGGAAATCTGAGTTTCCCGAACAGCTTATAAAGCTTAAAATACTTTATTTATTATTTAAAACCAGTGGCAACTGGAATCGGGTCAAAAGACCTTGTAGAACTCCCGTTTTGGCCAAAAAGGGCATATTCGGTATTTACCGAACCGTAGCCATAACCGCAGGTTATGAGCAAGGTAAAAATTATTAAAAATCTCTAAAATTCCCAAAATATTATTTTACCACAGTGGGTAAAAGTTTTGGTGATGAAAACTTGGGTTAGATGGGCGTTATGCTAATTGCGCCGTTAATTACAAAACTTTCTTAAAAGTGCGCCTTTTAGCATAACTCTCATTCTAGACCTCGGATTGACGTGAAATTTTAAGGACATGCTTATAATTTAATAAGCAAGGTTCTGGTCCGTTCACGTGTCCGAAATACTCGTTTTATTCTAGAAAGGCCGTTACGGTCAACTTTTAGGCGTTTAACGGAAATGCGTAAAGGACTCGGATAACTCGTGAACCGATCACAGAGGTTTATACCATCATGTAACCTGGTCCTAAGAGTGTCCTAAGGCATATCTATACCTCACTAAAACGGGTCAGAACTGAAGTCAAAGCAAAAGTCAAACTTTTGCGACTTTCGGCTCCGAACCGGGTTAATATAGCAAACGGTCGATTCAAACGAGCGCAAACAAGTTTATATGCTTATTATCATGTTTTATGATTATCAAAACAGGTTCCATAACATATATTTTACGGTTTATGCATATATCGCTAAAATAGCTTTCTGTTGACTTTTTAACCGCACGTTTGACTCGACATTTGACATAGTTAGAGTGGTGATCAGAGGGAACCCTTTTAGGGGTTTATTACCTCCATTCATACCAACTTATAACTACTTTTGATTCGTCATAAGACTGAACCATCACTGAGTTATTTTAAAGTCAAACCGTATTTACGACGGTTCGGTTTTTAACTAAATACTAAGCATGAACTGAACTATGAATGATCAAAGTAACTTACAGAAGTTAAGACTTGAATGTAGAGCAGAGAAGAACACTTGGGAGCCTTTAGAATAGCCAGAGATGTGTGTTTGAGTTGTTGTGAATGTTATGCACACAAGGGTGCTATTTATAGTCAAAAACATGATCCAAGATCATTACAACTCAAGCTACAACTGGTTATGGATGGTTGGCATGTGTCCTAGAGAGTTATGGGTCGAGTAGGGGGCAACCATACCTCTGAAAGACCCATTATTACATGTTTTGGCGTTTAAAACAGCCAACAGCCATGTTTCTGTCGCTGGGCGCTGCTTACGGACCGTATGGCTTCGGCCTTGCGGTCCGTAAACCATAGGCGGATAATTTGAAATCATTCACCTCCTTACGGTCCGTAAGGTATAGCCTTTGCGGTCCGTAAGGGGTTAAAAATAAATCATTTTCAAATCTTTTTGTCATGATTACTAAATCTAGGTAATTAATTACTTGACCTTTCGGGTTTGAAGGGGTAACTTTGCGGTTTGGCCCTCGGTTATTTACCGATAGGGGCCTCGAGCTATTTACCTGCATTATTAAGTCCCCGGTTTATTTATTTAATTATTCTGAAAGTCTTAACTTTCATTATTGACGCTTTTAACCCTTCTTCTACGAATTCGATCGTAACCTTCCCGTTTCATATCGAAACTTCGCGAAATTTATATATATTATTTTAGTGAGTGTATAATACCGTTACAAAGTCTTGGGAACGTTAAAGGGTCACTCAGAGGTATAATTAAACATGTTGACACAGTTAACCCCTGTAGTTTGTAATCTCTCACTTTCTTCCGCGTCTTGTTTTTGTACGATCTATATTTTATTCGTTTGAAGGTTCAAGCATTATTTAGGGATACTATACAGTATATTTACCCTTGTTGACATTTATAACCCTCGAATTTATATACTTTCAAGGTTTGTCAAAATTAGTCCTTTATTTATTATGGATGCTACGTGTAATCAAATGACACGTGTTAATACATCATTGGACACAAAATTTCGAGGTGTTACATCCTCACCCCCTTAAAATAAATCTCGACCCGAGATTTACTCAAATAAATAGGGGTATTTTTCTTTCATTGTAGCTTCGACTTCCCACGTATATTCAGGACCTCTACGAGCATCCCATTTGACTTTTACAATCGGTACGTGCTTTCTGCGAAGCTTCTTCACCTGTCGATCTTCAATCGACAAAGGTTTTTCTATGAACTTTAAGCTCTCATCTATATGCACATCTGTGTGCGGGATCACCAATGATTCATCGGCGAAGCACTTCTTGAGATTGCAGATGTGGAACACATTGTGAATTCCATTGAGCTCTTCAGGCAAGTTCAATTTATAGGCAACTGATCTGACTCGTTCAATGACCTCAAAAGGCCCTATGTATCTCGGACTCAGCTTGCCCTTCTTGCCGAAACGCATCACCCCCTTCCAAGGTGATACTTTCAACAATACCTTTTCACCTATTTCAAAGTGAAAATCTTTACGCTTCGGGTCAGCGTAGCTTTTCTGCCTATCTCGGGCAGCCTTGAGACGTTCCCGGATCTGGACAATCTTGTCCGTTGTCTGGAAAACAATCTCTGGTCCCGATAATTGGACCTCTCCTACTTCCGCCCAACAAACAGGCGATCTGCATTTCCTACCATATAATGCCTCAAAAGGCGCAGCCTTTATGCTGGTGTGGTAGCTATTATTGTAGGAGAATTCGATCAGGGGTAGGTTTTTATCCCAGTTACCACCTAAATCGATCGCACATGCACGAAGCATGTCTTCTAGCGTTTGGATAGTACGCTCACTTTGACCGTCCGTCTGTGGATGGTAAGCCGTACTAAAATTTAAACGCGTGCCCAAAGATTGCTGGAAACTTTTCCAGAAGTGAGATGTGTATCTAGTATCCCTGTCGGAGATAATAGACACAGGTATGCCGTGTAAGGCTACAATCTTATCAACATATAGTTGGGCTAACATATCAGAGCTATACGTCTCCTTGATGGGTAGAAAATGAGCTGATTTAGTCAGCCTATCGACTATGACCCATATTGTATCGTTTCCTTTCCTGGTTTTGGGTAACTTGGTTATGAAGTCCATAGTTACGCATTCCCACTTCCACTCGGGAAGTTCAGGCTGTTGTAGCAAGCCAGACGGCTTTTGGTGCTCGGCTTTAACTTGAGCACAAGTCAAGCACTTTGCTACATGGGCGGCTACAGACTTTTTCAAGCGTATCCACCAATAATTTGCCTTTAAGTCTTGGTACATCTTATCAGCACCAGGATGGACTGAGTATTTGGAACTATGGGCTTCCTGGAGAACAACATCTCGTAGTCCTCCATATATCGGAACCCATATACGTCCGTTCAGTCTAAGAATTCCATCCTTGCTAAGAGTCAACTGCTCTTCAGTTACTCCCAGCTTTTCATTAGGATAATTAGCTTCCAACACAGCCTCACGCTGCGCAGCTAATATCCTTTCCGTCAAATTATTTTTAACCTCAATGCTCTTGGCATTGATTCGAATGGGTTTTACCCTTTCTTTCCTGCTCAAGGCATCGGCGACTACATTCGCCTTGCCGGGATGGTACCTGATTTCACAGTCATAATCATTCAGGGTTTCCATCCAACGGCGCTGCCTCATGTTCAACTCCTTCTGGTTGAACAGGTGCTGGAGGCTTTTGTGATCAGAATAAATCACAAATTTAATACCATAAAGGTAATGCCTCCACAACTTCAGTGCAAATACAACGGCACCCAATTCCAAATCATGGGTGGTGTAATTCTTTTCATGCACCTTTAATTGCCTCGAAGCATAGGCAATCACCTTGCCCTTCTGCATAAGCACACACCCCATGCCCGTGTGTGATGCATCGCAGTAAACTACGAATTCATCTGTACCCTCAGGTAAGGTCAACACAGGTGCGTTGCTTAGTTTCTGCTTCAGTATTTCAAAGGACTCTTGCTGCTTTGGGCCCCAAATGTACTTTTCTTTCTTCTTGGTCAAGGAAGTCAAGGGCGCAGCAATCCTTGAAAAATTTTCAATAAACCTCCGGTAGTATCCTGCTAATCCCAGGAAGCTACGGATTTCGGTAGGTGTCTTTGGCTCTTGCCAGTTCATAACTGCCTCTACCTTAGCGGGATCCACTTGGATACCACGCTCACTCACAACGTGTCCTAAAAACTGAACTTCTCGTAGCCAGAATTCACATTTCGAGAATTTGGCGTAGAGTTTCTCACGCTGTAGTAATTCGAGAATGCAACGGAGGTGCTTCTCGTGGTCAGCTTGGTTCTTGGAATAGATAAGGATATCATCGATGAAGACTATGACGAATTTATCTAGATACGGCTTGCAAACGCGATTCATGAGATCCATGAACGCAGCCGGTGCATTTGTGAGCCCAAAAGGCATCACTAAGAACTCGTAATGACCATAGCGAGTCCTAAATGCAGTCTTGTGTACATCTTCATCTCTGACCCTTAGTTGATGATAGCCCGACCTTAAGTCGATCTTGGAGAAGTAGCTTGCTCCTTGCAGTTGATCGAATAGATCATCGATCCTTGGTAAAGGATATCTATTCTTTATGGTAACTTTATTCAGCTCTCTATAGTCGATGCACAACCGCATCGATCCGTCCTTCTTCTTTACAAATAGGACAGGAGCTCCCCAGGGAGATGAACTAGGTCTGATAAAACCTTTCGCCAGCAGTTCATCCAACTGGGTCCTCAGTTCTTTCATTTCCGTTGGCGCTAATCTGTAAGGTGCTCTTGCTATCGGAGCTGCTCCAGGAATGATGTCAATTCTGAACTCCACTTGTCTATCTGGTGGCAAACCAGGTAGTTCTTCAGGAAAAACCTCGGGGTATTCAGAAATGACAGGAAGATCCTCGATCTTCGGCCTTGGTTCTTCAATTATCACCTGAGCCATGTAAATTACACAGCCTCTGTTCAAACACCTTGAAGCTTTCAGCATAGATACGTCTTCGGGCAATCCGTAATGCGTATCCCCTCGAATGGTAAGAGATTCACCACTCGGAGTCTTTAAAACTATTTGCCTTTTGCCACAAATGATTTGGGCCTGGTTATGAACCAGTCCATGCCTAGCACGATGTCAAAACCCGCAAGTTTGAAAGGAAGTAGAGATAAAGGAAAAGAATGGTTCCTAATGGATATTTCACATCCTTCTAGAATAGTAGAGACGGTTTCTATCGTGCCGTCTGCTAACTCCACTTCGTATTTCACGTCAAGGGTTTTGATTGGCATATTTAGTAGTTGGCAAAATTTCTGGTCTACAAAGGACTTGTCAGCGCCAGAATCGAACAGTACTCTTGCAAATATATTATTTACGAGAAAAGTACCTGTAAGCACATTGTCGTCCTTGACCGCTTCCTTTGCATCCAAGCGAAAAACTCTCGCATTTGTCTTCTTAGTCTCTTCTGCCTTCTTGGCATACTTCGGGCAATTACTCTTTATGTGCCCCTTTTCATTACAATTAAAGCAGGTTGCATCCTTTATCTTTTTGCACTCCACTGTCTTATGATCCTTAGACTTGCATAGCCCACAGGGTGGAGTCCTTTGTTGCGACTGTGAGCCAGACGCAAACCTACACTTCCCGGAGTGAGGTTTCTTGCAGACCTTGCAGTGAGGTCTTCCATCAGCTTGCCCCTCATTCCTTGCCTCCGACCCTCTCTTGCCCTCACCGTTTCCACGGTGCTTTTTCCCAGACTTTCGTGAGGTATCATCCTCACGCTTTCGCTTTTCAGCCTCCTTGCTCTTTTGTGCCCTCAGATGGACAGCATCAAGCGTAAGAGACAAGGAGAGGTCAGTAACTGACCTGAAGGTCGTTGGCCTAGAGGCCTTTACGCTAGCTTTGATCGCCGGCTCTAAGCCCCCAATGAATCGGGCAATCCTTCTGGGTTCTGGTGTCACAAGATATGGCACCAGGCGTGACATAGTGTTAAAGCTTGTCAGATAAGCTTGACAATCCAGGTTTGTCATCACCAGTGAGACAAAATCTGCCTCAATCTTCTCAACCTCGTGCTGAGGGCAGTAGTTTTCTTTTATGAGGGTAATAAACTCCCCCCATGACATTTTGTACAAGGCAGACTTACCTGAAGCCTGCACCAGAGCTCTCCACCATGCCAGGGCCTCGCCCTTGAATGACTGGGACACAAACTTAACCACATCCCTCTCAGCGCACCCGCTGATGTCCACAATCATGTCCATCTCGTCCAGCCAGGTGATACAATCAACAGCACCTTTCTCCCCTGTAAATTCACGGGGCTTACATGATACAAAGTATTTGTAGGTGCAACCCTTAGCACTAGACGCATCAGTATATTCTCTCTCGCGATGAACGCTATGCTCAGTAGACGAGTGCTTGTCGTCATCTTTCTTGGGTTCAGAGGGTGGTTTGGAGTGTGTCTTTGGTTTAGAGGGTGGTTTTGACACAGTTCTGCCTTGAGACTCAGTATTTTGACGATCAATAGCTGCCTGGACAGCATTGTTGATCAGAGCCTTTAGTTGTGCGCCCGTCAAATGTACTGACGCATTGTCATAGTCATCTTCATTTGTGTGGCTGTTCTCTCCATTGGGATCCGCCATTGTAACTGGAATCTGTTACAGAAGATAACAAAATTTTAATTTAGGAGATTATTATATGATTGTCTTTTATGACAATTTGTCAACCATGGTATAGAGACCATATTCGGTTAACTTATTAGTTCATTACATATTAGGATCTGAATGTATCCTACTTCAACTATATAAATAGTATTGGCGGCATAAAGCCTAATCATGACGATGTTTTATAATATCAGCCGAGATTTCAGAGAATCATAGGCATAGAGAGTTGAACCGTAGTTCTTTTATCTCTTTCTGACAGAGAGTCATAGACTACCACTGCCTTTTGTCTTTATAAGACAATTATTATGGCCCATAGGCACTACACCTCTAATGGATGTTTCAATATGATTAGCCCGTAGGCACTATATCTCAAAATGGATGTTTTTAATATGGTTGGCCCGTAGGCACTACATCTCTAATGGATGTTTTAATATGTTGGCCCGTAGGCAATGCATCACTAATGGATGTCTTTTTAATACTGGCCCGTAGGCACTACATCACTAATGGATGTTTTAATAGTTCTGGCCCGTAGGCACTGCATCACTAATGGATGTTTTAATATGTTGGCCCGTAGGCAATGCATCACTAATGGATGTCTTTATAATACTGGCCCGTAGGCACTACATCACTAATGGATGTTTTAATATTGATCACCTTTATTGGTGATTTAACCCACGATTTATATATCATTTAGTTGGGTTTTGAAATCCTTAAAGGATTATTGTATAGGAATGACGTGTGTGATTATAACGAATCACATCTGCCATGAATGTTAACATGCGTACAGAGGTTAACAGGGATTCAGAATCTTTTCAGTTAGGTCGTACCATCTTGACTAGATCTTAACAGACCCCAAGCTAGGTTTCACCTTTTAAGATTCTTTATTTAGGCAGATCAATATAAAAGGAATGGTTTTGATTTATTTTTATGTATTTTAAAACAAAACTCATAACATACATTCCAAAATCTCAAATACAATTACATACTGCCCTAAACGGGTCTTTCAAATAATACATACCTCCATAGAGGTTTTAAAATAAGTGACAAGTCCACGCAGGGACTAATACAAGATAGGTGTCCATGCAAGGACTAAAGATAAGTCCACGTAGGGACTGAAATACGATAAGTTGTCCACGCAGGGACTTATTTCAAAGTAGAAATTACAGTAGTACTACTATTAAGGGCTAGTGGTCACGTTTCTTCTTCTTGCCCTTTAGTAGGTTCGCCAAGCCCTTGAGAAATCATCGGTGGCTTTTCTTCTCTTCCTCGAACTCTCTCTCCACACGATCTAGTCGATGGAGTATTTCTTCCTGTTCAGGAGGAGAGAAACGTGGTTGCGGCGCTTGATGCGGAACTGGAGGTCTGGGAGGTATTGGATACCCATGAGCTGAGTAGTCCGGTGGTCCCATGTTTCCATGTGCTCCGTCAGGGTAGCGCGCATTATATCTAGCCGACACCACATATGGGTCGCGCTCATAGCCGTAGTTGTATTGTGCCTGTGACGGTAAACGGGTTGTAAGCCGTTGGACCTGTGTAAGCTGGTATGGGTTGGTCATACCCAAATGGTGGCGAATTTCGTGCAGTAGGTGCGGAGTTCGCTTCTTGTATAGGACTTGAAGGTCCTTCTTCTTGTAGTGGCGGATAGTGGCTACTACTAGAATGTCGAGGAGTGCTGAAGTGGATACCCCCTCCTCCTCGTGTAGACATACGAGCATTTGTCCTCCTACGCCTCGGCGGATCAGGTATAACTGGTTGTGCCGGTGGCGGAGGTGGCGGCGTAACTGCCTCAAAGCGTGAATCCTCAGATGGATCCTGTGGATGTCTCGGTTGCGATGTCTGATGAGATGGTGTGTTGTACCACTCATGTCGGTCAAACAAGGCCATAAAGCTGTCTGGGCCTTGATACTGCGGACCATGATATGAAGATCCATCAGATACTTCTATCGGATGCGTGGGCGTACCACGAGCTGGTTCAGTTGGATCCTCATCTTCCTCCATGGGATCTTCAGAAAAATGGTCTTGTGGCCCTAGTGGAACAAAACCTGAAGGTTCCTGTATGTAGTCAGCCGGGTTAAACTGAGCTACGTAGTATGGAGTAGGGTCGTCATAATTCCGGTGCGATACCGAACGTTGTAGAGGTATGAAGGAAGGTTGTGGGTTGTTGGGATTATTTTCTGAATCTGGCCCAAAGGAGTGCCGGTAGGATGGCGTCGAGCTGTGCGAAGTGGAATGCCTCGCGGGTTCGTAAAGATCTCTTCGTCGTTGTGGCTCTTCGCTCCTTGTCATCGAAGGATGTCTTGTACCAGATGGTCCAGCTTCTTGATCGTGATGTGTCACGATTTCTCCTCGGCCTCTTCGTCCCCTTCCTCTTCCTCGGAATATAACGGGTGGCATTTTCCTGCTCCAAAACTTATTAAAAATCAAATCAAAAATAAAGACAAAAAGGAGTAACAATCCGAATTTGTCCTAAGTTATTGTCTAGACTCAAGTATGTGCAATTGTGTCACTGAGATTAAACACATTAGGATAGTGTTTAATTCACTCAATGTTGGCTCTGATACCAACCTGTCACACCCCGATTTCCACGTGTCTCACCGGTGGGCCCGGTGGGGGATTACCGTGACGATGTTGGCAACAATATAGTCAAACCACACAATTATATAATGCACAGCGGAAGCATAAGATAAATATATAAATTTCAACCTCTGATCGTAATATCAAAATGTATTACAGGGGTTGAATATATCCACAGTGGATCGTAAATAGTCATAATTTATTGTTCCATCAGATACTGCAATCAAGCTTGCGAGGCTTATCCCGACGCTAGGGAGCTAATACCAGCCAATTACGTTTAGGTACCTGCACTTAATCTTTTTGGGGAAAATACGTCAGTTTACACTGGTAAATACATTCAACTGACACATTTGAAAATGTTTATTAAAATTGATTTGAATGCACAAGGCACAAACTCTTTTATAACTTGGGAAAATTCATAATCATCTTGTGAACGTTTTACATGTTCTTTTATGCGTTCAGTAGCCCGGGTCGTGCCGGGTTAAAGATTTATAGACACACCACGTTTGCGTAAAACCGTAGTACAGAAACCAACGGCTACGTCTTTTAGTTTTAATGTCGACACTTTATACCGGGTGTACGCCTACACCGGGATGTCGATGGTCGTGGCCATTTCGTAAAATGATGCCGAGGATATCCGGGACAACGGTCATTAAACCCCCCAAAGGCTTATAAGCAACAAAACTGTTTAAATGAGCCGATCATATTTAATCAATTAACCACCTAAGCGATGGAATTATATAATGCTCAATCAAGCGGTATTAATATACCGTAACCCAAGCCCATATAGGGGAAATAAGTCAAAAGTATTTACCTTTGCAAGTATAAATCCTTAATTAAGATCAAGTCACCGATAGCTTTTACTGGGGCTCCTAATCTGGAACGAAGGTTTTAATTAACCTCTTAGAATCCTAACGGTCCTTGTATTAGCCGTAGCTTAAACCGGTTGATTCCGATATATAGATATGGTTAATTCGCACGAAAAGGCGAAAACCGAGAATGGAGTATGATTTGGACCCAACAAGTTCAGAGACTTGTTTTATATGGGTTAATGGTTCACACTCTGGATTTTTGGGGTTCAAATAATATAATTTGACCCATATCGGCTATTGCACGAAAACTAGTTTCATGAGCCGTACCGTGTGCGCGAATAGGCGAAACGGTTTACCATAAGTGTCCTACGCTTATTTCCTAAGTCAATATGCCTTAAAAGTATTTTGGTATCAGTAGGATACCTTCCGTAATGCCCGTAACGAGTTTAAGTTTATATTATGCCCCGTAGGGGCTTTTCGGTCATTTTAAAGACTTTAAAAAGGCTTTTCGAGTTCTACAGGAAATCTGAGTTTCCCGAACAGCTTATAAAGCTTAAAATACTTTATTTATTATTTAAAACCAGTGGCAACTGGAATCGGGTCAAAAGACCTTGTAGAACTCCCGTTTTGGCCAAAAAGGGCATATTCGGTATTTACCGAACCGTAGCCATAACCGCAGGTTATGAGCAAGGTAAAAATTATTAAAAATCTCTAAAATTCCCAAAATATTATTTTACCACAGTGGGTAAAAGTTTTGGTGATGAAAACTTGGGTTAGATGGGCGTTATGCTAATTGCGCCGTTAATTACAAAACTTTCTTAAAAGTGCGCCTTTTAGCATAACTCTCATTCTAGACCTCGGATTGACGTGAAATTTTAAGGACATGCTTATAATTTAATAAGCAAGGTTCTGGTCCGTTCACGTGTCCGAAATACTCGTTTTATTCTAGAAAGGCCGTTACGGTCAACTTTTAGGCGTTTAACGGAAATGCGTAAAGGACTCGGATAACTCGTGAACCGATCACAGAGGTTTATACCATCATGTAACCTGGTCCTAAGAGTGTCCTAAGGCATATCTATACCTCACTAAAACGGGTCAGAACTGAAGTCAAAGCAAAAGTCAAACTTTTGCGACTTTCGGCTCCGAACCGGGTTAATATAGCAAACGGTCGATTCAAACGAGCGCAAACAAGTTTATATGCTTATTATCATGTTTTATGATTATCAAAACAGGTTCCATAACATATATTTTACGGTTTATGCATATATCGCTAAAATAGCTTTCTGTTGACTTTTTAACCGCACGTTTGACTCGACATTTGACATAGTTAGAGTGGTGATCAGAGGGAACCCTTTTAGGGGTTTATTACCTCCATTCATACCAACTTATAACTACTTTTGATTCGTCATAAGACTGAACCATCACTGAGTTATTTTAAAGTCAAACCGTATTTACGACGGTTCGGTTTTTAACTAAATACTAAGCATGAACTGAACTATGAATGATCAAAGTAACTTACAGAAGTTAAGACTTGAATGTAGAGCAGAGAAGAACACTTGGGAGCCTTTAGAATAGCCAGAGATGTGTGTTTGAGTTGTTGTGAATGTTATGCACACAAGGGTGCTATTTATAGTCAAAAACATGATCCAAGATCATTACAACTCAAGCTACAACTGGTTATGGATGGTTGGCATGTGTCCTAGAGAGTTATGGGTCGAGTAGGGGGCAACCATACCTCTGAAAGACCCATTATTACATGTTTTGGCGTTTAAAACAGCCAACAGCCATGTTTCTGTCGCTGGGCGCTGCTTACGGACCGTATGGCTTCGGCCTTGCGGTCCGTAAACCATAGGCGGATAATTTGAAATCATTCACCTCCTTACGGTCCGTAAGGTATAGCCTTTGCGGTCCGTAAGGGGTTAAAAATAAATCATTTTCAAATCTTTTTGTCATGATTACTAAATCTAGGTAATTAATTACTTGACCTTTCGGGTTTGAAGGGGTAACTTTGCGGTTTGGCCCTCGGTTATTTACCGATAGGGGCCTCGAGCTATTTACCTGCATTATTAAGTCCCCGGTTTATTTATTTAATTATTCTGAAAGTCTTAACTTTCATTATTGACGCTTTTAACCCTTCTTCTACGAATTCGATCGTAACCTTCCCGTTTCATATCGAAACTTCGCGAAATTTATATATATTATTTTAGTGAGTGTATAATACCGTTACAAAGTCTTGGGAACGTTAAAGGGTCACTCAGAGGTATAATTAAACATGTTGACACAGTTAACCCCTGTAGTTTGTAATCTCTCACTTTCTTCCGCGTCTTGTTTTTGTACGATCTATATTTTATTCGTTTGAAGGTTCAAGCATTATTTAGGGATACTATACAGTATATTTACCCTTGTTGACATTTATAACCCTCGAATTTATATACTTTCAAGGTTTGTCAAAATTAGTCCTTTATTTATTATGGATGCTACGTGTAATCAAATGACACGTGTTAACACATCATTGGACACAAAATTTCGAGGTGTTACATCAGGACACGTTACGTAAAGCCTACGTAACCCAGATTATTTGCCATTTGTCTCCCGGGTCGGGAGGACACGTTACGTAAAGCCTACGTAACCCAATACCATCCACTGGCTTCCAGGTCGGAAGGCCACGCTGCGTAAATCCTACGTAGCCCCCACGCGTACCACTGTCCTCGGGGAAGGGCACGTCACGTAAAGCCTACGTGACCCTGTACGTATTCCTGTTCTCGGTAAAGAAGAACACATGGTCGGAAGTTAGTCTAGTAAGTACCGTTAGTGAGAAGCCCTCATTAGCCAGGATAAACATGGGAAGCCCCCACCAGTAATAAGAACACAAGGTTTGGGAAGCCCCCACCTTTAGTACACACTAGTATGGGAAGCCCCCACTAGTCATATTTATACACTATGCTATGAACTTACTTTCTGTGAACTCGCTCAACTAGTTTGTTGATTATTTGCTGCATGCCTTGCAGGACCTTAGGTACTTTATGGAGCTTGCACAGGGAGGAGCAGGTCGTTGTGGGATATGGATCATGAACTTTATCTGAACGTATAACTATCTTGAGATTTTATACTATGCTTCCGCTATTTAAACGATGTTTGGTTTTGAAACATCAATCATGTCATGATGATTTACATTAATTACTTTTACTATTAAATGCTATGTTTGATATGATTGATGGCTTGATCCTGGTCAGTCACGCTCCCAAGCGGTGGTACTCCGCGGGTGGATTTTGGGGGTGTGACAGATTGGTATCAGAGCCATTGGTTATAGAGAACTTGGTTTTAATATGGGAAAACGTTTTTATTAAAACCGGACTATAACCAGAACAGTGCTCTCAACGATCCACAACGACGCTTCGCTCCACGTGCAAGACTCAACATCCTAGGTAATAAGGTTTATGTTTATTGCCTGTTTGCTAGAACTGTTTAGAACTTTGCTCGCATTACGTTTAGATACACATGATACTATAGCATGAGAATCCCTACGTGCTTACACTTTTCTGTCATCGCCCTATTCGCGAACCATTCTTACCTATGCTACTTGTTACAATGAAGATCATGTCTGGAAGAATCAACATGACACAAGCCCAGCTAGAGGCTCTCGTTCAAGCTCAAGTTGCTGCGGCAGTTGCAGCAGCTCAAGCAGGTCAACACGCGCAGCAGCCTGTCTGCACATTCAAGAACTTCATGGACTGTCGTCCAAACTCTTTCAGCGGCACCGAGGGGGCAGTGGGACTCCTCCATTGGTTTGAAAAGCTAGAATCAGTGTTCGAAATATGCGAGTGCCCTGAGGCTCGCAAGGTCAAGTTTGCCACCGGTACTTTGGAGGGAATAGCACTGACTTGGTGGAATGCACAAGTCCAGATCTTAGGGTTGGCAGCTGCTAACGCCACCCCATGGAACGATTTCAAGGAACTCATCAAGCGTGAGTATTGTACACGTGAAGACATTCACAAGCTGGAAGACGAGCTGTATAACCTGAAAATGGTTGGATCAGAAATCGAAGCGTATACTAAACGGTCGAATGAGCTGGCCGTCCTGTGTCCAACTATGGTGGATCCTCCATACAAGCGCATTGAGATGTATCTCAAGGGATTGGCGCCAGAAATTCAGAGCCTCGTGACGTCGGCTAATCTCGACAACATACAGGAAATCCAGCGTCTCGCTCATCGCATCACCGATCAGGCAGTGGATCAGAATAAACTGCCCAAGCGTGTTAGTGCTACTGCTAACGTCACCACCTCAGTTACTCCTGCTACATCTGGTGACAGTAAAAGAAAGTGGGAAGGAGATTCTAGTAAAGGTTCAGCGACTGTTCAGCCACAAGCTCAGCAGCAGAAGATTGACCACTACCAGAGTCCTAGTCAGCAATCCTCTGGCAGTCACAGACAGAGGAGATATCAGGGTAGTCAACCTAGGTGCCACAACTGCAACAGGCATCACCACGGCCCGTGTAACAAGGGTCGTTGTCAAAGGTGTCTTAAGATGGGGCACGAGGCCAAAGACTGTAGGAGTCCACGGCCTGAGAATCAGAATCAGCAGCCCCAGCAACCAGCTCCACAGAACCAGCAGCAGCAACAGCAGCCACAGCGTGGAAACCGGGGATGTTTCCAGTGTGGGGCTGAAGGTCATTTCAAACGCGATTGCCCTCAATTGAACCAGAATCGCAACAACAATAATCAGGGCAACGGAAACAACAACGGTGGAAACAACAATAACGGCAATGAAGCTCGTGGTCGTGCATTCGTACTAGGTCGAGGCGACGCAGTGAACGATCCCAACGTTGTTATGGGTAAGTTTCTCCTTGACAATATTTACGTTACTGTTTTGTTTGATTCGGGTGCGGATACAAGCTATATGTCTGTGAAAACGTGTCAACTGCTAAAACGTGCACCAACACTTTTACCCACCAAACATGTAGTAGAGTTAGCTAACGGTAAAAGTCTAGAAGCCACGCACGTAGTTCAGGGTTGTAATCTTATCCTAGCTGGTCAAGCCTTCTCTATTGATCTCATTCCCATAGTTTTGGGTAGTTTCGACGTCGTGATTGGGATGGATTGGTTATCCCAACATCAGGCAGAAATCTTATGCAGCGAGAAGGTTATTCGCATTCCTCGTTCTGGTCAGGAACCTCTAGAAGTTCAAGGCGACAAGAGTGGTGCTGTGGTTGGCATCATCTCTTTCTTGAAGGCTCAGAAATGCTTACGTAAGGGTCACACAGCCATTTTGGCTCTTGTTTCAGATGCGTCTGCAAAAGAAAAGAAATTGGAGGACATTCCAATTGTACGTGATTACCCTCAGGTGTTTCCTGAAGACTTACCTGGCTTACCGCCTCATCGTCAGGTCGAATTCCAAATCGAGCTCGCTCCAGGAGCAGCACCCATAGCTCGCGCACCATATCGTCTAGCTCCATCGGAATTGGAGGAACTGTCAAAGCAGCTACAAGAGCTCTTGGAAAAGGGCTTCATTCGTCCAAGCTCTTCGCCTTGGGGAGCTCCAGTACTTTTCGTGAAAAAGAAGGACGGTACGTTCAGGATGTGCATCGACTACCGTGAACTCAACAAGGTGACGGTGAAGAACCGTTATCCTCTTCCACGCATAGACGACTTGTTCGACCAGTTGCAAGGGTCGTGTTACTATTCGAAGATAGACTTAAGGTCAGGGTACCATCAGCTGAGAGTCCGGGATGAGGACGTCTCCAAGACAGCCTTCAGAACTCGTTACGGTCACTACGAGTTTCTCGTCATGCCGTTTGGGTTAACGAACGCGCCTGCTGTATTCATGGATCTTATGAACAGGGTGTGCAAACCCTATCTTGACAAGTTCGTCATTGTTTTCATCGACGACATTCTGATTTATTCCAAGAGTCAAGAGGAACACGAGCAGCATCTTCGCCTTATTTTGGAACTCCTTCGGAAGGAACAGTTGTACGCCAAGCTTTCTAAATGCGACTTCTGGCTTCGTGAAGTCCACTTCTTAGGCCACGTGGTGAACAAGGATGGGATCCATGTCGATCCATCCAAGGTAGACTCGATCAGAAACTGGCCTGCACCGCGTACACCGACAGAAATACGCCAATTCTTGGGTCTGGCAGGTTACTACAGACGGTTTATCAAAGACTTTTCAAAGATCGCGCAACCACTTACGCTACTGACACAGAAGGGTGTCACCTACCGTTGGGGCAACACGCAGGAAACTGCTTTTCAGTATCTAAAGGATAGGCTTTGCAGCGCCCCTATTCTTTCATTGCCAGAAGGCACAGAAGACTTCGTAGTATATTGTGATGCATCCATCCAGGGTCTTGGATGTGTGTTGATGCAGCGTGATAAAGGGATAGCCTACGCTTCTCGTCAACTAAAGGTTCACGAACGGAACTACACGACGCACGATTTAGAGCTGGGAGCTGTTGTTTTCGCGCTTAAGATATGGCGACACTACCTGTACGGTACCAGGTGCACGATTTACACCGATCACAGGAGTCTCGAGCATATTCTTAAGCAGAAGGATTTGAATATGCGTCAACGACGATGGGTCGAGTTACTTAACGATTATGAATGCGCTATCAAGTATCATCCAGGCAAAGCCAACGTTGTGGCTGACGCCCTCAGTCGGAAAGACACTCTACCACGGCGCGTGCGAGCGCTACAGCTTACGATTCAGTCTAGCCTTCCTGCACAGATACGAGCTGCTCAGACAGAAGCACTGAAGCCCGAAAACGTCAAGGCTGAAGCCTTACGCGGCTCACGACAACAGATGGAACAGAAGGCAGACGGCGCCTACTATGTAACGGGGCGTATTTGGGTCCCACTTTATGGCGGTCTACGCGAACTTGTGATGGACGAAGCACACAAGTCTCGCTATTCGGTACATCCAGGGTCGGATAAAATGTACCACGACATCAGCACTACTTATTGGTGGCCTAGTATGAAGGCCCACATTGCTACGTACGTTGGAAAATGCTTGACCTGCGCAAGAGTCAAGGTTGAATATCAGAAACCAGCTGGCCTACTTCAACAGCCTAAGATACCGCAATGGAAATGGGAAGAAATTTCCATGGATTTCGTTACAGGCCTACCTAGATCCCAGCGTGGGAACGATACCATATGGGTGATCGTGGATCGACTCACCAAGTCTGCACATTTCCTACCTATAAAGGAAACGGATAAGTTCTCCACTCTCGCAGACGCCTATCTTAAAGAAGTTGTTTCGAGGCACGGGGTGCCCACATCCATCATTTCGGATCGCGATGCACGATTCACGTCAGAGCTATGGCAAGCGATGCACAAATCTTTTGGCTCACGATTAGACATGAGCACAGCATATCACCCTCAGACGGATGGGCAGTCTGAGCGAACGATTCAAACACTTGAAGACATGCTTAGAGCATGCGTTATCGATTTCGGCAACGGCTGGGAAAAGCACCTCCCTTTGGTGGAGTTTTCGTACAATAATAGTTATCACACCAGCATTCAAGCCGCTCCATTCGAGGCATTGTACGGGCGTAAATGCCGGTCACCTCTCTGTTGGGCAGAGGTGGGGGATAGTCAGATTACGGGTCCAGAGATTGTAGTGGACGCCACAGAAAAGATAGCACAGATACGACAACGCATGGCGGCAGCACGCGACCGTCAGAAAGCCTACGCGGACAAGCGTAGAAAGCCATTGGAATTTGAGGTCGGGGACCGGGTTTTATTGAAAGTTTCACCCTGGAAGGGTGTGGTTCGTTTTGGCAAACGGGGCAAACTAAATCCGCGGTATGTCGGACCATTTGAAATCATAGAAAAGATTGGCAAGGTAGCCTACAAGTTGAACCTACCAGCTGAACTCGGGGCAGTTCATAATGTCTTTCACGTATCGAACTTAAAGAAGTGCCTATCAGATGAAAACCTCATCATTCCTTTTAAGGAACTCACTATCGACGAGCGGTTGCAGTTCGTCGAGGAACCAGTAGAAATCACGGACCGGGATGTGAAGGTCCTCAAACACAAGAGAATCCCTCTTGTCCGAGTTCGTTGGAACTCCAAACGTGGTCCAGAGTACACCTGGGAACGCGAAGACAGGATGACAGAAAAGTACCCCCAGTTATTCGAAACTAATGCTACCACTACTGAGGCTGAAGCAACTACTTCGGAATTTCGGGACAGATCAACGGGGGGAGGATGTGACACCCCAGGAAAATCAGTGAACAATACAGTTTACCTAGCTTCCTCAGTGAGTGCATACCAAATTTCGGGACGAAATTTCCAATTAGTTGGGGATAATGTGACAACTCGAACTTAAGACTCACTTTAATGTAACGTTACGTGTCTACGTGATACTTGACTAATGAATGTAATGTGAATCTTGTGATTATGTTTTTACGTGAGTAGTGTTTACTATATGTGTTTGTATATTAATTAAGCCAAACCGCACAAGATGTTCTAAACGCATAACACTACACATCACTCGCACAAGGCCGTTTGGGCCTCATCCTTGTGCACGGACCAATAGGGCGGCCCATGAGGGGTTTCGGCCCACTCCCCTTTCACGTGATCAAGCAAGTTGTAAGGGGTTTTGTTTCTCATTCTTGTTACAAACATATCACACACACAAGTTCTCAAAACCCTAGTCTTTTCTCTCTCTCTCTCGTTTGCTTGGAACCCGACGGCAAGAGCATCCACAATTCGGATCACCCTCTCTTCTTCTCTAATTCGGTTAGTACTTGTCATGTTTGTAATTGTTTGTGTGCATGTTGATGTTTTCGAATATGATTGCTTGATACCGAATGAGTCTTGTTAACAGGTTGTGTATGATAATTTTAGATTGGATCAATGATAGTTAGTGTTCATATAATTGACTTGCTCATGAATCGGATATAGGTGATTGTATGATTGTAATCGGCCATATGTATACGTGATTGAATCAGATTGTAACTGGTTAATATGCTAACTAAATCGGATTAGTTGATGCTCATTGATTGGCTTCGTGAATGTTAGAATCGGATGTGTTTATGTGTTTAGATAAATGTTCTTGATTTTGGATTATTAATGTTCATACGAAATTCATGATAAAAGTCCTGTTTGATCGATAGTATGCTTGTTGGATTATGGAAAAACTGTTAATTGATCTAAATTGTGAAACTGCCTAAGTTGTTTGCTAGAATCACGGAGTGATTGTTACAGGAATTATGGAAACCAGTTACACACACGGTTGCGACTCAGATTGCGAGTCGAAACCTCACCGTCTCGACTCGAGACCACAAACAGCATAAGCCGAGACCATGGTTGCGAGTCCCGTTGCGACTCGTAACCGGACCATGACGAACCGAGATCACCATTGCGACTCGTAACCAGCTGTTGCGACTCGTAATCTCCGGTTGCGACTCGAGATCCCCGTTGCGACTCGAGACCGGCTATGCACAAACACTGTTTTGGGCCTACACTGTCACGGGCCCAATCTTATGACTGTTATGATATTGGGCTGCTTATTGTCATTGGGCCGGGTAATGATTGGACCGAACACTTAGATTGTTTATCGGATTGATGATACATGTACGTGTTTGCCATGATTATACGTGATACAATATACGTGCTATATACGAACTTGACTTGTATAATAACCATGATAGGACGTGGTTGACCATTTACTAGCTTAACTGTACTCTTTGTGTATCTGCCGAGCAAACCAAGGTGAGTTCACACAGCCAAGGCATGGGATTCCCGGGTTGGGAATTGGGTTGGATATGTTGAATATGGAATGATTACTCGTACTTACGCATTCTCTAGACTATAGACCATCGTCCTCAGGTTAGTCAGGACACGTTACGTAAAGCCTACGTAACCCAGATTATTTGCCATTTGTCTCCCGGGTCGGGAGGACACGTTACGTAAAGCCTACGTAACCCAATACCATCCACTGGCTTCCAGGTCGGAAGGCCACGCTGCGTAAAGCCTACGTAGCCCCCACGCGTACCACTGTCCTCGGGGAAGGGCACGTCACGTAAAGCCTACGTGACCCTGTACGTATTCCTGTTCTCGGTAAAGAAGAACACATGGTCGGAAGTTAGTCTAGTAAGTACCGTTAGTGAGAAGCCCTCATTAGCCAGGATAAACATGGGAAGCCCCCACCAGTAATAAGAACACAAGGTTTGGGAAGCCCCCACCTTTAGTACACACTAGTATGGGAAGCCCCCACTAGTCATATTTATACACTATGCTATGAACTTACTTTCTGTGAACTCGCTCAACTAGTTTGTTGATTATTTGCTGCATGCCTTGCAGGACCTTAGGTACTTTATGGAGCTTGCACAGGGAGGAGCAGGTCGTTGTGGGATATGGATCATGAACTTTATCTGAACGTATAACTATCTTGAGATTTTATACTATGCTTCCGCTATTTAAACGATGTTTGGTTTTGAAACATCAATCATGTCATGATGATTTACATTAATTACTTTTACTATTAAATGCTATGTTTGATATGATTGATGGCTTGATCCTGGTCAGTCACGCTCCCAAGCGGTGGTACTCCGCGGGTGGATTTTGGGGGTGTGACACAGCGTGCAACACCGGCGTTGGGGTCCGCGCACTTCATTACTGGACAAAAGATCTTTTGACGCGTCGTCAGGACTACGAGATAGCGAACGGAGGGTTCGGGCGTGGACGGGTGAAACCTCTAAGTGAGGCCCCAGCTAAAAACGGTGGAGCTGAACAGGTATGACCATATTTAAATTTTTGGTATCCCCTTTTTCCCGTATTTCCTTATAATTGGTTTATTGTTGGTCCAGCCTTAAAACAAATTTACGTAGACCGTTAAAAGCATAGCGTTTTCAACGATAAAACTGTAGGAACCACAAAACACTTTTTTCGTAAAAAATGGAAGTTCTACGTGAATTGTAAAAACCCTAACGATGACGGTATGGGCGGGCAGGCGAGCATTGTGGATGAATGGTTACAAGATTAGCTGCTTTAAGGTCCAAAATAGAGAAGACCTTAAGCGATCGGTTGAACCTGGATCCGGACAACGAGGATCATAGGAGGGTGAAGCGGAAATACCTCGAAGTGTTAGACGTGTTGCCATGTCTGCCGGATGAGGGATTAGAGACCTTCGAGGAAGGCGACATGCTGAATAGAACAGCCGGGGGTTCTTCCAGCCCTCCGTCCGCCCTAGCAGGTAATTGAATTGTTTTTTTATTTTTTTTTTTGGCTACGCTAGGTGCATTTTTTTTACCATGTTGTTTTTTATGCAGAGGGGGTTGAGCAAGCGGCGCAAGACGACACAAATGTTGCTTCTGATTCTGCCGACGAATACGAAGAGTGTAATTTAAATGTGTTGATAGCAGGTATCGCCAAAACCGCAGTAGAGGGGGACGGCGCGAGCCTGAGAGATGTAAGCATAGTCTGTGACACCTTTCCAGGTAATAAAAAGAAGGAAATGAGTAAACAAAACGCCCCCTCGAATTTTTTTCCATTGGAATTGTTGTCTTTGTGAAAAAAAGTGTTTATGTATTTTCATATTAGGGACACGTGGCGCTGCGGGTGGAGACGATGCCGACGATGGCGCCGATGAACCAGATATGGGCAATGTTGGGGCTGTTACCGCATGTAGTGGCGGTGCTGGGTACAAGCAGGCTGAAAGTTTGGAGGGGGTGAATCACGGGGAAGACCAGTTGGCGGTTGACAGCCAGGGTACAGTGAGCTTGGGGGATAACAGTCAAGTCGATGCTAGCGTGCCGGTCGAAACGAGAGTGGGGCGCTCGGATGTTGAGAGCCCGGTGAATGTTGGCAAGTCAGGTAACGAAAAAAGGCCCCATGAATGGAAGAAATGGACCTGTTGGGTAACTACTTCCTTTGTTTACTTTTTTTTTTCAGACTCGGGTGACGTTACGGGCGGTCCTGAAGCCACGCCCAATGATGGGAACAAAGAAACGGGCGCAACCGTCGACGACGGTGTTGAAAATGCACAGGCGGATGTTGATGGGAGCCCACCTGCCGCCGACGTTTTGCAGCAGCAGGCTGCCTCATTGCTTCGGCCCCTGGCTGTATGCGGGCTGTTTGCTCCGTTGGTTGGATCACCCAGGCTCGCAGCCGAAATTGAAAATGTTTCAGAACCTGGAACAGGTATGTGACCAGAAAAAATAAATGGGATTCAACTTGTTTATAACATTTTTGTACTTTTTTAATTTTTATTCTTTTTTCAAGCTAGTAAAAAATGCTCTGATGCATGAGTTTTTTGTGCTTCTAACCAAGGGGTGGCCGCTGAACGGACTGATGGCGTGACAACGGAAGGGGTGCAAGTGAGCGTTAAGACTGGCGGAGGTGAGACGGTTGTTAATCGCAGTTCGACGATGGAACTGGGGATTGGGTCTGTTGGGCGGGGGCGAGGCTGGACCAAGTCATCAATTGCCGCGAGGCTTCTTATCGGGCCCCCGTCTGTCAGCGCAGGCTGTTCCTCGGGCTTGCGTGCAGCAGACTACGTGCCCAGGGTATCTTGCGAGGGGGAACAGCCCGTGGGTACGCGCAGTGGAGTGTATATAAAAAAATACCAATTCACGTTTCTTATTTGGGTTTAATGTCTAAACACGGTAAAAATGTGGGCCTTCATGTGTTAACTATTTATTATCGCTCCCGTAGGTGTTGACGGTAGCAGAAGCCGGGTGGGGGGCAGTAGCCAGCCGAGTTTTAGCTTGGGGATCTCGCAGGAAGTAGCGTGTGGCGCGGGAGCAGGCGAAAAATCACCTGGTACGTTCCGTGGGGTGCTATTATGTTTCTTATTTTCGTTTTGGTCCTTTCTTTTTAATTTTTTTTTAACCTGTGCCAAACCACCCACCAGTAGCAGGTGTCCAGACTGACTTCGGACCCGGGCCTTCGGATGATCTGGACGTGTCGGCCACCATATCTAGCCCTGTCAGAAGCCCTCTAAGCTTCAAGTCATGGGTGCGCGAAGGTGAGGCCCCTACGAAGGTTGATGTTGCGTCGGGTAGCCAACCTAGTTTCAGTCTGGGGATATCGCAGAGTGTGCCTTGTGAGCGGCAGCCAAACGGGAAAAACTCGAGTACGTGCGCCGTGACTGTATAAAAAACAAATCACTTTCTTATCACCTTTGTTTAATATTTTTTATTTATTTTTTTTCATTTTCCTTGCGCTACGTAGGGAATGGTTTGTTTTTTATGTATCTTAATTTTTTGTCTCTCGTTCTGTTTTCTTCCTGTGTAATCCCCACCACCCAGCAGGTAATGAGGCCGGATCGGGTTCCGTACGTAGTGGTGGTGCGGGCGGCACCGACGGTGCAAGAAGACGTTTAGGAGCTGATATCTGCGGCTGGGGCCCTATTGCAACCCGGGGCCCGTTCGACATGGCAGAGGGCTGTAAGCGCACGGGGACTGGGGGGCACCCGAAGCAAACGGAGCCTATTCAAGCAAGACCAATCAGAGCGTTTCACGAGAAGCCGCGCTTGCGTTCCAACCCTGATGATGTCGAGATAGACCCAAAACAAAGCACGACGCTGGAACTTTCGGCATGGCGGTGGCTTTTCCGTAAGCGGACAAAGAATGGGCTGTTGAAGCAAGCACTATTTGAAATGACCGAGAGGTAAAAAAGATAAACAACCACGATTTATTATGCCGCGCTCGTGTCGCCATTTTTACACCAAGTCTAAAAATGATTTTTATGTTTTCGGATAAGCGGGTTTTTTTATGTGTTTTTTTTTTCGCAGTGATCCATCCATACAGGTCAACCCGGACGATGCATGCGATAACTTTCCGTAAGTTACCCAATCGAAAATAAATTTATGAAGAACCCTATCGGTCGGATATTTGTTAGGAAACATACCTGATATGAAAACTTCTGGAAATTCCCCGTTTTTAATTTGTAAACTTTTTTTTTCCTTCTTGTTCATGCCCCGTAGATATGTGATGTTTGAAGACATGTTTGGGGCACGGGTGGAAACTATAGCCCTTCAATCCCTGGAGATTGGAAGCAATGTAGCCGGGTCAATAGTCGATGCATGGGCGCACGTCTTCAACGGTGACCCAAAATTTTCAATCCCCGGGATGCCTAGACGCTTGTTTAGCGTCCACACAGCCGTGGTAAGATGTTAAGCGTACACCTTTTTTCCCACATAAAACGTACAATCCTTGTTGAGATGACCTTTTTACAAATTTTCGCAGAACACAAGTAGACCTTTTTTACGTAAACCGTAAGAGGAAAAAAAAAAATTATGCCGTAAAAAAAAATTATGCCCGTAAAAAAAATTATGTGCATAAGTTGTAAAAAGTAACTTTTTTATGTGCATAACTTGTAAAAAGTAAAAAAGGGTTCCGTAAAAAGGTATAGATTGTAAAAAAAAAACTTTTTATGTGCATAACTTGTAAAAACTAAAAATGGGGACCGTAAAAAAGTAAAGATTGTAATTTGCGAACATAACAAAAAACTTTTACGTAAGCGGTAAAACGTAAACCTTAAAAAATGTTTTCCGTATAAAGTTTGGCATAAATAAGTTAAAGGGGTGAAACATAAATTTAGTGTAAACCGCAAAAAAGTTTTCTTAAAGGTAAAACAACAACTGTAAAAAGTAAACGTACGCAATTAGCAAAAAAGAATAAAAAATAAAAAAAGTACAAAAGTAAAACAGCCCGCATACAGCTAGGGGCCGAAGCATGGTGGCATAAAATTATGCCTGAACCGTAAAAACTTGTGCCTGAACCGCAAAAAGTTCCCCGTAAAAATTACGTTTTCATTAAACCGTAGTTTCGCGAAAAACTAAAAAGGTTTTTTCTGTAAAAAGTAAAACGTAACCCATAAAACGGTTAACGTAAAAATTTGCCTAAACCGTCAAAAAAATATTACGCTAACCTTATACGTAAAACGGTTTCCGTTAAAAGGTAATCTAAAAAAAGGTCTCCGTAAATTTTTTACGTAAAAAGGTTTCTGCGAACTTTTTTTACCTGTAAAGTTCTTGCGTAAAAAAGGTTTCCGTAAAATTTAACGCTAAGCATAAAACCGCTTAAAATGTGCGTAATATGTAAAAAGTAAAAGGGTTTTCCGTAAAAAAAAGAAAACTTTGTAATTTGCGCAACAATACAAAAAGTTTTACGTAAACGGTAAAACGAAAACCTTAATATGTTTTGCGTATTCCTTATGCCGTAAAAAAAATAATAAAACGTAAAAAAAAAAATTACGCCGTAAAAAAAAATAAATAAAAAATTATGCAGGTTGACTGGATGTTAAGCTTGGAGACAGACCCTGATGGGGGTCGCGTGTCTGCGTTTGAATGTGGGCTCAAGAGTAGCCTGGCCGGGCGACATCACCTGCTGGACCTGTGAGCGTTCGACATGGTCTTTGTGACAATGCTAGAGGGAGACCACTACTACCTTGTAGTTTTTGATTTGGAGGCCGAGTGCATACACCTCGTTGACCACTTGGGCGACAGGGGGTCTGGGGCATTGTTAAGGGATGACGACAGCTATATCATGAAGTCAACACCGTTTAAAGTGGTATGTGTTGCATGTTTTTTTTCCTAGTACTGATATTGTATTTTTGTCCTTTCTGGTATAATTAAAGCTCAGGTCGTGTTACGTCTGACTTTTTTTCCCCTTGCCCGCAGAAAGATATTTTCGTCGATTACTTGAAGTTGGTGAATCATCCCAAAGTGACAGCAATGCAAGCGAGTCTCATTATGCGCGAGGACCTTCCATGGTCTACAACCCGCAGAATTGTAGCGCCGTTTGTTGAGTCCGGCATATTCGCAATGCGCCATATGGAACAGTTTGTGGGTTCCAGGCGAAGTTTCTTCTGTGGGTTTAGTGTCCACGGGGCGCGGAAAAAAGTCCAGTGCAATTACTTACGCAAAAGGTATGCTGCGGAGATAATGTTGTCCCCCGTGAACAAATATGGCGACGTCATTCGACGTCGGTTGCAGTTTGTGTAGTCATTGTTCTGACATGTTAGCCAGTCACTTTTTTTTGAATGGGGGTATTATGGGTTGGGCGTCTTTTGGGGTGGTTTTTAGCAAGCTTAGACAATGACTTTTTTGTTTTGGGACGATTGACAGATGTGTTTCTGTGGGTCACTAGGACAACCGCATGTTGGTTGACTAAAAACACCCAGTAGGGGGTGGTTTTAAAAAAAAATTCCCTTTCCTTTTTTGTTTCTTTCTTGGTTAATCGAAACTTTACGTAACCCGAAATAATTTTCTTGCTTAGAAGGTAAAAAACGTAAACTCCAAAAGGTATGCGTAAAACGTTAAAACGAGCATGTAAATTCGGGGAATAACGTAAACAGTTATACGTACAAAAGGGCCAATCGTATATTTTTTTACATGAACAGTTACGTAAACCGTACAATAGTTTTAAAAGGTTCATGTAAAGCCTGTTACATAAACAGTTGCGTACCCCGTAAAAACAGTTAATTCCCGTAAAACTTTTTTCGCGAAAATTTTTATGTAAAAATTTAAAAAATGCAAAGTTACATAACCCGTAAAAAGTTTTTGCGTAAAAAAAAAAGGACGAACATCGCCCAAAAATGCCCGTAAAAAGCTTTTTGCGTAAAAGGTAAAAACGTAAACCATAAAAGGTAACCGTAAAAAATTTGCGTAAAACGTTAAAAAATTTTACGCTAAGCGTACACCTGTAAAAGTTTTTGCGTAAAAAGTTTCCGTGAAAAGGTACACACAAAAAAGGTCTCCGTAAAATTTTTACGTAAAAAGGTTTCGGTAAACTTTTTACCTGTAAGGTTTTTTGCATAAAAACGGTTTCTGTAAAATTTTTACACTAGCATAACTGTTACATAAACAGTTACGTAACCCGTAAAAAAGTTACTTCCCGTAAACTTTTTTCGCGAAAGCTTTTATGTAAAAAATTAAAAATGAAAAGGTACATAACCCGTAAAAAAGTTTTTGCGAAAAAAAAAAGGACGAACATCGCGTAAAGAGGTTTTTGCGTAAACCGTAAAAAATTTGCGGAAACCGTTAAAAATTACACCTGTAAAAGTTTTTGCGTAAAAAGTTTCCGTGAAAAGGCAAACTAAAAGAAGGTCTCCGTAAAATTTTTACGTAAAGAGGTTTCTGTAAACTTTTTACCTGTAAAGTTTTTGCGTACAAAGGTTTCTGTAAATTTTTTACGCCAAGCATAAACCGTTTTAAAAATGTGTGCAGTATGTAAAACGTAAAAAAGGTTACCGTAAAAAGGTAAACTTTGTAATTTGCGCAACATTTACAAAAAGTTTCCGTGAAAAGGTACACACAAAAAAGGTCTCCGTAAAATTTTTACGTAAAAAGGTTTCGGTAAACTTTTACCTGTAAAGTTTTTTGCATAAAAACGGTTTCTGTAAAATTTTTACACTAGCATAACTATTACATAAACAGTTACGTAACCCGTAAAAAAGTTAATTCCCGTAAACTTTTTTCGCGAAAGCTTTCATGTAAAAAATTAAAAATGAAAAGTTACATAACCCGTAAAAAAGTTTTTGCGAAAAAAAAAGGACGAACATCGCGTAAAGAGGTTTTTGCGTAAACCGTAAAAAATTTGCGGAAACCGTTAAAAATTACACCTGTAAAAGTTTTTGCGTAAAAAGTTTCCGTGAAAAGGCAAACTAAAAAAAGGTCTCCGTAAAATTTTTACGTAAAGAGGTTTCTGTAAACTTTTTACCTGTAAAGTTTTTGCGTACAAAGGTTTCTGTAAATTTTTTACGCCAAGCATAAACCGTTTTAAAAATGTGTGCAGTATGTAAAACGTAAAAAAAGGTTACCGTAAAAAGGTAAACTTTGTAATTTGCGCAACATTACAAAAAGTTTTACGTAAACGGTAAACCGTAAACCTTAATATGTTTTGCGTATTCCCTATAAAGTTTATAGAAGACGTATAAAATCAGCAGGAACCAACATAATGTAGGACGTATACCTTTTTCAATGTGGCAACATAAAAACCGGGAAATGTTCCAGGAATTTTAACGTAGAGTGTAAAAACCTTTTCGTTTATTTATGTGAAACGCAAAAAGCTTTTTTTTACGGTAAGACATACACGAAAATCATTAAATGCAAACATAAAACCTTCATATTCTATAGGATCGATTAAACGTGAATTTTTTTCTTTAAAACTTAATACATTCTGTGGGAAAAAAAAGGATAATAAAAATCAATAATCACACTCAACTTGTAAACACACAAAAAGGGAAGTGGTAGGTATGTCTGTAAGGAGAGGTGTTTTGGAATTGGACAAAACATCTTTTCTTAGTTTGTCATTTAGTCAAAAATAGTAATGGGCTTGGAACCACTCATTTTTTCCTTTGGAGTTGAAGTGATAACTGCACAAGGGTCAAGTGTCATGCACCAAAAAGGTCAGGAATATCTATAAGTGCAGTTGGAGAAAAAAGCACAACTCCTCTTGTCACCTTCCTTTGTTTGTATCTCTATATATAGTATACCGAATTAGGTTGTTTTTCATCCCAAACCATAGAACAAAAAGACATTCTCTAAATCCACTAACCGACTTCAACAACCAAAAAGGAAAAGCAGATGGCAGATGGCCGGAAAGTTTGGCGCCCACGCAAACCTGTCCCCCCCGGAGGTGAACTAACAAAACATACATGTGTTACATTGTCTTAGCGCGTCGCTTATTTAATTTTTTTTTTATTTTTAAAAAAACGTTTTTGTTTACCTTCTGTCCAGGCTCGTCACCAAGACCTCCCAATCAAAATGCGAAAGCCAAAACAGTGCAAGTGTGGAGCAAGACGGGATTGGTGTCTAACCCAGACACTATTTGGCTCCCTATCCAGCGCGAAGACGGTGTCTCAGGGGTGCAAGTATGGGATCGTCGCCGACTGGGTATGAATTCGGAACCAGATTTGGCTTGGTATCCCAGGCAAGCCACGGGGTCTCCCCCGACCCCCCGCCGCCCCCCGCAAACAGCCTTTGGTTCGCCGGCTCCCCGGTTCGGTTCACCTTCTGCCCCCTTGAGCACGCCGGGGCCCGTTACGCCGGTTCGTGGGAACTTTGGTTCCCCGCCAGCCCGTTTTGCTTCGCCCCCTCTTGTTGGAGTTGCTTTTCGTACTCCCCAAGGAGCTGCTTTCAGGACGCCACCATCTGTGGGTGGAAGCGAGAGGTCAAAGGGCAAGCAGCCAATGACTCAGGTTTGGGTTCCTAAGGCGACCCAAGGGGAGGATCCTGATCCCTATCATGGTTCCAAGGATGCAGCGGCTGGTTCGGATACGGGATTCTTTTTGTGGGGCGCGGACTGCGACTCTGATTTGGATTAGCCATTGGTGAAAATGGTTTTCAAGCGTTTCGCTGGATGTGTAGTGCATGTGGGGTTTGGTCGCTAGGGTGTTTTATGTGTCATGTGTTCCATTGCAGTGTTGTGTTTTTTTAAAACTTCGTTTGTAACCGATGTCTGTTTCGTAGTGTCTTGTTTTATGCATTAAAATGCAACGTATGTGTCTGTAAAATGTTTCGTTCAACTAATAAAAATGGAACGCGGTGTATGTGCTGTAATGTTATTTTTTTAGCAATGATAAAAATTGCCTGGACCGTAAAAAATGGAACGCGGTGTATGTGCTGTATTGTTTTTTTTTTTATCACTAAAAATGGAACGCGGTGCATGTGCTAAATTTAAGGTTTCGTATCACTTTTTTACGCCCAAACTTTTACAGATATACGGTAAGCGTAAAAAGTTTTTTATACGTTTTTAGGCATTTTTTTAACTTTAACCTTTTATGGGTTACGATCTACTTTTTACGGAAAAGCTTTTTTTGCTTTTACGCAAAACTACGTTTTAAGGAATACGCAAATTTTTACTTAAAACTTTTTAAGGAATACGCAAAACATATTAAGGTTTTTCGTTTTACCGTTTACGTAAAACTTTTTGTATTGTTATGCGAATTACAAAGTTTTCTTTTTTACGGAAACCCTTTTTGCTTTTTACATATTACGGGAAACCCATTTTTAAGTGGTTTCTGCTTAGCGTAAAATTTTACGGAAACCTTTTTATGCAAGAACTTTACATGTAAAAAAGTTCACGGGAAACCTTTTTGACGTAAAAAATTTACGGAAACCTTTTTTTAGTTTACCTTTTCACGGAAACCTTTTTACGTAAAAAAAGTTAGCGTTATATTTTTTTAACGGTTTAGGCAAAATTTTTACGTTAACCTTTTTACGAGAACACACAAAAAACATAAACTAAGTACTATTAACCATACCACAAAGGGGGGGGGGGTTGCTTTATACATTAATTGTCATACCAAACTTACAGATATAATATACCAAAAACTTATTACCTAGTCCAAACACAGCCATGCTGGTCAACAAAAAAGACACGTCAACCCAACCGTGCACCACATAAGTCATAAGGTGAACCCCCGTTGCAAAAAAAGGAACCCCCCCGTCACGCCGCCCCCTTCAGCCCCAGGTCTAAGGTTCTGCAGTCTTGCGTTTCTCTGGGCAGTTGCGGGAGTCATGCCCGGTTACAAATCGGTTGCATGTTCTGCACAATCGCTTGGGCTTTTGGTGGTTCTGGACTGCCCTCTCACCCGGCCCAATCATGCGTTTGTTTGTCCCGCATCCCTTATTGCGTACGCCTTGAGGATTGGAGCAGGAAACGGGGGTGCTCTCCTCATCTTCCACCACCACGCCTAGCATATCAGCCATAACCTGTGACTCTGTTGCCTCGGCGACTCTTTTACCACGTCGATCATCATTGAATTCTTTTGTCCAGCCTTTGATTTTCTCAACGAAATCCTCCATCGCTGCCCGGTCGCCCATCACAGCCTCAAACGCTTCAGAAAAGCAGTCCACTAGGGTGTTCCTGGTCAACGAAACCGGAGACAAGTCTACCCCATACCTGAATTCTACACGGAAAACCGACTTCGGCAACACGTGACGTCCCTAGCGACTAACCACATACTTAGCCGGGATTTCGTCCACCTTTGTTTGCCGGTATACGCAAAATATATGCCTGCAAAGGTATCCAATACGGCACCAAAGGTTACATGAGCATGTTGTAGTGTCCTCGACTGGGTCCACTTTAACCTGCACCATGTCGGAAAACACACCCACGTTATAAAAAAAGCGGGTACTGAAAAGAAAAAAAACGGGGAGGGGCCATTACCGTGAATTCATTGACGACATCGGAACGCTTGTCCAAATGCGTAACAGTATAAACCTTTCTCCCGTCGACTACTTCGACCCCGATAGTATAGCAGTGTAAAAGGCCCTTCAGGATCTCTTTGCGGACCTCGATGAATATGGCCGGGGAATACAATAATGCGCAGTGCTTCTCTATCGCCAAACCAGATCTGAAGTCGTGTGCGCGATCATCCGCCTTGAAGTCCCCAACCCTCTGCCTATAGCGTTGGGACTCCATCGTGGAGTCATAACACAAAAAAAACTGGACAAGGGTGTTCGCCCAGGACGAGCTCACCTTAAACGTAGAGTTCGAACTCTCGCACCGGGACGTAGTCTTCATCAAACATGACATTGGGATTTCTCTAAAGTATGCCGGGACCCACATCTCCTTTATGTTGTACATGTCTCTCAGCCACTCGTGACCTTCAAGCCCATACTTCTCTAGAAGCTTCCCCCATCTCCTCTCGAATGTCCCCGGTTTAATATAAATGTTCCACACCAGTTTGTGAACGGCAGCCCTGAATTCAGTGTTATGCGCGACCTCTCCTGTAATCTGGAAAGAAAAAAATGCCAAAAAAATGAGATAAATTAGTTCAGCCAACAAAAAGAATCTCGTATAGAAATAAAAATGAAAAAGACATGAAGGGGCGACAGTTCCACCTTCGCAGGTAGTTTCTTCATGATGTGCCACATGCACAGGCGATGGAGTGAACGATCAAACACAGCAGCCACTGCTTGCCGCATGGCCGGGTCTTGGTCAGTTAGCACCAGGGTGGGCTGCTTGTTGTGCGTGTCGAGGAAAGCCCTTAACTGCCACGTGTAGGCCTCAATTGTCTCACAAAACAATAGCCCCGCTCCAAAAGTGACGCATCGCTTGTTGTTGTCAACCCCGGTAAACGGAACGAAGATCAGATTGTACCTGTGTGTACGACGTCAATCAGTTATAACGCGATTAACCCAGTTGAAACTTTCGAAAAAAGATATATAATGAAAAAAATATATATATATATATATAAACCCAAACTTGAAGGCTGTGAAAATTTACTTGTTGGTTTGATAAGTAGCGTCGAATGCGAGGACGTCGCCGAAAGCCTGATAGTTGACCTTGGAAATTTCATCCGCCCAGAACATGTGTCGAATTTCGCCGTTTTCCACGCTGTACTTAAAGGTGTAGTTCGGCAGGTGGTTGACCCGATCTTTCATCTTCTCGATCACCAAATGTGCGTCCCTGTCACCAATGAACATGCGAACCCTTGATGCAAAGTTCCGAAAGTCATCAGCCGTCCCTTTGACGTTGTGGTGCCCCCCCTAAGGTTAACTTGTAGCCTATGTGCCATCGACGGTCCGACCTTGCTAAGACTTGCTCGATGGATGAATTCTTTAGTAAAAAAATCAAGCTTCCGGCGTTTTTTCGTTAGATCTCTGTTATGCCATGGGACCATAGGATGGTTATGGTTCTCTTCAAAGTGATACAACACCCAAACACCAGATGACTCATCAAACCTCACACGTATGCAAGCTTTACAGTCACACACACGGAAAGTGGCATGCCTTATCTTCAGCGATGTCTCGTCAAGGCTATTGAAGTCCCTATTCTGGCTATGCGGCTTCCCGTGGTTGGAACAAACAATGTACCGGTGCGTGATAACTCCTTTCTTTCGCTTAATTGTCCCAAGCCTAGTTGAAAACCCACAGTGACCTGCGTAGAGGTCATACATCTCCGGGACGTCTTCCCATTGCTGAAACACGGCCTCGATTCTTGGTTTTATGTTTTCCGGAGCAGCTGGGCACCAGTAGCGTGTCCCATTTGGAGTGAACTAGGAAAAGCACTCGTCCTCTGACTCTGGGGCGTGGTCTGCGAAACAAAACACACCAAAAAATTTTATACACCTCAGTCATAAAAAGCCGACTACAATAAAAAAACTAATATTGGGTGGGGGGTGCAGCAGCAAAAAAAGAATACACACAAAACCATGTGTTTATATTTTTTCAAAAACAAAAAATCTATGATGACCAACAATTAACTACTTTTTTACACTGAACGTAAAAAATCAACCCCCCACTCTCAAAAAACATCTGTTTGTATACAAAAAAAAAGGAATAACAAATACAACATAAAAGAATTGTGGGTGAACTGACATCAAAAAATGCAAAAACTAATTTTCACAATTAACATAAGAGGGTGAGCAAGTATAAAGTTAACCCCCATCATTCAACCCCCGCTTTTTATTTTTCTTTGATACCTATGCAAAGTCAGTTCCCAAAAAAAAATTAAGAAAAGTCAAATTAAGGTTTTGAACGGGATATGGGTTACCTCTGTTGCCTGGTTTGGGGTCATCAATGGAGTCCGCGAACCACCAGAACTTGATCCTCGCTCAACACCCACAGTAACCGGCGTCCCAGAGAGAGCAAACTGCTCCAGAAACAGAGTGCCTTCGACATCAATCCCCGCTCCTGATCCCCGTTGTGGGGTGCAAATGATAAGATTATCTGCATCGGCGACTTCTCCTTCCAAGTCGCCACTCGGAGGTTTATACATTTTGCTGGGTGTTTTTGAATTTTGGTTTGGGATTCTCCAGTGAAGGGGGGTGATTGATGAAGGAGGTTTTTAGGAATTGGTAGATAGAAAAGAAAAGGCCAGAAGGTGAATGTGTGGGGTGATTCAAGAAGTAGAGCTTCGTTATATAAAGAATGAAGGAAAACATTGGGATCAATAAAATCTACAGTGCTATTCGTATTATTTCTGACAAATCGAAAAATGGAAAACGGAAATGACAGGGGGGCGGTGGCTGATTGAAAAGGGAAGGGGGGTTAAATTACCATATTAACCTTCAGAAAAGCCATGTGGGTAAATGACATGTCAGCTTGTTATTGGATAATATTAGTTCTCATGGTTCTTACAACTGGAGCTGGTTCTCATTTTAGCGGTCCCCTATATATATATATATATATATATATATATATATATTTTACAATGAAGTTAGAAATAAACAAATAAAGCTCCTCAAACAAAAGCTTGTTTGAATAAATACTTCATTGAAAATAAAAAGTCACAAAAACAAAATGTTTTACGAAAACCGACGCTTTTTACGCTTTTTGCCATTTTCTACTAACCACTAACCCAACTACCCACCTTTAGCCCAAGCCTAACCCTTCACCCAAAAAGTTCTCTTGATATTTACAAAGGTATAAAGTTAAAAAGGAGGAGGATTGATTGCTTGGCAAGCTTATGGTAGGAATAAGTTCCATGCCGCTCTCGAGTGATTCACTAAAAATACACCTTCGGCCGAGTGTGAGTGATTTCTCCCGTGAGGTATGTGAACTTGTATATAAATGGAATTTTAAAAAGGCATGTTATGCCTTAATAAATAATTTACCTTATGAAAAGTTTTTAATAAATCATGACAAATAGGATTGTAAATAAGTAAAAATAAAACCTAAACAATCTTGGAAAATCCCGACACTCTATGACAAGCCCAAAACCTTCTCTTCTACCCATTCCATTTGGGAATGTAAGCCCACATATTAAAGAGTTTTGCTTGAGGACAAGCAAAAATTCAAGTGTGGGGATATTTGATGTGTGTAAAATGCAACATATAAATTACATCAAATGAGGCATAAAACTAACCCTTTTTAAGTACTAATGTTGGAAAAAGTGTATTTTTGTCTTCCTTTTGTATTTTCAGGATTAAATGAGCTCAAATTAACAAAAGAAGCAAAAAAGACAGCTAAATCTAACATAAATACAAGAAAGGGAACAATAGTGGACTGCCCGACCCCTTGACAGCATCCTCCCAAGCAAAACAGAGAAGGCAGAAGACTGAACACGCCCCGTGCTCAGCGAGCACGGGGCCGTGCCCAAGAAGCAGTAGAAAAGACAAACATGTAGAAGCTTCTATTTCTCACCACGGGGCCGTGCCAAGTGAACACGGGGGCGTGCCCAAAGTACTGCAGGCGCATTAATTGTAATTGCGAATTACAATTAATGAGGAGAGATAGTGTCAGACGGGCATGGGGCCGTGCCCAGCGGACATGGGGTCATGCCCAGGCTTCTGTTCAGCTTATAAATAGGAGTGCTTGGAGCCATTGCAACTCATCCCTTGGCACACCCCCTCTCTCACACTTCATCCACCACCCACCACCATCACAACACCATCATCCACCACCATCATCCATTGTCCATCATAGAGTGTGTGAGTCGTCTCGGGATCCAAGATTGATCGTAAGAGTTCTTGACAATCAAGGCCATGTTTGCCTAAGTCTCTTACATCACTTGGTGAAGACAAGTGTTTAGTATAATACTTTTTATTTTTAATCTTTTGCACTTTTTAATTGGTTTTGTATTAATGACTTTAATAACTAGTTTCTTATGTTGAAGGTGATTCTTCCTTATCGTTTGTCTGTGGTGTCTTGGCATTATTTTACTGTCTATATAAAATAAAATATTTTCACCATTCATATCTCCACGGTCTATATGGAGGTATGTTGGCTACCTGGTCGGGGGTTAAGGGAACGGTTTGGTAAGGGTCTTGCCCTTGTTCAGCGTTTAGAGGTCCTGCAAGGGACCTTGGTCAAATTTAGTAGGACCTCCTTCAATACCCAAAGGTATTGGATGTCGGGGATCCAAACTCTTTGATCCCCTCATAAGTTAACTACTATTAATACTATAACCCGGCTATTTAGGACTGTATCCCTGCTGACTCAGACTACTTAGTTGAGGGTAACGTCACCTTCAAAAGAGGGGCCTACCATAATTTGCATTAATAACTTAATTAATTATTTTCAATAATCCGACCCTTTAGGATTGTATCCTTGCTGACTCAAACTACTGGGTTGAGGGTAACGTCGCCTTCAAAAGAGGGGCCTTCTACAATAACTAAGATAATCTCTTAAACAAGTGTAAAAGTGCGAAAATAATCAAAGGTTATACTAACACACGAGTCGGATCCATGTGATTCATCTTGTCTATCTGTTTTTATTTTTATTTTATTTTTCAGCATTTAGTTAGTTTTATTTTCTTAGTTTAAAAATCTTTTTCTAACATTTTGATTTGATTAGACGTTGAGGATAAACCGGTACTAAAAGCTCTTGTGTCCTTGGACGACCTCGGTATCTTACCAACACTATACTACGTCCACGATGGGTGCACTTGCCCATATGTGTGTTTAGTGTTAGTAAATATCGTGTTTTATAAATTTAAAACTTGGCTAAAGTGTAAAAAGGGCTTAAAATATATACTTAAAACATATACACACTAGCACGCATCACCTCCCAAGGGGTTTCGCACCCTTTAGGGTGGTGGTTACCAACTTCTGAAATGTCATAAACAGCCCCTGAACTTTGTAATCGCCATATAACTACCTTTTAACCGCCATATAACTAACTTTATTCTAATAACTAATAAACCCTTGTACTTGAAGGATGTGTAGAGATTAAGGATTTCATTCACCCCCTAATCTTGAACATCCTTGAGTTTTTGCAGATCTTGAACTCCGAGCAGTTCTCGCATTGTAGCAAATTTGACTCTTGCTAGTGCCTTTGTTAGTATGTCTGCCCGTTGTAGTTCTCCACTTATGTGTTCCACAGTGATATCTTCGTTCTCCACGCATTCTCTTATGAAATGATAGCGTGTATCAATGTGCTTGCTTCTTCCATGAAAGACTGGATTTCTCATGAGTGCTATTGCAGAAACGTTATCCACTCTGAGTGTTATCTTCTCTTCCTGACAACCTGTAATTTCACTTAATAGTCTTTTAAGCCATAGTGCTTGGCATGCTGCTGCAGTGGCTGCCATGAATTCTGATTCACATGATGATAATGCCACTGTCTGTTGCTTCTGTGTACACCAGGTTATAGGTGATTCTCCAAAGTAGAATACCAGACCAGTTGTTCCTTTTCCTTTGTCTGTATTAACTCCAAAACTGCTATCACTATAACTTGTGATCTTACATCCTCCTTGCTTCTTGTATATGATTCCATGCTCTTTAGTTCCTTTGATATAACGTAGTATTTGCTTCACTGCTTTCAAGTGTTGCTCCTTTGGTTCTTGCATGAATCTACTAAGCAGACTGACTAGGTAACATAGATCTGGCCTTGTATGCAATAAGTACCTAAGAGAACCTATCAGGCTTCTGTAATGTGTTGCATCTACTAGATCTCCTTCTTCAGTCTTCGTTAATTGTGTTCCTGGATTCATGGGAATCTTTTTGTCATTGCAGGATAATATATTAGCGTCTTTGAGTATCTTGTTCATATAGCATGTCTGCTTGATGGCTATCTCACCCCCTGCTTGAATAACTTCTATTCCCAAATAATATGCTAGCAATCCTAGATCACTCATTTCAAACTTGTTCTTCATCTGAGATTTGAAAACATCTATCTCCTTCCTTGATGTTCCAGTGACTATCAAATCATCAACATAGACTTCAACTATCAGTGTAGAAGTCTCACTCGTCCTTGTATAGATTGCATTCTCTAAAGTGCACTTCTTGAAGTTAAGTGACTTTAGGGTTTGATCTAACTTCGTATTCCAAGCTCTTGGTGCTTGTCTCAATCCATACAGTGCTTTTGATAGTCTATAAACCTTTCCTTCATCTCCTGGCTTTACAAATCCTTCTGGTTGTGAGACATAGACCTCCTCCTTGAGATCTTCATGTAAGAATGCAGACTTCACGTCTAAGTGATGTACCTCCCAACCTTGATATGCTGCTAAAGCCAACATTAGTCGAACTGTCTCAATACGTGCTACTGGTGCAAAGACTTCATCAAAATCTATTCCGTGTTGCTGTATGTATCCTTTTGCTACCAGCCTTGCTTTGTGACTGACCACGTTTCCGTTTGCATCTTTCTTAGTCTTGAATACCCATTTTAAACCTATTGCCTTGTGATTTCTTGGCAACTCTGTCAACCTCCAAGTGTTATTTTTGTTTATCGAGTCTAACTCGGCCTTCATTGCTTCAATCCACTTTTTGTCACTAGACGCTTCCTTGTAATTCCTTGGTTCTTCTTCGGCAAGTAATAATTCCTGTGGATCTACTTGAATTTCCTCTGTCTGTTCGTATAGTTCTTCGAGACTTCTTAGTTTTACTGGAGTGTCACTAATACTCTCCGTTGTACTTTCAGAGGTAGATGGACCTCTACTTGATATTCTACTTGAACTTCCTGATGAGTTTTGATTGTATGAATGTGCTGGCGGGGTTACATAAGAGTTTGGTTCTTCTGTCTGATCTACTCCTGAATCATCATGATGTGGCCCGCTACTACTAGGACTACTTGGTTCATTTTCTTCTAACTCTGGTGGGTTGTCATCTTCTTGAATGACAAAGTTTGTCCATTAGGGATTCCCTGAATCTACCGTTTCCATATAGCTATTCCAGTTCCATGGTTGACCTTCCATGAACTTTACATCTCTACTGACACATATCTTGTTCTTCGCCAGATCATATAATCTGTATGCCTTTGATCCTTCTTCTATTCCAAGGTAAACCATAGGTGCACTTCTATCATCTAACTTCTTTTGTTGAAGTGGTAATACCTTAGCGTATGCTGTGCAGCCAAAGACCTTTAAGTGTTCCAGATTCGGCTTTCTTCCTTTCAATACTTCATACGGGGTCTTGTTTACCAAAGCCTTTGTTGGAATCCGGTTTAATAAATATAACGTATGTCTTATTGCTTCTCCCTAGAAATTTTGTGGCATGTTCATTGCCTTTAACATACTTCGAGTAGTTGATAACATCGTCCTGTTTCTTCTTTCCACTACTCCGTTTTGCTGTGGGGAATATGGCGCTGTAAGCTATCTTGCTATGCCATTGTCTTTGCAATACTTGTTGAATTCAGCCGATGTGAATTCTCCTCCTCTATCCGTCCTTAGCATTTTTAACTTGGTTCGAGTTTCTGTCTCCACCTTTTCTTTGAACTGCTTGAAAGTTTTGAATGCTTGATCCTTGGAAGTTAGTAGATATGCCCACATGTAGCGAGTACAGTCGTCTACAAGTAGAAATATATAATTCTTCCCAGCATGTGTTGGTGGTGATATAGGACCACACAAATCTCCATAGACTAAATCCAGAGGTCTTAAAGATCTGAATTTCGCCTGGTTTGGAAATGGTGTCCTACTATGTTTTCCTAATAAGCATGCGTCACATACTTGATTGGCATGACTTATTTGAGGAACTCCATGTACTAAGTTCTTTCGAGTCATTTCCTTAATAGCATCGAAGTGTAAATGGCCTAACCTTGTGTGTCATAACCATGCTAAATCTTCTGTGTTTGAGAGCAGACAGATTGGCCTTCCAATCTTCAACTTTACTTTGTACAACCTGTTCCTCATTCTCCTGACTCGCATTAGTAACTTTCTATTTCTATCGCAGACTGTTAGTAAGTCTCCATCCATTACTACTTTGCAACCAATTTCTGTAAGTTGTCCGAGGCTCAATATGTTGCTTTTCAGACTTGGAATGTAGTATACTTGAGAAACAATCTTCTGTTCTTGGTTCAGACATTCCAGCAGTATTGAACCTATGTCTTTAATTTCTACGTGTGACCCGTCACCGAACCGAACTTGCCATGTCACCTTTTTATCTAATTCTCTGAAGTGACTTCGCACTCCTGTCATGTGGTTGCTGGCCCCGTTGTCTAAATACCATAGACTTTCATCTTCTGTGGCGTAACTTGCTGGTTCTATGCGTTCTTCGTTTAGTAGAACCCTTTCTTGAACAACTTTTTCTTCATGTATTTCCATTAGCAATACGGGTGCTTCGTCTTCCTCGACGAGATTTGAATGTTCTTGTACAACATCTTTCTCAGGACAGTCTTTCTTGAAGTGTCCATACTTCTGACACTTGTAGCACTGGATCTTACCTATGTCTGTTTGGTTTCTTCCAATATTCCTCCAATTCTTAGACCTTCCACCTCTAGGTCTATACGAAGATCCTTCATACTTAGTGCTTTGCTTGTCTTTATTGTCTCGCCAGTTTCCACGCGGTTGGTTGAACCTGCCACGCCCGTGGTTTCCAAACTGTCTTCCTCTGCCTGAGTTGTTGTCGTGATGTGTAAACATCAACCTGTCTTGACTTTCTCCTGGGCTTCCTTTCTTTTGCTTAAGTCTTTCTTCGAACGTTTTTAACCTTCCGACCGCTTCTTCTAGCATCATTGTTTCTAGATCGGAGTACTGTTTCATCGAGGCGACAATCTGAGTAAACTTATCTGGCACTACATTTAGGAGTTTGCGTACCAGAGTCGGTTGATTCAGTGTTGTCCCTAATTCGCTTGCCCGAGTAACTACATTATTTATCTTTGCGGTGAAGGAGTCTATAGTGTCATCTTCCCTCATTTGCATTAACTCGAATTCTGATAAAAGTGTATGCCAACGAGCCTTCTGTACCCGATCAACACCAATGTGTCTTGTCTTGAGATTTTCCCAAATTTCCTTTGCAGTTTTACAACTTGCAACTTGCAATATAACATCCTCCGGTATAACTTGGAACAGATAAGCAATTGTCGCCTTATCTTTCTTAACATCCGTTTGCGTATTTTCTACTGGTTCAATCGTTTCCCAAAGTCCATTCGCTCCAAAATCATTTTGATGCGAATTGCCCAAACCGTATAGTTTGTTGCTTTCAAAATAGGACACTGGAATTGGGAAAAAGAACTTCCTTCTTTTTGAATTACAATTTGTGAGTTTGGTCGGTTGCTCCTAACATGTCTTCCGACCGAACAATCTTCACTTTCAAAAACTTTTATCTTTCTTGGTTTCAACAAACCTTTAATCCTTAACCCCCACGTATAACCCAACGCGTATCAAACAATCAATCTAATTCGCACTAAACCCCGGAATCAAAACCCTAGATTCCTAACCCCTGGTTCGACCCTGAACCGAAAATAAAACTAACTTGCGAATTGAGAAAAAAATAATAAAACCTGATCGCGAATTCCCTGCGATGCCTAGAGCCTGATGCTCTGATACCAATTGTTGCCCAGAATGATCTTTGATCTCTAGATCGCAAATGATAAACGTAACTTTATTGAATACTGAAATTTGAATACAATGGAATGATTAAAAATGAAACTATCTATCCCCATTTATACTAATCTAATGGGTACGAGTGTAGAGACATGTCACTTCATGAACGGATGTATCTCTAGATCTTGTGGTTGTAATTAAACGTGAAGAGGTGCGTCTCTAAGATCCAAAAGTCGCGTCCCTTCATCCTTGTATGGCTGCGATTTGTGAATGGGTGCCACCCAAGGGGTTTCGCACCCTTTAGGGTGGTGGTTACCAACTTCTGAAATGTCATAAACAGCCCCTGAACTTTGTAACCGCCATATAACTACCTTTTAACCGCCATATAACTAACTTTATACTAATAACTAATAAACCCTTGTACTTGAAAGATGTGTAGTGATTAAGGATTTCAGGGTTGATCGATAGTGAAACTATTGAGTCCTACATTTGGCTCCTTGAATCATTTCTGAGAGCTCATTCCAAGCGACCCAAATTGGTTTTAACTGATCGGATTCGTCCATGAGCTAAGCTATTTCACAAGTCTTTACATAGGCTCGACACCGTCTTTGTATGTGGCATATAATGAAAAAGCTCACTTTGTTCTATAACCTTTTTGTTGTGCAATTTTTTTTTGTTAGAAGTTTAATATTTGTTTTGGTTAACATAATTTTTAATAGATTGTTGCTGATCTTTTACGTAATTCTGATATAAAGACATGTTTAGATCGTCTGGTATGGAATGTGTACATCAAGCCAACTACGTTTGAAGAACGGTGGCAAGCTTTACTAGAAAAGTTTGGTTTACAAGATCATGATTGGATAAAGAGTAAAATGCCTGGATAGTCCCTGTGTTTTGTTAAAATTTCACCCTTAATCCCTAACTTTTTAAAATTACACTCTTGCTCCCTATGGTTTGCTCAGTTGTTACTCGGATAGTCCCTAAAGTAGATGAATCTTAGTTATCTCAGTTAAGTGATTGTGAAATGACAAAAACGCCCTTACTTAAAAATTTATAAAAACACTAAAAAGAAACTAATTAATCATTTAAACTCAGGTGGGCCCCACCCTCGACTCTTCTTCATTCTATCAAACAAAATCTGCAGTTCATCACCACCATTACCTCTACCACGCCGACAACCATCACCACCACCATTACGACATTACCCTCCACCACCGCTATAAATTAACTCAGAGAAAGAGAGGGGAGTATTGTTTGGACCTCATATGATGACATTGGGAACAAGAATAAAATGTTTGCTTGATTCAACTATCAACACCGTTGCTTAACTACTCAAAATTTTAAATACCAAATGCAAATTTCAACGAATGACAAAAAAAAAAAAAAAAAAAACACGCCTAGCGAACTCAAGTCGACTTCAAATTTAATCTAACGCTTACATCTATGTAAGGATAAAGAAGTGAAATCAAAATAAGCATTTAACTGTCTTCAATTACAAGCAAGAAATTTGTTTACCTTTTATTTTTTTCTTTCTCTTAAACTGTCAAACAAGTCTTCAATTAGAAGAGGAAAAAAATCTAAAACAGATGAGTCATTACAGCAATTGCTTTGGAAAATGGTGAGAAACGATGAAATTGATGTTAAATTTGCAGTGTAGAAAGGCTCAAATAGCATGTGTGAGCATGATTGTTAGGATGGCGTGAGGAATTGGGATATTTTGGGGGTTTTAATGGTGAAAGGGGATAAATAGAAACCTAGAATGGTTTACGTTTGAAAAAAAAAGGAAGTTGGTGTGTGTGTGTGTTTGGTGTCAGTGTGTGTGACAGAGAGGAGAGAAAGCGGACTAGGATGGGAGAGATAATTAAGAATGTAAAGTTGCAGAGATGAGGTTTGGGGTGGTGGTTGACTGAGGTTGAAGATGAATTGTTGGTAGGTGGTGCCGTGGTGGGGTCCCAAAAACAATATTAGTTGAATTTTTGTTTTAATAATTGTTTTTTAATAAGTAAGGGTAGTATAGTCATTTGACACTAACTTAACTGAGAAAATTAACCTTCATCCGCTTCAGGGACTATCAGAGTAATAACTGAGCAAACCACAAGGAGCAAGAGTGTAATTTTAAAAAGTTAGGGACTAAAGGTGAAATTTGAGCAAACCACAAGGACTATCCGAGCATTTTACTCTTGGATAAATGATATGTATGTAGGGAATTTGGGTATCTGTTTAATTTGTTTTTTATTTTATAAAATATAGTTCTATAATCTAATTATAATAACATTTTATTATTAATCAAAAGCGGAAGTGTGTACAAACACAAAACGGATAAACAATATCCCCACCAGTGATCCAGTTACGAGTTATTCAAATAATTATATAAATCAACCATAGTGGCTTTAGAGCTATAATTTTTTATGAATACCAAGAACCCACATGATGGATCCGACAAACGGCTCTACTAGTAAGCCTGATCACAAGTTCCCGAAACACCACGACAGTGGCGGAGCTTGATCAAAAGTTTCGAGGGGGCGTAAAGTGATGGGACCCAAATTTTTTTCCTATCGTTATATTTCGGGTCGGGTTGGCTATTCGATTCAAGTCAGGTCAAATAATAATAGTTCCAAATAAAACAAAGTGTATATTTACCAAACTACCCATCATTTATATACAAAGTTTATAAATATTTAGGATATACAATTTAGGAAAAATAATCAGAGGGCGATCCTATATAATTTTAAATTTTTTGGACGAAAAACCGGAACTTATACACTTCTAGCCAAAACATTGGGGTGGGCGGGTGCACCCTCGGGCACCCACTATACTTCGCCAGTGCACCACGACATCTATATGCAAAAATAAATCAAATTCGTTTAACCGAACGGGAGACGCAAGACACTGGCAGTGTGCAACGGCGGTGGACAGAGGGCGGTGGCCCGATGGGGTCGGATGGTGGCAGTGGTGGTGGCCTACGGTGGCTGAGGTGGCGTTGCGACAGTTGTGGTGGCCTACGGTGGTGGAGGAGAAAGAGGGGGGAGTAGAGATGGCAAAGAAGCCCGAGTCTGACGAGTATACCCGAAACATATGGGCCATGTATACCCAAAGCCCGACGGGTATGGGATTAAAATATAAAAAAAAATCGGGTATGGTTACAACAATGGAATTTAGTGATACCTGCCTGTAACACCCCCAAAAATGCGTAATTTTTCTTATTATGCCTTTAAATATTTTAGTATGTAAAATAATAACTTTAGTTGATTAACTAAGTTAAGTAGAATGACTCTTGTGTAGAAGGGATGAAAGATTGTGCTTGAATAAATAACAAATGAAACTACAGGGGCTGAAAGTGTATAACTGAATGAAAGTTTAAAAACAAAACAAAGAGTGCAGTGTGTGTGTATCGTACGAGAGAGAGGGAGAGAAGGAGAAAACCTTCTCCTTCAACAACAACAAGAAATTCAGCAAATCAAGAGGTTCTAGGACTGAAATTGAATGCATGTATTGAGATTCTTGAACATCTAAGTGTCTCTAACATATGGTAAGTTTTGATGATCTTTCATGAAGTGGGTTGTAATCAATCCGTGAAATTATATGGAAATAAGTATGAATATTGGTTGGAATTATCATGTAGGAGATGAATTATGCTTGATATTGATCATCTTGATGATTTGAAACAAAACCCACTTGTAGTGATAAGATGATGAAGTATGATGATCATGTAGGTGCAAAATTAGTACAATGTTGATGTATGAATGTGTATGTAGTAGAATATTTGATAAATGAAATTGATATAGAATGAATGTTATGTTTAGTTGATTTGATGATCCAAGATATGAATTAGAAGGAATGTGCATAGAATACATGTACATTATGCTTTGCTAGTGGTACGCACACCAAGTGCTTGATGAAATGCCTTGAATAAAGTTTTTTATATGACAAAGACAATCTCATGTGTATATAATGCTAGATGGTTAGAATTGGTAAATGATAGATTGTTAACTCAATTTTGTTGAGAAAAGAATGGAAACGAAGACATAAGATTAAAGTATATTGATTGTAAATTGTAGGAGTGAAGAAAGAAGACATAAGCCATTCCGGATCACAAGCGAAGCACGACAAAGGTAAGTTCTTATACTTATAAGTACTAGTAGCTTTAATGTTTATGTTACATTTTTATGTTAAGAATATAAGTTTGTATTTTGTTAAAAGAAAATACATGGAAGTTCGATTCATGCATACGGGTCGAATAAGTAAGAATGACATATGTATGAATTGGGAATTGGTGTCGAACCGGATATAGAAAATTGAAGGAATTCAACATCAAAACCCGGTAGAAAGTATGATCGAATGAAAGTAAATGAAAGGATTATTATTACGTTCGATGGAAGGTTCGAATTCTATGTTAGTTCATTACGATGTAACTAATTTGTTTGGTATGGTTGTAGGTAGATCGTCGTGTTAGGTGGCGCCAAGCTTGGAACGAACACATCACCCGCATATCATGTTTCTGCGTTTCATTTCAAAAGGGTCAAAACATTTTGTAGTTATGTTTAAGTTAGTCGTACGTTTGTAAATTGTGTTTAAAACTTATCATGTTAGCATGTTAGCTACTTGTAAACTTTTAAGTAGGCAGGTTTTGATTGTAAATGTTGGGTTTCTACATGTTAATGAATGGCAAAAGCTTTTGTTAAATGTTAGTACGTTTATATTATGCGTTTTTAGACCCGTGTGCGAATGGGCCTTACAAGTTGGTATCAGAGCCAAGGTTTGAGGGATTCAAGTACAAAGACCGAGGTACTTAAACTCAAACCGAAAGCTCATGCATAGTGTGTGTTTGCTCCGAGGCGCAAATCAAGTAAGTGTATTTAAATTTTAAGAATTTCATATAACGAATAATGATACGGGATGTTATGGGATGTTACGGGGTGTTACGGGATGTTACAGGATGTTATGGGTCAGTTCGGGTTGGATCAGGGCTTGGAAACTAGTCTTACAAGCTGAAACACAGGAAAACAGCATTGGTAACACAGAGGGGGCGTTGCCGACGGCCCCTGTGGCGTCGCCAACGCTGCCCGTTTGTCCCGACACCCTATACTACTGCCTACGCCATTCCTTGATGACGCGAAGATGCACGAGGCGTCACCGACGCCACCAGTAGTGTTTGGATGCTTAATTTTGTTAATCTTTGGTATTGCACCCCCAAACTCGTTCCGACACCTAGTTAAACTCCCGAAACGCACCATATCGTTACTAGGACCCTTAAGGTTTACTCGGGTCACATCAAAGTGTCTTGAAAATGTAAATGTGTATGGTTAGAAAGTCACGAATGCGAATTTTATCGGATTCTCTGACCTTATGGTAGAAAGCATGTAGTATGTGGTCGTAAGAGACTATTAACACATAGAATGAACGGAAGGAATGTCATGAAATTCAGAACGTTAGAACGAGTTAAGTATTTTGAAAGAAGAATGATAAATGTATGAGTAAGAATGAAAGTTTAAATTGAATGAATAAGAAATGGTATTGATCTAGAATGTTTTTGTAGATGGCAAACGAGAATGAAGCGAATGTTGATGATATAACACGTCAAGAGGAACTTAACGCCAAGGTCGCGAAAGAAGTAGCGAAGGCTATACAAGCCAATATACCCCAAATGGCTCAAGAAGTAGAAAGCTGTGTGCTAGAAGTTGTTGAAACTATGATGACGAACAAGCTAGAAGGATTGAAAGAGTGGTTGGGTGAAATTTAAAGTAAGAAAGGGTCTCGTAGATGTACCTATAGAGACTTCATGGCGTGTAACTCATCGCCATACAACGGAGAAATCGACCCGATAGTTTGCCAGGGATGGATCTCGAATATAGAAGGTGTCTTTGTGAGAATCCACTGTGAGAAGGAAGACCAAGTAATGTTTACCACGGGCCAACTACAATGCCAAACAAAGGATTGGTGGGATACTTATAGCAAGGAAGTAGGTGAAGACAAAGTTCAATCCTTGACATGGCAAGAGTTCAAGGCACCCTTTTTTGAAATATCATTGCCCACAATCGGCAATTGATAGAATCCAAGAAGACTTCTTACGTCTTCGGCAAAAGGGGGAGACCATAGATGAGATCACCAACACCGTCCTTGACAAAATGAAGTTTTGTGAAGAATTAACAAGAATGGAACGGAAGAAGATCAATTGGTACCATGACATGTTGAAATCCAAATTCAGGAAACTCATTACTCCTTCAAAATACGAAACATTGGAAGAACTAATAAATTGAGCTAGAGATCGAGAAATTGAGTTGAAGCGACATGAGGAAAAGGAGAAAAGAGGAACACAGAGAAAAGTACCAACCCGAGTCCGTCGAAGAAGCTGAAGTCACACGATCACGGCAAGAAGGAGAATGTGAAGGGTGGAGCTCGCCGGTGTAAGACTTGCGGGAAGCTCCACTAGGGGGAATGTTTAATGGGTAAGAAAGGGTGCTATAATTGCGGGCAAGAAGGGCATCCATATTACAAGTGCCCCAATCCTTCAAGGACATGCTTTAAATGTTTCCAAACAGGACATATTAAAGTGGAGTGCCCAAAGCTTCAACATGGGGCAAGTAAAGAAGGGAAGAAGGATAAGACACCCAAGGCTAAGGGAAGAATGTTTCAAATAACCACCGAAGAGGCCAAGATTCTCCCGAATGTTGTTTCAGGTATATTCCTGTTAAATTCAATGCCTACATATGTGCTATTTGATAGCGGAGCTAGTAAGTCGTTTGTGTCGAGTGATATTATACGTCACCCTTCATTTAGAGTTTAAAGAATATTTGTACCCCTAGAAGTAGAAATAGTCGATAGCAAAAACTACCTGTTACATGAAATATGTAGGGTTAGTAAAATAACTATAGAGGACGGAGATTTTGATATAGACCATATTCCCGTGATCTTGGGGGAATTCAAGGTAGTGGTGGGTATGGAATGGTTAGCCCGACATCATGCAGAAATCCAGTGTAAAGGTAAGATTATCCACGTGTTGTCACCTAGTGACAGACGAGTATCCATATACGGATAAAGAGAAGTTAAATCCAAATTGTGCACTAGTACACAAGCGATCAAGTACGTCCGAAATGGAAGTAGGGCATTCCTAGCCTACGTAGTGAATACTCATCATGATGCCCCAAGGACTCATCATGATGCCCCAAGGATGGAAGATGTGAAAGTTGTTAATGAATATTTGGATGTATTTCCAGATGATCTACCGGGGTTTCCCCCGAGCGTGAAGTAGAATTTCGAATCGAATTAAATCCGGGTGCTAAGCCGGTGGCTAAAGCTCGTTTGGCTCCTACTGAGATGCGGAAGTTAATGACACAATTGCATGAATTGCTCGACAATGGCTTTATACGTCCAAGTGTGTCACCATGGGGAGCACCCGTTCTATTAGTGAAAAAGAAGAACGGTGCAATGCGCATGTGCATCGACTATCAAGAATTAAACAAACTAACGGTAAAGAACCATTACCTTTTGCCTATAATTGATGACCTTTTTGATCAATTACAAGGGGCTAGTTGGTTCTCAAAAACTGATTTGCGTTTAGGGTATCACCAACTCCGAGTACGAGAAGAGGATGTAGCCAAGACCGCGTTTAGGACTTGTTATGGACATTACGAGTTCTTGTTACCTTTGGGTTGACAAACGCACCAGCCGCGTTCATGGATTTGATAAATCGAGTATGTTGAACTATGTTGGACAAATCTGTGATAGTCTTCATTGATGATATATTGGTGTACTCCTGAAGCGAATTTGAACATGCGTGCCATTTACACGAAGTGCTAGAAACACTTCGTAAAGAAAAGTTGTATGCGAAATTTTCTAAGTGTGCGTTTTGGTTAAGGGAAGTGCAGTTTCTCGGCCATGTAATCAATAAAGAAGGTGTTTAAGTGGACCCAACCCAAGTGGAGGCCGTAATGAAGTGGGTTCCCCCAAAGAACCCAAGTGAAATAAGAAGTTTTCTAGGCTTAGCTGGTTATTATAGAAGATTCATTCAAGATATTTCTAAGATAGCATCACCCATGACTAAGCTAACGAAGAAAAATGAGAAGTTTATTTGGGGTACGGATCAAGAGAAAGCCTTTCAGAAACTGAAGGAAAAGCTATCAAGCTCACTGGTGTTGGTATTACTGGACGGGACAGCTAACTTAGTGGTTTATACGAATGCCTCACATCAAGGGTTAGGGTGTGTCCTAATGCAAAGAGGTAAGGTAATTGCCTACACTTCGAGGCAACTTATACAACACGAGGGTAACTATCCAACCCACGACTTGGAGTTGGCGGCGGTTGTAACACCCCAAAAATATAAAACTTTATATTAAAATTATAAAGTATAAAGTAAACAAAAACAAACTAATTAGGAATAAATAACCTAGTTAGTCATATGTCTAGTTGTTACAAAGGAACTTGGTTAAAAACCCTTTAGGGTAACTCAAGTAAAGATAAGGGACTAAAGTGGAACATGTGCTAATTAGTTTTAATAAAAACAAAAAAAATTAACACACCGAAACATATACTTGGTGTGTTCTGGTCGCGCACAAACACAGAGCCAGGAAAGGCTCCCCAAGCTCAAACCCTAATTATTAAGAATTGACCAAATTGAAGGCCAAATTCCGTTCCAAATCAAAATCCAAATATAGAATAGTGATCTCCTCAGTAAAGGGATCGAAAGGTATGTAAAATTCATTGAATAATTCCATCTCTGGATGAATACTTAAAAATTCGAAATTTGTGTTGCATGATTGTTGTTTGAATAGATTTGGAATGAAATTGTGACTAGGAATAAACCCTAGTCAATTACTTGTTGAAATTTTGCTTATTACTTGTGAAACTCATAATCACCAATGAAGGTGTTAAGTGGGTTATGTAGAAGTATGTTAAACACTAGGATTATGATGGTTATTCTAGTGTAATTCGAGTTCTATGAAGTGATTTCTGAATGTAAAGTGAAAAATTGACATGAACTTGCTTAATGGGTGATTAATTTTGGTTACATAATTAGTCATGAGCTTGATTATAAACTTCCAGAAATCATGCCCTTTAGGTGTTTGTGGAAATGCCTAAAAGAAAGCCTAATGTCGAAAATTTGATGTAAAACGCATACTTATATATTTTGGCGAATTATGCGTGGAATGTTAAGAAAAGAGTGCTAAACGATTCGTGGTTGAACTCTATAGGCAAGGAAACCGGGACGTCGAGCGGACAAGCCGACGGTGACACGCGTTTGAAGGAAGCGCTTTGAAGGTACGTAACTATGGTTTCGTTACGTTATGCTTGATTAAGTATTTTCATTAGTAGACTTTAAATTGGCACAATATATGAAATTGGTATTTAGTCGAAGTGACAAAGATCACTGGGTAAATAAACGGGTCAAATATTGGTTAGAATAAGTTTGGTGTGTTGTAAAATGGTGGTTTTCACTAGACAACCAAATGGGTCGAACAACGGTTAATATGTAGTGTTGAAGTGACTTAAATGTCACTCATTAAATTTGAGTTATAAAGGCGTAAACCATGGAATGGAAGTGATATGCTAAGGTTGATAAGCCCGGGAATGGGTAATTATGGTTAGAATCCAATGTTGATAAATTATGCAAGTACATAACTTTCGATTCCATTACTTAGCTATAAAGATTGTCTAGTATGTTTTGTAAATAATGTGTAGTGTGACAAGGATGTTTGATGTATCATAGAAGTGACGGAGTTCACACGATAGATCAAACGGGTCAATTTGGATAAACCTTGGTGGTCACCAAAGTGAAGGTTTCATTTGGCAACCAAACGGGTCAAAACTATGCCTTAAATCAATGATGTGTGTAGAAACTTGAAAGTCTCGTATTATGTTAGTGTTATAAAACAACACGCCAATAGATTGACTAAACTAGGTTAAATTTATGAACCCGTGATAATGGGTCAAACGGCTAGTAATCACTCGCAAGAGTTGCATAAAACGGCATGCTCGTAATATGAGAAAAACGAGCATGAAATGCTATTGTGAGCGTAGAACCATGTAATGGTGTCGATACGCCAAAGTTTACAAGCCTGGGGAACGGGTAATTAAGTCTATTATACTATAGAATTGTATGATGGAAAGTATGCACACATAGCTAATGGGTCGGATAATCGAAACAAGGAATTGTGAACCATCCGTTCATAAACCGAGTTTCGTTATGTGAAATTTACATGGTTAAATCCGTAATTTTAATACGGACACATAGGAAAAAGAATTGGCTAAAACGGACATGTAAATAAAAAGTTATGCAAGTTTAAAGTTGAGATTTTTGGAAAATTGGGAGCTGGCAGAAATGCAGGAAACCAACCTGCATCCACTGGAAATTGGGTTTCCCTGCGTCACGCGCCAAGAAACACTAGTTCTGGCGCGACACGCGAAAGCGCTCGCGGGGCGCGAAGGATTTGATGGAGTCTGTCACGTGGCGCGACATACCAAGAATTGAAATTTTATTTTGTTTTCAATCGTATGATACTAGAACCTGTTTATACGTATTTTATTGATGTCAAAACTAACAATTATTATGGTTTTGGCCTTAGGTGATGTTCATCTCATCCTGGATGCCGATCAAGCAAGTATGCAAGAACCAAACACAAAGTTTTGAAGCTTCCGCGATAATTTAATCTTGTTTTAGATTATGTTTATTTTGTAAACACTAACTACATGTTGCATGTTTTAAACTAGTCAGTTGGAAATTTTAGAACAACTTAACTATGTAAACTTAGTTTTTATATCTAAGTTTCGTAATTATGCATTTTGGCTTGGAAAATGCGTCTTTTATAGTAAAATCTTAAATAATGAGATGGGTGTTACAGCGGTAGTATTTGCCTTAAAGATTTGGAGGCATTACCTATACAGAACAAAGTGCACGATCTACTTGGATCCATAAAAGTCTAAAGTATTTCTTTGAGCAAAAAGATCTTAATATAAAGCAACGGAGGTGGTTGGAACTTATCAAGGATTATGATTGTGACATCCACTGCCACCCGGGAAAAGCGAACATGGTGGCGGATGCCCTAAGTAGAAAGGACTACCGCCCTCAATTCGAGTAAAGTCCATGAAAATGGTAGTCACGCCTAATCTCCTTGAAAAAGTACGGGAGGCTCAGATTAAGTCCTTGAATGCGAAGGATCTAAAGGAAGAAAGAACGAAAGGGATCGCGCACAAATTGGAAAAAAATACGAGTGGGATCAAAATAAGGTATGGCCGAATCTGGATACCTTGGCATTGTGATGTGAAAGACTTGCTATTAGAAGGGGCTCATAAGTCTCGGTATTCAGTACATCCAGGGGCCACGAAAATGTATTGACACTTAAGAAAGAACTATTGGTGGCCTGGAATGAAATGTGACATTGTCAAATATGTCGCAAAATGTTTAACGTGTTCCCAAGTAAAAGCGGAACATCAAAACCCATATGGGAAGTTGCAACCCTTAGAAATCCTGGTGTGGAAATGGGAAGATGTGACTATGGATCTTGTAACCAAGCTTCCTAGAACAAGAAAAGGGTATGATGTTATATGGGTCATTGTTGACCGCCTCACCAAAAGTGCCTATTTCCTACCTATTCGGGACACTTATTCCTCAGAAAGAATGGCTGAAATTTTTGTGAACGAAATTATATCCCGTCACGGAGTATCCGTGTCATTGTGTCGAATCGGGACACGCGTTTTACTTCACGTTATTGGCAAAAGTTTCACGAAGAGATGGGTACCCAACTGCATATAAGTACCGCCTACCACCCCCAAACAGATGGTCAATCGGAAAGAACTATTCAAACGCTCGTCGATATGTTGAGAGCATGTGTCTTAGACTTCAGAGGAAGTTGGGATGAACTGTAGGATCGTTGTTGGACCCAAACGAGTCGATCAGAAGAGTTGTTAATCCGGATCAAGGGCGGAATCAATGAAACGGACGCTCAATGTAATTATAATGTCTCTTTTATTGATTTAACATTGATTACAACCTGAGAACAATTTGGCAGCACTTTGTTACAAAATCCAGATCCCGTGCCAAATGAAACAGACAAATGCACTATATATATTAGTGAGATTCCGCTCGAAATGTCATGGAGCACTTTCAAGCGGAATCAGAAGTTTCTGATTTCGCTTGAAATGACTCCTTGCACTTTCAAGCGGAATCACCTCTTTAACCACTAAAATATGATTCTCGAACCTCGTGCACTGGTTATCCTATTCTATCCTATTTCATAATACAAGACGAAGTCAATAGATGTAATGCACTAACAGACTCCCCCTCGGATATTGACGAAGTCTTCAGTGTCTAGTCTCTATCGTGACACCTCTTCAGTCTTGATCATTCAGCCTTCTCATCCAAATTGTAACATTGTAAGCATCCATCAATCTTTCTCTTCTTTCATCAGCTTCACTCTTTGACTATTACACCAGGATCTCATTACTGGTTCTATCATCAACAGCTTCATCAGGCTCCCTCTTTCGTCAAACTTCCGTGCTTTTAGGGATCGACACCTAGCTTTCCATCTACAAGCTCCTCTTGCTTCAAGCTTGTCTTCAGACTCCCCCTTAGACTCTGCTCTCGGGATCGAAGTCTGGAATTTTACCTGCATCACTCATACATTTTTAAGTAACAACATTTTAGACTCCTAGGAATCATATCCTGGCAAATCAAACTTTCTAAAACACTTCTCATGAATTTGGCAGTTTCATCGAATCGAATCAGAAACTAGCTCTATAACAACATAAACATCCAAATCCCCCACAGTTAATCATCCAAGTCCAAACTAATGACCTTGGAGATATCACAAACTGTTTTTGATTTTTGATTTTTAATACAAGTTTCAAATTAATAAACTTGTTTTATTTTCAGAAACACAATCAGCTTACTTAGATTTTGAAACTCAGCATCTCAGATATCGGTTGTCGAAAATAAAGCAGAAATCAAAATCTTTTTGTATTTTCTGAAAATATAAAGCAATAAAGAAATATGTACAAACATATTTACAGACAATATTTTTGTTTGAGTATGCGTCAGAGGATCATATTAGTTTATGACAAGTCACAAGTACCGTTGAGCTTAGTTACACAGTAAGAATTAAACAATTCACTTAGATTGTCGATATACTAGTCCACTTAAATTTCCATACAAATTTCAACTGATTCAGGATATGAATTAGGTATTTTAAGAACTTAAACTCATTCATGTGTCCCACCTTTTGAATAAACTCCCGTATCCAGATCCCAATATTCAGTCTTACAGGTGAGTATACCACAGATGATATCTGTAAGGGGTTAAATGCGAGGGCGGTGAGAGCTCAGGTCGATACTTTCGTATACGCAGAGAGATGACGGCTTCGTCTTTTCGGTGTGTCCCCTTTAGAGGATCTTTTTGTTTCAACAGCACACGATTATCATTTTGCAATGTTTCATCGTTTTTTATGCTGAGGGTGGTGCTATATTTCAAGCAATGCGGAAAGTATTATTCGGGGACTAGGTCAGAACTTCCATTCAGCAGAAGTCCCGGAATAATACCCCAGATATCACTGAGTATAAAGACCTAGTATCTCAGAAAGAGGGACCTTTCAAACAAGATTTCAGGGGTTACCTATATATCAAAGTAGTGTTCCCCACGAAATAAGTAAGTTTGAATTTTAGGTTTATATCCCGAAAAAGTTTACTAAATGTATAAAAACCATTCGTCATATCATCAGTGAGACTGTTTAACGCTATTTAAACATTACATTTCTTTAGCATACTGCGACTGTCTACTGATGTACTATCATTTCCTCTTTTTACGCAAAACTCAAATTTTTAAATTTTATCATGTTTTTGGCTTTTTCAAATTTTCTAATGTTTTTGTATTTTCTGACAATTTTTCTCCCCCTAAAATGCAAAATCATTAAAAAAAATTTGACAACACGATGCTGATAGCTTTGTCTCGCCATCCATTTTCTGCTTCTTGTGTATCGAATTACAGAAAATATAACAAACTATTAGCACTTTTAGCAGAAAATCTAACATAAAGTACCCCCATGATTTACAACCCATTGATTTTCGACAGTTTGAAAACCGTTTTTCAATCTTGTGAAAGTAATCATGTTTGTTCAGCCGTGAGGGTTTCGACGTATTCAGTCAACATACACATTTTTTTTTAATTTTTATGTACAGAAAAACAAACAAACTCCCTGTTCAACCAAACCAGGGTCCAGCAACCTCTTCCTCCTCTTCATGTGCCAGACTGCTCCAGTTTTCATTCTCACAATCTTTGATTCTATTGAGCACCTGCACATTCAAATTACTCAATTACTTGAACAATTTAGCCCAGGTCTGTTGGACCTTAGGCATTTCAACATAATAATTTTCATTCAATGCTGGAAACTCTTTGTCATCATTCACAATGACCATATCACTTTTGACTTCAACTTTTTCATCTTTTACCGACATCACTTGTTTCTTAATAGACCATGTTTGACCTGTCGGTGTTCCTCTTTTGTAAAAATGGGTCTCTTTTTGAACACTTTGTTTTTGAACAACATTTTTTGGTTTCCAAAACTCTTGAGGTTTTGTCATATCAACAGATGTTTTCCAACTTTGTGTTGTTCTCAATTTTGGTGTTTGCACATTCCAGGTTTGTCTTGAACCAAACCTAGTGTGATTTGATTTCCAAGTTTGATTTGAAGCAAACTTTTTTGTGTTGTACCTCCAAGTTTGTTTGGAATCAAATTTGGTAGTCTTTTGTTTCAAACTCTCAGACTCCTGTTCTTCAACATCAACAGGCTTTGGATTTGGACACTTTCGTGCAACATGACCAATTTGATCACATTTAATGTGACAACCCGTGATTTACGGCTCTTAATTACGTGATTAACAGGTAATTAACGCGAAAATAAATAGTGTTTACAGCGCAAATTAACTTAATTAGGCCTTTGGAGTGCCTAGGAACGTCTGTCCGACTATACAGTGCGCGAACGGTGATGAGCGGAGAAACATGCTAAACGTTAAGCGACAACGGACCGATACCATACAAAGTACTGACGACACCGACAAATATGGATGATACGCGACTACCGACCGTATTTTGTGTATTTTAATTTTTACATTAAAACGGAGTTCGGGCTTTAACAACGAGTCTTGTAGGAATTACGGGCCACTTACACACGAGACGGGCTTGTGGGCCCAGGGCCCAAGCCTAGCACCCACAAGCCTAAACCTACACATAAGATATTAAAATCCTATTAAGATTTACTGAATCTATACAAGATTTATTAAATCTACGTAAGGTTTACACAATCTATACAAAAGATCTTGTTTCATAGGGTATGATATCTAACCTGAATGTAAATAGAATATATGAAAGACAATAAAATCTTCCATCTTACCCCCAGTCTATTAATAGACACACAAGGTTAGAGTTACCCACAACCTCCCACCCTCCTGTTTTCCCTACGATTCTACCTGCAAACACAAAGGAGGTTGTAATTTTTTTTTACAAGACATATGTTACTCAGACACCTGCTACCCTCTCTCGATTTCCATACAAACAGAATAAACACACAAAATGGAGATTAGGACTCCCATTAGACAAACATCATCCATCTTCACTCTCCTCTCTCGGTTACAACATGCAAACATAGAGCAGTCACCTTCCCAAAGAGGAACCCTAGCTCTCACACCCACCCCCCTTTCATTTTTTTTCTGTTTCGGTAAGTAAATCGGAGCACCACCACCACTAACCGGTGGTGGTGCGGCGGCCACGAACGGGTGAGAGAGAGAACCGAGATGAAGGGTGAGGTTAGAGAGAGAGGAGCCGGAGTGAAAGAGAGAGAAGAGGAGGAGCGGCACCGCCGCTCACGGCGGCGGCAGTGGAAACAGGCGGCGGCTTCAGGCGGTGGTTAGTGTCTCGGACCAGTGGATTGTGCCTCGGTCCAGCGGTTTGTGTCATAGACCGACGGTTCTTGTCCTTATCCGATGGGTATCACCAATTTTCCGGTGGTTCGCGCCTTTATCCGAAGATTTATCCCGGTAATCTCGTCCTATTCCTTTTATTTCTCGCAAAACTGAAGATGATGATGATGATTATGTTTATATGTCCACTGTTGTTGGTAGAGATGATGATTGGTTCTAGTCGTTTTGGTCACGGCTCACGTCGACAAGTCAACAGTTCCGGTTCGGCTTCGGTTCGCGGTCAGACGGCTCGGTTCGGTTTGACTCGGTCAAACCAAGTCAACTCAGTCAACTCGGGTCAACGGTTCAGACCTGTTGTGGTTCGGGCTCAGGTCAGCGGGTCCGAGTAATGCAGTCAAAGAGATTAGACGGTTCAGTTCGGTTGACTCGGTCGAACTGAGTTCAACTCAGTTGACTCGGTCAACTCAGCGAGTCGACTCGGTCAACATCCCGACGCGAAGACTTGGTAAAAATTAATGTCACGTTTATTTTGTTATTTTTATAATATTATTACTCACGTGACAAACGAGCTCGAACCAATATAAAATAACGTTTAGTTTATACGTTGTCATCTCATAAAATTATATATATATTGAGTACATGATTGGATTGTTGTTGAAAATTGTTGAATCTTGATAAAAGTAACGACAACTTGCGTTGTCGGGGCCGTCCAAAAACAGAGGAAACTCTGCCCGTTTTTCGAGAAAATCCGTAAAATAAAACGAGTTTTATTATAAAAACGTGCTTTTCTTGTAAAACGACAACTATTGTTATAAAGCGACTTTTACGAGATACAAATATAAAGTTTCCTTCGACAACGACTTACAACTTACGAGAACAACTCTATGGAAATTATTTTGACAACAAAAATAAATATAGTTATTATTATATTTATTTCAAATAAACTCGAATCCCTTATAAATAAATATAGTATATATATTTATTTCAAATATCACGCGACACGATTTCGCCTTATAAAATAAATATAGTTCTTATATTTATTTCATATATCATACGACAAACAAAACGAGTTCTTTTATAAAAATAAATATAGTTATATATTTATTTTCAAATACAACTCGAGGATTCTTTTGTAGAATGAGTATAACTCTTTTATATTCATGTCAAACGCCTTAACGGCATATGTATATATTGATAATTTTCAAAACGCGATATATAATACGAGTCTATTATATATTACTTTCATATGAATATTCCTATATATCAACGTACGACTTCATAAAATGAAGCTAAACGAATATAACTTAGTCATTTTCATTAAGTTAACTATTTACCGTCGAATCGTTCGATTAACGATTCGGTAGAGCTCGGTAACACGTAGTTACCGTTTTTGCTTAGAAACTTATTAGATATTTTATGTTAGGAATATTGTAGAACACATGCTAGCAAGTCTCATCTTGGAAACGACATCGCGAAGTCGTAATTAGCTAGCTTTGCACAGGAATATTCAGGCGAGTTCATAACCCCCACTTATTACTACTGTTTTACATTCTTTTTGTAAATGTTTTCGGGGTGGAAAGACATGCACAATTTTCAGAAACATACAAGGTTTTGAACAAACGCAAAACTCGTATTTCTAAATCATATCACGAATGGATTTCGAGGAACTCAAATGATTTACGAAAGGTTTATACTAAACATACCGGTTTTTACAAAACAAATGCTTATTTTCGAAATATGAATGATTTTTCATAACTAAGGAGTCAGTCAGGGTGGCTGGGAAGGTTCAGTCAGGGTGGCTGGGAAAGTTCAGTCAGGGTGGCTGGGAAAGCTCAGTCAGGGTGGCTGGGGAGGCTCAGCCAGGGTGGCTGAGGTGGAATATATGTTACAGTAATTATGAAAATTTTTTACATGGTATGGTTAACGTAAGGAGGTGTTATACGATCATGTGAGTGGATAGGAACAACATGGGGCCATTAGTCCTCATGGAGGGACCGAGGGACAGGAGCGGTAGATCTATCTGGGTGTAGCGAGCCCAGCCCCCGGCCAAACTAGAAACGGACCGTGGGGTGACTTTGTCCACATACTTTGCCGTGGCGAAATCTGCTAGGTTTGAGTCTCCCTATTTGCACTTCACATATGTCAGTGGCCTTGCAAACCATTGGTGATCACAAGTCCTCTTACACTGCTACATACCAGGGATTTTATACTTACGGAAACTTCTTGTTCATACAAATTAACTACCATGTTTTATACAAATACAAAGAATTATGGGGGTATGGAGTCAAAGTCAGGTTGGGCATTGACGGTTATGCGAACATTACAAAGACAAGGCTTTACAAATACATGGTTTTATGAACATAACGTGTTACAAACACAACGTTTCCATATAACTTGGCAAGAAAATGATTTTTAAATTCATTTTTCTCAATACTATTTCAAAAACCGGTTACCAAAGATTTATTTTCAAACCTTTCACAACTCAAAAGATTTATTTCAGATCTTTTACAAACAAGCTATGAACTCGCTCAACTTTATGTTGACTTTTTCGCATGTTCTTTCTCAGGTTGCATTTCTAAGACAAAGCACGGTTGGAATAGGAGGACCATGAAGAGTCGAGTACTTAGTGAGCGTTCAGTTTCTAGAAAGACTTAGCTTATTTGCTTCCGCTGTGCAATGAAGATACCAGTCCAGTCACACCAACGCTCTGATAATTTCGGGGTGTGACAGATTGGTATCAGAGCTATAGGTTACAGCGAATTAGGTTTCTGTTATACCTAGGCTCTAACCTCACCTCCCCCCCCCTGGGGACTTAGATCATTGAGACGTTGAATACATACAGAACGCCTAGTACTCGAATATGGTCTCTAACCGTTGCCGAAAAACAAGCAGTCAAAATATTGTTTCAAACATATGCTAAAATAGTGTTTTATACACGATACACAAAACAGGCGCATACAGTGCCCAACACTCTGAGAGTTTAGGAAACATGCATTTAAGACCTTCGGAAAAGGGAATTCAGTCTGAGAGGCTGGTAAGGATAGTCTAGTGGGACTAGGAGATTCAGTCTGAGAGGCTGGAAGGATAGTCTAGTGGGACTAGGAGATTCAGTCTGAGAGGCTGGAAGGATAGTCTAGTGGGACTAGGAGATTCAGTCTGAGAGGCTGGAAGGATAGTCTAGTGGGACTAGGAGATTCAGTCTGGGAGGCTGGAAGGATAGTCTAGTGGGACTAGGAGATTCAGTCTGGGAGGCTGGAAGGATAGTCTAGTGGGACTAGGAGATTCAGTCTGGGAGGCTGGAATGATAGTCTAGTGGGACCAGGAGATTCAGTCTGAGAGGCTGGGAGGATAGTCTAGTGGGACTAGGAAGTTCAGTCTGAGAGGCTGGGAGGATAGACTAGTGGGACTAGGGGAATTACTTGATTGCTTATTGGTGACTAACATGCGTAATTGATTATATGATCGATTATTTATGCATGGACATCACGTAGGAATCGCGAATATTAACTCGGGTACACACTATTATCCACATTGTCTATGATATTTTAACTCCCCGAGCAGGCAGCCTACGCATAACAAAACGCTAGCGCACGGGAATACATGGAACTCAATTTTTACGTCCACGGATGTCGGGGTACATCACCTTCTACATGGCACACGACGCTAGTGCACAGGTATACGTGGAACTTAAGCTTACATCAACAGAGGTTGAAGTATGTCACATACGACTATCAAGGCGAGGCCTTTGAAAAGACGCGATGGCGCAACTCAAGGACGACGCTAGATTCCTGTCAGCAGGAGAACTAACGGCCAGGAAACGACAACTTGTCACGCGGTCCTGCAACGACACGAATCACTCCAAGGAAAAGACGTATGTCTCCACATCCCCTCTATTTCGGTTAACGACGGTAATGTCACCTAACAATTGGTCGTCACACGAAACCCCAGGTAAAGTCCTCAAATTTCTATTATTGAAATTTCGAATTTCACGCTCACTGAGTAGATTTTCGCATCTCTACTCCTCTTAATGGTCATTGTATCACGATCATTTCTTTACAAGTTACATACATGGTTTTTTCATTGTGACCATGCCGAAAGTTTTCTTGTTGATACATATGTTTATTGTCGGATTGCGCTAAAACCAAGTTCAATTGTTTGAACTTGTCCATTACACCCATTTTATTCCAAATACAATATGATGTATTGAAAACATCATATTCAAATTCGTATTAACAAACGTTTCATTTGTTCCAAGTCGAAGTGAACTTGTTTGGCATTCGACTCCATTAAATTGTTTGCTGATTTCGACACCTTGTGGCGGTGTATTCATTAACTTGAAGCTTGTGCTAAACTCGTTTACGCATCTCATACACGGATCAAAAAAAAAAAATTTTTTTTGATTGTTTTTCCAATTCACTTCGATTTATTATATCAAAGCGGTCTTAATACAATAGCGTGTTAAGACAATGGTACACAAATTCATTTTTACATTCCGGTGTACCTACTAACGGTTCTTTCATTATCGATCGAAAATTTTGCAATATCCATTGCTTCTTCACATTCGATCGAAAACATTATTTCTTTGATGTTCAAATTTCAATTGAAAATTCTATGATGTCATTTGAAACAAACTTTCGGATTCACCTTATTACGCTTTCATTTGACTTCAAATACGGTGGATTTGTTTGATCACCGCTATTATTGAATTATTTGACTCACTACGACACCTTGTGGTGTCAGTACAAACTTGTAGCTTGGGCTAATCATGATTGAGCGTTTCATGCAAAACATAGGTGATACTTGTTCGATCACCCCTATTATTGAATCGTTTCATTGCGACACCTTGAGGCGTCGGTATAACTTGCAGCTTGAGCTGATCACAATCGAGCGTTTCATGCAAACTATTATATTTGAGATGGTTGATTCTAAGTTCATCCAGTGGATGTTATTGCTTCTAGAACTCGTTTACATGTTATAAACGTTCATCTGGAATTCGATTGGTCGAAGTTCCTGTTCATTGTTGGATCCTGCTAACTTAGTCACACTAGTGACTGTATCTATACATCTTGTTTCCCTTGACATCAACTTTTGAAACACACTTCTGAAGAGATAACCTATTCTAAATTTCGAGGACGAAATTTCTGTAACAGGGGGAGAATGTGACAACCCGTGATTTACGGCTCTTAATTACGTGATTAACAGGTAATTAACGCGAAAATAAATAGTGTTTACAGCGCAAATTAACTTAATTAGGCCTTTGGAGTGCCTAGGAACGTCTGTCCGACTATACAGTGCGCGAACGGTGATGAGCGGAGAAACATGCTAAACGTTAAGCGACAACGGACCGATACCATACAAAGTACTGACGACACCGACAAATATGGATGATACGCGACTACCGACCGTATTTTGTGTATTTTAATTTTTACATTAAAACGGAGTTCGGGCTTTAACAACGAGTCTTGTAGGAATTACGGGCCACTTACACACGAGACGGGCTTGTGGGCCCAGGGCCCAAGCCTAGCACCCACAAGCCTAAACCTACACATAAGATATTAAAATCCTATTAAGATTTACTGAATCTATACAAGATTTATTAAATCTACGTAAGGTTTACACAATCTATACAAAAGATCTTGTTTCATAGGGTATGATATCTAACCTGAATGTAAATAGAATATATGAAAGACAATAAAATCTTCCATCTTACCCTCAGTCTATTAATAGACACACAAGGTTAGAGTTACCCACAACCTCCCACCCTCCTGTTTTCCCTACGATTCTACCTGCAAACACAAAGGAGGTTGTAATTTTTTTTTACAAGACATATGTTACTCAGACACCTCCTACCCTCTCTCGATTTCCATACAAACAGAATAAACACACAAAATGGAGATTAGGACTCCCATTAGACAAACATCATCCATCTTCACTCTCCTCTCTCGGTTACAACATGCAAACATAGAGCAGTCACCTTCCCAAAGAGGAACCCTAGCTCTCACACCCACCCCCCTTTCATTTTTTTTTCTGTTTCGGTAAGTAAATCGGAGCACCACCACCACTAACCGGTGGTGGTGCGGCGGCCACGAACGGGTGAGAGAGAGAACCGAGATGAAGGGTGAGGTTAGAGAGAGAGGAGCCGGAGTGAAAGAGAGAGAAGAGGAGGAGCGGCACCGCCGCTCACGGCGGCGGCAGTGGAAACAGGCGGCGGCTTCAGGCGGTGGTTAGTGTCTCGGACCAGTGGATTGTGCCTCGGTCCAGCGGTTTGTGTCATAGACCGACGGTTCTTGTCCTTATCCGATGGGTATCACCAATTTTCCGGTGGTTCGCGCCTTTATCCGAAGATTTATCCCGGTAATCTCGTCCTATTCCTTTTATTTCTCGCAAAACTGAAGATGATGATGATGATTATGTTTATATGTCCACTGTTGTTGGTAGAGATGATGATTGGTTCTAGTCGTTTTGGTCACGGCTCACGTCGACAAGTCAACAGTTCCGGTTCGGCTTCGGTTCGCGGTCAGACGGCTCGGTTCGGTTTGACTCGGTCAAACCAAGTCAACTCAGTCAACTCGGGTCAATGGTTCAGACCTGTTGTGGTTCGGGCTCAGGTCAGCGGGTCCGAGTAATGCAGTCAAAGAGATTAGACGGTTCAGTTCGGTTGACTCGGTCGAACTGAGTTCAACTCAGTTGACTCGGTCAACTCAGCGAGTCGACTCGGTCAACATCCCGACGCGAAGACTTGGTAAAAATTAATGTCACGTTTATTTTGTTATTTTTATAATATTATTACTCACGTGACAAACGAGCTCGAACCAATATAAAATAACGTTTAGTTTATACGTTGTCATCTCATAAAATTATATATATATTGAGTACATGATTGGATTGTTGTTGAAAATTGTTGAATCTTGATAAAAGTAACGACAACTTGCGTTGTCGGGGCCGTCCAAAAACAGAGGAAACTCTGCCCGTTTTTCGAGAAAATCCGTAAAATAAAACGAGTTTTATTATAAAAACGTGCTTTTCTTGTAAAACGACAACTATTGTTATAAAGCGACTTTTACGAGATACAAATATAAAGTTTCCTTCGACAACGACTTACAACTTACGAGAACAACGCTATGGAAATTATTTTGACAACAAAAATAAATATAGTTATTATTATATTTATTTCAAATAAACTCGAATCCCTTATAAATAAATATAGTATATATATTTATTTCAAATATCACGCGACACGATTTCGCCTTATAAAATAAATATAGTTCTTATATTTATTTCATATATCATACGACAAACAAAACGAGTTCTTTTATAAAAATAAATATAGTTATATATTTATTTTCAAATACAACTCGAGGATTCTTTTGTAGAATGAGTATAACTCTTTTATATTCATGTCAAACGCCTTAACGGCATATGTATATATTGATAATTTTCAAAACGCGATATATAATACGAGTCTATTATATATTACTTTCATATGAATATTCCTATATATCAACGTACGACTTCATAAAATGAAGCTAAACGAATATAACTTAGTCATTTTCATTAAGTTAACTATTTACCGTCGAATCGTTCGATTAACGATTCGGTAGAGCTCGGTAACACGTAGTTACCGTTTTTGCTTAGAAACTTATTAGATATTTTATGTTAGGAATATTGTAGAACGCATGCTAGCAAGTCTCATCTTGGAAACGACATCGCGAAGTCGTAATTAGCTAGCTTTGCACAGGAATATTCAGGCGAGTTCATAACCCCCACTTATTACTACTGTTTTACATTCTTTTTGTAAATGTTTTCGGGGTGGAAAGACATGCACAATTTTCAGAAACATACAAGGTTTTGAACAAACGCAAAACTCGTATTTCTAAATCATATCACGAATGGATTTCGAGGAACTCAAATGATTTACGAAAGGTTTATACTAAACATACCGGTTTTTACAAAACAAATGCTTATTTTCGAAATATGAATGATTTTTCATAACTAAGGAGTCAGTCAGGGTGGCTGGGAAGGTTCAGTCAGGGTGGCTGGGAAAGTTCAGTCAGGGTGGCTGGGAAAGCTCAGTCAGGGTGGCTGGGGAGGCTCAGCCAGGGTGGCTGAGGTGGAATATATGTTACAGTAATTATGAAAATTTTTTACATGGTATGGTTAACGTAAGGAGGTGTTATACGATCATGTGAGTGGATAGGAACAACATGGGGCCATTAGTCCTCATGGAGGGACCGAGGGACAGGAGCGGTAGATCTATCTGGGTGTAGCGAGCCCAGCCCCCGGCCAAACTAGAAACGGACCGTGGGGTGACTTTGTCCACATACTTTGCCGTGGCGAAATCTGCTAGGTTTGAGTCTCCCTATTTGCACTTCACATATGTCAGTGGCCTTGCAAACCATTGGTGATCACAAGTCCTCTTACACTGCTACATACCAGGGATTTTATACTTACGGAAACTTCTTGTTCATACAAATTAACTACCATGTTTTATACAAATACAAAGAATTATGGGGGTATGGAGTCAAAGTCAGGGTGGGCATTGACGGTTATGCGAACATTACAAAGACAAGGCTTTACAAATACATGGTTTTATGAACATAACGTGTTACAAACACAACGTTTCCATATAACTTGGCAAGAAAATGATTTTTAAATTCATTTTTCTCAATACTATTTCAAAAACTGGTTACCAAAGATTTATTTTCAAACCTTTCACAACTCAAAAGATTTATTTCAGATCTTTTACAAACAAGCTATGAACTCGCTCAACTTTATGTTGACTTTTTCGCATGTTCTTTCTCAGGTTGCATTTCTAAGACAAAGCACGGTTGGAATAGGAGGACCATGAAGAGTCGAGTACTTAGTGAGCGTTCAGTTTCTAGAAAGACTTAGCTTATTTGCTTCCGCTGTGCAATGAAGATACCAGTCCAGTCACGCCAACGCTCTGATAATTTCGGGGTGTGACATTTAAAACACACTTTCTTTGAAACATCCTTGGCCTGCTGTTGTTTCTTTTTCTTAGCATCAAACTCCTCATTAGACTGTTGTCCGATTTTGAGTTTTTCCTCTTCTTTCAAACTTTTTCCTTGAACAAAATTCACTTTTTGTTGCAAATTTGATTTTTCATTTTGTTTCCAATTCTGTTTCCTTTTATATCCCAACCCAGCCTTTATGTTTTTCTTCTTGAAACCAGGTTTGTTATAAAAATTTCTTGTTTTTCCCAGCAAATTTTGAAATTTCTGACTTTTCAATTTCAACCATCTTAAAAATTTTATCAATTTTCTCTGAAATCACATTCTGATTCGGGAATACAATATCTAAGAATAGTTTGTCCGATCCAATCATGGTATAAACCAATCCTTTTGAATCATCATTCACAACTTTCTCAGATTTTGTGTTTTTCAGATACTCATCATGAAAATTACCTTCATCTTCATCCTGTGATTCAGACTTACCTTTTGTAGACTCATCTTTCAAAACGCTATCAACAACCTTACTTACCACCTCTGAATCATCAGCTTCATCAGATTTGGTGTAAGTCACATCGATACTTTCAGGTAATTGGTCAACTATGTTCAGACCTTTTTCCACCTTTTCCTCATCATAGAAAGTATAATTGTTTCTCAATGGTGGTGGTACCTGATGAAATTCTGAACCAATACCCTTTTTACACTTGTTAGTATTTTTGTCATCTGGTGTGATGTTGAAAATGCGTTCGAGAATGTACGAAGAGTTATGATAACTTTGAAGTTTGGTAACAACCTTTTCTTTTTCAGCCAGAATTTGTTTGAGATTAGCAATTTCATCAACACACTTGTTTAATTCAAGTTGCTTTTCTTTAAACTTTCTCTCATACATTTCTTTAGTGATTAAAGTTTCAATCAATCTTTGGTCAAAACATTTGACTTGGCTCTTCAAAGTATCATAAGCTTCTTGTACTCTCTGACTCGACCACTTCAATGAATCATACTCTTTTTGAAAATCTTGAAATCTATTTTCTTTTTCAACACAACCAACACATTTTGCTGCACATAGTTGTCTATAAACATCATTATCTTTTTCAAGACCTTGACATTTCTGTGTCAGTTTTTCAACTTTTAGTTTTAAAATTTCTTCTTTGTCAATCATTTCTTTACATTTTGTTATGAAAACATTTTCAAGTTTATCTATTTCATTATCTTTTGTTTTTATGATGTCATCTTTTTCAGTACAGACTTTGCACATTTCTATGCAATTCCTGCACTTGTTTTCAATGTTATCAACATTTTCAACATTCGATAGATCAGAAGATTCACTTACCTCATTCTCTTTCAGCACCGATTCTTCTGTCTGATCTTCCTCTTTGTTCTCCTCTTCTTCTTCTTTCTGTTCTTCTTCAATCAATCTTCTGCTCTTCCTCAACAGCAAGCTTTGCAGTAATCTTCACTTCTTCAACCATCTTTTTCAACTCTTCTTCTTTTCTCTTCTTCATGTCTACCACCTTTGGTAGACTTGCTTCACAAACTTCCTTTATCTTGCTCACCAAATCCGGCAAATATTCTTTATCAGATAACCTTCTTGTGTTGAAAGTAGCCTGACTTGGCAGAAAATTTGTTACAGCCTCAAAATCCACCTTTGATGGGTCAACAACTGGATTACCCCGTGGATCCGTGTAACATTCTAATTCATCATTCCATCTTTTGGCTCTCTGGGCTTCTTTGAATGATTCTCTGAATTTTTCAATTTCCCATCTTGCGTAATCTATTTTCCACCATCTATCATGATCAACATTAGTCACAAATGCATATCCAACTGCATCTTCTTCAGGTAGATCTTGACTCCAGTCGTAACCTTCATCGTCATCAATAACCGCAAGAGCTCTGGATTTTTCTTCAAGCTGCTTCATCCTGGGGGGTTCAGCCTTGTTCTGATGATAAATTGCTTTCTTGTAATAATCTTCTTTGAACGGGTTTTCAGAATCATCAGCATAAGCATTTTGGCACTCTCTTTTGAAGTGACCTTTCTGTTTACACTTAAAACACGTCACTTTTGATTTGTCAAAACCTAACTTCGTAGACGGTCCACCAATTGACTTTCTCCCGGTTATCTCCATGAAACGCCGTGCCCGACGAACTGCACTGGCCATGCACCACCTTATGTCGATCAATTCAATTTCTTCAGGATCTATTTGATCATAGTCTTCTTTTGTCAGGTTGGTGTTGCCAATCTTCCCTGCTACAAGGCTTTCATATGATTCTAGCACAGACGCTAGAAAAACCATCTGTTGCTTTGCCGACTCTTTGCTGAAATTTTGACCATTTTTCAAATCTACAGCGATGTTACATTGAAATAAATTCTTTGAAGCAGATTGACTTGAAGTTGTTGAAGAAGATCCACTGTGAAACCCACTGTGAAGACTTTCATTGTTTACTGAATTTGAACTTTCTGCAGAAAACGTTGTTCTTGGAGACCCAGCCTGTGGTACATTTCCTCTGTAGTACAACTCCACATTCTGCTGATAAGATGGATTGTTGACTTTAGATCTCTTTATCTCCAACTCATGGCTTTCAAGTCTTTCGATCAACAAATCCACTGTTAACTCTTCAGGCTTGATTGTGTTTTTCAACATTAAAGCAAAGTATTGCCAATCTTGATCATTTGGCAACGAGTCAAACAGTTTATCAACCAGCTCCTCTTGAGTGTATGTGATTTTGTATCTGGCCAGCTCCATCTTCAGATGTCCAAATCTCTCGATCATTTTACAAACAGATTCATTTTTCATACAGCTAAATAGATCAAACTCTTTACGCAACAATTTCTTTTTGTTTTTCACAATCTCAGAAGTACCTACACATTTTCTCTCTAACGCTTCCCATAAACTCTTCGATGTTTTCTCTTGTTCAAGTAGCGAAATAATATCTTCTCTCACTGACTGTTTTATCAATGTAATCATTTTGTAATCAGCTACAACATTTTTTATATCTATTTCTGTGAAATCTTTTTCATCTATTAACTCTCCACTTTCTTTTACTGGTTCTGTATATCCATTTTCCAATTTTAACCAACTTTCAGGAGCGACAGCTTTTACCCAACCCTCAAATCGGTTTTTCCACCAGTTATAATCTTCAATCTTCATTACCTTCAGTGGTTTCTGTTGGCTTCCATACATATTTTCAAACTTCAAATTCTCTGAAATCTCTTTCGAATATTCTCTCATATCAGATCTTCTTTTTGTCGATTCTGAAGTGAATGCGTTGTAGAATGTGTTGTAAAATTCTTCACCGCTGCTCGACATCTTCAAACAATTTCACAAGTTGTATATCCTCAATCACCTGAGAACACAAACAAACACAATCAGTTTAAACAGTATCAAATAATCTGAAATAAACTGACACTTGGATGTCGTGAAATGATCTTGACACAAGACACTTTGGAGCGAAATCAGATTTCAAGCTAAATCCCACTTTCAAGCGAAATAGTGATTTCAAGTGAAATCACAGGAACCACTTTTGGAGCGAAATCACTGGACTAACAGGTTCAAGCGAAATCAAACAATGATACTTCAAGCGAAAACAGAATCAATCCTCAAGCGAAATCACTTGAATATCACTTTGGAGCGGAATTTGCTGGATTTTCAAGCGGAATCGCAAGTTTGAAGTGGAATCAGGTAATATTTTCGAGCGGAACCATGTTTTGAAGCGGAATAACTGATCAGTTTCAAGCGAAACCTCAATGTTCATTCAAGCGGAATCAATAAACTGGTCCATTTTAGTCATTTTTAATGCGAATTTTGTGCTGATTCTTTCTAGGCTTTGTTAAATTGCTATTTCGCACAAGTTGTGAAAAATTCAAGCCATTTTGACTATGAAATCTTGTTCAGTATGAAAAAGAAAGTGTAGAAGACAGAAATCTGATGCAATCGAGCTAAACTCTTCCTCCTGAGCTCTGATACCACTTGTAGGATCGTTGTTAGACCCAAACGAGTCGATCAGAAGAGTTGTTAATCCGGATCAAGGGCGGAATCAATGAAACGGGCGCTCAATGTAATTATAATGTCTCTTATATTGATTTAACACTGATTACAACCTGAGAACAATTTTGCAGCACTTCGTTACAAAATCCAGATCCCGTGCCGAATGAAACAGACAAGTGCACTATATATATTAGTGAGATTCCGCTCTAAATGTCATGGAGCACTTTCAAGCGGAATCAGAAGTTTCTGATTTCGCTTGAAATGACTCCTTGCACTTTCAAGCGGAATCACCTCTTTAACCACTAAAATCTGATTCTCGAACCTCGTGCACTGGTTATCCTATTCTATCCTATTTCATGATACAAGACGAAGTCAATAGACGTAATGCACTAACATGAACACATGCCATTATTAAAATTCTCGTACAACAATAGCTATCACAATAGCATCCAAATGGCACCATATGAAATGTTGTATGGGAGGAAATGTAGAACTCCGATATTTTGGGGAGAGGTGGGCCAAAGGGACCTGGCATCAAAGGATGTTGTGGCCAAGACAAATGAAAAGATCACCATTGTACGAGCTCGTTTAAAGGCGGCTCAAGACCGGCAGAAGGCATACGCGGACCGTAGGAGGCGTCCAATCGAATTTCAAGTGGGGAACTGTGTCTTACTAAAAGTCTCCCCTTAGAAGGGCATAATCCGTTTTCGAAAATGGGGAAAGTTAGGGCCACGTTATATAGGACCTTTCAAGATCCTAGCTAAAGTTGGAAAGGTTGCTTATCGATTAGAATTAGAATTGCCGCCGACATTGGATGGAATACACAACACATTTTATGTGTCACAACTAAGAAAGTGTCTTGCGGATGAAACGGCACACGTGCCCCTCGATGACATTGAAATAGGCGAGCGAATGAATTATATTGGAAGACCGATAGCTATTAAAGATTCGAAGGTGAAATACTTACACAACAAAATATACGATTAGAAATGATAATCGTTTAGTTAAGTTTTAAAATTTATTAAGTTCATCTAAATCGAACCACTATTATTTATTGCTATAGGGTATTAGGGTATTACAACACTATCTAAATTGAACCACTATTATTTATTACGACAAGGTATTAAGGTATTACAACACTAGAATATACTTGTATCATAAATGAAAACACACATGATTGAATAATTATCAGGATTTGCAAATACCACGAAATTGGTAGAATCGAATGCAAAACTTTGTTTGATTATTAAATAAGAATGGGTTCATAATAGAAATAAGATTGGATCACAAATGCATATACTAATGATAAAAACGAGTCGGATTTCGGGAATTCGTTTTTGGCAGATGTTACATTTGATTTCGCCAAGCACATGTTAATTCTCGTATAGAAAAGCCATACATATATAGAATTAATTATTGAAGTAACCCCACTCTCATTGTCACACCCCGACCCGTAGCGGATTATTGGTCGGAACGAGATAATTGTCCAAAGCTTATGACAACTATTATAAGTTTAAATATTTAATCATGCCAAAATTAAAATGTCACATAACATATAACTTTCAAATAATTCATACATGTTCAAAGTCATAAAACATAAGATACAATCCAATTTATTTTCTAAGGCATGTCCTATGTGTCTTCATCTTCAACTCATCACACCTGATTTCCTGTATCATGCGTAAAAGTAATTTTGGATTAACAAAAATAAGATCATCAAACCCTAAAAACTTTAGAACCGAGATCATCGAAGTCAGAAAGATAACATATATGTTGTTCTCAATCTGCCTTTCTCACTCATAAACAAATTAAGAAACCCCAAATCAAACAAATCGGTGAAAAATAAACCAAAGCAAAACAATCAAATAAAGACCAATATAATATCTCATCGACGATGGTCACCGGTTAACCGAAAAACCCCCAAGCCAATCACAATTACCGAGGACTTAAACACCTGAAACACTAAATTTACCAAAACAATAAAATAACTCACAGGCGATGACGTGTACCAACAATCACCGGAAAAACAGAAAGTACGACGAAAAACCAGCTGCCACCGCCTCTTCTCTCTATAATCCGGAGAAAATGTTTTAAAGAGGGAGTTAAGTTAAGCGGTGAAAAAAAGTGAAAGTGATATAGGTATTTAAGGGGAAAAAATAACCAAAATATGTACAACACATGTATGCGAAGCACGCAACTAATGCGCATTGTACACACACATGGAGCATAGCAAGGTTCATAATTGATATTATATAAACTAGTAGTAAGACCCGTGTGAACACACGGGTAGGTTTAATAACGATCGAAATCAAATACTAAAAAACAGATTATAATATATTATTTAAATTGTTTGCGTTTAGTTATATATCTTTATAAAACAACTTTATAATATATCATTTGAATTGTTTGCAGACCTGTCTACTGAATTGGCTCCAGATCAACTGGTCGGAACCCTAGCCGTCAAGTCTTTTAATTCCAGATCAACTCTGTTAATTCCAGAGACCTACAAATAGGGAAAACTTGATATATTAAATTACCATATTACAAACACAAATAACAACCTGTAAACAATATTAAAACCAGGTTCTCTTGTTTTTAGTTATAATTTACCCCAACCGCGCTTCGTAGCGGATTTTGCAATAATCTGTTTTTATGAAAATAGAATACAGGTGCATACTCTGGAGTAACTTTACATACAACTTCCTAAAAGTTTAATTTTTCATGTATATCCTTTTAAGTTTCAGAAACTCTCACAATATTATTTTTACCCATTCAATAGTAGATAAATCAAAAATAGGAAAACAATGATAGTATTAAAAATATTATGAGGAAGCTCCTCAGATCTGTCCCCCAATTTCATCAACCATTAATTAATCTAGGATTCAACCTAAAACCTTGCATTACAACCTTAAATCAACCTAAAGCCTAACACTAATCCCCTAATTAACAAAAACCCTAACTTGATTTCATTCTCCCTATCCATATCATCAACAACATTACAAATTAAACAAACACCAAAACTAAAAACAATATTAAAAAACTGTAAACAAAAGTACCTGAACATCATCATAGCCAAGAATATCTCTATTTTCTCTAAACTATAGTACTATCAGACCAAAAAAAAAAAACCCAAACTATAGAGTAAAATCCAAACACCAACCTACAAGAATGATTCAGTAGAAAAGTTGAAAGTCGCACTCAAAATTTGTTTTCCAGGTGCTTGAAGTAAAGTGGGAGCATGGTTGGTGACGGTCTGAATAATCTAACCCAAACCAAATCGGCTGGTTCAGTCTAGTGGAGCACAAAAAACCCGAAAACGGACTTTTAGTACCTGGGTATTGGATACCCGAACCCGACCCTGCCTGTAGAGTATGGATAGGGTATTCATTTTGAGATCAATACTCGTACCCGAAACCGGACCCGATACATACCCGAAAACCGGTTCTAGACCCATACCCCAAACCAGGTTTTTTCCGTACCCGAACCAGGTATTTTCAATACTCGATATATAAATCTATTTTTTATGTTTTTTTGAATTTTTTAAGTATATAAATCTTAATATACATGCACTTTTATGTTATTTATTCGTATTTTTTATGAGAAAAAAAAAAAGAACTCGGAACAAAAAAAAGTGCAGCCTCATAAAAAAACCCAATCTATACCTGAAAAATATCCGGAAATCCGGTTTTTTTATACCGGAAAACAGGCTACTTTGATACCCGCCAGTTACACCGGGTATGGTTTTTCAGGCCAATACCCGGACTCGGACACAAACCCGAACACAACCGGTTATTGCCAATACAAGAAAAAAGAAACATACCTGGTCATACCATTACCCGTATCCGAGTTCATCCATCATAGATTTAGCAGTTGTGCTATGGCCCACATCTTCAAGAAAATTCATCCATCATAGATTTAGCAGTTGTGCTATGGCCCACATCTTCAAAATCATTGGTTGCATCCTTTCCTGCAAATGTTCATAAAAAAATCCATCGTTGATTTAGCAGTCGAGTTCTTATACACTTTGATTTGACTTGTTATATGTTTCTAACTCATTTTTACTCAAGTTTGATAAAGTTCAACCCAATAAATCTTTAGCCAAGCTTGAGCTCGAATTACTCAATAAAACCTCTAACGGTTGATTTACGTCTCATACAGTCCTAAACATTTAAACAAACAACAGACGTACCCATTAGAAAGGTTGCTCCCAATGAGATCCCCAACGCAAGCCTTATACAGTCATACATTAGTATAAATTCTTTTATTCAAATGACAAACTTTGGTTCGAAAAGGCAAGCCTGAGGCGCGAGAGGCACCGCATCAGGGGCAAAAAGGCGTGCCCCATGTAGCTCTTGGTCAAAGTGGTCAAAATTAGGGTTTGTATGAGGGTCACGTGTAAAAATAACCGAAGGGATGAAGAAATGATGAAAGATTTACTTGATAAATAGCTTATGCTTGTAAATAAAGCTTATTTGGTTCTAAATAGACGTGTGCCTCACATACGTGATGCGCACGCCTTGCGCCTCGTCTTTTGGGACCAAAACGCCCTAGAGCTCCTCACGCTTTTGTAAACCAAGAAAGATTATAACTGTGGTATTATAGAAAGTAGCTAGCTTTGACTCTTTGAGTATTAGAAGGCTAACAATCGTAATGTACCTGATTTACCCTTGTTCTTTAGCTACAATTACAACCATCTTCTCATCAATACTAATTGTCAATTATCATTTATGCTCTTAACTTGCAAGATTTGAATATAAACACAAAAAAGCGAAAATACCTGTAGCAGACAACAAAATATCATCGCCACCAGGATGATCCTCCAAGAACTTTGTCACATCATAGACCTGCACCAACACAACATTATAAATAAGAAAAACCAGCCAAAAAACAAACAAACAAAACTAAACATAAAAACTGAAATCCTATCTGTCTAAATGTCATGCAATCGTTTTCTTTCATTGTATGGATTTGTGAAGTAGGAGTCCTGTTCAAGCAAGTTAGCCTACACAGCCAACACAGGGTCCATTCATATTGTTTTTAGGTGGTGTTTGGATGCACATCTAAACTGATTTAAGTTACAGAACTAGTTTTGAGTGTTTGTGTACGAATAGTCGAATATGTACTATTCTCGGAATATGAATTCTGATCCTTAAGTCACAATAATAACTTCCAATGCGTTCAATGTTTCATATCCCCCTTTTCCCAAGAAAATTACAAAAAAAATATCTAAGATTGTTTCAAAGTTCAAACCAACATACAAGATACAACCTTTATCTACAAAAAAAAATCTGCCTAATCAGCCCTTCAAACAAAACACAAAGACATCTTCTTGATTAAGAGCTTATGGTCCAAGACTTTCCTTAAGATTTTGTTGTTGTAATTCATATCAAATTTCTAATTCAAATCCACTTACTTTGACTGAAAAAGTCAACCTTTTCATCCAACCCCATCTATCTGATTATTTGATCTGTTTTACATGCTTTCTAGCTTACATTTCACATTGTTAATACAGTGAAAAATAGTAAGATGACAATTTTATATTTTTTACATAAGATATAGTAATAAATATAACTTATATGCAGAAATAGAACACTATAATGGTTAGTTGAAGATATACTATAGTATTTTATATTGGGGAAATAGCGAAAATGGCCAAGAATGGGTCAACTTTTCCATATTAGCCAACTGAAACGTCTTGGGGAGACGTGTGAAACATCTGCAAACGTCTTGGCGTCTCACCAACCAAAAGCTGCCACGTGTCCCATACAGGTCAGACGTCTTAACATCTTGGCTGAGACGTTTCAGACGGCTTGTTGAGACGTTTTAATAGTTGAGCCAAGAAGCTGATACTTTTGCATGACTTGAGACGTTTGAAGCCGGCTTGAGACGCCTCAACATGGCTTCAGACGTCGGAAATTATATTTTAAAATATTGAGACGTTTGAGACGTTTCATTAAACGGTTGAGACGTTTGACGTTTGAGACGTTTCACTGTCTCTAAAGTTTCTTTAAATAATATAGTAGGTAAGTAATAGTATATAAATACAATATAAGTTGAATTTATAACAGCTCCGGACGGAGGATAAACTGGTTAGAACGTTTGGGTTATACACGACGGCGCGCGTTCGAATCTCACTAAAGGCCGGTTGTTTAAAAGAAGACCCCCTTTTTTATATTTTGTTGTTTTTCAATTCAATATATTTGTTTTAAATAATATAGTTTAACTAAAGGAGTATATAAATACAATATAAGTTGAAATTATATCAGCTCCGGACGAAGGATAAACTTGTTAAGATGTTTGGGTTATACACGAGTGGCGAGGGTTCGAATCTTACTAATGGCCGGTTCTTTAAAGAACACCCTTTTGTTAATTTTTTTTGAATTTAAATGTTTTTTTTTCCTTTTTATATTTTCTTTTTTTTAATTTATTGTTTAGTTGGTATTTTATTTTCTATTTTTTATTTCTTTTTTTTAATGTTTTTTTTACTTTTTTTAAAAAGTTTTAAGACGTTTCAATAAAAGGTTAAGAAGTTTGAGACGTTTCTCGTCTTCCAAAGCTCTTTTTAAGACGTTTGAGACGTTTCCCGTTTTCCAAAGCTCTTTTTAAGACGTTTGAGACGGTTCCCGTTTTCCAAAGCTCTTTTTAAGTCGTTTAATTGAAACCATGAGACGTTTGAGATGTTTCCCGGTTTTCAAAGTGATTTTCAAGACGTTTGAAACCTGTTTTTAAGTCGTTCACAATTTTCCACCCTGTTATACACAACGTTTTCTTGTTCACCATATTTTCTACCACATTGGTGTTCACAACTTCAAAAAATGGGCAGACCCCCGGATTCAACAAATGGTTCTAAGAAGTCATCTACAACGGGTCTAAGAAGTCATCTACAACGGACACAGATCTTCTCCCTTGTAATGGGATGAGATCGGATATCCCCTTCTACGTGCTCTGCGGGGTCGATCGGGTTGAAGAACTCATCTACAACGGACACGGGAAGGGTTAAACGGGTTGTTCAGGTAATGACGATTCTACCCGTTTCGGGTGGTTGATGAGACATTGGCTAACACAATGGGCTCTCACCAGTGTGTTAGCCAGGTCCTGTAACATCACCCAGCCGGGGAAGCGCAGAACCAAATGTGAACAACCCGTTACATATCACCTAGGCCAAAATAAATGTGGGTTGATTGAACTTACCATTTCACGACCCATATTTATTTATTCCTAGGTGTTTTGATGCTAATTCCGGATCAAAATCCGGATCTTCTACCCCATTTTAAATTTATGGAAGTAGCGGTTTAGTGTATTCTAGTTCAAATGATTATATTTGTAACAGTGTTATGTTTTTTATGTACTTTGTATTCAATGATAATAAAGTTATAAATTTTACTAGTTTACGTTTTAATTCATGCTCAATCCAGTATAATTCAATGTTTAAAGACGTTATAACAGCCTACTAAATGTTAAGACGTTTCAACAGGCAATTTCCCTAAATGTTAAGACGTTTCAACAGGCAATTTACCAACCTGTTAAGGTGTTTCAACAGGCAATTTACCAACTATATATACCCCTAATACTAAACACACATAAACACACATGCCGTTCTTGTTATTCCACTTTCTTTGTTCATCTTTCTTCTACACCCAGAAACACACAACCACACCTGGCTGCTACCTCGTGGACGGAAGTTGAGGACATAGCATTGGTGGAGGCTTGGGAGGAGGTGTATATCAATCCTCCTCGTCGAGGGCAGGGGGGTCTATGGGTCCGGGTGCAACAATATTTTGCACAACTCCGTGGTCCGGACCACGGCCGTACCGTTGATGCCTTATCTTCAAGGTTTCGGGTTATACGGTTGGAATGTAAGAAGTTCGAGAGTTACTACAAGTCTGCGGAGAATTCATCCGAGGGCCTTAGCGAGGACGACATCAAGGCGGTTGCCCTCATCAACTCCCGCCGGACATGATTTCGAACATGTCTCGCAGTGGGAAACGATTAGGGTTTAGATTTAGATGTTTTTTTTTTTTTTTTTTGAATGTAATGTTTTTTTCTTTTGTATATATTTGTTTTTTAAATTTAATGTTTAGTATGTATTTCCTTTTTTTACTATAATGTTTTATATCTTCTTTAACAGGGTTGGGATTTAAAACGGTATAAATAAACTTAACTATTTAAAACTTGAACCTTAACTAATAAAATTATAAATTATAAATATATATTTCTTTTGTTAAAACCGATTATTTGTTTTATATATTTTCTTTTATAAAGTTCAGGGTTCATTTGGTCAATTTCTTGAAGTTATACTCCAGTGACTGAAATTGATATTTCAAAAACTTAAAAAATTTAAAAAACGGGGTCTTCTTTAAAGAACCGGCCGTTTGTGAGATTCGAACCCGCGCCACACGTGTGTAACCCATACGTCTTAACCAGTTTATCCTCCGTCTCGGAGCTGTTATAAGTTGAACTTAAATTGTATTTATATAGTAGTTACCTTATATTAAAGTATATTATTTAAAACAAAAATATTCAAAAACGGGGTCTTCTTTAAAGAACCGGCTGTTTGTGAGATTCGAACCCGCGCCACACGTGTGTAACCCATGCGTCTTAACCAGTTTATCCTCCGTCTCGGAGCTGTTATAACTTGAACTTAAATTGTATTTATATAGTAGTTACCTTATATTAAAGTATATTATTTAAAACAAACATATTCAAAAACGGGGTCTTCTTTAAAGAACCGGTTGTTTGTGAGATTCGAACCCGCGCAACACGTGTGTAACCCAAACATCCTAACCAGTTTATCCTCCGTCCGGAGCTAATATAACTTGAACTTAAATTATATTTATATACTCCTTATATTAAACTATATTATTTAAAAAAAATATCAAAAACTTAAAAATCTGAAAAAGCTGGGGGGTTATAAAAGAACTGGCCCGTTGTGACAATCAATTTGGAACATTGATTCAACATGTCCTCGTCTTCTATCTCTGGTCTAATTCGAAGACCTAAACTCTTCAAGGTCGATTTGGATGGAAATGTGTACTGTCATCACGACATTCTTGTGGTTCTTCGAGTAGCTGGACTTAAAAGTGAAAGACATGGTGAAGAATTTTACGGGTGTTCTCACTGGCCTGTAAGTTCAATTTGGTGTTTTGTAGATAGTCAATTGCAATTTCTTTATAGTTGTTGTGTTTTTGTAGAGAGGTGATTGCAAATTCTTCTTGTGGAAAGAAGATGTTGATAATATGTTCGTTGAACGTTCATACGGCACCTCAACTCCAGTGACGTTTAAAGACCTGAAGATAAAGAACCTTGAATTACACAATATGTTATTAATAGAAGTGAACAATAACTTGAAAGCAATGAGATTTGACACAAAGACGAAGTCGAAAAACTATATGTGCTAAGTTTTTTAATTGCAATTGCAATATTGTTGTATTTTTGGAATTAGTATGTATTGAATTGCTATCGTATTTAGTGTTTGTAAGCATTTGTAAGCACTTGTTATGAAGGAATTTGCATCTGGACCAAAATTGCCAATGTTTGAACCAAAATTGACTAACTGTGTAAATCAAAATTGGCCAAACTGTCTAAAAAGGGTGGTCTTCTTTTAAAACGATACAACATAACTTTAATATAAGATAAAAAACGATACAAGATAAAAATAAAAATAAAATCCTAAAACGCTAGCTAAATATAATTTTTCAAGGTTTCAAACACTGAAATGTGTTCAAAATCCTCGTCATAAATTATTGCGTAGTCTAGCAGGGCTTCTTCAATCACCTCTTCTTCAGCCAGGTTATTGTGCCAATCCTTTTTTTTAACGTTCTTGTACCTTCCTAAGAAACGGCTACATTTGAAGCGTAGGAAAGCACACCGAGTGTTGAGGTCATTCGCGCTACGGGTCGTTTGTTGCACGTGAATGCAGAAATAGCTCATAACTTGACCCCAGAACGCGGGATCGGAAACTGAGTAAGTGCCTTCATCATGAGCGACAGCGTAGGAGACGGCAATAGCAATGTCTTCTTCGTCGGTCCAAGAAGAATCCATGATTTTGTTAACAAATTTCAAGTTTGAAATATTATTATTCGGAATGTACGCTTTTTATAAATTTGAAGACCTTTACATTTTTACACCAACAATTGACAACGAAATAATAGACTTGTACGTTTTTTAATAAATTTAAAAATAAACTTTCTGTATTTTATGTTTTATAAAAAAAATATTGATTTTTTTAAATATTTGTTTTAAAAAAAATATTGATATTTTAAAAAATTTGTAACTTTAAAAAAAATTCCCTGAAAATAATACCTTTTCTTGGGCTTATTTACGTTTCAAATTTTTGCAGATTTACATGCCCGTAGCGCACAACGAAAACCACTGGTTACTTCTAAAAATAAATATGCGTTCGCTTAAAATATATGCTTATTTTCCCGATAACTGTAACCTAAGTAATTGCGGAGAAGGATTTTGCATACACAGGAAAATACATCAAATTCTTTTAGAATTTGAATCTCCATTCGTATGGTTTCTGGGACGTATATCATACTGGCAACAATCAGGGAAAGATGGTGTAGAAGCCTTAGAGTATTGCGGGGATGTTGTGTGGCCTGACCACGGAGCTCATATTGGTCGAAACTCAGGTGTTATCATATGTATGCTATTGGAAAATCTAGTTTACAACCGTTCATTAACATGGAAAGAAGTAAACATGCAGGATGCTTGTGTCAGATATAGACGCTACATGGCTGATGAACTCTATGCCGAGCGCTACACACCAAGTAATTTTTGATGGCTGGACGTACGCATTGTAAAATTTAATTCTTATATAAATTAAAAGTACTAATTACTATTGCGGTTACAGAATTTGTTACATGATTTTCCTAAATAAAACATAAAAAAACTAAGCTATTATTAAAAATCTGCTAAATTATAAGATGGAAAAATGTCATCCGTTGGACTCTGGGTTTCTGTCTCTTTCCCTTTTCCTTTGCCTGATGATTTCTGTGAACGAATCTGTGATTTCATTGGATCTAAACAAACGTCATGAACATGTCCGTATGTTCGACACCGCGAACAATATACCGGAACAGGTTCTTCCCCACGAGACAAGATTCGGGTGTTTTCTTTTGGACGGCCAGATTGACGTTTTGTAATATGCGGGGGTAATACACTGCCAAGGCCTTCTGGTATCACCCATTCAGACCTATGAGGCAGAGGATTAATCGATTCTTCATACGTTTTTTTGTATACTTCGTTTGAATAACACGAGAATGCATAATGACTGCAGTCAGCTTCACCCAAAAATCTTGAAACAACAATCACATGCCCACAAGGTAGACCAGAAACTTGCCAGACACGGCAGCTGCACGAACGATTCAAAAAATCAACTACACCCCTTTTCCCACCGTCTTCAACAACAAAACTGTTTACCCGGATGCCTGTAACAGTCCAGGTTCTAGACCCTTCAATTTTCTTTAAAATATTCTTCTGTGCCCACTGAGTCAGTGAATGGCTCTCCTACATGCCCTGCAGTCAACGGTCATAAAACCATTTTTGTACAGACTCGCGGAAGAATTCGATAAGTTGCGTTATCGGCATCTTACGCGAGAATCTAGACAAAGAGTTAATAGACTCCGCACTATTAGATGTCATATAGTGGTATCGATTGCCGGGACAATGAGCTCTTGCCCATCTACCAAACCCAATATTTGTTAAAACCTGGCGTATTCTAGGAACAGCAAGACACAAAGCATTGAATGACTCGTTAAAGTCAGACATCCGATAAGATTTACATGTCTTCCACATAGTGCCTCGTACTCTTGTTTTTAGACGACGGCAAACGTAAATTCATCATTAAATGACGACAACACAACCCGTGGTACACACGTGGAAACACGTTTCTAACACCTACATGTATAGAATTCGCCATATCCGAAATGATCGCCATATCTGCTATTTCACCAACACAGTCTCTAAGCTTTGAGAGAAACCACGTCCAAGATTCACCATCCTCTGATTTTCCAATGCCATAAGCAAGTGGTAAAATCTGATTATTTCCATCCATGCCCACTGCTAAAAACAACGTCCCTTTAAATTCACCCTTTAGGTGTGCCGCGTCAATGATAACGACAGGTCTTAGATTAATCATAAAGCTACGAATCTGAAAATTAATGAAAACGAAATAAGAGCAAAACCCATGTTACTTTAAAAAAAATAAGAGCAAGTACAAAAGAAAATGTGTAAATTACCGCAGCACCTAAAGCAATAAAAACCATTTTAAAACGACTTTGCTCATCAACCAAGATGTGAGTAACGCTTCCAGGATTTGCAAGCTTCAAATTGTAACAGTATATTGGTAGTTCGGCAAAAGAGTCTCGGGTTGTTCCTTGTAGAAGTTCAAGTGCATAGCTTTTACCACGCCAAGCTTGAAGGTTTGTTATCTCAACCTCGAACCTTTGTCTAAAATCTTTGACAATCTCTTTCGCTCGATATATCCTACCACTATCTTTTAGTTGTTCCTTTAAAAAGTGACCCAAAACCTTTGGGTTAGCCTGACGGAAATGTGGGTGTGTTTGCGTCTTCGAACAGGTGTGTCTATCGTTCATATGTTTAACAAACCATAAACTACCACAAGGAATAGCATATGCCTTAAATCGTCATTCACAACCATCACCCATGCATGAAACTTCATATCAACTTTAAACTCGAAATGCTCTAACAAACATTTCTTTCCCAACTCAAGCTTCATCTCTTCATTGTTATTGAATATATGACCGGCCTCAAACACTATAGACAAAGAACCTGATTCGTTGTTAGACGTGGATGATTTTTCAAAATTATTTTCTAAAATAGGACACTCATCGTTTAAAACATCAACATCGTTTAAAACATCAACACTTTCTTTTACTGAAATATTTAGATCTGGAGCTTTGAAGTTGTTTAAAGAAGAAAAACCAGAGGAACCAACATCAGACTCTTGAATAACATATAATTTATATAATTCAAAAGGATTCTGCATCGCCAAATCAAATAAAAATCTAACATCTCGATCATTAATTATATCGATTGGTTCAGTAAACGTAGACATCCGGTATGACAACCGTGTAATGTTTGGAATATCACACATGTTAGAAACATAGTTTACAAAACTATTATATGAATGATATGTTTCAACTTCTAAACCACGTCTCCTTGAATCGCCATCAGTAACATAGTAACATACTCAATGTTTCCGTTAATGACATCCCACTTCCCCCCAGTATAAACAACAAACCTCACCCTCATGTTGTGAGATATTTACTAAAAACAAACAAATGTTTCGAATCTTAAATAAGGGTTCCATCTAAATAATTGCAACAAACGTGTTAAAATAAAAAATATATATATAAAAACGTCTTAAATTGCTAATAAAACGTCTTAAATTCGTACAAAACGTCTTAAAATCGTACAAAGCGTCTTCAATAAGTACAACAAAACGTCTTATCCGGCTCGAGCTGATGTAGCCGGCTAAATACAGTTAAATGGCTCAAGCCGTCCGGAAACGTCTCAAGCCGTCTGGATAAATGGCCAGCCATAACGAAACGTCTCAAGCCGTCTGAAACGTCTCAGCCAAGACGTCCAGACGTCTGACTTTTCTATCGGACACGTAGCAGCTTTTGGTTGGTGAGACGCCAAGACGTTTGCACATGTTTCAAACGTCTCCCCAAGACGTTTCAGTTGGCTAATATGGAAAAGTTGACCCATTCTTGGCCATTTTCGCTATTTTCCCTTTTATATTATTCCATATATAACTTTGCAACTTTTTTGTGCTTCATTAGTTGTACATTGTGCTATGTGTGTTTTTCAAAAAAAAAGTTTATTTTTTACTTTTAACCCAAATGTTTTTACCTTTTACAATTTTAACCCTAGATGATTTATTTTTTGACTTTAACCCAAAACTTTTCATTATTTGCAATTTAACTTCAAAACTTTTGTCACTTATACTTTTCATCTTTCGCAAATTTTCGTTTTACGTATAGTTCTAATTTTTTCGAGTTAATACGACGCAACATGCATGTGTGGTTCAACGTTTTTACCTCTATTTTTCCATGTTTGGCAGCTTCGTCGCAACACGCATATCCTAGGTCGAGTCAGTGTTGGTGGTCGATGACGGTTGTGGGACATTAATACTATTTGACACCGTTTTACGTCCGGCCGCAACGCGGGGTGTGATTTGGGGGTTTTCAAAGAAAAAATGGTTATGCATATGGTTGTCGTAACGTTGGCTTTGGGGGTTTTCCAAAAAAATTGATTTTTTTTTACTTTTCACCCAAAAGTATTTCATAAATTACTTTTAACTCAAAACTATTTGTTTTTTTTTATTTTTAACCCAAAACTTTTTATCTTTTGCAATCTATCCTCATAACTTTTTTTTACTTTCAACTTTGGTCCTTTATAGTTTTCATTTTCCGCAAATTTTTCGCTTTATGCTTGGTTCTATATTTTGTGACTTAACACATCGCAACGTGCGTCTTTTGTTTAACATTTTTACGTTCCGTTCTAAATTTTGCGAGTTAACACGACGCAACGTGCGTGTATGGGTGAACGTTTTTACATCGTCTATTTTTCCCCGTTTGACAGGTTTAACATAACATGCGGGTCCTAGATTGACTTAGTTATAACTAAAGAATCCCCGCCGCATTGCGGCGGGTCGCAATCCTAGTTTATAGTTAATATAAAAGAATGTCCCTTTCATGTCATTTATCAGATTATTAGTTACTTGAATAATAAGAATTGCCAAACAACTTATTATCTAGTCATTGCTAGTTTAACAAAAATATCCACACAATAATTCCTACTGCTATCATCAGCTATTATTTAATATCGCATAACCAGTTCCAAAATGCACATCCAAACACCCCTAAAAATACATTCATTGTGGAAAAATATCAGTAAACCTGGATTTGCTTGGATCATTTGAAGGCTGGTGTGGAGCCAATCCTGCTCGTTACGACCCGAGCCAAGCTAAGCGTGGCTCACTTTCTAATCGAGTCGAGCCGACTCGGCTCAGTTTTAAATCGAGCCATATCGAGTGAGCTTTTTCCAAGGTATATCCGAGCGAGCTTTTTCCAAGCTATATCCGAGCGAGTTTTTTCCAAGCTATATCTGAGCGAGCTTTAAGCCGCAAGCTTTTTGGACAACAGCTCTTGCCTAAGCCCCAGGACCTGTCATTGCAAGAAGCAGAGTAAGTCGAGATAACAGTTCTCGTTTGACGTTACAAAGTCGAACAAAAAAAACCTGTAGTGAAGGAGGAAAAAAAGACGTAATTAACAAAAAAAGACAATAAAAGTTGTAGGTAAACAATATTAAATGAACAAAATAAGACATAATATTGAATCACAAGTTTGATGGATTGCTAAAGGGTACCTTACTGAAAACATATGTAGTCCAAGTCAAAACTGAACCTATGGTTCCATTAAAGTTCCTACTATGCTGGTTCCATTCACGATCCTGATCCCGCTTACCACCATAACCATGATGATAAGAACCATCTCCACTGAATGTGGCCCGCTATTATTCCTTCTATACCTTTGTTGTTGCCGGTCATTACCATTATTCAACTGTGACCCCAAGCCCCCTTTTTGCGGTTCGACGTGCGCGATATCTCTCACAGAAGACTCCATAGGAGTATTACCAGATTTTCCAGAAGCGTTATGAGGACTTTCATTTTCGATTACCAAATCTTAAAAAGTAGTATTTTTTAGCAAAAACTAACATATAGATATTTATGCAGATTCTACACTCTATGCTCTACAGTTCTAAGGTTTTGATTCTATTGGGGACAACAAATCTATTCATCAACAATATACATCACATTTCAATCCACCAGAAATACATTCTTTTTTACCTAAATTCATCATTTTAACTACAAATTTAAAAACCCCAGATCAAAAGGACACTCTTTTTATACTAAATTCATCATTTTAACTACAAATTTGAAAAAATAAGCCAAACGAAAGAACAGGAAGTGTTGGTTAAAAAAAGTCAACTTAATCAAACTGATTAGGTATTTTATGCCAAAATTAAAAAAAAAATTATAAGAGAAATAAACGAAAGACCTTTTCCATACCTTTAAACACATTCATCATCCCTTTATGCCCATCATCTTCTCCATTTAAACCGGAAGATTTGGGTCAGATAAAGTCAAACATACATTGATAATCAGAGAAAAGTACACATGTAAACTTCAAATGCAAGAGAAAAGTACACATGTAAACTTCAAATGCAAGATCTTAAGGTGCGTAACATAAGATGAAAAATGTCGAGATAAATGATTGAAACAGAGAAATATTTAATTCAGGTCAAACTGCTTGGGCCAGGTTTGACCCATTCAGTTTTGGGTAAGTTTTCCAACTTGATCCATTCAAAGTATTTGTAAATTTAATCTAACTGACATAAAACCGTTACAAAATAGGTTAAATGGCACCTCTACATCAAGATAATCCATAAATTGGCATAAAGTAGAAATAAAAGCATCATATTTTGAAAACTATTTTCTATACTTACACGTTAGGATGATTGGGTTCCATAACAACCATTCCAGTTTGGGTATTGATTTTGGCATCTAACTTCGAGGTTCGAATGAGATTCAAAATCCACCTTTCAGCATCTTCATAGTTTAGGTTTAGTTTCTCAGCAAGCACCCTGAATATTAAACGAAACCATAGAGCAAGATTCAGATTTCTTCATGCTCCCAAGCACGAAATACAAACAGTATATAATGAACAAAGTTTGTACCCCATGTCAAAACCAGCAGCACATATAAACTATAACTAAAAAGATGCACAGGTAAAGCAAACCTGCACTGTCCAACGGTGACATGGTCACCTTCTTTCACTCGGAAACATGGCGAAATGTGTGCTGGGATGTTTGAATGGCGCTTCTCATAACTTCATACAACACATAAATCTTGTGAATTGGATTAGTTATGGATAAGTACACTGGTAAATTGCAGCAAAGGGTTTTGAGTCTGAGTCTAACCGCTGATACTTCTTCACATAATAGAGGTAGTCCCGATGAACAATAATGGTCCTAACCCTTTCCGCACTGTGGCAAGTACCAGCAAGAATACGACCTCTAATGGAGACATCACCAGTGAAAGGGCACTTCTTGTCAATGTAAGTTCCTAAAGTAATCAAATATCGTATCATCATCAGTTACGTTAGTTCACCAAAACTAATTAGTTTGCAGCACAACAATTCACAAAAAAAATTCATTAGTTGGGTTGTAACAATAATCATGTTAGCTGGTACTAATGTAGGTTCGGTTTTGATAGCTTGTAACTTGAAACTGGCCACTACAATACCAATAATCTTGTAAAAGCAGATAATGATATTATATGAACATTGCAAATAATAAGTAAAAATGACATTGCAAATTATATGAACATCTCCTCACTAGAAGAATCAAAAGATTCCACTGAAGGAGTCTTTCTAGCATGTAGGAAAATAAAAATAATGATCAGAAAAAAGAGACAATGTTATAAAAGCGGTTGCTAAACGGGCCGTGTTCATGGGGTGGGGATCGATCCTGATCATATAAAGTTAAATAATTATATATTAGTAAATGACAGTTGAGAAACAAATAATTATCATTATATACTTAATATACCAACTAACTTAAAAAAGAAGCTTAAAACACATTCACAAGTTTATATCAACTTCATTATATTATATGATTCTCACAAAGACATTTTATCGAACAGGTGGTATGCATACTTTCAAAACAACGTATTCATCATGTCTCAGAAAAATGTCGGAAATTCTTTAAACAAACCTAAAAGAATAATGTAATCTCTCTTAACTGAACAACCCTTTTACATAATCCTTCCATTCCCGAAACACAGTCCATATATTTCACCCAAGTGATCACTCAACTTTACAAACCATTTCACTTAAACCGACTTGCATTCTTGCGAAAATAGAAACATTCACTCAAGTACACTAACTTTAGCATAGAATTTCATAGTAATCAACATTCATTTGCAATGGAAATTCACAAGAAATATTTTAAAAAGTCAATCAACCTACTTGACTTTCTAACTTTCTAGTTAGTTGCTATCCAAATTGAAGGATAAAACCAGCCTTTTGGGGACCAACAACAATACAAAAAGACAATTCTACTGGTCCCTAAAGTAAACATCAATTAACCAACTGGGGTAGCCCAGTTGGCCACCGACACCCACCTCTTCCCAGAGGTACCGGGTTCGAGTCTTGGGAGTGGCATATGTCGTCCAGGGTAAGAACTCGGCATGGGGAAGTCACCGCGGAGCTAGCTTGGTCGGGTAGCGGCTCCCGGAGTGAGATCACTCCGGCGATTGGGAGGACCGTGCACTATCCCCCCCCTAAAGTAAACATCAATGATCCTAACAATATCAAGTCAAAATCACAAACATATGACCTAACCCTAGTCAATATCCTAACAAATCAAATGGATGGATCATGGATGAATCGATATTGACCTAAAATCAAGATTCAACACCAACTACAAAAACATAATCAACATCAATAAAGATATTTGTATTATAAAAAATCGAAAAAACAAAAACACCCAAAACCTAAAATTGAACTTGAAACATGAAACAGATTAACAATCTTTGTTCAAAATAAGTTACGAATTACGCAAATCCGATACAGAAACTTACCATCAATACAATCCATCTGTGAAGTAGCAGATGACGAAAAAGTAAACATGTTTCCAGAAAGTAATGTGGCGGCAGCCGGTTCCTCCACCGCCTCCATGCCGAAGAAACGGTTGTTTTCACCGAAGATTATATAGATACCCACATATGAACCCTAGAACTTCAAATTTGTGTTAAAAAACAAACTGAGAAAGGAAGAGCAAATATGAGAGGGGGATTTCTAACCTTGAATCTGTCATGATTTGTGAAGGAGGCAACATGAACTACCGATTTGAGAAAGTATCAGTGCCGATTTGAATATGTCATGATTTGTGATAGTTTTTTTCTTTCAGAGGGAGAGAGAGAAGGAAAGGGAAAGAGGGCAGTGATATTGATTCCCTGGCATTTATTGAGCCTCCTTCTCTATTTTGAATTTTGAATTTTGACTTTCAAATTTCAAAATTCAAATTAAATGGTATCTATATAATATAGATATATATATATATATATATATATATATATATATACACAACAGAATTATGACATAGCTCAGGAGTTGACACGTATGCAGATTTATATCAGCCTCTCATCTCTTTTTATAGATTATATAGATATATAAATTATTAGTGTCCTCTTTTTGTTACACTTTATAACCTTAATTATACTTTATAACCTCTTTTATTTAATATTGTTATTATTATTTGAAATTTTGTCTTATTATACTATATCTAACAATTATTAACCGATTAGTTAGAAAAGGTCATTAGAAAGCTAAAACTTGTCTTTGTTTATCATTTTTTTATTAGTTCCTTGACGTAATTGCGTGTGATAGTGATATGTGCCACAAGTAGGCCTGTAAACGAACCGAACGAACACGAACATAGGCGTGTTCGTGTTCATTCATTTAACTTTAACCGAACCCGAACCCGAACCCGAACACGAACACGAACATATAATCGAACACATTTTTTGTTCGTGTTCGTTCATTAAGAAATCGGGCATGTTCGTGTTTGTTTATGTTCGTTCGTCTAAAGCCTTAACGAACACACGAACATAAACGAGCACAAACAAACATAAAAAAATTAACTGAACATATTTGAATAAACATAATATAACATGATTAAAGAAACAAGTCTAATATATTACATTTCATCCGAAAACACATCTAAATAAGTGTTCATAGATATACTAATTAGTTATATTTATATAAGTAGTTAGAAAACCTAATATTTATATAAATATAACTATTTATGTATTTATTAAAATTTAAACGAACATAAACGAACGTTCACGAACATAAATGAACGAACATAAAAGAATGTTCACGAACATAAATGAACGAACACAAGGTGTGTTCATGTTCGTTCATTTAATTAAATGAACAAATTTTTTTGTTCGTGTTTGTTCATTTGTAAAATAAACGAACATAAACGAACTTCCCGCCGAACAAGTTCATGAACAGTTCATGAACGTTCGGTTCGTTTACAGGCCTAGCCACAAGGACACCAGGCCTGCTTACAGGCCTAAACGAACTCTCACGAAGCCCACAAGGTTACTGGATTAAAGTCTTCAAACCGTTGCTGCACTTTTTATTTTTCAACATTTAGTTTGAATAAGTAGTTTCATGCACATGTTATTTAATTACTGTATGTATTAGAGCATCCACAACAAGACCTACTAAAAACACCTAAAACATGTCCAGTATCTTTCAAAAACATCAAAAACCCACCTAATAAGAAAACATAAAAACATTGCCACATCATCACCACCTTTTTAATTTTTAACCACACATTTACACCACTTATTCTCTCTCTCTATATTATATATATTAAAAGTACATGGTGTGAGATTAAATATATTATTAATATAATATTTAATCTTTTAGCCATTATAATCATTTATATTATATTAGATCAAAATATATTAATAACCTATTAATAATTAGTTGGTAATTGTTGATGGACCATATTACCCTTATTAACTAATTAGGTTTCCTCTTGGGTGTATATATAAGGAGATTATTAGAGAGTTTAAGGGTTACACAATTTAGTGAATCAATCAACCCTCATAACATCAAATCGGCTCTCTCTCTCCCAACCGAAACCTCCCTTGTTTCGGTTCATCACCATCATAACTTTACACCCTAAGGAGGAACCAGATCATCCTCATCCTGACATGTATGTCGAACTCAATGGCTGCATCTCTGACTGGATTCTCTGCTGGCCTGTCTACTGTAACAGGTATGTAATTCATGTTTTCCATAATGTTTAAACAGAACTGATCAACATGTGGTATCAGAGCATATGTTGATAAATCAGTTCTGTTTTCGTATCCATTATACTGGGATCAAAATCTGGAAAACAGAATTTTGAAAGTTTATAAAAATCATGGCTGTTTTCGGTTTTTCATTGTGCCGAAATCGCTGTTTTGAAATAAAGGGTGATTAATCATGTCACCCGAAACTAATATGGGTTAATTTTATGTCCGAGACCAGTTTGAATCATTAAAATTAAGGTTTCGGATCCCAGAATTATATTTTAATTTTTTAGGGTTCATCATATTGTTTTAAGAAAACTTGAAAATTCATTAAGTTTTGGAATATAATCCGGATTAGTGGGTGTTTTACTGTTTTTGATCTGAATTTTATCTATTAAAAATTTCGGAAACTGTTAAAAGATAATCAGTTATAATTTTCGAAATCTTTGAAAAGTTTAGATCAGCAACAAAATAGGAAACATTATCCCACAATCCCTAAAAGTTCGAGTTTTCAGTTATTATCACAATGACAGCTATTAACAGTGGGCTCGAGACCATCAGATTATGACTCGAGACCATCAGTCTCGACTCGAGACCATAAGGTCTCGACTCGAAATCATCAGGTTCTCAAAACTTTATAACTCGAGACAACAGTCTCGACTCGAGACCACTGAAATCTCGACAAAGGGCCTAAAATCTTTACAACTCGAGACCATCAGATCTCGACTCGAGACAAAGGTCTCGACTCGAGACCATAAGGTCACAACTCGAGACCATAAGGTTGCGACTCGAGACCAAGGTTGCGACTCGAGATCATAAGGTCACAACTCGAGACCAAGGTTTCGACTCGAGACCTCATAACTGACTCGAGATCTCATAACGCAGTCGAGACCTAACTCGAGACCTGACTCGAGACCCCATTACCTTAGGCTGTTTCATGTGAACTAAATTTCGGCTTGGGGCTCCGCCCCGAACCCCGTGCACCACCAACGAACTCACCGCGGAGTTCGATCCGCGCTAACAGGTGGTTTGCTATTAAATACTTGGTTTTGTTAACAGTTAATTAACTAAATCAGAATCAGATAATTTTTACAAAACCAAAATAGCTTAACTTGAATGAGCTTCTGATGTATTAATTCTGGCCAAAGCTGATTTAATACATCTATTTATTGTTCAAGTATTATAAAAGCTATGTTGAGTATGCATTACAAACGTGAAATGTCTTAATTCTGGCCAAAGCTGATTTAATTCATTTATGTTTAGCATGATTGACAAGTGCATAACTAAAGTGATTGTCTCATTTCTGGCCAAAGCTGATTTGTCACGATTACTTTGCACACATACTTAAATGATTACACTTCTGGCCAAAGCTGATTTGTCTTCGTTTAAGTAGAATTTTTTAACTAAGTCTATTATTTTGATGTTAGTAATAGACAATATCACAGCTTCATAATTAGAATGGTCATTATTTATGCATGCCTTAGTATAACATGCCCTTAGATCACACTAGGACTTCTTTCTTAGTATCATAACTTGCTCATCTTATTTCCACTATCAGCACCCAATTGCGGGATTCCACCTTTGACTGGTGATAACTTTGCTGAATGGAAGGATGCCCTCATGCTTACACTAGGATTGCTAGACTTCGATTATGCTCTTAGAGAGAATAAGCCATCTGACCTTACCACTCAAAGTACTGCTGCTGAGCAGATAGTTCATGAAAAATGGACTAGGTGTAACCGCATGTCTCTCATGTTCATGAAGCAATCCATTCATAATGCTATTAGAGGCACCATTCCTGATTCTGAAGATGCTAAAACCTATCTGGCTTCTGTGGAGGCTCAATTCAAAGGAACATCAAAAGCACACGCTAGCACTCTTATCCTCAAGCTGGTAACGACTAAGTATGATGGGAGGAGCGGCATTCGCGAACACATCATGATGATGCATGACATGGCCAATAAGCTGAAAGGGCTAGAAATGGAAATCAGTGATGGTTTTCTTGTTCACTTCATCATCACTTCGCTTCCTTCGTCCTATGAAGCATTCAAGATCAATTACAACACTTAGAAGGACAAATGGACGATGAGTGAGCTGGTCGCTATGTGCGTACAGGAGGAAGAGCGTATGAAGATGGATCGCACTACTGATGTTGCTAACTTCACCACCTCCAACTCTAAAAAGAGGAAGCACAATCATCAAAGGAAGGATGCTTCTAAAGTTCAAAAGCCAAATCCTAATACAAGTGCACCTTCCAGCTCTAAGAACTCCTTAGGCAAACCCTATTGCAAGTTCTGTAAGAAAACAGGACATAAGCAAAAGGAATGCCCTGACTTCAAGGAGTGGCTGGCTAAGAAAGGTAACGATTTTTTCATGATACTTGAGTCCTTTAATTTAAATGTTCCTGCTAATTCTTGGTGGTTTGATTCTGGTTCTATGGTTCATGTAACTAACTCTACTCAGGGATTCCTTTCAATCCGGAAGCTGGGAAGAACCAAAGAACACTTAAAGTTGGGGATGATCGGGAATTAGAAGTGAAGGCCATAGGAACATTACAATTATTTTTGAAAACTGGTTTATGTATTAAACTTTATGACACCTTATATGTTCCTGAGGTAACTCGGAACCTTGTATCAGGACCAAAGTTAGACATGGACGGTTTTGTGGTTTCTCATGGTCATCGCAAACTCTCTATTCTCTATGATTCCGTTGTTTATGGTACTGGCATTCTGGATGGTGGTCTCTATAGATTAGCACTAGATGATAATTTTCTAAATCTTTGTTGTCATATAATATTAATGAATCACTCGCAAAGATGAAACAGATTCGAGACTTAGAGACTTCATCCATGTTGTGGCATCAACGTTTAGGCCACATCTCAAAAGAACGATTAAATCGTCTCGTAAAGGATGAAGTCTTACCTCCTCTCGATTTCACTGATTTTGGAACATGTGTCAAATGTCTTAAAGGCAAAATGACATCAGCAAATAAGAAAGGTGCCACCAGGAGCTCTAATTTATTAGAACTCATTCACACTGACATTAGTGGTCCCTATCAAATCGCTGGCATCACAGGACATACTTCATTTATCACTTTCATTGATGATTATTCTCGTTACATGTACTTGTATCTTATTAAGGAAAAGTCTGAATCTCTTACAACTTTTAAAGATTATAAAGCTGAAGTTGAAAAGCAATTAGATCGTCAAATTAAAGTTGTGAGATCAGATAGAGGCGGTGAATATTATGGAAGACATACTGATGTGGGTCAAGCTCCTGGTCCATTTTATGAGTTTTGTAAGGGCCAGGGGATTGTGAACCAATACACCATGCCTGGTACACCTCAGCAGAACGGTGTCGCTGAACGAAGAAATCGTACCCTTATGAACATGGTGCGCAGTATGTTAGCCAACACTAATTTACCATTATTCCTCTGGACTGAAGCGTTAAAAGCAGCTGTTCATATACTCAATAGAGTTCCTTCTAAGTCTGTCCCTAAAACTCCTTATGAACTTTGGACAGGAAAGAAACCGAGTCTTAAATATATGAAAGTATAGGGCTGCATTGCTGAAGCAAAACTCTATAATCCTTTCCTAAGGAAACTTGACCATAAAACAGTTACCTGTTTCTTTATCGGGTATCCTGATCATTTAAGGGGTTATCGTTTCTATTGTCCTTCCCATGTCACCCGTATTGTTGAAACCAAGCGTGCTGCGTTCCTGGAGGATTTCAAGGTCAGTGGGAGCAGTACCAACCCTTACGAAGAATTGCAAGAAGTACAAGACGCGGGGGGGGGGGAGACTCGTCGCTTACCATTACTCTGTTTACTCCTCTTGTACCCATGCAACTGCACCTGAAGCCACCGCACAAATTCCATCTCCACAACCAGAACCCGTTATACCTCATAACGAAGGCACATCAAACGCTCAAAACCAAGACAACGCTGATCCCGATATTCAACTCAGGAGGTCATCCAGGGAAAGAAGGCCTACTAATTGGGATGATTATGTTACCTACCTGACTGAAATGGATACTGGAAAGCTCAATGATCCTATCTCTTATAATGAAGCCATTAGCAGTGATCAGTCTTCTGAATGGAACAAAGCAATGATTGATGAGCTTGAATCCATGAAGAAAATGACGTTTGGGATTTGGTCGAATTACCCAACGGTGTTAAACCTGTAGGTTGTAAATGGGTGCTCAAAACAAAACTGGATCCGAATGGGAACGTTGAACGCTACAAAGCGAGATTGGTTGCAAAGGGCTACACTCAAAAAGAGGGAATTGACTATCAAGAGACGTTTTCACCTGTCTCTCGTAAAGATTCATTAAGGATCGTTATGGCCCTAGTAGCTCATTTTGATTTAGAGCTGCATCAGATGGACGTCAAAACTGCTTTCCTTAACGGATGTCACACCCCGATTTCCACGTGTCTCACCGGTGGGCCCGGTGGGGGATTACCGTGACGATGTTGGCAACAATATAGTCAAACCACACAATTATATAATGCACAGCGGAAGCATAGATAAATATATAAATTTCAACCTCTGATCGTAATATCAAAATGTATTACAAGGGTTGGATATATCCACAGTGGATCGTAAATAGATATAAAGTATTGTTCCATCAGATACTGCAATCAAGCTTGCGAGACTTATCCCGACGCTAGGGAGCTAATACCAGCCAATTACGTTTAGGTACCTGCACTTAATCTTTTTGGGGAAAATACGTCAGTTTACACTGGTAAATACATTCAACTGACACATTTGAAAATGTTTATTAAAAATTGATTTGAATGCACAAGGCACAAACTCTTTTATAACTTGGGAAAATTCATAATGATCTTGTGAACGTTTTACATGTTCTTTTATGCGTTCAGTAGCCCGGGTCGTGCCGGGTTAAAGATTTATAGACACACCACGTTTGCGTAAAACCGTAGTATAAAAACCAACGGCTACGTCTTTTTAATTTTAATGTCGACACTTTATACCGGGTGTACGCCTACACCGGGATGTCGATGGTCGTGGCCATTTCGTAAATGATGCCGAGGATATCCGGGACAACGGTCATTAAACCCCCCAAAGGCTTATAAGCAACAAAACTGTTTAAATGAGCCGATCATATTTAATCAATTAACCACCTAAGCGATGGAATTATATAATGCTCAATCAAGCGGTGTTAATATACCGTAACCCAAGCCCATATAGGGGAAATAAGTTAAAGTATTTACCTTTGCAAGTATAAATCCTTAATTTAGATCAAGTCACCGATAGCTTTTACTGGGGCTCCTAATCTGGAACGAAGGTTTTAATTAACCTCTTAGAATCCTAACGGTCCTTGTATTAGCCGTAGCTTAAACCGGTTGATTCCGATATATAGATATGGTTAATTCGCACGAAAAGGCGAAAACCGAGAATGGAGTATGATTTGGACCCAAACAAGTTCAGTGACTTGTTTTATATGGGTTTATAGTTCATACTCTGGATTTTGGGGTTCAAATAATATAATTTGGCCCATATCGGCTATTGCACGAAAACTAGTTCCATGAGCCGTACCGTGTGCGCAAATAGGCGAAACGGTTAACTATGAGAGTCGTACGCTTATTTCCTAAGTCAATATGCCTTAAAAGTATTTTGGTATCAGTAGGATACCTTCCGTGACGCCCGTAACGAGTTTAAGTTAATACTATGCCCCGTAGGGGCTTTTTGGTCATTTAGAGACTTTAAAAGGCTTTTCGAGTTCTACAGGAAATCTGAGTTTCCCGAACAGCTTATAAAGCTTAAAATACTTTATTTATTATTTAAAACCAGTGGCAACTGGAATAGGGTCAAAAGACCTTGTAGAACTCCCGTTTTGGCCAAAAAGGGCATATTCGGTATTTACCGAACCGTAGCCATAACCGCAGGTTATGAGCAAGGTAAAAATTATTAAAAATCTCTAAAATTCCCAAAATATTATTTTACCACAGTGGGTAAAAGTTTTGGTGACGAAAACTTGGGTTAGATGGGCGTTATGCTAATTGCGCCGTTAATTACAAAACTTTCTTAAAAGTGCGCCTTTTAGCATAACTCTCATTCTAGACCTCGGATTGACGTGAAACTTTAAGGACATGCTTATAATTTAATAAGCAAGGTTTTGGTCCGTTCACGTGTCCGAAATACTCGTTTTAATTTTAAAAGGCCGTTACGGTCAACTTTTAGGCGAATGACGGAAATACGTAAAAGACTCGGATAACTCATGAACCGACCACAGAGGCGTATACCAACATGTGACCTGGTCCTAAGAGAGTCCTAAGGTATATTTATACCTCACTAAAACGGGTCAGAACTGAAGTCAAAGCAAAAGTCAAACTTATGCGACTTTCGGCTCCGAACCGGTTCAATATAGTAAATGATCGATTCAAACGAGCGCAAACAGGTTTATATACTTATTATCATGTTTTATGATTGTCAAAACAGGTTCCATAACATATACATTACAGATTATGCATAAATCGCTAAAATAGCTTTCTGTTGACTTTTTAACCGCACGTTTGACTCGACATTTGACATAGTTAGAGTGGTGATCAGGGGGAACCATTTTAGAGTTTATTACCCACATAAATACCAACTCATAACCACTTTTTGATTCGTCATAAGACTGAACCATTACTGATTTGTTGTAAAGTCAAACCGTAGTTACGACGGTTTGGTTCTTAGCCAAATACTAAGCAAATGTGGAACCACAAGGTTGAATTACTTACAGAAGCTTAAGAGAAGACTTAAGAACACAGGGAAATGCTTTAGAGCTCTTGGAATGATCAGATGAGTGAGTTTTGAATGTGATGAATGTTGTGAGCACAATGGTGCTATTTATAGCCAAGAACAAGGCCTAAAATCATTACACAACATGCTACTACTGATCATGATGATGGGTAGGTGTCCCCTGAGTGATATGGGTCAATTGTAGGGTGCCCATGCCTCATTGATTGAGGTTTGATCGTTCAAATGGTCCAAAGGCCAAGTAGTTACAACAATTCTGCATCTGGGCACTTTACGCGACCCGCGTGGGAGTTCCCATGCACTTTAACGCGGGTCGCCTAAAGTTTAAATATTAGGCGTGTTATTTAGGAGGCTCGCGGCCCGCTTACACTTAAGCCTAACCTTCACGCGGGTCGCGAGAGGTTAAGATTTCAGAATTTTTAAATCTTTTGTTATGATTACAGAATCTGGCCATTAATAACGAAATCTTTCGTAATGATTTACCTGACCTTTCGGTTTTTGAAGGGGTAACTTTGCGGTTTGGCCCTCGGTTATTTACCGATAGGGGCCTCGTGTTATTTACCCGCATTATTAAGTCCCGGTTAGTTTATTAATTATTCAGAAAGCCTTAACTTTCATTATTGACGCTTTTAACCCTTCCTTTTACGAGTTCGATCGTAACTTTCTCGTTTCATATCGAAACTTCGCGAAATTCATATATATTATTTTAGTGAGTGTGTAATACTGTTACAAAGTCTTTGGAACGTTAAAGGGTCACTCAGAGGTATTATTAAACATGTTGACACAGTTAACCCCTGTAGTTTGTAATCTCTCACTTTCTTCCGCGTTTTGTTTTTGTACGATCTATAATTTATTCGTTTGAAGGTTTAAGCATTATTTAGGGATACTATACAGTATATTTACCCTTGTTGACATTTATAACCCTCGAATTTATATACTTTCAAGGTTTGTCAAAATTAGTCCTTTATTTATTATAGATGCCACGTGTAAACAAATGACACGTGTTAACACATCATTGGACACAAAAATTCGAGGTGTTACATCCTCACCCCCTTAAAATAAATCTCGACCCGAGATTTACTTAAATAAATAGGGGTATTTTTCTTTTATTGTAGCTTCGACTTCCCACGTATATTCAGGACCTCTACGAGCATCCCATTTGACTTTTACAATCGGTACGTGCTTTCTGCGAAGCTTCTTCACCTGTCGATCTTCAATCGATAAAGGTTTTTCTATGAACTTTAAGCTCTCATCTATATGCACATCTGTGTGTGGAATCACCAACGATTCGTCGGCGAAGCACTTTTTGAGATTGCAGATGTGGAACACATTGTGAATTCCATTGAGCTCTTCAGGCAAGTTCAACTTATAGGCAACTGATCCGACCCGTTCAATGACCTCAAAAGGTCCTATGTATCTCGGACTCAGTTTGCCCTTCTTGCCGAAGCGCATCACCCCCTTCCAGGGTGATACCTTAAGTAATACCTTTTCACCCACTTCGAAGTGAAAATCCTTACGCTTTGGATCAGCGTAGCTCTTCTGCCTATCGCGGGCAGCCTTGAGACGTTCCCGGATCTGGACAATCTTGTCCGTCGTCTGAAAAACAATCTCTGGTCCCGATAATTGGACCTCTCCTACTTCCGCCCAACAAACAGGCGATCTACATTTCCTACCATATAATGCCTCAAAAGGCGCAGCCTTTATGCTGGTGTGGTAGCTATTATTGTAGGAGAATTCGATCAGGGGTAGGTTTTTATCCCAATTACCACCTAAATCGATCGCACATGCACGGAGCATGTCTTCTAGCGTTTGGATAGTACGCTCACTTTGACCGTCCGTCTGTGGATGGTAAGCCGTACTAAAGTTTAAACGCGTGCCCAAAGATTGCTGGAAACTTTTCCAGAAGTGAGATGTGTATCTAGTATCCCTGTCGGAGATAATAGACACAGGTATGCCGTGTAAGGCTACAATCTTATCAACATAAAGTTGGGCTAACATATCGGAGCTATATGTCTCCTTGATGGGTAGAAAATGAGCTGATTTAGTCAGCCTATCAACTATGACCCATATTGTATCGTTTCCTTTCCTGGTTTTGGGTAACTTGGTTATGAAGTCCATAGTTACACATTCCCACTTCCACTCGGGAGGTTCAGGCTGTTGTAGCAAGCCAGATGGCTTTTGGTGCTCGGCCTTGACTTGAGCACAAGTCAAGCACTTTGCTACATAGGCGGCAACAGACTTTTTCAAGCCTATCCACCAATAATTTGCCTTTAAGTCTTGGTACATTTTATCAGCACCAGGATGGACTGAGTATTTGGAACTATGGGCTTCCTGGAGAACAACATCTCGTAGTCCTCCATATATCGGAACCCATATACGTCCGTCCAGTCTAAGAATTCCATCCTTGCTAAGAGTCAACTGCTCCTCAGTTACTCCCAGCTTTTCATTAGGGTAATTAGCTTCCAACACAGCCTCTCGCTGTGCAGCTAATATCCTTTCCATCAAATTATTCTTAACCTCAATGCTCTTGGCATTGATTTAAATGGGTTTTACCCTTTCCTTCCTGCTCAAGGCATCGGCGACCACATTCGCCTTGCCGGGATGGTACCTGATTTCACAGTCATAATCATTCAGGGTTTCCATCCAACGGCGCTGTCTCATGTTCAACTCTTTCTGGTTGAACAGGTGCTGGAGGCTTTTGTGATCAGAATAAATCACAAATTTAATGCCATAAAGGTAGTGCCTCCACAACTTAAGTGCAAATACAACGGCACCCAACTCCAAATCATGGGTGGTGTAATTCTTTTCATGCACCTTTAATTGCCTTGAAGCATAGGCAATCACCTTGCCCTTCTGCATAAGAACACAGCCCATGCCTGTGTGTGATGCATCGCAGTAAACTACGAATTCATCTGTACCTTCTGGTAATGTTAACACAGGTGCGTTACTTAGCTTCTGCTTCAGTATTTCAAAGGACTCTTGCTGCTTTGGGCCCCAAATGTACTTTCTTTCTTCTTGGTCAAAGAAGTCAAGGGCGCAGCAATCCTTGAAAAGTTCTCAATAAATCTTCGGTAGTATCCTGCTAATCCCAGGAAACTACGAATCTCGGTAGGCGTCTTTGGCTCTTGCCAGTTCATGACTGCCTCTACCTTAGCGGGATCCACTTGGATACCACGCTCACTCACAACGTGTCCTAAAAACTGAACTTCTCGTAGCCAGAATTCACATTTCGAGAATTTGGCGTAGAGCTTCTCACGCTGTAGTAATCCGAGAATGCAACGAAGGTGCTTCTCGTGGTCAGCTTGATTCTTGGAATAGATAAGGATATCGTCGATGAAGACTATGACGAATTTGTCCAAGTATGGCTTGCAAACGCGATTCATGAGATCCATGAACGCAGCCGGTGCATTTGTGAGCCCAAAAGGCATCACTAGGAACTCGTAATGACCATAGCGAGTCCTAAATGCTGTCTTGTGTACATCTTCATCTCTGACCCTTAGTTGATGATAGCCCGACCTTAAGTCGATCTTGGAGAAGTAGCTTGCTCCTTGCAGCTGATCGAATAGATCATCGATCCTTGGTAAAGGATATCTATTCTTTATGGTAACTTTATTCAGTTCTCTATAGTCGATGCACAACCGCATCGATCCGTCCTTCTTCTTTACAAATAGGACAGGAGCTCCCCAGGGAGATGAACTAGGTCTGATAAAACCTTTCGCCAGCAGTTCATCCAACTGGGTCCTCAGTTCTTTCATTTCCGTCGGAGCCAATCTGTAAGGTGCTCTTGCTATCGGAGCGGCTCCAGGTATGATGTCAATTCTGAACTCCACTTGTCTATCTGGTGGCAAACCAGGTAGTTCTTCAGGAAAAACCTCGGGGTATTCAGAAATGACGGGAAGATCCTCGATCTTCGGCTTTGGTTCTTCAATTATCACCTGAGCCATGTAAATTACACAGCCTCTGTTCAAACACCTTGAAGCTTTCAGCATAGATACGTCTTCGGGCAATCCGTAATGCGTATCCCCTCGAATGGTAAGAGATTCACCACTCGGAGTCTTTAAAACTATCTGCCTGTTGCCGCAGATGATTTGGGCCTGATTACGGGATAACCAGTCCATGCCTAGCACAATGTCAAAACCCGCCAGTTTGAAAGGAAGTAGAGATAAAGGAAAAGAATGGTTCCTAATGGATATTTCACATCCTTCTAGAACAGTAGAGACGGTTTCTATCGTGCCGTCTGCCAACTCTACTTCGTATTTCACGTCAAGGGTTTTGATAGGCATATTTAGTAGTTGGCAAAATTTCTGGTCTACAAAGGATTTATCAGCGCCAGAATCGAACAGTACTCTTGCAAATATATTATTTACGAGAAAAGTACCTGTAAGCACATTGTCGTCCTTAACCGCTTCCTTTGCATCCAAGCGAAAAACTCTCGCATTCGACTTCTTCGTCTCTTCCGCCTTCTTGGCATACTTCGGGCAATTACTCTTTATATGCCCCTTCTCATTACAATTATAGCAGGTTGCATCCTTTATCTTTTTGCACTCCATTGTCTTATGATCCTTGGACTTGCATAGCCCACAGGGTGGAGTCTTTTGTTGCGACTGTGAACCAGACGCAAACCTACACTTCCCGGAGTGAGGTTTCTTGCAGACCTTGCAGTGAGGTCTTCCATCAGCTTGCCCCTCCTTCCTTGCCTCCGACCCTCTCTTGCCCTCACCGTTTCCACGGTGCGTTTTACCGGACTTTCGTGAGGTATCATCCTCACGTTTTCGCTTTTCAGCCTCCTTGCTCCTCTGTGCCCTCAGACGGACAGCATCAAGTGTAAGAGACAAGGAGAGGTCAGTAACTGACCTGAAGGTCGTCGGCCTAGAAGCTTTTACACTGGCCTTGATCGCCGGCTCCAAGCCCCCAATGAATCGGGCAATCCTTCGAGGTTCTGGTGTCACAAGATATGGCACCAGGCGTGACATAGTGTTAAAGCTTGTCAGGTATGCTTGACAATCCAGGTTTGTCATCACTAGTGAGACAAAATCAGCCTCAATCTTCTCAACCTCATGTTGAGGGCAGTAGTTTTCTTTTATGAGAGCAATAAATTCCTCCCATGTCATTTTGTACAAAGCAGACTTGCCAGATGCCTGCACCAATGCCCTCCACCACGCCAGGGCCTCGCCCTTAAAGGACTGGGACACATACTTCACCACGTCCCTCGCTGCACACCCGCTGATGTCCACAATAGTGTCCATCTCGTCTAGCCAGGTGATACAGTCAACCGCACCTTTCTCCCCTGTGAATTCACGGGGCTTACATGATACAAAGTATTTGTAGGTGCAACCCTTAGCACTGGACGCATCGGTATATTCTCTATCGCGATGAACGCTGTGCTCAGTGGACGAGTGTTTGTCGTCATCTTTCTTGGGTTCAGAGGGTGGTTTGGAGTGTGTCTTTGGTTTAGAGGGTGGTTTTGACACCGTTCTGCCTTGGGACTCAGTATTTTGACGATCAATAGCTGCCTGAACAGCATTGTCAATCAGAGCCTTCAGTTGTGCGCCTGTCAAATGTACTGACGCATTGTCATAGTCATCTTCATTCGTGTGGCTGTTCTCTCCATTGGGATCCGCCATTGTAACTTGAATCTGTTACAGAAGATAACAAAATTTTAATTTAGGAGATTATTATATGATTGTCTTTTATGACAATTTGTCAACCATGGTACAAAGACCATATTTGGTTAACTTATTATTTCATTATATATTAGGATCTGAATATCTCCTATTTCAACTATATAAATAGTATTGGCGGCATAAAGCCTAATCATGATGATGTTTTATAATGTTAGCCGAGATTTCATAGAATCAAAGGCATAGAGATTTGAACCGTAGTTCTTTTATCTCTTTCTGACAGGGAGTCATAGACTACCACTGCCTTTTGTCTTTATAAGACAATTATTATGGCCCATAGGCACTACACCTCTAATGGATGTTTTAATAGGGTTGGCCCGTAGGCACTACATCACTAATGGATGTTTTTAATAATATTGGCCCGTAGGCAACGCATCACTAATGGATGTCTTTATAATACTGGCCCGTAGGCGCTACATCACTAATGGATGTTTTAATAATTCTGGCCCGTAGGCACTGCATCACTAAATGGATGTTTTAATAATACTGGCCCGTAGGCACTACATCACTAATGGATGTTTTAATAATTCTGGCCCGTAGGCACTGCATCACTAAATGGATGTTTTAATAATACTGGCCCGTATGCACTACATCACTAATGGATGTTTTAATAATTCTGGCCCGTAGGCACTGCATCACTAATGGATGTCTTTATAATACTGGCCCGTAGGCATTGCATCACTAATGGATGTCTTTATAATACTGGTCACCTTTATTGGTGATTTAACCCACGATTTATAAGTCATTTAGTGGGGTTTGAAATCCTTAAAGGATTATTGTATAAGAATGACGTGCGTGATTTTAACGAATCACATCTGCCATGAATGTTAACATGCGTACAGAGGTTAACAGGGAATCAGAATCCTTTCATTTAGGTCGTATCATCTTGGCTGGATCTTAAAAGACACCAAGCTAGGTTTCACCCTTTTAAGATTCTTTATTTAGGCAGATCAATTAAAAGGATTGGTTTTGATTTATTTTATATATATTAAAACAAAACTCATAACATACATTCCAAAATCTCAAATATAATTACATATTGCCCTAAACGGGTCTTTCAAATAGTACATACCTCCAGAGAGGTTTTAAAATAAGTGACAAGTCCACGCAGGGACTGATACAAGATAGGTGTCCATGCAAGGACTAAAGATAAGTCCACGTAGGGACTGAAATACGATAAGTTGTCCACACAGGGACTTATTTTAAGGTAGAAATTACATTCGTACTACTATTAAGGGCTAATGGTCACGTTTCTTCTTTTTGCCCTTCAGTAGGTTCGCCAAGCCCTTGAGAAATCCTCGGTGGCTTTTCTTTTCTTCCTCGAACTCTCTCTCCACATGATCTAGTCGATGGAGTATTTCTTCCTGTTCAGGAGGAGAGAATCGTGGTTGTGGCGCTTGATGCGGAACTGGAGGTCTGGGAGGTATTGGATACCCATGAGCTGAGTAGTCCGGTGGTCCCATGTTTCCATGTGCTCCGTCAGGGTAGCGCGCATTATATCTTGCCGACACCACATATGGGTCGCGCTCATAGCCGTAGTTGTATTGTGCTTGTGATGGTTCGAACGGGTTGTAAGCCGTCGGACCCGTATAAGCAGGTATGGGTTGGTCATACCCAAATGGTGGCGAATTTCGTGCAGCTGGTGCGGAGTTCGCTTCTAGTATAGGACTTGAAGGTCCTTCTTCTTGTAGTGGCGGATAGTGGCTACTACTAGAATGTCGAGGAGTGCTGAAGTGGATACCTCCTCCTCCTCGTGTAGACATACGAGCATTTGTCCTCCTACGCCTCGGCGGATCAGGTATTACTGGTTGTGCCGGTGGCGGAGGTGGTGGCGTAACTTCCTCAAAGCGTGAATCCTCAGAAGGATCCTGTGGATGTCCCGGTTGTTGAGATGTCTGTCGAGATGGCGTGTAGTACCATTCCTGTCGGTCAAACATCGCTTGGAAACTGTCAGGTCCTTGATAGGGCGTTCCATGGAAGGATGACCCATTAGAAACTTCTATCGGATGCGTGGGCGTACCACGAGCTGGTTCAGTAGGATCCTCATCTTCCTCCATGGGATCTTCAGAAAAGTGGTCTTGTGGCCCTAGTGGAACAAAACCTGAAGGTTCCTGTATGTAGTCAGCCGGATTGAACTGACCTATGTAGTAGGGAGTAGGGTCGTCGTAATTTCGGTGCGATACCGAACGTTGTAGAGGTATGAAGGAAGGTTGTGGATTGTTGGGATTATTTTCTGAGTCTGGCCCAAAGGAGTGCCGGTAGGATGGCGTCGAGCTGTGCGAAGTGGAATGCCTCGCGGGTTCGTGAAGATCTCTTCGTCGTTGTGGCTCTTCGCTCCGTGTCATCGAAGGATGTCTTGTACCAGATGGTCCAGCTTCGGTATCGTGATGTGTCACGATTTCTCCTCGGCCTCTTCTTCCCCTTCCTCTTCCTCGGAATATAACAGGTGGCATTTTCCTGCTCCAAAACTTATTAAAAATCAAGTCGAAAATAAAGACAAAAAGGAGTAATAATCCGAATTTGTCCTAAGTTATTGTCTAGACTCAAGTATGTGCAATTGTGTCATTGAGATTAAACATAATGCCTATTGTGTTTAATTCACTCAAACCTGGCTCTGATACCAACCTGTCACACCCCGATTTCCACGTGTCTCACCGGTGGGCCCGGTGGGGGATTACCGTGACGATGTTGGCAACAATATAGTCAAACCACACAATTATATAATGCACAGCGGAAGCATAAGATAAATATATAAATTTCAACCTCTGATCGTAATATCAAAATGTATTACAGGGGTTGGATATATCCACAGTGGATCGTAAATAGATATAAAGTATTGTTCCATCAGATACTGCAATCAAGCTTGCGAGACTTATCCCGACGCTAGGGAGCTAATACCAGCCAATTACGTTTAGGTACCTGCACTTAATCTTTTTGGGGAAAATACGTCAGTTTACACTGGTAAATACATTCAACTGACACATTTGAAAATGTTTATTAAAAATTGATTTGAATGCACAAGGCACAAACTCTTTTATAACTTGGGAAAATTCATAATGATCTTGTGAACGTTTTACATGTTCTTTTATGCGTTCAGTAGCCCGGGTCGTGCCGGGTTAAAGATTTATAGACACACCACGTTTGCGTAAAACCGTAGTATAAAAACCAACGGCTACGTCTTTTAATTTTAATGTCGACACTTTATACCGGGTGTACGCCTACACCGGGATGTCGATGGTCGTGGCCATTTCGTAAAATGATGCCGAGGATATCCGGGACAACGGTCATTAAACCCCCCAAAGGCTTATAAGCAACAAAACTGTTTAAATGAGCCGATCATATTTAATCAATTAACCACCTAAGCGATGGAATTATATAATGCTCAATCAAGCGGTGTTAATATACCGTAACCCAAGCCCATATAGGGGAAATAAGTTAAAGTATTTACCTTTGCAAGTATAAATCCTTAATTTAGATCAAGTCACCGATAGCTTTTACTGGGGCTCCTAATCTGGAACGAAGGTTTTAATTAACCTCTTAGAATCCTAACGGTCCTTGTATTAGCCGTAGCTTAAACCGGTTGATTCCGATATATAGATATGGTTAATTCGCACGAAAAGGCGAAAACCGAGAATGGAGTATGATTTGGACCCAACAAGTTCAGTGACTTGTTTTATATGGGTTTATAGTTCATACTCTGGATTTTGGGGTTCAAATAATATAATTTGACCCATATCGGCTATTGCACGAAAACTAGTTCCATGAGCCGTACCGTGTGCGCAAATAGGCGAAACGGTTAACTATGAGAGTCGTACGCTTATTTCCTAAGTCAATATGCCTTAAAAGTATTTTGGTATCAGTAGGATACCTTCCGTGACGCCCGTAACGAGTTTAAGTTAATACTATGCCCCGTAGGGGCTTTTTGGCCATTTAGAGACTTTAAAAGGCTTTTCGAGTTCTACAGGAAATCTGAGTTTCCCGAACAGCTTATAAAGCTTAAAATACTTTATTTATTATTTAAAACCAGTGGCAACTGGAATCGGGTCAAAAGACCTTGTAGAACTCCCGTTTTGGCCAAAAAGGGCATATTCGGTATTTACCGAACCGTAGCCATAACCGCAGGTTATGAGCAAGGTAAAAATTATTAAAAATCTCTAAAATTCCCAAAATATTATTTTACCACAGTGGGTAAAAGTTTTGGTGACGAAAACTTGGGTTAGATGGGCGTTATGCTAATTGCGCCGTTAATTACAAAACTTTCTTAAAAGTGCGCCTTTTAGCATAACTCTCATTCTAGACCTCGGATTGACGTGAAACTTTAAGGACATGCTTATAATTTAATAAGCAAGGTTTTGGTCCGTTCACGTGTCCGAAATACTCGTTTTAATTTTAAAAGGCCGTTACGGTCAACTTTTAGGCGAATGACGGAAATACGTAAAAGACTCGGATAACTCATGAACCGACCACAGAGGCGTATACCAACATGTGACCTGGTCCTAAGAGAGTCCTAAGGTATATTTATACCTCACTAAAACGGGTCAGAACTGAAGTCAAAGCAAAAGTCAAACTTATGCGACTTTCGGCTCCGAACCGGTTCAATATAGTAAATGATCGATTCAAACGAGCGCAAACAGGTTTATATACTTATTATCATGTTTTATGATTGTCAAAACAGGTTCCATAACATATACATTACAGATTATGCATAAATCGCTAAAATAGCTTTCTGTTGACTTTTTAACCGCACGTTTGACTCGACATTTGACATAGTTAGAGTGGTGATCAAGGGGAACCATTTTAGAGGTTTATTACCCACATAAATACCAACTCATAACCACTTTTGATTCGTCATAAGACTGAACCATTACTGATTTGTTGTAAAGTCAAACTGTAGTTACGACGGTTTGGTTCTTAGCCAAATACTAAGCAAATGTGGAACCACAAAGGTTGAATTACTTACAGAAGCTTAAGAGAAGACTTAAGAACACAGGGAAATGCTTTAGAGCTCTTGGAATGATCAGATGAGTGAGTTTTGAATGTGATGAATGTTGTGAGCACAATGGTGCTATTTATAGCCAAGAACAAGGCCTAAAATCATTACACAACATGCTACTACTGATCATGATGATGGGTAGGTGTCCCCTGAGTGATATGGGTCAATTGTAGGGTGCCCATGCCTCATTGATTGAGGTTTGATCGTTCAAATGGTCCAAAGGCCAAGTAGTTACAACAATTCTGCATCTGGGCACTTTACGCGACCCGCATGGGAGTTCCCATCCACTTTAACGCGGGTCGCCTAAAGTTTAAATATTAGGCGTGTTATTTAGGAGGCTCGCGGCCCGCTTACACTTAAGCCTAACCTTCACGCGGGTCGCGAGAGGTTAAGATTTCAGAATTTTTAAATCTTTTGTTATGATTACAGAATCTGGCCATTAATAACGAAATCTTTCGTAATGATTTACCTGACCTTTCGGTTTTTGAAGGGGTAACTTTGCGGTTTGGCCCTTGGTTATTTACCGATAGGGGCCTCGTGTTATTTACCCGCATTATTAAGTCCCCGGTTAGTTTATTAATTATTCAGAAAGCCTTAACTTTCATTATTGACGCTTTTAACCCTTCCTTTTACGAGTTCGATCGTAACTTTCTCGTTTCATATCGAAACTTCGCGAAATTCATATATATTATTTTAGTGAGTGTGTAATACTGTTACAAAGTCTTTGGAACGTTAAAGGGTCACTCAGAGGTATTATTAAACATGTTGACACAGTTAACCCCTGTAGTTTGTAATCTCTCACTTTCTTCCGCGTTTTGTTTTTGTACGATCTATAATTTATTCGTTTGAAGGTTTAAGCATTATTTAGGGATACTATACAGTATATTTACCCTTGTTGACATTTATAACCCTCGAATTTATATACTTTCAAGGTTTGTCAAAATTAGTCCTTTATTTATTATAGATGCCACGTGTAAACAAATGACACGTGTTAACACATCATTGGACACAAAAATTCGAGGTGTTACAACGGAGAGTTAGACGAAGATGTTTACATGAAACAACCTGAAGGCTTTAAACCTGAAGGTCAGGAGCATCTAGTCTGTAAGTTGAAGAAATCCATTTATGGGTTAAAACAAGCATCACGTCAATGGTACCTCAAGTTTGATGAAGTCATGAAGAGGCAAGGTTTTATGAAGAATCAAGTTGATCAATGCACCTACCTCAAGATGAGTGGGAGTAACTTTACTATACTTGTCCTTTACGTAGACGATATTCTATTGGCAAGTAATAGTTTAGACATGTTGCATGAGTCGAAGCGATTACTCTCGCATAACTTCGACATGAAGGATCTCGGAGATGCTTCTTACGTCATTGGCATCGAAATTCACCGAGATAGACACAAAGGGATCTTAGGATTGTCTCAGAAGACTTACATAGATCGTGTCCTTACACGTTACAACATGCAACAGTGCAAACCCTCCGTCGCTCCAGTAGTTAAGGAAGATGTTTTCGGTTCATTCAAGTGTCCGACAACAGAGGTTGAAAAGGAGCAAATGAGCCAGATACCTTACGCGTCAGTATTCGGGAGCCTGATGTATGCTCAAGTCTGTACTCGCCCAGATATCGCTTATATTACTGGAATGCTAGGCCGTTATCAGACTAATCCTGGTCTATATCACTGGAAAGCATCTAAGAAGGTCCTTAGATATCTGACGTGATGTCGTGGTCACAATCAAATTTAATCCAATCACAACTAAGTAGCTAGTGGTAAGTGGGTATCGAACACAGGGAGTTTGTGGAATATGTGTTATTTGGAAGATTATATCTAAGTAACTAAATTAATCTAATTGCAAGAAAAGTAAAATTCAAGAGTTGTTTGGATTGGTTTCTTTTTAAAACTACAATTACTAATTAATTTGCAAAATGGAAATTTGGATTGTAAACAATTGAGAGACAAATGACTATCTTGAGTTTCCGGTTTGGTTCGACGTCTGTGTTAATATTTCACTAGAAAGAACTACATAGACATAGTTCATGTATAATCAATTGCAGTGATGAAAGGGGACTAAGTAATCAGATTCCGAGAACGTGAGGTTATCACCCGATGATCAATCAACCCTTACCCAAACCTAACTATACCCATGATATCTCGATTGCCAACGGCACCAAGAACGTATGGTTTCTAATTAGTTCAACATAAGAATCAACAAGTTACTAACAATCAATCATACACCGTAACAATCAATTCAAATAAAAAGCAATTGTTATTCTAGAAATATGAAATGAAAACACATAGTCTTACTCAAACCTTCAACACAAGATAATCACCCAAGTATCTAGCCACTCATGGCTTTAGCTAACATAATGCAAGAAAATGGAAAAATATTGTTCACCAACAAAAACTAGATAAAGATTTAGTGAAAAGATAGTTCCAAGATCTGTTTCTTCACTCCCAAATGCTCTTCATATACTTCCCAACTCGTTCTAGCCAAGTAGTAACCGAAATTGCATGATTAGGCATCATAAATCTCCATAAAATGGCCAATAAATGCGAAGGTTACAAGATGGGATCAGTCGAAGCCGTAAGCTACGGCACCTGCCGTAGCTTACGGCGGTCAGCAAGGTGCACAAGTCAACTAGGAGCCGTAAGCTACGGCTCCCAGCCGTAGCTTACGGTTGGCAGTGAATCTTTACGCCAAGTTGCTCCTGTCTTACGGCAGATCATTTTGGCATTGGATGGGAGCCGTAAGCTACGGCCTGGTGGCGTAGCTTACGGCGCTGAGCTTGCTTCTTTTCCATGACTTCTCCATCTTTCCATTCTTTCGCTCTTTTTAAGTCCCGCAACTTCTAGTATCCATCCGTGCCTCCTAAAACCCACCTTTTGAGCACTTTAGCACCTGCATAACCCAACACAAAGTGGTTATCTAATCCAAGCAATTAACCGAATAAAGTGTAGAATATGCGTTATATTAAACCTTTTAAGGGTTGTCCTACGGACCACCCGTCACATCCCTACACTTACCCGTTGCTTGTCCCAAGCAACCACTTCACAAACTATTTTTAACCATAAGCGACCAATCGTGCGAACCAAACTAAAGTGTCGTCCTTTTACTTACTTTCTATCATACCATAAAACACACCCCTCACAAAAACTCTCGGCGATAAGAAAAATTAGCATACTATGCTAAACCACTCAATGCGTACATGTGTGTGTGTGCGACAATAAACTTGTATGAGAATCAAGTTTACTCCTAACAAATATTTAACATGCTTATGAATCAAGGGAACTTACGGTTATAACGGGGCTAGGTGCAAGGGTAGGAAAGGGAATATATATGTAGTAGCGAAGGACCTAACCCGGTCTTTTATTACACAATGAAACAAACAATAAACATGACATAACTTCTATATACAAGACAACTCAACATCACTTTTTTTTTCTTTTTCATTGCTTTTTTTTATATATTCAACATAACACCATAACATATCTACATACTACTAAAACAACTACTAACACTATAAGACCGGGTTAAGTCGGGTAAATTTTTGGGAAACTAGCTAAGGGGAAACAAATGATCGGCTTTTAGGCACAAAATGGGCAACTAAATGTCCAAACCCCCGCCCCTCTCGCAACCATGCTCATATATATAATTAATGAGGTCCAACCCACCAATCCCGCACTCTCACACATCTAGACGAGGCTTCCTAAAAATCCCTTATCATTTCCAAAAGCATGCTAACTCTAGGATTTAGCAAGTATTCACACACAAGTTCTATTAACACACTACACACACTGCCACTCAAGCAAAGAATTAACTCTCATATGTGATTCAATTCTCACCAAGAAAAAGCTAAGAACGGGTGTCGGTGTGTTAAATGGTACAATATCAAGTTTTCAAATTTTTACACTTTTCGCTTGGATTTGCAAAAATTTTTTAATTTCTCAAAAATTTCCCCCATCCCCACACTTGGGATACATTGTCCCAATGTATGGTTTTGAGGGAAAGATCGCTTTCAACAAAAACACCCACAATTGCTTTGCATCTTGAACCCCATTTTTTTTTTCTTTCTAAAAACACCACCAACTTTCACAACCCAACAAACACATCAACATCAAAACACCACCCTACCTCCCAACCATAAACTAAAGCAAACAACTAACTATCAATATTTCAAAGCTAAAGAACACAACAAGACTAAGGAAAGAGTACATCGACCTGGTGAAGTTTGATATAACAAATGTTGTAGAAAATCTGACTTCCTCTCACTACCTTCACACCAATCTCCGCACATCTTCCCCACACTTGAGTGTTACCATGGCCCTGAAACATAGAAAAATAAAAATAGCAAGATCAATATAAAACCCCGGGTTGCCTCTCGAGCAGCGCTAAGTTTCGAGTCTTCAGCCAGACCATGCCACCCTCATTTAAGGTGGCTCAAAGAATCGGTTCCTGCCATCTCCATCACTTCCTTGTGCTATTGGGAAAAATGCATCCATCTTATTTTGACTCAGTGGGTAATCAAATACGCTCTTGCTTGAACCCATATGCTTTTCCTCACGGTCCGGTGGGTGCTTTTTTCTCATTCTTTGAAACACGTTTTTCATACAAACACTAGACTCACCACCCTTCCCCTCAATGGACTCATAACTAATCACTTTAGTTTGAACATCAAAAGACAACTTACGGTTCTTTTCGGTCATGGTAATAATCTCGTCTCTACAATTAATTTGCGCATTTGTCGTGTATAGAAACGGTCGACCTAAAATTACCCTTTGTTGTGATGCCATGTTGGTAGAAGCATAGTCCAAAACTAGGAAATCCACCGGGTATTCAAACTCTCCCAACTGAATCTTAACATTCCTAACCATTCCCCGTGGACGCTTCCAACTCTCATCCGCCAAGCTCACCATAGTGTCTATATCTTCAAGCGGACCAAAGTCGTACATATCGTATAGATCGCTTGGTAGCACACTCATGCTTGCCCCGTAGTCCAACAATGCGTGAGGGATTTTTAATTTTCCCACGCGGATAGGCACGATTGGCACTCCATATTCTTTATCATTCTCGACTTCGGCATCTTTTTCCAAACCTGCATTCACTTGACACGAAGAAGTTAGCAATTTTTCATTAAATTCGGTATTAGGAACGGTGCTTACCACATTGATATTAACGCTTTTTATGTTCTTAGGATTTGTCACCGTATCACTTGGTAACTGGCCTTTTGCTTTTTTTCAAAATCGCCATTTCACTCGCAAGTTGACCCATTTGAGTAGTCAAAGTTTGAATAGCTTTATCACGGGCCTCGTCCTTTTGCATCCGAACCTCATCACGTTGATTCATTCGTTGCATTTCAACTTGCATCGCTTTCAACATCTCCATCACTTCATTTCCACCCGAAGAGCTTTGACCCGTTTGATATTGCCTTTGAAATCCTTGGTTTCCTTGGAAATTCGGGTTAGCTTGATTTGAAGGGTTCCCATACCGAAAGTTTGGGTGGTTTCTCAACCCGGGGTGGTAAGTGTTAGAATTCATATTATGGTTTCTACCACCCCATCCTTGACCTTGCACAGCATGAACCTCTTCATATTGCCCATCACCTCCTTGGCAATTATCAGCCGCATGACCTATTTCATTGCAAATAGTACAAATATCATAAATTTGATTAGTAGTTTGAACATTACCATCGTCAACTGCATGAACTTGCGATCTCGTGACAGCCGGTCGTGCTCTCCTTGATGCTTGGGCTTTCCTCTTTGAGGTAATGGCCATTTGTTCCAAGAACTCCCAATCCTCATCTTCATAATTTGTGCCAAAAGTCCCATTTGTGATGGACATTAGATCACGTGCATCCTCGGCACACAACCCCTCGTGGAAGGCATTCATCAACTCCCAAAGTTCAATCCCATGATGAGGACAATTTTTGATCATCATATTAAAACGCTCGAAGGCTTCATGGAACATTTCGCCTTGTTGTTGTTGGAAACTCCTCAACCCCTTCCTAGCATCATTGGTCTTTTGGGCGATATAAAACTCGTCTAGGAAAATTTGTTGCATTTTCGCCCAAGTATAAATAGATGCCTAAGGCAAAGTGTAGAACCACTTCTTTGCCTTGTCCTCCAAAGAAAATTGAAATAATACCAACTTGATATCATCGGCCGAAAAACCTTGACTCCAAAAAGTATTGCAAATTGAGTCATATGCCTCCAAATGGAAATAAGGCTCCTCCGTTGCTAGCCCCTTGTATTTCGGCAAACTTTGTAAAGAATTGGTTCTTACTTCAAAAGTTCTCCCTTGGTTGTTATGAGGAATAACCACCGGTGAAGGATTGTGAGTAATCACCAGCCTAAAATGCGCTTCAATACCCCTCGCATTTTCTCTAAGATGCCTCCTTGGCACACCAAATCGACCTCGTGGACGAACTTGACCCATTGGTCTTTGTATAGGCCCTTGTGGTGCATTTGGTTGTTGAACTTGTTGTTGTGGCACCGGTGGGTGTTGAATTGGCCTTTGGAATGGCGGTTGCACATGTTGTGGTCGAACTTGTTGCAAAGGAACCGGACGTTGCAATTGCGGCCCTTGTGGCCTTGACCTAATATGTTGAGGTATGAGTTATTGTTGTTGCACCTCACCAACATTTGGAATTACTTGCACTTGGCCTTGCATATAACCATATTCCCCTTGCTCTCCATCACCCCCATAAACGTATCCGTCTTCATCAAAACCTTCAAACTCCTCATAACCTTCATCATACCCATCTCCTTGAATTCCCGACAATTGCCCAAATGGAAGAGTCGAGTATTGGAAACCCGATTGATTTGATGGTCGAAACGGTGAGGCATGAACAATCGTTGAATTTGGTCCTATAGTATGACCTGAATATGATGGACCCGCACCCGGGAAAAAATGGGATAATGGTGGTATAGTAGTGGAAGGGTTAAATGTGATGGTTGGTTCTTCTTGTGTAGTAATGGGCTGTGTGGTGTTGGTTGATGTGACATTTTGAAGTATGGTGGGTTCGGTAGTATTTGGTGGAATGGTGGTGTTTGGTGAAGGTTGAGTGGATGTTGGTATAAATGATGAAGTGGATTCACCCGTAGTGGGTGGTGGTGGTGGTGGATCCATGTATCGAAGTGGTGTAATTGGTGTTGTTGGTGAACTGCTGATTGTATTTTCCCTTAACAAAATTCGGTTTGCTCGCAAAGTTCGCTCGATTTCTGGATCAAACGCCAATGGTGATAGCTTGTGAGAGCTCCTAGTACGCATGCACCTGTCAATACCTGCACACTAACACACCCAGCGTAAACCAGAAAAATAACAAACTCAAAACAAGAATAAAAAATAACACACGTTGCGCACTACTCCCCGGCAACGGCGCCAAAATTTGACGTGATGTCGTGGTCACAATCAAATTTAATCCAATCACAACGAAGTAACTAGTGGTAAGTGGGTATCGAACACAGGGAGTTTGTGGAATATGTGTTATTTGGAAGATTATATCTAAGTAACTAAATTAATCTAATTGCAAGAAAAGTAAAATTCAAGAGTTGTTTGGATTGGTTTCTTTTTAAAACTACAATTACTAATTAATTTGCAAAATGGAAATTTGGATTGTAAACAATTGAGAGACAAATGACTATCTTGAGTTTCCGGTTTGGTTCGACGTCTGTGTTAATATTTCACTAGAAAGAACTACATAGACATAGTTCATGTATAATCAATTGCAGTGATGAAAGGGGACTAAGTACTCAGATTCCGAGAACGTGAGGTTATCACCCGATGATCAATCAACCCTTACCCAAACCTAACTATACCCATGATATCTCGATTGCCAACGGCACCAAGAACGTATGGTTTCTAATTAGTTCAACATAAGAATCAACAAGTTACTAACAATCAATCATACACCATAACAATCAATTCAAATAAAAAGCAATTGTTATTCTAGAAATATGAAATGAAAACACATAGTCTTACTCAAACCTTCAACACAAGATAATCACCCAAGTATCTAGCCACTCATGGCTTTAGCTAACATAATGCAAGAAAATGGAAAAATATTGTTCACCAACAAAAACTAGATAAAGATTTAGTGAAAAGATAGTTCCAAGATCTGTTTCTTCACTCCCAAATGCTCTTCATATACTTCCCAACTCGTTCTAGCCAAGTAGTAACCGAAATTGCATGATTAGGCATCATAAATCTCCATAAAATGGCCAATAAATGCGAAGGTTACAAGATGGGATCAGTCGGAGCCGTAAGCTACGGCAGGTCAGCAAGGTGCACAAGTCAACTAGGAGCCGTAAGCTACGGCTCCCAGCCGTAGCTTACGGTTGGCAGTGAATCTTTACGCCAAGTTGCTCCTGTCTTACGGCAGATCATTTTGGCATTGGATGGGAGCCGTAAGCTACGGCCTGGTGGCGTAGCTTACGGCGCTGAGCTTGCTTCTTTTCCATGACTTCTCCATCTTCCCATTCTTTCGCTCTTTTTAAGTCCCGCAACTTCTAGTATCCATCCGTGCCTCCTAAAACCCACCTTTTGAGCACTTTAGCACCTGCATAACCCAACACAAAGTGGTTATCTAATCCAAGCAATTAACCGAATAAAGTGTAGAATATGCGTTGTATTAAACCTTTTAAGGGTTGTCCTATGGACCACCCGTCAATATCTGCAAGGGATGAAAGACTATAAACTGACTTATAGAAGAAGTGATCACTAAGAAGTGGTAGGTTATTCTGATTCTGACTTTGCTAAATGCAAAGATGACAAGAAATCCACTTCAGGCTACATCTTTATGTTAGTAGGCGGACCTATCTCATGGAAGAGTCATAAACAACAGTTAACTACGACTTCCACAAAGATGGCAGAATACATAGCTGTTTACAACGCAACCTGTCATGGAATGTTGCTTAGAAATCTGATCACTGGACTCAAAATCGTTAATTCCATTTCTAGACCATTGAAGCTTTACTGTGATAACTCAGCTGCCGTTAGTTTCTCGAACAGTAACAGTTCGACTGGAGCTGGTTTATATCTCGATACAAAATATTTGTTCGTACGTGAACGAGTTGAGGAAAATAATCTTTGTATTGAGTATATTAGTACTAAAGATATGCTTGCGGATCCGATGACTAAAGGTCTCCCACCTAAAGTTTTCGAAGAACATGTATCGAATATGGGACTTACCAAAGACCTTATTTAATGGCATATTGTACTAGCTTATGTTTTAATTAATAAAATTTCCTCAGTTTGATTTTGTATGTCTCTAACATATGTTCTGTCGGTGTAATGACATATAGACAAATATAAATACAAATCAGACGCTAAAGGGCTTATAAGTATTTTGATCATAACTATTAGGTTTTAAATTGAGGCTATAGTATGATTAATGGGGGTCCTGAGTCGAATGATGATTCAACGGCTGTATTTCTCTGCTATAGTTCTTGGTTTAAGGCTAAAATGAGTGTTAACTCCTGGCCAGGCTCATCTAATACTCATGATAAATAAATGATTACTCGGCTAAGTGGGAGAATGTGAGATTAAATATATTATTAATATAATATTTAATCTTTTAGCCATTATAATCATTTATATTATATTGGATCAAAATATATTAATAACATATTAATAATTAGTTGGTAATTGTTGATGGACCATATTACCCTTATTAACTAATTAGGTTTTCTCTTGGGTGTATATATAAGGAGATTATTAGAGAGTTTAAGGGTTACACAATTTAGTGAATCAATCAACCCTCATAACATCAAATCGGCTCTCTCTCTCCCAACCGAAACCTCCCTTGTTTCGGTTCATCACCATCATAACTTTACACCCTAAGGAGGAACCAGATCATCCTGACAAGTATGTCGAACTCAATGGCTGCATCTCTGACTGGATTCTCTGCTGGCCTGTCTGCTGTAACAGGTATGTAATTCATGTTTTCCATAATGTTTAAACAGAACTGATCAACACATGAGTCCCATCATTTACTCATTCTTTCTAGTTCTTGAAGAAAAACACCACCCAAAAAATGGGTATAAAAAACATGTTCTACAATAAGGAAAACATGAAAAAATAGCTTATTGAAGATGCCAACTAGTGGAGCATGCACATCCTCAAAATATGGGAACGTGAGTAGTAGTCGTTTAGCCAAGCATATTTAATTCTTGTATTGTTTTGCATTTGGAAAAAAATATCAGAAAATTGCCCCAAACATAGTCACTTTTTCTCTACAACTTCTCTTGGAGGAGATTAGCCTTCTCTACAGGCTTTTTGGTGCTTTCATTCATCCCAACCAACCATGCCTCCCTGTAAAGACCCGATGATCCCCTCCAAATCCTGGGTTACCCATAACACCATTACTACCGCTTAATCAATCTGAGGCTCGTGCAAATGCCCAAGTTGGAGCTCTTCAAGCTTTAATGAAATAGCAAACCGAAACCAACAACCGGCTACTCACCATCCTCTATAAGGAAAAAGTACCTTCCAAATCCCTTATTTTCCCATCATTCTCTATTCGTCTGACCATCGCCCACCCAATAACCTTCCCATGTTCAATGGTTCAAATCCGTTGGATTGGATCTTCCAAGCCGACAACTACTTTACCTACTACCGCAATCCCGATGACTAGCGATTGTACCTAACTGTTTTCTACTTTATCAGCGAGGTCTTGAGCTGGTACAAGTATCTCAATAACAACGGTCTCTTGGGCACATGGCCAGATATCGTACAAGCTCTTGAACTTCAGTTCGGACCCTCATTCAGACTATGAAAACCATCAAGCGACATTTTTCAAACTAAAACAAAAGCGGAATTCAAAAAACTTTGCAATTGTATTGTGGGGTTATCGAGTGAGGGTTGAGATCCTGTACAAACAGTGCTAATTATAAGAACCGTAAGAACAGATCTGAACCATTGTTAATTTAAATCAAGGGTTGATATTGATTATAAATAAAACTCTTATAATTAAAAATTACTACTAACAAATTAGGGGTAATTTTGTAAAATTGCTAGTCATTTGACCATTTTCTATTAAATACAAATTCCACCAAGGTTTTTTAAACTAAAATAACTTTTATATACTTCATTATTTTTTTAAAAAATATATACCATAAAATCAAGTATTTTTTTATCTTTAATATGAGTACCATATTGCTATACCTTTTTGTATTTATAAAAGTGTTTTTTAAAAAAAGTTAACAAAAGGTGTTTTATATTTGTGCTAATAAGGTGCTGATTATGTGTTAATTACAAAATAATACAAACAAACACCAAAAGTAGATATAATCAGCACATCTGGTGTGCTGATAATGGAGAACGATTGAAGATGTTGTGCTAATGTCGTTTATGTTGATAATGGAGAACGATTCGAGGACGATGTGCTGATAATGAAGAACGATTAATGATGTTGTGCTAATTATATAGTGTTGTGCTGATTATATTTTTTGTAATTATTTTTAATTAGTTATAAATAAATATGGTCAAAAAGTCTAAATTACCCCTAAACTAATTTTTTATTGATGGACACTTGTCAATTATGTATTGGTTCTTATGGTTCTTACAAACTTAAGTGTTTGTATTTGATCCCATTCCTATCGAGTGAAGTGAAGTGTTGCTAAACTGTTACCTCTCGGGCATGAAACAAGACATTCAAGCGGAACTTGCCACTATCAAACCTACTTCCCTTCAGCAACCTATGGTTTATCTTAACGTGTCTAATTAGAATAAAAATAAGGAGTATGTCTAATTATATTCTAGACCACGAAGTTTAATTCGGTGAAGAGCTAAAACGAAATTATATTTTCACTTTTAGATCTTCATTACTCATCAGTTTTGATTACAAACAATTTTGGTTTTATCGGTTAATAAATGCTATCAAGCCAGGCACCTCCACTACTCCACAACATGGGCTTTTTAATATAAACCGGGTTCAATGGAATTTCGATGTACAACACCAACACTGACACTCCTTGTTTCGCACCGCCTTCACATCGCCTTAGAGCACAAATCTGACATGGCCGCTGTCGCTTCTTTGGTGACTTGTGGTGGCGTTATTTCAATTGGAACTCCTTCGAAGTCCTCCTATATGATGTTGTTATAGGGAAAATCACCACATTAGCCTTGTTAACCACCTTAGTTAACAATTTAAACTTTGACTATCCTAAATTACCAAAATGGTAATTAACCACTCTCCTGCGCCATATGGTGCAGCACGTACACTTCTCCTGTGCTACTGACTCTTCGTTTTCCTCAACCCTGCACTACGCACTGCGCTGCACCAAACACCCCATGCGCCATGCTCTCCTGCGCCATTATCAAACTGCAAAACCTTTTTCCTGCGCCACATGTTCTTGCGCTACCATTTCCTCTTGCGCCATTTAGTCACATGTCATATTCTGGTTAAGTGGTAATTTAAAGGGGGAGAGATGGTGTAAAGAGAGAGAAAAAGACCTTATGTAAAGAAACATGTACCTTGGCTACAGTAGCCATTTGTGAGTGAAAATAATTTTCATAGTTAATATTAGGGATGAGCTTAGTATCAATACCGGTACGAGATCGGTAGTTAAAGGCAAAATTCGGTAAATACTAGTATCGTACTGAAAGTACCGGTATTAAAAATGTCAAATAGTTGATACCGATTTGGTATCGAAAATAATTCGGTACCGATACTTGGTACTAAACACTCATCCCTACTTAATATAGAATAAATGAAATAGACACTAAAAAGTCTATTTCTTCTGTCACAAATAGACACTAATCCTTTAACATTAGGGTTCCATTTGCTACTTAAAAGTTTTTTTTGCGCAAACACTACAATCTTAAATTAATTTTAAACTTTTTAAATTCTCCGACACCATAACAAAAACATATTTCCCGAACGCGTTGAAAACATCCTACTGGCACTCATCAACTACCCTCTCTGACTTCCTCAAAGAGACATCCTTTTAGTTTAATGATCATATAGAGTCAACCATGAAGACCTTGCTAATTTAAATAATATTGTTACAACCTGTATTATGTGTTAAAATAATGTAGGCGATTGCTATATAAAGGTTGTAATCAAACCACTTTAACACACAAATACAAGTCTTTGTTTTCTAAAGCAAGTGATCTTAATATGGGAAGCCTTAGGGTGTTGAGGCATTGGCCTCAACTTATGTACGCTTTTGTTTTATTAGCCACCATCGTTGTAGCCGATAAGCCTTATGGGTATAACTCTCCACAGTCTAAAGGGTGGAAATTGCCACCGCTGAAGCATACTTTGCCAAAGTCAAAATATGTTTACAAGTCTCCACCACCACCGGTAAAACACACATGGTCACATCTACCCTATCTTCACAAGTCTCCTCCACCATCTTATATTTACAAGTCTCCACCTCCTCTATACGTTTATAAGTCTCCACCCCCACCTTCGCCTTCCCCACCTCCTCCGTACGTCTACAAGTCTCCACCCCCACCGTCGCCTTCCCCACCTCCTCCGTACGTCTACAAGTCTCCACCACCACCGTCGCCATCCCCACCACCTCTATACGTTTACAAGTCTCCATCACCACCCTCACCTTCCCCACCGCCTCCATATGCTTACAACAAGTCTCCACCCCAACCGTCGCCTTCCCCACCTCCTCCATACATCTACAAGTCTCCACCACCACCGTCGCCTTCCCCACCACCTCCATACGTTTACAAGTCTCCACCACCACCATCACCATCCCCACCACCTCCATACGTATACAAATCTCCACCCCCACCCCCACCATCACCATCCCCACCACCTCCATACGTATACAAATCTCCACCCCCACCATCACCATCCCACCACCTCCATACGTTTACAAGTCTCCACCACCACCCTCACCTTCCCCACCGCCTCCATACGCTTACAAGTCTCCGCCTCCTCCATCACCATCTCCACCACCCCCTTATGTCTACAAGTCTCCACCTCCTCCGTCACCATCTCCACCCCCTCCATATGTGTATAAGTCTCCACCACCTCCATCACCATCTCCACCACCCCCGTATGTGTACAAGTCTCCACCTCTTCCGTCACCATCTCCACCCCCTCCATATGTGTATAAGTCTCCACCACCTCCATCGCCTTCCCCACCACCCCCGTATGTGTACAAATCTCCACCCTCACCATCACCTTCCCCACCACCTCCATACGTTTACAAATCTCCACCACCCCCTTATATTTACAAGTCTCCACCCCCTCCATCACCATCTCCACCAGCTCCATATATGTATAAATCTCCTCCCCCACCATCTCCATCCACACCACGTCCGTATGTGTACAAGTCTCCTCACATGCCATCTCCATCTCTTCCACACCATCCATATTACTACAAATCACCACCTCCACCATCAAAGTCACCCCTCCTCCAGCTTACTACTACAAGTCGCCACCACCACCAAGACATTATTAAAGCATTAAGGTATTCAAACAATAAGATTGAAGCACAGTTCAGTTGGCGTTACCATCAAAATGTTTGTATTCAATTCAACGTTTTTTTTTCTTCTGCCATTACTTCTTAATCAATTGTATTTTTGTGAGTTAACACAGTCTCAACATGTAATGACATTTATCAACTTTTGTATTTGTAATCTTTGTGTATTATTCTTTTTTATCTATCAATAAAAACAAATAATTGGTAATTATCACGTTTTCTCATTTTTGACATAATATTCTTATCCGTAGTCTTTCCTTCTGTTACCTAGATAACATAGGCAAATATATGTATCGGTAAAAGTAGAAATGGAATTAAAATAGTAATTCAATCCCCTCATGGATTTTCACTTTCCTTCACTAGTGTGAAGGAATTATAAACAATCCAATGGAATGTGAATTATCAACAATCCAATCGAATGTGGGAAGATTACTAAAAAACGTTACAATTTCTTCCTCTTCTTCAACCTCAAACTTCGGTTCGTCCAAAACCGATACGACCGGATCAGCAATGAAAACCAACATAAATCTACAAATGGGTTTTATCATCGATGGGAACCAATAAATTAATAGAAACTTTGAAATGATTCTAAAAAACAATGAAAAACAAAACAAAAACAAAATATATTCTAGACTACCAAGTTATGTCTTTTAATATAAGATATTAATATAATGTACTTGTATTGTAACCATCTTAAGGCCACTCGGGGCGGTAGCGTGATGGCCCTTCATCACGCGTGAAAAAGGAACGGAACACCGCCACCGCTAAACCCACCACGCGTTGAACTTTTGAATTTATACCGTTGCCAAATGTTGAGGACGAGGAAGAGGAAGAGGAAGAAGAAGCGGAGGAAGAGGAAGAGGAAGAAGAACAAAATGTTGAGGTTCAAGAAATCGCTCCAATCGGCCGACAACCTTGGACGAGCGAGGAGGAGGTGTCGTTGACGAAGGCGTATTTGCACATCTCGGAGAGTAAGAAACACGGAACGAGCAACGAAAGGATGCGTTCTGGAGACGGGTGATTAATCATTTTAGGCAACTTCCCGGTGCAAGGATACGAAACATGGACCAAATGACGTCGAAGTGGACGGATTTGAACGGGAAAATTAGCAAGTTCAACGCTTGTTTCATTCAAAAGGTATGTTTTTTATTAAAGTTAAAAAAAAAACAGTTTAAAAAAACAGTATTAATTTAAAAAACAGTTTTTTAAAAAAAAAACAGTTTTAATTTAAAAACAGTTTTTATAAAAAAAAAACAGTTTAAAAAAAAACAGTTTTAATATAAAAACAGTTTTATAAAAAAAACAGTTTTAATAAAAAAACAGTTTTTAAAAACAGTTTTTAAAAAAAAAACAGTTTTTATAACATTTTATATTTTTTGTAGAACTGAAACCCACAAAGTGGGGCGAGCGAGGCGACGATCATGCAACAAGCCACCGCAGAGTATTGCCGAATGTACAAAAAGAGAACTTTTTCACACGTGGCGGCATGGGAAGTTGCGAGACATCACCCGAAGTGGGTCCCCGTTGAGTTGGTTGACACGCATGGTCCTACGGCTCCAAAAAAACGAGGCGGTTCGAAAAGATCAAAGACATCCGAGTCGGGGAACTTCACGACTTCCGCGTCGGATAACTTGCCCCAAATGAACTTAAACGACGACCCTCTTGACGAACCCGATCAACCCCTTGACGAGCCCGTTGAGGAAGATACACCCACAAGGCCACGACGCAGACGAGGTGGTGAATCGTCAAGCAAAGGGAAGGAGGCGGTGGCGGAGTCGATCTTTAGAATCGAAGAGGAGAAAATGACCCAATTCAAGAAGGCCGAAAAAAGAAAAGAAACAATGATGTCCCTAAAAGTTGAACGGGAGCAGGCGTACAAGGAACACTTGAAAACGATTGAAAGACAAAATGATTTAAAAATCTTGTGTGAAAACCACGCGCATCTCGACGAACCGTTCAAGTCAGTTGTCATTCAACAAAAGCGCGCGATTTGCGCAAAGTGGGGTTGGGAGATGCCACCGGTTTAGTTTTTTTTTTATTTGGTTATGTAATTTATTTTTAAAGTTTAATGAAATTTATAATTTAGTGTTTTATTTTTAATTTCTAATTTTAAAATGAAAATTAAAAAATTGGGAGTGATAGAATTCCATCACTAGTGATTCCACCCCTCCTACATTTCTATCACTAGTGATAAAAATTTGGTTGATGACATGTCATGATTTGATTGGAGAGTGAGAGTGATAGAATCCATCACTAGTGAACCAACCCTAGTCCCTTATATTGGTACATCAAAGTTAAGGTGTTAATCCCAAACTATGATTTCTTGCGGTTGCATTGAAAGAACCTACAAAGCTGAGTATTCCACTTTTATATGTGGAAAAAAGTGGTGTGTAAATGTAATGCGAACTAAATTTATGTTTAGTGCTTGAAAGTTGAGGCTTAAAAAATTGGCCTTCAATTTCAACCCATTATGTTGAATTTGTAAGTTAAAGGTCAACCTGTATCTTCAGCCATTTACATATACCCAATGATTATTCTTTAAAAGCAATCACAAAATGTTTTTAAATTCTAAACCCTAAACAATCTACGAAACCTAAAAATTAAACCTGGTGAACAACAATTCAACCCAATAAGAGAAACCTCTGGATCAACAAATTATTTAAAGAAGAAAAAATGCAAAGGTAAAAACTGAACCGGCTGGAAAGATTGTGAAGAGCACAAACGAAAAGAAACGATTACCAATTTTGATGTTAATGGTGGTCAAGTCTACGCAAAAAGGCGATTTGAAGTCGAGAGTTGATGTCGACGGCAAATGATTTCAAGTTGAGAGTTGATGTCGGTGGTGGAGAAGTCACCGCAGAGGAGCGATTTCTGGTGGAAAGAAATCGTCAGAACAATAACTAATTCATGTTACCCTACAACTCTAGAAGATATAGATGGAAAATATCAAATATAACTACTGCTTTTCCATGAACAACTAACAACATTAAAATGCCAAAGAAGCAGGTGATGTTAAATTACATGTGCAGGTTTGTCAAGAGTTCGTATTACAAATATGATCATATGTTTAAGTATTAATCTCACTGATCATGTTATATGTGAAAATTCACATTCAGCACCTCATAAATTAGAAGAGTCTGAATCAAGATCCTTTTTACAGATGTTACGGCTTGGCAAGTGGAAGTATAATCTTATACAATAATCCTCATTTGTAAAGGTCAAAAATCCATGACTTACGATACAAAAACTACGTTTGTTTTTTTCTTTCTCCTCTCCATACGTTTGTAACTCCAACATATGATGTATTGAAAGTGCTAACAATATGCTAAATTAAAAGGGAGTCATCAAATATTTCAAATTTAATGATCAAGGTGTAACAAAACAAACCCAAGCGATAAAATTAGTGGATAAGAGAACCATAGCCGTGAAAACTTACCTTATTTGCCTCAGTCCTCTTCTGTACCCATGGCCGTCAACCTGCTTTGATGCCGGCAACCACCATCACCGCCTTCAACTACATAATCCTAGTTTCTGCCGCAATAGTAGCACCGCCAACGCCGCCTGATTGAGCAAATCTGAAAACGTAAAAGGACGATGGGCTTGTGTTTTCAGCGGTATGTTGAAGACCGGCAGATGTCGGTCATGTGAAACTTGGGAACGGGAACTGTTCCTAAGGACTTTCAGCAATTGTTATTATACTAGAGAGAGGATGACCCGCCGCGGTGCGGCGGGGTATTTCAGTTCTGTTAGATTGCTAATGTTTAGTTACAGTAGCTACAATTTTTATATATGCAACAACATGGGCCATCGTTTAAGCATTTTTTATACCTTCTATAAAGGAATATCTAAAACAAAAAGGTTGTAATGCAAAAATTTGAAGGTGTAGGAGGATGTCTTGTACTCGTTTGTTCATAGTGAGTGCGCTTTGTCCTTTGAGTTTTATCTGCTTCACCTATTTCAAAAGAAAAATTGCTACCTATATGTAAGTGGATGGGATGAATTTTACTATTACTGCAGTTGTTTTATTACCTCATGCATCTCTTAAGCTAATCTTAAATTTATAATAATTCAACCTTGTAATATGGATTGGATATCCATTAAGGATCCTTAAAATGGAAAGAAACATGTGTAATCTACTGGTTTCCAAAGGCATCAAATAACCATGTGATACTTATGCCTAATTATTTAGTTAGTGTACATGTAGAACATTTTCATAAAAAAAGGTATAAACTTGTACCTGTCCGAATGGTTGTCCAAATGATTTTCCGAATTTATTAGCAAACAACTTGCTACTAACAAAAACGTTAAACGGAAGCACACATGTGAGTGTTTATATATGCACTTCCACACCCATAACAAAACTGAAGCACATGTATTTAAGCTGGTATGTTTGGCGACATTCGCTCAAGCAGTGGTCTTGTGTTTGAGCGCTCATGATGCTCGTTGTCTTCATTGTATCTGTCCACACTCGGAATAAAAATACCTGAAACAAAAGGAAATGCGGCATTGGCACCCATTATTCAATCAATACCCTTGTCTGTTTTAACATACCTATAAACCAAATTCCAACTGCCAAAAATAGTATTGAATTTAGGATCAAGTCGGACATCCTCCCACCGTTAATTCACATCACCAAACATATGAATTGAGACTGGAAAATGCCATAGATAATGGTCTCAAACTCGGCCTCACGGTATGCGGACACACAAAGTTTACAGGACCCACATTGGATTAGATGTACATGTTCAAGGGCACTTTTAGATATCATTGACAAAGATGAACAAAAATACAAACGAAATAATAATAGCTTTACATATGAAATAGAAAGAAAGCTATTCAGACCAGTTGTCCAGAAGCCGTCGACTTCTTGAGCAGTGGTCTTGTTTTTGAGCGCTCAACAGGATGCTCGATGTCTTCATTAAGAATGTCTAAGGTGAAGTGAAAGTGTTTCTATTGAGTTAGATCTGAAATATCACAGAAAGCATAAATAATTTTCAAATTTGGTACAAAATTTAGGAAAACTGTATATTAATTTCCAATCTCAGAAGTGTTATGCTTGTTAAAAATATGTTGGTTATGGCAATGTTGATATAGTAAGTAACGATGATATCTCGCCACATCATAACTCGAGCGGAAACACAAAGGGCTGCAGTACGCCATCCTCAAGTTCATATCCGCATAATCATCACAATTCATCAAGCACTATTGAATGATGTTATGCACTACTCAAATATACAATTTTTCTAAACTGCATAAGTATACCAGCTACCATATATATGCTGGTAGATCTGCTGGTGGGTCGCGATTAGTATGTCGTAGCTATTTCCCTAAACCTTAATAACAATGTCATAAACTTTGTTAATCAAAGGCCAATACCATAGATTTTTATTTGAAAATCAAGAAAAACAAAACCCAACCCAGCATTGCATATGTTTTGGTTCAAAAGAGGAAATGACAACAACATCTAGAAGCCAATAGGATATGAACCCAACATTCATTTTGAATGGAAAGTCAAAGAATCTACTGCACTCAAGTTCTTTTGATGGTGGGTTTAATGCCATCTTGAAATACACATACTCAAGCAAGTGAAAGTCGGACAACAGTAGGTCAAGCATGGTTAACGGAGAGGTATGGTCGAGATGGCATCAAACACCATCACGAACCACTACTGCTCCACTAACCATTGTTGCCGGATATTATCGCCTACTTCTGTTACTCCGTCAATAGTTGAGCGTCGCCGGAGAACACCACATCAAACGACATACATCAAATCGACCTAATAAGCTAATTCATCCAAAGAAATAGAGCAATGGATGTCAAGTCTAACCTCGTTCGTTAGAATACGTATTTCGTTTGGCTGGATTGGCTTCCAATGTCACGGAAGAACAACCATACTCGCCGCTATGGTTGTGTTTGCGGCGGAACCCTCGTCCTGCGGTTAGCGAGTTGTTGAAGCGTACACGCCGGATTGTGATGTCACCGCCGTTGCGCCACCGTCAATCCGCCGTAAAGATTGGTGGTCAGCCCATAACTCTCTCTCTCTCTTTACTGTATTATCTTTCTCTTATACTCCCGACTCTGAATCTTTCTCTTCTTTATTCAAAGGTAATGGCACAACCGTAATTAGCATTGTTTTTTTGTCCGGTGTATACACTGTAGCTAAGGACCCTACGCAAATTGTATATATCGTAATTAGCGTTGTTTTTTTGTCCAGTGTATACACTGTAGCTAAGGACCTACGCAAATTGTATATATAGTAATATAGTAATACATAATAAGTAGTTTCATGCACATGTTATTTAATTACTGTATGTATTAGAGTAGTGGAGCATGCACATCCTCAAATATGGGAACGTGAGTAGTAGTCGTTTAGCCAAGCATACTTAGGGCATGTTTGGCTAAGCTTATTAGAGGTAAAAAGGACTTTTGGGAAAAGGACTTTGGGAAAAGGACTTTTTGAAAAGGAGTTTAAAAAAAAAGTGTTTGGATTAGCTTATTGATATAAAATGATTAAAATGGCATTCTTTTAGATATAAGAAGGGTTATATTGGTAATTTCATTTTTGAAAAGTCACTTCTGGATCCAAAAGTCAGGAATTCTTGGCTTTTTCAAAACCTTCAATTCCTTCTTTGCTTTAAGCTATTTCAAAAAGGACTTATCCATTATCCAAACATAAAAATAGCTTATTGACTTATCAATAAGCTAATAAGCTAATAAGTCTGTTTGAGAAGCCCATCCAAACATGCCCTTAGTGTAGGTTCAGGTCCCACTTCACACACTCAATACAATGACGTAGAATTATATTATGTATGTAGTGAATACAATGCAGAGGAATAATGTTTCGAATGAAGGGGTACAATTGAAACCCAACTAACTGTAACCTATTTATAATAAACTAAGGGTCAATCTATTTGGACACCTTATCTGCCTATTTAGACACCCTTTGCCTCGTATAGGCCTATACGAGGCGTATAGGGTTACATCAAAATTAGTGCCTGACTCATGTCACTTCTGGTTTGACCCCTTCAAGACGCCTCGTAATAGGCCTATACTGGGGCGTATAGGACCCTTCGTAGAGGCCTCATATGTGACCCTTATATGCCTCGTATAGGCCTATACTGGGCGTCTTGAAGGGTTTTTCTTTTCTTTTTTTTTTTTAACAAACATTTATACAATATTAATCGTTTTAGCAAACTTTTATACAAAAACAAGTTTTTTTATTTTAAATAATTAATATTAGGATCCCTCGTTGGTTTTTTTTAGTTGAAAAATAGATGTTTTGGTAGGGTAATTTGATTGTTTTTTGAGGGTGGATGTTTTTTGAGTAAAAAAATGGTGTATAGTATAAGTCTAGTATAGGTCCCATATAGGTCTTGTTATAAGCCTAATAGGCCTAAACGGGGACCTAAAACCACACCTATAGTCCTATACGAGTGTTGTATCTTATCCAATAGTCTAATGTCCGTATTGTATTGTATCGTATCATATCATATCGTATAGTATAGTATAGTATAGTATAGTATAGTATAGTGTAGTATAAGTCTCGTATAGGTCTTGTATAAGCCTAATCGTGTTGTATTCGTATCGTATAGTATAGGTATAAGTCTCGTTATAGCTCTCGTATAGACCTATATGGGACCTATACGAGACTTATACTATACACTATACGATACAATACGATACCATACTATACGATACAATACGATACTATCGTATCATATAGTGTAGTATAGGTCCCTTATAGGTCTTGTATAGGCCTATCGACGTATACGGGCGTTGTATCGTATCGTATAGTGTATAGTATAAGGATGTGGTATCGTATCCTATAGTATCGTGTTGTATTGCATCGTATCGTATAGTATAGTGTAGTATAAGGGGCTGTTTGGTAGCCTCTGAATGGTCATTAAGAGGCTACCTCTTAATGGACCCATTAAGAATTTTACCAATGAGAAGGTAGAAGAATGTGACATGTGATGATTTACCATTCAGAGGTTACCTCTTAACCATTCAGACTTGAGGTTACCTCTTATTCATTCAGAGGTTTTAAACCATTAAGAGGTAGCATCTAAATGGTCATTAAGAGGCTACCAAACAGCCCCTAAGTCTCGTATAGGTCTTGTATAAGTCTATCGTGTTGTATTGTATCGTATAGTATAGTATAAGTCTCGTATAGGCATCGTATAATTAATATTAGTGTTATTATAATTAATATGAGTTTTTTATAATTAATATTAGTGTTATTGATATTAATATGAGTTTTTTTTATAATTAATATTAGTGTTATTATAATTAATATGAGTTTTTTTATAATTAATATTAGTGTTATTATAATTAATATGAGTGTTATTATAATTAATATGAGTTTTTTATAATTAATATGAGTTTTTTATAATTAATATTAGTGTTATTATAATTAATATGAGTTTTTATAGTTAATATTAGTGTTATTGATATTTAAAAAGAGAAAACAAAAAAAAAAAACCCTTCAAGATGCCCAGTATAGGGCTATACTAGGCGTCTATGTGGACCAAAAGACCATTATACCCCTGAATTAGGCCTATACTGGGGGCAATTCAGGGGTTTAATGGTCTTTTGGACCCTTGGTATAGCCCCAGTATAGCCCTATACTGGGGCGTCTATTTTTATTTTTTTTGTTTTTTCTTTTTAAATATTAAAAAAAGAAAACAAAAAAAATAATAATAGACGCCCAGTATAGGGCTATACTGGGCGTATACGAGGGGTCCAAAAGACCATTATAGCCCTGAATTAGGCCTATACTGGGGGCAATTCAGGGGTTTAATGGTCTTTTGGACCCTTCGTATAGCCCCAGTATAGCCCTATACTGGGCGTCTTGAAGGGTTTTTTTTTTTTTTTTTTTAACAAACATTTTATACAATATTAATCGTTTTAGCAAACTTTTATACAAAAACAATAAAACTTTTTTTAAAAAAACAACTCAAATTACCCCACCAAAACACCCATTTTTTACTCAAAAAACATCACCCTCCAAAAACAATCAAATTACCCTACCAAAACATCCATTTTTCAACTCAAAAAAAAAAAAAAAAAAACCAACGAGGGGTCCTAATATTAATTATTTAAAATAAAAAACTTGTTTTGTATAAAAGTTTTGCTAAAACGATTAATATTGTTAAAATGTTTGTTTAAAAAAAAAAAAAAAAAAACCTTATATACGCCTAGTATAGGCCTATACTAGGCATATAAGAGAGGCAAAAAAGACCAATTTACCCCAAGTATAGGCCTAAATCAGGGGCTAAATGGTCTTTTTTCCCCTAGACGCCCAGTATAGGCCTATACGAGGCGTATACGAGGCAAATAAGACAAAATATGACATAATCAGAGATTCTCTTGGAAATTGAAAAAAGCTATACGCCTCGTATAGGTCTATACGAGGCGTCTTGAAGGGTGTCCAAATAGACAATAAGGTGTGTAAATATGTAGACCCTAAACTAAACAAATAAAAGCACATGACAAATTAATTCAAACAACCAACGTAAAGCTGCATCCCATGATCTCTTTTCTCCAATTTACTTGGTCAGCAACCCCCTTTTTCTTTAATTAAACATGTGCAGTATATTCCCATTATTCTGATAAGATTCCGTTAAACAACTCTTGACCCGTTTGACTCGTAAACGAACCCGTGACCCGATAACGCACCGACCCATGTGACCCGCGAACCAAACCCAATTAAACCCAACAATCACCCCCTTAATTGGTGTTTGTTTACGCCTTCACCGCAGCACCGAATTACCTGGATTTCGAACCACCATGACATCTAACGGACACCCGATCTTCACCTCGATCACGTCCAATGTCTCGATTCAACCTGAATAGAAAAAACACCACGCTCGTAACATGTAACATGGCATCACGCTGGAAACGTTCACTAACATCTTGACTCATCACGGATCAACGATCTCTACCCGGTCACATCCGAGTCACCCGATTTGAACTCCAACGCCATAATGTCACCGTCGTGTTCTTCCTTTTTTTTTCAACAACCTTTTTCCGATCACCCTTGTTCAAGAGGCTCTCCACCGACAAAGAAAACAAGCCACCCGCTTCTTCCGTTTTCTTACGTTGCCAAACGAGACGAATCCAAAGCCACCTGCTTTGACGGATCCATTATGCCCGTTTTTCACGCACTATGCCGGTCTCCTCTTATCACGAAACAAGCCGATCAATGTAACCTTCTCACCATCTACTGTTGTCACCGGTTGTATACCAGTCGCGCAAACCCGCAACTAACAACCGAACAGCCCTGAACCCTCTTTTGATCACTATTAACAGCCCCGGAAAACAAGTGTTTTTCACCGGTCACCCCCGTCATCTTAACCGGCACGTCTACCACAACAACGACCTACCCTACCGAAAACACCATAACGCCTACGTCTTCTGCTGTATAACGATCCCGGACCCCTTTTTACGCCTGCCCTCCATCGACCGACACACCCGCCGGCGGCGGAGGCTTCCTCCGATACAAGCCCTAGGCTCTGATACCAAATATAGGTTCAGGTCCCACTTCACACACTCACACACACTCAATACAATCACATAGAATTATATTATGTATGTAGTGAATACAATGCAGAGGAATAATGTTTCGAATGAAGGGGTACAACTGAAAGCCAACTAACTGTAACCTATTTATAATAAACTAAACAAATAAAAGCACATGACAAATTAATTCAAACAACCAACGTAAAGCTGCATCCCATAATCTCTTTTCTCCAATTTACTTGGCCAGCAACCCCCTTTTTCTTTAATTAAACATGTGCAGTATATTCCCATTATTCTGATAAGATTCCGTTAAACAACTCTTGACCCGTTTGACTCGTAAACGAACCCGTGACCCGATAACGCACCGACCCATGTGACCCGCGAACCAAACCCGATTAAACCCAACACTTAGTTCTTGTATTGTTTTGCATTTGGAAAAAAAAAAATCAGAAAATTACCCTAAACATAGTCACTTTTTCTCTACAACTTCTCTTGGAGGAGATTATGTTGATTATATCTATAAACATGGGTCAAAAATAGAACCTAATCATATTTATTCAATCATAACATAAATATAGATACCAAGTTAGAGATACTTACTTGTAGGGATGATTATCTTTGGGAATAAAGATGAAGCCATGATTATCGTTATGGTACCTTGTGTTGATGGATCACACTAGAGAGAATTTTAGTATTTTTTAGTATTGGTGTTCTTCATCGAGTTGTTCATCTCTTATGATCAATATATATTTAACATCAAAATGAATGATGATCATGAATAGTGATCCGTTATGAAAACTCTTTACATTCTCTATTAAAGGTACCTAAAGGGAAATCATAATTGCCCCTCAAACTAATTAATAATTACAATTACTACCATCAAGTAATTGTCGGAGACTAGTTATGCCATATTGGTAATGTTACCAAATGATCCGTAAGGCCACATCAACGGGTTATTTCTAACATTCTCCCACTTGGCCGAGTGATCATTTATGATAAGTATAAGTAAGTTTGGCCAAGTTAAAACATTAATCAATGTTTCAAATTAAACTTGCAACAGAAAAATACAGTCATTGAGTTATTGTCAACTCAAGACCCTCATTAATCATGTTACAATCCCAAATCAAAACATACATAAATTTAAGACCAAAATGACTGAGGTAAGCCCTTTAATTAATTTGTATAATTATTGTCTATACGTAATTAGGTGCACATATACGTATTTATAGACAAACAAATTTAAACAACTGAGGAAATTTAATAATAACTAATCATTCATATGTACGATATGCTATTATGTAAGGCCTTAAGTAAAAACCTGTCTTTATTATAAGCTCTTAAAAAGACTTTGGGTGTAGACCTTAGTTATCGGATCCGCAAGCATATCATGAATGTAAATGTATTCGATACAAATAATTAGTTTCCTCTTCTTGTTCATAAACGAACAATAATTTTGTATCGAAGTTTAATGCAGTACCTCTCGAACTGTTACTATTTGAGGAAATAAGGTAGCTGACTTTTCACAGTAAGTCTTCAATATAGTATTTATATGGAGTTAATAAGTTTATGAGTCTACTGATAAAATTTCAACAACATTTAGTGACAATTGCGTTGTTAATTAACAACATATTATGCCATTTTGATTTAGGTTGTTGTTAACAGTTTCTTATGACTTCTCCATGAGATAAATTTGTCTGCAAACATAAGGATTACCCCAAATTGACTTTTAGGTTCTTTTGAATATTACAAAATCAAGGTAAGAATACTCAACCTCTTCTTTATAGTCTTTCTCGTTTCTTAAAGATATCGTAAGATGCTTCACAATAATCTAGAGTGGTCTAATGTTCATAAATGTGAGCAATATCTAAACGAGTATAGACTTGAACCTTCGTAAGGCTTCTAATTAATGAAGCATAAGGAAGTAATATCATTTATCATTTTACCTTCTAAAGAAGAGCTATATTGTTTGTTACACATGCAAGAGCCCGCTTTAGAGTAAAGCTTATGGGACGAAATTAATGTCATGTTGAGTCTACCTCGGTATATTTTGATATCTCTCGCGTAAGTGATATCTCCGAGATTCATTATATCGAAATATGTGTGAGAAATTATTTGACTTGTGTAACATATACTTATCCAAAAATGTTATCTATATAAGGACAAGTTTACATTAGTTACTCCCACTCATGTTGAGGGGTACATAAATCCACTTAATTCTTGATGAAAAATGCATTAAGATTTCATCACATTTTGATGTTTGCCTTAAACCCATACATGGAATTAATTGACTTATAAAGTAAGTGTTCTTGACCTTCAGTTTAGAACTTTCAGGTTGTTTTATAAACATGTAAGTCTTTGTTTACGGAAAGTTGTTTTAATGTTCATATAATGTAGCTCTAAATGATTATAAGCCACTAGAACAACAATGATCCTCAAAGAAACATTTTGTAAGAAAGGTAAGATGATTCTTTGAAAAATAATTCTCTTCTAAGCATAACCTTAACAATCAATCATACTTTTAGCGTCTTAACGTTTGCATTCAAATTTTGCTTAGTGATGAACACCCTTAGGTAATTCAACCAAATCCCAAACGTTAAAATCAAATTTGCTAAGAACAATTCTTATTCCATTTAGAAAATTGATTGATGCTAATGGCTTAATTAGAGGAAGTAGGACCAGTAAACTTTCCAATGTCGATTTCAACTTAAGTCAAGGAGGATACATAATCATCAAAGTTAAACCTAGATGACCTCCATAGTTGATTATTGGGTTGTATTATGAGTTTCAGTTTTATGGATTAACTCTTGATTAAGTTGCTATCATTTTCAAGATTCTAAGTGTGTAAGAGTTGGTGCAGTATGGTGTGTAAGAGGTGTAATCGGAGTAAAATTTAATAGGTCTCTTCCCCCCGCCTCTTGCACTTCTGGCAAGTCCTGATAAGGACTTTTACTGCTCCCACTGACTTAGAAATCTTTAACAATTTAGCATGCTTATGGTCAACATTAAAAGACTAGTAAATTCTAATAAAGAAACAAATTAATGAATTTACTTCTTGTAGTTTCTCTGTTTGAGGATTACAAGTTTGGCAAGAAATCTGTGTGTGTCCACGTCTAAGCAACAATGAAGCTTTTGTTAAAGTAGCAGTATATTCTTAAAGAGAAAAGTTGTGAAGGAGCAGTGTCTTGTACAGGAGATACAAATTGAGGTAACAACAAGTTTTCACTCCCATACCTCTTGCAACACTCGCAAATTAAGATTAAGACATTTAATGCTCCCACTAACCTTTTAGATCTCTAGGAATGCTACAAGATAAGTTTTAATGATGTACGTGCTGTGTGAACATGTCATATATGTTAGACTTGATTTCCTTAATGTCCAGATGTTATAAAAATTTTGAGGGACATATCTAGAAGGAATCATAGTATATATGAATTAATTTCTTTAGTAAATTGATCCATATGAGACATATTAGATACAAGTAAATATTATTTGAAATGATAAATGACTTATGTCTGAATATTCCATTTTGGGATAAGTTCCAGTGAAATATAATTTCTGATGGAACTTGATTTATTCCCTTAGCCATTTAAATATTATGGCTTTTAACACATGCTGTAAGTCACTAAAAATGAGATTTGATAATATTTCATCCTTCATTAACTTGGTCCAAATTTCGCATGCAATTTGGTCTTAATGGATGAAGTGTGTAGATCTCATTTTTCTTTTGTTAAATTTTCATTTTCATGATAACAAAAGGTTGTGAAAAAGTGTAGCATCATCTAGTTCTATCTTATAATGTTTCTATCCAGATTGAAATGACAAATAATACGAGAGTTTAAGGTAAGAGTGACTTTGTTTTAACCATGCAAACCTCACAACTGTCATAATGTAGCTTTTTATATTGATACTAAATTATGAATAATCTACAGAATATATAAGGTATCATAAAGCCCAATTATAAAACAGTTTATTATGGTTCTTATAGTCTTAACATAAAATTTTGCCACTAATTCTCATATTAATTATTTGTTTTTTTCTGGTAAGTAAACGTATAGAACTAGACTCAACCCGTCATGTGTTAATTGGAATATTATCATTAGCAGACTCAAATATCATAAATATCTAACTACTTATCTTAGCCAGCTGTCTCATTGAATTATGGATAGTCCATGCTCATGCCTAGTTAATGGCAAAAATTTGAAGTGAGACTTTCCTTTGAAGAAACTTATAGCTGGAAGTAGTACTTGTACACTATCTTTGAATCTTAAAAGTATCTTCCTTTTAGATTTAGTGGTGATGAGATGAACAACATCTAATTTTCTAATTTCATGAATTCATTTTCCTGTACATATGTTGCTAATCAACACACTCATTTTCCTTTGGTACTCTTGAGTGGTATAGTTGATTCTTAAGGCAACTTATGGTATTGGTGGAAAAGTTATATGTAATGCATCAGAAAAGTGTACTTGTACTGATTTCCATGTGTAAACCTTTAAGTAATGGTTCATGGTATTGTACATCATGATGTATTCACATATACCACTAACTTTATAGTAAGAAACTAAAGTAATGCATGCGTTTGAGGAGTTATTTTGATTCTTCCAAAGAAAACAAATTAGTCTTGGGAAATTTAGAATCTGGAATAGCTCCCATGATGGCAATAATGAAACGAGTTCTTGATTATCATAAGAGATATAATGGTTAACTTATCCTACTAGTCATGCTCTAGTTTTCTTCTGTAATACTTTTATCAGAAAAGAGCAGTAAGATTATCATATCTTAAGAAATAATCAACAATCCAACAAGAGCAAATTTTGTAGAAACTCTTTAGTAAGCAAAACATTTTAGGTTTTGAAATTAGAGTGGATAAAATAGTTGAGATACAAACTTAAGAAGAAACTTGGAGCGATTTACATCATGGGGTAATCAAGTAAGGCATACACAAATTATTATATTGAAGATATAGCCTACTATAACACCAAAATAACTGACTAATTTAAGGTTCTACCTGAATTTTGGCTTCGCTTTGTCTTTGACCAAAATTTAGACATTATGAACATACATGAATAACAAATTGTCTTGATGTTCTAAATAAATCTGGCTTCGCTTTGGCTTTGACCAAAATTTATGCATTATGAACATACATAATAGACTGACTTATTGTTCTACATGAACTTTGGCTTCGCTTTGGCTTTGACCAAATTTCATGTATTATGAACATAAATAAATAAAACCAACTTAATGTTCTGCCTGAATTTTGGCTTCGCTTTGACTTTGACCAAAATTCACGCATTATGAACGATACAAAATAATAAACCTCGGCTTAATGTTCTACCTAAATTTTGGCTTCGCTTTGGCTTTGACCAAAATTCAGCATTATGAACGATATAAATAATAGACCGTCTTTAGTGTTCTACATGAACTATGGCTTCACTTTGGCTTTGACCAACATTCACATACTATGAACACACATAAATATAGACTGTCTCAATGTTCTACATGAACTCTAGCTTTGCTTTGGCTTTGACCAAAATTCATGTATCATGATAAACGTACATACATAATAAGGTAAAATACATAAATATAACATAACACCTTTGGGCCAGAAATGAAATATTTATGTAAATTAGGCTAATAATTTATTATGTATGTCATTAAACAATTAGTTGTTGGGTTCATTATCCAATAATACACATAATAACATAAAATGACATAAATTAAAGTTGGGTCATTCGCAAGTTATGGTCATACGAAACCAAATAAAATAAGGCTTCCAAAAGTTAACATAAGGCATGCGAATTCGTATAAACGTTATGCGAAAATTTATGCAGAAATAATTTATACAAAATATCACATGCGAAAGCTTAATATATAATTTTTGTGGATCATACAAAAACATCAATTAATTAATTTCATAAATTAAATGAGCCATACGTAATTGGAGATATGATTCACACCAACAAATATATACAATTTAGTTTTGATAGCCATCGACATAAGGCAAGGCACTAAATTTTAAATATAATGACTGATCAATTAACTGCATATAAAACACATCAAAGCAATCTAAACCCATCAATTAAGGTTCAACACACATAGGTCATATATATGAACTAAAATTGCCAATAATCATAATCGTGAATGAAGACAGATATATATTAGTATTTAAAAAATTCATAAGAAAAATCATTCCAATCAATTATTTATGTGAGTATTAATAGAATTGATTCATGCATTCAATTCATGAAATGCAACTAAAACGTTGCTTAGACTAAAAAAATAAATTGATTTTAACATGGCAATTTTCAAGATCCAACTAGAAAAGCTAATTAATCGATCATAGAAAACAATTTTTAATGATTTAAGTTTCCAATTCCATAAGATCGATTTGCCGATATACTTGCGAGCGAAAACAAGACAATGAACAAATTAACATGATTAGATTGATATAATCAACATCGCTCTGATACCACATGTTGATTATATCTATAAACAGGGTCAAAAATAGAACCTAGTCATGTTTATTCAATCATAACGTAAATATAGATACCAAGTTAGAGATACTTACTTGTAGGGATGATTATCTTCGGGAATAAAGATGAAGCCATGATTCCCGTTATGGTACCTTGTGTTGATGGATCACACTAGAGAGAATTTTAGTATTTTTTAATATTGGTGTTCTTTATCGAGTTGTTCATCTCTTATGATCTACTACTCCTAATAAAACAAAATAATCTTATGCCACGTGGCAATTGATTGTTACCCCATATTTTCCTTTGAGCGGGAAATCTAAATACACTCGCTTATTCCCAATTTCTTTCAGCCGTGCATTCACAAACCCTAATTTCAGATTGAAACTTCCATTCTATCTTCATCTCTACATCATCTTCATCGCTCTCTTCTTTTTTGATTTGATACCCAATTATTTTTGCCACCTGTCTTTGCCTACTCCATATCCATATGAAACCCTATTTCTTTTTCTTATTCTTTCTGAATCCCAATCATATTCAAACCAACCTAACCCTAGAAATCCTCCTGCACAACAATCTGCGTCACAACATTCTTCCATCTCTAATCTCAAAGGCAAGTTTTTTTTATATCGTTCGTCTTTGATATATGTATAAATCCAGATTTTAAATTCCTTTCCTCATGGATTAGGGTTTTACAAATTCTGAAGTTCAACCCGTTTGAGTTTATCCTGATTTGATTAACCATGTGTACAATCGGATTTGCGTTTATTGTACTTAGTCTGCTCCAAATTATAATTTTTACAATTTTAATGGTTACTCATATGGTTTTCATAATGATGTGTTCCAAATTGTTCTATTGATTTTTTGAATTGGCTTTGAATTCGAACTGGATAATGAGTTTTATTGTTTTTGATTTATGGTTACTCATACGGTTTTCATAATCTTTACAATTCTAATGATAACATGGTCTAACTCTTTGGACAAAGGGATGGAGATCTTGAAGCTCCCACGATTAATGGTTATCACCATTGGCTGTAGAGTTATGATTTTGTCAATATGAAACTTCATATAACAATATCACTTTGAAAATATGTCTCCAAACATAGTGTTGTTTAACTTCTTAAATTATGTTGATTATCAGACCTAAAACTTCTATTTTTCCCATTTTGTTATCAGCTGGTAGCTCTAAGTAAGTTGAAAATAGTACGGTATTTAATTATTTTTTGTGGTTGATTACGACCATATATGTACAGTATTCACTTTGAAACAAGGTAGTAGACATGGGATTGACCAATTTAGTGGTCGACTCTCAAGGCAATGCAAGAGAAGATAGCTTTAATCGTCACAAATGGGTCCACGAATAATAAGATCCCGCATGTTCTGACCATGGCTGGCTCAGACTCAGGGGAGCTGGTGCAGGAATACAAGCCGATCTTAAAACTTTTGCTACACGTGGAGCGTTTTGTTCTACTGTGTTCACTGTCATTACTTCACAATATACTTTTGGGGTCCAGGTTTAACACAATATTTGATTATTTGTTTCTTTCAACTTTTAGTTTTTATATTTTAAAATTATGATAATTTGTTTTCCTTCTTATTAGGATATCAGCATTCTTCCAGAGGGGAAGGGAATCTGTTGCAGCACAGCTGAAATCTGTATTGTCAGATATGCATGTTGATTTTGTAAGTTAGTTGTAATATTGAGTTTTTGTTGTATTTGTCTTGGTCGTAAATACATACTATAATTCAATTTTGATATTTAATTAGCTGAAAAGCAACATGCTTGCTTCAACCGACATGGTGAAGATTCTTCATGATTAATGTAAATTAAATCTCTTTTTAGCTTCTATACGATTATAAACATCTTGAGATTTGAGTTTTTTGTATCATGGTTTTAGCATGATTTGAACGGGTTTGGTTGGTTGCGTAACGAATTAAATGGGTGATTCAGGACCTATCGAGAATATGTGTTCATTTTTTATTGGTTTATAAATAAATGATGAATAGATAAGATTGTAAAAGTATATTGATTCCTAAACGTAGTGATATACTTTTGATAACTAAGGTGATTCAGGACGTTTTAAACCTTAAAAAAGAGAAAAGAACTTGGATAGCTTTTGATCTAATGAACCCATTTGACCCGTTTCTTTTTTAGTTAATTTAAAAAGTATACCCGTTAGGCTAGATAAAAGATACATGAAATCCTAATTAACGCATTTTTTAGGTAAATGGGTCCGGGTAGGCAATTAATTTGGAAATGAAACAGATAAATTGTTTCCTTCCATTGCAAATGTAATGGTTTTTTTATAGTTAATTTGTTTCGTTTTTATTTTTTATATATTTTTTATATATTTTTGGAGTTCTCAGTTTTAATATTTGATCGGTTTTGCAGCTACTTTTATATTTGGTTGGTTTTGCAACTGCCGGAGTTCCTCTGCCTTCTGCAGATAAACTTTTACTCAAAACAGGTATATCACAAGATTACTGTTTGTTTGATAGTTATTTTGATATTGACACATTATTTCATATATACTGGAGAGTTCTGCACCATTTAGTACTGATTCATTTTTGGTAAGGTATTGAGTTAATAAATAATTAATCATTTTGGTTCGAGCATCCCCTGAAGATTTGAAGCCGGTGCGATCGAACCCAGCCCACTCCTTGGAACAATTAAAGTATTGCTCATAAGAATCAATTAACTTACCCCGTAAAATAGTTGTCTAATTGCAAGGTAAACATTTTAGTTTGTTGCTGACATGGACTTACATTTTAATTGTATAGAGTTTAGATATAGGCCTTTTAGCTGCTAACAAAGGCAATCTTAGCGTGAACCTGGCTCATGTTGGTAAGAGTAATCAGTTATAACCGGTGTGTGTGCATATTTGGTGGATCGACGTTTGTTCTTGTGGCAGTTACGGTTCAGTCGACTCTCTTGAAACTCTCTCAGGTAACACACAAACATCTATTAAGTTCTGATTATTGTTGCTGTTCTTGGCTGCATTTGGGCGGCAAGTTCGTTAACGCATTATTGTACGATTCTGTAGGGCATCATCATTGTTGATCTTCAAGTCAGTTGGTTCGGTGGTAGCAACGTTTGTTTATCGTAGTGAACCACACATATAGCAGGTTAGTCCATTTAGCTTATTTATGGTGTTATTTAGGATTTGACGGGGTGTGTTTGGCTAAGCGATGAAGGTTATGCTGAGACTGTGATGTCACGCATGAGCGTAACAAACATATAAATTATAGTTCCTGCGGTTTGATTTTAAATAAACCAGGAAATAAACGTTTGCTTGTTGGAATTTGTAACTAGAAAAAAATCATATAAAAATAGTCCATTTGGAACATTATGATCTATGTCATCATTAAATATTATATAATTTACTTTAAGAATTTTATGTCAACATTAAATATTATATAATTTACTTTGAGTAACCATTGTGCCACCTCTAACCTCTCATCATGTAATTAATAATTGTATTGTTGTACTGGCTTACAAATCCTTTTAGAAGATCCAAAGTTCATGGTGTAGAAAAGGATATTGTTGAAGATGGACTTCACTTTTGGATAAGATGTAGTGCAACATCTCCCACATCTCATGATGTTGCCGATGGTATATTATTTTTTATGTTCCATAAAATAATTAGACAACAAAAGAGAATTAGAAATAGATACTCAACTCCACCAAATTCTTTTTTTAAACTTTTTTGTACCTGATTCTATAATCCGAGAAGCATACATCAAAGTTTCATAGGCTGATAATAGTGAAAAATATTAATTAGAGTTGATATGAGATGTGGGTGTTTTTTTTTTTTTTTTTGAAAGGCAAATGTTACCGTACTCTATTTTACATCAATAATACTAAAATTCCCCCTTTGCTCAGGTTCAAACCTAAGACCTTCCCTCTAAAAGGCATGTGCCTCTACCAAGTGAGCTAGCCCCACATTGGCATGCGGGTGTATGTAGTTGGTAAAAAAAAGTAGGTTCAATTTGAAATGGGTCAATTTTGTGTTGTTGGTTGAAACTTAAAATTGGCCTGAGAGAGTTTGATCTTTCTGGATTAACGAAGTCTCCAACCCATTTAATGACAGTGATCACACGCTCTTTATGATAGGTATCTTCTATGTATGAACATTCATGCAACCGCGGGTCTTTTTAGTTTTATGATAAGTTATGTTAAAGTAATTTTTATACAATTAGATTTCATATTTTGTGTATGAAAACACATACCAATCAACTAAGAGCTGGTTATAGGAGGTTGTGACTAAACTAATTCGGCTAAATGTTTCGTTATGATTATAGGAGGCCAAACAAAGAAAGAGGTACTGAGGTAGACATATTGTCGCCAAATTGAGAAGAGTTAAAAGGTGAGTTCTATTGATTTTGCCCTTTTACTTTTTTGGTTGGAATACATTACCACTGATGGGTATGCCGTTCGAACCTCAATTTCACACACCATTCTGAGCCACAACCGACCACCGCTCATCTTGGAAAGGGTCGATGCAATGGACTACTACATGATATATCTGTAGTTAGTTAGTTTACCAAATTCAGTTAGTTTGTGGACTTTAGGAATCTGTTTTTCACTGTTAGATTACATGTCTTAGATCATGGACATTTTGTCAAATATCTTTCCCGATAATTAACTTAATATTATAAATTCACTATATCAAGAATATGCAGATGCTGGAACTGTGTGTATACGGAACAAAATAGCTATTCCCAAAGTGAATTATTTTGCTTGATAGGCGATAAGTGGGAAATCCCAATGGCAGATGCATTGGTAGCCATAGGTGTCCCAAACATTAATACAACTTTCCCTTAAGAAAACTATAAATCTCTACCAGACAAACTCTCATCATCCAGGTATGTTTCATCCGATCTTTGATGATATAATCCGAAAATCATTTGATTTTTTGCTATAAACAAAGGATTTGATGATGATTATAAACGTTTCAATCTCCTTGGTATAATTTGTTTAACTTGAAACTAACCTGGAGCTTTTGAATATTTTATACACCTAATTCCATTGGAGTTAATATATTAATTTTCTTATGTTAAATTTTGTTACCATCTGTTTAATTTTTAGATTAGGGTTCATAGGGTTGTTGTTGTTAATACATCAACATTGGCTAACTTCAACTTTTAATATCACACACTACTGCTTCAAAAATCTAGGCTTATTAGTTATACATTGAACTTACAAGGGCTTACCAATTAAGATTGAACCTAATGCTATTCTTTTAAGTGTTGCAAGTCTAACACAGAGGTATATATCATCATCATACTTAATCATATTTTCACTCTTTTCATAAGTTTGGTAAGATTATTACATGCTAAGTCTGTATCGTCTTGAACTAAAAAGTTTGTTTAAGATTTTAATTAAATGGGATGTGGATTTCCATGTTAAAGTTTAAAGAATATGAATTTAAGTTTTTAGCAACAACATTGTTCCCGTTTCAATTTTTTTAGCTTTCTTAACTTTTGTTTCATTTTTTAAACGATCGTTGTTTTACTCGATCATCCACAGTTACTGTGGTTGGGAAAATAGGGTTTAAAATTAGTAGATTATGGTGTTAAATATCATGGTGAGTACCTTTGGTTAAACAAATTCTAACTTCAGTAACATTCTTTTGAAGCAAGATAGGCGACAGGTCTTATACCGGTCCTTTTAAAGATAAATGATGTTTTTTTTATTTGCTTCAGTGTCTTAGTTTGTAGGTAGCATACCCGGCAAATGAAATTACCTGAACCAAATAACCCACAGTTTAGTCGTTATACCCTAATAAGCATATGGAGTGTCAGTCCAAGTAGTTATAGTTAGTTGAATTGAAACTACTTTTATTTTGACCTGTTGCTTCAATTTGTTGTTTTCGACATGTTAACATATAAAAAATTGTGTTTTGTTGCAGTGAGCTTATTGGGCCGTTGTAACACATTTTTAGGAGCTTCTACAAGCCATGTTGCGGTGTCCTAGCTATGAAGTTAAATATACGTGTCGGAGTGGGTTCGAACCCCCAGTCCGTTTGCTGTAGGTACAATATTGCAGTTTATATGTATTTTGTGTCGTTTTTTAAAAGGGTGATTTTCGAGTGTTATGTGCCTTATGTCCAAGGCTTGATGCAAAACTACTATCGAGTTGGGGGTCTCACTGGAAGCAGCCTCTCTATTTCTACGTGGTAGAGGTAACACTGTCTACATCTTACCCTTCTCAGACCCTACCTTTGCTTTGCTATTGGTGAGATTTACTGAGTATGATGATGATGATGATGATTTAAATGGGTGGATTTTCCAAAAGGGTTTTGTGGGAAAAAAATTTATTAAAATGGGTGATTTGAAAATATTTAACAAAATAGGTATTTTTATTATCAAAATAGATATTTTTATTTATTAAAATAGGTGTTTTGAAAATATTTTTTGTTTTAACAGTATTTCGTTGGCTTGTAAAAAAAGGAAGATCACTTGCTTCAATAAGTGGGCCAAGTTCTAAGTTCTAAATGCAAAGATTGACTAGAATGCATTGGCCAAACAAAAACAAGGGAATACTATATGTTGTGGCGCCATTTGGAAAACGATGGCAAACCTACTAATAAAACGACAAGTGTAGTTTATAAAGAAGTATATAGTGATTTGTGATTTTCATATACTCATTTATCTATAATTTTTTATTTCAGTATCATTTTTATACGTTGTAATAATGTTCTTATTATTCGATCTAAGACTACATCTTCACAGGTTATCGGTACTTATCATGCAATTATCTTTTTTTAACTCGAGTCGTTACGTTACAAAGAAGGGAAAATTTACTTAATTTGAACTATGTTTATTCTTTATAAAAAATGGTATTTTGAATTTCAATTTTTTTCTATTGGCAGTTATCTCACTTTATCGTGTTATTTTAAAGTGTGTGTTACTCTCTTTCTGATGTCAGGAAACAAAGAAGGTCACGTATGTTGATAACTCTGTTTTTGATTCTTCGGTGACTGATTGGAAGCTTGATGTGGAGAAAAAAAAAACAATTGTAACATTTGTGCTTGTAATCATTATGAACAGTTCAATTATCAATAAAACAATGTTATTTTATCCCAATGATTGTTTTATTGTGTTTTACATTTTTCATATTTTAACTTTTGTTCAATTTCAAACTCTACATCGCTTTCTGGAGAGTTATACGCGAACTGGTGCGTAAACGTACTCAGTTTAATGCGACAAATACTCCAGAACATCAACATATACTCAACATACCTTAAATAACCTTTACATAACTTAGAAATAAGTTTTGAAGGCTTTGGTATGGCAAAAACAAGTTAATTCGCTTACAGGGACTAAACTTGACAAACTGCGAAAGTATGCCAATTTAAACTGTAACGAACATTCCGGAACATGTCCATAAGTTAAACATACCATAAATATCCTTTACATAGCTTAGAAATAGGCTTTGAGGGGTTTGGTATGCTAAAACAAACTTTTGGATCATTCAGGGGCCAAAAGTGTCAAAAAGTGCACAAGTTTGCACTTTCGCGCATAACTTACGTTCTGAATACATCCGGACATCCAGAAATTTATGTAAGCATCCTAGTATTATTCCTTAGTGTTTGGCATGAGAAAAATCCATTCGTCGCGCAATTTGGATCGTCTTTTGCGCTTATGCGCATTCCGTCGTAATTAACCGAACATCGCGACCGTACGGCCAAACGAACCGACATCCGACATATTTTTGAGCACATTTTCAGTTCCCTATACTTTAACATCATTTTAGAGCTTTGAAATGAGGTTAACGAGGCTTAAACGTGCCAAAAACGCATCAAATACCAAGTTTTGGTGCTGCAGGGACCAAAACTGTAAATCTGCCAAACTAGGGGCTTACGGACCGTAAGCCAAAGCCCATACGGTCCGTAAGGGGTCCCCAGTACAGCAGAACCCACATTTAATGCTGATTGGCTCTTCAAATGGTGAAAGGCCCAATTGCCTTTTCACCCAATCAAAGGCCAAGGGCCATATTCAGTGAATCTAACAATGTAACACATGTACGCACAAGATCGTGTCACGATATTCGATAAAACGATCCTAACGGTTCCACTTTTCCTATAAATACCCCCCCCCCATTTTGCTCAAAACCCACACAATCTGATCTTAAGGCTCTAAGTTGGAACCATTGTTTCATACCTGAGCCATTTTGGTCTAGATTAGCATTCGGGGACCCTCCGTAAGTATTCTTTCGTTCTTTTATTCGCTTTTCGAGTCCGAAAGTCAACGTTTTGTAGACTTTCTGCATTGACCAGTTTATGGTCGATGCGAAGTTCGTTAGAACTTCATAACGTGAGCGCGATCACGATGGTTATAGTTCGTAGTGACTATACCTACTAATCACCACGTTATCTAGGCTCAGTGACAAGTCGTAGTTTCGGCCAAAATGTGCATTCTTGCATATTTTGTAACCAAACTACTCGCGAGCATCAAAGCCGTTTGCTTTGATGCCAAACCTGTTTTCTAAACTTAGTTAAGCATGTTCTAACATGCTTAGCTCGTCACTTTTAGTATAATGCGTATATAGGGTCGTAAGGTAAGCGATCTAAACCATCGCTTATACTTTCGAACCCGACCCATTTGGTCGATCATTAGGATCCGACCAAACACATTAGGTGACCATAGCTATAACCTTCCGAGGTTATACCTTGTGGTCACGATGTTAGGCGTCCCAGACGCGTTCTACGCGAACGACGCGTTCTACGCGAACGACGCCTAAGGTAGCATAAGCTACCTAAACGGGTCATGATGGGTCGCAAGCACTTAGGTTAAGTTTCATTTTAGTATGTAGCTTTGTTAAACCATATTACACGAGTCTCCATACTCGTTTGGTTTACGAACCCGCATACTATTTGATCCTTCCGATTTAGGTCCGGTATATTAACATAGCTACCTATTAGGTGCCCTTTGATATTCCGTGATCTAGCATTGTTTGATTATTATACAAGAACTCAAAGCAATCTCAGGCGAGTACATAGAACCCCTCTTTTACTGTTTTCCAAACTGTTTTGGGGTGAAACACATGTGCCTATCTGTTACATTCATGCTTTCCATGTTTTCACATCATATGCCTGCTATGTTGTTAGTACATTATAGTACATGATTTCATTACATTTCATGCTATGTATGCCCATTGTGTGCGTACTTAGTACATTGATTTACATTACATTTCTGTTGCATATGTTTACTCAGCATATGGACACATTGATTTACATGAACATTTCTGTTGCATATGTTTACTCAGCATATGGACACATTGATTTACATGAACATTTCTGTTGCATATGTTTACTCAGCATATGGACACATTGATTTACATGAACATTTCTGCTACATATGTTTACTCGGCATATGGGCACATTGATTTACATGAACATTTCTGCTTCGTATGTTTACTTAGCATACTTAGTACAATTGTTTACATCACATGCCTTCATTCTGTTATGACATTTGGTTTGTTTAACATGGGACAATACATTCATTAACATTAGCTACGCCGTTCGTTAGTAGGTAGTGGTACCATAGGAATTGACAACTCCCGTTTCTGAAATCCTGGGTTTGATAGGATTGGAAGGAATGACCGAATTCGATATACATAACTTGGATAAACCTTTAATTTGTTTAAGGGTTTATCGCCACAGTCTCAAGGCTTGGATGTATGCATAGTTTACAATACCGCATAAATGTTAATATCAATAGAGCATGCATTTTTCCGCAGAACATAACGTTGATTTAAACCACGTTCTACTTCAACGACTTGTTTTGTGCATTTTACATATGGTTTAAGTTGATACATTTCGCTTACCATACATGATACATTTTGGGATACACATTACATGATTTACATTGAACATAAACACGTTGACATTGACATACACATTTGGTGGTTTACATTGAACATATAAACATTTGACATGGTTTACACAATAACACTTGACATTTGGGTTATACATGAACAATTTACATGGTGGATTGGTTTGGGTAAATGGTTTGAGTAACGTGGAGTATGTAATATGATGCAAACATGGTGGATACGCCGCTGGTACTTCCTATATATAAATGTTTGTATAATATTACATATCCTAGCGTTATCTAAATCATTTCATTTTAGACATATAACATTTTATACAAATAACATACTTTTCATAAAACATTGTCTTACAAAACAACTTATTATATTCAACTCATTTTACTTGGTTACTCGTTTAACCTTGCACTTATCTATACATATCATCTGATGTTATCGTTTTTCAAATGGTTTACAAAGCAAGACAAATTACAAGGTTCATGACTGACTGTTATTAAACATTCTTTAAACTCAAGTCATGAATCCCATTTTCACAAAATCTATGTATCTCACAGGCATTTTTATGCTGACGTACCTACTTTCACATGTGTTTTCAGGAGCTATTCCATAGGATGTTGATCACGATACTAGCGCGGACCTGTGCCTTAGAGACTAAAACTGAAGATAGACTTAGCTAACTATGTTATAAACTCTTTGTTTTCCTGTTTAAGACAATGTACTACCCTTGTTCAATAAATAAAATGTAACTTTAATTTCCATGGTTGTATAACAATTAATTCTGTCCACAACACTCCCCGGCGTTTCCGCCGCGGTTGCATGTTACACGCGATCGGGGTGTGACAGAAGAGTTGGTATCAGAGCCATTGGTTATAGGGAATTAGGTTATTAGTAATGCTTTGACCTAGACTATAACTTTCTAGGACCCTAACACAAGTTATCTTGTGTTTAGAGTTTAAAACATGCACATCACCTATCCTTAGGTGATAACCACAACGGGAACTTCGGTTCCGAATCCGCTATGAAAATTAATCATCTGTTCTAGGATGATTGATTACTAGGTTTTGAACCCTCTGTTATAAGGTTTTGAACCCTCTGTTATATGGTTTTGAACCCTTTGGATTCTCAAAAATCCCGTCAAAGTTTTGGGTTGATAGTGTGAACACGTGCGAACTGGAAGAGTGAATGCCTGTACCCTGGGTTTTCTGTCTAAGGCTAGAGTGTTCGTACAAATCCACATAATCGGACCAGTCACTCTTACCTGGGAACTCTTGGGGTGAGTGTTCACTTATAGGCAAGCATGTCTTCGCAATACACTAATTCTGACCCATTTACTTTGACTAGACATTTCATGTCGCTTGTTTGCTTTGCGATGCATAACCACCATCTTTGCTTTTGTTGATTTTGCTTCATCTCATTCTCTTCATCCAATCATCTCACTCGTTTCATTTCATGTTTTTCTCTTCTAGAATGCCTCCTCGACGCGACAACCAGATAGCTACTGCCGAGCTGGCGGAGATTATTGCGCAGCAGATGGCTGCTCAATTCCCAAATCTCTTCGCTCAATGGAACCAAGCCAACAATAACAACAATGGTACATGCAAATACAAGGATTTTAATTCGGCTAAGCCACTCAAGTTTAGTGGTTCTGAGGGAGCAACTGGGCTTCTTCAGTGGTTCGAGAGCATCGAGAACACTTTTCGCCACGTGCAGTGTCCGGATAATCGCAAGGTCGAGTTTTCTTCAAGCGTGTTTCAGAAGAGGGCTCTTACATGGTGGAATGGGGTTATGAGAGATCAAGGTGCAGAAGTTGCTCTAGCTCAGACATGGGCTGAACTGAGAGCTCTTATGATGAGGGAGTTTTGTCCTCGTCATGAGCAATGAGCGTTGGAGAAAGAATTTGATGTTTTAAAGCAAGATAGTGGCGAGCACAGAGCTTATACTGATAGGTTTGAGGAGTTGAGTCTGCTTTGCCCGACTATGGTTACCCCACTCGATAAGGCCATCGAAAGGTACATCGACGGCCTACCTGACTTAGTACAAGACATCCTCACTGGTAGCAACCCTACCACACTCCGTCAGGCAATCGAGTTATCAGCGACACTGACTGAGTCGCAGATTCGAAAGGATAAGCTACACAGGAAGGGCGACAAGGGCAAGAAACAGTCGGCTGACAAGGAAGATAGCAAGAAAGGTCAAAACAAGAAGGGAAAGGATTCTGGTTCCTCAAGGGGGTCAAGGAAGCGTAAGGCTTCCCAAAACTATGCTGTCACTACCCAAGCTAACCAGGCAGCTCCCAACCAGCCTCCAGCAAAGAAGCCCTATTCAGGAAGTGCACCTTTGTGCAATCAATGCAACAGTCACCATCAGCCGCAATATCAGTGTCGTTTCTGTACTAACTGTGGGAAGTCGGGTCATCTTGCCGATGTTTGTCGGTTTGCTCAGAATCGCGCAGTTCAGAACCCTGCTCAACAAGTTGCTCAGCAACAGGGTCAGGCTGCACGACCAAACTACCCACCAGGTGCTTGTTATAACTGTGGGGATCTGACCCACTACAGAAATCGGTGTCCAAGACTAGTCAACCAGAACCAGAATGCAAACCAGAATCAGGCACAGGCTCGAGGTCGAGTCTTCAACATGAATGCACAAGAAGCACAAGCAGACAACGAGGTGGTGAACGGTACGTTCTTTATTAATAATCAGCCAGCATCTGTTCTTTTTGATTCGGGTGCCGACAAGAGCTTTGTGTCATTGTCTTTTGAGACAATGCTTCGCGTGTCTAGAACGAAACTAGGTAAACCTTTGACAGTAGAGGTTGCCAGTGGTGAACCCATTGTTCTAAATTCTGTTCTACACAACTGCCAGTTGAACCTTAACGACCATATTTTTCCTATTGACCTCACGCCAATGCAACTTGGAAGCTTCGACGTTATTGTGGGAATGGATTGGTTATCTAAGCATCGCGCAGAGATAGTTTGTTCTGAGAAGATTGTTCGTGTGCCACTGTCGACAGGCGAGATCCTACAGGTTCGTGGTGAGAAGCCTGCCGGTGGTCTCAAACTCATGTCTTGTTTTAAAGCTCGGAAATATCTGCGAAAGCACTATGTGGCTTTCTTAGCACATGTCACAGCAGATAAAGGAAAGGGTAAGACTATTTCAGATATTCCTGTCGTTCGGGATTATTCTGAAGTTTTTCCTGAAGAGTTACCTGGTCTACCCCCAGCACGCCAAGTCGAGTTCCGTATTGATCTCGTACCTGGTGCAAATCCCATTGCCAGAGCCCCATACCGTCTTGCACCGTCAGAGATGCAAGAATTATCTAAACAGCTTCAGGAGCTCTCCGACAAAGGTTTTATCCGTCCTAGCTTTTCACCTTGGGGTGCTCCCATTCTTTTTGTAAAGAAGAAGGATGGATCTTTTAGGATGTGTATCGATTACCGTGAGCTTAACAAGCTTACCATCAAGAATCGGTATCCCCTACCTCGCATTGATGATCTCTTTGATCAATTGCAAGGCGCTTCTTATTTTTCAAAGATTGATCTACGATCTGGATATCATCAGCTTCGTGTACATGAAGAAGACATTCCCAAGACAGCGTTCCGTACTCGTTATGGACATTATGAGTTCACAGTCATGCCATTCGGTTTGACTAATGCTCCTGCTGTTTTCATGGACTTGATGAATAGGGTCTGCAAGCCTTATTTGGATAAGTTCATCATCGTTTTCATTGATGACATCTTGATTTATTCTAAGACGCAAGCTGATCATGAGCAACATCTACGTCTTACATTGGAACTCCTAAAGAAAGAGCAGCTTTTCGCCAAATTCTCCAAGTGTGAATTCTGGCTTAAAGAAGTTCAATTCTTAGGACACATTGTCAACGAACAAGGTATTCATGTAGATCCCTCCAAGATCAGTGCGATTAAGGATTGGGATACACCTACTACTCCTACTGAAGTTCGTTCTTTTCTTGGTCTAGCGGGTTATTACCGCCGCTTCATTGAGAACTTCTCAAAGATTGCAGTTCCTCTAACTGCTCTAACTCAGAAGAACAAGCCATTTGACTGGGGAGTCAAACAAGAGGAAGCGTTTCTGACTTTGAAACAAAAGCTTTGCGACGCGCCTGTCCTAACATTGCCTGAGGGAAATGATGATTTCGTCGTTTATTGCGACGCCTCTAAATTAGGTCTTGGCTGCGTCCTGATGCAAAGAAACAAAGTCATAGCATACGCATCAAGGCAGTTGAAGATACATGAGAAACTACACCACTCATGATCTTGAGTTGGGTGCAGTTGTCTTCGCTCTTAAGATCTGGAGACACTATTTGTACGGTACAAAATGTGTGGTTTTCACTGACCACAAAAGTCTTCAACATATCTTCAATCAAAAGGAACTCAACATGAGGCAAAGACGTTGGGTTGAACTTCTAAACGACTATGACTGCGAGATCCGCTACCATCCCGGTAAGGCGAATGTCGTAGCCGATGCATTGAGTCGCAAGGAACGTACTAAGCTTCATTGTGTACGTGTCCAATCTGTTATTCAAACCGATATCCAAGCTTGTATTTCTCAGGCTCAACAAGCTTGTGTTTCACAAGGTTTGATGGATAAGGAATTTCCTTATCACATAACACCTGCTCTTGAACTGAAGGACAATGGATCGTATTACTTCATGGACCGTTTGTGGGTCCAGAGCCAAGATAATCTTCGTACCTTGCTTATGGATGAAGCCCATAAGTCTCGTTATTCTATTCATCCTGGCTCAGATAAGATGTATAAGGATCTTCGTATTTAGTATTGGTGGCCTGGTATGAAGAAAGACATTGCCTTATACGTATCCAAATGCCTTACTTGTCTTAAGGTTAAGGCTGAACATCAGCGTCCTTCCGGGTTATTGGAACAACCAGAGATCCCAGTTTGGAAATGGGAAAACATTACTATGGATCTCATTACTAAACTCCCGTGCACAAAGAAAGGTCACGATGCCATCTGGGTAGTCGTTGATCGTCTTACCAAGTCAGCGCATTTCTTGCCAATCCGTGAGGATTTTTCGGCTGACAAACTTGCTCAAATCTACGTAGATGAAATTGTAGCTCTACATGGTGTTCCTTTGAACATCATTTCTGACAGAGATGCTCGTTTCACTTCTCATTTTTGGAGAACCATGCAATCTGCTATGGGATCTCAACTCAATTTGAGCACAGCTTATCATCCGCAAACGGATGGTCAATCTGAAAGAACAATCCAGACACTGGAGGATATGCTTAGAGCTTGTGTGATCGATTTTGGTGGTAGTTGGGATTCGCATCTTCCATTGATTGAATTCTCCTACAACAACAGTTATCACTCCAGCATCAACATGGCTCCTTTCGAGGCTCTCTATGGTCGAAAATGTCGTTCACCAGTCTGCTGGAATGAGATCGGCGAGGCTCAGCTTACTGGACCTGCCCTCATTTTAGAGACAACAGATAAGGTTAAGAAAGTTCGTGATAACCTTCAGATAGCTAGAAGCCGTCAAAAGAGTTACGCGGACCTAAAACGCAAACCCTTGGATTTTCAAGTCGGTGATCGTGTATTACTTAAGGTCTCACCTTGGAAAGGTGTGATCAGATTTGGAAAGAAAGGAAAACTTGCACCTAGATACGTTGGACCATTCAAGATCGTCGAAAGAATCGGTAAGGTAGCCTACAGACTTGAGTTACCTCCTGAACTTGGAAATGTTCATCCAACTTTTCACGTGTCCAATCTCAAGAGGTGTTTAGCTTATGAGAACCTCCACATACCGCTTGACGAGATTCGTGTTGATAAAACACTGAAATTTGTTGAGAAACCGGTAGAAATCATGGAACGTGAAGTCAAGTGGCTCAAACGCAAGCGCATTCCTTTGGTCAAGGTTCGTTGGGAATCAAAGCGTGGACCGGAGTTTACTTGGGAACGTGAAGATCAAATGAAGGCAAAATATCCGCATCTTTTTCCACGAGTTTCCACTAAATAAATTTCGGGACGAAATTTCCACGAGTAGGGGAGACTGTAACATTTGTGCTTGTAATCATTATGAACAGTTCAATTATCAATAAAACAATGTTATTTTATCCCAATGATTGTTTAATTGTGTTTTACATTTTTCATATTTTAACTTTTGTTCAATTTCAAACTCTACATCGCTTTCTGGAGAGTTATACGCGAACTGGTGCGTAAACGTACTCAGTTTAATGCGACAAATACTCTGGAACATCAACATATACTCAACATACCTTAAATTTACATAACTTAGAAATAAGTTTTGAAGGCTTTGGTATGGCAAAAACAAGTTAATTCGCTTACAGGGACTAAACTTGACAAACTGCGAAAGTATGCCAATTTAAACTGTAACGAACATTCCGGAACATGTCCATAAGTTAAACATGCCATAAATATCCTTTACATAGCTTAGAAATAGGCTTTGAGGGGTTTGGTATGCTAAAACAAACTTTTGGATCATTCAGGGGCCAAAAGTGTCAAAAAGTGCACAAGTTTGCACTTTCGCGCATAACTTACGTTCTGAATACATCCGGACATCCAAAAATTTATGTAAGCATCCTAGTATTATGTCTTAGTGTTTGGCATGAGAAAAAATCCATTCGTCGCGCAATTTGGATCGTCTTTCGCGCTTATGCGCATTCCGTCGTAATTAACCGAACATCGCGACCGTACGGCCAAACGAACTGACATCCGACATATTTTTGAGCACATTTTCAGTTCCCTATACTTTAACATCATTTTAGAGCTTTGAAATGAGGTTAACGAGGCTTAAACGTGCCAAAAACGCATCAAATACCAAGTTTTGGTGCTGCAGGGACCAAAACTGTAAATCTGCCAAACTAGGGGCTTACGGACCATAAGCCAAAGCCCATACGGTCCGTAAGGGGTCCCCAGTACAGCAGAACCCACATTTAATGCTGATTGGCTCTTCAAATGGCGAAAGGCCCAATTGCCTTTTCACCCAATGAAAGGCCAAGGGCCATATTCAGTGAATCTAACAATGCAACACATGTACGCACAAGATCATGGCATGATATTCGATAAAACGATCCTAACGGTTCCACTTTTCCTATAAATACCCCCCCCCATTTTGCTCAAAACCCACACAATCTGATCTTAAGGCTCTAAGTTGGAACCATTGTTTCATACCTGAGCCATTTTGGTCTAGATTAGCATTCGGGGACCCTCCGTAAGTATTCTTTCGTTCTTTTATTCGCTTTTCGAGTCCGAAAGTCAACGTTTTGTTGACTTTGTGCATTGACCAGTTTATGGTCGATGCGAAGTTCGTTAGAATTTCATAACGTGAGCGTGATCACGATGGTTATAGTCCGTAGTGACTATACCTACTAATCACCACGTTATCTAGGCTCAGTGACGAGTCGTAGTTTCGGCCAAAATGTGCATTTTTGCGTATTTTGTAACCAAACTACTCGCGAGCATCAAAGCCGTTTGCTTTGATGCCAAACCTGTTTTCTAAACTTAGTTAAGCATGTTCTAACATGCTTAGCTCGTCACTTTTAGTATAGTGCGTATATAGGGTCGTAAGGTAAGCGATCTAAACCATCGCTTATACTTTCGAACCCGACCCATTTGGTCGATCATTAGGATCCGACCAAACACATTAGGTGACCATAGCTATAACCTTCCGAGGTTATACCTTGTGGTCACGATGTTAGGGCGTTCCAGACGCGTTCTACGCGAACGACGCGTAAGGTAGCATAAGCTACCTAAACGGGTCATGATGGGTCACAAGCACTTAGGTTAAGTTTCATTTTAGTATGTAGGCTTTGTTAAACCATATTACACGAGTCTCCATACTCGTTTGGTTTACGAACCCGCATACTATTCGATCCTTCCGATTTAGGTCCGGTATATTAACATAGCTACCTATTAGGTGCCGTTTGATATTCCGTGATCTAGCATTGTTTGATTATTATACAAGAACTCAAAGCAATCTCAGGCGAGTACATAGAACCCCTCTTTTACTGTTTTCCAAACTGTTTTGGGGGTGAAACACATGTGCCTATCTGTTACATTCATGCTTTCCATGTTTTCACATCATATGCCTGCTATGTTGTTAGTACATTATAGTACATGATTTCATTACATTTCATGCTATGTATGCCCATTGTGTGCGTACTTAGTACATTGATTTACATTACATTTCTGTTGCATATGTTTACTCAGCATATGGACACATTGATTTACATGAACATTTCTGTTGCATATGTTTACTCAGCATATGGACACATTGATTTACATCAACATTTCTGTTGCATATGTTTTACTCAGCATATGGACACATTGATTTACATGAACATTTCTGCTGCATATGTTTACTCGGCATATGGGCACATTGATTTACATGAACATTTCTGCTTCGTATGTTTACTTAGCATACTTAGTACAATTGTTTACATCACATGCCTTCATTCTGTTATGACATTTGGTTTGTTTAACATGGGACAATACATTCATTAACACTAGCTACGCCGTTCGTTAGTAGGTAGTGGTACCATTGGAATTGACAACTCCCGTTTCTGAATCCTGGGTTTGATAGGATTGGAAGGAATGACCGAATTCGATATACATAACTTAGATAAACCTTTAATTTGTTTAAGGGTATTATCGCCACCAGTCTCAAGGCTTGGATGTATGCATAGTTTTACAATACCGCATAAATGTTAATATCAATAGAGCATTGCATTTTTCCGCAGAACATAACGTTGATTTAAACCCACGTTCTACTTCAATGACTTGTTTGTGCATTTTACATATGGTTTAAGTTGATACATTCGCTTACCATACATGATACATTTTGGATACACATTACATGATTTACATTGAACTAAAAACACGTTGACATTGACATACACATTTGGTGGTTTACATTGAACATAAACATTTGGACATGGTTTACACCAATAACACTTGACATTTGGGTTATTACATGAAACAATTTACATGGGGATGTGGTTTGGGGATAAATGGTTTGAGAGTAACGTGGAGTATGTAATATGATGCAAACATGGTGGACTACGCCGCTGATACTTCCTATATATAAATGCTTGGTATAATATTAACATATCCTAGCGTTATCTAAATCATTTCAGTTTAGTACATATAACATTTTTATACAAATAACATACTTTTCATAAAAAACATTGTCTTACAAAAACAACTTATTATATTCCAACTCATTTTACTTTGGTTACTCGTTTAACCTTCCACTTATCTATACATTATCCATTCTGATTTGTTATCGTTTTTCAAATGGTTTACAAAGCAAGACAAATTACAAGGTTCATGACTGACTGTTATTAAACATTCTTTAAACTCAAGTCATGAATCCCATTTTCACAAAACCTATGTATCTCACAGGCATTTTTATGCTGACGTACCTACTTTCACATGTGTTTTCAGGAGCTGTTCCATAGGATGTTGATCACGATACTAGGGCGGACCTGTGCCTTAGAGACTAAACTGAAGATAGACTAGTTAACTATGTTATGAATTTGTTTCCTTTTAAGACAATGTACACCCTTGTTTAATAAATAAAATGTAACTTTAATTTCCATGGTTGTATAACAATTAATTCTGTCCACAACACTCCCCGGCGTTTTCCGCCGCGGTTGCATGTTACACGCGGTCGGGGTGTGACAAAGGGTCCCATGCGAGGGGGACCATCAGCAGCAGGACCATCACACCGACCCACTCCGTCTGCGTCCCTTTCCAGTTCTGACTCACACGATCTGTGGGGTCACTCCTTTGAGTCCGCGAGGCATTTTGTCTCGTTAAGCTCTTCACCTTCTTTCCATCCATCTTTTGGGCCGCCTATCCCAGACAAGCCCAACACTCGTACCATTCTCAACACTCCCATCACTCCCACGAATCTCACCAATCGTTTCATTCGTTGCACTCCCATTCGTTTCACCATTCGGATTCTACCTACTCGCCGGCGCAGTTCAATCTGAATAACTATGTCAATGACTTCCTTGGCTACAACCCTTTGGGCCCTAAGGACCACTTTTCTCAGGAAATGGAAATGGACAACGACCCAGACCCGAAGATGCAGACCGGAACACCGGGCCACCCAATAAGCATATCAAGTGGTTCCCCATTTCAGGGATCACCGTACCGTGGGCCCGATTCATGTGAGGAGAGGATGGCCACCTATGATTGGTACTTTACTCCTTCGTACCATAACTCTCCATCCCAACCACCTTTGGTTGAACCCCAGCTTCAAGCAGTTTCGCCACCACCACTTCCTGTTGAGGAGCCGCCTCAACAGCCACCTCAGCGACCTCCCGAGCCTCTGAGGCGAAGGAGGAATGCACATATGTCCGTGCGAGGAGGACCTCGTTTTAGTTCTCCTCAGGGTTCGAGTTCTTACCCTCCTATTCCAGAGGACCCCCAAATGGGTGGGCCCTCGAACGCGGCGCCGGAGATCGATCCTCCGCCAGCTTCTTATGCACCACCTCAACTGCCTATGGGTTTTGACAACCCAATCCCGACTTACCCAGGTTCTTCTGGGTACAATCCTTTTGAAAACCCATCGGGATATCCATCAGATTATGGAACTCAAGACCCGTACCTTACAGCTGCACAATACCATCACCTTTACCCTTCTTCTTACCCTCCAGTTTAACCAACTGGATACCCAGTGCAGGGTTATCAATACCCGCCATACCAACAACCTCCCTCTTTCCAGCAGCAGCAAACTCAAGAGATCCTAGAAAGGTTAGACAAGGTTGAACACGTTGCTAGAAAAACAAAGATGGAGCATGGTAGCTTTATGAAGGCCTTGCAAACCTTCTTAAAGGCAAGAAGAAGTAGGAATTGTTTAATTTTCTTGTATTGTCTTTTAATCAAGTCCCTGTGAGGACATTGTTTTCTTTTCTGTACCAAAGTCCCTGCGTGGACTTATTTCCTATTTTTGTAGCCCCTGCTGGGCAGTTTGTTCCTTTCTAAGACCCGTTTAGGGCACTTGTACCAGTTTTATGATTTAATGAAGTTTATCTTTGGTTTTTAAATATGTATTTTATTACATCATGCTATATCTTTTCAATTTATAATTGATTTGCCAAAGAAATTCTTAGAGGTATAACCTAGCTAAAATATTAACTGGCTATGATGGTACATCTGAAAACATGTTAACATTCCTAGCTGTGCGGTACGAGAAACCACACAAGCTTCCAAAATGTACTTGGATTTTTCCAAGTCACTTATATATAGCCTAAATGATCAATGCGAATCATGGCTAATAAACATCAAAGTGATGTGTACACCAAGACATCCATTAGAGTGTATGCTTATAAGCAAAGGTGTAATAATGCAATGAAAGTTCTATTTATAAACTCCTTGTCAAAAAGGCGATGAACTTTGTTCGACCCTTAAAAGATCACTGATCCAAAAGATCGTTGGTTATATTTTTAATCGTCCCTATGACAAGCTTTCTAAGCTATTAAATGTCCTTCGAGACGAGCCTAATGTTAAATGTCTTTTACGACATTGACAGTGTGAAATTTTAATTCCCCTGTCTATAAAATATAAAGGATATTATATTCTATTGGTTATTTAATTATTGCTTAAAATGGTCTAAAAGGTTTAATAATACCATGGCCATCTGATCATCAATGCGATGAATCAATATATATAATTTAAATATCATCATTGTTTGATATAGTATTCAGAAATGGCTGGCTCGGATGAAGCAAACAATCATCCTGCAGACGGGAACAACACCAGGATTAATATCACTGGTGCCGAACTCTAAGCAATGATCACCGCAGTAGTTTCTCAGGCAGTGGATGCTAAGTTTAAAGAGCCGAGTGTTGTTCGGTCTCAAACTCATTCAAGATCCCATTCTCAACCACATACTCATAAGAAGAGCGAGTCTCAGCACTCATCTAACCAGGGTAGTGAACCCAAGAGGCAGATAGTCCTCAAGCCGACTCCTAGGTACACCAAGGGTTGTACCTATAAGTACTTTGTCTCCTATAAGCCGAGGGATTTTATAGGAGAAAAGGGAGCGATTGATTGTATGAAATGGTTGGACGAGATGGAGACTGTGATAGACATCAGCGGATGTGCTAAGGAGGATGTGGTTTTGTTTGTATCACAATCTTTTAAGGGCGATGCCCTCACATGGTGGAAAGCTCTAGTGCAGTCCACTGGGAAGGTTCACTTGTACAATCTCTCTTGGGAGAAGTTTTTGACTTGGTGAAGGACAATTACTGTCCTCAACACGAGGTAGAGAGGATAAAGACTGATTTCCTCACCCTAGTAATGAAGGATCTGGATTGTGGATCCTATGTGACTAGTTTTAACTCGATGTCAAGGCTTGTACCATATTTAGTCATTCCTGAACCAAACGCATTGCGCGTTTCATCGGTTCCTTGGCCCTGGAAGTAAAGGGAAATGTTAAGGCCTCTAAGCCAGCCGCTTATAGATCCGCTGTGGATCTATCATTGTCCCTCATTTTGGATGTTGTGAGGAGTAGGGCAAAGAAGGCTACTGATGAAGGGAAAAGGAAAAGAGAGGATAACCAGTCTCCTCAATCGAACAAAAAGGCCAAGGGGAACTCTGGTTCCAAAAAGGATAGTCAAATGATAAGCCCAGGTGTAAGACATGTCATAAAAGGCACTTTGGAAAGTGAAAGCAAGACCCACAGGCCAAACCATGTGGGATCTGCAAAAAGAAAGGGCACAAGTCGGTTGAGTGCCGAAATATCAAAGATGCAACTTGCTATGGTTGCAATGAAAAGGGGCACATCAAAACCAATTGCCCCAAGAATGCAAAGAAGCCCGAGGAGGCAAAGAAAACAAATGCAAGGGTTTTTCCAGATGCAAGCGAGGAAGCGGTGAACGACGAGAACGTCATAACAGGTACCTTCCTCATCAATAATAACTATGCTAGAGTCTTATTTGATTCCGGTGCTGATAAGTCTTTTGTAGACCATAAGTTCTGTAAGATATTGAATTTACCTATTAAGACTCTAGACATAAGATATGAGGTAGAGCTTGCCGATGTACTTTAGAAACAGTTCCACTCTTCTTGATGGATGTTCCATATCCATTAAGAATCATTCTATCTCACTATCCCTCTTGCCAATGAAATTGGCTGGGTTTGATATAGTTTTAGGTATGGATTGGTTGTCGCATAACCAAGCCCAGATTGCCTATGATAAAAAGCTAGTGATTATCAAAACCCCTTCTGGTGAATCAGTCACTATTTAGGGAGATACACAATATGGATTACCCAGCAATGTTTTCTATTCTCAAGTTATCGCAGTGTATGAAAAGTGGATGTGTCATTTACATGGCACAAGTGAATGTGAATGGTCCAAAGCCGAAGATTGAAGACATTCCAATCATCTCAGAGTATCCTGATGTCTTTCCTGACGAGTTACCTGGATTACCTCCTGAGAGGCAAGTGGAATTCAGGATAGACATTCTACCAGGATTTGCACCTATTGCAAGAGCTCCATATCGCCTAGCGCCTATGGAAATGAAAGAGCTCAGGACTCAATTAGACGATTTACTAGAGAAATGTTTTATTCAGCCCAGCTCTTCGCCTTGGGGAGCTCCAATACTGTTTGTGAAAAAGAAGGACGGATCAATGCACTTATGCATTGATTACCGTGAATTGAATAAGGTAACGATCAAGAATTGTATCCTTTACCCAGGATCGATGATTTATTCGACCAACTCCAAGGGGCGAGCTATTTCTCGAAGATTGATTTGAGATCTGGGTATCATCAACTCAAGGTCCGAACTGAAGATGTACCGAAGACGGCATTTAGAACAAGGTATGGACATTTTGAATTCTTAGTGATGCCTTTTGGGCTCACTAATGCGCCTGTATCATTCATGGAGAACTTCTCGAGAATAGCTGCACCATTAACTTCTTTGACCGTAAGAATGTAAATTTGACTGGGGTCCAAAGCAACAGGAATCCTTTGATATTTTAAAGCAAAGATTGAGCAATGCTCCTGTATTATCTTTACCAGAAGGAGTAGAAGAGTTTGTTGTATACTGTGATACTTCACAAACCGGTATGGGATGTGTACTTATGCAGCGAGGCAAGGTGATCGCCTATGCATCAGGACAACTTAAAAGTGCATGAAAGAATTACACCACCCATGATTTAGAATTGGGTGCCATTGTATTCGCACTAAAGTTGTGGAGACATTATTTGTATGGAACAAAGTGTGTGATCTACTCGGATCACAAAAGTCCCAACATCTGTTCAATCAGAAAGAGCTCAATATGAGACAACGCCATTGGATAGAAACTCGGAGATACTATGATTGCGAGATTCGCTACATCCTTAGCGAACGTGGTCACTGATGCTCTAAGCCGAAAAGAAAGAGTTAAACCATAAAGGAACAATGCCAAGAGCATTGAGTTGAAGAATAGTCAGAATGAAAAATATTAGCTGCACAGAAAGATGTTATTTTGGAAGTTAACCTTCCAAATGAAAAGTTAGGTGTAACCACTGAGCACTTAACACCTGGAAAGGATGGAATCCTAGAATGAATGGAAGAATTTGGGTTCCTATTCAGGGAGGACTTCGAGATGTGATCCTCCAGGAGCCCACAACTCCAAGTACTCAGTTCACCCTGGAGGTGAAAAAATGTATCAAGATTTGAAGGCTAATTATTGGTGGATAGGTTTGAAGAAATCTATTGCTACACATGTGCTAAGTGCCTGACTTGTGCTCAGATTAAAGCTGAACATCAAAAAGCCATCAGGTCTTCTAGAACAGCCGGAACTCCCACATGGAAGTGGGAAATGGTAACTATGGATTTTATAACAAGTTACCCAAAACAAGGCACAAAATGATACCATATGGGTAATAGTCGATAGACTGATAAAGTCAGCACATTTCCTACCCATCCAGGAGACTCATAGCTCCGATAAGTTAGCCCAGTTGTACGTAGATAAGATTGTGGCTCTTCATGGAGTGCCAGTGTCTATTATCTCTGATAGAGATACTAGATACACCTCTCATTTTTGGAAAAGTTTCCAACAATCTTTGGGCACACGCTTGAATTTTTAGTACTGCTTACCACCCTCAGACGGATGGACAAAGTGCGCGTACAATTCAAACTTTAGAAGACATGCTTCGTGCATCTGTTATTGATTTAGGTGGAAGTTGGATGACCACCTGCCATTGATCGAGTTCTCCTATAACAATAGCTACCATACAAGCATTCAGGCTGCGCCTTTGAGGCATTATATGGTAGGAATGCAGAACGCCTGTCTGTTGGGCAGAAGTAGGAGAAGCTCAGTTTTCAGGACCTGATATAGTCCTTGAAACGACGGACAAGATTGTCCAGATTCGTGATCGCCTTAAAGCTGCCAGGATAGGCAGAAAAGATATGCTGATAAGAGGCGAAAACCTCTAAAGTTTGAGGTAGGCGATAAAGTTCTATTGAAAGTGTCACCCTGGAAAGGTGTGATGCGTTTTGGTAAAAAGGGCAAGTTGAGCCATAGATATATTGGACCATTCGAGATTGTTGAATGTGTCGGCAGTGTAGCTTATAAGCTAAACTTGCCAGAGGAGCTGAGTGGAATTCATAATGTATTTCACATCTGTAATCTCAAGAAATGTCTAGCCGATGAATCGCTAGCTATGTCTCATAAAGACGTGCAATTGATGAAAGCTTGAGATTTGTTGAAGACCTATAGCGATCGAGGATCGACAGGTTAAAAAGCTCGAAGAAAGCATTGCCTATAGTGAAGGTCAAATGGGATGCTCGTAGAGGTCCCGAATATACATGGGAATTCGAATCCACTATGAGACAGAAATACCCTCACTTATTCTAGTAAATCTCGGGGTTGAGATTTCCTTTAAGGGGGTGAGGATGACACCACGTAAAAACGTGTCCAGCTATGTATAGACACGTGTCCTAAACTCTAAATATGCGAAAGATTGAGTTTAAGGGACTAAAGTTGACAAACAATGAAAATATGTAAGCGAAGGGACCAAAGTGTAAACATGCCAAACTTGTGCCTCTGAATGACCATACGTGAAAAAAATATTCTTAACCGGGTGATTAATTGGATATAAGAAGCCGTTCGTGAAATAAACGGAGAAGATTATAAAACTACAAGGTGTTAAACGTGTCAACATGTTAATTCTGACCTCTGAGTGACCTTTAAATGAACCGAGGCTTCGGAATATTCAAATATACTCCAGAATAAGTGTAATTTTCACGTGGTTTCGAGATCGTTAAGCATGTTTTCAAAACTCTGGGCTATAAGTGTCAACTTGATGAAACTTGCATTCATAATGATATTAACGAACCCGAGCCTAACGAAGTTAGTTTATTCATCCTTGAGCCTCAACAAAATGAGTACAAGGGCCCTACATGTCAACAATGAGGTTAAAAGGGGTTAAAAACAACAAGGGACTGAATCTGCCAACCTTGAAAACTTGTTTTGACACTTAAACCGGCCTACGCGGCCCGCGTAAGCCTCCTCTATGGCTTACGCGGCCCGCCTGAGAATGACCAGCGCAGAAAAATTGGACAGATGTTGTTTTAACCATTTACACCGCCTCAACCTCAAAGATATCGATTTCCAGGAGCTATATGTCGGTTTATAAATCATCTAGGACACCTGGGGTGATCCTAGGATGTCTCTTAACACCTGGAAGTAATCAAGGCACTTGGAAATTCCTATATAAACACTTATGTAGTGTTCTTATGCACATTGCAAATAGCTTCAAAAGGACTTGTCTCTGAGCTTGCATCATTAGGAGAAGACTTTCAAGGGTAGAAAAGACAGCTAGGACCACTAATAAGCCTCTAATTACTTGCTTAGTCATTATAATTAGCTTAATTACCTAAAAAGTCAAACTTATCATAAATTAAGTTTGACTTTTGTATTAATTTCATATGGACCAGCCACTGATCAAATTGAAAGTGGTTATGGAACCATATTAAGGTAGGTGATTAACCCCTAAAAGGCACCTCCTAATTATCTCGTTTGACTAGTGAATTGTGGGGTCAAAGTAGTTTGACAAAAAGTCAAACTGGATAGAATGTTTGAAAATTATTAAAATTAATAAAACAGAAGTTTCTAAATTATATTTTAACATTCTAATGACTTGGTAATTAGTATTAAAACATGTTTTATCGTCCTAATCCGGCAATTGATAGTCTAAGGTCAGTTTATAACCGAAAGTCGCAAAAGCTTGACTTTTGCTTTGACTTTCAGTTCTGACCCGTTCAAGCTTAATTCTTCCATGTTTTAAGCTTCCATTAAGACCACATTACTTAGTAGTATAACCCTCTGGAGTTATATTGCATGGTGCCTAATGGTTTGAATTATATGCACTTGATCGTAATTATGCTAAAATGCCATAAACGCCCTTTTTACATACAACTGAGATTTTTAGCAATGTGAATGGACTAACACCTTTGCTACTGATATTTAGACTTGTACCGAAAATTTGACATTAGTTTGAGGTCTAGATTAGGAGGTATGCTCAATAGTGTAATTAAGGAGCTTTTTATTATTTAAATGGCGTAATTAGCATAAAGCTTATCTAAACCCGATTTTTGATACCAAACTTTTTACCTACTGTTAAAATAATATTTTGGGATTTTTGAAGATTTTTATTTATTTTTAAGCTTAGCATAACATAGGATTATAACTTGAATTCGGTAATTGTCGGTTTTACCCTTTTTGTGCATAAAATGAGTTTTACTAACATTTCAATGCCAAACTTCTTGCTACTATTTTATATGATAAATAAAATATTTTGAACTTTATAAACTGATCAAAAATTCAGATTTCATATTTTAACCCGAATATCTCTTAAAACCGACTTTTAAGCGTTTTTAAGCACCTAGTATGGGTCAAAACTATTTTAGCATATAAAACTTATTACCTACTGATGTTTTAAGTAATTTATATAATTATACAGTAAGCCAAAGTTTTTAAACTCATAAGTCTATTTTGACCTTTAAATCCTATGTGAAATTACCAAAATGCCCCTACGGTGCATAGCTTGGTTATATAAGATAAATTTCACATATATAAAATACCCTACTGTTATAACTTAAAAAAATACATATTTTTACTGACTTAATCAGACCTGAAACTCAGTTTAACATTTAAACTCTTTTATGAGCATTAAAATTACCAAAATGCCCTTATGGGACTTATTTTGGTTTAAATTACTTTTTGGGCATATATATTAACATCTTACTGATGTATTAACATATTTGAGCATAATAATGATTAAGGCCTGTATATAATTCATTTGGTTACCCGTTACGCGTCTATGCGTTCGGATCGGTTTACGTGACTAGTTTACGTAAAATAGCCGAAACGGGCTTAACTTATCATTAAATTCTCATTTTCCAGAATGTGTTTAGTTTACCCATATTATACAAGTATCCAAGCTGTCAGGTCTAAACCACATTCTATTCCGGTCTCCGCTTAATCTAGCGTTTAGAACCGTAAGGTTTCCTTCTAGCTAGCCGGTCTAAGTCCTTGACTTAATTAAAGACCCGTTAGCATCCTAATAGGTTAATAAACCTTCTATACAGATTAAATAGCTTCCAGTAGAAGGTGCCTTCAAAAAATTTAGGATTATACTGCTAGCATCAGGTAAATACTTTTAACTTATTTTCTCTTATACGGCTTGGGATACGGTATATAATACCGCTTGGTCGGGTATGAAATCATTTAATCGGATTGTGATTAATAAATTTGCATAACCCGTTTTAATCTGTCTTGTTTGATAACATAAACATTGGGGGTTAATCTGACCGTGTCCTGGATATCCTCGGCTCATTTTATTTGAAAATGGCTATGTCCTATGCACGGGGTGTAGGCATACACCTGACAGATGCAAATGCTAAATAATATATATAAACCCACATGTTGGGATAACTCCTTTGTGGGTTCTATAAGTGGTGAGTCGGTTAATCATGACCGGCTTCCAACCGGCCCCAATTGTATGACAAACATGTAAACCTGTATACAAGATTATCTTTAAATAATTGTCCCAAGTTATAAATGATTTGTGCCATGTGCACTTAAATCAATTTTCATAAATGTTTTCAAAAGAGTCAGTTAATTGTATTTACCAGTGTAAACTGACGTATTTTCTTAAAGACTGATTGACAGGCACCTCTTGAAATAGGCTGGAGCTATTAGGTGTCATAAGAGGATCTTGCAAATCCATAGATATCTGAAGTCTGTTGTTTTTGTTTCTTTGTACATTTATGATCCGCCTGTGGATCTTATTACATTCCAGTCTTCCGCTGTGCTATATGGTTTGTAATAGTTTATTTACCCAGCCTTCCGCTGTGCTATATTATTGTGTGTATTGACAATGATGATATCAACTACATCACGATACTCCCCGCCGGGCCCCGGTAATATGTGGAAATATCGGGGTGTGACATCGACAAATGACTCCGTCGTATAGATTCGTGCTAATCGTTTAACCTTAAAGTCTTCTCGTATTGAAATGAAATGGGCAGATTTCGTAAGACGATCAACGATAACCCAAATGCTATCATGACCAGAAGGTGTTCGGGGGAGTTTTGCAATGAAATCCATGGCTATACTTTCCCATTTCTACATCGGATTTCGGGTTGTTCGAGTAAACCAGAGGGTCGTTGATGTTCGGCCTTAACCTTTGAGCAAGTTAGGCATTTCGAAACATACAAAGCGATATCCTTTTTCATGCCTGGCCACCAAATACCTAGAACGGAGGTCCTGGTACATCTTGTCGGCTCCGGGTGAATAGAGTATTGAGATTGTGAGCTTCAGTTATCAATAACTCACGGAGGTTATTGCGACTAGGAATCCAAATACGGTCGAGATAGTGATAGATACTGTTCGATTTATTCACTAAACTAGGTTTCGGCACCACACTTCATTTCCTCTTTCAAGGTATTCTCAATGAAGCATGCGTGCTGCGCTTCGCGAATTAGGGTTTCGAGATCATTCTGGGCCTGAACGTCGCGGATACTATGCACATAGCTTCGTCAACTGAGAGCATCAGCTACGACATTTACCTTGCCGGGGTGGTAGCGTGTCTCGCAATCATAGTCGTTGAGAAGTTCAATCCATCTGCGTTGGCGCACGTTCAGTTCTTTCTGGTTTAAGATATGTTGTAAGCTCTTATGGCCGGTGAAGACCGTACACTTTGTACCATAAAGGTAGTGTCGTCGTATCTTTAATGCAAAAAACAACAACACCGAGCTCGAGGTCGTGGGTAGTGTAGTTCTTCTCGTGGGTCTTGAGTTGTCGAGACGCATACGCGATAACCTTGTCTTGTTGCATAAGAACACAATCTAGACCTAGGTTAGAGCATCGCAATAAACAACGAAATCGTTGTTTCCGTCAGGAAGTGCGAGAATAAGAGCATTGCAATGCATACGCTTGAGAGTTTGAAAGGCGTCCTCTTGTTCAGAACCCTAAACAAAAGGTTTGTCCTTATGAGTTAGAGTGGCAAGAGGTATGGCGATTTTATAAAAGTCGGCGATGAATCGACGGTAATAACACGCCAATCCGAGAATGGAACGGATTTCGGATGGAGTCTTCGGCGTAATCCAACTCTTTACAGCTTCAATCTTCGCGAGGTCAACATGAATTCCTTAACTGTTAACGATGTGACCGAGGAATTGAACTTCCTTGAGCCAGAATTCACACTTGGAGAACTTGGCATAAAGGCGATTTCCTTGAAGAAGTTCAAGAACTAAACGAAGATGTTGCGCGTGTTCGGCTCTCAACTTCGAGTAGATAAGGATATCATCGATAAACAAAATGACGAAACAATCCAAAAAGGCTTTCCACACAAGGTTCATCAAATCCATGAAGACCGTTGGTACGTTCGTGAGACCAAAAGGCATGATCACGAATTCGTAATGGCTATAACGAGTACGGAATGCGGTTTTCGGGATGTCTTGCTCTAGTACACGCAACTGATGGTATCCAGAATGTAATTCAATCTTTGAGAAACACTTAGCACCTTGGAGTTGATCAAATAAATCGTCGATTCAGGGTAGCGGTAGCGGTTCTTAATAGTAAACTTGTTTAGTTCCCTATAATCGATGCACATTCGGAACGATCCATCCTTCTTTTTCACAAAAAGAACAGGTGCCCCATGGTGACGTGCTAGGGCGTATAAAGCTTTTATCAAGCAATTCCTGAAGTTGGCTAGATAGTTCGCGCATTTAAGATGGTGCAAGGCGATAGGGAGCTTTTGCAACAGGTGTAGCACCAGGAATAAGATCAATACGAAAATCAATATTACGAGTAGGGGGTAAACCAGATAAATCGTCAGGAAAAACTTTAGGAAAATCACAAACAACTAGAACATCTTTCACGGTTTTCTTCTCGTTCTTCGTCTCCACAATATGGGCTAGGAAAGCGATGTACTCCTTGCGTAAGTACTTACTCGTTTGGATATACGACATAAGCCTCAACTCTTTCAAGAGTACCTCATCGTAAACACGTAATTGATCACCGTTTGGAAGCGAAAAACGAATCATCTTATCAAAACAAACAACTTCGGCATGATTCTTACGAAGAAAATTCTTGCCTACTGTGATGTCAAAACTAACTAGTTAGATAGGTATGAGATCGATCGGGAAAACATGATTGTTGAGTTCAAGAGTACAATCATGTAGAATGGAAATAACGGTAACGGTTCTTCCGGTGGCAACTTCTACGTCGAAGGTCTTTGGGAGTATAGCGCGTTTACATTTTAAAAGCTTTTCAAATTCAAACGATACAAAACAATTATCATCTCCAGTATCAAATAAGCATGAAACATTAATACCATTGACAAAGAACGTACCATTGACAACATTGTTGTCATTCTGAGCCTGGCGGAGGTTGAAGTTGAAAGTTCTTCTGCATGCAACTGGTGGTTGTTGCTGCTGCTATTGTTGCTGTGGTGGCTGCTGCTGTTGCTGTGGCTCTTGCTTCACAACATGTTGTGGGCAGACATTGCTAAAGTGGCTGGGATCCCACAAGTGTAGCAAGCACGTGCATGAGCAACTGGTGCTGGAAGTGTTGGGTTGAACTGGAGGGGAGAGGTTGAGTTGGCGGTGCTGCGAGAGCTTGAGGAGCTTGCTGATGAGGTCCTGAGCGGCAGTTGGTTGTGTAGTGCTCAAAGATGTTGCAGTTGACATAGAAACGGCAGTTTGTCTCCACTGGATGATGATAGGTGCAAGTAGGGCATAGTGGATGATTCCCAGTATACGCACGCTTAGCAGGCGGTGCGTTGGGAGTAGCAACCTGACGGGACTGGTTGTTGGGCAGTGTTGCGGTAGTCGCACAGTTCTTGCTGGAGTTCCTTCGTTTACGACTTTGGCGATTAGACTTGGGGGCTTGGGATGGTGCGGTATCGGTGCTTGGCGTTGAAGTAGCTTGGTTGAGACTCTTGATCGGGACCTTGAAAGTTCCAGCCAAGACTCGCTTGTCGTTGATCGTTGCCGCGAGCTGATAAGTTTCCTCAATTGTTGCCAGTTTCGCTGCTTGAACAAAGTTAGCGACACAGTCGGGAGAGCACGGACGTACTTCTTGATAGCTTTCTCAGTAGTGTCCACTTAACTCGACAAATGATGCTCAACTGCTTGAATCGGGCGATGAGACCAGCGTTATCACCGCCAACTTGCTTGATGTTCCAGAATTCGTTTTCCAGCTTCTGGACTTCGTGGGGAGGACAGAATTCCTTCATCATGAGCTTTTTCAGCTCCGCCCATGCGTGACCAAGGCTGCATCGTTTCCACGCCTGTTGTGCTCGGCGGTCCACCAGTCAAGTGCCGTTGACTGAAATACACCAGTGGCATTGACAGTGAAGAGATTCTAGGAACATCTGCTTTGTCGGAAAGTGACTTCGATCGAGTCAAACCATTGAAACATCTTAACTGGGTCCATCTTCACCAGTAAAGGTCATAGGACCACAGGCTTTGAACTGCTTGAAGCTGAACGGAGCTTTCGGTGAGTCATTCTTGGAATCAACGGAAGCGGTGCTGCTGACAGCGTGAATCTCACTGACGATTTGAAGGATCACCTTGGCCATTTCCTTGGCCATGAGAGAGGTGATGCGTTTGTCAGCATTGTTTCGCTGGATAGTTCGGCGAGTGTGAGATCCTATTCAGGCCATCTGCAGCGGAATTGGATGAGATTCGATTATATTGGGTTGTTGAAAAAGTTTAGCGCTTTATACAACATATTTATTATTATTATTATTATTATTATTATTATTATATTATTATTATTATTATTATTATTATTCACATAAGGCACATAATCACGTAATCACACAAGCGCATAATCACATAGGCACATAATCACGTATTTGCACGTATACACATAAGCACATATTTGCACATAATTCACATAGACGTATCTTGGGATCTCACAAATTACGTAAAGTAAAAAAGACTTCTTAGTTTGTTCGCGATTAGTTAGCGTTTTAGATTGCGAGAGCTGTGCGAGTTGTGCGTATTTTACAAAGCGGGAAGGGATATGTAACACCTGAGGAAATTCCGCAACGATCTTGAATTGTCGCTTCACTCTCTTGTACCTATTTTCCAAATTTCGGGACGAAATTTCCTTCAAGTTGGGGATGATGTGACAACCCGAATTTCCGAGGTTAGTATTATCTTATTCCACGACTCTTTTGTTGTATTTACATATTCTTGAAATCTTAAAGAGTATTATACTAGTCGGGTTACGTTGCAAACTTGTTGGATAAGACATATCCTTCGACCTAGAACCTTCGAAACATAAGAACTATCCTTCGATCCAGAACCTTTCGAAGGATGATCTTTCAATCACATGTTCGAAAGATCAGATCCTTCGGCAATCATTCGGATCCTTCGAGGCAGATCCTTCGATTAAGGGCCAAACTTTCGGCCCAACTTACGTCTGGCCCAAACTTCCGGCGGAAATTATATAAGTAACCGAATAGGATCAGTTACACAAATTACAAACCCTATTTTCCCTACTCATATTGTGCGACGGCAGACGTATATTCGAAACATCATCCCATCGGTTCATCATCTTATCGGTTCAATCTCGTGTGCGACGGCAGAAAGTATCTCGAAACATCCTCGCATCGATTTAATCTTGTGGTTAGTAATATCATTATTCCGATAGTGTGGTTCGATTTTAAATTACAATAAGATAGTGGTTTGTATTTGTGCTAGATTTTTACTCGTTGATCTTGTGTATATGTATTCGTACTCGTGTAGGATTAACGCGTAACGGTTATGTGCAACCTGTGATAAATATACTGCTTGAACGATGTAGATCGTTAGATATTATACGTCAAATCTTGGTGACTAGTTAGCATGAATGTTAGGGTCGATAAAGGTCTCGTTTTGTTAAGACGGAACAACATAAACTGCTGGTTAAACGGGATAGATCTGGATACATGTTTACGGTGATGTTTGTTACCCAATTAGGGTTTTGTGTCGTAACTGTTTGATGATGAAAACCGCTGTGATCGAATGATAACCGTATTGACTGAACGATAACTGTTGTTGACCGAAACATAACCATAGGATCGAAAGATAACTGTAGGTCGAAAGATAGTTATTGTTGACCGAAAGATAACTGTTGACCGAAACATTGTTGTTGACCGAAAGATAACTGTTGACCGAAACATTGTTGTTGACCGAAAGATAACTGTTGACCGAAACATTGTTGTTGACCGAATATAGCTGTTGACCGAAAGATAGTTGATGTGTCGAAAGATGTGTCGAAACATAACTGATGTGTCGAACGATAACTATGAATCGAAGATGATAACTGTGAACCGAAAGATAATGTGTCGAAAGATGTTGTACCTGATTTAGTTTCCTAACATGCTTAGTGATGAATGTGAATATTGGTGATCGTGTACATGATTAAATGAGAAATGATACGTGATGTGCTTGTATGCAAACTGACTGTTAAATGTAAATATCAATAGGGCTTGGTAAATCACCGTGGTTAAACGAATAATTAATTCTACCGAGCAATCCCAGGTGAGTTCACTACATTCGAGCATGCGTCCCAGTGGTTGGGGACAGTCAGTGGGTATTCCATGGGGGAATGAGTCTTTGGGTAAAAACGAGTATATTGGTTAATATTCTCACCTATCATCATTTGTAAGTCCCTCATCGGTATTAGTTAGTAGCGCTACTTAGGTTTGGCACCCTCACCCGTGCCTGTAGAGGACGGAGGTGAACTAATGACTAGTCTGGCCCAGTACTAGATAGGAGTACGTGGGAAGGGCAGTCGTGTATTTCAGGAGCCGTCATTGTTCGGAATTGAGATATTAACAATATTACTTGCATTGATTATTGAACTGTTTTACATACAACGGGTAACAAACGTTTTCTAAACTGTGAACTCGCCAGCTTTGTCTGATACACGTGTTACATGCTCGCAGGTCCTTAGGTACTTGAACGCAGGAACTTGCTGGCTGGAGGGCGCGAGTGGTCATGGTTGCATTGCTGAGTTATTTAACAAACAATTTATTTACTTTGGTTGTGTGAAACTTATACTTTGTGATACATTAATGCTTCGCTGAACCTATGGTTTTTGAACAACTTATGTTTGGGATTTCAGTATTCTTAAATGATGGAATTTTATTTTCAAACTTGTGATTCATGTAATTGGTGGTCATTGCTAGTCGTCACACGCCTAACAGGGACACTCCTAGGTGGTAATTTGGGGGTGTGACAGGATAAAACGAAAACCAATAAAAGCGTAACGAGTAAAATTCACAAATTTAAAACACATAAGACGCGATAAATTCGATGATGCGTAAAAACAACGATCACAGGCTTAAAATAAATAGAGTGCCTTGGGTGTTGAGACATCGACTACCAAAGTGATTCAACATTCCCACAAGTTCGGGCACACACTTTGGCCTAATTAGACTCCTGCTCTCACCGTAAACGGCTAACGACATTTGTCCTTCCAATTACTAGTGACTCGAGTCATTGAACAGTTGAGACTTTGGTGAGATCTTTTAAAAAATCAGTTTAGGAAGTGGAACGGGTTATTAAGATGCGGGTTTCACCCCTAACTTAACAACTTCGCTCCTAATTGTGGTAAAAACAACCACAATATAGAAATGGAGATTTCCGTCGAGATATGGATATCACTCCCAACTTAATGAAAGATTCTTGTGCTAAGAGTAATGCGCGGAGTGAGGGATCTTATCGAGAGTTCTTGGTTTTCACACCTACTCTCGACACAATCGCTCATTTGTGTTATGCGAGTGTCTTCAAACGTGTGTCTTGTGTTAGCCTTAGGAAAGGCGTATATGTTAGCCTTAGGAAAGGCAAATACTTAAACATTTCAAGATTCACAAAATAGTCCGTTCGTACGAAGCCACGGCATGGGGGTTCGTACGAAGCTACAGCATGTGTATTCGTATAAAGCTACAGCTTGTGGGTTCATACAGGGAGGTCTGTTTTGGTACTTAGACTATAGACTAGTTCTGTTTTGCATGATTCGACCTAATTCCCCATAGTTATGCCTCTGATGCCAACCTGTCACACCCCAACCGATGGCGAAATCATCGGGATGTGGCATGATGCGAATAGGTTGCTCGAGAGAATCCATAACGACTAATTATGACAATATTTGAAAGGTTCAATTTCCGATACAATCAACAAATATCCTCACATAAGTCAAAACGAAATTCAATAGTTTCTTAAGCAACAAACAAACATAACAACACTTGCAATTAGATTTAGGCGGGTTTCTGGCATCCTAAATCCATTTCCAGCAGTAATCCATCAACCTGTTACATACGTTAAAATAAAGGTCAATGCCATAATGTAAAGGTGAGTACACAAGTTTAGCATAGGTATAGTAATAAAGCGTTTACGCATAACCAGCATGTAACATGTAAAGGGGTGAATCAAGTAAGCTATCGACAATGATACAAGCTAACCAACATGAGTGCGAGGTAGAGTATGCGTGATACGTGTTCACCGTAGTGAGCACGTAAAGTAACTAATCCTTAACAACCCCTGAATAAACAAGTGTTGAGTCCCACTATAGTAATATCGTTGCTAAGGGTGGTTGGGCAAGTCATCAATGTGTAAGCATAGCAAACAACCATTCAACTATTCACATATAACATGTGAGAGCGGTTAGCGTTTTAAAAGAGTTTAAGCATTGTGTGCGTTGTGTTTTGATAGAGAACGTATGTAACACCCAAAAGTGCATTAAACGAAAAAAGGGTTCGAGTATACTCAAAGTGTCACACCCGCTCGTAGCGGAAGCGCGAGGTATGATCTGATTGGTTTTCATTGCATAATCAATATAAGTGAACAAACTAAATGAATAAAACAAGCTCCAATGCGATTGCCAAAATCGTTTCTGTCACACCCTGGCTTTTGCGGAAGCGTGGGTTTTTTTGGTGTGACTTCTTAATACCATAGCATAATCACAACAATGCTATATGAAAATAAACATGATGTTCATCCATTCATCAAGTTTTTAAAAGTAAAACACAACAACATTGTTTTAAAAAAAGTCGACACATAAAAAGAAATACAACCATGACATAAGGAAAGCATGTTCAACGACATAACCAAAGACTTGAAATAAAAACACAGTTTAAGACTTGTGACCCATCCAGGCAAAGGTCACATTTCCTAAACTCGGATGACATCATTACTCCTACGCAGCTTGACGTGTGCATACCATGCCAGATCCACTAATTTCCTGAAATACATGCAGTTTGAAAAGTCAACAAAAAGTTGAGCGAGTTCATGTAAAAGTGAGTATGAATAAACCTTTAAAGTATGTATAAAAGTCCTTGGTATGTAGCAATAAGAAAAAAGAGATCACCAATGGGTTGCAAAGCCACTGGTATGTGTGAGAAAGTGCAGGGAAACTCAAACCTAGAAAATTTCTTACCGGGCTTCGGCTGTAAGACACAGTCACCTCTATGGGCCTCCCCGCCCTCACGGGTGTGGGATCGCTACACCCAAATAGATCTATTACTCTTGTGTCCCTCGGTCCTACAACGAGGATTAATGGCCTCAAGTGTTGTACCCACCCCTCACATGATCTAGTAGTATAAACCCTCCATACGCTAACCATACCATGTAATAAATGTTTGTAATAATTGTCGCATGTATTTCACCCCGAAGTATAAAAACTGAAAACAGTAAAGAGAAAAGGGGGACATGAACTCACAGAAGTGCGTATCCAGAAACGTCAATCTCCAACTCTATCTGCTCCGTGACGACCTACACGTACTAATTCCTATTAGACGGATGGGCCGTGCCTTGGCTTAAGGTTTAACGTTTTGGAAAAATAGTTAGGTAACTATTTCGTATTCACACTTCTTATTTATTTTATAAGTATATTTCCTTCCCAAGGATGGGGGTAATAATACATGTATGCTTTATAATTCCGAAAATGTATTTTTAAGTCTAACTTGAAAAGTATATTTTAAATCACTTTGTCTAAAATGTTTTAATTTCCAAAATATATATATTTTTCCCAAAAATATTATATTTTATTTCATACGTTTTTCCAAAATAATATTCTACCATAAATATACGTATAAGAGTATTTCCCGAAATATACAGAAGTTACGTTTTAAAGTTCGCGTTGTAACAATACTTGTGTAATTTAAATATTATTTTGTGAGAGTGTTGGTATTATTTTGGAGTCGTAATTCTATGATATTTTCAAGTTATATTACTTTTACCCTAAAAATAATATATCTAGTTCACATAATAAACAAGCAATCACGCAAGCGTTTTATTATAAAATATATATTCTAAATATATATTTATCAAATTTTATTTATGAAATCCACCTCCGGTACTTGGTAATTTTGAAATAAAAATCATGGCGAAGTTTATTTAGAAAAATAATGTTAAAAATATATTTGTAACCATTCGTTATAAAAATATTTCTAAGTATTGAAATTATAGAAAAAATTCGCCAGAGTTTCCTCTGTAAATGGAGGTGTCCATGCTTTTAGCATATCATTTTCTTTTGTAAAATCATTCAAACAATTTGCAATCATCAATATACAATCTTTAATCACTAATCTTGACAAAAATAAACATGAACCATAAACTTATGAACTTGAAAGTTTGTAAAAATATGTAGTAAATCACTAACACACTTAGTAGGTCTTGTTATGTTTAAAAATAAGATTAGTTCCTTAAAAACTTTATTTTTTAAAGAATATGCATTTTCACAACTTCTAGTCATGATTTCCAAAAATATTTCTTTGTGGAAATTTTCTTGTTACACAAGTGTTCATACACTTGTTTACTTACTAAAATGTTTTTAGTTCATACAAGATCCGGGTTTTAACAAAGCTAGTATTTTTCACTTGGTTCTTCCCAAAAACCACTTGTAGATCTTTAGATCTACAAGTTTATAACCTTATTTTTTAAGAAAAATTATATTTATTTAAGTTCAAAGTTCATGTATGGATGGTTTCATCATCCTTCATAACTCTAACATTTACATCTTACTAGTTCATGTTCTTAAACATGATCTAGCAAGTCTAGATGATGATCCATCTTACTTCTACTAACAAACAACATTCAATAATCATAACCACACAAGATCAACATGATTTAACCATACATCTACTCTTTATCCACTCTTTACCCCTTTATGTTTCAAGATTAGTTTATGTTCTTTAGTGTTTCTTAATATTTCACCGTTCAATCATCTATTAACCACTAAAAATAAGAACAAGATGAAGTTTTTAAGCACTTACTACTAGCACAAGGCTAGGGGAGAAACAAGGCATAAAAGTGGTGGATAAAAGAAAAATAGGGTGGTCCTTGAGCTTCCGAGTGCACCAAGCTTACTTGTATGACCTCTTGCACCTTTGAGTGTATGAAAAATGGCTTGATCAAGACTTGATGGTGGTGATATGGTGGAGGAAGGTGGCGGCCGTGAGTGATGTAGGAAGGAGAGAAGAAGAAGCTTGCAAGTGTGTTGTAAAATGAAAGTGATGATCTTATCTGCATATTTATAAACCAATCTTCTTGTTTATCCATCATGTAATGTGTTCAACTAACCAACAATATTATCAATTTAATATTCAAAAGAAAGCAAGGGTGGGTCACCCTTGTGGTGACCATCGAGTATGGGGGGGGGGTGGGGGGTTGCGTTGTAATGTGATGGTAACTATCTAGTTAGGATCTAATGTGTTTAGTTAGTGTGTTAGTGTGTTATCTAATATAAGGTGTGTTAGGGTGTTCGGGGACCCTAACTAGCTCAGAAAAGTAAAAACAAGGTGTTTGGCAATATTTTTATGTTTCGGGTAAAGTCCAGTTGTTCGGTTGGATGTTGATCCGTTAAAGCGCTAAATAAAGCTTTAAAGTGTCTTTTATATTGTTTTTAGTGACACATTAAATTCCCAACACTTTGGAAAGTGTCTAGGACTATTTTGCCAAGTTTTTGCACTTTACTAGCATTGTTAAATGCTGAATTTTTGGTGTTTAGTGCAGAATTTTGCACTTAAAGTATGTTTTAGGCACTTCCGGTCACTATAACTATCACCTAGTGACGCAGTTTTATGGTCCTCACCTCCCTACACTCCCTACTAGTGTAGTATTCTATTCCTGGCTCATTCTGGCCTCCAAACAATGTCTGTCTAGGTGCTGGTATTGTCAGCATGTTTACTGGGTTATCCGCTCACTGTGCTAACTG